>NC_073262.2:141645000-144045000 GCF_029289425.2 Pan paniscus | reverse complement strand
GTACAGAATAAAAATAACATTAGCAATAATGCACCACTACCCTCAATGTACAAAGCAGCAGGAAGACTAACGATAGCCCCAGCACAACAGCTAAAATGGAAATCACACCACAATCAGCCTCAAGAAGGGTAATTGCCACAGAGAAGCTACAGGCATGAGAAGACCCTGGAGAACAGGCAGGAGTCTTAAAAGCAGAGAGAAGGGAGAAGTACCCCAGATGGAAAAAAAGAAAGAAAGAAAAAAAAACAAAACCTCGTCAAAGGCACAGAGAGGACACATGGGGTGCATTTTGAGAATAAGAAATTCAAAAGGTTGGAATCTAAGACATCCAGTTGGATAAGGAAACAAAAATTGGAATTACAAAGTGGAGAGTTCCATCAACACCAGGCTAGCGACCTGGGGATCTGTATTTCATTCAACAGGCAGCCGGCAGTCAGCAGTGAAATCCCACAATCGGACCTATCAAGCAGGCAGTAGTGTGGGGGATGGGGCTTGAGGGGAGAAAGAACTGGGCTGAAGTTGAAATACGAATGCATTCATCAGTCAATCAATTAAAACCCTAGCACTCAAATGCTCATTGCATGGTGGGCATTCTCACAGGCACCAGGCAGGCCACAGTTTTGTTTGGTCTCACCTCAGTACCTGAGCCATTCAGGGAAGAGAGAACAAGAGCAACATGAGCAGAAAATATCCCGACCTCATACTGTGCACTGGATTTGCTTTCTGGTTTTTAAGAATGGAAAGCCTTAATGTGACCTAAAAAGGGCCTTGAATGGTCAGAGATTTGGTCTTAGCACAATGTCTGCACTAATTCAGAACTCCAGAAAAGGCCCTCCTCTCTACATCCTTTACTCTGTAACTCGACCTTCAGTCTTTTCATAAATCCTTATTCCTAAATGGGAGGAACCATCTTATCTCTGGGAGAAACTGAGCAATACAAAGCATGAACTTGCTCACCTGTCCTCATCTTACGGCCCCTTTCCTGGTCTACTATCCATCCATGCTAACCTCATCTTTTGTCCTATGCTGGCCTCATAAAAATGGAGCTTACACTTTGGAGGACAGAAGAGTTCGGAAACAGTTAGTAAGCTATTTAAAAGTGAGCAGAGGAGTCAGAAGTGATGAGTAAAAAATAATTTACACATTTCTCAGTCTGGATGATTTCAAGAATTGTGGGACCATTTAAAGAGACAGGGGAGCTGGAAGGACAGGAGTCCATCAGTGGTCAAAAGAGGACTCCTGTGGGTAAATGTGGTTCACAACAAGAAATAAGATACTTGGAAGGGCAAATCAGAAGCCACAGAAATAATGTGATCAAAATAATACTAAGGAATACTGACCTTCAGGGATCAGGAAGGAAGGTGGTAAAAAACAGCAGATAGAAAAGCAAACACAGTGGTTCAGCAGCCAAGGAAGGGAAGTTTCAGGAGTAGAATTGCCAATCACACAAACCCCACAGGTGGGGCCCACATCTGAGAACTGAACTGCTGGCCAAGCCCATGAGAGAGCAATTGCAGGTGGATGACAACAGGAAGACTGAGTGAACAGGATCATGGGGAGGGCAGATAACAGCTACCAGTAAGTGTCTGACTAGAAGAAAGGCTGGTGAAGGCAAGAGGCTAGTAGAGGCTGGCAGGAGGCAAGAGGTTCTTTTAGATAGGGCAGAATGAACAAACTGGTAGGCATCAAGGAGAAACTGGAGGAAGAGAAGTGATTAATGAGGCTCAAGAAGGAAGGGATAAAAGCTCGAAGTATTTCGATTCATCTCAGATGTTGTAATCCAGCACTAAATGTTTCCCATACAGGATTAGAGATTAGAATTAGAGCATTCTAACCCTGACACCACCACCATTTCTACCACAAAGAAATTTAATGTAGCAGAGTACAAAAGGTGAAGTTCCCTTAAGTAGGAATTGCTAAAGTATTTATTAGCATAAAAACGTCTACGCTTCCAGGGGTTCTTCAAAGGTTCAAACACTTCCTAAAAAACTGGCAGGCACTTGAGACAATTTAGGAAAAGGCTGCCAAACATGACTACATGCTGCTTAAAAATTGCTTTGGAAAAAAGCACCAAGAAAAATGTGAAAAAATGAAAGTCAAACCAGGTGAAATCATCTGCAACGTGATAGTCAACATCTAAAAATAAGTATATGTGTTAAGTCAATAAAAAAGCAAGAGCCAAGTCCCTGCAACCTGAGAGAATACACCAACCGGCATCAACACCAGCACAGATACTCACATCGGCAATCAAGGAAAGGCAAATTCAAATGAGATACAATTTCTCAGACAGGAAACACGTTACAAAAACTGGCAACATAACCAGGACAGTTTTAGGGGGTGGAGAGAAGAGTACACTTTGGAAATGTAAATTGTTACAAACTTACTTTAGAGCAAATTTAGTCATCCTTCAAAAATTTAAATGTATACTTATTTCCTAAGAATTCGTTTGGCTCACACAATTGTGAAAAGATAGATGTACACCAGTGTTCATTACAACAATTATGCAACAAATCTATTATGTGCCAGACATTATTCGGAACTCTGGGAATACATAAGTGAACAAAGCAGATTCCTGATCTCAGGACCTGGGGTCAGGGGTCAGGAGAAGCCAAAAAATACGCTAGAGAAATACTTTATGCAGTGTGGGGGGAGTGCTACCAGCAGAGCAGGGGATGGAGATGTGAAATCTTGTGTGCAGCGTTGGGCTCAGTGAGGGAGTTGCCCACACAGGTATCTGAGGGAAGACTGTTCCAGGCAGAGGGTATCACTAGCAAAAGCAGCGAGCAAGGGGCAAAGAAACAGTAAATTTGGTCAAAGAAGAAAAGGGGCCAGAGCAAAACAAAAAGTAAGCCAAATACTCATCAGCAGGAAACTGGACAAGTTAGAGTATATGCATATGGTGGAATGCTGTGCATCCAGGAAGAATTAGGATACAGTATATATATGAGGATGCTTCAAAATATTTTTAAATAGAAAAATCAAATGGCAGAATAGTATTACTATGTGATTTCATTCTGCAAAACCAAAAACATAAGCTATGTTCTAGAAGGATATATACTTAACAGTTGTTCTTTCTGTGGGTAATTACAGAAATTCCTTTTTTTTTTTTTTTTCTTGAGACGGAGTCTTGCTCTGTCACCCAGGCTGGACTGCAAACCTCTGCCTCCTGGGTTGAAGCGATTCTTTTGCTTCAGCCTCCTGAGTAGCTGGGACTACAGGTGCCCGCCACCATGCCCGGCTAACTTTTGTAATTTTTTAGAGACGGAGTTTTGCCATGTTGGCCAGGCTGGTCTCGACCTCCTGACCTCTGGTGATCTGCCTGCCTCAGCCTTCCAAAGTGCTGGGATTACAGGCGTGAGCCACCACACCCGGCCTAGAAACTTTTATTAAAAAAATATAATTAATATATATAAATATATAATATTTATATATATAATATATATAAATATATATTTATATATAAAATATATATATTTATATATAAAATATATATAAATATATATTTATATATAAAATATATATAAATATATAATATTTATATATAAAATATATATAAATATATAATATTTATATATAATATATATAAATATATAATTTATATATATATAATATATATAAATATATAATTTATATATATAAAATATATATATATTTTTTTAGAGACAGCGTATTGCTATGTTGCTGAAGTTGGCCTCCAACTTCTGGGCTCAAGTGATCCTCCTGCCTGAACGCCCTGCTGTATCCCCCTACCCTGCCCCAGCTACTGTGATTACACGCACATATCGGTATGTTCATTTAGGGATTTGTATTTTTATGCACGTACCGGTATGTTCAGTTAGGGATTTGTATTTTTAGAGTTTAGCATATATAAACTATTTGGACTTTCTTAAGGAGCATATAATCAGAACAAAGTAAGCAATTTAAAAATATATAGCAGAGAATCAATAAAGAGGCTTTACAGACATACACGGAAGAGGCACTAAAACTGGGACACCACAGGAGCTGCTGGGGGGTGAGAGGCGCTTCGCTGGCTGACAACTGCTATGTTTCCAAACAGAAAAGAGAACCAGTCTACTTAGATACATCCTTGTATGGGTCATTTGCAGTAAAGAATTTAGGTAAAATGACAAACTTCATGGAGAGATCACATTTCTATATTTGAGTCATTTAACTCCCATGGAAGGTACTTGTGTGTAACCAACTGCTACTCATCGAGGGCATTTTAAATATAAGGAGAATTTAAAGAATAGAAATTTGATACCTTCATGAAGGCAAAAATTAAAATTTGTAACTATCAGGTTCTCCTTGAAAACCACCACTAAAATGCAGGAAAAATTCTCCCACCCTGCCTCCCGACACCTGAGCAGACTGAGCGTGAGAACACACTCCTTTCTTCATCCCCATGCCCCCGAGTCGCACCCAGAGGGAGAGCAGGATGCCAGCCTCACTCACCCTTTTCTTCAGCCGCTCCCGTTCCTTCAGGGTGAGAGTGTCAGCTTTTGCAATGACAGGCACAATATTCACCTTGTTGTGTATTGCCTTCATAAACGCCACATCTAAGGGCTTAAGTCTAAAATTAATTTTAGAATTGTCACTTATTTAAAAAAATACATATAAAACTCTTCTCTCTCAAATTATCTTAATTCTTATATTAAAATACACAGTTTGGGTAAAACTTACAAACCCACGTAGTAAAGCATTTCTCCACGATAAACAATTACTTACCCATGTCCAAAAGGTGAAATAAAGTAAAAGCAACAATGCACCCTATTATCAATGATGTGCCGCCTGTTCAAGCCGCTCTCGTCATGCAGGTACCTCTCAAATTGCTCATCAATATAGGAGATAATTGTCTTAAAACTGAGAGAAACAGAAACATTAACAATAATCATAGGGTATAAAACAGGGGGTCCCTGACTTCAAAGGGAAAACAAGTGCCTCCACCCAAATATATAAAATTTAATAATTCATTTTCAAGATGAGAACAGAAGACTGACTCCTAGATTTGGCAAATGGAAGTTTTTGGAAACTTATGCCAAGCATAACTGCCCCTAAGTGCTGAGAGTCAAAAGCCTGAATGGAATAGGTTATGATGCACCTGAGAGAGGGCCAGAGTAGACAGGGCTGCCAATTCTTTCTTTTTTTTTTTTGAGACTGAGTCTTGCGCTGTTGCCCAGGCTGGAGTGCAGTGGCGTGATCTCGGCTCACTGCAACCTCCGCTTCCAGGGTTCAAGCGATTCTCCTGCCTCAGCCTCCCAAGTAGCTGGGATTATAGGCACACGCCACCACGCCCGGCTAATTTTTGTATTTTTAGTAGAGACAGGGTTTCACCATGTTGGCCAGGCTGGTCTTGAACTCCTGACCTTGTGATCAGCCCACCTCAGCCTCCCAAAGTGCTGGGATTACAGGCGTGAGCCATCGCACCCGGCCAGGGCTGCCAATTCTTTTCAGGAACGTGACTGTGAAAAGGGGCAGAGGAACAGGGTGGTAGAGAACATGGGTCAAGAACAGGTTTATCTGAGCTGGGAAACAGCATTTAACTGAGCTGGGAAACAGTACAGCACTTTCACATGTAAGAAGGGAGAAATTCCTAAATGTAGGAGAAAAACAACAGAACCTTCCCCTTTTCATCTAGTGGTGGAAAGCTGATGCTTTATGTTGACAGGATTAGAACCAGGAGGGAGTTTGTACAACAAAAGTGGCATTCTTTGCACAGTACAGGTGACAGACTGCTCTATCTTCTACTTCTTCATTTCCTTATTTGTGAAAATGATGCCAATGAGCAGTCATTTACAGACACTACGACTCAACCCACTCTCTAACAGGTTTCACTTCCTTCCACATAGAAAGGATGTACTACAGTATCTCGGTCACCAACCACGGCTCAAATCCAGGTGTTTCATTTATACTAGCAGTCTATGGATGACTGGCTTTGCGATCTCAAATTACAGTAGAGTACCGGAAAAAAATTACTCTCCATAAAATTCCTTATTTAAAAAGTCAACATTTAACACACTTTAAATTGTCTAGCTGTTTTATTATATACAGCAATCCCAAACTTAATAATCACTCATTAACACTATCTATAAATTTAAGTATATTAAGTAAACAAATGCAGATCCCTGGGCATGGGGGTGCATACCAATCTCTGCAGTTGATAGCGTCACCATAGCCAGGGGTATCTACCACTGTCAGGCGTAGCTTGACCCCTCGCTCTTCAATTTCAACAGTTGAAGCCTCAATCTGGACGGTTCTTTCAATTTTTTCTAGAAAAGAAACAAACTTAATAGGGAATATAAGCAGCATGTGAAGAGGAAAGCTCACGTTCTTACGACAAGTGACTTCAGAGTCTACTGCCTCTCTACAGAGGTAGGTTCTCCAAAGACACCATGGGGATTATGAAAAAAAGATCCCAGAGAAGTCAGAAAGGGGAAGGTTAAAGCTAAGATTATTGTGCTACTGGGGAAGGTTAAAAACACAAATGTTAAAAATTATAATTTCTGTTCCTGGGAAAAAGAAAGCAATTTACGAATTCACTTAAAAACTGAATTCAAAAATATTCTGAAAGGGCTACATATTCTTGCAGCAGCCCAAGTCTTAGGCTCTCACTATGTGTGCCTAATTCATTCAACAGTCATTTGTGGATGCTGGTGTCCTGTGCTGGAACTTTCTGACAGTAGATGAATTCGAACATCTATCCTAGTAATCTTCTAGTTACACAGCATTTTTGATGTAAAACATTCTCACTTAATCCTTCCATCAAATATTTAATATAGGCAGAAACTACTTATTACGTTTTACAGACAAAATAAACTCAAGAGAGGATGGATCCATGGATACGTGTCAAAGAAAGTCTACAACCCAAATATCCAAGGACCTCAGTGCAGCACACCTACCCCATAAAAGTGTTTTCCTTGTGTTCAATGCTGAACAAGAACAAACAAAACACACAGCTAAGAAATAAAATATTAATTAGGCAGTCTTCAGCATCTTTCATGTAGAATTACACTTACAGTAACATAAGAATGTTTTTACCTGCTGCTCCAGGTATGACTCTTTCTGGGTACAGATCAGTTAGGAATAGGCTGTTTATGAGAGTCGATTTTCCTAGACCTGATTCACCTTTAAATAAAAAGAAAAACCTTGTCATGACCTTATTCATATGACACCATTCAATCGGTTAAGTGTTTACATAAGGCCTGGTACTGGGCTAAGTACCTCACAAACATCATTCTGTGTTTAGTACCTACAGTACTACTATGTTTGCAGTATGATCTTTGAGGGTACTCAAAGAAACTCTAATTTGCCCAAGGTCAGAGTACTATCCAGAGCAGGGCCAAGATTTGAATCCAGGTCTATGAGACTACAGAACTTGAACATCATATAATTAGAAACATAACTGTTCACAAATGTGAGGAATGTACTTTAGAGGTTGGTTTTTATTTTTGACAAATAGAATGCAAAGCAGGTTTTCAATTATCAGTTCTGCTAGTCACTAAACTCACCACATTTTCAGAAAACTGAACATATCTATCCCATAGTGTCAACAACACTTGTGCTTCCCGAGCTGCAGAAACATGTGAGCAGGACAGGGCCTGTGGTCTGGTGGGCTCACATGCACACCCTCAATCTGCAACCTCCCCCTTCTGCCACCTTGTCTTCTTCCTGCTTTAAATCCATCCCCGTTTCCCAGCACTGGCAACTGTCATATGTCGGGCAACTTTCGTGCTCACTTTGTTGAGTTCACACGACTAATTCAGGTGACACATATCCATGTAAGCTTTCAACGAGGTGAGAATCTCTCTTTAACTACTGTGACTACATATTCTGAATATTTGAAATTTAACTTCAAAAAAGATGCAAAATACCCAAAATTAAATTTGACATTTGAAGGAAGCCCAAATCCCACTGCTTCATTGCAGATGATCATCTAGGTCTCAATTCTGCATGGAGAACTGCTTCTGATCTTGGTACTACTGGTGCTGGACTGTCCTCTGGGTACCCTAAACCACCCTCTGTTAAGTTCTGCAAAGCATGAGGAAGGAGTACACATCTCTTTTGAAAAATTATTATTTCTGGCTGGGCACAGTGGCTCACACCTATAATCCCAGCACTTTAGCAGACCAAGGCTGGAGGATCACTTGAGGCTAAGAATTCAAGACCCCGCCTGGGCAAAATAGTGAGACCCCCCATCTCCCAAAAAACCAAAACAAAGTAAAAAAACCCCAAAACCTTAGCCAGGTGTTGTGGCACGTACCTAGAGTCCCAGCTACTTGGGAGGCTAGGGCAGAAGGATTGCTTGAGCCCAGGAGTTAGAGATTACAGCAGGCTATGATCATGCCACTGCACTTCAGCCTGGGTGACAGAGTGAGACCCTGTCCCTTACAGAATAAAATAATTCTGGGAAAATCAAGAACAAATAAGTGAATTTGCAATGTGCAGATGCATGGCCGGGCGTGGTGGCCCATGCCTGTAATCCCAGCACTTTGGGAGGCTGAGGCAGGCGGATCATGAGGTCAGGAGTTCAAGACCATCCTGGCTAACATGGTGAAACCCCGTCTCTACTAAAAATACAAAAAATTAGCCGGGCGTGGTGGCGGGTGCCTGTAGTCCCAGCTACTCGGGAGGCTGAGGCAGGAGAATGGCATGAACCCGGGAGGCAGAGCTTGCAGTGAGCCAAGATCGCACCACTGCACTCCAGCATGGGCGACTGAGCGAGACTCCATCTCAAAAATCAAAACAAAACACAAAGAAACATGCAGACATACAAAATTAGGACTGCATTTTAAGTGAACTGCAATTTTCACACATGAAAAAACAGAACAATGTGTTGAACATGCCTAAATATGAGTGTAAAAATTTGACTAAATGCCTGTTATCCCATTAAGTCATCCTTTTATTAAACTGTGGTACAATGCCCCTTTACCTATTTCTTTGTAAGTCTGATAAAATTTTAAAAACTGCCTTTCCTCTTCAACAGTCTCTCATTTACTAATTAGGTGTGTTAGGGTTTTCCTGATATACCCATTTTTCTTGAGCTATTAATACTACAATTTAAAAGTTGAGGATTCTTGTGGCTTTCTAGTTCTACTTTTCACTACTCACCCTCAACCCCCTACCTGTTTTCTTTTAAAGCCACTTTATTGAGGCACGATTTACAAATACTAAAATACACCCATTTAAACTGTACAGTTTTGACAAAAGTAGATACTCAGATAATCAAACTCCACTCAAGATAAAGATTATTTTCATAACCCTAGAGTTGTTTTGTGTAACTGTGAAGTCTACCTTCTCCAGTCCCCACTGCAGGCAAACACCAATCTACTTTGTCACTATGTATCAGCTTTGCTTATTCTAAAACTTTTAAATGGCATCATACAACATGGCCTGTTTTGTGTCTGGCTGCTTTTGCTCAACAAAGCTCTGAGACTGATGCATGTTGTTGCATCTATGAGTAGTTCGTTTCTTTGTAGTGCTTGGCAATACTCCATTGTATGGCTACACCACAATTTGTTAACCCACTCTCTAGATACCTCTGCTATCCCCAGTTTGGGGCTATTTTGAGAAAAGTAGCTATCAATATTCATATACAAATCTTTATGGACATGTTTTCATTTCTTGTGGGTAAACACATACAAGCAGTACTGCTGGGTCGTAACTGTTAAGGAAGTACCAAACTGGCTTCCATACTGGTTGTGGCATTTTTACATGCTCACTAGTAAGAGTTCCAGTTGTTTCACATCCTTGCTGACACCTGGAGTGCCTGCCTCTTAGTGGCTGGGTAGTGGCATCTCGTGGTTTCAATGCGGATTCCCCTGACCACCAAAGATGTGGACACCTTTATGTGGGTTTACTGGCTATTTGTTTATCTTCCTTAGTGAAATGTCTATTCAGATCTTTTGCCCCCTCTTTGTAAGTGGGTCATTCGTCTTACTGATCTGTGCAATATTTTTATATATTCTGGACACATATCCTTTGTCAGATATGGTACTATGAATACTTTCTGAGTTCCTCACGTTTTATTTTCCTATTGATGTCTTTTCAAGAAGGCAAACTTTTAATAATGCACAATTGTTTTTATTATTTCTATTCTTCATGTCTTAAGAAATCTGCTTACTACAAAGTCATAAAAAATTTTTTGCCCATTTTCTTGTAGAGTTTTTATAGCTTTACATTTAAATCTACTATAATTTCAGGTTAATTGTGATATACAGTGTGAAGCAGGAGTTGAAGTTCATTTTTTCACACATAATCATCTAGTTGTTACAGACTGTAAAAAGACTAAACTTGCCCCCACTGAATCAACTTGGCTTTTTTCTCAAAAAACAAACAAACAAAACAATTGAACTTATTATATTGATGGGTCTACTTCTTGGCTGTTGCTCTGTTTAGTAGATCTGTGTATCTACCCTTACCACACTGTCTTGATTACTGCTGTTAAGTCTTGAAATCAGGGACTGTAATCCTCCAACTCTGCTCTTTTTCTAAACTGTTTTTGTCTGTTCTAGGCCCTCTACATTTACATTTAAACTTCCGAATCAGCTTGTTAATTTTTATTTCTGAAAGTTGGAGCTGGACGCTGTGGCTCATGCCAGTAGCAATCCTTGTACTTTGGGAGGCTGAGAAGGGTGGATCACTTCAGGCTAGGAGTTTAACACCAGCCTGGCCAATATGACAAAATGCCATTTCTACTAAAAATACAAAAATTAGATGGGCGTGGTGGTGCATGCCTGTAGTCCCAGCTACTTGGGGAGGCTGAGAAACGAGAATCAGTTAAACCTGGGAGGTGGAGGTTGCCAAAATCATACCATTGCACTCTAGCCTGGATGACAGAGCAAGACTGTCTCAGAAAAAATATGGGACAATTTGGGGGAGAAAGGGCATAATAGTTCCAATCCACAAATGGGGCAGATCTTACAACTTTAGATTTTAATTTCTCTCAGCACTGTTTTGTAGTTTTCAGTGTATAGGTCTTGCACGTTTTGTTAAATTTATCTCTAAACAATATTTTTTGTGACTGTTAAGTGGTACTGTCTTAAAATTATTAATACTCTTGTTTGTGGATTTTTTTTCCTTTTTTTTTTTTGAGACGGAGTCTCGCTCTGTCATGCAGGCTGGAGTGCAGTGGCATGACCTCGGCTCACTGAAACCTCCCCCTCCCAGATTCAAGCGATTCTCCCGCCTCAGCCTCCAGCATAGCTGAAATTACAGGCACCCACCATCATGGCCGGCTAATTTCAGTACTTTACAAAAGTACTGAAGAGATGAAGTTTTACCATGTTGGGGGGGCTGGTCTTAAACTCCTGACCTCAGGTGATCTGCCAGCCTCGGGCTCCCAATGTGCTGGGATTACAGGTGTTAGCCACTGCACTCAGCCTAATTTCTTATCTTTAGTGGGTCCTGGATTTTTACAAATTCGTTTTTCAGCTAACATCATCTTCCTCCTTGATAACTACACTGAATGACAATGACTTTGAATGTTGCATCATGTATTCCTAAGATAAACTCCATTTGTTTAGTCAGTCCTAATTTGAAAATGAGAATTTGTTACAACGGGATTGATAGATTACAGAACAATAGCAGTGTAATACAAATTTCGTATTTGCTTATTATATATGATCTCATTGGTGAGAAACTAGGTGAATACAGAAGACTGTGTTTAATTCTGCATCCAACAGAATGAAACCACTTGGGGATATTCCCAACACACACCCCTAAATATCTATCAGCTATCTTTCTTCACTGCCTGTTATGAGCCACACCCATTTACACCTAGTGTTACGACTTTCCAACTTTAGAAAATCCTCCTTCCACAGCTACACAAAAGCGCACAAGCTGCAACCCTCCTGATGTCCACTTGCACAAACCAACCTCAGGGCTTCTATGGTGCAGTCATTATTTTTTAACCATTTACGTGTGGACTGGTATAATTCTTACGTTCCTATCTTTTTTCCCATTGTGTCACTGATGAAGGTTCTGAGTATTGTGTCCCTGTTTTCTCCATAAGCCCTGTGGTGTTTATTCATCATGCTGTATGGCATGGTGATTTTTTTAGAAACACACGGCTTGCATCATAGCAGGACTCAGTGCATTGTCTTTTTATTTAGATATATTGCTGGACTCGGTAAGATTTAATTAAGATGTCCATGTCTAGCTCATGTATATGTAAAAAGTAGAGGCTCCTCTTTAAAGACTTTACTCCCCGTCTAATTAGGAATAATACTAACTTCTCTTAGAAGCAACATTTATTCAAAGACCTGTGCTAAAATTCTTAAATATCTGCCGGCCGTAATGAGGAAATCAAAGTACTTTATGTTCTTAGCTCGCACAATTCAGCCTAAACATCTGCCCTGGCATGCTTATGCTGGTCCAAGCAAGCATGAGGTCATAGCCTGTTGCTCTTCCTTATTTGAAGGTGATTTTACCTTTGTCAACATTCCTCCTTCCTTTGTTCTCCTCTGCCTTTGCCTCTTTTAAGAAGTTCTAAGTGGCTAGCCAATCAGGACAAATACAGAATGGGAGGTCCCGTTTCAGCCAGTGGAAACCAGACACAGCAGTAAGGTAGACGCATCAGGTTACAAATGATCCTCTTTGTTCGGTGTACCCTCTTGACAAAACTGCTGGCGAGTGTACCCTTTCTGTAGAAAGTAAAAATGGCCTTGCTGAGGAAACTGAATTTATGTTCAAGTACTATTTCTTTATGGCACCGAAGAACAAGCATTTCTAACATATATTAGTCTGTAGTTTTCTTGTCATTTGTAATAGGATAATGCTGGCTTAATAAAATAGGCTGGTAGGTGTTTCCTACTCATCTATTTCATGAAGAAGTCTGTGTAAGATTTATATTAATCCCAGCACTTTGAGAGGCCGAGGCGGGCGGATCACGAAGTCAGGAGATCGAGACCATCATGGCTAACACGGTGAAACCCTGTCTCTACTAAAAATACAGAAACAAAATTAGCCAGGTGTGGTGGCGGGCGCCTGTAATCTCAGCTACTTGGAGGCTGAGGCGGGAGAATGGCGTGAACCCGGGAGGTGGAGCTTGCAGTGAGCCAAGATCGCGCCACTGCACTCCAGCCTGGGCAACAGAGCGAGGCTCCATCTCAAACCATCTCAAAAACAAAACACACAAACAAAACAACAACAACAACAACAAAAGATTTACATTACTTCTACTCCCCGCCACATATACCTTTTCTCATTTTTAAATCTCTACCTTTTTTGTGTGTGTGAGATGGAGTTTCACTCTTGTTGGCCAGGCTGGAGTGCAATAGCGCGATCTCGGCTCACCGCAACCTCCACCTCCCGGGTTCAAGCGATTCTCCTGCCTCAGCCTCCCAAGTAGCTAGGATTACAGGCCTCCACCACCATGCCGGCTAATTTTGTATTTTCACTACAAATGGGGTTTCTCCAAGTTGGTCAGCCTGGTCTCGAACTTCCCACCTCAGGTGATCCACCCGCCTAGCCTCCTAAAGTGCTGGGATTACAGACGTAAGCCACCGTGTTTTGAGATGGAGTTTCTCTCTTGTTGCCCCGGCTGGAGTGCAATGATGGGATCTCGGCTCACTGCAACCTCCACCTCCTAGGTTCAAGCGATTCTCTGGCCTCAGCCTCCCGAGTAGCTGGGATTACAGGCATGTGCCAACACGCCCAGCTAATTTGGTATTTTTTTTTTTTTTAGTAAAGGCGGGATTTCTCCATGTTGGTCAGGCTGGTCTTGAACTCCCAACCTCAGGTGATCTGCCCACCTCAGCCTCCCAAGATGCTGTGATTACAGGCATGAGCCACTGCACCCAGCCAATTTCTACTTAATTTTATTTTTTGAGATGGAGTCTTGCTCTGTCGCCAGACTAAAGTGCTGTGGCGCAATCTTGGCTCACTGCAACCTCTGCCTACCTAATTCAAGTGATACTCCTGGCCTCAGCCTCCCAAGTAGCTGGGTCACAGGCATGCACCACCACGCCCAGGTTTTTGTATTTTTAGTAGAGATGGGGTTTTGCCATGTTGGCCAGGCTGGTCTCAAACTCCTGACCTCAAATGATCCGCCCACTTTGGCCTCCCAGAGTGCTGGGATTACAGGCATAAGCCATCACGCCTGACCAGTTACATTATTCCTAATGACAATTCAGTGGTCACTCCTCTTATCTTCAATCCCCTGTATGTAATAAATTTCTTTGTTCTGGCTACTTTTTTCTTTTCTTGAGACAAGGTCTCACTCTGTCACCCAGGCTGGAGCGCAGTGGCACGATGACAGCTCACCACAGGCTTGACGTCTCAGGCTGAGGTGATCCTCCTCCCTCAGCCTCTCAAGTAGCTGTGACTACCGGCATCCCCCACCAAGGCTGGCTAATTTTTATATCTTTTGTACAGAAGGGTTTCACCATGTTGCTCTTGAACTGGTCTTGAACTCCTGGGCTGAAGTGATCCACCCATGTTGGCCTCTCAAAGTGCTAGGATTACAGGCATGAGCCACCACACCAGGCCTGATCTGGCTACTTTTAAAGACCTTTCTGTTTATCTATGATCTATTTGCTTATTACAGGCTTTGGTGTGCTTTTCTCTATTATTTCTTCTGCTTGTTGTTTCATCAGTAGTTTCTGGTAGCGTGTTATGATGCATCCTGGTGTAGTTTTCTTTATATTTATTTTGCCTGGTATTTGTCGAGCTTCTTGGATCTGTGCATTTACAACTTTGCTGAAAATTGGACAATTCCCAGGCATTATTTTTTCATGTTTTTTTTTTTGCTTGCCTGTCTTCTCTGTGAATATAATCCATATATTAGACTGTTTACAATGTACCAAAGGACACTGAGGGCACATTCAATTTCTTTTTTTTTTCCAGCTTTTCCCTTACTGTGCTTCTTCTGTGCTTTTTCTCTTGCAGTGTATAATGTGCTGTCAGGCTTATCATGAAAATTTCTTATTTCAGTTGTATCTTAATCTTTAGAAGTTTCACTTGGTTTTCTGTTGTATCTTTCCTTTATCTTATTATATTCATGCTTTCCTTTAAGTAATAGAGTTCTTCTTTGCCATCGAGATCCATTTCTATCATTTCTGGATCTGTTTCTATTGCCTGCTTTTTCTCCTGATTATGTACAGTTTTTGTTTCTTTGATGCCACACAATTTTCTATTAGACATTAGACGTTGTGAATGTTACACTGTAAATGCCTGGATTTTTTTTTTTTTTGAGACAAGGTTTCATTCACCCAGGCTTGAGGCTTGAGTGCAGTGGCATGATCTCAGCTTACTGCAGCCTCAACCTCCTGGGCTCAGGTGAGAGGAACTACAGGTACATGCCACCATGCCTGGCTAGTTTTCATATTTTCTGTAGAGACAGGGTTTCACCATGTTGCCCAGCCTGATCTTCAACTCCTGCCTACCTCGGCCTCCCAAAGTGCTAAGATTACAGGTGTGAGCCGCCATGCCTGGCCTGGAGGATATTTCTGAAATGGGTCACTTACACAGCCATTGGCAGGCCTTGGTTCCTTACTTGGTAGGCTTCCCTGTAAGGCTGCTTGAGTGTTCTCTTGACATGGCAGCTGGCTTCCTCCAGAGTGAGTAATTTGAGAAGAGGCAAGGTGGGGGGCCACAATGCCTTTTATGACCTAGTCTTAGAAAATGACAACACTTTCATCTCCACAATGTCCTACTGGCTACACAGGTAAAACCCTATTCAATGCAGGAAGGGACAAGAAAGTTGTGAATACCAGGAGATAAGAATCACTGGGGGCCATTTTGGAGCCTAGCTGACACAATGAGTAAACTTTCACTACATATAAATAAGGAAGTGACAGAAAAATAATTTTGCTCCTGAGAAAAATTTTCTAATGAATATACATATATTTGTTCAAATTCTCAAGTTATTTGACTCTGCCAAATTTTCCTCTTTCTTTATAGGTCACGTTATCATACTCCAGAGATTGGAAAGGGGAGATATTTATTTATTAAGTTGGAGACTATAGATTAATTTCTTACCGACCACCATCAGTGTGAACTCAAAACCTTTTTTCACTGATTTTCGGTGAACTTGATTGGGGAGATTTGCAAATCCAACATAGCCAGGTGTTTCTGGATTTATAAACTGAGTTGGCTGTTGCTAAATAAGATTAAAAAACAAACAAACTAATAAACACCTTAGTAGTTGCTTTTAAGATATAATCAGTTAGACATGAAACAAACATAGGTTATCAGTTTTCACAAATTTTTTAAAAAGTATAAACACTTCCAGAAAGTCATACTTCTATCAGAAAACCAGTAGTATTCAACTAGGAGCATTAAAAAAAGAAAAACTTATCTAGTATAACTCCTTAGTTATATGCTGACTGAAAATTAACATTTTGTTAATCAGTATTCTGTTTAGGAATTTAACAATACATAGAAGATACATGCTTAATACATCTTAATGCAATTTCAAATTTCGACTTGAGAGACTATGGAGTTCCAGGAAAATCAGTCAACCTTACAAAGTACTGCTACAGCTGACAGTACTTTGAATGAATGGTTTCATTCAACAAACTTGGCTAAAGAATAGCTTCCCCCAGGTATTAGGTGCAATGCATTTCTGAAAAGTATCGAGGAAAAAAGCATCTCTCTTGCTGTGCTTCTAGCTGTATAGAACAGAGTTTCATCAAGGGTGAGGCAGGCAAATTAGGGGTGGGATGTTGAGTATCTAGTGTCAAAGACCAAGAAAGAAAAGACAGAATGAGAAGATCATAGATGACTACACTGAAGCATCAATATTCCTTGACAGAAGGGTATCTGATGAGAGAGAGGACAGAGATATGAGAAGGCAAGAATAGCAGAAGTAACCAGAATCTAGACAGTGGCATGCTGAAAATGAGAAGAAATTTAAAAAATCAATTTATTAATTGAAAAAGGCAAGATACAAAATAGTATTTCCTTTAGGATTACATTTTGTAAATGTATAGTCAAATGCACACACAGGTGAAAAAGAATATATGTAACATATTAACAGTGGTTATTCCTGAGTGGTGAAATAATGACTTTTTTTTTTTTGCTTATCTGTGTTCCACGCTAACACTGGTATAAAATGCAAACACTGGTATGATGATTTTGCAATGGACAGTAATGAACACCCACAGGATTCAAAGATAAAAAAAAAAACAGAAATAATAATCTTGCAATGTTAACCACAAGTTCTGCTTTTCTCAGAATATGTTCTTTAGAACTAATTTATCTCTGAACTAACTTGCAAAGGCTGATTTAAACCAATTTATCAAGTCTAAGAGCCCCATCAATTTCATCATAATAAATTATTAGAATTCTAAATTATCTGGTCTGCTGGGAATGAACTAAGGGGGCTAAAAGGACTGTTACTGATGTGTGTAGAGAAAACAAAGTAGAAGCCTGAAAAAAGAGAAAGCTCCAAGCTTTTAAGATGACAATTAGGCCAGGCACGGTGGCTCACACCTGTAATCCCAACACTTCGGGGGGCCAAAGCGGGTGGATCACGAGGTCAACAGATCAAGGCCATCCTGGCCAACACGGTGAAACCCCGAATTTACTAAAATACAAAAAATTAGCCAGCGTGGTGGCACACGTCTGCAGTCCCAGCTACTCCGGAGGCTGAGCCAGGGGAATCGCTTGAACGTGGGAGGCAGAAGTTGCAGTGAGCTGAGATCATGCCACTGTACTCCAGCCTGGTGACAGAGCAAGACTCTCGTCTCAAAAAAAAAAAAAAAAAAAAGACGACTAAATTAGAACTCTTTGTCTTAATGAATCAAATGTATCAGTTGTATTAAAAATAATGAATCATGTAAGTCCCAACTGTCAACAGTCTGAAAACATAAAGCAATTTCTCCTTATGCTGTAGATACATGAAGTATGATCTTACCTTAGACATCTTTTGTGAAGCTTCGTCTGTTAAAAAAAACACACAGACACACATAAACGCACATACATAGTATGTATGTATACGCACGTATATTTAACAGCGTGAAATGACCTGAAGAAGACTTACACATACATAGGCAATGTAAAAAGAAAATACAATTTCAGGACCTTCCAAATGCATTAGGCCAAAGGGAAAAGTTAAGCACTGACAGCCGGCTCATGTAACATCACTACTTTCATTCTTTCTGACTTTTGTGTTTAGATGTATACATTAACCAGACTCCCTATTCTTTATTCAAAACTAGACTAAATGACTGGGAGATGAGAGATCCTTACGACTGTTACTTCTTTACAAAAGGAAGTTAAACAAATCCCTTCAAGTGTAATCAATAGTAGCCAATCAAATTTGTATCTTTAAATGAGCCTTAGTTCAGAAAATGTTGGAATTCTGTTTGGCACCTCCATTTTGCCTATATAAACAATCCTCATTTTTCCCCACCCTGGAAGCGCTAACCACCATTCTTTGGTGTAGCTCGGCTTACACTCTGTACTTAAATGAATTCTTTTAACTGAATCAGGAGCCTTTTGATTATTTTAGGTGACAGCATCTCAATTACTTCAAATATTTCCCTAGGAATAAGACAAGCATCTATCATTACAAAAGTAAATTCGATTAAAAAAATTAGGCCAGGCGTGATGCTCACGCCTGTAATTCCAGCACTTTGGGAGGCCGAGGTAGGCGGACCACTTGAGGTCAGGAGTTCAAGACCAGCCTGGCCAACATGGTGAAACCCCATCTCTACTAAAAATACTGATTCAGCCAGGCTTGGTGGCGCGTGCCTGTGATCCCAGCTACTCAGAAGGCTGAGACAGAAGAATCGCTTGAACCTGGGAGGCGGAGGTTGCAGTGAGCCGAGATCATGCCACTGCACTCCAATCTGGGCAACAGAGTGAGACTCCATTAAAAAAAAAAAAAATTAGATGGTGGCTGGGTGCAGTGGCTGACGCCTGTAATCCCAGCAGTTTGGGAAGCAGAGGCAGGACTGCTTGAAGCCAAAAATTCAACACCAGTCTAGGCAACATAGCAAAACCCTATCTCTACAAAAAATTAAAAAATTTAAAAAATTTGTAAGTTGATAAAAGCAACTGTATATATATATGTATGCACATATTCCATATTTTCAATAATATTCAAATTTTTTTTCAGTACTGACTATATGTTAGACACTAGGGACACAAATGGGATACACACGGATACATACTTCCCTGACCTCTGGAATTATGTCATTTCCCCTCTCTCTTTGAAACCTTTCAAGGAGTAAGGGACTTCATTACATAGAGCACTGTAACCTGAACATGTTTGCCACCCACTGGAGTTTCCTAGAGCTACCTGAGAACTAGATTTTGACACTGGGGTACAGGGAGCAATGTGAACTACATTTATGAGGAAAGGAAATAGTACTGAAGGCATCTGAGTGTCTGAAAAATGTGACAATATTTTTAAAGATATGTGGAATTTTTTTTTTTTTTTTTTTTTTTTTGAGTCTCGCGTTGTCTCCCGGGCTGAAGTACAGTGAGTGATCTCAGCTCACTGCAAGCTCCACCTCCCGGGTTCACGCCCTTCTCCTGCCTCAGCCTCCCGAGTAGCTGGGACTACAGGCGCCCGCCACCATGCCCGGCTAATTTTTTTTTAATTTTTACTAGAGATGGGGTTTCACCGTGTTAGCCAGGATGGTCTCGATCTCCTGACCTCGTGATCCGCCCGCCTCAGCCTCCCAAGGTGCTGGGATTACAGGTGTGAGCCACTGCGCCCAGCCAGAGATATGTGGAATTTTTATACAAATTTTAGAAACCCTGAAGCTTTGGAAAGCATGGAGTCTGTTGGCTAACCTTCAGTAACAACCCCAAGAAAGACGACTGCTGTCAAATTTGGTTCCCTCTGGAGCTTAGAAACTTATTAAAAAGCTTCTCTCACTTTGCCTCTCGATTCCCCTCCCCGACATCTTAACTTCCTGAATACTGTGTCCTCTGTTTCCCTTTTGACTGGAAATGTTCCCAGCTACCTTGGAAGAAATGAGATCCCTGCATCCCCAGTGTTATTTGGCTTGGTTAACCAAGGGATAGTAGCAGTAAGGTTCAAGAGCCTTTAATTTCAGCAAAACCTAAGAACTGAGAGCAAGTGTGAGTGTGGAGGAGTAGAACTTCCTAAAGGGAAAGAGAAGGGTCAGATGTAATACAAACAGTTTTGGCAGAAGGAGTTGGCATCTTGTTTTCAAATAATACAGAGGTAAGTATCTGATTATGAAAGTAAAAAAAAAGGTAATCATTAAAGAAAATAACAATGAGAACTTCCAAATTAAGAGAAAAATGTGGAGGAAACAGCAACTTCATCAAACCAGCAAAAATATGGAAAAGGAACAAGAAGAAACAAAATCAGAAGTAATCCTAAATCAAGACAATGGGGACAAAATTCAAGAATATCAGTCATCGGTATAAATGTGAAATAACCAAATTCTCTGCTTAAAGGAGAAGACAGATTGGCCTGAAAAACCAAGAAAAAAAAAACAACAAACAAACAACAAACTGTCCAGCTATAACGTATATGCTTAAAGCAAAAGGAACAAAGAGAGGCTGAAAATAAAGGGACAAGGTAAAAAATAGCAGGCTAGTGCAAACATGGAGGAGAGACAACACTACTATCAGCCAAGGTGGGAATTAAAGTAAAAATAAGCAGAATAACAGGGATAACAAGTTATAATGATAAACAATTTATAGGGAAGATGTAATATTCATAAGCCTGTATATTCAAATAATCACTGCAGATAAACACATAAAGCAAGGACTAGGAAAAATACAAAGTTAACTTAAAAAAAAAAATTCAAGTGAGAAACTTTAATAGAGTTCTCTGAGAACCGGACAGATTCAGTAAACACAGTATGTGCAAGGACAGAGAAGAACTGAGTAATATAACAAATAAATCTGATTTAGCACACATAGAGAAACTTGAATCAATACCTTAAAAAATGCTTGAAGTCATGTATCTACCATAAAAAAAAGCCTAAGCAAAATTTGAAAAACATTTTTACAGTCAATGTTCTGAAATAATTATCTGCTTAAATTGGGTGGAAAAAGATGAAAAGTAACTCCCAGTAATTTGTTACATTACTGGATATCCCCAGGATCAAGGAGGGTAACAAAAGCAAAGCCATAAGCAATCTCTAGAAAGCAATGGAAGGAAGATAAAAGCAAAACTTAGGAGATAAAACAGGAAATCAATAAAGAGAAAAAATGAATTATGGGGGGGGGGGGGAAGAAGGGTAAACAAATCCAAAAGCTGGTTTTCTTTTTGTTTTTTGAGATGGAGTTTTGCTCTTGTTGCCCAGGCTGGAGTGCACTGGCGCGATCTCAGCTCACTACAACCTCTGCCTCCTGGATTCATGCAATTCTCCTGCCTCAGCCTCCGGAATAGCTGAGATTATAGGTGCCCGCCACCACGCCCAGCTAATTTTAGTATTTTTAGTAGAGATGGGGTCTCACCATGCTGGCCAGGTGAAACTTCCTGACCTCAGGTGATCCTCCCACCCTGGTTTCCCAAAGTGCTGGGATTACCCACGTGAGCCACCGTGCTTGGCCGCAAAAGCTGATTTTCTAAAACAAATTCCTCACAAGCCCAATTCAGGAAAAAATAGCAAATATAGAAAAGTAGCTAAAATAATGACAGAGGAGACTACATGTAGCAAAATGGCCCCAAATCTGAAAATGTAGAAAAAATGGGCACTGTAAATTACCAATACAGAACCAAAAACTGGAAAATCTGACTAAAACAAGTATCACTAAGCAGCTGATTAAAGACACACCAATGAAAAGGACCAAGACTTGACGTTAGAGTTGAACTCCATCTAACCTTGGACAAGACCAAAGTCATTTAACTATTCCAAGCCTCTATAGAGAAAAGGGAAAACAATTTGTTTTATGAAGACAGCACAGTTTTAATAACAAACCCAGATGGAGACATAAGAAAGGAACAAAGGAATGAACGAACGCCATAGGCCAATCTCACTCACAAATATAAATGCAAAAATCCTGAATACAATATTTGCTAGCAATTAGATTCCAGGAATGTATCAAAAGCATCTACCAATATTAATCCAACAACACAATATAGGGGAAAAAATATGCATTAATAGATGCTGATGAGGCATATGAAATCCAGCAACCAATCATAATGAAAACACTAAGTAAGAAAACTGCTGGCGGAGTGTGGTGGCTCACGCCTGTAATACCAGCACTTTGGGAAACTGAGGCAGGAGGGGCGCTTGAGCTCAGGAGTTCAAGACCAGTCTGGACAACATGGTGAAACACTGTCTCTACAAAAAATACAAAAAAATTAGCTGGGTGTGGTGGCGGGCACCTGTAGTGCCAGCTAAGTGGGAGACTGAGGTGGGAGGATCCCTTGAGCCCAGGAGGTGAAGGCTGTAGTGAGCCGAGATGGTGCTGCTGCACTCCAGCCTGGGTGACAGAGTGAGACTGTCACAAAAAAAGAAAAAAAGGAAAACTGCTTAAATCTAATTCAGGATATTTCTGAAAACCAAAGGCAAATACTATTTTCTAAACAATAGAAAATTAAATCTATTTAAATTACAACCGATAATTAGGCAGGAATGCCCTTCCATAATTATTTTTAAGCACCTACATGAAAACTTTTACATGAAGACCTATACAAAAAGCAAACAAAATCCCCATGTGCTGTCCATTATCCAGCTTCAACAATTAGCAACTCAAGGTCAATAATGTTTCATCTATTTCCACAATCATCAATGCCACTGCCTGGATGATTATGAAGCAAATACGAGATATAACATTTCATTTATATTCCACTACACATATCTAAAAATAAGGGCTCCTAAAAATGACAAACCATTACACATAGCTAGTTCTTTAATGCAATCAAATATCCAATCAGTATTCATATTCTCTATTCTCTCATTTTTTTATGTGAATCAAGATCCAAGTAAGATCTAGATATTGCAATTTCACCATGATTATTTAATACTACCTTGGAGAGTTTACTGAATATAATGAAACAAGAAAATCAAAAGAAAACACTTTTTTGCTGATTGGACTGAATACACAGAAAATACAAATACTCGGCTAGGTGCGGTAGCTCATGCCTGTAATCCCAGCATTTTGGGAGGCCAAGACGGGCATATCACGAGGTCAAAAGATTGAGACCATCCTGGCCAACATGGTGAAACCCCGTCTCTACCAAAAATACAAAAATTAACCAGGTGTGGTGGCGCCTGCCTGTAATCCCAGCTACCCGGGAGGCTGAGGCAGAATCACTTGAACCCGGGAGCGGAGGGTGCAGTGAGCTGAGATCGCACCACTGCACTCCAGCCTGGCAACAGAGCAAGACTTTGTCTCAAAAAAAAAAAAAAAAAAGAAAAGAAAAGAAAATACAAATACTCTGGTTAAAAAAATTCTAGAATACGATAATTTAGTAAGGTAGCTAAATATAAGATCTCAAGTAAGTCAAGTACCAGCAACGAATATCAAGGAATAGAAATGGGGGCACATCATTTACAACAGAATTTTTAAAAATCCAAACAAGTAGGGACCAAACTAGAAAACAGGTCCTACATAAATCAAATCATTTTTATTTTCCCCAAATGAGTATATTATTTAGTCCATTTCTAACTGGAATCCCTAATGGTGTGGCTTTTTTCTTAAAGGATTGGATAAAATGAGCTTCAAGTTCACATGGAAAGATTAAATGCCAATGCTGAGGATAGAAAAGAGCAGGCACTTACCTTATCACCTATTACATGTATCTGATTTCAAACCCACACAGTGCAACATAGAAATACCATAGAGCACCTCTCCCGCACCTCCACAGAACCCCTCAGCCTCACTGAACCACATATGGGAAAATGGAGAAACTATTTGTCTTAAACTGGCATTTCAACTTTGCTTTGACTTTACCAAGTTTCTCCTGCCATCTTTTTTTTTTCCTGTTTTTTTTTTCTGAAGCATAACTTGGATCCACAATGTTTTCTCTCATAATTTATTAACTAATGTGAAATGGAAGGTGAAAGAGGAATTATGAACCTTTAAAGCACATGGTTTTCAGTGAGAAAGCCTTGATTCAGCAACACAAACTGCCAAGCACTGTGATTAACTTAAACACTGGGTGCAAATTGGATCAAAAATGTAGTCAAATGAAAATTTTATTCCTTCAGATCGTGTTTATTCCACATGCCAGAAGTTGTTTAAAGCTCTTTAATCTTGACCCACAGCTTATTTCTTCCACAGAATATCCCCAATACATATAAAAAACCAATTTTCGCAAAACAAAAGATAGAAGATGAACAACATCCGGCGATGTAGAACCCGGAAGGTCCATGATCTCATTCAAAGCATCTGGATTCTTTGGATTCGGGGAAGGTCCACGTTCAGTATACCCACATAACACTCCTAACAGGGACTGGGGCAGGGATAAGTGGCATGTATGACTACTAACAGAACAGACAATACAAATGGCCTTACCTCACCTCTGCTGCCAAATGAGTTTTGGTGTCCCCTTTCCTCCAGACAAAAAAAAAAAAAAAAAATACCCACAACTTCTTATTTTACAGCAGTTTCTGTACGCTGGTATTGGGGATAAAAAGGGGCCCTGAATTACATTTATGAATGATAGAGGGAAACCCTGGCCCCTTTCCCTAGGTCACCTTGCTAGTTTAAGAGCCAGTCAGAATGTAAATCTGATCTAATTAAAACGCTCCTGTTCTTTATTCCTGGCTGTGGCACTGGTGAGAGAGATCAAGGTGGAAGTTGAGAAAAAAAACTCAGGACAACCTTTATAGCTAATGAGATCAATGCCAAGATTATACATAACAGTGCACATCATGAGTTAGAATGCTGGGTGGTGCAAAGAACCCATTAATGGGAGCTATCAAAAATCACTGAAAACAATGAAGCTCAAATCAGAAGTATCAAGAATCAGCTTTCATGACCCCTACACCATGATGTTTTTCTTTATGACGGCAGAACTATTTTGAAACATTAAATATATCGGCAGGCACTGTGATTCAAAAAGTATTTGAGAACCTACTAGGTGCTAGACACCAACCGAGGCAATGAGTATGGGTGACAACATGTGCCCTGCCCTCACAGCACCAATAGTCCACTGGACAAATACCATCTGGAACATCAGGTAAACACCTAAGCCTGTCTGGAGGAAATCTAATTTGGGCGGAATCCCACAAGCAGGGACTAGGTAAGGAGAAGGCAGTTAAGGTGGGAAGTAACCAGATTTAAGAGTTTGGGCAATGGCCAAAGGTGCAGAAGTTTGAACTACAAGAAGTTCAGTGTCGTTGGTTCATGTGTTTCCGTGGAGAGAGGACAAGGTCTGGTGGCACTGACAAGAATTAGACCGAAAAGGTAAAAAAGCCAGCCAGGTTTGTCTGGGGCCGTAGGCCAGGTCACAGTTGGGACTCCACTGAGACCACGGAAGCCACAGGTTTGCTTCTCATCCCCGGGCCAACTCGGCGGCCTCCAACCCTATACCCTACCCCCTGCTGCCTGTCCGTGCCTCGCTGGTGCAGACCTTCGTCGCCTCTCCTCGCCGAAGGTACCCGCAGACAGGGCCTAGTCGCTCTCCCCTCGCTTATCCGCGGCATCCAGCCGATGGGCTTGGAGGTTTGGGGGCTGGCCAGTCCTCCACGCCTCAGGGAGGAAATGGCACCGTTAGAAAGACAAGATGGCCACACAAGCTCTAAGTGTTGGTCGGGCCTAAACCTGTATCCTCCCTCCAAGCACCAAACCTCCCGACCTCGACCGCACTCGACGCCCCGAGGCCCAGCACCGACGACAGGGCAGAGGAATTCCCGCAGGGTCAACAAGGGGTCACCGGAATCCCCACTCCCGCGCCCGGCCCTGCCCGTGTCGGAGCCACTGTCGCCGGCACTAGGACCGCCCGGGACGGGGGAGCCCACGATAAGCGCCGAAGAGCCCGGGCTCGGCCGCCCCTCCCCCACACCGCCCCGCCGGCACCCCAGAGCCAGCCGACCACCGCCCGAGAGTATGGGACGTGCGGGGCGTCCCCCGCAGCTCCTCGGAAGGGCCGGCCCACAACTTGTGCCCCCGCCGCGGCGGGGTACACCGGCGAGACACTCACCCGCCAAACAGCCCGAGAACAGGCGCCGACCGACCGCGCCGCGGACCCGCCCAGCGCCCGCGGTCGGCTCACACCCCGCCCCGCCCAGCGCGCAGGCGGATTGCGTCACCGCGTCACCCCGCCCCTTTGCCAACTGCTTCCTGGCTCAGTGCGACCTGGCCTTCTTCCCCTCCCCCATGCGGCCGGCTTCCGAGTGCGCAAGCCCAGACTCGTCAGCGTTGTCCGCCTCTGCGCAAGCGCCGTGCTCCTCCCACGGCAGTTGGCCATATAGAGGCTGGGGGTGGGGGGGGGGAGGTCAAGCGTAGCCTCTTCTCCTTTACCAAGATGGCGGCTTGTCCCTGTTTCGCCACAGTTCCTACCTTATGAGCTCGGTTTTCTTATGCTTATAAGAGTGGAACAGGTAATGAGAATCTTCGCCTTGCGGTGGGTAACTGGAGTGGGGGGAAGGCCGTTTGTTAGAAGGAGACAAGTGCCCACTGAGGAGGAGAGAGGCGGTCGCGGGAGGGCAGGTGGTGGCGGGAGTGCGGAGCGATCACGGGGAGGGGGAGCCTTCGCCTCTCCTCCTGTCCTCCAAGAAGATGGCGGCAGCACCGAGCTGGGGCGCCGAGTACGACTGGGCGGGGGGACGGCGAGCGGCCGCGCGAAACTGGTCTAGCCCACCACCGCCGCCGTCTCGATGATCGGGGGCCTCTCTGGGATTGGCTGCGCGCACGTCACGTGGGGCCGACGGGCCCTGCGCAGACCATCGAGTCGGGCGTCCCTCCCCGGGGACGTGGCCTTCCTGTGCCCGGGCTGGGGCCCGCCGCCCCGCGGGGGAGGGCGGAGCTGGCGCGGCCCCTAGCTTTCTCCTTCTGGTGTGGGGCCCGAGGTGAGACCTGGGGAGTGCTCCGCGAGCCCACGAGCAGCGACGTGGCTCGGGGACGGGAGGGTGCCGTGCCTGGCTGCGGCCTGAGCGGGATGGGCGCGGGCGGCTCCGGCCCGCGGGTTGTGCCCCGGCCCGGGGTGTCCTTTCCTCCCTCCCGCGTGGCCTGGAGGCACTGCAACTGTTCGAGACTCACGTCAAAGCTCGGCGCAAATACCCCTCGTTCAGGAAGCCTTCCTAGGTTTCCCCCGCTTAGAGGAAACACTTCCTGAGTTTGTAATGGCTGACCCGCATGATGTTGGGAACCTGAGCCTTTCTGACACCGTGGCATGTTGCTAGGGTATTTTTGTGCGTAGCTCCTTTGAAAAGTGGTTAGGTGCTCAAGGCTAGCTGCTACATATCCTCTCCATTCGACTTAAAAAATGAGAGGGTCAGACTTGACATGGTGTTTGGACGCCATGTAAAATCGAAGGAAGTCGACTTGGGCTTTGCTTATTAAACAGTTCCTATTATGGTGAAATTAAACGTCTGAAGGAATGTGGATGAGTCGTAATCTTAAGGAACATGACGATTTGCCCCTCAGTTTTGCGTTTTATGTCCTCACATTCATAGCTACCTATACCCTAAGCCCTCAATCAATGACTTCACATTTATTTGGTGTCTGCTTAAGGATAGTCAGTCACTTTCTTAGCAGCTAACTTCCTTAAAACCCTATTAAGATAGGTTAAGTCACAATTAGGGTTTTGTCTAAGGCTCCTGGTAGCGGCACATTGCATAATAAGCTTAATGTTCATTTAGGGAAGCAAATCTGGGATACTGAAACACTGGATGAAACGTAGTGCTTAGGTTTATATTTTGATTTTTTGACATGTAAAAGTATCCCTAGGCTAAATTCATTAAGTACACATGATATTAGGATGCTTGGCAACAGTATTTAAAAATAGTTGAAAAGGTGTTTGGGTAAGAATTATTTCCATCATTTGGATTACCGAATCTCTGAGTCTGAAACATCAACCTATCAAGTTTTAGACTTGGGGAAAATGGAGCTGGAGCCTACTGCCTCAAGTCTCAGGGACAGCGTTTGAAACCCCATTAAATAATTCATCATGAGGATTAAACTTTCCTGTTACTGCTATTAGTTTTGCTTGGTGCCAGGCACTGTTGCAGGGACTTAGCTCATCTTATCAGGAGTCAAATTAACGTCATTCGGGTAAAAGTGCATTGAGTGTAAGGAGAGCACCTCAAAGATATAGTTGACCTATGTCCCGTCCCTCAGCGCCACTAGGCTTACTTGAATCCCTGTTACAGTGTCCTCTCCAGTGGGCAAAGCTAACTTCTCAGTAGCCTGGTGGGAGAATTTCTTCTTGAGTAAATACGTATTTTTCCAGGTTTTGTTGTTTTGGCCTTCCAGTTGTCTGACTTCCGCCTCATGACCTCACTTCTTCATTTCAATTCAAAAAAATATTTGCTGGAAATTGCTGTGTAGGGTTAAGGGTTCTGCAGATACAAAGGTTGAGAGGATATAGTCTTTTCGACCAGGTGCGGTGGCTCACGCTTGTAATCCTAGCACTTTGGGAGGTCGAGGCGGGTGGACACTTGAGGTCAGGAGTTCGAGACCAGCCTGACCAACATGGTGAAACCCTGTCTCTACTAAAAATACAAAAATTAGCCTGGCATGGTGGCGCGCGCCTGTAATCCCAGCTGCTCAAGAGGCTGAGGCACGAGAATCGCTTGAACCCAGGAGGCGGAGGTTGCAGTGAGCCAAGATTGTACCACTGCACTCTAGCCTGGGCGACGGAGTGAGACTGTGTCTCAAAAAGCCAACAAAAAAAAGAGGATATAGACTTTTCTTTTCCTCAGGCAGCTTGTGGTCTAGTGTGAGAGACTTATTTGTAGAAGAGTAATTACATTATGGTGTGATAAGTGCAATGATAGAAATATGTATAAGGTGTGGACATAGGAAATAGGCTGTGATTACCTGTTAGAAAGTCTTCCTACAGAATGTGGTCCTTGAACTGCGGTTTAAAAGACGTGTAAGAGTTTTTCCAGGTGGTGCTGAGTGGACAGGAAGACTAGGAAAGAGGAGGCTGACATTTATAGTTGGTGGCATACGTGTGCAACAGGTTTAGAATTTGGTATACTCTTGCCATGGCAAATGGTAGAGGGCTTGGCTCAGACTGTGTACTGAAGGACTTGATGCCCTTCAGTGAGTTTTATCTAAGATACTCGGACCTGAACAGAATTTGAGATGATTGTGCCGGGTCCACTGGGATATCTTACGATCCTTCGTGGGTCATATGGATTCTCCATTAGTGCCTCCCAGCTGAAACTTACAGAAAGGGCTTAAGCAGAGAACATGCTTTTTGGAGTACAAAGTGATATTTTTATTTGGTATGGCCCGTTCATTGTGCATCCATCCCATAGGCAAATGGTGATACGAAAGCTTTTCCCTCTTTTGGTAAGAAGTAACCAAGTTCTGAAAGAAGCATACCCTGCAGCTTTCCCAATTGCCAAGTTATGATGACACAAAGTCCAAAATGCATGTAAAGGTTTTTGACGAAGTAGAAAAGCAGAGAACCCCAACCAGTATAATGTGTCAGAATGCTTTTTCTCTTCAATGGTAAAAGCACCACAACGTTCAACATCTGGAAACCAAGAAAATAATGAAAAGAACCTTTTTTCATGTGTATAATATTTTAAAAATTGGTTACATGTTATTTTTTGGTATTTCTAAAGTCAGAGACATTTTAGAAGTGAAATCCCTAGTAGGCTATTGTTCTACCAAGCACACTGAAGTTCCTCGAATACTGTTGAAGATGAGCTAGACACTTGTTCTGAGACGTGTCTGGACATCATGTGGTTGTGTTAGTTATCTTGTTGATACTTGTTGTTAATTTGGTAACAATACATTGACTACATACTCTCCCTTACTACTTTTTATTAGCATTCATATTAATCTTATTTCAAATCAAGGTTACAGCTTCATGTAATTTGTAGAGTCAGATAATCCTAGAAAGGCTTGTAAGAAAGAAGTGCCAACATCCTTCCCCTAATCATGTTTCCTCCCCTGCAGAGTATCTACTTCAGCCTTAGTAGATTTCCTTGATCTTTGCCTCCAACTCTAAAGAGCATATTTGCTTGACATCTGTATTTGTGTCCCCTACCTCTGTTTCATGTGATGTCTCTTCGCTTGACACTGAGAATAGGTAGGAAGTTCCTAGCTTTCTTTCACCCTCTGCCTTCTCAGTGCAAACGGATCCATGGCTGCCCAAAGTGATATATCCTTAATTTGGTTAGTTCAGTATTGATTGTTTATATTATGACTACATATTGCCATTTACAGCTGGATGAAGTGGTATAATAGGATTGTTTTCCCTTTTCTGGATAACTTTTTGTTTTCCTGGGTTATTACAAGTCATATTTGTTTTTGTTGGCTTGCTGCTTGCTCAGTTTTCTATATTTTGTCACTACAATTCAACCCCAAATTCTGAAGCAATTGTCTAAATCTTTCAAGAAATTGTCCGTTTTCTTTGGAAGAAAATTAGTATTCCTATCATTTTATCTTGAATAAATCTCTCCCAGCGCCTCCAATCTGCTGCAGGCTTGTCTGTGCCTGAAATCTTCCTGTAACTCTCCTCACTCCCTCTTGTGTTGGAGCCTCACTTTTCTGGAACCTATGTCATTCTCTTGATTTGACTGTCTCACTTCGATGGAGCACATCCTTCACTAGTTGCCTGAGAAGTGCATGGCAGATGAAGTTTTCAGAATTTGTATGTACGAAAGTGCCTCGTTCTGCTCTTATCCTGAGTAGGAGTTTGGACATCATTTTGCTCCGCGGTCTTTAAGTTTCCAGTGTTGTTGAAGTCTTAAGCCGTTCTGATTCTCTTTTATTGATATGTAACATTTTTAGAGCCTTTGTGTGTGACTATGTTTTCCTCCATGAAACCTGAAGGTTTTTGTTTCTTTTTTTTCTTCTTCTTTCTTTCTTTTCTTTTGTTTTTTTTTTTTTTTTTGAGACACAGCGTCTTGCTCTGTTGCTCAGGCTGTAGTGCAGTGGCGCTGTCATAGCTCACTGCAGCTGCAATCTCCTGGGCTCGAGTGATGCTCCTGCCTCGGCCTCCCAAGTACCTGGGACTACAGGCATGCACCGCCACACCTGGATAATTTTAAAAACTTTTTGTAGACATGAGCTCTCTATGTTGCCCAGGCTGATCTTGAACTCCTGGCCTCAAGTGATTCTCCTGCCTCAGACTCCCGAAGTGCTGGGAGTGAAGGCTTTGCATCTGGCCTCAGAGGCTTTTCTTTCTGTGAAATTCAGAACTCCCAGAACAGTGATGTCCCTTGGAGACTGTTTTCATCCATCGTCTTGCCTACTCTTTGGTCCTGTTTATTTGCAACTCATGTTCTTCAACGCTGGGCATTTTTGTTGATTTATTGCTTTGATTTCTTCCTATTTGCTTTCTCTCTCTCTCTAGAATTCTACTCTTGGACCTTCTGGATTGGCACTCATAATTTTCTTAAGGTTTTTTTTTCCCCCCTCTAAGATTTTTTTGTTTTTATCTTTTAAATTGTAAATTGACAAATTATACTTGTACATATTTAGGGGGTACAAAGTGATGTTATGATTTATGAATACAATAAATAATAAAATCAAGTTAACATAATTCATCACTTCAAATACTTCAAGTTTTTTGTGGTGAAAGCATATGAAATTACTGTCAGCACTTTTGAAATCGACATTATTATTTACTATATTCACCGTGCTGCACAATATATCTCATAAAAGAAAACCACATTCCTCCTGTCTAATTGATGTTTTGTACCCTTTGGTTTTTCATTTTCTTCCTGGAAGTTATTCTCAAGTTTATCTTCCAGCCCTTCTACCAAGGTTTTTCTCATTTCTAAGAGCTTTTTCTTGTTCCCTCTATTCCTATTTTATAACCTATTTTTTGTTTCATGAATGTGGTATCTCCTGTTAACTGTTGGAAGATATTGATAAGGTTTTATTTTTCCCTGTTTTCTTTTTCCTTAAGTCACTATTGAGGCTGCTCTGGTTTGTTGTGGGGTTTTTGGCTTTTCTCAGCCTTTTCTGGGCTATGCAGTGATGTTGTGCCTGCTCATGAGTCAGAGGGCCTCTGCGCCTGTGTCTGTGGCTTGCTGACTGTGGCTTTCACTGCAGAGGCACCTGGCTGGGCCATTTCCTTACAGCACCCTTGTCAGCTTCTTTGGGTTTCTTCAGATTCCCCAGAGAAATATCTTGTAGCCCTTTGCCTGGCTAAGTGGCCAAGTGAGGAGAGAGGCCTGGGAGCACAGCAGTAACCATAAAAGAGCTTACTTCCCTCTTTTCAGAATTGTTTCCCTCCTCTGTAACTGGTGTCCCCAGTCCAAAGATTCTACTTCCCTTTGCAGACAGAAAAGTGATACCTTTTTGCCAGGATAGGAGAGGGACTGTGCAGGTTGGCTCTGTGTGGCTGTGCAGAGTTGTGGGGTGCATCTTAGGGATCTTCGTGCCTTTTAAACCTATCAGCCAACTCTGTGTTTAATTCAGGTCTCCTGGCTTCCAGTCATATTGCTAGTTGGCCTTCCCCATTGCCGATATAGGATTCAGCCCTTTTAGGTCTGTTTCCAGTTTCTAGCCTCCAGTATTTTAATGTTCTTATCTCTATTCTTATTCTTTGCTTTCGTGATTTGTATCTTAAAAAAAGAAAAAATAGTTTACTATCATTTTAGTGGTGCTTCACGAAGTAGTGTAAATGTATTGATCTGACAACAGCTCGTGCTGGAGACACTGTTCCAGGAAGTGGGACACAGTAAGGAAAATGCGAGTGTGTTCTCCTGCACTTTCACGGAGGTCACATTTTGGTAAGGGGTGTCAGGCAGTCAGCAGACCAGCAGATATGCAGTATGTCCAATGTGGACAAGAAGGAAGGAGGAAAATAAAGTATCGAGGGGAGTGGAGTCGGGGACACAGTGGCAGTTTGGCATAGTGGGGAGGCCTTGCTGATTGAGCGACAGTTGATTCAAACTTGAGATGAGCAAACAAGCCATGGGCAGCGATCTGGGGAAGAGCGTTCTAAGAGGAATGGACAGGAGGTGAAAAGCACGGGGGCAGGACTGTGTTGTGCACGTTAGAGGAATGTGGAACACCAGTTATTAGACCAGTGTGGAGCAGGGCCAGAGGGTGTAGGAGACGGGCAGGTCAGGGGAGAAGCCGGGGCTCCTAGCAGTCGGATCTTGATGCCTTTGGAGAGCTGGAGCAGAGTGACCCAGTACTGGTGGTGGATCGTGGTGAAGTGACCATGGGCCACACCATTCACGACATTTCTTACTTTTCCTGTCACCTGTAGGAGGCAAGCATTGTTGTTATCACAGGTCGAGGTAGACCCTGAGGCAAAGGCTAGACTTAGTGGTTTGGCTCCAGTTTGTGCCTTCAGCTACTTCACTGCTTCCCTAACCTGGCCTTGTCAGTCAGCCTCAGTCTACCATCTACCCAGGTCTGCATACCCCCCAAAACAGTATACACTTTGACGCTTTTCTGCAAGCACAATTACCTTTTGGGGGAGCCCTTCTCTTAAAGCAGAGTAGGTTAATGTTTGTGAATGAAACGGAACTTTGTCAGGCTGAGGTGTCTCAGGTCATCAGCTTACGTTGTCTACTGTGTGACTAATTGAGGCAAAAGATGTCCTTTTTAATAGTATTTTCTCATCACTTTTGCCTGGGTGCTCTTTAGGAATGTTATTTTTGGCATACAACTTGAGTTTCACTTAAATTTATAATTCTTTCTGTTCATTCCTACTGCTCTGTTGCCCAGATGTGGATTTTGCTTTGTCTCACAAGCGTTGCTGAAACACTGGTAGAAAGGTGGACGACGGATTGGTTGTGATTAGTTTGATCTTCACAGTAGAGAAATTCAAAAGGTCAATAAGCTCAACAAGATTGCTGTCTCACTGATGATCAGAGTTGCCATTAAAATCGTATTTCCCCCACATCAGGCTGGAAAAAAGAATAAACATGATCATTTTAGTTGTCCTCAAAGGAGAAGAGGACAGGTATCCTGTAATCAGGTGTTGTGAGTGTAACTAGTTAAACTCTTTGGGAGGTGGGCAGTTTTACCTTGGCGATATCTATCAATGCATTGCCTGTCATCATATAATTACATTTCCAATTCAATTTATCCTGTGGGGGTAGAGGCCCAAGTGAGCAGAGGATGTTCTTTCCAGCATTGTTTATAATCGCAAAAAAAAAAAAAAAAATTAGTTCAAGGGTCCTATCAGTAGGGGATTTATTAAGGTATGTTTACTCCACTCAACATGTAGTTGTTAACAAATGAGGTAAATTTGTATTTGGTACTCGGAAAGATGGCCATGATGTCTTTTTAAATGAAAATAAGTGTAGCAGATGGTGAAAGAATGCATGTAAGATCCTATTTTTATTTAAATCATGTATTAAAATTATAATTAAAGTATAATTAAAATTACAGTTTTGAAGATACACTTTAGAATATATTTTTTGGTAAAGCCTCATGGGGGGGTTGCCAGTTTTTACATTGTTTTGTTATCTTTTAGAATATTTTTAAAGCTAAAAAATCAAGGCCCTTGGTAGACCATCACTACAGCAAGCCCACTGCAGTATTAATCTGTTAATACTGTCAATGTTAATTAAACCATTATTCGTGTAGCCCCTACGCATCCCATTCCAGTCTCTCAGGAGGCTTAGCTGTATCCCAGAGACCCCAGTGCTATGACCGCAGGTCTCTCCTGGGGCAGGAAGAGGTAAGAAGTGGCTGATGTCAAAGTCAACAGTCAGCAAGTGGCGTGAGCAGTCTCGATGAATTCTTTCAAATAAGCGTTTTTCAGATCCACTCTAGGGCTTGCCTTTTCCCTCTGTTGTAGTCTCAGAAGTTCTTGAGGTAGACCTTGTGAGACCTGCAGCAGTACTTGCTGTCTTAGGTACAGAAGGCAGGATATTGATTATTTCTCCCTGACTCAACAAAGAGTTGAGATGTTTATCCAGGTTAGGATGACACTGCCCCCCTGTCCCCCCCACCCCCCAAAAAAGAAACAAAAATGAAAGGATGGTGTCTTCGACTGTACTGGGAGTCAGGAGACCTCACTTCAATTTTGGGCTTTTCCTCTTTTTTTTTTTTTTTTTTGAATAGGTTCAGAGCTACTCCCTGGACCTGTTCTTATCAGCCTTATGACTTGGGGACTTGGGATACTTTTTTTTTTTTTTTTAATTTATCGAGACAGAGTCTCTCCCTGTCACCCAGGCTGGAGTATGACAGCATGATCTCCACTCACTGCAACTTCCGCCTCCCGGGTTCAAGCAATTCTTCTGCCTCAGCCTTCTGAGTAGCTGGGACTACAGGCATGCACCACCATGCCTGGCTAATTTTTGTATTTTTAGTAGAGATAGGGTTTTGCCGTGTTGGCCAGGCTGGTCTCGAATTCCTGACCTCAAATGATCTGCCAGCCTCGGCCTCCCAGTGAAGTGCTGTGATTATAGGCGTGAGCCACTGCTCCCAGCCTGACTTGGGGTACTTTTTGACCTGTAGGATTTCAGCTCCTTCCTTTTAAAAATAAGAAAGCTGAGGCCAGGCGCAGTGGCTCACGCCTGTAGTCCCAGCACTTTGGGAGGCTGAGGCGGGCAGATCACCTGAGGTCAGGAGTTCGAGACCGGCCTGACCAACATGGAGAAGCCCCGTCTCTACTAAAAATACAAAACTAGCCGGGCGTGGTGGCTCATGCCTGTAATCCCAGCTATGGGAGGCTGAGGCAGGAGAATTGCCTGAACCTGGGAGGCAGAGGTTGCAGTGAGCCGAGATCACGCCATTGCACTCCAGCCAGGGCAACAAGAACAAGACTCCATCTCAAAAAAAAAAGCTGAATCTCTGAGTGGGTTTTTCATTTTTCATTTTTTTTTTTTTTTTTAAACAGATGCCTCAGAACCTGGGTAACTCAGTTTATCAGAAATTCAGTTTTCAAGTTTGGAAGGATAACACTTGGAGCTGATAGTCACTCATAAAACATCTGATTTTGTGATCACGTTTAAGAATCCATGAATGATATAAAAATCCTCACCTATTAAAACTTTTTGGCCGGGCGCGGTGGCTCACACCTGTCATCCCAGCACTTTGGGAGGCCGAGGTGGGTGGATCACGAGGTCAGGAGATCGAGACCATCCTGACCCCGTCTCTACTAAAAATACAAAAAATTAGTCGAGCATGGTGGCGGATGCCTGTAGTCCCAGCTACTCGGGAGGCTGAGGCAGGAGAATGGCGTGAACCCGGGAGGCGGAACTTTGCAGTGAGCCGAGATCACGCCACTGCACTCCAGCCTGGGCGACAGAGCGAGACTCCATCTCAAAAAAAAAAAAAAACAACAAATAACTTTGTATTCATTGCTTCCTATATACTAGTCATCACGCTATTTATTTCTAGCAGTGGTTATCACCAGGGTGATTTTTGTTACCCAGGGCACATCTGGCAGTGTCCAGAGACCTTTGTGGTTGTCGTGACCTACAATCATCTGGTGGTTGTGGCCAGAGATGCTTACATCCTGTGGTACACAGGGCAGCCCCTGCAACAGAAGTATTCGACTCAAAATGTCAGCAGCGCTGAGGTTGAGGAGCCCTGCTGTAAAGGGTCAGTCCTTGAAAGGGCTCTAGGGTATAGCCATCACAGGCCCCGTTTTTTTGGTTGGAAAGAGTAGAGTCTGGCCAGGTCCGGTGGTTCACGCCTGTAATCCCAGCACTTTGGGAGGCCAAGGCGGGTGGATCACCTGAGGTCAGGAGTTCGAGACCAGCCTGGCCAACATGGTGAAACCCCATCTCTACTAAAAATACAGAATTAGCCGGGTGTAGTGACACATGCCTGTAGTCGCAGCTACTCAGCAGGCTGAGACAGGAAGATAACTTTAACCCAGGAGTTGGAGGCTGCAGTGAGCCAAGATCGCGCCACTGCACTCTAGCCTGGGAGAGACAGAGCGAGGCTCCGTCTCAAAAATGAAAAAGGAGAGCCTGGTAGAGTGAAGCCACTTGCAGGAGTCGTTTAGTTAGGGCTGTGTTGCCTTACAGTGCTGGTGTCCTCACAGATGATAATAGTAATAAAAAACACCACACTGGTTTATTGTGTGCCAGCTCGGGTTAAGTGCTGTCTATGTATAAGCTCATGGTAACACAAAAGGCATTAATATCAACTTTTTATAGGAGAGGAGACAGGCCCAGGAAATCAAGATCTGTAATTATTTCTTCTTTTTGTTATCTTGGCCCTTAACTTTTAGAAGTTCACACATTTAAACATTCCATCTTGACAGATTTACCCAGCGTTTGAGTGTCTGTGGGGCTTCTCTAAAGCTCAGGGTCAAAGGGGATATCCTGCCCACACAGCACTTTCTAGTTCAGGAGTGGGACCAACCAGGCCTTTGCAGCAAGATGGGTATTCGGTGCTGAAATACACGCTGTAAAGTTGTCCTGTGTTTCTTGGGATTTTGAATATCTTTCATTGATTCAATTGGCATTTATTTTTCACCAAGTACATATTCAGTAAATGTGTTTTGGAAAAACAGTGAACAAATCAAAGTCCCAGCCCTAAAGCCATTTAGGCACTCACGGCCTATCTCTGCAGTAACCTGCTGCTTGTTAGCACTGGGACCAAGTCCATCTGTGGCTGCCTTCGGGGGATTGGCTTCTAGTCTAGACTCTTGCTGGGTTAGTGTTTCCATCATTCTGTCAAGGATCCAGCTCTAAGGCTGATAGCCACTTCCCTGAATTCATGTGATGGATGCACAAGCCTCTTGGACTAACTCCCCTCTTCATTTTACTGCTTCCACCCCAAGCCTGGGTTACGCGTGAAGCCATTGGTGTGCTATTAATGTATTGGTGATGCTTTTACTTGGTTTGGATCCCTATGGCTTAGCAGAGTAACTTGATCATGGCAGGTGCCGTATACGTATTTTGAGGGATGAACAGATAGCATAGTGTTGATTGCTAAAAAGGTAATGATCTGGCCGGGCATGGTGGCTTATGCCTGTAATACATACACATGCACTTTGTAATCCCAGCATTCTGGGAAGCTGAGGCAGGAGGATCACTGGAGCCTAGGAGTTTGAGACCAGCCTGGGCAACAAAGTGAGACCCCCATCTCTACAAAATATAGAAAAAAGTTAGCTGGACCTGGTGGTGTGCCTTTGTGGTCCCAGCTACTCAGGAGACTGAGGTGGGAGCCACGTTTGAGCCCAGGAGGTCAAGGCTGCAGTGAGCTGTAGTCACACCACTGCACTCCATTCTGGGTCACAGAGTGAGACTCCGTCCCCAAAAAAAGAAGTAATATTCTGAACTTGTCCTTTCTTGACTTTTTGGTGAATTGTAACGGGCTGCCAGAATCTAGATCAGCTTTTTAGGCTCTGAGAGATATGCTTCATGTAGAAATAATCCAGTCTGAAGGCCAGGTCTCAAGGTGTCACTTTTGTAGTCTTGGATGACTGTTGAATGTGTGGTCTCGACGAATGGCTTTGTGGAGCAGCTATCTCCAGAGACTCGCATGTGCTTGGATTAACAAACTTGTGATCCAGGGATGCTAAGCAGGTGCCTTCTGTGACCAAGCTCAGTATTGAGGGCCCTGCTGTCCTTGAGGCAGCCAAGTGTTCTTGTATACAGCTGTGTTGTGTAGCAGGTTAAGTGCTGCCTCTCTCCTGTTGCTTGTTTTCTGTAATATGTCACCTTTCTTGGCATGATTCCTTTGTCCAGTCTTCCAGCGTCCTGTTGTATGGTGTGGGTGGGCTGGGGACTGCATAAATGAGTTGGAGCAGTGATGTTCTTGGCCTTGCTCTGTCCTGTGAGAGAGGACCCTGCACAGTCTGGGGCTCCTGGAGTGGCACCCTGCACCAGCAAGACGCAGCTCTTCCTGGCCCTTCTGTCGGCCTCTAAACACAGTGCAGGCTGACTTTCTTATCACAGCTCGTTTGGCTGGCTGGACCAAATGCTACTTGTTTCTTTCTGGAGTGGGGAAATAACTTCAACCAGGTGCAGTCAGTGTGTATTCTTATCTCAGCTGCAAAAGCTGTTCTAAATGCCCTTCTAGGGAACTTTTGCGGTGTGAATTTAGTGGTTGTGCTGCGTGTTAGTCCTGCCCAACACTAGGCCCAGGCAGCTAGAGTTAAGTCGTTGGGCATTGGTAGGGCACTGTGAGCAAAGACTCTCTTACCTCGGGCCAGGCAGAGAAGGACACAGTGGCTGAGCTCACCTGCTCCTTGGTCATCCTTCGAACCTCTGAGTGTGTGTGGTTCCTTGGGGAGAGAAAGCAGTTTTCTCGTGGGTGCCAAGACAGCAGCTACCTGCATAGCAACTGCTCCTGGCCTAGTAGGAGATTTACATGTGGAGACTCTGGAGAGAGCTGCACTTCTAAAGGGGTTGCCACAACAGACAGCCTTAGGGGAAATGGGGAAACTGGAGAAAAGGGCTCTTATCCCAAAATGACCAGATCCATTGGAACAGATAGAGGTAAGGAGGCAAAGAGAAAGCAACAGTACAAGTGTAAAATTGGGAGAAATAGTTTTTAAAGGGGGTCATTTATTTGGCACTTTTACCAATTTGTTTTGAAACAGAGTCTCAGTCTGTCGCCCAGGCTGGAGTGCAGTGCTGTGATCACAACTCATTGCAGCTTCTAACTCCTGAGCTCAAGTAATCCTCCTGCTTCTGCCGAGTAGCTAGGACTATAGGGTGCCTGGCTAATTTTTATTTTTTTTGTCAAAATGGAGTTTTGCTATGTTGCCCAGGCTGGTCTTGTACTCCTGGACTCAAGTCCTTCTGCTTCAGCCTCCCGAAGTGCAAAGTGCTGGGATTACAGGTGTGAACCACCTAACCTGGCCTCTAGTTTGTTTGTTTGACACAGGGTCTTGCTCAGTCACTCTAGCTGGAGTACAGTGACACTATCATAGCTCACTGCAGTCTCGAACTCCTGGGCTCAAATGATCCTTTTGCCTCCGCCTCCTGAGTAGCTGGGAAGCATACTACAGGCACTGTACCTGGCGAATTAAATTTTTTTTTTTTTTTTTTTTTGTAGAGATGGAAGTTGGGGGGGGGGGTCTCACTCTGTTTTGCTATATTGCCCAAGCTGATCTTGAACTTCTGACCTCAAGCAGTCCTCCCACCTCGGCCTCCCAAAGTGTTGGGATTACAGGTGTGAGCCACTGTGCCTGGCCCTCGGCCTCTTTTACCATTTTTGAAATTGAGGTTTTGAAGCAAGTGACTTGCTCAGAAACAGTTCTACCCCTTAGGGCTTCCTTTTCAATATTATAAGATGTATGGTTTCTGATTTATTTATTAGAATAGGAAACTTTTTGCCTTAAATCTTTTTCTTGAAAAATTAAAAAAAAACGAAAGGAAAGGATGGCCCTTTGGGATCTTTTCTGCCTGTCTGCTGTAACCATTCGACAGTTGAGAACCATGTTGCTTGGTGTCTTGTAGCTTGTAAATAGAAGACTGAAGTGTGTGTGAGTAGAACCTTAAAATTCACTTTTCCTTTGCTTTGTCTTCTTTATGTTGGAGTTTGCTTACTCCTGAGTGTATATTATTAGATGATTACAGGTGTGTACTATTCACCCCAGTATTTGCTGGCTAGTGTGAACAAAATGAAATACACTGCATCATCCGAATGTGTTTTATTTTGTAGCAATGTGTATATTACTCTTAATTTTCAGTCTTCTTACGTGATATGCTTTCTAATTTTATTAATACCTAGCTCATTTGACTGTTTCAAATGATATTACTGATTTAATTATATTTACTTTTTAAACATTTGCTGATAAGTAGACGATTAGGTGGTCTTATAGCATTGGTTTAAATCAGTATCTGTGCGGCCGGGTGCAGTGGCTCATGCCTGTAATCCCAGCACTTTGGGAGGCCTAGGCGGGCAGATCACGAGGTCAGGAGATCGAGACCATCCTGGCTAACACGATGAAACCCCGTCTCTACTAAAAATACCAAAAAAAAAAAAAAAAAAAAAATTAGCCGGGCCTGGTGGCGGGCGCCTGTAGTCCCAGCTGCTGGGGAGGCTGAGGCAGGAGAATGGCATGAACCCAGGAGGCGGAGCTTGCAGTGAGCAGAGATGGCACCACTGCACTCCAGCCTGGGTGACAGAGTGAGACTCGTCTCAAAATAATAATAATAATAATAATAATAATAATAATAATAATAGTATGTGTGCACGAAATCAGTTCACTTTGAAGAATACAATTTTTTTCTTTTGAAACAAGGCTTCTATTTTGATCTAATTGCTCATGCTTGGAGCTGCCTGGCCAGCCCCTGAGACCCAAGTTCTGTGTTCCCTTTGTCGTCTGCACAACGAGCTCAGCAGACTGCCGGCTGCGTGTTACAGGGCTCTGGGGTGTCCCCAGGTTCAGCCCTGCTGTCTCAGAGAGAGGAGGACCTGGCCTGTGAAGGACTGAGGTGGTGATGTGAAGGTCTTTTCTCCATCAAATCTTGCCCCAGTTACCTTGTATAGTATTTAGATTGTTGTTATCAGTTGGTCATATGGCTTTATTGAAGGCTGGTTTAGTATATTTAGAACTTATTTGGCATGCATTAGGATTCTTCTTCTTAGAGTATTTTAATTCCAGTATGTACTTATGCTTGTCTTCTCTACCTGCCCCCAGTATTGAAGTGGTGGAAATGTGTGTGTGTGCATGTGTGTGTACTTTCCTTAAGCCCTTGCTGATTGATGCAGTCACTTGCTTTCACCCTGCTTAAATATTCCTAACTCTTGCTGGGCAGTGTTCCTGTTACATGTCGTGGGTTACTCCGATTTGCCTAGTGTCTGAGTTTTGCCTCTTGTTCGTCTTTTAGGGCAGTGTACGACTGGGGCTCAGCAGTGCTAGTGGCTGGCCCAGATGGAGCACCGGGGGGGCGCCCGCCTTCTACTAGGAAGAACTGGGTGGGGTGGGGGGAGTTCCCCATGTGGACCTCGAAGTTGTTTGGGATGTGCTGCTGTGCATATCTAGGTTGTGCTGTGGCTTTCTTGACGCTTTCTGGTGGTTTAAAAATCTACTTTCTCATGAAAGAACGTGAACCAGAAAAAAAAAATCTTTTATGAAGTTTGAGAAAATGATTGGGTGACAGACTTTAGAATCGTGACAATATCTTTATGCTTTGCTACATAAAGTTTGGGTGCAATGTGCATTCATTTTGTAGTTGAACTCGTAATTAAACAGATATAGTCAAAATTTGTTTTTTGTTTGTTTGAGATGGAATCTCGCTCTGTCCCCCAGGCTGGAGTGCAGTGGTGGGATCTCGGCTCACTGCAAGCTCTGCCTCCTGGGTTCACGCCGTTCTCCTGCCTCAGCCTCCCCAGTAGCTGGGACTACGGGTGCCCGCCATCATGTGCGGCTAATTTTTTGTGTTTTTAGTAGAGATAGGGTTTCACCGTGTTAGCCAGGATGATCTCGATCTCCTGACCTCGTGATCCACCTGCCTAGGCCTCCCAGAGTGCTGGGATTACAGGCGTGAGCCACCACGCCCCGCCCAAAATTTGGGTTTTGACTTTGAACTGGAATGGTCAGTGTTATCTGCCATCCCTCTCCTATATTGATGTTTGTTTCCAAATTAGGGTGTTTAGTTTTTCTTTCTTTCTTTTTTGTTTTGTTTTTTTTTTTTTGAGACGGAGCCAGGCTGGAGTTCAGTGGCACCATCTTGGCTCACTGCAACCTCCGCCTCCTGGGTTCAAGTAGTGATTCTCCTGCCTCAGCCTCCCGAGTAGCTGGTACTACAGATGCACGCCACCATGCCTGGCTAATTTTTGTATTTTTAGTAGAGATGGTTTCACCGTATTGGTCAGGCTGGTCTTGAACTCCTGACCTTGTGATCCACCTGCCTCGGCCTCCCAAGGTGCTGGGATTACAGGCGTGAGCCACCGCGCCCGGCCTTAGGGTGTTTAGTTTTTCTAATCACAGTAGTAGTACATATCCTCCATTAATTTTTTAAAAAAACGATCCTGAATTTACAGAGGAGGTACGGGTACCGTACAGCTCTTTATCTGAACCACCTGAGAGTAAGTTGGGACCACGAACCTCACCCTGGGATATTTTGGTATGTTTACTTATAGACAAGACACCTTCCTCCTTAACCGCAATACAGCCATCAAAGTCAGGAAATCAACATGAATGCGTTGCCGCCTTCTGATCAGGCAGCGCATTCTCATTCCACTGAAAGGATCTAGTTCAGAACCACAGTTCATTGTCAGATCTCTTTAGTCTCTTTCAAACTGGAATGGTTCCTCTGCCCGAGCTTGACACTTTTAATGATTACCAGCAGTTATTTTGTGGGGTCCCTTATTGTGGGTTTGTTTGGTGTTTCCTTTTGATTAGATCTAGGTTTTGCGCCTCTGGCTGGAACAGTACAAGGAGGAGGCTGGGTTCTTCTCTGCATCCTAATAGGTGGTGCAGAATTCAGTTAGTCCCCTTAGTGGTGATGCGCACTTTACTTGCTTGATTCAGATGCTGCCTTCCAGCTTCTCCACTGTGAAATCTTTGTAATTGTTAAGTATATAGTAGGGAGATACTTTTGAAATAAAATCAAACTTTCAGTTATCTCAACTATCTCAACTTTAATCAGAGTTCAATTGCTTATTTATATCAATATTGGCTCATGGTTTCCCTAGTTAATTCGGTTGATTATTATCCTTTTACCATGATTTTATTTGATATTCATCATCTCAGGTTTGCCCCTGAGAGCCCCTCAAGCTCCTGTGTCCTTTATTTATTTATTTATCTATTTATTTTTATTATTATTATTTTTTTTTAGACTGAGTTTCACTCTGTCGCCCAGGCAGGAGTGCAATGGTGCCATCTCGGCTGACTGCAAACTCCACCTCCCGGGTTCAAGCGATTCTCCTGCCTCAGTCTCCTGAGTAGCTGAGATTACAGGCACGCTCCACCACACCCAGCTAATTTTCTGTATTTTTAGTAGAGACAGGGTTTCACCACGTGGCCCAGGCTGGTCTCAAACTCCTGAGCTCAGGCAACCTCCTGCTTCTGCCCCCCAAAGTGCTAGGATTACGGGCATGAGCCACCATGCCTGGCCTTTTTTTTTTTTTTTTTTTTTTTTGAGACAGGGTCTCACTCTGTCCAGGCCTGGAGTGCAGTAGCGAGCTCTCGGCTCACTGCAACCTCTGCCTCCTGGGTTCAAGTGATTCTCCCGCCTCAGCCTCCCCGGTAGCTGGGACTGCAGATGTGTGCCACCACGCCCGGCTAATTTTTTTATTTTTAGTAGAGATAAGGTTTCACCATGTTGGCCGGTCTTGAACTCCTGACCTCAGGTGATCCACCCGCCTTGGCCTCCCAAAGTGCTGGGATTACTGTCTGTGTCCTTCTGATATGTCCTCATTATTCTCTGTCTCTTTCTCTTCTCTTTCTTTCTTGTACCACAGGATACTCTGGGCTCTTCATGTACCTTCCCTGCCCCAGACCTGGATTCTGCCTTTTCTTCAAGAAGGCCTGCTTCCCTTTTATGGCAGTTGGTTCTCAGAGGAACAGGGTCTAGGCACCAGCTAGGTTGTTGGAGTGTTACTATACCCAGGCCCTCTCAGTCGACAGAGTATGTGTATACATACATATACAAAACATACCTACAGATAGATGCGTGTGTATTTTTAACACAGTCTCATTTTTTAATATCTCCATGTATTGAAAAGCATGAGTTTATTCCAGTACCCCCATTTCCAATGTAGTAGCACAGGGTTTATTCTAGTTTCTCGCTTTCCAAGTGGATAACTCCGTTTCCCAACAGTGACAATCTTAGATCCCAGTGTCTCTAATATGTTTACTTCCTTGATTATTCACCCTGTATGGAACGAGGCTCCTCTTGTTGACCTTCCTGCTCGGATGCCCACTGCCTCCTCATCTCACTCAGCTGCTGTCATCCTGCACCTCCACCCACCATGAGCATCTTCCTCACTCCACTTGGGCTCTGATACCCTAGCTATGTAGATATTCTCTTATGTGGAAGCCCATATCCCCAGTTTAAAAACAAACAAAAAAAGTCCAAGTCCTACACGCTCTCTTTTTGCAGCTTGATCATTTTCATTTAATGTACAGTAGTCTGTGCTTTTTCCAGACTGATACGTGAGCTGTTGGATTCTTGTTGGTAACAGCGCCTTACTGTGTGGTGTCCTTGTCCCACTTAGTATGACTGCCTTCGTGCTGACGCACACTCGTGTTCTTCCAGTTCTTTGCCTGTGGCATGCTGTTGTGAGCCTCACCTGTCACACCTATGCTTCTGTATTCTTTTGCAGGCACTTCTGGAGAGTAGCATTTTTGAAGTGTGATTGCTGACTTAGACTGTATATTTCTATTTTTTGTTATGTGTTTCTAAATTGCCTTCTAATTTTATACTTCCTCAATGGTTGAGTAGTCTTTTTTCCCCCTCACCATTATAAACACTGAATGATCACTTTTGTTCATCTTTGCTGATCTCATAAAGGCTGCATGAAGATGAACATCTATTCGTGTGTTTGTGGGCAATTTTATGTTAATTTTCTATGATTTGTGTGTTCATATGTCCTAACCTATTCAGATGTTTTCCAGACATTGAAAAACTCCATTTGTATCTTGACTTCTATATTTAGTGTTCTATAAAATTCTTATGCTCTGATAGGGTCAAATAAATCAATATCTTCCTCAGTGGTTTTTACAGTATATGTTGTTGGAGGCTTTTTGCAGCCCCAAATCACAGGTTTTCCTCCTTAATCTTCAAGTCTTCAGGGTTTGATTGTTTACATCCAGATCTCCAATCCAGCTGAAATTTATTTTAGAGTATGTTGTGAGGTAGGGATCAAACTTTATATGTTTTCAAAATGGATAACAAATTGGCCCAGTTCCTTGCTGATTTGAAATGGCACTTGTATCAAATAATAAATTCACAGGTACACGTGAGTCTGTTTCATGCATCAAGTGCCTCTTAGCCAGTAACACCAAGTGCTAATTACCATTGCTTTGTAGTATGCTTTGCTAATTTTAGTTGAATCCCAGCTTTTTTTTTTTTTTTGCAAAATTTTCTAGCCTGGTTTTATGTTTAGGTGAATTTTTAGGAGAATCCTTGTTAGAGTTAAAAAAAAATCCTACTGGGATGTTGTGTTACTTTCCCAGGGCTGCCGTAACAAATTACCACACATTTGGTGGCTTACAACAGGAATGTATTCTCTGACAGTTTTGGAGACTGGAAATCTGAAATCTGGCAGGGCCACACTCCCTCTGGGGGATAGGAGAGAGATTGTTCTTTGCTTCTTCGTCTTCCAGCTCCTGCCCCACAGTCCTTGGCTTGCAGCTGCATGGTTCCCACCCCTGCCTCCCTCTTCACGTGGCTTTCTCGTCTGTCACGGGTGGCATTTAGAACCCACCCAGATAATCCAGGATCATCTCCTCATCTTAGTATCTTTCACTTAATGTCATCTGAAAAGACCCCTTTTCCAAGAAAAGTAAAACAAATTTCAGGGATTGGGATTCCCTATCTTTGGGTGGCCATTTTTCAGCCTATCACAGATGTTATTTGGAGTGTGATTGGGGGTGTAGATGAACTTGGAATAGAACAGACATCTTTTGTGATGAATCTCCTGGCTAAGTCTTGGCATCATCTCCATGATTCAGGCTTCTCGTGTATATGTGTGTGTGTAAAATTTTTGTTTTGCCAACTTGCCAAGCTTGCCTTCACTGTTACTAGAGCTTCGTTATAATAGAGAGGTTTTCTAAACAGGTCATCTGCAGACAGTGGTATTTGTCTCCTTGCTTCATTCTGTCTCTTTAGATGGCCTATTGGACAGTCTTTGACAATAGTAACATCTTGGTCATTCTGTTACTTACTTTAATACTGTACTATTAGCTTTTTAGTAAATATGTTACTTTGGGGAAATATTGTTCATATAGCCATTTGCTGATGTTAAACTCCATAGAAAGTAAATAATACATGCTGAATTTCATCAGTTTTTTGGGCATTTTTGAAATGGTCGTCGGTCAGCCACGTATATGTTTATTTGTCCTTTTTTTCTTTGAGACAGAGTTTTGCTCTGTCGCCCAGGCTGGAGTGCAGTGGTGCGATCTCGGCTCACTGCAGCCTCCGCCTCCCGGGTTCAAGAGATTCTCCTGCCTCAGCCTCCCGAGTAGCTGGGATCACAGGCACCCACCACCATGCCTGGCTAATTTTTAGTGTTTTTAGTAGAGATGGGGTTTCACCATGTTGACCAGGCTGGTCTTGAACTCCTGACCTCAGGTGACCCACCTGTCTCGGCCTCCCAAAGTGCTGGGATTACAGGTGTGAGCCACTGGGTCTGGCCCATTTGTCCTCCTTTTAGCCATAAGTATATATTTTCTAATTTTAAAACTGTATCCCTAGAACAGACCATTCTTAGTCATGATGTCTTGTTCTCTAAATTTAGTGATCAATTCATTAGGCTCGTGTTTTGTTTAAAATTTTACATGTTTTCTAGCTTGGGCAATATAGCAGGACCTGTCTCTTGGAGAAAAAATTAGTTGGGCATGGTGTATGCACCTGTAGTCGCAGCGCCTTAGGAGTCTGAGGTGGAAAGGATGGCTTGAGCCCAGGAGTTCAAGGCTACAGTGAGCTATCTTGCATCACTGTACTGCAGCCTGGGCAGCAGAGCGAGACTCTGTCTCAAATAAATAAATAATAAAATAAAATAGAAGTTTACGTGTCTGTAGAATAGTCTATAATGATTCATCTCTGCAGCATCTACTCATTGTTTTGGGAAGACAAAACAATGCTGATTTTCCTTTGGGGAACAACTCTTTCTACCATGTGTAAACCATGTGTTTTAGATAGAATGGCTCAGCTGCATGCGTGGACCTGGTTGGCTGTGGCTACTAGACATGACACATGCCCTTGGCCCCCTGATTATAGTTATTGGTCCCTAACGAGATCAGAACCCAATTAATGCCAATGAGTTACAAAAATAATTCGTGGCACCCGTGAGACAAAGAAGCTCTTATTTCCTTGGGAGCTACCAGAAGATACAATTACTGCCATTTATAACACTTCTTATTTCAAAACCAGGCAAAGATAATATTGTATCATTGTAATCTCGGGTGTGTGTTCTTTTCTTTTGTCAGGCTAGAGAGAGTTAATTGCTCTTCAACTGCTTTTTTCAAAGAAACTGATTTTGGTTTTGATTGACCAAGTAGCTATGTTTCTGTTTTTGTTTTTTTTTTGAGGCAGGGTCTCGCACTGTCACCCAGGCTGGATTGCAGTGGTGCAATCACGGCTCACTGCAGGCTCAACCTCCTGGGCTCAGGCGATCTTCCTGCCGCAGCCTCCCAAGTAGCTGGGGACTACAGGCACGTGCCACCATGCCAGGCTAATTTTTTGTATTTTTGGTAGAGATGAGGTTTCGCTATGTTGCCCAGGCTGGTCTTAAACTCCTGGACTCAAGCGATCTGCCTGCCTCAGCCTCCCAAAGTGCTGGGATTACAGGTGTGAGTCACTGCACTTGGCCTGTTTTGTTTTGTCTTAATTTTTTTTGAGGCAGAGTCTCGCTCTGTCACCCAGGCTGGAGTTCAGTGGTGCAATCATGGCTCACTGCAGGCTCAACCTCCTGGGCTCAGGCGATCTTCCTGCCCCAGCCTTCCAAGTAGCTGGGACTACAGGCACGTGCCACCCAGGCTGGGAGTGCAGTAGCGTGATTATAACTCACTCACTGTAACCTTGAACTCCTGGGCTCAAGGGATCCTCCTGCCTCAGCCTCTCAGTAGCTGGGACCACAGGTGTGTGCCATCATGCATGGCTTTTCTTATTTTATTTTATTGTATTTTTTATTTTTTTGTGGAGATGGGGTCTTGCTTTGTTGTCCAAGCTGGTCTCAAACTCCTGGGCTTAAGTGATCCTAAAGTGCTGAGATTACAGGTTTGAGACACTGCACCTGGTCTTATATTTCATCAATTCTTTTGTTCCTTCTACTTTGGTTTTCACTTTACATCTTGACTTGAATGCTTAGTTCATTCATCTTCATTAATAAAGTTTACAAGTTTGATTCACCCTGTGAGTGTAGCTTTAGCAGTGCTCTGTAGACGTTGATAAGTGGTCCTCTTTGCTCTTTCTTCTTTTCTGAGACGGGGTCTCGCTTTGTTGCCCAGGCTGAGTGCAATGGCAGAGCTCACTGCAGCCCCAGCCTCCCCGCACTCAAGTGATCCTCCTGCCTCAGCCTCCCTAGTAGCTAGGGCCACAGGTGTACACCGCCACACCTGGCTGATTTTTTGTTTTCTATTTTTATTTTTGTACAGGCAGTCTCACTATATTGCCCAGGTTTCTTTTCCTTTTTTAAACCTTGTTGGGAAAACTTCAAAATATACCACAAAATAAAAGAGAATAGAAGAGAATCATATGCCTGTCACCCAGCTTTCACAGTTGTCAGCATTTTACTATAGCCCTGCCCACTCCCAATATTTTATATTTTTCATTTGAGTATTTTAAAGCAAATCTCGGACTTTTAGTCACCTCTAAATACTTTAGCATGTATTTTTTAGGAAACGGCTTTAAAAAACATAACCACAATACCTTTATCATAGCTAACAACACCAACCACGCTCATTAATATTATCTAATATTTATTCTGTGTTTGGTTTTCTCCAGATGTCATAAAAAGCCTTTTTACACTTTGTTTGCTTGAATTGAAATCCAAAGAAGGTCTCCACATTGCATTTGGTTTAAGCCTCTCAGCTCTTTGAAAATCTATAACTTGCAGCTTCCTTTCCCTTTTTTAGTTTTTGTTTTTAATGCCATTTATTTATGAAGGCAATAGGGTTGTTTGTGCTGTGGAACGTCCCAGGTTTGGGATTTGGTTGACTGTTGTGGCACTATCTAATGTGTTTTTCTAATCCTCATACTTCCTGTAGCTAGGTCAGGATGCTTAATTGGTTTCAGGCTGTTTGTTGTTGGGGGGTTGGGGTCAGTGGTTTCAAGGATATTCCACAGACTGTGCTCTGTGTTGCACGTTGAGCAGCCAGGTTACATGATGTCGGGTGCGGTGTCAGTAGGTTGAATTATAGAGTTCTTTATCAACCAGTTCTCTACTGGGTTTAACGGCCATTTGCTTGTTGCTTGTACCCGTTATTTAGTTGGTGTATTACTTTCCTATTGCCGCTGTACCAAATTACAACACTGTGGCTGAAATCAGTCTCACTGGTCTAGAGTCTGAGTATCTGGGTGCCATCAGGCAGCTCTGGAGAGTATCTGCTTCCTGGCCTTTTCCAGCTCGTGGCAGCCATTTTTTGGCTATGGCCCCTTCCTCCATCATTAGAGCACATGATCTAAAGGACACTTGTGATTGTGGTTACGTCCCACCCATATAATCCAAAATGATCTCCCATCTCAAGATTCTTAATTCGTCTGTAACATATCCAAATCCAGAAATTAGGACTTGAATATCTTTGGAGGCCATTGTTCAGCCTACAGCTGACAATTATAAAGTGAAGATTTTTCTAATTCTATTCTTATATAAAGAAGATTTCCTGTATCAATTTTGGAGGTTCTGAAATGTGGTTCCTGCTGGGGAGAAAGAAGAAATGAATGATTTCTTTCCTTTATCAGTGTTTAGGATGCACTGGAACTAATAGCTTCCAAAGTTGAAGTTCATTTCTGTAGCATTTCCCCTAGTACTATAAACCCGGGGATGTGATTGTGCTTCAACCCGTGGAAGCCGTATTTTGGTGCTTCTGTTGTTCTACCCAAGTTAGCTTGTGTCATCTTTGGGTGTGACTCCTTGGTTTGTGACTGCTCCCTGCCTGCCTGTCACAGCAGGGTGTTGTACCTCGTCCGTGTTCTGCTTAGACCTAGAGTCAGTCATGTTTCTAAGGAACCCCAGTCTCTTGCCGTGAGATGGTGTTTATATATCAGTCAGTTCAATGTGTATCATTTTCTTAGGCTAAAATCTTGGTTCTTAATGATATTAACTCGCTTACCTATTCTAAATTTTGTGACTCTGCTTTTCACTGATTTGTAGTAGCCGACGATGCTTAAGCATCTTTCATTCCCTTTCTAGATGGAGGCATCTTTGAAAAGTAAAGCGCCTCGTATGATACAGAGCTTCCCCTCCTGCAGATAACTCTCACAAACACTTAGCATGTGTCTGTCCAGAGTTTCCTGTTAAAACACACTTTCGGAGGTATGTAGTGTATGAATAAGTGCCATTTTCATAGCACATATTTTTCATACAATATATTCTTACAGTAACGATACTGACATTATTAGGATATATCCCATTTGGAATATATTGTCAAATTACTGTGTTTTAAAGTTAAATAATTCTCTGATGCTTAGGCCGCCGATCTGACATTGTTAGATACATTTGTTTCCGTTTTCTAAGTAGACTTTTTATTGAGGTATAATAAACACGCACTTTTTAATGTATATAGCTCAGTGAATTTTCACTAACTGAACTCACTCATATAACCAGCATTGAGATAAAGAAGTGGAACGTTTTATTTTTAGAGTTTAGAGTCTCTGATTTTTTTTTTTTTTTCCTTTGAGACAGAGTTTTGTTCTTGTTGCCCAGGCTGGAGTGCAATGGCGCGATCTCGGCTCACCGCAACCTCCGCCTCTCGGGTTCAAGCATTTCTGCTGCCTCAGCCTCCCGAGTAGCCGGGATTACAGGCATGTGCCGCCACGCCCGGCTAATTTTGTATTTTTAGTAGAGACGGGGTTCCTCCATGTTGGTCAGGCTGGTCTCGAACTCCCGACCTCAGGTAATCCACCCACCTTGGCCTTTCAAGGTGCTGGGATTACAGGCGTAAACCACTGTACCCGGCCTCTTCTGATGTTTATGGTTCTAAAACAGAGCTGTTACTCTTGTTCTGCTCAGATGAGCTTGACTTCCATCCCTGTCCCCTGTCCCTTCTTTCCTTGCCCCATCATTTTCTTCTTGTTTCTTTCTGAAAATATAAACAGACATACACATTTCTATTTCTGACTCTTTCTTACAGAAAGGTAGCATACCCTGCACCTGCTGGCCTCCGTTGCTCTTTTCATTAACTGTGTACCCCGAAGACTATGCATAGTAGTGTATGGAGGCTTTCCTCCTACCTTTTATGCTATGTGTTGCTTCACTGCATGGACACAACGTGGTTTCTTCAGCCCATCTGCATATTGAAGTTGTGTTACTTTCCAGATTTTTTTTTTTTTAGCTTTTTATGTCTCGCTATCTCTGCTGTTGCCCTTCTGAAGTCCATTCATCCCACACGTGCAGTAGCTGGAGTTTCCTTTTTATCTAATACTTGAGTTTCCCACTGCCATACTCACCCCACGTTGATGCCTAATGTCTTCTTGAGGTTTCCTTTAGAGTGCACTCCTTACCTTTGGTGCCAGCCATTCTGCTATTCTGATCCTACTTCCCCTCATTACTGATCTTCCTTCTCTGCCATCCTGACCCCTTCCTGTCCTTGGATGCCTTTGGAGTTGCAGAGAAGCTGTCTTTATCTTCCTGGTGTGATACTTGTTTTCTAATAGTAGGAAATAGTGTTTTCTTGTTCTGCCCAGTTTTCTCTCTTTATAGATGAGACATCTAAGTTCCTGCTCCCTGGATGTATGTCAGTTTTTCTCTTACATGGTAATGTTCTGATCTGAGTCCGGTATCTCCATTGTCTAACTTTGCATAGAGGAACATACCTGTGCTTTGGTGGGGACGTTGTGCTTGTATTCGTGCAGTTTAATGTTGAATTAGCTCTTTGTGGAGACAGTTATATAAGTAAGCGTTTCTAGGGAGTCTTTATATCCAAAAGTGAGGCTTAATCTCTGAAGAGTAGACTGATAGGAAGAGAGTACTTGGAGAGATGATGCAGTCCCACCTTCTCATGAGACAAAGGAGGAAGCAGGCCAAGTGAAGAGGGTGATGTGCCAAGCAGTGTCAGCAGCAGATCGCACATTGGAGTGCCACATGCTCTCCACCCTTGAGAGGAGAAAACCTGAAGACTTGGGTTTTCCTGATGTGTGTTTTCTTGTTTGTAGAAAAGTATTGTTTCTATTTGGATAGGACTGAGCCCAAGATTAATCTTTCAGATTCTTAAGTATTTCCACCCATGGCGTTAGCTAGCTTTGTATCCATAACAGAGTTCTTTATAAACATGAGCTAAGCTAATTCTAGCTCATAGAACTTTCCTATGTAAATTGTAGGAAGGAAAAAATCATCAAGTGTAAATTGTTGCCCTGGGTCAAACTTCAAATTATTTTGTTTCTTGTAGTTTAATGAGATTTATAGTGAGGAGATGGAAGGGATTTTTAAATGGCAGGACTAAAGGGGAATGGTCCTTCCTACAGCCATTCTGTTCCCATCCTCTTCCCAGGAACACCATTACAGTTGGGGTGGAGGCCTGCAGTGGGCTTCAAGCCCTGGTGAGGAGTATGTGTGTGCAGGAGCTGCCATGAAACACCTTTCAGCGGCTCAGGGTGGCAGACTAGTGTTACCATGGCAGTTAGAGACATCAGTAAACCCATGGGTCATACGGATGCATTTCCACCTAGAAGCAGTGGTTTGTTTCTTCAGTGAGTCAAAGAAACTTAAGATGGAGGAGACCCTAAGGAGTCATGTAAGTTAAATGATCACCCAGTGGAGAGTACACTTCACAGTGGGAATAAGCTCTGCCCATTTTTTTTCCTAGGTGCTAATTCAGGAAAGCATGCTCACTCTTAGTGATCCTTTTCTTCATGTTGAGATGAAATGTGTCTTCAGAATTGTTCTTAGTTGTTCTTGGTTGTGCAGGCAACTGGACAGAACTCAGTCCCCCTTTAAATGCTCTCCACATGGTAAAGACAGCTCTTATGTATCTTGTTCTCAGTTTCCAAGGCTTGAATAGGTTCATGTAAAGTCATCACTACTTCCTCAAAAGGAAATTAACAAAAAAAATTTTAATTCAGACGTCTTGCAGATAACGTGGCAATTGTAATGAGAATAGCACAGCAGAGAAAATAAATTTTGTGACTCTGTTTTTCACTGATTTGTAGTACCTGGTGATACTTAAGTGTCCTTTTTTCCCTCTCCAGGTGGAGGTATTTTTGTTGAAAAGTAAAGAGCCTCATATAATACAGAGCTTTCCCCTTCTGCTGATAACTCTCACAAACACTTAGCATATGTCCATCCATAGTTTCCTATTAAAACACACTTTGGGGGTATGTGGTGTATGAATATGTGCCATTTTTCGTGGTCTTCCCTCCCGTCTTCACATTCTACAGCTTCACAGCAGAATGGTCTTTTCAAGTCCATCTTTTACCCAGCTGTTCATGTTGATGCTTGTTGAGGACTGGGCTCTGGACTTCCTGTCCTTTTGCTATTCTCAATGACTTGAGTTTCCTTCTAGAGAGGTCTTATGCATGTACAAACATGTATATCTTTTAACACGACTTGTTACATATCAACGTAACACATAGCTGCAGGCCAGGCGCAGTGGCTCACACCTGTAATCCCAGCACTTTGGGAGGCCAAGGCAGGCAGATCACTGAGGCCAGGAGTTCAACGCCAACCTGGCCAATGTGGTAAAATCCTGTCTCTACAAAAAAATATACAAAAATTAGCCAGGCATAGTGGCGCACACCTGTAGTCCAGCTACCTGGGAGGCTGAGGTGGGAGAATCGCTTGAACCTGGGCGGCAGAGGTTGCAGTGAGCTGCGATTGTGCCGCTGCACTCCAGCCTGGGCAACAGAGTAAGACCCTGTCTCAGGAAAAAAAAAAGAAAGAAAGAAATAGGCCGGGCGCGGTGGCTTATGCCTGTAATTCCAGCACTTTGGGAGACAGGCGGGTGGATCACGGTGTCAGGAGTTTGAGACCAGCCTGGCCAACAATGTGAAACCCTGTGTCTACTAAGAATACAAAAATTAGCCGGGTGTGGTGGCGCACGCCTGTAGTCCCAGCTACTCGGGAGGCTGAGGCAAGAGAATCGCTTGAACCCAGGAGGCGGAGGTTTCGGTGAGCCAAGATCACGCCACTGCACTCCAGCCTGGGCAGTAGAGTGAGACTCTGTCTCAAAACAACAACAACAAACTGCCTCTTCTTGTTCACTGACACTGGGTGTATGGTTAAAGCCCCCTTAACTGACCTGTTTTGAGGCACAGAGGTTTATTTAATCACCAGTCATTTGATACAGGGTGAAGACCTCCTATTTGAAATGGGACTGGTTGGATTCTACATGTTTTCTTTTTTTTTTTGGAAACAGGGTCTTGCTGTGTTGTCCAGGCTGGAGTGCAGTGGTGCCATCATGGCTCACTGCAACCTCAACCTCTGGGGCTCAGGTGATCCTCCCACCTCAGCTTCCACACTGAGTAACTGGCACTACAGGTGCATACTACCATGCCTGGCTAATTTTTATTTTTATTTTTATTTTTTATTTTTTGGTAGAGACAGGGTTTCACCGTTGTAAACCCAGGAAATCTGACAGGTCTCAGTTAATTTAGAAAGCTTACTTTGCCAAGGGTGAGGACGCGCACCCGTGACCCAGCCTCAGGAGGTCCTGATGACGTGTGCCCAAGGTGGGCAGAGCACAGTCTGGCTTTATACATTGTAGGGAGACATGAGACATCAGTCAGCATATACAGGACGAACATTGGTTCGGTCTGGAGAGGCAGGACGGCTCGAAGCAAAGGCAGGAAGACTCCAAGTGGGGAGGGGACTTCCAAGTCACAGGCAGGTAAGAGACAAATGGTTGCATTCTTTGGAGTTTCTGATGAGCCTCTCCAAAGGAGGCAGTCAGATACGCATTTATCTCAGTGAACAGAGGGGAGACTTTGAAGAAAATGGGAAGCACGTTGGCCCTAAGCAGTTCCCAGCTAGACTTTTCCTTTTAACTTAGTGATTTGGGGGCCCCAAGATTTATTTTCCTTTCAGACTATGTTGCCTGTGTTGGTATTGAACTCCTGGGCTCAAGCGATCTACCCACCTCAACCTCCCAAAGTGCTGGGATTACAGGCATGAGCCACCATGCCTGGCCACATACTCTCTTCTTATGTAAATGAAATTGATAATATGTCATCTAGGATTTTCAGCATTCATTTAAGTGGAACAAAAATTTAAGAAACTCATAATCAGTGTAGATTCTCTGAGATTTTAAAGGTTTTCCTCCATTTGACTTTTTCTTTTAAACAAACAGGTCTTGCTCTTTTTCCCAGGCTGGAGTGCTGTGGCACGATTGTAACTCACTGCAGCTTCAAATTGGGTTCAAATGATCCTTCTGCCTCAGTCTCCTGAGTAACTAGGATTACAGGCACAGGCTAATTGTTTTTATTTTTTATTTTTTTAAGAAATGAGGTCTCACTTTGTTGCCCAGGCTGGTCTCAAACTTTTGGCCTCAAGTGATCCTTCTGCCTTGGCCTCCCAAAGTGCTAGGATTATAGGCATGAGTCACCATGTCCAGCCATAATTTTTTTAAGGCAACTTGTTTTTCTTGAAATTTCAGTGTGGTAAATTTAATATCCATAGATACATTTCTCTTCACTCTTTCATTATTTTGAATTATTTCTAAATGTAGTTACATTAACTAGTGAAACTGGCATAAACAGGTTTGAGAGCAAGTAAAACTGAGTCTTACTAAGCACACATCATCACTGGTGGGGATCGGTGTTCAGGGCACACTAGAAGGCACTCTGCTCATGACATCAATTAATATTTTACTGTGGGGGTGGAGACTTGGTCATTCATCAGGTCGTTTATGGAGGTCAGTGATAGTGCTTTGTGTTCTGCCACCCTTTGTTTACCCAGTCCCGGACTGAACCAATGCAAATGTTTAATTTTCTGACTCTACAAAAATGCTACAGTGCACATCGGGCACACTGCAGAGACACTGCAGGTTTGTGATACCACCACAAGAAAGCCTGACATCCCAATAAAGCACATCACATGAGTTTTACGTTTCCCAGTGCATATAAAAGCTGTAACATGTTTAGAAAAACAGTGTATATAATTTAAAATAATGGTTAAGGCCGGGCGCAGTGGCTCAGGCCTGTAATCCAGCACATTGGGAGGCCAAGGTGGGTGGATCACCTGAGGTCAGGAGTTCGAGACCAGCCTGGCCAACATGGTGAAACCCCGCCTCTACTAAAAATACGAAAATTAGCTGGGTGTGGCGGAGCACACCTGTAATCCCAGCTACTTGGGAGGCTGAGGCGGGAGAGTCACTTGAACCCGGGAGGTGGAGGTTGCAGTAAGCCAGGATCGAGACTGTGCCACTGCACTCCAGTCTGGGCAACTGAGTGAGACTCCATCTCAAAAAATAATAATAAAATATTGGTTAAAAAATGCTCATGATCATTGAGCCTTCAGCAAGTCTTAATCTTTTTGCTGCTGGAAGGTCTCGCTTTGATGTTGATGGCTGCTGACTGATCAGAGCAGAGGTTGCTACATGTTGGGGTGACTGGCAATTTTGTAAAATCAGACAACAATGAAGTTTACTGCATTGATTGACTCTTCCACAAAAGATTTCTCTGTAGCACGTGATGTTGTTTGATTGCATTTTCCCACAATAGAACTACTTTCAGAATTGGACTCAATCCTCTCAAACACTGCCATTGCTTTATCAGCTAAGTTTATGTAATATTCTAAATCCTTTGTTGTCATTTCAACAATGTTCACAACATCTTCATTCAGCATCTACTTCCTGAGTAGATTCTATCTTAGGAAACCACTTTCTCTGCTCATCCATAAGAAGCAACTCCTCATCTGTTCACGTTTTATCATGAGATTGCAGCAATTCAGTCCCATCTTCAGGCTCCACTTTTAATTCTAGTTCTCTTGCTGTTTCTACCACACTTGCAGTTGCTTTCTCCACTGAAGTCTTGAACCCCTCAAAGTCATGGCATCTGGAATGGTGAATCCTTTACAGGAGGTTTTCAATGGACTTTGCCCAAATCCATGAGAGGAATAACTATCTATGGCAGCTGTAGCCTTAAAAATAATTTCTTAAATATTAAGTCTTAAAAGTCGAAATTACTTCTTCATCCATGGGCTGCAGAATGGCTGTTAGCAGGCATGAAAACAACATTCATCTCCTTGTACATCTCCATCAGAGCTCTTGGGTGACCAGATGCTTTGCCAGTCAGCAGTAATGTTTTGAAAGGAATCTTTTTTTTTTTTTTCTGGGCAGTAGATCTTAACGGTGAGCTTAAAATACTCAGTAAATCGTTTTAAACAGATGTGCCGTCATCCAGGCTTTGTTTCATTTATACAGCACAGGCAGAGTATATTTAGTGTAATTCTTCAGACCCCTAGGATTTTCAGAATGGTAAATGAGCATTGGCTTTAACATAAAGTCACTGACTGCACTAGCCCCTAACAAGAGAGTCAGCCTTTTGAAGCTTTGAAGGCTTCTCTTAGAAGCGATCTAGCTATTGGCTGGGCGCAGTAGCTCACGCCTGTAATCCCAGCACTTTGGGAGGCTGAGGTGGGCGGATCACGAGGTCAGGAGATCGAGACCATCCTGGCTAACACGGTGAAACCCCGTCTCTACTAAAAATACAAAAAATTAGCCGGGCGTGGTGGTGGGCGCCTGTAGTCCCAGCTACTCGGGAGGCTGAGGCAGGAGAATGGTGTGAACCTGGGAGGCAGAGGTTACACTGAGCCAAGATCGTGCCACTGCACTCCAGCCTGGGCCACAGAGCGAGACTCTGTCTCAAGAAAAAAAAAAAAAAAGCCATCTAGCTATCAAAGTCCTTAGATGGCATCTTCTTGCACTATGAGGCTGTCTCATTTACACTGAAAATCTGTTTAGTGCAGCTACTTTCATCAGTGACCTTAGCTAAATCTTCATAACTCACTGCAGCTTCTACATCAGCACTTGCTGCTTCACCGTGCACTTTCATGTTAGAGATCTTAAACTTCAAGAACCAACCTCTGCTAGCTTGAGACATTTTTTCCTGCAGCTTCCTCACCTCTCTCAGCCTTCATGGAATTAAAGAGAGTTAGGGCCTTGCTCTGGATTAGGCTTTGGTTTAAGGGAATTTTGAGACTGGTTTAATCTTCTAGCCAGACCACTTAAACTTTCTCCTTATCAGCGATAAGGCTGTTTCGCTCTCTTACCATTTGTGTGTTCACTGGAGTAGCACTTTTCCTTCAGCCTTTTTTCTTTGCATTCACAGCTTGGCTATTTGGTGCAAGAGGCCTAGCTTTTGGCGTGTCTCAGCTTTTAACAACTCTTCTTCATGTGCCTTCTTAATCATTTCTAGCTTTTGATTTAATATGAGAGACGTGCAGCTCTTCCTTTCACTTGAACACTTAGAAGCAATTGTTGGGTTATTAATTGGTTTCCCCTGAATATTGTGTCTAGGGATCGGGCGGCATGAGGAGAGGGAGAGAGATGGGAGTGGCCAGTTGGAGCAGTCAGAACACACACAGCATTGATTGATTAAGTTCTCTGCCTTGTATGAGCGTGGTTTGTGGCACTCCAAAACAATTACAGTAGTAACATCAAGGATTACAGATCACCATAACAGATACAATGACAATGAAAACGTTTGAAATATTGCTAGAATTACCAAAATGTGCTGTTGGAAGAGAGGCATGGAAAGACCTGCAGAGTTGCCAAAACCTTCAGCCTATAATAAACACAATGTCTAAAAAACCCAAGTAAGAGAAGCACTGTAAGCTGAAGTGTGCCTCTATCTTTGGGCACATGTGTGAGAAATTCTTAGAAGTAGGAAGTGTTAGATCAAAGAATATTGATGTTTTAAATCTCAGTCCACAATCAAATATGTACGCTCTCCAAAGAGACCACACCAATTATTCCTCCAGCCACACCTGTTTTCCCACACTTTTTTTTGAGTCTTCAGATTTTATTTTTGCCAAACTGAGGTGAAATGTAGAATCTTATTCTACTTTTCACTTGCATTTTAAAATACAAATTGAATAAATGTTTCCTGCATTTCCATGAAAGGCCTGCTTGTATCTTTTGCCCATTTTTTAAAAATGGGTTATTAAAGAGTCCTTTAGGAAATACTGTAAACGTAACATGCTCCTCTTTTCCCCAGAAATGTTTGAGCCTGCCACGTGTGCCATGTTTGTGTTTGTGGTAGAGGAGATGTTTTCATGATTGAGAAGAAGACGCATTTTATACTCTTTTCCCCTAATGTAAATTTATTCATTAAACACAAAAGATTTGTAATAAAATATTTTTTCCTTAAGATTGTTATATAAAGTTTACTAATGAGAAAAACTCCCTTGTCAGTTTATAGTTTAGCTTTGGTTTGAAAATACAGACACTGTAGCACTGCTGTCCAATATGAGCCACATATATTTAAAATTTTCCAACATCTGCCTTAAAAATATAAAAATAAACAAGTGAAGTTAATTTTAATAATATTGTTTCACCCAATGTAAGATACTACCATTTTACATGTAGTCCATCCTAAAACTAATAATAAAATGTTTTACATAGTATTTCTTGTACTAAATCTTCAAAATCTGATGTATATTTTAGACTTACAGCACATATCATTTTAAACTAGCCACGTGTGAAGGCTGTAGTGACATGTGGCCAGCACAGCTCAAAAGAGTAGTCTGTTTCTATGAAAATCCATCAATTTATTCTTTTGGACCTAACATTTGTCCTATCCTCTTTTTTATTTTTTTGAGACAGGGTCTCACTTGGTCAACCAGGCTGGAGTGCAGTGTCACGATCTCAACTCATTGCAACTCCCACCTCCTAGGCCCAAGCGATTCTCCCACCTCAGCCTCCCGAGTAGCTGGGATTACAGGCATGCACCCCCAAGCCCGAGTAATTTTGTGTTTTAGTAGAGATGGGGTTTCTCCCTGTTGGTCAGGCTGATCTCGAACTCTCGACCTCAGGTAATCCACCCACCTCGGCCTCCCAAAGTGCTGGGATTACAGGCGTGAGCCACCATGCCCAGCCCCCCATCTTATTAAGAAAATAAATTGTATTTATCTGACACATGTTCTTTAATTAGGCTCTAAGTAAATAGTATTCTTTACTCAGCTGTAGAAATATGTGCTGATTGTTTCTGTATTTGTAAAATTAATGTAGTGGCATACTCCACTAAATGTATTAATTTAGTGGAAAGTAGTGAGTTTAGTGGTTTAGTGGAATTAAATGTTAGCATTCCCAAACAGTGAGATACCTATTAAAGGGCAGGTTCTTTTAGATACCATTTTCCTTGATCTTTTTAACAACTTGCAGAAAAGGCCCCAAAACTTAGAAATGTGAATTATTAAAGTTGAGAGCTTAAACAACTAGCCAAGGTGACCCAAATTATATCTGAGCAAGATTCTGAAAGCAGGTATCCTGGCAACAAGTTTGGTGTTCTTTATACAATTTGTTCTCATTATAGGTGCCTATAATGACTCGGATAAAACACAAGTTACGTATTTTCACCTTACCTAGAAATATGTGAATCAAAGAAATAAGCCAGAGAACAGTATCACTGGAGAATATACTAAGTTACCTTTTCTGTTACTTCCTGAAAAGTAGTGAAACTGACAGAATTAGTTAGTGGAGAAAGAACAAGGCAAATTTACAGGAAACCCTGGACTGCAAGGTCTTTGTTTCTGTCTCATCTGAACTTCCGTGAGACTTTATTTTAGGGCTGGGAGTTTAATGTAATAATATATACTGTAATATATCAGCAGTAAATACATGTGAGCCAAAGAAAAGTTGTTCCTTATTAGAATATGCTACAAGTCAAATTAAACTGAGTATAAATAAGCTTAATTATAAAATTAGTTTGTGCTAATAAAAATGTAATATGAGCCACATATAATTTTAAATTTTCAGCTTTCAAATGGGATGGAAACATTTCTTTGACCTGACTTTGACCACCACACTCAGTAATGGGAGTGCAAATTGTGCTAAACTTGGCTCCCATCCCATGGTGCCAATAACTTCCTATAAGACTGCACTGCTGCCAAGCAAGTGGTGGGCGCCTGTCCTCCACATCTCTGCTCCCACAGCCTTGGAGATGACCCCTGGTCCGCTGCTCCTCCTAACCCCTTCAGCATGGCTCCACTGCAGCGGGTTCCTGTCAGGTGATAAGTTAAAGCAAAGAGAGGAGTAGGCTGCACAAATTGTATACCTCTGTTTATCCATGTTATCCACTGACAATTAGGTTCTTAAAAATTTGTTGACTATTACTAGCAGTGCAGTGAGATGAGCATTCTTGTACGTATTTCCTTTTGCCCAGGAAAGCTTTTTCCTGAAGTACGTCTCCAGAAGTGGGATCATTCGCTCGTGGAGTATTTGCATCTTAAGCCTTAATAGGCCTTGCAAATGGTGTCAAATAAGGACCTAGTTTTTCCCTCCTACTGTAGATAACCAGTTTTCCCAGAGCCATTGATTGCATCATCCATCTCCCTGCTGATCCACACGACCACATCTGAGGCAGGCAATGTCAGTGTCTGTGGTGTCCGCGTTGGGCCCACTCTGCTGCTCCCTTGTTCTCTGTCTGTCCCGGCACTAGCACCACAGTCTGAATTACTGACACTGGAGAGAGCAAGCCCTCCTCCACGTTGTTTTCTTCAGAGTTATATTAGCTGTTCTTGGTCCTTGATCTTTTGTATAAATTTTGTTGTGTAAATATGATTGTATTTGTAAATATTCTAAAAATGGTGTATATAAATAATTTTTTTTACAATTCAGTGTTTGCAATGCAGCATTATAAAAATTACATATAGAAAACTTGTATAAATAAAAATTGTATAAAATCTGGTTGTAAAATTCCATACACACACATACCTTTTGGGATTTAAGTTACATTTGCATTGAATTTCTAGTCTAATTAGGGGAGAATTACTATCCATGATTAAGTCTTTCTTTAGATGACCATGGCCTGTCTCCATTTATTAAGGTCATTTCTGTATTTTGACAAAGGTTTTTATAAGTTCTATAAATCACATTTTTTTTCTTATTAGATTTTTAAAAATTTTTTTAGAGGGGTGGAGAGGGGACAGAGTCTCACGCTGTTGCTCACGCGGCAGTGCAGTGGCGTGATCTTGGTTCACTGCAGCATCCGCCTCCTGGGTTCAAGCGATTCTCGTGTCTCAGCCCCCCAAGTAGCTGGGACTACAGGCATGCATCACCACACCCGGCTTAGATTTATTTTTAATAGTTTGTTGCTGGTGTTTTGGAAACATAATTGATTGTGTGTATTGGTTTTATTTCCAGAAAACTTAACTGAACTTTTTAATTAGTTCTAATAGTGTGTCCATACATCCTCCTGGATTTTCTTCCAGCACAGTTATATTGTCTGTGAATACTGGCAGTTTTGGTTCATTTTCAATTCTGGTAACTTTCTTTTTCTTGCCATACTGCCCTGGCTTATATTCCTAGTTGCTATTAGGAATGGGTTAATTAGTTGAGATTCTTCATTTGAATTTTTTTTTTTTTTTTGGAGATGGAGTCTTGCTCTGTTGCCCAGGCTGGAGTGCAGTGGCACCATCTTGTTTCACTGCAACCTCCCCCTCCCGGGTTCAAGCAATCCTCCTGCCTCAGCCTCCCAAGTAGCTGGGAGTACAGGCATGTGCCACCACACCCGGCTAATGTTTGTATGTTTAGTAGAGACGGAGTTTCGCCATGTTGGCCAGGCTGGTCTCGAACTCTTGACCTCAGGTATCTGCCTGCCTCAGCCTCCCAAAGTGCTGGGATTACAGGCACGAGCCACCGTGCCCAGCCCATTTGAATCTTTTGAAATGATCAAATTATCTTTGCCCCTCATGCTGTTAATGTGGCGAGTAACTTTACTCTGTTTTTCTAATATTGTACCACCCCACATTACTGGATTAAACTTCATCGTGATAATATTTGTTTTTCTATTTCTGGGTCAGTTTGCAAGATTGTTTCAGGCTTTGGCTTTTAAATACCTAGGTGAGATTCACCTACTCCTTTGTCTGTGATGAGTCCAAGCCCCCTAGCTTTGTGTGGGAGATAATCTCTCAAAGCTTCCTTACAAAAGCATTTGGAGGCCCGCCTTTTTGTTGTATTATTTTGTTGTTGTTTGTTTTTTTTTGAGATGGAGTTTCACTTTTGTTTCCCAGACTGGAATGCAATGGCGTGGTCTCGGCCCACGGCAGCCTCCACCTCCCAGGTACAAGCGATTCTCCTGCCTCGGCCTCCTGAGTAGCTGGGATTACAGGCATGCACCACCACGCCCAACTAATTTTGCATTTTTAGTAGAGATAGGGTTTCATCATGTTGGTCAGGCTGGTCTCGAACTCCCAACCTCAGGTGATCCGCCCGCCTCGGCCTCCCAAAGTGCTGGGATTATAGGCGTGAGCCACCTTGCCCGGCCTTGTTGTAAGTTTTATATTTGTTTCTTTGAAGATTGGGGAAGGTTGGTTATTGAAACTATATTTCTAACTCAGTTTGGGTAACTTATTTTTCTAGAATTTGCCCATTTCATCTGTTTTCGAGTTTTTGACACTACTCTTCTCAATAGAATTCTTACATGATTTTTCAAAGTCTCCATTTTAGCTGTAGTTTTTGACCCCCTTTTAATTCTTAATATTGCCTACTTATACTGTCCTTTTTTCAGGAATCATTTTTGCCAGAGATTGAACTTGTCTTTTAAAAAATTTGGATGTAGGTTTTGTTTATCCTTTGTGGTATATGTCTTTTAGTTCATTAATATCTTATCTTTATTTCCTTCTACCTTTCTTTTGTTTATTCTGGTGTTTTTTGTTCTAGTTTCAGTAGTGGATGATTAGCTTATTTTATTTTTTTCCTCTTCACTAATAGGATGGCTTAAAGTTACAAGGCTTTAAGCAACAATCTTGTTTCATTCCACAAGGTGGGATATATAATTGCTTAATGGCTTAGTTTTAAATGTTTTCAGATTTCTTCCTTGTTCCATGAGTTACTTAGAAGCAAGTTTTAAAACTTATATAGTCTTTAAATTTTTAAGTTGAGTTCTAATTGAGTGGTGGTCTGAGAATGTTATTATGATTTAATTCTTTACTATTTGTTTAATTTTTTTTTTTAGCTCCTGGCCAGGTTTTATGGTTTTTTAAAAAGGTGTCACTTTTAATCATGTGTTCAATAAAGTAGATTTATTAATTGTGTTTGCATCCTCTATACATTTTCCAATCCCATAACCTGTGTTACCAAGAGAGTTGGGTCAGTCTCACCCTTTAACCTTGGATATATCAATTTCTCCTAGTAACCTTCAGTTTTTACTTTATATGTTTTGCAGCTATGTTATTAGATACATGTAATCAGAGTTACTGAATTTTTAAGTTCTTGACCTTCTCTGTTCTTAATAATGATTTTTATCCTACAGTGTGTGTTATCTGAAAATAATATAACCAACTTTCATATGGTTAGTATTTGCTCGGAGTACTTCTTCCATCTCTTTATTTCAGCCTATATGTCTGTATGGTTTAGGACTGTTGAATGGCCTATAGCTGCTGTTAGAGTTGGTCAGTTTAGTCTGTTAACACGTATTTAGGTTACTGATGGGTTTGAATTCATTCCTCTCATCAGTTTTGTGTTTTATTTACCTTGCTTTTTCATTGCTTCTTTTACTTTTCTTGCCTCCTATTCTTTTTTCTTGTTTTCTCTCTTTTCTTTAACAATTATTAATACAGTATAATGTAACCAGTAATAATGTACATCGTAATGAATACCGCTGAACCTACCACCTAATCCAAGATCTAGAACATTGCCAATAACTTCCATTTGAGTAAGAGTTTAGTTTGAATGTTAAAAACTCTTTGTTTTTCCTAGATTGTCTTTAAATTTTTAACATTCATTCTCAACAAGGGCTAAAATTAGTATCTCTAGCCTCTCCCCAAATAATAAGAATCTTGAAACCTTGCAACTTCATATCCCCCTTCCACCTTATATATTATTGCTGCCTAAGCATTTTAATTCTGTCTTTTATTTTATTTTGTACTTGCATATTCTGCTTACGTACCTATCTATAATTTAATTCCCTTCAAATTTTATTGTTGATATTAGTATAGGGTCACCACTTGTTTCACTTTATCTAGGTTGCTGGTTTATCAGTATTCCTTCTTTCTGGCTTTCATTTTCTTGCTGAAATTTGTCCTTTAGTAGGTCTGTCAGCAGGGATCTATTGGTAGTAGTTGCTTTATCTTTGAATATGTCTATTCTCATTCTTAAATGAAAAAGAATTCTTAAATCCAAATTGACAGTTATTTCTTTTGTCACAATTTATATACAGCCATTATCCTCTGGTATGTATTGTTTTAAGTGGTCTGCCTTTGGTCTCATAGTATTCTTTATGAGTAACCTGTCTTTTCTCTCTAGCTGCTTTTAAGGTCCTGCTCTTGTCTTTGGTGCTCTGAGGTTACTCTGTAGTGTGTTTTGATTTGGATTAGTTTAAATTATCCTGCTAGACACCTTCTCTGTCTTTTTTGGGATGAGGGAAGAATGTTGTATCATTAAATCTTAGAATTTTCTCAGCTATTTTAAAAAATGTTTCTTCTCTGTTCTTTGGATTTTTTCTTTTCTCTTTTTGTTTTGGAACTCCAGTTATAGACATATGTTAGAGTTTCTCATCCCATGGTTCTTAGCTCTTTCATTCGTTCCATCTCTCGATTTTTTTCTAAAATGTCACCTTTATGTCTCTTATGCTTTTTTATTGTCTCAATCTTAGTTCTGTCTCCCGAAGTTCTTGAGTCTAATCCTACTTCTAATCCATCCTTCCTTCTTTTTGAGCTTTGGGCTTTTAGCCTCTCTACCATTTGTGCTGATCTGTGGGTATCTTTTTTAGCCTGGTATGAGGTTTATTCTTTCCTGAGGCGGGGTGGGGGGGAATTGCTTTCTGTTTTGTTAATATCTCAGTTTGGGCTAGGGGTTCCTGGACAAATGGGCTTGGTTGTAGAGTACTAGTCCATTGTCCCTACAGCTCAAGAGATGCTCATATCTGCCAGCTCAGGATAGTCAGAGAAGGCATCCTGTAGTCCCCTCTGCACTAGTGGGCTTTTCTTCTTCTTTTTTTGATCTACCTATCTTCTGGTAAGTGTAGCCCTTTTGGGGATCATGACTTTATGGAATAGGAGGGTATCTCTTCTCACCTCCTACCTTGAGCAGACCCAAACTTCTCCCCCGTCCCTTTGAGGGCTGAAAACTCAAATGTCACAGACAGACGTTCACACTTCATTTGGTCTGAATATTGCTAGCCATGGAATTTCTAAAATTTGCTTCTATGAACTATTTATTAGTTTCAGTGTGCTAAGCCTGCTGGGAGGAAGTGCTGGTTGTGAGCATCAGCACAGAAGCATTCTGGACGGTTATTAGCACAAAGTTAGCATATGATTTTGTAATCTCTTCTGCTAACAGTGTTTTTTAAACTAACTCTTTACGGTGTCCTGTGTACTAGGTACTGTGCCTGTGCTGACTTCCTAGCTTTATTGGAAGTTCCTTGACAGTGGACCGAATCCCTACCCCTTACTCTTTCTCCATCTCCCTCTGCAGTGCTGAGCCCTCAAAAACAAAACAGCAACAAAAAACACACTTGCACTAGTTGCTGATTGGTTAATCCCCACGGAAAGGTTACCAACAAACCACAGCAGTGACACAGAAGGGAATGCCTATTTCCACATCTAGGGAGGCCCACCTGCCCAGTTCCGTGCTGCTGACTTAGAGCACGGCTTTGCTAATGATATCCTTGGCTCCTTCTCTGCGTCAAGCCGCAGGTGTTCTCTGCCTTCTGTGATTCTGCTCCCCTCCCTAGGTGGTGTCATGAAGTGCATGGTGTTTCTGCTGGCTCCTAGGCTTCTCCCCTGACCTTGCACATACAGTTGCCTGCTCCACTTCCCCACCTGCCCAGTCAGGGCATCACACCCCCTTATCCATCCAGTCTTCCTTGAATTTTACCCACCTCAGTGAGGGCAGCTCTTCCCAGTCACTCAGGCCAAGAACCTGTGTCTTTCTTAACTTCTTTTACACCCCTCTTCTGGTCAATAAGGAACTTCTTGGTGCTTCTTTCCGAATATATACCAAATCTGGCCATTTATTTCCTCCATTATGCCCACCATAATGCAAGCCATTGTCATCTTTAGACTGAACTATAGTAGGCCTCCCCTGCCCTCCCCTCCCCTGCCACTTAGTGTCAAGTGTTCCACAAAAAAAAAAAAAAAAAAAACACGTCTGATCCTGCCTTCTGCTGCTTGCAGCCCCCACCCAGCTCCCACCATCCTCAACAGCACCCGTGGCCCGGCTGCAGGCTGTGCGGACCTGACCCCATTCCCTGGGTAAGGCTGGGTGTGCCCCTACCTCTTCCCCTGTGTGGGACGGTCTTGTCCCCAGATACCTGTAGTTGATCCTGTGCCCTATGCAGTATTCTGTTGACCTGCGACTTTGCCAGAGGTTCAGACTGACATCTCTACAGATTGCTCGACTCCCTTTATACCCTTAAAAGAAACAGTGGCAGTTATCACTTAGTAAACACAATGGATGCAGAAGTGACAAGTCCTTCCCGGAGGGTGGAGACCCCGAGAGTAGGGATTCCGTTCCGCCCAGTCCTGCGTATCCACCGTGGGCTCAGAGGCCACACACCGGTTCTTTTGCGTGTATACATCTATGTAGAGATGGAGCCATAAGTAATACACGCTTTAAAGGAAGGGGATTTTACATTTTGGGGGGGAGATTAAGTTGATTGCCAAGGAATCGGGTGGGGATAGTTTATAAAAGTGAGGGACATAAGGAATAGACACGCAGGAATGAGGGAATGAAAGCCCCGGAGCCGCCTGGGAGCCTCACTGCGCTGTAGGACCTCGTGCCGGTGTGGCCATCCGTTTACGATGTGGTGGGCATCCTTTGAGGTTTTTCTTCTGTGATTTTGGGGAGGTGGGCGGTACTGGTGACATCTGCTTCCAGAGCAGCCGTCCTTCCTGCTCCCTTTCTGGTCTTCGGTTGTTTCCACTGGGGTTCTTGCGGGGCGCGCTCCCTCTGCTTTCTGGAGGTGATTAATTTCCCAACTGCTCGGCACCGCCTTCCCCACCCGAAAAAAGGATGCAGAACCACGCCTGCAGTTGGGTGGGCCTCCCGGGTGCTGGGCGGCCCGGGGCGGCGGGGACCCCAGCGGCGGGGCGGGCGGGCGCTGACGTGTCCAGGCGGGATTGGGCCGCCGCCCTATATAGCAGCCGGGGCCCGGGCGCCGCGCCTCGGAGCGTCCCGGCTTCTCCCGCGCGGGGGGCGAGTAAGCCAGCGGCAGGACCAGCGGGCGGGGGCCCACGAGTGAGCGCGCAGCACGGGGCTGGGAGGCCTGGGCGGGCGGGAGGACGGGGCGGGCGGGCTGCCGGGCTGGGCGGGGGGGGGGCTGCTGACGTGGAGGCCCAGGAGGGGGAGGGGCCCGGGTGCCGCGGCCCCCACCCGGGCCCCAGGCTGCGGCCCCCGCCCGCGGGTGTCCTGCTTACCGCGCGTGGCGGTTCCGGTCCAGACCTGGGGCCGGCTCCGAGTCTCTTCTGCGCGTGGCCGTGGCGCGGAGGGGCGCGCACAAACTTTCTCAAGTCCGGTGGCGCCGCTGGGCCGCTCTTGGCTGCAAGCTGGGCTCCCCCGCCTCCTCCCGGGGCTTCGGTGGGGCACCCCTGGTGCCGTGGCCGCACGGCGGGGAGGGGCGGCCGACCTGAGCCCAGGTCGCTGACGTTGCCGGGCCGGCCCTCCCCTCCCCCGCTCCGGCGGGGGCGCCGTGTGCGGCCAGGGTGGGGGTCCCTGGGAGGCCAGCGGGGTCCTTCCCCCCAGGTGGCGGCGGGGCGGGGGTCTGGGCGCAGGCCGGGCGGCGGGGCCCCCGCAGCACCTCCACCTGCCGCGCGGGGCCCGCGCCAGTCTACGTGTTCGGGGGTGGGGAAAGCTGCTCTTCTTGGGCCTGGAGTGCAACTTGGACGTGCCCCAGGGTCGTGGATGAAAAATACATTACGGAAAAGTACCGAATTTGGATGAAAGGCGGGGAGGCCGAGGGGTTGCTGTCCCTTTAAGCCTGTCCCCGCCCGCGGGCCCTCGTGGCCTGTGGGAGGGCCGTGCTGAGGTGGCATCTGCGAAAGTTCCTCCATGCAGGATGGGTGCCGACTTCCAGAACTTGGTGAGAAGTGCGGAGCGGAGCCTGCCTTCTGCTCGCCAGTCGCCTGTGGTCTCTCCTAGATTTCGATCTTGTGATCTCTGAGTGGATCAGGATTTTATTTTCCCATTCTGAACTTTGGTTTGTGGTCTTGAGTAATTTTAGTTTTGGAAGAGGAGAAGTCTGGGTTTCAGCCGGAGGCTTTTTTGGTGCCCTCCATACCCGGTCCTGTCTGGTGCTTTAAAGCACTTGCGGGTCTCATTAACTGAGGCTGAAATGAAATTCTTCCTGGAGTATTACTGATAATTCTCTTCGAAGACTGTTGCCCCTTGAATATGTAGTTGGCAAAACTTATCAGAAGGGAATCAACTTAATTACTTCCTCGTTTAAAAGCAAAAAAGTAGAACCCCTCATGTGAAGCCTTTTCTGTTGCTGTCAGCAACCTGTTAGACTTGTGCTAAACTTGTAAGCACCGGGTTTCCCACGCAACACACAGCTCTGTCAGGACTCCACGTTTTGCTCTACACGTATTAGGGCGGAAAGGGGTCTTGGTTCCTGCCCTCCTTCCTTTAGTTCTAGTTCTGTTTGCTGAAAGTTAAATTCTGAGATGTGACCTTTTTTGCTTTGGATGTTTGCACTCTGGGAAACAAAATTAAAAGTCCAGGTTCAGTATAGTTTGAGGTTTACATTAGGTGGACCTGGACACTGATTGATCCGAGCTTCCTATGGGAAAAGTAGTTGGGAGAGCCAGAATCATGAAGGGACTGGGGCCATATGGGAGGGACTGAAGGAGACAGGAGATAGGGCTCACCTACCAGAAGGAGCCTTGGAGGAGAGCGGACTTGTTCTCCATGGCCAGAAAGGGGAAAGAAGTTGTAGATTTTGTCATAACTTGAGGTGGAGCGTTTACAGCCATGCAGGGGTGGACCCGGGCCCTGAGAAGGCCACGAATTTCCTGTCCCTGGTGGTATTAAGAAATGGGATTAGATTAATATCTGAGGTTCCTTTCAATCCTGATTTGGACAGTACTGTTAGATCCAGTGAGAATCTGAGATACCCGATGTTAGCCTCTGTTCTTGGGTATCTAGGCCTGCCCAAGGTATCCTGGGAACTTTAGATAGCAAGTGGAGTTGCCTGGCGCTGTCCTGGGGTGGCTGAAAGATCCACATGGAACAGGATTAAACCCTCGTGGGTGTTGTCTGTGAAGGCAGAGCCAGGAGCAGGGCGTAGCAGTGCGGGGTGGACATGGAGCTGTAGGGTCAGCTTCTTAGGTGCTGCTTTGTTGAACCAGAGGCAGGTGGACCCCTGGGCTGTGCCTCACTGGATTGGGAGCACAGAAGGAGAATGAGACTGACTTTTAAGAAAATCTCACCCAGAATTTCAGGTGGGGACAGGGTCTGCATTTACATGTGGGTCATCAAATGCTTGCTTAAAACGCAGTCTTCGAAAACAGGTTTTTGAGTTGTTTAGAAGAAAAACAAAATGTTGTTTGATGATACCAGAACCCTAGATGTTAAATGTATCTCTAGTTGTGAACCATTTGTTACACACTCTGACAAACTGCCACTTGGAATCTGGAGGCTAGGGACCCAGTATAGCCTGTCAAACCAGTCTGGAGTTTTCTGGAGGTCTACCTTCTGCCTTACCTGGCTGCCTGAGGGTCTGTACACGCCTGAGGAACATGAGAGGCTCTGCTCCAGGGTCTCCCTCAGACACAGGAGTAGGTTCCCTTATGTTGAGACTCCTTTCAGTATAGGGTCTGGCTGGACTTGGCTTCTGAAGGGTGTGTGAGTGGTCTCAGAAGAGACTGACACTGGGTGCACAGTGGGGATTGGCTCATCACAGCTCCGTGCTGGAGAGTCGGTGCGGGCTGACATGGACGGAACTGCATTTTGCAGACTTCTAGTGTGGCTGTCACTGGGCACTAGAGACTTGCCCAGAACCTAGCTTGATAAGGGGGTGGGTGTCTGGGTTTAAGAAGTGACATTGGAGCCCGGGACAACCTTGAGTGAGAGACCATGCCAGGTGAGAGTCAGCAAGCAAGCGTGGGAGGGCGGAGGGTGGATGCGGGAGACCAGAGGCAAGTGTCACTGGACACCTGTTGGGGCACCTTAGCCTGGAGTGCCCTGCCCTGTTTTGCTCCCAGACCGGACAGACACTTGGAATCTCAAGGAGCTCTTGCCGAGTTGTGAATGTGCCAATCTGACACTTTGGAGAAATTTTCTTACTTTAATCTTTAAAACTTGCAAACTAGAATTTTGGTGATGCTTTTAAATGGAACACTCTTGATCAGTTTGTCCCACCTTTCCCCTTCAGTCTTGGGGTACATCTGTGTGTCTGGTGCATCTGGGACCCCATAGTGTCTCTGGTTTGTGGCAGGTTCCCTGTGTGACTCAAGCCCTGTATTTAGAGTTTTTAAAAAACTCATGACCAAGATTAGAATCCGGAAATACCACCAGTCCACATCCTCTGCTGGAAAGGCGAGACCCTTTAATCCAGTCTACTGGATGCACCCGCATTGCCATGAACCGCCTTCTCAGCTCCAGGCCCATGTGTCTTAAGGGCAAGATTGTTGTCACGGTACGAGTAGTCTTCTCCAGTTGAGTGGAGTGTTCCTGTTACTGTCATTGCTTTTCCCATTTTAGACACATGCCTCACTCCTGTCAGCAGTTCCACCTTTTCATGGTTGAGGAGCACATGTGGTCGCCAGCCTCCCATCTCCAGAGTCCCCTAAGGCAAGGTGACTCACCCTCCTACTTCACAGAGTTCTTGGTCCTCCCCAGACAGCCTTTGAAGGTTCCTTTCAATCCTGCGATTTTATGACCTGGTTTCTAAATCCCCAGTGGATTAGAAAGGACTGAAGGACTTTTACAGGCTAACAGCAAGAAGAACAAAGTAACTGCAAAATATACGGAGAATTCTTGAAGACAGTAGCTCTTGGTCACCATAAGCGCTGCAGAGACCCCGAGGTCCACATTCTGTTGTAGGTCAGAGCCCAGCACAACAACCCTTCTTCTGGTTCAGCCGCCTGGCGGTTATGTGGGGTACAGGAAAGATGATCCAGCCATGCAAGAGAGCACCAATGGTTCTGTGAGGATTTTACTTCAAAATAGTTAAGTTTAGAAGTTTGGCACTTAAAAGATCACTCCCTCAGGTCGCTGGAATAGTTGTCCTCTGCAAGTTGGAGCTGGTTCATGTTTTATTTTAATATGTTTTGTTTCAAGCTAACGTTTTTTTTTTCTTCCAAGAAACTTGCCTGAGTATTGGTGTTAGTAACCAAAGCATAAATATCTTGACCTTTTCTGATTTTGAGGTAAAAAGATCTGAGTTGTAAAATGTAGATAAGTAACTTTTCTCTGGTTTCCTCTCTCTTCTCTCCCACTTCCCATCCCATACCAGCAAAAGCTGGCAGGCTGACAGAGGCGGCCTCAGGACGGACCTTCTGGCTACTGACCGTTTTGCTGGTAAGTTTGACCCTGTCTGAAGACTTCCTGTCCCTGGGCTGTGTGTGGACCTGGGGGCGCAGGGATGCGTATTTTCTTAGTCCTGTGTGTACCTTCTTTCTTTATATCACACCTTCAAGTTTCTCGTGGTTCGTCAGAGATGTCTCCATAGCTTCACCTCCCAGCAGGAACCATCCATAGACGTGTGTCCCTTAGATGTGTCATCTGGCTTCCGTCTGTTTTTAATCTTTTATTTCTTAAATGTGAATTATGTTTATTCAGTATTATCTGAATTGGGGTCTTGCTTCTCTTTAGGATTGCAGGCCTTAACTTTTCTTCAACTTGGGGAGCGGTCTTAATTATGTTATAAAAATTATGCAAAATTCACTCCTTATTACTTGGCCTTGTTGTGCGAGTAATTGATGCGTAATTGTGTAAAGAAAATGGGTTCTTCCTCACTGTAGTAGTTTGGAGCTCACCTGGAACTGGGGAGAGGGAAGGAGAGGAAGCTAACATTCCTACCTCAGAATGCTGAATGTACCCCATTTTTCACATAAGGGAGCTGTGGCTTTCGGAGCCCATATCCCGCTGAGCACTGTGGCTGTGCTCATGAGAAACTCAGCGCCCTTGGGCCAGGTTTCCCCTGCTGTGCGAGTTCTGTCCCACACCTGGAGGAATGTGGAGAATAACCAGTCAGTTTGGATCAAGGGCATTTAGCGCAATTTGTGGGTCTGTTACTGTTGCTACAAAGCACTGAGGCTGCTTTTTCCTGTCACGCAGCTACCACTTATAACCACCTGGTTAAGTCGAGATTTGGAGGTGGTTTAGTTTGGGGCCTGGATGCACCTTGCAGAGAGAGCCCGCTGGCTTTTTGTAGCAACTGTCATGATGCATTTTGTAAGCATTAAGAGGTGTGTGGTGAGCAAATTGACAGAATAACCAAGGTCACTGTTAGGAGAACGATCCTGGTGTTGATCTATGCCTGGAGCCTGGGTCAGGCAGGTGGCAGGTTCCGTGGTCCCCCCACCCCTGCGGTTAGGGGTGGTGTTGACTGTGTCTCTGTGGCCCCTGGGGTGGAGAAATGGATGCAGACTGCCCCAAGTGGAGGATGAGCTCCTCCATTACAGGCAACTTTTGAGGGGACAGTTAACCAGCTGTTCTAGGACAAGCTTGTCCAACCCGAGGCCCAGGACAGCTTTGAACATGGCCCAACACAAATTTCTTAAACTTTCTTAAAACATGAGGTTTTTGTTTGTTTGTTTTGTTTTGTTTTTGTTTGTTTATTAGCTATCATTAGTTTATTTTATATGTGTCCCAAGATCATTCTTCTTGCATTGTGGCCCAGGGAAGACAAAAGATTGGCCACCCCTGTTCTAGGACCTCCTTTACTTGCATTTTTCCCCCTTTTTATCACTTGGTGAGAGTTTGGGTATCAGCTTACATCAGAGGTTGTGAGGAAAATAAAAAGGTATAGTTTGCTGGTAAAAAAGAGAGTAAAACTTTGCTAAAACTCTTAGGTTAACAATCTCATAGATAATTGAGGGTTGTACTTTGACTTCTGATTTATTCTTCTTTGCTTTAGTGGTTTTCCCGGATTGTGTGTAGGTGTGAGATCAACCATGAGTTCCGTTGCAGTTTTGACCCAAGAGAGTTTTGCTGAACACCGAAGTGGGCTGGTTCCGCAACAAATCAAAGGTGACAGCCCTTTTATGTGCTCTTCCTGGTAATGTCTAAGGCATTGCTCCCTCTAAAGCCTTTACCAAATCCCATGCCCTTTCTAGAAGTACCTTTTGGCCCTGTGGTTGTGGGGCAGGGAGGGTCCAACATCTTGTGCACTGTTTTCGCATTGCTGTGCGTGCAGGGGCGACTGGCCAGGCATGAGGAAATGAATCAAGTACAGTGAGATTTAACATGTGGGCAGCTTTCTGGAAAGCCAGCGAATTTGACCATTGGTAATTAATGCAGTCCTTTTCAAAACTGCTTTTTCCTAATTGTGGTGAACTAAAATCTGGGCTCTGAAGCATCCCAGAGCATTGCTTAAGCCTGCCTTGAGGATGAAGGCTGGACCTTGGCTTCGGAGTTCTCGAACGCCACTGGCTGGGATTAAGAGCAGTGCTGTACAGTAGAATAGACTACAAGCCACGTGTACAATTTTTAGGATTCTCTGGTACTTATTAAAAGGGAACAGGTGAAATTAATTTTGATATTTTACTCCAATATGTCTAATACACTGTCATTTCAACATCTCTAATGTAAAAAAAAGTGGGGGAACCATTGATATTTGAGATTATTTCTCTTCGAAGTCTGATGTGTATTTACAACGGCGGGACATTTCCTTCCATTTGAATGCCAGATTTTCATCCAAAATCCTTGATCTGTGTTTAGATGTTATAAAATCTTCATTTGAAAGAGCAGATTGTTCTACTCCAGGTTGTTCGAAACACACTTAAAAGTTTTCCAATAACTAAATTGAGTATTAGTTCTTAAAATTAATTAAAATATAAAATTCACTTTTCCTTAGTCACACTAGCCACATTTCAGAAGCTCATTTCTGGTGGCTGCTGTGTCAGGTGTTGGAACCCCAGAAGCTGCTTTGTTCTGGGGGCCTGGGATCCTCCTACTGGAGCCAGCTTCCCTGTGAAGTCTCTGTTTCCCTTTCTAGAGAGGGAAGACGGCACTGAAAGAATGCTCCCACCTGTCCTGTCAGCGCTGTCGGGTAGATGGGCATGCAGCTGGGAAGCGATGGGCCTGGACTTGGGCATGAGCCTGTCTGATTCCAGAGATCATCCCCCTGTTCTCTGTCACATCCATTCATGGTGTTTTTCACTGGGCCTTGCTATTGCCAAGACGCCGTGCTCAGTCCTGGGGATTTGGGGTTATCCAAAACAGTCACACCCTTGATTTCATGGAGATTGTGGCTAATGGCACAAACACATGAACAAATAGGGCACTATGGAAGATGGAAGTGATGATAATCAGGGAACCTGATTTCCACAAGCCTTGCTGTCCTCTGCCTTGGGCAGGGCAGGGGAAGATCAGCGGTGACAATTCCCACTGCAGTCTTTTTTTTTGAGACGGAGTTTTGCTCTTGTTGCCCAGGCTGGAGTGCAATGGCGCAGTCTTGGCTCACTGCAACCTCTGCCTCCCGGGTTCAAGCGATTGTTCTGCCTCAGCCTCCGGAGTAGCTGGGATTACAGGCATGCACCACCCACACCTGGCTAATTTGTATTATTAGTAGAGACAGGGTTTCTCCATGTTGGTCAGGCTGGTCTCGAACTCCCGACCTCAGGTGATCTGCCTGCCTCACCCTCCCAAAGTGCTGGGATTACAGGTGTGAGCCACCGTGCCCGGCCTCCACGGCAATCATTTTTAACCTTGTATGTTACAGTGGAAAATCAGAGTTTGCTTCAAAGGCAATTCTCACAGGTGGTGCTGGGTAGGACCATTGTTTTGCAAATGCAGGGGTCTGCTCTGTGCCTGGCATTGTCATAGTTGTGATTTTTTTAAGTGTGTTATTAGACTCTAGAGGACTTAAAAATTGATGTAGCAAGGCTTGCTTTCAAGGGACTCACCCCGTTAGGGGAGTGGGGCTCGCAGTGTCTGAGCTGATGTTTACCAGGGAGGCCATGTGGATGGGGGTAGGTTCGCTGTCAGAGACTGGGAGTCTCTGGCCTCCTCTAGCTCTCACACTTAGGGTGCTGGGCCTGGTGACCTCCTGGGGCCTTTTCCCATCACTATGAATTAGAAGAGAGGGGTGAGGGGAGTTGTCCTTGGAGCATTTGATGGTTCTTGTTTGTCTGTTTTTAAGCACTAAAACCCTTAAAAGTGGTTTTCATGTAATGCTAAAAGTAGTGCTTCCTTTTAATCTGTGTTGGCTGGTCCAGTTGCCACTCTAAATTCAGAAGAGGAGAGTGACCCTCCAACCTACAAAGATGCCTTCCCTCCACTTCCTGAGAAAGCTGCTTGCCTGGAAAGTGCCCAGGAACCCGCTGGAGCCTGGGGGAACAAGATCCGACCCATCAAGGCTTCTGTCATCACTCAGGTAGAAACACCATTCTTTCTTTTAAAAATTTTATCATGTAACATGTCTGTGTAAATTTTTAAATTTTTTTTCTTTTCTTTTTTTTTTTTTGAGACAGAGTCCCGCTCTGTCGCCCAGGCTGGAGTGCAGTGGCGCGATCTCGGCTCACTGCACGCTCCGCCTTCCGGGTTCACGCCATTCTCCTGCCTCAGCCTCCCGAGTAGCTGGGACTACAGGTGCCCGCCACCACGCCTGGCTAATTTTTGTATTTTTAGTAGAGACGGGGTTTCACCGTCTTAACAAGGATGCTCTCCATCTCCTGACCTCGTGATCCGCCCTCCTCGGCCTCCCAAAGTGCTGGGATTACAGGCGTGAGCCACCGCGCCCGGCCAGTTTTTTAAATTTTTAAAAATTAATTGCTGTTCTTTCTTAACCTATCCTTCCACGTGTAGAATCTGATGGAAGAGTTTCTGAATGTGCAAGATTGAGAATGCTTTGAGTAGCTAAAGGGAGAAGGCCTTCAATTTAAATCATCCCCCACCCCAGAGATGTTTCTGTCGACCACTTCTCTCATGTCCACCCTGTATGCTAGCACTCAGTAGGACAGGCACGCGGTCATTTTGCAGGCAGTGTTTGTCAGATGAATGGGTCCTGTTTTCTGTTCTCTATTCATCATCCTACTTTCTCGAAGAGGTTAACCAGTTTCCTGGTTTTCTTTGGCTTCAGTAGCCTTTCTCTCTGCTACCTGAATTTGAGATGTTAGTGAGTTTCAAAACTTTTATATAAACTCATATCATCTGGTCATGGTGGAAAATTACTATCTCGCTGCCAGTGTCTTCCCTGAATTTTAGGCTCATAAACAGTTGCATCCCAATCCTTCCATTTTCACCTGTCTGCTATCTTGTTAATGGTTTTGTTAAATGTACCACTGTCTACTTGGTGACTGTGGTCTCACACCAGGGTAGTTGATCCCTCTTGCTTCCACTTTGTCCCTCCTCAGTTCTTCTCCATAAAGCAACGGGAGGGACCCTCCACCATCAAGCAGAATGCCTCCTGCTGAAAAGCCTGTGTTGACTTTTACTACAGGGTGGGATGGGTGATCCTCTTCACTGTCCCCCTCTGGTGTGTGCACCAGGCTCCGCCCCCATCCACCTCCTCCGCTTTCCTGCCTGTACACCCTTAGTTCCCTCACCTCTTAACATGGATAGCTGCCTCGTGCTACAGGAAGGTGTTTCCTGGCCGTCCCCAGGGTCCACCTCCCACTTTCTCTCAAACTCTCTTCCCCCTGTTGATTTCATCACAGCACTTGCTAGCTGCCTCATTCATTTGTGCAGCTGATGTGGTTCTCTCCTTAGGATGTCAGCCTCTTGACCTTGGCCCTTTCTCCTTGTCTTTCGGCTGCTTTATCCCAGGGCTTCGAGCAGTGCCTGTGGGCAGGGTGGGGCTGCTTTGTGAGTGGATGGTGATGAACACGTGTTCTTTACTCCCTGTCTGTTGGCCTTCTTTTAATCTCTTAACCTTCCCTTTTTCGATCTTTTTTGAGCAGGTGTTCCATGTACCCCTGGAGGAGAGAAAATACAAGGATATGAACCAGTTTGGAGAAGGTGAACAAGCAAAAATCTGCCTTGAGATCATGCAGAGAACCGGTGCTCACTTGGAGCTGTCTTTGGCCAAAGACCAAGGCCTCTCCATCATGGTGTCAGGAAAGCTGGATGCTGTCATGAAAGCTCGGAAGGACATTGTTGCTAGACTGCAGACTCAGGTGGGTAGCCTGAGGCCTACTTCTCCCCAGTGACTGTGTGCCCGTTCCATTACCCGGCTCCTGATGCAGGCTAGAACGTCACTGGACCCTTCCTACCAGTGGGACAGTTCCGTCTTTTGGAGGTAGGACAGCAACATTCAGAGTCCCCTGGCATTTTTAGTGGAAAAACTCACTAAACTAATAATAGAACTGGGACACTTACCATTTTTGCTCTTTGAGTGAATGAACTTGAAAGTAATAATCATTTTTTTTTTAAGAGACAGTCTCACCTTGTTGTCTAGGCTCTTGTGCAGTGGCTATTCACAAGTGTGGTTATGGTACACTGTGGCCTCAAACTCCTGGGCTCAGGCAATCCACCTAGCCTCCCAGTTAGCTGGGATTACAGGCACACCACCACATCTGGCCAAACTGAAAATTAGAAGCTTGTCCCAGAGTTTGAGACACTCAAAAGAAGCTGGGCTTGCTGAATGGTAAAGATGGGTGGTTCCCATTGCTTTGCTAGTATGTTCACTAACTACACATTTCCAGGCCCCAAATTGAGGAGATTACAAGTTCAAATTCTGTTTTAAGCCAGTTTCCTAGTCTTTGGCAGTCTGATGCCAGTACTTGGACTTTATTTAAGAACATTTGTAATAAGCAAATCTCTGATGCATTTCTCCCTAAGTGGTAGCACTTAAAGACCAAGAAAAATGTAAAGAATCTTACTAAAGTGTTGCATGACTGCTGTTGTACTAGATAGGCTTATTTAGGAATGGGGGTTCTTCCCATCTGCTACTGAGTCTCCTTGATCTTGTGGGAGCTGGATCTGGAGCACCCTGGAGCACGGTGGTTGGACGATGGGGATCTGATGGGAGAGGGCCTGAGGGGTAGGAGTGCAGGGTGTAGCCAGGAGGCGAGGCAGAGGAGTGCCACCTAATGCAGGTCCAGCTGTGCCACTTAACCACATGGGGGCATCGGGACAGTCCCCAACCCCAGCTGGCTTCATGGAGTTAAACCATTAAGTGTTAGGAAGGTGAAAGTGTTGCTTATAATTGTCCAGCATGGCGGCCAGTGCATAATAGGCTCTGAAAGTTTTCCAGGTGTCTGCTAGTCAGTGGATATTTGAGCTTCTGTTTTGTAATCAACACTGTAGGGGAAAGGGCCACTTCACTGAATATATGGATCAGAATGAAGACACTGACCCCTGACACTCTCCTACTCCTCAATTATCTTCAGACAAATCCCAGATACATTATTGTGCCTTAGTTCAGATCTTCCCGTTTTCATGTATACATATATATAGTCATTGTGCTCCTAACTCATGTAATCATATTGATAGTGGTTTCTTAATATTATACCTTTTTAACCCAGTCTCTGTTTGGACTTTCCTCATCATCTCCAAGATGTTTCTTCCAGTTGGTCTTTTCAAGTCAGTGTCCAAACAAGGTCACAATGTTGCATTTGATTATAGAGTCCTGTCTCTCATTCTTTAACAGTGCTTACTCCCTCCTACCCCCTCTTTATTATTTTTTTTTTTTTTTGAGACAGGATCTCACTTTGTTGCCCAGGCTGGAGTGCAGTGGTGCAGACACAGCTCATGGCAGCCTTGACCTCCTGGGCTCAAGTGATCCTCCTGACTCAGCCCTTCAAGTAGTTGAGACTGCAGGCATGCACCATCAGGCCCGGCTTTTTGTTTGTTTGTTTTTTGGCAGATGCGGGTTTTCACCATGTTGCCCACTCTGGTCTCAAACCCCTAGGCTCAAATGATCCACTCATTTCAGCCTACCAAAGTGTTGGAATTACAGGCGTGAGCCACCACGCCCAGCGAATCCTCCCCTTTTTTAATGCCATTGATTAGTGGGGACCGTAGGTTTTTGGTTCTGCTATTGACTGATTATTTTTGGTGAACTGGTGTTAGATCTCTAGGGGCTTGGTTACTTCCACAGTCAGCTTGTTGGGCAAGAAGACCCTGTAGGTGGTGCTGAGTCTGTGCTGTGATAGCTGGTTGTTCTGCTTTGAACTGATTTTGAGATTGATCATTAGGCTCAGGTCTGGGTCTTCCCTTGTAAAGTTCCCTATCAGTGCTTTGTGTAATCATTTTACTATCAATTGGTGATTGCCCAAATTCGTTAAGGGTTGCAAATTATGCTTTTCTAATTCTCTCCCTGCTCATACATTAGTTGATAATTCTTGTAAAGAAGAATTTTTCTTCATCAGCAGTTGGGTGGGAAGTACCAGATAAATAATCGATTCTTTGGCGCTCCGGCGACTTCAGTGTTGATCAGTGACTCTCTTTAGTGTCATTATGAACTCAGGCATTGTCCATCATTCTTCATGCTGGAGCTGCTTCATCTTTGGCCAGTGGGTCCCCTCCTTTCAGTTTTGTTCCCTGCAGCTTTCTGTCATGACCTATTAATATCAATACCTTCTGGCCAGGTGCAGTGGCTCACGCCTATAATCCTAGCACTTTGGGAGGCTGAGGCGGGCAGATCACCTCAGGTCAGGAGTTTGAGACCAGCCTGGCCAGTAGGGCGAAACCCCATCTCTACTAAAAATACAAAAAAATTAGCCAGGCGTGGCGGTGGGTGCCTGTAATCTCAGCTACTTGGGAGGCTGAGGCAGAAGAATCACTTGAACCCGGGAGGCAGAGGTTGCAGTGAGCCAAGATCGTGCCATTGCACTCCAGCCTGTGCAACAGGAGCAAAACTCTGTCTCAAAATAAATAAATAAATAAATAAATAAATAAATAACTTCTTAATTTCTAACACAGAAAGATGCCTCAGGCTAATCTTACATATTTCCTTCCACAGACCTTGAGTCGGCTGTTTCTCTCTGAACTCTGAACCTTTTGAGTAGGAAATTGCAGTTGGAGACTCCAGTCTCCATAGGTGCATGTCGCAACTAGGTTGTCAGAGCTTCTAGGCTTTTTCAGAAGACAGAGCTAGGATAATTGTACTTTTAAGAAAGGAAAAGCAGGCGGTGACTCTCACGCCTGTAATCCTAGCACTTTGGGAGGCCGAGGTGAGCAGATTGCATGAGCACAGGAATTTGAGACCAGCCTGGGCAACATGGTCAGACCCCATCTCTACAAAAAATAGCTGGGCGTGGTGGTGTGCTCACCTGTAATCCCAGCTACTTAGAAGTCTGAGGAGAAAGGATTGTTTGAGCCTGGGAGGTGGAGGCTTCTGTGAGCAGTGTTTGCACCACCGCAGCCCAGCCTGGGTGACAGAGTGAGAGCCTGTCCCAGAAAAGGAAAATCATGAGTTCAAAATCACTTGAAGTAATTCCTTTTTTCTGAGTTTTTCTGTCATCTTGATATAGTTAGGTACATTTGTTTCCATTTACTGTCAATTTTTAAAGTATTTCAACATTTACATGCTTGCAAAGTCAACGTTATATAATAAAGTACTTTCAGAGAAATCTCCCCTGCCTGTTACCTTCACCCTGCTCCCTCCTCACCTTTGCAGGCGGCCATTCCTGGTCCTGGTTTATCCTTTGTTGTTTGTTGTTTGAGAGCAGAAGCAAAATACAGCTTGCCATACACTCTGTTCTATGCCTTGCTTTTTTTCTTTTATTATTTTTTGGAGGTGTCTGCATATCAGTAAGTAGTGATTTTTCTCATTTCTTTGTTCAGCAGTGTAATATTCTGTGGGCGTACTGTAATTTACCCAGGCTTTCCTACTGATGGGCATTTGGGTAGTTTCCAGACTTTAGCTGTTACAAATTATGTTACAGTAGCAATCGTGTGCATATGCTATTTCCTGTTTTACCCAGTGTATCTTGGGATAGATTCCTAGAAGTGAGACGGCTGGGTCAGAGGGTGGCTGCGTGTGGAATTGGGCCATCTGATGCTAAATTTCCTTCCTTAGGAATTAGTGTTTTGCAGTCTCATCAGCAGTATGCAAGAGCCAGGCTCATCACATTCTTGGGTTTTAGCCAATGTGAGAGGCAACCAAATATACTTTAAATTTGCATTTTTCTGATGAGCAAGATTGAGCACCTTTTCAATATATAAGGGCCACTTGCATTTTTTATTATCTTGAGTCATTGTTAGGAAAGTTTTTTCACTATCAGGTCGTAAGAAAGTTTATCTTTTCTTCTGCTGCTTGTAAATGTGTTCTTACATTTCAGTTTCTGATCTATTTGGAATTTATTGCAAATAGGGTTGAGGCACTGATTGAGTTTCACTTTTTTCCATACGGCTTTCGAGTTGTCAGCACTATTTTTTTGTTTGTTGTAACACAGGGTCTCAGCCTGCCACATAAGCTGAAATGCCATGGCGTGATCACGGCTCACCGGAGCCTCAACCTCCTAGGCTCAGGCAGTTCTCCTGCCTCAGCCACCCCAGTAGCTGGGACCACAGGCACGCGTCACCATGGCCAGCTAATTTTTTTTTTTTTTTTTTTTTTTTGAGACGGAGTCTTGCTCTGTCGCCCAGGCTGGAATGCAGTGGCGCGATCTCGGCTCACTGCAAGCTCCGCCTCCCAGGTTCACAGCATTCCCCTGCCTCAGCCTCCCGAGTAGCTGGGATTACAGGCGCCTGCCACCATGCTAATTTTTGTATTTTTGGTGACCTCGTGATCCACCCACCTCGGCCTCCCAAAGTGCTGGGATTACAGGCGTGAGCCACTGCGCCTGGCCTTGGCCAGCTAATTTTTAAAATTTTTGTAGAAGTCAGGTTTCACCATGTTGCCCAGGCTGATCTTGGACTCCTGGGCTCAAACAATCCTCTCATCTCGGCTTCCCGGAGTGCTGGGATTACAGGCATGCCATCACTGTCTTGAAAAGACATTTTGCTCTAGTGAACTTGAGTGGCTGCTTTTATCATGTCCTAAATGTTTATATTAACTTAGCTCTGTTTCTGGGTTTTCAGTTCAGACCAGCAGGTCTGTCTTTCCGTATACTGGTATTTCCTATGTTAATGATAATGGTTTCATGTTTAATGTCTAGGACCACTGTTAACACCTCCACCCTGCACTATTCTTTTTCAGGGTTTTCTTGTTTATTTTTGTTTGTTCTGTGTTACAACCTTTATAATCAACTGTTTGAAATTGTATTAATATTTTAAAGTTAATTGGGATAATCGCCATCTACTTAAACCTTCTTTTAGCTATTTTAAGGAGTGTTTTCTAATTTCGAATGCACATACTCCACCTTGTGTTGGGCTTATGTCTTGCTATTTTCTTGTCCTTTTTTCTGTTAGAAACACATCTTTTGGCCAGGCGCAGTGGCTCACACCTGCAATCCCAGCACTTTGGGAGGCTGAGGTGGGCGGATCACAAGGTCAGGAGTTCGAGACCATCGGGGCCAACATGGTGAAACCCTGCCTCTACTAAAAATATAAAAATTAGCTGGGCATGGTGGCGCACGCCTGTAGTCCCAGCTAATCGAGAGGCTGAGGCAGGAGAATCCCTTGAACCCAGGAGGCAGAGGTTACAGTGAGCCAAGATCGCACCACTGCACTCCAGCCTGGCGACAGAGCGGGACTCCGTCTCAAAAAAAAAAAGAAACGCATCTCTTTCATTACATCTTCTAAGTAGTTGTTGTTTGTGGAAGTTAATGTTGTTAACTTCTTGATTTCAGTCTTTTCTCCTTGCTATAAATAGAATTTCACCCAGTAGTTTTTTCAGGGTTTCTGGATATGCAGTCATGCTTCTTCCTGTCCAGCTTTTGTGGATGTTAACTCTTGTCTCCCTTTGTGGGTGTATATTCCAGTGGATGTTAAGTAGTGGTGCAGATACACTCGAACTTACCCTAACCTGGGAGTCAGGGCAACCTTCCCCAAGCATGTGATGTTTAAGCTCATGCTGTTTTAATGGATGAGTTGGTGCTGCTGGGCAGGAATAAGCAAAGATGGTGTTTCTGCCAGAATGTCTTGGAAAAATATGCTCCTTCAGAACCTACAAATATTCTTGTTTTCTTTTATTCTCTTCTTGCTATAGGCCTCAGCAACTGTTGCCATTCCCAAAGAACACCATCGCTTTGTTATTGGCAAAAATGGAGAGAAACTGCAAGACTTGGAGCTAAAAACTGCAACCAAAATCCAGATCCCACGCCCAGATGACCCCAGCAATCAGATCAAGATCACTGGCACCAAAGAGGGCATCGAGAAAGCTCGCCATGAAGTCTTACTCATCTCTGCCGAGCAGGTGAGGCCTGTGTGAGTGCCTCGTGCCCCTGCCTACCTGCTTGTGCAGACCTCACTCCCTCATGGGTTGCCGTGTCCAGTGTGGACTTAAAGGCATAATGTGGTGGGGGTGGAGGGCTTGACTCCAACTCTAGAAAGCCCTGTCTGTCCCCAGTTTGTTTTCAAAGGCCTGTTCTTATCAGATCATCCCTTCCTTTCCAGGACAAACGTGCTGTGGAGAGGCTAGAAGTAGAAAAGGCATTCCACCCCTTCATCGCTGGGCCGTATAATAGACTGGTTGGCGAGATCATGCAGGAGACAGGCACGCGCATCAACATCCCCCCACCCAGCGTGAACCGGACAGAGATTGTCTTCACTGGAGAGAAGGAACAGTTGGCTCAGGCTGTGGCTCGCATCAAGAAGATTTATGAGGAGAAGGTACACGATTTAGAGGAGGCAAATCCCCATGGGCAGGAATAGAAACGAGGATTTGGGTCTGGAGATTCAGTTAAGGCCTGGTTCTGCCCCTTATCTTTTTGTCCTTGATGAAGATGCTTATTGTCTCTACACTTGAGTGACCCGGGTGAGATCGGTGCCCGCCCCCCCTTGCTGTTGAGCATCTGCCTGGCAGTTGTCCTTGCCGTCCTGGGCCTCTGGCTGTGCTGACAGGCTGCCAGCTGGGCTGCCCCGGGTCAGATGCACATCCCGGACTTGTTCACGTCTTAGATTAAGCTGTTAGCTCAGCTTAGTGAACTTTGAGGTCTGAAACGTGTTCCTTAATTGAGGGAAAGGATTGGGTGTTTTGCAGTGTTCAAGGACGAAGTTATCAGCCGGCGGGTGACTAGACTGAGGGGAAAAATCCAGTCCTTGAACAGTGAAGTTTCTGGGGATTGGCTAGTCCTGATCACTTGTTGTTCACTTCTTGGGATCAGCATCTATAGTCTGGGCCGCTTTGGCTTGCTTTCTGCAGCAGTGGCCATGCCCACCTGCCCGCTTCCCACACCTTTCCCTTTGACTGCCCCTTATGGTGCTCTTATTTAGAAAAAGAAGACTACAACCATTGCAGTGGAAGTGAAGAAATCCCAACACAAGTATGTCATCGGGCCCAAGGGCAATTCATTGCAGGAGATCCTTGAGAGAACTGGAGTTTCCGTTGAGATCCCACCCTCAGACAGCATCTCTGAGACTGTAATACTTCGAGGCGAACCTGAAAAGTTAGGTCAGGCGTTGACTGAAGTCTATGCCAAGGTAACTGCCTCCGAGCATGAAGTGTGTCTCCTTTGAGTGGAGTCCGCGGGGCCTTCATGGATGAGCTCTCAATTTGTAAATCCTGGGGCCTGGACACAGTGCAGGTGCCCAGGTTTGGGGAGAGCGTGCCTCTGAGCCTCAGGTGAGCAGCCTGTGACACGACCTTGAGCTCTGCAAACCCGTGGCTGTTCTCCCATTTTCTCAGGCCAATAGTTTCGCCGTCTCCTCTGTCGCCGCCCCTTCCTGGCTTCACCGTTTCATCATTGGCAAGAAAGGGCAGAACCTGGCCAAAATCACTCAGCAGATGCCAAAGGTAAGGACACGTTTTTCACCTGTTGTATTGAATTTGTCTTGTTTTCTGTCTTTCTGTTTCTGGTATTGCTTTGTTGACCTTTGTACTGTGGATGCCCTTGAAAACTGGTGTATTTTTCTGAATTAACTGGCCTGTTTGACATGGTCAACTTCCGTGTTAGCTAAAGAACAGCAGAATAAATGTCTGTAGATGTCTGTACCATCCTTCTGGACTTTAACCAGAGAGGATTGTATGTTCTTAGGTTTCATAAGTATCTTAAGAAACATGTCATTTAGTAATTACGGTGAAATAACTTCATGATACTTTGGCGGGCCGGGTGCGGTGGCTCATGAGGTCAGGAGATCAAGACCATCCTGGCTAACATGGTGAAACCCCGACTCTACTAAAAATACAAAAAATTAGCCGGGCTTGGTGGCGGGCACCTGTGGTCCCAGCTGCTTGGGAGGCTGAGGCAGGAGAATGGCGTGAACCCAGGAGGTGCAGCTTGCCTGCAGTGAGCCGAGATGGCACCACTGCATTCCAGCCTTGGCGACAGAGCGAGACTCTGTCTCAAAAAAAAAAAAAAATACTTTGAAGAGCAGAACTTGTATACAAATTGTATTAAGTGTGAATTTAAAGCGTTCTCAGTTTACCAAAGGAGATTGTAGCCCCCAGGAAACATGAACAAAAAAGAAATACCAGAGAATCCAACCATCATATTGAATTCCTGTTTTATTTAAACTTTGTTTCCAATTAATGTTACAGTCCTTTTTAAAAATTAAATTTTTTTTATTTTATTCCTTCTCTTCAGTGACAAAGCCTCACTCTGTCACCCAGGCTGGGGTGCAGTAGCGCAGTCATAGCTCACTGCAGCCTTGAACTCATGGGTCAAGTGATCCGCTCGTCTCGGCTTCCCAAGTAGCTGGCACTACAGGCGCCCCAGGCTAGTTTTCGTGGAGGCAGAGTCTTACTAGTTGCCCAGGTTGATCTCGAACTCGTGGGCTCAAGTAGTCCTCCTACCTCAGCCTCCCAAAGTGTTGAGGTTATGGGTGTGAGTCACTGTGCCCAGCCCCTTTTACTTTTTATAGCTTCATATAAGGACCAGTCTGCCTTCCTTAACTCCTTACCTGGAGGATAATAAACCAGGAACGCTGGCAGCCTTGTCTATGTCAAGCAAGTTACTTTACCACCTTGGTACAGCTATACGAGTTTTAAAATTCCATCCATGCTCTGTCTCATTCTTTATGCAACTAAAGAGGACCAGGCCTTGTAAAAGTTCAGATGGTGCAGGAGCATGTCGCATGTCGCATGCTTTATGTTAGTGGCTTCTGTGGGGCAAACGGTGTCCTCAGTGAGAGGCAGGATTATTCGGCCACAGTATTTAGTTTCCTGACTATGGCTCCCTAACCCTCCCTTTCAACTTTGTTTGATGGCTGTGGATATGTCCCTCCCTTCCTCACATCTATGTGAAGCAGTTTGGGATCAGAAGCCGCTCCGAAGAGAGCTCCCACTGGGAGCTCAGGGGCTGCAGCTGTGCCATTCTGTTTTAGCTATCTCTTTGGTTTTGGTGTGGTAGGTTCACATCGAGTTCACAGAGGGCGAAGACAAGATCACCCTGGAGGGCCCTACAGAGGATGTCAATGTGGCCCAGGAACAGATAGAAGGCATGGTCAAAGATTTGGTAAGGTACCCCTTGGAATGTTGTGTGTGCTGGTGACAAGGGAGGCTCTGAGTTGGGCATGGGCGGTCATCTCTCGGTGACATCCCACATGTCTGGGCACAGACACCCAGGGCATCCTAGCTGGGTGAGTAATAGGTTCTGAAACAACCAGAAGCTGGTCGAAGTCCTGGAATAATCGTGGGTGGAGGAAACTTCATCTTGAAGAAGGCATCTTTCAGGGGAGATGCAGGGGCAGTCTCCAACAATTCCTGACAGCTGAGTGGTCAGAAAAGGCAACCGTGGAGACTGCTGGGTTTTGGTTCAGCTCATTGGCCAAGTAACCAGGCGCATCCATGGACCTCTGTGCTCCTCCTGCAGATTAACCGGATGGACTATGTGGAGATCAACATCGACCACAAGTTCCACAGGCACCTCATTGGGAAGAGCGGCGCCAACAGTGAGTGAGGCTGTCTGTTGCGGTGGGGCCAGTGTGCCCTGAGACCCTTGTGTGGGGTGTCAGCTGTGAGAACTGTGACGTCCGTGCAGACAGTCCAGGCCCATTGCTGCCTGTAATGGGGAGTTACAGACTTTACATCCTCCTGCCTGCTGGAAGAGGCCACTTTTCCTTTTCCCTTTGGTGCAGTGGTTGGATTAGAGCTGCTTGGCCAGTGGGTGAATTGTCACTTTTGGAAATCCATCTAAGCCCTCCCCAAATAACCCACAGAGGCCATGTTGAAGGCATGCCCAAGGGCAGCATTCTCTATATTTCCGTCAGACCTGCTAGGTTAGCCAATCAGTGTTGGTAGTACTCATGCCTTCTGAACGTGGAAACTGCTGATCTGGAACTCATTGAAGAGTAAAAACATTCTAGATTTGTGCCCAAGTAAAACAACATGGGGAGGGATACTTTTTTGAGACAGGGTCTCACTCTGTCACCCAGGCTGGAGTGCAGTGGCGTGATCTCAGCTCACTACAACCTCTGCCTACCGGGCTCAAGCAATTCTCCTGCTTCAGCCTCCTGAGTAGCTGGGACTACAGGTGCATGCCACCACAGCCAATTAATTTTTGTATTTTTAGAAGAGACGGGGTTTCACCATGTTGGCCAGGCTTGTCTCAAATTCCTGGGCTCAGGTGATCTGCCCACCTTGGCCTCCCAAGGTGCTGGGATTAAAAGTGTGAGCCACCACACCCAGCAGGGGGATTCTGCTGAAGAGGCAGTGATATGTCAGCCAAGGTCGCTATGTGCCTCACCTGTGCCGGGTTGTAGGTGTAGCACAGTTACAGGACGCTGTTGGAAGTATGTCATGTGGGCCAAGGTCGCTGTGTGCCTCACCTGTGCCAGGTTGCAGGTGTAGCACAGTTACAGGACGCTGTTAGAAGTGTGTCGTGGGCATTCTGCTGCAGGTCCAAGGATGTTTTGTGTTGTTTGTTTGTTTTTTGGGACGGAGTCTCGCTCTGTCACCAGGCTGGAGTGCAGTGGCGTGATCTCAGTTCACTGCAACCTCCACCTCCCAGGTTCAAGCGATTCTCCTGCCTCAGCCTCCCAAGTAGCTGGGATTACAGGCGTGCACCACCACACCCAGCTAATTTTTTTGTATTTTTAGTAGAGATGGAATTTCACCATGTTGTCTAGGCTGGTGTCAAACTGCTGACCTTAGTTGATCTGCCCACCTCGGCCTCCCAAAGTGCTGGGATTACAGGCATGAGCCACCGTGCCCAACCAAGAATGTTTTTTTACACCTCTTTGTTTAACTGTATGGCTATACGCACACACTCGTGTGTTCTGAAAACAAGTGCACACGTCGCGTGTGTTTCCTTCGGGTGGAAGGTGAGAAGGCAAGCACGTCCTCCATTCCTGGATAGTTCAGTGGATGAAGGAGCCTTTCCCAGGTAGTGGGACACCGACCTGCATAACATGACTGACGTCCGTGTATCCGTTTTTGTTATGAGTAAACATAGCCTTGCCAGCTGTGCTGTGGCCTGTGCAATGGTGAGCTCTCTGGTGTCAGTCTTATGTTTTGTGGGCATTTTACGTGACAGCAACGAGAGTCTGTAGGCACAAAGTGACCTTTTTGCGCACTACTTGAACCACGCATACACCATAAACTTGCTTTTACGGTTTTGTTTTGGTTTTGGTTAACTGTAGTGTTTATTTAGGCCTGACACAGTGGCTCTTGCCTGTAATCCCAGCATTTTGGGAGACCAAGGCAGGAGGATCACTTGAGCCCAGGAGTTCGAGATGAGCCTGGGCAACATAGTGAGACCCCTGTCTCTACAAAAAAGAAAAATTTAGCCAGGCCTGTGGTCCCCGCTACTCTGGAGGCTGAGGCAGGAATATCACTTGAGCCCAGGAAGTCAAGGCTGCAGTGAGCTGTGATTGTATCGTGCCACTGCATTTTAGCCTGGGTGACAGAGCAAGACCCTGTCTCAAAACACATATATATGGAAGTACAGTAGTGTAATTCTAACATTAATTTCTGGTTTCTGCCCCCGAGAAATTGCAGAATGTAGCTTAGTTAGTCATGTCTGTTCTGTTTTCTTCTCATGCAGTTCCTAACTCTTGTCTTCTTTCGTAATCTAAAAAAACCTGCTGCCCAGCTCCCATGTCCTCTGCTTCTCTTGTCTTGTGTTGCTCCACCTGGCACAGCTGCATGTCCATGTTCCCCCCTCAGCGCATCGCCTTGTTGCTGCCTCTGCGTGTGCATGTGTTTGGGATGGACGCACAAAAAGCCCTCCTCGTGGTCCTTCCAGCAAGCTGGGCTTCCCTTTACTGCACAGTGGGCAAGATTCCTGCCTTGTTTCCTGATGATACGGCTTCTCCAGAGTTTGGGGGGCCGGGAACTCTTAACTTGGGGGTACTGGGTTCTATCCAGAGAGGTTGACAGCAGAAGGGTTTGCAACAGCACTTGTCTTGCAGACACAGTGAAGTGCTCAGTGTAAATCTGAGCCAACAGTAGATGGGGTCTCTGGGCAGCAGCATGGGCCCCACAAGGCTCTTAGGCGTCAGTGAGTGCTTTTGTGTGGAGTTAATGTGTGTGGTTTTTTTAACTTGAGAATAGTAGTTCCCAAACTTACTGCACATTAGAAACACCTGGAATCCTTCAAATATTCTGAAGCCCTGGCCAATACCCCAGACGAGCTAAATCCCAGACTGAGTGGCCCCAACCGTCAGTTATTTGAAGGTCTCGGGGCATTTCCAGCTTCTGGTCCAGGCTGAGAGCCTGTCCTCCAGAACCCTTGTGATCCAGGTGAAGATCATAACTGGCCCCCATTCTAGACAATGGAGATTTTTGTTTGGGAAGCTAAGCATCGTTTTTGGTGATGGGAATCACGGATAAGGTTATTTAGCGCTTTAGCCCTGTCCTGCCCAGTTATTAGTCATTGGCAGAATGTTGTTGGTCTGTGTCCTAAATGTGTTTCCTTTTGTGTTCCTAAGTAAACAGAATCAAAGACCAGTACAAGGTGTCCGTGCGCATCCCTCCTGACAGTGAGAAGAGCAATTTGATCCGCATCGAGGGGGACCCACAGGGCGTGCAGCAGGCCAAGCGAGAGCTGCTGGAGCTTGCATCTCGCATGGTAAGTGCCATGGCTGGGGCCTCTAGAAAGGCACTGGCCTTGCGTCTCTTGGCTCCCTCTAAGGAGTAGCGTGTTGCGGTGTGCGGCCTTAGAGAATGGAAGTCGACAAATCCCACGTTGCACTGGAACCGGATTGGACTCCCTGGGGCCACATTTCCTTTATCCTCCCCAGGTCACCTGCACGTCTTGTTCTCCATGGCTGTGTGCTGTGCTAGAAGGGCACAGAGACTGTGTGGCAGCGTCTTGGCCTTGGCCACACCCTGGGTGCCCAGATGCCTGGGTACCATCTCCAGAGATTGTGACAGACATTTCTGGATTCTCAAAGGCATCCCAGGTGGTTCTCATGTAAGGCCAGACTCGAGGATCACTGCAAACCTGAAGTGGGGGCTGTTGCTCTCTACCACCTGGCAGAAGCACTGCACTGCTCTGGGCTCCCCGATGTTTCATACATGCTTATGCCAAGCTGTGAGCACCCTTGCTTCTGTGAGTCAGATACCCACACTTGAAAGTCTCTGGGTGCCTTTAAGTATCCAGAGAAGTCAAATACTGCGTGAGTGCCTGCAGCAGCACTTTGGCCTGACTGTGTGAGGAACAAGCCCCAGGGTTCCCTGTCATTCGCTTAGGGGATTCTTTGTTCACCTCACCCCAGTACCCACACGAGGAATCTCAAATTGGCAGACCTCTTTTATAGCCCTGAGCTGCATTCCAGGGCGTGATGCAGCCTCCCACTGCTTGTGGCCTTCCCGGAGCTCATTCCCCAGTCTCATATTCCAGGTTCTCCTCTTAGCCTGGCCTCCAGCCCAGGTCCCTTGTCCTGGCTGCTTTATGCCCTTCCTGATTGCTGAGCCCTTACTTCTCCGTCAGCCAATAGCCGTTTGATCCAGAATCTCTCAGAATTCTTGGAAATGTTTGGTTGGCTGTTGGTGTTCTTCCCTGAATTCCAGCTCTGCTTATTCTGTATTTCTTCTGACATTTTAATGGGGCCTGTGGAGGAGTTGAGAGCCATGTGGGTTCAGTGCCCTGTGTAGAACGTTCTCAGCCGTGCGGGGAAAGTGGTCCGAGCCACCCTCTGTTCAGAAGGGATCACTCACTGCTATGCAGAATGCCAGGCCTCCAAGTAGAAGAGCTGGGCCTCCCCTGTAGTACCTGTTAAAACAGAAGTGCTCACTGAACTGCTTTGGTGATTACTGCTATCATGATAGCACTTTTGGTTGAAGGGTCCTACAGCGAGTTCCTTAATTGGACTTTGTTCAGGAAAGTGACGTGCAGCCCATGCTGCGGAGTGTAGCGATGCTTGGCGAGAGCACTCATCATGCGCTGTGCACACTCTTAACAGCTGGTTGCTCCCGGGGTGCTACGAGGTGCCACCTGGAGACCACCTCACCTGCTCCATGAAGGACTGTGCCCAGGGCTCCCTGGTGTCCCCTTGTGTCAGTGGGGAGTTGCTCGCCGTGCTTGTGATGAATGACATCTACTTTAATTGTATTTTTAGGAAAATGAGCGTACCAAGGATCTAATCATTGAGCAAAGATTTCATCGCACAATCATTGGGCAGAAGGGTGAACGGATCCGTGAAATTCGTGACAAATTCCCAGAGGTAAAGTTTCCCAGAGACATTCTGTAACTCTATAGGAGTGATCCAAGTCACACTTCAGGAATATTTGATATTTGGGATATATGTCCTTCCTCATACTTGAACTTAGTCTCCCCATGATTTGTTCTAGGTCATCATCAACTTTCCAGACCCAGCACAAAAAAGTGACATTGTCCAGCTCAGAGGACCTAAGAATGAGGTGGAAAAATGCACAAAATACATGCAGAAGATGGTGGCAGATCTGGTAGGGGTGTTTCACATCCTTTCTTGTATGACAGCACCTGGGGTGGGTGGGGCATGCGTCCTGTCAGAAGTCCTGACCCCCACAGGACCCCTGCTCTGGGGAAAGCACATAGGCCCTGGGCTGGCCTTCCATCTCAGGGACCTGGGACAAAGTAGTGACGGCTTCTCACTTAATACCTGGATGTTTAGATTGGCAGTCATTGTTAAGACTGCAGTGTTTGTGGAATTCAGGTGGGGAGATTTGCCTTTTCTCATGCCCAGTTACCTTGTTTCCTTGAGGAGTCTTCAGATACTTAGAGAAATTGTCCCATCCAGTAAGATAAGAGGTATAACATGTGACATGAGGAGTCATATACTGATTTATTATTTTTCTCAAAAACTGACGTGGGAACAGGTTTAGAAAGTGTAGTGAGTAGTGGATGAGAAGGCCACAGGCAGCCATGTATTTCCGTGGGCTTCACCTTAGCTGATGGCTGCCCTGGGAGAGGCGATGGTGAAGGACTCCAGCACTGTGAGCTGCTGTCACATCACTGCCGTGAGTGCAGAATTGCCCAGAGCGTAGGGGTCCGTGCTGTCTCCATGTGTGTTCTGAGCCCCTTCCTTAGCCAGCTCTGATCCTGGCATGGGACATGAACTCTCTCTTAGCCAAAAAGTAGACTTGCATCGATTGACTGTAATTTGCAACGTAAGTTAGTTGTTGGACAAATGATCTATCTCACTTACCCTCATGACAAACCTCTGAAGGTTTGTTTGCAAATACCAGTGCTCTGTCGTGTTCATGCTACCCTTAGGGGTAGAAGGGATACTGTATTTTACTCTCTAGCACAGGTGGTGAATCGGGCTGTTTTTTTTGTCTTTAAGGTGGAAAATAGCTATTCAATTTCTGTTCCGATCTTCAAACAGTTTCACAAGAATATCATTGGGAAAGGAGGCGCAAACATTAAAAAGGTGATAACTTGTCCGCTGCATCTTGCTTCTTCTTGCCTTGTCCTCTGTAGCCCTGCACCATTTTGGTTTTAGACTAGGAGGGACTCTTCCTTACTTCTAGCCCTGTGCTCAACTGTGTCTCAACTCTGGGAGAGCTCTAGTCAGCTTCTCATGGTGATCTCTCTCCCTGTAGATTCGTGAAGAAAGCAACACCAAAATCGACCTTCCGGCAGAGAATAGCAATTCAGAGACCATTATCATCACAGGCAAGCGAGCCAACTGCGAAGCTGCCCGGAGCAGGATTCTGTCTATTCAGAAAGACCTGGTAATGGGAGATGTTTTCTAATGGAGATCCTCCAGTAAAATCTCTAACAGCCTCTAAGATTGAGCCTGGGGTTGAGTCACGCAGGGTCATTGGGCCAGCGCAGGCTGATGTGGAAGATTGCACCTTTCAATCCAGGCTACTGATGAGTTGGTCAGCAGTTTTCTGCCTTTGTCTCTCACGATACTTACTTACCTGGACCCTGCAGCAGTAACATTTGACGTGGGCACTTGTCTTATTAGACATTTTCTTCTTGTTACCTGAAAATCTTATCTGAAGGTATTTACGGTATTTTCTTTCCTTTAAAAAAAATTGACGTGCAGTAAATTGTACATATTTACAGTGTACAATGTCATAGTTTTGACGTGTGTATACATCCATGGAATCATTCCCACCATCACCCCAAAAATGTCCCATGCCATTTTGTATTACAGTCTCCCTCCCTCCCACTTGGCAGCTCCTGAAAACCACACTCCCCCCACCCCCACCTCTATCCCCAGGCAACCCCCAGTCTGCTTTCAGCCACAGTAGATGCTTTTGGATTGTCTACGCTTTTGTGTGAATGGAATCATAACATCTACTCTTTATTGGGCCCATCTGCTTTCACTTTGCAGGATATTTTGACATTTGTGTGTGTTGTCACCTGTATCGTTGGTTTGTTCTTTTTTATTTCAGGATAATATTGCACTGTAGGGATAGATCATCTGTTTCTTTGTGTGTACTTGGTAATTAGTGTCTTTCAAGGGGTTTTCTATTTTCTCCAAGGTGTCAAATGTATTAACATGAAGTTTTTTAGAATAGTCCTGCATTATCCTTTTGCTGTCAATACTGACGTCACCTCTCTTTCACAGTATATGTAATCTGTGCCATTATAAAATGATGCCTTTTCCCTGGTAGTATGCTTGGCTCCAAAGTCTATGTTATTTTTTTCCCCCTTATATTTAAAATTTTTTTGGAGATGAGGTCTTGCTGTCGTCCAGGCTGGAGTGCGGTGGTGCAGTCATGGCTCACTACAGCCTTGGCTTTCCAGACTCAAGCAGTCCTCCCACCTTAGCCTTCCAAGTAGCTGGGACCACAGGCGCGTGCTACCGCACCAGGCTAATTTTTTTCTTCTTTTAGTTAGTAGAGATGAGGTCTCGTTATGTTGTCCAGGCTAGTCTCAAACTCCTCAAGTGATCCTCTCGCCTTGGCCTTCCAAACTGCTGGGATTACAGGTGTGAGCCACTGCACCCAGCCTCCTTTATATGATACTAAAGTGAGTTTCTTTTTGGCAGCTTGCTTTTTAAATTAAATCTATCTACCAATCCCAGCACTTTGGGAGGCTCAGGTGGGCGGATCACTTGAGCTCACAAGTTCAAGACCAGCCTGGGCAAAACCCCATCACTACTAAAACTACAAAAAGAATTAGCCAGTAATGGTGCTGCAGGCTTGTAGTCTCAGCCACTCAGGAGGTTGAGGTGAGAGGATGGCTTGAGCCTGGGAGGTGGAGGTTGCAGTGAGCTGAGATTGTGCTGCTGCACTCCAGCCTGGGCCATAGAGCCAGACCTTGTCTCAAAAAAAAAAAAAAGAAAAAAGGTTATGATGTTCGCATTTAATTACAGTTGTGATTATATATGTTATATATCACCTATTTATATTTATTACATATGTTTAACAAACGCGGTTAAATAACTTACTGTAATTTTTTTCCTCAATTGTAAAATATACATAGCAGAATGTATCATTTTAATCGTTTTTTAATGGTTAATTCAACTGAGTACATTCACAAGGTTGTGCAACCATCACCCTGTCCATTTTCAGAGCATTTCCATCATCTTACACAGAAACTACACCCATTAAACAGCAACTACCACCATCCCCACGTGCTCAGCCACCATGATGTCATGATTTTATATGATTGGCTTTCAGTCCACCATTTACATTATTAACCTTTAAAAAAAATTCCATTATTTTTTAAAGAGATTTAAATAATATGAAAAAATGTATGTATTTATCCACACAGTTGCCATTTCTAGAGCTCTTCATTTCTTGGCGTGATCCTTGTCTTCATTTTCCTTCTGTCTGAAGGAAATCACTCAACATCTCTCGTAGCGTGTATCCGGTAATGACTTCTTTCACATTCTGTATGTCTGCCAGTATTTTTTTCCTTCACTTTCGAAAAGCTGTTTCTGCTGCATAAAGGTTTCTAGGTTGGCAGTTTTTTTCCTTTCCAGACTTGACTTCATTGCCGTCTCCTGTTGTTTCTGATGAGAAAGCTGATGGTGCCCCTGGCTTTGTTCCTCTGTCCATGACAAACCTTCTCCCTCTGGCTGCTGTTAGGGTTTTACCACCGTCTCTGAGCAAGTTAGGATGTGTCTCTGTGTAGTTTTCTTCATGTCTCTTAGCTTGGTGTTTATTGAGCTTCTTGAATATGTGTGTTCAGAATTTCATCAAATGTGAACAATTTTTGGTCACTATGAGTATTTTGTTCTGTTAGCCCCTTGCTGTCTCCCCGTCAGGGACTCTGGTGACCAGGGTATTTAGTTGTCTTCTACTTGTGCTCTGTTTATTTGAGTTGAGGGGAGGAAACTCCATGAGTTTCTTTAAATTCATTAATTCTTTGCAGTGTTCTAATCTGCCTCATTTCATCTAATATCATTTTCATTTTAGATGTTGTTTTCTTCCCTAGAAGTTCACTCTGAATTAGTATCTTCTGTATTTTCAGTTCTTAACATGTTCAGTCTTTCTGCTTTTGGCCATAGACAATACAGTTAAATACCTGTTTTTCTGTCCTTGGCTGGCTGATTCTAACACTGTCATTTCTGGGTGGTTTTCTATTTTCTTTTCCTCGTTATGGGTTTTCCCCCTATTCTTTGCATTTCTGGTGTTTCTTAATGAGGGTGTTTTTGTATTCCTCTGAATATTATTTTGTGTTTGTGAAGTCACTCTGAAACATTTTGCTCCTTTTAGGACTTGCTTTTAACGTTTATTAGGGAGGATCAGAACAGTATTTAGTTCAGGCCCAAATATTTCCACTGCTGAAATAAGATCCTTCTGAGTACTCCACGTCCCAGAAAGTTGAAACTGCTGAGGACGGTTCTGGACCAGGCTCCGACTGAGCTGCAGGCACTGTTTCCTGGTGTCTGAGCTGTAGGTACTATACCAGGCCCCGACTGAGCTGCAGGCACTGTTGCCTGGTGACTGAGCTGCAGGTACTGTACCAGGCTCCAACTGAGCTAAAAGCAATGTACCAGGCCCTGACTGAGCTAAAAGCACTGTTTCCTGGTGTCTGAGCTGTAGGCCACTATACCCGGCCCTGACTGACCTAAAGGCACTGTATGAGGCCCAGTTGAGCTGCAGGCACTGTTTCCTGTGATCCTTCTGGGGATTCTTTCCCAGGCCCAGGGTGATTTCTTCACGCGTATCAGTATATGAGTGGCTGGTCTCCGGATCTCAGAGGTTCTCGATGCCAGTCTCTTTGGGCTGTGATCTCCGGATGGTTCTGTTTCCTCACCTTCCCGTACTGTGGCAGCAACTTGGGGCAGCTGTAGGGCTCACCTTGTTTCCTGTCTCCAGGGTCTTGAAAGTCACCATTAGGCGGTAAGTTCAGTCCAGTCCCTGGTACTGCATCTTGGCTGAAAGCAGAATCTTTGGTTTTAGTAGGAAAAGTTTATGTATCCATAGGCATATGGAGCCACCTCTGGCAGAGCCGGAGCGTTGACTGAAGAAATAGAGCATTATGTGTGGTCTGAAATGACCACGCTCCCACCTCCCAATCCAGCATAGATTCACGAGGACTCTGGGTCCTGCTGAGTTAAACCCCTCCCAGCGCGCCTGCTCTGCTGGGCGCACCCCACTCTCCCCAGGACGTGCACTCTCCTCCCCCGTGCAGGTCAAAAATGGCTTGGAGAAGTTTGGTCAGTGCTTGTAAGTGGCATCACCAGGGCTCTAGGCCTGCGTGTTCATCACCACCAAAGATGATAGTTTATCTTTTCCTCTGCCCTTTTTGCCACAAAAATGTGACTTCCTCCTCCTGCCCTGTGTTTGGTTTCAGGCCAACATAGCCGAGGTAGAGGTCTCCATCCCTGCCAAGCTGCACAACTCCCTCATTGGCACCAAGGGCCGTCTGATCCGCTCCATCATGGAGGAGTGCGGCGGGGTCCACATTCACTTTCCCGTGGAAGGTTCAGGAAGCGACACCGTTGTTATCAGGGGCCCTTCCTCGGATGTGGAGAAGGCCAAGAAGCAGCTCCTGCATCTGGCGGAGGAGAAGGTGAGCATGAGGAGGGAGCGTGACTCTTGGCAGGAAGCCTGGTCCTCAGTACAGGGTTCTCGCTTCTCACTGTGGAAACCCCTGAATGCCCTTCCTTTGTGGCGGGTCAGAAAACAGCTCTATAATATACTGTTTATGCGTCTTTGTTTTTGCTGTTACTGGAGGGCCTTTCCAGGTCCAAACGCTCACATATACAATATATAAAAGTTGGTCTTTGGCTTATTAGTTTTGGGGTGCTTTTGTTTTTTAAATATGATTTACAGTAAAATTGGCCATTCTTCAGGTATAGTTGAGTTTTAAGTAACATGCAGTCATGTGACCACAATCATCAAAATTCATTTTCCATCACCCCTAAAGATTGCCCATGGAATTGCTGTTGTCCTTGTGTCAAAACCCATCTGTGGGTATGTTTCCGGGCTCTTCTGGTGACACCAGGTTTATGGGAAGTCTGGAAATCAGTAGTGTGAGCCCTCTTAACTTTGGCTGTTCTACATCCCTTGCTGATCAGCCCGTCGATTTGTAGGAAAAAAGCACTTTCACGTTTTGATTGGGATTGTGTGAAATCTGAAGATGAGACTGGCGAGGATTGACAGCTCAGCAGTTTTGACTCTTGCAGGCATTTCTCCATTTTTTTTAGGTCTGTGATTCTTTATTGGTGTTTTATAATTTTTAGCACATTTTTATGTTCGACTTAACAGATCTAACTACTGTTACTCTTTTAGTGCTATTGTAAATGGCACTTTTTTTCCGTTTCCAGTTGTTAGCACATGGAAGTGCCTATGGTTTTTGTATGTTGACCTTCACGAGGCTGCTAAATAAAGCTCATGTATATTAGCGCCAGTCACTGTTTTGTGGATTTTTTTTTTTTTTTTTTTGAGACGGAGTCTTGCTCTGTCGCCCAGGCTGGAGCGCAGTGGCACAATCTCGCCTCACTGCAAGCTCCGCCTCCCGGGTTCACGCCATTCTCCTGCCTCAGCCTCCCGAGTAGCTGGGACCACAGGCGCCCGACACCTCGCCCGGCTAATTTTTTGTATTTTTAGTAGAGACAGGGTTTCACCGTGTTAGCTAGGATGGTCTCGATCTCCTGACCTCGTGATCCGCCCGCCTCGGCCTCCCAAAGTGCTGGGATTACAGGCGTGAGCCACTGCGCCCGGCCCACTGTTTTGTGGATCCTTATTTTATATGTCACAATCACGTGGTCTGTGGACAGTTACATTTCTCTCTAATCTGGAGCCTTGTATTTCTTGTCTTTTTTGTTGTTGTTATTAGATTGATGTTTTTGTCTTTGTGTTTAACCAGCCTTGCATTTCTGGGGTAATCCCTGCTTGGTTTGGTGGGTTGTCTTTGGCCATATTGCTAGATTGCATTTGCCTAATTGATTGCCTAATGTTTGACTAATGCTGCTATTTGTGGATGTCTTTGAAAAGTAGCAGAGTCTCTAGGTGGTATTTGGTGAAACCTGCACTTAAAAGGTAGCAAAGTTGTTATTTAATATTTTTGTGCTAGCATGTTTTTCTTTGGTATTTTTGCTTGCGGGCCAGGTCTTGGGTCCGGAGAAAGGCAAGAGCTCCCCGTGTGGACCTGAGTCCCGTGGAGCAGCGCCCTTCTCGGGGCCCCTGCGTGGGTCTGCCAGAGGCACTGGTGTCCACAAGCACAGTGTCCGGGGCCTTTCCAGGACCCTCGTTTTCTTACTGCCACACAAGGGCGTCGCGCTACACGAGGCCTCTGAGGACCGGTCTCTAAGTGTAGCCTTGGTTGGCTTGTGTCCCTCTGAGCTTGAGCTTGAGCCTGGGGAGTGGCTGGTTTTGTGGAGGCTGATCTGTAGCACTCGTGGGAAGAAAGGGAGCCTGGCCCAGATTTGTGTGTGCTTGGTCTGGAAGCAGGTAGAAGAGTGGGAGCATGGTGCAGACCTCTTGGGCAGCTTGCTTCCTGCTCTGCTGGGCACACCCCACGCTCCCCAGGACGTGCACTCCGCCAACGTATCGTCCGGCGCGTTGCTCCCACCTCCCCCTGTGCAGATCAAAAATGGCTTGGAGAAGTTTGGTCAGTGCTTGTAAGTGGCAGGACCAGGGTTCTAAACCTGTGTGTTCATCCCACCAGCATCTGGTTGTTGTGGAAGAGAAGTAGGTGTGCAGTCCGTCTGGGTATTCATCTGTTTATTCAGTGAGGTGTGCTAGCCCCATTTTGGGGGTATTGGTGCAACATCAGGACACTGGTGACAATGTAAGGGGAGCCCGAGCTTGCTGTCCTACAGACCCTCTTGTCTTCCTCACTGTGGTCCAGGCATGTGGTGTCAGGCTAACACAGTGGGATTGGTTTCTGCAGCAAACCAAGAGTTTCACTGTTGACATCCGCGCCAAGCCAGAATACCACAAATTCCTCATCGGCAAGGGGGGCGGCAAAATCCGCAAGGTGCGCGACAGCACTGGAGCACGTGTCATCTTCCCTGCGGCTGAGGACAAGGACCAGGACCTGATCACCATCATCGGAAAGGAGGACGCCGTCCGAGAGGCACAGAAGGAGCTGGAGGCCTTGATCCAAAACCTGGTAGGGAGCGGGCCTCGGCGGCCGACTCTGCCGGGGCCGTGATGGGGTGGCTTATCTTCCGTCTCTTCTTAACGCTGCAGGATAATGTGGTGGAAGACTCCATGCTGGTGGACCCCAAGCACCACCGCCACTTCGTCATCCGCAGAGGCCAGGTCTTGCGGGAGATTGCTGAAGAGTATGGCGGGGTGATGGTCAGCTTCCCACGCTCTGGCACACAGAGCGACAAAGTCACCCTCAAGGGCGCCAAGGACTGTGTGGAGGCAGCCAAGAAACGCATTCAGGAGATCATTGAGGACCTGGTAGGCACTTGGGTGCTCGGGGAGGGGTTCTCACCCCCCAGTGGCCACTCACCGAAGCCGTGTATGAGTGTTCGCTCCACCCTGCAGGGAGGTGACTCCCTCATACAGCCCTGGAAGGCTTCAGAAGGGGCTTTCTGGGGCTCGCTCTTCTTTCCTCAGCCTGTCTGGCCTCCTTCCTGATAGTTGGTTAGAATTCTGCCTGCGAGAAGCACTTAAAAAAAAAAATAAGAGAGAGAGAAGGAGAAGAGGAGAGGGGAGAGAGAGAGAGAAAGAAAGCAAGAGAAAGAAAGAAAATGCATTCTGTATAAGGGATCAGAAAAAATGAAAATGCAGTCTAAGGGGTCAGCTCTCTTCTCCCCTCTGTGAAGGAAAGAAAATCGATTTGAGGGCATCCACGTGAATCCATGGGAAGTCATGAGAAGACGTGGTCTTTAGAAGCAGTCTTTAGAGAGTGTCTCCTCCAGGCCACTCCCCTGTCAGGGCCTTGGATTCCCTTTCCCTAATAATCAAGTCTGATGCCTCCTCATGGAGTCAGAGGCTACCCCAGGAGGTCCCACTCCTTTGGCTGAATTGGCCACCCTCCAGGGATGGCACCTGGCCTTCTGGGACACATTTCAGAGGAGGCCCGTCCCCTCAGACCTGTCCTGCTACCTCCCTCCCTGCGCCTGGAGCCCTGGACTCAGGAGAAGGGGAGCATCTGTGCCAAGTGGCTGTAGAGGACAGGGAGGAAGGTGGTGTGAAGAGTGCTGTAAAACTTGCCCTAAGGAATTTAATCTTTGCTCTTTTCTTTTTTCTTTGTGTACCTCCCTCCAGGAAGCTCAGGTGACATTAGAATGTGCTATACCCCAGAAATTCCATCGATCTGTCATGGGCCCCAAAGGTTCCAGAATCCAGCAGATTACTCGGGATTTCAGTGTTCAAATTAAATTCCCAGACAGAGAGGAGAACGCAGGTGGGTCCCCCATTAGCCCTGCTCTGCTTGTTAATAGTGGCGCCTCCCATGTGAGAGGCGGGGCTGTCGCACATACTGGTGAGGCTCTTTCCTGTCTCTGCTGGAAAACCATCTGTGTATTCTGGGGGCTTCCAGAGGTTCAGGGTCACTCCCTGGCCTTTAAAAGATGGACCATGTCAGTTACTGACAGAGTGACCAGGTGACCTTCATAGGTCCTAGAGACACACAAGGTAGCCAGTCCCAAGGCGATGAGGAGCGTGCAGCCTCGTCCTCGGGTGTCCCGAGTTCAGTCCCAGTGATTCTCATGACATCGTTTGGATCGCATGAGCCCCATGGTAGAGCTTCCTCCTCCACATCTCCCATCACCGTGGGGTGTCCCCTGTGAGGCAGGCAGCTGCAGCCTCTGGCTGGCCAGAGGGCACCATCCAAGTGGCCGGCAGTTCTAGGAGGGCATTCAGTTCCCCGTACCATGCTTGCCCCCAGCTCTGCTCATGCACCTGGTGGTGGGGAGGCGACCTGTGGGATGCGGGTTGGTTGCCTCTCTCTCACTTGCTCTGCATTTGTGAAACAAAAGGTATGCCCTCCACTCTGTGTTATCAGATGTCCGCCCTCCACTCTGTGTTATCAGTCTTGGTTGAGCTGTTTGGGCGGCAGGTGGCCCTGCAGCCTGCTGAGTGCACACAGTGTCATCTCTCTGGGCATCCAGGAAGCATGTCACACACAGCCATTCAAGCCCCTTTGTTTTCCTGAGAATACAGGGTGTTTTGAGTAGGAAACTAATAAACTCATACTGCACTCCGTCTATGTTTTACACTTCAGTGGTTATTTAAAACTTTGATTTTGATAGAATTTCACAGAATAGTATAAAGACACATCCTGTGGCACCAGTTTCTTTTCTCAACTTCTCCCCTTTTACACACATTTTTTTTTTCTGAATGTCATTTTTAGACATGTCCCTTTATTCATGGTGGGTATTTTCTTAGAACAAGGACATTCTCTTACATAATTCTAGCACATTTATCGGAATCGGATTTAACATTATATAACAGTAGTATCTAATATGTTGTCGGTATTCAAATTTGCCAGTTTTTCTCCTTCAGAAACACCTACTTCCCCATCCTAGGATCACCCTTGATTTCAGGCAGGCGTCTGTCTGGTCTCCTGCTCATTTATTTACATCACACACCTCCTGGGTTCTGTCTTCGTGATAATTATTGTTGTGTCTGTTTTGTGACACTTATTGTTGTGGTGTCTATTTTGGTACACACGCGGTGTCCCAGTGTGGCCTGTAGGAGCCCCTCCAGCTGTCTTCTGTGTCCTGTTCACACGCCTCTTCACTTCTGGGGCTCTCGCTTTCTGGCAGAAGGAGCTGGCACAGGTTTACCTTGGCCTTGCCCTTTCTGTCTCCCCTAGACCTCTCACCCCCCTTCCCACTGCCTCTCCTGGGTGGGGCTGTGTGCTAGCCGCCTTCCCTCATGAGCCCTGCCTCACAGTCAAGCCCCACTTGTGCAGTGGGCCTGCCCTGTGTTCCTTCCATGAACTAACTCATCTGATCTCACTGAAGCCTCTGCTGTAGTTAGTTGCTGTTAGCTTCATCTTCAAGGTGAAGAAGGGAGACACAGAGCTCACAGCCTCCCTGCAAAGCCTTCATTGCCGCCCCCCCCCCCAAAGGTCTGGGAGCCCTCTTTGAGGCTGCTGTGGGGACGTCCTATCTGCTCTCCCTGACCAGACCAAGACCTCCTGAAGGACGGGAGTGGTTTTCCCTCCCTTCTACCACCCAGCACCCAGCAGGTGCCTCACAGACGTATGCATTCTGAACAAGGTGTGGGGTCTCTTCCAGCAGCTGTCAGCTGTCCCTTTTCCCCTTTCTCTCTAGTTCACAGTACAGAGCCAGTTGTCCAGGAGAATGGGGACGAAGCTGGGGAGGGGAGAGAGGCTAAAGATTCTGACCCCGGCTCTCCAAGGAGGTGTGACATCATCATCATCTCTGGCCGGAAAGAAAAGTGTGAGGCTGCCAAGGAAGCTCTGGAGGTATGTGTCCATGTGCCCCCCTCCACCCCCCGCCAAGGCCCAGTCAGCAGGCACCTGGGGAGACGCGTGGCCTGGATGGGATGGACGGTTGCCCAAGTGGCAGTGGCAGTGGAGGTAGCCCTCTTGCTCCTACCGTGTGCGCACGGGCTGTCTGGCTGTGCTTCTCGGCTGGACACAGAGTTTGGGGAGGCCACTTCCCTTCACCAAGGCTCGGGGTTCTATAGCCCCTTTCTGGGACAGCTGCATGGGATCCAGCCTCTCAGGCCCACGGTGGGTGCGGGGGCTGTGGAAGGGTCTCAGCTGCAGGGGGATGAATGTGACCTCCAGTTGCAGCGTCTCCCCCCGCGTGAGTGGGGTTATCAGGCCTAGCTCACCTTGTGTGCAGTCAAGTGTCGAGTGCCACCTGCGTACTGGATGCTACTCTCAGTGCTGCGGTGCCACAGCACACAAAAATAGTTCTCACGTTGCCGTGGAGAGACAAGCAGTCAACGCAGATATATCCTGTGGCAAGTGATGGTAAATGCTGTGGCAAGAAAGCAGGTTCTGGAGGTGAAGAGCGGTGGGGGAGACAGGGCAGGGAAGGTGAGCAGCGGTCCGAGAGTCCCTTGTGGCACCTCGTGGGCATTAGCCAAAGCCGTCCTGATCCCAAGGGACAGGGCAGGGAAGGTGAGCAGCAGTCCCAGAGTCCGTTGTGGCACCTCATGGGCGTCGGTCAAAGCTGTCATGACCCCAAGGATGTGCCAGGAGTCAGGGCCTCTCCTACGTGGGCCTGAAGGGGCTGCTGTAATTCAGGAGGGTAGGCTTGGGATGAAGGGTCTGGAATTTCTGTCTGCCAGCATTAGCCTAATGCAAATCTTTTCCTATTCTTTTCTATTGAGTTAAAGGTCCTGGTGGCATTGTCAGGTGGGGCACATTGCTGTTGTCGTAGGGCTGTTTGCCTTGTGTTTCATGGAGCCCCATTGCTGAGCTTACAACGTCACTCTGCTCTCAGCTCCCACGGCCTAACCATGACCATCCTCCCTGCAGGCATTGGTTCCTGTCACCATTGAAGTAGAGGTGCCCTTTGACCTTCACCGTTACGTTATTGGGCAGAAAGGAAGTGGGATCCGCAAGATGATGGATGAGTTTGAGGTAGACCCCTTTCCCGGGAGGCCATGTCACAGGAGTGGCCTGTCGCATCCTCTCCCGAGTGCCAGTGTCCTTTCTCAACTTCCTGTTGACTCTGCCTCCTCCTGCTCGGACTGGGCACTGACTTCCCTTCACGGCGGGTGGCCTTCCCTCTCACCACTTCTGGGTCCCAGGGCCAGTGGACTCTTTCCTGTTCTCTGGGGTCCTGAACGTCAAGTCAGCCCCCTCTTCACGTAGGTGAACATACATGTCCCGGCACCTGAGCTGCAGTCTGACATCATCGCCATCACGGGCCTCGTTGCAAATTTGGACCGGGCCAAGGCTGGACTGCTGGAGCGTGTGAAGGAGCTACAGGCCGAGCAGGAGGACCGGGTGAGCAGGAGGTGGCCGGGGCGCTGCCCGCAGCCATGGTGCTCAGCTTTGGGCACATGTCAGAATCTAGGGAAGTTCTTCAGGATCCCAGCATCCCAGCGACATCTGGCTGGAGGTGAGATGCAGGCAGTGCCAGGACGCAGTCAGCATCCAGGGGTCTTGCTGTGGAACTAGCCAAGAGCATGGCACCTTTCTCTTTTTCATAAAAAAGTGACAAAGTTGGACTTCCGTGTAAATTTGCAGTTTCTCTCAAAACCAAATCAGAGTGGTACCTCAGACCTACAAGAAAGGTCAAGGTTGCGAGAGGCCCCCAAGCATGTGCTATGCAGTGAGGACGAGCGTCGGGGACCCCCACTAACCTCTAGCACAGGGTGGTCAAAGGGCGAGTGACTTCCTGGTAAGCAGGGATGAAACCCCCCCAACCTCTGGCAAGGCTGACGTTTGAAGGATTGTGTGAGTGGAGCGCTGCAGACGCCCAGCCTCTGGCAGGGCTGACGTTTGGAGGATTGTGTGAGCGGAGCGCTGCAGACAGGAGCGGGGGTTCTGGAACTTGGAGCAGACTGTGCTGGGGTGCTGGTTTGCTAAGGGGGTTGGCTTTCCACTCCTCCCGTGAGCACGTCGAGTCTGGTGAATGGGGTGGAGCTCGTGAACCTCACATGGTGTCAGTGTACCCCTGCGTGGACTCTGGGTTGTCTCCTGCAGCCAGGTCATACCTGTAGCCTTTGGCCATGGGTGTTCAGGGGCTGTGGCTGCCCCCTCTTCTTGGTCTGCATCTGCCCCAGTCCTAAAAAGATCCAGAGCATTTCTGTGCATATCCATCAGATCCCTGTTTGACAAATGAGGAGAGCGGGGCCCCAAGCTCGTGACTCACTGCCCAGCTCTGTCAGTTCCTGAGCACGATCCTCGCAAGTGGCCCCAAGCCCTCTTTGGAAGGATTTATAGACCTCCTTGTGGAGCAGCCAAGTTCCCTGGTTCTCACTATTAGCAGATAATAGAAGGTGGCAGAGGTTGGACCAGAGAGATGGCGGACCATTCCGGACCACGGGTTACAGAACACTGCAGCATCTCCAGTGTCCTATGACCAGGGTGGAAGGGGAATGGGGTCACAGGGTGGATCAGCTCAATCTTTGCCTCATTCTTGCTCCTTTCATTTGTAGGCTTTAAGGAGTTTTAAGCTGAGTGTCACTGTAGACCCCAAATACCATCCCAAGATTATCGGGAGAAAGGGGGCAGTAATTACCCAAATCCGGTTGGAGCATGACGTGAACATCCAGTTTCCTGATAAGGACGATGGGAACCAGGTGAGAGCCTCGGTTGGAGCGTGTCGGGGGCAGAGGTGCTTGTTGACCTTTCCTGTGACTTGGGAGCAGTAACCAGATGTGCCTAGATGGGGGTTCGAGGGCCAAGTTGAGAGTGGCAAGTCTCTCAGGACGTAATTCTGGCTTGAGGTTTGGGCTGTGTCTCGGTACTTGCCAGATGGGTGAGGTCTCTGGCACTATGTATCATCTGGGGCCTGGAGCATTTTCTCCTGTGTCTCCTTCCAGAAAATGAGCAGGAGCTCCAGCTGGGTCCTTGATCAGTGGTACCTCCAGGTGTAGCTCATTCACCTGTCACCCGGGCCTCTCTGAGGCTCCCAAGGGCTCTCATTCACCTGTCACCTGGGCCTCTTGGGGTCAGGTGGACATTTCTCTGCAGCCCCAGCTGCAAACACTGTTGTGCTTGCCGGATGGTCCTTAGTAAACTCTTGTTACTTCCTCCAAATTGCAGTGCCACCCCCCTGCCACTGGCCCTCATGGCCTCCTGCTTCACTCAGAACAAAATGAAAGGCAGCCCCATCCCCTCTCTGGGCCCTGCCACCTGGCATGCAGGGCAGCCTCACCCAACACCCCCTCTTGCACACACGTCCCAGGCTTGGTCTTTCCTGGCTCTGGCATCCTGCTGGGGTGTCTGCTTCCTAGGCGTGTCCAGCACAGCTTTGCCCACAGTGGGAGACTAGCAAGCCTTGGTGGCCACAGTTGTGCTGGTTTCCAGAAACAGCAGACCCCCTGGCAGCAGAGCCCCTCCACGCCCCTCGCTCCCACTGCCCCTTGCCCCCAGATCCCCCGGCAGCAGAGCCCCTCCACGCCCCTCGCTCCCACTGCCCCTCGCTCCCAGACCCCCCGGCAGCAGAGCCCCTCCACGCCCCTCGCTCCCACCGCCCCTCGCTCCCACCGCCCCTCGCTCCCACCGCCCCTCGCTCCCACCGCCCCTCGCTCCCACCGCCCCTCGCTCCCACCGCCCCTCGCCCCCAGACCCCCTGGCAGCAGAGCCCCTCCACGCCCCTCGCTCCCACTGCCCCTCGCCCCCAGACCCCCTGGCAGCAGAGCCCCTCCACGCCCCTCGCTCCCACTGCCCCTCGCTCCCAGACCCCCCGGCAGCAGAGCCCCTCCACGCCCCTCGCTCCCCCCGCCCCTCGCTCCCCCCGCCCCTCGCTCCCCCCGCCCCTCGCTCCCCCCGCCCCTCGCTCCCCCCGCCCCTCGCTCCCCCCGCCCCTCGCTCCCCCCGCCCCTCGCTCCCCCCCGCCCCTCGCTCCCCCCGCCCCTCGCTCCCCCCCGCCCCTCGCTCCCCCCGCCCCTCGCTCCCCCCGCCCCTCGCTCCCCCCGCCCCTCGCCCCCCCCCGCCCCTCGCCCCCACTGTGGATGTGCCGCCCAGGGATTTCCGCTGCTTCCCCTTCCCCTTTTTCCTCCCCAGCTTCTTGTTCCCTTTTGGATCTTTGAGTCACACACACACCAGCCAGGCCAGGAGGGCCCTCCTGCACCCTGCCTCCTCCGGCTCCCACGTCCTCTTCCCTCCCCACATACATTTTTTAATTTTTAGTCTTGATCTTGAGAGTTTAGTTCTTTTTTTTGAGAGAGATAGTCTTTGGCTTGTCGCCCCAGGTGGAGTGCAGTGGCGCGATCTCGGCTCACTGTAACCTCTGCCTCCTGGGTTGAAGTGATTCTCGTGCCTCAACCTCCCAAGTAGCTGGGACTACAGCTGTGAGCCACCGCTCCCGGCCCAAGAGTTTAGCTCTTTTAAGCCCCTCCCCCTTATTGCCTTTTATTTCCCTCTACTATTCTATATAATTACCAATCTTAAAAGTCATTATAGGTGAGTCACAGTGGCTCACGCCTGTAATCCCAACACTTTTGGAGGCCGAGGCGGGTGGATCACCTGAGGTCAGGAGTTCAAGACCAACCTGACCAACATGGCGAAAGCCTGTCTCTACTAAAAATATGAAAATTAGCCAGGCATGGTCACGTGCACCTGTAATCCCAGCTACTCGGGAGGCTGAGACGTGAGAATCGCTTGAACGCAGGAGGCGGAGGCTGCAGTGAGCTGAGATCATGCCATTGCACTCCAGCCTGGGCGACAGAGTGAGACTCTGTCTTTAAAAAAAAAAAAAAAAAAGTCATTGTTTAGCAATTAGACTATTCCATCTAATACACCATGAGCCAAGTGGGGTGGAGCAGTCATTTCTTCACAGGCAGCTTTTTCCTGTGAGCTGTGCTTCCGATCTTGAGGTTCTGTACCTGGCAGCACGCGGGTGGTGCCTGAGGCTGTCAGCTCTGCTGGGCCACGGTGGGTGGGGCTGCTGCCTCCCACTCTGGCATTTTGCTTCAATCTGGACAGAAGCTTCTTGGGCTGCTGCTCTGTTGTCTCTAGGTTAGGTCTTTCTGCTCATTTCCTTTCCAGGCATTTGTCCCTGTCCTCTAGTCCTGTTGCGTGGTGGTTTTTGTGTTGTGGACGTGTTGTTTTCGCCGATTGTGGGCTACAGGTGTTTTGTTACCACGTTTCCTTCTCTATGCCCTGAACTGTCTGCTTGGTCTGCTTGTCTGCTATCCCAAGTCTGGTATGGTGTCTCCTGTCCATTTGTGTGGCCCAAGGAAGGCCTGAGCAGGTGGGATCTCTGAGTGAGGGAGGGGCTCGCTGAGGAATGCCAGCCAGCCAGCCTCCAGCACAAAGATGCCTCCAGACTGTGGCCCACGTGGGCAAAGAAGCAGGAAGCTGAGGGGCTTGGGGCTTTGTCTTTGCCCCGCTGTCCTTGAGTCCAGAATTCTTGCCTGTTAGTGTCTCTCCTTTGTCTTAGAGGACAAATGTCCTTTTTCGTTCTGTAATTCACTGTCTTTCGGGTAGAGTTTGGGAAGAGATGGAAGCTGAGTGGACATAGGTTTTTTGTGGGGTGTTTTTTTTTTGTTTCTTTTGTTTTTGAGATGGAGTTTTGCTCTGTTGCCCAGGCTGGAGTGCAGTGGTGCAATCTCGGCTCACAGCAACCTCCGCCTCCCGGGTTCAAGCAATTCTCGTACCTCAGCCCCCGGAGTAGCTGGGATTACAGGCATGCACCACCACGCCCGGCTAATATTGTATTTTTAGTAGAGGCGGGGTTTCTCCATGTTGGTCAGGCTGGTCACGAATTCCGGACCTCAGGTGATCCGCCTGCCTCGGCCTCCCAAAGTGCTGGGATTACAGGCGTGAGCCACCGTGCCCGGCCCTGAGTGGACATTGTTAGCCTCTTGTTTTAAGTCAGCCGTGACGTTGCTTTCCATCTTCTCTCCTGAGCTGTTTTCCTCAGCAGTGGGGGCCGGCTCTTGCCCCTGACGGGAATCCCAGTAAGGCATCCCCTTTTCTGACTACATTCTCCTTTTTTAGCCCCAGGACCAAATTACCATCACAGGGTACGAAAAGAACACAGAAGCTGCCAGGGACGCTATACTGAGAATTGTGGGTGAACTTGAGCAGATGGTTTCTGAGGACGTCCCGCTGGACCACCGTGTTCACGCCCGCATCATTGGTGCCCGCGGCAAAGCCATTCGCAAAATCATGGACGAATTCAAGGTGAGCCGGCTGGAAGCACAGTGGGTGAGAATCCTCTCTCACCAGGGGCACCTGGCTGGCCAGAAGAAAGGGCAGGGCATGGCCTTCCCCTCAAGATGATGAGGCCACAACCCCAGGGCTGGCAGTGGAACTGTCCTCATGGACACCACGGGTCAGTGCAGGCGACGGCCTGTGTGAGGCTGCACTGCCACGGTGGTCATTAGGAGGGCATCTCCTTGACAGCTGCCTGGCGAGCTCGTCCTCTGTGGATGGGCATTTCATGCAAGAGCGCACAGTACGTGCTGCGGCCCTCTGTCTGCTGGGAACAAGGTGCTCCTGAGATACACCTAACTTGGTGTGGTGATGAGGCTGACTGACTTCAGAACAACTCTGAAACCAGATTTTAAAATGTTTGCTAACTCAGAAAATGCTTCACTAGAAATAGACACATAATTTTAACCCTTTTCCTCGCTTGGAGTCCCCTCATCTGACGTTGTACACCCCTTCCAGGTGGACATTCGCTTCCCACAGAGCGGAGCCCCAGACCCCAACTGCGTCACTGTGACGGGGCTCCCAGAGAATGTGGAGGAAGCCATCGACCACATCCTCAACCTGGAGGAGGAATACGTGAGTCTCTGTGGGCCTTGGAGCCCTGAGGCGCCCTGGCACGTCCACCGGCCTGAGGCCCAGCCAGGAGCTTCAGGGGACAAGGTGGCACTTGTGTTTCCAGAGGCAGGCGAGGTGCAGGGGTGAGCAGGCGGGCGGGATGCTGGGGGTGCTGGGCAGACTGACCCTGTCTTCCTGTCCTCTGCCTGCAGCTAGCTGACGTGGTGGACAGTGAGGCGCTGCAGGTATACATGAAACCCCCAGCACACGAAGAGGCCAAGGCACCTTCCAGAGGCTTTGTGGTGCGGGACGCACCCTGGACCGCCAGCAGCAGTGAGAAGGTCAGATGCGGGCTTCTGCCCTCCTGGGTCCCAGGGAGGGTGGGCGGGCAGGCGGGCTTGGTGTCCCGAGGGTGGCAACTGCGTCGGAAGCTGCTTGCGAGTTGGGGAGCATCCCCTCCTGAAGCCGTGTCCTCTCTCTGCACAGGCTCCTGACATGAGCAGCTCTGAGGAATTTCCCAGCTTTGGGGCTCAGGTGGCTCCCAAGACCCTCCCTTGGGGCCCCAAACGATAATGATCAAAAAGAACAGAACCCTCTCCAGCCTGCTGACCCGAACCCAACCACACAATGGTTTGTCTCAATCTGACCCAGCGGCTGGACCCTCCGTAAATTGTTGACGCTCTTCCCCCTTCCCGAGGTCCCGCAGGGAGCCTAGCGCCTGGCTCTGTGTGCGGCCGCTCCTCCAGGCCTGGCCGTGCCCGCTCAGGACCTGCTCCACTGTTTAACACTAAACCAAGGTCATGAGCATTCGTGCTAAGATAACAGACTCCAGCTCCTGGTCCACCCGGCATGTCAGTCAGCACTCTGGCCTTCATCACGAGAGCTCCGCAGCCGTGGCTAGGATTCCACTTCCTGTGTCATGACCTCAGGAAATAAACGTCCTTGACTTTATAAAAGCCAAACGTTTGCCCTCGTCCTTTCCCACCTCCCTCCTGCCAGTTTCCCTTGGTCCAGACAGTCCTGTTTGTGGAGTGCAATCAGCCTCCTCCAGCTGCCAGAGCGCCTCAGCACAGGTGTCAGGGTGCAAGGAAGACCTGGCAATGGACAGCAGGAGGCAGGTTCCTGGAGCTGGGGGGTGACCTGAGAGGCAGAGGGTGACGGGTTCTCAGGCAGTCCTGATTTTACCTGCCGTGGGGTCTGAAAGCACCAAGGGTCCCTGCCCCTACCTCCACTGCCAGACCCTCAGCCTGAGGTCTGGTGAGTGGAGCCTGGAGGCAAGGTGGTAGGCACCATCTGGGTCCCCTGTGGCCGTCACAGTGTCTGCTGTGATTGAGATGCGCACAGGTTGGGGGAGGTAGGGCCTTATGCTTGTCCTCAGTGGGGGCAGTTTGCCTTAGATGACAGCTGGGCTCTTCTTCACACCACCTGCAGCCCCTCCCTGCCCCTGCCCTAGCTGCTGTGTGTTCAGTTGCCTTCTTTCTACCTCAGCCGGCGTGGAGTGGTCTCTGTGCAGTTAGTGCCACCCCACACACTCGTCTCTTGAGATGTTTCTGGTGGTTAAGGGTTTCCCGTGGAGCTGGGGGTGGGCGCCGTGTACCAAAGCTGGAGGCTGGCGCTCTCCCTCAGCACAGGTGGGTCAGTGGCCAGCAGGCCCATCTGGAGTGGGAGTGGGCACTCCCACCCCGCCCACAGGCCATCCGGCTGTGCAGGCCAGCCCCTAGGAGCAGGTCCCGGGTGACTGGCAGTTTTCATGGTCTAGGGCCGAGACGATGGCATGGGGCCTAGAGCATGAGGTAGAGCGGAATGCAGACCACGCCGCTGGATGCCGAGACCCTGCTCTCCGAGGGAGGCATCTGTGTCGTGCTGTGAGGGCTGAGGACGGGGCCCTAGTCTCTGGTTTTCTGGTCTTCCCATCCTTATCTCTGTCCCCCACGGAGGTGACTGAGCTGCTAGCGAGTTGTCCTGTCCCAGGTACTTGAGTTTTGGAAAAGCTGGCTCACGCCCATCCATCTCACAGCCCTTCCCTGGGGACAGTCGCTTCCACCTTGACACCTCACTCTCAGTTGAATAACTCAAGCTTGGTCATCTTCAGACTCTAATTCTTGAGTAGACCCAGAACGGCTTAGCCCAAGTCTAGTTGCAGCTGCCTTGGCAAGTCCCCATTTGCTCAGGCAACCCTGAATGGGCCTGTTTACAGGAATGGTAAATTGGGATCGGAAGGAATATAGCTTCCAGCTTCATAGGCTAGGGTGACCACGGCTTAGGAAACAGGGAAAGAAAGCAAGGCCCTTTTCCTGCCTTTCCCGGGGGAGGCCAGTGGGGAAGGGCTGTCACCTCTTCCCCATCTGCATGAGTTCTGGAACTCTGTCCTGTTGGCTGCTTGCTTCCAGCTCCCCCCGATCTCCATCGCAGCGGGTTCCTCCTGTCTTTTCTACAGTGTCCTAAAACATCCTGCCCCTACCCTCTCCCAAAGGTCAATTTTAATTCTCACCAAGTTTTGCACATCTCTGTATGTCGCTTGATGTCTTAGACGCGAGCCCTTTCCTAAACTGTTCAGCGCTCTCTTTTCCTTTGGGTGGTTGTTGCAAGAGTGATGACATGACTGTCCCCAGGCCTGTCTCCCTGAAGTGTCTGTGCTGTCAGGACAGCCCTGGGCAGAGATGAGGCAGGGGTGAGGCGTGCGTGTGCTTTTCCTCCTTGTTGGATGTCTTCCATATCATCTGTTTCCATAGCTACAATCCATCCCTTGGCCTTAACTTTGGAATTTGGAGATTATATGCAAACATGTGTAAAGGCTCATGAATATGGATGACACTGGAATTTTATAAATTCTAAAATAAAACCCGAAACCAGATGTAGCATGCTGGGACTCATTTTGTCACGCTGCCGCCTGTGTGTTCTCTTTCTCGTCACCCTGGAGTGGTGACTGGCATCTGTGGGTAGTTCGTCTTTGGTGTGATTTTCTCAGCAGTTCTCAACACTGTGTTCAACGGCCCCTTGGGAGCCACATTGAGGGAGACCCAGGTGTGGTCATGGCAAGAGGGTGGCTGCCTGTCCCTGTCCTCTGGCTGCCAGACAGTCAGCAGCTGCCCTGCAGCCCTCCTCATTGAGGGTGGACAACCGTCCTTGTGGAGCAGCACCTGCCACTCCCTTTTAGGACTCTGCCAGCCTCAGTGGCATTCCTGGCACCCTGCACCCGGCCCGTGAGTTATGACGAGCTGAGTTGGGTGGTGGGGGGTGCAGGTGGAGGCCTCGGCTGGAGGAGGAGGAGGGAGGGGCGTTGAGTGGGAGGAGCCACCCCAGTCACCTGAGTGGCAGGAGATACCGGGAAGAGTCAAGAGGGAATAGGTGTTCCTGCTGCTGACTGGGCTGGTCCCCACCTGGGAAGACGGGTGTGGCAGTTCCTCTTAAAGCCAAACATGTTGGCCGGGTACGGTGGCTCACGCTTGTAATCCCAGCACTTTGGGAAGCCAAGGTGGGCGGATCACGAGGTCAGGAGATCAAGACCATCCTGGCTAACAGGGTGAAACCCCGTCTCTATTAAAAATGCAAAAAATTAGCTGGGTGTGGTGGCGGGCGCCTGTAGTCCCAGCTACTCGGGAGGCTGAGGCAGGAGAATGGCGTGAACCCGGGAGGCAGAGCTTGCAGTGAGCCGAGGTCACGCCACTGCACTCCAGCCAGGGCGACAGAGCGAGACTCCATCTCAGAAAAACAAAAAATGCCGAACATGTTTATCCCTGACCCAGCAGTTCTGTTGGGCCCTAAATATGCAACCCACAGCAAAGCACACAACTGCAAAATGACCCTAAGCCAAACACGAAGCAGCCCAGCAGCCAGGAGGGGCTGAGATGGATGCTCGGCACGGATGGAGCTCGCGCGATGTCCCGCGGCAGACGCCAAATGCAAAGTCCCCCAGTTCCATCTCTGCTTGGTGGCCAAGGTGGTGGCTACTCTGGATGGGAGAGGGTCACAGGCAGGGTAGGGCGCACGTGGGCATCAGGGCCCTGGATGGGAGAGGGTCACAGGGTAGGGCGCATGTGGGCATCAGGGCCCTGGATGGGAGAGGGTCACAGGCAGGGTAGGGCGCACGTGGGCATCAGGGCCCTGGATGGGAGAGGGTCACAGGCAGGGTAGGGCGCACGTGGGCATCAGGGCCCTGGATGGGAGAGGGTCACAGGCAGGGTAGGGCGCACGTGGGCATCAGGGCCCTGGATGGGAGAGGGTCACAGGCAGGGTAGGGTGCATGTGGGCATCAGGGCCCTGGATGGGAGAGGGTCACAGGGTAGGGCGCATGTGGGCATCAGGGCCCTGGATGGGAGAGGGTCACAGGCAGGGTAGGGCGCACGTGGGCATCAGGGCCCTGGATGGGAGAGGGTCACAGGCAGGGTAGGGCGCACGTGGGCATCAGGGCCCTGGATGGGAGAGGGTCACAGGCAGGGTAGGGCGCACGTGGGCATCAGGGCCCTGGATGGGAGAGGGTCACAGGCAGGGTAGGGCGCACGTGGGCATCAGGGCCCTGGATGGGAGAGGGTCACAGGCAGGGTAGGGCGCACGTGGGCATCAGGGCCCTGGATGGGAGAGGGTCACAGGCAGGGTAGGGCGCACGTGGAATGGCTGAGCTCCCCGTCTGTGTCAAGTTTCCAAGGTTCCCGCCCCGGGCCGTGTGTGCTGTCCACCATGCTCCAGCCGGTGGTGTCCAGCCCCAGGGCCCTGTGAGCCCGCATCCCTGCCGGAAGAGCCCTTCCATGGAGGCAGGGCACAGTGCTCCTAAGAGGCAGGTGAACAAGTAGCAAATCCTCAAGAAATGCTACAAGCAAGCACGCCGCCCTCAGGCCAGGCATCACGGTGGGTGAAATAGAACGCAGGCGAGGATGTTCAGAAAGAGGCCTTTTCTGTGGAGTAAGTTTGGCAGTACTCATCAAAGCACATTAAAACCACATGTTCTTTTTGTGTGTGTGTGTTCCCGAGACGGAGTCTTGCTCTGTCGCCCAGGCTGTAGTGCAGTGTCGAGATCTCAGCTCACTACAACCTCCGCCTCCCGGGTTCAAACGATTCTCCTGCCTCAGCCTCCCAAATAGCTGGGATTACAGATGCCCGCCGCCACACCCAGAATAATTTTTGCATTTTTAGTAAAGACAGGGTTTCACCATGTTGGACAGGCTAGTCCCGAACTCCTGACCTTGTAATCCTCCCGCCTCAGCCTCCCAAAGTCCTGGGATTACAGGTGTGAGCCACCACGCTCAGCTAAAAACCACATATTCTTTTTGACACTTAAGTTCCACTTGTAGAACTGCAAGGACATCAATACACATGAGCACAGATCCATTTTTTAGCAAGCAGACGGCCACACTGGGATTGTTGCGGGGTAGCAAGTTAGCCAGGGGCAGCTTCATGTGGCTCCCCAGCACTGGGCAGAACTGCACGTCACATTATGATCCAGCGTGGAAAACAATTATGTATGAACACAAACTTCTGGGGGAAGAGCCACCAGATGTTACAGGTATACACATTTCCTCCTCTCATCCCAAAACCTCCCCCATTTGGGTGCTTGCTGGGTACTAGGCCCCAAGGAACAGAGGTAAAAACAGCAAGAGGGGCCCTGGGCCAGGGGCCAGGAGCTGGGAGAGGGAGGGAAGTTGGGCAAGGATCAAAAGGACACATGTAATTGCTGCAGAATGCAAGTAAAGCGGCACTGTCAGAGGCTGCCTGTAGTGGCTAGGGGGAAAGCAGAGCCTGATTCAAGAAACAGAAGAATCCAGAGGACCCAGATAACTGGGAATGGAGGGAGAGGCTGAACAGACCTTTGCTGTGGCCTGGGACACAGAGCTGCAGGGTCCGAGAGCTGGGGCATGTGGGTGATGTCCCTGCGCGGACAGGGCAGGAAGAGGCGGGTGGGTCCAGAGGACACGAGGGAGAACGGCCCTGCACTCTGCAACATTCGAAGGTCACCAGGTGTAAGAGGAGAGGGTGATGTGGCCAGGGGCGGCGAGGACCACAAAGCCCACCTGCCTGAGGAGAACTGTCGTGTCCAGGGGCCTGGGGAGGCCACTGAGGGACAGGGTCCCTTGGGTGCAGGGGCCCCTTGGGCTTATGTCTGGGAGCAGGAAACAAAGAGGGCCTTGTGAGCTGACGGTCCCTCCCTGCCGGGGATGGAGTGACAGGCGCTCTGAGGGAAGCCGGCGCTGGGGGGAAGCAGGCAGTGTGCCCAGAGATGAGGCACAACAGCAGCCAGCGGTTCACATAGCCGCTGCCTGAGGGAAGAGGAAAAGGACGCTGCTTGCAGGGCTCAGGAGGGGCCACTCCCCTAAGGACCACCAGATGTCCTTCCAGGCGTCACTGCTGCAGCTGGCTGGCCTTGGGAACCGTGAAGGGTGTCCAGTGGGAGCTGAGCTGGGGAGAGGATTGGGGGCAGGGACAAGTCAGACTAGGGCCGGGAGCAGGCCATGGCCACGAGGCACAGCGGGCGGCTGGGCAGGGCCCTGTGACCTCAGGGAGTGCACGGGGCAGGGGCCTGGCTGCTCCCAGACTTGCCTCTGAGCCCTGGGGCTGCTCATCCTTTGTTCCGTTCGTTCCAAAAAGAACCTGTCCCCAAAAAAGGGCAGCAAGAGGAAGAGGGATGTGACTCAGTGTCCGGAGGTAGAGCAGCCACTGACAAGGATAGGGAGAGGGCTGGGGGGAGGGCCGAGACTGGGCTGTACAGTTCACCTCATTCTCAGCCAGTGCCTGCTTAGCCAGGTAGTACTCCCGCTTCACTTTGATCTCCACAGACTCTGGGATGTCAGGCACCAGGAGGTCCAGGAGGCGGCCAACGGAGAAAACCACATGCTGGGAGCAGAGGAAGGCACTCACGCCCGCCCAAACGCCCAGAGTGGCCTTCACAGGGCCAGGCAGGCCGGGGCTCCGGCACCTGCTCCCAGCTGTGGGTGGTGTCTGAAAGCAGCTGTGCAGGAAAAGGAACCCCAGAAAGGGCAGAGGCCACCCCAGCTTTCGTGGCCCTGGGGCTCCTGTGGAGACACCCACAATGTCCACACCACAACCCAGGGATGAGGCCAGGCAGGGAAAACGCAGGTGCAGAGAAGAGCTCTGATTTGACCAAGATGACACAGCAGGAAGTGACGGCACCGACCCCTCACCACGTGCTCGAATTAGGCAAAGCACAGGGTCGGGGCGTCATGCCATGGATGGGAGAACCAGCAGGTGCCTCGGCTACCTCAAACACAATGACGAAGGCCAGGCGGATGGCAAGAAGATTCCAGTAGGTCTGGGAATAATGTCCATCGTCATCCCGGAAAGCCCGATACCTGCAGCAGACACAGGACTCAGTGCGCGCAGCCAGGGCTGAGTGTTGGCTGGGCAGGTGCCTCTGGAATTAGCCTATCTCCCCTTTTTCCACCGTTTCGCTCTCTCATCCCATGTTCCTGGCCCGGCTCTTCATCGAGGGTGCCTGAAATGGGAATTCTTCCCAAACAGGATACTCTGACAATACCTTTAACTGGTGGGTTCCAAAGGTGGATGTGCTGGGTTGTCCCCCATTGGGCTAAACTGGACCCTCCCCACCCCCCAGGTGGCAAATGCTTTATTTTCTAGTAGATGTGACAGTCCAGTATGTCTGTGCTTCTACGGATGACATCAGTCTACTTACACGGTGAAAATCCGCCGATTGCTGACCTCTGTGAGATCAGCAGTTCACCTGCTCAGAGACTGTCCCTGCCCAGCAGAGCCCTCCCTCCCTATCATAAGCCACATTCAGCTTCACTTGCTATTTCAGACTTTGACATCTTCCTGTGTCTCTGTCCCATGGTAAAGATGTGACATTCCATTTTCTAATATAAAGTTACATGTTGCATTCCATGAAAACTATTACCAGGGTCAACTTTGTAGGAAAATAAAAAAAACAAAAAACCAAATATTGCAAGTTAAAAATATAGCCATTGGAAAAAAAATCCCTCAAATGAATGGAATAAACTTTTAAGTGGCCAGACACAGCAGAAGAGAGACTGGGGACTGGGAGACAGTGACGACGAGACCACCCTGCAGCAACATAGGGAGCACACTTGGGGGGAAGCAGGCCACAGCCCAGTGGGAGTTCCAGACGACAATGGACAAGCAGAGAAGCACTGCTGGAAGGAGTAGGATGGAGACATTTCCAGAACTAAACAAAGACGTAACTCTTTCAGCCGGGCGCGGTGGCTCATGCCTGTAATCCCAGCACTTTATTTATTTATTTATTTAATTCATTTATGAGACGGAGTCTCGATCTGTTGCCCAGGCTGGAGTGCAGTGGCGTGATCTTCGCTTACTGCAACCTCCGCCTCCTGGGTTCAAGCGATTCTCCTGCCTCAGCCTCCTGAGTAGCTGGGACTACAGGCCCGTGCCACAATGCCCAGCTAATTTTTTGTATTTTTAGTCAAGATGGGGTTTCACCGTGTTAGCCAGGATGGTCTCAATCTTCTGACTTTGTGATCCACCGGCCTCGGCCTCCCACAGTGCTGGGAATACAGGCATGAGCCCCTGCGCCCGGCCATCCCAGTGCTTTAGAAGGCTGAGACAGGTGGATCACTTGAGGTCAGGAGTTCGAAACTAGCCTGGCCAACATGGTGAAACCTCCGTCTCTACTAAAAATATAAAAGAGTAGCTGGGCATGGTGGCAGGCACCTGTAATCCCAGCTACTCAGGAGGCTGAGGCAGGAGAATCGCTTGAACCTGGGAGGTGGAGGTTGCAGTGAGCCAAAATCATGCCACTGCACTCCAGCCTTGGCGACAAGAGGAAAACTCCATCTCAAAAGAAAAAAAGGAAATAATCCCTTCCCTAGGCCAAGTGCAGTGGCTCAACACTTTGGGAGGCCGAGGTGGGCAGATCACCCGAGGTTCGGAGTTTGAGACCAGCCTGGCCAACATGGTGAAACCTTTGTCTCTACTAAAAATACAAAAAAAAAAAAAAAAAAAAAAAAAATCATCTGGGTGTGGTAGCGCACGCCTGTAATCCCAGCTACTTGGCAGGCTGATGCACAAGAACCCAGGAGGCGGGGGTTGCAGTGAGCCCAGATCACGCCACTGTACTCCAGCCTGGGTGACAGAGCAAGACTCTGTCTCAAAGAAAAAAGAGAATAGGACGGGCGCGAAAGGTGGCTCAGGCCTGTAATCCCAGCACTTTGGGAGGCCGAGGCAGGCGGATCACCTGAGGTCAGGAGTTCAAGACCAGCTTTGCCCACATGGTGAAACCTCATCTCTACTAAATATACAAAAATTAGCCGGGCGTGGTGGTGGGCGCCTGTAATCCCAGCTACTTGTGAGGCTGAGGCAGGACAATTGCTTGAACCCGGGAGGCGAAGGTTGCGTGCAGTGAGCCAAGATCGCGCCATTGCACTCCAGCCTGGGCAACAGAGCAAGACTCCGTCTCAAAAAAATAATAATAAAATAAAATAAATAAAAAAATAAAAATATCATTTTCTTTTATTTGTTTCACCAGCAGGCATCTGTAAAGGTAGTGCTTTTTTCTTTTTTTCTTTTTTTTTTTCCTGAGACAGCGTCTCATTCTGTTGCCCAGGCTGGAGTGCAGTGGCGCCATCTCGGCTCACTGCAACCTCCACCTCCCGAGTTGAAATGATCCTCCTGCCCCAGCCTCCAGAGCAGCTGAGATTACAGGCGTGAACTGCCACAGCCAGGTTTTGTTTGTTGTTGTTCTTGTTTTTCTGAGACGGAGTCTTGCTCTGTTGCCCAGGCTGGAGTGCAGTGGCACAATCTCAGCTCACTGAAAGCTCTGCCTCCTGGATTCACGCCATTCTCCTGCCTCAGCCTCCCGAGTAGCTGGGACTACAGGCGTCCACCACCACGCCCAGCTAATTTTTGTATTTTTAGTAGAGATGGGGTTTCATGGTGTTAACCAGGATGGTCTTGGCCTCCCAAAGTGCTGGGATCATAGGCATGAGCCACCGTGTGCAGCCTTTTTTTGTATTTTTAACAGGGATGGAGTTTCACCATGTTGGTCAGGCTGGTCTCGAACTCCTGACCTCAAATGATCCACCTGCCTCAGCCTCCCAAAGTGCTAGGATTACAGGCGTGAGCCACCGTGCCAGGTCAAAAAAATGTTTTAACAGACAGTCTCTGTCTCTGTTACCAAAGCTGGAGTGCGCTGGCATGATCACAGCTCCCTGCAGCCCTGACCTCCCAGGCTCAAGCGATCCTCCCACCTCAGCCTCCCAAGTAGCTGGGACCATAGGCGCATGCCTCCAGGTTCAGCTAATTTTTTAAACTGAGGTCTCACCATGTTGCTCAGGCTGGTCTCAAACTCCTGAGCTCAAGCAGCCCTCCCAACTCAGCCTCCTAAAATGCTGGGATTACAGAAAACTTTTGTTTTTGAGACAGAGTCTCACTCTGTTGCCCAGGCTGGAGTGCAGTGACACGATCACAGCTCACTGCAACCTCTGCCTCCCAGGCTCAAGCGATTCTTGTGAGTCAGCCTCCCAAGTAGGTGGGATTACAGGCATGTGCTACCACACCCAGATAATTTGTGTGTGTGTGTGTGTGTGTGTGTGCATGTATTTTTAGTAGAGACGGGGTTTCACCATGTTTGCCAGGCTGATCTCGAACTCCCGGCCTCAAGTGATCCATCTGCCTAGGACTCCCAAAGTGCTGGGATTATAAGCATGAGGTACCGTGCCCAGCCAGAAAAATTCTTAAATGCTATGAATGCTTCCAATCAGAAAAGCCAAGAAGAATAATATTTCCAAAGAACTGAGAGAAAATAACTCGACCTATACTTTTATATCCGCTATTTGAAGGACAAAAATGCATGGCGATATTATCATACATATGCGTGATACATATCTCTATGCATAAATATGTGTATGCATTTCTGCATGTGAAGACCCCACTAACCACATACCTTTACTGAAAGAATTACTAAAGGATATACTTCAGCAAGAAAAAAAAGACTCGGAGAAGGCAATACATAAGAAATTACTGTAACCACAGAAGTTAACAAAATACACAAATAAATTTGATGAACAGATGACTGAAAATGTTTTTTCATGTGTGTTTTTAACAGTAAAACTAAAACTCCATGTAACAATAATAAGATGGAGAGATTGGTGCTTACTAGGTGGTAAGGCATGTGAAGATCCTAGTCATATACAGAGGAAACAAAACTGAGTTCATTCAGGCTTTGTTAGGATAATATATAGTTTAGAACGTGTGCTAGCCGGGTGTGGTGGCTTGTGCCTGTAATCCCAGTGCTTTGGGAGGCCAGGGCATTGCTTGAGGCCAGGAGTTTGAGACTAGCCTGAGTAACATAACATAGCAAGACCCCATCTCTTTAAAGAAAAAAAAAAAAAAAAAAAAAGCCAGGCCTGGTGGCACACGCCTGTAGTTCTGGCTTGTCGGGAAGCTGAGGTGGGAGGATTGCTTGAGCCCAGGAATTCTAGGGTGCAGTGAGCTATAATTGTGGCACTGCATTCTAGAATGGGATACACAGCAAGACCCAGTCTCTAAAAAAAAAAGAAAAAAGAAAAGAACGTATGCTAAACATATGAGTAACCCCTAAAATAATAGAAATATATGCCATCGGTTCCAAATAAGCAAAAGAATAATAATAAAAAAAAAACCAGAACACTTTTACCCATCCACCAGAAGTCAGGAGAGGAGGAATAAAAAAGATAAAGAATAAAAGGAAAAAGTAAGTATCCATTATGAAGAGATCACAAGTATGAATTCGTACGCAACTAAAAAGCTCAAAATACATAGAGCAAAAGCAAAACCTGAGAGAGACCGACATGAAAAGACTGATAACCCTATGGTTTCGTAATTTTACTGCTGAGATTTGCTCCAAAATTAGGAGACTATGATGCTTTTCAAGTTTATTGAAACACATGCAAAACTTCATTGTAACCAGATCACAAAGGAAGTCTCCACAACTGCGGGTGAAGTACATCCTACCTGCTCTGCAGGTTCTATTATGGTATGAGGCCACCACTTCTCCTGTTGTCCTTCCCAGTTTCTCCCCAACCTCCCCTTTTCCCTAGTTTATAAGACAGGAGAAAAGGAAGAAAGCAAAAAGCTGGAAAGAAACGGAAGATAAATAGCTAGATGACCCTGGCGCCACCGCCTGGCCCTGGCGGTTCAAATAACAATAATATTAACCCCTGACCAAAACTACTGGTGTTGTCTGTGAATTCCAGACGCTTATGAGAAAGCACCGTAAAACTTTTTGTACCGTTAGCTGATGTGTGTAGCCCACAGTCGCGTTCCTCACGCTTACTTCATCTATTATGACTCTTTCACGTAGACCCCTTAGAGTTGTAAGCCCTTCAAAGGGCTAAGAATTTCTTTTTCGGCGAACTCCGCTCTTAAGACACGAGTCGGCCCACGCCCCCGGCCGAATAAAAAAACCTCTTCCTTCTTTAATCCGGTGTCTGAGGAGTTTTGTCTGCGACTCGTCCTGCTACACTATGACCAACGAGCAATTCACCTAGAATCCACGATTTGCCCTCCAGCCCCGCAAAGCTCCGTCCCTTACCGCGGGGAACCTCCCCCCAGCCCCTGCCCACGGCGCCCCCAGCTCCCTCCCTCCCCCGGCCTTGCCCCGCGGCGCCCGCCCCTCCCGGCTCCCCACCGCCGCACCCCTACCCCACCCGAGCCCCGCTCCGCCTCGTCCTCGTGCGCCCGCGGCCCCCTCCACCTGGCGCGGGGCTCACCTGCACGTGCGGTTGTGCGCGGCGGCGAAGGAGGACGGGGCTCGCGCCAGCGTGAAGTTGAGGAAGCCGCGCAGGTCGTGGGCGCGGGTCCACCGGTAGTAGGCGCGCGGCAGGAAGTCGGACGAGAAGGCCAGGAGGAAGGCCTGGGCGCCGGAGGGGTCAGCGCGAGGCGGCCCCCGCTCCGCCCCTGCGCGCCCCCGCTGCCTCCGCCCCTGCGCGCCCCCGCTGCCTCCGCCCCTGCGCGCCCCCGCTGCCTCCGCCCCTGCGCGCCCCCGCTGCCTCCGCCCCTGCGCGCCCCCGCTGCCTCCGCCCCTGCGCGCCCCCGCTGCCTCCGCCCCTGCGCGCCCCCGCTGCCTCCGCCCCTGCGCGCCCCCGCTCCGCCCCTGCGCGCCCCCGCTGCCTCCGCCCCTGCGCGCCCTCGCTGCCTCCGCCCCTGCGCGCCCCCGCTCCGCCCCTGCGCGCCCCCGCTGCCTCCGCCCCTGCGCGCCCCCGCTGCCTCCGCCCCTGCGCGCCCCCGCTGCCCCCCCGCCCCTGCGCGCCCCCGCTGCCCCCCCGCCCCGCCCCTGCGCGCCCCCGCTGCCTCCGCCCCTGCGCGCCCCCGCTGCCTCCGCCCCTGCGCGCCCCCGCTGCCTCCGCCCCTGTGCGCCCCCGCTCCGCCCCTGCGCGCCCCCGCTGCCTCCGCCCCTGCGCGCCCCCGCTCCGCCCCTGCGCGCCCCCGCTGCCTCCGCCCCTGCGCGCCCCCGCTGCCTCCGCCCCTGCGCGCCCCCGCTCCGCCCCTGCGCGCCCCCGCTGCCTCCGCCCCTGCGCGCCCCCGCTGCCTCCGCCCCTGCGCGCCCCCGCTGCCTCCGCCCCTGCGCGCCCCCGCTGCCTCCGCCCCTGCGCGCCCCCGCTCCGCCCCTGCGCGCCCCCGCTGCCTCCGCCCCTGCGCGCCCCCGCTGCCTCCGCCCCTGCGCGCCCCCGCTGCCCCCCCCGCCCCGCCCCTGCGCGCCCCCGCTCCGCCCCCCGCCCCGCGCTCCCGCCCGGGCCTCACGTTGCTGATGACCGCCAGGTGCGTGAGGCCCGCCAGGATGTGGAACCAGATGCCGATGTCCTGGGCGCGCTCGGCCACCGGGCGCCGGTACTCGCAGACGAACTTGCGCGCGTCCAAGCGGATCTCCACCCAGTTGTTGAGCAGGGCGAAGAGCGGCGCGAGCGGACAGGCGGCCACGAAGATGGTGACGAAGCCGAACTGCAGCACTGCGGGGAGGGGGTCACGGCCGGGCTCTCCGCCACCGTCCGCCCTCAGCCCTCGGAACGCGCCCCCCGCGGAGGACCGGCCAGTCCACGTGGTGCCGCCACCCCATCGCGGCTCATTCCGCCCCCACCTCCTGGTCTCCCTCGTCCTGGACCGCGCAGCGCCAGGGCCGCCTCTCCTGACCGGCCTCAGGCCGGCTGTCCTGCCCTGCGCTCCGTGTTTCTGGCTGGTCACCGGCCTTCTCCGGCTCGGTGAGCTCAGGAACTAACTCAGGGCAGGCGTGGGGGCAGAAACCTTCTGATTTTACAACCAGCTTCTCCAGTCACCCCACAGGGGAGCTGTTAGGAGAGGGCTCTTTGGAAGGGGTTTCTGGGTCTTCGCCGAGAATTACTAGTGAGATCATTGGGGTCCAGGGTTCAGTGGAGGAGGGTCAGGGTGTCCACTCCTCGCCCTGGGAACTGGCCTGCTCCCTTTCCACAGATGCTGCGGCTACGCTGGGGAGCTCCGGGGCCTGCCGGCTCACATGCCCGCTTGCTAGGTTAAGAGCTGCCTGCCGGGCACAGTTTCTCACGCCTGTAATCCCCAGCACTTTGGGAGGCTGAGGCAGGTGGATCACCTGAGGTCAGGAGTTCGAGACCAGCCTGGCCAACACGGTGAAACTCCGCCTCTACTAAAAATACAAAATTAGCCGGGCGTGGTGGTGGGCGCCTGTAATCCCAGCTACTCGGGAGGCTGAGGCAGGAGAATTGCTTGAACCTGGGAGGTGGAGGTTGGAGTGAGCCGAGATGGCGCCACTGCACTCCAGCCTGGGCGACAGAGGGAGACTCCGTCTCAAAAAACAAAACAAAAACAAACAAACAAACTGCCTGATGATTCCTTCTCCCTTTTGTCAGCTCAGAGTCAGACCCTGCACTGCAGGGACGGCACAGGTGATACCCACCCTCCAGAGTACACCACCCGTGCAGGCAGTGAGCCCCTGGCACTGGCCACCACCTGGTAAGGTGACAGTGGTAGGTCTGCAAATAGCGTGGGCATTGAGATTTCTGGGAACATTGGCTCTCCAGGCCGCTGCCTCCCACTGTGGCTTCACCCTTGGAGGACTTCTGTCAGCCCCCAGGGCCTGCTCTCCTAATTCTTTCCTTGCTCTGGCCCATGCTTTCTAGGTCCAGGGACCCCAGGGGAGCTCTGCAACGGCCCCGGGGGCCTCCTCCCCGTGCCGGTGCCCCTCTGTCCTCAGCCAACCCTCCTGGGCACTCTCAGGGGAAAAGAATTCCTTTCTGGATTCTCCACAGGCCCGACCCTCTGTCCCCACCCCACCCCACAGCACATTTCAGGGCAGATGCAGACACAGGAATGTCAGGCTGGGAGGCCCCTGAGCAGAGTGGCTGCCCATCCCTGCCCACGGCGCCAGCCATCGCCGCAGCTGCTAACGGGCTCCTACCCATTTCCAGGTACTCGTCGAACAGACCCTCACAGGGCACAAGCTCATAGTCGGCCTCCCAGGGCCCCTGGCTAGCCCCTGCAGAAGCTCCCGCCTTCCTCTTCTTGGAGCGAAGCCAGAACTTCTGCCACCAGCCCTTTAGCTTCCTGGGGACGGGAATACAGGAAAATGGCCTTTGATCCAACATGGGTCTCAGTGGCTGCTATAGTCCTGGGGGAGATGTGGCCGGGACAAGCCTGTTGCTTTGCAATTGAAGGGCAGCAGGGAGGGATGGGGTCTGGGGCCGAGGGGTGGACACTGTGAGAGCCAACAGCTTTGCAGGCCGGACTCAGTGAAAGCGTCTGTGTCTGTTGGTCAGATGTGGGAGGGCAGTCCACCCGCCCAGCCCCCCGCATTGTTCCGTAAGGCTTTAGGGGTAATGGGCTCCTCCTGGAATTGCAAAGCAGTGCCAAGAGCTCTGCCAAGGTTGGGAGGGAGTGGACGAGGACGACTGTGGTGTCCCAGGGAAAGCAGATGTGGAGGCCCACGTGTTGGGTTCGTCCTACACAGGGGCATGTGTGCATGTTGCCTTATCACACTGTCACTCATCCGTGCCCTGCTCCTGCCGGGCACAGAGCTCCACCCTGCACCTTATGGTCTTGTGGTTTCACAGCACCAATAGTTCCAAGAGGCAGGGCCATCTCTCGGGATGTGGCATGGCCACCATCTCCCAACTGCTATTTGTGGTGGCCCAGAAATGTCAGTGCTGATTTGGGAGCTGCCTTCTGGGGGCAGATCAGGTGTTCAGGGGGCGCTGGGAGGGCGTTCAGGTCAGTCTGGCCTTGAGCGGGAGGCGAGGCCCTGGGCAGCCTCTTTGAAGGACTCTGGCTATGGGAGCCTTGTGGTCAGGGTGTCCCTGGCAGGGGCATCTGAGGCAGACGTGTGTCTGAGGATCAACCCTGGGGCCTCCTTTTCCTCCTCCCTCTTGTGCTGCGTTGGGGGCTGGGGATGCCAAGGAATACTCTGGCCCAGCCGCAGCATCTCTGAACGGACAGAGCCAACACCCCAGCCTTGGGCCCAGGAGCCCAGACCCCCTCCCCAGCCAAAGCTGGTCCCAGGGGTAGTGTCTCCCACAACCACAACCCAGAAGACCTCAGCCAGCCACAGGGCAGCTGCAGGGCGGGCAGCCCAGAGCCCGGGGCAGACGGCCGGGCACACTCCCCCTCCCCCTCCCCAGGCAAGCTGCCTTCCCTTCACCTCTTCTCCCAGCTAGGGCCGGGCTGGAGGCTGCTACTGCCAGGTGCTCTGGGGTCCCTCGGTCCTTGGATGCCACCCAGGGAGGAGTGGAGGACTCACGGGATGAGGACCTCCTGCATGTTGTTGATGACCTGCTTGCCCACCATGATGACCAGGAGCTCCTGTGCCAGCTCGATGAGGCAGCCTCCAGCCGCGCACTGCGGCAGCAGGGCTCAGGTTAGCTGGGAGAGGGGACCAGCCACTCACCCACCCATCCCTTCTTGTCTCAAAGCTGGCCCTCATCCCGGCCCCCACCTCCCTTCTGACATGCCTTGGGCACCTGGAGGGTTGCAGAGATGCTCCCACCATAACACCCCTCCCGACCTCACAGGAGCCCCCAGGTCCAGCTGGAAGACTGCATTGGAAAGCTGCAGGGGGCACTGCTATATGTACCTAATGGCACCCCAGTTTTCCTTTGGAGACCCACAAGGGGTTACATGGGGCTGACTGTAGCCTCTGGCTTCAAGACAGACCCACGAGGCAGGCCCCACCAATCGGTGACCCAGTTCGAGCCAGTGGGAGGTGGAGTTCCTGGGAACACGTGCCTTGCAAGGGGTGCTAAGTCCGAGAGTGTCGGCTGCACTGCAGGGCACCTTCCCTCCAGATGGGGATAATCTTTCTGAGAACACAGGCAATGCTGGGAATAGCAGTGCAGCATTTTTAACGCCTGGATCATTCATACCTAAGCCCGCGTAGCCCTGAGCATTTTCAGTACAGGAGCCAAGAAAACTCCCTGCAGCCTCCACCTCCTGGGTTCAAGCAATTCTTCTGCCTCAGCCTCCCGAGTAGCTGGGACTACAGGTGCGTGCCATCACGCCTGGCTAATTTTTGCATTTTTAGTAGAGACGGGATTTCACCATATTGGCCAGGCTATTCTCAAACTCCCGACCTCATGATCCACCTGCCTTGGCCTCCCAAAGTGCTGGGATTACAGGCATGAGCCACCACGCCTGGCCGAAAACTCCCTTTTTCGTTTAAGCCAGTTTGAGTTGGGAACTTTTCCCACTTACAATTGAGAGCCCTCTGGCTGGTCCATTGTGGCACCCGCAGCCACACTCCCCACTCCATCCCCAGCCTTCCCTTTCCCCTCTCACATGAAATGGACACCACCCCTTCGGGGGCAGCCACTTTGCAGTTGGGCTGGCTCATGGCCCAGGCCCCATGCGAAGTTTCTCTCCTCCTCCTCCTCTTCCAAAAGGAGAAGAGGTCTTTCAGGCCAGGGGTCACTCAGCAGGGGTCCACTTAGGTCCCAGCCCAGCCCAGAGGCCACCTGTGGATGGCTCCAGATGCACCCACCCTGCTGCCTGCGACCCCAGCTGCTGGGACATGCCTGGCCCTCACCCAGGAGGGGCTGTGCGTCGGGAACAGTTTTGAGGGCTTCTCTACGGTGTCTTGGAGGGGCTGTGGCACAGTGGAGACTACTTCTGGGGTGATGCACACGTCAGTTACTTGCACCAGAATCTCTGTCTTGGGGTCTGCTTTGCAGGGACCCCCATGACAACAACGCTTCATCCTCCACCAGGTGAACTTCCATTTGCTTTCTGAAAAACCAGGTTCACGCCTGGCTCTCAGAGATACGGAGTCACTAAGGCTCTTAGAGATACAGTCACAGGCAGAGCCCACTGTGCTGATGGGGAGAGGACAGCTGGCCACAGGGAGATCCCTGACAGCCATGGCGGCAGCACGCCAAGCCTGTGAGGAGGCCAGCCCCTGCGACCCCTGTGTGCCATGAGGAGGCCAGCCCCTGCGGGCCTGTGTGCCATGAGGAGGCCAGCCCCTGTGACATCTGTGTGCCATGAGGAGGCCAGCCCCTGCGGGCCGTGTGCCATGAGGAGGCCAGCCCCTGTGGGCCTGTGTGCCATGAGGAGGCCAGCCCCTGCGACATCTGTGTGCCATGAGGAGGCCAGCCCCTGCGACATCTGTGTGCCATGAGGAGGCCAGCCCCTGTGACATCTGTGTGCCATGAGGAGGCCAGCCCCTGCGACATCTGTGTGCCATGAGGAGGCCAGCCCCTGCGGGCCTGTGTGCCATGAGGAGGCCAGCCCCTGCGGGCCTGTGTGCCATGAGGAGGCCAGCCCCTGTGACATCTGTGTGCCATGAGGAGGCCAGCCCCTGCGGGCCGTGTGCCATGAGGAGGCCAGCCCCTGCGGGCCTGTGTGCCATGAGGAGGCCAGCCCCTGCGGGCCTGTGTGCCATGAGGAGGCCAGCCCCTGTGACATCTGTGTGCCATGAGGAGGTCAGCCCCTGCGGGCCTGTGTGCCATGAGGAGGCCAGCCCCTGCGACATCTGTGTGCCATGAGGAGGCCAGCCTCTGCGGGCCTGTGTGCCAGAGGCTCTGTGCCCACCGTAATGGCTCACACTTGTCTCAGGTGTGAATTGGGTTAAAATGGGGAAAGAGTAATACGGGCTGGGACAGCTGGGGTGGGGTAGGGTTTTTGGTTTGCTTTTTTATCAATTTTTGTGGCGATGAGGACTCACTATGTTGTCCAAGCTGGTCTCGTACTCTTGGGCTCAAGCGATCCTCCTCCCTCAGCCTCCCTAAGTGCTGAGATTACAGGCGTGAGCCACTGTGCCCGGCCTGGAGTGTTTTGGGTGTGGTTCTGAATGGGGCATATCGGGGGTCAGAATAAGTGGTGAAGAGAGGCTGGGAGCCCTGAGGGGTCAGCTGCACAGCTGGCCCTGGCTGGGCGATGGAAGTAGCCGGTGGCGGGAGGAATTGCTGCAAATCAAAGCTCGAATGGAAGCGAGAGGAAGCACACAGCTCATCCCCCAGTCCCGGGCCTCAGGCACACTCACCTCCTCATTGCGGACTCCAAACAAGGTGTGGTAGTTGCCTGGGTATCCCACAAACCTAGGAGAAAGTCAAGATCATGAGCCTTGATGGGATCCTTCCTGTCTCCTCCCACTTCCCTGGGCTCTGGAGGCCTCAGCAGAGCTGCTGCACCTGCCCTGGAGGAAGCACCAACTGTGGCGTAGAGTCCCGGTTGTGAGCTGGGCCTCCTGTGGACCCCCGAGCTGGGTAGGGACCAAGAGGTGGGCAGCCCCTGTTTGCTCAGAGGTGCCGGGAGGCATGGGCCCCTGTCCCCTGCCTGGGTCTCCGGTTCCGTCCTCCACCTGCCTGAGCACGGCTGGATGATGCCTGGTACCCAGGCAGCGGGAAACATGAGCAGAACTAAGCCGGGGCAAGCTGTGGCCAGAGGGAGAGGTGCCCACCAACCTGCCCTTGAAGAAGGCAATGTAGACGGGTGAGGAGTAGAAGTTGACGAACTGGAAGATGAACACCTTGAGGGTGAAGGCGTCCTCGAACTTGGTCTGGGTGCGGTGCATTTCTGTGGCATGGAGAGCCTGGGCTCAGGCCCTGGGGGAGTCACCAGCATCCAACTAGGGGCCCCCTCTCCTAGGACCACCTTGCCACACACGGGTGAGGAAAAGGCCATATCATCCAGATATTTAAAAGAAGGAGACAAAGTGTGACATTTCCGAAGTCACCCAAAAACATGTTGATTAACAGGAGTTGGGAAAATTGATAATACCCTATATCCCAACACTAATAATGAATGTGGTGCACACGGGTGAGTGGTCAGGGGATGGGTCAGAGAAACAGAATAGATGCTCGATGCCAAGGCTGTGCAGCGGACTGGGCTCCAGTGCAGGTGCCGGAGGCAGGAGCATAAAAGGCTAAAGGTTACAGGAGGGAAAGAGGGAGGCTCAACACCCCACAGCAACCCCACAGTTGCAGAAACAAATGGGTGGCTCCCCTCAGAGCCCTACCCTTGGCCGTCCAGAACCAGGAACCTCTCCCTGAGACACCTGCCACCTGCAAAGGTCTTTCCCTGACACCCACCTTCCCCTGGCCACCCACCAGGAGGCACTTCCTCCTCAGCACTTAAGCCCTCTCCCATTCTCTGTAGCTGTGCGGGCAGCCAGTTCTGTCCCCTCTCCTAGAACCTGGGCTCCAGGGCGGGGCTGCCAGCTTTTGTTCAAGACTGTTCACCCCCAGGGCTAGAGCAGGGCTGGTGAGAAGCAGCAGCTTCTGGAATGAATAGGTTGGTCGTAAGTGTTTGTCCTCAGGAAATGAGACAGAGAAAGAGAAGACTGATGGGAGAGGAAGTGGGAGGGAAGAACTGAGAGGTGGCTGCCCAGCCCAGCAGCTGATACCCCACGCCACCCAACAGAGGCTCAGCGGCCCTATCCTAGAGGGACATCTCCCACCTGGGGGACCTCGCAGCCTGGAGGGGGGCCCTGTGGAGGGGCGAGAACTCTTTGGGTGCTGGAGTGCCCCCAGGGTCCTTTATCTCCAGGAAGGCCCTGCTCACTGCTCTTTTAAGGGGGCCTCTGGGGAGGCTCAGACAACTCCAATCTGTACCACATTTAGAAATAGGGAGCACTGGCTTCCTAACCCAGGGATTATTTGTGTCCCACCTGGGGTGCCAAAAACAAAAAATAAGAGAAAGAAAACCAGGTGCTGTGGCTCATGCCTGTAATCCCAGCACTTTGAGAGGCCTAGGCAGGAGGATTACTTGAGGCCAGAAGCTCAAGACCAGCCTGAGCCACACAGTGAGACCCCTGTCTCTATCAAAAAAAAAAAAAAAATTCAGCTGGGCACAGTGGTCCAGGTACTGAGGAGGCTGAGGCAGGAGGATCCCTTGAGCCTGGGAGGTCAAGGCTGCAGTGAGCCATGATCGTGCCAGTGCACTCCAGCTTGGGCAACAGAGTGAGATCCTGTCTCAAAAGAAAAAAGAAGAAAGAAATAGAAATGAGAGCCGTGTGTGTCAGTGAGTGAGAAAGTCACGTTCTGGCTGGCGGCCGGCAGGGTGGGTCCCTGGTCAGTGCCTGGCCGGCCTCAGCCCACTCACCCCATCGTGTCAGGACGTGGGCCAGGGATACATAGATCTTGGAGAGGATGAGGATGAAGACGAGGTTCACTACAGACCCCGTGAGGCTGGCGATGCGAGAGGCCTAACGGGAGACAGGCCGTCAGAGCTGGATGAGGGGCTGCTCAGGGCCCCCCGAGGCAGGCGGCAGAGGCTCACCCAGGCTGCGAGAAGGGTGTTGCCCGACCTGGACACCACGATGGCCATGATGGCACGGTACAGGATGATAGACACGAGGCACATGACCACCACGGCCACCTGCAGGGGCAGGGAGGCCTGTGAGACCCTTCACGGTGTCTTGGGCACCCCAGCACCCTCAGGCCATGGCCCCGACAGCTCTTCTCGTCCACTGCTGGCCCCAGCACTGCCACCTCTAGGAAGGCCCCTGCCTCCAGCCCCGGCTGTGCTCCCAGGCTATGTCCTTCCTGCTGAGTTGCTCAGGCAGAGGTGGGGTGGGGTTAGAGTTAGAGGCTGGGCCACATCTGGGTGTCAAGGCAGCCACTGTGAGTGTTAAGAGAGCTGTCCCATCCCAGGAATTGGGGATTCCTGACATCTTGGCAGGGGTGTGAGGGGTCCTGTTAGGAAGCCCTTTGGCTGGAAGGCAAGACAGGGTGCAGTGAACGGCCCTGCTGGGGTGCCCGCCTCTCTTTTCCTTGAAACCAACCCCCTTGCTTGAAAAATGCCCCATGCCCGCACCCACGGGGAGACCCTCCCAGGCCCTCCGTATGACTCACACCTGCTCTCAGCCGGGACCCCACGGCCGAGCCCCGGCACGTGGGGGCCTCTCTGCGGGGAGTGAGGGTTCTGTGCCCAGAGGAGGCATCTGGCCACGGCACCAAGGTGAGATGGGGGACAAAACCACCCCACATGGTGCAGGAGGATGGAGGCGTGAGTGGAGGACAGGGGGACCGCATACCATCACCACGACCACCACAGAGCCGGCCAGCATGCGGCGCGCGCGGCTCCTCTTGGGGAAGTAGGGCTCGTCCTCACCCGTGATGGGGTTCGGGGCTGTCATGGGGGCCGAGGCGGCAAACTGGGGCCGAGGCCTCTCCTGGAAGGGAGCCGGTGCTCAGTGGCGGCCCTCGCCGGGTGTGACCGTGGTCCAGTGGGGGTGGCTCACCTCAGTGTCCTCGTAGTCAGAGCAGTCCCAGCGGTAGGCCAGCGTGGCACTCTTCCGCTTCCAGTACTCCAGCAGCAGCACGGCCCACAGTGCCATGAACAAGCTGAAGAACACGGTGCCGCCGTGGTCGAACAGCCGGCCGGCCTGTGGCAGGGAGCGGGGGCGTCCAGACTTGCTTGGGACTGGAGGCCCCTTGTTCCTTCCAGTGTTCCTTCCTCCTGGAATGGGAGTGTGCATCCCACACACATCCCCCGACTGTGTATTTTTTGTTTGTTTGCTTGAGACGGAGTCTGGCTGTGTCGCCCAGGCTGGAGTGCAGTGGCGCGATCTCGGCTCACTGCACGCTTCGCCTCCCGGGTTCACGCCATTCTCCTGCCTCAGCCTCCCAAGTAGCTGGGACTACAGGCGCCCGCCACCACGCCCGGCTAAATTTTTGTATTTTTAGTAGAGACGAGGTTTCACCATGTTAGCCAGGATGGTCTCGATCTTCTGACCTTGTAATCCGCCCACCTCGGCCTCCCAAAGTGCTGGGATTACAGGCGCGAGCCACCGTGCCCAGCCCCCCGACTGTGTTTTGGAAGCACAGACCCACAGAGGGAGAGGAATTTTGCCTCAGGACGGCTCACACCCAGGTCTCACCCACACCTGACTTTGAGGGTGCGATTTGGGACTTTCTGAGCTGATATTTTCATGAGGTTTTGGACCTAGAGTTAATGCTGTAAGGGGTTGAGACTTTGGAGGATGCTGGGATGAGGTGAGTGTATTTTGCACGTGGGATGGACATGAAGTTTTGGAACCAGAGGATGACCTGTAGTGAGTTGAATTCTGGCCCCCAAAAGATATGTTCGTTGGGAACCTCAGAATGTAATCTTATTTGAATAAGGGCCTTTGTAGATGTAAGGTAAGGATCTCCAGATGAGAGTACTCTGGACAAACCCTTACAAGAGGGGAGAAGAAGAACCAGCACGCAGACACAGAAGGGAAGGCCAGGTGGAGATGGAAGCAGAGATTGGAATGAGGCGGCCACAAGCCAGGGAGGACCAAGGACTGCCAGCAGCACCAGAAACCAGGAGAGAGGCCTGGGGCTGAGTCCCCAGAAGTGGCCAAGCCTGCCAACAGCTTGATTCTGGACTCTGGCCCCGGGTCTGTGAGAATAAGCTTCTGCTGTTTTAAGTCCCCATTTGTGGTCCTAGGAAACATCCAAGTGGATTCCCAGAAGTGAGGTCAAACGGCGTCTGGCCCATCAGTAGTGCCAAGGGCTCTGGGTGCAGTGCATGTGGGGTACAAGTGAGGCCCTGAGGCCCCTGGGAAGGTGGACAGACCCAGGAAGCATGCCAGGCGGGAGGGGGGACAGTGGGGCTCAGAGACTGCAGGAGCCTCCTGCCCAGGTCTTGTAAGCTGGGAATTCTGCTCAGAAGTCCAAACCTTTGGTTCTACCTGTGCCCTGGGGTCTCCAGGGTTTGTCCGCCTTGGAGCCAAGGGCCAGGTGCCCCCAGACTGCCAGAGCTAGAGTCCTGGTGTGGGGTGTCCTCAAGTGGGAAGCACTAACATGGGCCACTCTGCCAAGTGCTGGGAGGTGTGTGCCGGGTGTAACCCCAGTTCCAGGCGAGAGAACAAAGGTTAAGGAGCTCATGGAGCGTTCTGCCTTTAGCTGGTGACAAGCAGGACAGGGGCTGGTGCAGGCAGAGCCAGGACCAGGACGAGGGGAGCTGCCCTCCTCATCCCCGACTCTCAAATCCCTTACCCCACCCACTTCTTCTCCTACCTGGGCCAGGGCACAGGCACCGGAGAGCAGCCAGAAAGGGCAGTCGAGGCAAAGTGGGCACATCTCGAAGCTGTCCTTGCTGCCACACAGTTCCTGCCTGCAAGGCATGGAGCGGAGGGGTGGGAGCTAATGGGGGAGGGGGGCTGCTTGCTCCTCCCAGCCAGGCGCCTCCCATGTCCTCTCTCCCTTGTCCTCTCTCCCTTGTCCTCTCTGTCCACCACTGCCTTTGCCAGGCCCAGCATTTCTTAAAAAAAATAGTTGTTTTAAAATATATGCCATGACAATGTCTGAGTTAAGTTTCTGAATTTCAGTTCCATGATAAACTAAAACACAAGCCCATTTATTAATATTATAAGAAAGCTTACATTATTATAATAAACAAGAGTGCCAATAAAATTAGCATGGGAGCACTCCTGCCCATCTGTCAGCCTTGGAACACTCCTGTCTACCTGTGTCAGCCTGGGAGCACTCCTGTCCACCTGTCAGACTGGGAGCACTCCTGACCACCTGTGTCAGCCTGGGAGCACTCCTGTCCACCTGTCAGCCTGGGAGCACTCCTGTCCACCTGTGTCAGCCTTGGAGCACTCCTGTCCACGTGTCAGACTGGGAACACTCCTGACCACCTGTGTCAGCCTGGGAGCACTCCTGTCCACTTGTCAGACTGGGAACACTCCTGTCCACCTGTGTCAGCCTTGGAGCACTCCTGTCTACCTGTGTCAGCCTGGGAGCACTCGTGCCCACCTGTGTCAGGCTGGGAGCACTCCTGTGCAACTGTGTCAGCCTGGGAGCACTCCTGTCCACCTGTCAGACTTGGAGCACTCCTGTCCACCTGTGTCAGCCTTGGAGCACTCTTATCCACCTGTGTCAGCCTGAGAGCACACCTGTCTACCTGTTTCAGCCTGAGAGCAGTCCTAGCTACCTGTCAGCCTGGGAGCACTCCTGTCCACCTATCAGCCTGGGAGCACTCCTGACCACCTGTCAGCCTGGGAGCGCACCGTCTACCTGTCAGCCTGGGAGCGCTCCTGACCACCTGTCAGTTTGGGAGCACTCCTGTCCACCTGTGTCAGCCTGGGAGCACTGCTGTCCACCTGTGTCAGCCTGGGAGCACTCCTGCCCACCTGTGTCAGGCTGGGAGCACTCCTGCCCACCTGTCAGCCTGGGAGCACCCCTGTCCACCTGTCAGCCTGGGAGCACTCCTATCCACCTGTGCCAGCCTGGGAGCACTCCTGACTACCTGTCAGCCTGGGAGCACTCCTGACTACCTGTCAGCCTGGAAGCACTCCTGTCCACCTGTCAGCCTGGGAGCGCCCCGTCTACCTGTCAGCCTGGGAGCGCTCCTGACCACCTGTCAGTTTGGGACCACTCCTGTCCACCTGTCAGCCTGGGAGCACTCCTGTCCACCTGTCAGCCTGGGAGCACTCCTGTCCACCTGCCAGCCTTTCAGCCATGTCCACAAGGCCCTCTGTGACACTCCTGAAGACAGGCATGTGCTCACCTCACACCTCAATCACCTCAAGCACCAGCTGTCTGCACAGGACCTAGCACCTAGGGGTCCCCCCGCCCCACACCCATCTGGAGGCCCAGCACCAGGCCCCAGAGCTGTGGAGAGGGAACACTCACGTGGGTATGTCTGAGAACACCAGGAAGCAGCCCACCAGGAACACCAGTGTGCCCACCACTGCCGCTGGCAGGAGCCAGCCTGTGTAAAACCCTGTAGAGAGGATGGCAGGGGTCCACCATCAGGAACCCAGGCTTGGGGGCCCCAGGTAGGGGTCTGCACAGCCATGCTTGTCCCCTAGGGACCACCCTCAGCCCAGCTTGGGGGCTGGGGCCCTATGTGAGGAGGCCAAGAGGTACACAGCTCTCCCTGGCAGCTCTGGCACGGCCCACCCTCCTGGGCCTCTGCCCTAGACTCTGGACACCCCTACCACATTGACCCCAACACCAGTGCTGCTGGGGCTCCAGCCCACCAGGCTCTCCACCTCTGGATGCCTTCTCCTCAGCCAGCTCACTCCAACCAACCTGCCCGGGACGGACAGAGAAGTCCCTCTACGTCCTGCCCACCACAGAGGTGTGGGCCCACCCGTGTTCCAGCCCCAGGGAAACCACGAGTCATTCCAGGTGCCTCCCTCCCCACCACCCAACCCCCACCCTGGCCCCTGCCTCATCTGACCACAGCCACAATCCCTCAGTTACCCCAGGCCCTCAGCATGTACCCCCACTGCCTCCCATAGGGCTAGTCCAGTCCTGGGCCTGGTGTCCTGTCTCCTGCCTGACTCAGTCCGGGCCTGGTGTCTTGTCTCCTGCCTGACTCTCTGCTGGCCAGAGTGACTGCTGTGAAATGCAAGTCTGCCTGGAGCCCAGATCCAGCCCTGGCCCTGCTTGCTCCCAGAAGCCCCCAGCCTGGCCGTGCTGTCCCAGGGTTGCTGCTCCAGGCCCTGAGATGGCCGGGTGAGTCCTGGCACACAGGAGCTGTCCCTCTGCCCTGATGCTGTGCCCCAGCTGCCCTTCCATGCCTGCCGGCCCCGCCCGCTGCCCTGGCTGGCTCCATTGTCTGGGTCCACTGTGGGGCTGTGTGTGGGGACGAGAAAGGGCTTTGGAAGTTCTGGGGCACAGAATGAAGGGGTTGGGGCTGACCCAGGATGGGGAAGGGAGGGTGCCAAGAGCTGAGTGGGGTGAGGGCAGCCAGGACCCAGGAGGAACAGCTCTGGGGTTGCCTGGGGCAGATGGGCATCTAGAAAGTGCTGGTCTGCTTGGAGGAGATAAGAGGCTTGGCCTGGACCCAGGCAGGGGCGACCTCCCTAGGATGGAAGTTCCTGGGGTGGCCCCAGGGCCTCATGGGCCAGTGACAGTCAGGGAGGGAGTCAGGAGAGACCCCCACTCAGCACTGTTACTGGAGCATTAGGAGGCCAGGGCCCGGCATCGTCATGGTGCCCAGTTAGAGTGAGTGGGCTTGGGGGGAGCCAGGAGGGCAGCCTGGTTGAGCCAAGAGCTGCGCCCACCGTCCAGGCCCCCACGCACGCTGCCCTCCAGGGGCACGGACTGGCAAATTGTTACAACCTGACACCAACCTGGGGGAACCCAGGTGGTCTGGGGGGCAGCGGGGGAGACTCACCGAGCCAGGCGAAGTAGAGGGCCACCTTCTCCCCGAAGTACCTGCGCACATGGTCCAGGGGCTGGTACTTGTTCCACTTGCCCCAGCGCGCCCAGTGCTGGAAAAGGACTTGGCGCTGGTTGAGGCGTGGGGCCTGCGGGCCCTCTGGGGGCGTCTTGAAGGGGCCCTGGGGGCGAGCGGCCTGTGGGTAGGAGGCTCCCCCAGCTGACCCCACTGGGCACTGTTGTAGGTGCAGGGGCTTCAGTGTGGGACATGGGCAGACAGGCCTGGGAGTCTGGGATTGCTCCATGAAGAAAAAATAGAGTAATGTGGAGGGGTGGGTACAGGGTGGTCCGGGAGGACCTCTCTGAGGAGGGGACATGTGTGGTGAGGCCCCTCTGACTCCTGGACTTCGAGGGTTCAGGGCGGGGAAGGGCCTGGAGAGGCCACCCTGAGAGAAGCCAGTGGCGGTGGTCCAGGGTCCAGCACCTTCTCTGGGTTGGAGAGTCCCCAGGCTCGTGTCCTGTGCTGTGCATCCTGGGCCCTGGCTGGCGGGAGGAGCCACCCCAGCAAGGTGGGACACCTGGCATTTCCACACCCACTTTTTCATTTAACCCTCATGACGGCGTTGGGGCAGGACTGGACCCCTGGCCACGCAGCAGTGGGCTCAGGCCTGACCAGGCCCCGGATGCCCTGGCTGCCTGCAAGGCCCCTCCCCTGCTCGGCCAAGGGGGAAGCCTTGAGCGGGTGGGGGAATAAATGGCCTCCTGCTCCCCACAGTGGCTGTTTTCTCAGGGATGATGGTAAGGCTGACAGGAACAGGTGCAGCAGCAGCTGCCCTGGTCAGTGCCTGCTTTGGCATTGCCTCAGTTTACCCAGCTTCTGGAGGGGGATAGGAGACCTGTCTTTCCCAGCAAGAGAAGCTACCCAGAGAGACAGAGCCATAGCATCTAGAGCCCAGGGACCGGCCTGTTCCCGTGTTGGGCACCGCAGTGTGGGCTGCAGTCCCCGCAGAGCCGGACCTGAGGCCCCGGACAGGCCACGGGATGGCCTGATCACATCGCCGCATGTGTGTGCATTTAGTGTTCTGACTCCTGGGTGGCCACGCCGGCTGACCATGCCTGCCCCACACCCGCCTCCCTGGGGGCCAACAGGACCCAAGGGGACTCATCTCCCATACCCAGGCTGGAGCCCCCAGCCCCCGAGCTCACGTCATGCAGGGGGAAGGCGGCACTGAGGACACCCTCTGCCAGCAGCTGGTGGATCCCAAGCAGGTTTTTCTTCTCGTGGCCGTACGGGGTCTTGGCCAGGATCTCAAACAGCTGCAGGGGATGTGGAGGATGGTGCAGGTCACTTGTCACGTGATAGCAGAACAGGGAAGTCCTAGCTAGCCTGTCTTTAGGCCAAGGCCATGGACGGCCTCCCTCAGCCTTCTGGTGACAATAGCGATCTGATGGAAAGGCTTGGGACTTTGTGTCACCACCGCACACGCAGGACGCCCCTGTGCCAGGGTAGTGCTCATTCTCCCACTGTGCAGGCTCAGAGTCCTTGACCAGAGCCACACGGCATGTGGGAGTCGAGTCTGCACCTGAAGCTGGGCCCCTGCCTGGCCGTGCGCAGCCCACTCTGGACCCGCACCCTGGGTGACGGTGAACGCTGCAGCCTGGTAGTCAGCTGTGTCCAGGGTGTGCCCTGCCCCCTACCTGGGCAGCCCACATGACTGTGTGCCCCGTGGTGGTCAGCAGGGCCTCTCCTGGGTAGGCCTCAGGAACAGGCCTCCTGCCGGGGTGCCTTGGGCCTGCCCCGCCTGGTGCCACCCTTCCTCCGACGCTGCAGGGCAGGTCTGCTCCCAGCCAGCAGGACCCACCCTGCCTGGGGCTAGTCTCGGCTGTCCCACGTGTCCATAGATCCAATATCTATTTTGAGCCCTGGGGTCCCGGAGGGGAACTGGGCCCTTCCCCACCCCTTCCCAATCCCAGGCCATGGCCTGCCCTGTGTAGCGAGGTGAGGTCAGCCTCTAAAGTTTCCAAAGCCTCCAGGCTCCAGGCCTCGGCCCTCTGGTCTCAAGCAGGCCTTTCTGCATCCATGGAGGCTGGGGGCTGGCAGGATCCTCAGAACCAGGTCAGGGTTTGGGGCCCGTGGCAGGGAACCCCCACTCACAATTTGGTGCCTCTTGGTGCTTGTGAAGAAGGTGTCCTGGTTGTCACTCCCGAGGAAGCTGTGGGCATGTGAACAGTGCAGAAGGTTTGGAGGAAGCTGTGGGCATGTGAACGGTGCAGAAGGTTTGGGGCCCGGGTGCCGGCGCGCACGCAGGAGCACAGGCCTGCGGACACAGCCCTCGCCCCAGGAGAAGCAGCTGGCTCCCCGGCAGGTCAGCAGCTCCCGATGATGCCTTTTCACATCCCCAGGAACAGGAGGCCACAGCAGGCCCCCAGATACCCAGAACCCCTCACCACACACAGGGTGGGGGGAAGCAAACTGTGGTTGGGCACAGGGCAGGGCGGTGTAGAGAGGGCCAGGCTGGCCAGGGAGCCCCATCCCGTGTGCCACCCTGAAGCTCCGTCATGGGGCCGAGGGTGCTCGTGGGCAGTGCGGACAGTGACTGGGTAGGGGCCCTCCCTGGGAAACCAGAATCTTGGGAAGCCATAGGTGGGGCAACACGGAGTGAGGTTGAATTTCCCACCAGCCCCAAAAGGAGGCATCCCGTGTGGCAGAAAGGCCGCCTTCAGCACTGGTTCCCCGACAGTGGTCCCTGCCACTTCTGGACTCCCCTAGTCTGTAGGCCTGGTGCCATAGTGCAACTGGCTTTGTCCAGTAGTAATGTGTGTGGACGACACACGTGTCGTTTCCAGGAGGGAGCCAGCATGGGCCAAACGTGTCCCTGTATTCTACCTCCACAGTTGGGGACGCTGTGATGAGACAGAGCCTCCATCGCCCGGGCCCTGAGAGACCGTGGTGAGCAGGTACCGCGCCGCCCCACCACATGTGTGCCTGAGCAGGAACTAGACCTCGCGTGTCCAGCCACTGGGCCTTGGGGGGGTTATCTGTCCTGCAGCACAACCGCCCCAGCCCGGCTGACGCAGCGGCATTTGGAAATGCAGACACGCGATAAGCGTGCGCACCTGGCCTCAGATTCCCTGCCGAAAACTCCAGGTGAGGAGAGTCCTGGGGAAGCACCAAGTTCCGCTCACTCATTCACCGACTCCCACTCACTCCTGTTCTTTCCTCCGACTGGCAGAGCCCCTGCCTTACCGTGGCAGCTTGTTCACTCTGAACCGGCAGGAGTAGTACTCGGGGGGTACGTCTGGCACAACCTCCAGCAGGACGTTGGGGATGCCCAGCCATGCCAGCAGGCCAGCTGACCAGTTGGAGGCCTGGTTGGGTAACTCCTGGAAGGAAACGTCAGTGGCTCCTCCCACTCCCGGGAGGAGGGCAAATGCCCCAGGTGGGAGTGGAGGTTGTGCAAGTTTGCAAATTGGGCAATGGGCGAAGGGGCTCCAGCAGAGGGAAGGAGCGTGGTAGACCCTGTGAGGGCCCAGGTGAGCCCCTTCCCCTCTCAGGGCCTCAGGCTCTGAGGCTGCTCAGCTTGTCAATTTGTAGCCCAGAGACCCTCAAGTGGAAAAGGGGTGGGAACCGGTAAGTAGCATGTCTCTGCCACCCGCATGCAGTGAGGGTCAGGCCAGCCAGTGCGGTGGGTGGCGGACCCACGTCCAGGCCCATCTTCCTGAGGTCACCTGGAGGCAGCCTTCTCCACCCCATGTCCATAGGCAGGGCCCTCAGCAGGTGGCCTGGCGGGGGTCTGGGCCTGGAGGGGTCAGCTCAGTGCACACGCACTGTTCACCCGACCCCACCTCCCGGGAGCCCACTGTGGGGGATGCCACCACCTGCCCTGTTTGCCCAGTGAGGTTTCTTGGGGCCTGGTGTCGGGGTGGGTAGGAGGAGCCCCTGAGGCCTCTGAGCAGGGAGCCCTCCTGAGGCTGTCGGCACTGGCAGCTGAACGCAGTGTGTGGGGACCGGGACCTCCAGGCCCACTCTGTCCCCATGCCTCCCACGTACCTGCAAGGGCAGCTTCAGGCGCAGGTCTTCGGCGTAGTAGCAGAGCACAGCCCAGGAGGCGCTGAGGAGGGCGTAGTGCACTGTGGTGTTCCCGTCCTGGACGTCCTGCTGTAGGCACCCAGGGCTCCGTGAGAGCCTGAGGGTGCATGTGTGGGGACATGTGTGCACGTATGCACATGTGTGTGTCCATTCGCACTCTTAGGAAAAGACTGGCATTTCTGTAGCCGTGGTAACAGCTGACTTTGAATCTCCTATTTGATACATGACACCTACTCCCATGGATACGCCTCTGAAAGCCAACCGGGCCTCGACAGCCCCGTTTGGGAGTCGGCCCCAGCAACAGATTTGCTGCAGACAGCACGCTGTTGGGACCGGCGTCACCTGCAGCCTCCCCTAAGGCTAGGGAGAACCTTGCCCTGCTGGCCAGACTATGCTGACGCACGCCCACCTCCTGGCTTGAGGGGCAGTGCCTCCAGCTTTTGGTTTTCAACATCGAACGGTCGCCTCACCTTTGATCAGTCACCAGGTGTACATGCATGCTGTGCACAGACATGTTTCCGTGTGTATGTGTGTGTACATATAGGTGAGCACTACTGTCTATGTTCACATGTGCACATGTGTGCCAACATGTGACAGGTGCTCCTGGAGCCCGGGGTGGGTTGAGACAGGGATCTGATTCAGTCCAGTGCACAAGTGCCTCCTCTGAGTGCATAACTGCTTTTCAGCACCACCCCCTTTAGTCCAGTGGCCTTCAGCCCTCACAGCCATCTGGGGTTCCCTAAGTGCCAAAGCCCCGGCCCCACCTTGGGCGAAGTGAAACAGAGTCAAGGGCAGACCCTGGCCCCCAGCTGGCCGTGATGTTCTGTGAGAGCTGAGAACTGTCCTGCAGACCGAAGACCAGGCACACTTTGGGCAATGTGCTGGGGCCACCGGCGTCCCCTGCAGTAGTCCCCCCTGCCCTCAACTAAAGGGCAAACCTGCTCGAGTCTGGATGATGACCTTGAAAACTCATGGGACCACGCCACCCAATCAGCTCTGTCCATAATAAAAGCAGGTGTCTTTCACCTCCACCTCCCAGACACTGAAGCAGATCCAAACTCAGGAGCGGGGTGGCTGTTAGCTCTGTGGGCTCCATGTGCCAACACCTGAGAAGGACTGGAAGGAAGCCAGGGAGAGCAGGGCAGGGAGGGGCACCCTGGGGTGGGGTGATGTGGCAAGTAGGGGCTGCTCCCTGTGTGTTCTGGACAAGGAGTAGGCAACGTGGGAATGAGAAGGTGGGTGAGAGAAGAAAGGCATGGAAGGTGGAGGGGAGTCGGATGCAGGACTAACTCAGTCCACAGCAGGTTAAAACCAACCAGGACACCATCATGACCAGGACAGCCAGCCAGGACTGGGGAAAGATGTCTGTCACACACGCCACCAGCAATGGCTAAGTGTCCAGAACAGACAACAAGCTCCTAAGCCTTAATAAGGAAGAGGCAGGTGAGGCCGGGCGTGGTGGCTCATGCCTGTGATCCCGGCACTTTGGGAGGCTGAGACAGGCAGATCCCTTGAGGTCAGGAGTTCATGACCAGCCTGGCCAACATAGGGTAACCCCGTCTCTACTAAAAATACAAAAATTAGCTGGGTGTGGTGGTACACACCTGTAATCCCAGCTACTCGGGAGGCTGAGGCAGGAGAATCACTTGAACCCAGGAGACAGAAGTTGTAGTGAGCCAAGATCACACCACTGTACTCCAGCCTGGGTGACAGAGTCAGACCCTGTATAAAAAAAAAAAAAAAAAAAAAAGGGCAGGTGACTTGAGAGGCTAAGGCAGGCAGATTGCTTGAGCCCAGGAGTTCCAAACCAGCCAGGGCAACAAAGTGAGACCTCATCTCTACAAAAAATTAGCCGGGCATAGTGGTGTGGGCCTGTAGTCCCAGCTACTCAGGAGGCTGAGCTGGGAAGATGGCTTGAGCCTCGGGAGATTGAGGCTGCAGAGAGCCGTGACTGCACCACTGCACTCCGGCCAGGGCAACAGAACAAGACCCTGTCTCGTTAGGCCTGGCGCGGTGGCTCACGCCTGTAATCCCAGCACTTTGGGAGGCCGAGGTGGGTGGATCACAAGGTCAGGAGTTCGAGACCAGCCTGGCCAACATGATGAAACTCCATCTCTACTAAAAATACAAAAATTAGCCAGGCGTGGTGGCAGGTGCCTGTAGTCCCAGGTACTCGGGTGGCTGAGGCAGGAGAATTGCTTGAACCCGGAAGGCGGAGATTGCACTGAGCCGAGATCGCGCCACTGCACTTCAGCCTGGGAGACAGAGCAAGGCTCTGTCTCAAAAAAGAAAAAAGATCCTGTCTCAAGAAAAAAAAAGAGAAAGGCAAGTGACCCAATAGAAAAAAGGGCAAAAGACACAAAAAGGCAATTCACAGTATTGGTAACATAAATGGACCATAAATGTGAAAAATGCTCGACCTGCAGCACTATTCACAACAGCAAAGACATGGAATCAGCCTCAGTGCTCATCAGTGGCGGACTGAATGAAGAAAATGTGGTACCTATGCACCACGGAATACGACGCAGCCGTAAAAAAGAACAAGATCATGTCCTTTGCAGGAACGTGGATGGAGCTGGAGGCCATCATCCTTAGCAAACTAACATAGAACAGAAAACCAAATCCTGTATATGCTCACTTATAAGCGGGAGCCAAACAATGAGAAGTCATGGACACAAAGGGAACAACAGACACTGGGGCTTACTTGACGGAGGAGGGAGAGAAGCAGAAAAAATAACTATTGTGTACTAAGCTTAGTACCTGGGTGACAAAATCATGTGTACAACAAATCCCCGTGACATGAGTTTACCAATATAACAAACCTGCACATGTGCTCCTGAACCTAAAGTAAAAGTTAAAAAAAAATCTCAACTTCTTTAAGAAGCAGGGAAAATGCAAATTAAAACCTGGTTGAGGCCAGAGGCGGTGGCTCATGCCTGTAATCCCAGCACTTTGGGAGGCCGAGGCGGGTGGATCACCTGAGGTCAGGAGTTCGAGACCAGCCTGGGCAATACGGTGAAACCCCGTCTCTACTAAAAATACAAAAATTAGCTGGGCATGGTGGTGGGTGCCTGTAATCTCAGGTACTCGAGAAACTGAGGCAAAAGAATCTCTTGAACCCGGGAGGTGGAGGTTGCAGTGAGCCGAGATCTCGCCATTGCACTCCAGCCTGGGCAACAGAGCGAGACTCTCTCTCAAAAACAAACAAACAAACAAACAAGCACACAAACCACGGTGAGCCACCACTATATCCCAACTGGTTGGTAAAACGTTAAAAGTCTGCAGTATCAAGTGTTGAGAAGATACAGAGCAAGGGGCCTCAGGCCACTGCCGATGGTGGAAATGGGGCCACCACGTGGGGAGTGGTTGGCCATATGCACATGCCTCGGCCCGGCACCCCTACTCCCAGAAGTCCCTGCACACAGGCACAAGGACACACACACACACACACACACACACACACACACACGAATGAATTGACAGTAGCTGATTTTCATAATCATCCCAGACTGGGAACAAGTCAAATGCCCATTCTCACGGCATCCATAAGCAAAGACTGGCATTCACATGAGAGCTGCCTGCGGCAAGGCAAGGGTGGGCCCCGGGGCAGCAGTCACTGGCAGCAGTGAGGCCCGCAGGAATGACCCCGCACATGATTCAGCTCTGCCAATCTCAAACAGACAAAGCCAGGCTGTATTGCTTGATGATGTAAAGTTGGCACTAAAATGGTAAAGAAACCCCAAGTGGGATGAATATAAAACTCAGGATCGATTACTCTGTGGAGAGGGAGAGGACAGGTGACAGCACAGCCTGCTCCTGGGGACAGAGGAAGGTGGTCAGAGGAGGGCAGAGAAGGAAGGAGCCGCTTGGACAGACCTGGCAATGAGCGGGGGACACAGCAGGGTGAGAGCTGGGCTCTGCACCCCAATCCCCAGCTGCCCCAAGCCCCACCTGCGCCTGCCTGTGCCCGCACACCCAGCATCCTCACGCCTAGTTCCTGTTTCTCACGCTCCCCAGACCTGTTGCTTAAATGATTCTAAGTGGTACCTACCATTATCACTGAAAGCAAACATGTGAAAGGACTTTTTAAGCTGTTAATTCTATAAGCACACTGAGAGTCATAAACACAAATGACACGCCTACCCAAAAGCTTTAATGTTGGAGATGGGACAGGTGAATGGCAAAAGTAGTGTCAGAGTTTTCAGGTGACCCTGAGGGCTCCGACTTCCATGAGAGAGCTGAGTGTGCAGGAGGGATCAATGTTTACCTCTGCCTCTGGACAGCAGCTCCCTAGCCACACGGAGGAGCTCACGGTGGCTGGGGGATCCAGCAGGACTTTGGGGCCTGATCTGCTCTGGGACTCTGGACACCATGCCCTCAGGCCTCATGCGGCAAGGTCATGGGTCACTGAGTGGACGCAGGGCCTAGGGCCCTGCCCATGACCGCCTCCACGTACCTGGTCTACACACAGCCCAGCCGCACGAAGATTATCCAGAAAAGTCTCCCGCCAGGTCCTGTGCATGTCTGTTCTGTCCCGGGCGGCACTGTCCTGCTGCCGGTCTAGCTTCAGGTCCTCCTCCCAAACAAGGACGAAGTCTGCTGGGAGCCAACAGGGACAGAGGCAGGAGCCTGGCTAAATGGCAGTGGCCGGCCCAGAGAAGGGATGCCAGCATCCCAGCCGGGACGCAGTGGGGAGCCAGGCACTTGGACACTCAGGGCCGGTTCCTTCCCGATCCCCTCTCTGGTCCCAGCCAGGGCTAGGAGGACTCCAGGAGCACTTCCAGGTTCCAGGACAGCCCTGCATTGGCCTGGGTGGGGAACGGAGGCCTGGAGAGGGGCTGGGTATGGCCCTCTGAGATCCCTGCTATGGTGCTCATCCCTGCAGGGTAAGTCCCAGACTCCTACAGGGGTCTTTAAGGACTTCAGGTGCAAGTCACTGTCAGACTTCCCTCCCTGCCACAGAGAATCATCAAAGCTGAAGAAAGTTTCCGAAGCCCCTGATTTTCTGGCATGAGACAGCAATGGATGCTGGGCTCAGGCCCTCCAGAGAAGAGGAGCGTGCGAGGTGAGCCTTCCCTTCCCTTCCCTTCCTCCTGGGGCATTTCCCAAACGACAGGGAGGGCAATAGAGCCCAAGCAGAGGCATTGGTGGGTGAAGCGAATGGGCGTTCGAATTAGGTGCTGCTAAGGGGGCTGGAGCTTGGGAAGAAGACGGAGCCACCGGGTCTGTGAGAAAGTCCCCCAGGTCCTTGGAGCACCAAGCTATTCACACACAGAGGCAGCTGCTGGAGGCCCATGGCTGACAAAGATTCCAGAGGGATACACAGTGCTGGGGAATCTGAGCTCCAGCTGGAACACGCTGGTCATCCAGCAGAGACTCGCAGGCCATACCCGAGGAGTAAGGACAACGGAGTCCCCTTAACTGCAGGGGATCTATTCCAAGATCCCGGTGGATGCCTGAAACTGTGCAGAGTAACAAGCCTATATATACTGTCTTTCCCTATACATACCTATAATACGTACATACCTATGATATACATTCCTATGGTGAAGGTTAATTTATGAATTAGGTAAAGTAAGAGATGAACAATAACTAATAATAAAACAGAATAATTATAACAAAATGCTGCAGTAAAAGTTATGTGAATGTGGGCATTCTGTCTCCCTCTTTTAAAATATCTTATTGTGGCTGGGTTTGGTGGCTCATGCCTGTCATCCCAGCAATTTGGGAGGTCGAGGCAGGTGGATCACAAGGTCAGGAGATCGAGACCATCCTGGCTAACACGGTGAAACCCCATATCTACTAAAAATACAAAAACAAAATTAGCTGGGCGTGGTGGCCGGCACCTGTAGTCCCAGCTACTTGGGAGGCTGAGGCGGGAGAATGGTGTGAACCCAGGAGACAGAGCTTGCAGTGAGCTGAGATCACGCCACTGCACTCCAGCCTGGGCAACAGGGCAACACAGCGAGATTCCATCTCAAAAAAAAAAAAAAAAAAAGGAAATAAATAATTTCTATATACCTATGACACATAGGCAGTGAAATTTTCCAAGTAATGCTATTTGGAATACATCTACTAAAAGATGTGCAAGATCTCACGAAAGCAGCAAAAAAAAAAAAAAAAAAAAAAAAAAAAAATTAAAGGCCAGGTGCGGTGGCTCACACCTGTAATCCCAGCACTTTGGGAGGCCGAGGCGGGCAGATCACTTGAAGTCAGGAGTTCGAGGCCAGCCTGGCCAACATGGCGAAACCCCGTCTCTACTAAAAATACAAAATTAGCCAGGCGTGGTGGCGCATGCCTGTAATCCCAGCTACTCGGGAGGCTGAGGCAGGAGATCACTTGAACCTGGGAGGTGGAGGTTGCAGTGAGCCAAGATCGTGCCCTTGCATTCCAGATGGGCAACAAGAGCGAAACTCTGTCTCAAAAAAAAAAAAAAAAAAAGAAAAAGAAAAAAAGAAAGAAAAAAAAGAGAAATTAAAGTAGACCCAAATAAATGGAGAAAATACCATATTTGAGGATTGAAAGACTCACTTTCTAAATATGGGAAATAATACATCAGGCATATGTTAATCCCTTTGACACAAAACAGAACACACAAAACTGACAAAACTTTAACAATACCAGGCCAAATGGATTTTAAGACACAAAGCATGATTATGGATAGACAATTTTCTAGGCACAATTAATATTGATAAAAGGCATGATTTTCTCAGAGGATAGAATATATTCTACCTTTATATGAAAGTTTAAAACGATTGTATCTCGGGAGGTGCCGTCTTGGAATGAAGGGTGAGGAGCTTCTGGTAGCAGGAGATGTGGTCTGAGGGCCTGGTGGGGCTGGGAGGGAGGGGTGGGCCTGTGGCTGCGCAGGCAGCTGTGAGGATGCCTTAAGCCTCACACACACAGAGGGGGCGTGTGGAGGATTTTGAGAAAATAAGGGCTGTCTACGTTTTAAAAAACCATCTTAGGCTGGGCGTGGCGGCTCACACTTATAATCCCAGCATTTTGGAGGCCAAGGCGGGCGGATCACCTGAGGTCAGGAGTTCAAAACCTGCCCGACCAACATGGCGAAACCCCGTCTCTACTACAAACACAAAAATTAACCGGGCGTGGTGGTGCGCACCTGTAGTCCCAGCTGCTCGGGAGGCTGAGGCAGGAGAATGGTGCGAAGGGAGGCAGAGGTTGCAGTGAGCCGAGATTGTGCCACTGCACTCCAGCCTGGGTGAGAGTGAGACTCCGTCTCAAAAAAAAACAAAAAACAAAAAACCAACCAACCAAACAAAAAACCATCTTAACCACATTCAAGTGTCCAGGTCATTGGTACTAAGGACATTGACATTCTTGTGCAGCCATGACCACCATCCATCTCCACCGAATCCCTACGCCCATTAAGCACTAACTCCCCCTCCCCCTCCCCAGCCCCTGGCACCCACCAGTCTACCTTCTCTCTCTATGAATTTGACTCTCTGGGGACCTCATATAAGTGGAATCACATTTGTCCTTTTGTGACTGGCTGATTTCACGTAGCATACTGTCCACAAGGCTCATCCCCGTTGCAGCCTGTGTCAGAATTTCCTGACTTTTTAAGGCTGAATAAATCCGTTGGATGTAAATACCACATTTTGCTTATCTAGTCATCTGTAGGTGGACACGTGGATGGCTTCCACCTTGATATGGGCTGAACTAAGTTTCTCCAAAATTTGTATATCAAAGCCCCACCCCACAGTCCTCAGAATGAAACTGTATTTGGAGATTAGGTCATTAAAGACACATGATGGCTATTAGGGTGTGCCCTAATCCATGACAACTCGTGTCCTTATAGGAGGAAGAGACCCCGGGGGTGTGAGGACACAGGGAGAAGGCGCGTCTGCAAAAGCGAAAAGAGAGGCCTCTAAGCCACCAGCCCTGCCTCACCCTCACCTCCGGCTTCAGCCCCAAGACTGTGAGAAAAGAAAGTTCTGCCATCTAAGCCCCGCAGGTCGTGGTACTTTTTTTTTCTTGGAGATGGAGTTTTGCTCTTGCTGCCCAGGCTGGAGTGCAATGGCGCGACCTCGGTTCACCGCTACCTCCGCCTTTTGGGTTCAAGCGATTCTCCTGCCTCAGCCTCCCGAGTAGCTGGAATTACAGGCATGCGCCACCACGCCTGGCTAATTTTGTATTTTTAGTTTCTCCATGTTGATCAGGCTGGTCTCGAACTCCTGACCTCAGGTGATCCACCCGCCTCGGCCTCCCAAAGTGCTGGGATTACAGGCGTGAGCCACTGTGCCTGGCCCAGGCTGTGGTACTTCTTATGACAGTCCCAGCAGACGAATGCACGCCTTCCAGCTACAGTGAATGATATTGCGGGTGTACAGATATCTCCCCAGGGCCCCCATCCCGTGCTCGTGGGCGCTCACCCAGGGAGGACATGCTGGCTTTTATGGGAACTCTGTGCTGAATTCTCTGAGGAACTGCTGTTTTCCTTAGCAGCTGTACCATTTTACACTCCCTCCAGCAATGCACAAGTGAGCCAGTTTCCGCTTATCCTCATCAACACTTGTGATTTTTTTTTAAGTAGTAGCCATCCTAGTGGGAGGAGGTTAGGGTCTCTCTGGTGCTGAGGGGACAGCAGGGTGGGCGGGGTGGGTGCTGGGAGCCCGGCTGGTGCTGGTGCAATCCCCTGGAGTTGGTGGTAGCTCCGGGCAGACAGAGGCAGTGGGTTGGGGGTGGATCAAAGATTTTGAAGGTACAAAAGGGGTGGAGTGCAAGAGATAAGAGTCAGAAATGACCTGAGTTGTGGCTGAACAGCTGGAGGATGGTGGAGGGGACTGGAGCAGGAGGGAGGGGGCAGCCCTGTCCACTCTCCAGAGCCCTTCCGGCCCCACCCCCTCAGTAGGGAGCCCCCTTTCCTGCTGTTCTTCCTGCTGTGGTTTGCTCACCCCGAGGCCCTCACCCCAGTGCCCCATCCCCAAGCAACTGGCCCCAGAGTGGCTACTGAGGAGGCTACCCCAGCCTGCTGCCCCTGGGGGCACCCCTGTGGTGTCCCCACCCTCAGGACCAACACGGGTGTGGTACAGGTGCTGGGAGGGACTCACCGATCCGGGGCTTGGCAGGGCTCCCAGCTCTGCAGGCGGCCGCTTGCTGTCCACCTGGCTGGAAGGCATGGAGGATGGAGAAGCATATCAGCATCAGCATCTGCCCGCGATGACTACACCCACCCCGCCCCACCCTGAGGCCGTCCTTGCCTCCAACCCGTCCCCGCCCTGCCCCAGAACACTCAGGACCACAGAAGAATGTTCGGCGGGTGGGTAGGGGGTGGAGGTCAGGGTGGAGGGGGAAGCCCCGCTGCTGTGTGGGGGCACAGGATGCGCAGGCGCGGGGAGCGGCAGGCAGGGCCAGAGGGCACCACCAGCCCTGGGCCTCCAGCCGGCTCCCCTCCTCCTTGGGCCAGGCCCATGGCAAGGGTCAGGTTGGTGGGAAGCATGGCCAGGACCAGGGGTGCCTGCCCTGCTGGCCTCCAGGGGCAGAGGGGAGCCAGACTGCTCCCAAAGGGGCCCTGAGGACAGAGTTGGCCATGGCGACCGAGAGTGTCTGGATGCTCGGGGTGAGAGGCCTTGTGCCCTCCTTGGAGGCTCATCTCAGCTGTGCTTGGGGCGGCAGGAAGGGGTCCCGTGTCCACCCGCAGGCTGCTGGGGCAGACGTGTGGCCCAGGAGAACCAGGAAGAGGGCCCTCCACGGCCAGGGCCTCCCGCATGGCCTTGAAGGCCCGGGACCCAGCCTCTCCCCACAGGCTCACAGCGTATCCATGGCCTCCTAGTGACAAGGTGGAGCCCTACAGATGGCCCTGGGTGCTGCTGTGGCCCTGCACTGACTGGGACTGGCACCACAGGGAGGGCCCCGCCCTGGTCTTGCCTTTGCCTGGCCAGGCCCCCCTTACCCTCCTGGGGCTCCTGTCTGAACATCAATGGGTTCTGCTCGGTTCTCCGCAGCCAGGCCGGGCCAGGCGGGCGGTGATCTGACTGTGTGTGCTGAGGACTGGGTGGCGAGGGCTTGGGGGTTGCCAGGGGATGCAGGGGAAACACGGTGATGCCCATCCACCCCCAGAGGCTCTGGGCCCAGGGTGGGGGCACAGACCCAGGCAGGGGAGGACCTCTCAAGTCGCACCACAGTCTCCTGGGTGCTGTTACCTCCGAGGCGTGGGCTGTGCTCCCGTAAGAGCCCCTCTTCTCTGCCTCAGCGGGGCTCACATCGATCAGGACGGTGCTGTCCTCTTCCTGGGCCCGTCGCCGCAGCATCCTGCTCCTGCACCCACCAAGGCCGGGTGGGGACGGGGGTCAGAGAGGGGATGCGTGAGACCCGTTCCTGGGGCCACCACACTGCCTGCAGTGAGCTCACTTTACAGACTCGACTCGGAGTAGAATGGGGCTGGGCTGGCTCGGCAGACTCTCCTGGCCATGAGCACATGGAGAACCCCCTAGCCGGCCACTAGCTCCAGGAAGAAACCAGTGCCGGGGCGGGAGCGTCTGGCAGGCCTGGCACAGCAGGCGTCTGTCTGTCCATCCAGTGAGTGCCCGTGTCCCCCAGCCCTGAATGCCGTCCACTCTGCCTGGGTACTCAGTGGAGCCTGAGAAGGCCCAGAAAGGTAGGCATGGAGTACAGACACCTCTCCCTCTCTTATCTGTAGGGTGGAGCCATGTGAGCCAGGGACAGGAAACCCCTCAAGTCGCCTGCCTTCGCTCATGGCCTGAGGACCCAGTGCCAGGACCCATAGGCCCTGAGCTCCCCAGCAAGGCGGGCCTGATGGAGCCCGGCCTCACAACTCTTGGGGGTCCCAGCTTCCTCCCGCACCTTTGCCCCGGGGGTCTCTCTCTGTGGGAGGACAGGTGCTGTGGCTGCTAGTCTCGGGCTGGCAAAACGGGGCCAGGAGCACGACATCTGTGGCCCTGGAAGGAGAGGGTTCGAGCTGGGGCTGGCATTTGGAGCTGCGATGATGACCGGAGGGTGTGACCATGGAGGCGCCGCAGGAGGTCGGAGGGGCAGCCTTCTAGTTCTACCCTTCGCTTCACATTAGCGGAGGCCCAGAGGGACAGAGACTGAGCCTGGGCCGCCTGCACCTGCCTAACCCTGAAGCCTGAGCCAGGTCTCAGTGTTAGGACTCGGACCCGGCCCCAGGCTGGGAGCCTCACTACGGACTGTGGGGTGTTCCTGGAGGAAAGTCCCTGAGGAGTTTCGGCCACCCAGCAGCCCCTCATGCCCCCATCCTGCTGTGGTGGGCAGGCGGGCCCCTCCTCAGAGCTCTCTGCAGAAAGAATGGGGATGCCCCCACCCCAACGAAGGGCTCCATGGGGGAGCCCCTGGGCAGGCAGGAAGCCAACCCCAGCTGGGTGTACCCCGTCCAGAGCCGCACTGAGCGTGTGTCCCTCCTCGTGCCCCAAGGGGCTTTGGGGACCAGGGCGGGCCCTGGCACTGCCTCCCCACAGGCCAGGGTGTGTGAAAGTCCCGGTGGGCTGGGGTGCTGCCCTGCCTCCCTAGAGTCCAACGCTCCACCTTCTCCCTGTGGCCCACACGTCTAGGCTGGGTCCCCACCTGGCACAGTGGCTTCCGGAAGAGGTCTCGGAGGTCATGGCCCACCTCTCAGCGTGAGCCTGGTCTCGGCAGTAGAGTCCCGTCCTCACTGCGGGACAGAGGGTGGGGAGGGGTGGCCCTTGGAGCCCCGCCCAGGCAGTGGCAGCCATTCGCATGCCCTCACCTTGCCTGCAAGTGGGCCAGGAAGCAGGCAGGGGAGGTGCCCAGCACAGCTGGCCAGGGCAAGGCTTCCCGGCTCCTGGAGCAGGATCTATCTTTGTTTAAATAGGGGGTGTGGGGCTCAGAGCTGCAAACAGAGGCAGCCCACTTGGCTGGGCTTTCACACACCCACATGCAAATGCTGCCGTCCTCCTGGGAACCTTATTTGCTTAGAGATTTCAGGGCTGGCATCAGCTGCCATAGTTGCTGCCTTGGAGGGTCTCGAGGAGGTGGGATTCTGCAGGAACAGCCACAAGTGCCACCTCTGCTGGAAGCCTTGCCAGGCAGACCTCGTAAGCTCTGTTTATGTGGGGGGAAACTGAGGCTCCTTGAGGTTACGTAGCATGTGCTGAGTGGTGGGCCAGGGTTTCACCTGGGGGTTGGGGAGACTGGGAGACCCAGGTCACACTGCTGGCTCTGCTAATGCCTGAGGGGTGACCTCAGGCACATCCCATGCTCAGGGCCCCATCTGCAAAAGGACAGGAGGGGTCCTAGCCTTCCTCCCATCCTTTCCGCCCTCCTCCTCGTCCTCATTCTCCTCCTAGCCCTCCTGCCCCTCCTCCTTTCTCCCCCTCCTCCTCCTATCCTTTCTCCCCACCTTCCCTCTCCTCCTTCTCCTCCTATTGTTTCTCCCCCCTACTCCTCCCTCTCCTCCTCCTCCTATCCGTTCTCCCCTCTCCCTCTCCTCCTATCATTTCTCCTTCCAACTCCTCCTCCTCCTCCTATCCTTTCTCCCCACTCCCCCTCCTCCTATCATTTCTCCCCCTCCCCCCACTTCTCCCTCTCCTCCTCCTTCTCCTCCTTTCTCCCCACTCCCCTCCTCCTGTTTCTCCCCATCACCCCCACTTCTCCCTCTCCTCCTCCTTCTCCTATCCTTTCTCCCCACTCCCCCTCCTCCTATCGTTTCTCCCCCTCCCCCCCACTTCTCCCTCTCCTCCTCCTTCTCCTCCTTTCTCCCCACTCCCCTTCTCCTGTTTCTCCCCATCACCCCCACTTCTCCCTCTCCTCCTCCTTCTCCTCCTATCCTTTCTCCCCGCCCCTCCTCTTCCCCTCTCCCTCCCCCTCCCCCTTTCCTCCTTGGTGCCTGGCAGTGTCTGAGAACCTACCACCCGTGCTCCTCGCCCTCCATGCACAACTGCACTGGGGAGCCCCAAGCTCAGCTTGCTGTTCCAGGTGTCCCCTTCTGCCTGTTGAAATCCCTCCAGGCGGACCCTCATCCTGGCTGCAGCTTTCCCTTATACCTATGCCCCTCTGTGCTTGGCACCTCCCAAGGGGCCCTGTTCTTGGACCTGTGTTGTGCCCCGGAACAGCGGGAAGGCCCTGCAGGCCAGGTTCCCTGTCAGCACCAGCAGAGCCTGGGCGGCAGGACCTTGGGGCCCTGGGCCTCAGGGCATCTGCATGAGAGGTCTCTGATGTGGCCAAGCTCGGCCTGCAGGCGCCTGAGGTGGATCCCTGGACGAGGGCTGGACTGGGGAAGTGCTCCAGAAACCAGGAAAGGAGTCGGGAGGCAGGAGGGGAGGGAGGATGAGCGGGGCACCATCTCCCCAAGACCTGTGGAGGGTGGCCTCAGCCTGCCATGGGCACTCTGCAGGGGAGGCAAGACGAAGCGTTTCCTCACCTGGATGCAACTGTAGGCTCTTACTCTGCTCAGTCATTGGCCAAGGACCCTCCCAGGAAGACATGCCACCTCCCAGGAGCTCCTGGCTCTCTGCTCTTGGTGACAAAGTGGCTCTGGTGGCCTCAGGGCTGTCTACTCAAGAGCTTCAGGGCCGGCTGCTGGAGGTGACCACACCCCAGTGGGAGCCCTTTCAGCGACAGTGCACGCACAACACCTAAAGGGGGTTCGGCCCTGAGGAGTGTCTTTCCATTTTTACTTCATACAACTCTGTTTGGGTGGGTGGTTTTTCAAGTTGTGTTACTTCTGAGGGAAAGGAAGGAAGGGAGGGAGGGAGAAAAGCCGCAACAACCAGCACAGGGGGCTCGCCAGGTTCCAGGCCTTGGGAAGAGCCCGGCCCAGAAGAGCCCAGGCCCAGAATCTGCTGCACCATCTTTCTTTGGCTGTAACATTTTTTTTTTTGAGACAGAGTCTCGCTCTGTCGCCCAGGCTGGAGTGCAATGGCGCCATCTCGGCTCACTGCAAGCTCCGCCTCCCGGGTTCATGCCATTCTCCTGACTCAGCCTCCAGAGTAGCTGGGACTACAGGCGCCCGCCACCACGCCTGGCTAATTTTTTCTATTTTTAGTAGAGACGGGGTTTCACCTTGTTAGCCAGGATGGTCTTGATCTCCTGACCTCGTGATCCGCCCGCCTTGGCCTCCCAAAGTGCTGGGATTCCAGGTGTGAGCCACTGCGCCCGGCTGGCTGTAACATTTACGGACATACTTAGGGTGTAGTTAGTGGAGGTGGAAGTGGTGGTGAAGAGCCCACACTGAAGTTCAGCCTCCTTCTGAGGCTCCTTCTGAGGCTGGAGGCGCGTGCAGGGCTCCCTCCATGAGGACCCTGGCACTGCGCCCCAGCCACATGGGAGCCCTGCTGGACGGACGGTGGCTGGGTCGCAGGGGACAGACTCTTGGATGCCTGCACTGCCCGCTTTCTAACCTTCCTGTCTGCAGGTGCAGCCAGCAGCCCAGCTTCCTGTGAGCGGCGGCTCCACACAGGCCACTGGCCCCTGGTGTCTGAGTTGCCCACTCTGGCCCTTGGCCTGCGTTTCCGTCAGGATTCCTGTCTCCTTTATTTGATGTGTGGGAGTTCTAAATGGTAAGCCTTGCCAGTTTTAAAAGCTGCAAACACCTTCTCTTAATCTACTGTTGCCATTATTCAGGTATTATTCATTATTTTTGTTCTATGTAAAATTTTATGTAAATAAACCCATCAAAATCTTGTCTTACAGTTGTGTTTGTGGAGTTTTTTTTTCGAGATAGAGTCTTGCTCTGTTGGCCAGGCTGGGGTGCAATGGCGCAATCTCAGCTCACTGCAACCTCCACCTCCTGGGTTCAAGCAATTCTCTTGCTTCAGCCTCCTCGAGTAGCTGGGATTACAGGTGCCTGCCACCATGCCCGGCTAATTTTTTGTATTTTTAGTAGAGACGGGGTTTCACTATGTTGGCCAGGCTGGTCTCGAACTCCTGACCTTGTGATCTGCCCACCTCGGCCTCCCAAAGTGCTGGGATTACAGGCATGAGCCACCACACCCGGCCTTGGGGAGTTTTCTCTACTGCTAGCTCACATATCCGCCTTCCCACATTCTTTTTTCTTTTTTGGGGGTGTGAGACAGGGTCTCACTCTGTCGCCCAGGCTGGAGTGCTAGTGGCGAGATCTCAGTTCACTGCAACCTCTGCCTCCCGGGTTCAAGCGATTCTGCCACCTTAGCCTCCCGAGTAGCTGGGACTACAGGTGGCTGCCACCACGCCCGGCTAAGTTTTGTGTTTTTTTAAAGTAGAGATGGGTTTTCACCGTGTTACCCAGGCTGGTTTGGAACTCCTGAGGTCAAGCAATCCACTCGCCTTGACCTCCAAAAGTGCTACGATTACAGGCACGAGCCACCATGCCCAGCCTCCCACATTATTTTCTACTGATTTCCTATTTCACCACCGCCCATGAATCACCAATTGCTCTGGAGCCCATCCTGCGTGTGATGCCAGGGAGGGGCAGTGTTCATTTTTCTACATAGCACACTCTGCCAACATCATGAGGACACTGTCCACCCCTCCCCGACCCCCGGACACTTTTCCCAGTCCCCGAGTCCCCTGGGTTCCTGCTGAGGTGTCCCTGTCTTGGTGCTGTTAGGTCAGGCCTCCCCCTACACTCTCACTGTGGGTTTGCAGCACTCAGGATCTGGTAGGAAAGCGTCTCCCCCAGCTCTTTTTCAAAATGAATTGAATCACAATGTTGACTTTTTTCTTCCATATACATTTTAGAATTTGTCGGGCACGGTAGCTCATGCCTATAATCCCAGCTTTTAGGAAGGCAGAGGTGGGAGGACAGCTTGAGCCTAGGAGTTTGAGACTTGCCTGGGCAATATAGCAAGACCCTGTTCGCCAAAAAAAGAAAAAGAAAAAGCCGGGCACGGTGGCTCACTCCTGTAATTCCAGCACTTTGGGAGGCAGAGGCAGGTGGATCATGAGGTCAAGAGATCAAGACCATCCTGGCCAACATGGTGAAACCCCGTCTCTTCTAAAAATATAAAAATTAGCTGGGTGTGGTGGCATGTGCCTGTAGTCCCAGCTACTCGGGAGGCTGAGGCGGGAGAATCGCTTGAGCCCGGGACGTGGAGTTTGCAGTGAGCATAGATCGCGCCACTGCACTCCAGCCTAGCGACAGAGCGAGACTCTGTCTCAGAAAAAAAAGGAAAAAAAATTAAATTTTAGAATTTAATGTGTCTCAAAAAATCAAATGGTGGCTGGGTGCGGTGGCTCGCCCCTGTAATTCCAGCATTTTGGGAGGCTGAGGTGGGCGAATCACCTGAGGTCAGGAGTTTGGGACCAGCCCGGCAACATGGCAAAACCCCATCTCTACTAAAAATACAAAAATCAGCTGGGTGTGGTGGCGGGTGCCTGTAATCCCAGCTACTAGGGAGGGTGAGGCAGGAGAATCGCTTGAACCCGGGAGGTGGTGGCTGCAGTGAGCTGAGATTGCGCCATTGCACTCCAGCCTGGGTGACAGAGACCGACTCCTTAAAAAAAAAAAAAAAAAAAAAAAATCAAATGGCATTTTGATGAGGATTGTGCTGGATTTAGCATACCTTTCCTCATCACTTCCACATTTTTTGTACGTTTGTAAAAATGTCTGTTAAAGAACAGATGGCTGGGTATTAATTTGGAGCCTTTTAAAACTTACTTGTTTTGAGACAGGGTCTCCCTCTGTCACCCAGGCTGGAGTGGGTACAATCATGGCTCACTGCAGCCTCGACCACATTGGACAGTACGGTTCTAGAGTCCTGGTTCCTCAAGTAGACGGTTCTAGAGTCTAGAGTCCCGGAGGCAGAAGGGACCTTGGTGACCACATGATGTGGCCCTCATTCTGCGGGAGGAGAAATCTGAGACCCTGGGAGGTGACGATGCCCTGGTAGCATTAAATCCAGACTTCGGGTGTCTGTCAATGTACATTTTATATTAAAAAAGCCAAAATAACAATGGGGTGAGAACAGGAGGCCACTATACCAGTGGCCAAGAGTTCAGATCCTTGGAGGCCGTCTTTGGAGAGGCTCAACGGGACTCGCATTCTGGCAGCAGCACAGCACCGTGTGGGACACAGGACACCCTCCCCACACCTGAGCTCTCACCCACAGGCAAGGGATGTGGCGAGAACTGACGGGCACACGTGAAAGCAGTCAGCCCTGCCTGGCGCTCTTTGAAGGAGAGCTCTAAGGAACACAAGCACACAGGGCTGAGTCAGCTTTTACCCATGTTTTTTTAACTTACCTAATTTTTAAAAAATTGAAAATGGCTGGGTTAAAAGACTAAAAAACCTCGGTTGTTGCAGGTCAGGACTGCCTGAACCCTGCACACCAGGACTAGGGCCAGCTAGGCCAGCCCCCGAATGCCACTCGGACAGCACGTGAATGCCTGTAAAGCACTCTCAGGCCCTGTGTTTCACACGACTCAGGCAGGGACTGTGACTGCCTTCTGAGAGAAGGAAACAGGAATTTCTAGCGAATGAACGCAACGTGTCTTATGTTCTCTCTGTGGCTACAATAACTGTCAACAATCACCCAGGAGGACAGTGTGGCAAGATTTAATTGCAACGGCATCTGAAAATGGTGTGTGGCGTCGCGCGCGCCAGCTATCGTCAGTGCCTTTATTGCCATTGGGTTTGTGACTGTTGATATAGTGACGACCTCAGGAGCAACAGGTGGGTTAAAAACCCGTGGCTGGGCAGTTCTTCCGAGGAGAGGGACCACATGAGGAGCAAGGAGGACTCAGAACCTGACGAACGTGGCATCGATCTGCCGCACAGAGGGGAGGGCGAGCATGACCTTCCGCCGGTACTGGGGGTCCTTCTGCAGGGGGTTCCGCTCCAGGTACACTGTCTCCAGGCTCCTGGCTCCCTTCAGCTCGTCGAGGTCGCTCCAGCTCTCAAGGAGATTGTCGTTCATCTGGGGACACACACAGCAGAAAAGCCTTTAGAACCAAACAGCCCAGCCCTCGACTCTGGTGGGGTCCACTAGCCACCCTCCTCCTTCCCACTCAGAAGATGGCGAGCAGGTGTGGGTCTTCCCTGGCACCTCATGGGACCTTCCATGGCCTCTTGGTGCATCCTGGCCACCTTCAGCTGCATCCCAAGTACAAGTTACCTGTCCATAGCCAACCCTGGGCCAGTCACTATGACGGGGCCAAGTCCACATTCAGGTCAGCAGAGGAAGGACAAAGCAGTTCTGGCCACCTGCCTGCTACACTCGTCCATAGGCAAGTGTCAAAGCAGGGTGGGCTGCACTTTCTACAAACCAGTTCTCAGCCATCATTCCCAAGGCTGCACTCTGCGCCATCACTTTGACACAGCAGACAGAGGCCGCTCTACTTAAAACTCTCAACTCTTCTGTAAATTACCTCTATGGCTCTCTCCACAAGGAAGTCCCAGCTGCTGCTTTCACCCAATACCAAGTGCAGGGACACAAATCGTGAGCAGGTGGGATCCAGAGGTCTGAGTTGCAGGCTACATTTTACCATCTTGGCCCTGCCATGCCCAGTTGGAGGGACCTGCCTTTGGCAGGAAGAGTTCTCTTGCATTTTTTTTTTCTTTTTGAGACAGAGTCTCGCTCTGTCGCCCAGGCTGGAGTGCAGTGGTGCCATCTCCAGAACAAGGGGAGCCAGTCCAGCTTCAAACCCTGTTGGTCTGACCCTCCCTTTCAAACACCTTGTGTGTAGAAATCACATGTTCAGAGCTGCCCGGCCTCAGGGCCTGCTAGGCAAACCGCGGTGGCAAGAGCACGGGCACTGCTCCTGAAGAGGCAGCTGGACTTGACTGTGAACCTACAATGGGCACAGGCAGGGGCACTCGTTATAGGGTGACAGATTTCGACTCCTTTTACAGGGAAGTTAGGACGGGAACTGTCCATGTGGAACGGAATGCAAGCAGGGGCGTTTTACTCTGGGGCCCACACTGCCCACTGCCCTGCCCACAGCTGTGGTCCGACTGGGGGGTCCCTGCATGGACTTCTGGACCCCTGCTCTGCACAGCTCCCCTTCTCTCTGGGGCCCTGTCTGGCACACTCTAGCCGCCAGAGATGTTGATCTCTGCCTCTTCCACTCGAAAGTACTGTGTTCTGCTTGGGAAACATCCCAGGTAAGGAGTGGGGTGATCACGGGGCTCGCGCTGGAACTCCCTCCTCAGAGCCTGCAGGTGCGTGCTGCCTGCTGTCCACTGCCTGAATAGAGTTGTTTCATATTTTTCTATCTGTCTGTGGCAGGAGGGCTAGTTTTGCACCAGGTCCACTGTCACAGCCAGGCTGTCTTTAGTAACTTACCGTGTGTCAGGGGCCTCCCAGAGAGGAATATAACGTGCATCTCACAGGTTCGCCTGTTTGAGGAACCCTATTTTCTCTTTTTTGAGATGGAGTCTTGCTCTGTCGCCCAGGCTGGAGTGCAATGGGGCAATCTCTGCTCACTGCAACTTTCGCTTCCTGGGTTCAAGCGATTCTCCCACCTCAGCCTCCCAAGTAGCTGGGATTACAGGCACTCGCCATCATGCTCGGCTAATTTTTGTATTTTTGTAGAGACGGGGTTTCACCATGTTGGCCAGCCTGGTCTTGAACTCCTGACCTCAAGTGATCCACCCGCCTCAGCCTCCCAAAGTGCTGGGATTACAGGTGTGAGCCACTGCGCCTGGCCTGAGGGACCCTATTTTCACAGAACCTTTTGTGGGACTAGTGCGTACCAGCCTTGGGAAACCAAGAATTCCAAATCCTAGAGCTTAGCCCTTGAAGAGGGACTGACACCTGCTGGGAGGAGCTGCACCACCAGGGCTGGTGCCGGGCTGCCGTCCCGACTAGTGCCTCCATGTGGACGGGACGTGAGCATACATTCTTAAATGCTACTCTGTTACTATACTCGCACCGCCCCGCTGGTTGTGTGGCCAGTGCAGAGCCTGCAACACTAGAATTACAGGGGAAGCCATCCACCTGCCAGGCCTGTGATTGGCCGGTCACAGGTCAGTTAACAGAAAGAGCCCCTTAAAGTGGAGAGTCACAAAAATGATGCACACACACGCCTTAAACCAAGCTTGTCCAACCCACGGCCTGCAGGCTGTAAATGGCCTAGGATGGCTTTGAATGAGGCCCAACGCAAATCTGTAAGCTTAAAAACATTTTGAGATTTTTTTGCGATTTTTTCACTTTTTTTTTTTTTAGCTCACCAGCGATCGTTAGCGTATTTTATGTGTAGCCCAAGACAATTCTTCTTTTTTCCAGTGTGGCCCAGGGAAGCCCAAAGACTGAACACCACTGCCTTAACCACTTCTACCACAAAACACACAAAAAGGACATTCATTTAATGAAAGTAGCAATATCACACTGTTTGGAAGAAGTAAGATTTTCTTGTAGCATAGTCTATTTAAAAAATGATTCAAAACACCACTGGCAGTTGACTCAGGCTTTCAGCTCTGGCGTGGGAGGCCTTCAAGCTGTGTCACCTCCTTCTTTCTCGATATGTGATGTATTTGTGTCTGTCACACACCAGATGCTTCTTGTCTCACACATCACAGCATTTTCCAATGTCATTATTAGTCTAGATTGGCGGACCATCTTTATAAATTGCAGATGTTTTAATTTTCCATAGCACTGCCAGTCTCAGAGCAGTTTTCTCCAGGACTTAGTAAACCTAACACAGGGAATTCTGCTCACCACCAATGGTGCATTGTAAATAATGTGTAAATAATGTGTTTGATACTGGTAACTTTCAGAGATTCTTATCTTTGCATTTTTCCAAAATGGAACTAAAAACATTCACTTGTATGAGACTCTGTCTCCACAGACATTCCAGAGGCTCCTGAATCCCAGGATGGGGCAAAGATGTTACACTCATCATGGAAAAAAGATGACCTTATGTTTCTCTTATCAAGTTCTGCACACTGGGGCTGTCAGGGAGCCTGGCTGGGGCGCGCGGGCACATTCCTTTCCCCCAGAGGGACCATTTCAGTCTCTTCTAATCTTGAGCACCTCCCATGTCCTTCTCACACTGTTTTTTAAAAACTAAAATTGGCTTCTTGAAGAACTGTCTTGTAAAGTATCCCTCATTGTCATTTAGCTTGTTCTTCTAGCTCTTACACTTCCCATAAACTCAAAGTTAGGTATGAATGCTTGGTTAGATCAGACTAAACATTTTTGGTAGGTATACTGCATAGATGACTCACACTGGGGACGCAGCACTTCAGGTGGTCCCACAATTAGGGATGCTAAGTTTTATCCTGCAGATCAGCTGGTGACCCCAGATGACTCTGGGGACATGCTTTCCCTTTGCAATTAGCGAGTTCTCTGTGGCATGATCCTTGGGCCTGTGTGCAAACATCCCTTCTTCAACATCCTTCCCAGTAATCTCAGCAGCTGATCCCTTGCCCGAACCAACGGCTGGGATTCTGCTAGAGAGCGTCTTCTTGGCTGACGCTTTCCTGGCAGACTCTTTTGGTTTCTGGAACCCAAACTTGCATTTTGTATTTATGGGGTTTTCTATGTGTGTATTTTGCATATACATACATAGGATACCTGTATTTCCCTTCAGTTTTTTTGGCTGATATTATAGAAAATTCACATTAATTACCCCAAACTCAGTAATGTTTTAAGCAAAAGATGGGTAGAATTCTTAAGATACATTTCATACACAACTGGTAGAATGTAAAAATCACTTATTTTCTGAAAATCTCCATGACAGTTTAACAAAGGAGATGCGCGACACAGGCACGGCCCATCAAGAGCCGTCCGTGGGGATGGTGAGGCTGCCAGACACAGGCACGGCCACATCGAGAGCTGTCCGTGGGGATGGTGAGCTACTCGGGAGGCTGAGGCAAGAGAATCCCTTGAACCCGGGAGGCGGAGGTTACAGTGAGCCGAGATCGCGCCACTACATTCCAGCCTGGTGACAGAGCGAGACTCCATCTCAAAAAAAAAAAAAAAAAAAGAAATACATGCTCATTACAGAAAATTCAGGAGAACTATAGAGTATAAAGGAAAAAAGAAACCAACTACCCACAAGGGCTTCTCATTTTGGCATATTTCCTCCCAGTGTCTTTTCTTTTTTTATTTTTTTGAAATGGAATCTCGCACTGTCGCCCAGGCTGGAGTGCAGTGGCGCAATCTCGGCTCACTGCAAGCTCTGCCTCCCGAGTTCACACCATTCTCCTGCCTCAGCCTCCCAAGTAGCTGAGACTACAGGCGCCCGCCACCATGCCCGGCTAATATTTTTGTAGTTTTAGTAGAGATCGTGTTAGCCAGGATGGTCTCGATCTCCTGACCGCACCCGGCTGAGATCTAGCTATTCTTAAACTCAGTGCATGTAGACACCAGAGAAAAGACTGGAAGGAGGCCGGGTGCGGTGGCTCACGCCTGTAATCCCAGCACTTTGGGAGGCCGAGGAGGGCGGATCACGATGGTCAGGAGATTGAGACCATCCTGGCTAACACAGTGAAACCCTGTCTCTACTAAAAATACAAAAAACTAGCTGGGCATGGTGGCGGACGCCTGTAGCCCCAGCTACTTGGGAGGCTGAGGCAGGAGAATGGCGTGAACCCGGGAGGCAGAGGTTGCAGCGAGCGGAGATTGCGCCACTGCACTCCAGCCTGGGGGACAGAGCCAGACTCCGTCTAAAAAAAAAAAAAAAAAAAAATTAGCGGAGCGTGGTGGCGGGCGCCTGTAGTCCTAGCTACTCGGCAGGTTGAGGCAGGAGAATGGTGTGAACCCAGGAGGTGGAGCTTGCGGTGAGCCGAGATCATGTCACTGCACTCCAGCCTGGGCGACAGAGCCAGACTCTGTCTCAAAAAAAAAAAAAAAAAAAAAGCTGAAGAACAGTGACAAAGTAAAGTATCTGCAACACAGATGACATACTAAGGTTTAGTATCATTCACTGATAGAATCTCTATAAGTTAATAATAAAAGGGAAAATGCACTGGACTAAAGCTAGCAGAAAGTATCAAGAGCGAACAAAAGGACAAAGTGGTTGAAAACAGAGGCGCCAGGGTTAGACTCATCTGTAATTAAAGGAATGCAACTGAAACCTAATGAAATGGCCATCACTAGACTGAAGGGGAGCAGAAAGTGGGCCCAGGCCAGGCACACATGCTGGGAGGGAGGCACACAGCCTCTCCTCGAGCAGCCCCTACCTGTGCCCCCCGCTTCTTGCAGCTCACACCCAGACAGCCCTGGGTCAGGGTTGCCAAGCTGGCACAGGCTGCTTGTGCAGGGCGCTGCCTACAGGAAAGCATTCCATCAAGAGGGCTGAGGAAGCACAGCTGTGGCATGGAGCAGGCCTGCAACGTAATCCAAATGGCATCACTTGGCCTAAACGAGCGGGCGGCGTCTGCCAACAGAGCATCTGGCAGGGTCCTGGGGAGGCCCCTGTGCCAGCAGGGCAGTGGGCAGATGGGCTCCATGCCGGCATCAGACACCATGAGGGTGGAAACTTTCCTGCCAAATGTTTCTCCTCCCCTGGCTACTGCCTTTGGTCACTGTGATGCTACCTTTCCCCTGGATTACTGGGAAGAGGGTGGGGGCCTGAGCAGGGCAGTGCTGGTCTCAGCCCACCCTCCAGGCCCTGGATGTCAGCTTGAAACAAGTCGCGTATGGCAGGGGCGGGATGCATCATGTTGGTGAACTGTGTATTGCTATCCTCCACCTATTTTTCTATTGAATCGCTTTCTTTCACTTTAAAGAACTTTTTGTATGTCATAGAAAATAACCTTAACCTTAACCTTTCAGGCGACCAATGGACTCTTTCATCATGCAAAATACATATGCTTTATAAAATTAGATATACCTATTCTTTCTTTTTTCACTGATTTTTAAATCTTGGTTAGGAAGCTCTCTATGATTTTTTTTTTTTTAAGATGGAGTCTAGCTTTGTCGCCAGGCTAGAGTGCAATGGCACAATTTTGGCTCACTGCAACCTCTGCCTCCCAGGTTCAAGCGATTCTCCTGCCTCAGCCTCCCGAGTAGTGGTGACTACAGGCGCGTGCCACCACACCCAGCTAAATTTTTGTATTTTAGTAGAGACAGGGTTTCACCATGTTGGCTAGGATGGTCTCGATCTCCTGACCTTATGATCCACCTGCCTCGGCCTCCCAAAGTACTGGGATTACAGGCGTGAGCCACTGCGCCCAGCCTTTTTTTCTTTTTTTTGAGACGGAGTCTCCCTCTGTCGCCCAGGCTGGAGTGCAGTGGCACGATCTTGGCTCACTGCAACCTCTGCCTCCTGGGTTCAAGCAATTCTCCTGTCTCAGCCTCTCCAGTAGCTGAGACTATAGGTGCATGCTGCCACGCCTGGCTCATTTTTGTATTTTTAGTAGAGATGGGGTTTCACCATATTGGTCAGACTAGTCTCAAACTCCTGACCTTAGGTGACCCACCCGTCTCAGCCTCTCAAAGTGCTGGGATGACAGGTGTGAGCCACTGTGCCCGGCTGCATGTGGTATTTTTAAGGTTCTAAATGCCCTACAGAAAACTTGTATGAAACACAGCTATCTCCGTAGTCACGAGAGTGCCAGCTGCCATCACAGGCTGGTTGCAACTGCATTCTACGAGTCTTCGCCAACCTGACAGATAACACTGTATCTCACTGTTTTAGTAGATTTTAAAAGTTAATGAGAGATGGCCAGGCATGGTGGCTCACGCCTGTAATCCCAACACTTTGGGAAGCCGAGGCAGGCAGATCACTTGAGGCCAGGAGTTCGAGACCAGCCTGCCAACATGGCAAAACCCCATCTCTACTAAAAATACAAAAATTAGCCAGGCATGGTGGTGGCAGCCACCTGTAATCCCAACTACTTGGGAGGCTGAGGCAGGAGAATCACTTGAACCCGGGAGGTGGAGGTTGCAGTGAGCCGAGATCGTGCCACTGCACTCCAGCCTGGATGACAAGAGCAAAGCTCCATCTCAAAAAAAAAAAAAAAAAAAAAAGAAAAAAAAATTAATGAGATAGGAAATGCTTTATGTATTTACAAGCAACTGTTACTTCTTGCTCTGTGAACACCCCTAGTTTTCAAGTGGTACCTGGGTGTGAGCTGTTTTTAATGTAAGGATGTTAGCCCTGCATCTGACACATGTGGATAACATATTTTCCAATGTTATCTGTAGCTGGCCTCCACCCAGTTGGCCAGCCTTTTCTATGTTCCTTCTGCTCATTCAAATATGTTTCAGGCACTGACTGGGCATGGTGGCTCACACCTGTAATCCCAGCACTTTGGGAGGCCCAGGCAGGAGGATTGCTTGAGTTCAGGAGTTTGAGACCAGCCTGGACACCACAGTGAGACCTTGTCTCTACAAAAGATTTTAAAATGGTCCAGACATAGTGGCTCACTCCTGTAATCCCAGCACTTTGGGAGGCCGAGGTGGGCGGATTACCTGAGGTCAGGAGTTTGAGACCATCCCGACCAACATGGTGAAACCCCGTCTCTGCTAAAAATGCAAAAATTAGCCAGGCGTGGTGGCATTCACCTGTAATCCCAGCTACTCAGAGGCTGAGGCAAGAGAATCGTTTGAACCTGGGAAGCGGAGGCTGCAGTGAGATTGTGCCATTGCACTCCAGCCTGGGTGACAAGAGCAAAACTCCATCTCAAAAAAACAAAAAACGAAACAAAACAAAAAACCCACAAATGTAGCCAGGTCATTGGTGCACACCTGCAGTCCCAGCTACTTGGGAGGCTGAGGTGGGAGGATCACTTGAACTCAGGAGGCCAAGGCTTCAGTGAGCCATGATCATGCTACTGCACTCTAGCCTGGGTGACAGAACAAGACTCTGTCTCAAAAGAAAAAAGTGTATCAGGCACTATTCCAGATGCTGGTGAGATAAGAGTGAACAAAACAATATCCATACTGTGGAATATTATTTGGCCCTAAAAAGAAAGGCAATTCTGACACATGCTACAGAATGGGTGAATCTTCAGGTCAATATGCTGAGTGAAGTAAGCCAGTCACAAAAATAAATACTGCATGATTCCAGTGATATGAGGTCTGTAGTTAAATTCATAGAGACAGAAAGTAGAAGGGTCATTGTCAAGGTCTGGGAAGGGGAAAATAGGGAGTTATTGTTTAATGGGTACAGAGTTCCAGTTTTATAAGTTGAAAAGAGTCCTGGAGATGGACGGTGGTGATGGCTGTGCACCATTATGAATGTGCTGAATACCACTTACTGTACGCTTCCACATGGTTAAGATGGTGAGTTTTATTTTATGCATGTTTTACCACAATAAATAAGTAGGACTTCTGTTTCAAGCCATGATAGAATAGCTGGTGCTGAGCTCCTGCCTTTGTCACAAGCTACTAGAAAATAGGATAGAATAGGCCGGGCGCGGTGGCTCACACCTGTAATCCCAGCACCTGGGGAGGCCAAGGCGGGCGGATCATGAGGTCAGGAGATGGAGACTGTCCTGGCTAACACAGTGAAACCCCGTCTCTACTAAAATACAAAAAAAATTAGCCGGGCGTGGTGGCGGGCGCTGGTAGTCCCAGCTACTCAGGAGACTGAGGCAGGAGAATGGCGTGAACCCAGGAGGCGGAGCTTGCAGTGAGCCGAGATCGCGCCACTGCACTCCAGCCTGGGGAACAGAGTGAGACTCTATCTCAAAAAAAAAAAAAAAAAAGAGGATAAAATATATGAAATAATTGTTTTTTATACATCAGACAACAGGCAACACAGACAGTGATTCTTGAGAGACAGGAAACAAATGAGGTGGGTGGTGTGATCATCCCGGCCTTCTGCCTGGAGGAACTTTCAGGACCACAAGGAGGCGGAACCCAAGCAGAGCCTGGTGGCCACACAGAGTTGAGATGGTGATTGTAGTTTGGGGAGGCAAAGGGAGCTGGAATGTATAGATAGGAGTGAGATATGTAGGGAAAAAGCCTCCAGAAATCCACATGGTATCCTGTGGAATCCTGGACTGAAGATGAAGCTGTGCTAGGCAGAGTGAAAAGCTAAAGGCTGGTCGAAGAACTACTAAGCAGCCCAAAGCTGCAGAATGCCCAGAGCTCACCCATAGCAGGTCCATGTTTGTGTTCCCGTCAACCACAGTGGAGAGAACTTAAATACACAGGATATTCACCAGAGATCCCAGGAGGGCCACAGCTTCAAAACAGTGCTAGACTAATCTTATGGAGTAGACTATTTAGATGTACTCTAATAAAGCTTAAAAACAAGCCTCAAAAGGATCAAGCTGTAACTTAATTGCCTGTCAGATAAAGTTCAGTATGTTTTGAAGGAAAACAACATAAATTTCAGACATTCAACAATTGAACACCATAAAGCCCAGGATCTAATAAAAAATTACAAGACGTGAAGAAGGAAGGACTTAAAGGAAAACACGAATCTAATGAAGAGAGAAAAATAATCTACCAAAAAAAAAAAAAGCCAAATGTTCTTTTAGAGTTGAGAAAAATACAGTATCTGAAATAAAAAATTCATGACATGGGCTTAACAGCAGATAGGATACTACAGATGATAAGATCATGATCTTGAAGATTTAACAACAGAAATTATACAAACAAGCACAGCAAGATGAAAGCCCGAGGGGTGGAACAGGGTGGAGGAAATGGCCTCAGCGGCCTCGCTAGTACCAGAGGAACATGCATAACTGGGTTTTCAGAGAGAAACCGGGGTAGGGGAGCAGGGGCAGAAACAGTTTTAGAGAAAATAATTTCCAGAAGCTTTCCACATTTGATGAAAACCATAAATTCACAGATCCAGTTAACCCTAACACATCAAAGAAAATAAACTACACCATGGCACATTATATTCAGGTTGCAAAAAACAAAACAAATTAAGAAACAATGATTAAAAAGAACATTAAAAAGCAGCCAGAGGAAAAAAGATAAAAATGACTGCTGGCTTCTTATTAGAAATAATGCAAACCAGGGCCGTGTGTGGTGGCTCACACCTGTACTCCCAGCCCTTTGGGAGGCTGAGGCAGGAGGACTGTCTGAGGTCAGGAGTTCGAGACCAGTCTGGGCAACATGGCAAGATCCCGTCCTTTTTTTTTTTTTTTTTTTTTTTTTTGAGACAGTCTTGCTCTGTTGCCCAGGTTGGACTACAGTGGCACGATCTTGGCTCACTGCAACCTCTGCCTCCTGGATTCAAGCGATTCTCCTGTCTCAGCCTCCCCAGTAGCTGGGACTACAGGCACGTGCCACCACGCCCAGCTAATTTTTGAATTTTTAGTTGAGACGGGGTTTCGCCATGTTGGTCAGGTTGGTCTCAAACTCCTGACCTGAAGTGATCCACCTTGGGATTACAGGCGTGAGCCACCGTGTCTGGCCCCATCTCTATTTATTTTTAAAAAATATTTTTAAAATAATAAAAATTTTATAAAGGAGAAATAATGCAAACCAGAGGATGAAAGAACAAAGTATTTAATGTACTTAAAAAGGAAAAAAAACCTGTCAAGCTAGAATTGTGTATCCATAATATTAAATTCCAAAAATGCAGGCAAATTAAATAGATTTTTCAAACAAATCAAAGTGAAGGATTGGTTTACTGCAGAATGCACGACAAAACAATAGAATTCTTCAGGTGGAAGGGAAATACCAAGTGGAAACTTAGATCCACACGAAAGAATAAACAATGCCAGAAATGGTAAAATAAGTGAGTTTTCTTGTTTTTAAATTTTTTTTTTTTTTTTGAGACGGAGTTTCACTTTTTTGCCCAGGCTGGAGTGCAGTGGCGCAATCTTGGCCCACTGCAATCTCCACTTGCCAGGTTCAAGTGATTGTCGTGCTTTAGCCTCCTGAGTAGCTTGGACTACAGCATGTGCCACCATGCCCAGCTAAGTTTTGCATTTTTAGTAGAGACAGGGTTTCACCACGTTGGCCAGGCTAGTCTCAAACTCCTGATCTCAGGTGATCCACCTGCCTTGGCCTCCCAAAGTGCTAGGATTACAGGCATGAGCCACTGCGCCTGGCCATTTTTAAATTTCTTTAAAAGATAAGGTATCATGGGGATCATAAGATATTTAAATGTAAAATATATAGATGGTGATAAATTAAAAATGTATTTTTAAATTCTAATCGCTAAAACAACCCTCCCTCCAAACAATCAACAAGAAAACACTAATACAGAGGTATAGCAAATAAGCCAATAATAGAGTTAAAATAGACTGCAAAAAAAAAAAAGTCACTCCAAAAAGTAGGTAGGAAAGAGTAAACAAAGAATAGATGAGACAAATAAAAAACAAATACTAAGATGATAGACTTAAACTCAACCATTACACAAAATGTAATTAAATGTAATTATATTAAATGTAAGCAGTCTAAACACACCACTTAAAAGGCAGAGATTCTCAGAGTGGAGAAGAAAGCAAGATCTAGTTATATACTTTTTATGAAAAACACATTTTATTTATAAAGGCACGGGTTAAGAGGAAATGGATGGAGAAAGATTCCATGAGAGCACTAATCATAAGACAGATGAAGTGGCTGTGTTAGTAACAGACACGATACCCTTCCAGGACAAGGATAAAGAGGATAAGCAAGAAAGAAGAACATTTCATATGATAAATGGATCAATTCATCAAGAATTCCTCAATTCTAAATATGTATGCACCTGATAACAGACTTTCAAAATACAAGAAACAAAAACTGACGGAACTGAAAGGAGAAATGGATCCATTGACAATTATAGTTGGAAGGTTTCAACATTCTTCTCTCAGTAATTGGAACAAATAGGCAGAAAAATCAACATAGTATGTGGGTTATCAGAAACTTAAGACTGGTTTTCTATTTCTGCCTTAGAGACGAATGATGTGCCTCTCAAATGTGATATGAGCATGGAACTGAGTCTGAGAATTCCTGCTTTGCAGCTTTCCTTCCTGGAATGCAGTTCTCTACCTGTAAAACGGGGTAATATGACCTTATCCACATGGTTGCTATGATAATTGGATCAGAATGGAGAGAGGTATGGACACCATAAAGCACTGTGCAAATTCTGGCTATTTTTTACTATCTTTGGTGGCCTAAGGAACAGGATTCTTCTGTGTTACAGGGTCAGGCACTACCTGGCCCCTAGTGATTGATCACCAGCCTGCCTGCCTCCCTGCTAGCTGTGGTACCCAGGTTGGCCCCTGCCTGTGGTCTCAGCACTCTGTGCCCCATGCTCTGTTCCTAGGCAGGGCATGCAGAAGGAATCGTTAAGCTTCAGGAACATTGCTTCAGTATCAGCTCGTTTCCCAAACCTGCTCCCTAATTTTTTGCCAGATGCCCTTTCCCTATCACCTGGTCCTCTGTCTCTGGACTCCTTATTCCTGTTGTTTGGTTTTTTGTGTTGTTCCCTGGCTTCTTTGCCAACTCCCTATGCACTAATTCAACCAGCCTACCACCAGCCACACCTTCCTTCAAGGGTGGGCTGCACATAGACCCACCTGGACTCATTGAGGCTCCCCCTGGACTGGTACATCTTTATCACCTGCCAAATTCTGGCTCTGATCTTCCCAGACATGCTCTGGTATCACATCATGACACTACTCAAGACCCAGTGCCACTAATAAGGGGCAAGGAACATTTGCAGCAGGCCACCTGTGTTCTAGGGAAACTTGGATGACCTTTTAAAGTGGGGAAAGGAGAAAGCACAGGACATAAGCAGGGTCAGCAGCACAGCTAGAGGAGAGACAAGGAAGAATGATGCCTTACACTCAGCATGAATCCTGGATTAGACTGAATGTATCTGAGGACACTACTACATTCCCAGCATCACAGGGTGACACCTGTGCCGCAGTCTCTGCAGGGCCACGTGCTAGGGGAAAGGCAATAAACCTTAGGAGATTTCTCTAAGGGAATCCTAACACTGAAGACTTCGACTCGGGGATCATTTCCCAACCCCTTTAGAGGAATTGCAAAAACTTCTTATATTCTGTTTCTCTTCCTGCTGACTCCACAACACTACTCCTGAAACCATACCTGTGACAAGACAAATACCAGGCAAATTCCAAGATGACTAACTGCAGAAACCCATCCAACATTTCCTTCTGTTGTGCTGGAATATATCTGTAGGGAATGCGTCTGCCTCTCTGCTGAGGTTTGCAAACCATTTGGTCAAATGACAATTTTAGGTTCTACCCATATCTAGATCAGGGCTTCTCCAACCTCTGTGTGTACTGCAATCACTCGGAGTCTTGTAAAGCAAAGATTTTGACTCAGTTTGCATCTGGGCTATGGTGGGGCCCGAGATTTTGCATTTCTAACAAGCTATGTCAATGCTGCTGATCTGTGGCTCATGCTGAGGAGCACAGACAACACCCAGTACAAGTCTACAAGAGCGCCCACCCCAAATCTCATGATGTGCGGAGTCACTCAGCATGAAGGCTTACAGGAGATTCTTGTATTCATTCATAAGACATTTTAATCAGTGAGACCAGTTTAGTCAAAGTGTCATCAACCCCAGCGTGTATTAAACTTACCCAGAACTCTTGCAGCTCTGTTAGATGGCTGATATTTTCAATCTTTTTGATTCTATTTGATGCAATGTCCAACATCGTGAGTTTGTTCTAAAAGAAGGAAATAAAATGTTTCCTGGATTACCTCTGATCAACAGTGATTTGCATGACCACGCAGGCAGTGTCAAGTGCTGACCTTAGGGCTGCAGGTGCACTGCCCTCTCTGCCCTCACAGGGTAAGGGCATGCTATGGAGGGTGACGAGACCTGCTTGCTTCCTGCAGCCCTCCCTGGGACAGTGTTTCCATCAGAGCCTGCCCAGCTACCTCCCTGAGCTCTCCTGATCGCTGGAATTTGAGACTGTGTCAGACTCCAAGCCCAGTGCTCCCAGATCCCTGTCCATTGAGACAGATCTAGTGAGACTGATGGTCCCAGGAAGAACCGAGTAACCCCCTGACGCTCTGAAGAAAGGCTGATAATTGTAGTAACATTTACTTAGTGCTCATCACGAGGAAATGTACGACCAAGTAATCTTCAAAACAAAGTTCCTCTCTTCATTTAGGGATGAGGAACTTGGGGCTCAGTGGGGCTAAGAATCTGCCCAGGCGCACAGTAGCAGTGGGAGAGGCAGGACTCTCGGACCCCAGGCCTACACTCTTGTCTGGGAAAAGGGTGCCGGGAGCATGAGTGCAGAGAAAGGACCCGTGCTGAGGACTGGGTGCTGGGCCTGCTGAGCACCTGCTGCAGGGTGTGTGCCCCCACTGGGAGACAAGAGTGTGTTTTTAGGATCTTCTACTCTGAAAATGCACATCAGTCACTCACTTTCCAATACACGTTAGCTAAGCCTGAGTAATAATTTTGTTTCTCATCAAAAGGAAAACATTTACAAGCTGTCTGAGAACCTCTGACAAAGTTCATTCCCTTCTCTGCCCTCACGCTCTGCTCCCTCCTGAGTCCCTTCCTTGGTTTTCTACTGCATTTTTGGTATTCCAATTCCAAAGCCTTCTAAGTTTTAAGGGAAAGTTAAAAAATTTCTCAAAAGCAAATACTCCTCCCCCCATCTCCCCTGAAATGTACCCAGCCAGTAGCTTTCCCAATTCGAAAGCGCTATGGCTGTGGCCTGGGAGCTCCTCTGGCTGTACCACCCTTGCTGCCTTGGCGCCCAGCACCCCAGCTGGCACCAGCTGCGTGTGTCAAGTCTGACGCCACTCTCCAGCAGGCTATGCGTGGCATGCTGCCTAGGAGGTGCCTTCAAACCACCCCATCTTGGTGCCCTGGTCAGGTCTGCTCACAGAGTATCAGGCTCAACAGTGTGCGAGGGAGCTCAGTGGGGCGGGTTCAGAGCAAAAAGGACTGCAGGAAAATGTTGCAGAAGATGCGACTGTGGGTAATCCAACGACACACCGCCTGGCGGTGGGGCTGGAACAGGCCTCTCTAGCACGGACGGCAGCTCTCCCCCGCACTCTGCACCATTCTGAGATGCTCATGGTCATCTGGTATGCAAGCCCAGAAACTGGCAAAATGAAAGTGGCCTGGAACACACGCAGGATTTGAGCCTCGTGAGGTCCAAGCACCAAGGCTCAGCACGAGGGGCAGAGCCGGTGGTGGGCTCTGGCTGTCAGAACCGGTCTGTCACCTCTGAGCTCAGGGATCCATGTAGGCACTCAACACTATTTCACGTTTTTCTACAGAAGCTGGACAATGTTGTGAAAACTCATCCAAAAGCAAACTAGTAAGAACTCCTTAAGAAACAGAAAAAAAGAATGGAACAGGGTGAGAGCAAGCACACCAAAGGGCATGACACAACGCCACAGAAACTACACCTGTCAGGGACCACTGCAAACATATTCTAGACCAACGGGAGAGCCCAGAGCTGGAGAAGACACGAAGAACAAGACAGGAGTCGGGAGACACTGGGATGGGGGGCGTCGTCTAAGTTCCCACCTGGGACAAAACTACATTTACTTTCTTATTTCCCACCATAAAAATAAATTCCAGATAAATTAAGAAAGAAAACTTAGGAGAAAATATTTGTCTGATCTTTAGTTGAAAAAAATGGCAGAAGAAAGACTGTCACATTTGATCATGATGAAGATTACAATAACGTAATTACCTTTAATACAACAATTTTTTTTTTTCTGTTTTGTTTCAGAGGCCCAAGAATAACCTGGTGTTTAACCAAGATCACAGTGTAGCACTTCTGCTGGTACAATTCTGAACTACACTTCTTTCCAGTTTTGCTGGGACTGGCTGCTTATGTGAACTGTGCTGCAGATTGTCTGTCTCCCGGTGGATGCTTGGTGGTGACTGCAGGGCCTTGGCTCAGGGAGGCCAGGGTGCAGGAGGGCACCAGGGCTCCCTTGAGCATGGGCTCCCTGCTGCGCACCCCACCCGGCCCCAACCCCAGCCCCTGTCACACAGTCCTCAGCGCCATTCCACTGCAGGCATGTCTCGACTTACCACTCTAAACTACACAGGTGAACACTTGGTTTGCATGCTAGTTTTATAAACTTTTAATTTCAATGCAAAATCAAAGGAAGGTGACCAGACTTTCCACAGGCAAGTTTGAATTTTTCCAAAATTTTATGCAGGTGTTGGTGAAATTTACTGATGCCAACTAGGCGCTGGGGTTGAGGCACAAAGGCCTTTAATGAGATTGAAACACTATGTTTATAGACCAATCTGGTTGTATTTGCTGGCAATTTAACAAAACAGAAAAAAACAAGTAAAATTGAATGAGAAAAAGTCTTTTATTTGTCTTGAACACTGCACTGGGGCAGAGCAGGGTGAGCTGGAGGCAGCTGAGGAGGGTGGGGGCTCTGTGAGCACACTTCCCCTCAGTACGTGAGGCTGTCCTGCACCTGAGTGAGAAGGGCCGGGGAGGGAGGGAGGAGCATGGACAGGTGAGGACAGGTGTGGACAGCAGGCAGGGAGGAATGGGGGAGGAGGAAGCTGCTCATACTGTAAGAAGGGGAAGGGGCTGGGACTGAGAGCTGGTCCTGTGCTCTCTGTGGGCTGGGAAGTAGGGGCTGAGGCCAGTGGACCCACGGACAGAAGGTCAGTGGCCTAAAGGGATGCCAGTCACCCTCATACAGGGCCCTTTACGAGTAGGTTGGGTTTGTTTTTTTCAAATCTTGCAAAATGCCTGCAGTGCACAGTGGGTGTGTAGTGGATGCTGCCCCATTGAGGAAGCCTAGGGAAGCCTGTGCTGAAATCCCACATAAAGCGTCAGCCCTTCAAGGCACACTCAGGGCAGAGGGCCAACAGGCACACACAGCTCCTGCACTTTTCAGTATGAGGAGAGGGTCCCTTAGTTTTTAGGATGGGAAGGTCTTTCTGATAAACCTCCAGAGGCAGGGCATCTTCCTGACACCGGCCCGAGAGGCCAGTGTGTGCTGGCTGGCCAGGTGCCTGCCCGCCTGGTGCCCACCGCCCACACAGCCCCAGACAGACAGTGGGTGTCTTACATTGTTCTCCAGGCCCTCGATGACCTCGATGCCATTGTGGCTAAGGTACAGCTCCCGCAGGTTCACCAGGTTCTGCAGACCCTCGATCTTGGTCAGCCGGTTGCTCTGCAAGAGGGAGAGCACACAGCTGTCAGAACAATACAGAAGGTACGAAATGAAACGGTTTTTAGGAAACGAGGTTTTGTGTTATCTTGAAGAATTCTAAGAACAGAGAATTTCACTTAAAACATGCTAGAATGGGGCCGGGCGCGGTGGCTCATGCCTGTAATCCCAGCACTTTGGGAGGCCGAGTGGGGCAGATCACGAGGTCAGGAGATCGAGACCATCCTGGCTAACATGGTGAAACTCCATCTCTACTAAAAATACAAAAAATTAGCCAGGTGTGGTGATGAGCGCCTGTAGTCCCAGCTACTCGGGAAGCTGAGGCAGGAGAACGGCGTGAACCCGGGAGGCGGAGATTGCAGTGAGCCAAGATCATGCCACTGCACTCCAGCCTGGGCAACAGAGCGAGACTCCATCTCAAAAAAAAAAATATATATATATATAAAGGGCCGGGCACGGTGGCTCACGCCTGTAATCCCAGCACTTTGGGAGGCCGAGGCGGGAGGATCATGAGGTCATGAGATCGAGACCATCCTGGCTAACACGGTGAAACCCCGTCTCTACGAAAAAAATACAAAAAAAATTAGCCGGGCGTGGTGGCGGGTGCCTGTAGTCCCAGCTACTTGGGAGGCTGAGGCAGGAGAATGGCGTAAACCTGGGAGGTGGAGCTTGCAGTGAGCCGAGATTGCACCACTGCACTCCAGCCTGGGCGACAGAGCGAGACTCCGTCTCAAAACGAACAAACAAACAAACAAAAAACATGCTAGAATGGGACTCATGTAGAGAGAAAAAGAGGATCAAAATTTTGAGCCTGCTGTACTGAGCTAAAATTCATGCATGGGAATTACATGTTTTTTATATAAAGAATTCATTGTTAGGCCAGGTGCAGTGGCTCTCACCTATAATCCCAGCACTTTGGGAGGCTAAGGCAGGAGGATCACCTGAGGTCGGGAGTTTGAGACCAGCCTGGCCAACATGGTGAAACCTGTCTCTACTAAAAATACAAAAAATTAGCCGGGCGTGGTGGTGCACACCTGGAATCTCAGCTCCTTGGGAGACTGAGGCAGGAGAATCGCTTGAACCCAGAAGCTGAGGTTGCAGTGAGCCAAGATTGCACCCCTGTGCTCCAGCCTGGGCAATAAGAGCGAAACTCCATCTCCAAAAAAAAAAAAAAAAACCCAAAAAAAAGAACTCATTGTTAAAAGGTACACTTGGTGAAGGTTTACCTGATTTAATAATTTTAAAGTCTAAAAATTACCGAATGTTTTAAAGTAAATTAATTATAATTTCTTTCTTTCTTTTTTTTGAGATGGACTCTCACTCTGTCACCCAGGCTGGAGTGCAGTGGCACAACCTTGGCTCACTGCAATGTCCTCCTCCTGGATTCAAGCATTTCTCCTGCCTCATCCTCTTGAGTAGCTGGGATTACAGGCGCCCGCCACCATGCCTGGCTAATTTTTGTATTTTCAGTAGAGATGAGATTTCACCATGTTGGCCAGGCTGGTCTCAAACTCCTGACCTCAAATGAACCGCCTGCCTTGGCCTCCCAAAGGGCTGGGATTACAGGCGTGAGCCACCACGCCCGGCCTAAGAACTTTTTTTTATATTTTTAATTTTTTTAGAGATGGGCTCTCACTATGTTGCCCAGGCTGGTCTTGAACTCCTGGGCTCAAGCGATCTGACCGCGTAGATCTCCCAAAGTGCTGAGGTTACAGGCATGAGCCACTGTACCAGGCCAAGAACTTTCTTAAAGAAGCCTGACAAACTTCTGCTTCACCAAGGGTTAAGAGTGGTTTCCACATGCCCCTCAGTGTCAGTCGAAGGGATCAGAGATCAATTAACCATACCGGGCCTCGTCCCCACAGCACTCTGTTCCATCTCGCTTCAAGGGTCCAATTCTGCTAATTTGCTTCCAACACAAAAGGTAAACAGGAGCCTAGGCACACCCAAGTGCTTACCAACTCCCAAATGCAGAAGTCTAACAGGGTTGATATTCTCTGTGCAATGGAAGGAACTGCTTTTACCATTGAGCCAAACACTTTAGAATTTAGAATAAGCTCCACCTTCTGAAGAAGTCCCCTTTGGCTAAAAACCATCTAGGACTGCTACTGGGGGGGAATGGGGAGGTGGGTGGGTGGAAAAAGCCAAAAACATGGCACTTAAGAATGAAATTTTTTGGGAGGCCAAGGCAGGAGGTTTGCTTGAGTCCAGGAGTTCAAGACCACCCTGGGCAACACAGGGAAACCCCTTCTCTACATAAAATACAAAAATTAGCCAGGCATGGTGCTGTGTACCTGCAGTCCCAGCTACTTGGGAGGCTGAGGAGGGAAGACTGCTTGAGCCTAGGAGTGTGAGGCTATAGTGAGCTATGAATGCACTTATCACTGCACTCCTGCCTGGATGACAGAGTGAGACCTTGTCTCTTAAAAAAAAAAGAAAGGCCACGAGTGGTGACTCATGCTTGTAAACCCAGCATTTTGGGTGGCCAAGGCAGGAAGATCACTTGAGGTCAAGAGTTCAAGACCAGCCTAGGCAACACAGTGAGACCTCATCTCTTCCATTCCTCACCCCCTCGACAAAATATTAGCTGAAGGTCGTGGTGCATGCCTGTAGTCCTACCGACTTGGTAGGCTGAGGTGGGAGGCTGGCTTGAGCCCAGGAGTTGGAGGCTGCAGTAAGCTATGATAGCACCACTGCACTGCAGCCTGAGTGACAGATAAAGACCCTGTTTCTAAAAAACTGAAAAAAATAAAAAATAAAAAAGAGAATCAAGTTTTTGCTTGGCACATGTGTGTATAAAGTCTATGGCATCTAATGTTTCAATTGCTTACTAATAGTGCAACGAAGTGCCAATTGTGAAGGCAGTGAAGGATAAAAACTAAGGTTGTGTCCAGCAGCGCTGGCCCTGCCAGGGTTCGCAGGGAAGGGTGGCTCAGGAAGCTCCGTACCTGCATACTGAGGACTGTCAGGTTGGTGAGCGCATCCAGGTTCTGAAGTTTAGTAATTTTGTTTTTCCCCAAAAACAAACTCTCCAGGTTGGTTAAGGTGTCGATATTTTCGATTGCCTGTGGAAAGGACAGAACAGCAACGAGTACTGCAGTTGACGGGCTGCCCCAGGCAGCCAGCAGGTGCCTGGACTGGGGCAGAGCTGTTTGGGCTTCAGCTCTGCGATGTGGGGCTAGTGACATATCTGCTAAGACTTCCAGTGGAAATCCTACTTGAAGGCAGAATACAATAGTGGCGAGTCCAAGACTGTCCTGAGCTCATTCCCAACCCTCAGATTTCCTGGGGTGCTGAGGAACAGTCTCAGAACCCAAGGACCAGTAGATTCCCAAGTCCCTTCCAGTTCTAAATTTGTGAGCTGACACATTAAAATGTCCTCCTGCCGGGCATGGAAATCCCAGCACTTTGGGAAGCTGAGGCAGGTGGATCACAAGGTCAGATAGAGACCATCCTGGCTAACACGGTGAAACCCTGTCTTTATTAAAAATACAAAAAAATTAGCTGGGCGTGGCGGCGGGTGCCTGTAGTTCCAGCTACTCTGGAGGCTGAGGCAGGAGAATGGCGTGAACCCAGGAGGCGGAGCTTGCAGTGAGCCGAGATTGTGCCATTGCACTCCAGCCTGGGCAACAGCACGAGACTCCGTCTCAAAAAAAAAAAAAAAAAGTCCTCCCAAGAGCCTCAGTCTCTACAGAAGAGAGGTACCGGGCACTCTGACCTCAAGTCTTTGAAATCCTGGGACCCTCACTTAGGATTCCTGGGGGGCCCTCACACCATAGCACTCTGCCCCTCTTGCCCAGTTTCCACACCCTCCTACATCACTCTTCCTTGCTGTGATCGTGTGCTCCTCTATTCAACCATAAACCTCCAGAGGCAGTGACCACGCTGCCCTGTCTGGTCTCCCCACGGTGACTTGCCTACAGCAGGATGTTTAATGACTGTTTATTGATTTGACTTCAGTTTTCCTCCTCTGTCAGTTCACTCTCTCGCAGAACAAGTCATTCTTTAAATATTTCAGCAGACACAAAATAACCAGATGAGGTGCATGCTAACCAGGTGGGGACTCTAGGAGGGGAGATGGTGTGCTAATCCACACACCACTGCAGGACTTGGCGGGGGCGGGGGCATCCTCACATGCTGTAGCCTGCATTAATTTGTGATGAGCCACTGTTGCCCTAGAAAGTTCCATAGTGAGACACTTGGTAAAATGCGGACATCTGGGCTGCTCTCTAGTTTTAAATGTGCTGCTTTGCTATTTGTGGCCATGAGATCTCTAACAATAACTGTCAAGAGACTCTTGCCAAAACCACCCTCCCTTGGTTTGTATCCTGTCCAAGCTCTCAAGGGCCCAGGACAGACAGAGCATGCTGTAATACTTCCAGAAGCCAAGCAGAGGGGCATTCTGAACATGGGCAGGGGCGGATGTGCTCAGACACAGCTGCCAAAGCCACTAAGCCAGGCCGGGGGAGCAAAGGCTCCGTGCCATGATCCTGATTAGGAGCCAGGCATGGGGCTCAAGTGTTCTTCTGGCTGAGAGAAGTCCTCCTTCCTGCCCACGGGAACCCTCCCTCCTCCCTGCCTGGCAGATCCACCTCCAATGTCAGTCCTCCTGGCACGCCCTCCCAAGTTCCCCTCCAGCACGTGACGGTGGTTATGAGTCAGCTGGTGAAGACTTGATCCTGCTTCTGTGGAACACCAGATCACTTTTCAAAATTCTTTTATTTCCATTCTGTCCCACGTTTTCAAGGTCAAATGGATCCTGGAGAACAGATCTAATCCTGCTGGGGACGGTGTCCAGGAGTATAAAGCTGTCCAGGGAGGAAGGCCCAACTCAGCACTGCCTTTGGGAGTGTGTCAGCATCAAGAAGTTTTCTAAAGCCCCCAGTATGTACATCAGTTCACTCCAAGTGACCACTTTGCTGGGCTTGGGAAACTTTCATCTCGAAGAAGCATGCCAGAGAAGATGACCACGATCAAGAGGCTTTCTAAAGCCCCGGTATGTACATCAGTTCACTCCAAGTGACCACTTTGCTGGGCTTGGGAAACTTTCATCTCGAAGAAGCATTGCCAGAGAAGATGACCACGATCAAGAGGCTTTCTAAAGCCCCGGTATGTACATCAGTTCACTCCAAGTGACCACTTTGCTGGGCTTGGGAAACTTTCATCTCGAAGAAGCATGCCAGAGAAGATGACCACGATCAAGAGGCTTTCTAAAGCCCCGGTATGTACATCAGTTCACTCCAAGTGACCACTTTGCTGGGCTTGGGAAACTTTCATCTCGAAGAAGCATGCCAGAGAAGATGACCACGATCAAGAGGCTTTCTAAAGCCCCGGTATGTACATCAGTTCACTCCAAGTGACCACTTTGCTGGGCTTGGGAAACTTTCATCTCGAAGAAGCATTGCCAGAGAAGATGACCACGATCAAGAGGCTTTCTAAAGCCCCGGTATGTACATCAGTTCACTCCAAGTGACCACTTTGCTGGGCTTGGGAAACTTTCATCTCGAAGAAGCATGCCAGAGAAGATGACCATGAGGAAGTTCAAGAGCAAGGCATTCAGGTTGGTTGGTTCATCTCAGGCAGAATGTAACTGGGAACGGTGTGATTCAGGGTCATGATGTGGATGAAGAGCAACTGAAATCTACGTGCGGAAGAAAGGCTAGACCACTCAGGACTTACTGATACTGACTTCCAGTTAGCATTTTTTCTTAAAAAAATAGTAATTTCCTTGTTCATGAAAAAAATCACAGCATCGTAAGAAATGCAGACTCACCATGCATTCTACACACACCCACTGAGTCCACACACAACCCGCTAGCTGCCTCTCCCTGAATATACTAGTCAGGGCTGTCTGCACCTACCCGGATGCGGTTAGATCCCAGCTCTAGCATCTGTAGTTGATGTAAGTTGCTTAAGTTCTCAATTTTACTGATTTTATTGTTGACCAAGAAGAGTTTTTTCAGTCGTGTCAACTTGTCAACCCCTTCGATGTTTCTCAGCAGATTAAAAGAAATATCTAGAATCCTGAGAACAACCAAAACAGTTTTTAAAAAAAATTTCACGAGCGTAAGTTGCATAGAACTCACAATTTAACCACTAAAGGTGGCATCCCCATCAGGGGACGGCAGTCACTACAGGGTGGGCGAGGGTGGGGGGTTCTGACCGTGCCCCTGCTGCCGCCTGGCTCACACTGATGCTGTCATGAGGGATTTGGAGGCTGCCCAGGAGCCTGCAGCAAGCCAGAGGCAGCCTACAGACTCCTGATGCCCTGGCTCCCAGTATGGTATTTGAGGCAGAAACTATGTTTCATTCACACCTGTGCCCATGACAGGACCTCACACCAGGCTCTGCACACAGAAGGGGCCTGAGAAGTATTGAATTAGAAACAGAAACAAAACAAGCAAAAATGAATGAGCGACAAAGGGCAGAAATCCAGGTAAAGTTATAACTAGGACCTGGCTCCTTCTTTTTTAATTTTAATTTCTGTAGACAGGGTCTTGTTATGTTGCCCAGGCTATCTCGAACTTCTAGGCTCAAGTGATCCTCCCAATTTGGCCTCCCAAAGCACTGAGATGACAGGTATGCACCACTGCACCTGGCCTAGGACCTGACTCCTTAAATTAGAAATGTCACTTTTTTTTTGTAATTTAAAAAAAGAGTATTCAAAAGGCAAGAGGCAATTCTGGATTAACTTTCCCCTCTACCGATCTCAGTATCATCCCTGAATGGAGGCTTTCCAGAAGTCCCCACTGCAGCCTTCCCATCAAAGATTTACTTTGGAAGTCAGGATTGTTCAGGAAGCCAAAGACATGCGTGAAGCCGATGAGGCCTCCTGGAGCCCTGAACACAGCAGGCAGAGACTTGGGATTCAGATGCAGGGCAGGACCCTGTGGCAGAGGCAGCCTCTCAAGGGCTAAGAGCCAGCAGGAGGTTGGCTCTGGAGACTGGACACCCCCCACCCAGTGGCCTTCCCACCATGCTGTTCTCCTGTGGGTCTCATGACTCACTCCAGCTCTGTTAGCGCCTCCAGATTCTCAATCTTCTTGATCTGGTTGTCGTAAAGATCCAGCTCTCGAAGACTCTGTAGCTCCTCCAGATTCTCAATGCATTTAATTAAATTTTGGCGGAGGCAGAGAGTCTGGGGGATGGGAAAAGGGACAATTGACACAGGCAAGGGGGAGGCCACGAGAAGGCCTCAGCTGATACTGGAGGACACAAGACAGGCCTTTCTGGTAGAAGGACATGTCTTCATTCTCCTGCTGTTTCCTAGAAAGGTGCTGACCTTTGAGAGGCAGGTGGGCAAGGGCACTAAGCTGTAATTCCTCAACACACCTGAGGATGGGCAGGAACCCAAAGGGAGGCAGGAGGCAGGCCCCTCACCAAGCAGGCCAGTTGGGGAGGGAGGCGTTGGCCTGGGGTATGGGTGTCTGCCACTTCCTGGCAGAACATAAGAACCTTTGGTGGGCTCAGTTTTGACAAATTCCAATGAGATGCGCGGAGGACTGTAAAATTCAGCGAGTGCCTAATTGAACACAGGCGCAGAACTGAGGCAGGCCAGAGTCACAGGTCACTGGCTGCCTGGGCTCAGGAGAGCCAGCCCCAGGGCTGTGCCTCAAGTCCCTCCACTGCTGTCTCACACCTGCTGTGCTCCCAGTAAAGAAAGGCCTGCTACAAGGTGGAGGCAGCCACGCCGCCCACAGGCTGGGACAAGGACCACAACTCAGGACTGATTGCTGGATTCTGGACTTATCCACATCCTATGGGTGAGCGTCATAGTCCCCTCATGAGAGTCCCTCTCACCTTCACTTTCTTCAGTACCTCAAATCCTTCAATCTTCCCTATGCGATAGTGATTCAAATCAACATCCTGAAACAAAGCAGAAATCTATACTCAGCTATAGCAAAGTGGCTGGAGACCTGTGTCATCCTAGAAGAGGCGGCCTGGAAGTGGGCAGCAGTGGGGGAGGCAGTGCCAGGTGGGTCTGCAGCAGACAGATGTCAGTGACAAGGTGTGCTGCGGGGGCTCTTTGGCTTAGTGATGACTAAGTTTTATGTAAAACTGGCCCTTAAAATGATTGGTACATGGACATCTTTTTCTCATTCCTTAGATCCTGTATGCACAAAACATAAGCTCAGGTTCTGAGGATATGCACCCCATCCCATCACCATCAGAGACATGCTGTGGGCTCAGGAGGCCCAGTGGCCAGTCATACACAGCCTGGGGCCATTGGGACCCTCATGTATAATGTAATCATCAGACCCAGACAATGTATGAGTCAAAGGCATCTCATCTGCCACACAATCCTCAAGGGTCGAATAGACATGGGGATAACAATCACTGGTAAGAAAAACATGAACACGGGACTCTGACTCAACCAAGGGAGGCTTAGGCCACCTCTCCAGGGAAATAACTTACTAATCTCATACAAGATAACCTGACAGGGTGGTCCATCACCACGCCCAAGGCTGGGCTAAGCAGGCGGCATTACCTCTGCATCTCTGTCCAGGTTGATGGTTTCCATGTCCACAGGCAGCTCATGTTCTTCTGAAAAAATAAGAAAAAGAGATTTGTTCAGAACCCCATTAACAGGAGGCATTGGTGAAGAGCTGCTTCTGGCTGAGGTCTGGGGCTGTTTGGTGCCCAGAGCCAGCTCAAACCCCGAGGAGGAACCAATGGGAAGGTTTGCTGAGGACCTGGAGAATGTGGCAGGGTTAGACCCTGCTCCAACAATAGTGATGTTTTAAGCATTCTGAATTTCCTGAATTCAGATATTGGCAAAGGTCACCAAACATCCATCTGTGCCTTTGAACTTCCTGAGAAAGGAAGTGTGTTTTGAACCTGTTAGTGGGAAGGAGGGGAGGAAGTAGCTGAGTGCAGGTGAGCAGGGTAGCACTACTGCCTTTCCGTGACTCCCAGAGCTGCAGAACTGGCAGTAGCCTGCCTCCCATGTAGTTTTTCTCTTTTTGTTTGTGGCAATAAACCAGGCCATTAGAATCTAGACCATGCTGGGCACATCAGATGCTCTAGGATGGGCCTTTTATTGCTTTGGAAAGTGGCCCAGCATCTACAAACACTTCCCTCTGCAAAGAGCAAAACAAAACAAAACATAGTTCAACAGATAGGATCAAAGAGGCTCACTGAATAATTTAAACACACTTCTCAGTGGGGAGACTGGTGAACTCACTCCAGCAGAGAAGCCCATTGGATTTCACGAGGACTCTCCACCCCGGAGCCAGCATCCTCTGTGCGGAGGAGGGAGAGAGCTGCTCTCCCTGCTGAGGCGACAGCTTCCCTGTTAAGCACTTCCTCATTTCATTTCATTGGAACCTACTTCAGCATATGTGCTGAAAAGGACTAAGACACACACAGATGCACACACACACGCATGCACAAAGACACACAGGCATGTATGTACACTACACAGACACATGCATGCACAACAGTGGTATACACAGACTCATGCAGACACACAAACACACACACTCACCCCTCAAAACACTTAAAAAAATTAACAGTAATTCCTCAATATCACCAAAGATTGTCAGTGTTCATATTTCCTCAACTGTCTTAACATTTCTTTCCTTAGTTTACTTGCATTATGATCCAAATAAGGCTGTATATTGTGACTAGATGGTATTTCTCTTTTAAAAAACTTTTTTTAATTAATTTTTTTTTAAGAGACAGGGTCTCACTCTGCTGTTCAGGCTGGAGTATGGTGGTGTGATCATAGCTCACTGCAGCCTTGAACTTGTGGGCTCAAGCAATCCTTGTCTTAGGCTCCCAGGAAGCTGAGACTACAGGTGTGTGCTACCATGCCTGGCTAATTTTTTAAAACCATGTTTTGTACAATCAGGGTCTCGCTATGTTGCCCAGGCTGGTCTGGAACTCCTAGCCTCAAGTGATCCTCCCACCTTGGCCTCCCAAAGTGCCAGGATTATAGGCACGAGCCACTGCACCCAGCCCAGCATTTTTCTTAAATTTCTTTTTTCCCCTTGCAGTTTTCTGTTGTAGGAAAACAAGCTGTTTGTCGTGTAGTGCTTCTCCCAGTCTGGATTCTGTGAATTATACGCATAGGATGTTCTTTCTCCTGTAAACAGATTGTCATTGTCACTACCTTACAGGGCTGTCAGTGCTGTTACTGTGGCTCTTCCTAGAGCAAACGTGCACTTGCTTCTGCAGGGGAGTGAGCTCACACAGCCGTGGACCCCATGCCAAGGGCTGGCTCCTCCAGCCTGGCTACTCCTCTCACCTGGAGGCCTCTGAGAGGAGCACCTGACATCAGACCAGCTTAACAGAGTCATGATCCCACACGGTGGCATTCACTTCACTGTTTTCCACGATGCCTTTTCTATAACCATCAACTGTGGTTAGTTAAAAAAAAAAGTTTACTATAGTTTATCCACAACTGTAAAGGATACCAACCTAAGAATTAAATAAAAGGAACTGGGCAAAACCAAGAGATAGATACAAATCACCTCAAAAGACAGTGTCAAGTCACTGTTCATAAACTCAGGAAGTTGCACTGGAAGAGGTGCTACAATTAAGGCAGGGCGCCCAGGTCATGTAGTCCAAACCAGGACCCTTTGAGAGCAGAAGGGCACAGTTATGCTGGGCCAGCAGGCAGAAACGGGCTGTGCCAGGCTCCTCAGGACACACGGTCACATGGCTTTAAGGGGTCTTGTTTGTAATACATCCAGCATGGCTGGCCGCTCACCACTCAAAATGTCAGCTAACCTCTGAAACAAGGTTTCCAGCCTAGAATGCCCTTCTGAGTGTATTATATATTCATCATATTTTAAAAATAATTTAAGGAAAATAGGTAGAAGGTAACAGTTGACATGATTAAATTTGTTTTAATTGAATTTAAGACTTAAATAAATACAGGTAGGAGCAAGTCTTGGCTCCTCTAAGGGCTAGAAATGCATATTCCCAGAAAATTCATAATCAGCTAATCATCTCGAAGAAAAAACTTGGATTTTTCCAGACCAGGCCAGCTGGTCTGCCTTGTAGCCGTGTGCCCTTGGACAAGCTGCAGAGAGTCTCATTTTCCTCATCTATAACACATTACCACACTGGTGTACTTACAGAACATGATGACAACATCATTAGCCTGTGCTAGTGAGCCAGGGAAAGAAAGCACACAAGGCTTGCTCTGCCAACTCTCAAGTCCTCCATAAACACCCAATGTCTCAGCAGCACCCATCTGAGGATAGCGGGGGCTCCTACCGCTCCACTGTTGGTGACTAAGTCAGGCGATAACGGAAGCTTCCATCTATCACTCCCATGCACTTTATTCCACCCACGTCACTTCCAGAACATCAGCCTCAAAGTTTCAAAGTGAATGTGACTGGTACTTTTGTGGTAATCTCCTTGTGACTTAAAAGTAGGTTGCCATAGTTATCAACCATCTTTGCTGGCACAGAGAGCACAATGTTATTTTAAAAATTAGGTTTGTTTCTTTATAAATTTATTTTCATTTTTATAAGGGATGCATGATTATTCATACGCTGTATACAAATCTAGAAAACACAAAATGTATAGATCCTTCTTAAACCTGCTGTTTGGACAGACTCAGCCCGTTTGATGTGTTTTCTTTCTTTAGCAGGTAAAAGTACATACATGCATGCATACTGTTCAGAAACTTTTTTTTTTTTTTTCTTTTGAGATGGAGTCTCATTCTGACCCTGGCTGGAGTGCAGTGGTGTGATCTCAGCTTACTGCAACCTCTGCCTCCCTGGTTCAAGCGATTCTCCTGCCTCAGCCTCCCGAGTAGCTGGGACTACAGGTGCACACCACCATGCCTGGCTAATTTTTCTTTCTTTTTTTTCTTTGTATTTTTAGTAGAGACAGGGTTTCACCATGTTGGCCAGGCTGGTCTCGAACTCGTGACCTCAAGTGATCCACCCGCCTTGGCCTCCCAAAGTGCTAGGATTACAGGCGTGAGCCATTACACCCGGCCACATCTAGGCACTTTAGAAGTCAATCCTCAGGCCTATAAAAATGGTAAGGCAAGACTCAGAAATAATTTCTCTCAGAGATTAAAGGTTTCTATTGCTATGGTAGGACATAGAAACATAGCAGTCAGCCATAACATTTATTTCGCATCTCATTTCCTAAACATATGGTTAATATAACAATATTGCGGTTCTTTTCTTTTTCCTTTTTTTTTTCTTTTTTTTTGAGAAGGAGTATCCCTCTGTCACCCAGGCTGGAGTGCAGTGGTGCGTTCTCGGCTCACTGCAACCTCCACCTCCTGGGTTCAAGCGATTCTCCTGCTTCAGCCTCCTGAGTAACTGGGATTACAGGCACACGCTGCCATGCCCAGCTAATTTTTGTATTTTTTGTAGAGACAGGGTTTCACCATGTTGGCCAGGATGGGCTTGATCTCCTGACCTCGTGATCCACCCGCCTTGGCCTTCCAAAGTGCTGGGATTACAGGCATGAGCCACTGCGCCCGGCCAACAATGTCATGGTTCTGTCTCAGACGGCATACTAGTACCAATATTTGTGCTAGGATTTGCCTTCAGTGGAATTGGAAAAAACCACATCCTTTTTGCAAACGCCATCAATGAGTCAGCCTGCTGAGGGAGCACCTCAAAGAGCATATCCACCTGCCCTGGGCCACTGAGGGCCCCTAAGGAGCACGGCAGTCCTTCTCCAGACCGACACAGCACCCACACCCAGGGCCAGACCATGTGCAGCACAGCCCACATCCCCCAACCAGCAGATGTCCCCAAGGGAGCTGGGCCTGGTACCTTCTGGGTCCTCCTCCCCCCGCTCCTCCCCATCCTTCAGGCTCTGTTCACTGAGGTCGGCCACGATGCCGCTGCTGTGTTTCTTCCCTTCTTCATCGCCGGATTCTTCAGACTCGACCCGCCTGTCAACTGAACCCACACATGTCAATGAGAATTCACATCCACTTTATGGGACTTTGAGGAACATATAATAAACACCCGGTTGTAAGTCAAAAGGATTTCATTTAAACATGTTTGTTGAATCCAGTTCAACAAACATTTGAGTGTCTCCCATGTCCCAGCACCATTTGAGGCATATGGCCGCGGGGAGAATGGGGAGCAGTGTGTGGAGCCCACATGGATACTTAGGTGAGGAACACACTACTTCTGCCCTCAAGGAGCTTGTGAAGAATTGCCCAGTGTTCTGAAAGCCTTGGATCACCTGTGATTAAATCCACTAATGGAACCAGGTAGTGAAGCACCTCCTGAGTGCCCTTCACTTTTGGGCTGGGTGATCACCACTGTGACCCTTCTGCCACATACCTCCATCCACGCTCTACTATTCATCTGGCTAAGAAAACCAGCCAAGTTCACAGGCCCACGTTCTGAAAGAAATCAAGACTAACTCAAATCAGACTGTGGGCAGGGAGGATCACTTAGGAAAAGGAGAATACAGCCAATAGTGCTGACCGCCCACAGAAAGCTCATTGGTGTGAAATGAGCTTTCACACTGGACACCGGACACTGGACAGAGTGTTAGCAACTTAAGGCTTTTAAAGGTTCATAAATATTTTTTGAACTAAAGAATAAGGCAATTCAATGTGTCAGGTAAAAATTCTTTGGTAAGGTTGTCAAATCATTTTTCTTTTTTATAACTTTACTCATGACCTCTTTTGGAAGTCTGTCTGGAAAACATGAGGCACTAACACATTACTTGGAATTATCAACCATACTGAAAATACTCTTTCCTGACTATGGTTTATCTACAAAGAGATGTGCTCTTTGAGGGAAAAAGTTCAATTTCATCTTTGTACTTCCTGCTTAGCCTAGCAAAGTAAAACCCAAGAAAGGACTGCTGTAGAAAACAAGTCCTTATAAAACCCACCTCTAAAACCTCCAAATCCATCTCTTCTTCCCTACCCCCGCAATGACGGTGGCTCACTTACTTATTAGCTGCAGCCTGGGCTCCTGCCCTGCCTCCTAACTCATCTCTGTGACTTGTCTTGCCCTGCTTAACCTATTCTCCCCTGCCAGAGAGTCTGATCTAATTCTAAAATCCAAATCTGATCTTTTGAGTCCAAAAGTATTTCTGGAATGCTCTTCCTGAGTTTGCATCTTGCTGCTAGAGATGCAGCTTTGGCAAATCGTTTCCATTTGAAAGCCTCGATCTCCTGGTCTGTGGAAGGGAGCTAGTACAGAACCTATGCCCCAGCAAGTTGCTGTCATGGTTACATGAGAAAAGGCACAAGAGCAGTTAGCAGGTGCACGACATGCAGTAGATATTTAACAAATTAGTCACCACCAGGCACAGGTCACTTGGTGGTCCAGGCTCAGGGAGAGAAAGTTCGACTGCATGACAATCTGGCACAAAAACCCCAGTAAGAGGAGGAGTGGTGTGAGGTTAGCAAAGGCTTAGCTAACGAAGGTTGGCCAAAGTGGAGCCTGAGGGCAGCAGAGAGGGTCTGGAACATGGGACAGTGGATCTGCATGTAAGAAAATGACTTTGGTGTACTGGGGATGATGGGCTGGTGAACAGGGACAATCAGTCTAGCCTAGAGATGATGAAGGTCTGAGTTAAGGTACTGGCAATGGGAATGGAGGACGTATCGGAGATTTGGAGATACTTTCAAAAGTAAAAGTCAGAGCTCCTTGACTAATGGGACATGGGTGGGAGTGGGACAGAGAGAAAAGCCGGGCTTTTATATCTGTCATTTACCAAGACATGGAAACAGCTGAAGAGGGAGTGGGAGGATATGAAGAGGCACTTCTTAAAAAGACTCAAAGGGTATGAAGTCCAAGACCCTTAACACTACCGCCCCCATCCCCACCACATATGATTTGGTCAAACTCTCCTCCACACCTTTTGACCACAGTTTTCTTCGTCTTGAGTGATTCTTGCTCTTTTCCCTCACCCTATCCCCAACCTCGTTGCCTTCGAGTTATTCTTCAGGCTCCAGCTCAGAGCTCGCCCTTCTTCTGCAGCTGTCACCACTCCCAAACATGTCAGGCCTTCCTGCTGCACCCGCCCTCCTTCCCCAGCTCCACATTCCTCTTCCCTACCACTTTCACATAAGGCAGTGACTGCTTCTGGGAGGTCTGTACCCCTCACCAAACCATGGGACCCAAAAGTACTTAAGCACTTGATGACAGACACAACTGATTCCCCAGTTGCTAAGTGGGTGTGTGCACGCATGTTTCTACACATACTGTACATGCACGTATACGACTGTACCTACAGATATGCAGAAAATTATATACAAATACATGTGCACGTATAACATATACATATATGCATGTGGTTTTTTTTTTTTTTCAACAAAGTGAATGAGGAGGAAGAAAGAAAGTTGAATTTAGACTTTTTGGAACTATGACAGCTTTGAAAACAGGTATCACCTTGTGTAACTCAATCTTCTGGTTCCTTGTTACCCCTTCCCAACAGTCCATTCCATTTCAAGAGAAGACCCTTCTCCACCCTCACCACGTGAACCAAGGAGCAGACTCTGGTAGATCCCAGCGCCTCAGTTTCCTCGTCAGCTGACCGAGGAGGCTCCCCCGCCCGTCAATCTCAGAGGCTCGGGGCGAGGCTCCAACGGGACTGAATGGAGCCACCGCGTCCCATTCAGCCCCACCCCCGGCCTGGCCTCGCGCCGCCGCTCTCCCCCTAGCTCTGGGTCCTTCCCGGCCGCTGCCGCCCACGGGCCGGGGCTCCCCCGAGGTCCAGCGCCTCCCCCGCTCCCCCGGGTCCGGCTGTCAGCTGTCAGGGGGCCGCGCGGCGGCGGCCAGAGGCAGGACGTGGAGTTTCTCTCAGGCACGGAGCAGTTCCAGCCCGCAGCTCCCCCCGCCCGCTGGGCCCTTGGGCCGCCGCCCGCAGGGGCCGCTCACCCTCCATCATCTCCTGCGACTGTTGCTGCCCTGCGCCGCGTTCCGCCGCCATGTTGGCTGCTCTTCCCCTTTCCGGAATCTGTCGCCTCAGACCCCTCAGCCAATCAGGGCTCCCGCCTCAGAGCCGGCCCTGCCAATGGGATTCCGGCGCGGCGACTTCAGCCGCGCCGCGCCTGCGTGGGCCCAGCGCCTCATGGGAGTTGTAGTTCCGTCATGAGGCCGCGCGCCGCGCCTCCCCCAGAGCAGGTAATTTCAGGCAGCGGAGCCGGAACAGTCTGGAGGCGAGAAGCTGGGAAGGAAAGCAGAGGGAGTCGAAGCGGGACGCACAGAGCCGTAGCTGCAGGCAGACGGAGTGGACGTCTAGGCAGAGTGGAGAGACGCCCTGGGCTCGAGAGTTGACTTATGTCACTGTCTCGACCTCGGAGGCGTGGAGGGGCCGCGGGCCAGGCGGATCTTTCCATGGCTGCAAGGTGCGGGCCAGTCCTACGTGCATCCCTGACCTCTGCGAGCCTCGCTGGCTGCGTCTGTACAATGGGCCGAACGGCAAGAGCAACAACATTCTCCCGGCGTCCTCGCGCGGATTTTACCCATGCGAAATGCCGCCTTCTCTTGACGCGCAGAGCAGGCGGGCAGGTGCGGGGCACTTGCGCTGGTGGGGCCGCTAGCCAGCTGGCTGGCTCCGGGGCGCCATCCGGGCTCCCCTTGCAAGCCGTTCCCAGCCCAGTGCGGACGCTGCAGCCTTCGTCTACCCTGCAGAGCCACCCGGCCCATGAACGAGCCGCCCCGCGTCCTCCGCCTTCAGAAAGAGGCCTCCAAGAGGCGAGCTCTGCGCTACTCACCCATTTTGATCGCAAGTCGGGAGGAAACCGCATCCGCCCGGCCCGGGGGCGGAGGCGCCCATTATTCCTTTGGCTCCTCCGAAGCGCCGTAGGGGGTGTTTGGTGCGTCCCTAGCAACCGTTAGCGCGGGCTTCTGGACTCTGGCTAGCTTAGTCCCGCCCATACGCGCAAGTGGTTGGTCCGTGGAGCTTGTCAATCGGTGCGAGTCGCTGTGCGATTGGTCGGTGGGATAAAAGCGCGGAGGGGCTCCTTTCCGTGGTGTGTAGCCGGCTTGGCGTGACCCTCGCCTGATCCAGGTGAGATACCTGCGCTCGGGAGAGCGGGCCGGGCTCCGCAATCTCCCCAGGGCCGCTGTGGGGCCTGCGCGGCTCCGCGCCCCTGGCCCAGGAGGATCCGCCGCCCGACTCTTAGACCAGCCCGACCCCGGGTCTCCCGCCCCTGCGCTCGTCGCCCTTCGCGCACCGCCGAGCCCGCGTCCTTTCCGTGCCCAAATCGCGGCGGGGTTTCGGCCGTTGGCCCTGGGCCCCGCGCCCCCAGCGTCTTCGGGGTGCCCTTCAGTGTAGCCTGCCCGGCGGGCGCCGAGGCCCCGCGCCTCGGGTCGCCTCGGGACCCTGCGCTGTCTTCACCGCAGCCCGCCCTGCGGGGCGAGCTCCAGGAGAACCAGCCCGGATCCCGCCAGCCTCCCGCTCTGGGCGTGTGGGTCCCTGCGGGCTCAGCCGGCGCCGCGGGGTCGGGGGCGCGCGCCGCCCGCGTTCGTGGTTACAGCAAAGACCTGGACTTGAGCCTTAATCTTTTCACTAATTTTTCTTTCCCAGAGTACGGCAGGGGCCTGCGCTGCCGTCTTGAGGCCTTTCTCGTCCTTACCTTCCGCATCTCAGTACCATTCGATGTCCATTTTTCTCTTAGGGGTTCCCTCTCTTCATCTTTCTGCTGCTACCTTAATTTAAGACTTTATAATTTCTTGCCTGGATTACTGTAGCCTTTCTCCTGCTTTCCAGCCTTGCACCGACATGGTCCCTGGAGTAATCTTTGTAAAATGCATATCTGGCCATGTTACTCCTAAGCATTGAATCCTTAAAAGTTCATTTTGGGGATAAAATTAAGACTTTGGGCAGGCATAGGAGGCTCTGGGCTCATGCTTGGCCCTTCCAGGCCCACGTCCACCTACTCTTCTGGGTACTGAACTCCTCTCTGGGAGGCTTTGCCTCTGAAAGACTTCTTCACTCTGCTTGGAAGGGCCCGGCTCTGCAGGTGCCTCCTCCAGGACTGACATCCTTGCTGTGTTCTACTGCACTGTTCACCTTGTTGGCCTCATCCTGAAACTGGTTCTCCTTTTTGTTGTACAGCTGTGCTGACAGCAATGGGAGCTGTTTGCTTCTTAGCTTATGTTCTGGTGGGAGGGGGACAGTTGCTTCTAGAAGTTCGCCGAGATGCTCCCTGCAAAGTTGTCCTTGCTTCTGTTTGGTCTGAGGTGGGGTCACTTGTGTCTTCTGGAATCAAAACTAGCAATGGGAATATGGTTACTCGGTGGCACCATTAGGTGCTGTCTGCTGGGTTTGGGTTGCCGTGTCTGCAGCTCACAGTGGATACAAAGGACAATTTAAAAAATTTGGGCCTGGACGTGCAGGTATTTCTGGTTAATGTCTGAGTCAAAATTTAGTGATCTAAGGTCATGTGAAGCCAGGCTCTATTCTTTCTTGAGGCCAGGCTGTGGCTGTGGAGTGCACGGGAGGCTCCAGGGGCCTATGCTGTTCAGTGACAAACTGGCCCACGTGGACCTCAGACGCCCAGGAGGCACAACGGGAAAAAGGATGCATCTTTCCTGCTGTCCTCCCCGCTCCCGCAGAGGGTCCCATCAGTTTCCCTCCTGGATAGGCTTGTAACTCTCAGTAACCTAATTAAACTTCCACAACTTTAGTTGGTATTTATTTACTTTCTCCATGAAGGACAAAAAATTGCATGCCCTTACCCTCCCTTTGCTTTTTTTCCCCCTTTCCGTCTCATGTTAGTTACTTTTACAAAGAAACTTCTGTAACATTTACAATATATTCTGAATAGTTATATTACTTTTTTATTATTTTATTTTTTGAGACAGGGTCTTGCTCTGTGGCCCAGGCTGGAGTGCAGTGGTGCTGTGTCCTCTCACTGCAGCCTCCGCCTCCTGGGCTGAAGCGATTCTCCCACCTCAACCTCCCAAGCAGCTGGGACTACCAGCATGTGCCACCACACCTTGCTAATTTTTAATTTTTTTTTTTGTAGAGATGGGGTCTCCCTATGTTGCCCAGGCTGATCTCGAACTCCTGGGCTCAAGTAATCTGCCTGGCCTCCCAGAGTACTGGGTATATGACTTTTTAAAATAGTTTTGTAACATTGACATTGCAGTCTGAAGAGTTATATTTTTTAGGAATTAAAGTTTTCTAACAATGTATTCTGAAGAGTTATATTACTTTTTTAAAGAAAGTAAGGTTTTACAACATTTACAATGTATTCTGAAGCTATAATTAAGTGTCCTGAACTTTGTCTATAGGTTGGTTCTAAAAGTAGAAAAAACTGCCTCACACTATAATCATGTCATTGTTATTTATTATGGCAATAATTAGTGCATTTGGATGCTTAGAGAAGGAGATGTAAACCTGTGACTAAAGGTCCCATTCATTGTTGCTGCTTGTAGGAAAGCTGCACACTCGAACCCCAAACCCTATATGTAATAGCTTCCTACACATCTGCAGGTTTGCAGAGCCTTTGCCTTCTAGGGTCCTAGGCTGGGTTTGTGTGTGAATGTCTCTGAATTTTTTGGCCGTATCAGTTTATTCATACAAAAGAATAAAGGCAGTGTTAGTCATGAATTGTACCAGCAGAGTGGATGCATTTGAACCCATCACCCAAATTAGGAAATCAGGGGACCTGTGCCCTTGTGCCTCTTCCCCACTCTTGCACCTGCCTGACCCAGAGAGACCCACCTGCCTGAAATTTAGGTTTACCAGTCTCTTATTTAAGAAGTAGTTTAATTACATAGGTGTGTTTCCCTGAACTACTTATTTAGATTATTTCATGACAAAGGAATCCTCCTGCTGATTGTCTTCCGTAACTTAATTTTTTCCACTCGTATATGGCTAAGATTCATCCTTGTGTGTAGTTCATTTGTTTTCACTGCTGTAATTAGTGGTATGAATATACCAGAATTTAAAATCTATCTTCTTGTTGAAGAGTGTTTGGGTTTCATTTCCTTTTTTCCTCCCTCTCTCCCGCACTCCCTCCCTTTCTTCCCTCCCTTTTTTCTGCCTGTCTCTTTGCCATTGAGAACCATACTGTCCCGAACATTCTGGTGTCTTCTTATCTGTTTACAAAAATTTCTCTGAAATATAAATCTAAGTGAAAAGTGCTGTATCCATATAGACAAATGTTTCACTTGAATTGTTTTCTAAAGAGATTATATTAATGTATTAAGAGTTCCTGTTGATCCAAATCCTTTTTGACATTGGGTATTACTAGATTCTTCATTTCTGCTGACTTAGTAGGTATAACATTATCATGATTAGGATTTCCTCTCCTGTAAAACGCTTGTTCCTATTTCTTGACATTTTTTATTGGGCCATGTGTCTTTTAAAAATGTTTAAATTTTAAATAGTTTATCTTTTAAAGCTATTCTGGATATTAATTTTCTGTTGGTTATGTATGTGGCAAATATCTTCTCCCAAATTGTGGCTTGTTCTTTCATTTTCTTTATGGTATTCTTTGTGAAGCTGTGTTCTCATTTTTTTTTTCTTTTTTTTGGGGGGGGACGGAGTCTCGCTGTGTCGCCAGGCTGGAGTGCAGTGGCGTGATCTCAGCTCATTGCAACCTCCACCTGCCAGGTTGTGTCGCCAGGCTGGAGTGCAGTGGCGTGATCTCAGCTCATTGCAACCTCCACCTGCCAGGTTGTGTCGCCAGGCTGGAGTGCAGTGGCGTGATCTCAGCTCATTGCAACCTCCACCTGCCAGGTTGTGTCGCCAGGCTGGAGTGCAGTGGCGTGATCTCAGCTCATTGCAACCTCCACCTGCCAGGTTGTGTCGCCAGGCTGGAGTGCAGTGGTGTGATCTCAGCTCATTGCAACCTCCACCTGCCAGGTTGTGTCGCCAGGCTGGAGTGCAGTGGTGTGATCTCAGCTCATTGCAACCTCCACCTGCCAGGTTGTGTCGCCAGGCTGGAGTGCAGTGGTGTGATCTCAGCTCATTGCAACCTCCACCTGCCAGGTTGTGTCGCCAGGCTGGAGTGCAGTGGTGTGATCTCAGCTCATTGCAACCTCCACCTGCCAGGTTCAAGCGATTCTCCTGCCTCTGCCTCCAGAGTAGCTGGGACTACAGGTGCGTGCCACCATGCTCAGCTAATTTTTTTTTTTTTTTAGTAGAGATGGGGTTTCACCACATTGGTCAGGATGGTCTTGATCTCTTGACCTCGTGATCCGCTTGCCTCGGCCTCCCAAAGTGCTGGGATTACAGGTGTGATGTGTTCTCAATTTTAATGTTAAACTTATTAATCTTATTTTATAACTAGAATTTTTTGTGCCTTGTTTAAGAAAACTTTCCCTACCCCAAAGTCTTACAGATAGCCTCTTTTCTTCTAAAAACTTAGTGATTTTATTTTATATTTTATTTGGTTTGACAGGTCTCGCTTTGTTGCCTAGGCTGGCCTCCATCTCCCTGGGCTCAAGCAATTATCCTGCCTTAGCTTCTAGAGTGGCTCGGACTATAGGTGCAGGCCACGAGACCTGCCTGGCTAAAAAGTTTAGTGTTTTGACTTCCACAGATCAGATCTTTTATGCCCTGGGCACCATAGTGAGACCTCATCTCCTAGTTAAAAAAAAAGATGGCCATGTGAAGATACATACAAACAGGGAGAAGTCGGCCGGGCGCGGTGGCTCACGCCTGTAATCCCAGCAGTTTGGGAGGCCGCAGCAGGCGGATTACGAGGTCAGGAGATCGAGACCATCTTGGCTAACACGGTGAAACCCTGACTCTACTAAAAATACCAAAAATTAGCCAGGCGTGGTGGCAGGTGCCTGTAGTCCCAGCTACTCGGGAGGCTGAGGCAGGAGAATGGCGTGAACCCGGGAGGCGGAGGTTGCAGTGAGCCGAAATCGCGCCACTGCACTCCAGCCTGGGCGACAAAGCGAGACTCTGTCTCAAAAAAAAGAAACAAACAGGGAGAAGCTCTGTGATGGCGAAGGCGGAGACTGGAGTTACGCAGCCGCAGGTCAAGAACACCAAAGATGGCCAGTATGGCCAGTAGCCACCAGATGCTAGGATAAGGCAAGGAGGGGGGACTCCTTGGAGTTCCATATTGAAAGAGGTGGTGTTGGGAGGGCCACCTCCCCTTTCCTCTTCACCCCAGGCCTGCCTTGTCTTGGAAGGGCCTCGTGTGGGCATCCTGCTAGCTTGTCCAAGCTCGCTATTCCTGGAAGGCTGCTCCTCAGCCAGTTCACGGCTCTAGGTGTGCCAGTGTGGGAGGACCTGGGTGGAAAGAGGCCTGTATGTGTCTTAGAAGTGGGCACCAGACCCTTTGGTTGGGAACTCTGGGGTTCTGGATACCCAGAAGGTGGTCCAGAAGAGGGGATATGGGGTCTGGTTGGGCTTGCCTTGGCCCCAGTGGCTCCTCATTTCGTGGGGGAAACTCCAGCCATGGTTCTTGTATTGGCCACAGCCTCCTCTTGCTGTTTATCTAAAGCCTGGATGACCAGGTGGGGGCTTCCTGCCAGCAGAGGAAATCTTCTTGATTTAAGGGCTCTTTTTGTTGAGTTTGGCCATGAGGACAGGGTATTGGTAAATGTGTCCTTGTGTTTCAAGTGCTTGCCAATATGCAGGATGGAACTCTTAAGTATCTCCACTCTGCAGGGTGGTCACATGAATGTATACATGTGACAAGACTGCATGGAACACATGCTCACGTGTGCACACACACACACGCTCATGTACACATGTGCACACACACGCACGGACACACACGCACACACACACACACACCTGCAGGTAAATGCCTTGAAATCTGGACGAGGCTGATGGATGGTATCAAGTCAGTTTCCTGGCTGTGACACTCTCCTGTAAGATGTCACCATGAGAGGGAACTCGGAAGAGTATGTGAGATTTTCCTGTATTTCCACCCTGTATCAGCATTTGAATCATGTATAAGAGAAAAGCTAAAAATACAAATCTCTGGTGCCAGACCTGTCTCTAGGAGACATGGCCTCTTGGCCATGGCCCCCGCAACCTCACTTGTTGGCAGCACCCAGGTGATTCTGTGCACAGCTGGTCGGATGGTCAGGACTCACTGTTTAGGGGAAAGCTGAGACCATGGGAGCTGTGCAGCCCCCACGTGCTGATGGGTTCATCATGACCTGGGAGTATTTTCAGTTGGTGTGTACCTGCAGTCCCTGCCTTCCCTCATGGCTCCTTCCCACCCTGTTCTTTGTTTTCCTCTCTCTCTCCTTCCCTCTTTCCCATATCTTCCTATGTATTTTTCTTGGAAAGAGCTTCTTTTTTTTTTTTCTTTTTTTTTGACATGGAGTCTCGCTCTATCGCCCAGGCTGGAGTGCAGTGGTGTGATCTCGGCTCACTGCAAGCTCTGCCTCCCGGGTTCACACCATTCTCCTGCCTCAGCCTCCCGAGTAGCTGGGACTACAGGCGCCCGCCACCATGCCCGGCTAATTTTTTGTATTTTTAGTGGAGACGGAGTTTCACAGTGTTAGTCAGGATGGTCTCGATCTCCTTGATCTCCTGACCTCGTGATCCGCCCTCCTCAGCCTCCCAAAGTGCTGGGATGACAGGCGTGCGCCACCGTGCTCGGCCCGGAAAGAGCTTCTTTTAGCACCACTTTGGGTGGACCATTCTCCCATCGTGGGTTCTGACCCAGGATGGCGGTTGGTGGTGTATGTCTTTTGGGGCCGAGCTGAACTCAGCATTATGAATTAGTTGGTTAAACTGTCTTTATGTTTTTGCATTGCAGATGTTAATCAGCTTCATGTTGTTTTCTAGTTGTTAGAGGTGGAAGCTTGGCAGTTGGCCTCCCTTCTTCCCATGGAGGACGGGGGCTTAACAGCCTTTGAAGAGGACCAGAGATGCCTTTCCCAGAGCCTCCCCTTGCCAGTGTCAGCAGAGGGCCCAGCTGCACAGACCACTGCTGAGCCCAGCAGGTCGTTTTCCTCAGCCCACAGACACCTGAGCAGAAGGAATGGGCTTTCCAGACTCTGCCAGAGCAGGACGGCGCTCTCTGGTAATGACCTTCGACCACTGCAGGCCTTAGCGCGTGGAAATACAAATGTGGAGTTGCTCTGTGTTCTCATGGAAACCCTCTCACCAGGGATTGAAGTCACTCTATTCCTGCAGAGAAAAGTTCGTGGTTTAAGTGCTCGGCTCATGCTGGCAGATGACTCCGGCAGGACCCTTCCTGCTGCTTTTACTCTGCTGTGATTCCCAGGCAGCTGGCGCTTCTTTTCAGGCAGCAGGTGGAACTTACCTTCACATTTCAGGGTCAAGTTACAACAAAATGTTATTTCTTACTTTAGAGTATGTGAGAACGCTGTTCTAGGTTAGGCTATTTTACTTAGGGAATTGCAGCTTTGCTCGTGCAGTTTACTGAGCTAAACGCGGTTTAGCTGGTGGACCAAGAATCATGGGGCAGAAGTCTGTTGGTGCCTCCTATGTCCAGAGTCCGTTGGTGCCTCCTTTGTCCAGGCACCCCAAAGGTCTGGGCCATGGTGAGGAAGGAAGCGTCACTTGCCTTTCAGGGGCTGTCTGATGGAGGCACTTGGGGAGACAGCAGGCTGTGTGCTTGAAGTTGGGGTAGACCTGGAAAATGGGGAAGTGGGGCATAGAGCTGCGGGAAATGGTGGCTGGGAGTCTGGTCTCCAGGTCAAGGAGCACTTCGACACTGGAGTAGGAGGGTGTTGGAGCTGAGCTTCTGCACTGGAGTGTCTGAGGGTGTAGAGCAGAGGGCCCTGTGGAGAGTGCCCAGGATACCGCAGGGAGGGGTGGGCTGGGAGGCACACAGAGCCCTTGGGAGTGGGCTTCACCCAGGCGCTGATCAGGAATGTTCTCAGTGAGTGTTGACAGGTGTGTTCCTTTTTTGGAGCATCATTCTGGTGGCTGCATGAGGAGCAGGGGTGGGAGCCGGAGGCACAGGGCCTTGAGACATGAGAAGGAGCTGCGCTTGGTGACTGCTGTCTGGGGAAGAGCAGGGGCGAGAGAGTGGCTGGATGGCCACGTGGTTTCCAGCCTCAGAGAATGGTCGGGGTCAGGCCACTCACTGAGAAAGTCAGGGGTCCTGGCTGGAGGACATGGAGGGGAGGGGATGGGAGAGAAATGGAAGGGTCAGGTCTTGAGTGCTTGGTTTTGAGCACTGGAAGAATGTGTCTGGTGTCTCCAGAGATGGGGAAGCGGGCGAGTGGGCCGTGGGAGGTCCAGGCTGGAGGTGCGAGTGTGAGAGTCTTCAGTGCATTTCTAGTTAGATGTATTTAAAGCTACCGAGGAATGGGTGAGATGGAGCCAGGGTCACTGAGAGGTGAGAGGGTGGGAGGTGGGGGAGCCCAGGTGCCCGAGGAGGGTGGTGTGGGAGGAGGGTGAGGCCTGAGGAATGACGGGGCTGAGGGTTTTGGGAGCCATTGGAGGCGTTGCTGAGAGAACGCTGCACAAGGAGCTCTTGAATCGTAGGAACGCTTTCAAGGAGGAGGTGACGGGGCAGCCGCCGGAGTGGCCATGGGGTCTTGGAATGATTGACAGAGGACAGAAGGTGGGAAGGAAGGAACCTTTGAGTGTAATTAAGCTTTTTTGTTTTTTGGGACAAGGTCTGACTCTCTTGCTCAGGCTGGAGTGCAGTGGCGCAGTCATAGCTCTCTGCAGTCTCAAACTCCTGGGCTCAGACAATCCTCCTGCCTTAGCCTCCTGAGTAGATGGGGCTGCAAGGGCACGCCACTATGCCCAATTGATTTTTAAAAATTTTATTTTTAGTAGGGACAGGGTCTCGCTGTGTTGTCCAGGCTGGTCTTGAACTCCTGAACTCAAGCAACCTTCCTGCCTCAGCCTTCCAAAGAACTGGGATTATAGGCACGCCTGGCTTTGAGTGTAATTTAGACACAGAAGTGTTGATCTTATGCTGTTTGTGCTTCCGAGTGGACCTGGTGGTTGCCTAAGTGGATTCTGGGGACCATGTTCAGACACGCAATGAGAGTGTGTGTTAGCTGTGCAGACTGACTTAATCCTTAGATCTTTTTGCAGGAGTTGAGGGCAAGGGCTGTGTGCTTTGCCTGTTTCAGAAGGTGGACTCTGGCAGCTGTGTGAAGTCTAAAGCTTCGCTTCGCTTCTCTTTTCAGAAGACAGATGGAGCTCCTATTGTCTATCATCACTGGCTGCCCAGAATATTTGTACAAGTAAACTGCACTGCCCTGCTGCCCCCGAGCACACGGACCCGTCCGAGCCCCGGGGCAGTGTGTCCTGCTGCTCCCTGCTGCGGGGACTGTCCTCAGGGTGGTCCTCACCTCTGCTTCCGGCCCCTGTGTGCAACCCTAACAAGGCCATCTTCACGGTGGATGCCAAGACCACAGAGGTATTTGCTTCTCTTTTAGATCCAGCTGTGTAGATGTGGATTTGTGGTTTGTGCCTTAAACCTGGGATTTGTGTGTTTTAATGCAATTAGAAAAACATTTGGGCACTTCGGGACGTGGGAAGTTTGCTTGAGCCCAGGAGTTCAAGACCAGCCTGGGCAACATAGCAAGATCCCATCTCTACAAAGAAATTAGCCAGGTGTGGTGGCACACACCTGTAGTCCCAGCTACCAGGGAGGCTGAGGCAGGAGGATCACCTGAACCCAGGAGTTCAAGGCTGCAGTGAGCTCTGATTGCGCCACTGCACTCCAGCCTGGGCAACAGAGTGAGACCCTGTCTGTCAGGAAAAGGCTGGCTTCTACATGGTCGTCCTGGGCTGTTCTGGGCAGCTGGTGGAGCTGCTGGGGATGTCTGCATCCTTGCTCCTCTTTGTGATTCCTCAGATCCTGGTTACTAACGACAAAGCTTGCAGGCTCCTGGGGTACAGCAGCCAGGACCTGATTGGCCAGAAGCTCACGCAGTTCTTTCTGAGGTCAGATTCTGATGTGGTGGAGGCCCTCAGCGAGGAGCACATGGAGGCCGACGGCCACGCCGCAGTGGTGTTTGGCACGGTGGTGAGTGGATGCGGGTGCAGCGCTCAGTCTGGCCTCAAGACCAGCAGTATGTGGCAGGAACAGCTCGGTGTTCCCTACCAGGAGCTCTGCTGGGGGTTGAGTGGCACCAGGACATCTCAGCTTCTTCAGCTGAAAATGTCATCCCAGGCGCGGTTTCCCCGCTTCAGCTGCAGTGGGGGTGGGGGCCCTTTAAAAACGAATCGTCGCAGGAATGGACACCGTGGCTGTGGCTGGACTCCCGGGGGGTGTCGTGGGCGGCCCTTGCTTTGTCTGAGGGCTGTAGCTTCACTAATGGTTTGCAGTCCTGCCGGGCAGCACATCAGATGCTCAAGAGTAATATGGTTTTATTGTCTATTGATTTTTACATTCTGTTTGGTGTTTGTGGGAGCGGGCGGGGGTGTTGGCCTGGAAGCATTTCCCTAGACAGTGTTGATTCTCTCACCTGTGCCATGTGTCCAACCTGGATGTTGACAGGTGAGCTGAGTTGGATGTGGAGGACTGAGCCCGAGGCATGGAAAAAGCCCAAGGCATGGCTGATTGTAGGGTTTCCCCTCGTCAGCCGGTCGGGGACTGGGGGAGCAGCGTTGGAGGGCAGTGGAGGTTGGGGTATGATCTGAGGCTCTAGTAGTCATTGAGATCCTCCAGGTTGCCTGTTTCCCACCTAGTGTGTGGCTTTCACACAGAAGACCCCATTGCTTGAACTGAACTGATGTCACAGGCTTAGGACCAATTGTATCAGAAAATCACTGGTTCAAGAAACTGACTACTAAGAAGAAAAAAACTAAGATATTCACCATGTGTTGGTGTCTGTTTCTTTAAGAAATAACAGATACTGCTTTTTTCACCCTGCAATATTACCATGAACTGAGAATGAAATCTACTCTCTTGATAAAACTTGCACTTGGAGATTTTAATGTTCAGTATGGGAAATCTTGTTTGTGCTTTGGTAAATTTCTGAAATGAAAGTCAGGTAAGCAGAAGTTGAAAACGTTGCAGTGCCTGGAGTTTGGGCCTCCTGGAGGCAGGTGCCCCACCCAGACTGGTCTTTTGGGTTCATGGCATGCAGGTGTGAACCTGTCTGTTTCCACAGGTGGACATCATCAGCCGTAGTGGGGAGAAGATTCCAGTGTCTGTGTGGATGAAGAGGATGCGGCAGGAGCACCGCCTATGCTGCGTGGTGGTCCTGGAGCCCGTGGAGAGGGTCTCGACCTGGGTCGCTTTCCAGAGCGATGTGAGTGTGCAGCTTTGCCTCATGTCTCATGGACGCTGGAGCCGGCGTCATTCTCCTCTTCAGCAAGTGCTGGTCCCTGTCTCATTCCTTTGGGAAGAAAGAGAGGATGAGGAGCCTGGAGGGTCTGCCCAGTGGTACCCTCGCTGATTGCGTGTGCTTGGGCAGGGAACGAACTTCCTATACTTCAGTTCCTCACCTGTGAACTGGGGCATAATCATAACTCCTCATAAGATTGTTTCAACATTTAAATGAGATAATATATGTAAACCCCCCAGGATAGTAGCTGGCATTAGAGACAGCTCTCATATGTGAACTGGGATGTTATTAATGAGCTGTGGTGTGGGCCAGGCTCCTGAAGAACAAGAAGGCCCACAATTTAGGTACGTCTCCGGTAGAAGGAGACAGATGATGAAGCTCTTATCAAATTCATGTGTATATGTCTCTTGCCCTTCCGATGGAGAACTCATGTTGGGGTCTTGCTTTTGGCTTGAACATATTGAAGCTTAGTTAAATTTACAGCTGGAGCGCAAGAAGCTTTTATGATAAGCATGGGGCTTTTCCTCTAGGGCACCGTCACGTCATGCGACAGTCTCTTTGCTCATCTTCACGGGTACGTATCTGGGGAGGACGTGGCTGGGCAGCATATCACAGACCTGATCCCTTCTGTGCAGCTCCCTCCTTCTGGCCAGCACATCCCAAAGGTAGGGCTCCTGACCTCCCGCACTGTGTGATGGGGTGGAGTTCTTAGCTCTGAATCCATAACTGGAGACGCAGACCAAGGGTTTCTGAAGGCAAGGGTGGCCTTAGGGATGGGACATGCTCAGTTTTGAGCTTCCTGTGCGCTGAGGCCTTGACCAAGGGCCGGAGCCTATGTGGTCTCCCAGCTGACCACTCTTGTCCCCTGAGTCTTCTCCCTGGAGCTGGGCCACCCACAGAGGTGGATGCTGGGACGCTGCCCAAGGCTGAGGGGTGGGAGGAAACATCCACAGCTGCGCAGCTGGTGTAGTGCTGCCTGTGGGGCCAGTATCCTGGCGCCAGATCAAGGATGGCACAGTTGGCAGTGGCGTGGCCAAGCCCCGAGCCTGAGCCCCACAGTCCTCCCTCCCTCCCTCCCTGCTGGTGCCCGGCCCCTCACTGGGGTGTCTCACTTGCCCTGGGGTTGCTGTGCCTGGGGCGGCTCTGGACACTGAGTCCTCCCCACCCACAGAAGGGCTCTTTCCTGGGCCAGCTGGGCCTGGGAGGAGAGGGAAGGCAGAGCAGTGTGGGTGTGAGATGTCCTGGGGACCTTCGCCGATGACATGTGGGGTAGAAGTTGGGTCGGACGCAGCATAGACTCAGTGCTCTGTCCACGTGAAACACGGCTTAAGCCAAACGACAAGCCTTTCTTTCAGAATCTCAAGATTCAGAGGTCTGTTGGAAGAGCCAGGGACGGTACCACCTTCCCTCTGAGCTTAAAGCTGAAATCCCAACCCAGCAGCGAGGAGGCGACCACCGGTGAGGCGGCCCCTGTGAGGGGCTACCGGGCATCTGTCTGGGTGTTCTGCACCATCAGTGGCCTCATCACCCTCCTGCCGGATGGGACCATCCACGGCATCAACCACAGCTTCGCGCTGACACTGTTTGGTTACGGAAAGACGGAGCTCCTGGGCAAGGTGGGGCTGCCCTGGGCGCCTGGCTCCCGTTCCCTGGGAGGAAGCTGCTGTGCTCTGCAGTGCGGGCTTGCGTGTGGCACAGGCCTCGCACCCGGCAAGCTCTCCAGCTCGCTCCTTTACCCAGGAGGGACCTTGGGTCCAGGGAGGGAGGTCCCTGCTCATGGCTGCCAAGCTCCTTCCTCTCCACCCTTCCCCAGCAGCCACCGTCAGAGGGAGGGAGAGGAGCACTGTGCCTCGAAGCCCTGAGAGATCTGGTCTGACTGATGGACCAGGGTTTACGACACAACTGCGGGGGTTCATTTCTCACCCTAGTAGAAATACTAAAAAGTAGCTAAGCTGAATTGTAGTTACGTTAAATTTAAGTTAGTTAAAAAGCAGTTAGTGTTCTTCCTGGATGAAGGGTTCCCACAGGAGCTGAGGGCATTGAGACCTTGCAGGGATTTTGGGGGCATGGACACTTGTGCCCTCTGTGAGGTTAGAGCGGGTTCTGGCATTACAGCTATGGGCAGTGTCCCGGTGAGGGGGTCACACACAGGTTCAGAGGAAGCATCTGTCAGAGCAGCTCCTGGCCTGGGAGGAAGGCCCCACAGTCCTTCTGTCCTGGGTGCATGTCACTGTTCCGGCCACCAGTGAGCCGCGTGAGGTGAGGCTTGCAGACACAGGCTCCCAGATCCATCTAAACATGGGGCCAAAGGCCGGATGTCTGCTCCAAAGATGTGTCGATGTCACTGTAACTTGCCGCAGAGTGTGTTTTTACCTTTTTCTTAAGGGGAAAATCACAGATCACATGTTGAGCATCCGAGGGGCTTCAGGTGCGTCGAAGGGCATTTGGCCCGAGGCCTTTCCTGACCTTAAGGGTGAACCCTCAGGGACTGGCTCTCCTTGTGTTCATTCCTCCCCCAGGGGGACGGTCCAGTGGGTCAGCGTGGATCCTCCAGGTTCTGAAATGTCCCTGCTTTGTTTTCTAGAATATCACTTTCCTGATTCCTGGTTTCTACAGCTACATGGACCTTGCGTACAACAGCTCATTACAGCTCCCAGACCTGGCCAGCTGCCTGGACGTCGGCGATGAGAGTGGGTGTGGGGAGAGAACCTTGGACCCGTGGCAGGGCCAGGACCCAGCTGAGGGGGGCCAGGGTAAGACGTCCTCTTTCTCCTGAATGCGCTGCAGCTGCTGAGCCCCAGACAGCCCCGTGCCTCTGAGACAGGGCTGGGAGGAGCAGGAGCTACTGTCCCTCCAGAGGCTCGGGGGTGGTGGGGGGCGGAGTAGGGGGTGACTGTTTTCTGGTTTGATGTTCCTCTCTGTCTCAGGGGCTGTGACATATTATTCTTATAAACGTATGAGCATAGAGAAGAGAATAGAAAACCCCCCAAGAGTGCATCACCAGTGCCCATGATATCCGAGACACAGCATCCGAGACACAGCTAACTGACCGTCTTGTCTTTTCTAAGTAAACTTATATAGCTTCATGTAGTTTAAGTGAAGCCATGTAGCATATCGGATGACCGCTGACCCTTGAACAACTGGGTTTGACATTAGAGGGTCCACTTATACACAGATTCTTTTCAACCTCAGAAATCCAGTACTGGTGGGAGGTGAAGTTGGCGTATATGGAGGGCTGACTTCCCATGCACCTGCGTTCCACGGGTGGGCTGTGGGACTTGAGGGTGCTCGGATTTGGGCATTCTGGGGGTCCTGGAACCCATCCCCTGAGTGTACTGAGGGTTGACTGCAATTCCTAAATTGAATGTTCTACCAGTATTTCCTGGTTTAATTATGTTTATCCCACATAGTTTTAATTTAACATTTTAAATGATTTCAACAAATACTCCGAGTCCCTTTCATATGCACAGTCTTAGGTGTGTGGCTTGTGAAGACAGGGTGAGCACACTGCCTCCTGTCCCGAGGGACCCACTCTGGCTGGGAGCAATGAGGGGCAGTAGAACCCGCTGATGTCCTGGCAGGGCCCACGCCTGAGCTCCTGGTAAGGAGCAGGCCCCTGGCTGCTTCCACAGTGCTCACTCTTGTTGACAAGCATGGGGTGGGGGTGCGCCCTGTCCCTGGCTCTGCCCTGGTGGGGACCCCGGGACTCTGCCTCCAGGGGCTCTGCCCACCTGGAGCGTGGGCTCACTGGGTGTGGTTCTGGAGTTCCTGGGGCAGGCTGGGGCCCAAGGGTCCGGGTGATGGTGTGGCAGGGGTGTCAGGTGGGGGGGTCTCTGTTCTATGGAAGGACACAGTGGGGGTGAGAGAGAGAGAGTGGCCAGTGCTGGCAGAAAGCACAGCCGCCTCGGGGCTCTGCATCGTGGTGGGGCCAGGTGGGTCGGCAGGTGCTGGCTTGCGAGGTTGTCCTGCATGCGGTCACTCGGGTATTGAATGAGTGCGAAAGTGGATTTAATACAGTCGCTGAGAAAAACTACAGCTTCACGAGACTGACCAGCCTGGTGAGATAAACATTTACCATCAGACACTCTTTAGCTTTCTGGGCATTGTGTGAGTTCTTTGGCACATGCGCCCAGCCTCCTTCCCCACAGGGTCTCGCCTGGGGCATTAGAAGCTGGATTGTAACATTTGTTTTAAAAGATACTTTGTTAGGCTGTTGGTTCTCCTTACAATCCCGGCTTTCCTTAGCATGTGGTTCCCTTCATTGTATCTGGGTTTTTCTATCTCAGTCTGTCCTTTATACAAGCTTTTTCCTCTAGCACTGATTATATTCCCCTTCCCCTTTTTCCAGAATTCCAAATTCTGACCTGTGCATGCATGCCTGTGTTGAGTACATGCTGTTTGTCGGATATTTGGTGGTGGGGGGAGGGGATCACATTTCTGTTACTCTCGCATTGTTTCCTTAGGATGGATTCTTAGAAGTGGAACTTCTTGATTCAGGGAATGAACACGTTTGCTAGTTACTGTCAAAAATGCCTCTTGGAGAAGTTATACTGAACCACCCAACTGTCCTGGTCACAGAGCAGGCTTCTCTCGGCTTGGGGCTAGGGTTCTTTCTGGGGTCGTCCTTTTTTTTTTTTTTTGAGACAGAGTTTTTGCTCTTGTTGCTGAGGCTGGAGTGCAGTGGCACCATCTCGTCTCACTGCAACCTCTGCCTCCTGGGTTCAAGTGATTCTCCTGTCCCAGCCTTCCGAGTAGCTGGGATTACAGGGATGTAGCACCATGCCTGGCTAATTTTGTGTTTTTAGTGGAGACGGGGTTTCTCCATGTTGGTCAGGCTGGTCTCGAACTCCCAGCCTCAGGTGATCTGCCCGCCTCGGTCTCCCAAAGTGCTGGGATTACAGGTGTGAGCCACCGTGCGTGGCCTCCCAGGGTCCTTCCTAATGCAGGCTGCTTTCTCTCATGTAACCAAGAGACATACATTCATCCCCTACCACGTGCCAGGCTGCACTGCGTGCAAATGCCCCTGCGCTCACGGGGACTGGAGGGAGCCAGGTGACATGGAGCCCAGGAAGTGGCCAGAGCTCGGGAGGAAGGCAAAGAGGGGAAGAGGGCATGCAGTCTTAGGCTTGGGGGCCCAGGAGGCCTAGGGAAGCCTTGTAGATACCCAGGTGCAGCATTTCTGGGATCAGGAGCCATGATCCCAAGGCCTCTAATACTTCAGATATGGCAGGGAGGCCAGGTGGAGAGACCTGGAGGAGTGAGGCCACAGAGTTGGGGGGCCATGGCCGAGACTTCGGCTTCTATCCAGAGTCAGATGGGAGCTGTTGGAGGGTTGTCAGCAGATGAGGGCCGTGCTCTGACTTGGGTGTTAATAGGATCATGGTAGCTGGCTGCAGGTGTCCTGGGCCAAGGAGCAGGGAGACAGGAGGCAGAGAAGAGGGCGCTGGGTTGGACCTGGGACGCCTGGGGTGGTGAGAGGTGGTCGATGCTGGTCATGCTGTGAAGGAGTCTCAGTGAGTTCCAGGCGAATGAGCAGATTCATTTTAGGGAGTGCCTGTGAAGAGCAAACGCTCTTTTTTGGTGTTGCTGCCAGATCCAAGGATTAATGTCGTGCTTGCTGGTGGCCACGTTGTGCCCCGAGATGAGACCCGGAAGCTGATGGAAAGCCAAGACATCTTCACCGGGACTCAGACTGAGCTGATTGCTGGAGGCCAGCTCCTTTCCTGCCTCTCACCTCAGCCTGCTCCAGGGTAAGTCCCTTGGTGGGAGGTTGCAGGTTTACTAAAAGTCCAGACAGATGGTAGGTGAATGAGGAACAAGTCAGAGAGAAATGTTCAGCCTATTATTCATAGTAACATTGAAAACTCACATGTGTTGAGCACCTGCTCTCTTCCACACACAGTGACTGCTGGGTTTTCTGTGCTGCCTGGCTGAGTCCTTATCAGCCTGTATGGGAGGGCACCATGGTGTTACTGTCTCACTGTAGGGATAAGGAAACAGGCTGTGGAGAGTTCCAGAATGTTTAGGTAGATTTCAGAGAACTGATGGAATCATAATTTTATCATTTTCTTTTTTTTTTTTTTTTTTTTTTTTGAGACAGAGTCTCGCTGTGTCACCCAGGCTGGAGTGCAGTGGCGCGATCTCAGCTCATTGCATTGCAAGCTCCGCCTCCTGGGTTCACACCATTCTCCTGCCTCAGCCTCCCGAGTAGCTGGGGACTACAGGCGCCCACCACCACGCCTGGTTAATTTTTTGTATTTTTTTTAGTTTCACCATGTTGGCCAGGATGGTCTCGATTTCCTGACTTTGTTATCCGCCCACCTTGGCCTCCCAAAGTGCTGGGATTCATTTTATCATTTTCAAAGTCATATGAAGCTGTTCTCTTTGCACATTTAAAAATATTCTATTTAGAGTAAAGAAAGTTTATATTAGAGAATTAGGAACATTTGGAAAAGTAGAAATAAAAGCTTGTTCTATTCTCATAGTCGTATTGTACATAGCACGTGTGTGTGTATTTTTAACCCATTTTCTTCTTCGGAATCTTTTTTTTTTTTTTTTTTTTTGAGATGGAGTCTCACTCAGCTGCCCAAGCTAGAGTGCAGTGGCGTGATCTTGGTTCACTGTAACTTCTGCCCCCCGGTTCAAGTGATTCTCCTGCCTCAGCCTCCTGAGTAGCTGAGACTACAGACACCTGCCACCACGCCCGGCTAATTTTTGTATTTTTACTAGAGGGGGAGTTTCACCATGTTGGCCAGACTGGTCTCGATCCCTTGACCTCATGATCCACCCGCCTTGGCCTCCCAAAGTGCTGGGATTACAGGTGTGAGCCACCATACCTGGCCCAGAATCTTTTCTTATGCACAGCATACAGTAAAGGTGCCCAAACTGTAGGTGCCCAGGTGGCCCAGGACCCTTTCTTGGCTGCCTGCAGACCCTGGGTCCCTTTCTGCACTGTGCCCCCTACACCCTGCTGCCCTGGGTCAGGGCAGAGGTTAGACTGCCTGCCGTTGAGCCTGACGCATGCATTTCCTTCTGTCTGCCTTCTGCTTATCGCTGTGTCTGTGATATTTATCCACATAGTTGTGTTTTCTAGTCTTGAAATTATTTAAAAAATATGTAATAGATACATATAAAGTATGTATGTTATGTTTAAAAATATGTAATGCATGGGCCAGGCGTGGTGGATCACGCCTATAATCCCAGCACTTTGGGAGGCTGAAGTGGGTGGATCATGAGGTCGGCAGATGGAGACCATCCTGGCTAACACGGTGCAACCCCGTCTCTACTAAAAATACAAAAAATTAGCCAGGTATGGTGGCGGGCGCCTGTAATCCCAGCTACTCGGGAGGCTGAGGAGGAGAATGGTGTGAACCTTGGAGGCGGAGCTTGCAGTGAGCCGAGATCGCGCCACTGAACTCCAGCTTGGGCAACAGAGTGAGACTCCGTCTCAAAAAAAAAAAATGTAATACATGCATATGTGTTTTTTTAATTATAGAAGAATAATGGTAAAAGCAATAGTTCCCCTGGCCGTCTTCCAATCCCCCTCCTCCAATCCTACTCTTTCCCCCAGGGGACCGCAGTCAGCAGTTAGAGCCTTCCAGGCCTTCTTTCTTGTGCATTTAACTATAGTTGTATATTATACTTCTATGTGTGCATATGCATATGTGTGCTCACATGTAACTGCTTCTGTTCCCTGAGCACGGCTGGGATTATACCATACACAGTGTCCTAAATGTGTGTGTATGTGTACGTACACACATGTCCTGCAGATCTTCCTCTACAGGCCTCCTCGGAACCGAAGCCTCCTGGATGGTACCCTAGCTCATGGGCCACTTTCCCATTGGCCGATGTGCCGGTGCTTTCTCTTGTTTGCTTAGCCTCCCTGATTTTCCCTTTGCCACTGTGGGTCCACGTTGAGTGGCGTGAGAGGGTAGCTGTTGGCTCTATTTGCTCTACTTCCACTGTGAGTGGAACAGAGCAGGTGCTCAACACATGTGAGTTTTCAATATTACTATGAATAATATTGCTGTGCGCACCTCTCCAGAGGTGCCACCAAGCTGAAGTGGGGCGGCCGTCGTTGAGGGCCCAAGTCTGACCCGTGGGTGCTCAACAGCACTAGCGGCCGGGCCCCCTTGCCAGTGCTCCCGTTGTCTGGGACATCTTGGTGGACAGAGGCCATGTGGCCCGTTGCTCTCCTCAGGACCTTGGACACAACTCATCTTCCAGGACTTGGTGGTACCAAGGGAGTTGCCCAAGATCAGCCAATTCCTAGTCTTCCTATTGCATTGGACGTTTCTGGATGTCACAGTTCTGAGAGTTTGATTAGCATCCACTGCACAGCTAGTGCAGTTACGACTATAGAGATTTATCCATTCATTCCCCGCTCAATCATTCACTCACTCGTTCGCTTATTCAACAAATAAGCATTACAGAAGACTTGGGGTGTGTCCCTAAGAATTGTAGTCTGGTCAGGACAATAAGCTGAAACAGTAAGACAGAACAGGGTTAGGAAGCATGAAGGAAGGAGGTGAGCTGTACGGAGTGCTTTTGTGTTTTAGGGACTACGTTGGGTGCTTCCTGGTAAGTTGTCTCCTTTAGTTCTGGTAATCCTGGGAGTGTAGTCTGATTTTTAGCAAATGGATGCTGAAGCTGAGTGAATTGTTACACTGGGCATCAGGTCCTCGAAGAGACCTCAGGTGATGTGCTCAGACAGCAGGTGGGGGTCTCAGGTCTCCACGGGGGCCAGGTCCTGGTGCTTCCCCACTGGAGGACCTACGGTCCCTGGGGCTGCCCTGGGTTGAGGTCCCAGCAGCTCAAGGCCTGTGTGCACTCGGCAGATCACATCCTTCATGCCCTGACTGCATGCTGGCCAGAACTGAGTGGCGTGGCGATGCCTGGCTGCCAGGGCAGCTGGAGGATGTCCTCATGTTTCCTGAGTTGCTGTCGTGCTGAAAGTCAGAGATCCACAGTTTCACAATCTCTTAGCCAAAATTATGAAATCCAAAAAGCCCCCAACACTGAAATATTTTTCTTAGAATCGATGCTAAAAGCATTGGACGGTCAAATTGGCCCTAAGCACGTGAGAAGCTGTTTGTGGTTTTCCCTTGACCTCTGCAGTTTGAGTGTTCAGAGGCCTCGCTGCAGACACAGGGCAGTGGATGCCCATGAGGCCCTCTCCCCAGCCTGCTGGGGTCTCCCTAGCAAGTGGCCGTATGACTTTTCTGAAATCCCCAAACACATCTGACCCAAGGGTTTTGATGGAAGGGCCGTGGACCCAGGTGACTGGAGAGAATGGGTACTGAGGCTGCAGCAGCCCGCTAAGGCCCCAAGAGCATGGGTGAAGATGCAGTGCTGCCCAGGGGCCTCAGCTTTGTGTCTGGACTGTGCCCCAGAAGTTGCCCAGACTCTTTGGCAAGGGGCTTTGTGAGACCCTCGTGGTGTGCATTCGCCTCCTGTCTTACCTGATCCTGCAGGAGGATGTGCAGTTTCCTAGCATTTGCATGGGGTTTGTCTCAAGCATGGGATGGATGGAGAGGGGGAGAGGGAGGTACAGGGGAGAGAGAGATGGGAGACATGGAGGGAGAGAGGCGGGAGACATGGAGGGAGAGAGGCAGGCAGACGCAGACCCTCAGCCTACCCCTCAGTTCCCCTCAGAAAACTGCTTTTCCTCAGAACTTGGCTCACAATCCCTTTCTCTGTGGAACCCACCCTTGGGTTGTATCCTTCCTCTTCCATCTTTTTTTTTTTTTTTTTTTTTTTGAGATGGTCTTGGCCATTGCCCAGGCTGGAGTGCAGTGGTGCGATCACAGCTCACTGCAGCCTAGACTCCTGTGCTCAAGCGAGGTTCCCGCTTCAGCCTCCCAAGTAGCTGGGACTACAGGTGTGTGTCACCATGCTGGCTAATTTTTAAATGTTTTGTAGAGACGAGGTCTCACTATGTTGCCCAGGCTGGTCTCGAACTCCTGGGCTCAGCCTCCCACAGTGCTGGGATTACAGGTGTGGGCCACTGTGCCCGATCCTGTCCTCTTTCTGAGCCTCTGGTATACCTTTACTAGGTTGCTGATGTTAACCTGTGTGTCTGTCCCCGAGTGAGGTGGTGCGGTCACATTCTGTGCATCTGGTGCCCAGTGTCAGTCTGTCATGTGGAGGCCAGTGGCTGGGCTGACAGGAGGCCTGGGTCCCTTGGCTCTGTGATCATCCTGTCTGGACTGTGGCAGCCTCGTCATGGGTCACCATGTGCTGAATGCTGGAGGACATTGTGTGCCACCTCTTAGGAGCCGCCCTCACCAGCCTCCTCTCTCTTTTTCGGCCCGTGTCCCCTTCTTTTTTTGTTTGTGTTTGAGACGGAGTCTCACTCTGTCACCCATTTCACCAGTGAGCTGGTACAATCTCAGCTCACTGCAACCTCTGCCTCCCAGGCTCAAACCATTCTCCTGCCTCAGCCTCCAAGTAGCTGGGATTACAGGTGCCTGCCACCTCACCGGGCTAATTTTTGTATTTTTAGTAGAGACAGGACTTTGCCATGTTGGCCAGTCTGGTCTCGAACTCCTGACCTCAAGTGATCTGCCCACCTCGGCCTCCCAAAGTGCTGGGATTACAGGCGTGAGCCACCACGCCTGGCCCCCTGGCCCCTGTCCCCTTCTGTGTGGGCCCCATCTGAGAGCCATTTCCCAAATCTGAGAGCCATTTCCCAAATCTGAGAGCCATTTCCCTAGTCGGCTGTGAAATCGGATGGTGTTTGTAGTCAATCAGTTGTTTTTTTACTGTTGTGGAGTTTACCAGGGACTCTCCAATCTCTCTCTCCTTTCCTCTCACACCTCCTCAAGGCAGCAGCACGGACTTCCCCTTGCAGGTGGGGCCGAGGCTAGGCTGCACGGCTGACGGGGGGTTTGGGGGCCCTGAGATGAAGCGAGAGCGCTGACCAAAGCATTGGCAAGTGCTCCTGTACTTTACTGTTGGGCTTTTGGTAGCATTCTCTGCAAAATCATTTCTAAATGTGGACTTAATTTGGAGAAATTTGAGACTAAGTGCTTTATTTTTTAACTTGGTCACAAAATTTGGTCTTTTTCTTGTTATAAATTGGTGGCATTAAATGCTTTGTACTTAGTTCTAATGGAGAATCGGTGCAATCTCTCCTTTTGACTCATCTGTGGCCCTACATGATGGTCACCCATGTCATTATCCCCAGGGTGGACAGTGTCCCAGAAGGAAGCCTGCCAGTGCACGGTGAACAGGCGCTGCCCAAGGACCAGCAAATCACTGCCTTGGGGAGGGAGGAACCTGTGGCAATAGAGAGCCCCAGACAGGATCTTCTGGGAGAAAGCAGGTCTGAACCAGTGGATGTGAAGCCATTTGCTTCCTGCGAAGATTCGGAAGCTCCAGTCCCAGCTGAGGATGGGGGCAGTGATGCTGGCATGTGTGGCCTGTGTCAGAAGGCCCAGCTAGAGCGGATGGGAGTCAGTGGTCCCAGCGGTTCAGACCTTTGGGCTGGGGCTGCCGTGGCCGAGCCCCAGGCCAAGGGTCAGCTGGCGGGGGGCAGCCTCCTGATGCACTGCCCTTGCTACGGGAGTGAATGGGGCTTGTGGTGGCGGAGCCAGGACTTGGCCCCCAGCCCCTCTGGGATGGCAGGCCTCTCGTTTGGGACACCTACTCTAGATGAGCCGTGGCTGGGAGTGAAAAACGACCGAGAAGAGCTGCAGACCTGCTTGATTAAGGAGCAGCTGTCCCAGTTGAGCCTTGTGGGAGCCCTGGATGTCCCCCACGCCGAACTCGTTCCAACAGAGTGCCCGGCTGTCACCGCTCCTGTGTCGTCCTGCGATCTGGGAGGCAGAGACCTGTGCGGTGGCTGCACGGGCAGCTCCTCAGCCTGCTATGCCTTGGCCGCCGACCTCCCTGGGGGCCTGGAAGCAGTGGAGGCCCAGGAGGTTGATGTGAATTCGTTTTCCTGGAACCTCAAGGAACTCTTTTTCAGTGACCAGACAGACCAAACGTCATCAAATTGTTCCTGTGCTACGTCTGAACTCAGAGAGACACCCTCTTCCTTGGCAGCGGGCTCCGATCCAGATGTAGGCAGTCTCCAGGAACAGGGGTCGTGTGTCCTGGATGACAGGGAGCTGTTACTACTGACCGGCACCTGTGTTGACCTTGGCCAAGGCCGACGGTTCCGGGAGAGCTGTGTGGGACATGATCCAACAGAACCGCTTGAGGTTTGTTTGGTGTCCTCTGAGCATTATGCAGCAAGTGACAGAGAAAGCCCAGGATGCGTTCCTTCCACGTTGGATGCTGGCCCTGAGGACACGTGCCCATCAGCAGAGGAGCCAAGGCTGAACGTCCAGGTCACCTCCACGCCCGTGATCGTGATGCGCGGGGCTGCTGGCCTGCAGCGGGAGATCCAGGAGGGTGCCTACTCCGGGAGCTGCTACCATCGAGACGGCTTACGGCTGAGTATGTCCCGGGCCCCATGGGAAGAAGTGTGGTGCTCCCAGAGCACAGTGCAGTGGGGGTGCAGGGCCTTCCTTGTTCTGGGGTCTGATGGGGTTTCACCCTGGAATAGTTTCAGCAGAAATCATGTTTTCAAGGAGAATGCATATCATCCACCCCTTGAAAATTAAGATTACGAATGTGTGTGCCTGGGGAGGGTGGCGCCCAAGGTCCCAGGCCACCTGCCCCATGCCCGTCAGTTCCAGCTGTGCCCCCTGACTCAGGCCATACACTTAAAGAGCCGCTCCTCCCAGCAGCCTGGGGAGATTCCGTCGGGAGCAGGAGAAGCGTGGGGGTGTCATGCTAGAGTCTGTCTCTCCACCTCCCACCAGCCCCCACCTCAGTGGTCACACGGACAGGCCGAGAGGGATGTGAGCGTGGTGAGATGCTCACGTGTTCTTCTTCCGTGCTTTTGGTGTTTAGGCTGCCCTGATCTCTGAAAAACCTGCCCTTCTGTGAGGGTCATGTGATCGGGCCCCTCTGCTTGCCCCTTTGAGATTGATTCTGTTTTACTTTCTTTTTTATTTTCATTTCTTTTTTTTTTTTCTTTTTTTTTTGAGACAGAGTCTCTCTCTGTTGCCCAGGCTGGAGTGCAGTAGCGCGATCTCGGCTTACTGCAAGCTCCGCCTCCCGGGTTCATGCCATTCTCCTGCCTCAGCCTCCCTAGTAGCTGGGACTACAGGCGCCCACCAGCACGCCCGGCTAATTTTTTCTATTTTTAGTAGAGACGGGATTTCACTGTGTTAGCCAGGATGGTCTCGTTCTCCTGACCTCGTGATCTGCCCGCCTCGGCTTCCCAAAATGCTGGGATTACAGGTGTGAGCCACCGTGCCCGGCCTATTTTTTTTATTTTTTGAGACAGAGTCTTACTCTGTCCACCCTAGCTGGAGTGCAATGGCATGGTCTCGGCTTACTGCAACCTCCGCCTCCTGGGTTCAAACGATTCTCCTGCCCCAGCCTCCTGAGTAGCTGGGACTACAGGCGTGTGCCACCACACCCAGCTAATTTTTTTGTATTTTTAGTAGAGACAGGGTTTCACTATGATGGCCAGGCTGGTCTCGAACTCCTGACCTTGTGATCCACCTGCCTCGGCCTCCCAAAGTGCTGGGATTACAGGCGTGAGCCACTGAGCCAGGCTAATTTTTTGTATTTTTAGTAGAGATGGGGTTTCACCGTGTTAGCCAGGATGGTCTCGATCTCCTGACCTCGTGATCCGCCCGCCTCGGCCTCCCAAAGTGCTGAGATTACAGGCGTGAGCCACCATGCCTGGCTATATTTTCCTCATTTCTTAATAGGTCCACATTATTTTAGCCAGTTGTTTCCATATTGCTGATTTTGTAGTGTTGATAGCTAGGGTTTTTTTCTTACACTTAAAAGAATTTTGTAAATAATACGTGTTATTTGTAGAAACATTAGAAATATAAACAAGAAGAAAATAAAATGGGCTGTAAACCCCCACCACCAAAGAAAGCTAACCACACTTATGTTGGTGTATAGCTAGGAGGCTGTGGAAAATGCACACATGCTTTCTCTATGTAAGTGGGTATGGAATTGAATATGGCTGTTAGTGACTAGAGTAGGTACATGTGTACATGCTTTTAATGTAAGCCATTCACATTCTTGTCACTGGAAGGCCGAAGACCCACCGTGTGTAGGGCACGTTGAGTGCAGGTTCTCCCGGCTATTCTGAGTTGGGGCTTGTCTGCACCCTCCGCTACAGGCCTCTCTGGAGGGCTTCCTTGTCCTCTGGCTGCCCTGAGTGAGGAGGTGTGGTTGTTGCAGGCCTGCAGGCTATGCCCCAGGGGTGTTTCCCTGGCCGGCCCTGACAGCTTTCCTCCAGGCCTTGGTGCTGCCTGCCTCTGCCTGGGCTGCTCTCTGGTCTGTGTTCTGGGGATTGAACTTTCTAACTTAAAGCTGCTGGGGTTTGGACTGTTGCATTCTGGGGACTGGACTTTTCTAACCTAAAACTGCTGTCTAGCCAGGTCAGCACAGGCCTGTGCGTTCTTACCTTTTCACCCTTCAGGTATACAGTTTGAGGTGAGGCGGGTGGAGCTCCAGGGCCCCACACCTCTGTTCTGCTGCTGGCTGGTGAAAGACCTCCTCCACAGCCAACGCGACTCAGCCGCCAGGACCCGCCTGTTCCTTGCCAGCCTGCCCAGCTCCACCCACTCTACCGCTGCTGAGCTCACCGGACCCAGCCTGGTGGAAGTGGGTATTTGCAGTCAATGCCTGCCCTGGACTTGCCTTGTACTGTGTGGCAAATATCCTAGTTGGCATCTCTCTCTGTTTCCTTGGGGACGGGAATACAGTCTGTTTGTAGCTTTTTTTTTTTTTTTCTGGGACGGAGTCTCGCTCTTGTTCCCCAGGCTGGAGTGCAATGGTGCTTTCTCAGCTCACTGCAACCTCTGCTTCCCGGGTTCAAGTGATTCGCCCGCCTCAGCCTCCCGAGTAGTGGGGATTACAGGCACGCGCCACCACGCCCGGCTAATTTTGTATTTTTAGTAGAGACTGGGTTTCTCCATGTTGGCAAGGCTGGTATTGAACCTCCTGACCTCAGGTGATCCACCTGCCTCAGCCTCCCAAAGTGCTGGGATTATAGGTGTGAGCCATTGCGCCTGGCCCTCTTTGTAACTTTTCACGCTGTCTTCTAATATCCAGTGTGACTATGAAGCCACTTTAGGTTGGGCATGGTGGCTCAAGCCTGTAATCCCAGCACTTTGGGAGGCCAAGGCGGGTGGATCACGAGGTCAGGAGATCAAGACCATCCTGGCTAACACAGTGAAACCCCATCTCTACTAAAAAAAAATACAAAAATTTAGCCGGGCATAGTGGTGGGCGCCTGTAGTCCCAGCTACTCGGGAGGCTGAGGCAGGAGAATGGCGTGAACCTGGGAGGTGGAGCTTGCAGTGAGCCGAGATTGCACCACTGCACTCCAGCCTGGGCGACAGAGCCAGACTCCGTCTAGAAAAAAAAAAAAAAAAAAAATGAAGCCACTTTAAATCTGCCTAGGCCCATGTATATGGTGGGGTGTAAACACGTTTCGACATGTGTGCCAGTTGGGATCAGTGTGCTGAGGCTGCTTGGGGTGCCCTGTGGAGATAGGCTTTCAGACCTGTCTGAGAGCATGGGAGGAGAGGGGACTGGAGTGCAGGGCACACCTGCCTCGGGCGGCTGCTGAAGACGCAGGGGGACCACTGTGGGTGCTGCACCTCTGCCCGGTGTAGTTGCATGTGACCCCACAGACCTTCCTCTGCATTGCAGGTGCTCAGAGCCAGACCCTGGTTTGAGGAGCCCCCCAAGGCTGTGGAACTGGAGGGGTTGGCGGCCTGTGAGGGCGAGTACTCCCAAAAGTACAGTACCATGAGCCCGCTGGGCAGTGGGGCCTTCGGCTTCGTGTGGACTGCTGTGGACAAGGAAAAAAACAAGGAGGTACCCTGGCTGTGGGAGGGGAGTGGTGCCGGGCACCACTTCACATGGCTCTCGACTTTTGGTCTCAGTTCTCAAACCTGGGGTTTTTGGAGGAGTCCTCTAGGTATGGCACCAAGCACACAACCTGGCATGTGGGCGGTTTCCGGATTCAAGGAGGCTCTCCCAGCAGCACACACGTTGACATCCAGGGTTGCTGATCCCGTCCAATTGTAGATTCAGACCTCGAACAGGCCAGGCTCAGGGCTTCGCCTCCTGCCATTGTGTTGAGATCCCGCATCTGGACCTGTGTTCCCTCCTTTCTGAGCCTGGGGCTTGCACCATTCTCCTACTCCCCGCTGAGATGCTCATATCTCTCGGGCACTGCACATGCATGCTGAAAACCAAATTTAGGACCTCCTCCACCCAGCTGGAAAAAAAACCCCAAGAAAGAGGCAAGCAGGCTAACCAACAGAAGCTCTTGGTCTTCCCGGGTCCCTGGAATGACTGCTCTGTTTATAGCTCACAGCTGGAGCAGGGATTGGTGTGTGCTAGGCATCCCTCTAGGTGCCTGCCAGCTGCTTGTCCCCCCACCCCCTTCCTCCCCAGTTATCATGGCCATTCTTACATGTTCTCCTTCCAAATAAGCTTTAGAACTTACTGTGCCTCCCTCCCAAGTCCTGATGGGATTTGTAGCTGCCTGAACATGTTGTGATGTGGGGAAATTGACATCAGGATGACGCCCACTTTCCTGTTCAGAAGCAGCATCTGCTGCTTGCTGCGAATCCTGTTAGATTGTCCAGGTGTGTTCATGCCTGGCTTGGCGGGTTCCTGGGAGGGTCATGGAATACCGCCTGCAGGATCCTTTGCTCCCTGCATTTTCTAGTCACTTGTGGCTGGAATACACCAAAGATCCAAGCTTGGATTGATCCATCATATGTGCATATCCGAGTCTTCCTAGTACTAATGCTTTTTCAGTGGATCCTTTGGATTTTCTAGATCAACAATCACTCCTCTGCAGTAACGACAGTGTTGTCTCTCCCCTCTGTGATTTGCCTGTCATCATCCTTTTATCCTTCCCTCCTGTCTATCCTTAGCTAGGACCTGTGGAGTGTGCTGCACAGCAGGTGTGCCGCTGCTTCTCCTGGGCTCTGCTGCTGCTCCAAGGTGGCCGTGGCTCCTTTCAGTGCCTGATGAGCACCTTTTATTGGAGGATCTTTCATTTTACTTTCAACCTGCTAAAATTTTTTAAGAATGAGTGTTGAGTTCTATCAAATTCTATCAAAAGATGTCTTTTCAGCATCTATTGAGATACTCATATCCTTGTTGCTTTATTAATAAAACGAATAACATAGTCACAGAATCTGTCTTTGATTCCATTATAACAGTCTCTTAATGCATTGCTGAATTTGATTTTTGATTTGCTATTTCTCTTTTTTTTTTTTTTTTGAGACGGAGTCTTGCTTTGTCGCCAGGCTGGAGTTTAGTGGCACCATCTCAGCTCACCGCAACCTCTGCCTCCCGGGTTCAAGCGGTTCCCCTGCCTCAGCCTCCCAAGTAGCTGGTATTACAGGCATGCGCCACCACGCCCGGCCAATTTTTTGTATTTCAGTAGAGACGGGGTTTCACCGTGTTGGCCAAGAAGGTCTCGTTCTCCTGACCTTGTGATCCACCCACGTCGGCCTCCCAAAGTGCTGGGATTACAGGCGTGAACCACTGCGCCCAGCCTGATTTGCTATTTCTATTTGGGATTTTTTTTCATTTATATTCAAACCTGAGTTTTGTTTCATTTCATTTCGTTTCTTTTCCTTTTTCTTTTTTTCCTCTTTTTCATTTTTCTTCCTCCCTCCCTCTCCCCCTCCTTCCTTCCCTCCCTCCCTCCCTCTCCCCCTCCTTCCTTCCTTCCTTCCTTCCCTCCTTCCTTCCTTCCTTCCCTCCCTCCCTCTCCCCCTCCTTCCTTCCTTCCTTCCCTCCCTCCTTCCTGCCTTCCTTCCCTCCCTCCCTCTCCCCCTCCTTCCTTCCTTCCTTCCCTCCTTCCTTCCTTCCTTCCCTCCCTCCCTCTCCCCCTCCTTCCTTCCTTCCTTCCTTCCCTCCTTCCTTCCTTCCTTCCTTCCCTCCCTCTCTCCCTCCTTCCTTCCTTCCTTCCTTCCCTCCCTCTCTCCCTCCTTCCTTCCTTCCTTCCCTCCTTCCCTCCCTCTCTCCCTCTCTCCCTCCTTCCTTCCTTCCTTCCTTCCCTCCCTCCCTCCCTCTCTCCTTCCTTCCTTCCCTCCCTCCCTCTCCCCCTCTTTCCTTCCTTCCTTCCTTCCCTCCCTCCTTCCTTCCTTCCTTCCCTCCCTCCCTCTCCCACTCCTTCCTTCCTTCCTTCCTTCCCTCCTTCCTTCCTTCCCTCCCTCTCTCCCTCCTTCCTTCCTTCCTTCCTTCCCTCCTTCCTTCCTTCCTTCCTTCCCTCCCTCCCTCTCTCCTTCCTTCCTTCCTTCCCTCCCTCTCCCCCTCCGTCCTTCCTTCCTTCCCTCCCTCCCTCCTTCCTTCCTTCCTTCCCTCCCTCTCCCCCTCCTTCCTTCCTTCCCTCTCTCCCTCCTTCCTTCCTTCCTTCCTTCCTTCCTTCCTTCCCTCCCTCCCTCCCTCTCTCCCTCTCTCCCTCCTTCCTTCCTTCCTTCCCTCCCTCCCTCCCTCTCTCCTTCCTTCCTTCCCTCCCTCCCTCTCCCCCTCCTTCCTTCCTTCCTTCCTTCCCTCCCTCCCTCCTTCCTTCCTTCCTTCCCTCCCTCTCCCCCTCCTTCCTTCCTTCCTTCCCTCCTTCCTTCCTTCCCTCCCTCTCTCCCTCCTTCCTTCCTTCCTTCCTTCCTTCCCTCCTTCCCTCCCTCTCTCCCTCCTTCCTTCCTTCCTTCCTTCCCTCCCTCACTCCCTCCCTCTCTCCTTCCTTCCTTCCCTCCCTCCCTCCTTCCTTCCCTCCTTCCTTCCTTCCCTCCTTCCTTCCTTCCTTCCTTCCCTCTCTCTCTCCCTCCTTCCTTCCTTCCTTCCTTCCCTCCCTCTCTCCCTCCTTCCTTCCTTCCTTCCCTCCCTCTCTCCCTCCTTCCTTCCTTCCTTCCCTCCCTCTCTCCCTCCTTCCTTCCTTCCTTCCTTCCCTCCTTCCTTCCTTCCTTCCCTCCCTCTCTCCCTCCTTCTTTCCTTCCTTCCTTCCTTCCTTCCCTCCCTTCCCTCCCTCTCTCCCTCCTTCCTTCCTTCCTTCCTTCCTTCCCTACTTCCCTCCCTCTCTCCCTCCTTCCTTCCTTCCTTCCCTCCCTCCCTCTCTCCTTCCTTCCTTCCCTCCCTCCCTCTCCCCCTCCTTCCTTCCTTCCTTCCCTCCCTCCCTCCTTCCTTCCTTCCCTCTCTCCCTCTCCCCCTCCTTCCTTCCTTCCTTCCCTCCTTCCTTCCTTCCTTCCCTCCCTCTCTCCCTCCTTCCTTCCTTCCCTCCTTCCTTCCTTCCTTCCTTCCTTCCCTCCCTCCCTCCCTCCCTCTCTCCTTCCTTCCTTCCTTCCCTCCCTCTCTCCCTCCTTCCTTCCTTCCTTCCCTCCTTCCTTCCTTCCTTCCTTCCTTCCCTCCCTCCCTCCCTCTCTCCTTCCTTCCTTCCTTCCCTCCCTCTCCCCCTCCTTCCTTCCTTCCCTCCCTCCCTCCTTCCTTCCTTCCCTCCCTCTCCCCCTCCTTCCTTCCTGCCTTCCCTCCTTCCTTCCTTCCTTCCCTCCCTCTCTCCCTCCTTCCTTCCTTCCTTCCTTCCCTCCTTCCCTCCCTCTCTCCCTCCTTCCTTCCTTCCTTCCTTCCCTCCCTCCCTCCCTCCCTCTCTCCTTCCTTCCTTCCCTCCCTCCCTCCTTCCTTCCCTCCCTCCCTCCTTCCTTCCTTCCCTCCCTCCTTCCTTCCCTCCTTCCTTTTTTTTTTTTTTTTTTTTTTTTATGTCAGAGTTATGAGGCTGGCCAAGTGGCAGTTGGATGGTGTGTCAATACCCGGAAGATAATGTTCCCGTGGCTGTCCTAATTCTTGTTTCACTCTCTTTTTTTTGCTACACTTGCCAAATAATTGTCTGTTTTACTCATCAAGTATTTTTTTGTTTTCTTTTAATTTCTTATACTTTCTATGAGTTAATTTTGCTATTTTTCTTTAATTTTTTTTTTTTTTGAGACGGAGCCTCGCTCTGTCGCCCAGGCTGGGGTGCAGTAGCGAGATCTCAGCTCACTGCGAGCTCCGCCTCCCGGGTTAATTAGCCTCCCGGCTAATTTTTTGTGTTTTTAGTAGAGATGGGTTTCACTGTGTTAGCCAGGATGGTCTCAATCTCCTGACCTCGTGATCCGCCCGCTTCTGCCTCCCAAAGTGCTGGGATTACAGGCGTGAGCCACCGCGCCTGGCCTGATTTTTGGTATTTTTAGTAGAGACAGGTTTTCACTGTGTTAGCCAGGATGGTCTCAATCTCCTGACCTCATGATCTGCCCTCCCTGGCCTCCCAAAGTGCTGGGATTACAGGCGTGAGCCACTGCACCTGGCCTAATTTTGCTAGTTTTCTAGATTATCGTATTGAATGTGTATTTTCAATGCTGTTAATAATAACAGTGTTTACAGTATTAAGCTTTCAGAATACACTTTGGTGTATGCACTGTGGCCATATCCTAGTGGTTTTACTCTACAGTGCTTTTGTTGTCATGTGTTTCTAAACAGTTAGAATTTTTTTTTTTTTTTTTTTTTTTTTTAGACAGGATCTCACTCTTTCATCCAGGCTGAAGTGCCGTGGTATGATCTCAGCTCACTGCAACCTCCGCTGCCTGGGCTCAAGTGATCCTTCCACCTCAGCTTCCTGAGTAGCTGGGACTACAGGCATGCACCATCACATCTGGCTAATTTTTTTGTACTTTCTTTTTTTGGGGGGTAGAGACAGAGTTTTGCCATGTTATTCAGGCTGGTCTCAAACTCCTGGGCTTAAGCGATCTATCTGCCTTGGCCTCTCAAAGTTCTGGGATTACAGGTGTGAGCCACCATGCCCAGCCAACAGTGTGATTTTTAAGTTTCTATTTTCATTTGTAATTTATCTGAGCAGGTCTTCTCTTTCTTGGTTTGCATCAGGAATCCGATGGACTCTAGGGGTTTCTTTAAACCTTTATACCTTAAGGCAGAAGAAAGAAGCCCCAGCATCTTTCTCTTGCTGTAAAAAGAAACCACATGAGTAGTTTTTGCCTTTTAAAAAACAGATGTCAATTTAAATGTTATTATAAGGCCAGCAAATTATTGAGTAAAGGAACCAATCAGAAAATAGACTCTTAAGGGTTGTTATGGTTCACAGAACAGAGTGCAGTTCCCGTGTCTTAAGAATCTCCTTTGTACCAAGAACACTCCCAGGCCTGGTTACCTGGTGACAGAGAACAGAGATGGGCATACATCCCCTGCTGTCACTGTGCTGGGCAGGATGGGAGAAGCCAGAGTGTTGGGAGGTTGATCCTGTACAGTTTATTAGAACTAGCTTTATGGGTGGGATGCAGTGGCTCACTCTTGTAATCCTAGCACTTCAGGAGGCCCAGGCCAGAGGATTGCTTGACCCAGCCTGGGAAACATAGTAAGACCTCGTCTCTACAAAAAGTTAAAAAATTAGGCTGATGCAGAAGAATCACTTCAGCCCAGGAGTTCGAGGCTGCAGTGAGCCAAGATCATGCTACGCACTTCAGCCTGGGCAACAGAGCAAGACCCTGTCTCCAAGAAAACAGCCAAAAACAACAACAAAAAACTAGCTTTATGGTGAATAAAAATGGCTTTCTTTTTTCTTCCCAGCTGTAGAGGAAAAGAGAATTTTAAAAAATCTTTTTGAGTTTTTTCCCCAGCGTTTAGGATGACCTGCTATTTCAGGGTTAACATTAGTATCCCAGTAGTTATCATTAAGAGAAAGAGAGCAGGCCTGAAACATATACAGCTTATGACATGGGGGAGAAAATGGCAGAAGAGCACTTGAATATGTGGAATATGAGACACCTATTGTTTTCCAGCTGTATGCCCTGAGAGTTATTTAGGCAAATACTTAAATGCAGGATGCACAAATCATGAGTGTACGTTGTTAGGGACTTTCAACAACTGGACACACACACCACCAGCACCCAGATCAAAATGCACAGTTTCCCCAGCATCTCAGGAGCCCTTCTGGGCACAGACCCCAGGGTACCCACTCTCTTGTCTTTTAACATAATCAGGCTTGCCTATTTCTGGACATTCTATTTCTATAATGCGCTAATGATGTGAGCTCTAATGATGTTGAATATCTTTTTGTGTGCTTGTTCGCTATCTGCATATTTTCTTTGATGAAATCTTTTCAAACCTTTGCTAGCTTTTAAAAATTGGGTTTTTGAGGCCAGGTGTGGTGGTTCACGCCTGTAATCCCAGCACTTTGGGAGGCCGAGGTGGGAGGATCATGAGCTCAGGAGTTCGAGACCAGCCTGGCCAACATAGTGAAACCCTGTCTCTACTAAAGATACAAAAAATTAGCTGGGCGTGGTGGTGCACACCTGTAATCCCAGCTACTCAGGAGGCAGAGGCAGTAGAATCACTTGAACCTGGGAGGTGGGGGTTGCAGTAAGTCGAGATTGTGCCATTGCACTCCAGCCTGGGCGCCATTGCACTCCAGCCTGGGCAACAGGATGAGACTTTGTCTCAAAAAAAAAAAAAAAAAAAAATGGGGTTTTTAAACAATATTGAATTTTAAGAGTTCTTTATAATTTCTAGTTACCATTCCTTTATCTGATAAGGGAATTTCACCCAGTCTGTGGCTTGTCTTTTCGTTTTCTTAGCAATGCCTTTTGGAGAGCAGAGGTTTTTAATTTCGATGAAGTCCAGTTTATCAATTTTTCTCTTATGGATAATGCTTTTGGTATCCTATATAACCCGAGGTCACAAAGGTTTTCTGTTTCCTTCTACAAGTTTTATAGCCCTCGGTTGTACACTGAGGTCTGTGAGGCAGTGGGAGTTGATTTGGTGTGTGGTGCAGGCCATGGCTGAGGCTTACCTTATACACGTGGATTTCCACTAGTTTGGCACCAGTTGTGGAAAAGAATCCTCTCTCCATTAGATGATCTTGGTAGCCTTGGCAGAAATCGATTGACCGTATACGTGGGGTCTGTTCAGTCCACCGGTCTACGTGTCGACGCGCTTGCCAATGACTGCGGCTTCATAGTGAATCTTGAAACTTGTCTGTTTTCAAGTCCGCTTTGAATATCCTAGGTCCTTTGCTTGTTCATGTAAATTTTAGAATCAGCTTGTGGATTTAATTAATTAATTAGTTCTGGGGAGGACAGGGCCTTGCCCTGTCACCCAGGCTGGAGTGCAGTGGCGCGATCATGGCTCACTGCAACCTCCACCACCTGGGCTCAAGCGATCCTCCCTTCTCCAGCCTCCCAAGTAGCTGGCACCACAGGTGTACACCACCACGCCCAGCTAATTTCTTAATTTTTGTAGAGACGAGGTCTTGCTGTGTTGCTCAGGCTGGTCTTGAACTCCTGGCCTCAAATGATCCTTTCACCTTTGTCTTTCAAAGTGATGGGATTACAGGTGTCAACCATGGTTGATTTTATTAATAATGCCTGCTGGGATTTTATTTGGATTTGTATTGTCCATAGAGCTACTTGGGGAGAAGTCACACATTGATTGAGTCTTCCGCGGCATTTACTTAGGTCTTGTTTGAATTCTGTCATCAATGTGCTGCAGTTTTCAGCACATGAATCCAACATATTTTGTTAGGTTTATCCCTAAGTATGTCATGTTTTGGATGCTGTTGGAAGTGGTACTGATTTTTAATTTTAATTTCCAGTTCACCATTGCGAGTATATAAAAATACGATCTATTTTTCTGTGTTGACTTTGTGTCCTGCAAACTTGCCAAACTTTTTTGGTAGATTCTTTGGGATTTTCTATATAGACAGTTGTATCATTTATCACCTCCTTTCTAATCTCTATGCCATTGATTGATTGGTTGATTGATTGATTGCCTTATTGCACTGGCCAAGACTTCCAGTAAAATATGAGCTAGGAGTGGTGAGAATGGACAACCTAGCTTTGTTCCCAATCTTAGAAAGAAAGCCTTTAGCCTTTCACTGTTAATGATGAGGTTAACAGTGGGTTTTCTGTAGATGCCTTTTATCAGCTGAGGAAGCTCTCTTCCATTCCTTGTTTGCTGAGAGTATTTATTAGGAATGGATGTTGGCTTTTGTCAGATGCCTTTTTCTGTATCTGTTGAGATGATGCATTTTTTATTTATGTGGACATGATACATTATCATGATTGAGTTATGAATGTTGACTCAACCTTGCATTCTTGGGATTGCTCGTAACGTGTTACTGCCCTTTTTATATATTGTGTCTTCAGTTTGCTAATATCTTGTTAAGCATTTTTGCATCTACATTTATGAGGAATATTGGTGTGTAGTTTTCTAGTAATGTCTTTGTCTAATTTTAGTATAAGCATAATGCTGGCCTCATAAAAATGAGTTTGGGGCCAGGAGTGGTGGCTCATGCCTGTAATCCCAATACTTTGGGAGGCTGAAGTGGGAGAATCGCTTGAGCCCTGGAGTTCAAGACTAGCCTGTGCAATGGAGTGAGACCTCATCTCTACAAAATAATTTAAAAGTCAGCTGGGTGTGGTGGTGCATGCTTGTAGTCCCAGCTACTTGAGAGGCTGAGGAAGGGAGATCGCTTGAGTCCGAGAGAGGTCAAGGCTGCAGTGAGCTGTGATCACACTACTGCACTCCAGCCTGGGCAACACAGCAAGACCCTGTCTTAAAAAAAGATTTGGAAGTAGTCCTTCCTCTTCTGTTTTGTGAAGAGTTTGTATATTTTTTCCTTAAATATTTTGTAGAAATTGGCTGGTAAAATCCTCTGGGACTGGAGTGTTCTTTGAGGGAAGAATTTTAACTGCAAATTAAACTTTTAAAATATAAATGGGATTATTTATGTTTTCTATTTCTTCTGAAGCTTTGGTGGGTTGGATCTTTCAAGAAATTTGTCCATTTCATCTAAGTTATAAAATTTATTGGCAAATAGTCTCTTAAAAACTTTTAATGTCTGTAGGGGCTATAATTTTATCACCATTTTCATTCTTGGTAGTGGTAATTTGTGTCTTTTTTTTTTTAACTGATCAGTCTGGTTAGAGGCTTATCAATTTTATTAATCTTTTCAAATAACCTGCTTTGGGTTTCATTAATTTTTCTTATTTATAATCTATTTTCAATCTTGTGACTTTTATTATAAAAAATTTTTTTCATTATTTTTTCTTACTTTGGATTTAATTTTATTTTCTTCTTCTATTTTCCTAAGGTGGTATCTTAGATCATTTATTTGAGCTATGCTTTTTTCTAATATAATCATTTAATGTTTTAATTTTTCTCCAACCCCAGCTTTATCTGTGTATCACAGATTTTCATATGTTGTGCTTTCACATTCATTCATTTACAAATATGTTGTTACTTTGTGTTATTTAGAAGTGTGTTGTTTAATTGCCAATTATTTGGTGATTGTTCAGATATCTTTTTGTTTTTAATTTCTTTATAGAGAACATACTTTGTATAATGTCAGTTTCTTTAAATTTGTTGATGCTTGTATTATGTTTTGAAGTCTCTACCTATACTTGTGGATTTGCTTGTTTCCCTTTGTAATCCTCCCAGATTTTACTTCATATATTTGGAAGCTCTGTTGTTATAGGAATACCCGTTTAGTATCATAGCATCTTCTTGATGAACTAATTCCTAATTTGATATGCCTTGTTCTGAAGTCTACTTTGATATTAGTATGACTACTCCAGCTTTCATTTGATTTGTGTTCACATAGTAAACTTTTCTCATTCTTTTACTTTTAGTCATTTATGTCTATATTTAAAATGGTCTTCTGTAGGCAGCATACACTTGGATCTTGCTTTTGAAATTCAGTCTGAAAGTCTCTAATTGAGGTGTTTAGACCGTTGATGTTTAATGAAATTACTGATATGGCTGGATTTAAATCTATAATCTAAATCTAGATGTTTTCTATTGTTTCTGGATATTTCTGTGCTTTGTTATTTTCCCCTCTATTTTTCCTACTTTCTGTTGACTATATTTTATTATGTCATGTTTTTGTTTCTTGTTAGTTTTTAATATTTCATCATGATTTTTGGCATCGGTATTGAGATATAGTTCACATACCATATAATTCACCCATTTACAGTGAACAGTTCAGTAGATTTTAGTACATACAGAATTGTGCAACCATCACCACAAACGAAGAACATTTCATGACCTCAGAAAGAAACCTCATACCCATCAGTAGTCAGTCGCATAACCCCCGTCCTGCTCGAATTTCCTCCATCCCATCCTGGGCAACCACAAATCTACTTTCTGTCTCAATAGATTTGCCTATTCTGGACACTTCATATAAATGGAATCATGCACAGCATGCTCTTTTGTCACTGGATTCTTTCATCTAACATAATGTTTTCAAGGTTCATCCATATTGCAGCATGTATAAGTACTTCATTCTTTTTTATGACCGAGTAATATTCCATTATATGAACAGACACCATATTTTGTTTATCCGTTTATCAGCTGATGGACATTTGTGTTGTTTCCATTTTTTGGCCATTAGGAATAATGCTTCTATGAACAATTGTATATAAGATTTGTGTGAACATATGTTTTCAGTTCTAGGCATATACCTAGTAGTGCACTTCATGGGTCATGTCGTAACTCTGTGTCTAATGTTTTGAGGAACTGCTGAACAGTTTTCTAAAAAGGTTATACTGTTTTTACATTCCCATCAGCAGTGTACAAGGGTTCCTGGTCTACATATCCTTGCCAACACTTATTATTGTCTTTTCATTTCTAGCCATTCTAGGGGGTGTGAAGGGGTAGCTCACTGTGGTTATGATTTGCATTTCCCTGATGACTAATGATGTCAAGTGTCTTTTCATGATCTTATTGGCTGTTTGTAAATCTTCTTTAGAGAAATGTCTGTTCTGATCCTTTGCCCATTTTTTTTTTCTTTTGAGACAGAGTCTTGCTCTGTCGCCCAGGCTGGAGTGCAGTGGCACAATCTTGGCTCACTGCAACCTCCACCTCCCAGGTTCAAGCGATTCTCCTGCCTTAGCCTCCTGAGTAGCTGGGATCACAGGTGCACACCACCAGGCCCAGCTGATTTTTGTATTTTTAGTAGAGATGGGGTTGCACCATGTTGGCCAGGCTGGTCTCGAACTCCTGACCTCAGGTTATCTACCCGCCTTAGCCTCCCAAAGTGCTGGGATTACAGGTGTGAGCCACTGTGCCTGGCCCTGCCCCTTTGCCTACTTTTAAATTGGGTTGTCTTTTTATTATTAAATTGTATGAGTTCTGTATTTTAGATACAATTTCTTGATCAGATATATGATTTGCAAATATTTTCTCCATTAAATGTGCTGTCTTTTCACTTTCTTGATGTTTCATTTGAAGCACATTTTTATTTTATTAATTTTATTATTTATTTTCTCACATTGATTGTACTTTATGGATGGTTTATAGGAGGTAAGGACTTTCTGCTTAAAATATTTAAAATTTACATGTGTACACAAACATACACATGTTCCCCCACCCGTGGGGAAGGACAAGATGACTCTGAATAGAGGATGGAGGAGGAGGAGAGGGTGTAGACAGAGGGCCCTTGACTCCTACAGGGGCAGCAGGATAAGGAACAGAGTGGGGCAGAAGGTGGGTTATTAAGAAGCATCTTGCAGGCTGGGCGTGGTGGCTCACGCTTATAATCCCAGCACTTTGGGAGGCCAAGGCGGGTGGATCACGAGGTCAGGAGATCGAGACCATCCTGGCTAACACGGTGAAACCCTGTCTCTACTAAAAATACAAAAAAATTAGCCGGGCGTGGTGGTGGGTACCTGTAGTCCCAGCTACTCAGGAGGCTGAGGCAGGAGAACGGCATGAACTCGGGAGGCGGAGCTTGCAGTGAGCCGAGATGGCGCCACTGCACTCCAGCCTGGGCGACAGAGCAAGACTCTGTCTCCAAAAAAAAAAAAAAAAAAAAGAAGCATCTTGCTTACTGACATGAAGCCACGTGCCCAGGAGAGCGTGGATGAGGCCCTTGGAGGGTGGGCACATGATGCCCAACTAGCCAGCCAAGGCCAACGTCCCAGGGGTAGGGCGGAAGTGGGGTGGCGTGCACAGGGCACCCAGCCCAGGCCTCTGCTGTCCCCACCTCCCTCCCCACCCTCCGAGAGAAAAGACAGTTTGGGCCTCAGCCATGGACCGACGCCGTTACTGGCAGCGTCTCCTTAAACTACAGAGATACAATGTGTATCAACAGGGTGATCGCTTCTGACCCACTCAGGCACACAGCTAGAGGTGCTGCATGGGCCAGAACCAGTCCTACGGTATCTTTGGTTTGTGGGCTTCCCCCCCGACTTGAATCCTCCCTCTGTCCAGCCTCTGGGGTGGGCCTCGGCTGGGAACAGGCTGCTTGATGGCGCAAGGCCCAGCCTGACAGCCCTTGGAGGCTGGGGGTGCTGCCCTTGCCAGCCACGGGCAGCTTACTCACTGGGGTGCTGGGACTTGTATGAGAAGATCTCGGCAGCCAGCTGCTGCGGGTCCAGGAGCTGCAGGAAGCGCCCCATCATGGCCTCCACCAGGTGCGGGGAAACACACCACACAGCTTGGTGTACACGCTGGCCTGCTCCTTGGCCAGGCTGTCTGCCCTGTGCCATGGGCCCCTGCCAGCCCCTGGGCTTTGCACTGGGGGCCCCTGAAGGACTGGGAAGCAGAAACATTTTAAATGGATGACGTTCAGTTGGTCTCTTTTACCGTTTGTCACTTGTGTTTTGGTGTTATATCTAGGAAGACTCTGCCAAGCCCAAGGTCGTAAAGATTTACTCCCATATTTTCTCTAAGAGTCTTATGGTTTTAGATTTTACATGTAAGTCTTTGATCTATTTTTGAGGTTAATTTTTGTGTGTGGTGTGAGACTGGGATTGGACTTCACCCTTTCGTATGTGGATATATCTAGTTGTACTAGCACTGCTTGTTGAAGACTGTCGTCTCCCCATTGAGTGGTTTTTGGCACCCTTGTCAAAAATCAGTTGACCATAGATGCATGGATTTGTTTCTGGACTCTGAATTCTATTCCATTGATCTATAGTCTGTCTTTCTATCTTAAGTGTGTCCTTAAGCCAGTACCACACTGTCTTGATTACTGTAGCTCTGTAGTAAGTTATGAAACTGGAAAATGCTAGTCCTTCAACTTTGTGTTTTTTTTTTTCAAGCTTGTTTTGGCTATTTTGAGATTGTTTTGGCCATTTTTCATTTTCTTAAGGATTTTAGGATGAGCTTGTCAGTTTTGCAAAAAAGCCAGCTGAGATTCTCATAGGAATCACATTGAATCTATAGCTCACTTTGGAGAGTATTGTCATCTTAACAATATTTAGTCTCCTGATCTGTGAACGTGGAAAGTTTTCTATTCATTTAGATCTTTAATTTCTTTCAATAGTGTTTTGTAATTTCAGTGTACAAGTCTTGTTGTTCTTTTGTTAAGTCTCCATTATTTTTATGTCCAGTTTCTTCTTTTTTCCAGGTTTATTTTTCATTTGCTAGAATATATTCATTGCCAGTTTTTCCAGGAAGGATTCATGGGTACTATACATTCAGTCCTTGTATGTATTAAAGTGTGTTTATTTTTCTCTCATATTTTAGTGGTGATATGCCTTTCTCCTCTCAGAACTTTTTAGACCTGTATCTGTTGTAATCTAGCATTATTTTGAAGTGAATTTTGCTGACAGCAAAACCTGATTTATTTTTCTTTCTAGATTTAAAATCTTTGTCTTTCAAAGTTTTCACCAGGATGTCTTTAGGGGTTTATGTTTGTGTGTGTTTTCTTTATTCTTGCTTGATACTTGGTAAGACTTTGATCTGAATATTTAAAGCTTCCATTCTTTGGTTCCGTTAATTCTTTCCTTCTCCCTCCTCCTGACACTCATTTTAGGTGTGCATGGGCCCCCCTGGAGGAGCCTGCCCTCTTGTCTCCTTGGCCCTGCAGGTGGACAGGCCGCAGGCCTCTTCACCTAGAGTGTCAGGGCTCCCGCCCTCCCGGAGGCTTCTGGAGCTCTGCCACATCTCAGCAGGCCCTTCTTTTGCTCCTCAGGACCACAGCCTGCTTCCCCTCGTCTTCTTGCTTTCCCTCAGTCTCACCTCTGGCCTTTTGGGCCATAGTGACCCTCCCGTCAAAGGGTCTTCAGAATTTGTCTCCTTTCACCTCTCACAGGCTGGCACCCAAGCTGCCCCCTTCTCTCCTGATGACTGTGAGAGGCCTGGATGTTGCCCAGGCTCCGATGGTTCTTCCTGCTCCCGCCCTAGCCCCGATGCCCTCCCGATGCCCACTTACGTTGCCTGCCCAGCCCCCCGCCTCCCTCACACCTCCTCACAGCTCAGGTGCGCTCTGCCGCAGTCCTGTGCTCCCGCTGCCCTCTGCCTGGAGGGCCTTCCCCGAGGCGCTCAGAAGCTGCCTTCCCGGGACTCGCTCCCTATCCCATGCACCTCGCAGGGGCTGCACCCCCGCGGCACTTCCTGCCCCATCTTTTTTTCCTTCTTGGCACTCATCGTTCCCTGGTGCGTGATCTCGGCATCTCTTCCTGACACCTGAACAGGCCCATCCTGTGGTCGGCACCCGCTGGGTTGCCCGTCGCTACTTCAGCTGCGTGCCGACACCCACGTAGCAGCAGGCGTTGTGTTGGGCGACCAGATTTTCAGCGACTTGCAGTGTTCTTTCTTTTGTGAATGGTATCTTTTTCTGTTACACTTTGACTATCAATGACTGTGGTAGCACTGTTTTTCTTATATTTACCTTATGTCTGTCAGTCTTGCTAAACTCTGATTAATCTCAATGTTGAAAACATATCTAAGAGTGATAGCTTTTCTTTGTATTTTCTAGTTTTCTGGCTTCTTCGTTCATTCTCTTGGCCAGGGCTTCCAGTGCTTGATCGAGAAGTCGGGGTGACGTGGATGTTCCCCGGGGCACATGCCCTGAGGCCTCTGGGGCCCTCTCTCCAGCCCAGGTTATGGCTTCCTCAGCTCCACCTGGATTCTCCATCTCACGCATCTGTCCACCTTACAGAATGGGCAGTAATGACGCTGCATTTCTGGTCAGCTGCTGACCCCCTTCTCCGCTTCCTTGTGCTGCAGGCGTTTATCACTTTGTTTCTTCTTTCCGTGGGACTTAGGGGAGGTAAATGCAGGGGATGCATCTGCTGCATGGACCGATGGTGGCCCTGGTGTAATGGGATGCCTGAGGACCGGGTGGCCCCTGGTGTAATGGGATGCCTGAGGACCGGGTGGCCCCTGGTGTAATGGGATGCTTGAGGACCGGGTGGCCCCTGGTGTAATGGGATGCCTGAGGACCGGGTGGCCCCTGGTGTAATGGGATGCTTGAGGACCGGGTGGCCCTGGTGTAATGGGATGCTTGAGGACTGGGTGGCCCCTGGCGTAACGGGATGCTTGAGGACTGGGTGGCCCTTGTGTAATGGGATGCTTGAGGACTGATGGTGGCCCTGGTGTAATGGGATGCTTGAGGACTGATGGTGGCCCTGGTGTAATGGGATGCTTGGGGACCGGGTGGCCCTGGTGTAATGGGATGCTTGAGGACCGGGTGGCCCTGGTGTAATGGGATGCTTGAGGACCGGGTGGCCCTGGTGTAATGGGATGCTTGGGGACTGGGTGGCCCTGGTGTAATGGGATGCTTGAGGACCGGGTGGCCCTGGTGTAATGGGATGCTTGAGGACTGATGGTGGCCCTGGTGTAATGGGATGCTTGGGGACCGGGTGGCCCTGGTGTAATGGGATGCTTGAGGACCGGGTGGCCCTGGTGTAATGGGATGCTTGAGGACTGATGGTGGCCCTGGTGTAATGGGATGCTTGGGGACCGGGTGGCCCTGGTGTAATGGGATGCTTGGGGACCGGGTGGCCCTGGTGTAATGGGATGCTTGAGGACCGGGTGGCCCTGGTGTAATGGGATGCTTGAGGACCGGGTGGCCCTGGTGTAATGGGATGCTTGAGGACTGGGTGTCCCTGGTGTAATGGGATGCTTGAGGACTGGGTGTCCCTGGTGTAATGGGATGCTTGAGGACTGATGGTGGCCCTGGTGTAATGGGATGCTTGGGGACCGGGTGGCCCTGGTGTAATGGGATGCTTGAGGACCGGGTGGCCCTGGTGTAATGGGATGCTTGAGGACTGATGGTGGCCCTGGTGTAATGGGATGCTTGAGGACCGGGTGGCCCTGGTGTAATGGGATGCTTGAGGACCGGGTGGCCCTGGTGTAATGGGATGCTTGAGGACCGGGTGGCCCTGGTGTAATGGGATGCTTGGGGACCGGGTGGCCCTGGTGTAATGGGATGCTTGGGGACCGGGTGGCCCTGGTGTAATGGGATGCTTGAGGACCGGGTGGCCCCTGGTGTGACGGGATGCTTGAGGACCGGGTGGCCCCTGGCGTAATGGGATGCTTGGGGACCAGGTGGCCCCGGCGTAGTGGGATGCTTGAGGACCAGGTGGCCCCAGCGTAATGGGATGCTTGAGGACTGATGGTGGCCCTGGTGTAATGGGATGCTTGAGGACCGGGTGGCCCTGGTGTAATGGGATGCTTGAGGACTGATGGTGGCCCTGGTGTAATGGGATGCTTGAGGACTGATGGTGGCCCTGGTGTAATGGGATGCTTGGGGACCGGGTGGCCCTGGTGTAATGGGATGCTTGAGGACCGGGTGGCCCTGGTGTAATGGGATGCTTGGGGACCGGGTGGCCCTGGTGTAATGGGATGCTTGAGGACCGGGTGGCCCTGGTGTAATGGGATGCTTGAGGACCGGGTGGCCCTGGTGTAATGGGATGCTTGGGGACCGGGTGGCCCTGGTGTAATGGGATGCTTGGGGACCGGGTGGCCCTGGTGTAATGGGATGCTTGAGGACCGGGTGGCCCTGGTGTAATGGGATGCTTGGGGACCGGGTGGCCCTGGTGTAATGGGATGCTTGGGGACCGGGTGGCCCTGGTGTAATGGGATGCTTGGGGACCGGGTGGCCCTGGTGTAATGGGATGCTTGGGGACCGGGTGGCCCTGGTGTAATGGGATGCTTGAGGACCGGGTGGCCCCTGGTGTGATGGGATGCTTGAGGACTGGGTGGCCCCTGGCGTAACGGGATGCTTGGGGACCTGGTGGCCCCGGCGTAATGGGATGCTTGAGGACCAGGTGGCCCCAGCGTAATGGGATGCTTGAGGACTGATGGTGGCCCCTGTTGTAATGGGATGCTTGAGGACCGGTGGTGGCCCCTGGCGTAACGGGATGCTTGGGGACCTGGTGGCCCCGGCGTAATGGGATGCTTGAGGACTGGGTGGCCCTGGTGTAATGGGATGCTTGAGGACCGGGTGGCCCTGGTGTAATGGGATGCTTGAGGACTGGCTCCAGCTATTTCCACTACTCTCTGTCTTCCTCACAGGTGGTGGTGAAGTTTATTAAGAAGGAGAAGGTCTTGGAGGATTGTTGGATTGAGGATCCCAAACTTGGGAAAGTTACTTTAGAGATCGCAATTCTATCCAGGGTGGAGCACGCCAATATCATCAAGGTGATGGTTTCCTCTTCAGAGATACCCTAACTTGGCTCATGTCAAATATCTTCAATTTGTTGACTTGAAGATGTTTTGGCAGAGTTGGACTTGGCTTTGTCTCTTCCTAGGTATTGGATGTATTTGAAAACCAAGGGTTCTTCCAGCTCGTGATGGAGAAGCACGGCTCCGGCCTAGACCTCTTCGCTTTCATTGACCGCCACCCCAGGCTGGATGAGCCCCTGGCGAGCTACATCTTCCGACAAGTGAGAGCAGGCCAGAGCCGTGTTGGTGTGAACGCAGGCCTGGGTGCCTGGGTCCGGTGGCTGCAAAGATCAGTGATCCATACTCGGTTCTCTCTCTGAGCTGGATCTAGCCTTCTGTGTGGGGATTTCATGGAGTAGGATATATATTTTGAGAAGAAAATTCTATGATTGAAGTAGAGAAAGTGAGGTTGGGAAGGAAGGATGAGGCCAGATACAGTCCTGGAATGACTGAGAAAGTATGTTTAATGGTTAAGGTTTATTTACATACATAAAATATGCACAACAATCATAAAAATTAACCAGTAAGGGTTAGGATGCAGCCAGAGAGTGTCTCAAAGGCATGTGTGCGGCACAGCGGCCTGCAGGCTGTAAGTGCTCACTGAATGGTGTCTGTTCAGTTAATCAACCAGCAAAATTGAGATCCTGACATTCTCACTTTTCAGTAAGTATTTGTCTTGATCTGTTTCGTGTCTAATGACATATTGAACTTCGGCCATTATTTTATTGGAATGGGAGAGTGATGATCCAAATAGGAAGGCACCCTAGCAGAGGGACAGGGGGAAGAAACGGTAACTCGTGTTGGGTTTTAAGGAGAGGGTGGTGGTTCCATCCTGTACTGCTCCCAGCTCCCCTGAAAGAACTGGAGAAATACCAGCAAAGGGCTGTGTAGACAACTCACATTTGCTCTTGGATTGTTTGCTGGGGACAACTCGATTTCTAATGACAGCTTCCGTGAATCAACATTTCTTCCTTAAAGCTACACACACTCGGGTTGTTGGGTTTCCGAAGTTTAGTTTCTCAGGCTCCTACTTGTAAGTTTCAGATATTATGGTTCTGCCAAAAAAGGGTCACCTCTCTCCCTCTTCCGTGTTGGAAGGTGACGCCCTCCCTTTAGTTTGTGGCCAACACTTGTTTCTGAAACTTTTTACAGCAAACGGAGTATCTGTATGAGGTTATGTTGAGGGTCACTTGTTAAAAGCTGCTGCCTGACAGCTGTTAATTCTGGGGCTAGTGAGACACATAATTATGGTGTTTATACTCTAAAATTTTTGCCAAAAGAATCTCTACCCCTTTTGTAAATATATAGACATAAATGTTATTCTATGTAAATACAGATTCACAATTTTATAAAGTATATGATCGCACATCAATGTATGTAGGAATCATGCCGGTTCTCAGGGCATTGCCTGTCAGCTCCAGATTCATCAGGACCTGCTCAGCAGCGGGGTCGGGGAGCTGGGCCTGGGAACAGCCCTGGCTTGGTTCAGGCCGCTCCAGGGCAGCATGGCCAGTCCAGGGCACAGAAGCATCTGCAGGAAGAGCAGCTTTCTTCAAGTCGCTCTTTAGCCCTTTGTGGTTAATCTCTCAGTACTAGTTAATAAATCTTAATGAAACTTTCCATGTTCAAGTTCATGTGTGGTTTCTGTCTCCTGATTGGATCCTGACTGATTTGTATATATCTACATATATATGTAAGTATGTATGTATGCATGCTTGTATATGTGTATTTATGTGTGTACCTATGTACAAGTATATGTTATGTGTATAGGTATGCACATGTGTGTATGCAGGTGTGTATATATGTGCACATGTATGTATCTAAATGTGTATGTATATATAAATATGCAGGTATGTATATGTTTGTATATATGTGTATAAATATGCGTATATTTATTAAATGTAAGTTAATCGGGCTTAGCTAACCTGTGATTATTGCTTCTGATTTGAAAGATACTCATTTGTAAATATAAATTTGTCTCAAAAGATCAACATGATACATCCATGAAATCACTAAGTTGATTGGCATAATGGGTGTCCAAATTATGACAGTCAGACGTTTAATTCATCCTAGTTGAGCTAAACTGAAAGGCCGATGTTGCTGGCCTCCGTTATTGGAGAGGCAGAGTGGGCAGGCAGTGGAGCACTGCAGCTGCACCTCCGTGGGAACGAAGCCCGTTTCCAGTGTAACTGCTTTAAGTCTGCATCATTGAGTAGCCACACATTTGGGGAAAGGATGGCTGATACGTCATGCTGCTCTCTGAGATGCCACTGAGGCTGTGCTCCCAGCTCTGCCCCAAATTGCTGCCTGAACTCTGGGCAAGTCACTTTCCCTCCCCGTGAGCTGAGGTTATCGACTTGGTGCTTTCTCTCGGGCACTTCCCACTTAACACCAAACCTGCATCCACTCACTTGCCCACCATGAGTGTCTTTGAGCTGTGGCTTTGTGGCCTGTTTTTCCTCCTGAAATAGGCATGGTGTGCGTTGGTGGGGGCGAGTGTCTGCTGGGAAGCTTTTCTCAGCAGCAAACAGAACTCACGAGTCTCATATTGATGTTGCCACCTTGCCGGCTAACGTGGCCATCCCCAGTGAACACGCCTCCTGAAGGGCTTTGTTTCCTGTTTGCTTCCAATCATATCTTCAGCATTGAAAAATCTTTCCTGTCCTCAGTTCATTTTGAGTCGGAGGTTTATTTTTTCTTTGTGTTTTTTTTTTTTTTTGTTCCAGTTTATTTTAAATGCATATTTTAGTTGAATTGCTTTTTTAAAAAGCCCCCTCTGGCCTCCTGATTCCAGCTAGTGTCAGCAGTGGGATACCTGCGCTTGAAGGACATCATCCACCGTGACATCAAGGATGAGAACATCGTGATCGCCGAGGACTTCACAATCAAGCTGATAGACTTTGGCTCGGCCGCCTACTTGGAAAGGGGAAAATTATTTTATACTTTCTGTGGGACCATCGAGTACTGTGCACCGGAAGTTCTCATGGGGAATCCGTACGTATGCGGCTGCGGTGCGGCCCGTCTTCGTGTCCTCTGTCAGGACCCTGAGGGTGGCTCGATTTTGGGTGGGAAGATGGCTTCCTTTGTGCCTCTTTGTGATGAGTGTTGAGTGGTCAGGGTGATATGCTGAAAAGTAAGTGGGCAGGCAGGCAAGGTCATATTGGGCAAAGGCACTGGGCGATGGATATAGGAGTTAATAATTTTATTTTCTCAGCTTTTATTTGTTTGGAGTTTCATATAATAATAAAAAGCCAAGAAAAATATTGAAGAGTCCCCCAAAATGGCACTCTTCAAATAAGTGAAGAGGATTCTTTTTAGTTAGGTTTATTTATTTTGATGACAGGAATAATATCTATTTCAATAAAATACCGCGGGGCTGACCATACAAGAAATCAAGCACTAGAGAAAGTCCCGAGGCAGAGGATTCGTGCTGAAGGTGGAGTCCTTGGCTGGAGGGGCTGTCGCTGACCAGCCAGACTCCATGTCACTGGAGTGGGCCAGCTGAGCCTCTGCTCTGCTGTGGGGAGAAGCGGCATCCTTGGGTGTGTGGCTGAGTTTGCATCTCTGCAGTCTGGGGAGCCTGTGAGTTGGGGGCCGGCCTGGGCAGGGCCTCCTCTCGGGGGACTTGAGAGAGGAAAGCAAAACGGAAAGGAAGATTGTTGTTCATTTGTAGGGCCTGAGTGGAGACTGTCTGCTGACGTGCCCGATCACTGTCTCATCTGCCTGTAAACCAAATGTGTCTATGTGTATGAAATAGACTTTATTAAGTCAGAAACAGATAACAGGTGTTTTCCACTAACACCTACATGTATTTTAGAGAGGTGTGGTTGGAATGCATCTCTAGGTGAGTTCATGGTTAGAGAGTCGGATGATCACAGCACTGCTTGGACCCTCCTGGCCCCCTGCTGCAGCGCTCTGCTTCACCGCCCATATCTGCTCCATGTGGTTCTCTAGGAGGGAAGCTGATGCTGCCCCCACAGGAGAGGCACACGGGGTCCCTCACAGACCTGCTGCACCTGACCTGGCGGCCTGAGGCCAGGGCATTTGCTCGCAGTCACGCGCGAGCTCCATGCTGTGCCTTGGGCTCTCGGGAGGGCCTCAGCATCGGGGAGAGGAGTGGCTGGGCCCTGGACCCTGGTGTCTGCTTAGGCCATATTTCATTAGGAGGTGCAGGTTCCAGGCTGCGCACCCTGAGTCCTCAGAGCCCAGCAGCCTCAGCCTGCGCCAGCCTCTCCATGCCAGGCAGTGTTGAGCTCTTCTGGGCCTGGATGCCCTGTGTGCAGAGTATGGAGGAAGTGAAAATGGGCTCTTCCCCGCTAGAACCTCCATGCATCTTCAGAGCCACCAAACAGCGTGAAATATTGAAGGGGGTTGGTCTAAGAAGGGCCGTGGAGTTTCCCTTCAGATCTAGTTTGGTTGCCCTAGAGCCTGGTGGGCGCTGGTGGGCTCTGCCTGCCCTGCGGTGGTTGTCGTGCCCTCCGTGCTGGAGGGAACTGCCTGTCCCCTGTCCACTGACCCATGATGCCTGCTGCATGGCTTGTCACCCCTTCCTGTACCCAGGCCGTGAAGCTTGGGGAGGGTGCAGGGGAGATCCAACCTGGGCGAGAGCTCAGTGCTGCTTGGCCACCTTGGCCCTGCCTCCCAGAGCTGTGGCTCCCACCCTCTCCCTGAGCGCCTGCCCTGCCAGGGCTCTGCCCTGCCTCCTGGCCTCTCCTTTCTGGCTGTGAGCGGTGTGCTGCTCCTGGGCCTGCGGGGCTGCAGGCCTCCTCTCAGGAGCTCCTTCCTCCCTCCTGCATCCTCTCCCCATCTACCTGGATGAAAGGGTTTCTGAGTTCTTATTCTCAATCCCATCCTCAGGGCCCTGGCTTCTGTCTTGTCATCTTCATCTCCATCTACTCCAGGGTCGGCAGACTGTGGCCTTAGGTCCCTATTCCCCTTCCTCAGGCCCTGGCAGCTGCCGTTCTGCTTTCTTCTCTATGAATCTGACTACTCTAGGGACCTCCTATACATGGAATCGTACAGCATTTGCCTTTTGGTGACTGGCTTATTTCACTTCGCATAAAGTCCTCAAGGTCCATCCATGTTGTGGCCTGTGCCAGCATCTTCCTTTTCAAGGCTGAATTTGATTGCGTTTTCTGGATATGCTGTACTTATTCATCTGTCAGTGGACATTTGTGTTGCTTCTACCTTTTGCTTCCATCTTTATGTTGTTCGTGATGCTGCTACAAACGTGTGTGCAAACATCCCCTGCCTCTTGTTTCTATAAATAAAGTTTTATTGGAATGGAGCTGTGCTCATTTGCTTATGTGTCGTCTGTAGCTGCCTTTGTCCTACATGACAGAGTTGAGTTGCAGTGGGGACCATGTGGCCCAAAACCTGAAATATTTACTATTTGACCCTTCACAGGAAAAGTTTGCCAACCTCTGTTCTGTTCTATTGGATATTTCTCTTCAGCTTCTAAACGTCTTGAAATCTCTCTAAAAAACAGAAACAACACAAAAACAAAAACTGCTGAAGCTGATTTTCTTGCTCTAGCCCCTACAGCTCTCATCCGTCCCCTCAGCTTCCCTGCGGTCTGTGCTAGCCACCCCACCACCCTGCTGACTCAGCCTGGGGGCCCGACTTTCACCCACGCTGCTGCTCTGGCCTCTGTGATCTGTCCTCTTGAGCCCTCCCCTCCCCTCCCTCCCAGCCCCTCTTCTCCGAGTCCAGCCTGGGGCTCTGTCCGTGCCACTCTTCTCACTGCTGTGGTTTCTCTTGGCTCCCTTGTCTTAATTCTGGTTCTGAGAACAGGCTGCTGCTTCCCAGACCTCTTCTGGGGACAGACCCCCAGCTGCGGACCTGGAGACGCATGGCCTTGGCCAGTGCAGGGGCAGGGCTGTGGGTGCGGGTGACCTGGCTCTGGTGCGTGCTTGGTAGCAACTTCACCTCACCAAGCCTTGCTCTTCTGTGCAAAATGAAAGTCATTTATCTTGCTAGGTTGTTGTGAGGATTTGGGTTAAGCCATGTAAAATGCTGGTACAGCGTTGGCATCTCTAGGTACCCAATAGATGGTAGCGTGGATGAGGATGTTTGCGGCGACAGGAAATAAATGGTAGCGTGGATGAGGATGTTTACAGGGACAGGAAATAAATGGTAGCGTGGATGAGGATGTTTACGGTGACAGGAAATAAATGGTAGCGTGGATGAGGATGTTTACGGTGACAGGAAGTAACAGTAGTCCTTTGGGTGTCTTCTCCCTGAAGCTTGCTCCTCCATTTGGCCCACTGTGTGAACACCCACCTTCACCACGTCCTTCTTGTTTGCTTTCATCCTTCGGTGTTTTTCCCTGTTCAGTCTTGTCCTGCAGCACCCTTCACATCGTCACCACAGCCATCTTCCTAAAGGGCATGTGTGTCCATGGTCACACCAAGCCCGTTCACACCAAGATCGTGAACGTGCCCGATCATGTCTGAAGGGCACGTGACCCTGTTCTGAAGTGGCCTGCAGCTCCCGTGGCCCTCAGCAAAGCCAATGGACGTGTACTCTGCTTCCTCCAGGAAGCCCTCCCCCTCTGGTGGACACGTCTTGTGGTTGGTGTCCACAAGGAAGTTCCTGATTAGCCTCGGAGCTGCCCGATGGCCTCTCCACTCCTGGCACATGGCCTGCTGGCTGGCCTGGGGCAGAAGTGCGTGGAAATGGAGGGCGTGTTTGAGGGGTGGAGTGACCCTCCTCTTGGGAAACCACTGCCTGGCCTGTGTGCTGGTCGGGAAGGGCCATGGTGCTTCCCATGGGCGGGCTTGGCAAGCCTGCGCTGAGCGCCGTGGCGTCCTGATGCCTCCTCCTCCTCACAGCTACAGAGGGCCGGAGCTGGAGATGTGGTCTCTGGGAGTCACTCTGTACACGCTGGTCTTTGAGGAGAACCCCTTCTGTGAGCTGGAGGAGACCGTGGAGGCTGCCATACACCCGCCATACCTGGTGTCCAAAGGTGAGCGTGAGCTGCAAGTGGTAGACAGTCGACACTGTCCTTAGAGACCAGCCACTTTTTTTCCCATTTCCTCATTCCTCAGTGTATCTCTGTCCATATCAAGTCTCATTTGTTTCTTTTCTATTCATCAAATAATTTGCATATGACTTTAAAACATCTTGATAATTTAGTTTTTGTTAATGTTCCTCTTTGGATCTTAGAGGCCCTCTTGTGAGAAACACACTTGCAGTCAGGACAGGGAGGCTCCAAGTGGCCCTGTTGACTTGGTGCCTACATGGTTAAAGGAACTGGGGCCCGAATCCAGATGCAAGGCTGGGGGCTTCTCTCAGCTTGTGCTGGCATCCCCTCACCTGTCATGTTAACCCTGCGTTATTCACAGCTCTGCATTGCCAGAGCCCCTGAGAACAGAGCAGTTAGGAACCTCTGCACCACCTGGATTTTGGTTGAGTGAGATGGCATCTTGAACTCCAAGCTTTCATTTCAGAGGCAATGAATGTTTCCTGCAGCTTCTGTCCAAGCACAGCTGGGCCCTGCACTAGAGGTTCCTGGGCCGCCACCTGCCCAGTCAGAGGCTCTGCGGGGGGTGGTGAGCACCCAGGAATCTGAGATGTGCTCCACTTCATCCCAATCTGGACCTACCATCTGTGTTCTTTGTGTCCCCAGAACTCATGAGCCTTGTGTCTGGGCTGCTGCAGCCAGTCCCTGAGAAGCGCACCACCTTGGAGAAGCTGGTGACAGACCCGTGGGTAACACAGCCTGTGAATCTTGCTGACTATACATGGGAAGAGGTGTGTCGAGTAAACAAGCCAGGTGAGGCTTCTCAGCATCCCTCCACCCCACGTGACTTCACTTGGAATAACGAGGTCCCCAGGCTGCCTTCCTAGGTCAAAAGGAGGAAAAGGAGGCTCTCTCCTCCATGCTGTCTTGGACACAAATGTCAGGGCCTGTAGCTGACCTGTCACCTGTGAGAGGGGGTTTGATTCTGTCCCGAGGCCTCTGGACACCACTGGGGTTCAGGGTGTGGCTTTGGACCTTGGAGGGTGGGCAGGTGTCATGGGAGTTCCTGGCAGAAGGGGTCGGAACCCTCAGAGATGGTGTGAGGACTGCAGCTGGTGATGGTCTGACTGGGCCGAAGGGGAGGATGAGGCCACACATGCTGAGAGTGATTCTCTAGCAGCCAGCGGGGCCCAGGGCTCTTCAGACAAGGCTCTGGCCACAGAGCCAAAACCACTGCTCAGAGCATTTGGACCAAGCTGAGGTTGATGGCCCTGGGCTTAGATCCCCACCTTGGCAGGATCTGTACTTCCGGGACATTGCCAGTTGGATTTCTGAGGGCCTCACCTTAGGCTTTTGTTCTAGGACTTCTTCAAGTGAGAAGCAAAGTATTTTAGAACCTTAAGTTGTTAGCACGTGATACAGTTACCTTCTTGTTTCTTCAGAAAGCGGAGTTCTGTCCACTGCGAGCCTGGAGATGGGGAACAGGAGCCTGAGTGATGTGGCCCAGGCTCAGGAGCTTTGTGGGGGCCCCGTTCCAGGCGAGGCTCCTAATGGCCAAGGCTGTTTGCATCCCGGGGATCCCCGTCTGCTGACCAGCTAAACACCAATTTCTTCCTGCTTTTCTCCACTTGGTTTGGAAAATCACACAGTTTTCAGGCTCCATCTGTTTGGAGAAAATACATTCTGAAGCATCCCCAATTCACCTTCTAAAAACTCATGTGCAGGTTTGATAAACACCAGAACAGAAGACAGTGATGCTGTATTATTTTAGGTTTATTACATAGATTTGGAATTCACTTTTTTCATGACCTAGAAAAAAACATTCCAGTGTTCAACTGTTTTATATTACTAAAGGGCTTTTAATTTGTGAACTTCTGAAGGCATGAGTGTTTTCTCTTTCTACTTTTGTATATGTGCATGTTTTGTTTCCTCTGACTTGGTATATGCTCATCTGAGTGACAGATATGTGAAATTTGTAGAACTGGTTAGTCAAATGGCCAGACTATTAATTTATTTCCTCAAATGCTTTTCAAATTAAAGCACCTTTGTTAGTAAACAGTTATCCTGACTTGGATGTTGTGAACTGTTCCCGTGTGCTAAGTGTGAGAAATACCTGGTTTCCTCATTTTTCCATGTGTGCACCCCACTTGCCACAGTTGGAGAGAAGTCTAGCCTTGGCCATTCTGGGGTTCCTTTTACAGGCAGGCCCTGCCAGGGGTGGGCCTAGGGCTCTGAAGCTTGCTCCATCTGGTAAGACGGGGGAGGGTGGCGTCCTCAGGGACCTCCCTTCTGTCTGTAGCAAGACTCTGCTGTCAAACACGTGGCTGGCTCACTGCCAGCAGTCCCCAGATATCCCATGGCCAGCCAGCTCCCACCTCTGTCCACAGGAGGGGCTTCCTGGCCCAGCCCGCACCTCTGGTCTGTGTGAGGGGCTCCAGCCCTGTATTCCTCCGGGCTGCTCAGGTCCCAGGGTGTTTGTCAGATACTCAACTGGCTGCTTCCCTCCCTTAGACTCCAGTCCATCCCCCTCAGACAGACTTGGCTAGGTCAAGTACTTAGGATTGTTTTATTTCATGTCTGTGTTAGAGAGGAGGGAATAGCTAGAGGTGAGAGCAGAACCTTTCATTTTTTTCCCCTGCTGAGACAGTAGGAAAAAAACCAAAACCTAAACCCCTACCCTTTTCCCACATGTCATCACTTGCAGACGGTTTTTCCACATTCTGAGACTCCTGCCCAGAACCCTCTGGAAGCTGCCTGGGAGCCAGGCTGCCTCCTGCGTGGTTCTGAGCTATTTCTAGTGGTTATTTAGGAGGCACTCAACTGTTTTGGGATGATCAGAGTTAATTTTAGTCCCATCTAGTAGGATATGGGCTATTGCCGTCCCTTTCTTCAGAAAGTGCTGCCTGAGCCTCGCTGCCACCACAAGTGACTGATGGAGTTGGTGGAGGAGGACCCTCCTCTATCAGGGACATTCAAGGTACAAGGGTTTTACAGGTGTGTATTAAAGTCAGTGATGTTCACTCTTCAGAATTCAAAGAGTTTTCTGATGTTTTAAGAACCCCTACCTTGTAGTGTTTATGGTGCTTATAACACAGAGAATGTTATAGAATGGTGTTTGTTTGTTTATTTATTTATTTAGAGACAGAGTCTTATACTGTCGCCTGGGCTGGAGTGCAATGGTGCGATCTCAGCTCACTGCAACCTCCGCCTCCCAGGTTCAAGCAATTCTGCCTCAGCCTCCCAAGTAGCTGGGATTACAGGTGCCCACCACCACGCCTGGCTAAATTTTTGTATTTTTAGTAGAGACGAGGTTTCACTATGTTGGCCAGGCTGGTCTCAAACTCCTGACCTCCTGATCCGCCCTCCTCGGCCTCCCAAAATGTTGGGATTACAGGCATGAGCCACTGCGTTCGGCCACAATGGTGTTTGCAGACAGGTGTTTAATGGGTTGAGAATGCATAGTCTGAGCTTTCTAAGAACTGTTACTTCTTTATAAGAAAAAATAATTAAAGCTCATCTGACTTCATGGCAGTGGAAGGTCTGGTATTTTGCAAACGTTCTTTGCAGAAAGAACCCAGAAAGAACCCAGAGAGGAAAGTTCTGAGGCTGAGGCTGACAATTTTTCCACTCCCATTTTTTTTTTTTTTTTTAAGATGGAATCTTGCTCTGTCACCCAGGCTGGAGTGCAATGGTGCAATCTCGGCTCATTGCAACCTCCGTTCCCTGGGTTCAAGCAATTCTCCTGCCTCAGCCTCCCAAGTAGCTGGGATTACAAGTGTGCGTTATCACGTTACCCGGCTAATTTTTGTATTTTTAGTAGAGGCAGGGTTTCACTATATTGGCCAGGCTGGTCTCGAACTCCTGACCTCAGGTGATCCACCCATCTCAGCCTCTCAAAGTGCTGGGATTACAAGCATGAGCCACTGTGCCCAACCCACTGCATATTTTTAAAGTATGGTTCGAGAGAGCAAAGTTTTCACACAAGACTGAAGGTGATGTCAATTTTTTTTTTTTTTTTTTTTGAGATGTACTTTCGCTCTTGTTGCCCAGGCTGCAGTACAATGGCGCGATCTTGGCTCACTGCAACCTCCGCCTCCCAGGTTCAAGTGATTCTCCTGCCTCAGCCTCCTGAGTAGCTGACACTACAGGTGCCCACCACCATGCCTGGCTAATTTTTGTATTTTTAGTAGAGATGGGGTTTCACCATGTTTTCCAGGCTGGTCTCAAACCCCTGACCTCAGGTGATCTGCCCACCTCGGCCTCCCAAAGTGCTGGGATTACAGGCGTGAGCCACCACACCCGGGCTCATGTCAATTTTTCATAGTAATCCCCATGTCCCAGCTGTCATTTTATTTCTAGAGCTAGACAAACTGTTCAGGTTCCTTGATTCTTTCCAGGGAGTTGGGGTGGCTCATGGGATTTTCTTAGGCTTTTGGTGTAGCATTAACACAATTTATTGTGAGATGTTGACAGTTGAGTATTTTGAGAAGAAAATTACATTATAAAAAACAACAAAGGCAACCAATTTTTTTTTCCTTTTGTTTTTTGAGACAAGGTCTTGCTCTGTTACGCAGGCTGGAGTGCAGTGGTGCAATCATGGCTCACTGCAGCCTCAACCTCCTGGACTCAAGTGATCCTCCCACTTCAGGCTCCTGAGTAGCTGGGACTACAGGTGCACGCCACTACTCCCAGCTAATTTTTTATTTTTTGTAGAGACAGGATTTTCCTATGTTGCTCAGGTTGGTCTTGAACTCCTGAGCCCAGGCAATCCCCCCCACCTCAGCCTCTCACAGTGCTGGGATTACAGGCGTGGGCCACTGCACTCTGCCAAAGCAACCAATTCTTTAGTTCTACACGGATTAGAACCTTCCTTTTCTTTGACATAATCCTTTTGTCAAAAGACAGTTTTACATAAATTGTTTGGCACCCCACTCCATGCCTGGCGCAAAGCAGATATGTAAATGTGTGCCCATGCAAGAATCAAATCCTTTATGTCAGTCCAGAATGAAGTAGATAAAACAAGAAATGCTTATAAATTAAGGCTTTGGTGGCAGGATTTAGGCAGCTGAGAAAGCACACCTTTTTATTCTTCACAAGCATCACCTTGTGAAAGATGCCCACGCTCTTAGGTCGAGAGAGGAAATTTAAGAATGAATACACGTTGGGCTAAAACTTCACTATATTTCATCCTAAGAGGGAACCAGACCTCGAAGTTGGGAAGGCTCTTGCTTATAAAGGGAAATGTGCCGTAATTCCTGTCATTTTACTTGGGTCTTTTAAAAACGGCAAATTCTCATCTTCCACTGGCTGAGAGTAAAAAGAAAGAAAAGCGGTAAAGACTTCTTTTTGTGCGTAGGTGGCCCCGGTGTTCACGCTGAATACAGATGTTTACACAATAAAATCTTAAATATCTCTACATGGAACGGAATCCATTTTTCCTGCCTCGGGAAGGATTTCTGCGCTCTCGGGTGAAGTTCCTGAAGCAAGGAACCAGTTCCCCTCTACCTGTACTCTCGAGAGGAATTCTCAGGTCATCTGAAACACAAGTATGGGCCAGGACGACCCATTCGTTCACGCGGCCCAGAGCTCTGCGAAACGGGACACGGCAGTGCAACGGGAACAACCGGACACCGAGGCCCCCCAAGGCTGAGGCCGCGGCAGAGGCGGCGGCACGGTGACGGGCGCGACTCCGGCCTTCCGGCTTTCTAAGGGGCGGCCCCGGGACACCTGAGCCCCGCGGGGCCGTGAACGCTCAGCACAGCTCCGGGCCGGAATCACGATCCACCAGCACCGCGCTGGCGCTGGGAACGGCGTCGGTGACGGACCGGGGGCCGGAAGTGAAGGACGGGGGAGGACCTCTGCTTCCGGCGCCGTAACTGCTGCCATTTTCTCCGCGCTATGGCTGCGTTCAGCCGTCAGGTAAGCTCGAGCTGGGCGCGCGGGCTTCTCCGGGTCGCAGGCGGGCGGGCAGCGACGCAGAGGAACCGCGGCCGCCGAGTGTTTCACGGCCAGGTCGTGGAGCCCTCCCGGAGGTCCGTGCACGCTGACCTGGTTTTGGCATCCTGGACCCGTGGCTCTGCTCAATTATTGTGGGATATAGAGTTGACATTTTTTTTTTTTTTTTTGAGACAAAGTCTCGCTCTGTCTCCAGGCTGGAGTGCAATGGCGCGATCTCGGCTCACTGCAACCTCCGCCTCCCGGGTTCAAGCAATTCTACTGCTTCAGCCTCCCAAGTAGCTGGGATTACAGGCGCCCGCCACCATGCCTGGCTAATTTTTGTATTTTTAGTAGAGACGGGGTTTCACCGTGTTGGCCAGTCTGGTCTCTAACTTCTGGCCTCAGGTGATCCACCCGCCTCGAACTCCCAAAGTGCTGGGATTACAGGCGTGAGCCACCGCGCCCGGCCTGAGTTGACTGTTGAACAAGAGTTTCAACTTCACAAGGAAGATAACATGTACTTTTCATTAAGAGGAAGCGGAATCAGCATAGAGGTCTTTAGGCTCATTGAGCCCAGTTTCCCGGGCCGCGCCCGCTGACCCCAGCGACTGCCCGGTGTTCCTGGCGGAGGGAGCATCTGGACAGGGGAGGCTGGAGAGCAGCCAGAGCTTGGGCTTGGCAGGGTGGCCCCAGGGCGACAATCGATGACGCTGGAGAAGGGGTTGGGACCGATGTGAAGGGTTTAGAGCAGGGGTTCCCCAACCCCCGGTACCGTCCCTTGCCTATTAGGAACCAGGCTGCACAGCAGGAGGTGAGCGGCAAGTGAGCCAGCCAGACTGTATTTACAGCCGCTCCCTTCGCTGGCATTACCGCCTGAGCTCCGCCTCCTGTCAGACCAGCCGCCTTAGATTCTCACTGGAGCGCGAACCCTATTGTGAACTGCGCCTTTGAGGGATCCAGGTTGCACGCTCCTTATGAGAATCTGATGCCCGATGATCTGTCACTGTTTCCCGTCACCCCCAGATGGGAACTCCTGGTTGTAGGAAAACAAGCTCAGGGCTCCCAGTGATTCTACATTATGGTGAGTTGTATAATTATTTCATCTTATATTACAACGTGAAAATAACAGAAATAAAGTGCACAACAAATGTAATATGCTTGAATCATCCTGAAACCCCTCACCAGTCTGTGGAAAAATTGTCTTCCATGAAGCCAGTCCCTGGTGCCAAAAACGTTGAAGACTGCTGGCTTAGAGTGCCTGGATGATTTGTGCATAGTTTGTTAAGCACCAGCCTGAACCACTGAAGACTTCTGAGGTCAACTGGAATTGTGTATGCGAGTTGACTAATTACTGTGACCCCTGAACAACAGAGGGGTTAGGGGCACCAGACCGCCCCCACACCAGTTGAAAATCAGTGCGTAACGTTTGACTCCTCCAAAACTCAACTGCTAATAGCCTACTCATGACTGGAAGCCTTACCGACAACATAAACAGTTAACACATATCTTGTATATATATATTGCATTCTGTATTCTTAAAGTAAGCTAGAGAAAAGAAAACGTTATTCAGAAAATCATAAGGGCAAAACCCCGTCTCTACAAAAAATACAGAAATTAGCAGGGTGTAGTGTGCACCTGTAGTCCCAGCTACTCAGAAGGCTGAGGTGGGAGGATTACCTCAGCCTGGGGAAGTCAAGGCTGCAGTGAGCCATGATTGCACCACTGCACTCCAGCCTGGGCAACAGAGTGAGACCCCCCGTCTCAAAAAACAAAAAGAAAATCCTAAGAGAAAATGTATTTACTATTCATTAAGAGGAAGTAGATCCTCATAAGGTCTTTAGGCTGAAGAGGAGGTGGAGGAGAGTTTGGTCTTGGTGTCTCAAGGGTGGCAGAGGCGGAAGAAAATCCACATATAAGTGGATCCAAGCAGTTCAAACCCTTGTTGTTCAAGGGCCAACTCTGTATCCCACAAGATTCTTCTCGTGGAATGAATTTAAGAACATGAATCTGGAGAGTAGTCTGAGGTCCAGACTTTTCTGGCACACATGACCAGGTGGCCTAGAAATAGTTTTTCCCTCTTCCTCCATGTCCCTGCTCCCATCCTTAAAGCTGCAAAAGCTAACAATATTGTACCTGCTTGACTCCCATCTCTGTGGCCTTGAAATACCCTGTTCTATGTGAGCTTCCTTCTCTGTAGGCTTAAGTTCAGATAGGATTTTGCAGATTGCTTATAAAAACTGTATGTTTGTGTGGAACCAAGGCAGTAAGTACTCTGGCTCAAAAGTCTTATGGTGTCCATTACACTGGAATAGTGAGGAATTAATTGTCTTTTGGTCCTGTGTCTTACAGGTCCTTGACTGGCACCGCCTGATCCCCCTCACCTGGGCCTGTATGGCTAGGCAGACTCTTCATCTTGGAGAACAGAGAAGGACGACAGCTTCTTTGTTGCGCAAACTGACTACAGCCTCCAATGGAGGGGTCACTGAGGAGTTATCTTGTGTTAGATCCAATAACTATGTGCAGGAACCAGAGTGCAGGAGGAATCTTGTTCAGTGCCTCCTTGAGAAGCAGGGGACTCCTGTGGAACAAGGGTCCTTGGAGCTAGAGAGGGTCATGAGTTCCCTCCAGGACATGGGTTTCAGCAATGCCCATATTAATGAATTGCTCAGTGTACGGCGAGATGCCAGTCTTCAACAGTTGCTGGACATCATTTCAGAATTTATTCTCTTGGGTCTGAATCCAGAGCCTGTGTGTGTGGTCTTGAAGAAAAGTCCCCAGTTATTGAAACTGCCTATTATGCAAATGAGGAAGCGCTCCAGTTACCTGCGAAAGCTTGGGCTTGGAGAAGGTACAAGAAGTTGCAGATTTTGGCTGGGTGCGGTGGCTCATGCCTGTAATCCCAGCTCTTTGGGAGGCCGAGGCAGGCAGATGACTTGAGGTCAGGGGTTCAAGATAGCCTGGCCAACATGGTGAAACCCTGACTCAACTAAAAATAGAAAAATTAGCTGGGCTTGGTGGCACGCACCTGTAATTCCAGCTACTTGGGAGGCTGAGGCATGAAAATCGCTTGAACCCAGGAGGCGGAGGTTGCAGTGAGCTGAGATGGCGCCACTGCACTCCAGCCTGGGTGACAGCAAGGCTGTCTCAAAAAAAAAAAGATTTTATATAGTGTGAGAGGAGCCAGAGTTGGGGAAAGAGCAGCCTAAGGTGAGATGGATTAGGGGAGGTTTCTGAGTATGTCAGTGTTCCTGGAGAGGATTGTATAATTCGGCTTGGAGGTGAGGAATAGGAGTGGCTTTCTGTGCAGAATACATTTCGAGAGGGAAGGAGGAGGAGTTAACACTAGAAGAAAAAATTGAGTGCCAGGGCAGAGACTCTTGTCTGCCTTGTTCACCGTGGGATCTTCAGCACCTAGTGCAGTGGTGGGCATATGGTATGTGCTTAGTGGGTTGATGCTGATATGTGATGTTGATAAATATGTATACATATAGCATTTGATGTTTAAATCAACATGAAATGGTCTTAGTGCTCTGTCTCTGTGATGTGATGTCAAACCAACATCTCTTGTAAAGACTTAGATTCTAGTCGAGTGTTTAGATTTACTCTGGAACATGAGAGATCTTGCCAGGTTCCTGGGAATACTCATGGAGTGGCCTTCCCTTCTATTTATCCCCCACTCCTGCCCCCAACAATATTCACATCTCAAGGATGCTCAAAGTTCCTTGAATCTCTTTAAGGGCCTTCTGGAGGAGTTGGGGGTCTCCAAGGACCCTTACCCACTTTGACCAGAGGAGTTCCACTATTATTTCTTTGCATTATTGACTCTTCCTGGTAAGATTTTTTTTGAGGCAGTGGTAGAAGGTTTAGGATCCACCATTTCACAGCATCTCTACAGGCCTCCTTCTCTAGAAGATAAGAAAAAGGTAGCCTTATATATTTTTCTTAACAGATTCTTACAGTGTAATCTAAAAGTCTAAATATATTATGTGTGGTGGTTATTAATTAGCAAACTCAGCACAGCCTTAAGAAATGAAGATAAACCTAAACTGAAATTCCTCACATATTAAGATAATCACTAACTCAAATGTTAGGAAAATTTTAATTAACAGTTTAAATAGTTGACTTTAAGTTTCCAATTACTGAATTTTGCTCAGCTATCCCTAGGAAGGCCTGGAATAGTCCCAGTTTACACCAGTTAGTGCGGTTTTAATAGGGCCTCTTTCACTCAAGGTGCCCTGGCTTGGAGAAGATACATGGTGACCCTGGTAACCAGGACGTCAGCATTGGTGTTGTGTGTCCTCATGATTACTATTATTGTTATTACTGTTATGATGACGATGGTGATGGAACTCCTTTTCATTGAGTTCAGCTTGAGAATGTTAGTTGTGAATGCTTCAATGACTATTTTATTATAGAAGGAAACATCAACCCAAACCCGCAATATGGAGGAAACTACTCTCCCATATTACTCTCTGATCTTTCCAGTAAATGCCTGGGAAATTCTTTTCCAAGTGAGGAGGACAAGAGGAGACCCAAAATACAAAGTTGGCACCTTTCAGGTGGGAGGCCAGAATAAAGCAGGAATATAGGGAGGGAAGGATGGTGAGTCTGAGGAGTGTCAGGAAGTCAGTGGGGAGATGTATCATTTCCATGGTGCTTCTGGGAAGATAGATCTGAAATTGCCACTTGCTCTGTGGAAGGAGAGGATCCTTGTTTGTTTTTAAATGTGGACTTAAATTGGGTGCAGCTAGCTCCTTGAGTATCCTGAAATTATGTGCTTGCCTTTTTTGAATGTTCTGCAGGGAAATTAAAGAGGGTGCTTTACTGTTGCCCTGAAATTTTCACCATGCGCCAGCAGGACATTAACGACACTGTCAGGCTTCTCAAGGAGAAGTGCCTTTTCACGGTACAGCAAGTCACCAGGATTTTGCACAGTTGCCCCTCTGTTCTTCGAGAGGACCTGGGTCAACTGGAATACAAGTTTCAGGTGAGAATGACTGATAGCGTGATTAGCGTAGTTTCAGGTGAGAATGACTGGTAATGGGATTAGCGTAGTTTCAGGTGAGAATGACTGGTACCGTGATTAGTGTAGTAACAGCAAGTTTCTCAGGTTTTTCAAATGTAGTGAAGGTCAGTTATATGGATAAGAAGCCTCGGACACCTCATATTTGAGTGGAGGAAGTGAAAGACTAGATTCTCTGCATACATCAGCCAAAGAGAAATCTTTAATTTCTTTACTACAGATCAAACCTATTCTTCAACTTTTCTGCGATTAATAATGAATGATTCAGTCCTATTCTTAGAGTCTAAGTGGGGACTCTGAAATAGCTAATTTTAAAATAGCTGAAACCTTCCTGTCCTTAGAATCTATTTTGCATGTTGATTTTGAAAATGTAATTTTAACAGTTGTCCGATTTTTTGGTAATAATTATGACAACTTAGGTGGAATTTCTAGATGTTTTCTGAATGTTTTGCCTATTCTTTCCATATTCATCCTTTTCCTTCCCCATTTAAGGAAAAATACCACCTCTTCCTTCTGCCCCTTCTCCCTCCTGCCCCTTTTCCCTCCCACCCCTTTATTTCCTGCTCCATGTTTCTCAGGATGAATTTGAAAGTGTTTTGAAACTGCTGGCTGTCACACAAATGTCAGTATCCTAGACTGGGTATTCGCTGTTGTCAATTAGGCAATTCTTTTTGAATCCTTTTGAACAACTTAAGTTTTTATGGTTTATAGAATGATAGGTTTCAGTACTCTGTATCTGGGACTCCTAAGTGTGTTTGTGTCTTCCAGTATGCATACTTCAGGATGGGAATTAAGCATCCAGACATTGTAAAGAGTGAGTACTTGCAGTATTCACTAACCAAGATTAAGCAGAGACACATTTACCTGGAGCGCCTGGGACGGTACCAAACCCCTGATAAGAAGGGGCAGACACAGATCCCTAACCCATTGCTCAAGGACATTCTCAGAGTTTCAGAAGCTGAGTTTTTGGCCAGGACAGCCTGTACTTCTGTTGAGGAGTTTCAAGTTTTTAAGAAGCTCCTGGCTCGGGAGGAGGAGGAGTCTGAGAGCAGCACATCTGATGACAAAAGGGCAAGTCTGGATGGGGATGAGGATGAGGAGGATGAGGACAATGATGAGGATGACGATGATGAGGACGACGACGAGGCCGAGGACAATGACGATGATGAGGATGACGACGAGGAGGAACAGCTGTGATGGAAGGGCTAGAGCGAAAGGGCCCAGAGATATCAAGGAAGCTTTTCATTCTCTTAAAGCTTTTGGGCCCTTTACTTGAATCTTCTCACGTTATTTTTTATTCTAAAACTGGTCTCTTGATGAAAAAAATTATAAGTCACCTGAGAGGCAGACAGATCAAACAGGAAACAGGAAATGCAGGTTTGATCTGTTGTCACGTGTCTGTGGGGAGGGCCCTGTCCCATCCTGAATAAGATACTTATGTTGAGCTATTCAAATCAAGGGGACTCATTATATCAACAATTGGTTTTATTTTTTTCTCTTTTGAATATGTTGGTGATAATTCCGTGACAGTTGGAAGATGGGGTTCATTCTTCCGGTTCAGGAATCACTATGTATTTCCTTCTTGTGATAAAAATAAAATTACGAGAAGGCAATGTGAGGTTTTAGTACATCATAGCACTTTATTTTATGAAAACATGTAGCAGATTTTCCACAAAAATGCTTATTTTTAGTCCAAAAGTATATTGCTTCATAATGGTATTCAGTGCACAGCAGAGTAAAAGAAGTTAATTCATGATGTACTGGTTAATTTTGCATGGCTTCTTAAGGCCAGCAAAATGCTGGCAGTTTTCTTTATCTTTGTGAAGAACAGGCCCTTCCTGTTTGGGGAAGTTGGCTTTTATGTCAGCTCTTGGCCAGTGGTCACTTCCAAGCCTGGTGTCTCCAGCCCTGTAGTCTGTAGTGCCAGACTGTGCTGGCCTGGAGAGTGCTGGGGCAGGTGGAGGCCAGGGAATGGTCCCATACAGTTATCTCCCCTGCCCTGGTTACAGACAGCTTCGAGAACCAGAGGAGAAGAGCATAGGGTCATGGAGCAGGTGGGCTGAAGCCAGGGCCACAGGGAGCAATCCGTGACCCCCCAAGGTGGGTGTGGGGGGGGCGTGTCACCTTAGGGAACTCAGTGAGTCCGAAGAACAATGTGAAATGTTGGGAAAAGAGAAGAGGAATTTGATGTCAGCCGGGGTGATCCCTGAGGTAGAGGCCTGTCTCTGATGGCATGAGCTCTAAGAGGGTCCTGGAGGGTTGGTACATCCTAGAACATTCCAGTTAGCCCTCTTTTAGGGGAAATTGGCATAGGATTGATGCAGAAGGCATTTTTGATGATGGGACCAAAATTCAAGTCTCCTTGGTAGCATTCTAGGATCAGCTAGATCCTAGGATCTGGTAGATTGTAGGATTCTAGTGGGTAGAGGCCAGGGGTGCTATAAAGCATCCTGCAGTGCACAGGATGGTCCCACAAGAGAGGCTGATCCGGCCCAGAATGTCAGTGCTGAGCCTGAGAAACTCATCTAAGGCCTGGTCCACAACAGTAACGTGACTTCGCTCGTGACAACTTCAGATGGTAAATGGACTTAGGATTGTATTATTTTATTTAAAAGAAAAATAAGGAGCTGGTTTTTCAGCCGGGTTCCTTTCCCCTATGCACTGGAATACCCCTGGTAGGTGTGAGCTGCATGCAATTGTGGGGATTCAGCACTGAAATCTAGGTGCTTTTGTTTTCTCCAGCAGCCTCGTCTTACAGCGTGACTGCAAAGAAAAAGACTTTTGTTTTGCAAAAGAAAAGCAGCTTGGTGACTCCGTCCACATCGCCACAGTTGAGTCAGATGGCAGTGGCAGTCCTTTGCCAGTGGAAGGAGTTCCTGCTTAGGGGAGGTGCAGGAGGTGAGCTGATACCTGAGTGGGGTCCTTGCCTGTTGGGTTCTCTACTGGAGGACAGTGGGCACAGCAAAGATTCCCTTACTTGTACCTGGCAGCCCACATGCAATGGGGAAAAGGGAGAGTTTGTCTTTATTGCCTTGCTTGGCCATAGGCAAAACTGTTTGGAAATGAGACATTTCACTGTGCCAGTGTTTTCATTTTCTCTTCCATTGTGGCATCCCGGTCACTGCCACCCTCCCTAGAACCTAGGCTGCTGTTGTTGTACCCAATCGGATGACTAAGTAGAATCCTCAGTCTGCACTTGGTTAGATGATCAGTCCATCCCGGTTTCATTAGCAGATGGGTAATTCAGCAACTCATGATTGCTTCTTTCATTTTGATACAGAAGTAAATCTTTATGCTCCTGACAGTTTTCTGATTCTATTATTACTAATTTCCTTGGGTGGACTTTGAGTATTTTCAAGGAAGCCATTCGAGTTTGTAAAAGACCACATGGGAAAAGCTGTGGTGGCCTCTTTGGAATGTTTCAAGAACGAACTGTAATTTCTGAGCACCAGGAAGTCTTTTTACTCGATATTTAATGTGGAAAACATCCCAGTGGGCAAGTCCTGTGACAGCACTTGGGACTCAGGAGCCAGTTCTTGTTGACACAAGGCTTCTAAGCTAACACTGGAGCATATTAGCATTTGCTGTGTGGCACCAAGCTTGGGACTCAGGAGCCAGTTCTTGTTGACACAAAGGCTTCTAAGCTAACACTGGAGCATATTATCATTTGCTGTGTGGCTGAGGGGCTTGAGGTCCTAGTAGGGAGTAGAAAGTTTCCTAGTAGGATTCACCTACTTTTCCAGTGATATCACTCGATCTTAGCATCTGCTAGTAATGCTGTAGCTTACATGGACAAACAGTGACAGGTCCCAGGGCTGCAGGAAGTCCGCAGTACGCGTTTGTGAACGTGGTTTCTCTCAGTTCACCCAGTGACCCTTCGCTGAGCTCGAGACCCTTCATTGAGCTCCACCTTCTGCTCTCAAGTGGGTCTGGAGCCTGGGGAACAGCTCGGGAGTACAGGTGAAACTTCTCGAATTGCCTGTTCCTTCTTTCTGAAAATGACAAATTGCAGAATACACAGACACATGCACATGAAATTTTAATAAAGATAAAAAGCCTAAAATATACTCAACTCTTCAAAAAACATTTTTATGAAAGAGGAAAGGAAGGAGGCCCTCTTTGTGGCTGGAATGCTGGCTCTGAGCAGAGTCAGGGTGACGCGGCAGGGCGCTGGCTTTCCAGCTGGGTCAGCCGTCGTGAGGCTCAACACTTGAGGAGGTGGGGTGGCTGCTTTGGTTGTAACATTAGCAGGGGGAAGACAGCTGCTTAGAAGCACGGTGGGAAGCAGATGTGGTGAAGTGCCGTACTGTTCTGCTTACGAAGATGGGGATGTCTAAGATCGTGTTTACTACCTGATAGCCTAAAACAGTATCACTTGAGTCATGGACTGAAAGGAACCTTAAACATTGTCCAGCCCAGCCCAGGTGTCCATCTCTGTTGCACTGAGACTTGTAAGGCGTCCTTGCTGCTTCGTGGCAGTGTGCCTTAGCTTTCCAAGCAGGGGTCTGGATAGCTTTTTCCATGAAAATTCAGGGGTCTTTGATACCCTTGTGACTTGTCATTCAGGGGATGGCTTCCACTGTTGAAGGCTGAAGCCTGGGTGATCTCATAGAACAGGGTTCACCAAATAAGGCCCATGGGCCAATTTGGCCACCACCTGTTATTGTAAATAAGTTTTGATTGGAACATAGCCGCAGCCATTCAATGACATGCCTGTGGCTGTGTCTGCGCTACTGTAGCCACAGGGACCTCTGGTCTGCAAAGCTGAAAATGTTTACCGTCTGACCCTTGACAGAGAAAGGCTGCCAGTCGCGCCGTTGTCTAAAAAAGTCTGAACTCCACCTTAGTGTTAACTAGTCCGTAGGATGGCTTGTCGACCTGCACGAGCGTCATAAACACGCTGGAGGACCAGAGCAGGGGCGGCTGTGTCTGCAACCCGGCATTCCTTCTGACATCACCTGGTCTCTGCCCTTCAGCCCCTGCCCCCGTCTCTGTTTTGGAAGTGGTCCATCACAGTTCCTTCTCAATTTGTTGGGCCTCGAAGGGAGAATTCTTTCTCTGGCTTTGGAGTCTAAGAACAGGTTTCTGCATACTGCAGAAGCGTGGCTGACTGACAGCCTCACGGATCCCGGGGAATGGCGAGCTGTCATCTCATCCGCAGAGACACAGACCACACCTTCAGGAACTGCAGCCTGGGTGAGGGCACAGGCTGCTGAAACGCATCGCAGGACTCACAGGTGGTTGGTCCCAGAGGGGTCTCTCAGGGCGGGCTGGTGTGTGCACAGGCCTGGCCATCTGTCCTCTAGAGGCCTGAGGAGAGAGGTCACAGAGGGGACTGACTCCAGCTAGGACCTTTTCTCTCAGGGTGTCCTTTTTCATCCAGTTTTTAGACCTCATCTTCCTGGGTGTTAGAAACTCGTGAGGTTGGTGGAGTGTAACAAGAACGTCTTAAATCCTTTGAAGAAAAAACAAAGTGAAGCATGAGGAGAATGACAGGCATTCCCACTCCTCTTTAAATGGGCTGCTTCCTGCTTCTCTTAGTGGCCCTCAGGGCCTCTGTCACCCAGAGGACCCCACGTTCTTAGAGCACCAGGATTCTACCATATGGCAGTGCACACGGGGAGGACCCCGTGTTCTTAGAGCACCAGGATTCTACCATATGGCAGTGCACACGGGGAGGACCCCGCGTTCTTAGAGCACCAGGATTCTACCATATGGCAGTGCACACGGGGAGGGGCAGCCTCCACCGACTACATCCCCATCTTTAGGAACATGTGGGCTCAGCATTGCAACTTTTAAATGTGAAATCACAGCCTGTTCCTCTTTCCTGCCCTCCTCCTTCCGGTAACGACTCTGGGTCTTTTCTCCAAGGGCACAGCTGTGTCAGGTTGCTCTGGGTTGAAATGAATTCTCGTGTTGTTCTTGGATTAGTGTCTGGGTGCGTGTGTTTCTGTTTCCTGCTTTTTTGTGTGTTGTCTCCATTATTTCAAGAACAGGTGTTCTATAAGTCAGTATTTGATAATTAGTTGGGGGTTTCTGATTTGTTTTTATGGGAGTGGATGTGCTAGGCAAGCTTTTAAAAAGATACATTAATATTTCAGGTGACTTACCACTGTATAAATATCTCAAACCCAAATTATGTTTGTGGATTCTTAATCCTAGTACAGTTAGGCACTGCACGATGAAGGACCGCGCGCATGACAGTGGTCCCATGAGATTACAATGGAGCTGAGGTCATAGCCATCGTACAGAATTCTTTTTTCTTTTTTTTGAGACAGAGGGTCTTGCTCAGTTGCCTAAGCTGTAGTATAGTGGCGCAATCTCAGCCCACTGCAACCTCTGCCTTCCAAGTTCAAGTGATTTTCCTGACTCAGCCTCTTCAGTAGCTGAGATTACAGGTGCCCACCACCATGTCTGACTAATTTTTGTATTTTTAGTAGAGACAGGGTTTCACCATGTTGGCCAGGCTGGTCTCAAACTCCTGGCCTCAAGTGATCCGCCGGCCTCGGCCTCCCAAAGTGCTAGAATAATTCTTTTTGTGTTTGTGGTGATGCTGGTGTATACAAACCTACTGCACTGCCCTGTGTATAGAAGTCTAGCACATACAATTATGTACAGTACATAATACTTGATGATAATTTGTGATGTTACTGGTTTACGTATTTATTATACTCTTCATCATTATTTTAGAGTGTACTCCTTCTACTTATAAAAAAAAGTTAACTATAAAATGGCCTCAGGCAGGGCCTTCAGGAGGTTTCCAGAAGAAGGCATCACTGTCACAGGAGGTGGCAGCTCCATGTGTGTTACTGGGACACGATGTGGAAGTGGAAGAAGGTGACATGGATGATCCTGCCCCTGTGTAGGCATAAGCCAATGTGTGTGTTTGTGTCTTAGTTTTTAACAAAAGTTAAAAAGTAAAAAACAATTAAAAATTTTAAAAACAGAGAAAAGCACTGAGAATAAGGACAGAAAACGATTTTGAACATCCGTACAGTGTGTTTGTATTTTAAGCTGTTATTAAAAAGAGTTAAAAAGTAAAAATTAAAAATGTATAAAGTAAAAAAGTTACAGTGAGCTAAGGTTAATTTCTTATTGCAGAACTAATTTATTATTGTGCAACTGCCAGTCCTGCGCATTCCAGCTACGCTAAGTGCCCTGCCCAGGTATACCATTTTTTATCTTTTATATCGTATTTTTACTGTAGGTTTTCTACGTTTAGATACACACACACTTGGCACTGTGTTACGACCGCCTACAGTATTCAGTAACACGCTGTGGTGTGTAGCCCGGGAGCACGGGCTCTGCCACACAGCCTAGGTGCGCAGTACGCGGTGCCATCTAGGTTTGTTCTTAGTGTGCGCTATGATGTTCGCCCAGATGAAATTGCCTCACAAAGCATTTCTCAGAATGCATCTCCATTGTTAAGTGACGCTCGGCTGTAGGAAATTGCTTACAAGCCTGGAGTGTGCTTAGTGTGTGTGTCTTTGGAGGGTGAGGTGGGAGCGGGAAGTGATTCCCTCGAGTCAACAGGAAGTGAATGCTGCCAGCTACTCTCTTATGGAGAGACTTTCCACATCCGAAGAGGCAGATGCATGCACTCTGTCATGGCCAACTCAGAGCTCAAGTTCCTGCCATGTGCGGAGCTCCGGCCCAGACCTTTCCCCCAAGGTGGTGTGGACACTCTTCCTTTGGTGTGTGTGAGCCTATACCTGAAAAGCTCTTTTGCTTCTTTTTGTTTTTAAAGGTTCCTGAATGACATTTCTCCTTTATTTTTTTAGGCATGTAACAAAACATAGACCTGTTTTGAAGTGGCTTGTTACCCAAGGGTGCCTCACTCTCATCTGCGCCACCAGGAAGGTGAACTGTGAGGGCTCCTATAAGGGGCAGGAGGAGCAAAGCTGTCCTAGGCCAACCAGAGATTCATCTTTCATGCAGTGACATGTTGATAAAAAATGATGGTCAGTATGAAGCTGGTAACAGGTTGTAGATGGCTTTCTATGGTATATCCCAGTCTCTTGCAAACGATTGTGAAGAATGCCAGTGTTGTTTAAGATTCAGCAGTTTGTGTGGGGAGGTGGGGGCAGGATGGGGGTTTGGTTGCCAAAAGAGTTTGGGAAATGCTAGCTTAAACAAAAACGAGAGAAAGTTCCTTTCATGTCAGGATTTATGAATGCCTATGAGTCCAGTGTCAGTGACGACTTTCTAGTGACGGTCTTCAAGACTTTCTAAATATTAAGTGATCAAGGCCCCTGCCCCACTTTTAGTTCCAATAGAATGCCATTCACAAGATCTGGGAGGCACTCTCTTAGCCCTCTCCTGGAGCCCCCGGAATTTCTCAGCAGCCCAGGCCCTCCCGCTGCCCGTGGCCCCTCCTCCCAGGTGCCAGGTGGTCTTCCAGCCTCTCCAAGGGCCCACCCCCCTGCCTCTTCCTCCCACTGCAGCTGATCTAGGGGTTTCTTGGCCACATTTCCCTTGAGAGAGAGTGGGATTTGCCCTATCCACAGAGAGCCTCATTTCCACCTGAAGGTGTATTCGTCAGTGGCTAGACCAGGTTCATGTCTGTTTCCCCTTGGGGACTTCTGAAACCTTCCTGCCCGGGAGTCTGTAACACAGCAGCACAGGACCGCGCTTCCTTTAGCAGTGCTGAGTAAGCAGGCAGCGGCACTCTGAGAGCCCGGGGCTGGGCAGTCGCCCCCCACTTCCCAGCAGCTCTGTGGTAGTGGGGCGGGAGCAGCAGGGACGTACCTTAAGATTTCTCCAGTGTCTGACTCTTACTTTGTTTCCTGAAATAATTAGAGAAAAGTCGTTTAATGAAAAAGAGACTGTGTACCTTGAATTCTACAGCTACCTCAGTCCAGGCTGCCTGCTGAGATCCTGTCTTTAGCTCACATACATTCCGCGGTGGGGGACACCATTAGTCCAGACACCGCTGTGGAGATTAGCATTTTAGTTTGTGTGCGCCCGCCTGGCTTGAGGCAGTAGTTTAGGAATGACAAGGCTAGAAACCTGGCTGGCTGTGAGTCAGAGAGAGAGAGGACGGACGTGGGAGAAAGCAAGCAAAAGCTACCCTAGGGAAGAGCCAGTGACATGCACAGGCCGAGCAGCACGGCTGGTGAGCTGCAGGCTGCAGCCTTGCCCGGACACTTGGTAATGCCAAACAAGTACGTGTGGCTACTCATTGGTCTATGAGGACGATGACAGGCTTCGACTCTGTGGTTTCTAAAGCATATAATATTCTCACGTACTTCTTTCAGCAAACCCCAAACAGTAGTAATTCTTGTAACTACCTTGAACCCTTTGTGGAAAGAACCTGGGTGTGAGTGAATAAAAAGTAAAGAGCGATGCGCTATATTGGCCATTAAATACTCGGGGCTGTCAGTAACACCCTGTGCTTCCCAATTGTAGCACCATGTTCTGTGTGAATATGCATAACCAGAGTGACCCCCCCCCAGCACCCAGCATGCCCGGCTGTGCCCCTCTGGGTATGCTCACATGCACATATATGGACATACAGTTTCGTAGCAGAACATGGCTGCCCAGGGGCTGCCTATCTGGGCGAGTAGACCGCCTGGCTCAGCCCACAGGCCTGCAGCATCCCATAGCACTGCCGCCCTTGCCCCATCACCCTGTGGGCTACATGCAGGACACGGCATGGGCCTGCTCCCCAGAGGCACCTGTTTGGGGTCTTCTTGAGGCTTGTGCTTTCACAGCTCTCTTTGAAGCAGATGTCTTGGTGAACTCTGTAGACTCTTTTATACCTGTTGTCACAAGAAAGCTTTGTAAAACCAGACAATGAAGCAAAATGTTGCCAACTGCTTAACCTAGGCTATGTGAACCCACAGGTAAACCTGAAGGTGTTTGAGGGAAAAGCTGCTATTTTCTGAATGAAACGTGACCTCCTATTGATGTATTAAAATGTCTAACATAAAGGTCATGTGATTTGTAACAAATTTATTGCATATACAGTAATATGCATAAAATAAACCCATTTTAATGTGCATTCTGATGAGCAGTGACAAAGGATATGGTACTAAAAATAAAATGTGAAATGTCAAAGACATGTCAGTGCTAGAGGCAGCCACCTGGCCGGAGGCCTGGGGAAGGTATGGCCTCGCTTTTCTGTTTTTCTGGGTATTTCACAGAGAAGTTTGAGGAGTGTTGGGGATTCGGGATTCGGATGTAGGCATTGTAGAACAGGAGACCCGATTTCATCTCCTGCCTCTTCCATTTATTAACCAGGCTACTTTGAGCAAGTCTCTTCAAGTTTTAAGCCTCAGTTGCAGGTAAAAATGGGACCTACTCATACCATCTCTCTTACAAGTTTGTAGATAATAATGGATGGGAAGGCGTTTTGTCTTTTGTTAAAGTTCTCAAATGTCAGAGCTGTTTAAAAGGGAAATCCAAGGAGTTCAGCAGGCAGAGCTCCAACTCATATGCTAAGTCTCATAGAACCTTTAGGATCTAAAACCTGTGGTAAGACTTCCATTTCTGGACATGAAAGAGTAACAGAAACTGGAATTAACCTCCCAATGTGAACAACCAGAGAACTGGACAAAATATAGTAAGTAACTGTATGTCAGATGTTAGAAAACAGACAACACGAGACTGTAATCCCTGAGAGAGGAGAAACAGATGAGATGAGTCCTGTGGTCAGCCTGGAATTCAGCCTAGAGAAGTTTTTGGACGGCATCACAGAGAAAGGGGATCCAAGCAGTGGTCACACTGAGTTGAGGAAACAGAGATTGAAGTTGGGGAGACAGAGGCAGCTGGAATTTGTGGGGCAGAGTACTGAAGAGGAGGGAACTATGCAGAGGAGGAACTCCAGAATCTGTGTAGGGTCCCCTTGGGCCTGTGGTTGGAAATAAAGCTGTGCATGCATAGGGTGAATCCCCACAAGGCAAAGAAGAACTACTGAGGAGTTGAACGATTTCCAGAGCCAGAGTAGAGAGATCTTGTTTATTAGGCCATCCATAGAAACCCCAGACAGGGCCAGGTGCGGTGGCTCACTCCTGTAATACCAGCACTTTGGGAGGCCAAGGCGGGCCGATCACTTGAGGTCAGGAGTTTGAGGCCAGCCTGGCCAACATGGTGAAACCCTGTCTCTACTAAAATACAAAAATTAGCTGGGCATGGTGGTGAGTGCCTGTAATCCCAGCTACTTGGGAGTCTGAGGCAGGAGAATCGCTTGAACCCAGGAGGGCGGAGGTTGTAGTGAGCTGAGATCGCTCCACTGCACTCCAGCCTGGACGACAGAGCAAGACACCGTCTCAAAAAAAAAAAAAAAAAAAAGAAACCGCAGAAAGGCCATGCCATAGAACTAGGGCAAAATTAACCCCAGAATAAAGGCTACTCCAAAGCCACCTAAAACAAGCCTCAGAAGGATCAAACTATACTCAGATAATGCCTTGCAGAGAAAAAACATTCTTGAAAAGAAAACAAACAAATCCAGCGTCAGTAACATAAAACTTACAATGCCCAGCATCCAATAAAAAACTATAAGACATTCAAGAATCATTTGAATAATCAAAAAAGTGACCCATAACCTAGAGAAAAATAATCAAATAGAATAAGACCCAGACATGAGAGTGATGACAGAAATAGCAGATGAGGACCTTAAAATATCTATTATAAATTTGTTCCACATGTTCAGTGAGCTAAAGGAAAATATAAAGATAATGAAGATAGAAATTGGAGCATCTAAGAAACAACTAAATGAAACTTCTGGAGATGATAAAACACAGTATTAATAAAACTTTTGTTGAACAGGATTAATGGTAGATTAGATGCTGCAGAAGAAAAGATCAGTGACCTTGAGTGCACAGCAATAGAATCTGTCCAAAATGAAAAGACTGAAAAAGTTGAGAAGAGCTGCAGTGACCTGTGGGACAATATCAGTCTAATACACGCATAACTGGAGTCCCAGAAGTAGAAGAAATGGAGGGACAGGAAAAATATATGAAGAACTAATGGCAAAAATTTAACTCCAGAGAATCAAAACGTAGCCATACCGAAGCACATCATAATTAAATTGTCCAAAAACAGTTATAAAGGGAACACATAAAAGGGGCAGGAAGACACATTCCATACAGTGTAACACAGGTAAGAATGACTGCAGTCTTCTTGTCTGGAACTATGCAAGCCAGAAGTCAAAGCCATGACAACTTTTAAGTCATGAAAGAAAAAAATATAACTGTCAATCAAGAAGTCTATATTCAGCAAATATATTCTTCAAAAATGAAGGTGAAATAAAAATAGTTTCAGACGAAAGCAGAGAGAATTCATCTCCTGCAGACCTGTGCTATAAGAGATGTTAGAGTTAAGTTCTTATGGCAAAGAGAAATGATGCCAGATGGAATCCTAGATCTACAAAAAGGAATGAAGAGTGCTGGAGTCGGCAGGCAGATGTGCAATAAATACAAAATACTTTACTTTCAATATCTAAAACAAGATAATTTTTGAGTGCAAAAATAACGTATAGTGCAGTTCACAGCATATGTGGAAGGAAAAAGTCTCATAATAATTCAAAGGATGGGAGGGAAGTGGAAGCTTGATGTCAGCCGCTGCCATGGACACTGAAGGTGTCTCGTAGTGATTAAAGGTATGCGGCGTGAAGTTGAAGATGTGTATGGTAAATCCTAGACACTGCTGGCTGGGCACAGTCACTCACGCCTGTAATCCCAGCACTTTGGGAGGGCGAGGTGGGTGGATCACCTGAGGTCACGAGTTTGAGACCAGCCTGGCCAACATGGTGAAACCCTGTCTCTACGTAAACTGTCTCTACTAAAAATACAAAAATTAGCAGGGTGTGGTGGCAGGTGCCTGTAATCCCAGCTACTCGGGGGGCTGAGGCAGGAGAATTGCTTGAACCCAGGAGGCAGAGGTTGCGATGAGCCGAGATCGCACCATCGCACTCCAGCCTGGGGGACAAGAGGGAGACTTCGTCTCAAAAAAAAAAAAAACAAAAAAATCCTAGACGCTGCCATCATATTGAACTCGTACAATAGTAATTAAAGGTACATTGTGTTAAGGTGAAGATGTGTATGGCAAATCCCAGAGCAACCTCTAAACAATAAACCTAAGAAGTATAACCAGTAAGCCCATAGTGGAGGCAAAATGGAATCCTAAAAAGTAATCCAAAATTAGGCAGGAAAAAAGAAAAAAGGAACAAAAAGCAGGTGGGAAAAATAGAAAACAAATAGTAATATGGCAGTTTAAATCCAACCACATCAGCCATTATGTGGAAGGTAGTGTAAATGGTCTAAATACTCCAATAAAAACCAGACTGTCAGACTAGATACCAAGCAAGACCCACCTCTACGTTAAATACTAGAAAGTCACTTGAAATATGCAGGTAGGTTAAAAGTGAAAGGATAGAATGCTTTCAGGAAGTGAAGGGTCTTCTTGTTGGATACTTGGTGGTCACCAGCAGGCACTGGTGTAACTAAGCACAGCGGGAAGATGGCAGATACTGTGGATTCGGACTCTCACTGCATAGAATCCGAATCAGTGGGCTGTCAACACGGCTTCCCAAATCCCAACACAGATTAGTATCTCATATGTGTTCCTGCTACATATTACACCTGGCTTCATGTCCAAGCTCTAATGAAGCTTCTACCCTTGCCCGTCTACATCCCATTCTCCACAGAGCATCCAAAGTAGTGTAATCGAACATGTCACTCTTCTGCTCAGAACCCTTCAGTAGCTCCCCATTTCATGCCGGACAAACACCAGAGTCCTTCTGTGGGTCTCCATGGCCCCGAGGGTTCCCTGTCCCTCACCTCTCACCACTCTCCACTTCTCCCCCAACATGCCAGGGACACTCCTGACTTAGGGCCCTGGTAACTGTCCTCTGGCTCTCTGGAACGTCCATCCCTCCTCCATGTCTGTTCAGCATCGCCCTCTCCAGGAGGCTGCTCTCTTGCTGCACCAGCCCCTGCCCATCCCCAGGAGGCTTGCCCTCTTGCTGCACCAGCCCCTGCCCATCCCCAGCAGGCTCTCCTAGTCTCATCCTGTCATCTCGTCCTTTTTCCCTTTGCACTCACCACCTGCCACACCACACACTCACTGCTGTCTATTGTCTGTCCCCTCATCTGCAATGAACGGGTCCTGAAGGCAGGGCTTTGGTCTGCTCTGTTCCTGATGTGTGCTGAGTATCTAGAACAGTGCCTGGCACACAGCAGGTGCTCAGTAAGTCATCTGTTGACTAAATGGACAGTGCCTGGCATACAGCAGGTGCTCAGTAAGTCATCATCTGTTGACTAAATGGACTGTGACCGACAGAGTCATAGAGTGTTAGCAAGAAAGGACCTAAGAGATGGGCTGGGCATCTCTCCCTCCACAGCGCATTTTGGAGATGGGGGGCCTGAAGCCACATCATGAGTTAATGGCAGAACTGGGGCCGGCATTCTCATGAGCTGTTTGTTTTTCCAGGGGGCTCTGAGGAAGAGAAGAGAGGAAGGTCACATCAGTTGGCTCTGCCATCCAGTGGGGACTGGGCTGATGTGTGGGACGGAAGGCCTGGGGGCCTGGGGACCAGGAGCCTGCGTTCTTCTCAGCCCCTGCTCCTGAGCTGCATGGACTTGGGGCAGTTATTCGGTTTTTCTGCCTCAGCTGCCTAATTTGTGACATGGAGGGAATCGATGGTCAAAGCAAGTCCCTTCTGTGACTGCAGCCATCGTCCCTCCTCAGGGTTAGCTGGGTAGCTTTGAGACAGCACTTTGAGGAGTCAAGAACACATGACAAATGCGGTAAGGCGGAGGACAGAAACCAACTTACACGTGGTGACAGACGCCTCCCTCCCAGACTGGAAAGGACTTTGTCTCGGAGAACAGCCTTGTGCAGGGGCGGGACACCTTTATACAGGCTGTGACAAAGAAGGGCAGTGGCTCACCAGGTGCTCCTGACGGCTCCTCCTGCCCCTCCTGAGAGGCCTTGCCCAAGGGAGAGGGCCCGGGGTCTGCAGCTGGCTTCCTCTAAGGCCGGGGTGGGTTGGTATTGTGGAGGTGGGGAGTCCCTTCTCCTGACACCGCTCTGGCTGGGTCAGGGAGCCCTCCGAAGCTGTGCCTCGCATGCTGTGGCTGTTCTGACCTGTGACGGGCAGCACCTCTCATCCTGGTGCTTGGGGCAGCAGCGCAGCCCCTGGGGGCTCAGGGGTCAGCCCCGTGCACCAGACTCCCTGTCTGGCACCTCGTGGTTTGGAGGCTCCCGTGGCAAACCCAGCGGTGGCCCAGCAGTCCTAGGCTGAGGCACAGGCTGTGTTGTAAGGGGCGCCCTGAGGCCAAGCCCCGACTTACCGAGCTCGCAGCGTCTGCCTTTGAACCCTGGCCCGCAGTCACAGCTGTGGGCGTCTGCGCCCGGCACACAAGTGCCTCCGTTCTGACAGGGGTTTTCTGAACAGTTGCCAGGGACGTCTGGAAACAGAGGTCACGAGAGGTTAGTCACTGGAACCCCAGGACAGGCCTGCCTCATGGACATGTTGCTGTCCCTTCCTCGATGACCTGACCTGATGCAGGGTGGCCGTGCACTCCTCTGTGGTGTGCTGCGGTGGCCTCCCAAACGCCTCTGGGCCCTAGAGCGTGGTCCCAGTTCAGGTGTTGAGAGAGAGCAGAGGTGAGGAGACAGGCCGCAGTGTGCTTGGCCCTGACCTCATTACTGGAAGGAAGGAAGACAAACAAAAACAAGGAGGAGGAGAAGGAGGAGGGAGAGGGAGGGAGGAGCGGGGCCTTCAGTGCTGAGCCCCCACTGGCCTGTGGCCCCTCCCCACCCCTGACCCTTGCTGGCTTTGCCCCTGAACACGGTTTCTGCCGCTTGGATCCTGAGGCCCCTCCTGGTGCTCTAATGGATGTGACTTATTGCTCACTTGATCCCACCCGTGTTTCCTGTAAACTCTCATTAGAGAGAGGTGCTTGATAGGATTTAGGTTCAGATGGTCTTTGCAGGGCTGCTGCTCAGGGATGCGTGTGCACCCCCAGCCAGCCCAGGCGGCCTGTGATGTGTCCAAGTCCCACTAGAGTGACACGAGGACTGGTCACTGGTCCAGTGCTGGCAGCCTGACCAACCCAGAATAAAGTCCCCACGGGCCTTGCACCTGATGGCTCGAGCAAGAGATCGAGATCCCTGATCCAAGGGCTGTCCTCTCACAGGCCTGTGTCTGACCCTGTCGCTCCTGCCCTCACCAGCTGGAGAGTGGTCTGTGAAGACAGGCTTTCCCTCACCTACCCCGTGGTCACCCTGGACTGGTCCACACAGGCACGGCAGCGTGAAGGCTCCACCCTGCTCCTTTGCTTGTGTGCCTGCAGACCGAGTCGGTCCTCAGCAAGCTCCAAAGTTGCCCACTAGGTTGCTTCTTTCTGAGCATCACGATGAACACAGAGATATTGGTATATTTCATGGGCTTCCGTCCATTGCTGTCAGTTGTTTTCCTGATGCTCAATTTATTCTGTCTTTGGACAGCGGGAGCCCTTCAGGTTGGCTCCCCGCCCTCAGGACATGGTTTGCTGTTTTGAAAGCTTGCTTGCTTTTTACACAACATGTCCTGGGCTTATTTTGTCCACATCCTGCTTCAGTCTTGGAATCACCCATTTCTCCAAAGATCACTGGCTTCTTGGTGAGAACGAGATCTAGAGCCCACAGCCTGGCACTCACACTGCTCCCTATTATGAGATGTCACAGCTTCAGGCCTTTCAATGAACAGAACTAGAAAATTAGTTCTGTTTATTATTTAAAAAATAAACACATTATGAGTTCATACTAATATTTCCATTTCAAATTAACAGAATCAAAAGACAAACAAGATTTTATTTATTTATTTTGAGATGGAGTCTTGCTCTGTTGCCCAGGCTGGAGTGCGGTGTCGCGATCTCGGCTCACTGTAACCTCTGCCTCCTGGGTTCAAGTGATTCTCCCACCTCAGCCTCCCGAGTAGCTGGTGCTACAGGCGTGCACCACCATGCCTGGCCAATTTTTGTATTTTAGTAGAGACGGGGTTTCACCATGTTGTCCAGGCTGGATTCAAACTCCTGACCTCAAGTCATCTGCCCGTTTCAGCCTCCCAAAGTGCTGGGATTACAGGTGTTAGCCACTGCGCCCAGCCAAAACAAACAAGATTTTTAACTTCTTTCATTTTACATTTTTAATTCTTTACACTGAAAATCTTGGTGGCGTTAACAATTATTTTCTTTATCCTACCATATACATGCAATCATTTCAAAATAACAATTCAAGTATTATTACTAACATTAAGATCACTGAGTATAGCCTAACATTTCTTGGCAATGCTTTTTATCCTTAGACCATATTCCATTCGGGGTGAACAGACCACTCTTATTAAAATCGCTTGCAATGATATTTTTTTCCTGTGTGGTTATGCCATCCACATGATAACTAGGTTTACTTATTTCAGTATGTTTTCAATTTTTAGGTGTTGCCTTTTCTTTTTATTGTTTTTAAAACCTTTTTTTTGGTTCTAAAGTCAAAACTGTAAAACAAGGTTCATTCAGAGAAGCCTCGCCGATCTCCAGTCCCATTATGCAGTTCTTTCCCTCCTCATTTAGTGAACCATCTTTAATGTTTCATTTCTTTATTAAAATGAGGACAAAATTTGTATTTCCCTTCTCCATTTTCCTACACAAAAGACAACATACTGAAAACATTGTTCTGCATGTTACTTTTTTTTTTTTTTTGAGATGGAGTCTCACTCTGTCGCCCAGGCTGGAGTGCAGTGGGGCGATCTTGGCTCACTGCAAGCTCCGCCTCCCGGGTTCACGCCATTCTCCTGCCTCAGCCTCCTGAGTAGCTGGGACTACAGGCACCTGCCACTGTGCCCGGCTAATTTTTTGTATTTTTAGTAGAGATGGGGTTTCACCATGTTAGCCAGGATGGTCTCGATCTCCTGAACTTGTGATCCACCTGCCTCGGCCTCCCAAAGTGCTGGGATTACAGATGTGAGCCACCGCGCCCGGCCTTTTTTTTTTTTTTTTTTTAAGATGGAGTCTTACCCTGTCACCCAGGCTGGAGTGCAATGGTGCGATCTCGGCTCGCTGCAGCCTCCGCCTCCTGGGTTCAAGCAATTCTTCTGCCTCAGCCTCCTGAGTAGCTGGGATTATAGGCGTGTGCCACCACGCCTGGCTAATTTTTGTATTTTTAGTAGAGACAGGGTTTCCCTATGTTGGCCAGGCTGGTCTCGAACTCCTGACCTCAAGTGATCCACCTGCCTCAGCCTCCCAAAGTGCTGGGATTACAGGCATGAGCCACCGTGCCTGGCCTGCACATAACTTTTTTTAAGCTGGCTTTATTGAGATAATTCATATAACATAAAATTCACCCAAAGTGTACAATTTATTGGTTTTAAGCATATTCACAGATACAGGCATCCATCAGCACAATTTTAGAACATTTTCGTGACCTCAGAAAGAAACTTTGTACCCTTTGGCTGTTACTGCCTTCCCCATCCCCTCCACCCTCCAGTCCTAAGCAACCGCTAATGTACTTTCTGTCACTAGGGAGCTCCCTCTGCTGGACTTTCATATGAATGGAATCACAGTACATAAGAGTCTTTTGTGTCTGGCTTCTTCCACTTAGCATGATGTTTTCAAGATCCATCCATGTTGTAGCATGCAGCATGCTTCCTTGTTTTATGGTTGAATCATGTTCCACTGAGTGGATATACCATGTTTTGCTTATCCTTTCTTTTCTTTTCTTTTCTTTTTTTTTTTTTTTGAGATGGAGTCTAGTTCTGTCTCCCAGGCTGCAGTGCAGTGGCACGATCTCACCTCACTGCAAACTCCACCTCTCGGGTTCAAGCGATTCTCCTGCCTCAGCCTCCCGAGTAGCTGGGACTACAGGCGCCCGACAGCACGCCCAGCTAATTTTTGTATTTTTAGTAGAGACGGGGTTTCACTGCGTTGGCCAGACTTGTCTCGAATGCCTGACCTGGTGATCTGCCCGCCTTGGCCTCCCAAAGTGCTGGGATTACAGGCGTGAGCCACCGCGCCCGGCCACTTTTCCTTTCGTTAGTTGATTGACACTGTGGTGGTTTCTACTTTCTGGCTTTTGTGCTGTGCTGCTATGAATATTTGTGTACAGGACCTCATGTGGACATAGGTTTTCATTTCTCCTGGGTATATACCTAGGAGTGGAATTACTGGGTCATGCGGTAACTATTGGTTTAATCCTTTAAGGAATTGCCAGACTGTTTTCCAGAGCAGCTGTACCACTTTACAGTCCCACCAGCAGTGTAGAGGGTTCTGATCTCTCCACGTCCTCACCAATGCTTATTATTATCTGACTTTTTAATTCCCGCCATCCTAGTGGTTTTGATGTGTATTTCCCTGCTGACTAATGATGTCAAAGATCTTTTCAGTGTGATTACTGGCCATTTGCATATCTTCCTTGCAGAAATGTCTTTTTAGGTCCTTTGCCCCTGTCTGAATTGGGTTGTCTTTTTATTGTTTAGTTGTCAGAGCTCTTTATTTTAGATATGGGTCTCTGATCAGGTATGATTTGCCCATGTCTGAATTGGGTTGTTTGTCTTTTTATTGTTCAGTTGTCAGAGCTCTTTATTTTAGATACGGGTCTCTGATCAGGTATGATTTGCATGTTTCCTCCACTCCACAGGTTGTCATGTCACTTCCTTGATGGCATCCTTTGAGGCACAGAAGTTTTAAGTTTTGATGAAGAGTAGTTTATATATAGATTTTTGTTGTTGTTCATACTTTTATTGTTGAGCCTAAGGACCCTCATGATCGAAGGTCATGAAGATTTACTCCTATGTTTTCTTCTAAGAGTTTTGGTTTTAGCTCCTAACATTTAGGTTGTTGGTCAATTTGTGGTAATTTGTGTTATGAGGTATATGGTACAAGGGCTCCAGCCTCATTCTTTTTGCATGTGGATATCCAGCTGTCCCAGCACCATTTGTTGAGAAGACTATTCTTTCCACATTGAATGGTTTCAGCCCCCTTGTAGAAGTCAGTTGGCCATTGACGTGTGGTTTATTTCCAGACTCTCAATTCTTTTTTTTTTTTGAGACGGAGTCTCGCTCTGTCACCCAGGCTGGAGTGCAGTGGCGCAATCTCAGCTCACTGCAAGCTCCACCTCCCGGGTTCACGCCATTCTCCTGCCTCAGCCTCTCAAGTAGCTGGGACTCCAGGCACCCGCCACCACGCCCAGCTGATTTTTTGTATTTTTAGTAGAGACGGGGTTTCACTGTGGTCTCGATCTCCTGACCTGGTGATCCGCCCGCCTCGGCCTCCCAAAGTGCTGGATTACAGGCGTGAGCCACCGTGCCCGGCCCTGGACTCTCAGTTCTTTTCCACGGATTACAGGCGTGAGCCCCCGCGCCCGGCCCTGGACTCTCAGTTCTTTTCCACGGATCTAAATGCCTATCCTTAACCCATTACCACACCAACAGGTTTCACCATGTTGGCCAGGCTAGTCTTGAACTCCTTCCTGGCCTCAAGTGATTCGCCTGCCTAGGCCTCCCAAAGTGCTGGGATTACAGGTGTGAGCAGGTCTGAGTTTTAAAAGCAAACAATTAATCTTTAAAAGGATATGATTTTATATATATATAGAAAACCCCAAAGAATGTATAACAAGAATAGGAGAGTTTGGCAAGATGGTTGGCTATAAGGTCAGTATGCAAAGGTCAAATAAATATCTATACTCCAGTAATAAATAATCAGGAAAAGTAACTTTTAAAATATATACTAGTATCAAACTATATAATAGTATCAAACTATAAAATACCTAGGAATAAGTCTGAATTCCATATAAAACCTTACTGAAAGATATTAAATAAGTCATAATGTCATATATGGAGAGACATCCCATGTCCATGGATATAGACTTACTATCCTAAAGATGTCAGTTTTCACAAAAATGGTCAATGGATTGAATGCACACCCAGTCATTATCTCAAAGGCCTTTTCCATAGAGTGTGACTAGATTTGAAGGTGTATATGTGGAAGAAAAAAGGCCAAGGGTAGCAATGATACTTCTGAAGATGAAGAGTAAAGGAAAGGAACTTTGCCAATCAGTTCCAGGACTTACAAAGTTAGAGTGAACACAGGGCAGTATTGGCACAGATGTATCAAATTGACGCCGCCAGAATTCTACTTTTATATGTGGAATTTTGATAATGATAGTGGGGGAAAAAGGGACTTTTTAGCATGAAGAGATGAAAAATCCAGTTTACCCATATGCATAAAAAATGAAATTGTAGCCCAACTTCTCACACACACACAGTCTAACAGATTAATGACCTACAGGTCAAAAGCAAAACTTTACATCTTTGCGAAAAAAATATACATGAATAACTTTCTAACTTTGGTGTGGGGAAGGATATTTTTTAAAGAAGGCTCCCAACTTGTTAACCACTAATGCTCGATAAATTTGATTATGAACTTTTCTCTATTAGGAAGTACCACCAAGAACAGGGAAGGACAAGCCAGAGGCTGGAGGAAGATACCTGCAGAACACAGACCTGACAAAGGATCAGTATCAAAACATATAAGAATTTTGACAAATGAATAAAAAGAGTACAAATAACCCAACATAAAGTCAAAAGGTGTGATCAGGCATTTCACAGAAGCAAACACCTTTGGTGGATGCCCATGAGGAGAGGCTCAGTCACATCAGTGCCCAGGAGATGCAAACCCAGATCCCAGGGGTGTGCATCCCACCCGTTCTGCCTGCAGGATCTGCAAACCCGGCAAAACCTAGTTCTAGAGAGACTGGATTCACTGCATGTCTTCATCACTGCTGGAGGGAGTGCAGACTGCTATCGCCTCTTAGAAAATGACTTAGTTCTCATGTAATTTGGGCATTCACACATCCTCATCCTAGATCCAGCTTTTCCACTCCCGCACACGTACTGGAAAACGTGTACAGGAACATCCACTGCAGCACTGCTCATACCAAACACAACCTACATGTTCTCTGCACAGAGAGGGGAGAAGAGCCAGTCAGTTCACTCAGTGGACTCTGTGCTCAATAGTGGGTGTGAATAAGCCGCAGCCGCCCAGACCGCATGGGCCAACCTCAGTCCGAGAATGCGGGGTGAAAACACAGGTCTAGCGATCACACATGGCAAGATAATTATCTTGCAAAGAAAACTCACGTATTGTTCTGCCATACATATATGCACCATAAAATCACTCCCCCCACCTTCCACTCTGAAAAAACAAAGGAATTCTAGGCACAAAGTTCAGGATCATGGTTAGCTGAGGGGAGAGAACAGGGAGTATGATGGCAAGATAGAAGGTATCGTTCACATCCAAGTTTATAGGTTGGGTTCTTGATTTAGTCATTATTCAAAGGCTAATAACTAAATAAAAGGTAGCTAGCGTGAGAGTGCAACATGAACCAAAGATCATGACTGGCTTTGCGCATCGAGGGGCCATTGAAGAGTCTACTTTTCATGTTATCACTTAAAATCATTTTGCACCCACCAGGGCATGAGCATCTCGTGCTGGCAAACACCACATGACCGTGGTGACCTCAGGGCCAGCCCGGGGGTCATCTTGAATCTCTCCCGCTGAAGAGACCCAGGAGGGTAACACACGCCCCTCCAATCTCTGAGTTCTAGGAAACGAACACCTGGTATTTAAAGGGGCTGACATAATGCAAATCATCTGATGAAATGTTTGTTTTAGTTCACTTAAAGATCAACACGAGAGTCTTCACTCTGAATGGGCCACACCTGAATTAAGAGAATCCTTCACTCTCTGCGTCGGATGCACAAACCAGTCCTCCTGGTGCTCACAGGGGCTAGCAGCAAGTCCAGACCTTGTATGGTGAGGGCGGGGGGGAAGGTGAACTTAGGGTTCAGCGAAACCGCCACTTGCAAACACACCCCACCGCAGGTGCCCTTGATGTGTACACATGTCCTTGAGAAGCTGGGGGCAAGGCCTTGCGGGTGAGACCACGCTCAGCAGCTCACACCTTTACCAAGTACTAGGACTTCTTTGGGGTTGGGTTGAGGGGTGATCCCAATCTGAGTCTGTGGTATGACTCAGGGGAGAACAGGTCACCGGGTGCTAGGAGAGCTGTCCATAGAGGACACAGCCCCAAAGGATTAGAACCAGGAGAAAGGTAGAGTCTGACTCAGGGTGAGGAACACACATGTATTGGTGCTGCCCGAAGGGGAACTGCCTCGTGAGCGTCTGGGAACTCTTACTGCAGGTGCTCAGCAGATGCTTGGTGCCCTGCAGGGACGTGCTGGCCTCGATTCTCACGAGGCAGAGCCCCGGACTAGGAGACAGTTCAGGTCCTGCATAACCTGAGTGTCCACAGGGCCCAGCTAGTCCTCAAGCTGGGGCTCGCCCAGTGGCTGCTCCCTCTGCTTCTCCCATCCTGACTCCACCTGCTCCTCTTTGGAGAAGTGAGGGGTGAGGGGCCCAGAGGCAGGGGCTGGGGTGGGCTCTGCTGCATGTGGAGGCGAAGGAGGGGAGGGGAGGCAGCATCAAAGCCAGTCTCTCTAGCTCAGACTCTGGGTGGTTTGGGTGGGTCCTGCCCCCTGGCCTGTTCCCGTCTGTGGGGTCCCACTGCTTGGGTGGTGTAGCTTCACCCCATCTTCCCACACCGGGGTGCCTGGCGCTCGGCCTCCCCTCAGGTAGGCTCTGTGCCTCCTGATTCCTCACCGTGGGTGGTCCCTCCTGCCTGCAGCCTCTAAGGCCCCTGAGAGCAGTCAGTCAGTCCCAAAGTCCCCACCAGCGCTGCTGACTTACTTCCGATGTCCTTGTTGCCGTGTTCAGGGAGCTGGAGGGCCAGGCTGACCTGCTTGGGGGCTTCCTCCATGTTCTCGAGCTGCGCCGAGGCTGTGGGTTCTAGGAGAAGCCAGGCGGTGACCACACGGCGCAGCTGCTTTGCACCTGGGATGGTCCTGGGGCGGTCCTGGGGCCACCCTTTTGAGTGCTTCTATATCTCAGGGAGCATGGATGTCCCTGGTGGGGACCAGGCTCCCTGCGTGGCCCCAGCACCTGTTGGCCCCAGAGCTGCCTCCCCTGAAGGGCTGGCCTCACCCTCCTGCTGACCCTCTGGAGGGGCTTGGCCTTCCCCTTGCAGGGCCCCCTCAGAGCTGCTTCAGGGACAGCCACCACTGATCATGCTGAGAGGCCCCATCCTCACGGCTGATGCGGTTGCTTTCTTCTTAGGGTCAAATTCTGCATTCCTCTCCTTCCACCCCTGCTTCTTGGAGGCTGTGGCACCCCCTGCTCTCTCTGAGCTGCCCTCAGTCTGTACTGACCTTCCTCATGCCCTCGCCCCCAACTGCATCTCTTCTTATGCAGGGATCTCAACCGCACCCTCGGGCACTTGATATCCGCTTCCATAGCTGCAAGTACAACGGGCCCCCCTCTGTACTCCAGATCTCACCTGCCCACCACTGGGCATCCCGGGCAGCTGCCTGCCCTCTCCTCAGACACCTTGCTGGGGGCTCTCTCCCCTGCTCACCGTGCGGCAGGGACCCCAGGGCTCTGGTCCCTCCTTGCCACTCTCCTTGCTGCATTTCCCTCCCTCCTCTGCCTGAGGAGTTTTTGCTCAGAACGTGTTTGTTAAACTGGTGACTAGGCTCTGCTGGGGAGTTCCATGAGGATGAGCACCTGGCCTTCCAGGTGAGAGGCAAGGGCCAGAGAGGTCCCCTCTGGGGCAGGGTCGCGCCTGCCTCACTCCTGCCAACATGTCTCAGGGCTTCTGTGTCAGAATCACAGGCAGATTCCCAGAGCGGCACTCACCCAGTAAACCCGGTGGGAAGGGGCCAAGGCACCTGGGCCCATCAGCCTTGCTGCCACCGGGAAGATCTTGCCAGGACAGTGGCGGAGGATTTGCCGGACCACACTCGGAGTGGCGGGTTAGACCCTCATGGCCTCCTGCCCATGGCTTACTAAAACAAAGCTCAGAGCCCTACTTTGGCAAATAAAGCTGCTGTAATGTCTCAGACCTGCTTCTAAAATGTTTATCTTCTCTTGCGTGCCCTACCAGCAGCCTGTGCCTCCAGCCCACACACTGACGTGAGGCCCTCACGAGCTGCCCCTCCTGCCATGGAGGTGCATGCTGCCGGCGCCCCACGAGCCCCGCGCCTTGTGCACAGTCGGGGTGGGGGTCACTGGCTGGAGACTGCGCTGGCGGTGGGGGTGGGCTCATCATGTAGGGGACAGGACCTGGTGAGAGTGGCAGTGAGGACGAGGGTTGGCCACCAAGGTGGGTGGGGAGGCCTCGGCACTCACGTGATCTCACGGTGGCTGCTTTGCTGGGTGAGCCACCGAACCTGGCGCTCACTCTTCCTCTGCCGTCCACAAGCTCCGAGAACCTGCAGAGAGGGTGGAAGGGTCACCACAGTCCGAGCGCCGCCTCGGGCGATGGGGCCGACGGGTGGGGCATGTACCTGGGGGGCTGGGTGGGGGTCTCGGGGGCGCTGTGGTCATTGAGCAGGCGCAGCTCCGGCAGGCGCGCGGGGGGTGGTCTGTTCCTGAGCACCCGAGGGTGGTGTCCTCCCTGGTGCCAGCGTCTGTCGGCGCCATCCCTGGGGGCTGCAGAGCAGGCAGGAGGAAGGGGCTGGTCTGGGGCTGCCCTCTGCTCCTGTCCCTGCCCCTGTGGCATGGGTGGTGCCCCTCACACTCAGCCGTGCTTGGAGAAGGGAAAGGGGGCATGTGCGTGGGCCGTGGTCATCCAAGGTGCTTGTGGCTTCCCCAGATGCCCTGGGTTCCCTTCCAGCCCACCCGCCGCATCCGTTCTGAGGAGGAGCCATGCGCAGCCGTGACACAGGCGTGCACTGGCCTGGGAGTCATGAGGCAGGGCTGAGTCTAGGCCCCTGCCCGTCACTCAAGTTCTCAAGGGGCTGGGCACTCGGGCTCGGACTCAGGTCCCAGGCTGCCCTGGAGACACAGTGCTTCTCCTCAGTGGCCTCCTGATGGGACGCTTCAGCTGGGAGTCCCCACCCCAGCATGTGCCCTGAGAGTGAGGGTGCGTCTGTCACCCTCACAGCGTCCTTCAGCCTCCCAGGCTGGGCCCTCCTTCCCCTTCCCTCTCCCTCTCACTCTCACTCTGACGCCGGCTCACAGAGGTCCCAGCCTGCCCCTTCTGCCTGGCTGGTGGGCTTGGCCCCAAGCTGGTGGGGGTGGCAGGGTTGGGTCTGAGAACTCGGCAAGCTCATGCACTTCGTGTCCCCAGCACAGCCTCACGGGTTGGGGAGGAGCCTGGGGTCAGAGCCCTCTCTTCCCTGGGGAGCCGCGCACTGCTCTGCTCTGTCCAGCCGTGGCCTCTCCTCCCTGCTTGTCTCCGTCTCTTTCTTCTCTCCCTGTTCTGCTCCTGCATTTTCCCACTGCTCCTTCTGTGAACTTGGAAGACCTAAGTGGGGCGTTCAGGACCCTGGTGGAGCCTGGAAGGGCCACCCCTGCACTTGGGAGCACACCTGAGACCTTCGGAGCATCTGTCCCCACTCCAAGTGGCTTCTGCCCTGTGCCTCTGCGCCCCAGCATTCCTGCCTGCCTTGCAGGCCCCTGCCTGTGGCCTCCTGGCCCTTTGTCTGTTTGTGTCCAGTGGCTCTTCGTGGGTCAGGCCTGGGCTGCAATGCAGGCCACTTCCGGGGGCTTCCTCCTCGCTGCCACTCTCGGCACCCGTTTTCAGGTGATGCTCGGCCTGTCTGGGATCTACGGGAGCGTCCGGCACAAACTGAGGCTCAATGTGCTCATTATTCCAATTGTTGGTGCCACCTGCCCATGAGTCCTTCCTTTCCTCGTGGGTTTGAAAAGCCTCCACTTTCATACACAGACTCCTCCCCTGCTAACACGGTCCTGTTTCTAGGCTGTCTGCCTGGCATCCCAGGCCCCTGCAGGGCCAGGTCAGTCCTGAACAGGGTGGAGGGCTGGCAAACACCGCCCCCGCCCACGCGCAGGGCCCGCGGCACTCACAGGTGATGATGTAGAGGTGGGCGGGCTCGCTGTGCTGCGGCCCGAGCTCCGTGCTCTGCACTGCTATCACAGAGAGCTGGTACCGCCGTCCCGGCAGCAGGTCGCGCACCGTGTAGGACGCCAGCTTCCCGTTGGGGACATAGCGGCTCTTGGTGCTCTGGCTGGTGGTCACATTGATGACATAAGCCTCCAGCAAGCTGCCTGGAGTCGGGGCATCCCAGACCACGTGGGCAGAGGTGGCAGTGACTCGGGCGGCGGTCAGGTTTGCTGGAGGCAGGGGCCCTGGACGAGGCAGGAGCAGGGAGAGGTGAGGGGGTGCCCACAGGGTCTTCTGGCAAGAACACGGTTTGAGAACCCGACATGGGCTGCTGCAGCCTTGCTGGAAGCCAGATTCTTTATTATGGACAATGGTACAGTGCTAAGGCGGGGTGTGGGCTAGCATGTACAGCAGAATCTCCCAACTGAGAGGCCTGCAGGCCCCTGGTTGCCACCCTCCCCTCGGGTTAGGATCCACCCTGTGAAGCCCCCAGGCCCTGGCCCGTCAGCTGGCGCCCTCCCTGCAGCACAGTCGGTTCCCCTGAGCCTGGCTGCGTGGAGCCCTGTGCAGACTCCCCTGCCCCACCAGCCTTTCCCACGCCAGCATCTGAGTGCACAGGTGGGCAGGGGCCTGCTCAAGCCTCTGTTCCTCACAGAGGGAGCTGCAGCCTCCCCTCTGCCCAGTTCACCTGTCCCTCCCCTGCACGCTGACTGTCCATGCTGTCGCCCCTCCCATGCACTGGGGAGGGGGTGTGGGCCTAGTGACACCAGGAACTTAGGGAGCTTAGCTAGAGGGGGCTGGTTGCAAGGTACAAGGGCCCTGGATAGCATGGGTATCCCTGGCCCAGTGAGTTCCTCTGGCCCTCTGGTCAGTGTCTAGTAGGAACTCCATGCTGAGGAGCTACCAGGAGCCTTTAGAGATGGAGACTGCCCTGGACAGCTGTCCCAGCACAAGGGCCCTGCTCAGTGGCCCCAGGGGAAGAGACATCTGGGAGGCCAGGGGCTGGGTTTCTGGTGTTGTGGACGCTTTGGAGAGGACTAGGGGAGGCTGGAAGGAAAGCCAGAGCTTCTAGAAGACGGCCTTTCGTGTGCCGGGGGCCGCGCTGCTCTACTCACGGGTCCACACGTGCGTCGGCGCGGTGGCCAGGCTCTCTGTGGGGTGCTCCTCTCCCCTGAGCCCACTGAGGGTGGTCAGCTGGATGGTGTACCTCCTCCCAGGCAGCAGGGCCCTGTGGGCAGGAGGTGACAAAGAGAGAACAGGGATGTCTGGGACCTGTGTGTGACTCTGCTGCCAGACCGCAGCTCCCCCACGCAGGAGGTGACTGCGGGTAGGTCATCCTGCTGCTGGTGGCCCAGGCAACCTCCACGAGGGGCAGACTCATGGCCCTCAGAGCCGTGTGCTCCTAGGGCGGGAAGCCAACCCATAGTCCGGGCAGCAGAGGAGGATCGGGTGTGCTTGGGGCTGCTACAGTATGGTCAGAGGGCCGGTGTTCAGCTGGGAGAGGCCAGAGAAAGGGGAAGTGGTCGCTGTGCAGGGATGGGGGACGGGCCCTCAGCACAGGTGAGTTGATGTAAATTCTCAGGAAACCACAGGACAACGTGAGGCCAATGCCGCCCCAGCCCCAGGAAGCTGCTGGCTGGAGTCTTCCTTCCCACTCGCTCTCCAAACTTTTCCTGCACCCCTGCCGCGCTGAGCACGATTCGGAAGCTTTCTCTTTGGTTGGCGACCAAATCACAGGGGTCCACTGTGGGACTCCTGGGAGAGCTCGGGGCTGCTACCATCTACCCTCGCTGGCCGCTGCTCTCTGAGGGGTCCACTGTGGGACTCCTGGGAGAGCTCGGGGCTGCTACCATCTACCCTCGCTGGCCGCTGCTCTCTGAGGGGCCAAGTCACTCTCATGATCTGTGTGGAAAGTGTGCCCCTGGATTTTCTGAGCTTTTCCTGCTCTTTTTGGACACTTTAAAACACTACCAAGGTGTATCCTCTCTTGGCAGCCCTGATGAGGTGAGGTGGGAGTGAAGCCTCCAGGGTCTGAGGCTGGCTCACCTGAGACCTTTGTCTCCACTCAGGTGAGGAGCGGCAGGTGTACAGTCCACACACGGAGAATGTGCCCGAGACCTGGGCCCCATGTCCCCGAGCCCCCACCCCTGCCTTCACCCCGGCCCCATGCTCTGGGTGTCCCTTCTTACCTAAAGGTGAACCTGTCCACACTCCTGTCCACATCGGTGGCCTGGTCCCTGAGGGCCTCAGGGTGGCGGATGGACACACGGACCCCACTGACGGTGGCATGGCGGATCCTGTGCAGGACCCACTGCACTGAGATGGTGCTAGCCGTCACATTGGTGACCTCGAAGCCTTCCACAGGGCGGGGTCCTAGGGGGAATGGACTGCTCAGCAGGTGCCGGCTCCTCCTTGCTCCTGGGGGAGCGCAGGGGCTCAAGATGAAACCAGGCTTGGGAGGGTGCTGGGGGCCACAGAGAGGCACTGGAGAGGGTGTCCCATCAACTGCTCAGGGAACTTGGGCTGAGTGGGATGCCCAGGCTCTGGCCTCCAGGGCTGACAGCTGCAGAACCCACTGTGGGCATGACGGCTGCGGAGCCCGCTGTGGGCCAGACTGTCTTACCAGAAGCAGGGGTCTTAGTCTCCATTTAGATGTGGCAGTGACATGGCAGGGGATGGGCCGGAGTCCCTCTGGACATGAGTAACCCGGACCTCCCCTTTTCTGTGCCAGTTGACTGTTTTGGTCTAAGAGCACACATCCGGGCCTGGTCTGGGCAACGCTGTCTTAGGAGGATGGACATACAGAACTCCCAGCGACTGCAGGGAAGGGGCCACTTGTGAGCTCTGCTTCCCGCCCAGCCAGTCTCCTCTGAAGCTCGAGTGCCACTGCTGATGCACCAGGCAGAGCCCAGAGGGCAGCGCTCAGCTCCCGGCAACTCAGCACCCCGGTCTGTGGACAGCGGTCCCTTCCACCCACCATGGCTGGCTGGAGCCCCAACTCTGCAGCAGGCAGGGCGGGCTCTGTCTTCACTCCAGATACCTTCCGAGGGCAGATCTCACATGGGGCAGCCTCGCAGGTGCTTCTTCCTAAAACAGCCCAGGCGAGCCACCCCTACTCAGCCCCTGGCAGCTCCTGCTGACACCTGCTCAGTGCCACCCGCACATGCGCCCAGGCTCTCCAATGGCCGAGGTGTGCTCTGTGTCCTTGCTGTGTTGGGAACTCCAGCCCCTTGGTGGTCAACTCCTGCAGGACAGGCCCTTGTGGGCCTCTGGGTGGGCTCAAGCTGCCTTGAATGCCTTCTCCTGTCCCTCAATGCCCTTGGCATTGGCATCAAGCTGGGGTCCAGGTGTGGCCAGGAGGCTTCCTCCTGTGAGAACCGCCGAGCTCCTCTCCACCTACCCGCCATGCTACCCATAGGTTTCACCAAACTCACGTGGCCACCCCGCAGGGCCCTGCTGGATGCTTAGGCCTCCCTGAAGCCCTGGCCACCCACCCACCCATCCATCCATCACGCCACTTTGCAGCAGTCTGTGCTCTCAGCACCTTTTCCTCTTTCCTCGAGCCTCTAGCACCCCTTCCCCATTCTTGCTCCTGTGTCTGGAGGCCACAGGCATGTTGGGTGAGAGTCCCATGGCCCCATGGCCCTGCACCCCACTTGCTTCCTGCCCAGCCTGTTCCGAGATCCCCTGTGCTCTAGCTGATGCGGCCGGGCTCCATGGAAGGCCAGCCCTCTGCTTTCTTCCGGCCCTGACCCTGTCCGTCCACCGCCGTGTTCTAGGGCTCCTTTCTCCTTCCCGGAATCCCTCCCAGCAGCACACAAGCCCGCTAAGCCCTGACGCCTTCCCTAGAGCGCTCAGCATCTTCTGCTCCCCGACACGGCAACAACCCCACAGGCTGTGCACAACCTGGGCCTCCCCTGTAATCTTGGCGGCTCAGGCTCTGAGGAGGCTCCTCCTAGGACCCCCTCTTCAGGTCACAGCTCCATCTGGTCACAGCTTTCAGTGCCAGCTCCAGGTGGAGGCTCTGGGTCTGTCATTCCATCTAGGGCCTACCCCACGGCTCTTCCCGATTGAGCCACCGATGCCTCCTCTTAGCACACCCCAGCGCCTACATATCCCTGTGAGCAGGTGCCTCTTTCAAACTCTCCCCAGGCCTTCAGAGCACCCCAGAGTCCCAGCCCCTCCAAGCCCACCGCCGCGGCCCCCATCTCCCACACTGGCTCCTTCTAGGGACCCTTTTGGGAAGCCCCCATTCCTCCCCAGTCCCACTTCCTAGCTCCATGCCTGGGGGTTGTGCTGCTCCCACTCTTGGCTCGATTCTATGCGCCCCAATCCCACGCCTGTATCTTGTGGACCCAAGGCCACTCCCGCACAGCTCTGTCTCCCGGCACTCTGTCTGCAGCAGGGCGGTGCCTGCAACCCCCAGCTCAGCTGTCTGTCTTGCTGCTGCAAGAACTAGGGAGGTGGACGGCATGACAGCCGCCCTGCAGGTGCCGGGGCCAGCGCTGCCCTCGAGGGGCAGGGGCTGGGCAGGGACGGCCAGGCTCGGGGACACTCACGCGTGCGGGCCAGCAGCACGGCAGGCCTGCTGATGTCATTCTTGTTGTTACTGTTTCGCTTCACTGAGAAGACGGAGATGTTGTAGGCCCTGCCGGCCGCCAGGGCCTGGAGCTGGTGCGAGGAGCGGGTCCTGTCCACAAAGTCCGTGCGGCGGTAGGAGCCGTCGGAGGAGACGTAGGTGACCGCGTAGCCATCAAGCATCTGCCTGGCGGCTGGACCATCGGGCGGGTTCCAGGAGATAGAGACCCCACTCTCCTCCACTCTCTCCATCTTCAGGGCCGTCGGTGGGAAGAGCTCTTCAGGGTTTGGGTGAAAACAAGGGGAGGGACTGGTCAGCCGCCAGCTATGCATGCCTGGCTCCCGTCAACAAGGGGAGGGACTGGTCAGCCATCAGCTATGCATGCCTGGCTCCCGTCAACAAGGGGAGGGGACTGGTCAGCCATCAGCTATGCATGCCTGGCTCCCGTCAACAAGGGGAGGGACTGGTCAGCCGTCAGCTATGCATGCCTGGCTCCCGTCAACAAGGGGAGGGGACTGGTCAGCCGCCAGCTATGCATGCCTGGCTCCCGTCAACAAGGGGAGGGGACTGGTCAGCCGTCAGCTATGCATGCCTGGCTCCCGTCAACAAGGGGAGGGACTGGTCAGCCGCCAGCTATGCATGCCTGGCTCCCGTCAACAAGGGGAGGGACTGGTCAGCCGTCAGCTATGCATGCCTGGCTCCCGTCAACAAGGGGAGGGACTGGTCAGCCGCCAGCTATGCATGCCTGGCTCCCGTCAACAAGGGGAGGGACTGGTCAGCCGCCAGCTATGCATGCCTGGCTCCCGTCAACAAGGGGAGGGGACTGGTCAGCCGCCAGCTATGCATGCCTGGCTCCCGTCAACAAGGGGAGGGGACTGGTCAGCCATCAGCTATGCATGCCTGGCTCCCGTCAACAAGGGGAGGGGACTGGTCAGCCGTCAGCTATGCATGCCTGGCTCCCGTCAACAAGGGGAGGGGACTGGTCAGCCGTCAGCTATGCATGCCTGGCTCCCGTCAACAAGGGGAGGGGACTGGTCAGCCGCCAGCTATGCATGCCTGGCTCCCGTCAACAAGGGGAGGGACTGGTCAGCCGTCAGCTATGCATGCCTGGCTCCCGTCAACAAGGGGAGGGACTGGTCAGCCGTCAGCTATGCATGCCTGGCTCCCGTCAACAAGGGGAGGGGACTGGTCAGCCGTCAGCTATGCATGCCTGGCTCCCGTCAACAAGGGGAGGGACTGGTCAGCCGTCAGCTATGCATGCCTGGCTCCCGTCAACAAGGGGAGGGGACTGGTCAGCCGCCAGCTATGCATGCCTGGCTCCCGTCAACAAGGAGAGGGGACTGGTCAGCCGCCAGCTATGCATGCCTGGCTCCCGTCAACAAGGGGAGGGGACTGGTCAGCCGTCAGCTATGCATGCCTGGCTCCCGTCAACAAGGAGAGGGGACTGGTCAGCCGCCAGCTATGCATGCCTGGCTCCCGTCAACAAGGGGAGGGACTGGTCAGCCGTCAGCTATGCATGCCTGACTCCCGTCAACAAGGGGAGGGACTGGTCAGCCGCCAGCTATGCATGCCTGGCTCCCGTCAACAAGGGGAGGGACTGGTCAGCCGTCAGCTATGCATGCCTGGCTCCCGTCAACAAGGGGAGGGACTGGTCAGCCGTCAGCTATGCATGCCTGGCTCCCGTCAACAAGGGGAGGGGACTGGTCAGCCGCCAGCTATGCATGCCTGGCTCCCGTCAACAAGGGGAGGGACTGGTCAGCCGTCAGCTATGCATGCCTGGCTCCCGTCGGCAGCTCAGCCGGGTCTGGCTCTTGGGCCTGACACAGCCATCGCTGGCAGAGTCCTTCTTTGTCCCTGGCCACGTACCTCCAGGAGGGTCACACTTTTGAATGTGTGACAGTGTTTCAAGCCCACCGGGGGATTTTATCCCCTCCCTGTTCCTCAGGGAAGGGGCCTGGGCAAGCAGCGGCCAGACGCTCTGCCCTTGGAGACCGTTGGGCCCTCTAGGGAGAGGGGACCCCCCCCCGTGGCTCCCTCACTGGAGGCGCCCTCGCCACCCACCTTTGGTGCAGTCCTTGCCCGTGTAGCCCACTTTGCAGGTGCAGCTGTGGGAGCCGTTGCTGGCCAGGCAATAGCCACGGCCCCCACAGGGGCTGGAGAAGCAGGGGTCACTCACTGAGGGGAGAAAAAGTGGCAGTGTATGTTGGGGCGTGGCCAGGGGTCCCTGCTCCAGCCAGGCCCTTGCTCCTGGGGCACTGGGTCCCTCCTGCGTGGGTGTGGAGGGGCGGGGGGCACAGGACAGCTACTGCCTCCCTTCGGTTCTGCCACCTCCACTGCCCTGCGGGGCCCAACCCAGCAGCTCCCCCACCCTCCACAGCGGAGTGCCACTAGCCGGACTGGCTGAGGGGAGGAGACACTGGACCAGGACAGGACAGGCCACCACCCCAGTGACAGTCCTGCTTGAGGAGGGGAGGTCAGTGGTCAGGGAGGCCTCATCAGGAGGTATCCCACTGGGGGCTGATTAGGGAGAATGTTCCAGATGGAAGGACAGCCAGGGGCCAGACCTGGGTGTGCAACTTGGCCTGTCCAAGGGCAGCAGGGCCTATGTGTGGACGTGAGGCCCCACCCCTGGGTGTGTCCTTGGGTGAAGAGGGGTGTCTGGGGGGTGAGCGCAGGAGATGGGGAGGTTTAGAAGGCACCATTGTGGGACCAAGGGAGACAGGTGGAGGGCCACTGGCCTGAGAAAGGGCCTTCCGAGGCGGCGGGCAGAGGGCGGGGAGCAGGTGGGCAGAGGGCGGGGAGCAGGCGGGCAGAGGGCGGGGAGCAGGCGGGCAGAGGGCGGGGAGCGGGCGGGGAGCGGGCGGGCAGAGGGCGGGGAGTGGGCAGGCAGAGGGCGGGGAGTGGGCGGGCAGAGGGCGGGGAGCGGGTGGGCAGAGGGTGGGGAACGGGCGGGCAGAGGGCGGGGAGCGGGCGGGCAGAGGGCGGGGAGCGGGCGGGCAGAGGGTGGGCAGAGGGCGGGCAGAGGGTGGGCAGAGGGCGGGGAGCAGGCGGGCAGAGGGCGGGGAGCAGGCGGGCAGAGGGGGGAGCAGGCGGGCAGAGGGCGGGGAGCAGGTGGGCAGAGGGTGGGCAGAGGGGGGAGCAGGCGGGCAGAGGGCAGGGAGCAGGCGGGCGGGGGGAGCAGGCGGGGAGCAGGCGGGCAGAGGGTGGGGAGCAGGCGGGCAGAGGGTGGGCAGAGGGGGGGAGCAGGCAGGCAGAGGGTGGGCAGAGGGGGGGAGCAGGTGGGCAGAGGGCGGGGAGCGGGCGGGCAGAGGGCGGGGAGCAGGCGGGCAGAGGGTGGGCAGAGGGGGGGAGCAGGTGGGCAGAGGGTGGGCAGAGGGGGGGAGCAGGCAGGCAGAGGGTGGGCAGAGGGGGGGAGCAGGTGGGCAGAGGACGGGGAGCGGGCGGGCAGAGGGCGGGGAGCAGGCGGGCAGAGGGTGGGCAGAGGGGGGGAGCAGGTGGGCAGAGGGTGGGCAGAGGGGGGGAGCAGGCGGGCAGAGGGCGGGGAGCAGGCGGGCAGAGGGTGGGCAGAGGGCGGGGAGCAGGCGGGCAGAGGGTGGGCAGAGGGCGGGGAGCAGGCGGGCAGAGGGGGGGAGCAGGCGGGCAGAGGGCGGGGAGCAGGCGGGCAGAGGGCGGGGAGCAGGCGGGCAGAGGGCGGGGAGCAGGTGGGCAGAGGGTGGGCAGAGGGGGGAGCAGGTGGGCAGAGGGCAGGGAGCAGGCGGGCAGAGGGCGGGGAGCAGGTGGGCAGAGGGTGGGCAGAGGGGGGAGCAGGCGGGCAGAGGGCAGGGAGCAGGCGGGCAGAGGGCGGGGAGCAGGCGGGCGGGGGGAGCAGGCGGGGAGCAGGCGGGCAGAGGGTGGGGAGCAGGCGGGCAGAGGGTGGGCAGAGGGGGGGAGCAGGCAGGCAGAGGGTGGGCAGAGGGGGGGAGCAGGTGGGCAGAGGGCGGGGAGCGGGCGGGCAGAGGGCGGGGAGCAGGCGGGCAGAGGGTGGGCAGAGGGGGGGAGCAGGTGGGCAGAGGGTGGGCAGAGGGGGGGAGCAGGCGGGCAGAGGGCGGGGAGCAGGTGGGCAGAGGGTGGGCAGAGGGCGGGGAGCAGGCGGGCAGAGGGTGGGCAGAGGGCGGGGAGCAGGCGGGCAGAGGGGGGGAGCAGGCGGGCAGAGGGCGGGGAGCAGGCGGGCAGAGGGCGGGGAGCAGGCGGGCAGAGGGCGGGGAGCAGGTGGGCAGAGGGTGGGCAGAGGGGGGAGCAGGTGGGCAGAGGGCAGGGAGCAGGCGGGCAGAGGGCGGGGAGCAGGCGGGGAGCAGGCGGGCAGAGGGCGGGGAGCAGGCGGGCAGAGGGGGGGAGCAGGCGGGCAGAGGGCGGGGAGCAGGCGGGCAGAGGGTGGGCAGAGGGGGGGAGCAGGCGGGCCTGCCGCCCTACCTGTCTCGCAGTGGTAGCCGAAGAAGCTCTCTGGGCAGACGCACAGGTAGGCTCCGCCGCCGCTCTCACACCGGCCTCCGTGCTGGCAGGGGCTGGAGTCGCAGGCATCCACCTCTGGAGAACACCCAGAGAGTGGGCCCAAGCCGCAAGGGGGGAGTCTGGGGGAGGGAGGAGAGGACAGCGGGAAGAAGGGAAAGGAGGAGTCTAGGGGCGGAGGCCAGGAGAGAGGGGCAGTGGGCAGGTCCCGCCCCTCAGCCCTCCCCAGCACCCTCACCTCCACCCCTCCCTCCCAAGGTGGCCGCAGCCCTGGGGGTCCCTCTCCCCAGGTGGCCTGCCCAGCAGGGAATGTGGGGATGCCCCACCTCCTCTCTGATCTTCCAGAGGCCCAGGCTCTGCATGTGGGGCCCACTGGAGGGAGCCCCTACCTGTCTCACAGTGGACTCCAACGAAGCCTGCAGGGCACCGGCAGACATAGGCCCCTGGGAGGTTCCTGCAGGACCCTCCATTTCTGCAGGGGTGAGCTCGGCACTCATCCCTCTCTGCACAGAGAAGGGGTGTCAAGGGTGTTGCTGGCTCAGGTCTGAGGCGCCCACATGCCCCCAGGATTCCGTGTATTTCCTGGGGCTTCAGTTACCCCTTTCCCAGCTGGGAGCAACTACTCAGGACACGCGCTTTTTCCTCCATCAGCCCCAAACCCACCCTCCTCGGGGGGCATGCCACCTCCACTGCCTGCTGGCAAAGCCCCACCTCCAGGCCATGCCTTCCTCCAGGCCACTCCGCAATGGGAGGCTCCCCAGGGCCACGACTGGGCACGGCTCCCTGGGCCTTGCCCTGCCCTGGAGCCTGCGTTTCTCAGGCTTAGAGCCCTAGCGAGGTACAAGAATGTGCAGGGCTCATGGGGCAGGCCTCCCCTCCCTCCACTGGCTGGAAGCACCGACCAGGTGTCAGAGACTGTGACCTGCCTTCTCCGACGCCCACCTTCTCTGCGCCCTGAGGCCAGGCCAGCATTTCTCAGCTGGGCTCTCAGTCTCCCCTGGGGAAGTGCAGGAAGGGATATTTGTAAAATCTTTGTCTTGGATGTCAGAGCTGGCAGGGGCCCGAGAAAGCATGCAGTGGCCACCCTGGCCATCCAGACAGAGACCTGTCCGGGGGACCCAGTGCCTCAGGCACATGGCCAGTGTGCTGCAGCTGTCACCCCAGCGGGGCCAGGGCCCCTCTTACCCAGCTCACAGTGGGCGCCCTCATAGCCTGTGCTGCAGAGGCACAGGTACCCAGCAACGCGGTCCTGACAAGAGCCCCCATGCAGGCACGGCTGAGACCGGCACTCATCGATTTCTGAGAGGAGAGAGCCCAAGAATAAAGCAATGTGGCCACGATTAAGCCAAATTAAGATGCACATAAACTAGTCCTGAGGGGCCAGACAGAATTCGATGATACATCATCAGTGGTTGGAAAGGCCAGAGACCAGGGCTGGATATCCTTGGAGTCGGGGCAGGGCAGTGGGCCTGGGGCTCAGTGCCTGGCTGTGTCTGTGAAGCAGCAGGGCGGGCTCAAAACCACCCCAGGGCTCCCAGAAGACGCTGTGGGACTTAATTCCAGTGGTTCAGGCCGACAGGACAAAGGCCTCCGGGGTTTGACAGAAAATGTCTCATGTCCCATCTTGCCATTTCAATGTATAAGAGTCACCTGTGAAACCAGTCCATCTGGGACAAATCTTGGTTTTAAACGATTCACCACAGCTTTCTCTTCAAGCGGGAGTTGTGCTCCTGAATTTAAATATTTATTTTTTTAAAGTTTAATTTCATGCTTAAAAAGTAAATAAATGGTAATGACTTAGTGACATCTGGGACTAGCAGCCACCCCGGCAGCCAGAATGCTGAATGGGCTCATCTGACCGTGCACCCTTCTCTTCCCTTGCAATAAGAATCTCTGGGTTTATAATTTCCTTGTCTTTAAAAACTAGGTTTTCTGGCAGTAAAATATGTAATTAAAATTAGCTTAAAAATTTTATAAATTGCCTAAACAATAGTGAATGTTTTTGTTATGAACTTTATTCATAGTACATCATGATATATATTGTCTTCTCTCAGCATTATATGAAGAAGAGAACTCCACACTGTAGGTCACTGTGGTTCATAGATTTTCACTGCTGAATAACATTACACAGTGTGGTTATATCATACTTCACCCATTCTCACTGGCTGGGTCTTTGGGTTGGTTCTAGACTTTTTCCTTTTTTTGTTTTCTTTTTTTTTTTTTTTTTGAGATGGAGTTTCGCTCTTGTTGCCCAGGCTGGAGTGCAGTGGCATGATCTTGGCTCACCACAACCTCCGCCTCCCGAGTAGCTGGGACTACAGGCGCCCACCACCATGCCTGACTAATTTTTGTATTTTTAGTAGAGATGGGGTTTCACTATGTTGGCCAGGCTGGTCTTGAACTCCTGACTTCGTGATCCGCCTGCCTCAGCCTCCCAAAGTGCTGGGATTACAGGCATGAGTCTACGCCCAGCCTAGACTTTTTGGTTTTACAAAAAACGTTGCTGTGTATATTCTTTCCCATCTCCTGGTGCAGACGTGAAGTTTTTCTTAGGTTTATACCCAGAAGTGCAATTGCTGGAACACAGTTGACGTAAATGAGCAACAGTGGGCAGATTGCTCAACAGGCAGAGTGTCACATTGTTTTCAAAGTGCTTCTAGCAATTTATACTCTTGCCAGCAATGCATAAGAAATCTTGTTGATCCACATTCTCACCAGTATAGGCTTTTCAGACTTCTGAAAATTTGCCAGCTGAATGTACCTCATTGCACTTTTGATTTGCATTTCCCTGATTACTAATGAAATAGAATATTTCTTTTCATGTTTGTTGGCCTTTTGTATCTCTTCTTCCATGAAATGCCTATGCATGTTTTTTTTTTCTATTTTCCTATTAGGTTGTTTTCTCATTGATTTATCAGAGTTCTTCATGTAGTCTTGAGACTATCTCTTCTCCCAGTTTGTAGTTTATATTTCACTTTCTTAAGGTTTATGGATTTAGGTTCCTAATTTTCATATGGTCAAGTATGTTCATCATTTCTTTTTAAATTCTTTTTGTGGCTTAAGGAGTCTTTCACTACCCCAAAGTCAAAAATATATTTACCTATATTTTCCACACAAAATTATATAGTTTTTTTTGGTTTTTTTTTTTTTTTTTTTGAGACAGGGTCTCACCCTGTCACCCAAGCTGGAATGCAGCGGTGCAATCACAGTTCACTGCAGCTTTGAACTCCGGTTTCAAGTGATCTTCCCACCCTAGCCTCCTGAGTAGCTGGGACTACAGGTGCATACCACTACGCCTGGTTAATTTTAGTTTATTTTTGTAGAGTTGGGGGTCTCTCTATGCTGCACAGGCTGGGCTCAAACAATACTCCTGCCTTGGCCTCCCAAAGTGCTGGGATTATAGGCATGAGCCATGTGCCCGGCCCTGTATAGTTTCTTTTTTAAAGAAACACTTAGGTCTTTAATCCACCTGGATTTAATTCCTGTGTATGAAAAATAGAGAACCAATATAATATTTTTCCAAGTACAAAACCATTTTATTCCAGCTCTCATGAATATTTTCTCATATGCTTTTGTATTTCTTTCTTTTAGAAGTTTATAGTTAGGGACGGGCATGGTGGCTCACGCCTGTAATCCAGCACTTTGGGAGCCCAAGGCGGGTGGGTCACCAGAGGTCAGGAGTTCAAGACCAGCCTGGCCAACACGGTGAAACCCCGTCTCTATTAGGAATACAAAAATTAGCTGGGTATGGTGGTGAGTGCCTGTAATCCCAGCTACTTGGGAGACTGAGGCAGGAGAATCGCTTGAACCAGGGAGGCGGAGGTTGCAGTGAGCCGAGATTGTGCCACTGCACTCCAGCCTGGGCAAGAGTGAGATTCTGTCTCAAAAAAAAAAAAAGTTTATAGTTTTAGCTTTTACATTTATGTTTATAGTTCCTTTTACGCATTTAAAATGTATCATGTTTTTGATGCTATTAATGTAACACTTTCATTTCAAAGTGTTCACTGCTACAACAGGTTCTATATACTGACCCTGTATCCTGTGACCTAGCTGAATTCACTTGTTAGTTCTATAGCTTCTTTTGTAGAATTTCCTCAGGATTTTCTATGTATACAATCATGTGATCTCTAATTCTTTCTTCCTTTCCTTCCTTTTATTTCCTTTTCTTGTCATCTGGCACTGTCTAGGGCCTCCAGGAAAATGCTGGGAATACGTACTGAATGGACACCTTGCCTCGTACGGATTCCAGGTGGAGTCTTTCACCACTGAGTACACTGGTAGCTGAGGTTTTTCATGGATGTCCTTTATCAGGTTGAGGAAATTATCTTCTTAGTTTACTAAGAATTTTAAATAACAGTTGAATTTGTCAAATAATTTCCTGCATCTATTGAGATATATAGTTTTCTCTTTCATCTCCTAATATGATGAAGTACATTGATTGACATTAAATGTTAGACCAACCTGTGTCCTTGAGAAAAATCCCACTTGGTCATGATTGTATTATTCTTTTATATAGTACTGAGCTTGACTTAGTAATATTTTGTTTGGATTGTTGTGTCTATGTTCTTGAGAGATACCAGTCTGTAACTTCAAATTTTGTAGTGTCTGTGTCTGGTTTTGGTATCAAGGTGAGTTGAGAAGTTATCAAATAAGTTGGGTATCAATTGAGTTTGGTATCAAATGAGAAGTGTTCTTCCCTCCTAGATTTTCTAAAAAATATGTAGCTCTTTCTAAAAGAGGTTGTACAAAGTTGGTATCATTCCTTTCTTAAACATTTGGTAGAATTCATCCGTGAAGCAATCTGACACAGCTGTTCTGAGGAAGGTTTTTAATTACAAATTAAATGTAACAGATATAAGGCTGTATATGTTTTCTATTATTCTTGTGTCAGTTCTGGTAATTTGTCTTTCAGGGTATCCATTTCCCCTAAGTTGTCAGATACATTGGCCTAAAATTGCTCATAGGTGTTCTCTTGTCCTTTAAGTACTGGCAGGATCTTTAATGTTTAAAGGACTCCACTGTAAACACGAGGTAGGATCTCCTTTTCTATTTTGATCTTGCTAATTTCTCTCTTTTTTTCCTGATCAGTCTAGCTAGGGTTTATCAATGTTAATGATTTTTTTTTTTTTGAAACAGAGTCTTGCTGTGTCACCCAGGCTGGAGTGCAGTGGTGCCATCTTGGCTCACTGCAAGCTCCGCCTCCCAGGTTCACACCATTCTCCTGCCTCAGCCTCCTGAGTAGCTGGGACTACAGGCGCCCGCCACCTCGCCCAGCTAATTTTTTGTATTTTTAGTAGAGACGGGGTTTCACCGTGTTAGCCAGGATGGTATCCATCTCCTGACCTTGTGATGTGCCCGCCTCGGCCTCCTAAAGTGCTGGGATTAAAGGCGTGAGCCACTGCGCCCGGCCCAATTTTAATGATCTTTTCAAGGAAACAGCTTTTGGTTTCATTGATCTTTCTCTGTATCTGTCTTTTTTATAATTACATTTTCTAATTGTTGGTTGCTGATACATAAGCACATAATTTTGTTGTAATCTATATCCACTAAACATGTTACATTAGGCTTTTCAAAGAACGAATTTTGGCTTGTCCTTTCTTTTGTATCTTGGATCTCTACTTCACTAATTATGGCTTTTACCTTTATTCCTCTTTCCTTCTACTTTTTTCAGCATCATTTCGTATTTTTTTTCCTAACTTCTGAAGTCAGACATTTAATTAATCAAGTTTGAAATTTTCTTCTTTTCTAACATTGGTATTAATGTCAGTTTCTTAATTCTTGCTTTATATATATTGAGATTATTGTATTAGATGCTTGAATATTTATAATAATTGTATCTTCTTCGTGAACGGAACCAATTATCATTGAGAGACACCCTCTCATTCTTAATGATGCTTTTCGTCTTATAATCTTCTTTTTCTGATAGTAATATAGCTAATACGCCAGCTTTATTTTGATTTGTATACACCTATTTTTTTCCTTTCACTTTCATTCTTTGTATAGTCTTATGTTTTAGGAATGTCTAAGGGTGCTAGCTTGTTTTATACCACATCTGGCAATCTCTCACCTGGAGAGTTAGTCCATTCATATTTGTATTTTTTCTATCATAATTCTTTCCAATCTTAATATTTACCATGTTCTTCTGATTACTTTTTTCTCCTTTTGGATAGTGACAAGCCTTACCATGAAATCTGATAACTCTCCCTTCTCTTAACTGGGTTTATCTTATTATCTTATTATTATCTTACTTCTTTCAGAAAAGGACACTTTTTTTTGCTAAGCCTCTGAAGCTGTGTTTGTATGAGAATATACTTTTTTATGGTCTCACATTTGAATAACGATTTGACTGAATAAAGATTTTTAGGTATTAAGTTTATTTTATTTCTTAATTTTTAATTTTTTAGAGACAGGGTCTCGCTGTCACCCAGGCTGGAGGGCAGTGGCATGATCATAGCTCACTATAGCCTCGAATTCCTGGGCTCCAGTGATCCTCTCACCTCAGCCTCTTGAGTAGTTGGGACTACAGGAGCATGCCACCATGCCTGGCTAATTTTTAAAGTTTTTTGTAGAGTTGGGGTCTTGCTATGTGGCCCAGACTGGTCTTGAACTGCTGGGCTCAAATGATCGTCTTGCCTTGGCCTCCCAAAGTGCTGGGATTATAGGTGTGAGCCACTGCATATGGCCTATTTTTATATATATATATATATTTTGAGATGGAGTTTTGCTCGTCGCCCAGGCTGGAGTGCAATGGTGCAATCTCGGCTCATTGCAACCTCCGCCTCCGAGGTTCAAGCAATTCTACTGCTTCAGCCTCCTGAGTAGCTGAGATTACAGGTGCCCGCCACCATGCCCAGCTAATTTTTGTATTTTTAGTAGAGATGGGGTTTCACCATGTTGGCCAGGCTGGTCTCAAACTCCTGACCTCAGCTGATCCTCCCACCTTGGCCTCCCAAAGTGCTGGAATTACAGGTGTGAGCCACTGCACCCAACCTATTTCAATATTTATACTGTTTGGGATTTGCTGAGCTTTTTGAATTTGTGGGTTGATGTATTTCTTCGTTTTTAGAAAATGTCCAATTATTATCTCTTCAAATATTCTTTTGCCCATTCTGTCCTCTATTTCTGGGACTTCAATTATGTGCTTGTTTGCCTGTTTGATATTGTCCCACAGACCTCTGATGCTGTTTTTTAAAAAATTCACTTATTTGGCCCGGCACGGTGGCTCACGCCTGTAATCCCAGCACTGTGGGAGGCTGAGGCGGGTGGATCACGAGGTCAGGAGATCGAGACCATCCTGGCTAACACGGTGAAACCCTGTCTCTACTAAAAATAAAAAAAAATTAGCCGGGCGTGGTGGCGGGCGCCTGTAGTCCCAGCTACTCGGGATGCTGAGGCAGGAGAATGGCGTGAACCCAGGAGGCGGAGGTTGCAGTGAGCTGAGATTGTGCCACTGCACTCCAGCCTGGAAGACAGAGCGAGACTCCGTCTCAAAAAAAAAAAAAAAAAAAAAAAAAAAGAAAAAATTCACTTATTCAGAATTCCTAATTCATTTTTAAATTATTTTTTCTCTCTGATCTGCAGTTTAGATAACTTTGTTGTCCTGTCTTTGAGTTCTATGGTTTTTTTTTCTTCCGTTGTATCCATTTTGTTAAGCCTATCCAATTTTTTCATTTCAGCTGGGCACAGTGGTTCATGCCTGTAATCCCAGCAGCTTGGGAGGCAGAGGCAGGAGGATCTCTTGAGCTCAGGAGTTCAAGACCAACCTGGGCAACACCATGAGATCCTGTTTCTACAAAAATAAATAACAAATAAAACAATTTATTCATTTCGGATATATTTTCAGTTCTAGATTTTCTATTTTGTTACTTTTTTTCTCTGCTCAAATTTTCTATTCTCTCAATCATTCTGCCTCTCCTTTCCTTTTTCTTTAACATAAAGAAAATTTTTCATGGAATTTTAAAGTCTTTGTCTAAATTCCAACACTTGGGTGATCCGTAAGGTCTTTTTCTATCGATTGTTTCTTCTTTAGATTATGTGTCATCATTTCTTGCTTCTTAGACACAGTGCGTATAAGAACAGTGGAAATCAAAGTCGAAAATTTCACACTAGGATGAACATACTGTATTCTCCACTAGGTAACGAAGTTGAGTAGCTGACCTGTGATATCATTAGGAGTTGAGCTGGGTTGGGGCTAGAGCAGTTTTAAGTAGTTTCAGCTCAAGATTGGTTTTAAACGCTTGAGGATTTGAACAGGCCTCTCCCTCCAGGTGGACTTGGAATCTAATCCTTGTGAGACTATGAAATCTCTCTCTGCTTTACAGACCAGTCCCTGGCTTCTCATGCATTTGTAATGATCCTGTGGGTGAGACCTGGTAGGTGCTGAGAACTTACTCTCTGCATCTGTGGCTTCTCTTGATTTCAATCCATTGTGCTTGCCCCTGCAGCATGACAAATTTGGCTGGAGGATGAAAGCAGCCAACAGCCTCAACTTCTCTGCAGCCTCAACTCTTTAATAGGTGAAAAGATAGGATTTCATAGGCTTCATGATGTTCCTTTAACATTACAGTGACAGTGGTGGTATTCTGTGACTGTCTACACCCTAACCAAATGGATCTCTTCAGTATTTAAAAAAATTCACTGTCTTACATCTGATATTGCTGTTGAGAAGTTTGATGTCAAGCTGATTCTTGTTCCTTTGTACATGACCTGTTTTTCCCTCTGGAAGTTAAAACTTTTTCTGTTTGTCTAGGATATTCTCGTATTTTACTATAATGTGTCTGGTGTTTGTTTCCCCTTTGCTCCTGTCTGACGTTCTGTGGGCGCTTTTAATCTGCTGTTCATCTGGAACTCTGGGAATTGAACTCCCTAGCCACTTATCCTTTACATTTTCATTTTCTCTTCTTCTTGGGCTCCGATTATCTCAGCTTTAGCACACCTTCTACCCTCTATGGCACCAATATTTTCTTTTTCTTTTTTTTTTTTTGAGACAGAGTCTTACTCTATCACCCAAGTAGGAGTGCAGTGGCGTGATCTCACCTCACTGCAACCTCTGCCTCCCAGGCTCAAGCGATTCTCCTGCCTCAGCCTCCTGAGTAGCTGGGATTACAGGCATGTGCCACCACACCCAGCTAGTTTTTGTATTTTAAGTAGGGACGGAGTTTCACTATGTTGGCCAGGCTGGTCTCGAACTCCTGACCTCAGGTGATCCACCTGCCTCGGCCTCCCAAAGTGCTGGGATTACAGGCGTGAGCCACAGCACCTGGCCCCAACATTTTCTTTTTTATTTATTTATCTTTCCCTGCTTCTTTCTGGAAAAGTTCTTCAAGCTGATCTTTCAACTCACTAACTTACTCTTCATCTGCATCCATTTATAAATTATGTCTGTTATTTCAACTATTATAGTTTTTAATCTGCTTATTCCCACTTTGTTTTTTAAATAATTTATCGATCCTGTTTTGGACGGCCAATGCCATGTTTACTTTGTAAATTTGTCACGGTTATTTTATACTGTTAATCCATTTTCTTTTTTTGTATGAGGTGGGGTCTTGCTCTGCTACCCAGGCTGGAGTACAGAGGCAGGCTCATGGCTCACTGCAGCCTTGACCTCCCAGGTTCAAGTGATCTCCTGCCTCAGTCTCCCAAGTAGCTGGGACTACAGGCATGTGCCACCATGCTGGGCTAATTTTTAAATTTTTTTGTAGAGATGAGGTCTCCCTATGTTGCCCTTGCTGGTCTTGAACTCCTGTGTTAGTCTGTCTTCTGCACTTCTGCTTCCAATCATACATATTTTCTGGACTTTTATTATTGTTTTCTGAGGCAATCGTACTTTTCAGGTGTCTCAATATCCTGGCTGGTTGCTCATATTCTCTGAGGATATCGGCTTCTCATCTGGCAACATATAGGTGGGGAAGTAGCATTGGGAGGGGGGGTCATCTCCAAGACAGTCAGGAGCTCACCCTGGGGCTTGAAATCCCAGAAGGAAAGGAGGGATGCTTGAAGCCAGGTGTTCCCAGAACCCTTCGCCTGAGACCAGGCAGGTTGGCCTTGGCTTTGCAGGGCATGTGGGGGACAGGGATGGGCTTATGTGCCCCACTCAAATCTGGGTGCTGTCACCCACTGTTCCTAAGCTTGTTTTAAAATCCTTGCTTCATAAAAACTAGCTCACACCACACAGACTTTCTGATGGACAGTTTGGACTCCTCTGGCATAATGCGATGCACCTGCAGGGTGTTAATGGCCCTACTTCTCCAGGGGCTTCGGTCAGAGGGGGCCTTGTCTCTAGGCTGTGCACTCCCAGCTCCCAAAACAGACAGGGGTGGGACCTCGGTGGCAATGCTCTCTGGAGCAGCACTCCTCAAATGCCTGCAGGGGGAAGGGGGATCTTGTTCTGATTCCACAAGTCTTCAAGGGGCCAGGAGTAAGAGGTAGGTCCTGAACCTGTATCTGGCTCTTTAGGACTCTGCCCCTGGGCTACCTCTTGGCCTCAGCTACTGCATCTGCAGAGTGGGTATCTGGGTGTTTGACCTCCTGCTCCGGGCTGCTCTGAGGACGGGGAAGCCTTTAGTGAATGCCCCAGAGCAAAGCTGACTGTGATCATCACCACTGTCACCCCAAGGTCCACATTCACAGACAGGAGACTGAGGGGAGCAGGGGCAGGACCAGGTCAGAGCTGGGCATCCAGGCTTGGGCCTGTAGCCCCTGTGCTCCTCCACATGGCCAGGATGAGGAGGGTGTGGGCCCCACCTGCCCCACCCCAAGGGCCCACAGAATCACCAAGGCACTGGGGAGGCTCACTCCAGACACCGTGTGGCTGGCAGACCCGGATGCGGCTGGGGGCGCTCAGGCTGTAGCCACGGTCACATGCATACAGGGCCACTGCGCCCAGCCGCGTGCCGTTGAAGCGCAGTGTGGCGTGCTTCACCTCCTCCGGGGGGCCGCAGTCCACCTCTGCAAGGCACGGCAGCCTGTCTCGCACGGTCCTGTGCCTTCCTGGCCCCTCCCCACCGCCCTGCCTCTGCCCAACCCGACTGCAGGGCCCAGGGATGTCCTGCTCCCACACTGCCCTTCACCGGGGAAAGGTGCCTCGACTTCTGGGGCCTGGTTGCCGTGGTACATTTCCTTCTTCCCATTCCTGCCTTGCCCAGCTCTGCAGGGATTAGCAAGAAATCCCACACTCCCCACTTGACCCCCCCCAGCCCTCTCACCTGCCTGCCACCGGCGTCCCATGTACCCTGCTTGGCCCCCTGGCCCTCTCACCTGCCTGGCACTGGTATCCCATGTACCCTGCTTGGGCCCCCCTGACCCTCTCACCTGCCTGGCACCAGCATCCCATGTACCCTGCTTGGGCCCCCCCCGACCCTCTCACCTGCCTGGCACTGGTGTCCCATGTACCCTGCTTGGGCCCCCCCGACCCTCTCACCTGCCTGGCACTGGTGTCCCATGTACCCTGCTTGACCCCCTGGCCCTCTCACCTGCCTGGCACCGGCGTCCCATGTACCCTGCTTGGCAGTGGCAGAAGAAATCCGTGCCCCGGTCCTCGCAGGTGCCCCCATTCACACATGGGCTCCGGAAGCAGGGGGAGGGGGCTGCCAGAATGCAGGAAGGTCCTGGCCACTGTGTCTTCCCTGAAGGCTCGGGACTGCGTGGGGCATCCTGCCTCCTGCACCCAGCTCCACCTCCTGCGCCTCCAGGGCCTGGACCAGCCCTGCCCATGGGCCTGTTTTCACATGTGCAGAGAGGGTTCACGCCTGGCCGCCCTGGCCTGGCCTCCCACCCACCTTACCTATCTCGCAGTGCCGCCCGGAGAAGCCTGGGGGACAGTCACACTTGTATTTGCCAATGTAGTGGAAGCAGGTGCCGCCGTTGTGACAGGGGCCAGAGGCACACGAGTCTGGCTTCCCTGGAAACAGAAGCCAGGTCAAGGGTCACAGCCCACTGCCCCTCCCACGTTCCCCAACATCCCAGAGCTGGGGCCTCTTCATGAGAAGCAGACCCACAGCTGGCAGGGAGGGTGCATCAGGGGCCCCAGCTCAGGGCTGGCCCGTCGTTCCTGCCCTCCCCCCTGCCCCTGGGGGCCGCACCGATCTCACAGTGCCTCCCAGTGAAGCGGTAGGGGCAGCTGCAGTGGTACTCGCCGCCCGCTTCCTTGCACGTGCCCCCGTTCCGGCAGGGCCCTGAGCTGCACAGGTGTGGCCGGGCTGTGTGGAAGGACAGAGAGGCAGATGAATGGGGCCAGGCTGCTGGCCCCACAGAGCCACTATACCCTCCTGGCATCTCCTCAGTCCTCTGGTGCTGGTGGGGCCTTCTCGACGAAGCCCTGGGGCCTGGCCGCAGCAGGGGCCAAGCAGGTCCACACACATGGTGGGGGCTGGGGTGGGGCTCACAGGCCAGAGACCCCAACTCAGTCACAGGTGGGCCCTTTGCTTGCCTGTCCTCTTTTCTGCCCAGGCTCTGGCAATGGCTGGGCCCTTCCTGTGGAGAACCGGCCCCAACACTGCAGCGGGCGCAGCACTCCCTCCCTCCTGCACACGGGCATTCCCCATCTGACAGGAAGCAGCTGAGTCTCATCTGCCGTGACATCAGGGTCCCCAGCAGTCAATCTGGATTTCTGTGTGTTCTGTACCTGCATTGGCATTGCCACATTTTCCCTGGGTCCTAACAGTTCCTGGAACCCGAGGAGCTCAGACGGCCGGGCCTGTGCTTGAGGCAAGCACATATTTAAAGGTGTCTGCTAAACCAAGCACATCTGTCCTGCCACCTTGACAATCACACTGTCAAAGGGCCAGTGAGGAGCGCCGAATCCTTGGACCCCTGGGTGTTCTGAGTGGCGGGAGGGGCCTGCCCCACTGTGCTCGCTCCTCTCCTGCCAGCCATCCCACGCTGCAGGCCCAAGCTCTGGCTGCCCCACCCCTGAGGACAGCCATCCTTGTCCCTTCTGTACTCCCTCCGGGGTCAGAGGTGTCCACATTGGTGGCCTGTGTGCTCACGGAAGCTGGGATGCTGGGGGAGGGCTGTGCAGTTCCTGGGGCGGGCACAGAACCTTTGGGGCAGGGACACTGGGTACCAGCAGTCTGGTCTAGTGAGGAGATGTGGGCTCTGGTAGGACCCCCCCCCTTGGGTACAGTGGACTTCATACCACTGGCAGGTGTGAGCTGGAGTATGGCCAGAGTCAGCTCTGGGCAGGGCCCATGCAGGGCCTCAGGGTGGTCCTAGGAGTGTGTTGAGAGACAAAGACCTCGTCAGAGCTTGCAAAGAACCAAGCAGTTGGGGTCTTCTCTTTGGAAATCTGTTCTACCTCTGCTGCAGTGGTTGGGGGAGCCACAGGGTCCAGGGCTCAGACTTCAGGGTCTTTCCCTCAGGGACAAGGAACAGAGCAGGGGAGGGGCCATGGAAGGCTCCACACCAGTCCAGGCTGCGGGGGTGCCTGGGGCTGAGCCCCTGGAGAGGGTGCCAGGTCACTCTGCGGTCAGGCAGCCCCCTCTGGGCACTGACCACTGAGATGCTGAACAGGTCTGGGGGTGACTGATGGGAGTCCTGACTGTTGCTTCAAACTGCACAGAAGGGACAGTCCTGGGTGGGGCCTGGCGGGGATAGCTACGCCTGCAGTGTGCTTACAGAAGGACACTTCTATTCTCAAGCGACTAAATGTAATAAAATTCGACATTTTCCATGCTGAATTAGATTGAGCAAAATCCTATGGAAATTTTAAAAATAAAATTTGATATAATGATTCTAAAATCTATTTGGAAAAATGCTGAGCAGGCAATGAAGCCTATTTTCAGAAGAGCAAGGTAATGACCAGCAGGCCTGGCACTGGTGCAGATCAGAACCATCCAAACAGTGAGGTGCTCACCTCTAAATACACAGAACAGAGCAGCACATCAGGCAAGCCTCTATACGAGGTCAGCAATTCGCGAAACAAGGAGAGAGACAGCAGAGAAGCAGGACGGCGGACCGCGGGCGCTCTCCAGGGTGCTGACGCCGGCCCGGACGCCCCTGCCCGCCATACCTTTCTCGCAGTGCTTGCCGTGGAACCCGCGCGGGCACTCGCAGGTGTAGGAGTCGTCATGGGCATCGCAGGAGCCTCCGTTGAAGCAGGGGTCCGAGTCGCAGGGTGATGGCAGGGCTGGGGAAGGGGGCAGAGGGTGGTCCTGGAGCTTACGCCGCATCTGTGCGGGCGGCAAGAGGCTGGCGGGCACCTTGCCTGCCAGGGTTACCCTGACATCCTGTCTGGAACCAAGGCCACTGAAAATACACTCTGTGGGCATCTTGATTCCTCAGAGTGGGCTCTAGGGCCCCTCCCTGGAATTTCTCTTTTTCTCGATTCTAGCAGAACTCACCCTTCCGTCTTCTACGAGGCAGGACTGAGCTGTGATACAGAAACGCCTTCCTGTCATCACTGCCAGCATCACATCATTATTCTATATAACTATACGTGATGCAAGTGATTAACCATCTCATCTATACACTAACAAGCGTACAGTAGTGATACATTTCATTACACATGCCTAATTATGTATGCATTAAATATTTTAATAGCTTGTGTTGGGGCTTAGGTAAGATACCACATGGTGTTTGTATACTTGCAGAAGTGCTTTTCCCCCTGTGAGCTTACTCCACTGGGGAAGAGGAGATGTCTAGCCCCATATTACAGGAAGGCTATTGAGAGAGGCTTCCCCAGGTGCCAGCTCTCCCGAGAGTCAGAAGGGAAGTAGGGACTCTGGCCTCTTCCTGCCTCATCCACCACTTTCTCCCTGGCTTCTGTCCGGGCCCCCGGCCCAGCAGGCTCGTCCCCGAGCTACTCACAGTGGCTGGCATTGTGGTCGGTGTGGCAGACGCAGAGGTAGCTCCCGCCGTGCTCCATGCAGTAGCCCCCATCTGGGCACTGTGTGTTCATGTTGCAGGGCATGGCTGTGATTTCTAGAGAGAAAGGAGGAAGCTCCATCCCATATTCCACATGTCTTCCAGCAGACCTCGAGTCCTTGTCAAGGATGGGGCCTCCCAAGACCCAGTGGCCCCAACAGGTTCAGACACTCTTGTGGCCAGGCCCTCCTGGGTGGGGGTAGAACCAATGGTCGACAGTCTGGACCTATGGACCCCGGCCGAAGCCACCATTCATTTCCCGATTATGAGGATGCTCAGGGACAGGGCAGGAAGGGTGCCCTGGGCACCTACCAAATTCACAGAGAAGCCCAAAGAATCCCGGGGGGCACTGGCAGAGGGTGGTGTTGGCGCCCAGGCATCTGCCTCCGTTGCGGCACTCACAGTCATCGGGGACTCCTGCCACGAAGAGAGGGAGGAGCCTCCCATGTGGGGGCGCAGAAAGATGGCACCCTCGCTCCAGACCCTGCCCTGCTCCTGGCCAACTTCCCATACAAATTGCAGTGGACGCGCACTCACACGTTTCTTTTCAGGGCGTTTCCTGCATGCACCCACAGGAAGGCCCTCCCTGGGTCTCCTGCCCCAGCCCTAAAACGGCAGCCCTTGCAGCCCAGACGCACTCTCCCTGCAGTCCAGGCCCATGAAGCCTTCGGGGCACTCGCACACGTAGCCCTGGTCCGCATCCACACAGGTGCCCCCATTGTGACAAGGGGCCGAGAGGCAGGCGTCTGGCACTGGGTGGTCTCCTGCAAGAAAGACGGCAGTCACCAGCGGCCACGCAGGGAATGTGGGGAGAGTGGTCTCCCAGCCCAGCTCCAATGGCACCTTTGGGTTTTCACCTCTGTTGTCATTCCCAAGTGGAATTTAAGCCAGAAGCTTATTTCTGGAAATGGATTTGTAGCTGCGCTGCACCCCATGGAGCTCAGCATCTCCCAGCTCCTTCCTTGACAGAACAAGAAGCACCAGAGAAGCCACCCACGATTGGACAGAACAAGAAGCACCAAAGAAGCCACCCATGATTGGACAGAACAAGAAGCACCGGAGAAGCTACCCAGGAATGGACAGAACAAGAAGCACCGGACAGACCACCCAGGATTGGACAGAACAAGAAGCACCAGAGAGACCACCCAGGATTGGACAGAACAAGAAGCACCAGAGAAGCCACCCAGGATTGGACAGAACAAGAGGCACCGGAGAAGCCTCCCGGGATTGGACAGAACAACAAGCACCAGAGAAGCCACCCGGGAATGGACAGAACAAGAAACACCAGAGAAACCACCTGGGAATGGACAGAACAAGAAGCACCAGAGAGACCACCCAGGATTGGACAGAACAAGAAGCACCAGAGAAGCCACCCAGGAATGGACAGAACAAGAAGGACCGGAGAGACCACCCAGGGGCCAGGGGCCTCCAAACGTTTCTGGTCAGGCATCCCTATCAGTGAAGTATTTGGGATTTTCCAGATATCTTTCTGCTGATCTCTAGTTTAATTTTGCTATGGTCAGAAAACACAATCCTTTTCAATGTATTGGGCCTTACTTATGGCTCACAATGTGGCCTATGATGGCCACGAGCACTTGAGAATAATGTGAGTGCTCTATAAATGCCAAGTAGGCCAAGCCCAAGTCTTCTCTAGCTTTACTGATTTCCTGTGTACATGTTCTATGAACCACTGAGAGGGGAGTGTCGAAATCTCCACCAATAATTATGGACCTATTTCTCCTTGCAGTTCAGTCAGCTTTTGCTTCATGTGAATAGGTGTTAATAGGTACAAGTATATCTAGAGTTATGTCTTCTGGATGAATTGACCCCTCTATCGTTATAAAAGGTCCCTCCTAATTCCCAGCAGTATTCCCCATTCTAAAGTTTAATTTATTCGATATTAATATAGCCACTGCAGCATTATCTTGATTAGTTTACCTAATTTACTTTTTTTTTTTTTTTTTTTTTGACAGAGTCTCGCTCTCTTGCCAGGCTGGAGTGCAGTGCAGTGGCGCGATCCCGGCTCACTGCAACCTCCAACTCCCTGGGGTTCAAGTGATTCTCCTGCCTCAGCTTCCCGAGTAGCTGGGATTACAAGCACGCGCTACCACACCCAGCTAATTTTTGTATTTTTAGTAGAGATGGGGTTTCACTGTGTTGGCCAGGATGGTCTTGATCTCCTGACCTTGTGATCCGCCTGCCTTGGCCTCCCAAAGTGCTGGGATTACAGGGGTGAGCCACCACGCCAGCTACTTTTTGGTTTTTAAAAGATGTTCAGTTTCTTCATGTGCTTTCAAAATGTGTCTTTGTAAATCAGTATACAGTAAAATTGACTTTTGTTCACCACACCTCTAAGAATTTTAACACATATATAGATTTGTTTAACCCCCACCACAGTCAGGATACAGAACATTCCATCTCCCTAAAAGACTTCTTTGGTCTATCTCTTCAGAGTCACAGAGCTCCTGTTACCCCTCAGTCCCTGGCAACTACTGATTTGTTCATCACTATAGTTTTGTTTTACGAAGAATGCCATTTAGTGGAACCATACAGGATATAATCTTTGAGACTGGCTTCTTTCACTCAGCATAATTCCCCTGAGATCCATCTAAGTCGTCGTATGTATCTATAATTGGTCCTTTTTATGACTGAGTAGTATTCCATCATACAGAGGTTCCACAATTTGTCTATCCATTCACCCAGTGAAGGGTATTTGGGTTTTGGGGTTTGGTGATTATAAATAGAAATAATATAAACATTTGTATATGGATTTGTGTGTAAACATAAGTTTTCATCTCTTTAGAGTTAATACAAGGAGTGGGATTGCTGGGGCATATTATAAGCATATACTTAACCTTATAAAAAACCTGCCAAACTGTTTTTAGAGTGGCTGAACCATTTTGCATTTCCACTAAAAATGTGTGAGAGTTCCAGTTGCTCTGTATCTACACCAGGTCAGTATTATTTTTTTTAGGCATTCTAATGAGTTTGTTGTGATTCCTCGTAGTGGCTTTTATTTGCATTTCACTAATGGCTGATATTAATGACAAGAGTATTTTTCCATCCGTTTATTCACCTCCATATATGTATCTTTTGTGGCCAAGTATCCGTTCAAGTCTTTTGTCCATTTTTAAAATTGGGTTGTTTGTTTTCTCACAGTTGAGATTTGAGAATTCTTGGTGTATTCTGATCACAAGTCCTTTGTTGGGTATGAGTTTTGCAAACGTTTTCTCCTGGTCTGTAGCTTGTCTTTTTATTCTTTTAACCATGTCTTTCACAAAGCAAAAGTTTTAAATTTTGATGAAGTCTAATTTATCTTTTTCTTTTTAATGAATCATGCTTTTGCTGTCTTATGTAAGAACACTTTGCTTAAGACCAGGTCATAAATATATATTTTTTTGCCTATGTTTTCTTCTAAAAATCTTATAGTTTATGTTTTTCCACTTAGGTCTATGATCCATTTTAAGTTAGTCTTTGTATAAGGTGTGAGGTTGAAGTTGAGGTTTTTTTTTTTATACATATAAGGATATCTAATTGTTTCAACCCCATTTGTTGAAAAGATTATCATTTCTCCATTGGATTTAAATCTTTTTCAAAAATTAATTGGCTATATTTGTTTGGGCTTAATTCTGAATTTCCTCTCCTGTTTCATTGATCCATGTGTCAGTCCCTTTGCCAATATCACACTGAATTGATCACTGTGGCTTTACAGTAAATCTTAATACTCAGTAGTGTGATTCCTCAAAATTTATTCTTCATCAAAATTGTTTTGGTTTTCTAAATTCTTTTTCTTGCCATATAAATTTTAGAAGCAGTTTGTCTACATTTACAAAAGATTCTGCTGAGACCTCTGTTGGAATCATGTTAAATCTATAAATAATTTAGAGAGCACTGCCATATTTACTATGTTGAGTCTTCTAATCCATGAACATGGTATGTCTGTCCATTTACTTGATCCTGATTTCTTTCATCAGCACTTTGTAGTTTTTCAGCATGCAAATTCTCTAATGTTTTAGTAGATTTATACTAAAGTCTTTCAATTTGAGAGGAGCTATTATAAATGGTATTGTCAATACAATTTAGATCAGATTACACAGATTCCTCCAACTTGGGGGAGCTCAGGAGTTCACAAGTAACTTTATGGAGTTGCTGTCCCAAGATTCACCCTCCAGTTTCCCCAGTACTTTCCAGTTTTCTGGGGCTACCTTTTTCAGTCCTCTGGCAAAAACGCTGCGGCTTTTATTTCCCTACCTTGCCACTTTTATAATGATGGCATTCATGGCTGGGACCAAGTAATGGGATGACAGACAAAGGGAAAAACAACAGGAAAGGGAAAAACAATACCCAACCCCTTTGAAACCACAGCACCTCCAACTGGAGAGGAAGGTTTCTTCCCTCGCAGTTTAAGGGCACTTGAGGATTCCCCAACTTCTGCACTGTCAGCCCTGCTTCTTAAGCTGGACTAGAGGGCTTCTCCTGGAGCACTCTTCCTGTCCGTGTGGATGCCCACTTCTGGTTTTGAGGTGGCTTTGAGTCCTGGCTGGGGGGATACCAAAGCAAAAAACAAAAAATGGTAAACTCACCACTGGTTTGGTGGTACTTCGAAGCTTGGTCTTCTTCCCCAATCCACCTGCTACTATTTACTTTTCAGAGTCCTCTGACAGCTACTGCATGCATTCTGTCCAGGATTGTAGCTGTATTCAGTGGGGGAGAGACAGGGGTAGACTGTGCTTACTCTATCTTTTTCAGAACCAGAAACCCATTCTATTACTTTACAATTACCTGTGTCTTTATACTTAGAGTGGGTTCTTGTGACAGCATATAGTTGGGTATTGCTTTTCAATTCAATTCGACAATCTTTGCCTTTTAGTTTGTATGTTTAATCATTTTACATTTTAATGTAACTACCAATATGACTAGACTGAACCTATCATCTTGCTATCGGCTTTTATTTGTCCCACTTCTTTCTTTTTTTCCTCTCTTCCTGCCTTCTGGATTGAGTATTTTTAGGATTCAATTTCTATCTCCACAATTGGTTTATTAGCTGTAATTCTTTATTATTATTTTTCACTTGTTTTGGGTTTACAATGTATATCTTTTACTTACACAGCCTACCTTCAAACAGTATATACCACTTTATATAATATACGGACCTTACAATATTATACTTCCATTTCTTCTTATCTTTTACATTGGAGTTGGTAAACTATAACCCACAGACCAAATCTTGCCTGCCATCAATTTTTAAAGTACAGTTTTATTGGAACACAGCCATACCTATTCATTTACATATTGTCTATGGCTGGCTGCTTTCACATTACAATGGTAGAGTTGAGTTGTGATAGAGACCATATGGCTCACAAAGCCAAAAGTATTTACTTTCTGGCCCTTTACAGAAAAAGTTTGCACAGCTTGGTTTATGTTATTGGAGTCATCTATTTTATTTCTGCATATAAGTTTTATTATTTTAAAATTTATCTTTAAAGGGATTAAAAAGTCTTCAACCCACATATTTATCATTTTTAACACTCTTCATTCTTTTGTGTAGATCCAGATTTTCCCTTGGTACCAGTTTTTTTTTTTTGCTTCTGACTAAATAATTTCCTTTAACATTTTTTTGTAATGCAGGTATGCTGGTGATGAATGCTCTTCATTTTTGTTTGTGTAAAAAAGTCTTTATTTCAGCTTAACTTTTGAAATGTAGTTTTGCTGGTAATACAGTACACTAGGTTGATGGTTTTTTCTTTCAGTACTTTGAAGGTGTTACTCCAGTGTCTCCTGGCTTGCATTGTTTTTGACGAGAAGTCTGTTTCATTCTTGTTTCGCTGTATGTAATGTGGCTTTTTCCTCTGGCTGTTTTTCAGGTTTTTTATCATTAGTTTTCAGCAATTTGATTATGGTATGGCTTTGCATGGTTTTCTTCATGCTTTTCTTGGAAATGTGGGTTTTAGTTTTCATCAAATGTGGAAAATGTTTGGGTATTATTTCTTCACATACTTTTTCTGTAACACTGCTTTCCACACCCATCTCCATCCTCCTTCGCAGACTCCAAATACGTGGATCCCAGGCTGCTTAATATTGTTCTCCATCCTCCTTTGCAGACTGCACATACGTGGATCCCAGGCTGCTTGATACTGTTCTTCATCCTCCTTCACAGACTCCAAATACGTGGATCCCAGGCTGCTTGATACTGTTCTCCATCCTCCTTCGCAGACTCCAGATACGTGGATCCCAGGCTGCTTGATACTCTTCTCCATCCTCCTTCGCAGACTCCAGATACGTGGATCCCAGGCTGCTTGATACTCTTCTCCATCCTCCTTCGCAGACTCCAGATACGTGGATCCCAGGCTGCTTGATACTGTTCTCCATCCTCCTTCGCAGACTCCAGATACGTGGATCCCAGGCTGCTTGATACTGTTCTCCATCCTCCTTCGCAGACTCCAGATACGTGGATCCTATTACCCTAATATTGTTCTGCAGGTTGCTGAAGATCTCTTCTTTTTCTTTTAGTCTTATTCTCTCTGTGATGCATATTGAATTGTTTCTGTTTCACTCTTCAGGTTCATTGATCTTTCCTTCTGCAATATCTAACCTGCTGTAAATACTATTCAGTGTATTTTAAAAACTCAGATATATTTTTCATTTCTACAAGTTTTTAAAAATACCTTCTACTTCTCATTAGGTTTTTTTCCCCTCAACAATCTTGATTATAGGAGCATATTCATAATAGATAATTAAACATTTGTATCTGCTAATTCTGTCATTTCTGGTGCCTGTTTCTATTGATCTATTTTTCTCCTGGCTGTGAGTTATATGTTACTTCTTTGTAGACCTGGTAATTTTTGACTGGGTATTTTGGAGTTCTGGATTCTGTTGCATTATTGATATACTCCTGTTGAGGAGTATAGGATTTTATTCTGGCACATGGCTCAATGACTTAGGATCAGTTTGATCCTTTTAAGCTTTCTTTAAGATCTGTTAGGGCAGGTCGACATTAGTCTTTAGTTCAGCACTACTAAAGTGACACCCCACTGAGGACTCTATGCAATAGACTCCCAGCCCCGTTTGAGCTCCAGGAAGTGTTTGACTTACTGCTTTCTAGTGGTTCTTTCCCCAGCCTTGCAGATTTCATCCTGAGCCTGATAATAATAAGCCAAAATTCAGGGAGGTCTCCTCTTGATCTCATGCTCCCTCCTGCCTCAGGAGCACCATCCTGTAGCCACTGAACTAGGATCTTTGTCTCCTCAATTCAGAGGGACTGCTGGACTCTCAGTTCCTCCTCCCAGCACAGTGGAGTGGAAACTGCCCCAGGCAGAATCTGGGGCAATTGTAGGGCTCACCTCATTTGATTCCCTTTTCTCAGGGGTGACAGGCTTGTGCTGTCTGTTGTCCAATGGCTGAAAAGGGTTTCACAGATTTTGTCTGTTTTTCTAGGTGTTGACGGTGAGAGGGAAATTCCAAGAGCAGTTAATTCTTGTTGGCCAGAAGCAGAAGACTAGAGACTCTTTTTTGTAGTGTCCAATTTGTGGCCCACTTCCTGTCAGACCTGATTAGACTGTCAGCATCTGCGCCTTGTAATACAGTCAATCAGTCATTACGTTAGCACCACCATCAGTCTGTTGTTTCTTTCTTCTTCCTCTTTTGTTTTTTTTTTTTAGACAGAGTCTCACTCATTCTGTTACCCAGGGTGGAGTGCAGTGGTGCGATCTCAGCTCACTGCAACCTCTGCCTCCCGGGTTCAAGCAATGCTCCAGCCTCAACCTCCCGAGTAGCTGGGATTACAGGCGTGCAGCACCACGTCTGGCTAACTTTTGTATTTTTCGTACAGATGGGGTTTCACCACATTGGCCAGGCTGGTCTCGAACTCCTGACCTCAAGTGATCCGCCCGCCTCAGCCTCCCAAAGTGCTGGGATTACAGGCATAAGCCACCACACCCGGCCAGTCTGTTTCTTATTATTCACTCTACTTGCATCATTATTCTGTAGAAAACACGGTTTATTTGCAAAAAATTTTTGAAACCACTTATCCGTTTCCTGACATGAATTTAGTGAAATACATTGATATTTAGATAACAATCTGGGCAAAGTGAGCTGTGACACGGAACAGTGACTTTAAAGCAGCCAAATAGGTGAGGCTGCCTCCTCCCGCTCCTGCCCTGCAGAGCACCACCCTCCCCTCAGGACACACCCTGGCCTCCCATGCACTCGGCAAAGACTGATGGAGGGCCCATGACCCTCTGTGTCTTATGGGTAAAACAGAATTTCCTCCTGAATTTTTTAAACTAAAAATAACCTGAATAGTTTGTCTTTAGCATCTCCCTGGAGAGAAGCAGCACCTGGTGCGTCCACAGAGGTCGGCACAGTGGGTGAGCCTCTGGAGGCAGGTGCAACAATCAGACACGAAAGCCATTTTTATACTGTAGGCTGCAATCTCCAGTTGGCCTTTTAATTCCTCTAACAAGTCACAACTAGCAGTTAAACAACACAAAATAGAATAGAAAATAGTGAAAGGTCAGTTTTCTTTCTGATTCCCGTTACTTTCCCTTGTGTGCTGAGGGTTCTAGAGTAGGAGAGGAAGATGTTAAAAAAGTCAAGAGTCACCCAGGCTGGAAGAGGAGCCTTGAGAACTTTGTCATCCCTCCTGGCATTTCACAGATGGAAACCAAGGCCCAGAGAGGGGAAGGGGTTGCTCAGCCTCACACAGCACCCTGGAGGCAGCATCCATCTTTTGCTTCCTATTTTCCCTGCAGTTGGTGGCTTAGGATCCAGGCTGAGCGGGAAGCGCTGGGGAGTGGGAAGGGGGCAGAGGCATCCTCCCACCCCAGAGACAGGTGTGAGGTGAGTCAGGTGGCGAGGAAGGAAGGGGAAAGTGGCTATGGGGGTGTTCACGGCACAAAGCCACCATCAGCCATGGTGGCCTGCAGGCACTTGGCCAGTTACCTGTCTCACAGCGAAGTCCCTTGAAGGGCTCGGCACACAAGCAGGTGTAATTCCCCACTAGGTCAACACAAGAGCCTCCATTCAGGCAGGGGTCAGGGCTGCAGTCGTCCACATCTGAGGGGCAGCAGAGGTGCGGGCTTGGCTTGAGCCAGGCCACAACCACCCTGTGCCCAGCACCTGGCCACGGGCAGGAGCCCCTCTCCAATCCGAAGCCAGGCCACTCACCCGTCTCGCAGGCTGCTCCGGTGTATCCGGCCTGGCACACACACACCGCAGAGCCGTTCTCCACCTGGCACTGGCCACCATGTTGACACTCTTTGGTGTCACAGGGGGATTGGGCTAGAGTGAGGAGGTGTAGACAGGACGATGGACTCCCAGCTATGGTTACCTGAGTGGACAGAAACCCCTGGGACGTACACTGAGCCCCATCCCCAACTGGCTTACATTGCAGGGGGGCCTGGCAGGCAGGTTTCTGAGCGGGCGACAGGCAAGAAAGAGGCCTGGCCAGGCAGTCCTGACTGGCCACCCGAAGCTCTGTCTGAACTGGGTCTAATTCAGCAAACCTGGGATGGAGGGATGGGTGTGTATGCTGGGCAGGGGCAAATGGGGGTGCACGGAAATCACTCCCACTCTTGGGGGACGGTCCCTTCCTAGGTGGCTCTTATTCCAAGTGGACTGTGACAAGAGCTGTGGTCAAGGATGCAGGCCGTGACTGAGCCTGGAAGGGTGTGCAGCACCCAGGGTGTAGGAGTGGCCCCTGGGGCGAGAGGCTGGGTGGGGCAGGCAGTGGCCTGTGCAGGAACGGCCAGGGCAAAGGGACTCTGGCCCCCAGTTACTGAGTGGGAGTGAGCTAGGGGAGCCCACCCTCTGCCCTGCCTCCTCACCGGATGCTGGCCCTCCTTGAGTCCAGAGCACCTGGCCCACACATCCCGGGTCTCTCCTTTGCCCTGGCCAGCAGAGCCAGACGCAGAGGGGAACCACATCCCCTGTCTTACCGACAGCTCATACCCAGAACAAACTCAGAAACAAGAGTGATAGCCAAAGCGTGTGTCCCTCCCTGGAGTCATGGGGGAATGGTGGGGCCTTCTCTTTGGCATAGGAAGGAGACAGGAGGGCCTGACTACTCCCCCAGGAGGTGTGAAAGCCCTTTGGTGGCTGATGGGACAAGGTGATCCCTGTCTCCCTGACCCCAACTCCACTAGGTGGAGGAGCACGCACACCCTAGCCTTTAGTTGCGGGCGCCCCTGCTGTTACGGGCTCTGGGGGCCAAGGTGGCTTCCAAGATCAGGGAGCCCCTGTGGGGGGTCGAGGCGGGAAGGCTTGTACCCAAGGCTTGTGCCACAGCTGCACTGAGAAAGCGAAGGCTCACGGTCCAAGGCCACACATACAACTGACATGCTGCAGACCCAAGACCTGAACCAGCCTCCTGGCACCAAGCCCCAAGCCCTCTTAGGGGACCTCACCAGGCTGTACATCACAGAGGGGCTCCTGGAGCCTGGGGCTTGGCCAAGGAGCAGCCCATTCCTGGGAAGCTCTGCCCAGTCACCCTTGGGGACCCTCATCATAGACCCGGGTCCTCCCGCAGCCAGGCACCTGGCCAGCACCGCACAGGGAGAGCACTGAGCAAGAGGAAGGAGATCCTGCCAGCCTCCCTGGCCTTTACCAAGGGACAGACGCCTGCAGGGCTGAGTCTGCCACGGCACCAATGCCACAGAAGCCCGACTCCCACCCATCTCACGTTGAGAGCACGTGGGCAAGCAGGACAGGAGTTTCTGGATGAAGAAAGGCTCCTATGAATGGAGCTTGCTCCGACACTGGCTGTGGGAAGACAGTGGCAGGGCTCGGGGAGCAAGGGATAACTGGGGTCACTGTGCTGTCACCTATGTGTGATCTGTAAACACACTGGCAAGCCCATCGTGCCAGGTGGGAACTGTGCTTCACTGCTTTGGACCTTGAAGTCACATTTCCATTGCATTCCTGCAGAACTTCATTCTAATGTACTTTCAGGTGCAAAAGTCCCTTACTGCCATTCAACTATAGCTCTCTCCAATACCAATATGTGTAAACACAGGAAGGAAGTACTTTAAGAAACCTCCCATGACCATAAATATCTGATAAGAATTGTTTTTTTCTAGATTGAGATACTGATATAGTCACTATTTGAACGCATTGATCTAAACAATCTATTACATGTTTTTGTAAGCGACTGTCACACAGGACACGCACACCTGGCTGAGCTGGGTGGGGAGCAGCAGGTCACGGTGCTTTGATTTTAGGGGCTCCCTTTGCAAAGCTCCCTGAGCAGAGCCCTATGGTGAGATGGAGAGCAGGAATGGGGGGGGGTCCACCTTTCTTTACCAGGTGGGTGAAGGGCATGGGTGAGGGGCCTAAAGAGGTGCCGGGGGAAGGGCAGTAAGTAGAGGCCGACTCTGATGACAACTGCTTCGAAAGAGCTGGGCTCTGAACTGGGAGGGCAAGCGGAGGTTTGGTAGCAGCAGTGAGGATGCAGAGGGACTCCAGGCCCCACCTAGGCTGTGAGACCCCCTTTCCCTGAAGGCAGGGGCAGGAGAGAAACAGCGTAGAGGAGCAGCTGCAGGGAGCTGCAGGGAGCTGCAGGGAGCGGCAGGGAGCGGCAGGGACCGTGTGGCTGTGCCCTTCCTGCCCCACAGCCAGCCCATCTGACCCCAGAAGCACTTCATGTTCCCCTCAAGCTGGTCCTGGGCTGAGAGGGGGTCTGACGGCCCCACCACATCCCCAGCGGGCTCCCATCCGGGCTCTGGTGCCTGTCTGACCCTGATCCTGGCCTGGTTTGGGACCTGGGCACTGGCCTGTTCTGAGGCCCCATCCCTGGTCCGAATGCCATGGCCTAGGAAGCCTGTGTGACTGGTCATGGCTCCTGCGCCCTACCCAGATATGGGCCTTTCCCTGGGCATCTGGGCTCCTCCACTCCTCGAGGGTGGCTTCTCTGGGCTGTCCACCTTGCAGCATGCACAGCTGCTGGACCTCCTAGACCTCAGCCTTGTCCAGCTGTGTCTCCCGCTATCCTGCCCCCAGCAGGGCCCCGTGGGCCCCGGTGGGTTCCTCTTACCTGTCTCACAGGTGGGTCCCCCAAAGCCAGCTGGGCACTGGCAGCGGAAACTGTTGATGCCGTGAGTACAGGTCCCGCCATTCTGACAGGGCTGGGAGGCACATTCGTTCACGTCTGAAACATGGGGCAGGCTGAGGCCTCAACGGCGGGAACCCGGATGAGGAGTTTCCTCCAAGGGCTCGGGTTGGGCCGGGGACGGAGGAGCAAGCCCGAGATTGGCTCAGAGAGGGCAGCAGCTGCACCCGCCCATGGTGCTCACCCCAGGGGGCCATGGCCTTTGGTCCCCAGTGGTCCCCTAAGCAAGTCACCCACACCCTGGGGACAGAGACTCCTGACCTGGGACCCTGGGTGCCCAGGGCCACTGGCGGAGCCTACAGTGCTCCTCCTGAGCCCAGTGCAGCCAGCGGGTGGTCCCGCCCTGGGCCAGTCACTCACCCAGGTGGCACCTCCGCCCCGTGAAGCCCGAGAGGCAGGAGCAGGTGTAGGAGGGGTTGCCCGTGACGCAGTCGTCGATGCACTTGCCGCCGTTGAGGCAGGGGCGCAGGGCCAGGCACACGGAGGCTGCAGACATAGGGAGGGGCTGGAGCCTCAGCCGCTGCCTCCGGACTCGGCAGGAGAGCCACTCCCATCCGCATCTCCCTTCCCTCCCCTGACCCAAAAGGTCGGCCTCTGGGTGCCCGGGTGACCGCAGCAAAGCAGCCAGGTTTCAGGTTTCACTTTAGGTCGGAGCAGGGGAGCAGGGGAGCAGGGGAGCAGGGGCGGTGCTCTTGGCGTGGCCTCTGGGGATGTGGCTTCGTGTGGGGCGGACTCCCTGGAGCGACTCACACCAGCACCCCGTCCCCTCTATCCCTCTCAGCGCTGCCGTGGACAGTTCTAAAAACTGGCACACTCCGCCTCCCCTCCAGGGTTCCTGGCGTGGAAAACCCGAGGCTGGCACTCAGCTGTCATGTCAGCGTTTCTGGGACAAGGCGGGCCATGCAGGGGGTGCGGCTGGGGGCTGCAGGAGGGCTGTGTCCCTCGGATGCTGGGCGGCCGCTCTGGGGCGGGGGGCGGCAGCTCCTGGGCTCCCCGCCCCTTGAGCCCGGACTCCCTAAGCTCAGATGCAAGCGGGGGCCTGTTCGTGCCCCAGTGTGTGGGTAGCTCGGGCTCCTCGGGTCTCCTTCGTCGCGGCACAACCTGCAGCCCTCAGATGGGTCTTCCCGCCCTGCGACTGCATCCTTCCTCTTCCCATGAGCGCGCGGTGCTCTCCCCACCCCGTGGCGCGCCTCCACCCCCCACCCACCCCGTGATGCGCCTCCACCCCCCCAACCCCGTGGCAGGCCTCCAACCCCCCACCCTCCACCCTGTGACGCGCCTCTACTCCCCCACCCCTCACCCTGTAACACGCCCCCACCCCGTGACGCACCTCCACCCCCCACCCACCCCCGTGACGCGCCTCTACCCTCCCACTCCCCACCCCGTGACGCACCTCCACCCCCCACCCCCCAACCCGTGACGCGCCTCTACTCCCTCACCCCCCACCCCGTGATGTGCCTCCACACCCCCACTCCCCTCCCCGTGACGTGCCTCCGCCCCCCACCCCTACTACGCCCCACCTCCAACCCCGTGGCACACCTGCACCCCCCACCCCTCCACCCCGTGGCACGCCTGCACCCCCCACCCCATGGCACGCCCCCCCTCCCACACCCTCTACCCCTCACTCCCAACCCTGTGGCGCGCCTGCACCCCCCCATCCCCACACCATCTACCCCTCATCCCCAACCCTGTGGCGCACCTGCATACCCCATCCCCCACCCCCACACTCTCTACCCCTCATCCCCCACCCCATGGCGCGCCTGCACCCCGCCTCCGCCCTGACAGTGGTGCGCGCGCATCTGCTACCCCTGTCGTGTTCTCTGGGGACTCAGTGTTGTGGAGAAGCGGCCCCTCTCCCCTCTCGTAGCCTAGATGCTCGCGGCTGGGAGGTGAGTCTGGGGCAGGTCCCGGTGCGAGCCTCACTGCGGCCCCAGGCTTGGCAGGGCTTGTGATGCGCCGCCCTCAGTGGAGCGGATCAGTCGCTTGCCCTCGCCCCAAGTGTAAGCAGTGATTTCTGAAGGCTCCTTGGCTCCCAAGGCCGCACAGCAGCAGGGCTAAGGCTACCATCCATGGCTCTGCTGCCGCCCTGGCTGTTCCCACAAACCACGTGCCCACCCCTGGGAGGGACACCCACCCCGTCCATTTGTGCACTCTGGGCTGGAAGGACCCCTGGAACTCCCCTGTAGACGTGATGCTTGGGTTTGTCAAGCAGACACCAAATCCCACCAAGCAGCAAGCCCGCTGGCAAAAATGAGGACCTGGGTGGTAAGAGGACCTGCCTCATGGGTGGCCCTGAGGGTCAGAGACCACATGCTGCTCCTTCCCCAGCCCAGGCAGGAGGCTGGGTGGGAATGAGGGGAGAGTAGGGACCACATGGTCCCAGGGAGAGGCGTCCCTGGGCTCCTCCTCCCCTGAGGACCCAGAACTCTTTACCCCCGAAACCCGCAGTCTCCAGAGGGTTCCCTCCAACCCAGAGCAGTGTGTGTGGGGGGTCTTCTCTAGGGGAAGCTGAGGCTGCAGGACCAGCCAGGCTTTCCTTAGTTTCACATGCCTGAGGTGGGCTGGGCTGGACATCCAAGTGCTCCTGCTCTCCCGGTCAGCATCCAGCCCCCTTCGTCTCCACCTCTCCTTTGCCATCAACCCCCTTCCTCAGCCCGCTCCCACCCCAAGCTGCTCCTCTGTCCTCTTACTTGTATGGCCGCAGCCCCCCACGCGCACCTGGGCATCATCGATTCTGAACGCCCAGCGCCCGGGCACACCCACGTTGGTGGTGGTCTCCACCTCGGCCATGTCTGCTGTGCGCGAGCCGGGGATACTGAAGTAACGCTGCCCATCGCCTGCGTTGAAGCCAGCCTGGGGGTGGGGTGGGGGCAGAGTGAGGGAGGCCAGTTCCTTAGGTCTACAGAGGTGGGGGTTACCCTGCCCCCACCATGTTCCTGACAGGGTCAGCAACCTCCCAGCCAGGTCCTGACCTCAGCCAACCGTTCCTGGGAGCCAAGGAGAGGGCTGGCCCTGGCTCCCCAGCCCAATCCTCCAGCAGCTCACCTCTGGGCTCTTGGGCCTCCCCTGGGGCCAGAGGCAAGTATGAACCCAAGAGAAAGCAGGTGGCCAGGAGGTGAGTGGGGGTGCGCACAGCCCAAAGGCACTCTCGGGCCTGGGGAGCACTGACCCTGTGGCCATTGTCCTGTTTCATTCCCTCCACACCTGGGGTTTCCTGCCGGCTGTGGTCCCTTGTGTCACTGGCTAGGCCAGACTGCAGAGCACAAGGAGCAGAGGACATTTCTGTTGCTGTTGCAGCTGTTAAAGGGGACTGCAGGGGCAGGGCGGGGCAGGTCAGGGGGACAAAGGTGCCTTTGGGCCTGAGGATGTTTCTGTTTTTGGGCAGTGAGAGGCCTCAGGGATGGTTGTGGATGTCTCTCGTTGGCCTCTGCACGGTACTGGGGGATCTGCCTATGGTGAGCCCCTGCCTACCTCATCAGCTCATGACAGTCCTGGCTGTGGGGAGCAGGGGTTCCGAACACAGAGCACCGACTGCACTCGCCTACCTGGGCTGCGATGCCCCCGAGGCCCGTGGCGTTGCCCCCGCTGCTGGCGTGCGTGCCTGTGGTCCACACGATGGACTCATAGTTGAAGATGGTGAAGGAGAGCTTGCCGTCTGTGATGAGCACAGTCTGGAACGTGTTGACCTGCCGGGGAGAGGGGGCTGAACAGGGCCCTGCACTCCCCTTGGCCCAGGGAAGCCCTGCCCTGTCCACCATCCTGGTGCACTGTCATTGTCCACTGGGCCCCTGGCTTGCTCAATGTCTGTGTCTTCCAGCTGGATGGGCAGCCGAGGCAGGACCTTGGTGGCCTCATCCTCTGCTGTCTCCCAGCGCCTGCCACTCAGCAGAGGCCGTCTGCAACCCACAACTGTTGCTGGGGTGAGTGAAACACCCGGGGCGGGTGCGGGGCCCACAGATGGGAGCAGACACTGTCCCCTGCCCTTAGCCAGATCCACAAAATCTCCTGTGTGAAATGAGCAAAATTGCAAAAAGGAAAAGAGGAAAGGTAAAAAGAAGCAAGGAAGAGCCGTGCTGCAGCGTTTAACAGTCAGGCCTTATGGTTTTCACAGAATTCTACTGCAAGGAAATATTGGCAGGCAGCGTACAGATGAGGTACGCCAGATGAGAATCAAGCAAAGGATCGGGACTGTTTAAGAAATGATCTTGGGACAAACAGGAAACCCCCTGAAAAAGAATCAGATCAGAGTCCTGCCTTTCACCACACACAAAAAGTAATCCCAAATCAAATAAGGTTTTAAAGTGAAAGAAAAGTCCTAGAAGAAAATACAGGCATATATGTATAACTCAGGAAAGGGAAAGGACTTTTAAGTGTGATGTTTGTTCACAGCAAAAACCAAAAGGGAGAATTAAACATTTGACTGCAAAGGGCTTCCGAATACTTTAAAAAATCCATAAGATCAAATTGAATGGCAAACAGCAATGTGAAAAACCTACTTATAACGCATACAGCAGATAAAACTATCGAGACCCTTAATTCAAGAACTACAGATCAATAAGAAAAAGACCAAAAGTATTACAGAAAAAATGTCAGAGGGTATGAATAGACACATCACAGTAGAATACAAGTAACCAATAATATTAGAACAAATTCAGCACCCCTAGAAATTAAAGATATGTAAGTTAAAAAGTAGCACTCATTGTTTTGTCTATTGAGTTGGCAAAGTTGGAAAATGACAGCTGGGGTGCAAGGAAACCAGCACTTCTTTTTTTATTATTTTTTATTTTTTATTATACTTTAAGTTCTAGGGTACATGTGCACAATGTGCAGGTTTGTTACATATGTATACATGTGCCATGTTGGTGTGCTGCACCCATTACCTAGTCATTTACATTAGGTGTGTCTCCTAATGCTATCCCTCCCCCCACCCCCCAACCCCACGACAGGCCCTGGTGTGTGATGTTCCCCTTCCTGTGTCCAAGCGTTCTCACTCATAGGTGGGAACTGAACAACGGAAACTGGCACTTCTAAATGTGGCTCCGAGTATGAACGTGTAGATTTTTTTTTTTTTTTTGAGATGGAATCTCCCTCTGTCACCCAGGCCGGAGTGCAGTGGCATGATCTCGGCTCACTGCAACCTCTGCCTCCCGGGTTCAAGCAATTCTCCTGCCTCAGCCTCCCGAGTAGCTGGGATTACAGGCACCTGCCATCACACCCGGCTGACTTCGGTATTTTTAGTAGAGAGGGGAGTTCGTCATGTTGGCCAGGCTGATCTCAAACTCCTGACCTCAGGTGATCCATCTGACTTGGCCTCCCAAAGTGCTGGAATTACAGGGTGAGCCACCGCACCCTGCCTGAATATGTAGATTTTTGAGAGGAAAACTGGAATTCTGCAGGTGGCAATCTCCCTTCTAAACATGTGTACCAGGACAGGATCATGCATAAGGCGACTTGGGCTATGCCGTGCCCGCCTCAGGCCCCTGGTATTGCAGCTGTCCAGTCATGGGGTGCAGGTGAAACAAATTCACGTGCCGCTTGGTGCTGGGCTAGTTTGTAGTCACTGAGAAAGATGGGTGATCATACAGTGTACATTCCACTTATGTAAAAGTCAACATTAGAGAAACTACGTGCTCTGCTTCAGGAAGGCGAACGTAAGTGCTAACACTCGGAAAACAAACAAAGACACGAGGGCCGTAGAATTGGGGTGGTGGCACCGTCTAGGGGACAGGGCAGACTAGAGCCAGTAAGGGCCCATGGTGGGGCTCTGGGAGCCGGAGAGGCGCAATGAGGAGATGCATGAAGCTGAACTGTCCACTTTCTGTCAATGAACCTGCTCCTGGAAGTGCCCCTGGCTGGGTTATGCTTCTGAGCACTTCCTGATGCCTGGCTAGAGTGACCCCATGGGGCAGATGCGTCTTGTCTGCTTCGTCCAGAGCTGTCTGCCCAGTGCCTAGAACACTTGCCTGTCACTTGGAAGGTGCTCTTAAAAAGTGTTTATTAGGAGGCCGAGGCGGGCGGATCACCTGAGGTCAGGAGTTCGAGACCAGCCTGGCCAATGTGGGGAAACCCCCTCTCTACTAAAAATACAAAAATAAGCTGGGTGTGGTGATGCATGCCTGTAATCCTAGCTACTCAGGAGGCTGAGGCAGGAGAATGGCTTGAACCTGGGAGGTGGAGGTTGCAGTGAGCTGAGATCGTGCTATTGCACTCCAGCCTGGGCGACAGAGCAAGACGCCATCTCAAAAAAAAAAGTGTTTATTAAATGCATGAACAAACAGCTCTGAAAATGGCGCTTCTGCACCCAGCGCCTCTTTTCTAGGGAGTCGCTGTCTGTCTTGCACAGTCATGACCCAGGGCCCAGTGCAGGCCTGGCCACAGTAGGTGCTGAGTAAATACATCTGCCACCGGAGTGGGCAGGTGTCCTCGTTAGGGAGTGTCAGCCCACCATAACTCATCAAGCCTGCCAAGTGGCTGATTATTCTTGAGTCAATGTTTCTGTCATGTTTGGCATTATCAAGGAAGAGTGTAAAACAGAATAACCTTCCAGTCTAACCTTTTAAGTACTGGGCCATTCCAAATGGAAATCCTCCTAACACCTCTCTCTGACATGTGAGCTGCTGCTTTGGGGAATTTGGTGTTTCCTGGAGGCTAGTGGCTTCCAGGAGCATTGGGGAAGGTTGGGGACGTGTCCTCTTCTGCTCTGGCTCTGTGGTTTTGACCACGTGTTCCCCTCTTGGGTATGGACCAGTGACTGCACCACACCCACATCAGCAAGAGGGAGCCCTGGTGCGGGGAGACCCCGGGCCCTAGCCACACACCCACCCTCCCCAGGACAAGTGCCTGGACTCACAGGGGATGAGGAACTGCCTCCAAAGAAGGTCACTCGGTACCAGGTGGCAACAAAAACCCAGGTGGCACTGAAGTCCAGGAGCTCGGGGAAGTAGCGCCTGACGTCCTCCGTGGCTCGGCGCAGCACGGCTGGGTCGGTGGCCTCCCGGTAGTACACGTCGCCTGCATGCCGGTTGTCCACATCTGCCCAGAAGGCTGCCACCACGCAGCGGTCCTTGGCAATGGGGAAGGCCACTGGAGTGAACTGAGAAACCTCCTTCAGGAAGGAGATGATCCCATTGTTGTTCACCTGGGAGGCAGAAAGCCAGAGCGGGGATTGACTGGGGGCTGTGGGCAGGCGGGTGGGCCCAGCAGCCTCCCCAGCCCCTGCCACCAGGCACCCTCTGAGGGGAAGCCAGTCCTGGGCAGGGCATCCCCAGGGTAGCCTTACAGCCCCCCCATCCCTGAGATGGGCCCAGCATGGCCTGCTCCACCCCCTCCTGTCACGCCGTGTGCTCAGGGCACAGGCTCTGACCTGTGTGCAGTACCCGATGCCCTGTGGAGTGCCCAGTCCTGGTTGGCTGCTGTAGGGGGTAGGAAAGTCCCCCTTTGGGCCCTGGCCTCAGTCAGTGGGGCACTCGGGCCTGCCCAGCAGCTACTGCTCCTCAGCTCTGCTCCAGCTGGGGCCGCAGGAGGCGAGGCGGAGCCCCAGTATCTGAGCTAAGCCTGAAAGGGTGGGCAGGGGTCACACAAGGTGGGCTTAGGGGAGGGGTGCACCCACTAGAGCGGAGGTGGGGATGGCCAGGGGCCAGCATGGCCGGGGAGGCTGGAGGGGCTGCAGTGGCCAAGTAGGGGAGCCTGTGCTCGGCCTCCAGGCAGGGGGGAGCCCCATAACGTTTCTGAGCAGCACCTCTGCAGTGAGATACACATGCTTCCATCCTGGCCCCACACTCCATGCCACTGGCTGTGCATCCATCAGTGCCACAGTTCAGCTGCCGACCTCTCAGTGCTCTGGTTTTCTTACTTATAACAGGGGGCTATGGCTGGAATGTTTGTGTCCCCCCAAATTCCTATGTTGAGATCCGAACTCCCACAGAGATAGTGTTAGCAGGTGGGGCCTTTGGAAGGTGATTAGGCAATAAAGGTAGAGCCCTGGTGAATGGGATTACTGCCCTAAGAAAAGAAGCCCCAGAGAGCTGCCTTCTGCCATGGGAGGATACACAAGAAGATGCCATCTATGGCCCAGGAAGTGGGCCCTCACCAGTCACTGAGGCTGACTGACAGTGCCTTGATCTTGGACTTCCCAGCCTCAAGAGCTATACAAAATATATTTCTGTTGCTTATGAGCCACTCAATCTAAGGCATTTTACTGCAGCAGCTTGAGCTGACCAGGGCACTGGCTCTGACCTGACAGGGTGCTGGGCCCAGGTGAATGAGTTGCTGGTCACAGTGGTCAGCTCTGCACTGTCATTATTTGCTACTGGGAAGAATGTGACCAGAACCATGCTTTTAGAAAAGACCCTCTGGACTTCCCCTTTGGGTGAAGCCTGGAACGGGCACTAAGGGGGTCCCAGACTGGCAGCACCCCTGCCTTCTACACAGAGGCAAAGGAAAACCCTCTCTGGAGGAAGATGGCATCATCTTAGGCCTCAAATTATTCCTGCAAATAATTTTACAAATACGCAGTCCAGGACACAGCCAAAGATAATCGGGCACTCAAGGAAGCATGATACCACCAAGAGGAATAGACAGAAATGAGAGAAACAGCAGATACTGGAATTATCAGACTCAGAACATAAAATAACTAGGTTCAAAGAGATCAATGCAAACTTTAGAATTTTATCAGAATAGTCAAAACAATCTTGGAAAGGAAGTACCATATTGGAGGACTTATACTTCCAGATTTCAAAACTTACTACAAATCTCCAGTAATCAGTGTGGTACTGGCATAAAGACAGATATACAGACTGATGGAATGAAACAGAACCCAGAAATAAGCCTTCGATACATAATCAAACGATTTTCACAAGGGTGTCAAGACCATTCAGTGAGGAAAGGACAGTCTTTTTAACAAATGGTGCTGGCAAAACTGGACATCCACGTACAAAAGGATGAAGTTGGGCCCTTACCTAACACCATATACAAAAATTAACTCAATATAGAGCCAAAACCTATAAGAGCTAAGACTGTAAAACTCTTAGAAGAAACAATAGGGCAAAAGCTTCATGACGCTGGATTTGGAAATGATTTCTTGGATATTACACTAAAGGCACAGGCAACAAAAGAAAAAACAGACAAATCGGACTTCATGAAAATTAAAAATTTTCGTGCATCAAAATACACTATTAACAGAGTAAAAAGGCAGCCTGAAAACAAAATAACAGAAAATATTTGCAAATCATATATCTGATAAAGGATTAATATCCTGAATATAGAGAGAACTCCTAAAACTCAACAACAAAAAACCATTGTTTCAAAAATGAGAAACGACTTGAACAGACATTTCTCCAAAGAACCAATGAGCACCTGGAAACATGTTCAACATCACTGCTATTAAAAAAACAAACCTGGCCCGGCGCGGTGGCTCACGCCTGTAATCCCATCACTCTGGGAGGCCGAGGTGGGTGGATCACCAGGTCAGGAGATCAAGACCATCCTGGCTAACACGGTGAAACCCCGTCTCTACTAGAAATACAAAAAATTAGCCAGGTGTGGTGGTGGGCGCCTGTAGTCCCAGCTACTCAGGAGGCTGAGGCAGGAGAATCGCGTGAACCTGGGAGGCGGAGCTTGCAGTGAGCCGAGATCGCGCTACTGCACTCCTCCAGCCTGGGTGACAGTGTGAGACTCCACCTTAAAAAAAAAAAAAAGAAAATAACAAGTGTTGGTGAAGATGTGGAGAAACTGGAACCCTTGTGCACTGTTCGTGAGAATGGAAAATGGTATAACTGCTGTGAAAAACAATATGGTGGTTCCTCAAAACTAAAAACAGAATTACCATATGACCCAGCAATTTCACTTCTGGGTCTATAACGAAAAGAATCAAAAGCAGGGTCTTGAAGAGATTTGTATTTGTACACACATGTTCATAGCATTATTATTCACAATAGCTAACAGCTGGCAGGAACCTGAGTGTCCACTGAGGATGAATGGGTAAACAAAATGTAGCACATCCATGCAATGGAATATTATTTAGCCTTAAAAAGTAAGGAAATCCTGGCCAGGCACAGTGGCTCATGCCTGTAATCCCAACACTTTTGGTGGCTGAGGCAGGTGGATCACCTGAGGTCAGGAGTTCAAGACCAGCCCAGCCAACATGGCAAAACTGTATCTCTACTAAAAATACAAACATTAGCTGGGCATGGTGGCACATACCTGTAATCCCAGCTACTCAGGAGGCTGAAGCACAAGAATCACTTGAACCTGGGAGGTGGAGGTTGCAGTGAGCCAAGATCATGCCACTGCACTCCAGACTGCGTGACAGAGTGAGAACCTGTCTTTTAAAAAAAAAAAAAAAACGTAAGGAAATCTGTCATAGGTTACAACATAGTTGAACCTTAAAGACACTATGCTAAGTAAAATAAGCCAGTCAGAAAGACAAATACTATATGATTCCACCTATGAGGTACCCAGAAGAGTCAAATTCATAGAGACAGAAAGTAGAAAGATGGTTTCCAGGTGTTGAAGGAAGAGGGGAATAGGGACTTATTATTTAATGGGATTAGAGTTTCAATTTTGAAAGACGAAAAGAATTCTGTGGGTGGATGGTGGTAATTACACAATAATGTGAATGTACTTTAATCATTGAACCATACATTTAAAAATGGCTATGATATTAAATTTTATGTTATGTGTTTTACCACAATGAAAAACTTGAGAGAAAAACACTAGATTAAAAAATTTTATCAGGAATGTAAATTATTTAATCAAAAGACATTTTAAAGAACCAAATGAATAGGATATAAGTAACTAAATAACAGAAATTAAGAACTAACTGGATAGATTGAAGAGTGGACTTGATGCATTAAGAAAGAATTATGAACTGGAACTAAAAGGTCAGAAGAAACTATCTAGAATTTTAAAGGAGACAAAAAGATGGAGAATACAGAAGAAAGGATGAGACATAATGGAAAACAGTAAGATGACCAAACAAATGCACAACTTGGAGCACCAGAAGGAAAGGAGACACAAAGACAATGGTGAGAATTTTCCAGAACTGATGAAAGACATCAAGCCATATGCTCAACAATCCCAGTGATTCACTAGCTAGAAAAATAAAAACAGGCTGGGCGCAGTGGCTCACGCCTATAATCCCAGCACTTTGGGAGGCTGAGGTGGGTGGATCATGAGGTCAGGGGTTCGAGACAAGCCTGACCAACATGGTGAAACCCCATCTCTACTAAAAATACAAAAAACTTAGCTGGTCGTGGTGTTGGGCGCCTGTAATCCCAGCTACTCAGGAGGCTGAGGCAGGATAATTGCTTGAACCCAGGAGGCGGAGGTTGCAGTGAGCCAAGACTGCACCACTGCACTCCAGCCTGGGTGACAGAGCAAGACTCTGTCTCAAAAAAAAAAAAAAAAAAAAAAAAAAAAAAAAAAAAAAAAAGGAAAAGAAAAACAAAGCCACATCAACAAATGTCAGAAATGCACAACATCAATGACAAGGAGACAATCTTCATCTTTTTTCTTTTTCTATTGCTGCTGCACAAATTATTCACAAGGAGACAATCTTAAAAAGAAAAAAACAGGTTACCATTAGGGGCACTGCAAGTAGACTGACAGCTGACTTCTCATATACAACAATGAAAGCCAGAAAACAGTGGAATCATATTTTCAACGTGCTAAAAGAAAACAACTGCCAACATAAAGTCTTATATCCAGATAAAATACCCTTTACTATGGAAGGCAAAATAAAGATAATTCAGGTAAATAAATAATAAACATCAGACCCACACTAAAAGAGATGCTAACAGATCAACTTCAAGTCAGAGGGAAATGTAAGATTAGAGATGCAAGAAGGAAAGAAGGGCAAATGAAATATAAAGAAATAATATATATTGCCTTATGAAATGGTGTAAAAAATCTATAGAATTAAAACTCATGACAATAATATACATTGAAAGATGATAAATCATGTTGAAGTGTTCCAAGGTCATTGCATTTCCCAGGAGGAGGGTAAACGTATAAATGAACTTGGTAGTGAATATTAATAAGTTAAAAGTGTATATCGTATTGTCTAGGGCAGTGGCCCCCAACCTTTTTGGTAGCAGGGACCAGTTTCATAGAAGACAATTTTTCCATGGACTGGGGTGGGGGTGCGGGGATGGTTTGCAGATGAAACTGTTCCACCTCAGATCATCAGGTATTAGTCTCATAAGGAGCACACAACCTAGGTCCCTCGCATGCATAGTTCACAATAGGGTTTGTGCTCCTATTAGAATCAAATGCCACCACTGATCTTACAGGAGGCAGAGCTCAGGTGGTAATGCTCACTCTCCTGCTGCTTGCTGCCTGCTGTGAGGCCACAGACCAGTACTGGTCTGCAGCCCCAGGGACTGGGGACCCCTGGTCTAGGGTAATCACCAAAATAGAAACAGTGTCCATATTCTATACTGATCGAGGGGATAATATGGCATGATTGGCCGGGCATGGTGGCTCATGCCTGTAATCCCAACACTTTGGGAGGCTGAGGCATGTGGATCACCTGAGGTCAGGAGTTTGAGACCAGCCTGGCCAACATGGTGAAACCCAGTCTCTACTAAAAATACAAAAAAATTTAGCCAGGTGTGGTGGCAGGCACCAGTAATCCCAGCTACTTGGGAGGCTGAGGCAGGAGAATTGCTTGAACCTGGGAGGCAGAGTTTGCAGTAAGACAAGATCACACCATTGCACTCCAGCCTGGGCAACAGAGTGAGACTCTGTCTCAAAAATAAATAAAATAAAATTAAAATAAAATAAAATAAGATAAAATAAAATAAGGCATGATTAAAATACTCAACATAAAACATGCCAAGAAAGGAGAGAGAGAAAAAATATAAAACAGTGGGAAATTTTGCACAAAAAAGGTAGTAGAGTGGCTGGGTGTGGTGGCTTACACCTGTAATCCCAGCATTTTGGAGGCCGAGGTGGGTGGATCACAAGGTCAGGAGTTCAAGACCAGCCTGGCCAACATACTGAAACCCTGTCTCTACTAAAAATACAAAAAAAATTAGCTGGGTGTAGTGGTGGGCACCTGTAGTCCCAGCTACTTGGGAGGCTGAGGCAGGAGAATTGCTTGAACCTGGGAGGTGGAGGTTGCAGTGAGCCAAGATAGCACCGCTGCACTCCAGTCTGGGTGACACAGCAAGACTCTGTCTAAAAAAAAAAAAAAAAAAAAAAAAAGTAGTGGAGTGAAATACAACTACACCAGACATGCATTGAATGAAAATGAATAAGGTTGGGCATGGTGGCTCCTGCCTGTAATCCCAGGACTTTGGGAGGCCCAGGCAGGCACTTGAGGTCAGGAGTTTGAGACCAGCCATGGCCAACATGGTGAAACCTCGTTTCTACTAAAAATACAAAAATTAGCTGGGTGTGGTGGCACATGCCTGTATTCTCAGCTACTTAGGAGGCTGAGGCAGGAGAATTGCTTGAACCTGGGGGGCGGAGGCTGCAGCAGAGATTCCGTCACTGCACTCCAGCCTGGGCCACAGAGCAAGTCTCCGTCTTTTTTCCTTATATCTAGGAAAAAAGATCTAGGAAAAAAAAAAAAAAGGAAAAAAAAGAAAAAAAGAGAGAAAACATTTTTTTTTCTCTCTTTTCCAGTTTAAATTAAATTAAATTAAATGTTCCAGTTTAAAGATATACTATCCAAACGCTAATCAAAAGCAAGAGCTGGTATAATCACATTATTATCAGATTAAAAAGGCCATAAGGCAAAAAGCATTGCTAGTGGTAAAGAGGATCAGTTCATCACGATAAAGATATAAGAGCTCTGCATTTGTGTATACCCTATAGCAAGGCCTCAGCATACATAAATGAAAAATTGACAAAAGGAAATAGTTCAACTCACAATCATGGTGGGATACTCAATGTATCTTCTCTAGTAAAAGACCAGGCACAGACAAAGATAATATGTCAGAATAAAGAAAATCTGAACAATGCAAATAATAAATGACCTAATAGATATCACAAATGGAACATTTTTTTTTTTTTACCACATATTGGGCCATAAAGCAATTGCCAACAAATTTCAAATGACTGCAAACCTTACAGAGCTTGTTCTTTATCCACAATGTAATTATACTAGAAATAACAACTTAAAAAGTAGAGGTTAAGAAATATAAATTCTAATCACCAGGAAATGGAGGCAAAAAGAAAACAGAAATATAAATAACTGTATAAAGAAATATAACAAAAATGCTATTTAGCAAAAACTTGTGAGGATGTGAAGAAAGCAGAACTTCAATAGAAATTTATAGTATTGCATGCATATTTTAGTATCTATATATAGTAAATAAACACAAAATTTAGTAAACAAACTCATATATAGTAAGTAAATATACTAAACAAAGTTTAGTAAATAAAATCATGTATAATAAACTCCTATGTAAGAGAAGAAAAAAATAAAAATTAAGAGCAGAATAAAATAGAAAAATACTGAATAAAGTGAATCATCAACGAAGCCAAAACTTGTTTAAACTAATAAAATACATAAACCTCTGGTGAGAGTGATCAAGTAAGAAAGAGAAGGCACAAATTGCTTAGGACTGAAAAAGAGGCTACCATTTCAGCCCCTGATGTTATCAGAGAAGGTAATCAGAGAATTTTATAAACAGCTTTATAATAATACTTTCAAAAATTTTAGGTAAAATAGAAAATTTTCTGGAAAAATGCAACTTACCAAAACTGGCTTAAGAAGAAACAATGGAGCGGAGAATGTTAGCATGACAGAATAATGACTTTCTGGAAGAGGAAGGACAAAGGCCACCATAGCTCATATTAGGAGAAATGAGAAGTCTTCCAGGATCCCAGTGGAGAATGTTCTCCACAAGTGGTAAGTGTTTGCAGTGGTGTGGGGTGGGGAGAGTGAGGTTCCTCTATATCCTACCTGTTGATGAAGCTGAGTAGTGAGAGGTAGGCTGGAAACAAGGCCAACTGATTTGGGTGTTGTCATGACAAGGGTGCCAAGGTTATTCAGTGGGGGAAAAGAACAGTATCTTCAACAAATGGTGCTGGTAAGACTGGATATACTTATGAAAAGTATAAAGCTAGACCCCTACCTCACACCATATACAAAAATTAACTCAAGATGGATCAAAGACCTAATGTAAGAGCTAAAATTATAAAACTCTTAGAATAAAACAGAAGTGTAAATCTTTGTGACCTTGGATTATCCCATGGTTTCTTGGATATGACACCAAAAGCACAGGCAACAAAAGAAAACATAGATGAACTGAATATTATCAGAATTAAAAACATTTGTGCTTCAAAGGACACCTTTAGGAAATGAAAAGACAACCCACAGGATGGGAGAATGTACCTGCAAATCATAATCGGATAAGGGATATATATCTAGAAGATATAAAGTACTATTACAACTCAATAATAAAAGCTTCAATAGGCATTACTCTAGAGCAGATTTAGAAGGAGCCAATAACATACAAAAAGATGCTTGACAGCATTAACCATTAGGGAGATGCAGATTGAAAACACAAGATACCACTTTTCACCTGGCAGGATGGCTGTAATGAAAAAAGTAGATAATAACCCGTGTTGATGAGAAATTGGAACCCTCATACATTGCTAGTGGAATATAAAATGGTACAGCTGCTTTGGAAATAGTCTGGCATTTCCTCAAATAATTAAACAAAGAATTAATATACACACCAGCAATTCCACTTATACTACCATATATACTCAAGAAAATGGAAACATGTCCACACAAAAATGTTTATGTAAATATTCACAGCAGCTTTATTCATAATAGCCAAAAAAGTAGAACCAATCCCAGTGTCTATCAACTCATGAATGGATACATAAAAACAAATAAAATATTATTTGGCAATAAAAAGAAATGAAGTTCTGATCCATGCTACAACATGAATAAACTTTGAAAACACTATGTTAAATGAAAGAAGCCAGTCCCAAAAGACTATGACTCTATTTGTATGAAATGTCCAGAACAGACAAATCCAGGGGAGACAGAACATAGATTGTGACTGTCTGGAGCTGCAGTGGATGGGGGGCTGGGGTGTGAGGGCTAAAGGGCATGGAGTTTCTATTCAGGGTAAGGAAAAATGTTCCACAATGGATTGTGGTGATGGACATACAACGCTGTAAATATATGAAAAGCTACTAATTTGTATACTTTAAAAGAGTGAACTGCATGGTGTGTGAATAAACAGGGAGGGAAGGACAAAGGAAGGGAGGGGCCTCTGAGCCTGGACCCTCTCTGGATGTGGGAAGCGCAGTGGTGGGGAAGAGGAATGGGCACTGACAAGGAGCTAACAGCTGGAGGGGGCAAGTGGCCCAGCAGTTCTGCGACACTCTCTACTCCTGTGGTCCCGGACAGCTGTGCTGAGCCCCCAATTCCTATGCATACTAAACCCCTCAGAGGTGTTCCCATAGGGAAGAAGGCACTAGAATTAAAGCGAGGGGGTTGCAGTGGGGATGCTTAAGTGAGCTTGAGGATGGAACCTGGGTGTGCGCAGCTGTCACATCTGAAGGTGGAATTGCTGTTGACGTGTTGTTTCCTGCCTGCATGTTCCCGTCCTGTGGTGTCAGGGGACTTTCAGGGACTGTGGCATGCAGAGGTAAGAGGGGGACCGTAGATGGCCTCTTCCTGCTTCTTTGTTCCTTCTGCAGAAACAGTGTGGAGTCCAAGAGAAGGGAAGCCTGCTGGAGTCGAGAGGCCATTTCCCAGTCCAGCAGCAGCCCCTGCCCAGGGCAGTACCCCACTGTACCCCCTTTAAGGCGGGGTGGCTACTGGCCTGCAGCGAGCACTTGTAGAAGCAGAGTGTGACCCTTGAGGGCTCTGTGACTCACTGACCTGACACCCCCATTTTGGGGGTTTTAAACTTGATCACATAAGGGCAACGCCCAACAGGTTCTGGTGGCCTAAAGGAAATGGTATGTTCAAGAGTACCAAAGCCAAGAGCCATCTTGGATTTACAAGAAAAATGGCAGCTACCCCTTGGGGAAGCTCACCTTCTGGTCCAGTGCCTGACGTGAGCCACTGGCTCTGCGGGGTGCTCGAGTCACGGGGCCCCCGATGCCTGGGCCTGGTTCAAGGATGGTCTGGCTAAGCTGGAGCCCAATGGCGTCCCCTGGGCAGTGGCTGTCCAGCCCCAGCGCCAACTCTGGGAGACAGCAGAAGACCAGTGAGTATTGGGGCTGGGCTGGAAGCTGCCACCCTGGCCTTAGGACTCTTAAGGACCAGAAACATTGAAGTTTTACTGAATTTTGGTTGTTGCAAATGGTGTGGTCTGCCCAAGGGCCAGCAGACTTTCTGGGAAGGGCCAGATCGCAAGTATTTCTGGCCCTGTGGACCACACGTGGTCTCTGCTGCATATTCTTTTTTGTTCTTTTTGTTTTTGCAGCCCTTTAAAAGTATTAAGAACATTCTTAGTTCACAGGTCATACACAAACAGGCCTTGGGTCAGATGTGGCCATCCATCCTTTGTGTATCCCAGCCTGGTTTCAGAAATAGGGTTTGTGGGAGCACGGCTGAGCACACTCACGTACTTACTGTCTACGGCTGCTTTTTCGTGACAACAGCAGAGACCCTATGGCCTGAAAAGCTGAAAATAGTCACTACCTGGCCCTCTACAGAAAAAGCCTGCTGCCCCAGTCTGCGGTCTGGTCTGCCACTTGGAAGACCACAGCCTGAGACACTAACACCCTCATATTTGGGGCCCACTGGTGTGCAAACAAATCCTGGTCACTGATTTGACAGCCTGGGCCGCTCGTGTAGGTGCCCACGGTAAGGGTGCTCTCTGATCGGACCGCGCTGCCTCTTGGATCCCTCTTGGGCCGGAAGTGGCCATGCAGCCATCATCGTGGACGAGGCGATGACAGGGACCCCGTGCCGCCTGTGTGAGCTGGCGTGCATGAGTTGGCAAAAACAACTTCCACATACCAGGCTACAGTCTCCTGACAGAAGCTGGCCTCCCTGCCTCACTGTGGGGCACGCCTGCCCCTGCCCCCAGGACCACCAGTGGGGTCTCCGCTCTCCAGGTTATTGTGTTGCTGTTCCAGTCCAATTAGCCTGCCCTGGCTATACCGCTGAGCGCTTTTGACTTTCTGGACAATTTGCATCTGACAGTGATGCTCCCTTTGTCTCAGGTCACTCAGCCATGGGTCACTAATCACGTATTGATGGATATTCCAGGATCCCTCCCATCCACAGGCTCCTGGTATTTTCAAGCCCTAGATCAGCCTCCTCAAGAATCAACTCTGAAAGACTTCAGCCTCTGCCTCCCTGCCTGCTCCTGGTCCACACACCATGGGCGGGCAGTCTGGTCCTGAACATGGTCATCCCATCCTCCAAAAGGGTTCTTCTCCGCTTGGCCGCCTTTGGGTAATGACAGGACAAAAGGTGGGGCTTCTGCGGGGTGACACAGACCTACCTGGAAGCCTTGAGGTTTGGCCCTGACCGTTTCTGGGCCTGATAAGGCTCTTTCCCTCACAGCTGCCCCAGCCCGCCTGGTTGGTTTGCTCTCCAGGTGGCAGCCAGGCCAAAAAGGGGCCTCAGGAATTCACTGAGCTCTGGTTCGGCCACCTGGGTTCTCCTGTGGGGCTGACACAGTCCTGAGTCATGAACATGTGGGTGGCTTGGTTGACGGCACTGCTAGCTGGGTTCATCTGTGGTGGTCTGTGGGTGCCAGCCTGGGAGCAGGGCGTCTCTGTGGCTCTCACACGGGTGCTCCTGCTGGCCTTGTGCCTGCACCGCCCTGTGACAGGTCTGGGTGTGAGTTGGGGACAAACTGGGGAAAGGTGAGTGAAAGTTCCTGGGATGTGCATTCTGGCTTCCTGGTTGAAGAGAGAGAACGCCAGTCCCGGCTCCTGACCAGGGACCACCTTAGACCCCGGGATGTGCAGGGGGCTGAGTGAACAACGAATGTTCTTTGACCCTTAAATCCAGCACCTGGCAAGGTGCCTCATGGCCTGCCTGAGTCAGGCTGCTGCTGAGCTGGCAACCTGACCTGCGCTGGGTTCCCCATCTCTGTCCTGTGGATCCAGGTGGTATCTGCACCCAAACGTGCCCCCATGTAAGTGCATGTGTGGGCACAACCTTGCTTCCATCTTGCTGACTTGAATTCACAGCTTCCCCGTCATCTGAGCGCCTGTGGGTTACGTCGTGTATGGTGACCAAAGCTGGAAATGCGCGGTGACATGGCAAAAAGACTTAACCAAATCAGCACAGCAGGGACCACGGCAAGGCGAATGGCGATTCTCAGACAGAGCTACTTGGGTTGCGTGTTACCTGGGAGGGAGTGAGCCTTGGAATGCCTCTCCAGTCGGGAAAGGGATCAAGGTACCCACCACCTTGGTTTGCCTGGAACTGAGGGGGTCCCCGGGACATGAGACTTTCAATTCCGGATAAACCAGGACGAGTTGGTCATCGTAGCGGGAGCTGCTTTTTTGGCTCATTCATTGCCTCTGTAATTATTGACGGTGGCGTCAACAGGGCAGTCAAACTCCTTGCATGGGCCACAGGGATAACAGCCAGGCCTTAGGCTGCATCCTGACTCTCTCAAATTAGACCTACGGGGCTCTGCAGGACTCTTCACAGCTGGCTGTGCCTGGGTCCCTGAGGGTCATGGTTGAGGTCCCGCTGTGGGATTCCTGTGGACAGCAGCCTTCACCCACTTGCCGTGGGAGGAGATCAGAAGGATTTGGTTCTGGCTGCTGGCATGGCGTATACTGGTATGAACATTTGAGTTTGGCCAAGAATGTGTGGGGCTGAGGAGGTGGCTTGGTAAGAGAGGCACTCTGCTGTGACTCTGCGCTTTTTTGCCAACTACAAGAGAATACAAGGCCCTGTCCACTCTTTGCCTGGGTCATTTCTTAGGGTTGTGTTTGCAGAGATCCACCTTGAGGGATGAACCGTCGCCTTGGGGGCAAAAAGCAGGCTTGCTATGGAACAGCTGCACTCCCCAGGCTCCATGTTTCTTGGCTGTGATGTAAACCCACTGTGTACGGCGTCTCCTTGGTCCCCTCCACGCCATGCTGGCAGGACTTAGACAGCAACAGAACCCAACACAAACCACTCTTGCTACTTGCTGTGCCATGAGGCTCTAACATGACAGTCTCATGCTTTCTGCCGGCACCCATGAACCAGTAACAGGGCAACTTGTTAGTTTGTAAGAAGGGTACAATCCTGACATTTTATATAAAATGAAAAATTTTCTAGAAAAATGCAACTTGGCTGGGTGTGGTGGCTCACGCCTGGAATCCCAGCACTTTGGGAGGCCAAGGTGGGTGGATCACCTGAGGTTGGGAGTTTGAGACCAGCCTGACCAACATGGAGAAACCCCGTCTCTACTAAAAATACAAATTAGCCAGGCATGGAGGTGCATGCCTGTAATCCCAGCTACTCGGGAGGCTGAGGCAGGAGAATTGCTTGAACCCGGGAGGCAGAGGTTGCAGTGAGCCGAGATTGTGCCATTGAACTCCAGCCTGGGCAACAAGAGCAAAACCTCCGTCTCAAAAAAAAAAAAAGAAAAGAAAGAAAGAAAAATGCAACTTATCAAATGTAAGTGGAAATAGAAAATGCAACTTTTTATATAATCATTAAATTGAATGAATATTCAAAATTTTCCCAGCAAGAAACTCTAGGTCCATATAGCATCACCAGTGAGTTACACCAAACATTCAAGAAATAATTCCAGAGACACATAGACTCTTCTAGATAGAAAAATCCATTTTATGAGGCTACCATAACCTGGATACTAAAATTTAACAAAGACAGTACATGAATGGACAACTCCAGGCCAATTTCACATTAAGTTGCTAAAACCTTAAATGAATTATTAGCAAACTGATTCAGCAATATACAAAGAGGATAAATAATCCACCATGGGCCGGGCGCGGTGGCTCACGCCTGTAATCCCAGCACTTTGGGAGGCCGAGGCGGGAGGATCATGAGGTCAGATCGTGACCATCCTGGCTAACATGGTGAAACCCCATCTCTACTAAAAAAATACAAAAAGAATTAGCCGGGCGAGGTGGTGGGCGCCTGTGGTCCCAGCTACTCGGGAGGCTAAGGCAGGAGAATAGCGTGAACCCTGGGAGGTGGAGCTTGCAGTGAGCCAAGATCATGCCACTGCACTCCAGCCTGGGCGACACAGCAAGACTCCATCTCAAAAAAAAAAAAAAAAAAAAATTCCACCATGACAGAGTGGGCTTTTGTTAGGAACACAGCTATGCTTTACATCAGAAAACCAACTAATGTAATTTGCCATTAAATTAACTTTATTAATGTAATTTGCCATTAACTTAACTTTATTAATGTAATTTGCCATTAAATTAACTTTATTAATGTAATTTGCCATTAACTTAACTTTATTAATGTAATTTGCCATTAAACTTTATTAATGTAATTTGCCATTAACTTAACTTTATTAATGTAATTTGCCATTAACTTAACTTTATTAATGTAATTTGCCATTAACTTAATTTTATTAATGTAATTTGCCATTAAATTAACTTTATTAATGTAATTTGCCATTAAATTAACTTTATTAATGTAATTTGCCATTAAATTAACTTTATTAATGTAATTTGCCATTAACTTAACTTTATTAATGTAATTTGCCATTAAATTAACTTTATTAATGTAATTTGCCATTAAATTAACTTTATTAATGTAATTTGCCATTAACTTAACTTTATTAATGTAATTTGCCATTAACTTAACTTTATTAATGTAATTTGCCATTAACTTAACTTTATTAATGTAATTTGCCATTAAATTAACTTTATTAATGTAATTTGCCATTAACTTAACTTTATTAATGTAATGTGCCATTAAATTAACTTTATTAATGTAATTTGCCATTAAATTAACTTTATTAATGTAATTTGCCATTAACTTAACTTTATTAATGTAATTTGCCATTAAATTAACTTTATTAATGTAATTTGCCATTAACTTAACTTTATTAATGTAATTTGCCATTAACTTTATTAATGTAATTTGCCATTAACTTAACTTTATTAATGTAATTTGCCATTAACTTAACTTTATTAATGTAATTTGCCATTAACTTTATTAATGTAATTTGCCATTAACTTAACTTTATTAATGTAATTTGCCATTAACTTTATTAATGTAATTTGCCATTAACTTTATTAATGTAATTTGCCATTAACTTAACTTTATTAATGTAATTTGCCATTAAATTAACTTTATTAATGTAATTTGCCATTAACTTAACTTTATTAATGTAATTTGCCATTAAATTAACTTTATTAATGTAATTTGCCATTAAATTAACTTTATTAATGTAATTTGCCATTAAATTAACTTTATTAATGTAATTTGCCATTAAATTAACTTTATTAATGTAATTTGCCATTAAATTAACTTTATTAATGTAATTTGCCATTAAATTAACTTTATTAATTTAATTTGCCATTAAATTAACTTTATTAATTTAATTTGCCATTAAATTAACTTTATTAATTTAATTTGCCATTAATTTGATTAATTTAAATGACCAATTTAACAGATTAAAGGAGAAAATCATATTATCATCTGAAGAGGTATAGAGAAGGCATGGAATAAAAGTCAACGTCCATTTGTGATTAAAAACGCTGGGAATACGAGGAGAAGGCAGCCGGCCATCTGAAGAAGGCTTCAGACACACAAGCACACACATCGTATTCAATGCTGAACCCGGAACACTCGCTTTTTGAGACTAGGAACAAGTCAAGGGTTCCACCAACACCACCGCTATGAGACGATTCACCGGAGGCCTCGGCCAGCGCAGGCACCAACACCACCGCTATGAGATGATTCACTGGAGGCCTCGGCCAGCGCAGGAAGACACAAAAATGTGTCACAAAGTAAAATGAGTAGAAAGGAGCCCCACTGCTGCTGTGACTGAATGTGGATGTAGAAACCCCATGGACTCTGCACAGAGATGATTTATCAAGATTCATATGGGATTTTGTCAGGCAGTTGGATATAAAGTTAGAAAATGTAAAAAATCAATTATAGTTCTATGTGCTAGCAATAAGCAGAAAATGAGATTAAAGACACTATTTACGATAGTGTGAAAAAAAACCAAGTACCTAAGAGTAACTCTAACAAAAGATGTGCAAAACTTCTCTGCACTCGATTCTGAAACCTTACTGAAAATGTTAAAGTCAACCTAAGTAAATCCAGAAATATGCCAGGTTCCTAGATTGCACGACTCAATATGGTAAAGGTATCAGTTTTCCTCACATTGATCTGTATAGTCAATGCAATCCCAATAAATATCACAACAGGTGTGTGTATACGTGTGTGTAACTTGATAAGCCAATTCTACATTTTACGTGAAAATGCAAAGTCCAAAATAACCAAGACTGTCTTGTGAAAAGCAAGGTGGAAGGGCTTGTTCTAGGAGACACCAGCCTTTCTCGTCAGGCCACAGTTAGCCCAACGCTCCTGGCTCAGGGACAGAGAAGCAGGAGGGAGAGCCCGGGAACAGCCACAACGGCGCTGGGGGTGTGTGGGGAGAGGCGGCTTTTCAACAAGGGTGCTGGCTCTGCTTTCATTTCCTCCAAAATGGAACCTGCGTGACTCTACCTCGGGCCCCAAGAGAAGATCACCTCCAGGTGTATTAGAGACCTGCGTGTGAAGGACAAAATGAAACAGCTGCAAGACTGTTGGAAAGCAATATGGAGAATTTACTACAGTAAAATTAACACCTTTTATCCACCCAAGGACGCCATTAAAGAGGATGAAACAAGTGCAGAATGAGAAAAGATATTTGCAACACCTATGACCTGGTGTTACCAAGAACCCCCACGAATCGGCGAGAAAGAAGATAACTCCGTAGAAAAGAGGGAAAACACTTGAACAGTCACTCCACAAAAGATGAAATCCAATGGTAAGTGAACATATGAGACTGGCTCAGCCTCATTCATAGAAAAGAAAAGGAGACCATGGTGACCTCCCACCACGTAGCTGCTCCATTTGCAGAAGCGTCGGCCGGGGTGTGGCCCTGGGCAGCATCCACACACAGCACATCCCACAGCTCAGAAATCCCACTCCTGGGTGTGGACTTGACACAAATGTGGACTTGTGTGCACTGGGACATGCCTTCAAGAGTTTTCACAAACAGCATTGTTAAGAGTAGTCTAGGCCTGGCATGGTGGCTCACACCTTTGAGAGGCTGAGGCGGGCAGATCACCTGAGGCCGGGAGTTCGAGACCAGCCTGGCCAACATGGTGAAACCCTGTCTCTCCTAAAAATACAAAACTTAGCCAGGCGTGGTGGCACGCACTTGTAATCCTAGCTACTTGGGAGGCTGAGGCACAAGAATCACTTGAACCTGGGAGGCAGAGGTTGCAGTGAGCTGAGATCGCACCACTGCACTCCAGCCTGGACAAGACAGCGAGACTCCATCTTAAAAAAAGAAAAGAAAAGAAAAGAAAAAAGAGTAGTCTAAAGCTAGGAACAGCCCCACCTAAAAAATTAAAAATAGAACTGACATATGGCCTAGCAATCCCACTTCTGAGTATATACCCAATGAAATGAAACCAGTATCTCATAGAATAGCTGCACTCCCATAAGCAAGATATAGACTCAACCTAAGTGTTTGCTGACGGATGAATGGATAAACAAAATGTGGTGTATATATACAGACATATGTACACACAAGGGAATATTATTCAGCCATGACAAAGAGAGGGATCCTGCCATTTGCAACAACATGGATGAAACTGAAGGACATTATGCTCAGTGAAATAAACCAGGCGCAGAAAGACACTTATATGTGGAATCTAAAATAGCTGAACTCAGCCAGGTGTGGTGGTTCACGCCTATAACCCCCAGCACTTTGGGAGGCTGAGGCAGGAGGATCTCTTGAGGCCAGGAGTTCAAGACCAGCCTGGACAACATAGCAAGACCCTGTCTCTACAAAAAAAGAAAAATAAAAAAATATAGCTGGAGGTGGTGGTGCATGCCTATCCCAGCTACTAGGGCCAGCGGTGTGGGGCGGAGTGGGGTGTGGCTGAAGTGGGAGGATCACTGGAGCCCATGAGTTCGAGGTTACAGTGAGCTAGGCTCAGGCCACTGCACTCCAGCCTGGTGACAGAGTGAGACCCTGTCTCTCAAATAAAATAAGTAAAATGAAAATTAAGTTGAGTTCATAGAAGCAGAGAGTAGAAGGATGGTTACCAGGGGCTGAGGTGGGAAATGGGGAAATGTTGATTGGAGGGTGCAAACCTTCAGTCAGACAGGATGAGTAAGTTCTGGAGTCTCCATGTAATGCATGGCAACCGTAGTTAACAGTACTGCTCGTGGCCGGGCGCGGTGGCTCACGCCTGTAATCCCATCACTTTGGGAGGCTGAGACAGGCGGATCACGAGGTCAGGAGATCGAGACCATCCTGGCTAACATGGTGAAACCCTGTCTCTACTGAAAATACAAAAAATCAGCAGGCGTGGTGGTGGGCACCTGTAGTCCCAGCTACTCGGGAGGCTGAGGCAGGAGGATGGCGTGAACCCAGGAGGTGGAGCTTGCAGTGAGCCGAGATCGCGCCACTGCACTCCAGCCTGGGCGACAGGGAGAGACTCCATCTCAAAAACAACAAAAAAAAAGAAAAAAAGAAAACACAGTACTGCCTCGTTTAATTGAAATTTGCTAAGAGAGTAATCTTAAATGTTCTTGTCACACACATGCACACACATGGTAACTGGGTGGTGATGGATGTATAGATTCATGCGATTCTGGTCGTCATTTCACAATGTGTAGGTATATTAAATCACACAATTTTGTCTGTCAATTTTGTCTCAATAAGGCTGGAAAAATTCAATTAAAATAACAACAATAGCAGCCCCAAATGTGTACCACTGTAAAACAAATAGCCTGTGGTCTATTCATACAGTGATACAGAGGTGATGATGAAGTAACAGCACCACCAGAGATGTGGATGAGCCACCCTAAAAACACCAGGGAGGGAAAAAGGCGGGTGTGAGAAGGCGCTTTCACAGGCCGGAGGGGCTGCCCTGGGGTGGCAACGCAGGGTGGGGCGGTGGCAGCGTCTGCTCTCGGCCTGGCGGTGGGCCCACCAGGGTTTGCGTTACGTTTGCTCTTTTTTTGCACGTTTATGTTTTGTACCCTTTTTGGCATGTGTTTTGGAAAAAAGAGCTAAGGGTTAGAAGTGACAAGTGGTACCTCTGGGTTGGGGGAGAAGCATCTGGGGGCAGGAGGCCGCTGTGGCCGAGGTCCGTGGGGCTGGGCCACCTGCCTGGTGTGGGGGACCTCCCTGCTCTGCCCCTCGCCGCACCCCCCATGCTCTTCCTTAGCTGGCCCCACTCCCTGCTTGGCTCCTGAGCTGCTGCCCTGAGTTTTCTGTCGGCCTTTGAAGTGGGAGCCTAGCTTGCAGGTGTGTGGTGTGCAGAGGCCTCGGGCCCACCCGCCGCCTGCCCCGCTCCAGCTTTCCTCTCTCCCCACCCCAGACAGCTGCTGCCCTCCCCGCTGGGGGCTGAGCCAGGGAGGAGGCAGAACAAGCCGGCCCTGTCCCCTGCCAGGACAGGGCAGCCAGGACAGGGCAGCGCCAGCACCGCAGTGCAGGGCAGAGGCCCGCGGGACTTCCTTTCTCCAGATATGGACGTCCCAACGTCTGGTGGAAGGGGGCTAGTGGGCAAGGCCCAGGCCAGAGGGCCCAGGAGCTAGAAGCAGGGCAGGGAGCCATGTGGCAACCCCTCTCTCCCCAGCACTGGGGTCCCTCTCCTTCTTCAGGGCTGGGAAAACGCTACTTCCCAAAAAGTGACAATTTTATTATTGTTATTTGCCTACTTGCTATAGCACCTTATAAAACATGTCATAGAGACATGGAAAACAAGGAGAAAGGATTAGCCTGTCTCCCAGCCGACGCCCCTGTTCATGGCTAGGTGTGGACCTGAGCACTCGTAGAGGAACAGTGCGGGTTTAGTCCCTCGTCCTGACTTCGGGGGCGGGAATGCCAGCAGGCTGCCCAGCGCTGGCATCTCAGACACCTGCTGAGGGCCAGTGTTTGTCTGCTGGGGTCTGGGGCCTGAGGCCAGCCTGGCAGGCCAGCCTGGCAGGCCTGCCCAGCGCCACTGGGACAGTTGCAGAAATGTAACCACTCCATGTGCAAGGAGACCCAGGAGACCTGCCACCCCCAGGAGACCCAGGAGACCTGCCACCCCCAGGCAGGGAGGGAGGGCAGTGTGCTTGTTCTGGGTCTGCAGGGTACAGATGCTGCGGCAGGCCCTGGCTGCATCCCCCAGGACTCCAGTCTCTCCCTGTGGATCCCATCGTCCAGGGCCTCCCCGTGGCCACCCTCTGGTCTCCTTTGGGGTTCCGGCTCTGCCTGCAGCCTGAAGCCCAGGCCCTGGATCAGTGCTGGCATCGCTCTCCTCCCAGCCAAGCACCGGCTGCTGAGAAAAACAAGATTGCCACCTGGACGTCACAATCCCAGGTAGGTGACAAAGGTCCTGGGAGGGGCTCACACACAGGCCGCCTGGAAAAAGCTCTGCGTTGGACACAGCTGAGCACCTTAGGCACCCCGGTGAGTGCCCCACGCCCCGCCCTCACCCTCCTCCCTCAGGCTGTGGTCAAGGCCAGCCAGCCTCACAGTGGCCTTGCCATGGAGGGGATGCTCTGACCCCTCTGAGCAGGCTGAGATTCTTGGGCTGCTAACCGGGGAGGCCCCAGGCCACATGGAACCTGGAGCTGCAGTGACTTGGGGACTTGGAGGAGGCTCCTCGCCCTCCTCCACTGGGGGCGGGGCTGGCCACTGGCACTCAGGGCTCTCCTGCCCTCGGGCACCCATGCCTTTCCTGCAGGACGGGGCTGACCCTCGGGCACCCATGCCTTTCCTGCAGGACGGGGCTGACCCTCTGCCGGCTCAGGAGGAAGCACAGAGATGTGCTCCAGTGGCATTTCCGACTTGGATGAAAGCAGGAAAGAGCTGAAGCGTCTGGGGAGCCTCCAGGAGGTGACCTCGGGCTGAAAGTGCCGATATGCAACAGCCTGCTCCCCCGGACCTGAGCCAAGGGGCTGCTCTGAGCAGGGCAGGGTGGGCCTGGAGGGGAGCCAGGGACCCAAGAGACTTCCGAGGGCCCCAGGAGCCAGGAAGCAGCACCCTGGCTCTGCAAACGTTAGATCACAAAGGGCGGCGCTGCGGTTCCCTGCTTTGACTCCTCTGCCAAGAGTGAAACAGCACAGCCTCGAGGTGTTTTAGAAGCTTGTTTTGAAAAATGTAGGCATGTCTTTTATTTCCTGGCAGCTTTCTGGGCAATTAGGATTCCTCCCACAGGCACAGTGGGGGCTGGCGTCCTGGGCCGGGGGATGGGCAGGGCCTCTGGGGCTGAAGGGGATGGTCTCCTGCTGAGCGGCCTCACGCCAGCCCTGAAGGGAAGGAGGCTGGCCCCTGGCCCAGCCACCGAGGGCAATACTGGGCTAGGCCTCCAGGGAAACACACATGGGACGCCTCCGGGGAAACACACATGGGACACCTCCGGGGAAACACACATGGGACAGAAGCAGTCACCCAAGGGGGTGTTCCAGTGGAAGGGAAGAGAGCTACCACCAGGGAGAGCCAGGGTGACTTCCTGGAGGAGGGGACATCTGAGCTGCATTCAGCGCCCGGACAGGGGAGGGGTAAGGGAGGGGCTCCCAGGAGAGTGTTGATGCCATGTCCTCTCTCTCCTGCAGACTGAGGTGCTGGGTCTCCCTGTGGCTTCCCTGTCCCCATGGGGCCATGCCCCCAGCCCCCGTGCCCCTTCTCATGCCCTGTCCCTCTTGCTGCCCTCACAGCCTCTCCCTCTCCACCAGCCCCTCTGCTTCCTTGTGTTGACAGCAGCTCCTGCCGCCTGCTCCTTGCCTCACTTGCTTCCCACTTTGGCCAGGTGCTCCACCAGTCCCTATGGTCAGCAGGGCCACAGCCCAATCCCCCAGAGGCCCCAGGGTGTGCCTGGCCTGGAGGCAGTGGCCCCACACTGTCTGGGTGTCCACACCTGCCCTTTCCATCCATCTCCAGCCTGGGCTGCTGCCTCCTGGGCTCTTGAGATCTTGTTGCCTTCAGCCTGTCCACACCTCAGAGGGAGGGGCCTCCTCGCAGTCACCCTGCATCTCTGCAGTGGCCACTGGGCCACTGTCACCTCCAGCCACCACCATCAGAGATGCAATCTTGAGATGCAAACCTGGTCTGTCCCCCACTCCCCACATACCTGAGAGTCTTACTCATGGGGACCCCCGTCACTCCTCCAGAACCCAAGCCCCATCCCCACGTCCTGCCCCCAGTGAGCCTCCAAGGCTGCATTGCCTGCTCCACTTTGCCGCCTCCAACCCACTCCAGAGCTGATGGCAGGAAATGTTTGCTGAAAGATGGGTTCGAGGGCCCAAGAGGCCGTGCCTGACCCTTGACAAGCTCCTGAACAAGCTCAGAGGACAGTGTGATCCTGGGCTGCCCTCCTGTGCGGAGGCATTGGGGTCAGGGGCCTGGGCTGGCCACAGTCCTGCTCCCACTTGGTGCTCCCTGACTGGCCCGCAGAGCCCAGAGGCGACTTCAGCATGTGCTGAGCCCCGGGCACCACGGGAGCAGGGCAGGGGCTGCACACAGCGGTGTCTAATAACTGACACCTGCTGGCTGAATGAATGACTTGCCCTGCTTTGCAAAGAACCAGAGAACGGATGCCAAGGCACCTAGGTGTTGAGGCTGGTCCCTGTAGATGATGTATGGGGTGTCCCACCTGCCTGGTCGCAGACAGACGGCAGTGTGACCAGGCCCCAACCCTTCCAGCCTGTCCTGCCCTTGGATCTGCCCAGAGCCCCCACCCCCACCACCAGTCAGAACACCAGGACACCCTGTCTGGCCTAGAAGCCCACGGACAGAAGGAGTGCAAGGAGAGCTATCAGGTGGGACCCTGTGGGGGCAGCTTGTCCCGGCCACCCCTTCGTGGTAAATAGGAGGCAGGAGGAGACTGGAGCCTGCAGAGTAGGTTAGGTTAGGAGTGCCCCGGGTCACCATGAGCAGCCCTCGGAGGGAGGGGCTGTGCTTCCCAGGTGGGGCTCTGAGCCAGCCCCGGGAGCCCCTGGTCACGGCACTGACTCTGTTCCCCCACTTGGGATCTGCCCTGGGTGGTCTGCATTCCTGCCACACCCCCAGGTGGCCCTGGAGCAGCACAGAAGCCTGCTTTGGAGACACACATGGTCCGGACCTGTCAGAGCTGGGGAGCTGCCACCTCTGGGCTGTGCTCAGTGAGTCAGGTGGTACGGCCGCCTTCACCCACGGCAGGGTGTAACTGCGAATGCCCTTCTGGGCAGTGGCAGACAGAAGGAAGGTGCCCTGAAAAGCTCCCTGCCTTGGATCCAGTGAGCCCACGTGGGGCAGTTTATTGCAAGGGAGGGAAAGAGAGGGAGGCCTGCACGAAGGCCCGTGTAGGACAGACACACATCGATTCAGGAGACTGAAACACTACAGAGCCAATAACCAGCGACTGGTTAAACAAATCACAGTGTAGCCATAGAATGGAATCTTGTATTGTCATGAAAAAGCATGTTTTCACAGAAAAGTTAGGGCATGGGTAAATGCTCGTGGCGTAACATTGAAAGAAATATGCAACATAGAGACCCATATGAGATGGTAACCCGAAGTCTGTTTTGTAAAACCCTACCCTTGAAAACAGATAGGGAAGAACTTCACCAAAATGTTAACAGCACTTATTTTTGGATGATGGAATTACGGATGTATCATCCCAATGGTCACAAGATGAACAATAGTTATTTACTGAGCGGCTTCTAGGAGTAGCACTGTTCTGGAAGCCTGACAGCACAGCGAACAAAATAGACAAAAATAAATACATTTAATACTAAAAAAAGACGCATTGCTGCTCTTCCATCTCCTTAAATCAGAGCAAGGGCACAATCAAGGTTTTGGACTGAAGGAACGAACAAATGAAGTAGTGAGTAAGTCAACAGTGAATGAATGCACCAAGTTTCTGTGGGGAGCTGCCTGGGAGAACGCGGTTTGGCCGGCTGGCCACTTCTCTGACAAGAAGCTCTAGCTTCACCTTATCACCAAAAACTCAGGAGGATATGAGAATAAGCTGTAGACCTCATGACCCTCTGCACCCTAAACATTTTAGTATTTCCCATCAACAAGGATATTCTCTCATGTAAGCATACACAGTCACCCACAGCAGGAAATTTAACATTGATGCAAAGCTATCAATACTGTTTTCCCCCTCATTTATATGTTTCATCATTTATTTACTTACATCAGTGTGAAGCCACGGATTTCTCCTTTAATAGATTAGAATCTGTACCTATCATTATTTGTTTTAATGCTCCAACTGTCCCAAACACTGCCAGTGGGAGCCCCTTCTGGAGGGCCTCTGTGTCCTTTTGATCCATCTCCATCCTTCTCCTAGTGCTTCCTTACTTTATGGCACAACAAGATGTTCCAGGCTCATCTTGCACTTCTCTTGCCACAACCCTAGGATCTCCAAGGCACCCTGGTTCTTTTTAGTGGAGACTAGTGTTTAGCAGCCAAGATCTGAGCATGGAAGTGCCCTTTGCTATTGAGGTATTATTGCTTCCATTTCTCTCAGTGGACAGAGCTAGGAACTGTGGATGTAGGTAGACACACAGATGTATATACCCATGTCTACACCCATCTGTCATAATACACACACGGAAATATGTGCTATGAAGTTATACTGATATGCTGAAGTCAAATCTAACACAAAGCCACAGGTTTCATTTGATGTTTCCTCCTTTCCATATCTGCAACTCGTATCTTCAAGAGAAGCTCATACCATTCTCAATCTATTTACTCACTGGCTCAACAGCCTCAACATTTCCAACCCATACCACTGTGGAAAACAATGCTACACTTGGAGTTTCATAATTGTTCACCATTCTTTTCACTTTTGTTCACAGATACATAGTCAAAGTATTGTATTAAAAAGTATATGCTGAAATTAGTAGACAGTAATTTTAAAGCAATTATTATAAAGATGAAAAATATGCTAGGATAGAAAAGGAAACGTCAACATAATGAGGGAAGAAATGAAAAATGCAGAAAAGATCCAAATACAACTTATAGGAGTAAAAAGTGAAATAGATGAAACAAACATACTCTGAATGGGATGAATAGGTTAGACCGTGTAGAAAAAAAAATCAGTGAATTTGAAAACATAACAATAGAAATATTCAAAATGAAGGACAGACAAAAAAGACTTTAAAATAACAAAGCCTCATTCTCATTCTCAATGAGCTCTAGGACAATAGTAAGAAGTTTAATGTACATACAATTTGAGTCTTCAAAAGAGAGGAGAGAAAGGACAGAAAAAATATGTGAAGATGGCTGAGATTTTTTTCAAGTTTCATGGAAACTATACACTCACAAATCATGAGTCTTAATGAAACCAAGCAGAAGAAATATTTTTAAAGCCCTACAACAATACACCTAATAACCAAATTGCTGAAAAGCAGTGATAAAAAGAATATCTTAAAAGGAATCAGAGAAAAAAGATGCATATGCGGAGGGACAAAGATGGGAATGAGAGCAGACTTCTCATTACAAACTATGCCAATCAGAAGACAACAGAGCAGCATCTTCAAAAAATTTAAAACACAAACAAAATCCAAAGTCAGTTTGGAATTCTACACCCACCCAGCAGAGCTATCTTTCAAAAAATGAAGATAAAGAGATTTTCAGATTTTAAAAAAACAGTGATAATTTATGCCAGCAGGTCTACACTATAAAAAATATTAGAGGAAGTCCTTCAAGCAGAAGGAAAGTGATATAAAAATGGAAATCTGGGCCAGGCATGGTGGCTAAGGTCTGTAATCCTAGCACTTTGGGAGGCTGAGGCAGGCAGGTCACTTGAGGCCAGGAATTCCAGATCAGCCTAACCAACATGGTGAAACCTCATCTCTACTAAAAATACAAAAATTAGCTGGGGGTGATGGTGGGCACCTGTAGTCCCAGGTACTCAGGAGGCTGAGGCAGGAGAATCATTTGCACCCGGGAGGCAGAGGTTGCAGTGAGCTGAGATCATGCCACTGCACTGTAGCCTGGACGACAGAGTAAGTAAGAATCCGTCTCAAAACAAAAACAAAAACAAAAACAGAAACTAAACTAAACTAAAATTTAAAAAATAAAAATTTTTTTAAAAAAGAAATCTGGACCTACACAAAGAAATGAAGAAGACTGGAAATAGTAAATATGTGGGTAAATATAAAAGACTTTCTAATTTTAATCTCTTTAAATGATAATTGACTGTTTTAAAGAAAAAAAACATTGGCCAGGCATGGTGGCCTACATCTGTAATCCCAGCACTTTGTGAGGCTGAGGTGGGTGGATCACGAGATCAGGAGTTCAAGACCAGCCTGGCCAAGATGGTGAAACCCCGTCTCTACTAAAAATAAAAAAAACTAGCTAGGTGTGGTGGTGGGCGCCTATAATCCCAGCTATTCAGGGGGCTGAGGCACAGAATTGCTTGAACCTGGGAGGCAGAGGTTGCAGTGAGCCGAGATTACACCACTGCACTCCAACCTGGCGACAGAGTGAGACTCCATCTCAAAAAAACAAACAAACATTATTGGGTTTATAACATGTGCATTATTGGGTTTATAACATGTGTAAAGTAATATATATGACAACAATAGCATGAGGGCCAGAAGGAAAATGGATGTATGCTGTTATAAGATTATTATATCATATTTGAAAGAGTATAATATTATTTGAAGGTAAACTATGTTAAAAATGTGTTTTAAATCTAGAATAATCACAAAAAATAAAATCAGAGGTGTAGGTAATAAGCCAATAGTATAGATAATATGAAATTATTTTTAAAAATCCAAAAGAAGAAACTATAGAGAACAGATGTAACAAATAGGAAGATGATAGGTTAAAATTCAACCATATTGATAATTACATTAAATGTAAATGGTCTAAAACACTCTAATTAAAAGGAAGAGATTTGTCAGGCTGGATTAAAAAAAATCAATACTACACTTCTTTTTTTCAGCATTTACAAGAAAGACAATCAAGGCCACAGTCATTAAGGTGTGGTAAGGGTTTTGCTGAAGATTTCACAGGAAGCCAGAACAAGAAGCCACAACAAATGCTCAGACTGCAGTTTTATCAGTGTTGTGCCCACTACCTATACACATCTCCTTTCTTCATGGCCCCCCTGGTGGGATGTGGGGATCATTTTGTGCCTCAAGCAGAGGCCAGCCTCACCCCCAGGCTCATCCCCACTCCAGGATCTTCCCCTCCATACATGCATCAGCCTCTCTCCTTCCTCACATAGGACAGCCTGGCCCTGTCCAGCCCAGGGGCTTCCAGCCCTATTCCAGCTCACTCAGCCAAGAAAGGGCTCATCAGAAACCAGAGATGTTAGAAGGCAGAGGGCAGTATAAATGATAACCAACATTTTTTTGGTCACCTTTACAAATTGCTGCTCCTGTGTGCAGCCTTATGGCTTCTCGTGGCCCATCACACACAGAAGTGTCACAGATAACACTTCATGTCAGTATCACACAAACTGACCTGTCTTCCCTGTGAGCCTCTTCTCTAAGCAGGTCACCTGCAGAGGTGGGTGGGGCAGTGCAGACAGAGACTTTCCTTATGGGGCCCAGCATGCAGCCAGGACCCCCTACCACACTACCATGTTCCAACAGCTGTGCCTGTGCCATGGGTCAGGCCAGTCCTGGGAGGGAGCCGGCTGTGGGCTGAGGCTGAAGTGTGCAGGTCCTGCATCTCTGTGTGGAAAAGCTGACTCCCAGGCTAAGGCTCACCCTGTCAGGGAAGGTGGGACTGCTTCTGCTTTGGGGAACACACGGTGCAGAAATGTGCTGGTGGCCAAGACCATGAGCCCACCATGTGGATGTGGCACAGGAGGACTTACTGCTCAGGGTGCAGGCATCTTGCTGCATGCATCCTCTGGCCTCAGCAGGGGTGGAAGAGAGAGTCCTTCACCAGGGCACCACCACCACTGCAGCCCCAGGCTGTCATCTGAGGCCTATTCTGAGCCCAACACCAGAATGGTGGCATGAGGATGGATGTGGTCCCTGCCTTCATGGGGTGCACATCCCAACACCTCCCAAACAAGAAAACTAAGGAGCAACCCAGCTGAGGTCAGAACCAACAAGCTGCAGTGAGCACAGAGGGTGGGACTGGGGGAGTGCCTGAGCGGGGGGCCCGGGGGAGGGCGGAGGGGGGCTGGGAAGCGTAGCGGGGATTCTGGCGAGGAGAGACAGGATCCCACTGGTGTTTTGTATGGCTCCCTTGGTCACTCTGCACAGAGGAGGGCAGGCTGGAGGGAAAGGCCAAGAGCTGGAGGTCAGCAAGGGGGTGCTGCAGGTGTCCAGGCAAGTGGGGATGGACAGCTGGGAAGTGGTCCAAGTAGAGATGCAGGCGGAGCTGCTGCTGACGTGGAGGGTGAGGGAGAGGAGGGAGGCATTGGGGAGGCTCTCAGGGGTTTATTCATGGAGATGGGTCGGGGCCAGGGAGGAAGCAGGACTTCTGTTTGGGTCCCACTGAGTTTGGGGTGGCACAGTAAGAGGCAGCTGGACGCAGGAGTCTGAAGGCCCCTGAATCTGCATTCTGAGCCTCGGTTTCCTCATCTGCACTGGGCATGACTGTCCTGCTCCATCCTCTCAGGGGCTGCCTGTGAGGTCCAGGCAGATCACAGCTGTCCTGGGCTCATGGCCTTGACCTGGAGTCATCAGGCTCTCTCACTCCAGCATCCTCCTCAACTCCAGCCCCATTCCACTTCCCCAGGATCCCCTTCCATCTGCTTCCGCCACACCCAGGCAGCAGCAAGAAGGGCATGCTGATGAGGGGCAGGACTACCTTGGCCAAGCCCATAGCAGGGGGTGGGCCAGCCCTGGAACCTCAGTGAATAGGGCAGCCAAGGGGAAGCCCAGGACCCTCCTCCCAGCCAAGGGGCTCCTGCATTTGCTGGGGTGTTCCATGAGCTCAGAAGAGAGCAGAGATGGCAGTGATTTCTCCCCACATGTCTGCTCCCAGATCCACTCATGCGCAGGCCTCGGTCCCACTGAGACAGTCCCTGTGGGTCAGGGTGGATTTTCCAGATGGCTTGGAGCTGGCGACCACACAACCGTGACAGTGATGGGGTGTGTCACAGGTATGACCTGATGGGGGAGCTTCACCACACAGATGGGGAGACAGAGGCTCAGGGAGGAAATGACCAGGCAAAGGTCACAGGCTGCATGTGAACTCCCACACCAAAGCAACTGCCCTGGGCTCCGTGTTCTGGGAGGGGTAGGGCCGGGACTGTGCCTGGATGGTAATGTTGTGCAGAGCCAGAGCCAGCAGATTTGGGGTGTGGCACTAAGCCTCAGGGCACAGAGTTGGGGTTTGGCCAGCACCAGCGAGGGTCAGTCTGACTGTCCACATTCCTCCTTCTTGCCTGCGGGCTCTGCAGGGCACCACCCACTCTTGACCCTCAAATCCTCCCTGCCTCTGCTCAGGGCTCTGTGAGGGGTCCTGATGCCAAAGAAACTGAGATCCTCCCATGGCCCAAAGACCATGCTGTGGATAGGGGCAGTGCTTGGAGCCAGGAGCTTCAGTGTAGGGGGCACCAGGAAGATTTCGTCTCTTATTCCCTGCACCTGCCCCTAGGAAACCACTCCACCTGCACAGGCCCCACAGACCGCGGCAAGCTCCATCTTAATGCAGACACTGGCAGTTCCTGCATGGCAGGATAGCGGCAGCGCGCCACACTCCTCAGCGCGCCACACTCCACAGCGCGCCACACTCCTCGGCTGCATGATCTTTGTCTGTGTGTAGAACCTTAGCAATAAAGTGCACTTTCAACACTTTTCAGAGCCTTACGACTTACCACACACATACAGCTACTATGACATGAGAAAGAAGCAAAACAATGGGTCCCTTCTGGAAAGGGGGCCACTCCATGTGTGGCAGAGCTGTCTTGCTAGGGCCGTAATCCATGTGCTATTTCTGATGAAGACAGAAGCACCCATCTCATGCAAGAGCACTTCTAATTTCTACCTGTGACTTGCGGGCAGTGTCAGAGGGAGGCACATTCATTCATTCAGACAACAAGCCTACTCTTGGTCAAGCGACAGGCTGGGGGCGGAGGAGCGCAGAGGTCACTGCAGTGGGATGGGGGCTGGAGGGTCCTGGCGGGGCCTGACATGGGAGTCTGAGTCCAGGGCCAGCAGACACGAGGCCCCTATAGACTGGAGCTGGACAAGGGCCAGAGCCAGGGGCCTCAGAAGAGGGTCCGCTCGGCCTGGGTGGGTGTGGGAGGCCCCAGGCAGGTCCACTTCCTTCAGAACAAATGCCTCCCTTCTTTCCACCTGGCTTCAGCCCTAACCTGCTGCCAAGCACCCCTTTCTCTCTCCCTGCTTGACCACAGAGCCCGCACAGTTACTTCAGGCAAGGTGTCCTGGGCAACGCACCCTCAAGCCTCCTGCTGAGCAAACAGAAAGGTGAAGTGCACTGCAGGCACTGTGTCCACATCGGCAAATGGTTTTCAAATAATATCTTTGTTTCAGGAAAAAGCTCCGATGGAGATAAATGTTTTGTTAGCAGCCAGAAGGTTCATTTCTGACGAAACCCTTGTTTTCCTAGCGGATCTTCCCACATTAGAGCTGTTTTCCCCCAGTTGCTCTGGCAAGGGCAGATGTTTTTGGTGAGGCTGTTAAGTGGGTTAACCATTTTAATAATATTTTCACCTGTGACTGTGAGTGGGAAAGCTGAGCCTGGCCCAAATGCTTAAGGAGCCTCTCGAGTTCTGTTCGGATGGTGCCAATGTGAATGTCCCATACCTCAAGTGGACAGGCCTCCTCCAGCTCGGGCCAACGCTGAGCACCATTCTGTCCTACCCACTTCGTACTTCCAGGAGTCAGTCCTATTCCTCTGTCCAAGTCCTGGTCCAGAGGGACTTTCAGGGGGTAGCACCGACAGCATGGCTGCCCCTCCCACACAGTCAGGTCACCCAGTGCTGCCACCGAGGTGGGGAGGCCTTCCTGAGCAGGTGGGGAAAACGCAGTGGGCGCTGTGGATGGTGTTGGCAGTTGTGGGGTGGGAGGCGCACTAGAGGGCACGTGGTGGAGGAGACCCTGTGGATGGAGGTGGGGAGGGATGACAACCATGCAGAGGATGTGGATGGTGACGACGGGAAGCTGGGGACCATGGGGAAGGTGGTGGTGGAGGCAGTGCTGCTGGTGGTGGGGTTGAAGGAGGTGGTGTTGACGGAGGAGTTGGCAGTACAGGTGGTGTTACTCCGGGCAGCACAGATGGCAGAGGCGATGTGGCTGGCAGTGGGTTGAGGCTGGAGGTGGGCGAGGGTGTGAGAGGGCTGATGGTGGAGGTGGCCGTGGTGACGGAGCTGGAGGGGACTCTACTTGAGGCTGGCCCAGCAGTTTTCTAGATATGATCTGGGGTGTTTCAGGGAACCACCAGGTACCAGTGCACCGTGGCCTACTCAGGGCGAGTGCTCCATGCAGTTACCAGGTGCATTTCATTCCCTGGGCTGCCATAAGGGCTTGGCCTGGGGTCACACTCTGGGAGCCATGGAGACAGAACCGGCACTCGGGCCTGTTCCTTCAGCTGAGCTGAGCCTGCTGTCATGAGTCCCTGGCCCCAGGAGTCCCACTGGGAGTCCTGTTTGGAGAGTCTGAGCCTGAGCGGCCAGCCCCCAGACTGCGGAGAGGACGGCAGGGAGGGGCAAGCCTGTTGCTAGCCTGCCTAGGAGGGTCTGCGAAGAAGCAGGCCCTGCCCTGAGCGCCTGGGCAAGGGGTCCAGCCTCCTGGCTCTGGGCCGCACTGGCGTCCACGGGGGGCGGGGCTGAAATGGCCCAAGGAGGGGCTGCAACCTTCGCAGGCCAGGCGCCCCACTTGGGAAACTGAGGCCCGGGAAGCCCGTGCCCACGGCCACATTGCCATGTGTGAAAACCAGGGCAGTACCAGGACCCCTGCTCTCCCCTGGGAATCAGGCGCCGGGAAGACGCGCTCGGCAGGTCTGGCAGGAGCCGGGGCGCCGCGCTCCACTCGCCCCCGCCTCGGTGCCCGGCGGCTGCCGCCCCCGCCCCGCCCGCGCGCCTCTCCCGCGGGCCGCTGTCCGGCCTTGGCCGCCGAGGAGGAAGCGCTGTCCTCATTCCACCTCGGGCCGCCCCGGTGCCAAGTGGCTGGCGGCGGCGGCGGGAGTCCGGGCCCGGCGGGCAGCGGCCGGGGCGCAGCGCCCTCCCCTCCCGGGCGCCCCGCGAGCCCGGGGGTTACTCACGTAGAGTCCGGAGTGCTCGGCACCGAAGAACGGGAAGGGCACCGAGAGCGGCCGCAGCCCCGAGCCGCCGTCGTCCTGCTTGGGGGTGACGGCGTCGCCGCGCTCGGCGCCGAACGGGTAGAAGTCGGCAAGGGCCACCGCGCCGCGCACCCCGCGCGCCCCAAGCCCCAGGGCCGCGGCCACCAGCAGCGCCCAGGCGACGCCGTGCCGCATCGCGGGGGTGTGCGGGCGGGACGGGGCGCTGGCGGAGCAGGGCGCTGGGGGACTAGGCTGCGCGCGGGGGTGGCCGGCAGGGCCAGGCGGGGTGCGGGGAGCGCGGGCGCGCCCGCTGGCCGCGCCGTCGGGGGCTCCGCGTCCCGCGCCCGTTCGGCCGGGCCGCGCTCTCGCCGCAGCTCCGCAGAGGAAAGCGCCGGGCGGGACCGCGTTCGGGGCCAGCCCCGCCTCTGGGGCCACGATTTAAATATCCAGCCCGGCGGTCACTCGGGGGGGCGGGGCCATGCAAATCGGGCGTCTCTTAAAGCGCCAGGCCCCGTGGGAGGGCGCGGGCGCGCGGGGAGCTCAGTTCCCTGGCGTGGGCACAGGCAAGGTGAGGGCTCTGCGGGCGCGCGCCCTGTGGTGGGGCCATGCTCCGCCCCGGGTCCCTACCCTGGTGGAGGCGCCTGGGCCCTCAGTGCCGTCCTGGGACAGACCTGTGTCCCTAAGGCCTGAGACGCTGGGCCCGCCCTGAAGGCGTGTCATCACGCGGGGGGCGGGAGGGGCACCCTGGCCAGGCAGTGCCTGAATGAACCCGTTCCGTGCTGCCCCCTTCCCAGCCCTGAGCATGGGGACGCCAGGCTTCCAGCCACAGGGGCAGACTAACCCCGGAGCCCACTCCCTGCCTGGGTCTGTGTGAGGAAGAGCCCGGGCCGGAGACTAGGAGGCATGGAACAAAGTGTTTGCATCTGCGTGGCCGCATCAGGAGAAATTCCTGGGAGGCCCGGGACCTCGGGGGGACCCCTGGGTAAAGCAAACCCTCCGTGGGGAAGACTGACCCACTCAGGCCCTGGGGGCAAGTGCGTGCATGACACTGGCCTTGGCAGGTGGGGGCAGGACTCTGAGTCCCAGTATTTGAATTCAGGGTCCCCACCCTGTGGCCTGCCAGCCCTGCCCCCTGTCTCTTGGGCTGCTGGCCTGGGCATTACTCTGTGCCTGTCTGTCCTTCCTCAGGGGCTCAGCCGGGACCACCTCTCTGTCCCCAGGCCCATGGCAGGGTCTGATTCCTGGAACTCACCCGGCCCACCGTGGTCTCTTCTCTTAGATCCTGGTGTTGGGTGATGTTGGCTGCGTGCCACACTGGGGCCCCCAAAGATAAGAGTGCAGCCCTCGAAGACAAGCAGGAAAGCCCGGGCTGATGGTAACTGCATCTACCACTGAGGTGCTGGGTGGTTTTTTGTTTGTCTTTGCGTTTGTATCTTCTGAAATATCTCAAGTGAGCACGTGTTGTTTTTCAGTGAGAGCCAGGCACAGTCAATGTTATTTTTAAGAAGCAGCAGAGGGTTCTCTGCGTGTGACTGGGTGTTGCCGGTTCTCACAGATCCTGCACTTGGTGTTTTCACTCAGAGGTTCACGACCCTTTAGACTTGGTGTCAGGGCCAGGTGCAGAATTGTTAAGGAGGAGCTGACCCTGCACTGGCACCTCCTGAAAGCTTGCCCCTGGCGCCTCTCCCACCCTGCATGGGGTGGCAATTCTGTTTGCAGAGAGGCAAACTGGGCCTGGGAGGGGAAGGGCTCTGTCCCGCAGTTATCCCTTAGGTCACGGTCCCAGCCTTCAGAGCTCCAGGACAGCAGCACAGCGATGGTTCCAGGGCCAGAAAGGTCAAGGCCTCCTGTCTTTGGAGGGAGGCACCAGAGAGGGCGTGGAACTGTAGAATCCCTACTTGAGGCCAGCTCTCGGTGAGAGCCTGGCAAGGAGAGACATGTCTCCACGCACATGCACACACGTCCACGCACACATGCATACTTATTCACATGCACGGAGGCAGCATATGCACATACGTGGGGCCTCAAGAACATGCTTTAACCCCTTCCTCAGCCCAGCCCTGGCCTCCCTGGTCAGGGAGGGCTGCTCCCACCTCTGGCTGGCACAGGCCGTGGAGTCAGGACAAGGCCCCATGTAGCAGCGTTGGGAACAGAGCTGCCAGGCGTCACTGTGGCGGGAATCAGGGAGAACGCTTTTCTATTTGTCTTTTTTCTAGAAAAACCTGGCAGCCCTCTACCCTCTTTTCAGCGCATTTGGGGCCTGGCTGGAAGGCCCCTCCCGTGAGTTTGCGAAGGTGGGAGGCAGCAGTGCCAACCCCAGGGCAGGATTTCTCCGCTGAAGAGGTGTTGTCATGGGGACCTGAGGCTTTGACCCCCACTAGGGCTGGCCCACCTCCTGCCCTGTCCCTACTACCCATCCACTTCCCACCACATGCTCCTGCTCTGCTCTCAGAGCCCAGCCTGGGGTGCTGCCTCCCAGCCAGCTGCCCAGGCCAGGCGCCCTTCTCCCCACTGCTGACCTTCTCTTGAGCACACAAGACAGGGACCTGGGTAACAACCCATTTCTGGGCTGGGTTTGGGTCAACTTGGGGGCAGGGCCGCCCAGGGCACCTTGGGGCACACAGTGGCACTCAGTGGCTACACCGAGTGGAGGCCTGTTTCTTCAGGCGGGTGGGCTGGTGGGCCTCACGGGGGTCACTGAGCAGTGCTGGAAACGCTCAGGCCCGTCCTCATCCCAGAGAGTCAGAGCTCATGGGCCTGGGGAGCGGCTGGCAGTGAGCCAGACCCTGCTCATGGCCCAGAAAGGCCACACTTCCTCGGGCCTGTACCCTGCTGACCAGCCTCGGCCTGCGCCCTGTGCAGATTTTCAGCCGGGCCCGGGGAGCTGGGGGTTAACAAAAGGCCCCGCTGCTGCTGGGCATTACATTTCATTAAAAAAAAACACACACACAAAAAAAACAACACAACTCTGCAGGCAAAAAAGAGAAAAAAAAAATGTTTTTTTCAGGTGCTAAAAATATTATCAGGAAATACTTTTCAGCAATGTGCTGTTTTAGGCTCCCCTCTGGACTCAAGGGCGCCTTTGTCTCTGCCACAGAAAATCCACATTTATCAAAACCAAAATTGTTTTATCAAGCAGGCTCATGTTCTGTGGCCAGGAAACCCGAGCCTCCCCAACCGGCCTGTGACATTTTAATTTAGGGCCTGAGCGTGTGTGCAATTTAGATGGGGTGCCCCGGGAGCTGCCCTCAGGATGCCCCAGGACTCAGGGCTCCACGCAGGCCAAGGTGGGGGTGCCCTCCCCAACCTGCACCTGGTCGGCTGGGCCTGTTTGGTCTTCACAGGGTGGAAGATCCTGGGGGTTCAGGCCTGAGCTGCCAGGGGCAGGGGCTGGCTGGCTGTAGCCCACCCTAACTTTCTCTCCTTCTCTCCCAGAAGTGGCAGGTGGAGTGCAGGTCCCCTGCCCCAGAAGCGCTGATCCCAAGTAAACCTCCACATGCTCCGGAATGAGGCCAGGAGGTCACAGGGACCAAGGGCCGCTCCACCTGCTCACCTGGTCACTGTCCTGTGTGGCTGGTTGGGGTCTTGGTGCAGTTGGCCCCTGAGGGAGTGTGGGGGCCATGCAGCCTGCCCTGTACCTCCTCTTCTCATGCACACGGAGCCGCACACACATTGACTCCCATGACGGGACTTCTGTGGTTGATCTTAGGGAAATGATGGGACTGGGGTTCAACACTTCCTTCCCAGGATGTTCACTGCTGCGTGGGCTCAGGCATCGGCTCTCCCTGTCCTGGGGATGACGAGACCCTGCCTCCCGTTGAGAGCCTTGTCCATCTCCTGAGTGCCCAAGACAGGACAGAGCCCCATTCTCTGTGGGCTCCAGGATGGCAGGGACAGCCAGCAGTGGAGGGACACTCAGGCCCAGGGTCCTCCGATGCCCCGGAGCTTCCGCAGCAAAAAAACCATGCTCTGAGACGTTTTTAGTGATTCGGGAAAACTCTAACGGTATTGTGTCAAGCAAAAGTTTTAAAAAATAGTACTCTGAGTAGCATCCACGCTATGGCCTCAACCATCCTAAGCACACGTGTGCTAGAAAAAGGGAGAGTTGGGTGTCACCTCGGGGCTCTGCAGGTCACAGATTATGGTGGTGGTTACATTCTCCTTTCTATGTTTCCCTGCTAACATTTTTTGCAATTAATTTGAAAAGTATGAATGTTTTGGAAGCCCAGATAAACAATGCCCTTGGTTCCAGCTGGCCGGCTTCCTGCCCCGGCTTCAGCCAACCAAAGCTTGTGCTTCCCTCAACCTGGGGTGCTTCAGAGGGCTGGCCTGTCCTTGGGTGCCGCCGTCTGTGTTCAACATGGCCCCTCCTCCAGTGCCCCCTCCCCAGGGGGCCTTCCTCTCCCATTTGTCCCCTCCCTGTGTTGGTCTGCAACCCCTGGATGCCTGCAAAGGGTGCTGCCCCCGGACCCAGGCACCTGAGGGCCTGTTAGAGCATCGGAGCTTCCTGGCCAGAGGCTGGATGGGACCCTCCAACAGCCCCTGCGTGCCCCACATTCCTCAGCGAGCCTCAAGGGTGGCAGGAATCCGAAGGGATTTTGTGTTCTGTCTCACACAGGAGCTGGGCCCCTGCCTGCATCCCTGCCTTGTGTGGGGGAGGGTCTCCTGGCTTTCAGAAACCCCAGGCACATTTATCGCCTCTGCCCACCGGAGAGGGCAGGCAGAGGAAGAGCCAGACCACGGAGGCCTCCAAGGTCGCAAGCGTATGTGTGGCTCCAGCTCCATGAGGTGGTTCTGGGGGTCCATCCCCTGCAGGGACAGGCCTGAGGGCCACCTCTGAGTTTTCACTGACACCCAGACTCTCTGTGGGTTCTAGAGGCAGACCCTGAGAGTACCCTCCCCTTGGGAACATCACGGATCTGCACCGCCTCCACCAGGCTGGCCTCAGGGGCTGCTCCCTCGAGTACCCTGGCCCTGCTGGACCGTGGCTGGGGATGGCAGCAAGGAGATGGACATGGCACTCCCAGAGCCGTGGCTGCTGCAGGTGACAGTGCCTCCACCGTTAGCTGAGTGCTTCTGGCCTCAGCCTGGGCGATACTTCACGTAGGACACACCATGGCCCTCTGGGGCTGGGGTCACCCCACTTTATAGACAGGGAAACCAAAACCTAAAGAATCTGTCCAGGGTTGGGTTGCACAGCTGGTGGGGGCACAGCTGGGACCCCCGTGCAGGCAGGCCTGGGCTGGAGGCCACGCATGGTCTTTTCCCCTTGACTCTGGGGAGTGTGTGGGAAGGGGTCCAGCCCCTTCTTCCCTTGGCCTTGCCTCCATGAAGGGGCAGGGGGACCCCAGCATCTGGGGCATGTCCTCTGGTTAACACGGCTCTGCCTGCCCCCTCACTGGGCAGATGGGTCTGGGGCGAGGCCGGTGGAGGGGGAGCCCTGGCCTTGGCTGTCGGGTCCCTGGGCCTGACCCCTCCTGTCGACCTGGTGCAGACTTGTCCCAAAGCAAGGCTTCCTCCTCATCTGCAAACCAGGTGCTCAAAGGGCTGCTGTGAGAACAGAGGGAGAGCTCTCCAAACCCCAGCACGGTTCTCAGTCATCATGAGACCGGAACACAGAGGCCCACGCACGACCGCTGGACATGTTTAAGAAAATGCCAATGTATTTCCACTAGAAAAATCCTCTTTTCCTAAATACATGTCTTTATGTTGAATAAGTTAAAATAGCATCTCCTATGCTGATTCAACTATTTATTAAAATTCAAAATTCGGAGGCCCCCACATGCATTTCAAATGTTCCCCATGAGCAGCCAGGGCAAGGAGGGTCCTGAAGCTGCCGAGAACGAGCTGTCTCATCACGGGTGCCTTTCACTGTGATGCTGAGAAATCAGCTGGGCCCCTCCCACCTGCGGTGCGTTCCCTTCCTCTGCAGCCACGCTGGGCGCCTCCCCTGTGCTGGGAGCTTCAGTCCCTTTGGGCGCTGCAGGGATGCAAAGAGGGTGGCGTGGACACCGCATTCCCGGGGACACATGGGGGCTCCTGCTGCCGGGGGCTGGAGGGACCGATGCTGAGTCTCCTGCCCACAACTGGGAACCTTGAACTTCTGTTCCTCCCTCCCGCCCTGGCCATCCCTCAGGCCCTTCTGCTGGGCTGCAGAGCGGGAGGCCCCCTCTATGAGGAGACTGCGGATGGGGAAGGAAGGCAGGGAAGGGACATGCCTACTAAGTGCCAGGCCCTGAGCACCACACGCTGCCTCTCAGTGACCCCCTCCACCCGCCATCTGGCAGAGCGCTCTCCAGCAGTGGGGGCAGGCCTGCCTGCTGTCCTCCACCCCTGACTGGCCATGGCAGGGGGTGCCTATCGGGGCACCTGTGCCACCACTGACTCCTCCTTTGCCCAGAGTAACATCCACTCATGGGTCACCAAGCTCTTCCCCTCAGAGCCCAGGCTGAGCCTCAGAATCCTTCTCAACACAGCCACCAACAATCAGGCAGAGGTAACAGACAGGAAGGAGCCTATATGCCCACCTCTCTTGAGTTATTGATTTTGCACGATTTACAGCATATGGTAACTCCATTACTAAATCCACCAGAAAACCAGGTGTGCCAGGACAGACTATTTTAAGTCCCAGAGTGATCTTGAAATAGACACTGTTGCACATTCAGCCAAGGCTCACAGTAACTGTGATGGGGTGGGGGCCGGGAGCCTCTGGCCTTGCACCCTTAGGCCAGAGTCCTTGCGACCGGGACGGGAGGCCCCTGTGGCACATGCAGGGATTCACTGGGCTGGCTGGTGCCCCACAGATATCACAAATGACCACCTATAAAGCATGCGGCCCTTTGGAGAGGAGAACAAGTCACTCTGAGCAACGGTGATGGAGACGAGGAGTGCAGATGGACACAGGTGGCCCACGCCACAGGCCCAAGATGGCCGCCTGGGTCTCCATAGCAACCCAGCCGGAGTCCCGCAGGACCATTCCCAGCATTTCCAGGCCGGGAACATGGGAGGCTCTGTAACAGCTTTAAGTGTTACACTCCCCTTCTCCTGGCGGCCAGTGAGTCACGGGGACTTGAATCTGAGTCACTTCCAGCCACCTGCCACCGTGACGGCCGCAGTTCCTGGATGCGGAGGCTTGCAGCCGCTGGGCGTGGGGATGTGGTGGCTGGCCTTGCAGGACATTATGTTTTTGGCTCCGGTTGGTGGAAATGTTTCCCACGTGTTTTCCCGTGTTTACAGAGCTGAGGGCACGGAATGAAGCCGGGGAAGCCAGGCTGACAGGGCCTGGCCCCGGGGGTCTTGTCAGAGCAGCTCCTCCAAAGCGGAAACGGAGTGCCAGGCGGGGGCAGGCTGGGAGGGTGCCAGGCGGGGGCAGGCTGTGAGGATGCCCAAGCCCCCGCTCTCTGCCGGAGGGGAAGGGGCTGTCAGAGATGAGCGACCCGCAGCATGGTCCAGCACCAGCTGCAGGCCGAGTCTCCAGGGGCGGGAGGAGCTCTGCGGTCAGCAGGCTCAGAGTGTGCCACTGCCTGAGGACCCTGAAGAGTGAGTGGTGGCCCGGGCGGTGGCTGCCTGCACCCTGTGCTTTCTGCTGTCATCGTGCCCACCCCATCTGAGCTTTGTCCCTCTTGTGCAGAGCACAAGGCATTGGTTTTCCCAACAGTGGTTCCCCCAGCAGCCTAGGGCCTCCAGCACCTTCCCCAGGGCCGCCTGCCCCTGGCCAGTCAGGGCTGAAGGCAGCTAGGCTGCTGGGTGGTATGCAGCAGGGCTCACTGTCCTGTCTGGAAGGCCTGGCCGAGGTGGGCCTGTTGCCGCCACTGCACTTCCTGGTCCAGTTGCTCCTTTAGGCTGGCCACCTGGGGACAGGACAGTGGCTCAGGTCAGGTGGGCAGGCTGCACGGCCAGGGCCCCAGGGCATAGAGGCATGGAGGGCTCTGTGACAGGAAGGGCTGGAGGCCATGGGCCACAGCTCCCAAGGAGAGGTGGCATGCATGGGACAGAAACATCAGGCAGACGTCAGACTGACTCCTTTGCTGCCAGAGAGGGATGCGCAGTTCCACCTCTCACCACGGATCCCCACCCTGCCCACCTGTGGAGGCCTCAGGAGTATGGCCACCGCGCACCCTTGGTGGATGGGCCCGCTTCTATTCAGGCACTCAGAATGAGGCTGGGTGCAGTGGCTCACGCCTGTAATCCCAGCACTTTGGGTGGCCGAGGCGGGCCTTGGGCATCAGGATCACCTGAGGTCAGGAGTTTGAGACCAGCCTGGCCAACATGGTGAAACCCCGTCTCTACTAACAATACAAAAAACTAGCCAGGCATGGTGGTGGGTGCCTGCAATCCCAGCTACTCTGGAGGCTGAGGCAGGAGAATCACTTGAACCCAGCAGGTGGAGGTTGCAGTGAGCCGAGATCGCGCCACTGCACACCAACCCAGGCGACAGAGTGAGAATCCATTTCAAACAAAACAAAACAAAACAAAACAAAACAAAACACTCAGAATGATAAGGAAATAAATAAATGTCCTTTTGCTAATAAATTTAGCAAAAGTGCCTTGGTGGTCGGGGACCCTAACTTGGGGATGACACTGGGCAGTCAGGTCACCTCCTGGGCCTCAGTTTCCTCATCTGTAAAATGAACAGACAGCTCTAAGGTCCTGATAGCTCTGAGCTCTAAGGCTCAGTGGTTCAGCCCAGCAGGTCTGTCACGTGTACATATGCATGTGTGGGTGTGCAGTGCACACACACGCCCAAGGCTTGGCTATGCTTCCTTATCCACCTCACTGTGCCCACCTCATCCCCACAGGTGCCACGTGTGCCATTGTTTTCCCTTTGTGACTCTGAAGGACAGGTGCAGGGGCCGCCTCTGCTACAACTGTGCATGCTGGGTGCTGTCTAAGCACCTCACACATAATGACAGCTCAGTCGCCCAGTGACCCCTGACAGGAGCTGTCCTCACTACCCCACTTTAGAGACAGGGCAATGGAGGCTCAGAGAGGGTGGTGACCTGCCCCAGAATCCACACTTCACCTCCCAGTGGGATAAACCTCGTGCCGTCGAGAGCAAAGAAGTGCAGGCAGTGCCCGGAGCAGGTCTGGAGCCCACTGGGTGGCAGTGGAGAGCCCCTGTTGCTAGAGGACTTCAAGAAGTCAACCCTACTGGGTGACTGTGGGGATGCCAGTCCTCTGTCCCTGCCTCTTCCCTCACCCAGGGGGCTGGGGTCCCGACCTTACCTGCTCTTCCAGCACCTTCACCCGCTGCTGGTGGGTCCATTCTTGGGACTCCAGGGCCTGTGTGGCCTGCGGCCGGGCCCCATGGAGACGCTCTGCCTCTGTGGCCAGGTCCCGCTGGTGCTGAGCTGTCAGGTCCTGGAGCCGCTGGGTGTGGGCCTGCTCCATCTCTGTCATCTGGGCCTGGAGCAAGAACTCGGGCATCTCACTGCTGTCTCTCACTGAGGGCCGCACAGAATCCCAGGGCAGGAGTGCCACAGGGTGTTTCACCTGTCCTTGTGGGCCCCACTACGCTCTGCCGGTGTTGACCTGGCCAGGACTGCCCAGCAGACCTGGGGTTAGGTGCACATGTTCAGCCCGTGGGCCTTGGGTTTGGTTTGGCTGGGCTGGAGACTAAGCCACAGCCTCAGGGTGGGCCTAAAATCTGTTTTCATGGCACCCCAGGTTCCTTTTGGCTGGGCTGGGTGTCCGGAGGGCATCGAAGTTTGATTCTTGCCCATCCTGCCCCCATCCCCTGCTGGTTTCTGAGGATGGGGGTATGTCCAATGTGGACAGGATGAATGAAGCCTCTGAGGCCCCTTCTGTGGGTGTCAGGCCCCTAGGCCTCAGGGGATTCCCTCGCCCCAACACAAGCAGGTAGCAGCCTCTGGCCATGCCCCACAGGCCTCTCTGACCTCCCTCGCCTGGCCCTTGTGCTGCTCTACAGAGCCCGGGCCTGGCTCCCACGGGGACTTCAATGTCTCAGAAAGGGCAGGAGCCTTGGGTCCTGGTTCCAGCTCTGCCTGGGGCCTTGGTCTGAGTCTGTATCCATCACATGCAGAAGCTGGTCCAGCCACCCTCCCCATGTGTGCACGTGTGAGATGGAGGTACACCAGCCACCCCTCTGGAACTGACACCCTCCTGGATCCCACCCCAGGTCTGCCCCCAAGCCTGGGGTTCGCAGAGCTCCACTGGCCCAGTTGACCTGCAGCTGCTGATTTTGCCTCAGGGCTCCGTCCACCTCCTGGTGCAGGCTGTTCAGAGACTGGTCCAGCTGCTCCTTCTCAGCCCCCAGCCTCGCCACATCCTCCTCCCTCTTCAGTGTCTCTTGCTCCATCTGCAGAGATCCCAGGAGGCAGAACCTGTGGCCTCCTGGCAGGGAGTGAGGTCAGGCCAGCCCTCCTCTGGGAGCACAGGGATGCCTCTGGGAAGGACTCTGAATTCCCCTAAGAGCTGGCAGCGTCAGGAAGGGCACTGCCCTGGGCCAGGACCCCTGGCCTCACCCAGGTCTATCCAATATCTGCAGCCAGAGTGACAGCTTAAGGAGGAGCATAGGGCCAAGTCCCCACCCAGCTACAGAGCAGCAGATGGCCCCATCAACATCCTCAATGGGGGACTCCCTACATCTTTTAAGGTGACATCCCAGGAGCTACCCCGCAAACCCCTTCTCAGTGTTCCTCCAGGTCCCATGAGCCATGATCGCCTGCACTCTCTGGCACCTGCCTTCTGCTGTTGGCACTCAGGATCTGCTGAGCTCGTACAGGCACAGGCCCTGAGAGCTGGGTACACTTGCTGTCTCAATCCCAACAAACCTGTGGCGTTGGCATCACTATCCCCACCGTCTGTCCTCCTTGTAGGCTGCAGGCTGCCCCAGTGTGCTCCCTCCTTAGTCACCCACTCCCTACCCCATGGGTATAGGTCAGGAGGGATAAGCTGCAGGTTAAAAATCAGGGAAGGTTACCCAGGAAACAGACATTTTCTATGGGAAAGTTGGCAGGGACCTTTTGTTCCCTTGCGAATGGGCCCTCTGGAGGAAAGGATTGAATCTAAGAGTTCTCTCTTACAGAGAGCAGCACTGGGAGAGGAACACCGTCCACCAGCCCCAGACAGCCTGCTTCCAGCGCCCCCAGATGGCCTGGGGCATGCCTCATGGGGGGTTGGTGTGGAAGGGATCCCATGATGTCACAGGCTCATTGGGCCAGGCAGGCGCTGAAGCAGGCCTGGAACCCAGGCCCTGCTCTCCCAACCAGGCTGCCTCCAGGCTCTGCCGTGCCCAGCCCCGAGGGTCCTGCCTGCTGGGGCTGTGTCCACAGGGGTGACAGCCTTGGGCTGGAGTGCCAGGTCAGTCCTCTGTTGGCCCCAATGCCCTCTGTCGGGTGCTGGCCCTGGCCCAGGATTGGGCAGCAGACCTGGGGCTCAGTGCACACACTTGGCACACCACAAACCTGCCCTCTTAGCTTCAGGGCTGGAGCAGGCCTGGTTTCGGGCCCTAAGATAGAGGGGATAACTTGCATGGGTAAAGTTTGTTACAGGGTCAGTGGTTGGAACTTTACAAAAAATAAGGGTTCCTTTCTTCTTCAGGACTGAGAAAAACAGAGAGTCCCCTGCACTGAAAAAGGAAGTCCTGTTTCTTTAAAAATCCAGTTACACTCCTGGAAGTGCATGTTATAAAGAGAAGAGAAAAGTGAAATCCAAAATAAATAAACGGCCACATCCGGGTTTCCCCTCCTGAGACACCAATAAAGGGTTTATGGGTTTGTGGGCCCCTCACAGCTGACCTCCTGGAACTCATTAGCTGTTCCTTCCCTCCCCCTCCTCAGGCTCCAGGGACTCGCGGCGGGCACTGTGCCCACAGCTGGCTCTGCGTCCCTGGGCAGTGCTGTCGCAACCAGGGCTGATGCAAGCCCCCTGTTCCTCCACCCCCAGCAGCGTCCACGGGAGGCCCCAACACCCTGGCTCCATGGCGCTGGGCCCCCTTCAGTAATAGCAGCAGGGGCTGGTGACTGGACCCCATTGGCTGGCCCTACTCTGGAGGGCAGGTGGTCCTTTGTGGACAAGCTGGCTGGTGGCTTTCGTGACTGTCCTGACCTGCTGGCCCCTGTCCCCTGGGCAGGCTGGGCTGCGGGGCCTTCTGCAGGTGGCAGTGAGTCCTTGGGAAGGGCCACCCTGCTCTGGGGTTCACCCCTGAGGCCTCAGCACCTGCCTTCCCCACTTCACAGATGGGGGCACTGACCCTGCAGGGGCCAGCTCAGCAGATGCCATCCTCCCCTCCCCCATCCTGAGTGCCCGTCATCCTTCCAGCTGCCTCCTCTGGAGCCCCGTCCCACTCTGGGGCCCCCTGCCTACTCCCAGAAGGGGGCTGTGAGGGCATCAGAACCCTGGGCCCACAGCTGGTGCAGCCCGCTCTGCAGGGCCAGCCTGGGTGGCTGTGTGGGCACCTTCCCTGTTCCTGCAGGGCCTCAGCAGCACACAGCAGAGGGACAAGGGGCTGTCCCCCAGGTTCCACGGATGGAAGTCCAAAGACACCTGCCCTTCCCACCCCTCCCCCTGTGCCATCCAGCCTGGGATGGTGAACAAACTTCCCAAGGAGAACAAGCTCGAGCCCCCCAGGACGCTGGAGGTGGGAGCTTGTGGATGGGTTGTGGAGCCGGCAACACCGGCTTGGCTTTCCAGGCCTGTCCCTACAGCTGGGTGACCCACAGGTTACCTTGACCTCTGGCTCTCCTTGATCTCGGCGGCCACTCTGAGGCTGCATGAGCAAGGGTGGCAGGAGAGTAGCTGGGAGGGGGTGGGTGTGGGGCTCTGGGGTCAAGGGGCCATGAGGAGGCCTGGGTAGTGGGCAACAGGGCCCAGGGATGCCGAGCTGGAGGCAGCCCCTCCAAAAGCGTCCGGTCCAGAGGGAGGTGGGCACAGCTTCCGCGGGGACTCTGGCCTCAGGCCACCAGGACTACCCCACCCTGCACCTTGGACCCACAGGGTGGGTGGGAGCTGTGCCCATGTGCCCATGTGATGCACCACCCTCTCCACTCAGCCCCGTTTGTGAGCCAGTCGCCGTGCAGGACACTGACGGTGCCCTGGAGTCATTTAAACAACCCATGCTGTAGAAAGGGCAGTGTCCAGCCCTGAAGCCCTGGAGAGCCACCATGTCCCCATCAGGGAGGAGCCCAACTGTGCAGACAGCTTGAGAGGCCGGCATCAAGGAGAGGAGGATGAACAGAAAGAGGGATCGGTGTGAGGCCACCCCGTGGGCTGGGACCATGTGCCCACTCTGCCCTCACCTGCCAGGTGGGGGCCCTGCATGCACCCAGACCCTGCTGTGGGGGGCAGCGAGACCCCCAGTGTGAGTGCCTGGGTGTGTGTGGAGTGAGTGCCTGGGTGTGTGTGCTGGGTGTGTGGAGTGAGTGCCTGGGTGTGTGTGGAGTGCCTGGGTGAGTGTGGAGTGCCTGGGTGTGTGTGTGGAGTGAGTGCCTGGGTGTGTGTGGAGTGAGTGCCTGGGTGTGTGTGGAGTGAGTGCCTGGGTGTGTGTGCTGGGTGTGTGGAGTGAGTGCCTGGGTGTGTGTGGAGTGCCTGGGTGTGTGTGGAGTGAGTGCCTGGGTGTGTGTGTGGAGTGAGTGCCTGGGTGTGTGTGGAGTGAGTGCCTGGGTGTGTGTGGAGTGAGTGCCTGGGTGTGTGTGGAGTGAGTGCCTGGGTGTGTGTGGAGTGGGTGCCTGGGTGTGTGTGTGGAGTGAGTGCCTGGGTGTGTGTGGAGTGAGTGCCTGGGTGTGTGTGGAGTGGGTGCCTGGGTGTGTGTGGAGTGAGTGCCTGGGTGTATGTGGAGTGGGTGCCTGGGTGTGTGTGGAGTGGGTGCCTGGGTGTGTGTGTGGAGTGAGTGCCTGGGTGTGTGTGGAGTGAGTGCCTGGGTGTGTGTGGAGTGAGTGCCTGGGTGTGTGTGTGGAGTGCCTGGGTGTGTGTGGAGTGAGTGCCTGGGTGTGTGTGGAGTGGGTGCCTGGGTGTGTGTGGAGTGGGTGCCTGGGTGTGTGTGGAGTGAGTGCCTGGGTGTGTGTGGAGTGGCTGCCTGGGTGTGTGTGGAGTGCCTGGGTGTGTGTGTGTGGAGTGCCTGGGTGTGTGTGTGTGGAGTGAGTGCCTGGGTGTGTGTGGAGTGCCTGGGTGTGTGTGTGTGTGGAGTGCCTGGGTGTGTGTGTGGAGTGAGTGCCTGGGTGTGTGTGTGGAGTGCCTGGGTGTGTGTGTGGAGTGAGTGCCTGGGTGTGTGTGTGTGTGTGGAGTGAGTGCCTGGGTGTGTGTGTGGAGTGAGTGCCTGGGTGTGTGTGCTGGGTGTGTGGAGTGAGTGCCTGGGTGTGTGTGCTGGGTGTGTGGAGTGAGTGCCTGGGTGTGTGTGTGGAATGAGTGCCTGGGTGTGTGTGGAGTGAGTGCCTGGGTGTGTGTGTGTGGAGTGAGTGCCTGGGTGTGTGTGTGGAGTGAGTGCCTGGGTGTGTGTGTGTGGAGTGAGTGCCTGGGTGTGTGTGTGGAGTGAGTGCCTGGGTGTGTGTGTGTGGAGTGAGTGCCTGGGTGTGTGTGTGGAGTGAGTGCCTGGGTGTGTGTGTGTGGAGTGAGTGCCTGGGTGTGTGTGTGTGGAGTGAGTGCCTGGGTGTGTGTGTGGAGTGAGTGCCTGGGTGTGTGTGTGTGGAGTGAGTGCCTGGGTGTGTGTGTGGAGTGCCTGGGTGTGTGTGTGGAGTGAGTGCCTGGGTGTGTGTGCTGGGTGTGTGGAGTGAGTGCCTGGGTGTGTGTGCTGGGTGTGTGGAGTGAGTGCCTGGGTGTGTGTGTGGAATGAGTGCCTGGGTGTGTGTGGAGTGAGTGCCTGGGTGTGTGTGTGTGGAGTGCCTGGGTGTGTGTGTGGAGTGAGTGCCTGGGTGTGTGTGTGTGGAGTGACTGCCTGGGTGTGTGTGTGGAGTGAGTGCCTGGGTGTGTGTGTGTGGAGTGAGTGCCTGGGTGTGTGTGTGTGGAGTGCCTGGGTGTGTGTGTGTGGAGTGCCTGGGTGTGTGTGGAGTGAGTGCCTGGGTGTGTGTGTGTGGAGTGAGTGCCTGGGTGTGTGTGTGTGGAGTGAGTGCCTGGGTGTGTGGAGTGAGTGCCTGGGTGTGTGTGGAGTGAGTGCCTGGGTGTGTGTGTGGAGTGGCTGCCTGGGTGTGTGTGGAGTGCCTGGGTGTGTGTGGAGTGAGTGCCTGGGTGTGTGTGTGTGGAGTGAGTGCCTGGGTGTGTGTGTGTGGAGTGAGTGCCTGGGTGTGTGTGCTGGGTGTGTGTGGAGTGAGTGCCTGGGTGTGTGTGGAGTGAGTGCCTGGGTGTGTGTGTGGAGTGAGTGCCTGGGTGTGTGTGCTGGGTGTGTGGAGTGAGTGCCTGGGTGTGTGTGTGTGGAGTGAGTGCCTGGGTGTTTGTGTGGAGTGAGTGCCTGGGTGTGTGTGTGGAGTGAGTGCCTGGGTGTGTGTGTGTGGAGTGAGTGCCTGGGTGTGTGTGTGGAGTGAGTGCCTGGGTGTGTGTGTGTGGAGTGAGTGCCTGGGTGTGTGTGGAGTGAGTGCCTGGGTGTGTGTGTGTGGAGTGAGTGCCTGGGTGTGTGTGTGGAGTGAGTGCCTGGGTGTGTGTGGAGTGAGTGTGCCTGGGTGTGTGTGTGGAGTGAGTGTGCCTGGGTGTGTGTGTGGAGTGAGTGCCTGGGTGTGTGTGTGTGGAGTGAGTGCCTGGGTGTGTGTGTGTGGAGTGAGTGCCTGGGTGTGTGTGTGTGGAGTGCCTGGGTGTGTGTGGAGTGAGTGCTTGGGTGTGTGTGGAATGCTCACAGAGGACAAGAGAGCTGCCTCTCAGGTGATGGGGAGGGGGTGCTGTACATAGCAGGCTCCTCCTCGGTGGGCCCAGAGTGACGGCTGGGGTGCAGGCTCCCAGAAGCTCTGCCTGCTTCCTGGAATGCCATTTCCTCTTTATTGGGCTGTTTCCCTATCAGTCGACCTGGCGGCTGTGCGCCCCTCATCTCCCCGCGAATGGTTCTGCTCCGTCTGGTTTCATGCGTGGGAGCCAGGTCCACCTGCGTCCAGGGGCCGAGCTCAGTGGCCAGGACCACCGGATCACCCACCCGATAGCAGGGTGCCTCCACCTGGCCTCACCTCTGCGGCCCACCCCTGGACACAGTGGTCTACGTTTGTCTGACCTTTGGGCTTGGAAACCCTGTCTTGCACCGGGGAGGCGGGGGGATGACAGGAGTGGGTGATGACCGTCACTTCACCCCTTGACCACTGAGCTCTTCCTGGTCTCTCACCCTGTCTGCCCAGGCCCTACCGGGAGCTCAGGGGCCACTATCCTTGTGAGCGTTGAGAGGGGAGGTTGTGGGGCACCTGCACAGACTGGCCCACCTGTTGCTCCAGCAGCAGGGCACACCCCTGGGGAGGGGCTATCTCCACCATGAGCAGGGGCCTCTGGGGCTCTGGGGTGTGTGATGTGTCAGGCCACTCGGTTTCCAGCAAAGCTGGGCTCAGACACCGGAGACAAAGCCGGGGATTTGCCCCCACCCATGGTGCCTCGCCAGGGAGAGCCAAGGCAGGGTGCACACGACACCACTGGCAGGGCTGTGGCCACCTGCGGGCGTCCTGACCCTGAGCTTAGTACCACCCCGCCGGCAGGTGAGGACACAGAAGCATGCGTGGGCCAGCGCCTCGCCCAGCCGCGCCCCTGCGGACCCCAGCCAGGAGCTCCTCCTTCCTCTCTAAGGACCACCGCTGCCGCCTACCTGTGCGAGCTGAGCGCGCAGCGCCGCGAGCTCCCCCTGCAGACGCGCCCGCTCGGTGCGCAGCGCCGCCGTCTGCTCCTGCAGGACGCGCCTCTCCGCATGCGCCTCGGCCGCCTCCTGCCCGCCGCTGAGCCTCTGCGGCCTGCAGAGCACCTGGGCCGAAGACGCTGGGCGTGGGCCAGGGATTGGGAGGGCCCGAGTTTCTGAGAGCGGGGTCGTTCCATCTGAGGCTGGCTCTGGCCTCAACTTATTTTCTCCTAAACGGCGTGTCCACAGCTGACTCCTCTGTTGTAGGGGTGCTTACTGTACGGCAAGAAATCCAGCCCCCTCACTCCCTGTGGGCCCCTCCAGCCTCAGTTTCCCCATCTGTCAGCGGGGGACTGGATGGTGCCTGGGTCTGTGCAGGCCTGCTCACCTGCTTCCAGCATCTCTCTAGGCCTCCCTTCATGTTGAGGGACTGATTCTGCAAAGGACCACAGGGCCTCTTCCCTGTAGGCCTGTTCACCGCCTCCTGGTGACAGCGTACCCTGCCCTCCTGGTCACCCTCACCTGTCGCAGGGGCTCCAGCGATCCCTCAGCCTTCTGGCACCTGTGCTCCAAGTTGGTGAGCTGTTCTTCCAGCAGCTTCCCCTGCTTGGCCAGGCCTTGGCTGTGCCTCCTGCTCTCTTCAAGAGCCTGGCGCAGCGTTTCCAGTTGCTCCTGGGGGTAAGGAGACACAGGGCCCACCTGGAGACACTGGGGGTGGGAGGCCCTGCAGGGAAACCCTGGCCTCAGGGCATCTGCCTAGACCGTCTGGCAGGACCGTATCGCTGGGATGAAAACAGCAAGAATGTGGTTAAGGACAACCTGAACTGCGTTGATCAGGTGGTTGTGTTTGCAATGTAACCTCAAAGGTGTGGACCCCCAGGAAGCCTGAGACGAAAATCCTGGGGGTCTGGTCTAGCGTGGGCAAAGGCTTGGGCTTGGCAGGTTCTCTGCTGCAGCCAGTGGTCTCAGAGGGCACATCAGTGGCATCCCTGCCCTGCCTCCAGCCTTGGTGGCTCCTACTGCCCTTGGGATAAAGCCTGAGGTGACCCTCCCCAAGGCTCCTGGAGCCTGTTCGGCTCAGGCCCTGCTTGCCCCTTCTGCCATCACACTGCATGTTCTTCTGCTTCAGCTCCCACCTGGGGACATGGCTAGTCCCAAACTGAGCTCAGGAGCTCCAGAGTCCGTGAAGCTGGGATGGCCCATGATCCCCGCTGTGTCCCTCACCCCTGCGCCCTCTTCTCAGCCCCTCTGCCTTCAGCCTGTCCAAACCACCATCATCCACTTGGGACCAGTGACAGCCCTTCAGTTTCCTCACTGTCCCCAGGTGCCACCCCATGATGGATGAGGGTGCATTTCACTTGACTATCATCGGCCATGCCACTGCCTTGCTCTGGGCCTGTGGTGCTCCCAGCTGCCCCCAGGACACTGCCCGGGGAACTCGCCATCCCTTCGGTCACATGCACCTGCTGCCCTCTGTGCACAGCCTCCCCGCTGGCACCCCCACCCTACGCTGCTGCCTCCTCCTCCTGCTTGCAGGAATCCTGCCCCCCTGTCATCCCAGGAGGGAGGATGGCACCCGAGGTGTCCCCTGAGCCCCAGAGCTGGCAGCTGTTGGGCCTTGAGAGGACCCCAGACGTGTGAAGGAGACTGCAAGGCGCCCGTCATTGGAAGCTTGTTGACTGAAAGTTGGCCTGGTCAGGTCTTGATGAGCCCCCAGCCCTTGCACCTTCCTGAGGGTTTTGTGGGAGAAATGGCCAGCTCCTTCTGGGGTGGCCGGATTCTGAAAACACTTTTTTTTTTGGTCCGACACTTTGTTACTTTAAAAAAGGAAAAGAAGGAAGACAATGCTTGTACCTCAGACTGTGATGCTTCACCCTTTGTGCAATTTTGAAAATTATAATTTTCTATATAATTTTCCAGTAGAAAAGCAGAAGTTTTCTGCAAATATGGCTTAAATATTTCATGGCAGTTTTAAGAGGTCCCAAACCTCTTGTAATGACTCAGCTTTTATGGAATTTGAATGAACCGTAATAATTGAGTGGTTCTCCTTTAATCACAGCCCCACTGGCCCCAGTTAGTTGCTCTCATCTCTTGTGTCCCTTTGGCTCTAAATCCTGATGCTGTGTGAGAGGGAGGCTGGCAAAACAAACCTTGAAAATGTGGATTCTGAGGGCTTAAGTAGCTACAGGAAAGAACCCCAGCCCTTCTCCCCCAGAGCTGAGTGCTCAGGGATGAGCCTGGGCTCCAGAGGCTCCTATCCCAGAGACTGAGCAGGGATGAGCCTGGGCTCCAGAGGCTCCTATCCCAGAGACTGAGCAGGGATGAGCCTGGGCTCCAGAGGCTCCTACCCCAGAGCCTGAGCAGGGATGAGCCTGGGCTCCTGAGGCCCCTACCCCAGAGACTGAGCAGGGATGAGCCTGGGCTCCAGAGGCTCCTACCCGAGAGACTGAGCAGGGATGAGCCTGGGCTCTAGAGGCTCCTATCCCAGAGACTGAGCAGGGATGAGCCTGGGCTCCAGAGGCTCCTATCCCAGAGACTGAGCAGGGATGAGCCTGGGCTCCAGAGGCTCCTACCCCAGAGCCTGAGCAGGGATGAGCCTGGGCTCCTGAGGCCCCTACCCCAGAGACTGAGCAGGGATGAGCCTGGGCTCCAGAGGCTCCTACCCCAGAGACTGAGCAGGGATGAGCCTGGGCTCTAGAGGCTCCTATCCCAGAGACTGAGCAGGGATGAGCCTGGGCTCTAGAGGCTCCTATCCCAGAGACTGAGCAGGGATGAGCCTGGGCTCCAGAGGCTCCTACCCCAGAGACTGAGCAGGGATGAGCCTGGGCTCCAGGGGCTCTTACCCCAGAGCCTGAACAGGGATGAGCCTGGGCTCCAGAGGCTCCTACCCCAGAGACTGAGCAGGGATGAGCCTGGGCTCCAGGGGCTCCTACCCCAGAGCCTGAGCAGGGATGAGCCTGGGCTCCAGGGGCTCTTACCCCAGAGCCTGAACAGGGATGAGCCTGGGCTCCAGAGGCTCCTACCCCAGAGACTGAGCAGGGATGAGCCTGGGCTCCAGGGGCTCCTACCCCAGAGCCTGAGCAGGGATGAGCCTGGGCTCTAGAGGCTCCTACCCCAGAGCCTGAGCAGGGATGAGCCTGGGCTCCAGAGGCTCCTACCCCAGAGACTGAGCAGGGATGAGCCTGGGCTCTAGAGGCTCCTATCCCAGAGACTGAGCAGGGATGAGCCTGGGCTCCAGAGGCTCCTATCCCAGAGACTGAGCAGGGATGAGCCTGGGCTCCAGAGGCTCCTACCCCTGAGCCTGAGCAGGGATGAGCCTGGGCTCCAGAGGCTCCTACCCCAGAGACTGAGCAGGGATGAGCCTGGGCTCCAGGGGCTCTTACCCCAGAGCCTGAACAGGGATGAGCCTGGGCTCCAGAGGCTCCTACCCCAGAGACTGAGCAGGGATGAGCCTGGGCTCCAGGGGCTCCTACCCCAGAGCCTGAGCAGGGATGAGCCTGGGCTCTAGAGGCTCCTACCCCAGAGACTGAGCAGGGATGAGCCTGGGCTCCAGAGGCTCCTATCCCAGAGACTGAGCAGGGATGAGCCTGGGCTCCAGAGGCTCCTACCCCAGAGACTGAGCAGGGATGAGCCTGGGCTCCAGAGGTCCTACCCCTGAGCCTGAGCAGGGATGAACCTGGGCTCCAGAGGCTCCTACCCCAGAGACTGAGCAGGGATGAGCCTGGGCTCTAGAGGCTCCTATCCCAGAGACTTAGCAGGGAGGAGCCTGGGCTCCAGAGGCTCCTACCCCAGAGACTGAGCAGGGATGAGCCTGGGCTCCTGAGGCTCCTACCCCAGAGCCTGAGCAGGGATGAGCCTGGGCTCTAGAGGCTCCTACCCCAGAGACTGAGCAGGGATGAGCCTGGGCTCTAGAGGCTCCTATCCCAGAGACTGAGCAGGGATGAGCCTGGGCTCCTGAGGCTCCTACCCCAGAGACTGAGCAGGGATGAGCCTGGGCTCTAGAGGCTCCTACCCCAGAGACTGAGCAGGGATGAGCCTGGGCTCCAGAGGCTCCTACCCCAGAGCCTGAGCAGGGATGAGCCTGGGCTCTAGAGGCTCCTATCCCAGAGACTGAGCAGGGATGAGCCTGGGCTCCAGAGGCTCCTACCCCAGAGACTGAGCAGGGATGAGCCTGGGCTCCAGGGGCTCTTACCCCAGAGCCTGAACAGGGATGAGCCTGGGCTCCAGAGGCTCCTACCCCAGAGAATGAGCAGGGATGAGCCTGGGCTCCAGAGGCTCCTACCCCAGAGCCTGAGCAGGGATGAGCCTGGGCTCTAGAGGCTCCTATCCCAGAGACTGAGCAGGGATGAGCCTGGGCTCCAGAGGCTCCTACCCCAGAGACTGAGCAGGGATGAGCCTGGGCTCCTGAGGCTCCTACCCCAGAGCTGAGTGCTCAGGGATGAGCCTGGGCTCCAGAGGCTCCTACCCCAGAGCCTGAGCAGGGATGAGCTTGGGCTCCAGAGGCTCCTACCCCAGAGACTGAGCAGGGGAGAGCCTGGGCTCCAGAGGCTCCTACCTCAGAGCCTGAGCAGGGATGAGCCTGGGCTCCTGAGGCTCCTACCCCAGAGCCTGAACAGGGATGAGCCTGGGCTCCAGAGGCTCCTACCCCAGAGCCTGAGCAGGGATAAGCCTGGGCTCCAGAGGCTCCTACCCCAGAGACTGAGCAGGGGAGAGCCTGGGCTCCAGAGGCTCCTACCCCAGAGCCTGAGCAGGGATGAGCCTGGGCTCCTGAGGCTCCTACCCCAGAGCCTGAGCAGGGATGAGCCTGGGCTCCAGAGGCTCCTATCCCAGAGACTGAGCAGGGGAGAGCCTGGGATCCAGAGGCTCCTACCCCAGAGCCTCAGCAGGGATGAGCCTGGGCTCCTGAGGCTCCTACCCCAGAGCCTGAGCAGGGATGAGCCTGGGCTCCAGAGGCTCCTACCCCAGAGACTGAGCAGGGGAGAGCCTGGGCTCCAGAGGCTCCTACCCCAGAGCCTGAGCAGGGATGAGCCTGGGCTCCTGAGGCTCCTACCCCAGAGCCTGAGCAGGGATGAGCCTGGGCTTGGAGCCAGCATGTGTGGCTCCAGTGTCAGTCTCCCCATCTGGGGCATGGGTATGATGCAGTCTCACAGGGGTCTCGTTGAGACCAAAAGAAGGCTGGGGCCAGGCGCTGTGGCTCATTCCTGTAATCCCAGCACTTTGGGAGGCTGAGATGGGCAGATTTTCTGAGGTCAGGAGTTCGAGACCAGCCTGGACAACACGATGAAGCCCCATTCCTACTAAAAATACAAAAAATTAGCCGGGTGTGGTCGTGGGCGCCTGTAATCTCAGCTACTTGGGAAGCTGAGGCAGGAGAATCACTTGAACCTGGGAGGCAGAGGTTGCAATGAACCAAGACCGCGCCACTGCACTCCAGCCTGGGCAACGAGAGCAAAACTCTGTCTCAAAAAAAAAAAAAAAAAAAGCAGGCTGGTCGGATGCTGGATTCTGAGATGCCCCCAGGGAAGCTGTTACAAATGAAGGGCTTGCATGGAAGGCTGGGAGTGAAGGCTGGGAAATATTTGAACAGGAGCAGAAGGGACAAAGGCCTCGTTAAGCGTCCTGCCGGCTGCACAGAGAAGGACAGGACAGGTCACAAACACTCGCCAAATCCATCCTTTGGGTTCTGGAATTCGGGTCCTCAGCCTCATACCCATTTATCCACTGGGCGACAATAGGCCAATTCGATTGCCCACTGGCAGGTATCCCCTGGTCTCCCTGCACTGGCGAGCTGCCCCATCCTGCCCTCAGACCAGTCACAGGACAGAGTTAGCTCTGGACAGTCCTCAGATACAAGGGGATCGGAGCCCTTCACTCCACACAGTGGGACTCTGGGGCCAGACAGAGGGCAGGGTCTGGTGCCAGTTCATGGTGGCAGGGCCTCCTCTGGACTCTGGCCTGCCCTGCTGCCTCTGCATCTATTCTACCAGCCTCTCCTGCTTTGACCATACTAGCATTATAGCCTATTGTACTATTCACTTTCAAAATTTTCTTGGAAAATCTCAAACATCTATTCTTTCCTGTAAACTTTGTAATCAGTTTGTCCAGTATTCTCTAAACACATCACAAACAAATAGACAAAACCAAACCAAAAAAGCAAACGACCAATAAACAACTGACAAAGCAGGAGCATAAACAAAGATGCACCCAGACGCTGATCAAAAGAAAACTGTCATCCCTGCCCAAAGCCACAGCCTCTCCAGGAAGATGACGTAAGCAACAAAAAGTGGCACAAACATGCACTCATGCTTTCAAATAACCCCCAAATTTAAGAAGAAATAAAAATGGAAACTTCTAGAAAACTGGTAAAAAGGAAAAGAACTCACATCAAAAACTGATGGGACACGTACCAAACCACAATTAGGGAAAATGGGATCACATTAAATGCTCTTACTATTAAAGAGAAAGCCCAAGCATAAACAAATTACTTATTCCTTTCAAGAAATAAGAAAAATTACAACAAAAAGAGGGTGTTGGCTGGATGTGGTGGCTCATGCCTGTAATCCCAGCACTTTGGGAGGCTGAGGTGGGTGGATCACTTGAGCTCAGGAGTTTGAGACTAGCCTAGGCAACACGGTTTAACACCATCTCTACAAAAAAAAAAAAGAAAAGAAAAGGAAAGAAAAAAAATACAAAAGTTAGCCAGGTGTAGTGGCATGTGCCTGTAGTCCCAGCTACTCAAGAGGCTGAAGTGGGAGGATCGCTTGAGCCCAGGAGGTAGAGACTGCAGTGAGCCGAAATCATGCCACTGCACTCTAGCCTGGGTGACAGAGCAAGACCCTCAAAAAAAAAAAAAAAGTAAACTAAAAATAAAAATAGAGTGTTCCTAGAAATAAAAGCTGAAATCAATAAACTAAACAAAAATAAAAGAAGAGATACATTGATTCTTTGAAAAGAGGAATAAAACATGAACCGTTGGCAAATCAGATTAAGGGAAAGAAACAAATCTCCAACACGAAGGACAGAAACAGATATAACTCCACATGTAAATAAGGTACAACTACGCATATAAAGCAGGTGTAACTGCTGACAAGACCATGTATATAACGAAGATGATGCTAAGCAGACGTATGTGCAGGTCTTTGGCAATGTATTGAATGTGTAAGATGAGTTACACTCCCACAGGGCAAAACTGACCCGAGAAGAAATGGAAAACGAAAGCAGACCCTTGACGGAAAAGAGATTGGAAAGGGAATTAAAGTGTATTCTTTATGATGACAGCTGCGGAATATGTACAGGGGAGTTCAATGAACCTCTCAAGAAAAGTTATTTTGAGTGTTCCAGGTGATGGAAAAAGTGGAAAGCCCACCAACTCATTTTATAAAATAATACAATTTTCTTAACACAAATAAATCTGAAAACTATGTCACCATAAAGGAATTACAGATGCAAAAATTCTTGACAAAACACTGAAAGTAATCAAGTCTGACTGTGGCTCAGTGTCCACCTTGTGGGCCATGCCGGCCCTAAGCTGCTCTGCTAGCTGTGGGCATATGTGGACCCTGGAAACTTTTAGAACCTGTGACTGACGCTGAGTTGAGCCCCCACAGGCGGGTGACCTGCAAGGCTGGCACTGGGGATGTGGGGAGCTGGGGGGGTGGGTGTGGCACGTGGGCACAGCGGGGGAAGGAAGCCTGGGCAAGAGTCCAAGAACGCCGTGAGCTTCCCTGAGCCACGGAGGCTGTGACTGGGCGCCAGTCCAAGGGTGGCATGGGGGGCCTTTCTGAGCGGGCATGAGGCTGTGGGTGATGCTGAGTGAGTGCCAGGCCTCCCGCCTGCTCAGAGACCTGGCCAGCTACTTGGGCACTGCTGCTGCGTTCCGTGCGTGTCCTGACACCACGGGCTGGTCCTGCACGGCTGTTCTATTGAATTCCCAGGGTAGCCTTGGAAACGGGGAGGGATTTGCTCTCAAACAAGAATCTTACTGTTTGCATAGCACAGCCTACCATTTAATTAGAAAAATATGTTTTTAATTAACTTTCTCTTGACAAACACATCGGCTTATGTGAAACAGGGGAAAAACCAACCCATGAAAGCAAAAGAAGTTGTGTCAAAGGCAGAGCTGGCTCTAGACTGTGCCGGGAGCTTGGCAGAGCCAGGAGAGGCACCAGGCCTGCCCTACTGGACCCTAGCACCCCCCTGCTCAGCAAGGGGCATGGGGCAGCAGGGAGCATGGCTATGTTCCCAGCCTCCTGGCTGGCTAGAAAATTTCAACCCTGAGCTCTCTGCCTGGGTTTGCTGTGTGTCAAAAGCGGGGGCCTCTGGTGACTTAGGTGTGTCTGAATCCAGAAACCTATCACAATGACTAATAGATTACAAAAAGTTGGGAAAAACTTTCCTCAGAGCTGGAGACCAGGGACTTGGAGGACTCCCGAGGGCAGATGAAACCAACTTGGCCTAAAAATGGGTGAAATAGTAATTGCCAGAATTGTAAGAAAACATTGACACCATAATGATAGATTTTAGCACATTTCACTAAAAAAGTTGAGCAAATTCTAGACCAAGCAGAAAAATGCATACAGACAAAGGTCTGATCAATGTCAGAGATGTCCTCTGCACTCATGTGTGGAGACCCAAAGTTGGACCCCCATGCCCCCATACCCTGACTCAGAAGGGCGAGGGCTGGAGGGAGCTGCAGGGGTGTTGGGGAGGCAACTCTGTACTACCAGGACCTCAGGGAAGAGGGTTGCTGTGGCTGGGGGACCCGGGGAGCCCTCCATCCCTGTGAGGCAAGCAGCTGGGGAGGTGAAGGACCGCACCGTGACCGTGCACCGGAGAGCGCTGCTCCCACCCCGCCCACTTCAGGAACAGAACAGCTCCGGGAGGGCCAGAACTCCACTGCTGGCTCCCCACATTCCCCATGGCTCCCTGTGGCTGCGGGATCTTGGAACCCTTCTCTCTGCCTTTCTTTTGAGCCTGAAATATTTGGATGGGGACACATAAAGTCCCTGATGTGTTCCTCTCCACTCCCAACTTCAAACGAGGCCAGAACTCCTTTCTTTAAAGACATGCAAAGGAAAAAAAATCACAAAACTAGTATCCACTGGGGTTTGAGAAAATAAAGTCGATCTGAGGAATCAGATCTGAGAGTCTCTAATTAAACAGAGAAGTGAGCTACTGACACACACCAGAAGATGGTAACTAGTGTTCTCAAGGTGAGGACAGGGCAGGGGTCTTGAGGTGGACAATCCAAAATGAAAACTCAGGCCGAACGAGGCCACCGTGGGGACAGGAGCAGCAGATGAGATGCGGCAGATCCTGAGATTAGCTGAGTGGGAGTACGACCTGAAATTCTCCTGGGACCTTGGGGAAAACCGAGATGACAAGGAGAAATTCAAGACTGAAGCCAGGAGGACAGGTCCAGGGGATCAGTATTGGGATGCTGAGAATTCCAGGACAAAAGAACAGAGAAGAGGGAGAAGGAGAAGAGATGTTTTTTTACCGTGGAAGGAACCTCTATAACCAGAAGGTAGATTTGATTCTGCAAGTAGGGAGGGTTTGCCGGGGTAGGTAAAAATAATGAAAGGGGCCGACATGCCCACATTTTGGTGACATTTTTGAATTTCAAAAACAAGGAGGCCTCTGGCTGCCACTCTGGAAAAAGCACTGACAAGAAAAACACAAAGAACCCAGAGAATCCGCACATTTCTTGAACCCATCTGAACTCAAGGTCAGAGGCAAACAAGGAGCCTGGAATCGAATGAAAACCAGGCCCCTCCAGGAGAGATGCCATGAGCGGCCCCACCCATCAAACCAGCGGCATGGATTCACCAAAGCTGGTAACACGTTGCTCGGACCCATGTGGCAGGCAGAGCCCTCAGAGGGCCCTGTGAGCTCTGGCCCTGACGTTATCCTGTGATTACATTGGATTCATGGCGAGGGGACTTTGTGGATGTGAAGAGTTGACTCTGAGTTAAGCAAAGGGTGACCACCCAGGTGGGTCTCACCCACTCACGCACACCCTCGGGTGTCGGCAGAAGGGAGCCATGAGGTGTGAGGCACGTGGAGATGGGGGGCGTGGGGTGCAGGCGCTGCTGCCACACTGTGGCACAGCCAAGGAAGCCCCTGGCTAGGAGTGGGGAGCCCTTGGCCGACCGCCCAGAAATGAGGCTCAGCCCGACAACGCAAAGAGCTGGACTCGCCATGCTGGGATGAGCCCAGATGCCCCCAGAAGCACCTGGATGAGCCCAGAGGAGGACTCTTCCCCATGGCCTCGGGTGGCCCAGCCTACCCCATGACTGTGAGACCCAGAGGGGAGACGCCAGTCACACCATGCCAAGCTTCTCACCTATGGGACTGGGGGCTCAAAAGTGGGGTTAAGTCATCAGTAATTTGTTGCAAAAAGTAGTGCACCAGGTGTGGACTGCTGTGGGTAGAGAGCCCTGGGGTCCACAGACACCAAGAGAAGTTCAACCTACAGGCAGGAGAGCCCAGAGCCCCCCTGGGGAGCAGGTTTGGAAGAGGGGATTTCCAGAGCAGGAAATTCTAAGGAACAAAAGTCTTAGCTCCTAGGGCGCAGGTGGAAGCAGTGCAGCTGGGAAGGGAAGGGACAAGACCCTCGGCCCCTGGAGGGGGCAGGGCGCTGTCCTGGCCCAGCCATAAGATGCCCTGGATGCAAATGCTAAGGGAAAAGAGGATGAATAAATCATCCCTGCCACGCAAGACAGGACAGGCAGGAAAGACACACAGAAAGGAGAAAGTGTCCTATGAACAACCTAAGGAAAAACAGAGCATGGGTTACCACAAAACTTCTACATGGGACAAATTCCCCCAGAAGAGGCAGAGACTCTAAGGTGAGATTGAAACCAGAGCCAGGCTGATGAAATGAAGGCTGAAACCACAAACACCAAAAAAGCAGAGGCCAAGAGGAAGACAAACAGCAGTCACAGGACATGCAGGCCACTCAGGAAAAGTTAACCGAGAAACTTCAAATTCGAAGAGTCAAGAAATCTAGAAGTCAAATACCCTTGGAAATAAAAGGAGACATTGACAAAAAGAATTGTAGTGGGAAAATTCAACACATCATCCTTAGTTTTGATAAATTCAGGAACTGGATCAAATGTGGCCTATTTGAATAATGCATTTGTAAAGGTTGATTTAAAAGGTGTATTTCAGAACTGGGCACGGTGGCTCACACCTGTAATCCCAGCACTTTGGGAAGCCGAGGCAGGCAGATCATTTAAGGTCAGGAGTTCAAGACCAGCCTGGCCAACATGGTGTGAAACCTGTCTCTACTAAAAATACAAAAAAATTAGGTGTATTGGCGGGTGCCTGTAATCCCGACTACTTGGGAAGCTGAGGCAGGAGAATCACTTGAACCTGGGAGGCGGAGGTTGCTGTGAGCCAAGATGGTGCCACTGCACTCCAGCCTGGGTGACAGAATGAGACTCCGTCTCAAAAAATAAAATAAAATAGAAGGTCTATTTCAAAATGTGTAACCTGTGAGCAGAGCATGTTATTTCTGCATGCATGTGGGAGACATACATGTGACTATACATATAAAATGAAACTTGGCCCAGCTCAGCCCGCTCCAGGTCCCCTGACTTCTCAGGTGCCCCCATCTCCTGGGCATCTCACAAGTCCTGACCCCATCCCTGGCCAGGCCGCCTGGGTCTTTCCACAGGCGTCTCTAGTCTTACTGCCCCAGCAGCTGTCACCAGAAGGGTCTTTCCAAAACAGAAATTTCCAAACTGCTGGCTAATGAGGACCTTGCTCTCTCTGCAGCCTGGCCTCTGCTCTCTGCCCCCTCCCCTCTCTCCTGCAGAAGCCACCTCCTCAGAGGCTCAGGGCCTACTGGGGACTCAGAGCCTGCCTGCTAGTCTGAGTGCTGACAGCCCTCTGGTGGCCTCTGAGGGCCACCAGGCTCCGGGGCTGAGCCCCGCGTGGAACAGCACAGGCCTGGCCGGCTGCCCTTGGGGCCTTTCTGCCAACCTGCAAGGCCGTCCCTCCTGATGGCTCACCCAGGCCTCCCTCATTGGAGGGACACTTGCAGAGGAGTGGCTCCCCGGTCTCTCTGCCCTGTCTTCTCTGCACTGTGCTGGCCCCCTCTTTCCAGAATGGGTTGAGGGACGCCTGGGGGCAGTTGCCCTGGGGAGCCTCAGCCAGGCACGCTGTTCTCTGGCCCCTGGGGCCTGCAAGGGAGCTCTCTGGAGCGGAACAGTTGTCCCCTGGCCCAGTCCTGACAAGAGGATCTCAGGACACCCCGGGGGCTGCTTGGACCTGTGGGGCTGGGCTGGGCCTGGGGCTCCCCACCAGTGCTGAGGACCAAGGCCTGGGCCAGGCCTCCATCCACCACTGCCTGGCCGTTCCATTTCCAGGCCCAGGCTCCTCACCTGAAAACCTCAGACCCAGCGGGCACCTCCCCAGCACAAAGCCTGGCATGTAGGGACACTGACTTCAGCCCTTCCTGAGAGGCCCCTTCTGTGTCTGAGCCACATGGAATGAAAAGTGGTCTTGGAGCAGGACAGTGTGACCATATAAAGAGCCCCAAGGCTGGGCCAGGGCCGCCCCATGCCTGTCACTGTGGCCTCAGCAAGAAGAAAGGGCCTAGACTTGGGGCTTTGCCCCCCACTCGCTGTGCCCCCAGGGCCAAGTCCTCAGTTTCCCCAATCTGTAAAACAAGGGCTAGAACCACCGTAAGGACAGCTCTGCTAAGGACGACCCCAGTCCCGACGACCCCAAAGCCGCCTGCCACAGCCCAGCCTGCACCTCTGCCCCAGGGCCCCACCGGGCTGGCTCCAGCCCTGAACACCCACAGAAGCCCTTGCAGACCCCTCTCTCCCACCTCCCGGCCCTGTGGCCTCCCTGCAGGGTGTGAGGGTGACCGAGAGGCCTTGTTCTTGTGCCCCACCTGGGACCCACCCTGCCGCCTGCCCCACCTGCAGCCGCCGCTTCTCCTGGCCTGCCGCACGCACGCTCGCCAGGTGCTCCAACTCCAGCCTGCGGAGCGCCTCCTTCTGCAGGGCACGTGCTGCCCGGGCGCTGCTCAGCGCGCCCTCCACCCGGCGCTGGCCTGTGGGGCAAGCAGGGTGGCTTGAGGGGCCCCCATGCCCCTCCCAGGTCACAGGCAGGCAATGCAGGGCTCTGTGGACTTGAGTGACTGGCTCCCACGTGGAGGTGGGGGTCCATCCTTGCAGCTCAAGGGTCCTGGGGCTGCCCCAGGGTCCCGGCTTCCCACCCATCCTTCCCTCCTGCCTCTTTCCTTTAATTGAGGGGCAATAAGCAGAGAAACTCGTGAGTGTGAGGCAGTCGGGGGCACAAGGAAGGGGCCTCTCTGAGGGGGTGACGAGGGGCAGGGCCTGCCCGGGGAGAGCCGTGTGGCTGTCTGGGGGAGAGGGTGCCAGGCAGAGGGCACAGCCAGGGCAAAGGCCCCCAGTGGGAACTGCAGGAGGCCAGGGTGGGGCAGGGGGGCAGAGGATGCTGGGGGCCGGATCGGGAGGGCCCTGATGGGCCTGTGGACGTCACTCCTCTGTGCTGGGGAAGTCGCTGCTGAGAACTCCGATGCCAAGCGCTGACCCAGCCTCGCCAGGCCTGGTGGTTTGGGTGTTGCCCCCAGGCTCCCTTCCCACCGAGCTGCCCCAGGGACTGAAAGCTTATAGCTGGCAGCAGTAGGGACATGGTGGTGCCACTCTCACAGCCACTCCCAGGGTGGGCGGGGCAGGGCAAGGGAGGTCACCTTCTTCCGCCTCAGCCAGGGCTTTCTGCAGCTGCCCCACGCGGCTCTGGGCCCGGGCACACCTGCACTCTGCCTCGCTCAGCCGGCTGCTCAGCGTCGCCATCTGGATGCGGGAGTCATCCTGGGCAGAAGGACTGAGGTCAGCGGGGGCAGTCCAGCGGGCGGATGGAGGGCCAAGTTGTCTGCTAGAGGGTCGGGGCCAGCTGGGGCCGCTCACGGTCTGGCCTGCGGGTGTGCAGGGCAGGGCAGTGGGTGGCGTGGGCCGTGGGCTCGGGGAAGGTGTGGGGAAGGTGCAGGGAAGGTGGTCACACTGGGAAGCTGTGCTGACCTGCAGGCCTGGGGAGGTGGAGGCGCCCAGTGAGACTCGGCCTAAAGGGTCCAGGTTTCAAGCACAGGTGTGGTGTGGGAGAGCTGGCAGGTGGCGGCCCACAGCCTGTGGTCAGGGGGACCGGTAGGGGCTGCCCCTGGCGGGACTTGGGGCTGAGTGCAGACGGGACCCTGCCCCCCGGGGCTGGCAGCGGTGGGAGGGTGGGCCCGAAGGGAAGGAGTGTGCACAGAGGACCCCGGCCAGGGCTCAGGGGCTGCCTCTGTCTTTCCCACAGTCCTGCCCACTGGAGTCACCCAGCGAGGTGGGAGGGGGCCGCTCACGGGTGGTTCTGTGGGAGCCCTGAAGCCAGGAGCAGCCACTGGGGAGCTTGGCCCCACCGGAGGGGTCTTTGGGAGCATTGAGGGGAGCTTGCTGGCTCTGTCCTGCAGTTGCCCAGCCCCGGCAGCTCTTCAGGGGTGGCATGAGTTGCAGAATGCCCTACCCTGGGCCCTGGTGGGTGTCACGGCAGGGCCTGGCTCCAGGGGCTTTTCAGCCTGGTATAAGGAAGGGGGCGGCCTCCAGCCACCCAAGGCACTTGGGCTTGGGGGCCATGGTGGTGCTGGTGTTTATCACAACAAACAGGACGGCCTGGACGCTGACCCTCAGACCCAGGGACGCGCGGATGGATGGACAGCAGGTGTTCTTCCCAGAGACCCCCAGGGGGTGCCGCCGTGGGCGGGAGGAACCCAGCCCCCATTACCCGCTCCCGCTGGGCTTCCCGGAGCTTCTGCACAAAGTCCTGCAGGACGTCCTGCACGGTGGCCACATCCATGAGCTCTGAGCTGCGGCCTCCGGGTGTGGGCGAGGGCCATCGGAGGGGCGAGTGGGGCCTGGCTGGGGGGCTGGTACCCTGTTGCCCAGGGAGAGCCTGGGAGCTGTCGGAGCCTGCGGGAGGTGACAGCGGAGGGGTCGTGGACAGGAACACAGTGACAGATACACGCCCTTCCCCTTTCCTCTCTGCTGCCCCAGCCATGGGAGGTTGGGGAGACGGCCACAGGCTCCTACAATTGCCCGTCCGAGTCCCTCACTGTGCGAGCTGTGAGGCCTGAAAGAGAGGTGCCAGGCCAGGGCCTGAGCCGGGAGAGGGGCCCGCCTGCCTCCACTGAGGACTCTGACCTTTGGTAGGGGAACCAGGCTGCTCCGGGGAGGCCCACGGGCTCTGTCTCTGGAGCCCCAGGCCACGGCGGAGTGTGGAGCACAGCCGGCCCAGCTGGGCCTCCGCATCCTGCCTTGCACCCTCAGCCTGGGCCAGCTCCTGCTCCAGGCTGTGGATTCGGTGACAGGCCTGGTCCAGGCGAGCCTGGAGAGCATCAGCCACACCACTGGCTTCCTGCAGCTTCCTGGTGACACTGTGCAGCTCTGCTCGGAGGGTCTGCTCAGCCCCCCGGCTCTCACGGAGGTGCTCCTGGAGCCGCTGTCCATGGGCCTCCCCTGCGGCCTCCACCTCTGCCAACTTCCTCTGCAATCCCAGGACCTGTAGGAGGGATGTTGGGGTGCGCCCGTGGGAGACAGTGAGGAAGTGGGGTGGGCCTCCTCCCTCTGCTCCCCGACGCCCAGCTCCTTCCCTTCTGAGCACAGGCAGCCGTCCCACCTCTTTCCGGGCACCCTCGTGCTTGGCCTCTGCCTCGGCTGCCTGCCTCCGCAGCTCCAGCACCTCCTGCGAGCACTGCGCCTGCAGCTCATGGGCCTCTCCGCTCCTCCTCTGGTTCTCGGCCTTCAGTGTCCTCACCTGGGAGCGTGGGGCCGCACGGACAGGGTCACTGGTCTCTGTGCTGGAACCCAGGCAGCCTCCCTGCCTCCTGCCTCCGCTCACACGTCCCTTGAGAGCAGCTGGCCACACTTAGGGAGGCTTGGGCTAAGGGGCCCCAAAGGACCTTGCCCTGGGAGTTGTCACCCTCAGCCACTCTGTAGACACCTACCTGGGACCTCCTTGGAACCTCCTTGGAGGACCTGGGACAAGGAGGAGGCTCAGGTGGGGCGGGATGGGCACTGATTAGGGAGTGTGGGCAGTGGCTGGGGTGCACTGGAGCCAACTGCCCCGAGGCCGCCATGATAGGAGGGAGCCAGGCCTTGGGGGGACCCGGCTTGCCAGCACCCTGCCCTGCAGAGGCCAAGCCTCCCCTCTAGCCTGCCTGAGTTCCCGAGCGCCACCGGAAGGTGTTGCATGTAGGATACTTCCGTGTGCTGCTGTGCATGGTTCCCTTCCTCCTCGCTAAAGCATTCCTGGTTTTGCCCTCTCCAGGCTTGTCATCTGTGCCCCATGGGGACAGACCCAACCAGGGACCCTGTGAGCCTGAGCAGGGCATGGCCCAAAGTCTGGGGACAGAGCGGTTCAAAGGCGGCAGCAAGGCCAGGGCTGGGGGCTCCCCTGGGAGGAGCTGGGACCCACCAGGCGGGAGGGTGCCTGGATGGATGTTGACCCCTCCCTGCCGCCCTACCTGTCTGTGGAGTTCCCGGAGCTCCTGACGGGCGTCCCCCCGCGCCTGCTCCAGCTCCCACAGGTGGGCCCGCAGTGCACTGGCCTCCTGCTGCAACGCCGCCTGGGCCTCCTCCAGGATGAGCAGCTTCTGCTCCTTCTCCTCCTTGGACCGCTTAAAACTGACGAGGGTGCCACAGGCTGGGGCCCCCTCACCTCCTGGTGGGGCCAGCACAGCTGCCCAGCAGGTCTCTGCCTCCCCTAGTGAGGCACTGGCCCCAGTCTTGACTCTGCACAGTGTCCTCAAACTCAGCCTCTGCAGGGTTCCCTGTCACCTTACAGACATATGTCCACCCAGGTCCCAGTGCCGGCCGCATGGCCCCTGTCCACTATCCACCTCTTCAGCCCCTCCTCACCTCATCCCTCCCTGTCTCCCCCTCTCTGTCACACTCCCGGACGCTCAACGTCCAGCCTAGCCTGGTACCTCTGCCACCTGCTGTGAGGGCTGTGCCGTCCAGCCCAGCTGCCCCACAGAGGCCTTTCTAGAGCCCCAGCCAGGCCCTTGGCCTCCCTCTGCTCCCCAGCTCTGCACCACCTCCTGGAGGACACCTGTGACCTATCTTGCCTGCTGGATGGGAACTCCCTGTGGGCAGGGACAGGTGTGTCCGTGTCCTCAGCCATCCCTCGCACTGGCCAGCATTGCAGACCTCTTGGACTGGGCAGCGGGAGGCCTGCTTGGCATGTCTACCCCACCATCAGTGGGGCCCAAGTCAACAGGACGCCCCTGCCTAGCCCCCTTGCCCCGTCCTCCCTACGGCCTGGGTGGGCAGCAGGCTGCAGGGCACCCCCAGCTGCTCCTGGGTGGCCGCCATACCTGGCCTTCTCCTGTTCGGCCCTGCAGATGGTGGCCCGCAGCTCGCTGTTGAAAAGCAACAGTACGTCCTTCTCGCGGGCCTCGTCACTCAGCGCCCGGCGGGCCTCCTGGGCCTCCCTGTGCAGCCCCTCCCGGCTCTCCTCGACGCCCTGCAGCTCCTGGCGCAGTGCGGCCAGTCCCTCCTGGGCCACGGTCAGCTGTGCCCGCAGCCTCTCAGCCTGGGGAGGACCATTCAGCTCTAGAGGCCCGCTGGGGACCGCTGCTCCAGGGATAGCCACAGGGGCCTGTGGCCTCTGACATGGTGTGGCAGGCACAGGTGCCCTGCCCAACTTGGTCCCCATGTGCTTTGCTCACCCCATGGAGCCACCAATCCCTAGTGCTGCGGAGGCTGCAGGGTGGCTTCCACGGGCTGAGGCAGGGCCAGCCTAAGAGCCCAGAAGACCCCACCTTGAGCCCCTGGGCCCGGCCCCACCCTGCGGCCTCTCTGGACCCCCAGGACGCTGACCACTGGTAAGCAAGGCCTACCTGGGATGTGGCTCAGCACACATGTCTGCACTGTCACTGCCCGGGGCCCTTCCCACCTCCTGCCCCCGGCGTCTAGTCCTCTCCTTAGGTGACAGTGTGGTGCCCAGGCCGCTGCCTGTCCTAGTGTGGGCAGCAGCCTCAGCAGGCAGGCTGGGCCTGACCCTGGCACAGTGACCCTGGCCCAGTGACCCCGGCACAGTGACTCTGCCACAGTGGGGACTCACCTACTCCCTTGGCCCTCCTTCCCCCGTTGGCATGGGAGGCAGTGGGAGGAGGATCTCTGGCGATGGGGGGGGCAGTGGGAGGAGGGTCTTGGTTTCCCGCTCCGGACACCAGGCATCTCACAGTGCCCAGGAGAACCCAGGGGTGGGGTCCGGAGGACAGTTGCAGCCTGGCAGGAAGGCCCTCCCCAGCACCTACGCTCTGGGGGTGGGGACTTGCTGGGGCTCGGCCCTGGCGCCCAGTCTCCTGCCTCCCAGGTCTGAGCTCTGGGCCTGACCAGAAACCCTGGAGAAGGCTCCATTCTGGCTCTTGTGTGTCCCAGAGGAAGAGGCAGAGGTAGCCAGCGGGGCATGCCCAGAGATGGAAGCCACAAAGACTCCGCGATGTCAAGTCGCTGGCTTGACAAAAGCAAACCCCTCTTTCTGGCTGTTTTCACGGGATATTGTCCAGGCCCCCGACCGGCCTGGCTCCCGAGGCTGCCGCTGTTATTGTTGTTCTGTTTTTGGGAAGGGCCAGAGCCTCCCCTCCGCTCCCCTCCACCCCCACACGTGGGAGCCATGACCGTGCTGAGCATTTTCCGCTGAGCTCAGCAGAAACCCGCCCAGAAGGTCAAGGACCAGCAAAAGGGCCCATGCATCATAAAAGAAACTGTTTTCATTTCCCAGCGCAGAGGAGATGAAAACAAGCAAAACAAATGCAGGGGAGGGCCTGCCCCCACTCCCGCCCCCACCCCACCCGCTCCCTCTGCCTCATGAGAACAGCCATCCCTTTTACAGGAATTTTACGGCCAAATCACTTAATGTGATTATAATAATTATTTCTTTGCTAGAAATTGTATAAACAGCCTCTTTTAAAAATCTCCTGCAGGGAGGCAGCTCCAGAGCTCTGCAGGGAGGAGGGGCTGTGGAGGGAAAGCAGGCGAGGGTGAGAGTGTGTGTGTGTGTGTGAGTGCGTGTGTGTGAGTGTGAGTGTATGTGTGTGTGCATGTGTGTGAGTGTGGGTGATGAGTGTGTGTGTGGGCCGGTGCAAGTGTCCACTCTGTACGTGGTGTGCATACGTGTGTGTGCATGCATGTGTGTGCACGTCCGTATGCCTGTGCATGCACTACGTGTGTGTGTACATGTGTGATGAGCATGTGTGATGAGTGTGCGTGTGTGTGTCATGTGTATGTGTGCGTGCGTGTGTGTGTGTGAGTGTATGTGTGAGTGCGTGTGTGTGTGATAAGTGTGTGTGTGAGAGCCAGTGCAGGCGTCCACTCTGTATGTGGTGTGCATACATGTGTGTGCATGTATGTGTGTGCATGTCTATATGCCTGTGCATGCACTACGTGTGGGTGTACATGTGTGTGATGAGCGTGTGTGATGAGTGTGAGTGCGTGTGTGTCATGAGTGTGTGTGAGTGCATGTGTGAGTGTGTGAGTGTATGTGTGAGTGCGTGTGTGATGAGTGTGTGTGAGAGCCAGCGCAGGTGTCCACTCTGTACTTGGTGTGCATACGTGTGTGTGCATGTATGTGTGTGCATGTCTGTATGCCTGTGCATGCACTACGTATGTGCATGTGTGCGCACACATGCGTGTGTGTGCTTGGTGCACGTTTCTGTGCACGCCTGTGTGCACTGTGTGGTGTCCATATGTGATTCCAGCGTGAGTGTGTGTGAGTGCGTGAGGCTTGTGTGTCTGCATTCAGCATGCACACACCACTCTGAGTGTTGAGTGTACACCGGTGTGTGTGGTCTCACTGCGTGGATGATGTGTATGCATGTGTGTGCACACGTGTGGACCTCAGGCAGGGTCTGAGAGACTGGAAGTTCCTCCAGTTTAAAGGTTGTGAAAAACGTTATGGTTTCCATGGTGACCCTGGGCCAGCCTGGCGCCTGGACGGGCTCTGCTTGCTTTTCTCTGTGATTGTTCCTCTTGTCCCCCTCAACCGTCCTCACCTTTTAGCCCCCACTCCCTTTCTGGGCACCCTGCTCTGCTCTGCTCCTCTGAGAGCCTGACCTTCCCATGAGGCCTGCGCTCCCTTCCTTGAGGCACCCCCACCCTCTCCACACCTCCCCTCCCCCTCCCCCGCTGCCCCCAGTTTTGCAATCTCGTTTTGCTTCCCCGTTGGTCGCTGACCGGGCCTGACTTTGAAATCTGTTGAAAGGAGACCTTTCTCCTTGGGGCCAATGTAAACAGCCGGTCATGTTAACTCATGTTCTCTTCCTCTCTCAGCCTGCCTCCCGGGGGTGCTTGGGGAGGGCTGAGCCCCTCTCCTCACACTCCCCTGCCGGCCGGCCCGGCCCCTGGGGCGTGGTGTGCGCCAGCCGCTGGCTCCAGCACCAGGTCAGCTGCGCAGCCCCCAGCCTTGGCAAGCAGCCCAGGGAGTGTGCGAGGCCGCCCCGTCCCCGTGGGCCCCGCTGGGGCTCCAGCTGACCCTCTCCTCCTCTAGCCCAGATCCGCGTGCCCTCCTGCCCTTGCCACACACAGGCGTCCCCCCGTCCTGCCAACCCCCCTCAGAAATGCCTCTCCGATCTGCCTGCCTGCTGAGCCCAGGTGAGCCTAGCCCTGGCCACTCTTGCCCCCTGCCCAAGACTGTCCCCCACCCCACGTCGTCACCATCATGTGGCTCCTGGGGGCCTCCATATCAATCTCGGGCCCTTGGCCAGGCCCAGGCCCACCCCGAAATCTCCACTAACCCACTTATTTTCTTGCCTGCTGCCCCAAATCCAACCTCCCCCCACCTTAGTGTCCAGCCCAGTGAAGTCCGCGCCTCCTGCTATGTGGGCAGAGCCCAGCTTGTCTAGGGCCTCCCCGTGCCTCAGTGGATGGCTCAATGGGTCTCTTGGCCAAGGGTCCGAATTCCCCTTCGCCCCAGGTCATGCCTGTCTCTCGGGAAGGCTTTGGGAGGCGACAGCTGCCCCAGTGCCTCCAGAGTCAGGCCCTTCCTGACTCCACTTTCTTAACTGTGTGTGGAACGAGGGGGCCAGCTGGACTCCCAGAGCCTTTGGCTGCGTGGCTCTGGCCACCCTTTCACATGCTGGCCCTCCCAGTGGCAGGTGTGCCCCGCCAGTGCCCTGGGAGCTGGCAGGTGTGCTGTGCACCTTCCCAGGACAAGCAGGGCAGCAGAAGCCTCGTCGGGACCCACGGCAGCCTCCAGGGAGCTCCCTTCCCACTCAGCTGGCACCCTGACTCAGCCAAGTCCAGCTGACTCAGCCAAGCCCACTTTCACCCTGAAGTCAAACTCACCCCTTCAGGAGGCTTAGAAATGATGCCTTCTTTTCCCTGAAAACTGGTGTCAGCTTCCCTTAGCCAATGGCCTGGGCCAGGCACCATTTCATCTGCTCTGAGAGCCTGGGCTTGGCTTAGTGTGTGGTTGAGGGCCCCTTTCCCCACGCCCCTATGGCTGTTTGCCTCTTCCTAGTCCCAGGGACTACTCTTCCCTTCTCCGTGGTACAGCCTCTGTTTCCTCCTGGCACCCCCACTCTCTCCTCTCTTGGTATCTGCCCTGCTTTCTCCTGTCCTCTGGCATCCCCAGGAGTCCCCCAGCCCTGCCCCTCACCTCTCTCTCCACATCGCCCCGCTCGGCCGCTAGGTCCCGGAGGCTCTCGCGTAGGGCCGTGGTCTCCCTCTGATGGGCTGTGATGGCATCCTCAAACTGGGCCTGGAGGGCCTTCAGCTCCTCAGTCGTGGCACTGATGGTGGCCTGCGGGGAGAAGGGAGCCCACGGTGGCACCAGGGAGCTGGGCCCAGCAGTGGAGGGTGAGGTAAGGCCAGGACCCTGGAGAGAGAGGTGTTGCAGTGGCCTGGGAGGGGGAGCTGGGTCCTGCTGATCTTGTAAGCCCCGGGGTAACTGGCCCTTGGTTTCCTAAACTGTCAAACAGGCTGCTGGGATGAGGAGACGTCCACGGCCCCTGACAGCTGTGATGTGTGAGTGCCCACGGACACAGCAGGAGGCAGCCCCTCAGCTCAGCCTGCGCCCTGGGGCAGAGCCCATCCCTACAGGGACCACCACACACTGGGCAGCTCTACCCTCCATTTGGGACTGAGCTCAGCTGGAGTCGGCTCCCTGTCGCACACACCACCCGAGGTGTCCTCTCGGGCCTTGGGGCAGTGTGGCCAGCAGGGAACCTCGGGCCAGGAGGCCCCAGGCTCGGCCCATGGCCCCTTGTTCATGGACAAATACCACCTTCTTCACCCCAAGCCCCAGGCCCCTCGGGACACCGCCCCGCTTCCTCTCAAGGCCCTCCCCACTGCACCCCTGCCCAGGTTGCGGCAGCAGGGCAGATGGGGCTCAGGGGGTCTCAGCTTCCTGGGCCTCAGTGTCCTCAACATGAAGGGTCCGAGCCCTGCCCTACTCAGGCTCTGCACCCCTGGGTTCAGGGGACCGGACCAAGCCTCCAGGCAGCAGCAGGCGGCTGGCGGGGGGCGGCTGGTGGGGGATGGCTCCCTCCAGAGCTGGCTTTGTGTTCCTGGGAGCACAGGTGCCCACATGGCTGCCCCTGTGCCAGATCTCTGGAGCCCCTCCTGTCCACCTGGATTCTGCTAGGGTGGGGGTTCCTGCAGCCTGTGCCCCCTGCTTTTGGGAAAGGAGCCATGCTGCTGCCTCCTGTCGTCATTCTCTACAACCCCCTCTGGTCTCTCTGGACTGACAAGGGCCATCTTGGGTGACTAGGCCATGGCTCTGTGCCTCAGCATGCCCCAGCACTGCCAGTGATGGGTGCCCCTGAGGCCTGGCTGCAGGATACCCCTGTGAGGGCCTCGGGGACAGGGCATCGGCTGGGAGCCCGATGGCAGTGGTGACTCAGCCTAGGGGCGCACGCTGTCCTGTCATCTGGCGCCTGGTGCTCCTTGGCCGGCATTTCTCTCCTCCCGCTCCTCTCAACAGTTTTAATTTCCATTTTCTGAGCCGAGGTGGCAAAGGAACCCTTAACGAGCTCCCCAGGGAGGCCGGCTGGCTGGCAGGCCTGGTACCGAGTCCGGGGGAGACTCAGGGCCAGCTCAAGAGAAGGCTCCAGAAGCCAGCACTGGCTCCAGAGAAGGCCCCTCTGTGAGCCAGAGGCGTCAGCTCCCAGGGCCCCAGGAGGGCTTTCCTGGGTCCCTGCCCACGGGGTGGAGCCGAGAGAGCTGCTGGGCCAGTGGTCGGGAGGAGGGAGGGGCACAGTCACAGGCCCGATGCCAAGCTTGGTCCTCCTGGGCCCCGTGGAACCCTCCAGGCCTCAGGGGCAGGAACAGAGCAGGGTGGGGCTTCATGGAGTGAGGGGCGAGTCTCCCCTGGGCTGCCAGGAGCTCCTCTGGGCAGCCCTGCTTGGAGGGACTAGGAGTCCGGGTTGTGGCATCAGGCAGGAGGAGGTGAAGCGACACTCCAGCAGCCGCCTCCTCATTGCAGCGCCCTCTCCTGCTGCGCAGTGCCCTGGGGATGGGGCACAAGCCCTCCATCCTGGCTCCGAGTCACCGAGCGTCCCCCAAGGCCCCGCTGCCTGGACGCCCCGGCCCCCCAGCAGGCGGCCTGCGCGTGCCTCTGTGCAGTCAGTGAGAAGGGCTCCCGTTCAGAATGGGCAGAGAAGGGGGCTGCCTCCCGCGCCTGGCACCATGGCCTGTGTTCTGTTCACTGCACACTGAACCATACATTCAACGCCAGTCAGGTAGGTGTCCAACCCTGCGTCCTTGCCAGGGACAGGGAGGAAAGGCTCGCCTGAATTTAAAATAAGCCAACAAGTACGGGAATGAACGGCCTCGTCACTGAACATGCTGGGAGCTGGAAGGACAGAGGCAGGAGGCAGGTGTGGGCCCAGCTAATGGGGTGTGTGTGGCCAGGGAGGGCAGAGAGCTGGGGGTTGGCGATCAGCCTCGCCCTCAATCCTACCTGTTCCTGGCAAGGAGAGGAGTGGCGTCCGGTGCCTTGAGCCCATTCCCTCCCTGCCCAGGGCACCCTCGCACCTGTGTCTGTTCAGGGCCAGCCCCTGCCACCCAGGACAGCAGCCCCGACCTCAACACAAACAGCCCCTCCTCAGGCCGCCTGGGCCCTTGGAGATCCTGCTGTAACTCCTGCATCTATGTCCTATCACTGGGCTCTGGCCACCCTCGCTGTGAGCCCTGCCCAGTCTCTTCATCTCCCATGCGGGACCTGGTGCCACGTCACAGATGGGCTGAAGCCTTGGCGTTCTGCAAGCAGTAACAGTGGGTGTCCAGCCTTGCCCACGAGCTGGAGGCACAGGCCTCAGAGTCCTCCTCCCCTGCTCCCCAGAGCCCTCCTCTCCAGAGCACTCCTCCCTATAGCCCTCCTGCCCAGTGCCATATTTGCTGCTGCCTGTCCAGCCCCCTGGACTTGGGCTCCAGGGGAGGACCCAGGGGTCCCAGGTGACCCCCGCTGGCAGCCTGCAGCAGCCTTTGTGCATGGGAGGGCCTCTGTTCACTGGCTGAGGGTGGGCGGCTGCTTGCTGGGGGGCTGTCCTAGCCCCTCCGCGGACGCTTCTCTCCTGGCTCCGCTCAGGACTCAATGTGGGTGTCCTTTCCTGCCGAGAGTTTCCTCAGGTGCAGGGCCAGCCGCCTCGGGTTGTTTCTCCTTTGGAAGGATCTCTCTGGTGAGTGAGTTCCACAAGGCTGGTGCTCATGTCCCCAGCTGTGCTTTTCTACGAGCAGCTCCAGTGCACATATGGGCTCAGCCACTTGCTGCTGTTGGCTCATGGGAGGCCCCCAGCTGGGCCAGGCCCCCTCTCTCTGGCCCCTGCCAGCCCCAAAGCTAAGGGAGAACTGAGCCAGGTAAAGTCCTGGTACCCACTGCTTTGGTTCACTCGGATCTTTCCTGCCCGTTGAGTGCCCCTCCCACCAGGAGCCCTGGAGGCACCTGGGGGAAACTGAGGCTCAGGAAGGGAGGGGATGGAGAGGGTCATGCCACTGGGACCAGGCAGGAGGGGTGGCCCCCTGGGGTCTGCCAGCACCTGCTTGGCTGTGCACGTGGCCTGGCTGCATGGGGCTCACCTGCGCTTGCTCCTGCTGGCTCTGTGCCTCCTGCTGTACCCGCTCCAGCGTCCTCCTGGCCCTGGAGAGCTCCTCGCTCAGAAGGCTCCGCTCTGTTTCTTTCAGGGACAGGGCCTGAACAGGACGGGGTATGCTTGTGAGAAAGTTGGGGAGTCTCGGGGGAGGGAAGGGGCCCCCCTCTAAGGAGAGGCTGTGGCAGAGTGCTGAGTGCAGAGGCTCCCCTGGACACAGCACGCTCATGTTCCTGTCTGCACATCCCTGCCACTGGGGAGGAGGGGCAGCTCCTACAGAGGCGGCCCTGGGCCCTGGGCCCTTTCACCCTCTGAGTGCCTGCCCTCTGTCCGACATCGTCCCGCCTCTGTGTCTGCACTTGGGCACGTCCCTGGGGTATCCTCCCCTTCCTCTGCCTGTCTAAAATCCTGCCCTTTCCCATGCAGTTTGGGGGCCTTCATGAGCCACCCCCATCCCTCTAGGCAACACTTGCTGCAGTGCAGAGAAGAAAGCTTAAAAGCCCGAAAATGCTCCATCTCCCTGATGGTGTGGGAGACGCGTGTAAGCGAGACACCCTCAGCTCCAAGGGTGGCACGCTGCTCCGTGGACCAGGCTGTGGAAGCAATGCCTGTCAAATCCACACATGTATATTCTCTCTATGCCCAGGCCCATCTGGGGGGAGGGCAGCCCAGAGACACGTGTGCACCTGTGTGGGCTGACCTATGCACAGTGTCACCAATGTCTGTGACATTGCTGTAACGGCAACAAAGCTGGAGGCAACCCAGACGCCCGTGGAAGGAAGAACAGCCACAGGAAGACCCAGTCCTGGCAGCTCAGCATGCAGCCCAGAAACAGAAGAACAAAGCTGCAGATACACAGCTGGGAAAGGCCACCGAGATGCTTTGATAAGTGAGAAGAGGAAAGCCCAGGAGCCGGCATGGACTTTTCATTCCTTTTGTATTAAAAATGCAGCGTTGGGGAGGTAACGCTGTATATTTCTGTTTGCAAGCAATCTTTGGAGGGTGTTGCATAACAGAAGATGTATCAGGTCTTTGTCCTGGGTCCTTGGAGGAAGCTTCTAAACCCTGGGGGTTTCTCAAAAGTGTGGAGCGTCTGCATTATTCCTGGCGGGCCCCTGGGACCACACCTGAGTTTATGCTAATGAGGTGACTCAGGGTGGGCTCCTACTGAATTTCAGGATGGGGACTGTCTGCTGAAAGACCCATTAGTAGAGGGTTGGGGCTTTGAGCCACGGGATGTCAGCCCAACCTCCCAGCAGTCAGAGAAGTGGGCTTCAATCACATAACCGATCACTCCACCGATCACGTTACACAGTGAAACCCCAATAAAACTCTGGACACCAAAATGCAGTGGAGCCTCCTGGCTGCTGAGCACACTGGGGTGCAGGAGGGTGCTGGGCTGGTTCCACGGGGAGGGTGCAGCAGCCCCTGTCTGTGACGTGCCCACACCTTGTCTCCTCTTCTGGCTGGTCTTGAATTCCATGTTTGATAATGAATCTCTAAGAGTAACAAGAGGCTTTCCTGAGTTCTGTGAGTCATTCTAGTGAATGGCTGAACCTGAGAGAATCATGGGAACCCCCACACTTGTAGTCAGGTGGTCAGAAGTGTGGGTGGCCTGGAGACCCCCGGACTTGTGGATGGTGTCTGAGAGAGGGCGTCCTGTTGGGAACCATGCCCTGTGGGGTCTGTGCTCTCTGGGTCAGAATTGCATGGGCATATTACAGAGGAATCAAAGAGAAAGGACAACTGTTCCCTGAGTGGCCTAGTGAAGGGGAGGGGCAGGAGTGGGGGATTTTTCATTGAATGGCTTTCTATATTCTAAACAATTTTAAAAATCAGTGCTCCCCTTCCTCCCTCCCTTGAGGCCCTGCTTGTTTTGCTCGGCTGGAGGCCGGTTGGCTGTTTATGAATCTGCCCTTACTGGATTATAAGGTCTGCAAGGGTGGGGGCCCTGCCTCTCCCTCCTGTACCCCTCATTACTGGACACAGCAAGGGAGTATTTATTAGAATTTTAGGCAAAACTTCATCAAATATAGAAGCGTGTCGTTCTCTTGGGTGAGGGCTTCACTTTGCAAACAGGTGTGGGCAAGCCGCCATTCAGACACAGCGGGTCGGAGAATGGAGACAGCCCCTCCTGGGCCAGCGGCTCCAGGTCTTTGGCTCTTGCTCCACATATAATTCCTCTTCTTCATTACAGAAATAAGATCCCCAAAGACTGTTTTGTGACTGGGTCATCACAGGTTCCTCAGGGAAGTGTGGGGAAGTTTCCTGCTAGACCCTGCAGCCCCACTTCTCCACTCAATTTCTCTACACAGGCCGCCGAGAATAAAGGGCAGCTGGCCAAGCAGAGGTCCCAGGAAAACTCACTTGCTGCACCGGCAAGGGCTCCCCACAGGCCAGCCCGTCTGTGCTGTGCCCCTGGGGTGCCCCTTATTGTGGTTCTGCTGCGGGTCCAGGGGAGGGAGGGCACTAGCACATGGTGTCTGTCTGCCCTCTGAGCCTGTGCTCCTGTTTTTTTTTTTGAGACGGAGTCTCGCTCTGTCACCCAGGCTGGAATGCAGTTGCGTGATCTCTGCTCACTGCAATCTCAGTGAGAATCTCCTGGGTTCAAGCGATTCTCCTGCCTCAGCCTCCTGAGTAGCGGGGATTACAGGCACCCACCACCACACCCAGCTAATTTTTGTATTTTTTTTTTTTAGTAGAGACGGGGTTTCACCATGTTGGCCACGCTGGTCTTGAACTCCTGACCTCAGATGATCTGCTGGCTTTGGCCTCCCAAAGTGCTGGGATCATAGGCATGAGCCACCAAGCCTGCACTCCTGTTTGACCGAGGTCCCCTCTCTTGGGGGCTGTGTGTGCCACTGGGAAGCTGGGATTAAATAATCACATGAGAACAGGCCACGTTGCCCAGTGGTTGGTCTCGGATGGGAATGAGGGGCTGCGTGGGGGCCTTGACGGGCCACCCACTCCCCAGATGTGTTGCTTCCCCTGGAGCCTCTTTTCTCATATATCAAATGGGAATAATATCACCACCTCCCAAGGGGCTTTGAACTTACCTTTCTCCTCCTTTGCCTGGCTCTCAGCCCCTCTCACATGGACCCTGCCTCAGCCTCTCCCCAGTCTCCTGGCCCCAGACTCGTTTCCGCCCAACTCCTATCATATCACCCCTGTTCAAGAACATCCACTGGCTCCCTATCACCTGATGCTGGCGCCCAAGGCCCGTCCCGGCTCCACTGCACACCTCTCCCACTGCTTCCACTCACGTGCAGCCTGGCAGCTGTGCAGAACTTCATGCCATGCCCAGACATCCTGTCAATGTCCACGTCCTCTCCACTCAACACTACCATTCCTCCTGTAAGGCCTTCCCTTCCTCTATCTAAGGATGCGAGTAGTGGGGCAGTTAAGAGCACAGACCTCGGTGCCCAGCAGGTGCACTGCACAACCCTGTGCAAGGCATTCAACATTTGTGGACCTTAGTTTTCTCACCAGTAATATAGGGATAATTAGAGCATGTGCCTCAGAGTGTTGCAAGAATCAAATATTAAATGCAGAGAGTTTGACAATAAATCTTGGCTATTTCGGCTACCGTAACTCCTCCTGCAGTTTGTCTTTTTTTTTTTTTTTTTTTTTTTTTTTGAGAAGGAGTCTCTGGATCTCGGCTCACTGCAAGCTTGCCTCCTGGGTTCAAGTTATTCTCTTGCCTCAGCCTCCCGAGTAGCTGGGATTACAGGTCCCCACCACCATGCTAATTTTTTGTAGTTTTAGTAGAGACTGGGTTTCACTATGTTGGCCAGGCTAGTTTTGAACTCCTGACCTCAAGTGATCCACCTGACTCGGTCTCCCAAAGTGCTGCGATTACAGGTGTGAGCCACAGCACCCGGCCTGTAATTTGTACTAACATCTTATAGTCCTTATCACCCCATGGGACACAATGTGGACGTGTTCATGTGTCCATTCCTTTCACTCAACAGTGAATTCTTCGGGGTAGCATGATATACTGGAACAGCCTAGACTCGGTAGCTTTTATAGGACTAGTGGCTGAGTCTCAACTGCTGGTGGGATGGAAGGATGGCCAGATGTGTGGCTGGTAGTTGTGTGCTTGGCTTGGTGTTTGAGTTGGATACACTGATGGATGATTGGATGACCGGCTGGTTGGCGGATCCAGGTGGATGGATGGATAGACACATGGATGGATGGTTGGATATGTGACTTGACAGCTGAGTTTGTGGACAGATGAAAGGATGTTAAGTGGATGGATGGATGGTCAGATGGGTTGTGGATAGCTGTGTGGATGGAAGGTTGGGTGCATGGATAGTTGGATGGATAGTCAAATGAACTGATGAATGATTGCATGGATGGTGAGGTGTGTGGATGGACAGCTACGAATGTGGATGCATGGCCATATATCTGGGTGGATAGCTAAATGTGTGGAAAGAAGAATGGATATTCAAGTGAGTGGGTGGATGATGACAAGTGCGTGGAGGGTCATTCAAGTGCATGGATGGATGGGTGGATAGATAGATGATGGACAGATGGATGAATGGATGGATGGGTGGGTGGATGAGTGTATGGATGGATGGATGGGCAGGTGGATGGGTGGACGGAAGGATGAACAGGTGGATGGGTGGATGGATGGATGGATAAATGGATGGATGGGTGAATGGATGGACAGACGGATGGATGAATGAATGGATGGACAGATGGATGGATGAATGGGTAGGTGTGTGGATGAGTGTATGGATGGATGGATAGGCAGGTGGATGGGAGGTTGGATGGATGAACAGGTGGATGGGTGGATGGATGGATGAGGAGGTGAATGAGTGGGTAGATGGATGAGCAGGTGGATGGGTGGATGGATGGATGAGGAGGTGAATGGGTGGATGGATGGATGAGTAGGTGGATGGGTGGATGGATGGATGAGGAGGTGAATGGATAGATGGATGGATGAGCAGGTGAATGGGTGGATGGATGGGTGGATGGATGGATGGATAAATGGATGGATGGGTGAATGAATGGACAGATGGATGGGTGAATGGGTGGGTGGTTGGATGGGTGGATGGATGGGTAGGTGGGTGGATGAACGGACAGATGGAGGGATGGATGGAGAGATGGATGGATGGATGGGTAGCTGGGTGGAGGGATGGATGGATGGGCAAGTGGATGGGCGGATGGATGGGTGAATGAATGGACAGATGGCTGGATGAACAGATAGGTGGGTGGGTGAGTGGATGGATGGTTGAATGGATGGATGGATGGATGGATGGGTGGGTAGGCGATTGGACCGCCTAAGGTGTGGCCACATGCAGCCCTTGTGCTGGGCCAGAGGTGACAGGTGCAGTGGGTGTGAGCAATCCCGCTACCCCCCCAGCCCCACCATCACCTGTTGCATCTTGTGCTCCAGTTGGAGAAGGCTCTCGTCCCGCTCCTGCTTCAGGCTCTGAATTTCCCCCTTCAGAGCCTCCCTCTCAGCTGCACTTTTTGTCACCAGCTCCTTCTCCTGCTCCAGCTGGCATCTGGCTACCTCCTTCTCCTCTGCCAGGGTCAGGCTCAGGGTCTCCTGGGCCAAGGTAAAGGGATGGGCTGTGAGGTCCGGCAGGTGAGGCCAGCAGTTGTCTGTGGTCCTGAGTGAGACCTGGCCCGTGGGATGCCAGGGCTGATGGACCCCAGGGGCTGTCCAGACCAGCCAGCTGCACACCCGCCATGTCTTCCCCTCAGGGTCAGCAGAGCAGGGAGGGCCTCTCTGGGTCTCAGCACCTGTCATCCCATATTCATCTATCAGGTTGTAAACCATTCCTGAGTCTCTGCAGTGCACCTGCCACGGAGGGGTGTAAAGACATGTCAAACCAGGCCTCCAGAAGCCTGTGACCTGTGGGACAGCTCTAATGGGTGTGGGGCCCCCTCCAGCCCTCATCCTTCAGACTGCACCAGACCAGCCAGCAGCCCTTCCAGCCTCTTCCATGAGGGAGGCCCGCCCCAAATACAAACCCAAGCCCAATATGAGGGCTCCACAGGGAAGGCCCTGGATGCCCATGTGAACTATAAAGAGTGAGCCGGTCCTTGCCCAGCCCTGGCCAGGCGCCTATGTCTCTGAGCTCTGTCTCCCAGGGCCCCCTCCTCCCAAGGGCCTGCCATTCCCCGGGACCTGGTAGCCTTCTAGGAAGCTACTGGTGGGCTCCTGGGAAGCAGACCTTCTCCTTTTGGAGCTGTGCCAGGGCCTCTCGGTGGGCCGACGCCTGGCTCTCCAGGGCCCGCTGTGCCTCCCGCTCCTGCTGTGCCACCTGTCGCTGGAGCCGCACCGTGTCCTGCCGCAGCTTCATCTCCTGGACCTCCCAGTCACTTTGTAGCTGCTCCATTTCCACTGTGGGGTGATGGGTAAGATGCACCAGGGCCTGGCATGTGGACCCCTGAACCCTTTGGGACTTCCTAGGGAGTGACAGTCTTGGGGGCAAGCACTGTCCACTCCAGGCTCCGGGAGTGGGTGGCCAGCACATGGCAGGGTGGGCTGAGCAGGGTCAAGGGTACAGGGCTGCAGCTGGAGGCTACATGCTGACCCTGTGGCCAGAGCCCAGTTCTAAGCCTCAGGCCGGCACCAGGTGCAGCCTGGGCAGGGTGTTGCTGCTCCTCATGGGCGAGGGTGGCCCAAGTCGCTCAGTCGCATGAGCTCCAAGCTCATGTTCGTGCCCCTGTGGGCTCCGGAGAGGGGGTGCAGCACGTGTAGGCACTGAGCTCCATTCCAGGGGCCCCTCCATGGCTGACTTTCGGGGAAGGAGCTGAGGGAGCGCCCTTGGAGCACCTTGCAAGGCCTGCCGCGCGAGTCCTGCGCTCCGGGCTTCCTCCTCCAGCTGCTCCTGCAGCTTCGTGGCCAGCTGTTGGGCCTCGAGGAGGCTGCTGTCCAGGGAGTCCCTCTCCACCCTGTAAAGTTGCAGCAAACAATGGGCAAGTCATCCCCAAGATCCTGCGTGTAAAATGCTCTCTATAGCTTTACACAGGTGTTAATGAGACTCAGCTGAAATGCAAATAAATGGAAGAATGTTTTAGAAATTATGGTGCATCTCTGGAGCACCATGTGCTGTTAACAAGGATGAGGAAACTATTTTCTATTCTCATGTCATGAAAAGAGTCCCCCCAAAAAGCCACGCACCCAACTGGACCCCCACATGCGGCGTGATTCCATCATGTGAAAAGCCTGCTTGGTGCATTTGTGCATGGAGATGCCACTGTTCAGAAGACACCTGGAGCACACACCAACACACAGCAGTGCCCATTCCTGGGAGGGAGGGCTGATAAAAGACCTCACATTTCTAACAGTTAATTCATCAATGATCCAACCATCAACGGCAAGTTTCATTGTTGCTGTTCGCTGCCCTGTGCTGGGTGTTTATCCGTGAACAAAGCAAGGCATTAAACAACATGTACAAACACATCACAAAGACTCAAACACAGACACCCATATAAACACACAAATGGTAGGTGCACAACCCCAAACAGATGAGGTCAGGGTGGGCCATGGGCCACGGGAACCCTGGCAGCTCCTGATCAGGCCCTGCCTCCATTTCTCTTCCATCTTTCTGGCCACCGCCACCCCCTTCATCGGGGTAGAGCACATCCCAGCCTTCTGCGGCTCGCCAGGGCTCGCAGAGGGAAGTCCTCTGGGCTCAGATCAGAACCCCCAGAGACCTCACTCTGCTGCACGCTACTCTGCTCCCTCTCCAGTCCCTCCTCCCGTAAGTGTTCCTCATGGCCCCCATCCCAACACTCCCAGGCTTGAGTGCTCTCTTCACCTGGCAGCTCTTCCCCCTTCTGCATGTAGGAGACCTTTGCTTCAAGTCAGCCTGGAAACCCCTCCTCCTAGAGGCCCGCCTGGTCTCCTGTAAGGGATGTGCTGCTCAGACATCAGATGTCTTTGCCTGAAGCTTGGGGACCTGAGCGTGTGCCCAGCCTCTCTCTCCTTGGGGGCCCAGGAGAAACTCCAGGGGCTCTGCCATTGAGCCCCTGGACTGGAGGCCTGGCCCACCACGGGGTGCTCCGAGCAGGGCAGGGCTGCTTGGGGTGTGGGCTGGCGGGGACCTTGGTCCATCTTGCTGGCTGACAAGCGGGCCAGGACTCCATGAAGGGAGGGAGCAGGTCCCCACTGCTGAAGCCTTGTCAGGGCCTGAGGATCTGAGAGTGGAGCCCTTCATAAAGCAGACCCATGGGGAGGCCTCATCAGAAGCAAGGAGCTGCAGCAGGGTTTCCCACACTTAATGGTCCTGAATGTTACCTGCGAGCTCATCAATGGCAGCGCCCACGCTCTCTGGCTCCACTGGGCCAGTCAGATAAACACACAGAGTGTGTCCGGGCAGACGTGGCTTCAGGTCAAGCCCCTCTGTCACCAGAGGCTCAATGGGCCATCAGGATGCCCTGTTCAGTGGCCTGTGATGCTGGGGCCTGCAGGGCTGCTATGTGCAGGGACCTCGGGTCAGTGGCAGGGCTGAGGTAGGGGCAGCTGTCAGGGCAGCACCCAGGCTGCTGAGGGCTCTGGCTAGGGCCTGTGTTCTGGGCAGCAGACCCTGCCAGCAGGAAAGGGACCTCCACCCTGGTCCTTGGAGCCCCCAGGGCCCAGGAGGGAGCATGGACAGGAGCCCAACCCGCAGCAGCCTCCCTCAGGTTTTCCTTGCTGCGCAAGCTTTCACTTGGAGAAGAGGTTTGTCTGCGAAGCTCGAGGATCCCAGACTCCAAGGTTTCTCATGCCTCCCAGATTCTAGAATTCCAGGAGGGAATCTTTTCAACAAAAATACTTAGCAGTGCCTGAGCAGGGCCCTAAGCAGGGCCTATAAGGCACAGAAGCCATCAGCTTCTGCAGAGGCTGCAGGACCCATTCAGATCACCAGGCAACAGCCTACACACATCCTGTTCTTGCCTGCGAGTGCCCGTCCCAACTTCTGGGAGTTGCCCTGAGGGCCTTTGGGCTCACCCGCCCACACTCTCCACCTCACGTGTCCCTGGGCTGACCCTGCTTCTGGCTCCAGGGATGGGTGTGCAGCCCAAGCCTGGGATCAGGCCCTGTGACTCCCGGCTCCTAGGATTGGTACAGGGATGTCACACAGCTCAAGACGGCCCATGGCAGCCGCTCTCAGGCCTTGCAGGGAGAAGGGTGCTCTGCATCTGCTGGAAGGGGGACCCTGGGGTGGCTGCTGGCCATCTTGCCACCTCTCAGAGTGAGCCTGCCTGGGAAAAAGATCTCAGAGTCAAGCTGTGCTGAGGGAGAGAGAAGCAGGATTCTGAGGGCACTGTGGGAGTGCCTGAATCCAGCCATACCTGAAGTTGGATTCACCCTGAACTCCTCAGCTCCATGAGCAAGACATTCCACATCTGCCTTCCACTGGTCTGAGCTGTGTTTCTGCACTTGCCACCACCTCTTTCAGGAAGGTGACCCCAGCGCTTTCACTGGGTTGACCTCTTCCAGATGCCCTCCCCCAACCCAAAGGCTCTGTGCTCGCCTCCACTCACAGCCCATTTCATGTGCACACACTCCCTCCCAGTCCTATGTCATGGTGCGAGTGTCCCCATACCCTGCCACACTGCAGACTCTCTGCAGGCAAGGACACGTGGGACATGCCCTGACTGGCAGGCCCTTGCATACCTGAGATCAGCTGCCTCTTCAGCTGCGAGACGGCCCTGCCTCTCCAAGGCCTCCTGCTTGGCCAGCAGCTGGGCCCGCTCCTCAGACAGAGCATCCTTTCCTTGTAGGGCTTGCTGCAGAGTGCCCATCTGGGCCTCCTGGTCCTGCAGGCTCTGAGCCAGCTGCTCCTCCAGGGCCTGTTTCTGGCATATGACCTAGGGGAGGTGGGGAGAGGACAGTCGGCAGAGAAAGTAAGTGGGTGGGTGAGCATGGGCCTCTTGAGGGGAAGAAAGGACTTCAGAAGAAGTGATTTTATGCAGAATGGCATGGAGGTGAAAGTGGAAGAAGTGGGTGGATCTCAGAAACACATGTATGTTTTTACAATAGAGGGGGCATCCACTCAGGTACCCTGAGTGGATGGAGATGGTATTGAACTGGGCACTCCTAGGTAGGAGCCAACTGTCAATCTAAATGGTACCATTTGTTTGTCCTCCAGTGTCCAGGGGTCAGGGAATGCTGCATAGAAATGGCAATAGAAGGTAACGGAAAACTAGATTGCTGCAGACCAACACTTCCACCAAGAACATCATAAAAATCTAGAAAGAATATATCACAAGAATATGCAAGACACCTCAGACAGCTGAACAGACAGCTGGGACCAAAGGAGTGAAGATCTTGGAGAGAAGGGAGGCACAGAGGAATGAGCCCAGCATTTAGTGTCTCCTCTTCCTCAAGGCATTTGCTCATTTAAGAGTTTGGGCTGAAAAATTGAGATGCCAAGAAGAACTTCTGGCAGTACCATGGCCTGAGGGGGACAAAAATTAGGGTTCAGAGCCACCAAAACAGAGAGGCTCTGATAAATATCACAAGACATCAAGTTGTATTCACAGCAGGGCTTGACCCTAGTACTAGTGGTGAATCAGAAATAGACCATCCTTCACAGACACTGAAGCTCACATGCGAATCATCCCAGTCACGGATTGGGTTACAGTGACCTTCTACGTTCACTGCCTGCCAGGGTCAAAAGTAAATTCTGGCCAGCTGAGGCGGCTCACGCCTATAATCCCAGCACTTTGGGAAGCCAAGGCAGGCAGATCACTTGAGGTCAGGAGTTCAAGACCAGCCTGGCAACATGGTGAAACCCCGTCTCTACTAAAAATACAAAAATTAGCCAGGCACGATGGCACACACCTGTAATCCCAGCTATTCAGGAGGCCGAGGCAGGAGAATCGCTTGAACCCAGGAGGCAGAGGTTATGGTGAGCCAAGATCATGCCACTGCACTCTAGCCTGGGTGACAGAGTGAGACCCTCTCTCAAAAACAAACAAACAAACAACAACAAGAACAAAAATAAACACTTTCTGGAAGAAGAATCGCATCATCAAGATCCTCAAATTATTTCTATAATTTATTATATATAAGATTGACTATTTAATCAAGATCTGGCCTATCAGGAGACAGGACCACATGACAAAAAAAACACTAATAAGAACAGAAAATAGATATAGATCCTCCTACCCTGGTTATCTAGATATTGGAGTTATCAGACACAAACTTTAAAATAGCTGATTCATGTGTTCAAGAAGATGGATAGCAAGACGTAAAGTTTAACAATAGAACTGGATACTAAATATAAAAAAGACAATTTAAAATATAATAACCAAAAGTAAAAAAAAATTAATAGACAATGGCAGATTAGACAGAATAAAAGAAAGGACTAATAACCTGGAAGAGAGACAAAGAATGTGTTCAGATTGAATCATAAAGAGATAGAAGGATGGATAGAAAATACACAAAAGAATGTTATAGACATATAGGACAAGCTAAAAATGCCCATCATATGTGTAATTACAGCCTCAGAAGGAGATGAGAGGGCACAGTTGAACAGACACAGGCCAAGAATTTTCCAAATCTAATAAAATACATCTAGCCACAGACTTAAAATGAGCTGTAACCCCCAAAAGGATAAATTAAAAGAAAATGTCACATATATACAACTTAGTAAAGTTTCTGAATACCAAAGATAAAGAAAAATGTTTTTTAAAAGACAAAGGGAAAAAGACACATAGCCGTGAAATGAACAAGACTGACATTTGCTTTCTACGCAACAATGAAGGCCAGAAGACAATGGAATGACTTCATTAAATTTCTGAAAGAAAATAATGGCTATTTTAGTATTCTATACCCAGTGAAAACATTCTTCAAAAGTAAAAACCAGGACTTTCTGCTTCTGATAATGGTGAGGTGGGTTGTTGAAGACCAACCCTCCCATCTAAAGCAACTAGAAAAGCAATACAACGTACAATCCAATAATCTGTTTAAAAGCATTAGAGAGATACTAAGGCAGTCAGGTCCCAGGTGTTCAGGCTACAGAGAGAAATATATTAAAGTGAGTCTGAAATTCTATGAATACAACAGATTTCCCCTTTGAGGTATCTGCCAAGTCCTAAGTGACAGGGGGTGTAGAGCCTCAGTATCCAAGAATAAAGCTTTAGGCCGGGCTTGGTGGCTTATGCCTGTAATCCCAGCACTTAGGGAGGCCGAGGTGGGCAGATCACCTGAGCTCCGGAGGTCAAGACCAGCCTGGCCAACATGGCGAAACCCCATCTCTACTAAAAATACAAAAATTAGCCGGGCATGTGCCTGTAATCCCAGCTACTCAGGAGGCTGAGGCAGGAGAATTGCTTGAACCCAGGAGGCGGAGGTTGCAGTGAGCCGAGATCGCCCCATTGCACTCCATCCTGGGTGACAGAGCAAGACTCTGCTTAAAAATTAAAAAAAAAAAAAAAAGCTTTAGCTAAAAGACTGGGAACATGGCCTAAGATTTCAGCAGGCTTATGAGATTGAAGAGATATAACTTAGAGTTCAGATATACCAAAGCAGCCGGGGAACGAAAAGAAGAGCGGATATCAGAGAGCGAGGAAATGCCTTGAGGTAAGCCTGAGATTGTATGTTGTGATTTTAAAAAATGGTACTGCTGGCTGAGCGCAAAATCCCAGCACTTTGGGAGGCTGAGGCAGGTGGATCACTTGAACCCAGGAGTTTGAGACCAGCCTGGGCAACATGGCAAAACCCCATTTCTACAAAAAACACAAAAATTAGCTGGGCGTGGTCATGTGTGCCTGTAGTCCCAGCTACTCGGGAGGCTGATGTAGGAGGATCGCTTGAGCCCAGAAGGTCGAGGCTGCAGTGAACCATGGTGATGCCACTGCACTCCAGCCTGGGCGACAAAGACCCTGTCTCAGAAAATAAAATAAACGGTACTGCTTTGAAAAGGTATATATTTTTTATAATTCAGAAGTAGTAAAGGACCAGGAGACTACGAATCTGAACAAATAAATAGCAGCTGACAGTCTGAGAAGTCAGATAGTACTTTTGAAAGTCCTATCTGAAATAAAGATAATAAAAAAAAGACAATAAATAAAAAGAAAATAAAACCTGGAGTTTAGGGCTAACTAAAGAGTAGGAACCCTGGTAAACACCTGAGATTTCCAATTAGGAACATAGGAGAGTTATATTATACCCTGGGATAAGCCAGAAATAGACGACTCCTCACAAAAGACTGAAGTACAGTTACAAAGCAGCTAAATCCTGGACTGGATAAAGGCAATTTATCCCTATTCTGATTTCCCAAAGTCAAAAGCAAATTCCCTCTAGAAGAAGCTTATATCATTCAAAGCCTTAAATTATCTCTATGAATTATATCTACAAAAACACAAAGTCTGTCATTCAATCAAAAATTATTAAGCATAATAAAAAAGGAAAACAAACAATATTAAGCATACTAGGAGACAAGGCCAAACTACTGAAAATAAATAAATAAAAGACAATAGAAATAGCTCATTAGGGGATCCAGATGTTAGAGTTATCAGACAAAGACCCAAAAAGTATTGTAATTAGTATGTTTAAAAACATACTCAAGAAGGAAAAGAATGTTACCAAATAACTGAAATGTTTGTGAAAAGATGAGTGTGTGTGTGTGAATGGTTAAAAATAATCATTTAAAAGTAAAAAGATTAATAAAGTAATGTACGGTTTATAACAACATACACAGAAATAAAATATAGAACAACAAGAGCAAAAAGGATGGAAGAGATGTCTTAGTAAATTTGTGCTGCTATAACAAAGTACCTGAGACTGGGTAATTTATAAAGAACAGAAATTTATTAATTTATCTTCTCACAGTTCTAGAGACTGGGAAGTCCAAAATCAAGGTGCTGGCAGGTTCAGCTGTCTATCAAGGACTACTCTCTGCTTCCAAGGCTGTGCCTTGATGCTGCATTTTCCGGATGAGAAGAATGCTGCATCTTCACATGGTAGAAGGCATAAGGGAAAGTGAGACACAAATGATGCCGCAAGCCCGTTTCATAAAGGCTTTAATCTCACTGATGAGGGTGGAACCCTTATGGCCTAAATCACCTCTTAAAGGTCCCATCTCTTAATACTATCACAATTAGTAAGTTTCAACACCTACATTTTGGAGGGGACACATTTGAAACATAGCAAGGGATAAATGGAATATATTGCTGGAAGGGTCTTACATTGTTTGTGAAGTAATATAATATTTGGATATAGACTGTGCATATCATAATTTTAGGGTAATCACTAAAACTAACAAAAAGAAACACAGTTTCATTCTTCTACATGTGGCTTGACAATTATCCCAGCACCATTTGTTGAATAGAGTGTCCTTTCCTTACTTTATGTTTTTGATTGTTTTGTCGAACATCAGTTGACTGTAAGTATTTGGGTTTATTTCTGGGTTCTCTATTCTGTTTCATTGGTCTATGTGCCTATTTTTATACCAGTACCATGCTGTTTTGGTAACTGTTACCTTATAGTATAGTTTGAAGTTGGGTAATGTGATGCCTCCAGATTTGCTTTTTGCGTGTTCTTGCTTTGGCTCTGCGGGTTCTTTTTTGGTTCCATATGAAATTTAGGATTTTTTTCTAGTTCTGTGAAGAATGGTGATGATATTTTGATGGGAATTGCATTGAATTTGTGTATTGATTTTGGCAGTATGGCCATTTCCACAATATTGATTCTACCCGTCCATGAGCATAGGATGTGTTTCCATTTGTTTGTGTCGTCTATGATTTCTTTCAGCAGTGTTTTGTAGTTTTCCTTGTAGAAGTCTTTCACATCCTTGGTTAGGCATATTCCTAAGTATTTTTTTTGCATCTATTGTGAAAGGGGTTGAATTCTTGATTTGATTCTCAGCTTAGTCCCTGTTGGTGTACAGCAGAGCTACTGATTTGTGTACACTAATTTTGTATCCCGAAACTTTGCTGAATTCATTTGCCAGATCTAGGAGCTTTTGGGAGGAGTCTTTAGGGTTTTTTAGGTATATGATTATATCATCGGAAAACAGTGAGAGTTTGACTTCCTCTTTACTGATTTGGATGCCTTTTATTTCTTTCTCTTGTCTGATTGCTCCGGCTAAGAATTCCAGTTCTGTGTTGAATAGAAGTGGTGAGAGTGGGCATCCTTGTCTTGTTCCAGTTCTCAGGGTGAATGCTTTCAACTTTTCCCCATTCACTGTAATGTTGGCTATGGGTTTGTCATAGATGGCTTTTATTACCTTAAGGTATGTCCCTTCAATGCCGACTTTCCTGAGGGTTTTAATCATAAAGGGATGCTGGATTTTGTCAAACGCTTTTTCTGCGTCTATTGAGATGATCATGTGATTTTTGTTTTTAATTCTGTTTATGTGGTATATCATATTGATTGACTTATGTATGTTAAACCATCCCTGCATCCCTGGTATGAAACCCACTTGATCATGGTGACACACACTTTAAATAAGCAGACATAGACAAGTTGAAGGTAAATATATGAAAAGGATATACCACGGAAACACTAAGCATAAGAAAATGGAAGTGGCTATATCAGTATCAAAAAAGTAGATATCAAAAAAGTAGATATCAAAAAAGAGTATTGCTAGAGATAAGAGGAGATGTTTTATAATGATAAAATACCAATTCCTCATGAAGAAATAAAATACTAAATATATATACACCTAATAATAGAAATTCAAAACACATGAAGCAAAAATTGGCTGTGGAAGAAACTAAGGGGAGATCTAGGGGAAGAAACAGACAATTCCATTATCACAGCTAGAGATTGTAATGCCCTTCTGTCACTGACTGATGCAGCAAGTAGACAAAAACAACCAATCGAAGAAATAAATCAACACACAAAAAACCCCAGTAAGGACTCAGAAGATTTAAACAGCACTACTAAGCAACTTGATTTAATTTATATTTATAGAACAATGCACTCAGCAATAGCATAATACACATTCTTTTGATATGTTCAAGATAGACAACAGACTGGGACATAACACATTTAAATCCATTCAAATAATATGGAGTATGTCCTCCGATCGTGATGGAATTGTTAGAAATTGATAACAATTAGACATTTAGAAAACCCTATTTGGAAGTTAGGCCATATATGTCCAAATAATCCACGGGGCAAAGAATAAATCACATGGGGAAAGAGAAAATAGTTTGAATTGACTAATAATAAAAACACAACATGCAAAATTATTAGGATGCAGATGAAGAAACAGACATAAAAACAAATAAGAAATTGTAATAGATTATATATCTGTTAAAGAAATTGAATTCATTATCAAATGCTTTCTCACAAAGAAAACCCCAGACTCACATTATTTCATTAGTGAATTCTGCCAAACATTTAAGAAATAAGTAATAACAATTTTACCCACACACTTTCAGGAAACAGAGGAAGAGAGACTACTTTCCAGTGTATTTTAGGAGGCCAGCACAACTCTGATTCCAAATCTGATGATTCCAAGGAAAGAAAATTACAGAAATATTACTCACAAATATAGATGCAAAAATCTTTAACAAAATATTTATAAGTTGAATAAAAAATATATAAAATGGATACTAACTCACGACAAAGTAGGGTTTATTACGTATGCAAGTTTAACATCTAAAAAATTAATCAATGTAATTCACTACATTAACAACACGAGGAGAACAATGACGTGATCATCTTAATAGTTCCAGAAAAAGAATTTAGCAGAATCCAGTACCCATTTATAATTTTTAAAAAATGTCAGCATACTAGGAATGAAGGTAACTTCCTTACTCTGATAAAGGGCATCTATGAAAAGCCTACAGATAACATCATATTTAATGGTGAAACATCAAATTATTTCCCCATGATTGCCTTGGGTGGAAGTATGGCCACTCTCACCACTTATACTCAACTTTGTTCTGCAGGTCTTAGTGCAATAAGATAAGAAGAAGAAATAAAAGGTATTCAGATCAGAAAAAAAGTAAAACTATTGTTACAGATGAATAATTATATAAACATACAACCTTAGTACTTATAAGTGAATTTGTCAAGGTCACATGACTCAAAATAAACATATGAAATTGTATTTCATATGAAATTATATTTCTATAATAATGAACAATAAGAAAATGACATTAAAACTGTAATATAATTCATGATATAAAAAATCTAGAATTAACCTAATCAAAGATGTGCAAGAAAACTCTACATTGAAAACTACAAACACGGCTGAGAGAAAGAAAGTAAAGACATGGAGAGATATACCATATTCATGGATGTAATATTCAATATATTTAAGATGTCCATTTCCTCAAGTTGATCTATAAATTCTAAACAATTTTAATCAAACTCCTAGCAGGCTATTTTGCAGGGGAGGGAAGAAGAAATTGACAAGATGATTCTAAAATGTATATGCATATGCAAAGGATTTAGAACAGCCAAAACGATCTTGAAAAAGAACAAGGTGGATGTGTGTACACTACTCAATTTCAAGACTTACTAAAAAGCTATCATAATCAAGACAGTGTGGTTTTGGTGAAAGAATGAATAGATTGACTTGCACAGATCAACAAATCCCACATATATGATCCATTTATTTTCAACAAGTTGCCACATTTAATCAAGGACCAAAGGAGAGACTTGAAAAAAATGGTGCTGGAAAAACTGGGTATTAGTATGAAAAATAATGGACCTTAGTTCTTACATCATACCATACACATGTGGTCCTCACACGTTAGTGTGCAGCAGAATCCCAAGGAGGGCTAATTAAAATCCAGATTTCTGGGCCCCGCCCACAGAGTTTCTGATTCAGTAAGTCTTGTGTGAGGCATGAGCATTTGCATTTTTACCAAGTCCCCAGGTGTATCAGTCTGTTCTCACCCTGCTGTAAAGAACTACCTGAGACTGGGTAATTTATGAAGAAAAGAGATTTAACAGACTCACAGTTCACAGGCTTAATAGAAAGCATGACTGGGAGACCTCAGGAAACTTACAATCACGGCGGAAGGTGAAGGGAGAAGCAAGCACCTTCTTCACATGGTGGCAGGAGAGAGGGAGTGAAGGGAGAAGTGCCACACACTTTTAAACCATCAGATCTTGTGTGAACTCACTCAACATCAAGAGAACAGCAAGGGAGAAATCTGGCCCCATGAACAAATCACCTCCCACCAGGCCCCTCCTCCAATTTGACATGAGATTTAGGTGGGGAGACAGATTCAAACCATATCACCTGGTGATGTTTATGCTGCTAGTCTGGGAAGCACACGTGGAGAACCCCTGCTGTCCATAAAAATAAACTTGAAATGGATCATAGATCCAAATGTGAAAGCCAGATGAAAATGTAGGAGGATATCTTCTTGTCCTTGGGGTAGGCAAAAATTTTTCAGACAGAACCTAGAAAATACTAATTGTAAAACTAAAAAAAGAAATAGATAAATTGGAGTTTGCCAAAGTTAAAATTTTATGTCCATCCATAAAAAATATCATTGAGAAAATGTACAGGCAGCCACAACCTTGGGGAAAATAGTCATAGGACATGTATCTGACAAGGTACTTGTATCCATGATATATAAATTCCTGTATATTCATAACCAAAATGCAAAACCCCAGTTTAAAAAATAGGAAAAAGATTTGAACAATTGATAAAATAAAGCATACGAATATCCAATAAGTGCATGAAAATGTGTTCAATATTTTCAGTTATGAGGGAAATGCAAATGAAATCCTCAGTGATGTATCACTTCACACATACAGAATAGCTAAAAAAACAAAAAGCAAAACCCAAAAAAACAGACAATACCAAATGTCGAGAAGGCAGAGGAGCAACTGGAACTCTTCTACACTGCTGGCTGCAGCAAAGTGATTGAACCACTTTTGGAAAGCTGCCTGCTTTTTCTGAAAGCTGCTTGGTTGTTCCCAATAAAAGTTCAACACACACCTATACAGCGAGTGCACAGTTTTGGTCCTAAGTATTTAGTTAGGAAAAATAAAAATATATGTATGCGACTTGTACAAGAAGGTTTATAGCAGCCTTGTGCATCACAGTCCCAAATCAGTCGCCTCCCAGCAGGCCCCTCCTCCAATTTGACATGAGATTTGGGTGGGGACACAAATCTAAACCATATCACCAAGTGTGTGTCACACAATGCAACATAAGTGCAGGGCCAAGGCAGTAGAAGGGAGTCACATCACTTACATAATGGACCTAGACATAAGCCACAATGCTCTTTGTAGGCAGGGTTCAGGCAGAGAATTCACATCACCTGGGTGCTGGTCCCAGTGATATGTAAAAGTGCCCTTTGTAGGCAGGGCCAAGGAAGGACCTTGTAGGCAGGACCAGTATTGGAAACATTGTTGCTGGACAATCCAAAGGTCCAGCAACAGGTGGATGAGTAAGCAAATGTGGTTTACTCATCCCAAGGAATATAACTATGCAGTTAAAAAGAAAGGGCTTAGTGGAACACTGAACAACATGTATGGATCTCCAAGACATGATGCTGAGAGAGAGAAGCTGGACACAAAAGCGTCCGTACTGCATGGCTCCATTTATAAGGAATTCTGAAACAGATGCATCAAGTCCGTGGTGCTGCACATTGGCCGGGGGCTTTTGGGCAATGGCTGAAGGCACGTGGGGGAACCTGCTGGGTTGACAAAAATGTTCTATGTCTTGATCCTGGTGGCGGCTACCCGGGTTTGTACAATTGTCAAAATTCATTGATACTGTACACTGACTTATTAAATGTCAATAGAAAAAGAGGAAAAAGGTGACCCCAGAAAAGGACAAGGCAGAATCTGAAAACGGAAGGAGGGTTGAGCTGTCCTGAATGTGACGGGGGCTGCAGAATCTGAGCCACAGGGGCCTGAAACTCAGTGTGGACAGGGTTTCCGCACGGATGAACGAGGCAGGATTGGAAGAAACCAAGACTGTTTTTGTCTCCAGTGAGTTGAGCTTCCTCAACAAAAGATGGGGAAATTGGGAATAAATGAGTGAGGCACCAGTGAATGTGCAGTCGCAGAGTTTAGCTGTGTGGATGTGGACCAGGGAGAAACAAGACAGAGGAGGAAACAGCAAAGCTCTCTAAGAGCCCAGTGTGCAGAAGTCACTGGCCTGAGGCCCGGGCTCCCCTGCCAAGTGGCGGGATGGATATGGAGGCCAGGCCTGATGGGAATCTTCTTCTCTGCATACCCTCCCCCTGCCCCCACCCCCACGGGGAGGCCAGCACTGGGCCTGATCCGTTACCAAGACAGAAAGAGCTGATGTGGGCATCCTGAGCCTGCCTGACTCCCAGAAGTACCTTAGGCAAGACCTGCCACCCAGCCGCATCCCAGACGGCGGCAGCCTGCCCTGCAGTCCTCACCTGGCCCACCTGCTCCTGGAGCCGGGCCTTCTCTCGCCCCAGCAGGGCTGCCTGCCCCTCCAGCTGCTCCTGCTGCTGCTCCAGGCGTCCGCAGGCCTGCTGCAGGCCCCTGCGCTCTGCCCGCTCCAGCGCCAGCTGCTGCTCCGCCTGTGCCAGCTGCTCCCCGGCCCGGGCCCGTTCCTGCTCCAGAGTCTTCCGCTGTTCCCGCAGCTGGTCCCGCTCCTGCTCCAGCTGCCACCAGGTGTCGGGGGCTCTGCATCCACTCCCCCGACCCTCAGTCCCTGTAGGCCAGCCATCCCCAAGGCCTGCCCTGGGGCACTCTCTTCCCTCCCTCAGACCTGGCCAGGTCTAGTCAGGCTCCCTTGTCCCCAAAACCTCAAACCAGGAGAGGAAGTGATCTGGGAGGATGGAAGGAAGGCCTAGGGCTGGGAGACCCACAGCCACCTGGGAAACAGGTTCCAGCGAGGCCCGCCCCACTGGCCCTTGTCTCACCTGGAGAGCCAGGTGGTTCAGAGCACTTTTGTCCTGAGCCAACCCCTCCATCAAGGTGGCCATTGCGGCCAGGGAGTCCCTTTGCTCCACTCCCTCCGACTTCAGCCGCCTCACAAGAAGCTCCAGGTCCGCATTGCTGCACTCGGCCTGGGGCAGGGAGGGGGATGCCAGGGAGGGACCTTCAGCTTCCAGGGCAGGGCTGTTGCCGCTGGGAAAGGAGTGAGCCCTGAGCCACGGAGGTGTGCAAGCCAGAGCTCTTGGGCGGACATGGTGGGAAGGTTGCCACAGAGGGGATGTCTCAGGGCCAATGGTGGCTCCAGGCACTAAGGCTCCAGCCAGAGGAGGTGGCTGGTGGTCCAGGGAGAGGCCACAAAGAAGCAGGCGTGGCCAGCAGGGTTGAGAGCAGCTGGGCCAGGCTGGTGCCTACTGGTTGGGGACGGGAGAGAACTTTGGTGACTTTGGGATCTCTGGTGATGGGCTGAGGGGCCTGGTAGGCAGGAGAGAGGGAGTGGGAGGCCAGGTCAGTGAGGCCAGGGTGGGTGGGGGCAGACGGGAGAGGGGGCGGGGTTGGGGGGAGCAGAATGTACCCGCGCCAGGGCGCTGCGCAGTCCCTCCCTCTCACTCTCCACGACATCCCGCTGCAGCTGCGCTGTGCTCAGTGCCTCCCGGGCCGATGCCAGCTCCTCTCTGAGCCCGGAGACCTTCTCCTCCAGCTGCTGCAGGCGGCCTTGACTGAGGCCCCAGACCAGAGGGCGGGAGGTCGCTCAGGGTGAGCAGTGGCTGCCCCATGGGATTTCAGGCAGGCGACCGCCTGCAACTCCCTCCAAGCCCAGGGAGGCCCAGGAGGAGCATGGAGTCCCTGGAGGACCAGGAAGGCAGGGAGCCCTTCGCTTCCAGGCTTCATTTCCGGGGCAGGGGAGGCACAAGTGCCTCCGGGGGGACGGGAGGGGTGGGGCCCCACATCTGATGGGCCCACGGGGTGGTGGCCCAGGTGGGGCACTGGGCCAGAGGAAGTGAGGGTTGGGCTGGAGGATGGTGCAGCCTGGGGAGAAGCCTGGAGAGCCCCCGCCCCTGCCCTGTTAGGGCCACCACACCCTGAGATGAGACAGGTGAAGAAGCAGACCCGTGGCCCAAGGCCAAGTGGCTGATGGTGGCAGAGTGGGGTCTCTTCTGTGGGAGGGGCCCTGCCCACCCAGCCACGGCCGCGCACCTGGTCTCCAGTGCCCTGCAGCTCCGCTCCCTCCGCAGAGCCAGCTCCTCCCTCCGCTCTGCCTGCAGCAGGAGGCTTCTCTGCAGCTCCGCGGCCTCGGCCTCCAGCCCCTGCTTCTCCGCATCTGCAGCATCTGCCTTCCCTTTCAGCTCCTCTACCACCATCTCCAGAGCAGCCTTCTCCCTGGGGATGGTGGGGGCAGAGTTGGGGCGGCCCTGGACACATTCAAGGTGCACCGCGTGCCTTGGTGGGCATTGGGGGCTGGGTGGATGCCAGCCCCTGAGACTGCATGGGCAGAGGGAGCCCGAGAAGCAGACAGGGTCTCACTGGCGGGTGTGTCCCACCCTGGCCCACGCTCAACTGGTGCTCACGCAACTCTGCTAGAAGGAAAGGACCCCTCCCCGGCTGGCAACCCCTCCAGCTCTAGAGGTGCTTGTCCTGACAGCAGCCCTGGGCCCTCAGGATCCCATACACCCTGTGCAAGGCCGTGCAACCCCTTCACCCCATTACCTCCCCAGGAGCTTGCAGGACGCCCGGCACTGCTGCACCTCGAGCCTCTGGGCCTCCAGCTGGCCCCGAAGAGCCTCTCGTTCCCGTGCCTGCTCCCGAGCCCGCTCCTGCTGGAGCTTCTGTGCAGCCCACAGCTCCCGCCGGCTTTCGGACAGCTGCTCCCGGAGACTGGCCACCAGTGCCTGGGAGGACTTCAGCTGCAGGCACAGCTCCTGCTCGGGTGGGGTGCGGTGTGGGCCTCTCTGGCCTAGGCAGGCTTTGCCCACCAAGGCCCACCAGGGCTTGCGACTCCCCAGAAAGGACACCCCCGACACTGGGGCCCCTCCCTGGGGCCATGGGGCTCAGGGGCAGGCCCCATAACTACCCTTCAGCCTGAGGGGCTCATGTTTCTGCCCTCAGGGAGACAGGGAGTCCTGTGGGCTGCAGCTGCCCACCTGTTCCCGCCGCCACCGCCTCTCTATGGCTGCCCGCATGGCCTGCAGTGCAGGGTCCAGGGCGGCTGGGGAGCAGATGTGTGGTGGGGACGCCCCTTGATGGGGGGATGTGGCACGTTGGGGGCTCCTCAGTGGGCGCCGTGGCTCCCCCAATTCAGTGATGCTGCTACCTGCCAGCTCCAGGCACCGGGCGTCCTCCTGGGCCACCTTCAAGGTGCAGAGAGGAAGGGATAGAGGGGCCCAGAGCACAGGGCCGTGATTTGGTGGGGACCGCGCAGAGAGTCCTGAGGGTCCCTGTGGGCTACCTCCACCTTTGCCACTGGGAGGACAGGCGAGGGGCCACACCTTCCTGACGTGCCTCAAAGTGCACTGCAGGGACCCCACCTTGCCCTGCAGGCCGTCCACTGCCGCACCAGGCTTCCTGTGGCAGGGGAGACTCCTGAGCAAGGGTGACAGACCCCTGCCACACAGCCACCCCCGTCCCGCCCACCAACCAGGTTCTGCAGGTCGGTTCTGAGGGCAGCGACGGTCTTCGCCTTCTGCTCATTCTGCTCTGTAAGCTTCTCCACCAGCAGGGTTTGCTCCGAGAGTCTGGGAGGAGTCGGGGGGTGTGGGGGTGAAGGGCAGGGCCCAGAGGACGGGCACCCAAGCATGCCCTGGCTCTGCCCAGACTCCTTTGTGCGGTGGCCCCCCTGCTGGTGCTGGGTGATGCCTCTGGCTGAGTGGCCTCTGTCCCTGGTCTGAGCATGTGTCTCTCCTGCCACAGAGCCTTCAGTGGATCCCAGTGTCTCAGGAGTCAAGGCCCACACCCTGACCAGCTCTCCAGCCTCAGATGCAGTGGCTGCCCGAGACTCTGCCTTGTCCTTGTGGCACAACAGAGGGAGTGCCCACCACAGGCCTTTTCCTGGCCAGTCCTTCTGCCTGGAGCACCTGTCACCATTAGTCTAACAATAAGTGATTTTACTGTTCCTTCCTTCCCAGGATGCACCTTCTTCCTAAAGACCCCAGGTCCCCCTTCCTGTGGCTCAGGCCCTGGTGTGCTGCCCCTGCAGCTGTATGGCACCGTTGGGCCCACATGTCCTGTCTTGCTCATTTGGGGCTGGGTTGTGGTGTGTTTGACTCAGCTGGACCCCCTGAGGGTAGGGAGGGCTTCTGCCTGTCAGCCTGGCGGGGTGTTTGTGGACAAGTGGGCCCTGGACCCTGGGTTGTAAGGCACTGGCCCCACAGCCAGCAGGTTAGACCTCCACTGGGGAGCCGCCTCCCCACTTTCTGCTGAAGCTGCCCTCAAGAGACCTCCGAGCCCCCGATGTGGGTGGTGGGTCCAAAACCTTCCACAATCATGGTGGGGCTCATAGACCCCCAGAGAGGGCGTGGGTGTCCTTCATATCGGGCAGGAGGTGGCCTGGTCCCTCTTCCTGCCTCAGTTTTTAAACGATTTACCTAAGGTGAGCTCTTGCCCCTGGAAGAATGTTCCTGCTTTAAGCCTGAAAACTCCAGTTCTGGGTGCTGACCCCCAGGACGCAGTCCCAGTGAGTTCCCTGCCGTGCTCCCTGAAACCCTCACTGTAGGAGACCCCAGTGTCTGCCTCCTGGGCATTAGGGGGGTGCCCTGCAGCCACTGGGATGGTGACTCTGAAGAGTGTGCACCACCAGTGACGTCAGGGCCCCACCTGCCCTGGAACGGTGTGACCACATCTGGGATCCACAGCTGCTCGGCAGGCTGGATGGGCCTCGACCCCCCGGGCCCTCCCTGTGCAAGCTTGCTGGCCCTGGGCGCCCACCTGGCCTGGAGCGCCACCTTCTCTGCGTCCCAGCGGCCCTGCAGCTGCAGCATCTCCCCAACCTTGTCCCGAAGCTGCTGCCCCAGGGTGCTGGCCGTGCTGCTGGCCGACAGCCGCAGGTTGGAGTCGAGGTTCAGGCAGGCGGTGTGCAGGTGGCGGGCTGTCCTGGCCGTGTCTGCCTGCAGGTCAGCGAGGCCCCTGGGAGACAAGGGCAGCATCTGTGGCTGACTCAGGACCCATCTGCAGAGGGAGGGCCTGGTCCCATCAGCCCCACAGAGGACCCCCTCCTTGGCCATCCTCAGGAGAAGCCCCCACTGCATGGCATTGATTGTTCCCATGTGTCACCAAACACCAGGAAGGCAGCTGGGGAGGAGTGAGCAGGGGCAGGACCAGGTTGCACACTTCAGGCTTCAGCAGCCTTCACCGAGTCATCGACCCTCTGAGCCCCCGACTCCTCCTGCGCAAGGGGCTGCTACGTACCTAACGGCTAGCAGGGTGGTGCCAGGACTGACCTCCAGTGTGGTGCCCAGCAAGGGCTGGACAGACTCCAGAAGCTCCATCTGGGTAGGTGTCCCCCACCCCACAGTGTCCTCTTCACCCTCCTCTCATCTCTCCTTGGTGTCCCCAACCTACCTCCCTGGCCTGTTTGTCCTTCTCCCCCACTGCCCTCCTAGGCCGCCCTCATCGCTGCTCCCACTGGCCGGCCTGAGGCCCAGCCAGGGCTGGGTGAGAAACCGGCAGGCCAGGGCTACTGCACCCACGGGAGAGCCCGCCCTGGGCACCGCTTTCCCCCTCCCCAAGGGGGCTTCAGCTCCCTGCAGCCTGGTGCCTGGCCCCAGGTGGGGCGGCTGGCACTCACCTCTCAGTGGCTACACGCAGCTCGGCCAGGTCTGTCCCCAGCACCACGGCCTGTCTCCACAGGAGGAGGAGGTCCCGGGGCTGCCCCAGGCCCCCTGGCCGGGTCTGAAAGCAAGAGGCCTCCTGTCTACTTCAGGCTGGGGCCCCTTTACCCTCCCTGAAGCCCACTCTTTTCCAGGTGCATGTCCCTCTCCATGGGGGCTGGAAGTGGACCCAGCATCCCAAAGCTCCCATATCTCACAGGCAAATGAGCCCTGGGCTCCCCCAACCCCACCCTGGGGCCATACTGTGCCCCTCCCCAGGAGATGATCTGGGGACATGACCACATCCAGCCCTCCCAGACCAGCCTGCGTGCATGGAGGTGGGAGGGTGGGGTGCGTGGGCCCCTGAAGAGAGAAGGTGCTGACTCAGTCGCGGCTCCCCAGCTACTCTCAGGAACTGCTCAGGCTTGGAACACCCCAGAACCAGGCCTGGCCCCTGCTGGGGCAGACATTTCTGCAGCACAGGGCTCCTGCCCTGCCACTCCAATGGAAGAGGACGGGCTGCCTTTCTCCAGTACAGTCTTTCTCCTTACTCTGGAGGGCTCCTGAAGATGTCCAGGTGTTGGTCTGGCACTTCGAAGGTGCCAGGGACACAGAAGCAAGTTAGAAGCCTCTAGCACTGGGGCTACGATTCAGCAGGGAGGAGGGTGGGAAGCCACTGAAGTTAGAAGCCTCTAGCACTGGGTACCCAGTTCAGCAGGGAGGAGGGTGGGAAGCCACGACTGAGACAAGGCCAGTGATTAGGCTGTAACGGAGCGGAGTGGGAGGACTCTGTGTGGGGGCAGGAATGGGGGGAATTGTGTGTGCACAGTGGTTCCAGCCTTGCAGGGAGCTAAGATGAAAGCCAGAAGTCTCAGAGTCTCCACACCACCTTCTAGGCCCTGCACTCGCCTTCTCCTGCTCACTGACCTCTGGAACTCAGGGTGCTACTGTGTTTCTACCACCTCTGCCTGCCTGTGACAGCCCCACCCCTGCTCCTCCAGGGTGCCTTCAGGTAGAGCACTCACATCCTGCCCGTTCTCCAGAACCCCCACAGAGGACCATGACCAGAAACCAGCGGAAACAATAGAACGAGACCTTGAAGAACTTCAGGTATTAGATCATCTCACCTTCATGAAGCTTGCCTGACCCCCTCACCTGATCCCACACCTGAGGTTCCCCCCAGCTGAGCCCATAACACCTGGCCATACACCCTCCGGAGAACACGTCCCTCTGTGTCCTTTCCACCTGGCTGTACACCCTCCAGAGGGCATGCCCCTCTGTGCCCATTACACCTGGCCATGCACCCGCTGGAGGGCACGACTCTCTGAACCCATACCTGGCCATACACCCTCCGAGGGCATGCTCCTCTGAGCCCGTTACACCTGTCTGCACGCCCTCCGAGGGCGTGCTCCTCTGAGCCCGTTACACCTGTCTGCACACCCTCCGAGGGCGTGCTCCTCTGAGCCCGTTACACCTGTCTGCACGCCCTCCGAGAGCGTGCTCCTCTGAGCCCGTTACACCTGTCTGCACACCCTCCGAGGGCATGCTCCTCTGAGCCCGTTACACCTGTCTACACGCCCTCCGAGGGCATGCTCCTCTGAGCCCGTTACACCTGTCTGCACGCCCTCCGAGGGCATGCTCCTCTGAGCCCGTTACACCTGTCTGTACGCCCTCCGAGGTCATGCTCCTCTGAGCCCGTTACACCTGTCTGTACGCCCTCCGAGGGCATGCTCCTCCGAGCCCGTTACACCTGTCTGTACGCCCTCCGAGGGCATGCCACCCCGTGCCTGCTATACAGGGGTGGACACTTGCTTCAGCCTCACCGCCTCCTGCACTCCGTGTTCATCACAAGAGCAGGCTGAGACACTTCCTGGCAACATGGAGGTGTGGCTGCCAGATTAACCTGCCGCTTAAACTCACGAGAGTCCAGATTCACAGCCTCTTCCTGAATGCAGGGCTGGGCTGGCCTGAACGGCTGGAACACTTAGGCCAGGAGTTGGTGAAGTCACAGACCATCGGGGAGTGTACGCAATTTCTTGCTACACACACACACACACACACACACACACAAAACAGGCACACATGACCCTGCAAGAGATTATAAGGAAAACTGCCTGTCTAGAATGTCGGAGTTAAACAGAGAAAAAAGTCTTCCTTGTGGATATGGGAGCACACTACATCACCAGGATAGTCTCAAGAAACTGAAGCTGAAAATGTACTTCAATGTGGCCCCAAAGACTGTTAGAGCCCCTTGGCATCTATCAGAAACAAATAAAAACCCTTCCTAGAAAATACTATATTCACCTCAGGTTTCAAAGAAACTTCACAGAGTTCCAAGGAAAATAAGCAGCTCTTAGTTAAAAAATAAAAAATCACCAAAGGCACAAGGAAACAAAGGACCATGATCAGAAACCAGCAGAAACAATAGAACCAGACCTTAAAGAATTTCAGATATTGGATAGTCAGACACAGGCTACAAAAAGACTATTTTTAACATGGTTCAACAAATAAATAGAAGGCTTGAAAATGTGAGTTAAGAAGCCAGGCGAGGTGGCTCATGCCTGTAATCCCAGCATTTTGGGAGGCTGAGGCGGGCGGATCACCTGAGGTCAGGAGTTCGAGACCAGCCTGGTCAACATTGTGAAATGCCATCTCTACTAAAAATACAAAAATTATCCAGGCGTGGTGGCACACGCCTGTAATCCCAACTACTCAGGAGGTTGAGGCGGGAGAATCATTTGAACCCGGGAGGCGGAGGTTGCAGTGAGCTGAGATTGTGCCACTGCACTCCAGCCTGGGTGACAGAGCAAGATTCTGTCTCAAAAAGAAAAAAAGAAAATGTGAGTTAAGAGTAAGCTATTTAATATTTGGGAAAGAATCAAACAGAACTCTTAATGAGGAAAAATACAATATTGGCAATTTAAGCTAAGTAGGCAAATTTAACAGAGATTAGACATCAGAAGAGAAAACTGATGGACAGGAAAGGAAATTTGAAGAAATTATCTAGAATATAGTCTAGGGTAATAAAAAGAACAAATCCGTGAACTGTGCCTGGGAGACAGCGTAAGAATGGCTAACACATGTCTAGCTGGAGCTCAGAGGAGGGGAGATGGATGATGAGCCCCGGCAATGTTTAAAGAATATTGACTTCCCCAAAATAACAAGCGACACAGAGGTTCCGTGAACCCTAAAGCGGGATAAACAAATAAATCTACATGCAGACACAACACAGGGACACGACACAACAAGAAGTCGGAGCAGGGGTCTTAAGAGCAGCCGGTGAGAAGACACGTTACCTCGATAAGGAGTCAGTCAGAATCCAGGCAGCCTGGAAGCTGACTTCTCAACAGCAGCAGCGGAAGGAGAAAGAGAAAGCATATCTTTAAGGTGCCGAGAGAAAGCAGCTGTCAACCAGTGAGAACAGTTCTCAAGGACAAAGGGAAAATAAAGACCTGGGTGATCGAATGCCAAACTGAGCTCAGGGACCCTCTCCTTCCGGCATTTGTTCTCACACAGCGGAATCGGCTCCCGGGGTCCTCAGGTGACCTGCCCAGCGGTCCGAGGACGGGGACCAGGCAGTGGGAACATGAGATCTGCCTCAAACGCCTCGAGCCAGAAGGCCTGGCATAGGCGATGACTCCTTGCTGATAGCACGGCTCCCGCTGACGCTATGCAGAGGCCGGCATTCCCTCTCGGGGTGTAAACCTCGGCTGGTTTGTCTGACACCCGCCTTTCAGGAGCAGCAGCTGTAGGGGGCTCGGGGCTGAGACCTGGCCCCCACGGGGGCGAGTGGCGGCCCCTCTGGGACAGGCTTGTCTGAGGGACGTCTGTGGAGGCAACCTGAGGCCAGAAACGCGGCTGCCCCTCCCGCTCCTGCCTCCACCTGGCGCAACACATCTTCCGGGGGGCCCGTCTTCCTGGGGAAATCCTTGCCTGTGGTGCCCGTAGCATGCAGGGGCTGGGCGTCCAGGCCCCCTTTGCTGGAGGGCTGTTGGGAACACCTTCAGGCCCTCAGGGACTGCGTGGCTGGAGAGCCACGGTACCCAAGGCCACAGCAGCTTCAGGGGGTCCCACGACCATGGAGAGATCCGAGCAGGGCATGAACACCTGGATGTCTCCCTCCCACAGGGGCTGGTGCCTGGAGCCCTGTGCCCTGACCCCCTGCATGCCTCAGGGTCTCAGAAGTTGGAGTGGGTAAGGCTGCAGGGGGACCTGGGGGGCCACGGCCAGGTGCTGTGAGCAGCAGTGCAGCCCCAGGCTCCTTCCAAGGTCCCCGCTCCTGAAGTCTGGCCAGGAGTTTGGCCTACGGAGAACAACCTGCCTCTCCAAAGAGCGTGGTCCACACCAGAGCCGGGGTGCGGCCCCAGTGCCCCATTCTGAGAGCCCTGCCCTCCTTCTCTGGGTGGGGGGCAGTAGGGGTGGACCACGAAGTCCCTCACTCCACAGACTGCTGTGGCCAAGCCGGGTTGGGGACATGGTGTGGCAAGAAGCTGTGGCCTTGTCCCCAAGAGGGACAGCCGCTGAGCCAGCGCACCCTCACCATGTCCCTGCCTGCTACCCAGCCATAGGCACCCAGACAGGCGGCCGCCATGGGGTGAACAAAGGTTGGGGGAGCACCTGTCTCTGGGCCCAGCGCCTCAGCTCCAGCTCGCCCTGCAGGCGCTGCACGCTGCCCGTCATCCCGGCCAGCTCCCGGCCCAGCACGTCGTTGGCCTTCTTCATGTGTTCCAGCTGCTCCCTCAGGAGCGCGTTCACCTGGCAGAGGCCGGTGCTCCTGGACAGAGAACCCACAGGGCATGGTGGGGGTAGGAAGCCTCTCCTAAGAGAGGCGCTCAGAGTCCCCAAGTCAAGGGGCTTGAATGGAGCCCCAAACCCTCTGGGCCTAACTGACCCGGGCTCAGGTGCACAGCCGCTGCTCTGCCCCCACCTGCCATGGGCCCCACAAGGGACCCCTAAACTGAGTGCCAGCATCAAGGTGGCTCTCCCAGGTGCCAGCCCAGTGCCCTCCTGCCTTCCTGCGATATCTGCCCTCTGTCCTCCCCGAAGCCCCTGCCCTGAGCTCTCCTGGCTCTGGCTCTGCAACCTTGGCCCGTCCCTCAATGCCCGAGACAAGGTGCCAGGGGCTGGGAGGGAGGCGCCTTTCACGGGGCGGGGTGACGCGGAGAGGGAGTCAGACATGCCCGTGGTGGGGGACGGCTTCTGCTGCACCCTGGGGACTTCCCCACCACGACTAGGTCCACACTTGCTGCAGTAGGGGTGCAAGTCCGCCAGGTGGGTGGACCTCGGGAGCCGGCACCCCCGCCAGGCCTAAGCCGTGGTTCACTCACTGCTCCTCTCTGCCCGTCAGGCCTAAGCCTCCTCTTGGGTTATTTTTCTTCCCCCTCAAAACTGGTTTTCAAAAGTTTCTCAGCCCTTTGATTCCTTTTCCAGATTCCTGGAGGATGAACCAAATGTGTCGATATTCTACAGACAACTTAACCTCCCCAGGTCTGGGAGACTGATGGGCCTTGGTTGCTCTGCAGGGCTGGGTTAATGTGGGCGCTGGGTTAGTGTGGGGGCCGGGTCAGTGTGGGGGGCCGGGTCAGTGTGGGGGCCGGGTCAGTGTAGGGGGCCGGGGTAGTGTGGGGGGCCGGGGTAGTGTGGGGGGCTAGGTTAGTGTTGGGGCTGGATTAGTGTGGGGGCTGGGTTAGTGTGGGGGGCCGGGTTAGTGTGGGGGCCGGGTTAGTGTGGGGGGCCGGGTCAGTGTGGGGGCTGGGTCAGTGTGGGAGCTGGGTTACTGTGCGGGGCCGGGTTAGTGTGGGGGGCTGAGGTAGTGTGGGGGGCTGGGTTAGTGTGGGGGCTGGGTTAGTGTGGGGGGCCGGGTTAGTGTGGGGGCTGGATTAGTGTGGGGGCTGGGTTAGTGTGGGGGCTGGGTTAGTGTGGGGGGCTGGGTTAGTGTGGGGGGCTGGGTTAGTGTGGGGGCTGGGTTAGTGTAGGGGGCCGGGTTAGTGTGGGGGCTGGGTTAGTGTGGGGGCTGGGTTAGTGTGGGGGCTGGGTTAGTGTGGGGGGCCGGGTTAGTGTGGGGGCTGGGTTAGTGTGGGGGCCGGGTTAGTGTGGGGGGCCGGGTTAGTGTGGGGGGTGGGTTAGTGTGGGGACTGGGTTAGTGTGGGGGGCTGGGTTAGTGTGGGGGCTGGGTTAGTGTGGGGGGCCGGGTTAGTGTGGGGGGCCGGGTTAGTGTGGGGGCCGGGTTAGTGTGGGGGGTGGGTTAGTGTGGGGGCTGGGTTAGTGTGGGGGGCTGGGTTAGTGTGGGGGCTGGGTTAGTGTGGGGGGCCGGGTTAGTGTGGGGGGCCGGGTTAGTGTGGGGGCCGGATTAGTGTGGGGGGTGGGTTAGTGTGGGGACTGGGTTAGTGTGGGGGGCTGGGTTAGTGTGGGGGCTGGGTTAGTGTGGGGGGCCGGGTTAGTGTGGGGGGCCGGGGTAGTGTGGGGGGCTGGGTTAGTGTGGGGGCTGGGTTAGTGTTGGGGGGCTGGGTTAGTACAGGCAGGGTGGGGGCCGGGCAGAGGCCCCCTTGATAAGCCCAGGCAGGACATCGTCAGCTCCATCTCAGGGTGTGAGTGGGTGATCCACACACTGGACTCAGGTGTGGCTGGTGGCCAGGGTCTGTTGCCAGGGTCCTAATGTCAGTGCTCACTGACAGCGGTGGCGGGGGGGCTCTGTCCCTCTCCGCCACTCTCTCCCTGTCATTCATGAGGCTCTGTCTCTCTTTGCCGCTCCCTCCCTGTTATTCATGAGCCAGGTTGACCCGTGGCAGGGAGGATGGCAGAGCGTGGAGAGGCTGCCACGTGGAAGGCTGGCACCAGTCCCGTCCCCCATGGTGAGCAGCCCCTGCTCCTGGCGTGTGGAGCGGGGGAGGGGTCTGATAGCGATGGGTACAATCGTGATGCTGCTACTATAATAGGGATGCTGCTGAGCTGCTCTCAGAGGCTGGGACGGCGGTGCCTGGTTGCGTGAGAGGCCCACGCTGAGCCCAGGAGGCTAAGTGTTTTGCTGTTTCCACTCGGCCTGGGGTCTCCCCACAGCAAGAGGGAGCGCGCTGCAGGCCCCCACACTGCCCAGCCACTCAAGTCAGTCCCCCTTCCCAGCCGTGCCTTCTCCAGCCCCCTGCCCTGCCCTGCCAGGCCGTGGAGGCCTGGGTTGACTCCCACAGGGAAACTGAACTCACAGCTGCTTTGGGAAGAGCTGTCAGTAGCCCCAAGGCACAGAGGGTCCCACTGCCTCTCGGGGGGATGGCTGTGCTTCCTGCAACCCTGACTGCCCCGCGCCTGGCCTCACCTCTCCTCGGCAGCCTCCAGACGGCCAAGGGCCTCCTCCAGATCCATGCTGTGCTCCAGCTCTGACCTCCGCAGCTGAGCCTCGGTGGTCTCCAGCCGGGCCTGCAGCTGGGGAGGAGCAATAGCTCACCTGGTCTGGCTGCTCCTGAACCCGCCAGGCTGGGGCTGGGGCATCTTGGGCACAAAGCCGACCTTAGTGGGGAAGAGAGGGCTCCCTGGGGCCCCACAGCAGGGGCTGGGGTTGGGTCTGGTGAGGCCCAGGCCCTTCCACACAATGAACCCGACAGGCGGCCACCTGCCCTGTGCCAAGTGCCCACAGCTGGCAGAGGAGGGGAGGGGCAGGGGCATGCTGGGTTGCACTGATGTGCCAATCCCATCAGGCCTTGAGGACAGTGTGAGTATGGTGGCCCAGTGGGGGCATAGCTCTGGGGGCTGCTGGAGCATGCCCACATTTCATTCAGATGGGTAAACTGAGGCCCCACTGCCCCAGCTACCTGGGCAGCCCAGCCGTCAGGGTAGGGGGAGGGGCTTCAGGGCTCGGTTCAGGCACACAGGGGCAGGATGGAAGGTCACAGGGCTACCTCTGGGGCTGCCCTCTGGAGAGTGAGTGAGTGTGGTTCCCCTCCAACTGGGCCTCCTGCCTGAGTCCAGCACCTCACCTACAGGGAGCAGGACCACACCCACCATGATGTGGGCCCACTGCCCAGGGCCACTCCCACTGCCCAGGGCCACTCCCACTGCCCAGGGCCACTCTGCCACCACTGGGCCAAGACCGAACTTGGGCCCAGGAAATCAAGGGCCAAGGATGGCCTAGGTGGAGGGGTGGAGAGGAGGGCAGCAGGCCTGGGGCCTCAGCTGTGGCTGTGCCTGGGCCAAATGCATGGGAGAGCCAAGGGGCCCCTCCTCAGCCACAAGCTGGAAGAGAAGGTGGCATTGGAAGACCCTGGAGGAGCCGGGCGGGGTCTGGGGGTGCCACCCCAGGATGGAGATGCCATGGTCAGGCACTCTGGCCACCCAGACCCCATTCCGCCTGTCTTGGGGGTAACTTGGAGTGAGTCCCAGCCTCCTGGCACCCACACTTTGCCTGCTGAGCCGCCCGGGAGCTGGCGTGCACTGGGCTGCTGGCGAGTTTGGATCTGACTCACGCAGCTTACTAATCTGTCGGCAGCATTTCTGTGGCTTCTATTCCCACTGGTCTGTTCCCAACATCTCCCCACCCTGTGCTAGGAAGATACCTCCCCCAAGGCCTCCCCACAGCTGTAGGGGCTCCCAGGAAGAGTAGGCTGGCTGGCAGCTCACGGATGTGCTGGGGCCCCCATCAGGTGGGGTGGGCCCCAGCTCCTGCCCTCAGGGGCTCCCAGGGGTGCCAGCAACAATGGATGGAAACGTGTTTCCCGTGTGGGGGTCAGGGCGTGATAGAACTGGGGGAGGAGCAGAGAGCGGGCCCCTCAGAGAGCTGAGGGCACCCCTGTGGGGCTGGTGCTGCCGTGGTCCTGGGAAGGACCCTTCTAGAAGGTGGGGCCCCTGGGGACCCCTCAGGCATTCAATACTGGCCACTGGTCAGGTGACTAAGAAGGGGCCAGATCTGCTTCAGGGGTTCAGATCTCAGCCCCAGTAATGGTGGTGTGGCCTGGGTGATCACTGGCTGGCTCTGAGCCTCTACTCCTTATCTGGAAAGTGGGGTCATCTGACATGACATGCAGAACCAGGGGGGTTCTGAAGATGGCATGGGTGCGGCAGGGGCCCTGAGTACCCCACAAGGTGGGCTGGACACCCCACTCCACGCACTGGCTCCTTGCCAAGTCCTGCCTCAGAAGCCAGCATGTCTTGGAGTGGCTGACATAGGAGAGAGGCTCTGGCCTAGCAGGTTTCTTCACCTTTCTGCCTCGGTTTCCCTGTCTACACAATGGGAGGCCCTCCCCAGCTCCACATTTTGTGACTAAATATGCCTCTTGCTCACCTCACAGGTCACCCTGGAAGGCACCACAGCCACCAGGGGACCAAAGATACAGCCCTGCCTCTGGCCCCTCTCCTCTGAGGTCCAAGCGGCCCCGGCCAGCCTCAGTTGTCAGGAAAGGGCCAGGGAACTGGGGTGGAGCCATTTCTCTGCGAGCTCCATCTGGGGTTGGGGTCGGTGCCTGCTGCCCTGCTTTCCTCTGCTGTGCAGGTGCCAGCTTTGTGCCAATGCTGGGCAGAGCACTGGTCCCCGTGAGTCAGGACTGGCCAGGCCACCCCACAGGGCTCCCGGGCAGGTGCGGGGACAAGTCAGTGCCTAAGCTGGGTTGCGAGACCTAGGGGACACGCTGGGCATCAGAAAGGCCTGGGCACGTGCTGCTTGGCCTCCCACCTCTGGCCTCAGTTATCTCATCTGTTGCCTCTGTTTCCCCATCTGTTGCCCAGGGTTTGAATGTCCCATGGCTGACACTCTGTCTTTCCCAGTCTTAGAAATTGCCGATGGTCCCAGGCTCTGACTGCCGTCCCGACAAGTGACCCCTCACGAAGGGCCAGGCTGCCACCTCCCGCCTGCCCTGAGTCTGCTGCACACACGCACCTGCTCGCTGACCACACGGCACCTGCTGGCCAGCTCATCTCGCTCGGCGCCGGCCTGGGCTAGCAGGTCCCCCAGCCGGGTCAGCTCTTCCTGCAGGAGCTCATTCTCCTCTTGCACTCGGGCCACGGTGGCTGTCGGCTCCTGTACCCCTGCTGCACGGTACCGGGGTCAGCCCGGGTGGCCAGACCAGGGCCCACCCACACTCAGCCTTGTGCCCTGTCTCCACGGTGGGACCCTGGGCTGGCCACCAGGCTCCAGCTGCTGGACCTGCCCCCATCTCCTGGGAGGGGTCCCAGCTCTGAGCCGGGGACCCTAACATAGGGAGGCAGACTTCATACTCTGAGCCCCACTTCCTCTCATGTTAACTGCAATCCTACCACCTCTGAGCACCTGGAACCCCAATGCAGACACAGGCCCAGGCCGAGCCCCAAACCAATGGCAGCAGAGTGTGTGGGCGGCCTGGACGCTGGGCACTCGCGCTGTCTATGAAGTTGTGAGCCCTGTTGCTTCTGGGGGAAGGGACCTGGTCCCCGAGTAATAAGGTGCTTTTGTAAATACACATACAGCCAGTTCCCCGGGCCTGCAGGAGGCTGGACAGACCCTGGGAGAGAGGGATCCCTGGGACCCATGCACGAGGGAGTCCTGGGCACACACAGGACAGGCGGCCTGGAGCTGTTTCCTCAGCTGCCAGGTGGACAATTGGAGGCAGCGCAGGGGCCTGGGGCGGGTGCAGGACAGGCAGAGCCCAGGGGGGTGGGCGTCTGTGCTCCCTGAGTGCCAGTGTCCAGCATTTCCACGCTGAGGAAGAAACCAATGAAGCGGAGATGCAGGTGGCCACAAGTGTGCCACACAGAGGCAGCCCTGCTCAGGCCCTGCTGAGTGCCCTGTGGGTATCGATATGATGCCCCTGAGGGTGGCCCTGTGGGGGGTGAGGCCAGCCCCAGGCCCAGGACTGTCCCCCACGCCGTCACCTTGGCCAGCCGCAGGCCCAGGACTGTCCCCCACGCCATCACCTTGGCCAGCCGTGGGCCCAGGACTGTCCCCCACGCCATCACCTTGCCCAGCCCCGGGCCCAGGACTGTCCCCCACGCCGTCACCTTGGCCAGCCGCGGGCCCAGGACTGTCCCCCACGCCGTCACCTTGGCCAGCCCCGGGCCCAGGACTGTCCCCCACGCCATCACCTTGCCCAGCCCCGGGCCCAGGACTGTCCCCCACGCCGTCACCTTGGCCAGCCCCGGGCCCAGGACTGTCCCCCACACCATCACCTTGGGGTGGCTCCTCACTCAGGCTGCCGGCCACGATCTCACGGATGCGGGTGGGCACGGAGGTGGGCGAGGCCTGCCGGCCTTCCCCACGCACGGTCAGTGCCCGGTCTTCCCTGCTGGCTGTGGGACTCAGGATGGTGTCCTCCAGTCTCTGAAAGACACCCCCAGAGATACCTGGAGATGGCAGCCCCCAACAGCTGCCAGGCACCCTCTACGATCCCACTGAATGGGAGCCGCCACAGGGCCACCCCAAGGCAGCAGAGTGCCCTGGAGAGGACAGGGTGAGGCTGGGCAGGTCACTCAGGCGCATGCCTTGGTTCTCCACCTGCGGAGTGGGGCTGCGCCTGTCCCCAGGTTCTGGAGAGGAGGACCACACCCAGCCGAGGTCAGCAGGAGCAGGTACTGCGCTTGGGGCTCTGCCCTGTCTTGGTGGGGGCTGGGCTGAGCGCTGGCTAAGCGGTTGCCAGTCCCCTAGGGGATGCTGACAGGCAGGTTCCTTTGCCTCTGCTCCACAAGAAATCCAACATCCTTGCCCACCTGGAGCAGGTGGTCTCACAGCTTGTTTGCATGGTGGGGCCAGAGGAGGGACCTAGATCCCACGCAGCAGTCACAGAGCCCAGTGTGTTTGTGTGTGTTTGTGGTGGGGGTGGGGGCTGAGGATGGGTCAGAGGGCTGAGGCTGAACCCATCCTTCTCTGCTCAGCTGCCCACTGCCCCTCCACAGTCTCGGTCCATCGGGAGGGTAGGCAGGCCCAGGGCTGCATGCTTGAGGCTCCGAGGATGAGCAGGGCCCGTGGAGCCCTCTCCTCCCACGGCTGTGAATTCTGGGTGGAGTCTGGGACTCCCATCCTCAGGCTGCCCTCAGAAGGCTGTGTGGGCCGGGGCAGTGAGGGCAGCGAGGACAGCCTTCCTTCCCAGGTGGGTCCTTCATGAAAGCCGACTGCCAGGGAAGAGGCTCCAATAGGCCCAGAAGTGGGCAGGAAGGCCCAGGACCTGGGCTCACACTCCGGAGGTGTTTGCTGAATGGCTGCCCTTCTGCCCCAGGAGCGCCTGGGTGTCCTGGGTACCCCAGCCTGGTTTTGAGGGTCTTGGGCTCTAATGGCATTTTGCCGGGCAGGGGCACAGCTTGGGGAGGGCCGGGACCCCAGGGCAGGGGACTCCTGCCAGGTGGAATAGATTACCGACTGTTGGCAGGACACACAGGCCGCTTGTGCCAAACCAGCAGAAGCCCAGGCAGGATCCCGCAGGAATACGCAAGGCCACAGCTGTCCCCGGCCTGCTGCCTTAAGGATATCTGAATTTCAGGCAGTGAATTAACTACTAAAGGGTGACTGGATGCTTGCCAGGGGAAGCTGGGAGGGGATGTCCACTCCTAGGGCTCTCCAGCATGGCACACCAGAGTCCACCCAAGTCCTCCTTGCCTGGCTCCCACGCCAGCACAGAGGACCCCTCTCCCTGGGGTCCGCAGGGCAGCTCCCCCACCTTGTGCCTCCTGGATTTTCCTCCTGACCAGGGTCCACGTGGGTGACCACCTGGCTGCCTCCTGCCTCCCATCTCTTGGCCCTCCCTGAGACGCTGCTTGTGTCCCCGGACTCTGACCTCAGGCCTGGGCTGGTGGCTGTGCCCTGCTCCCCCACCCTCCTCCCAACCCCAGCCAGGCCTCCTGCACCTGGTGCATGCTGTCTGGCTATCCCGGATGCTCCCTGGACACAGGTCTCCTCCTCCATCTGCACCCCAAAGATCGCGGCCCCCCTCGCCGGGGTTGGAGAGTCACCGTAGACCCAGGCTCAGCATGGCGCCTGGAGAGGCCCTGTTCTGACTCTGCTGCCCTGCGAAGGGCAGCCACTCAGCAAACGCCTCCCCACTATCAGTTGAGGTCTGGGGCCAGCCCGCCCGTCCTCCCGACAGCCCGTGCACCAGGGTCTGTCTCTCAGTCCCCTGGGAGGTCTTGGGAGGCGCCTTCACTGCAGGTTCCCCCATTGCCTCTTCTTCTGGAGGGAGTAATGGGCCCCCCTTGGGAGCAGCAGCCTAGTGGGGGAGGGGGAGGGAAGTCCCTGCTCCTCCTCCTGGGCCCAGCTGGGACCCAGGTGCCAAGACCACCAACCAGGAGGGGAGCTGCTGGAAGGGGCTCAGCCATTCTGTTCTAAACCCCTTATTTTGCACAGCGGAGAACGGAGGCCCAGCAGGGTGGCAAGAGGCAGCCCAGGCTCCTTGATCAGAGACCGTCAGGCTCCGCTCAACCCCCCAGACCGGGAAGGGCTCTGCCCCGCCCTCCCTCCGCCTGCTCAGCAGCTCCCGCCCTGCGCTCCCCCGGGCATCGGCGGCGCCACCCGCTAACGGGAAGGCTGCAGCGCGGAGTAAACTTGACTCATTCCTAACATTTACAGAGGGTCACTTATTAGCGGGACGTCCCGAGAGGCGCTGGGGCGTAATGGGTTCCATCTGTGGACGGGTGCCTGCAATAGGCCGCGGCCCAGCTGGAGCCGGAGGGGGGCGCGGGGAGCGCGGGGGGAGCGCAGGGGGCGCAGGGGGCGTTCAGGGGGACACGGGGGGTGCGGGGGCTGCAGGGGAAGCAGGGGGCGAGGAGGGGGCGCTGGGGGGAGCGGGGAGCGCAGGGGGCGCGGGGGCGCGGGGGTCGTGCAGGTGGGCGGGGGACGCAGAAGGGGGCGCCGGGGAAGGAGGGGGCGAGCAGGGGGGCGCAGGGGGACGCAGAGGGGGGCGCAGGGGGAGTAGAGTGGGCGTGACTTTGGAGTGTGAGGGCAGCGCCGCCCCCATGGAACCACCCGGAGGAGAGAAGGGCTGAGGGAAGGAGCAAGCAGGGGAGAGGCAGGGATGGGAGGGGAGGGGAAGGAAGGGAAGGTGGAGGTCGGCGTGTCCGGAGGCCTGTGCCGCCAACCTAAGCGCTTAGGACCCCGCCGATGCTGCTTCCTTCCCCACGGCTCCAGGGTGGTCCTGAGGGTCTGCACCGCCCACTCCCCAGGCCCCTCCCAGGGACTCTGCGCTGCCACCTGCGCCAGCGGGTACAGGCAGGGCGTCCCCTCCGCGACCTGTGGGTCCTTCTGGGCCTGCCCGTTTCCCGCCCGGGGCCTCTGCGGGGCGGGCCCAGGCTGTGGCCCAGCGTCCGCTGGAGGCTTGTATTCTAGAAGGCCTCGCAGTGGGAGGGAACACCAGGGCTGGAGGTCACTTTCCCCTAAGGCCCCAGACTCACAGCTGAGCCCGGCCCCTATCTCTTCCTCCTGCCCCCAGCACCTTCTTCAGCTCAACCTGCATTAAAGACCCCAGGGAGGTCACAGCCCCTGCGTGGAGCTACGCTAGGGGTAGCTGGCCCACTCAACCCGATCCTGGCCCTGAGGGGGGTGGCCCAGCAGGGAGAGCCAGCGGGTCCTCACTGCTGCGCCACCCCATTTGGTTGTGTGGAGAGGGACAGCCAAACCTTGGGGGAAATGTGGGCTCCCCATATCTCTGCCTCCGCAGGGTTAGAGCAGGGCTCCCCTCTAAAAGAGTTGGACTGGGGTCCTTGCTATGCCACCAATATACAGAGACCGTGGGTGTGTTACCCCCCACCTCATGTCCCCATCTGTGAAATGGGAGCGTTGGCCATCCAGGCCCTCCTGGATCCCAGGGCCAGGGGCTGGGGCTCTGTGAGGGTGCAGTGGATGGACCATGTGTGGCCTCAGCTGCCTGCCCCCAACTGGCCACCAGCCCCTGGGAAATGCAAGCTGCTGGAATGTTGCCTGGAGGCAAATGACCTCCCACCCTCTGATGGAATCAGAACCCTCCTGTGGATCCAGGGTTCCACCTGCACTTTGGCACTTGCTGGGGACCGGGGGTTTCAGGGCTGCTGCCAGGGCCTCTCCTCTTACACCCCTTCCCCATTCCAGGGTCTTGGCCAAGACCCTGGAATGGGGGGCTGGGAGGTCACCTTATCATCATGCTGCAGATGGGGAAACTGAGGCCAGGGACACGACCCCAGCTCTCCACTGGGGTGGGGTGGAGCCACAGCGCACCTGCCAGCCCATACTGCCTGCAAAAGGCTTCCGCCTGCAGGGAGGGCGCAGGGACTCTAGGTCTGCACCGAAAAACCCGAGTCTTGGCTTTATCTGGAGGCCACGCTCTTGCGCTGATTCCCATCCCTGCGCCTGGGGCATCACCTTGGAGATGCTGTCAGGGGTCAGAAGCCTTGGAGGGAAATCCCCCACACCCTCGTCAAAGCCATCTGAAGCAGGGACGGTCAGGGGCCTGCTGAAGCTCAGACCCAAGGGTCACTGGCCCCACCAGCCCTCAGCAGCCCCACCACCCCTGTCGTCCCATCCTGCTTGGACAGCTGCCTGAGCTGGGGGCAGGAGGGAGAGCATGTCCATCGGGACCCCTGCCCACCCACCAGCAGGCTCCTCGGTCAGCCTGGGTCACCCTCATTGAGGGGTGGACCCCCGAGTGAAGGGTGGGGTGGAGGGCGAACCTCCTGAGTGAGGGGTGGGATGGAGGCAGCTCCCAGCCAGAGGGTGGAGGGTGCCTTCCCTGAGCTCCAACAGTGCCCCCGTGTGGCCGCAAGGAGCGCTGCAGGGGGCTGCCAGGTCCTGCTCTTGTAGAACGGAGGCTGGGCTGGGGGTTTGGACGGCATCACGGACCAGTGCTCAGTGGAAAATGAAAGATGTGTGTCCACGAGAGTGAAGGCGCGCGCCAGCATTGGCCTGCAGGGTTCTCCACGCTCTCCACTTGCAAATGTTTTCACATCCATTGTCCTGGCCTGCATTGGAGGCTTCTGGCCTCCGCCTTAATGGGTGAGGAGGGTGAGGCTTGGCACCTCTGAGACTTGCTCAAGGGCACCTGCTCAGCAGCAGCGTTAGGACTGGGACCCCAGCCTTGGGCCCCCACTCGCGCACAAGGGTGGTCACTGATGAGCCTTCCCAGCGGCGGTGTCTGGACTTGGCTCCACTGCAGTTCTCCTCCCCTGTGTGCCCCCTTCCCAGCCTGAGCAAAGGGCAGGGAACCAAGCAGCTTCCGGGCCGGGGAACAGCCCCTTTCCTCCTGTGTCTGAGCCCAGCCATGCTGCGGCTGCTGCCTTTCTCTCCCGGGCCCTCCATGGCCCTCCCAGCATCCCTGGGCGGGGAAGTCTGGCCTTGCCAGGAGCAGGCACAGCTTGAAGAACATATCTGAGGACAGGGCCTCCGGCCAAGTCCAGCCACCGGACGTCTGCTTGCCATCCTTCTGCAGCCCGGCCCGCCACAGAGAGGGCCTTGGGCTGGGTGGCCTCCTGCCAGGCTCCATTTCCTTAGGAAAAAGAGCTTCTCTGTGCCTGGGATAACACCTGGCCTCCAAAATGCTGTATTTCAGCAATTGCTCAGTTTAAGTCTCTGTGTTTGTGGAGCACACTCTGGGCCTGGGCATCACCCAGGAGCAGGAACATGCCTCTGTGGGTGTCAGTTTGCTCCTCAGGTGTTGATAAATCTAGGCCACCCCTGTAGGCAGGACCCCGGCCGGCCAGGCACTGAGGCAGGGATTGTGGATGGGGAGAGACAACTTCTCACTCCCTTCTATGCCACCAACACAATGCTTGGCACACAGACAGGCTCGGACACAGTGCACTGCTCCTGCTCAGAAGACTGAGAGCTCAGCTGGAACTGCCTCAGGTCCGAATCACCAACAGCAAAATGACTCAGAACAAGGAACTCGAGGAGGGCAAGGACCTTGTCTTTCCTGTTTGTCCCTGTGTCCCTGGTGCCGACGCAGGCTTCCTGGGGGAGGTGGGATAAGAAAGAACCCACCAGCTAGAGAGCCCGGGCACTGTGTCCATGTGGAGGGAGCTGTGGAAGCAAAGGTGGAGGGGGTGCATCTCCAGGGGTCTGTGCAGGGTCTGGGGGAGGGGCAGTGGGGATGGGGGTGAGTGGGGCAGAGCAGGAACCTGGCGCCAGACCGTGAGGGCCTCAAATGTTCTGTGGAGGATTGTGGGACACGATCCTTGGACCCCGGGGCTAGCGGGGGTTCCTGAGCGGGAGGATGGGCCCGTGTTGTTAGCACAGTGGCCCTGGCTGTGCCTGACAGGGCCTGGATGCAGCCTGGGAGATTGGGAGATGGGAGCATCTGCCTCTGGCTTGCTTGTGACAGTGCGGAGCTCAGCGACGGGCACCATGGCCTGGCTGCTTGGAAACCATCCATCGCTCCTGTCCTGTGGTGGGGACCCTAGACTTGGTCCCTTGGGATCTCCTGAGTGATAAGCGTGTCTTTTGTTGGCCTATGAGATGACTGATGGCCAGGGCCCCTGGATAGCCGCAAAGTAGGGGCTGGTTACCAGAAAGACCACGGCACGATTAGAGCGTTGGTGCTTTCAGCCCCACACCCTGACATCTGGGGAGGGGAGAGGAGCTGTCTCTGGAGCTGATCACCAACGGCCAATGATTTAATGAATTTTGCCTACTTAATGAAGGTTCCATAAAAACCCTAAACCACAGGGCTGGGCAGGCTGGGTTGCTGAATACAAGGCAGTGCTGTGGGTGGTTGGTGTGCCCAGGGGCCTGGAGGCTCCGTACCTGCCCTCTGTACCTTGACCTGGGCACCTCTCCTTCCGGTTAGTCCTGAGTTGTGTCCTTTATAATAAACCAGTAATCAAATGGGAAAGTCACTTCCAGAGTTCTGTGAGCTGTTCCAGCAAATTATCAAGTTGAGCAGGGAGTTGTAAGAACCCCTAATTCATAGCCAGTCAGACAGAACACGGGAGGCCCAGGACTTGTGATTGGCATCTGAGGTGGGGCAGCTTTATGGGACTGAGTCCTTAAACTGTGGGTCTGTGCCAGCTCTGGATGGTTAGGGTCCGAACTGGATTGAATTGCAGGACAGCTAGTTGGTGTCCAGGGAGGTGGGGAATTGGCTGGTGTCAGGAAAAACCCACACATTTGGTGTTAAAAGTGGTGTGAGTAACAACAGTACAGACAGATAAACCTTGCTTGGAGGGAAGTGTGTACGTCAGAGAGGAAAAGAAGCGGGAGGGTAAGACGGCGCGGTTACTACGGAAGACAGCATGACGGGTCTCCACAGAATTAAATGTAGACTCTCCGCGCGATCCAGCCATCCGCTTCTGGGCATCTGCCCGAAAGAATTGAAAGCAGAGGCTTGAAGAAATATTTGTACCCCGAGGTTCACAGCAGCATTTTCACAGCGGCCGGCAGGCAGAAGCTACCCAGGCGTCCATTCAGAGATGAATGAATAAACAGAGTGTGGTCCCTCTATGAGTAGAATATTACTCAGCCTTAAAAAGCAAGGAAATGCTGGCGCCTGCTACAACATGGGTGGACCTTGAGGGTGTAATGCTCAGTGAAATAAGCCAGCCACGAAGGGACAAATACCATCTGATCCACTTAGACAAGGCTGCTAGAGTCACCAAGTTCACAGAGACAGAGAGTAGGATGGCGGGGGCTGGGAGAGGGGGGAATGGGGGGGGAATGGGGCGTGAATGTTGAATGGGGGCAGAGTCTCAGTTTGGGAAGATGAAAGTTCTGGGGCCGGGTGTGGCGGCTTACACCTGTAATTCCAGCACTTTGGGAGGCTGAGGCGCGCACATCGCTTGAGGTCAGGAGTTCGAGACCCTCCTGGCCACCATGGCGAAACCTCGTCTCCACTGAAAATACAAAAAATAACTGGGCATGGTGGCGTGTGCCTGTAGTCCCAGTTACTGGGGAGGCTAAAGCACGAGAATTGCTTGAAGATGGGAGGGCGGAGGCTGCAGTGAGCTGAGATCGCACCACTGCACTCCAGCCTGGGCGACAGAGACCGACTCTGTCTAAAAAAAAAAAAAAAAAAAGTTGTGGATGTGGATGGTGGTGATGGTTGCTCAACGCTACGAATGTGCTTAGTGCCACAGAATTGTTCCTAAAAATGGTTAAAATGGTCAGTTTTATGTTATGTATATTTTCCCACAATTTAAAGAAAAATGAAAAAATTTTTAAAAAATTTATTTTATTTTTTTTGAGACAGGGTCTCGCTCTGTCTCCCAGGCTGGAGTACAGTGGCGCGATCTTGGCTCACTCTCACCTCCGCCTCCTGGGTTCAAGCGATTCTCCTGCCTCAGCCTCCCGAGTAGCTGAGATTACAGGCGCCTGCCATCACGCCCGGCTAATTTTTGTATTTTCAGTAGAGATGGGGTTTCACCATGTTGGCCAGGCTGGTCTCAAACTCCTGACCTCAAGCGATCCGCCCGCCTTAGCCTCCCAAAGTGCTGGGATTACAGGTGTGAGCCACTGCACCCGGCCAGAAAAAAAGAAATTTTTAAAAAGGCTGAACAATCAATGAGTCAAGCACATATTTCCAGAAGTGAGATGAAGAACAAACCCAGAGAAACTGAAAGTGAAGGAAGAACGCATATGTAGGTTAAAGGAAGAATGCATATGTAGGTTAATGAAACACAAGATAAGAATACTATGAGCCGGTACGCGGCTCGTATCAGAAACGAGAAAGGGGATGCCACTTCGGGGCAACCACTTCCTCCCCACTGTGCCCAGGACTGGGGTTCCGGACCCAAGACTGTCTGGAGTCCTGGGAAACCCCTGTCTCGAGCCCCCCAGCAAAGAGGGACAGCTGGTTACCCCACAGATCCTGCAGACATCCAAAAGACAGGAAGAAGATATTGTGAACAACTTTTGCCAATTTCAACAACTTGAAAATTTGGATGTAATGGACAGTTTCCTAGAAAAATAGCACAAATCAAAATTCAAGCCAAGGAACGGGAGTCTGAGGAGCCCCCAGCTCTGAGGGGACTGGGCTTTCTGTGCTGGGTTCCTCGTCTGGGACTCTGCGCCGCGCTTCTCCATCAGCTGCGGGTCTGGTTGCTGGAGATTCCGAGGAAGGGCACACCCCCACCCCTCGAGGCAGTCAGATACCCCCCACTTCACGGGCAATTTCAGGGGGCTTTGCACTCCCCAAGTCCGACTTGCTCACCCCAGGGACAGAGGTTGAGAGTTTCCAAGCCTGCCCCTTTACATCCAATTCCAGCTCCGGGGTGGGGGCATTCTGGGGTGCTGTGCAGAGGTTGCTGGGGGGCTTCCAAAGGAGGGGAGAGCAGCTGTGGCCGGAGGAAGAGGGATGTCAGAGAGGCTCCTCCGGGCCTGGGAGCATGTTCGCCATCCGTCCAGAGCCACCACCCCTGGTCACGGGGGGCCTCCTGCATCCTCAAGCCACAGCCTTCCTCAGGCCCTGCGGTCTCCCAGGCTGTAGCTGGAGGGTGGAGGGTCCCTACGGTTCTGCTGCCCATCTGGACAGCTGATCTGGGCGTCTGGCACCCGCCTGCTCCCTGCTCACTCTGGGGTAATGGCATCAAGATCTCAATCACTACAGCAAAAATAACAGGTGTCAGCAGGGCAGGCAGAGCAGACTTCACTGGGGCCTGCGTAGCCTCCAGATGAGTTTCCTGGGGACAGTGGGAATTTGGGGGCAGGCAAAGCAAAGCATCTCTCAGCCACATTTGCACAGTGCTCATGCCCCTGCCTGATGTCAGCACCGGCCTGGGTTTCCCCCTCAGACCAGCCGCTAACCACAGCAGCTCCCTCCAACCCTTACGCCTCGGCTTTCCTGACATCCGAGGGGATGAGAATCCTCACAGGGCTGCAGTGTCCTGTAAACGTAGTGTGCTGGCTCTCCAGCCTCCATTCACCAGCCCTGCTCTCAGAACTCATGGAGCCAACACCCAGGCAGAGCTGGCCGAGCTCCAGGTGGAGGAGGTAGAGCTCACCCCAGGTGGAGGAGGTAGAGCTCACCCCACGGCACCTCTTTGTCTTGTTGCATCACCTGATTCAAATATCCTGCCCTTGAGTCCTCATGCAGCCCTGTGTGTGAGCAAACCCTGCATCTACCCTGTCACTCGGTCACCTGCACCAGCTGTGGCCATTTCTCTTTTCAGGTGATCTGTATTGTTTAGATAGGGCCATGTCAGCCTGCCGTGGCATAGTTTTGAGATGCTAAGAGCTGGGTTAACAAGCAACCATGAGTAAGCCAGTTCGTCAGGGGTTCCCTGGGGTCCCGAGGGGTCCGTTGGAGGTGGGGCCGCCTGGCTGTGGTGGTCAGCAGCAGGTGACGGCAGTGCAGGGAGGAAGGATATCCGAGGTGGGACCGCAGGCTGGGTCCTAGGTGGGCTCTGGGAAGTAGGGAGGCAAGGGGAGAGGGACATGGGACAATTCCCAGCCACTGTTGTCACACACCAGGTGCTACGAAGACAGAACCAGAACATCTGGAAGCCACAGAATAGACACTAGGGCTGAGCCACAGCCTCCCACAAATGTGCAGCGACGGGAACACTGCCCCCGAGAGGCCCTGCTGGCCCCACACTTGGCCATGGAAGGGCAGTGAACGAGGTCCCAGAATGTCAGCACCAAGGGCTGCTTGCCCGTCCCCACCCCAGTGTGCAACCTGCAAACCCGTGGCTGCCAGGGACGCCAGTCACCTGAACGTCCACAGCCAGCAGCGGCCCCGGGCTCTCTCTCCACCCTGCAAACCTGTGGCTGCCAGGGACGCCGGCCACTTGAACGTCCACAGCCAGCAGCGGCCCCGGGCTCTCTCTCCACCCTGCAAACCTGTGGCTGCAAGGGACGCCGGCCACCTGAATGTCTATAGCCAGCAGCGGCCCTGGGCCCTCTCTCCCCAGGCTCTCTCTCCTGGCTGAAGGCTGCCTGTGTGTGCGTGCAGGTGCGCCTGCTTGCATCCGTGACTGGCTGCACGCTCAAGGCAAACACGTGAGCAAGTGGAAAGTGCCCTGGGAGCCAGGAAGGTGCCTCCTGGCCATCCCCTCTCTTTGCCGCGTCCCTTCCAAAGTGTCCTGGCAACCTGCTCTCAGGAGGGTGCAGGGAAGTGACCACCCCACTGACCTGGATCACGGTGTCCAGCCCCAGTAGGGGCTGTTGGGAGGCGTCCCCATTGCCAGGCTCACTGGAGGCAGAGCTCATTGCAGCCCAGAGCGCAGGACCCCAGAGAAGGCTGGGCTTTGCTACCTGGCAATTCTCCTCCAACTGGCCAGGGTCTTCCTTGGTCCACGGGCCCCACACCTGTGTGGCACCTGGCTCTGCAGTCTTGTGTCCCGAGCCTGGGCACCCAGTTGCTCTTGCCCTGTGGGTAAGACAGTATGGCCAGCTGAGCCCGTAGGCGTTGCTGTGGCAACCGGGACGCTGAGAGCTAGGTTTCCCTGGAAACAGGAGTGCAGGACCCTGTTGCTATGGGGACAAAGGAACGCTGTTGGCTGGAAGCAGTTTTGCCTGGAGACCTGGAGACGCCCTGGGTAAAACTGTCTACTTGAGCAACGGCACCTGGGAGGGGCTGGCCTTTCTCCCAGACACCCCCTCCCGTATTCGCTCCAGGGGGAGCCGTGTGCTTGCTGGACACATGGCAGGCAGAGGCAGCACGCAGATCACTGGTCTTCCTTGATCTGGACTCATAAACTATGACTTTTGAAAAACATTTGTCAAAGAACGTAGTGGTCGTCACAGGTGGTGGACTGAGGCCTGGAGAGGGACGCTGCCTGCCTGAGGGGCAAAGGAAGCTTGTCTTCCTGGCCTTGCACCTGTGAGTCCTTCTGGAGTCTGACTCCCGCTAGAGCCCTTCAGAGTCACCTGCCCATGGGTCCACCCTTGCCCTGGGAACCTGCACTGTTTCCCACCCTCTGGAATCGGAAAGGACTGCCAGCCACCCTGTCCGAAGGGGAGAAGGCCCTGGTCAGCATGCATGGTGGAGGGTCTGCAGAACTTGCCCACGGCTTCCCACCCCAGGGGCTGCCAGGGGCTGTCTGGATGCCAGGGCAGGGCAGCTTCCCATAGGTGAGGCAATGGGAGGGGAGCAGGGCCATGCCTGCCACCTCCAGGCCGGCTGTCCCTACAGACGCTGAGCTCTGTGGCTCGGAGCCTGGGCCTCCCGGGGCCTCGGATGAAGTCAGGTGCCTGGCAGGCAGCCATGCCAGCGTTTCCGCCCCATTCCACTCCCTCTGGGGCTCCTCATTCTGAGCTGGGACCTCCTTGAGCTGATGCTGGCAGGAGTCCCTCTGGGGAAGGGACAGCCGCAGAGGTGGGCCCTGCAGCAGGAGTGGCTGCCTTCCCATGAAAGGCTGCCCTGTTCAGGGGCCTCTGGGGACGGGTACATCTCCGAGTCTCTCAGAGACCCAGGTTCTTGGAGCCAGCCCAGGAGACTGGGAGGCAGCCTGCCCAGCAAGGCCACAGGGGCCCGGGCAGTGGAGGTGGATGCCAACTTGGGGGACTGCATGTTTGTCCCTGGGGCTGCTGAGAGAGGGGCTGAGGGCCCAGGCCACCTCCTCAGAGGCGAAATTCAAGAAGCAGAGGCACCTGTACTCAAAAGGAGCCCTCCCAGAGAAACGCCTGTGCTCTGTTCACCCCCACTCCTGAGGACAACCTCCAGGGTGGCCCTGCAGGGACAGGCCAGGCTCTCTGGCCAGACATGGCCCCATGGACATCCAGGCTGGGCTTCACTGGACAGTCCCTGGGGTGCCAGGGGCCTAGTCAGTCCTTCCGAACCTCGTGCTTCTGGCCCAAGCATGACCTCTGGCTTCAGGTCCAGACTGAGGACACCCACTCCATGGGCTGGGCCCCTCCCTGAGCAGCCTCCAGATCCCCCAGGGACCCAAGACTGCCGGTCGCCCACCCTCAGAGTCCTGGGAGGCCCTGTGGCCATGGAGAGTCCTGCCCTCCATGCCTCAGCCTGAGTGGGAAGGGGCAGCGTTTCCTGCTGGGGCTCCGCTGAACTCCCCTGAGGTGGGTCAGGGCTTAGAGGGTGTGGCCCTGGCCTCTGGTGAGAGTTCCTGCTGGGGGCAGGGTGGGTGGAGTGAGGAAGGGGCATCCATGTGGACCTGTGGACAGCAGGGCGGGTAGAGTGAGGAAGGGGCATCCGTGTGGACCTGTGGACGGTGGGGAGTGGCTGGGAGGCTGGTGTGATCTCCCATGCGAGCCTCTTGGATAGGTGGAGATAAGACCTCATACGCCAGAAGCAAGTCCTGTGTCATTCCTGACACAGATGCCCATGTTCAGGGGCGGCCCGGTGGCCTGAGTGGGGGTGTTGGAGAGACACCCTGACCTGAAGCCGTACATCCAGGCCAAAGGTGACGTGCACTGGGCCCAGCCAGGTGGAGACACCCCCTGTGGCCTCTGCAGGTGACGGCTCTCAGGAGGGCCGGTGGGCAGGGGCTCCCATCTGTGTTTAATTTTATTTTTATTTATTTATTTATTTTTGAGATGGAGTCTCGCTCTGTCTCCCAGACTGGAGTGCAGTGGCGCTATTTTGGCTCCCTGCAACCTCCGCCCCCCAGGTTCAAGTGATTCTCCTGCTTCAGCCTCCGGAGTAGCTGGGATTAGAGGCACTTGCCACCATGCCCAGCTTATTTTTGTATTTTTAGTAGAGACGGGGTTTCACCATGTTGACCAGGCTGCTCTTGAACTCCTGACCTCAAGCAATCCTCCCGCCTTGGCCTCTCAAAGTGCTGGATTACAGGCATGAGCCACTGCGCCCGGCCTGTCTGAGTTTTAGAAAGTTCCTTCTGGCTGTGGAGTTGCCCTGGATGAGACCAAACGTGAGGATGGGATTTTGTCGGTCTAGGCGGGCATCGCCTGGAGCCTCTGTGCCATCTGGGGTGGGCGTGGCCGCCTGCAGTTCAGCCTCCCCCGCCTGCGGCAGCTCCAAGTCCATGATTTTCCCAGATGTCCCCCCGTGCCCCCTTTCCTCAGTCACTGCAGGGTTTGCCCAGGGAGGAGGGATTTCCTGGGAGAGTCCTGGTGAACCATGAAGGTTGGTCCCTCCTCTTGGTGGGGCCCTGACCCGAGGCAGGCCCTCCTTGCCGCCCACCTCCTCTTAGCCTTGGGGTCCTGGCTGCTCCATCGGACGCATCCTCATTTCTTTTCCACTTCTCCCCCTTTCCTGCTTCTCCCCCTTAACCCTGCCCCTCTGTGGCTGTACAGGAAAGCCCACGCCTGCCGGCAGTGGCCTGGATTCCCCCCAGGACGCCTTTCCAGGACACGAGGGCTGGCCCAGCCCCGTGCATGCCCCCCAAGGCCTCACTGCTGGGTGTCCATTATGGGGCTCCCAGACCAGGGCCATGGCTGGAGTAGAAGAAGAACCCACAGGGTAGGCCTTGGCCGGAGCCTGGCTGGGCCCCCCGGCAATGCCCTGGGACAGTGGAGAATGGGATAGAGGGTCCTCCCTGAGTGCAGGCGTTCTGTGGGGTGGGCTCTCGGGAGGGCGGGGCTCGGGGGGCCCTGCCCAGTCCTGACCCACAGCCTGATGGGGGTTGAGCTCTTGTTCTCTGGACCTCACGCCTCCCTCCCCGGGACTGGGGAAAGTACTCGGCACCCATGGCCATTCTAGATGCCGTCCTCCTCGTCCTGCCCGACCTGCCTGGCTTCGGAGGCTGAGGAAGAACCCTCCTGGGCTCAGAGGAACACCTGTCTGTAGATACGCCATCACCGGTTTTGTCACTGTTCCCTTGAAACAGGAAACCTTGCTTATCCTTATCAAGGATAACCTTGTATCTCCTTATCAAGGAGATAAGGAGTTACAGCCTTATCTCCTTGGGGACAGTCCCTAATCCTGGCTGTGCTGGGCCCACGTGGGGACACAGGAACAGATGATGAGCAGGCACAGACACTCTGGCCGCCAGGCACCCACACAGCCGGCCATGGGTGTCTTTTCCTGTCTAGCACCAGCAGGGGATGTGCCTCAGACAGAACCCAAAGAGGCTGTGACCCAGGTCAGCCCCGGGGAGCTATGGAGCCACTCCTCTTGAGCAGTCACTGGCTGTCCTCTCAGACAGTCTGCTCTGCCAGGTGTGGACTTGGCTCTGAGGAGGAGACGCTGGCCCTGGGGGGTGCAGAGTCACCGAATGAGCTGAGACAGTAATGGAAGGCAGGAAAGATCCCAGTGTGATTACGGCAGGACGGGCAGCCCTGGAGGCTATGAGGCTGGGACAGAGGGCGCCACATTCTGTCCACTGCCTACCCTCTCTGCAGAGCTGCCCTGCACATGAACTTTCTTCAGAGGGCATGGAAGTGCCACCCCATCCTGCACACAGCAGCCGAGTGGCACCATCCCACCCCCATCTGTCGGGCGTGGACAGGAGGCCAGCTGAGGGCAGGGGTGGTGGCTGGTGAGGCAAGTGGTCTGATGCGGGAGAACAATGCATTTGGTGTGATTTTCAAGGTCTTTTCCACTCTCCTGAGAGGAGAGGCCAGCTGGATACATGTGCTGGGTTTTAGGGGGCATCCAGATGGTTGTGGGGGCAGGCAGGTCCTGAGAGGTTCTGTGGGGTGGGAGAGAAGACCTCGCTCTTCACCCACCCTGTGTTTATCCACGTGAGGGGTTGCCGGTGGATGCTGCCGTGGCAGGCCCTGGGGGACCTGGGTCCTGGGAGAGGCTGCAGGGCTGCCTGGGGACCCTGCTCTCTGGTGCTTTCTGTCAGTGTGGCAGAGGCTGAATACCACAGCACAGTGAAGAAAGGTGCCTGGGGAGGGACCTCCTGCCTGGGGACCAGAGGAGGCTTGGGGCTACTGGCCTGCCCAGGGATCCAAAGGTAAGAGCCCAAGCCATACAGAGCTTAGAAGAAAATGTAGGCAAAAGCTTCATGACACAGGATTTGGCAGTGATTTCTTGGATACGACATCAAATGCACAGACAATGAAAGAAAAAAATAGATAAATTGAACTGCATCAGAATTGAAAACTTGTGCATCAAAGGATGCTATGAAGAAAGTGAAAACCCACAGAATGGGAGAAAATATTTACCAATTTTATATCTGATAGGGGATTAGTATTGAGAATTTATAAAGAATTCTGGCCAAGCGTGGTGGCTCACACCTGTAATCCCAGCACGTTGGGAGGCCAAGGCAGGTGGGTCACCTGAGGTCAGGAGTTCGAGACCAGCCTGGCCAAACCCCGTCTCTACTAAAAAAATACAAAAAAATTAGCTGGACCTGGTGGCGTGCGCCCGTCATCCCAGCTACGCAGGAGGCTGAGGCATGAGAATTGCTTGAACCTGGGAGGCAGAGGTTACAGTGAGCCGAGATGGCGCCACTGCACTCCAGCCTGAGTGAGAGGGAGACTCTGTCTAAAAAAAAAAAAAAAAAAAAAAAAAGAATTCCTACAACCCAACAACAAGAAAACAAACAACACAATTAAAAATGAGCGAAAGACCTGAACAGACGTTTCTCCAAAGAAGATACACACACGGCCAACAGGCATGTGAAAGACACTCAGAGTCGCCTCATCCGAGAAATGCAAATCAAAAACCACAGCACGTCAGCACTTCACAACCCCTGGGATGGCTCTTACCCGGAACGCAGAGGATGAGTGCTGGGGAGGACGTGGAGAAGCCAGGGCTCTCGTGCACTGCAGTGGGGACGGTGTGACAGATCCTCAGAAAATTAAACAGAGTTCCCATACGATCCAGGAACCCACTTCTGGGCATATACCCCAAGGAACTGAAAGCAGAGACTCAAAGAGATATTCATACCCCTGTGTTCATAGAAGCATTTGCACTGCAGCCGATGGTGGAAGGAGCCCAGGTGTCTGTTCACAGATGATGTGGTCCGTCCCCACCGTGGAACATTACTCTGCCTTTAAAAGGAAGGAAATTCTCACACATGCCACAATCTGGAAGAAACCTGAGGATATAACGCCAGGTGAAATAAGCGCGTGCTAAGGCTGACGCTTACCTGAGGTCCCAGGAGCGCTCCCAGCCCTAGAAATGGAAGGTAGTATGGTGAGAGCCAGGGGCTGGGGGAGGGGCAGGAGTCAGTGTGGAGCAGGCACAGAGTCTCAGCCTGGAAGATGAGACGGGCTCTGGAGACAGATGGTGACAATGGCCACGCCACAACATGAATGTTCTTCATGGCACTGAGCCACACACTTAAAGGTGGTCAAGATGGTAAAAGTCATGTTTATTTACCAAAATGTAAAAAACTAAAACGCCAACCACCAAGCAAAACAAAACCCACTGTGGCCAGCACCTGGGGAGACCTAGAGGGTTCCCCCACCCAGCTGCAGGTTCCAGGGGAGCTGCAGCCTGTGGTCTGGCCCTGAGCTGGCGACTGGAGCCCTGGACAGACGGAGCTGGTGTCCCCGTGTGCCCAGGTGAGCGGTCTCCATGCCACCACTGAGAGAACACCCCCTTCCCCTCTCTCACACCGCCCTCCACCCACCCCTGTGCCGTCGAGCTTCCTTCTCCCCAGGACCCCTGCCCACCCCCTGTCCTGGGCTGAGCCTGCCTCAGAAAAATGAGTCTGCTCCAATGTCTGCTCCCCACTGGATTTTCCAGGTGAGGGATCAGCCCACCCTCAGCCCCATGCGGCTCAGCTCCTCAGGGTGGTCCAAAGTAGCCCCCGGCCCACGACCCACAGATGCATCTCCCGACCCCACCCACCCCGCCACACACCTGACTGTTCCCCAGCCATCTCCGTCCACCTGGGGCGTAACTGCCCATCACCTCCTTCCTCCCCCAGCCCCTGCTTCTTTGCTTTGCTCCTCCCAGTGGGGGTTCACCCCTACCGCTCAGTGCTGCTCCGAAGGGGGCTGCCAGGCTTAGCAGTGGAAATACACGGATCCCTGTTCTATTCCAACTCCAGATCAACAACAATAAATGTTTGTGTGCCATGCAAATTAGATTTGAACTTCAGATTAATCCTAACAGCTGGGTGTCCTCCATTTTATTCGCCACCCTGATGCAGAGTTAGGCCATGAAGGGGAGGTCGCAGGGGCCGGGCATGTGCTCTGGGAGTCAGGACGCGGGTTTGTCCCACGTGGTGAGCATTGCAGCTTTATCCTGAAGTCCAGACTGCTCATGTCAGCACGGAAGCTGCTTCCCTGCAGAGGCATCTGCGTAAAGGGCGTCTGGGCGCTGGGCGGCTGGATTCTGTCTGAGAGTCTGTCTCCTGTGGACTCCTCACTGTCCGTTGAGGACCTGGAGCCCAGGCGGGGCAGCAACTTGCTCAGGCCACACCATGGTGCCAAGCTCGTCTGCTCAAGTCTGACTTTTCTGCATCCGCACCTAAGCCTGAGCAGGCCTGGCAGGTACTCTGGGCACCTTGGCTGAATCGGACCACAGTGTCCTGGAGAGAAGGGCCCGACGCAGAAGAAGGGTCTCCTTCCCGGAGTACTGCAGGCATTGGTGGCCGGTGTAGACCTCGGCTGGAGACTCCTGTCTTGGTTGCTTTTGCATGCCTGAGGCTGCACAGAGCTGTGCCCACTGTTCCCGAACAGGTGGCTGGGCTAGTGGAGGGGCAGCAAGCACAGGGTCCCTGCAGGCAGCGTCCTGGCAGGGCTCCTGGCACGTGGTGGTGTGGGGGCTGCTGACCGTGGCTGGCTGAGGAACAGCCACCTCCTAGTCCCCAGAACCTGTGAACAGGACCTTATAAAGCACAGGAGAGAGTGTGGCCTTACACGGTAACAGACTGAACCGTGGGTGAATTGAGATCTTACGCGGTAACAGACTGAACTGTGGGAGGCCTATGGGATGAGGAGATCATCTGGGACGGCCTGGTGGCCCTAAATGGTCTCCCCAGTGTCCTTGTAAGAGAAGCAGAAAGAGATAGCACAGCTGCCCACAGGAGAGGGCCACGTGAGGACGGAGATGGAGAGACGTGGCCAAGGAACGTGGCTGCACCGGAGCTGGGAGAGGTGGGAGCTGCGCTTCCCTGGAGCCTCCGGAGGGAGCCCAGCCACACAACACCATGCTCTTGGATATCTGCCTCCAGAGCTGTGAGAATTCACTTCTGTCATTTTACCTCCGCCGTGGTCTGTCGCAGCCCTGGAAACATGCCCCCCGCTGTGGGCTGCAGCTGCGTGGAGCCCCCACGGCTCAGGGTGTGCCCCTGGTGCTTCCCTAGGTTCAGCCCCGGGACTCTGTTCAGGCCGGAATGTCTGCTTCCCACCCCGCCTTTCCCAGCACATCCGGGACTTCCTGAAATACAGGATCCGTGCTCTGGCCCTGAGCTCTATGGAGAGACTGAATCAACACCCATCTGAGCATTTGCGGTTGCCACGGGTGCCAAGGAACCCCTTCTTGAGTTGCCAAGGCCCCAGGACACGTCTGGTTTCTCTGACCCTCCCCACCCTCACCACGCTACCCTCCTGGGGTCAGAGTTGGAGTCCTGGGTGCACTGTGGCTAGTGGCTGCCTGAAGGCCTCTGGAGCACTTGGCCCCTTTGTGGTCAAAGCTGCCCAGCCGTCCAGGGCGGGTGCCCGCATCCCCTCCGTCAGCAGCGGCTCTCCTCTCTCTCCCACAGGTCCAGCTTCCCGGGGACCTTTGCTTGTCCACAGTTCCCTGGTGTACTCCACATGCTCCTGTGTGCCTGGCATCGTGCCCGGCTCTAGGGTACACTGAGGAGTGTGACACCGTTCCAGCCACAGGGAGCTCACCATGTCATTCACCACCTGCCAGAAGGGCCAAGGGGCAAGGATGGGGCCTGGCCCATCAGAGGCTCTGACCTCAGCTGGGGCACAGATGGAGAGAGCGGGGTCCCTTGGGGCAACCAGCTGGATTCAGCTCAGGAACTGGTGGGAGCCAGGAGGCCAGAGCCAGCAAAGGACAGGACAGGGTGTCAGCCAGGTGGAGTCCCCTGCCAAGGAGAGGAGAGGGGGACGTGGTCTTGTGCTCTTGGTGTTGACAGCAGTGGAGAGGGGGCTTTAGGGGCAAAGGAGGATGCAAAGCCTGGGGGCCGCTCCCGAGGGAGAAGGGCCCTGCTCTGTGGCCACTGGAGGGAGCAGCTTGGGGGCTGAGGAGCCGAGCCCCTCCCATGGCTCAGAGCCCCTGGGCACTTTGGGTAGATTGGGGTGGGGTCGGGGGTCTCCTGGGCGAATTCAGAACACCGGGAGGTTCCTGGGAAGGAGGAGCTGGGACACTGAAGGTGTCATCAAATCACAGATGTTGAAGCCAAGGCCCAGAACAGGCAGATGAGCTCCCTGGGCCACTGCGGCCGAGGGTGAGGGGCAGGACCCCAGCTGCCCTGCAGCAGCGTCCACCTCCCCCAGGCCAGAGTCCTGTGGCACACGGCTGTGTGTGGGGACCTAGGCAGGCCGTGGGTGAGGGCCCAGGACAAATGGGGTCTTGAACCTGAATGGCTGCCCTCGGGGAGGGGGACACGTGCTCTAAGCAACTCCAGGGAACAGGAGTGGGCCAGCTTGGAGGAGGGATATCTGTCTCTCGCTTGACCGTGGGCTACCCTGTGAGGTGGTGAGCTCCCTGTCCTGGGAGGCATGGAAGCAGAGACCCGCTCACTGGGCTGCAGCCCCTCATAGGGGCTTCCAAGCACCAGGAAGTGAGTGGCTGTTGCCCCCTGCCCCACCCCTCCTGGGATCCTGGTTCTGCCCACAGCTCTGACTCAGATGCAGCTCCCCGGGGGGGTGAGAGGCCCACGTGCGGTGGCTACAGGGGCAGCATCTCCACGACACCCCTGTGGGGCCATCTCCATGTTCACTGTTTGCAGACACCCCTGTGGCTGAGCACCCGATGCACTCGGCCAGCTGGCAGGGCCAAGGGTCGATGGGGTGGCTCCCTGCTGGTTGGGACTTGCACGGCCCTGAGCAGGGAGGGGGGCGGGGCTGGCAGGGTGCCTGGTGCAGGTGCTGGAGGGGGATGGTGGGGCGAGTTTCTCCACCTGGGTGAGGTGGAGCCACGGAGACTGCTTTTCTCCAGAACCAGACGAGCTCCAGCTCCCAGGCTAGGTGGGTGCCAGCTCCTCTCAGGTTGGAGGCTGGGCAGGGTGGGGTGGGGTGGGGTGGGGTGGGGACTGGTAGCCCAGGGGTCCAGGGCCCGGATGGCTGGATGCACAGCTGGGGCAGAGGCAGGAGCCATGCCAGGACTGCAGCCTGTAAGCCGGGCACAGGTGTCTGAGGGGAACATTGCAGAGACGCAGCCTCCAGGTTCCCAGCCTTCCAGGCAGCCTTAGAGGGTCCGGGGCTCCCCCACAGCGGGGTCTGGGCAGCCACCGCCCTGCCTCCCCTTCCTCACTGAGCCACAGGGTGCCTTGTGTTCCCTCCAACCTGGCAGGGAGGCTGGGGCAGGGGGGCCTGATCCAGATACCCGGCCCCTGGGCTGTGGGGAGGAGGGTGGAAGGAGGCCCATCAGCAACACACAGAGGCTCCCATCCCAGGGACGGCACAGTCCAGCGGCAGTATTTCTCCAGGGACCCCAAGCCTGGCTGGGACAGGGGCCGTGCCTTGGGCCTAAGATGAGAGAGCTCTTCTGAAGGGAGGGAGGAGGGTGGTAACCAAACCCAGCCCCCGCCTGCCCTGCATGGCCCCTGTGACATTCCCAATTGCTGGGGACTGACTCACCCCCACTTCAAAGGCCTTAAATAGTTCAGCTATTTCACCTGCCACACTGTGCTGTCACTCTGGAATTCTGCTGTGCGGGAGCTGAGGCCCCACCTGCAGACCTGCTGCTCACCTGGGCAGGTGCCTCCTCACAGCCCATCTGCACAGCTGGCCTGCGGAGTCCTCCTCAGGGGCCCCTGGCCCTCACCTGCCACTGTTGAAGGGATGCCTGCCCCTGCTCTCCCCACCTCAGCCATGGCCGTGCAGGTGCCCCTGTGGCACCACTACCTGCAGGCCATCCGGTCCCGGGAGGCGCCGCGTGCCCAGGACTTCCAGCGCGCAGAGAACGTGCTGCTCACGGTGCTGGAGCGCGTGCATGCCCTGGACCCCCGCTTCATCGTGGACTACTCCCGTGGCCTGGAGGCCTTCCAGTTCGCCCTGCGCTCCTCTGAGGACCCAATGGACATGGAGGTGCCCCTGTGGGTGGATGCCGAGGCTCTACTGATTGAGGAACCAGAGGCCACCCAGCCGGAGGATGGCCTTGAATTATGCCACCTGGGTGTGCCCAGGGAAGGGACTGGCCTGGAGCGGTGGACCACCGAGGATACCTTCACTGCCTCCTCGGAGGGTGACGCCAAGTGCCGTGGACACATTGTGCCCAGCAAGGTCCTGTGTGTCCTCAAGGACCTGCTGGTGGCAGCCATCGTACACTGCAAGCACCACAGTCTCATCGCACCAGGTACAGGCACAGCCCACTCTGCACGCGTATCTGCGTGTACCGAGGGGCTGCTGTGTGGGTGCTCACAGAGCTGTACCTGCCCACTGTGTGGGTGTCTGTGTGCAAGTGTGTGAGTGCACAAGTGTGTGATTGCCATGTACGTGCACACAGGGTGGCAACTGTCCTCTGTGTGTGACTGCACGCACAGGCATGTGTGCATGTGTGTGACACTGTGCAAGTGTGAACAGCGTGTTGGGGCACAGAAGTCGGGAGACCTCACTTAGGTCTTCCAGCTCCAAACGCCTGTAAGAAGACAGATGATGTGTTCCGTGTCGTGTGTGTTTGCACGGGGGTTCCACGGCTACCAGTCGTCCAGTGGCTGGAGTCTGGGGCAGCTGCTTCACTGGTGGCCTTGCAGGAGGGTCCCTCACACGGCTCTGGGCAGGCGGCTCTGTTGCCAGTCACAGCCTGTGACCTTGAGGCTCCCCGAGGCCATCCCATGCCCACTTCCAGTGTCTGATGATGTTGCACCAGGTGGGAGGGGTGTGTGTGTGCCTGCTTGCGTGCGCGTGAGTACAGGGGTGTGAATGCGTGTGCATGTGTGTGCCCGTGTCTTATCAGCTTAGGGCTGAGTTGTCTATTGGTGTCTTGAGCCCCAAGTGGGCTCTGAGGCTGGGCTTCTGCGTGGACCAGGGGCTGGCCTCAGTCTCTCCTCTGGGGCCTTTTGTTTGTTTGTTTGTTTGTGAGACTGAGTCTCACTCTGTCACCCAGGCTGGAGTGCAATGGCACGATCTTGGCTCACTCCGCCTCCTGGGTTCAAGTGATTCTCCTGCCTCAGCCTCCTGAGTAGCTGGGATTACAGGCATGGGCTACCACGCCTAGCTAATTTTTGTATTTTTAGTAGAGACAGGGTTTCACCATGTTGGCCAGGCTGGTCTCGAACTTCTGACCTCAGATGATCCGCCCACCTGGGCCTCTCAAAGTGCTGGGATTACAGGTGTGAGCCACAGCGCCTGGCCCACCTTTGGGGCCTTGTTGATATGGTCCAGGGTGAGTCTGAGCCCAGGGCTCCTTCAGCAGGGGCTGCCTGGACGGCGACGGTCGCTGGGAGGACAGGGCTCAGCCTGTGCAGGGGCCAGGATGATGGGGACCCTGAGTGGTACAGCCATCCTCCAGGGGGTCAGGTTGTCCTGGAAGGGAACTGGGGACTGGAACAGAATTTGTCACATGTGAGTCACCACAGTCCTCACAGGGCTTTGTTGCCTCGAGTCACCTCCCTAGTATTCATCTGACCCTCATGTCCTCTGTGAGGTCAGCGGGTGGGGTCAGCTCACCTTCGCGAGAGGCCGTGATCTGCTTGGGGATGCCCGGCGCTGGGGCCTGCCTGGAGGCAGGGGCACCTCCTGTGGGTTCTGGGGAAGGGTGTGCTGCCACCGCCGCACATAGCCAGGCCTCCAGTCTGCATGCTGGGAGGCCAGGAGGGTGGATTCTAACAGAAGCCCTCCCCAGACCTGTCTAGTGCCCTGGGGTAAGTGACTGACCTGACCTCTGGGGTGTCAGCTTCTGGTGCTCCCAGCCAGCCCTCACCCTGCCCCCAGCCCCTCGGGCTTCCTGCTCCAGCATCTTCTGAACCTCTAATCATGCAGGTCATGGGGTGGGTATTTCTATCTTCTTCCCGACCTCACTTGGCCCTGTCCCCACCTGTGAGACAGGCCCACCCATTGGGGTGAGCAGGAGGCCGTGCCAGGCCCTGAGTCATTCGGATTTGGTCTAAGCCGCCAGGCTCCTCACACCCCCAGAGTGCGTCCTGAGAAAGCAGACCCAATACTGCAGGCCGCGCCCACGGCCCCTGAAGCTGCGCTGGGCTGGGCATGCAGGGAGATTCCAGGCATCGTTTCCTGACACTCACCTTAAAGGGGAAGTGGCAGCCTAGGTGACAGGGGTCAGGCTGCCCCCACCCTGGGAACCGGTGAGACCAGCCTGGGGCTGTGGCCTGTGGCCGGGCTGGTGCAGTTGCGGCTGCCTTCCAAGCTGCCAGGTCACGGGCAGTGAGCGTGTGTGGCCCACGGCAGATGAGGTGTGTGGCCACTAGAGGCGGCTCTGAATGGCAGGCACCTCAAGTGCTGCATGGGGGGGGCCCTCCTTCTCTTTCATTGATGGGAACTGAGGCCCCTGTGGGATGGGCCGCCCAGGCAGCAGGGCCAGGGTTGCCCTGAGGTGGGCCCCAGAGGCGTCCCCAGAACTGCCCCACGGGAGATTGTGGGGGCTGAGGGGTCCACACAGCCAGGACCAGGCTCCCTCCGGAAGGACCCTGGGGCGGTGGGATGGTTGGAAGGCAGGCCCCATGCTCGCTCATGATGGGGACCTTTCCCAAGGCACATGCCAGGATTCCCTCGGGGAAACGCCAGCATGCTGCCTGGGCCCAGCTCCCTGTGACCTGGGCACCCTGGCTGGACAGTACTGGGGAGGGGAGGGGCGGCCTCTCCTCCGGTCCCTGGGCCAGTGTCAGGCGGGGGCTGTGTGGGTGTCTGCAGTCACCCTGAGTGACACCTCACCTCTTCATTCTCGGATATTAATTTGTTTTTGGGGGGGTAGGGCAACTGAGGCAGAGGCCAGAGGGCCCCTGGACTCACCAGAATGCCCCCAGCCCCAGCTCCAGCCCCATTACACCCTGGAACAGGCCCTCCAGGGACTCTGGGCTCTGTGTTAGTGAAGTGGGCACTGGGCTGGGTCCCGGGTGGGGTCCGAGGAGGGAAGGGAGTGGGAAACCTCTTGGTCAGAATGTGCCTCCTGTGGGGGACAGAGGCCGTGGGGCTCTCGGGCAAGGGCTCTCTGGGAAGTGTAGGATCCAGACCTGGTCAGGAATAGTGGCTGAGCTCCGTCACTGTGAGCCTGCTGGCCTGGGCAGCCCAGAAACGGGGGTGGCTGAGCTCCGTCACTGTGAGCCTGCTGCCCTGGGCAGCCCAGAAACGGCGGTGGCCGAGCTGGCTCTCCACTACTGGCAGCTGCCGCCGCCTCTTCTCTCCATGGGAACTGAGCCTCAGCCTGGGCCTGTCCCTCTCTCCCCAGCTGCCCCCATCATGTAGACTGGTCCCCTAGCTGGATCCAACATGGGCTTCCCATGCATGCAGTTGATTTGAGTGGCAGGGGGCTCTCAGGGAAGCTTCCAGGGGCAGGGGCAGGGGCAGGGGGCAGGGGGCAGGGGGGAGGAGGAGGTGAGTTCTGGGGAGGAAAGGCCTAGCTTCGCTCCACCCTCTCCAGCTCTGGAGTGGGAGCCCTGTGGCCCCAGCCTGGACTGCTGCTGCCTCCTCCCCTGCAGAGAAGGCAGCAGAGATGCCAGGGCCATCGTCAGGAGGTAGGGGGCTAGCTGAGGGCTGGGACTTTGGTCCCAGGGCTGGGGCAGAGTGAGCAGGCTCAGGAAGGCCTGGGAAGGCACAGCAGGCGTGGTCCTGGGGTGTGGGGTGAGGGTGGTGCCTGGCAAAGGAAAACCTCACGTAGGACGCTGCTGTCATCACTGGTGCTACAAGTCGCTGAGCTGACAGTTGTGCCGAGGACTGTCACCATTGGGCAGGCATGGTGGCCAGCTCCTCACTTGGCTGAGGTCCAGGGATGGACACAGGTGTCTGGGGTTGGGGAGCTGCAGCCTGCAGGTGGGGGCCAGCAGAGAGGGCTGCAGGTGAGAGGTGATGAGGGGCAGGGGCCAAGTTGGCAGCAGGAGGAGGGCTGTGGAGTGTCCTGGGCAGGTGAGGCAAGTCGAGGGGCCGGCGTGACTTGGGTCTTTGCAGGTTCGCTGAACGCGGCCAGCCTGAGGGAGGAGCAGCTCCACCTGTCCTTGCTGGTGTCCAGCGGCTGGAGAACAATCAGCTTCCACGTGGTGCCCGTGGTGAGAAGGAAGCTTGGGGCGCCTGCCCTGGAGGGGGTGCAGCAGATGCCCGGATTCCCTGAGGGCAGCTTGAGAAGGATCCTCAGCCAAGGGGTGGACCTGGTGCCGGCCAGCACCCAGCTCTGGAGGTAGGCTCACCCTCCTGGTCACAAGGTTCCTGGGGAGGGGGCAGGAAGGGGCCACTGCCCCCATGCTCCCCTGGCCCCAGCCAGGAGGATCTGCAGGGTCCTCCGTCTGCCTCTGCCCCCATGGGCATGTGTGTTCCACTGAGATTACTGGGGTCTCTGGCTGTAGGGAGGGTGGAAATGTGTCCTCTCCCAAGTGGAAAGGGGCCTGGTGACATCTGACACTGGGTGATGAGAGACCTGGAATTGTGGACGGCTGCCCTAGACCAGACCTTTCACTACCCAGCTTTTGCTTGGGGCAGGAAAATAGCTGAGAGGTCAGGCAACCTCTCCAGGCAGGTGGGTTCCCAGAGAAGCTGAGAGGGTTCCCACACAGTGGGGGTGCGTCCACATTGATGTCTGTGAGAGGAAGGAGAGGGGCACTGGGCACAGGCTGAGCTCCCCTGGAGACCCCTAGCCAATGGCCACGGACCGCACCCCATCCAGATCTGACACCACTGCAACAGCCCCTCAGGGTGGCTCACCCCGCCTCACTTGCTGGAAGGATGGTTGAATCCACGCTCGTCAGTGGAGGGCTTTGCAAAGCTGGTTATGTCCCTCCTGTGGTTTTCCCCTGCAAGGAAAGGTTCAGCGGAGCGCCAGTCACCTGCCCTGCATTGCCGCTGACCCCTTCACGCCAGGCAGGGGCGGCGTCCAAGCTTGTGGAATAACTACCTGCCCGCCTGCCAAGGAAGGGGAAGGGCTGGGCTGGGCAGAATCATTTTTGCAAGTAAATGGGAAAATGACATTTTTGGTGCCCCACATCCTGTAGACTTGGGGGGGACACTGGGCGCGTTACTGGCCCCTGTTGTGGCTCCTTGAAGGGTGGGCCCATGAGGGTGCGGTGCCAAGACTCCACCACCTCAGCCCATCCAGCATGCACGCAGCAAGTCATCTGGTGTGAGCTGCTCTGAGCTGTGGGCATAGGCGGGGCTGGGGTGTGGGGCAGAGATTCTGAGCCCATCATGCGGCCACCCCTGGAGGCTGCCGCCCTGGGCTTCCTGAAGGGGCCATGAGTGGAGCTGTCACACCCCCGGGCTGAGTGGTTCCAACCTGGGCAGGTCTGAGAGGCACCTTCCTGTCTACACAAAGGGCCAGGCTGGCCTGGAGGCTCCTACATCCCTCCGTATTCAGGGCCAGGGAGTCTCCACGAAAAGCAGGCGTGCACACTGCACAGCTGATGACAGCAGCTCCCGAGAAGCCTGGGTTCCGGCTGGGTCCCACCAGCAGACGCAGCACAGCACGACCCTGGCCAGGGCCCGAACCTCCGGGGCTCAGAAGCTCCCCATGCTGGGGGCCAACAGCGGCGGGGGCTGACCCAGTGCATCTGTCTGGGCCCCAGGACCTCCACTGACTACCTGCTCACGAGGCTGCTGGGGGAGCTGGGCTCCCTGCAGGGTCATCGCCTGGACAGCCTCTCCATCCTCGACCGGGTCAACCACGAGAGCTGGCGTGACAGTGGCCGGACTGACGGCCTGACCTTTGGCCACCTGAAGGTACCCAGGGCGGGACTCAGCGGGTTGTCTGTCACCAGGGCCCAGGGGTAGGTGCACCCAGGCGTGTCCCTCCTGCCAGCCCTGACTGGCAGGCAGCTGCTATGAGTCCCAAGTCGGAGTTGGGGGGATTCTGAGGGCCTGCCCAGGTTCTGAGGAGGTGAGGCCGTGGCTCATGAGGGTCATGGGAATGTGGCCGCGGGTGCCGTGGTGCTGCAGGCTGGCCTTCGCCATCCCTAGGCGGTGACCTCGGAGGCCCTCCTGGCCCTGGGACACTGTTGGGTAGAATCTCAGGGTGGGGCCTCACAGAGCCCAGTGTTCCCGCCCAGCCAGCCTCCTCCCAGTGTCTGGGAATGTCACCTGGCTGGGACACCTCCCTCTGGGGGTTCCCAGGAGAGTCCAGGCACACCCTTCTCTCTGCTTCCTGGGCCACAGTGACATTCTGCAGAACCCTGTCCTTCTGGGGCTTTGTAACATCAAATGCTGAGAAGAACAAGGAACAGGCAGGGGCCAGGGATTCCAACCCACCCCAACCCCGAGGAAGCAGGTGGGGGCTGTGCTGTCTTGGGGTCTGCTCGGCTGGCCCCTCCCTGGAGTGTGTGGCCAGCCGGGCGCTGCTCCACAGATGGGGCTGGCCCCTCCGCCTGGCTCAGTGTTGAGGGAGAGGTGCCCCTCCTGGTGTCCGGAGTCCCTAGGTGACCTCTGGCCACGCCCTCTCAGGCCCCCACCTGACCTGGAGCTTCCAGCCCCCCTTGAGGTTGGATGCATGGTGGTTCCCAAGCCCCAAACTCAACTGCAGGGTGAGGGGCCATGGGAGAAGAGGGTTTGAAAAGCCGCTGTGAGACAGGGCCTGTGAGACAGGGCCTGGGGCAGCATGGAGTGGAGGGGTGTCTGGAGCGGCCGCAGGCAGCTCAGGTCTTGTGGTTCAGGCCAGGGCTCATGAGCACACAGGCTAGGACTGTGACAATGCCATGGGCCCATTGGGTTGGGCTGCAGGAGGTGAGTAGGAGCTCAAAGGGGCGGAGGGAAGGAGAGAAAGGCCCAGAGGATGCTGGGAGCTGCAGAGGCCCCCCCAAGGGAGGTCCTGGGGGGTGAAAGGAGGAGCTGGGGTGGGGCGCCAGGGCCAGAGCCAGGCAGGGGAGGAGAGAGAGGGGTTCATGCCTTCGGGAGCCAGCAGGCTGGGGGCAGTGGGTGGGAGGGGCCTGGGACTCCGACTGGGACGTGGAGGGGAGGGCACAGGGTAGGAAGAGGTGTGGGTAGGAGCAGGGAGGGGCAGCCAGGGTGAGGGTGGGAGCGCAGGGTGGGAGCACAGGGTGGGCCGGGTGGGCCAGGAGGCCAGGGCTGACCCTGCTGTCCTGCAGATGGTGCTGCTGTGGGCCTCTGTGCTCTTCCCGGTGCCCGAGGACTGGGCAGAGCTGCAGGGCGCCGTGTACCGCCTGCTGGTGGTGCTGCTCTGTTGCCTGGCCATGCGGAAGCTGCCCCACTTCCTCCACCCGCAGCGCAACCTGCTGCAGGGCAGCGGCCTGGACCTCGGCGCCATCTACCAGCGCGTGGAGGGCTTCGCCAGCCAGCCCGAGGCGGCCCTGCGCATCCATGCCACCCACCTGGGCCGCAGCCCCCCGCCGCGCATCGGCTCCGGGTTCAAGGCGCTCCTGCAGCTGCCAGCCAGTGACCCCACTTACTGGGCCACTGCCTACTTCGACGTCCTGCTGGACAAGGTGGGTGCTGGCCGCGGGGGCCTTGGGCAGGCCCGGGGGCATGGGAGGGTGGAATGGAGCCCTGGCCTGGCTCCCTGCCCATTCTCTCCCGGGTCAGCAGCCCCAGGAATGCCGAGGCCAGGTCAGGGCTCGGATGGAGAGCGTCTGTGGGGACATGTGATGTCTGGGGGTCACACGGGCCGTGGGGGTCCCCTCACTGGTGGCCTCACAGGGCCTGGGGCTTCTCCCTGGAACCAGGGCAGTGGGTCTGACCCTGCTTCTGTTTCCCACCAGAATTGCCCCCCAGCTCACACTTGGTAAATGCTCAGAGCCCCAGCTGCCCACCCTGGAGTTCCATTCCTCATGAAGGGATATGGCCTTACCTGGGCCCCAGAGGGACCATTTTTTTCTCCCTGGACTCAAGAATCCACAGCCGTGCTCCTTGGGACCCTGTGTCCCCTGGGCCACTTCTCATGGGTGCCTGGAGGCTCCACCAACTGCCCCTCCCTGTGCCCCAGGCTCTGCCACCTCTGCTGAGCCTGCCCGGAGTCCACCCTGCTCCTCGCCCAGGGCCCGGCCCTCACCCTCATACCAGGAGCAAACACAATCTCCTTCCAGGGCACAAACAGGGGTTTCTCAGCCACCCTCTCCTGTGTCCTAGTGGCAGTGAGGCCCCAGGGTAGCCACCCTCTGCTGGGCATCTCCTATCCTATTTTAGCAAACTTCCGCCTGTTGAGATGCTGATGGCCTCCTGGGGTCTCCCCTCATGCCCAACACTTAAGAATTTTTACCCCAGAGCCTGCAGATTAGGGGGCAAAGGCCATGCTCTGTGCTCTCAGCAGACCTGTGTGGGCAGGGTGCGGTGAGGGTGGGGTGGTCACCGGAGGCAGCCTTCAAGCAGCACCCTGTGGGGCCTCCTCCTCAGTGTAGGCCCATGCCAGGGACGCCGTGTGTGGGGAGGGGCTCAGGGAGCAGCAGAGGCTGGGGCCGCTCCGCCTCTGGGATGCCTGTCCAGGCAGATACCCGGGGCAGGAAGGCCCGGCATGGCCCAGGGAGGGCCAGTTGTTCCACGCTGTGCTCTCGGCCCTGAGAGCTTATCATGGGCTCCAGGGGTCCCTGTAACCCTTCTCCCCTACAACCCTGCCTGTAGTTCCAGGTCTTCAACATCCAGGATAAGGACCGGATCTCTGCCATGCAGAGCATCTTCCAGAAGACCAGGACTCTGGGCGGCGAGGAGAGCTGAGCTGGGCCACCTGGTCTCAGCCACCTGTTCTTGGCTCCCCGACAGACTCTGCACTGCACCATGGGAGGCTCCTGGGACGTTTGGAAGAAGAAACGGGCTTCTCCTTGAGGGGGCAGTGGAGGGATTTTGTCCCCAGGAGTGGCCTCTGAGAGTCTTTCAGTGCCTGGTGGGGCAGGGCAGGCCTCTTGGAGCACCTCCTCCCTGGGTCAGGGCCTGGATGCAGGTGCCAAGCTCTCCGTGTGGTGCATGGTGACCCAGCCACGTGGTGTTGTCAAGCAAACAGCATCGGCAGGAGACCTGGAGCTGAGGACTTGGCCCTGCCTGCACTGTATGCCATTCCTTGGTGACGAAATGCTGTATATTTGGTTTTGAAAAAATGAATGTGCTGGGTATACACAGCAGAAAGGGTACTGTCCACTTTTTGTATATCAGTGTGGAAAATATTTCCCCTAGAAGTAGAAGAGGCTCATGTGCTGATGGATAATTTTGAGTCTTCTCCATTCTCTGTGAATGACCCCCTTCCCCAGGCATCCCCACCTCCTACCTCGTTCTTAGAGCAAACTAAAGCCAAATGAGGGTGCACACACAGCCATGAGCCCACCTGCCCAGGACTACTCCCATCTGCTTCTTCCCGTCCCCGTGGAAGTGGCCCCTGATATGGTTTGTATCTGTATCCCCACCCAAATCTCAGGTAGAATTGGATCTGTGTCCCCACCCAAGTCTCAGGTAGACTTGTAATCCCCAGTGTTGGAGGAGGGGCCCAGTGGGAGGTGATTGGATCATGGGGGTGGATTTCTCCCTTACTGTTCTCATGATAGTGAGTGAGTTCTCATGAGATCTGGTTTTTTGAGTGTGTGGCCCCTCCCCCTCTCCTTTTGCTCTCTTCCTCTTTCTCCGGCCATGTAAGATATGCCTCCTTCTCCTTCACCTTCCACCATGATTGTCAGTTTCCTGAGGCCTCCCAGCCATGCTTCCTGTATAGCCTGTGGGACCGTGAGTCAATTAAACCTCTTTATCCATTACCCAGTCTCAGGTAGTTGTTTACAGCAGTACAAGAACCTACTAAATATCCCCCCTCTCTGATGTAAGGTGTCCTCTCCTGGCATCTGATGCCACCCCCACTCTGTCCTTACCATTCTTTGTGCCCGCAACTCACATTCTCTCATCAGCCCAGCACTGCCTGCCTGTAGCCCATGACCTGCATGGGTCCTGCCCATTGGACATTTCTTATTCTCCATCTTTGGCCTCTCAGGGGCATTGACCCCTCAGTGCCTGAGCCACAGCTCACACCTTTGGCTCTTGGAGGGGACCTGCAATTCATGCAGCAGCAGCTCCCTGGAGCCTCCTTGAAAGGGACCTCTGGCCATCTGCCAGAGGAAGCACAGACTCATGACAGGAGATGCCCAGGACCCTTGAAGGCTGCAAGATCCAGGGCCTGAGCTGACACCCACACAAGGGGACACAAAATGCCATCACTTCTCCCCCATTAGAATGGGGGCTGGTGGAAGCAGAATCTTGGTTCACATCTGATTCATAATGGAACCGAAGGGCCAGGCCCACCCTGTGGCCATTCCCTTGGCATTTGATTGTGAAGCAGGGTGGCCGTACATAGCAGGAATAAGAGCTGGAATAGCAGGAAGGGCCAAGGGGAAGTTTATTTCAAAATCATCCCTATTCCCATGGCCAAGATAACCCAGCAAAACATACCACATCCTGGGTGTCCTAACAGAATTTAGTTCTACTTTCAGAGACTTTACTTCACCAATATGGCTGCAGTAGAAGCCAGATGGATTATGGTGAATGGTAGTGGGTTACATAAACTTAACCAAGCTGTAACCCGTAGTCCAGGTGCTGTGCTAGACGTGGTATCCTTAGTACAACAGGACAGCAGGGCCTCTGGAACTTGTATGTGGTCACTGGCCTGGGAGAAAGGCATTCTTTCCAATCCCCATCAGAGGGGAGGCTCAGACACGGTTTGCATTCACTTGGAAGAGATAACATAAGTTCACTGTCTGGCCCAGACTGATGTTAACCCTCTCTTCTCTGTCACAATGTAGGCCTAATGGGCCTTCATCACCTGGATGGTCTATAGAATATTACGCTGGTTCACTGTATTGATGACATCATGCCAATTCGAACTGGAGAGGATTGACTGGAAAGTACTTTGGATGCCTTCTAAGACCATTCATTCCAGAGGGTGGGAGACAAACTTTACAGTCTCAGGGCCTGGCCCAGAGATTAAGACTTTAGAGGCTCAGTGGTCTGGGGCATGCTGAGACATTGCTTCCAAGGTAAAGGGGAAGTTTTTGTACCTTGCCCCACCTACTGTGAAGAACAGGCATGGTGCTGTGTGGGCCTCATTGGATTTTGGAGGCTGCATGCACCTCACTTGGAAATGTCCATTTGCTGGGGGACTCAGAAGGCTGTTGGTTCTGAGTGGGGCCAGGGCACAGGCAGGTTCTTGAGTAGATTCACGCTATGATACCACCATGGTGCCAATGGTATCTGCAGTAGAAAGGGGCACCATGTGGCATCTCTGGCAAACCCCAAAAGAGGAGGTGAAGTCCTGGAACGAGAGCAAATTGTCTGCAGCAGAGAAGTATTCACTGTTCAAAAGCAGCATTTGGTGTGATATTGGGCCCCTGGCCAGGGGACACCAAGTAACTGTGTGACCTGAGCTGCCCACCATGAGCTGAATGTTATGGGGTCCTAAGTTTGGGGGTGGCAGTGGTGGTGCAACAGCAATCCATTGTACATGGACATGGCCTCTTCAGGGCCAGGCCAAGCAGGGTGGGTGGAAACAAGTCAGTTAGATGAACAATGGCCTGGGTCACCCTATCATCACCTACGTGCACCTGTGCCTCTCCTTTAACCTCACACATAATGGCCTTGAGAGGGTTCCCTGGGACTAGATGACCGAGGAAGAAAATCTTGAGCCTGGTTCATGGATATGATGGCTTGGTCTTTTGGTGCGAACCAAAATGGACTTTCCCAACTCAGGGTTCCTAGAAGAGAGTGGTGAGGGAAAATCCTCCGCATGGGCAGAGTATCAAGAAATAGAAACTGGGCCAGGCGCGGTGGCTCACGTCTGTAATCCCAGCACTTTGGGAGGCCGAGGTGGGTGGATCACCTGAGGTCAGGAGTTTGAGACCAGCCTGGCCAACATGGTAAAACCCTGTCTCTACTAAAAATACAAAAAATTAGCCGGGCATGGTGGCAGGTGCCTGTAATCCCAGCTACTCGGGAGGCTGAGGCAGGAGGATTGCTTGAACCTGGGAGGTGGAGGTTGCGGTAAGCCGAGATCCCACCATTGCACTCCAGCCTGGGCAACAAGAGTGAAACTCCGTCTCAAAAAAAAAAAAAAAAAAAAAAAAAAAAAAGAAAAGAAAAGAAATAGAAATCGTTCATCTCTTTTGTTTGGAGAGACAAGTGGCCCAAGGAAAGAAAACACACAAACATTAAGACAAAGAGTATTACCAGAGGTAAGGGGCGATATTTCACAATGATAAAAATAGTCAGTTCATCAAGAAGGTGTAACAATCCTAACAACAGACCTTCAAAATCATGAGGATGAATGCATAGAGTTAAAGGGAGAAGGAGACAAGACCACATTCATGCTGGGAGAACTGAACACCCCACTCTCAGTACTTCATAGAAAAAGCAGGCAAAAAAACAAACCAAAACAAACAACAACAACAAAACCCCAGTGATACAAAGAAGACTTGAACAATGCTGTCATCCAGGCGGACCTGAGGAAGCTCACACCTGACAATGACGAAGACACGTGCATCTCGTGTCCATGGGATAGTCACCGAGACTGCTGCTAGTTTATAAAACAGACTCTCAGTACATGTTCAAAATACTGAAGTCCATATACAGTATGAGCTCTGACCACAACAGACATAAATTTGAAATAAAAAACAAAAATACATTTAGAATATCCACCAAATATCTGAACATTACACAGTATAAGTCTAAATAGTCTGTGGTTCAAAGAAGAAATCACAAGGAAATTATAAAATATTTTGATCTGAGTGATTCCAAAAACACCATTGATCAAAATTTGGGAGATGCAGTCAAGAAAGCGCTCAGAGGGAAATGTTTAGCTTTAAATGCTCATACTAGAAAACAAATAAATGTTTAAAATCAATTAAGCTTCTACCATAGGAAGCTAGAAAAAGAGGAGCAAATTAAAACCAAAGGAAGTAAAATAAAAGGAACAATAAGAGTGGAAATCAATACAAAGCAAACAATTGAGAAAATGATGGTAAATGTCGCTTTTTTGGAGAGACTAATAAAATCAGTAACCCCCTAGCAAGACTGATCGATGGGGGAAAAAAAGGAGAAAATATAAATTACCAATACCAGGAATGAAACAGGGAAATCAATAGAGAGCCCGTAAGCATTAAAGGATAATAAAGGGATATTACGGATGATTTTATGCCAACACATTCAACAACTTGGAATCAAGCATGCTCTGGGTAACACAAATTACCAAAACGGGCACAAAGAGAGAGACAAAAATCTAAAGAACTCTAGTCTATGAAAACATTAGAAGTCATTAAAAAAAATCCTTCCCATAAAGAAAGCTCCGGTCCCATAAAGCTTCACTGGACAATTCTACCAAAATATAAGGAAAAAAAAAATAGTCCCTATTCTAGACAAATTTAATTGATAAATAAAGGAAAAGAAAATACTGTCCAAACCACTTTACAAGACCAATGTAACCTTGCTATCAAAACCTGACAAATATATTACGAGAAAATAAGAGGTCAGTCAACGAAACAGCACATCCATAGAATATAGAAACATAACTTTATGATCATCTCACCATAGGCAGAAAAGGTATTTGACAAAATACAACAGCTGTTAGTGATAAATACCCTCTGCAAACTAGGACAGGTGAGGACTTCCTGCCTCTGAGAGCAGGGCAGCTGCAGAAATCCCACTGCCGCCGTCAGCCTGACGCTGAGACATTGAACACGTCTCCAAGGCGAGAAGGTGCACGCTCATCACTGAGATTCAGCAGTGTATTTGTGGCCCACACCGGTGCAATGAAGCAAGTAAAAGTACATAAAAGGCAGAAGATGTACAACTCTCATTAGTCACAGAGAGTTTGATTATCTACTTAGAAAATTCAAAGGAATCTACAAAGAAGCTACTAGGCCTTGTGAATTTAGGAAGGTCAGAAGATACAAAATTAATATAGAAAAAAATGAGATTATATATTAAAAAATAAACAACTGGAAATGAAAATTTTCAGATGCCATTTATAACAGCATCAACAAGGCCAAACACCTAGGAATAAATCCAACAAAAGATCTACGCCCAAGTGGGCTGTTTCCAGGAGGTCGTACTTGGAGGGAGAAGGGCCGCTGGGGGCCGGGGAGGCTGCCTGGTCCTGCCTCCTGGGCTGGATCCGTGGCTTTCCTGTTCCTGGGTTCCTGGCTTTCCTTAAATAACCACCTCCCGCTTTGCTGTATGTTGAAAACTAGAAACATTGCTGAAAGTAATTTGAAAATACTTACATTTCTGTTTATGAAACGGAATTTATACTTTATTTCCATTTTCCTTAACTTGATATATAGATTTGGTGCAGTTCCTACCAAAATTTCAGCAAGCTATTCTGAAGAAATAGACAACATGAATCTAAAACGTACACAGAAATTCAAAGGATGTAGAATACAAAAAACCTTTAAAAGGGAGAAAAACATTGGAGGACTTGTTCTGAATTTCCAGACTTATTGTAAAGCTACAATATTTGCAACAGCATGGGATTGACACGAGGATGCAATGAAGCAGAAGAGAGGCTGTAAATAGACCTATGACTGTGTAGACAACTGATTTTTAACAAAGTTGTCAAGTCAGTTCAATGGGGAAAGGAAAGTGTGTTTAACAAACGTTACTGGAACTGGGATATCAGTATGGATAAAAATGAACCTTGACCCCCTTTCTACACTGTGCACAAAATTAATATGAGGTGTATCATAGACCTAAATACAAAAGCTGACACTGTAAAGTTTCTAGAAGAAAACACAGGAAGATACCGTCCAGACCTCAAAGTAGGCAAAGGTTTCTTAGACAAGATACAAACAGCCCAGACCATAGAAAAAAACTCATTCATAAATACGACTTCACCAAAATTGAAAATACCTGCTCTTTGAAAGACACAATTAAGAAAATGAATAGGTAAGCTGGGTGTGGTGGCTCATGCCTGTAATCCCAGCACTTTGGGAGGCTGAGGTGGGTGGATCGCTTGAGGTCAGGAATTTGAGACCAGCCTGGCCAACATGGCAAAACCCCGTCTCTACAAAAAAACACAAAAATTAGCCGGGTGTGGTGGTGCATGCCTGTAATCCCAGCTACTTGGGAGGCTGAGGCAGGAGAATCTCTTGAACCCGGGAGGTGGAGGTTGCAGTGAGCTGAGATCACACCACTGCTCTCCAGACTGGACGGAGTGAGATTCTTTCTCAAAAAAAAAAAAAAAAAAAAAGAAAGAAAGAAAGAAAGAAAAAAGAAAAGAAAATGAATAGTTAAGCCACAGAGTGGGAGAAAATATTCATGCCACACATATCTGATAGTATCTAGAATATATTTTAAAATGATCACACATTGACAATAAGAAGATAAAAATCCAAATATGAACAAAATATTTGAACTGACACTTTTCAGAAGATCTACAAACGGCTGATAGCTTATGAGAAGTTGCTCAACATCAATAGGCATCAGGGAAATGCAAACTAAAACCAAATCAGACAGGATTTTACACCCCCTAGCAAAAAAAGACAACATGGAGTGTGGGTGAGGACGTGGAGCACCCTGGACGCTGTAGCTGCGGGAATGAAACATGGAAGAGCCACTTCGGAGAATTTCGTGGCAGTCTCGTATAAGGTTAAGCCTATTGTATGACCCTGCAATTCCACTCCTAGTTATTTATCCAAGAAAAATGAAAATATATGGCCACACGAAGGCTTGAGTAAGAATTTCACTACCTCCGTATTCATAACAGCCCCAAAATAGAAATAACCCAGATGCTCAACTATGGTGATGAACCAACAAATCATGAGGTGTCCATATGACAGGACGGCACTCAGCAACAAAGACACACCGGCGCCCACGACGCACGTCCATATGACGGGACGGCACTCAGCAACAAAGACACACCAGCGCCCACGACGCACGTCCATATGACGGGACGGCACTCAGCAACAAGACACACCAGCGCCCACGACGCACGTCCATATGACGGGACGGCACTCAGCAACAAAGACACACCGGCGCCCACGACGCACGTCCATATGACGGGACGGCACTCAGCAACAAAGACACACCGGCGCCCACGACGCACGTCCATATGACGGGATGGCACTCAGCAACAAGACACACCGGCGCCCACGACGGTACATGTGAGTGTCAAAAACAGTAAGTGAAAGAAGCTGGCACAGTGGAGGACCTGCTGTGTGTCCCACTGACCATGAAATTCAACTATGGCCGGGCACGGTGGCTCACGCTTGTAATCCCAGCACTTTGGGAGGCCGAGGCAGGTGGATCACTTGAGGTCAGGAGTTCGAGACCAGCCTGGCCAATATGGTGAAACCCCATCTGTACTAAAAATACAAAAATTAGCCGGGCATGGTGGTGCACACCCGTAGTCCCAGCTAATCCGGAGGCTGAGGCAGGAGAATCGCTTGAACCCGGGAGGCGGAGGTTGTAGTGAGCTGAGGTCGTGCCACTGCACTCCAGCCTGGGCAACAAGAGTGAAACTCCGTTTCAAAATAAATAAATAAATTCAAATATGCCAGGCTGATCTATGGTCACAGAAGTCAGGCAGTTGAGGGGTGGGCACTGGCTGGATGGGAGCATAGAGGACCTTCCATTGGAGGCTTCCACGTTTCATGGGCTCAGGTCCTGGCTGTGCGCTCTCCAGCACGCAGGTACCCTTGTCCATGACAGGGGTCTCCAACCAGCCCTGTGGGCTGTGTGGGTTCACCTGGATGTGGTGTGTGAGGACGTTTGGGGGTGTGACATCTGGGGCTAGAGTGTGGTGACAGCACCTCCTCCAGGGGAGGATCTACCCTGTGGGCTCCAGGATGAGGAGTGTCCCCCTAAAGTCCACAATCAGGCAGCTCAGGGAGCAGAGATGCTCTCCTCTCACTCTTTCACAGAGCACCCCACACAGTGAGGAGAGGTGGCCAGGCCCTTTATTAAACATTCCCGGGAGGCTCATGGCCTGGGGACTGCAGCTCATTTGGAAGGCACTGGGTTCTGCGCCCAAGTGGACTGTTTCCAGGAGGTGCCACTGGAGGGAAAAGGGCTGCCTGGGGCCAGGGAGGCTGCCTGGTTCTGCCTCCCGGGCTGGGTCAGTGGCTTTTCTGTCCCCAGGCCTGGAGGACCTTGCAGGGTCTGTTTGCTCCTGATCCCTCAGGGTGGGCATGGGACAGGTGTGTGCCAGTGCCAGGTGTGTGCCAGCGCCAGCTGTGGGCCAGCGGGCAGGTCACAGCTTCTTCTTGGGGCAGTGCTGCAGGGCCGCCCTCAGGGCCTCCGTCACACGGTCCACATTCTCGCGGGTGGCATTGCAGCCCAGCAGGCCGATCCGCAGCACCTGGGGGGCACAGGCCGGGCTGACGTCAGCCTCCCGCCTGGGACCTGCCTGACCCTGACCGACGGCTGGCCAGAGCCAGGATGGGCTCACCTGAGTGAGGACCGCCACCCGGTGTCCACGAGGGGAGTTGACAGCCCTGTGCAGGTCACAGAGGGGGCCCTCGAACACCCAGGCCAGGGCAGGCTCTCCTCCCTCTGCACCCGCAGCCATACGGGAGGACAGGGTGGTGCAGTGAAGGTCCCTCCCCACTGCCACTCAGAGACACAGCCAGGCCCAGGCATGGGGCTTCCGGCCTGGTTCCAGGGTCTGCTCAGAGGGAAGGAAGGATGTTCCGAGTGGAATCATAAAGGCTGCACCTGATGACCTCAGCGGGCTGGGGTGGGAGCAGGGGCGACAGGATACGCTTTACTGGATACCCCTTGGAGAGTGGGCCCTTCTGGATGCTCCTGCAATCTGGGCTTTCGGATGACCCCGGCCTCCCCTGCACCTGGTGCACAGTCCTGCTCAAGTTGGGGTGGCGGGTTTGGTTTCTGCAAAAGGCCCTCGAGGCGCTCCCTCTCACCTTCCCCGTGGAGGGCCCAAGGCCACCCATGATCTCAATGTCGAAGTGGTCCATGACGTAGCTGACGATGTCTCTCCAGTCATAGCCAGCGGGTACAGCCACAGTAGTGACTGTGGGAAGCCGGAGCGCCTGCAGGAGGGGCTGGCTCAGTGCGTGGGTGAGAGGCCCTGCACGGGCCTTTGTGACAGCTCTTGGCCAGCGCCATCTGCCCCAGCTTCAGGTTCCAGAGGAGCCGGGGGAGAAAGGGCCAGGAGAGAGCAGGGACCCCACCCCTTAGGAGGCGGTGGATGGGCAACTTCCCACTGGAAGATCACAGGCCGTCCTGAGATCCCGCATCAGAGGCCGGGAGCTGTGACTTCATGGCTCCTGCCGAGACTAATCCCTGGCCCCGAGGCCACACCACCGGGCAGCCGCCCCCTCCTTCTCAGGAGGGGGCTGGGCAAGAGCCCCTCATCCTTCCCCATGGGTGCAGGGCTGCCCACTGCCAGGGGCCTCCTTACCGGGTCCTTCACGAAGAGCTGCAGCCCCAGTGCCTGCAGGCGCCCATGCAGATACGCCGCGGCCTCGCGGTGCTGGCGCCAGCTGTTCTCCAGGCCCTGTGTGGGAGATGGCGCTGGTGGGCAGTGGCATGGGTGGGATGGGCAGGAAGCCCCGCCCTCTGTGGTGCGGGAGGAAGAACCTGACTCTGCAGGCCTTGGTGCAGGGGAGCCCCTGGAGCCCCCAGTTTGACTTTGCCCGGGGGCAGGGCCTGGGTCTACCCCAGGGCAGGAGGAAACATCTGGGTCTGGGAGAGACAGAGGAGGGTTCAGAGAGACAGAGGGGAGGTCTGCCTGTGGCCCCTGGGGGAGAAGAGGGGAGAGTGCCTTGCAGGGGGAGGGGACTGGGCAAGGAGGGGAAGGGCTGTTGGGCTACACAGGGCTGGAGTGGATCAGGGCCAGGGCTCAGGGTGCTGGCTCCCAGGCCCCCTCTCCTCTCAGGGCCAGCTCCCCTGACCTGGCATCCTCCCCAGCACTGCTCCTGCCTCAGCTCTGGACAGGTGAGGGGTGGTCTCTCCAGCCCTGGGCCCCTCAGTGCCATCACCTCTGGTCACGGGTCCTCCCGGCCTCCAGTCACCAGCTCTCATGGCCACCCCAGGTGGGTCCCCGGAGCAGCAGCTGCTCTCTACTCTGGCCCTGGCCCGTCTTCTCTGTGCATGTGCCCCTGCAATCTGCACTCTGCCAGGTCCCTGTGCCTCTGCCCTTGACTGTGCCCTGCTGTCTGGTCCTGTTCTCTTCCTTCTCTGCCCAGCTTACACCCCCCACCCATCTTTACGACCCTAGAGCCTTTCCCTGTGTGAGCGCCTGACCCCTCGCCTTCCCCCGCGGGTGCGGGTGGCATTTAGCTTACAGGGGCACCCTGGCACTAACCCAGCCCTAGGCAGTGGCTTTATGAGTGGACCCAGGAGGACAAACGTGGCAGGCACGGCCTTGCAACCTCACGGGAAGCTGGCTGCAGCCCGGGGATCCTTCCTGGACTCTGGACTGGTGGCTGGCAATGGGCCCTGTGGGACACAGGACCCAGATGAAAGTACGTGGGCCTTCCTGTCTCGTGGCCTGCAGAGCTGCTGGGCCTGAGGCCACTCTCAGCCGCCTGTGTCCTGAGAGTGTGGATGTTGCAGTGGCCAAATCAACCCCTGGTCACACCCAAGTGCTCATGCTCAGCTCTTGCCCTGCCATAGGAGCTGGACAAGCCTGCAGGAACTGCCAACCCTCACTTTACATCCACGCCCACCTATCTGTGGGCACGTCTCTGGCCCCTTCGGCCTCCCCTTCTCCCAGCCCACCCACTCACCGGGCCTCACTTACTGCTTCACACAACAATGGAAGGGTTGGGAGCATCCACACCTGCCCCATTGCTGCATCTGTCCCTGGGGCTGTGTCTCCCTGGCCCTGCCCACAGCCAGTGTACCCGGGGCCCTGTCCTCTCTTCCCCACCCCCACTGAGGGCCTGTCTCTGGCAGGCTCCCTTTTCTCTGTGCACCAGGGATGGTTCCTTCTCTGCAGGCCGCGCCCTCGACAATCCAGCCAGTGGCCCTGTCTCCTCCTGTGGAGTGCAGCCCATGCACCTGTTCCGCAATGAGGGCCAGGCTCTCTCTCAGGCTGTACAGGCTGATGACCGGGATTGTGTGATGGTACCTGGAAGACACGAGGGGGCTTGGTCCAGCACCATGGGCAGGGTCGGGGGCAGATGGGGCATTAGCTCTGTCTGCCCCAGCCCCAACAGCACAGGCTGTCTGACCACAGGCCGGTATCCTCCGCAGAGGAGTCCTGTCCGGGTTCAGAACTTTGGACCGGGAAGGCAGCTTCGTCTGCCAGGGAGAGCATGGCTCTGTGTAGGGCCCAGCCAGGATGCAGTGGGTGGCTGCAGGAGCAGAGACACGTGCCACCACCTCCCTGCGGAGCCCCTCAGTCCCAGCGTGCCTGCGAAGCTGGCACTGGCCCTCTGTGCCCACTGGGCTAGGGCACCATTCCTGGCGCCTTGTTCCTGTGTGTAACATAAGGGGCCTTGGGTTTATGGCCAAGGTCGTCTTTTCAGAAGGGGTAAGCTGAGGCCCAGGAGTGGGGAGATATGGCAGGGCCAGGTCCAAAGTGCCCGAGGGTGTGCTGGGACCTCTGGGGGGGACAGTGTTTGTGGAAGCGGCCGTGGGAGCCATGACCCTGCCCAGAGCCTCGGGCCAATCGAGGAAGGGGGGAACCCAGGGTGGGGCATTTGACTGCCTGATGCAGGCGGATTCTGGGGCTCTAGTTGGGGTTCTTGAGGCATGAAGGTGGAGGGCTTGGGGAATCCCTGAGTGCAGTGAGAGGCCAGCGCCCCACCTGTCAGCCATGCCCAGCGCCCTCCACCTTCCCATCCCTGCCAGGCCTCACATCCTGGGCTGGTGGTCACAGCCCCAGAAGTTGGCCAGCCACTTGATGTCCAGGTAGAAGGAGAAGGGCTTCGTTCTGCGGGAGTACATCTTCTTTCTGGGGAGAGAGAAGCAGGCTGAGCACCAGCCCCTCAGCTTCGGCTGAAGGCCAGGGCGGTCTCTCGCTGGCTGTCCTGTTTCACAGGAGTGAGATGGGGTGGGGCCCCCAGGAGGGCCCGCCCCAGCTGCATTTGTGCTTAGGGGCCAGAGTGGGACCGGGTGGGTCGTGGGTCCCTCAGCTGTCCAGTCCCGCTGGCCCTTGGGCCCAGCTGTGTGACCCTGCCACGGGGGCACCAAGGCCAGCTCCCTCCACTCTGTGTGCCCCTTTCTCTCCCCCAGCCCCTCCTACAGGGTCAGCCTTCATTTCTCACATCACCCAGAGGTGACTGCTTTCGGGCCCCAGGGGACACTGGCCGGGCTTGAAACTTTAAATGTGTCCGTCTCTACAACTCCAGATTGAGGGGCCAGCCCCGGCCTCTCCCCAGGCTCCTGACTCACACCCAGCCGCTTCCTTCACCCTCCCTTGTGGTCCAGCTGGCATCTCAGACCTCCCACGTCCAACACCGAATTCCTGACTTCTCCCCGAAGTCCTCTCTGTTCTGGGGAACGGCACCTCCAGTTGCCAGGCTGCAGCTGGATGGGAACCGCCTGTGAGGTCTGGCCCCCTTCCCCCACCCCCTGCCCGGCCTGGCTCAGAATCTGGACACCAGGAGCGGGAGGTGAGATTGGGACTGCAGGGGGCACTGTGTGTGGCCCACGTTGTCCCTTGGGGTAGCCCCTGGAAGCTGAGCCAGGGCGGAGGCCGGTCAGGGCACTGGGCCTCAGGCCCTCAGTCCTTTCCTGGTCACTCCTTGCTGTGAAGCTGGGAACTTCCAGAGCAGTGGACTCTGCACCCTGCACACGCCTGCAGCCCTCCCCTCGCCCGGCCTCCCCACTCCCTGTGAACGCAGTGCCTTTGGCCTCCCAGAGAGTGGGCAGGAGAGCGCCAGGTGCTGGAGGAGCATGGGGAGCCCTTCCTGCCTGGCTCCCGCCCCTCCCGCCTCGGGCCACCTGAGCTCCCTGCAAGCCCAGCCCTGCACAGAGGTGAGGGTCTGTGGGTCACTCACTTGGCCTTGTCACTGAAGGAGATGAGCGAGGTCCCTGGAGGGGCGTTCAGGGCCTTCTGGGAGCCCGAGTACAGGATGTCGATGCCTGTAGATGGGGGGTTTGCTCACCCCTGAGCCCCACCTCAGGGCAGGCCAGTCCAGCGGGATGCCTGCCTAGCTAATGGGCTGGTAGGCTACGACCCTACCACGAATCCATACACGATAGGAGGGGAGATGTGGAAGGGAGTCCTGGGTTCAAATCTGGGCACTGCTGCGTGGCAGCCATGACCTCAGGCCTGAGCGTTTTAGCGCAGCTTCTCCCTTTGCTGTGCTGGTCCCCAGGGACAGCCCTGCCACCCCGGGCACCGTGTCCCTGGGGCCCTCCCCAGGTCCCTGCTTTCAGTAGTAGTTTGAGGATCAGCCCAGAAATCCCTCCCTTCCTGCCTGAGAACTCCCAAATCAGGAGGGGCTCTGCAGAAACAGACAGGCTCCCATGGAGTGGGTGGGCAGGCACCGCAGTGGATGCAATGTGCAGGCTCTCTCCCGTAAGCGGATGGGCACAGGAGGCTCCTTGGCCCCTCGGCCGGCCTGGTTGAGGTTCCCTGCAAGGTGACCCTGACAGTGGTGCTCACTGCTATGGGCAGCCTGGCAGGGCGCAGGGCAGATGTGAAACTGAGCCTCTGGGGGGTTGGGCAGAGGGATCCCCAACGCCTGATTGACTGGAGCCCTGGCCCTTCCTCTTCCCACTGCTTCTGCTACAGCTCTGGGGCATCTCAAATGTCCCCCACCAGAAGCTGTCCCTCCTGCCAGTCCCCATGCCTGGATCTGAAAGCTCAGTGGAAACACTGGGGTGCTGGGTAGTTCATGGAGCCGCTCTTGCCCCAGTAAGGAGTGAATGTTTCCCTGGGCCTGGTGGAGATGGGGCCGAATCCGCAGCATCGGCTGCTGGACGCAAGCTTCCAGCAGGGCTTCCTGCACGCGGAGCCCCAAGGCTGCTTGGGCTGGGTAGGGCCCTCAGAGCACACCCTTACCTTGCTGGTCCATGTAAAGGGGGGTCCCGCCCAGGGATACCACCGAATCCACCAGGAGCAGGCACTTGTACCTGGAGAGGTGGGGGACAGAATGGAGGGCAGCAGGTGAGGCAGGGGGCCACTGGAGGGCTTGGGCCCCAGGCTGGATGGGGTTTCTGAGCCTCAGGCTGGCAAGGAAGGCGGGGCACCTCCCACCTCCACCCCAGGAGTTGGCCAGTTGCCTTCTCCTGCCTGTCAGGATCCATCAGGACCTGTGGCTCTTCCTTTCTCAGCCCTGAACATTGGAGCAGAGGGAGCTGGGGGAGTGAGGGAGCATCACGGCCCTGGTGAGACCCAGCTGCAGGGCCCGGCAGTAGTGCTGAAGAGGGTCAGCCGGGCAGTCTGTGGTTCCCAGGGACAGCGGGCGCCTGAGGGCCTGTGTGGACCCCAGGGACCAGGGTGGCACCAGGCTGGGCCTACCTCTGCCAACAGCTGCTCGGCCCAGCCACTGGCCAGAATCTAGGCCAGAGGGGACAGAGTCCCAGAACAGCCCAAGCAGCAGCGCCACAAACTCTCACCCTCCTCCGCCTCCATGTTCAAGAACTCTCGCCCTCCTCCTGCATGTTCACGAACTCTCACCCTCCTCCTGCATGTTCACGAACCCTCACCCTCCTCCGCCTCCATGTTCACGAACTCTCACCCTCCTCCGCCTCCATGTTCACGAACTCTCGCCCTCCTCTGCCTCCATGTTCACGAACTCTCGCCCTCCTCCGCCTGCATGTTCACGAACTCTCACCCTCCTGCTGCATGTTCACGAACTCTCACCCTCCTCCTCCTGCATGTTCATGAACTCTCACCCTCCTCCTGCATGTTCACGAACTCTCACCCTCCTCCTGCATGTTCACCAACTCTCACCCTCCTCCACCTGCATGTTCACGAACTCTCACCCTCCTCCTGCATGTTCACCAACTCTCACCCTCCTCCACCTGCATGTTCACGAACTCTCACCCTCCTCCTGCATGTTCACCAACTCTCACCCTCCTCCACCTGCATGTTCACGAACTCTCACCCTCCTCTGCCTCCGTGTTCATGAACTCTCACCCTCCTGCATGTTCACGAACTCTCACCCTCCTCCACCTCCATGTTCACGAACTCTCACCCCCCTCCTCCTGCATGTTCACGAACTCTCACCCTCCTCCTCCTCCATGTTCACGAACTCTCACCCTCCTCCGCCTCCATGTTCACGAACTCTTACCCTCCTCCGCCTACATGTTCACGAACTCTCACCCTCCTCCTGCATGTTCACGAACTCTCACCCTCCTCCACCTGCATGTTCACGAACTCTCACCCTCCTCCTCCTGCATGTTCACGAACTCTCACCCTCCTCCTGCATGTTCACGAACTCTCACCCTCCTCCTGCATGTTCACGAACTCTCACCCTCCTCCTCCTGCATGTTCACGAACTCTCACCCTCCTCCTGCATGTTCACCAACTCTCACCCTCCTCCACCTGCATGTTCACGAACTCTCACCCTCCTCCGCCTCCGTGTTCATGAACTATCACCCTCCTGCATGTTCACGAACTCTCACCCTCCTCCACCTCCATGTTCACGAACTCTCACCCCCCTCCTCCTGCATGTTCACGAACTCTCACCCTCCTCCTGCATGTTCACGAACTCTCACCCTCCTCCTGCATGTTCACGAACTCTCACCCTCCTCCTCCTGCATGTTCACGAACTCTCACCCTCCTCCTGCATGTTCACGAACTCTCACCCTCCTCCTGCACGTTCACGAACTCTCATCCTCCTCCACCCACATGTTCACGAACTCTCACCCTCCTCCGCCTGCATGTTCACGAACTCTCACCCTCCTCTGCCTCCATGTTCACAAACTCTCACCCTCCTCCACCTCCATGTTTTCTTATAAAGAAAAAAAGACACAGAAAGTATCTCGTGCTGGCCGCAGGTGGGGACGGCCTGGGTGTTGCTGAAGCTGGCCAGGTTATGTTTGTGAGCTTTATTCATGGCCACCGTCCATGCAGCAAGCTGTCTGGGCTGGGGGCCCTGTCAGAAGGACCCTCCCTGGCCGTGGAGTTTCTCTCCTCTGTCCTGTGCTCAGACCTGCAGACGGGACTGCTGGGTCCCAAGGGGCTCTGTCCGCATTTCTCAGGAATCCCATCTGACTCCATTCAAGGCCTTGCCCTGTGCACCCCCATGCGGGGATGAGGGAGGCTGGAGGAGGGAAGTGGAGGGCATCAGGCAGCTTTAGTGTCCTGGCAATCTCGGGGTGAGGTGGGGACAGGCCCTGGCAAGATATGGAAGTCTGCACCAAGCCCTCTTCAGCCCTGGGGACAGAGGTCAGTGGGCACTATGGGGGCGCTCGGCCAGGGAGCACCTGAGCCTGCCCTGGGACCTGGGGTTGTCTTTAGACTCAGCCCAGAGCAAAGAGGACCTGGGAGGTGCCTGCACCCCACACCATGTGACAGAGGCTGGGGTGGGGACCAGGGGCAGAAGGACCAGAGGGACCAGTGCCCACCCCTCCCCACAGCCTGGCTCTGAGCTGTGCTCCAGTCCACCACCCTGGGGCCAGGCTCACCTGTGGCAGAGTTCCCCGAAGCCATCAAGGGGCTGCAGCACGCCGGTGGACGACTCCCCGTGGGTTAAGAACAGCAGCACTGGCTTGTGCTGGGCCAGGCCCTGAGGAAGCAGGGACGGCTGTGGGTGGAGCTCAGAGGGGCAGGGGCCAGAACACCCCCACAAACCCCCCATGGGTGGCGCAGCTCCAGGTAGCAGGGGCTGGGCCTGCCTCTACTCCTCCCTGATGGTGTGCATGGGAGGAGAAGGCTGGGGCATCTCCGCTCCGGGACAAGGGCTTTTCCAAGAACAGGACTTTGGCGCAGAGATGGAGGAGGGTGGCCCCAGCCTGTTGCCTGGCCTGTGAGGGCTGTTGCTAGATGGACTGAGTCCCCACACTCCGGGTAGGCTGAGGTTGACTTCAGCCCACAGGGTGGGGTATCCTGAGTGTCAGGGACATGTTCTGCAGCCTAGACTCCAACTTGGCCTCCTGCCTCCAGCGTCTCTGGCCCTGCCTACAGGACCAGGCTCCTGACTCAGTTTCCCTGCCAGACAGAAGCCTCCTTACCAGTCTTCCCACCATTCCCAGGTAATGGAACCCTCCCCTGTGGCCGCTCACCAGATGCTAGGATGGGCTGAGGGTCAGCCACCAGCCTCCCGGCCATGATCCCACCCTGCTGGCTGGCCACTTCCAGGCGGCCCCTGAGCCAGCATGCCCCCTCCCACCTCCTCCTGGCCCTGACCCCCACCCCGGGTCCCCTACCTCCTCTACCTCCTGCAGTGTGTAGTGATCTCCAGGGTCCTTGGCCACTCCCGGCCCTGACCCCCACCCCGGGTCCCCTACCTCCTCTACCTCCTGCAGTGTGTAGTGATCTCCAGGGTCCTTGGCCACTCCCGGCCCTGACCCCCACCCCGGCTCCCCTTACCTCCTCTACCTCCTGCAGTGTGTAGTGATCTCTAGGGTCCTTGGCCACTCCCAGCCCTGACCCCCACCCCATGTCCCCTACCTCCTCCACCTCCTGCAGTGTGTAGTGGCCTCCAGGGTCCTTTGTCATCGGGTGCACTCGGGCTCCTGGGTGCAGGACAGAGTGGGCCGTGAGTGTCCCGCACACACCGTAGAAGCCAGTGTTGGGCACCCGTGGCCCTGCTGAGCAGGGCCCTGTGAGGGCTGGACCCCACCCACCGTGGCACCCTGGCTGCCTGCCTGAAGAGGAGGGTGGACTCTGCCCAATGAGAGCCTCTCTGTGTGTAGAGCCAGGGCCATCTTGACCCCCCTGCTGTTGGAGCCAACGCTCCTGGGGCACTCTTGACAGAGCTCAGCTCAAATGCCCTTTCTCAGGCCACACTGACCAGTGCCTCCCCAAGCAGAGAGTGAGCTCCCGGGGGTCGGGGCTGCACCTGGCCCAGGGCTGGCACACCACAGGTGTGATGGATGACAGACTGAAGGATGAGGGGTGAGTGAGGCAGCAGCCTTGCCCTCTGTTGGAGCTGGGGACTCCAGGAATCAGGGCCTCATCCCCTCCCTCTCTCTGCCCTATCCTGTGTGCTGTTCAGGGCCAGGTTGTGGGAGGGGAAGAACCTGCGGCCGAGGGGACAGAATGGGGAAAAGGGAAGCCATATACCACAGGCATCTGAGCCTGCGTGCCCTGATGTCCACTTGGGGTCCTGGCCTCTGCCGACCCTGGGTCCCCTTGAAAAGTTTGTGGACTTGGGGTTGGGACCCTCTTGGCTGTTGCGGTTGCGTATTAACCAGCATGGCCATTGTGGAGCTGACCAAGCTGATGTCCCTCAATGCCACAATCAATCATTAAACCCAGGGCACACTCCTGCTCCTGTCTCTCTCCCAGAAAAGTGTACTCCGGAGGCGAATACTCTGCCCATACCTCCATATTTTGTGTATCACATCAAGATTCCAGAAGGAAGGCTGCTGAGATTTGAGGGGAGGCTTCAGCTTCTGAAACCCCACCCTGTCACAGAGCAGAGCTGGTGCCTGGGGCCCTGGACAGCGGCTGGGGCTCTCAAGAGCGTGTGCTGGGACCAGAGGCTTCTCTGTAGTTCCGTCCCGCACACGCTCCAGAAACAGCTCAAGGAGACTGGGGGGATCGGGGCGCCTGTGCTGCTCCCAGCCCTATCAGAGTCAGGCCTCATGAGTGCCCGACACCGCCTGGAGGAGGCAGTGGGCTGGCAGGAGGTTCGTGCGCACAGGGCCACGAGGTGGGTAAGCGCTCACCCAGGAACGGGGGCTGCCAGCTTCAGACAGAGGGAGGCCAGGGAGGCCTTGAAGGATGGATCCAGGGCCATCCCCACCTGGGCCTCTCCCTTACCTATGCGCTCCCCGATGTCCACGGCTCGCTGCCCCCAAATGCCATTGGCCCCAACCAGGAAGGAGTCCCCAGGCTCCAGCACATTGACCAGGGCGGCCTCCAGGGCACAGTGTCCCGAGCCAGAGATGACCAGTGTGAGTGGGTTCCTGGTCTGGAACACGTACTGGATGCCTTCCTTGATCTCGTCCATGATCTGCATGTGGGTAGTATAGGGTGAGACCCAGGCTCCCCGCCTCCCCAAGTGAGGAGGCAGTGACCCCCTTCCCTCGTCCACGATCTGTGGGTGGGTACAGGGGTGAGACCCAGGCCCCCCGAGTGAGGAAGCAGTGACCCCTCCCCTCTTCCGTGCTCTGTGGGTGGGAACATGGGTGAGACCCAGGCCCCCCGAGTGACCCCCACTCCTACCTGGTACATATCCTTGCTCATGGGCCCGATCATCTGCAGCCCCCCGGCTGCCATGATGCGAGGAGCCAGGTTGGAGGGACCAGGCCCCAGCAGGAGCCGGTTGGGGATGGAGAGGGGCTTGAGCAGGGCCTTGGGGGGGTTCACCAGCAGCTTGTGAGAGGCCATGGTCCGCACCCAACCTGCCGCTCGGGAACCTGGGGCTGCACTGGCCTTGGCCAAAGCCTGGAATATTTCCCAGCAGGGCGGACACAGAGGTGAGAGGTGAGGATTGGTGGATAGGCTTCCGTGGCAGCCCTGCCTTTTGCTTTTGTTCCCTGAGGCTTATCTGTGCTTGTGCTGCGGGTCACGGCCAGGCAGCAGGGGATGAAGCCCTCAGGCAGAGGGAGCCCCCAGGGCTGAGTGACAGAAAAACAGAGTGTGACAAAGCTGTCCTCACCCCAGCCCTCCTCGCTCCCACTCTGAGTCCTGCACGTCCAGCCCCTCTTATTCTGCTTAGCTCAGGGGTGAGAGAAGTGTTTCTTAAAGGGTCGGAGCACAGATAATTGAGGCTTGGCAGGCCCTGTGGTCTATGTTGCAACAACTCACCCCTGCTGCGTGCTTGCAAAGCAGCTGCCAGAGGTGTGGGCGTGTTCCTATAAAACTTTATTTACAAAAAGCAGGTGGCAGGCCAGATTGGGCCCATGGACTGTGGTTTGCTGACCCTGGCGCAGCTGATGGGAAGGCTTGTAAACCAAAAATAAAATTCGAAGGCCCCCCAGCAACCATCTGAATGGGGTTCCCTGTCCGCCAGGGTGCTCTAAACTTTAACCCGGAAGACGTTCAGGCCATGCCACATCATAGCCCCCAGCATTAACATCGACATAGACCTTAAGTCTGATAGGAAGCATTTACCATATATTTTCTCTCTAAAGCCTGCTACCTGAAGGCATCATCTGCTCCCTGCAACCCCTATTTCATAACCCAGACACTCCTTTCTGCTGATAATAACTCTTCAGTCAGTTGCCAATCAAAATATGTTTAAATCTACCTATGACCTGGAAGCCCCCCAATTCAAGTTGTCCCACCCTTCCAGATGGAACCAATGTAAATCTCCCATGTATTGATTGATGCCTCATGTCTCCCTAAAGTGTATAAAAGCAAGCTGTGCCCCGACCACCTTGGGCCCTTGTGGTCAGGGGTGCACCCTTGAGCTTGGCAAGGATGTCCTCCCTCCTGAGGCTGTACCACGGGTGCATCCTTAGCCTTGGCAACAAAAACTTTCTAAATTAATTGAGACCTGTTTCAGGTACTTTTTGGTTTACAGGCTCAATTTAGCAAGCAAACCTGCATGGTATACAGACACACACAAGGCAGGGGTTGCACAGTGAGTTTCAGCATGCTGCATTCCAGAGATGTATAGAAATTCTAGTTATGTATAAGTTTTAGGTTGAAAAGAGGCCTGGAACCAGGTGCCAACTTTAGATAATAGGGAAGTCTAATTACTTCTACATTTCTCAAATAAAGAGGTTCCCCCCACCCACCCCACCTGGGGCCTGCTTGATGGTCGCCAGGTGATCTTTGCTGTCCTCATTTTCCCTCTGACAAATATCTTGGTGAAATCTTTGACCCTTCCTTTTCTGCCATGCTCATGTCCACCTGCTTCCTGTTGGGGTCTCAAGAAAGGGGAAACGGCACAGTGAAGAGGGGTGTCCAGTGAGCCTGACTACTTGCTGCTGAAAGGGAGTTCAGGGGGATAGGTCACGTTTTTCCCTTTCTTGCTCTCAGTCATGAAGGGAATAAAGGGTCATGAAAACTTGTGCACGGAGGCACGTGATGGGATTCCATCAAGAAGCCCCATGTAAATGGGAGCTGCAGTTGCAGGCCGGTATTTCCATCAAGAAGCCCCATGTAAATCGAGCTGCAGTTGCAGGCCAGTGTTGGGAATGCATAGCCTTCTGCAGGTGGAATTGTTCTCATGTAGAACACAGAAACGCAATCAGAGCATTAAAAAGGCAGGGACCAAATATTGAAAGAAAAATGACAGAAGATAAAGGTCTAAGGAATGGGGGAAGCCAAGTGATTTTTTGAAAACCAATCAGTAAAAGTTTTGGCCCAGTCTTGGTTGCTTTGGGAAAGTGTGTGTAGCCATTTGGCTTGTTTGATGATTTCTTGGGCATCGGTTCCCACTTCTCCAGACACATTAATGTAGGTGCAACGGGTCCTGTTGATGACAGCACAGACCCCTCCCTGTTCAGCTAGGAGGTAATCCAGAACTCACCTGTTACCAGACACCAAAATCCTGCTTGTGAGTCTAATGACTTGTAGAGCTGATAGATGGGTGCCAGCTGTTGCTATTTCAAGGGAGGCGGTAGGTTCTCTTAGTTGTGATTTCCTGGTAAGTAAAACCTCCCCAAGGGGTAAGAGTTGTGATAGTTCCCACAACTCCGGCCACAGTAAGTCCCAGGGCCCTTTTCCTTCTAGAAGGGAATTCTGAATTAGAAGTGATGTTCCAGACAGTGATTTGGGTGGGAGCTATTGTTCCCAGGCTACAATCACCATAGTGAAGAGAATGATCAAGGTGGGATAGGGCCAAAGCTTGAAAAGGGTTTAAATAGCTTTTAGCGGGGCTGCTAAGCCATAAGAGCCCAGGAGGGGCAGGATGATTATTTTAATTAAAATGTTGGGAAAAAAGGAAATGGGCCTTTTGACAGTTTTTAAGAGGACTCATATGGGGGAAAGACTATGTTTATGTACTGATGGAGGAGGTTTAAAAGCAGGCGGGTGCCAGTGCATGGCACAGGATGTAAACCAGGTGGCACGGTGGTTATTTCCTGCACTGGTTGCATCATTGTAGTAACATACATGAAGGTATTAGGAGTGCAGGGGTGCTGTATACTGGGAGCCCCACTATACTGGTCCAGTTTAACGGCTTATAAATTGGCAGTGATGAGATAGAGTCAGAATTTTTTTTTTTTTTTGAGATGGAGTCTCACTCAGTTGCCCAAGCTGGAGTGAAGTGGTGTGACCTTGGCTCACTGCAACCTCTGCTCCTGGGTTCAAGTGATTCTCCTGCCTCAGCCTCCTGAGTAGCTGGAATTACAGGCACCTGCCACCATGCCCTGCTAATTTTTGTTATTTTTAGTAGAGACAGGGTTTCACCATGTTGGTCCGACTGGTATCGAACTCCTGACCTCAGGTGATCCACCTACCTCTACCTCCCAAAGTGTTAGGATTACAGGTGTGAGCCACCGCACCTGGCCAGAGTCAGAGTTTTGACTGTAGGAGGCGAAGGCCTCACATGAGTCAAAGTTAGCTGCATGAGTGTCATTATAACAAGGTGTACATCCCAAAATAACATTACAAGTTAAGGAAGTTTCAGTGATATTGTAAGTGTGGATGGTGGGGGAAGTAATATGATAGCACGAAGAGGGAGGTGGTTTCCAATTTACCAGCACAGAAGGAAATGGTCGGGGTGGGAAGGAGTGGTGAGAAGAATAATGAAATCCCAACAGTACAGTTCGATTGGAGACAGGGTGTGCTCACGAAGAAGAATCTACATGGCTTGGAGTAGCGGGTTGTGGACGGCAAAGCCAGCCACACAAAGTATTTTCTCCTCTCACAGTAGCATATGAGATGCTGAAGATGATATTGTCAAACCAAGAGGATTGGGAAGTTTTTATATGAGAGATAAAGAGAAAAACATGAAAGAAAGAAAAAAGGAGTCTCATTGTTCTAATTCAAGGACTGTTACAAAAGTTGCTCCAAGTATAATTAGAAAAACCACCCTGCAAATAAAAATCTAGTGCAAGCTGAATAATTGCATGTGGGTCTTGAGAAATGGGGATTGGATAAAGAGACAGTAAATTGGCTGGGCGTGGTGGCTCATGCCTGTAATTCCAGCACTTTGGGAGGCTGAGACGGGCGGATCACCTGAGGTCAGGAGTTTGAGAACAGCCTGGCCAACATGGTGAAACCCTGTCTCTACTAAAAATACAAAAAAAAAAAAAAAAAAAAAAAAAATAGCCGGGCATGGTGGTGCATGCCTGTAATCCCAGCTACTCAGGAGGTTGAGGCGGGAGAATCACTTGAACCCAGGAGGTGGAGGTTGCAGTGAGCTGAGATCGCACCATTGCACTATAGCCTGGGTGACAAAAGCAAAACTCTGTCTCAAAAAAAAAAAAAAAAAAAAAAGTAAGTGAATTGAGGACAATCTCAGAAAATTGGAGGACCTAAAAACCCTTCTGGAGTACATAAGGAAATGACAAGGGAGGGGAAGGAAAGTGAATGATAAACACAGCAAAAGGCTTACGTGGTATCCTTTGCTTTTGAAGAGAGGTTAGTGTCACCTGGTTGTTTGCAAAACAAAAATCATAGATCTTCCAAGGGCTCAAAATGTAAGCAGGCCAGAGTTCTGGTGGCAGTGCAGACTTTATGTGGCAAAGGTGGACCCAAGGGGAGAATCCCTGCAGTTAACAGCTGTGGGAGAGGCTATGAGGACTTGAAAGGGTCCAGTCCAGAGGGCTGGAAGGGGTTTTCTGTCTTGAGGCAAAGTTTTTAAATATACCCAGTCCCCAGGTTAACAGGAGGTCTTAGTTCTGATGAGGAGGGGTCAGATTTTGGACAAAATTTGTCCTGGTATTCAGTAGTGGCCTGGATAGTTTGCCCAGGGAGGCATCACATTGAGACAGATAATGAGCCTCTGGATCAAGTAATAAGTCCGTTTGTAAAAAGGGCATCCATAAATAATTTCAAAAGGGCTAAGGTGGGTTGAAACCTTTGGGAATTACTCTAGATCTTAACAGGGCAATAGGAAGAAGAGTTATCCAAAACAGTTGAGTTTCTATAGAGAGCTTAGTGAGAAGGGTTTTCAAAGCTAGGTTGGCCCTTGGATGACTGTGGGTGGTAAGCAGCATGTAAGTGATATTTTATTTGGAGGGCCTCACTGATTCCTGGAGTAATAGAAGAAATAAAGGCCAGGCCATTTTCTGATTGGAGGGATTGAGGGACTCCAAATCGAGGAATAATGTGTTCTAAAAGAGCTGTAGTTACTTCTGATGCTCTTTCTGTTTGAGTGGGAAGGCTTTAGTCCAGCTTGTGAAAGTGTCTATAAAGACTAAAAGGTATCTGAATCCCTTATGAGAGGGCATGTGGGCAGAGTCAGCTTGCCAGTACTCCCCTGGGACAGGCCCTCTATGTTGAATAGGTTGGAGGAGGGCAGGGGGTTCATTGCACCCTCAGGATTTGATTGACAGCAAATTGGGCAGGATTGAGAAATGTCCCATAGAGTTGGGGCTAGGCTAGGTTAGGCCCTTGAAAAAGAGGATCTCTTAAGGCTTGTAAAGTTTCCACCCCCAGGTGGTTAGCCTGATGGAGATTTTAGAGGATTTTCCATTGTGGAACCTCAGGGAGGAGAAGTTTATTTTCAGAGTTTTGAAGCCATCCCTCAGGAATGAATGTGAAACCCTGTTTTAGTGCCTTTTGTAATTTTTGTGGGGTGTGCTGGGGTTTTGGTGGGGTTGGGTGAGGAAAGAGGGTGGCCAAGCAGTTGATTTAGTTTGTTTATCTGCATAATTATCCCCTCTGACAGGATTTGAGTTATCTTTTTGATGAGCCGGACAGTGAAGGATTTTGCTATTTCAATTGGGAGATGTATGTCTTCTAGCAAGGTTGAAATTTCAGGGACATGCTGAATGGGGGTGTTATGGGCTGTGAGAAGTGCATGGTTAGTGGGGGTGTTTTGGGCTGTGAGAGATCCTCTTTGCTTCCAGTGGCTTCATGGGCATGCGTTACGTGACACACAGACTGAGTCAGGATGTAAGTCACTTGAGCTTTATTCCAGTCCCCAGTTAGAGAGCTATGATAAGGGCTATTAGTTCAGCTTTTTGAGCCAAGGTGTTTCCTCTGGGTGGAGGACCTGATTCTACGACTTTAGTTAGGCTAACTATAGCACAGCCTGACACTCTCCTTCTAAAATGAACCTGCCACCATCAGTGCACCAGGTAGAATCAGGAATTTTATGCACAGTGTCCTTTAGATCAGCCCTAGCACTGCAATAGTTTCAATACAGGAATTCAATAGTTTCTACACAGGAATGTCCAAGAGCAGCCATAGGTTTTATAGATAGTTCAGGAGTTTGCAAAAAAAGTGATTGGTACTTATGAATTCTATTATCCGAAATCCAATAGAAGGCTTTAAAATTTAGAATATCCAAGACCTGATGCGGGGATAAAAATCATTAAGGTTTGTCCTAGAGTTATTTTTGAGGCTTCTTGGACTAACAGGGCCACCACTGCTAAGGCTTTTAAGCAGGGGTGCCATTCCTGGGATGCCAAGTAAAGGTTTTGAAAAATACACTACAGGGAACTTAGAGGGCCCCAGATCTTGGGCTAAAACTCCCAAAGTGATTCCCCTTCGTTCATGTACATTCAAAAAGAAAGGCTTGGTCAGATCTGGTAAGGCTAAGGCCGGGTCTGAGATGAAAGCCTGTTTTAAAGTCTTTAGAGCATGCTTCATATTATTAGTCCATGTTAGAGGTTGTCCCTCAGCTCCTTTGAGGGTTTCATGTAAAGGTTTTGCTATTAATCCAAAGGGAGGAGTTCATATTCGTACCCTCTAAGGACCCAAGCTGTTGTTTAGTTCCTGGAGTTGTCACGTTTAAGATAAGATCTTATATTTTGTATTTTATTTTTTAATTTATTATTTATTTTATTTTATTTTGTTTATTTTTTAGACTGAGGTTTACTCTGTCACCCAGGCTAGAGTGCAGTGGCATGATCTTGGCTCATTGCAACCTCCACCTGCCAGGTTCAAACAATTCTTCTGCCTTAGCCTCCTGAGTAGCTGGGACTACAGGCACCTGTCACCACACCCAGCTCACTTTTTTTGTATTTTTAGTAGCGATGGGGTTTCACCTTGTTGGCCAGGCTGGTCTCGAACTCCTGACCTCAAGTGATCCATCTGCCTCAGCCTCCCAAAGTGCTGGGATTACAGGTGTGAACCACTGTGCCGGGCCTAAGATAAGATCTTTACAAGTGCTAGAGAGGCTCTTTGTGCTGGGAGTTAAGATAAGACCCCAAAATTGAACACCCTGTGTGGATATTTGTACCTCAGAAGGAGATACTTTGCACCTATAATCAGCACGTTTGTTTAGTACTAATACAGTATTTTGGTCTGGAACAGCTTTGCTAGGACTACAGATTATAGGTCATCCACATACTGGAGTAGATTGCTATCTGGGAGAAGCTGCAGTGTGGACAGATCTTTAACTAGGGCCTATCTAAAAAGGTGGGAGCTATCTCTGAATCCCTGGGGCAGAACTGTCCAAGTTAACTGTTGAGTTATTTGAGTATCTGGGCCTTGCCATTCAAAAGCAAACAAATATTGGCTATCTGAGCATACAGGAATGTAGAAAAACACATTCTTAAGATCAAGAACTGTAAAACAAGCTGTGGTGGAGGGAATCTGTCCAAAAAAGGTGTAAGGGTTTGGGACAATAGGATGAATAGGAATAACAGCTTCAGTAATAACTCTAAGGTCAGAGCCATTTGGTTTCTTTATAGCTAAAAGGGGGGTGTTACAAGGTGAGTTGCATGGGTACACTCATCCACGGGTTAAACATTTTTGTTATTAGAGGTTTTAGCCCTTTTCATGCTTCTGGTTTCAAGGGGTATTGGGGGGTTCTGGGGAACTTATTGGAATTTTTAAGCTGAATGATGACAGGAGTGGCTGATATTGAACGGCCAGGAATAGAAGTTTTCCAAACCTCAAATGGCACTTGTTTTAGAATGTGAGGTTCTACAGATTGTAGCAGCTCTTTTGGTGATGTGTGAGTTAAAACAGCTAGAAGGTGAAGCCTTAGCTATAAATTAGCTTGTAATTTTGTGAGTAAGTCATGCCCTAATAATGGAACAGGGCAGCTTGGCAGGACTAAAAAGAAGTGCGTAAAGGAATAGCCTTCCATTTCACAAGGGAGTGGTGGTGTGAAACAGCCTCGTTGGAGTTTTCCATTCACACCTGTGAGGAAAATGAGGGACTGGCACATTGGGCTACAGTAAATGTTTAAAGCTCAATAATTGGCCCTTGTATCCCTGAGGAACATTGTCTCTTGTTCAGCCTCAATCAGATTTCCTCAGGGCTCCTCCATAGAGATAGAGAAGTTAGGGGCCACACGGCCCTGTCAGTCATCTGGAGAATGACTTTCAGAGGTTTGGTCATCACCCAGGGAGAGAGTGAGAGGTGCCCGTCCTTGCCCTCATCCTTGTCCTTGTTCTGCAGGACCCCCTTGTTGGGTAGGTTGGCAAGGTTTTGGCTGTGATGGCACAGAAGGAAGAGGTGCCCCACGCCCTGTCATGGGGGAGAGAAGGAAAAGGCACTCTTCCAATGACCCTCTTGTTTGCAATGAGGACAGGGTCCCGGGGGCAGCTTATAACCCAGAGGTTTGGGATATTCTATACTCTAGTGTCCTGGATTCTTGAAATAATGACAGGCCCCTGTTCTGTTAGTGTTATAGGGACAAGCCTTGGGGTTAATAGCAAATGAAAAGAATGTGCCAATGCTGTCGCCATGTCAGTAGCTTGACCACACCATTTTTCCTCCTCCAACTGAGCCTTTCTTATTTTTAATGTTTCCTCCTGGTTATTGAAAACCTTAAAGGCTGCATTTAGTAAAGTAGGAAAGGGAGTTTGTGGGCCTTGCTCTAATTTTGGAGTTTTTGTCTGATGTCTTAGGGAAGGCTGACATAAAACGTGTGGCCAGAATGGATTGGCCCTCAGGGGTTCCGGGGTCTAACTTGGTATATTTATGCACAGCCTACACCAGTCTAGCTTGGAAAAGGGCAGCGGTTCTCAGATGGCTCCTGAGTGATTTCTCGTAATTTAGAAAAATTAACAGGGTTTATTAGAGCTTTTTTCATTCCTTCCAACAAGTAAGTTATAATCTCGTCTGCCCCTGCCTCTGTCTTGGCCACATTGGCAGCCTGGTATTGCCAGTGGGTTCTGTGTTGGGGACAGATTTTTCCCGGCTCTATTATCATTAGGATTATGAGCATGAGCTTTATGTGCCCCAGCTTGAGCTAAAGACCATAGGCTTGATTTTTCGTCATGGGAACAAGTAGTTAATACACGAATGTGTCTTCCCAGGTCAAATCAAAGGCAAGAATTAAAGCTCGAAATTCTTGAATGAACTTAGTGGGATCCTGGCTAAATTAACCCAGTGTGGATTCGAGAAAGATCAGACATTGGAAAAGGGACATGAACTTGAATTGTTCCCAAATCTCCATTTGCCACCTTGTGGAGAGGTAAAACCCTTGTGGGATCTTCTGAGGACTCTCTGCTAGTGGCATATGTGACTCCTGTGTGAGTATGTGAGGGGGATAGAGTATCTGGGTATGGGGGCGGGAGATTGATTGGGGGATGGAGCAGACTGAAAGGGGGCAGGTGAAGTGGGAGCAGGCTGCAGAGGGTGTGATGGGCAAAAGGAAGGGCCATCTAAGACATCAGAATCAGGGAGGGAGGAAGCTCCTTAGAAGCATATGTGGCAATTTTTGTGTAATTTTGGGTTTTGGGATAAAGCCAAAAAGACTTGAACACGTGGGACCTCTGCATCCTTTCTGAGGTTCCAGCAAAATGAGTCTAGCTGTAAAATAATATTCCAATCCAGGGTCCCATTCAGAGGCCAATATAAATTATTGGGGAGCATATATTGAACCCCAGATATATTACAAAAGAAAACCATATGCTTCTTTTTCAGAGTTTGTGGGTCAAAATGAGACCAGTTTTGAAGAATGCCATCCAAGGGTGAGTCAGATGGAATTGAAGAATGAAACGGACCCATGTTGGGTTCAGATCAGGTACTACAAGATCCCTGAGGTGTCCCTGAGGGACTTGGACCTCACCTCTTCGGCTCACTCTATTCGGGGGCGTCTACCACAAATGGAGGGCCTGCCCTTGCCTGGACGACCACTCCAGGTGTGCCCGTGTTTGAAGGGTCAGCTCAGACCTAAGGTGAAGGAGAACTCACTCATAACTTGGGATGCGGTTCCCACTTGAAGTGGAATCCAAACGTGGGTCCGCAACCAGTGGAATATGTCTGCGCAGAGTGGGGATCACTGCTGCTCATTTCCAAGGCACGGTTTACAGGGCATCAAGTGAAAGTGGACTTGCCACCCCAAAGGGCAATAGTAAATTCCCTCTTTTGTCTTGGCCTTCGGGTAACACCAGGTAGTGCCCTTGGCCAGAAACCTTCAATTGCCAAAGAGTACACAAGCTGGTTCCCTGGCGGTTCAAAAATGGAAAAGAACCCTGGCTAATTCCTCACCCCTAAGGGCAGTGATGGAAAGATATCTCTTCTCTAGGGCTTCAGGATCCCACTGAAGAGTGGTCTTGGACAGGGCCCTCAGTTTCCAAGTAAAGAACCAGACCATCAAGGGAAGCAGGGAGGGAAAAGAAGGGAGAAATCCCAGTAAAGTCCTGTACGCACAACCGAGGTGCCTGGCAAGGTGTCGGAGCCCCAGCCTCGGGAAGGGGCCGACTCGAGGGCTGGTAAGAACTTACCAATGACAGTATGGGTTTGGAAGAGGAAAGTTTTATTAGGAAGAAAGAACGCTGCAGAGAAGTGCAGTGGGTGCCTCTGCCGGAGGACTCAGCACCACCAGGGATTTTCCTTAGGAGCATTTCTGGACCCCATGGCGGGAGGTGAAGGGTGATTTGCACGACAAATGCTACATTTGTAGACATTCTGGTGCCTTAGTGATGGCAGGGGGTGCACATTGAGTTTCATCAGCCACGCATTCCGGAGATGTCTAGAAATTCTAGTTACTTATAAATGTTAGGTTGAAAGGAGGCCTGGAACCAGGTGCCAACTTTAGATGATGGGGAAGTTTAATTACTTCCAAATTCCTCAAATATGGAGCTTTGCCATGGATGGCCTGCCTGATGGTCACCAGGTGGTCTTAGCTGTCCTCAGCCAGCTCACGGGGCCTTCCCAGCTCTGCCTCCTGCCCACCCCCAAGCACACTCCCCTCTGCTCCAGTCAAACCCATGCGCCTGTGCCTTGGCATGTGCTGGCCTCTCTGCCAGCAGTGCTTGCTCCTGTCTTTACTCAGCTCCCCCTCACTCCCCAGGGAGTCATCCCAATTGTCCAATGTCCTCAGCTGCCACCAGGCCACTCACCCCATCTGTTGCATCATCTGTTGACTGCCTGTCCTCCCTGGGGCAGGACCCCCTTTATGCAGCTCTGTGTGCCTGGCATGGCATGTGCGAGGGCATAGAAGATCTGGACATAGAGTTGGCTGACTGGTCCCGGAGGGTGGGTGGGCAGCCCTTGGAAAGCCAAGGAGGTGTGTGTGCTTTGTTCCAGAATGGAAGGTGTTGTTTGCTCATCCTTTGTCAAGGTAACCAGGAGAAGCTGTTGCAACCACCAAGGGAAGGTGTTTCCTCAGGCTGAGAGCTTATTGGGAGCTTCGGAGCTACTAACCACAGCAAGCTGCAGGGCAGGCAACTGACCTTTGTCACCCAGGAGTCCAGGGGATAAGGGCCACCTGGCCAGGTAGCCAGGCCGTTCCAGTCAAGGCCAGCAGCAGCAGCGCCTGAGAGTGGCCTCTCGCAGCTGTGAAACGGGGGCTGAGGGCACCACCTGCCCAGCTCACCCGCCTTTCTGGGCCCTGGGGTGGGCCTGGGCTGGCAGGATGGGGCATGAAGTCCGGGTCAGGACCCGGGACTGGCCTGCCTTGCCCTCCTGGGCAGGACTGACCTGGGGTTGTCTTAGTTCCCCAGAGGAAGTCATCAGCGGAACCAGCCAGCCTGCTACCTGACACACAAGGCCAAGAACGGAGTATCTTTTAAAAATTTAACTTGTTTTGTTATAATTGATATAAAATAATGCAAACAATTTCTTTGGGTCTGGTGCCTGTCTCACTAAGGCAGGCGAGCCTGTCGCCCTTAGGTGCTGTAGGGAGATGCTGTGCGGTCTGCCAGTCACGCGTCCCCACCATGCACCATTTTAATTGAACCCCGGCTAAACCAGCCTGTTGGGACATCCAGGCTGCAGGTGGCCATCAGGGCATTTGTCCTTCAACAGGCAGCAGCTGGGTCCCAAGAAAGGGGACGATTGGTGTAAAACCCACTGCCTCAACTGGAGGGCGGGACCCCTGGGCCGTGGGGCCTGTGCATGTGTAATGCAGTGGTGCCTCGGGGGTGTCCGGCACAAGTTGCCCCCTCCAGGTCACGGCCTGAATGGCAGGAGTTGGTTCTGGCAGGTGAGGGTCCTGCAGAACGGATGCCACCCAGTGGCTCCTGATGATAAGCCGCGTCCTGGGGTCCCTGTTCTGGTGCCATGTCCTGGGGTACCTGTTCTGGTGCCGTGTCCTGGGGTACCTGTTCTGGTGCCATGTCCTGGGGTACCTGTTCTGGTGCCGTGTCCTGGGGTACCTGTTCTGGTGCCGTGTCCTGGGGTACCTGTTCTGGTGCCGTGTCCTGGGGTACCTGTTCTGGTGCCGTGTCCTGGGGTACCTGTTCTGGTGCCGTGTCCTGGGGTACCTGTTTGGGTGCTGTACCCAGGTCTGGTGTGCCATGAGGGCTGCCACCCATGCCTATGCTGTGACCCCATCCCTGGAACAACCCCTCCCATGCTGAGCCTGCTGCTGCATCCCTGCTCGGCACAGGTACCTGTGCCCAGGACTGGGCGTAAAACCAAGTCCTGTGTGGACAGCCTGCCCGTGCAAAGCCAGGAGTCCAGCCAGGTGGAGGCAGGGCTGTCCCTGGACCTCTTATCTGTGAAGTGGAGGCAAGTTCTCCCCTGGAGTGACAGGGCAGAGGTCAGGGGCCACAGGTCATCACAGTAACGAGGGTTGTGGTGGAAAATTCCGGCTCCGCCTCTCCCACCTGGGCCAAGGCCGCCCTGACACACTCTCCCCTCCCCATGCGACCCTGGCCAGCCCCAGGGTCCTCCCCGACAGGAGTGGGGGGTATGCGGAGCACCTCCCTGGGAGTCGGCACAGCCTCCTAAATGCTGGAGGACTCAGGAGCCACGACATCAGGGATTTCCAGGCAGCCTCCAGGGCTCCTTTCCCCAGGCGCCTCTGGATGTGGCAAGTTCTTGGCATTGGTGGGTGGGGTGGGGGCAAGAGGTGGGTATAGAATCCAGCACTGCCTTCCTGGCGTTCACTCTGGGTTCCCAGAGGAGAGGAAGCCTTGGCCCCTCAAGACCTTCCCAAGCCCATGCCACAGAGATGTGAGCAGAGACCCCGTGTGGGGTTGGACAGGACAGGCCTGGCCCCCTTTCTGGAGGTGGCTGCAGGGGGCAGGACAGGTAGGGCCACCTCAACCGTGTGGCCCTGGCAGCTGCTTGTCCCACTGGGACCCCACGTCCTCATCTGCACAGCAGGGACACGCACTCGGGCAGCGAGGGCCACGGTGACTTGTGGGGAGAGGGCCACGGTGACCTGTGGGGAGAGGGCAGCTGCCCATTGCCACGGTCTCTGGGCTTTGCTCCTGGGCCCCCAACCGGCCCCCACCAAACTGGAGGGCCCCAGCACCCCAATTCCAGGAAAGCCCATCACCCTCTTCTCCCAAGTGACTGTAGAATCTGAACCGGAAAGTAGAACAGATGATGAAGAGGATGCCCGGGCAGGTGTGGCCTCAGGCTCTGCTGGGGCTGGCCCCATCTGCCGCCCCTGCCCTGCCTTCATGAGGCCAGCATTCTGGATACTGGGGAGTTCTGCTGGGGAAACAGCACCCTCCACACATCTCAGCGGCGATCAGTGGGTGCGGGGTGCATTGCAGCTCCCAGAATATGTGTGTCCTAGAACTAACCCCTGTGAAACTGACCTTGTACTAGGGTCTTTGCCAATGTGATCAGGTTAAGGGCATACTGGATGAGGGTGGGCGCTAGCCCAGATGAGATAGGAGGCCAGCAGGAGTCGTACTCCGGACTGGACTGAAGACAGGCCAAAAGCAGCAAGCAGCATGGAGGACATCCTCTGGCCACCCTCACTGCCCATCAGCCAAAACACCCCACCAACACCAGGACAGTTTACAGTGGCACGGCAATGCACGGAAGTCACGGCCCATTTCCGTGGCAACAACCAGAAGTTACTGCCCATTTTCTAGCAATTTCTGAATAACCTGCCCCTTCATTTGTGTGTCACTAAAAGTGGGTATAAATATGGCTGCCAATCACCCCCACACGTGGCTCACTGCTTATGGGTAAGCCTGCAGCACTGCCACTGCCTCCCCGAAGCTGCTTTCTTCCACTACCTGCTGGCTCTTGAATTCTTTCCTGAGCAAAGCCAAGAATCTCCCCTGCATCATAGTGACTGGTGTTCCATAGAGGCTGGCATGGATGCCATTGAGGAGAAGGGGGTCTGAGCGAGCTGGGTTCTCCTTTGTGCGTGGCCCGCACCCACTCACGAGCCTCTCCACCTGGAATTCTGCCCTGTGGAGGGGGGATGTCCACGCCCACCCTGGCCTGCATCTCAGGGATTTTATGAGCATCATCGGGCATAACGTCCCACAGTGAAACCTGCCCAATTGTCCCATAGAACGGATGTCGATGGTTTCTTTTGAATAAACACAGAAATTGGCCCTCCCAGTCTTAAAACTTGAGAAAGCTACATCTGTCTTATCTGAGTTCCTTTCTCAGGAAATTGGCCCTCAGTCCTCCCAGATAGTCTGAAGGAATGGAAACTCACCAGATCATGGCATCTAGACAAAAGGATGCCAGACCCTTCCCCCGTCATGGCTGCCTGTCCGGCCACCTGCTTCCTCCTGACCAACTCCTCTTCCTCACTCTCCCTAGTTCCTGTTTTCCTGCATATAGTTACATTTCTGCTCTGTAAACCTCTAATTTTAGTTGATCAGGGCAATGGATTTGAGATGCATCTCCCACCTCCTTGGCTGCAGCTCCCCATTAAAGCCTTCTTATTGGCTTTCTGTGTGGCAAGCAGCAGGACTGATACCAGACTCCTGGTGTTTTGGTAACAAGAGTACACTTGGGAAACTACAGCCACGAATCAGCTCAGCCCCAATGCTGATGAGAAGCTGGTGGCCTTGCCCTTCTCAAGGATTTTCTCAGGAAAATCAATTTGATGCCTACTTGAGATGCACTTTTTAAATTGATTTTTTTTTACAATAAAAGTATTGTGTGCTCATTGTAAACACTTTTAAAACATCAAAATACATTGTTTAAAAAATTAAATGCCTTTATACCCTCTATTTAGATGAGCCCACTTTTATTTTTTTTTGAGATGGAGTCTGGCTCTGTTGCCCAGGCTGGAGTACAGTGGTCCGATCTTGGTTCACTGCAACCTCCGCCTCCCAGGTTCCAGCTATTCTCCTGCCTCAACCTTCCAGGTAGCTGGGACTACAGATGTGCACCACCATGCCCGGCTAATTTTGTGTTTTTAGTAGAAACGGGGTTTCACCATGTTGGCCAGGCTTGTCTCGAACTCCTGAGCTCGTGATCCACCTGCCTCGGCCTCCCAATGTGCCGGGGTTACAGGCGTGAGCCACCACTCCCAGCCAAAGCCCACTTTTACAACGGTGGGGGTGTGTGTCACTTTCTTATGTTTATTTTGCCACGTTTTTGTCCATATAACTGAAATCATTCAATATACACTGATATTTGAATGGAGTAAACACCAGAACAATCTTGGGCCCCAGTGGAAGGTAACAGAAAGGACAGACTGGTGCTGTGCACTGTGTGATCTACCATCCCACAGAACTTTTGAAAGAAACGACTGAAGTCATCTGACAGCAATTAAAGAGGCAGCGTCGCTACCCGTATGCATCGGAGTGACTTGGCCACAGCTTAAATTGAACGTTTTACCAAGGCATTTCCAGGGTGAGTCTCCTTTCTTTGGATCTGCTGGATGCCAGGAGAGCGGTTTATCATTCTCGTGTAGGGAAGGGTGACAAGCAGGCCAGGGTGCTCCCTCGGCACTGGATCTCGGGGGTCCTCACCACCCTGGTGGATCAGAAAGGCCACTGCACCTAAGCTGTCTGTGCAGACAAGCGGTAACGCTGGGCACCTGCTTTCCTCCCAGGGATCTGGGATCTGCAGGCATGCCAGGCAGAGGGTGCAGCATGACCAGCCCCAGAACAGCCCTGGCACTGAGGCTCTGAAGGGCTTCCATGGTTGGGACATGTCACACGCGTCACCAAAACGTGGTGCTGGGGAATGGCGTGCGTCCCGTGGGCTGCACCTGGAGAGGACGCTAGAAGCTCGCGCTGGTTTCCTCCTTGCTCTGCCCCGTGCCCTGCCCTGTGCTGACTGTGTGTGTGTCCTTTCCTTGTAAAAAAATCAAAGATCAGCAAGTCCTCCTGGAGAACTGTCAGCCTGGAGCCCTGGCAAACCTGCACAGCCACCTGTTTCCACCTCAGGCAGTGGTATGGTTTCCCTCCGCACAGTTGATTCTCGGTTAGAGCCACAGCCACTGTCCTTAATGCTGACAACCTTGTTTTCCCATCCTGGGTGAGTTCTGAGGTTTTGATTCATTAATTCATGTTTTTGTTTATTCACCATCATTTATTGATAATCTTCTCTGGATTAATCTTAAGAGAATAAATGATCATGAATAAAACAGTGAAAAAATGCACAGGCTCACTGCTCCAATGTGCCGGCCCAGAAGTGGGGACCTGGGCAACCGCATGGTAAGACCTCAGAGGAGAGGCGGCCGCGGCAGGGAGTGAGTAGGAGGGAAAGGAAGACTTTCTGGCAGAAGCCACATCTGAGCCAAGATCTGCCTGGGGAGAATGGTTAATCTGGGCATGAAGATGGGGCCCAGAGCAGCGAGGCCTGCTGGACAGCACCTGCAAGACCCCCGGTGGGAGGGGCGGGTGCAGCCAGGATCAGAGGAAGGACAGTGTGGCCAGGGGGAGGCTGCAGGGTGGCCAAAGGGTGTGTGGGGCCACAGGAAGGATTTGGGTTTATGCTGAGAGCCCCACGGAATCAGGGGAGGATGGACTCTACCTACAGCAATGGCAGATCACAGCAGAGAGCCTGGAGGGTCTGCTCGGGAAGGCAGGTGCCAGCTGGGGCTGGGAGGTGTTTTGAACTAAATTGTGCCATCCAAAATGTATGTGTTGAAGTCCTTGCCTCCAGTCCCTCAGGATGTGACCATATTTGGAGATAAGGTCTTTAAAGAGCTAATTAAGGTTAAATAAGGCTGTTAGGATGGACCCTAATCCAACCCCACTGTGTCTTAATAAGTAGAGGAGATTAGGACACAGACATGGGGGGCAGCCATGTGGAAACACAGGGAGAAGACGGCCATCTACAAGCCCAGGAGAAAGGCTTCTTTTGCTTAACCCCTTCACAACTCTGCCCCTGGTTCCCCAGCGTGTGTGCTCTAAATAGCCCAATCTCCACCGCTCCCGAAGCAGGTGGCCCTACCACTCCCGGGCGAGGTCAGGATTACAGGGAACAGCAGGCAGAACGTGCGGGGCCTGCGGGTGTGCGAAACACTCAGCACACAAAGCTGTTCTCAGCATGAGAGTTAAGAGCTCTGGGCAGCGCCCGGAGTGCGGGCATCTTTTTGACCTCAGCATCCTCCCTGTGGGGTCCTGGCCAACGTCTGAGCCCCTGGGAGACCCCACGAGGCTCTGCCCAGATCGGTGGCCCCGACGCGGCAGCTCAGGCTTGACATACATATCAGCAGGAAGCCCAGGGGACGGAGCTCCCAGTGGAGCCAGGACCAGCTCAAGGGGGACGGGTCTGGGGTCAGAGGTCACCACCCTGCCCAAGGAGCTGCCAGCCAGGGACTGCAGAGAGAAGGCATAGGGACAATGTGCTGGTCTCTGAGGAAACAGTGACACCTAGCGGCCGACTGTGGCCCCACCACAGGGCACACAGGGTTCTTGTTCTTCCTGATGGTGCAAGTGACAGCTGGCATGTCCATGTGGGGCAGGAGGACCTGCAGAAAGGCCCAAAGAGGACCTGTGCCTCCCGCGCCGTCCCTGCCTGGAGCAAGCTCGGCCCGCGGTATGTAGGCACAGACTCTGCAGCCCGCCTGGGCCTGCAGCCTCAGGGAAGCGGCTGGACACTGACCTGCCTTGGGAATCCTGACAGGTGTGCTTGGCCTGGGTGACGTGACAGTGGCCTCCTGCAGCACAGTCCACGGGGCTGAGGATGGTGAGAGACAGTGACAGGTGACCTGGCTCTCGGGGAGGGACCCAGCCAGCGGGCCAGGGCTGGTGGGGGCTTCCTGATTTGCAGGAAACTCAGGGGACAGCGAGGGGAAGGGTGCCGAGTCACGGAGGGACCCCACTGGTCCCTGGCCTTCGAGGCTTCTGGGGTGGGAGCAGCCTGCACATGGGGTGGATGCAGTGGGGGACGGCAGCAATGGGGGACGGCAGCAGGGGGCCCGGAGTTCAGGCGTGACCAGAGGATGGTCAGGAGGCAGTCGGTCAGGTTTAGGCAGGGAGGGACTTGTTTGTGGATTTGTTTTTCCACTTGAATGACTCAGAGGGTGCCCAGGTGGCTCTGACGGGGGTTCCAGTGGAAATGCCTGTGGGGTTCATGTGCCTCTTGCCTTCTGTAGCCCAGCCATCCTGCCTTCATCTCCCCGTCCAGCCTTGGTGCTCCCAGTGCCCTCTGACCCCCATCTGCCACCATTTGTCATCAACAAGCAGTGGGTGGGGCTTTCTTACGCAGGGCTCTGGCCCCTAGACCAGCCTGACCACCCTCCCTGGCTGGGCCTGCCCTGGGCAGCGCCCACCGCCCTTCACTGCCCTGGCTGGGCCTGCCCTGGGCAGCGCCCACCGCCCTTCACTGCCCTGGCTGGGCCTGCCCTGGGCAGCGCCCACCGCCCTTCACTGCCCTGGCTGGGCCTGCCCTGGGCAGCGCCCACCGCCCTTCACTGCTCCTGCTCCTGCACTGTCTCTTCCCCGTGGTGAGTGGGCTGCTCTGAAGGCCCCTAGATTGGTCCTTCTGGCCGTCCTTAGGGGCTTCCACAGCCCGGTTCCTGATGGCACCTGGCATAGCCATGGGCCCTGAACTTCGGGGCTGCTTCTCGGCCTTCTCGACAAGCTCAGTGCCTGGCTCTGCCCTCAACCTGCAGTGTGTCCTTGGGCAAACCCCATCCCTGGCCCAGCCTCCACTTCTTCTCAGGACAGCTCTGTAAGGTCTGTGGGGTGAGCCCTCTTGTTCCTCCCTCAGCTTAGCCCTGGGGTAATGGGGAGAATCTTCTATGGGGCAGGAAGCCAAACCTCCTTGTGAGGGAGGAGGGAGCCTGCCACTGAAGCACACGTCACAGCTGTCCCATTTTAAAATACCTTCTAAGTAATGAGGATGTTCTCCAATGGCACAGACATGAGGACAGTGAAACTGTCGGCGCCAGCACCGGCCTCAACAGCCGGCAGCGTCCTGCCGTCCAGCTTCTTTTCTCAGGACCCCCTCTGTATTACTTGTTTAATTTTGCTGAAGATTTAAAGCAAACCCCGACAGTGTGTTCTTCCACCCAGATCTTCCAGTGCACACCTAAAAAGATGGACCTTTTTCACACAGCCTCAATGCCATTGTCACACTTAAAAAAACCAATAACAATTCCTTCCTATCACCTGGGAGCCTGACCACAGACATGTTTGCTCAGTCATCTAAAAGACATCTTTTTAAAGAATTGAGATGTAAACAAGTCCCAGTATCACATGCTGTGGGGCCCAGGACTCAAGCTTTAGTGTCAGCGGTGCTCCTCACCCTCTGATGTGACTTGGTTGTGTCCCTGCCCAAATCCCATCTGGAATTGTAATCCCCTTAATCCCCGTTTTATATATATAGGGAGAGACCTGGTGGGAGGTGATTGGATCATGAGGGCAGTTTCCCCATGCTGTTCTCGTGATAGTGAGTGAGTTCTCACGAGATCTGATGGTTTTATAAGGGGCTCGTCCACCTTTGTTCCTCACTCTTCTGTCTCCTGCCGCCTAGTGAAGAAGGACGAGTTTACTTCTCCTTCTGCCGTGATTGTAAGTTTCCTGAGGCCTCCCCACATGCAGAACTGTGAGTCAATTAAACCTCTTTCCTTTGTAAGTTATCCAGTCTTGGGTATTCCTTAAGAGCAGGTGAGGATGACTAATACACCCTTTAAACTTCAATAGTGCTCCTCAGCCTCTAATGTACAACAGTGCTCTCCACCCTCTAACACACAGCGGTGCTCCCCACCCTCTAACACGCAGCAGTGCTCCCCACCCTCTAACGTACAGCGGTGCTCCCCACCCTCTAACGCACAGCGGTGCTCCCCACCCTCTAACGTACAGCGGGGCTCCCCACCCTCTAACGCACAGCAGTGCTCCCCACCCTCTAACGCACAGCAGTGCTCCCCACCCTCTAACGCACAGCGGTGCTCCCCACCCTCTAACGCACAGCGGTGCTCCCCACCCTCTAACGCACAGCGGTGCTCCCCACCCTCTAACGCACAGCGGTGCTCCCCACCCTCTAACACAACAGTGCTCCCCACCCTTTAATGCACAGCGGTGCTCCTCACTCTCTAACACACAGCAGTGCTCCCCACCCTCTAACACACAGCGGTGCTCCCCACCCTCTAACACACAGCGGTGCTCCCCACCCTCTAACACACAGCGGTGCTCCCCACCCTCTAACGCACAGCGGTGCTCCCCACCCTCTAACGCACAGCGGTGCTCCCCACCCTCTAACACACAGCGGTGCTCTCCACCCTCTAACACAACAGTGCTCCCCACCCTCTAACACATAGCAGTGCTCCCCACCCTCTAACACAACAGTGCTCCCCACCCTCTAATGCACAGTGGTGCTCCTCACCCTCTAACACAACAGTGCTCCCCACCCTCTAATGCACAGCGGTGCTCCTCACCCTCTAACACACAGCAGTGCTCCCCACCCTCTAATACACAGTGGTGCTCCTCACCCTCTAACACACAGCAGTGCTCCCCACCCTCTAACACAACAGTGCTCCCCACCCTCTAATGCACAGTGGTGCTCCTCACCCTCTAACACAACAGTGCTCCCCACCCTCTAATGCACAGCGGTGCTCCTCACCCTCTAACACACAGCAGTGCTCCCCACCCTCTAATACACAGTGGTGCTCCCCACCCTCTAACACAACAGTGCTCCCCACCCTCTAACACACAGCAGTGCTCCCCACCCTCTAATGCACAGTGGTGCTCCCCACCCTCTAACGCACAGCGGTGCTCCCCACCCTCTAACGCACAGCGGTGCTCCCCACCCTCTAATGTACAGCGGTGCTCCCCACCCTCTAATGTACAGCGGTGCTCCCCACCCTCTAACGCACAGCGGTGCTCCCCACCCTCTAACGTACAGCGGTGCTCCCCACCCTCTAACGCACAGCGGTGCTCCTCACCCTCTAATGTACAGCGGTGCTCCTCACCCTCTAACGCACAACGGTGCTCCTCACCCTCTAATGTACAATGGTGCTTGTCACACTCTAGTGCACAACCATGCTCCTCACTCTCTAACGCCTAATGGTGCATCTCACCCTCTAAAGTACAGTGGTGCTCCTCTCCCTCTAATGCCCAACAGTGTTCCTTACCTCGAATGTACAACTGTAGTCCTTCTTCACATGGTGGCAGGAGAGAAGTGCAGAGTGAAGGGGGAAGAGCCTCTTATAAAATCATAGGATCTCATGATAACTCACTCACTATCATGAGAACAGGATAGGGGAAACTGTCCCCATGATTCAGTTACCTCCCACTGGGTTCTTCCCATGACATCCGGGAATTATGGGAACTACAATTCAAGATGAGATTTGGGTGGGGACACAGCCAAACCATATCACCTGTTAAGCTTCCCAAACCTTATCTATACAAGTAGCCCCCAGAACTTCGGAGCGCCAACTCCCACTCTGGATTCTGTGCTCCCAGGTGGCTGTCCTTATGCTCTGTGCCCAAGTTAACCGTCCATTTCATCCTGTTTTCTGAATCTCTTTATTTAGGGTTGACAGGGAAGGGATTGGCCATGGTGCCTGGCACACGGGCAGCTCCTGGCAGGAGGCCAGCTGTGCCACAGGTCCGGCCAGTGCTCTCTGCAGGGCTGTGTGGCTGCCCTGCCCCGGCTGCCTGGCCAGCCCACTCTCTCAGACTCTCTCACCGGGGTCCAGACTCCCTGTCCCAGGAGTTTCTGGGCAGCAGAGAGGGAGAGAAGGAGGCAGGCCTGGAGGCTCACCTTCCCCCAGGATCTGAGCTTCCACCAGGAAGGAAACCAAAATATATCCCCCACAAATAAACTTCTTTGACATATTTTGAGATGGCTGTTCAGGGGGCCTGAAAACAGAAGCAGCCCTGCAAAGCTTTCTTTTGTGGGGAAATTTGCATCTGTATAGAAAACCTGCATTGATGCAGCCAGGCTTTTGCTGAGGCCCTCATTTGTCTGTATTTAGGAAAGATAAGCTGAGAGTCTGTGTATTAGCCTGTTCTCACACTATCATAAAGAACTGCCTGAGACTGGGTAATTTTTTAAAGGAAGGAGGTTTAATTGACTCACAGTTATGCAGGGCTGGGGAGGCCTCAGGAAACTTACAATCATGGCAGAAGGGGAAGCAAAGACATCCTTCTTCACATGGAGGCAGGAAGGAGAAAGAGTGCCAAGCAAATGAGGAAGCCCCTTATAAAACCATCACATCTCATGAAAACTCACTCACTATCATGAGAAAAGCATGGCAGAAATTGCCCCCATGATTCAGTTACCTCCACCTGGTTCTGCCCTTGACACATGGGGATTATTACAATTCAAGGTGAGATTTGGGTGGGGACACAGAGCCAAACCATATCATTCCACCCCAGCCCCTCCCAAATCTCGTATCCTTACATTTCAAAACACAACATGCCCTCCCAATAGTCCCCCAAAGTCTTAGCTCATTTCAGCATTAACACAAAAGTCCAAGTCCAAAGTCTCATGTGAGACAAGGCAATTCCCTTCTGTCTATGGGCTTGTAAAATCAAAAGCTTGTTAGTTACTTCCTAGATACAATGAGGGTACAGGAATTGGGTAAATACACCCATTCCAAAAGGGAGAAATTGACCAAAACAAAGGGGCTACAGGCCCCATGCAAGTCTGAAATCCAACAGGGCAGTCATTAAACCTTAAAGTTCCAGAATGATCTCCTTTGACTACATGTTTCACATCCAGGTCATGCTTATGCAAGAGGTGGTCTCCCATGGCCTTGGGCAACTCTGCCCCTGTGGCTTTGCAGGGTACAGCACCTCCCCTCCCCCCACCTGGCTGCCCTCATGGGCTGGCTATGGAGTGTCTGCAGCTTTTCCAGATGTACAGTGCAAGGTGTCGGTGGATCTACCATTCTGGAGTTTGGAAGATGGTGGCCTTATTCTCACAGCTCCACTAGGCAGTGCCCCAGTGGGGACTCTGTGTGGGGGCTCTGACCCCACAGTCCCTTCTGTACTGCCCTAGTAGAGGTTCTCCATGAGGGCTCTGCCCTGCAGCAAACTTCTGTCTGGACATCCTGGAAATTCCATACATCCTCTGAAATCTAGGGATTGGGAGCTCCCCAAACCTCAATTCTTGACTTCTGGGCACCCACAAGCCCATTACCACATGGAAGCTGCCAAGGTTTAGGGCTTGCACCCTCTGAAGCAATGGCCTGAGCTGTATGTTGGCTCCTTTTAGCCATGGCTGGAGTGGCTGGGACGAAGGGCACTAAGTCCCAAGGCTGCACACAGCAGGGGGGTCCTGGACCCAACTCAGGAAACCCTTTTTCCCTCCTAGGCCTCTGGGCCCTTGATGGAAGGGGCTGCTGTGAAGGTCTCTGACATGCTCTGGAGACATTTTCCGCATTGTCTTGGTGATTAACACTCAGCTCTTCATTACTTATGCAAATTTCTGCAGCTGGCTTGAATTTCTCCCCAGAAATTGGGTTTTCTTTTCCATTGCATCATCAGGCTGCAAATTTTTCAAACTTTTATGCTCTGCTTCCTCTTGAACAGTTTGCCACTTAGAAATTTCTTCCACCAGATACCCTAAATCATCTCTGTCAAGTTCAGCTTTCCATAGATCTCTAGGGCAGGGTCAAAATGCCCCCAGTCTCTTTGCATAGCAAGAGTAACCTCTATTCCCATTCCCAAGAAGTTCCCCATCTCCATCTGAGATCACCTCAGCCTGGACTTCGTTGTCCATATCACTATCGGCATTTTGGTCAAAGCCATTCAATAATTCTCTAGGAAGTTCCAAACTTTCCCACATCTTTCTGTCTTCTGAACCCTCCAAGTCTCTAGGAAGTTCCAAACTTTCCCATATTTTCCTGTCTTCTTCTGAGCCCTCCAAACTGTTCCAACCTCTGCCTGTTACCCAGTTCCAAAGTTGTTTCCACATTTTTGGGTATCTTTACAGAAGCACCCCACTCTCTGTGGTAAGAGTTTATGATATTACTCCCTTCCCATGCTGCATTAAAGAACTGCCTGAGACTGGGTAATTTATAAAGGAAGGAGGTTTAATTGATTTACAGTTCCACAGGGCTGGGGAGGCCTCAGGAAACTTACAATCATGGTGGAAGGGGAAGCAAACATGTCCTTCTTCACATGATGGCAGGAAGGAGAAGGAATGCCAAGTGAAGCCCCTTATAAAATCATCAGATCTTGTGAGAACCCACTCACTATCAGGAGAACAGCATTGCAGAAACCACTCCTGTGATTCAATTATCTCCACTTGGTTCCACCCTTGACATGTGGTGGTTATTAAAATTCAAGGTAAGATTTGAGTGGGGACACAGAGCCAAACCATATCAGTCTGTCACCCTTAAAGGCTAAAAGCAGCATTTACCATTTGCTAGCTGTGAGGTCCCCTAACCTGGTGAGCCTGGCCTCCTCTTCTCCCCCTCCCATAACCTGCCATGCCACTGGGATCTGTTTTTGGCTGTGCTTGAGCCTCCATTCTTTCTGTAACCTGTTCAAAGAAAAACCAAACTCCATAAAATATTTAAAGAGGTTTCTTCTGAGCCAATATGAGTGACCATGGCCCGGGGAACAGTCTCAAGAGGTCCTGAGAAAGTGTGCCCAGGGAGTCGGGTCACCGCTCGGTTTTATACATTTTAGGGAGACAGACGTTACAGGCAAAGACATAGATCAATACATGGAAGGTGTAAATTGGTTCTGCCTAAAGAGTTGGGACATCTCCAAGTTGGGGTGCTTACAGGTCACAGACGGATTCAAAGATTTTCTGATTGACAATTGGTTGAAAGAGCTAGACTTTGTTTAAAGACTTGAAGTCAGTAGAAAGAAAGGCTTGGGTTAAGATAAGGGGGTTGTGGAGACCACGGTTCTTGTTATGCAGATGAAGCCTCCCAGGTCGCAGTCTTCAGAGAGAATAGAAGGTGAATGTCTGTTTTCAGACTTTGAAAGTGTCAGACCCTCATTTAATCTCCCTTAGATCCGTGAAAGGGCTAGAAAGGAAGGCCTGGCTGCATTAATGGAGATTCTCTACAGATGCAAATTTCCCCCACAAAAGATGGCTTTGCAGGGCCATCTCAAAATATGTCAAAGAAATATAGTTTGGAGTAAAATACTTTTATTTCCTTCAGGGTCTGCCATCTGTCGTGTGAGGTTACACCAGAGTCAAGCTGGAATTTGGTGTCTTGTTGCCACAAGGAGTCTGCTCTATCACTCTCATGGTCTCTACTTTAAGGTTAGTGCTGCTCAGCTGTGCCTAAATCCCAAAAGGAAGGGAGAATAAGGAGATATGTCTGACCCCACTTCCTATCATGGCTGGGAATTCAGCTTTTCAGGTTTCAGTGGAGTCTCCTTGGTCAAGACGGGGTTGTTAGATATAAGTTCTAAATTTCTATTCAAAGAATCAATATGTCAGTATGTTCAATTCTTTGCCTTCTACTGTTAAACTTAACTTCCTCATAAAGCAACATTTTCGATTACCTACTTCACCCAGACTCATTCCGATCACCTGCTCCCCGACTCATTCTGATTACCTGCTCCCCCTGACTCATTCTGATCACTTGCTCCCCCTGACTCATTCTGATTACCTACTTCACCCAGACTCATTCCGATCACCTGCTCCCCCCGACTCATTCTGATTACCTACTTCACCCAGACTCATTCCAATCACCTGCTCCCCCCAACTCATTCTGATTACCTACTGCACCCAGACTCATTCCGATCACCTGCTCCCCCCGACTCATTCTGATTACCTACTCCACCCAGACTCATTCCGATCACCTGCTCCCCCCGACTCATTCGGATTACCTACTTCACCCAGACTCATTCCGATCACCTGCTCCCCCCGACTCATTCTGATTACCTACTCCACCCAGACTCATTCCGATCACCTGCTTCCCCCGACTCATTCTGATTACCTACTCCACCCAGACTCATTCCTATCACCTGCTCCCCCCGACTCATTCTGATTACCTACTCCACCCTGACTCATTCCGATCACCTGCTCCCCCCGACTCATTCTGATTACCTACTCCACCCAGACTCATTCCGATCACCTGCTCCCCCCGACTCATTCTGATTACCTACTTCACCCAGACTCATTCCGATCACCTGCTCCCCGCGACTCATTCTGATTACCTACTCCACCCTGACTCATTCCGATCACCTGCTCCCCCTGACTCATTCTGATTACCTGCTCTGTCATAACCATTTTTCCCGCCAAAGCACTCACTCCATCACTCCCTTTAAATTAGCCAATCAGAATTAGTTTAGCCTGTGCGGTCTAACCCTAGCCAGTAGCGGAATGACACAGCAGCAGGGGCCACATGCTTCAGGGTTAAGACCCGCTTCCCCTCCCTTGTCCAGGTGTGTACTCACCATTGCTCCATCTCTAAGGGTACATCCTTCTATAGCAGTAACTTACCTTGCTGAGAATTAAAAATAAAATTTTATATTCGAGTGCTATTCCTTTTGCGGCACCAAACTTTATATATATAACGGGGTCTAGTCAGTTGGTTGAAAGGGCTTAGGACTTTATTCTTGGTTTACAAATCTCAAGGTGGTATAAAAACAGCAACTATCCTGCCTTTCTTTGAGTCCTTTTTTTTTTTTTTTTTTTTGAGATGGGGTCTTGCTCTATCACCTAGGCTGGAGTTTAGTGGTGCCATCTAAGCTCACTGTAGCCGCCAACCCCCAGGCTCAAGTGATACTCCCACTTCAGCCTCCCAAGTAGCTGGGACCACAGGCACATGCCACCAAGCCCAGCTAATTTTTTTTTTTTTTGGTAGAGATGGGGTTTCACCCAGGCTGGTCTCAAACTCCTGAGCTTAAGCCATCCACCCACCTCAGCCTCCCAAAGTGCTAGGATTACAGGCATGAGCCACCGTGCCCAACCTCTTTGAGTTCTTCTATTTCCCTGACTCCTGTGTACATTAATAAATTTGTATGCCTTTTCCCCTGTTAATCTGCTTTCTGTCGGTTCATTTTTTCAGGGAAACTTCAGAGGGTGAAAGGAAAGATTTTCATTCTCCCTTACAACCCCAGTAGGCTTGAAGCCTAAGGCCTCACCTAATTACTGGTGGGACAGGAGAGAGTGCTCTATGAAGGGTCACCCCAGGCAAAAGACCTCCCTTCCTCAGAACAGACCCCCGGATTCCTTTCCCCAAAGCCCAGCCCAGACCTTCACCTGGTAGCCCTGAGGGCCAGCTCCCAGCCCTCATCCCTCAGGGCCCTAGGAATGTCCTAGCCCCTCCTGGGCTGCCCCCAGACCTGGTGCCTGTGGGTGGAGAGGTGTTCTGAGGTCACAGGCCTCCTGCTGACCTCTCCCCGCAGGGCTTCGAGTCCCTGAGACTGCAGATGTGGCCCAGGAGGCTTCAAGGAGGCTGGGAGATGGGGGGACCCTGAGAGTAAGTTCGTTCTTGCTGGCCCGACCAGGAGCACAGGCCACAGGCAGATCCTGGAAGGAAGTGGGCCCTCCCATGCCAGATCCATCAGGGAAGGGCTGAAACCAGAAGCCCAGCTGGGAAGCTGGATTCCTGTCCATCCTGGAAGCCCAGGAGTCATGGGAATGAGCCATCAGCGTGCTCTGTCCTCCACATTTTACAGAACTCAGCCAGTCCTTGCAGCCCCTTGAGGAAATTCTGTGTTATTTCCCGTTTACAGATGAGGAAACAGAGGCATGGAACAGGGAGTGACCTACCCAAGGGTCCCTCCTGTAAACGGAGAAGAGCAGCCGGGGAGGCTGGCCTGGAGGAGATGGGGCCAGCTGGACCCAGGCACCTATGTGGCTGCACTGATGGGGCTTTAGCTTTGAGGTGGGGCTCCCTGTGCTCAGCCCAGGGGGGCATGCCTCAGGAGCATGTGTCCAGGCACCCTGAGAAGAGGTGTGTTGGCCACCCAGCCACAGCCGGATCCTCCCGGGGAGGCCACACTTCTGTGGGCACCTGGGCCTGGGTGGGGACAGCCTCCCCCATGGGGAGGGGGCCTGGGCTGTGGATCCCGAGGCACACTCGCCCTGTTGGGAGCTCCTGTCTAACCTTTCCTATCAGTTTTAGACGCATCCCTGGTTCTAATTCTTTTTCCCAGCAGGTGGCACTGGGGAGGCTGTTTGGAGCCCTCCAGGCCTGTGAGCTCAGGCCATGGATTGCTGGGATCCTTGTCCCCTGCTGACCAGCCCAGGGAACTCGCTGTCCATGGTGTCTGCAGCTCCCCATCAGGGTCCACACAGGGTGTCCTTCATGGGTCACGACTGCCCCTGCTGTTGCCAGGATGCCTTCTCCACACCTCCCCCCTCAATTTCTCCAGTCATGGCCCAGTGATTGCACCTGGGGCTGGGGGAGACAGAATTTGCCTGGAAGAGATGCTCAGTGTGGCCAGCTCACGGCCACCAAGCCCCACGTTTGCTCTCAGAGACAGCTTTGCACACAGCGCCATTGGCAGCATCCGGACTGGCCTCTTAGCTCCCCACACGTCCTCTTGAATAACAGAGGAAAAGGGAATTGATCCCCAAACTCCTTCCTCCAAGGTCAACTTCTCTTCTGCCAAGATCTAAGAAAAGCTTCCATCTCAGCTGCTCCTGCTGCTGGTTCTGTTTCTGCAGGTCATCTTCTGACCTTGAGTCTGAGTTAAGTCCCTTGCGTGCTGTGCTCCCTTGGATGGAAGCAGAACCGCAGACCCTTTGATGGAGCCTGAGTGGCAGAAGGGTCATCAGAGGTTGTGGCCTCTAAAAGACTCTCCAGTTTACAGATGGGGAAACTGAGGCTGGAGAGAGGGAGCCCTGCCCGGAGCCACACAGCTAGCATTGAGTAGACACTACCTGGGAACCGGACCCAGGTGTGCCCCTCCTTACCAGGGCAGGAGCCGCCAGTGTGGGCTTCAGGGAAAGTCACTCTCTGGTGACCTGCACAGGAGCTGGGACCACAGAAGGGGATGAGGGGAGAGGGAGAGAGGGCAGCTCTATGCAGATGGCACCTCCTTTTTCCCAGAAGCCACACTCCCCTTCACAGTGCGGGGCACTGGAGGTAATTCTGACCAGCGGCTCCGACTCAGGCTGAGCCCCAGGAACTCTGGGGGGCATTTAACAATATGGTGGCCAGGCCCGGGTGCACCAGGTGCCCAGCCGCCTCTGAGAACCCCCGATGGAGACGAGGAGGCAGAGGCCCTGGGATCAGGAGATGTGTCCAGCTCAACCCTCGGTGCCTTCCTCTGAAAGTGCCATGGGGGCGCTGCATAGGCTCGTGAATGTTAGCATCCTGGAACTCCAGGCCACACTGCGGTGAGGCACAGCCCCAACATCAAACTTCAGCTGTGGGTGAGAGGCCTGCGGCTTGGGACTGACTCTGAGTCGTCCAACCGTATGCACACATGGGCTATCCCCGCCGATGGCTGCCCTGCACGGTCAGGGATCGTGTCACCAGCCAGCATCCATCTGCTGCACACAGGCTCGGGGAGGGGGAGCTGCCTCTGATCAGGCTTCGCTGCAGGGCCTGGCTTTTCTGCTCAGCTGGCCTCCAGTCTCCAGCCGCGCCTGGGCCCCTGCCGGCCGAGGGTGTCCCGCATCCATCAGACAAAGCCAACCCTGGCCATGGGCCTCCACGTGGGTGAGGCATCGGGAAAGAGGTGGTTCTCGCTGATTTACCCACTCACTCACTTGCTCCGGAGTTTCTGTTCTTAGGTTAGGTTTTAGTCCACTGGGCTTGTGCATGGAGCAGGGAGGGTTCCTGACTTTCCCTCTCCAGAGATCCTTCACCCAAGTGCAGCTGAGAAGGTTGAGCCTTTCCCCTACTAGTTTGAAATCCTGCCCTTAGCATGTGCTACCTCTATCATTTATCTTTTTGTTGGTTCCCTTGCCAATATTGAGTTGTTTTAATTATTACAGCCTTAAAGTTGTTAGGTTGATTTGCCATAGCATAGGTAAGACTCCTCTAGTAATTTCTCTTTGACTTGCTTCGATTTTCTTCTCATTATCCACCTTTTTTTTTTTTTTTGGTCAGAATCTTGCTCTGTTGCCCAGGCTGGAGTGCAATGGCACAATCTCAGCTCACTGCAACCTCCGCCTCCCAAGTTCAAGTGATTCTCTGCCTCAGCCTCCCGAGCAGCTGGGATTACAGGCATGTGCCACCACGCCTGGCTAATTTTTATATTTTTAGTAGAGATGGGGTTTGGCCAGGTTGGCCAGGCTGGTCTTGAACTCTTGACCTCAGGTGATCCATCCTCCTCGGCCTCCCAAAGTGCTAGGATTACAGGTGTGAGCCACTGCACCCAGCTGTATCGATGTTACTTAGATTTTCACTTTTTATATATGTATTTAATTTTAAATATTTTGTTTCTATAGTTATATCCTCTTGTCATTTTCAAAGAACCAATCCTTTTTTTTCCTAAGTCTAATTTGTGTTTATTTTCTATTTCATGACTTGGGGTTTTGCCTTAATCCCTTTATCCCGCCCTGTTGAATCGTGTTGTTGATGTTCATTGTCTAGATTCTGAGGTTGAACAGAGAGGCCAATCATTTCCAACCTTTCCTGAATTCGTATCAATGCCTTTAAGCTTGAACTTCCCTCTCACAGCACAGCGGCTGCATCCCCTTGATTTTGATAAAGAGCATTCTCATTTTCATTCATTTCTAGAAAGATTGCAACTTCAGTTATATTTCTTCATTTAACCTAGTAAGTTTTTTAACTTCCAAGGCATTAGACATTTTTTTCTTGACCATACTTTTCTTATTTACTTTTTGTTTTATTGCTTAGGCTCAAAGAACAATAACTTGTACAATTTCTTCTTTGAATTGTTTACTGGTATTTTGAGGGGCTCTCTGCCTGGTTATGTCAATGCTCGTGGGCTTTTGAGAAAGACCCGCAGGTACCAGTGAGGGTTCCGGCAGGAAACCTCTTGCTATGCTCCAGGGGCACAGCTGCAGAGAGCTTGGTGACAGGCTGCTTACACAGGTGTGGACAGGGCTGGGGACCCACCAAGGGAGGTGTGGGTGGCATTGGGGTCTTTGCCAGTGCTGGAGGGCACGAGGAGGGAGCCAGTGGTGGAACTGGACAGTGCCATTCAGAAACTAAAGCCCTCAGCAAGACGGCAGGCTGTCTGGAGTGATCTGAAAAGGTGGGGCCAGGAGGATCGCCCCCTCCCTCCTTACCCTCTCCTCCTGCTCTCCAGCCCTGGCAGTCTCTCCTACTGGCTGAAGCCAGAATAGAATCTGGAGAGGCCACCCTCCCAGGACACAGGGGCAGGGACAGGCTGAGGAGGTAGGAGTAGGTCTGCACAGGGGAGAAGTCCACCTAGCACACCCTGGGCTCCTCCACAGCGTGAGGTCCCTGTCTTCCCTGAACTTGTGTAAGTGTCTGTCATCAGAAAGATGGCAGGTTGCCCTGGGGAGGACTGTGTCTTACTCAGTTCCATCCCTGCCAGCATCTAGCACTGTGGTCAAGTCCTCTACATGCTGTCCCCAGAGAACCTCTAGTCCCCAGCCTCCTGCTCTGTGGGTAGGCTGACAGCAGAATCCAGGCCCAAGTCACTGGGGAGCACCCAATTTGCTTCCTCTCCTCCTCAGCTAAGGGTGAGCAGCACGGGTGACCCCAGCTATTAGCCCCACCTAGCACACAGCACAGCGGCCCTGCAGAGGGGCAGCCCTTCCCACTGCCATGCTGCAGCTCCAGACACAGAGGAAGCTCAGGGCTTCCAGGGTCTTTGTGGATGAACAGATGAGGGAAAACTGGAGGGACTGGGAGCAGCAAAAGCAGAGGGGTAGGGGACTTGGACTGACGTGTCAACAGCCAACACTTCCTTCTGGTCCTGGTCCGGGAGCAGCTGCCTGCTGACACGGCTGTGCTGCGATGGGATCTGGCCCCAGCCCAGTTGCTGCCGGCCAGACACTGAGTCAGCACCCGGCTGTCCAGTGCGCCACAAGCAGATCCCGGCAGAGCTGCCCATGCTGTGCAGATCCCCGGTGGGCCTCCCGGGCCAGAGCCGGCCTCCCGGCTCTCGTGACTTCACATCCTGGCCTCTTCCCACCCACCGGAGTTCTGAGGGTCTCAGCCTCTCTCCACTTGACATCTCTTTCTTTCTTTCTTTCTTTCTTTTTTTCTGGAGACGGAGTCTCGCTCTGTCGCCCAGGCTGGAGTGCAGTGGCACGATCTCGGCACACTGCAAGCTCTGCCTCCTGGTTTCACGCCATTCTCCTGCCTCAGCCTCCCGAGTAGCTGGGACTACAGGCGCCCGCTACAACGCCTGGCTAATTTTTTGTATTTTTAGTAGAGACGGGGTTTCACCATGTTAGCCAGGATGGTCTCGATCTTCTGACCTTGTGATCTGCCCGCCTCAGCCTCCCAAAGTGCTGGGATTACAGGCGCGAGCCACCGCGCCTGGCCTTCTTTCTTTCCCACTCATGCGTGTATACATACACACACACAGACATACACACACACACACAAACACACACACACATGCCCCTTCCCAACAAACTGTCCCAAACCTAATGTGGATAAATACAGAATGTGGTGCTAAGTGTCTCCAAAAATGCAACAAGCCTCGGCCTCCTTTTCTGTCCACTGCACTGAGAACTCCAGGTCTGGGAGTTCCCTGTGGTGTGAAGGGCACCTGTGTCATTTGCTGCCCAAGCCGGGCACTGTGAGAGTGAAAGAGGGCATGGGCACAAAAGCACAAGGCAGGACTGTCCTGCTGGGCCTGGACACGGGGTCACCCTCAGCAGCCCCAGGGTCAGAAACTGGCGCGACTACCTTCAGAAATCCCACGTTGGTGCAATTCATCGTGGCTCCTCCTCACCCTCTTCCCCTCAGGATGACCCAGTTTTGGGTTTGGTCCTCAAGAGTCTCCAATAAACATCTTCACCAGACCTGTTTCCTGGGGCAAAAACCTGGTTGTTTATTTCTCTTTATGACTTCAATAAACATTTGGATTTTCAGGAGAAAAACAAGAAATAGGGAGTGGACACTTGTTCTTCTAGCAGAGGAATGGAAAGGGCCGTTCATCTGGCATCGTCTGTCCTGCGTCCTGGTCCTGACTCCCTTCTGAGCCTCAATTTCTCCATCCATAAAATGGGGAGGAGGCCTGGACCCCAGTCCCAAGCACAGAGTAATGATTTTGAGAACATATGTCCACTAAAACAGGATGGAACAAAAACACAGTCACTGTGGGCGAGCATTTGGAAGTGTGCAAGGAGGAAATGCTGCTTTGCATCTTCTCTCTGCCCATCTGATTCTCTGGCAGGCAAGAGGTGATCATAGCCAGGACTTCTCCTGATTGATGGCTGCCCACGCCAGGGGTCCCAGGGCCCAGCCACACACAGAACCACTTGGCATGCTTAACTAGGAGCCCCCATAACTCATGGAGAACAATGGAGTCAGGATCTCTGAGGGATACAGCAGGATGATTCTGATCTGCAGCCACGGTGAGAACCCGGGGTTAGAAGGTACTACCAGCCTCCATGGCTGAGCTGGGTGGAAGCTGTTTATGAATGACGAGGATTTGGGAGGGGTGGGCTTGAGTGGGGAGAGGTCATTGCCAAGCCTTAACATTAGTGCAGAGAGAGGCTGACCTCATGCCTCCATTGGTGAAAAGCCAGGCTGGGGGCTTCCTACCAGGGAAACTGCTTCCTCCCATCCTCTAAGCACTGCCTTGCTCTGGCCCCAGAGAAGCTACTGGAGTTGGGGGAAGGGTATTCAGCCAGAGACCTGGCTCGAGTCAATCTAGAGCATCCTCTGACCCTCAGGGGCCTTTTCAAGTGTCTCAGCCTTGGTGTCTTCATTTGCAAGATGGGGGCGACAATTGTGCCTCCTTGTGCCCTCTGTGGGTGCGAGTAAACTCAGTTCAGCTATTCAAAAGTAAGCATTTTGGCCAGGTGTGGTGGCTCACACCTGTAATACCAGCACTTTGCAAGGCCGAGACAGGTGGATCGCTTGAGGTCAGGAGTTCAAGACCAGCCTGGACAATATGGTGAAACCCCATCTCTACTAAAATCCAAAAATTAGCTGGGCACCTGTAATCCCAGCTACTCAGGAGGCTGAGGCAGGATAATTGCTTGAACCCAGGAGGTGGAGGTTGCAGTGAGTCAGGATTGCGCCACTGCACTCCAGTCTGGGCGACGAGCGAGACTCCATCTCAAAAAAACTCCCCAAAACCAAAAACCAAAAACCAAAAAACCAAAAGTAAGCGCTTGACAAATTCCACAGCATGGATTTGGATGGCAGGGAGGGTCAGGGTTAATGGGGAGAGCCTGGGCAGGTGTCTGTGGGCTGGGATGGTGGGAAGGGTCAGGGTTACTGGGGAGAGCTGGGGCAGGTGTCTGTGGGCTGGGCCTGAGCTTCTGCCTGGCTGCCCCTTGCTGCAGTGTGGTCTGCCTGCTCCTCACCCAGGTCCCCGGCTCCACTGCAAGAACTGGGACGTGACCAGGGCTCTGCTGGGCCTCTTTTCCCTGGACCCAGGCCAGTCGCCGATGTCCTGTCTCCGCCCCATCACCACAGCCCCAGAGCATGCGGCAAACCTGCTGACACCACTGCTGAGGTTCCTGGACCTCTGGGGAGTCTGCGCTGCACCCCAGGCCATGAGCTAGGCCAGCTCCCACCCACTGTGGAGGGGTGGACACAGCCTGGTTAAGCATTCACCATGCCCTGACAGCCATTGTTTATTGGACACAATTTACCCGCCATGAAATTGATGGGTAATCACTTCACATTCCACAAACGGAGAGGCTGGGGCTCGAAGAGATGAATGACCACCCAGGTTCGAAAGTTAGTGAGGGGCAGAGCCAGGATTTTATTCCAGCAGCCAGTTCTCAGACAACTTTACTGCTGTTGTCTCATTGACATTCTCTTCTCCAAACCTGAGGACTGCAGCGTCCCCACTGTACACCTGACCCCGAGACTCTCAGAGACAGAGTGCACAGAGCAAAACAGGCGTGGATGAAACAAATGAAACCCCAACCCCACCCTTAGGGCGTCTGCTGTGAGAGCCCTGCCTGGACCCAGCTCCCCTCCTGGCCCTGCCCTTCCAGGCTTCCCAGGCCCGAGGGGTTCCGTGGGGGGCAGCGTCTTCCTGACCTCCATCCTGGTGTCCACAGAGCCCCCCGGGCTGACCTCAGGTGACCCCTTTGCGCACCTGGGCCCCCAGTCCGTCCTGTAAGGCAGAAAGTCTTCATGGAGGAGGAGGGGGAAGAGGCATCCCAACAGGGCTTTGGGGGATGGGGAGTCTTCAGTTTCAGGGAAAGGCTGCAAAAGCTGCAGTGAAGATGTGACGACAGGGTGGGCAAGGCCTGTCATGGTGCCCCTGAGCAGGCGCCTGGAGGGGATCTGTGAGGACCAGGTGGGCAACGGGGCCTCGGCCTGACAGGGAGCTCTGTGGGAACAGGATCCAGGGTCCATGCCAGGAACACCGCCCACAGGTCACCCCCGGGAGCCATCTGAGCAAAGCTGGGATGTAAAGGGTCCTGGCTAGGCCAGCAGGATTCTGCCTGGACACTAGTGCGTCAGCTTGGAGCTAGTCCCTCCCAGCGTTTTTCGATCTTGGCCTCAGTTTCCCCATTTGTAACATGCAGTTTCCCGTCCCAAAGGGCCTTCCAACTCAATCTATGTGGCTGGACCCCAACCCCACCGCGGTGCAGCGCGAGCCCACGGAGCCCCCCACGGCTTGGCCGCACTTCAGGGTCCGGGCACGGGACCCCTCGAGCCGCTCTCACCGCAGCCGGGGAGGCCCCGCACAGGCCGCACGCGCCCAGCCGCCATCGTCTAGCCCCACAGGATGCTCACCCTAGCTCAGCTCGCCCCGCGGGACCCGCCCGCCGTTGCTATGGCAACGGCGCTGCTGAGAGGCTAGCGAAGCCGGCAACCCGGCAGCGGAGGGAGGAGGTTGCCACGGCAACCAGGGCGCGCCACCAGCGGGGCGAGGTTTCCTGCGGGGCGGGGCCTACAGCGGAGCGGGGCCTATAGCAGGCGGGGCCTACAGCGGGGCAGGGGCGGGGACGAGGCCCCATGGAACCGCGGAGCCGCGCGGGCTGCTGGCGGCTTCTTTCCAGACTGCGGGGCTGTTGCAGATCCACACCCTGGGGTTCCACCCAACGCCTTGGCCTGGGACTTCATAATTCACCTCTTTTAAGATGACCTGTCTTTTCACTGTTTTGTCTCCGGTGTTCTGCAGACTTGCTTTTATTTGCTGTTGGGGTCCTTACTGATTCCTAATCTGAGCGTTTCTGTCTGTAGGCAATTCTGGAAAATTCCGAGCCAATATTTCTTCGAATATTGTTTCAGAGCCTTTCCGTCCCTTCTGGAATTCCGCGAATCGTTCTCCAGCGCAGGTCAGGGCATCCCCTGGCTGCGGCTCTTGGCCCGACCCCACCCTCGGGGCGTCTCTGCTGTGAGTTCCCTGCCTGGACCCAGCTCCCCTCCAGGCCCTGACCTTCCAGGCTTCCCAGGCCCGAGGGGGACCGTGGCGGGCAGCGTCTTCCTGACTTGCCATCCTGGTGTCCACAGAGCTCCCCGCACTGACCTCAGGTGATCCCTTTGCCCACCTCGGCACCCCCGCCATCCGCCCATCCCGGCCCGGTTGCTGCCTGGACGTCACAGCACATGCGTCCCCAGGGCTCAGACTGGCTGCAGCCGCCTCTCGGTGTGGCACCTGCGGGTTGTAATTTTCTGTGTAAAAAGCTGGTTTCTGTATTTTAAATTTTGTGATATATTTTTCTACAATTTATTTTTATTAGATGGAACCATTTAAAGTTACCACTTGTAGGTCAAAAGTAGACATCAGTAATTTGATATGATTTAACCTAATATTCTTTCCACATTGGTTTATCTAGAAGTCTACAGCTCTGATAGGATTTTAAAAACGTTTTCCCTAATGTAGTATTTATTAGTAGTGTAGATTCAGAATGATACAAAAGAAAGTAAAATATGAAGGCATCTTACTCGCTAACTCCAATAGCGTAAAGAGTTACACCTAAGATTAAAAAATTCAAATCATATACACAGAAAGTGGATATATTTAAAAAGAAAGAAGTGCGTGCCTTCTCAACAACCCCCACCAAGAGTCACCCCCAGCCATGACAAAGGCTGCCAACAGTTTCTCGTGATTCTTTTCAGTGAGAAAAACGGGATGAGGGGGTTACATTGTGCACACTCTTCTGTGTCCCTTCTAAACAATTTAACAACAAACCCCAGTCATCTTCCCCCATCAGCACATACTTTTGAGACTCCTTCATTTTAGACGCTTTGGAGAAATCACTCCTGTGTATGCCCCAGTCCATTTAGCCCGTGCCCACGGGTGAACACCTTGATTATTTTTTATTTTATTTTATTTTTTTGAAACAGATTCTCATTCTGTGGCCCCGGCTGGAAGGCAGCGACACCATCCTAGCTCACTGCAACCTCCAACTCCTGGGTTCAAGCGATTCTCCTGCCTCAGCCTCCCGAGTAGCTGAGATTACAGGCACGCACCACCACACCCGACTAATTTGTTTGTATTTCTAGTAAAGACAGGGTTTCACCTTGTTGGCCAGGCTGGTCTCGAACTCCTGACCTCAGGTGATCTGCCCACATCGGCCTCCCAAAGTGCTGGGATTACAAGCATGAGCCACCGCACCTGGTTGATTATGTCGTTTTTAAATCCATATTGTGATCAATATTCTTGCCTATTTATGTTGGCAAATTTTTGTGTGTGTATATAACAGGCAAATTGCTAGCCATGGAATTACTGAATTGAGGGTAGGAGCAGGCTAACGCAGGTGCATTTTGACAAACTGCTGTCCAGAAACATTGCAGTCCTTGCCCTGGACACTACCATGGCACATTTTCCCATGGGCTGGCCACACTGGACATTACTAGACATTTTAATTGTATGAACTTTGATAGGTCAAAAAACAACCCCACTGTTTTTGTTTTGTTTTTTTTTTTTTGAGACAGAGTTTCTCTCTTGTTGCCCAGGCTGGAGTGCAATGGCGTGATCTTGGCTCACCGCAACTCTGCCTGCCGGGTTCAAGTGATTCTATTGTCTCAGCCTCCTGCGTAGCTGGGATTACAGGCGTGCGCCACCACGCCTGGCTAATTTTGTATTTTTAGTAGAGACGGGGTTTCTCCATGTTGGTCAGGCTGGTCTCAAACTCCCGACCTCAGATGATCTGCCTGCCTCGGCCTCCCAAAGTGTTGGCATTACAGGCATGAGCCACCACACCCAGCCAACAACCCTACGCTTTGATGTGCAGTTCTTTAACTGTGTCCATATTTTTCCCTGCTATTGGCCCATTCTCTTCCTGTTTTTCCTTCTGCAAACTGTCCCTTTGTAGTCTCTGCCCATCTCTGGGGTCATCACTCAGATTGTTTGCTGTGGGTTTGCAGAGCTCCTTACACTGTCGGAAATCCCTGCATCTTCATAAGTGTGGAAATAATTTTCCCAGTGTGGGGCTGGGATTTCCATTTGGCTTATGGTGTTGGGCCATAGAGATGCTGGGGTTTTTGTGGAGTCCTCATCTTTTTAGAGGGCTCAGGTGATGTGTCACGCTTTCTCCACTCCAAGATACTGCATACGGCCACCACATTTCATCCCAGCCCCCTAAGGTTTTGTTTTCACAAATTAATATTGATTCCCTTGGGAATTTGTCTTGATGTCACTCACATGTCAGGTGGGGATCCAGCTCTATATTTTCCCACAGTATCTGACACTGTGGGAAATAACATAGTTATTAAATGATCTATTTCCCCAAAATTATTTGAAAGGACACCTTTTATCATAAAATTTTGATCTGTTTCTTCTTCAACACTGGCATCTTTTTAATTATGAGAATTTCATATTATGTTTTAGTGTCTTATAGGGCAGATTCTCCTCATTCTTTTTAACACATTTCCTGGTTAGTCTTGCATGTTCGTGTTTCCATGTGAACTTCTGTTGCTATTTTAATTGCATGGAATGTGTAGTTGTAATTTAGAGAAAGCTAGCTCTGTTACAATATTGCCTCTTCCAAAAATACGCTGTGCTTTTCCACTAATTTACCTCTTCTCGGTGGATTTTCAAAGTTTTCTATATAATTTCCTTATGAATGAGAAAACTGTATATTTCTTGTTATTTCCTGCCATTGTATTTATTCTTATTTTTATTTTATGTATTCTTTATTTACGTATGCATTCTAGCAATTTTTGATTGCTATTATGATTGGACTCCTCCATTATAGGTTCTAACTGGTCATTGTTTTGTGGAAAGTGTTGCCTTCTTGGTGACAATTTTTCTTATCAGCTCCTAACTTAAAAAAAACTTAAAAAATATTTCTATAACTTTAGGGGTACAGATGGTTTTTGTTTTGTTTTGTTTGAGATGGAGTCTCACTCTGTCACCCAGGCTGGAGTGCAAAGGTGCGATCTTGGCTCACTGCAACCTCTGCCTCCTGGGTTCAAGCGATTCTCCCGACTGGATTCAGCTACTTTCCTGAGTAGCTGGGATTACAGGCATCCACCATTATGCCCGGCTAAGTTTTGTATTTTTGTAGAGACAGGGTTTCACCATGTTGTCCAGGCTGGTCTTGAACTCCTGACCTCAGGTAATCCACTTGCCTCGGCTTCCCAGAGTGCTGGGATTATGGATATGAGCCATGGTGCCTAGCCTACAGGTGGTTTTGTACAGTGGTGAAGTCTGGGCTTTTAATGAACTCCTCACCTGAAAAGTGTACATTGTATCCAATATGTAGTTTTTCATCCTGTTCCCGACTCTCATCCTTCTCGCTTCGGAGTCTCTAGTGCCCACCGTACCACTCGATATGCTTTTGTGTACCTATAGCTTAGCTTCCACTTATGAGTGAGACATACAGTATTTGGTTTTCCATTCCTGAGTTACTTCCGGTACCATAATGGCCTCTAGTTCCATCCAAATTTCTGCAAAAGGCATTATTTCATTCATGTTATGGTTTAGTACTATTCCATGGTGTATATATACCATACTTTCTTTATCCACTCATCAGTTGATGGGCACTTAGGTTAAGTCCTTATCTTTGGAATTGTGATTTGTGCTGCAATAAACATGTATATTGATAGTTTTTAAAGAATTTATATAATGACTTTCTTTTGAGTAGATACCCCATGCTGGGATTGCTGGACTGAATGGTGGTTCTACTTTTCATTCTTTGAGAAATCGCCGTACTGTTTTCCACAGTGGTTGTACTAATTTACATTCCCATCAGCCGTGGGTAAAGCAGTCCCTTCTCACCACATCCGTGCCAACATCTATTTTTTTTTTTACTTTTTAATAATGCCAGCTCCTAACTTATTGTTCCCTATAGCTTGTCACTCATCCCTTAAGTTTTCTAGATAGATGATTATATCATCTACAAATAATAACTTTGTTTCTTCCATTCTAATATTTTAACCTGCTATTTAAATAGGAAAAAACAGCTGTTTATTCCCTGTACTGAACACTTGATACCAAATGTGAGGGTTATTTTCTCCACACCATCCAATTATCCAACTCTTCTGACACCAGCTGGGTGTTCTACAATTTAGTGATGACACTAATTAGCTGGAATTAGCGCAGACCCCGCCGGTTAAGGACTTGGCCTCTGAAGACCACCCCCACTTCAGATGCCAGTCGAAAGTGGTGAGTCCCAGGTTACCCACACTTACGTTCAACTTGGCTACAAATCAGAAGCTTCCAGGACCCTCTCCTCAGGCTCAATAATTTGCTGACAACTCACAGAATTCAGAGAAACATTTGCATGTACTGGATTATTATGGAGGACCTGTCAGGGACACAGATGAATGGCCACATGAAGAGGGACACAGGCAGGGTCTAGAAGGGCTCTGAGTGCAGGAGCCTCTGTTCCTGTGGAGTGGAGGGCACCACCTTCCTGACACGTGGGTGTGTTCACCAGCCCAGAAGCTCTGCAAACCCTGTCCTTTAGGGATTTTTATGAAGACTTCCTGTGCTGGTCTGTTCGGCTGCTAAAACAGAACACCTCAGACTGGATAATTGATAAACAACAGAAATTTATTGCGTATCATTCTGGAGGCTGGGAAATCCAAGATCAAGGCACCAGCAGATATGGCGTCTGATGAGGGCCTGTTCCTCGTGGGTGGTGCCTTCTATGGGTCCTCCCCTGGTGGAGGGGAGAAGGGGCTCCTCAACTCTTTAACAAGGGCACTAATTCTGTGTGTGACAGCTCCATCCTCATTACTCAGTCACCTCCTAAGGGTCCCACCTCTTAATACAATCACATTGGGGATTAAGCTCCAACACATGAATTGAGGGAGGACACCAGCATTCGGACCATGGCACTTCATCACACAGCCTGACCTGCTGCTCAGTTGCCAGCCTCTCTCCTCTCCCCAGAGGGTGAGGGGGTGGGGCTGAAAGTTCCAAGATTTTAATTATGGCTTAATCTTTCTGGTGACCAGCCCCCATCCTGAAGCTATCCAAGAACCCACCAAGAGTCACTTAATTAGAACAAAAGACGTTCCTATCCCCCAGGAAAGCCCGAAGGATTTAGGAGCTCTCTGTCATGACCTGAGGTCCTGGAATCAAATATTTGGTCTAGGACGCAAATATCAAAACAAAGGATGGTCCTAGCACCCCATCACTTAGGAAATTACAAGCATTTTAGGAATGCAGTGTCAGAAACTGAGGGCAAAGACCAAATATGTATTTATGTCACGTATTTTCTTCTCTTTTTTAATTGCATAGGCGGATACTTCTAAATGCAACGGAGGTGAGAATGCACATCCTTCATTGTAATGAGGCTTTCTCTGTTGTTTCACCAGGTCAGCTATCGTTTATATAGGGCTTATGGTGTGTCCAGCTCTCGTCTCAGCATTTTACACATTAATTCATCAAATCCTTACCACTGCTGTATGAGGTTGGTACAGCTTTTATTCCAGCTGCAGAAGAGGTCACGGGCACAGGGGGCTAATGAACTTGCCCAGAGTCATGCAACTGATAGGCGTGAAGCTGCCTGCTGCCCTGGGCTGCCCCTTGGCTGGACTCATCCACCAAGACCCTGCAGGGCTGCTCCCTCCTCAGGTGAAGGAAGAAGCCACGTTTCCCTAAAGGGTGTGGTTGTTTTCTTTTTAACTAGAAATAGATGGCTTCTTGGTCAAATGCCTTTTCAACATTGATTAAAATCACCCCATTTTTTAAATCCTATAACTTCCTAAAATGAATGATTATATTCATGCCATCCCTAATACTGTACCACACTTGTATTTTCGAGAAGAATTTAGCCATGTTACAGGATCATTCTAATGTACTACTGAATTCTATCTGGCTGTGTTATGTAATTTTTGTATTCATATTGCTGCGAAATTGGTTTGTGGTCTTCCATTTTGGGATCTCTCCACCAGGTTTTGGCATCAGTGTTATGCTGGCTTCACAACAAGAATTTCATCAGTCTCCTCCTTTTCATAGCTATGGGTCACTTTAAGTAATAGGAGAGCAGTCTAGATTTTTTAAGCTTAAAAGTCTGAAATTACCTGGGCCCAGGCCCGCAAGGTGGCTGCTTTTTGAAAACTTCTTCCATGTTAGTGATTTATTTGGGGGTGGGCAAAGCCTGCTCCTCAACAAGAGGTCAGCAGGCAGGGCCCCGGGGCGACCAGCATTCCTGGACTATGCCACTCCTACCCTTGGCCACTTGGACAGCTTGCAGCCTCTGAGTGTGTGCAGAGAGGGCAGTAGGGGGTGGGTCCTCAGTGCCGTTGTGGGGGCACTAATGTGAGAAAGTCTTGATCTAGTCTGTTGGAGGGTGGGGTTCGGAGTGTTGGTCCTGTCCTGCATCCCTGAACTCTGACCTCAGGAAGTGGGAACTGAGCAGGGATAGCAGAGGCAAGCCCCACAGCTTGTCACATGCCGATCTACGTTTAATTTTTCTGTTTAGAAGTGGAGAAATGATCGAGTGTTCAAAGAAAAACAATGAGATTGACAGAAGGGAAAGGAGGAAGAGGAGGAGGGAAGATGAAGTGGGGGGAGAGAGAGAGAGAGGAGGGAAAAGAAAGGGATGAAATCGACAGCCTCCACCACTGGGTCTGTGAGCTGCCTCAGAGCAGGTGGCCCCGCACTCTTGGCTTGATGCTCTGCTGTCGCTGGCCCAAGATCCTTAATAATTTCATCTTTTGTGTTTTGTGTTGCCGATGGCATATTGAGGCAGGTGCAGAGGAGACGCACAAATCTCTGCCTGCTCCTGCAGCCCCATCCCCATCTAGTGTTCACAGTGCCATGGTATGGAGTTCAGCAAGACTCACTCCAGTGCCAGGTAGAGCAGGTCATGCCTGCAGCCCAGTGGGCGTGGCATGAGACAGCCCAGAAAGGCCACGTTTTCCATTTGAACCAGAACTTGTTCCAAATACAGAAAGGGGGCAACGGTGTTCTAAGGAACACAAAGGACATGGGACCCCGTTGTATCTTTTCTTACTCATTTTACTTCCCTGTATTAGCCGAGCACTTTCACTGAAATGGTGGCATGGAAGGAAAGGGAAAGACAGGAAGACCCAGAGTTCTCCTTTTATCCTTCCTTCCTCATCAGTAAGCGGCAGGCAGAGAGTGTTGGTGCCAGCATCGAGAAGTGAAATAGAAGCAGGCAAGTGAGTAGTGTGCATGGTTTTCATTGTTCTGGTAAGAACAGAAAACACACACAGATGAACTAGGAAACATGAGCTGTGTAATTTCAGTGATTCGGTGTATGAGTTGAAAGCTCTTCTATCTGCATTTAAAACTGGCATCCTACAATAGAAAGCTGAAGAGTAAAATTCATGCTAGCAATTTAAAATTTTAATTTTTCTTTACTTAGAATGGCATTAAATAGCAAGAAAACACCATGGCTAATCAAGAGAGCCTGGGGAATGGAGGAAGAGGTTTGTATTTTTAGCACCTTTAACTGCACTTTGCCAGGCTTTTGAACAAGGCGCCTTTATTTTATTTTGCACTGGGCCCCGCATGTTCTGTTACCGGGCCTTGTCCCACTGGAAACATAGATGAGGTCTGTGAAGTGGGTGGAGGCTGCACCAGGGCAAGGGGGACCGGCAGGAGAGACACAGCTTAGTCCTGCTGTCCTGCCCGTCTTGGGATGGCCTGGACCACAGGAAGCCATCACGGGGACTGTTAGGGAGCTGCGAGGTCCTCCTGGGTGGGACGGCCCTGGAGACAACAGAGAGCTGTCCAGAGAGCCTCCTCTCAGATGCTACAGCATGATGCAGCACAAGGTAGGGAAGTGGCTCCTCCTCTGTGGGCTCTGGGGAGGGAGGCAGCAAGGAGTGGTGATCAGTTTCAGGAAGGAGCCTGCACTCCAGGCCTTCCCTGTATGGGCCTGGCTTCTGTGCCTCCCCACTGCAGGCTGCCAGTAGAGCAGCTGCTGTCCCGACACCACTGGGCGCTCACAGGCCAGAGTCACTCGACGCCCAAGGAATATGGCCAGCTGGAGAGAAAAACATGCTCCCCGGGGATCCATGTCAGTCCATGTCTCTGTGGCATTAGAGGAGGGGCGAGTGGTGATTGGGAGTAAGCCCATGCAGGATAGAGGGGAGGGAGCAGGTGCAGGCAGAAGAGCTTCAGATCCTGAGGCAGGTCTGAGTCCTGCGAAAGAGACAGGGAAGGAAGGGGCTTGGGTAGGAAGAGTATCAGACTGCAGTCCCCTTCCCAGAAGCTTTCGGCCAAGCTGATGGGTGTCCCTGATAAAGCTGCCCGTCGGAGGGGTCTTGAGTGGGATGGAGGGGCCAGCACTGGTATCTCAGACTCTGTCTTTGATGAGGAGCAGTCAGGGAACAGGCGGCAAAGCTTAGTCTTGATATAACAGTAATTGCTGTAAATGTAAGTGGGTTAAATTCCAATTAAAAGGCAGAAACAGATTAGATTTAAAAATTTAAACAATGGGTTGCCTAAAAGAGATACGCTTTAAAAAGATACAAAAAGCTTAAAATAAGAAAGTTGGCAAAAGACATAGCAGGCAAATATGAACCAAAGAAAACTGGATTGACATGTAATGTATGACATTCAAATTTAAGGCAAAAAATTAAAAAACTCCAAACACCAGACAAAGAAGGGCACACATACATATGGGCGCAAGGAGCCACAGATTGATAATGCATGTCTATCACAATCATTCTAATATCTAAAAATATGGCCACAATACACAGCAAGCAACATGTGCCGGAACTGCTGGGAGAAGCAGATATTTTAACAATTCTAACTGGAGATTTTAAAAAATAATAAGCATAGTTCACATTGACAAAAATTAGCAGAAATCTCCAAATCCTGATCAAAATGATTAATAACCTTATAAAACTTTTCTTTCTGGGATCTTACCTTACTGAGTCAAGAATTAATAATTTTGAACTAATACATAATATAGAGAACTCTCTGCCCATCAAGCAGAGAGTACAACCATTTTGAACACAGGTAGAACATGTATGAAATAGACTATGTGTTAGGACCTAAAGAAGCCTCAATGAATTCCAGAGGCACAGGGCCATGCAGACTGAGCTGCTAGTTTCTGTTTGTGCTTCTGAGTTCCCTTTGCCCATTCTTCAGGAGAGCACCCAAAATGCACCATACTCCTTGGGTGCCCCTGCCCTCCAACTTCCCCTTGGGTTCAGCCAAAGCACTACCAGATCAGGGGAGGAGGGAGAGTGAGGTCCAGGGTTTGCTGCCCTGGCTCCCTTCCTAGGAAACTCTGGCTGGCTGCACCCCTCCACCTGAGCCTCTGCTTCTGCCCGCCCCGCTCCCTGCAGGCAGTAAGGCTGCAGTGCCACCAAGCCCTTGGGGCTCTCCGACCTCCTGCCCACACCTTTGTCAATAGTCTCTTTATCAAACCCTTCTCAAATTACCCAATTTGAGTGTGCCATCTGCTTCCTGCCAGGATCTTGACTGAATACAGACTTGTTCTCTGACAACAATGCAATTAAATTAGAACCTGGTAACAAAAGGTTATAATTAAAGAAACACTATTGAAAAGTAAATAACATTATTAAATAACCCTGGGTTTAAAAGGAGATCATCAGGAACAGTAGAAAATATTAGATATGAATGATAATGAAAACATTTTATGTCCAAATTTGTGAGACTCAGCCAAGACAGTTCTGTAGTAGGAATTTTGTAGCTTTTAATACAGTAGATCTATTGGAAAATCAGAAGGCTTAAAAAGGAGCTAAGCATTTGGTTCAAGACAGAGGAACAGATCAAATCCAAAGAACCACAAAGGAAGGAAATAATACAGAAAGACAGAAGCAAATGAAATAACGGGAAAGACGTTTAACAGAACTAAAAGTTGGAGCTCTGAAAATATTTAAAAATATTAAAAGAGAAAAATGCAAAAAACAAAATACAGGCCAAATGCATGCCAGTAATCCCAGCACTTTGGGATGCCGAGGCGGGTGGATGACTTGACCTCAGGAGTTTGAGACCAGCCTGTGCAACAGGGCAAAATCCTGTCTCCACAAAAAATGCTAAAATTAGCTGGGCGTGGTGGCACACACCTGTAGTTCCAGCTACTAGGGAGGCTGAGGTGGGAGGATTGCTTGAGCTGGGGAGGCTGAGGCTGCAGTGAGCCAAGATGGCACCACTGTACTCCAACCTGGGAGACAGAGCAAGACCCTGTCAAAATAAACAAACAAACAAACAAACAAAACCATAAAAAGCCAGAATATAAAGAAAAAAAGATATGCTAGTCATTTAAATATTAACGTGAAATAGATTAATTCCTAGAAAAATGTCTATTGCCTCGAGAAATAGAGAACTTGCCAGATTAAAAAGCATGAGGAAAACGGAGGTGATAAAGACCCCAGCCCCAGAAGCCCAGATGGTTTTATTGTTTCTGCCAGGGTTAGGAAGAACAATTGATTTCTCTTCCATGCCGGTGGTTCCAGGAAATAGTGAAGGAGGAGGAGCTGTCTAGCTGGTTTCGGCGGGGCTGGGGCTGGGAGTGGGGGGCCCGTGTCTTGCAGAAGTGGATATGAATCTCCCCCAGCCACCTGCAAGGCGCTCGCACGCAGCTGTCGGGACTGAGGTGAAGCCGGCTCTCCCAGGAGTGTGGATGAAATGGTTAACGGCGAGGCCGCTAGGGCAGCGCAGGCCCCTGCTGGGCGCCAGGGAGGCTTAGCCAGGCGACGCCAGGATGCCCATGGCAGGGACTCGATGGCAGGGGCTGGGCTGGAGGGGACCCAGCCCCGGGGTTCAGGGTGGCCCGAAGTCCGTGCACCCCCGCACCGCAGTGCGGGGAGGTTCCCATGGGCAAGCTGCCCAGAGGCTTTGTCGAAGTTGCCCAGCCCTGGGACGGTGGAGGGAGGGCGGTGGCGCGCACAGAGATACCAGTCAGCCCCTGGAACTAGGAACGCGGCTGGGGGCGGGTGACGCAGGCTGGGGTTTGCCGGGGTGGCCCCCGAGCGGCGTGTGACTTGGGGGTCCAAGGAAGTTAAACTGGACAGGCTGGGGTGAGGACAATGGGGGCCTGGAGAGGTGGGGCGAGAGGAGGGCGGGGGGTCCCCACGAGCCGCGGTAGAGGCGAGGCGGCGGGTCCGCGGGCGGGTTGCATCATTCGGCGGGGAGGGCCTCGGTCACTGCTGCTCTTCCCCCGGCGCCCCGGCCCCGACACAAGATGCGATTTCACCGCGCACCTGTTACACCCGGAGCCAGCATCCCTGGCGCAAGGAGCCCTCCCTCCCCAGCCCCGCCCGCCCCCCACGATGCGTCTGTCGCTGGCTCAGAGCGGGGGCAGGTGGACGTTTTACGATTTCACTCGAAAGGGGCCAGGGTGGGGGACGGCCTGGCGAGGGGTCCGCGGGCAAGTTCAGGTGCACGCGGGGCTTCGGGACGGGGCGCCGCCGGGACCCTCCCCCGCGGGGTCTCAGGGGCACGCCGGGGGAGGGGACGCCGCGTCCGAGCCGGGTGTCGGTCCCCCACCCTCCGCGGGGCCCGCCGCGGTGTCAGCGGTGACGTCACAGCCCGGCCCCGGCCCCCTCCGTCCCCAGCCCCATCCCCGCGGCGGCCGCGTCGCCCGTCCCTCTCCCCGCGCGACAAACCAGCTGGCGACTGGAGCTCGGACGCCGCGCGCAGCCAACCAGCGCCTCGGGAGGGGCGCGGGGCGGTCCGGGCCGGGGGCGCGCAGCCCGTCACGCGGCGGCGCCGTCACAGCGCAGAGCAGCCGGCGAGCGGCAGCAGCTCCGGGCTCGGGAGCCCGCGCCCATGCCAGTGCCCATGCGGGGCCGCCGCCAGTAACGCCGGAGAGGTAAGGCCGCCGCCCGCCCGGCCTCCCGCGCCCGCGCCCCTCGCCCCGCACCTGCGCCCGGCAGCCCGCGCCCGCAGCCCGCACCTGCACCCACTGCGCCCAGGGCGGGGAGCTCCGGCCCGGCGCCCTTGTTGCCGCCCAAAGCGCAGGCACTGCGAGGCCCCTTCACTTCCAGACCTTCCTCCATCTCCGCAGAGAACAATGGGGGAAATTCAGGGGTGTCCGCCCTTCAGGTGCCGCTGGAAAAGGTCCCTTTGCCGCGATCTCGGCTGCAGCGGGACCCTCGGCTTAGGCGGGCGGGGGTCGCCCTCGGGAGGGCTCGCCCGGCCGGCGGGATCGGGATACCCCCGCCCTTCCCCGGCTATTCCGCTTCCCTGGAGAGGAGCCACCGGCGGGGCTGCGGGAGGGGCTGCGCCCAGACGGCGGGGGAGGGGAGGGATGGTGAGCGGGGCTGAGGACGCTGACGCCGCACCTGGGAGGGTGCGCGGCTGCAGCGCCTCGGCCCGAGGGGAGAGCGCGCAGGGCGGCCGGGCGCGGGCAGCTGCTCTGGTTCCCGGGGTGGGGGAGGGCGGATGCTGGAGCCGGGAGCAAAACAGGCGGGCGGGGCGGGGGCTGCGGCGTTGGGGCCTGGCCACCCGCTTCGTTGCACGGCCGGCCTGCCCATCACCCCCTCCCACGCCAGAGACCCCAGCTCCCTTCCAGAAAGACCCAGCACCTGGGAGGGGCCGCCGGCGAGCACTGCCTGCGTCTCAGCAGCCAGCGCCCCTGTAACAGGTGTGGCCCGGCGGCGAGGGAGGGGCTGCGGGGCCGCAGGGTCTAGGCTGGCGGCGCGCCCCCGGCGCCCGGGCTCGGATGACACGAAGGAACAGTGGCCGCGAAGACCTTCGCACTCCCGCTTTAAGCCGCTCCTCACGCTGACTTCCCCCAAACCAGTGGCACTGCCCTCTCGCTGGGAAGGGCCGGGGCAGCATCCCCGCCGGGAGGGAGGGTCCGCAGGAGCGGGGCGCTGGGCGCCGGTAGGTGGGGTTGGGGGGGCCCTGCCGGCCGCAGGGGCGGGAGGGGGAGGGGAAGGAGGGAATGCCAAGTCATGGGGCCTGCTGGGCGCGAGCGCGACGTCGCCCGGCGCGGACCCGATGCGCGCCCACGTCCCCGGGAATAGGGACTTTCCCCCAGAGACTGGAGGACCCCCTTCCCCAAGCGTCAGCCCTTTCCAAGGGGTGCCTGCATTGCTGGAATTAAAGGCCTGCCAGGGCAAGCGGATTGGATCTTGCGGCTGCGGAGAGGAGGCGGTGCGGAGAGGCCCCTGCCGCGCAGGGCTGGCACTGGCCTCACCCTGGGGACGCACAGCGCGACACCGTGCTCGGCTCTGTGGGACACCCGGTCGCACTCAGGCTGGCGGGGCCTTTGCCAGGGAAGCCATGCCAGCACCCTCGTGGTGTGAGAAGGCAGCAGAGGGTTTGAAGGGAAGCTCTGGGGTCCACGTGGGGGTTGGGGCTGCACCTGCGGCGGCCATTTTGCAGGTGTGGTTGGCCACCAGCCTTAGCCAGGCTGTGGAGTGGGGCAGTCAGGAGTGGGGCAGTCAGGAGTGGGGCAGATGTGGAGCTTGCGGTGCAGGGTGTGGGATGGGCCAGGGCCAGGGCTCAGGGCTGCCCTTGCACTGAACACACACCGTCTATTTAGAGGGGTTCCTTGTTTGGTTGATGGGGTGGTTGGAGTCAAGACCCAGGAACCGTCTGGACCGGAGGGATGCAGGAGGGATGCGGTAAGGCCGCTGGCTGAGGGGCCCAGCGTGGCATCGGAGGAGGGCAGCCTTTACCCGGGGTGAAGTCTCGGGAGGGCCCTGGGTCCAAGGCAGGGCCCGGATGAACAGCTTCACTCCGGCTGCAGATGGATCTGAGGTCCTGCAGGTGTCCTCCCCGGGCAGGTCCGCAGGGTGGACAGAGGATGGAATCAGTTGTCAAGGCAGGGGTCCCGGGCCGGGCCCAGGGAGGTCCCTGTGGTGAGGGCCTGCAAGATGTCTGCTGTGTGCCAGCCCTGCTCCCAGCCGGGTGCTGCCCCCCTGGGTGCCTCCTTTCCCCCTTCCCCACTGGAATGTCCCACAGACTGCCCCATCTGGGGCTCCAGCCAGCCAGCCACAAACAGGTGGAGCCTGGAGTTCTGCCCAAATCCCAGGGATGATGCTTGGCTGGATCAGGATTAAAACTGGGGTCACTGCCCGGCCGCCCAGCCTGTGCCCCGCAGTCCTCACTGATGTCATGACTGCTGACCTTGGGTCCCCCATGCCCTTTGGGAGTAGGGTAGGGCAGTCCTCCTGTGGGATTTGTGAAGGGTGGAGGGGGAGATGTGGGCTGGAGGAGGAGGCCCTGGAGGAGACTGAGGGCATCTCTTCAGGCCACTCAGCCGGGCCGGCCAAAGCAGGTGAACTGGGTGTGGTGGGGACGGGAAAGGAGACGTTCCCACAGAGCCCTGGTCCTACCAGATTGGGGTCTATGGAGGGGCTACCAGCATTAGGTCATTGGGATTTACTGAGCCCTGCGCGTGCCTGGCTGGCCAATCCCGTCAGGCCTGAAACCATCCGTGCACATCTATCAGTGAGCTGGGAGGGGCCTGAGCTGCCACCACGGGTGGAGAGTGGTGGGCCTGGGTCTCTGGGTGGCTGTGATTGGTAGGATGAGCACGTGGTTGTCTGCCTGCAGAGTCTGGGGACCTCTCTAGGTCATTGCCACATTCAGTGTTCTTAGGCCCAAAGGATGTGCCTCACCACCCGCAATATGGGTGGCCAAAGGGACTCAAGGTGTCACCTCCCACTGCCCATCACCCACTCCATGCCCAGGAGCGTCTCTGAGAACCATGGGGGGCTGGGCCACACCCTGCCCCGAACCTGTCCATGGGTGGCCAGGGTACCCAGGGACACAGCCAGGCAGCGTTGGGCCTGCGTCCTTGCCGGCTTCTGCCCCTTAGGTGGTGGCCTCCGGCCATAGGCCCATCCCTGCTACAGGAGGGTTTGGGATCCCAGAGCTTTGCATCCCAGTCCTTTGGCATGGCACCTGGGCAGAGGCAGGGACACAGTGGCCCCACCTGACGAAGCCAGCTTGCTCTTTAGCTCCTGAGCCCCACTGGGATCCCCACCCTCAGCCTGGCTGGCCTCTCGCCACCCCAGTGCCCCCACCCCCAGGGCCTCAAGAACCCAGGGAACAGCTGGCTGGGCTTGGCCATGTGCTGCAGTTGGGGGTGCTGTGGGGCAGAGGGCACAGTCAAGGTCAGCAGCAGGTGGAGACTGAGCCTCCTGACCTCTCCTGCTCCTTGCCAGCCCATCCTGCCAGCTTTGGCCTCCTGCAGGCCTAGTGCATTGTAGAGATTGATCCGGATGTGTGGATATGGGACTTGGATGTGGGACTCAGAGGCTGGGGTTGCCGGAATCTGAGTAGGAGGGGCTGCTGCCTCTCTAAAGCCTCCTCACCCTGGATTTAATCTCCTAATCCCAGGCCTTGTGGTCTGGGCAGGCCCAGCCCTGGCTGCCACAGAGCCTGGGGATTCAGATGACCTTTGGGGGTCCCTCCTGCTTGCCATCCCTGCCAGATTTCAGGACGCCTTGGGGTATAGGGAGGGCAGGCCAGTGCCTGGCTCTCCAGGCATCCTCGTGCTTATTCCTCACCCCTCCCCACAGTGCCCTGGAGGGGTCCAGAGCAGTCACCCGGCCACACACACTCATAGTCACATGCATCCACTTGAACACACACAGATCCACATGCATATACACATACACACACATTGCACACACACTGACACACACATGCACGCACACCCACCCATGCATACATTCACACACACAGACACTCATACACACACATGCATGCTCATGCACACTCACATACCCACACATACATTCACACACAAACACACATACACACATGCTTATGCACACATGCATACACACATGCATGCATGCAGATAGACACACACACACTCTGCATCCCTTGTCCTTGTCTTTGTTCTTGCCTGGGTTTCTTCTCAATACTTTCTACTCAACCTCCACATTAGGTTTTAGGCCCCCCTCAAATGCTGCCTCTGCCATGATGCCTGCTGTCACCCCTACCCCTCAGATTGGCACCCCCTCCACAACCATAGGTTTCCAGGGGTGGGGAAGAAGACGGAGAACACTGGTCATAGCCTGCACTGTGCACCTCATGTGCTTCCCTTTATCCCATGCCACTCCACACCTGAACAATGAGAACAGCACCGCTTGGCTCGGACCCCACTGAGCCAGGTGGTGGTGTTCCCATTTTCCAGGTATGGAGACTGAGGCTCCTGAGAAGCCCATGTGGCTTGTAAAGTGAGGACCTGGGACTCCGAGGATGGTAGCTCCTTTAGTGCTTTCTGCTCATCCCTCCACTTTCTCCTCCACCCCCATTACCCCCCACTTCTCCCAACCCCACGGTGCCTCACACAGAGTGAAGACTCAGTCAGTGCTCTTCCATGGCTGAGCCGGTTGTTTTAGCCCAGGTACCGCATTTTCTGGTAGAGTCCAGGTTGAGCTTTGGCCACCCTCTCAGGGGTTGGGGTGTCTTTGGGTCTCAGTGTCTCTTGTTCAGAACCTATGGATTCCTGAGCCTGGCTTAGGAATGACAGGCACCCCCTTCCCTCTGGGCCTCCCGTGGGGCTCCTGAAATGCAGCTCTAGGGACAGGCATGGCCCCAGACTGCTCCTGTAGGGCCCCTTCCCTGAGGCTGGTAGTGCCAGGAATGCCTTCAAGGGGTTCCTGCCCCCACCTCAGCCCTGCCAGAAAGGCCCACCTGAGGGTGGGCCTCAGTTTCCTTCTCCATCTGTCATCAGCTCAAGCCAGGACGGTGCAGGACAGGGCTGGGCAGTCAATGCTCAAGGTCATGGGTCGGTGTGGCTCCTGAGGAGCTGCTGTGGGGCTGGGGTGGGGCTGTACTCAGTTGCTTGGTGTCATCTGGTCCCCACTCTCCTGCTTCTGGGGCCAGGGCCCCACCATGGGTGCAGGTCCTTGGGGCCTGGGAGGGCTGCAGCTCTAGGACAAGTAGTGGCTGCAGTGGGCTAGGCGCAGACCAGAGGAACACGCTTACGGCCCCACACCCTTTGCGTCAGCTCTGTACTTAGGCAAGATGTTCTTGGTTGGTGTTTTATTTTCTCCAGCTCTTGGTTATCTTTATTTTATTTCATTTTAGAGACAGGGTCTCACTCTGTCACCCAGGTTGGAGTGCAGTGGTGCAGTCACAGCTCACCACAGCTTCAACCTCCTGGGTTCAAGTGATCCTCCTATCTCAGCCTCCTGAATAGCTGGGACTATGGGCATATATCACCACACCTGGCTAATTTTTTGTAGACGGGGTTTTGCCATGTTGCCCAGGCAAGTCTTGAATTCCTGAGCTTAAGCAATCCTCCTGCCTCGGCCCCACAAAGTGCTGGGATTTTAGGTATGAGCCACCGTGCCCAGCCTTTTTATTTTCTTGAATGGGTTTTTTTCCCTTTTATTGCACCTCCAGAAGTGGCCTCTGGCAGCTGCTTGCCATGTCCCCTGGACTGGAGTTTCTGTTTCTTGGACCCTAGAGCTGCTTGTTTCTTGGTTTCCTGTCTTGTTTTGCTGGAGCACATCCTTGTGTGACTTCCTTGAAAGGGTGCATGAGTCTTTGGTGTGTGAGAGTGTTTTTGCTGTGTCCTTGCTCTGGGTGGTAGTGTCTGGGGGTGCTTCTGTTCGTAAGTAGTTTTCCTGGGAACTCTGAGGATAGGGTCACCATGGCTTTCTGCATCAGGTCACTTATGAGCAGGCTTTGTTGGCAACTCGTCTTTTCTCCCTGGAAGCTTTTAGGATCCTGTCTTTTCCTTGGTGTTCTAACTTCATGTCGATGGGTGTAAGGATGGGGTTCGCATTTATTGACACTCGATGGGCCCTTCACACTGAAGTCAGGGTCTCTACTTCTATTTGTTCGTAATTTCCTCCTTTTCATTTTTTCTTTTACCCTGAATTCATGGGTTGGTCTGTTTGGTTGCTTTTCTCTTGTATATTCTGTCTCCTTGTTTATATTCTAAAGTCCTTTGACTGCCTTTTCTAGGGTTTTTGGAATCTTGTACTTCATCTCTTACATTTTTCATCTCTAAAATCTTCATGTTTCTAAATGTTCTGTCTCATAGCATTCTGCCCTTGTTTTGAAAATGAGCATCTTCTTGAATCTCCCGGGTGTGTGGACAGAGGTTGTGCTCAGTTGTTTCGCGTCTGTTCCATGCTTTGCCTGTCCTTCCCGCAGGGCCTGTTTTCTGCTGGCAGCTCTGGTCCTTCCCTTTCACACTCTGTTCTCATGCCCGAGGAAGGCATTAGTTGGCACATCATGTGTTAGGGAGGCCATTGGCGGGAGCGGCAGGGCTGCTGCTGCTCACCCCGGAGTGGTTCTGACCAGAGCTGGGGTGGGGTGTCCATGGGGGGTGGGGTGTCCATGGCAGGCCCTGGCTTAGGTGAAGGGGTGGGGCTGGCTACCAAGCTGCCCCTGCATATCAGAATGAGGGGTACTGCATTCTTCAGCTCACTGAAGGCTTCACTCCTGCTATGGAGAAAGCCATTCAGCTGCTCACCTGGGGGCACTGGCAGTGACCACCCTCGGAGGGTGGATGGCGGGGCTGGGGGTGCGGGCTTCCATGTTAGCCTCACTTCTCACCCCTGCCTTCCACCAGGTGCCTGAGTTCCCATGCCTGAGCCCCTGCCCCTTCCCTGCCCTCTGCAAGCGGCACTCAGGGCTGAGGTCCCAGGAAACGCCTCTCCCACGCCCTTTGCAGTTGGGGGCTGTGTGGTGGGCTCTGGCCCTATCCCATGGGGTCTCAGAGCGACCAGTGTGCCTGCAGTCATTGGACCTGGGGCTCCTTACTCTCCAGGGGTGGCCAGGACACTCCTCTATGACAATCGGTTGTAATTCTAAGAAAAACCTGCAGTGGTTTTTTTCTCAAACTCTTCAAGAAGGATCAGTGTTTCAGGAAGTGGCCCATGCCGATGCTTTGTTCTGGGCTGGCCCTGCTGGGTGTGCACATGGCGGGCCACTTGTCTAACTGGGAGCAAGTGGATCCTTGAGGTGAAGGCAGATCCCCGAGGTGAAGGCGGATCCCCGAGGTGAAGGCGGATCCCCGAGGTGAAGGCTGATCCCTGAGGTGAAGGCGGATCCCCGAGGTGAAGGCGGATCCCTGAGGTGAAGGCAGATCCCTGCCTGAGGTGAAGGTGGATCTCGAGGTGAAGGCTGATCCCTGAGGTGAAGGTGGATCTTGAGGTGAAGGCGGACCCAGAGGTGAAGGCAGATCCCGAGGTGAAGGCAGATCCTGAGGTGAAGGCAGATCCCTGAGGTGAATGTGGATCCCGAGGTGAAGGCAGATGTCTGAGGTGAAGGTGGATCCCCAGGTGAAGGTGGATCCCCAAGGTGAAGGCAGATCCCGAGGTAAAGGCGGACCCCTGAGGTGAAGGCAGACCCAGAGGTGAAGGGCGTGTGGGCTCCAGGCGGATGCCTGTGCGATGCTCTGCAGCATGGGCCTCTCCAGCAGCTGGGCAGGGAGTGCCTGTGCCAGACCTGTGTCTGGCCCTCACCGTCACCCCATGCCTGGTCTTTCCTGGACACTCCTCGAGCTGAGGCATGCTTTGTCATCTGCCTTGGTGCCACCCCCGGCCCCCTTCCACAGGGACTTGGCTTTTTCTGCTGATGCCCCCACCCCAGGGTGAGGCAGGAACCTGAAATGGTCCCAGAGCCCCAAAGCAACAGGGGAGTTCCTCCGGGGCCACCCTGCCCTCTGTGCCTGCAGTGACTTGCGGGGCGTGGCCCGGTGCGCCCAGTGGGTTTTCTGCATGCATTTTTACCAAGTGAATGGATTCTGTTCCCCTCTCCTCTGTCCTGGGGCCCCTGGCTCAGGGCTTATGGTCTCCCTTTCCTGGAGTCATCACAGCCGGCTGGCCATACCCACATACCCGCATGGATGGCCCCCAGCCCTCTTTCCCTCTCCTGCCCACGGGCCATCTTCTCTGCCCACTTCCCGTGGGTGCATCCTGGGTCTAGTCAGAGCCTCAGACACCCGTGGTGTTGCCTCTATGTCCCCAGCGCAGACCCCACCCTGCCACCAGCAGCTTCTCGGCCTCTTCTTTGCCTCTGAGCAGTCATCCCAACCCCTCTGGCTTCCTCCCTGCCACCCTTGAGCCTGTGCCCTCATCTCTGGCCACTCCAGCCAGCATGACCTCACCCCACAGGACCAGTTCATGCTTCTTGTTTCTGATGACTTCCTGCCCCACCTGTCCCAGAGGTGCCCCTCTCTGTCTTTGAGGGGAGCTCACCCTTTCTCCTGGGCTCTGGCATGTGCTGTGTCTGGCACTGTGGACCGCAACCCCCCGCCTTCTCAGGGGTTCAGCTGTGTCAGACCCTCATCCTCAGCTTTGCCTTCTGCCATCAGCCACGCCCACAGGCTCTGGCCACCTTTGGGGCCACGTGGCTCCCTCTCAGGTTGGCTGACAGAACAACTTCTTGAAGATAGTTTCTTTTCTTTTCTTTTCTTCTTTTCTTTTTTTTGAGATGGAGTCTTACGCTGTAGCCCAGGCTGGAGTGCAGTGGCGCAATCTCTACTCACTGCAACCTCTGCTTCCCGGGTTCAAGTGATTCTCCTACCTCAGCCTCCCAAGTAGTTGGGATTACAGGTGCCTGCCACCACGCTGAGCTAATTTTTGTATTTTTAGTAGAGACAGGGTTTCACCATGTTACAAGCCAGGGTGGTCACTAACTCCTGACCTCAAGTGATCTGCCCACCTCGGCCTCCCAAAGTGCTGGGATTACAGGCATGAGCCACTGCACGCGGCCAATAGTTACATCTTTAAAAATTGTGTCATGTGGTAGCAAAAATATACAACAAAGAATACAGAATATTACAACCAACGGCCACATGCCCACATTAGCTTTCAAAATAAGGCATTTCCAACCTGCTCCTCAAGGGTAGCAGTGGCAGAGGGCTCACCACCACCCGGCATCTCGGCCGACCCACATCACCCTGGGGAGGAAGACGGACAGATGGGGCCTGGTGGGAAGGAGGTCCTTCCACGTCACCATGGCGGGCACATCGAGTGGCCTTGGTGGCGTCCAGGCCCTTAGACCCCCTCCACGCCCGGCACCATGAACTCGGTGCTGATCGCTCCTGGAGTGTCATCGTCTGCCCCGAGTCTGTGGAGTGCTGCTTGTGTGTTTGAAACTTCGAGGGGCCTGCAGCCGACTCTGCATTCATCTGCATCTTGGATGCTGGGCATTTGGGCTGTCTCCATTCTTTTTGTAATGATATGTCATTCTGCATTTGGGTGTATTTCTCCCTGTGAATATGTATAGCATCTCTACTTGCAGAGTTGCTGGGGCACAAGGTCTGCAGCCCCTCCAGATGTTACCATGTTATTTTCAAAGTGGTGGCACCCGTTCACTCCCAAGGTGAGCTGTAAAAGCTCCTGTGGCCTCCTTCTGACAGCGTTTGGTGTGCCCTACTTTTAAATGTTGCCATCTGGTGGATACAGTTTGAAAATATGGTTTCCGAATTACTATCGTGGTTGAGTATCTTTTCATGTAAATTGCCAGTTCATATCTTTTTGCCCATTTTCTTCTGTGATTTTTGTAAATTTTTATTTTTATCTGTCCTCTGTGTATTCTGCGTACAAATCCTTCGTTGAATTGTATGTGTTGCAGATACCTTCTCCAGGTGGGTGGGGTTCTCATCACCGTTTTAGTGATATCTTTTGATACCCAAACTTTCATTTTGGTGTTTTCCGTGGGTTAAGAAATCTTTCCGGCTGGGTGCGGTGGCTCGCACCTGTAATTCCAGCGCTTTGGGAGGCCGAGGTGGGTGGATCACTTGAGGCCAGGAGCTTGAGACTAACCTGGCCAATGTGGCAAAACCCTATCTCTACTGAAAATACAAAAAATAAAAATAAAAATAAAAATAGGTGTGATGGCGCATGCCTGTAATCCCAGTTACTTGGGTGGCTGAGGCACAAGAAACTTTTTTTCTTATACTTTAAGTTCTAGGGTACATGTGCACAACGTGCAGGTTTGTTACAAAGGTATACATGTACCATGTTGATTTGCTGCACCCATCAACTCGTCATTTACATTAGGTATTTCTCTTGAATCCTGGTGGCAGAGGTTGCAGCGAGCCAAGATTGCACCACCGCACTCCAGCCTGGGCGACAGAGTGAGACTCTGTCTCAAAAAAAAAAAAAAAAAAAAAAAAATTCCTTCCCTGGGGGTAGTGTGAAGATATAACTCTTCTTTATTTTCTTCCAAAACATTTTTTGTTAACATAGAGGTCTTTAATCCACATGGAATTTATTTGACATATAAAGGGATCTAATGGTGTATTCTCCATATTGCCAACCAGTGTTCCTTCCATCGCTGGTTCGGTCATCCGTCCTCTCCCCCTTGCTCTGTAAAGCCACCTTTCCCAGATGTCAAAAGGGCTGTGCTTCTGCAGGTCTGTTCCTGGGGTCCCTTCTGTTGCACTCGTGATGGCCTCTTCCTGTCCCAGCACAGCCCGACTTCATGCCAGGGCTTTCTACCAAGGCTCGAGATCATAGGGCGTGTTGCCCTCTGCCCTCTGGTCTTTTTTTTTTCTTCTTCAGACTTGTTATTGATGTTCTTAACATCTTACTCTACCATATACATTTCTAGAAGCAACTTGTCATGATTCACAAAAGAACTTGAGTTTTCATATGAAATGACATTGAGTTTTTGAATCAATTTGGGTAAAATTAAATGTTTTCAAGATATTGAGATTTATTTTCCACCAATAAGTTATAGTTCTCCATTTATTTAGATTTTCTGCAATGTTTTTAGTAAAGTTCTACAATTTTCTTTATAATAAGTTAGTGACGGCTGGGCGTGGTGGCTTATGCCTCTAATCCCAGCACTTTGGGAGGCTGAGGCGGGCAGATCACGAGGTCAGGAGTTCGAGACCAGCCTGGCCAACACAGTGAAACCCCATCTCTACTAAAAATACAAAAAATTAGCCGGGCGTGGTGGTGGGCGCCTGTAATCCTAACTACTCGGGAGGCTGAGGCAGGAGAATCACTTGAACGCAGGAGGCGGAGGTTGCAGTGAGTCGAGATCGCACCGTTGCACTCCAATCCCAGGCGACAGTGTGAGACTCCATCTCAAAAAACAAAACTTAGTGACATTTATTCCTAGGTACTCTATAGTTTGGGTTATTATTTTATTTATTTATTTTTTAGAGAGAAGATCTTGCTCTGTTGCCCAGCCTGGAGTGCAGTGGTGTGATCATAGCTCACCACAGCCTCGAACTCCTGAGCTCAAGTGATCCTCCTACCTCAGCCTCCCAAGGAGCTGGTACTACAGATGTTGCCACTACTCCTGGCTAATTAAAAAAAAATTTTTTTTTTTGTTTTAGAAATGGGTCTTGCTATGTTGCTCAGGCTGGTCTTGAATTCCTGGGCTCAAGCGATCCTCCTACCTCAGCCTCCATGGTAGCTGGGACTACAGGTGTGAGCCACTGTGCCAGGTTGGGTTATTATTTTAAAGGATACCTTAAAATAAGTTTTAATTCTTTATCAGATATATAAGAATGTTCTTGATTTCTACAACCTTATTGAACCTTCCTAATTCAAATATTTTTTCTGTGGATTCTCTTGATTTATGTGTAGTTGAGCAAATGGTCTGTAAATAATGACAGTTTGGTTTCTTTCTTTCAAATTCATATTTATGTTGTTTGTTATTTTCCTGTCTTACTGGTTTGGCCAGAACCTCTCCTACAATGTTAAATAGAAGTAGAGATAGCAAGCATCCTGGACTTGTTTCTGAATTTAAAGGAAATGTTCCTATCATTTTACCATTAAGTGTGATGTTTGGGTAGGTTTTTAGTAGATAGCTATTATGAGGTTAAAAAAGTTTTCTTTTATTCTAATATTGCTTAGAATTTTATCACAAATGAGTCTTGAAAATTATGGAATGCTTTTTTAGTATCTATTGAGGGCCTCATATTCTTTCTTCTTTAATTTGAAAATTATAATAATAGCTATCCTAATGTCAAGCTATACTGGTATTCCTGGAATATGCTTAACTGCATTGCCCTTTTTATTTGTTACTGTATTTTCTTGCTAATTTTTCAGACTTTTGTACCTATGTTCATCAGTGAAACTGGTCTATAATCTTTCTCAATTTTTTCTTGTTTACTTTGATGCTAAAATTCTATTAGCATCAGTGAATGAGCTAGGAGTACAGTTGGCTCTCGATATCTGTGGGTTCTGCATCTGTGAATTCAACCAGATCAAAATTTTTGGAAAAAAAGAATGGTTTGTCTATACTGAACATGTACAAATGTTTTTCCCTTGTCACTATTACCTGGACAATACAGTATAGCAACTATTTATTAATACATAGCATTCACATTGTATTAGGTATTATAACTAATCTTGAGATGATTTAAAATATATGGAAGGGGCTGGGTGCGGTGGCTCATGCCTGTAATCCCAGCACTTTGGGAGGCCAGCGCGGGCAGATCATCTGAGGTCGGGAGTTCAAGACCAGCCTGACCAACATGGAGAAACCCTGTATCTACTAAAAATACAAAATTAGTTGGGCATGGTGGTGCATGCCTAGTGGCGCATACTAGGGAGGCTGAGGCAGGAGAATTGCTTGAACCCGGGAGGCAGAGGTTGCGGTGAGCTGAGATCACACCATTGCACTCCAGCCTGAGCAACAAGAGTGAAACTCTCTCTCTCTCTCTCTCTCTCTCTCTCTCTATATATATATATGAGGATGTGTAGGTCAAATGCAAATACTACACCAGCTCATATGAGGGACTTGAGCATCTGTGGATTTTGGTATCTGTGGGGGGTCCTGGAACCAATCTCCTACTGATACTGAGGGACGACTTTATATTCTTTGGGTGTTTCCCTCTCTTTCCTCCATTCTCATAAAGAGTTTGTATAGGACTGATATTATCTTTTAAACAAATGTATGGTGGAACTCACCTATAAGAAGTGTCTGAATCTGCTGCCTTTTTTTGTGGGTAGATTTTTAAACTATTGGATCAATTTCTTTAATAATTGTAGGAAAATTCATGTTTCTATTGCTTATTTTTCTCAAAGTTATGCATCACATTTTCCTGGTTCTTGGCAGGTCTAGTAATTTTTGATTGGATGCTAGACATGATTTTTAGATTTTAGAGAGTCTGACTTCTTCTGTTTCTTGCTTTAGTGCGTGTTGGGCTTTGTCTTGGCAGGCGCTTAACTTACTTGAAGACCAGTTTGATCAGTCAAGGCCTGTTCTTAAGCTTTTCTAGAGCTGGTCTAGAGTAGACCACCTGCAGGAATAGTTTAGTCCCCCACCTAGGGCATGCCTTCTCCAGGGTCTCCACGGAATATCTGGAGTGGAGGCTCAAGAGGACTCCCTGTTCTGGCTGATAGGGTCACAGATGTCTCCTTACCTTGTGTGAGTTTTGAGAATTGTTCAGATTACAACGGCCCAGTCTTTTTGTGTCTGGATTATCCAGGAATGGACTAGTACTCTGAAAAGACTCAAGGGTACCCCTGTGCAAATTTCTGGACTTCTGCTGAGCAGCTCCTTTCTTCCAGAACTCTGACTCACAACCTCCAGCTGCCTCTGCCCACCCAAACTCTGACCACCATCTTCTCAACCTGTCAAAGCTGCCAAGGCTCTTGGGTCCTACCTTGCTGTGCCTGCCTCCAGGCAGATTTGGAGTGATCACAGGGCTCACCTAGTATGTGCCCCTTCTCTCAGGAATCACAGTCCTGCACTGCCTATTGTCTGATGTCTGAACACCAGTATTTTCGTATATTTTGTCTTCTTTGCTAGTTATTGTTTACAGTGAGAGGTTAAGCCTGGTCCCTGGGACTCTGTCATGGCTGGACATGAAAACTCCATGTTTTGCTATTAGTGTTTTCATTTCCATTTAGTAAGTATTTTTATATTTTCATCATGATTTTTCCTTTGGTTTGTTATTTAGAAGTTTATTTTTTAAATTTCTAAACATATGGGTTTTTAATTATTTTTAAATTAATTTTTAGTCTAATTGTGTTCAAATTACATGATTCATTTTATACAGGTCTTTGAAAGCTACTGGGAGTTGCTTTATGGTCTAGTACATGGTAAAATATTGTAAATGTTCCATATGTAATGGAAAAGAATGTTGCTCTAATTTTCTGTGAGAGGCACATATGTCCATTAATTTATGATTATTGTGTTATTCATGCTATGCTCTTATTAATTATATATCTGTTTGATCTACCAATTAGTGAGAAGTGTGTTAAAATCCCTGTCATGATAAATTAATGAATTCCTCCATATTACTTGACTCTGAACTTTGGTTTTATATTTTCGCCCTTTTTTTCTTTCTGGGATCATTTTGGGTAATTTTTTTCTGACATATTTTCCAGTTCATTAATTCTGTGTTGAGCTCCATTTAATTTGCTGATTAGCATGTCTGCTAAGTTTTCAGTTTTAAATAATTACATTTTATTTCTAAAAGTTCTGCATGGTTCTTTCCCATATTTTACCCCATTGTTTTTCACTTCTGCTTATTTCTTAGAACATTTAAGCCAACTTATTTTTATAATCTGTATTTCACAATTTTAATATCTGAAGTCGCTGAGGATCTAATCCCTCTCTTCCCTCTCTCTTTCTTCTCCCGTCCCTCCCCCTCCCTCCCCCCTCCCCCTCCCTCCCCCCTCCCCCTCCCTCCCCCTCCCTCCCCCCTCCCCCTCCCCTCCCTCCCCCTCCCCCTCCTTCCTCCCTCCCCCCTCCCTCCCCCCTCCCTCCCCCTCCCTCCGCCCTCCCTCCCCCCTCCCTCCGCCCTCCGCCCTCCCTCCCCTCTCCCTCCCCCCCTCTGCCCTCCCTCCCCTCTCCCTCCCCTCTCCCTCCCCACTTTCCTCCCCTCCCCTCCCCTTCCCTTCCCTTTCCTTCTTCTCTCCTCTCCTTTTTTGGTGACTCTTGCTTATGGTGAATTGCTTCTCCAAGTGTTTGGTAATATTTCATTGTGAGCTAACATTTGGCTGATGTTCATATGTGGGAATCTTGGGGCCCTGGGAAAGGAAGCCTTCTCCTGGGAGGATTTGTATGTGCTTTGTTAGGTGCTTTGGGGCCTAACTCCTGAGAACTACTCTGAGCTAACTTCTTGAATTTGGATTTCACTGATCATGCAGGTGTTGTAAATTTGAAACCCAAACTTTATGAGGACAGGCCTGTGGCCTTAAATTCTCAGTAACACTTGCTTTTTCACCACCTAGAGCTGGGTGTCATTCAGATTAATTCCCCTGTGTCCCTTTTTTTACCCAGCCTTCCATTTCACAGAGGTTGTAGCTTTGAAGGATTCAATTTTGTGGTGACTTGGTTCCAATCATCACTTTCTGTCTCTTTGAGGTCCTGCCTCCCATTCCCCCCACAGCAGGTGAAACCAAATTCTCTGGTTTCTGGTATCACCAAATGCCTGTAGCTTTGTTGCCACCTTAATTTCATCTCCTTCTTCCTCTTTTTCCTTTCCTTCTGAGGAGTCCTCTAATTTTCTTCTGATGTTTGTTATTAATCCTGAATTTCTAGGTGCTTTATAATGGAGGGTGTCTCACCCACCATATTGCAGAAGTAGAAGCCTCCATTCAGCCCTTTTGCTCTCTATTGGGAAATATTATTGTTATTATTATTACTTTTTTGAGACGGAGTCTCGCTCTGTCACCCAGGCTGGAGCGCAGTGGCGTGATCGTGGCTCACTGCAACCTCTGCTTCCCAGGTTCAAGCAATTCTCCTGTGTCAGCCTCCCGAGTGGCTGGGATTATAGGTGCCCACCACCACACCCAGCTAATTTTTGTATTTTTAGTAGAGATGGCGTTTCACCGTCTTGGCCATGCTGGTCTCAGCCTCCTAACCTTGTGATCCACCCACCTCGGCCTTCCAAAGTGCTGGAATTACAGGCATGAGCTACCACGCCTGACCCGGGCAGGAAATATTAATTTTAATGAGCAAACTGATTTTTGATTTCACATATATCAGTATTTGTCAACCAAAATGAGGAATTTCTATTTATTTTACCTCAACTGTTTGGTAATGATTTTTAAAATGATTCTTTTTAGGTTAAGTATGAGCACAGTGTAGAACAATCAAACATTTCATAAAATTTGTTTAGAAAATCAGCAGCCTTTGTTCCTCATACCCAATTTTTTTCAACTCTCTTAGCTGTTTTTAAAATTTAGCTGTGTGTTACTAATTAACGTGCTTGTTCTGCTAATTCGTGCCTGTTTTAGCGGTTATATAGATAGAATTATAAACTGTTTACCCTTTTGCGTTTGGTTTATTTTCTTCCATGTCCTATTTGTGGTATTCATCCATTTATCATCTCTCCCTCCTGAAATGCCACTAAAATGAAGGTAAAGGTAAACCAAAAAAAGACCTAAATGCTCCCATAAGAATGAAACAGGAGAGAACGCTCAGCAGCCACGTTCTGGATGCTGGAAAGCAGACCCGCGTGGAGACTGATCTAGAAGATTCACAAGAGTGGAAGCCTGGGTCCCTCCCAAGGCAAGCCTTGGTGACCTCCTGAAAGTCTTCCCAAGCCAACCACAGCTCCCTCGGGGACACTGGGGTCTGAACCAACCTGGGGATGATGTGGGGCTGCCCTCCCCATCCCTGTGCCTTTAAGGCTATGTGTTTCCTCGTCAGTCCGGCTTTAGCTACCTTCCGCAGGACCTTTGCCACAGCTTTGAAATGTATCTTCATTATCACTCATTCAAAATGTTTTCTAATATCCAGTGTGATGACTTCTTTGACCCATGGGTTTTTAAAAATTGTATTGCTTAGTGTCCAAGCAATTGGGTTGTTTTGTAGGTGATTTTTTTTGAGGGTATTGATGTATAGCATAATTCTATTGTGGTCAGAGAACATCTGCCTTATAACTTGAATTTAAGATGGATATTTGTGGAAGTTTGCTTTATGACCAGCATATGGCAAATTTTAGCACACATTCTGTGTGCACTTTAAAAGAATATGTATGAAGCTGGGCATGGTGACTCACACCTGGAATCCCAGCACTTTGGGGAGCTGAGATGGGAGGATCATTTGAGCCCAGGAGCCCAAGACCAGCCTGGCTAACATAGTGAAACCCCATCCCTACAAAATAAAAAATTTAGCCAGGTATGGTGACATATGCCCATAGTCCCAGCTCCTCAAGAAGCTGAGGCAGGAGGATTGCTTAAGCCTAGGAGGTAAAGGCTGTAGTGAGCTAAGATCATGCCACTGAACTCCAGTCTCGGAGACAGGAGACCCGGTCTCAAAATAAATAAACAAAATAATGTGTACGATATATATTTTCTCCTCCTCAGTGGCTGATAGAACAAGCTCAAATTTTCATCCTTTTGTTTTCAACCTCTCTGTGTCTTTGTATGTAGAGTCTCTTATGAACAGAATATAATTTATAAAAATCTGGTCTGACAATTTTTAATGTTTTACTTGGTGTATTTAATTCATACTGAGTTGACCTTTTATCTGCAATCTTAACTCTTTCTTTTCCACTTGACAATTATGTTTTCATATTCTGTTTTTCTCCTTCACTGCCTTCTATTGGATTCATACAATAAATTTTAATTTTTTGGATATTTTTCTATTAACTTGTTAGTTATACATTAGTTTTCTACTTTCTAAATGATTACCCTAGCAATGACAACATGTATCCTTGACAATCGAATATAAATGATTACTGTTACCTCTTTCATGATCATGTTGAAATCTTGCAGTCTTGTCTTTTGGTTTCTATCATTTCTGCTGAGGAGTCAGTTGTCAATCTTATTTTTGCTCCTTTAAAGGTTACATGCTTTTTTTTTTTTTTTTTTTTTTCTGGCTGACTTTAAGCTTTTTCTCTTCATCCTTGGTCCTAGCAGTGTTGCAGTGCTGTGCCTTGTGTGGCTTTCTTGTTTGTCTTGCTTTGTGTTTGTAGAGCTTCTTGAACCTGTGGATCAATGTGCTTCAGCAGCTTTGGACAATCCATGGTCATTAGTTTTGTAAATACTGCTTCTCCCCTGTTTTGGTCCATTCCAGCTGATACAACAAAAATATCACAAACAGCGTGGCTTGTGAATAAGAGAATTTATTTTTCACAGTTCTGGAGGCTGGGAAGCTCAAGAGTAAGGCACATTGGCTGAGGATCTGCTTTCTGGCTCCTAGACGCCTTCTTGCCCTTCTCTCATGTGGTGGAGGGGCTGAGGGGTGTCTCTGGCATTTCTTTCATAAGGGCATGATCCCATTTGTGAGGCCCCACCCTCATGACCTAATCACCTTATAAAGGCCCCACTTACTAAAGTCATCACTTGGGGGGTTAGGATTTCAACGTAAGAATTTGGATGGGAACAGGGGACACAAACATTCAGACCATGGCACCCCCATTCCATTTCTTCTCCTTCTAGATTCCACTTACAGGTATGTTTGACCATTTCACTGTGTCCTATACTTTTCTGGCTGTCATGTCTATATTTCCTATTCTTTTTATCTGTTTTAAATTTTCTATATTTCTATTACCTGTCCTCCAGTTTACTAACACTGTCTTCAACTGTGTCTATCTCTTGAGTTCCTAATTGTAGGTATTTTGTTTTCCAGATCTAGCATTTCCATTTGATTTTTTTTTATAGTTTCCAGTCCTCTGGAAAAATTCTCCATTTTCCATTTATATTCTCTGTCCTTTTTGCTCTTATTTTGAATATATTTGTCAGGGTTGTTCTAAAGTCCTTGTTTAATAACTCCTACATCTGGATCATGTGTAGATATGTGTCTTTTTTTCTCATGTGTTTATATTTTATTTTTCCTCTTTGTTTTTAATCAGAGTCCTTTCTTATTTTATACCTTCTAAGTTTTGATTGGATGTCACACATTGCCTATTAAAAGAATGTAGAGTACAGAGATTATCCTGGGTTTGAAAAAATAAAAATAAAAATAAAAGAGTGTAGAGGTTCCACATGGCTTCCATTTTCTCTCCCAGGCAGCCAGACTGAAGTCCGAATTAAACCAAGCGAGGGCAGGTTGTAGTTTTCATAAGGTTCGTCCGAGCTATGGCTCTGCCCTGCTCTTAGGTTTTGTACCTTGCTGGGCTTTCAGCCAGAGCCTGGTGTGATCACTGGGTATTCTCCTCCCGGAGGACCCTGAACTCAAATCTTTGTTCCTTCCCACCTGAGACTGTGCAAGACTCCTGTTTGGTTTTCAGCTTGGGTTTTTAAAATCTCACCTCTCATATCCTCAGAATTTGGCAAATGTCTTAAGGGAAGGACTGGGCATTTGTTCATCTTAGTTGTTCACCTCTGTCTTCTGGAATCTTGGCCTCTCAAGTTTCTTTTTGCCCAAAAGCTCTGCAGCTTCCTCCGTCCCTCAGCAACGGCTCTCTGTCTGGGAAGACTCCAGATTCCCAGTCTCTTGCCCCGTGCGCAGAATGCAAATACACCCCGGAGGCTGTGCTGCGGAGGCCAGCTCCCGTCTTGGCAGCCCCTCCTCTGGAATGTTGGCTTGCGGCTGCACACTGATTCCTTCACACACAGTGCGGTGTGGTATCGGGCCTCTTGAGTAATGCATTGGTCGGCTGCTGGCCACTGCACCCACCAAGCCGCCTTCGCCTTCCATGCTTCGTGGTGTGCATATTCCACACCCCAGAGCCAAGAACAGAGGCTTCTCTGTGTCCTTGTACCACTTTTACATCTTAAAGATCAAGTTCTAGAATAGCTTTATTTTTTCAATATGGGAGAGCCAGTTGTCCCATACTGATCTTACCTCATTCCCTCAATTGCTGCCTTTTTCTTTAGTGTGTGTGTGTGTGTGTGTGTGTGTGTGTGTGTGTGTGTGTGTGTCTGCTTTGGACATGCTTAGTCTGTTCACGTTTCATTTCTAGACTTTGGAAATCATTGTAGCTCTGTAGGATATATGATAGCTGGTAGGAGATGTTTCCTCTCTTTGTTCTCATTTTTCAAAATTCTCTTATCCTGCCAAATTCCATTGAACATCCTGTTGGAATATTTTGCTTACTGGAATTGCACTGAATTTATATAGCTAAATTTGGGGAGAACTGGAAACTTTGCACTGTTGAATGGAATATCTGCTTTCATCAATATTTTCTTAATTTCTAAGTATTTCCAATTTCAGTACTCGGGATTACTGAGTCAAAGGATACAGACCTTCTTAAAGGCCCAGGGCGTGCTGCAGAATTGCTCCCTAGAAACCTTGCGGGGTTTGTGCTCTAGCCAGGGACTGGTGAACTTGCCTGTTCCTCTCTCCATCCCAGCTGGGGATTTGTGCTCTAGCCAGGGACTCGTGAGCTCGCCTGTTCCTCTCTCCATCCCGGCTGGAACGTCCTAAGACTTTTTCCAGTTTTAAAAGTGCAGGGATTTTCAACACAAGGAAACACAGATTCTCAGAGGTCATCCCTCCATCCACTCTGGCGGCCACTCCTGGCCGTGAGGAGAAGAGATAGTGGCGGAAGCACTCTGCAGTGTAGACGCGGCTGCACCTGGTGGCTCTAAGGGGCTGTGGTGTAGGCGGCGTGAGGCCAGCCACATCAGGAACTTGTCCCCACTTAGCCATAGGGCGGCCTGGCACATCCCCCTCCCCTGTAGCCTCTGGAAGAGCTGTTTGCCTGAGGGACAGCCCTGCCCCACATCCAGCCTGTTCTGCGGAGGAGTTCTGGGGAGCCTGGGAGTGGCCTGGGCAAGGTCCAGGAGTTCAGCATCTGCCCTGGTCCCAGGCTCACTGTGCCCCCTTTCCTTCTGCAGACAGACCCTTCCTGCTCTTGATCCTGTCCCAGGCTCGCTGTGCCCCCTTTCCTTCTGCAGACAGACCCTTCCTGCTCTTGATCCTGTCCCAGGCTCGCTGTGCCCCCTTTCCTTCTGCAGACAGACCCAGGCTCGCTGTGCCCCCTTTCCTTCTGCAGACAGACCCTTCCTGCTCTTGATCCTGTCCCAGGCTCGCTGTGCCCCCTTTCCTTCTGCAGACAGACCCTTCCTGCTCTTGATCCTGGAGCTTCCAGGGGCAGCCCAGAGGGGCTTGTCCCTTCTTTACAGCTATGAGGCTGGGGCACTGTAGGACAGGGGCTTTTTGCCAGATTCTCCCAAGGGTGGCACTTACGGATGGGGACGGCCAGGCAGAAGGTTGCCTCTTCATGGCATGTCAGTGTGGAAGGGTTTCAAGGAGGCCTCCCAGCCTTTGCAGTACTTGGATGCCTCTGGTGATGTGGGACTCACCACTGAGTGGGCACCCTAGAGCATTTAGACAGCAATTGGCGAAAACCTCTCGTGTCAGGCTGCATGAATTCTGTTTCATGGAGTTCTGGCCATTCCTGTAACCAACAGCTCTGTCCCGAGGCTGTCCCTGTCCCTGTGCCCAGGAGCCCCATCGTTCAGGCCACAAGTCCCATGGGGAAGCAGCAGCATCTGGCTGGTCAGCCCGGAAAGACCTTTCACAGTGGCTGCTTCGTCACTGTTTTGCGGGGAGTTTTCATCAGCCTTCCTCAGAGTCCCAGTACCCGAGAGGCCAAATCATTTTGGGGTTCCTGACCACCACCCCGTCATTTCACAGACGGTAAACTGGGGCCCAGGAAGCTAAGTCACACAGCTGGGGTAAAGGCAAGGCCGAGGCTGGTCCCCCAGTCCTGGCTTGTACCGAATTCCCCGTGACTTGTCAGCTGCTTCTCCTCAGTGGGGCTCAGGAATGTTCCTCTCCACCTTCTGCGTGAATTACCAGCAGGACATTGGGCCGAAAACATTGACTTTTGTCCCATTGCTTAGGGCTGTCTGTGCTGTTCTTCTCATTTCTGAGTAAAGTTCTTTCTTGCTAATTCAGAGACCACACTACTGCTGATGTGGCTACCAGCTGGCGCTTGGTGTGAAGGGTGTGATGGGGCATTCTAGAACACTGTTCCATTTTAAAGCGTCCTTGACATGTCGATCTGGAGCCAGCACTGGCTCTTGGGGCCTGCGTGGACCTGGCATGGAGCCCACCAGGGCCTGCATCCACAGGGGAAGACCCTTCCTGGGGGGTTCGCCGTGGATGTGAAGGCCACCTTCACGTTCACACCCAGGTCGCTGCGTTTCTGTTTCTTTTGTTGGGTTTCAGCTTCCTCAGGCTTGCGAAGCCGGGTTCCACTGGTCCCGCTGGGCTCCTGCTTTCTAGAGTTATCTGCGCTGCCTCCTCTCCTTGTGGATTCCACCCCATGCCTGTATCACACTAGGGGCTTTGGAGGGGAGTGGAGAAGACCTGTGGCTTCAGCTGCAGCCGGAGTGCCTGTCCTGCCTCCTCAGATATTGTTTCTAATTCATGTTTCCCTTTTTTCCAAGGTGTTCCCCCCGACACTGGGGCTCCCACTACTGCGAGGAGTGACCCACGAAGGCCACAGAGATGGCCGGGGCTTCGGTGAAGGTGGCGGTGCGGGTCCGCCCCTTCAATTCCCGGGAAATGAGCCGTGACTCCAAGTGCATCATTCAGATGTCTGGAAGCACCACCAGTGAGTATCAGCCTGCACAGCACCGGGGTCAGCCATGGGTTGCTGGGGGCCATGGTCCCGTGCCTATGGGCCAGGCTCAGCCATCAACCTGGCCCTGGCCCCAAGAGCACCTCCTTGTATATGTGGCGTGTGGGTGTCCTGGGGCTGCTGTAACAAACTGCCACCAACGGTGGTGGGCTTATAAGAATAGAGATTTACGCTTACAGCTGTGGAGGCCAGAAGTCCAAAGTCAAGGTGCCAGCAGGGCCTCACTCTCTCTGAGCTCCTAGGGAGGACCTTTCCTGCCTTCTCCGGGGTCTGGTGGTTGCCAGCCACCTTGGCTTGCAGCAGCGTTGCTCTAGTCTCTGCCTCCGTCGTCACGTGGCCTTCTCCTCTGTGTGTCTGTGTCTCTGCTTTCATGTGGCTTTTTTATAAGGACGCCCATCACTGGGTTTGGCTTTCTTATAAGGACACCCATATGTTTCCCCACATATCCAAACCATATCAGTATCTTGGAGCAAGAACCAATTGTCATCTCTCAGTTCTGTGGCTGGCTGGGCTCAGCGGGGCAGTTTGTGCTGGGGCCTCTGGTGCAGCTGCAACTGCTGCTGCTGTCACAGGATCAAGTGGTGTCAGCTGCACTGAGTGGTGACGTGAACAGCCACCTGGTCTTCAGGATGTGGACAGTGACAGCCTTCCCATTCACAGGTGCCGTGCACCCATCCCACATGCCCTCATCTATTATCTACCAGGTGGGGAGGGGGGCGTCCCGAGGGGAGGGCACTCAGGTCCCATGGAAGCTTCCTCCCTAGGTTTAGTCTCCGAGGCCTGCTCAGGGGCTGGAGATTCAGGTGTCACTGGGGGTGTTCTGGGCTCTGTCGCGTCCTGTGGAAGTGAGGGCTCTGCTCGGGCCCTCTGTCTGGCCCAGGGGTGATCCTTCCAGAAGCCCGTGGAGCTCTGTGGCTAATCACGGTGCAGTGGGCAGGCTGGGGAGACCCTGCTAAACTCCAGGGTATGGAGGCTGCTGCGGCTGTGGGGCCCCAGTGTACTTCAGGGTTGCATCCTGACTGTTCTTCATGGTGAGTTGCTTTGTCTGTTTGGTTCCTGGAAGCAGACCCAGAGATGAGGATTTGAGCACCAAGAGTTTATTTGGGAGGTGGTCCCAGGATGCACTGTGGGAGACTGGAGAAGTTTGAGGGGAAGCTGACAAAGGTGCGTTCGTAAGTGGGTGACCTCCGTGGCCGGGGCCCTGGCCTTGCCGGGGCCCATGGACGAACCCAACGCACCTCCCGGTTGTCCTGCCCAGGAAGGCCAGTGCTTTTCCAACAACGCTCGCTGCATTAGCTGACTGCAGCCCTGGCCTTTTGTGGTCGGAGAAAGTGCTCAGGTGGCAGGACCCTTGCCTTTAAGAGGGAAGCCTCAGGCTGCGCAGAGCTGTGAGTCTGGAAATGTGACCTCAGGTGCGAACCATGGCTCTGGGTGTGACCTTCGACTCCGGGTGGGAACCATGACCTCTGGTGAGCACTGTGGCCCGGGGTGGGCAGAGGACGCCTGTGCCACGCCCCAACGGGCTTTGCCGTGTCATTGTAAGGTGACCCAGGACATCAGGGAGGGCCCTGTGAATCCCCTTCCATCCCCCACTGGGTGCCGGCAGCACAATTGCCACCTCAGTCTTGCATGTGGGGTCATGGGGAACTCCATGGTTGGCACAGTGACAAGAACCAGACCCGTCGAGCAGCCGAAGACCACCAGAAGCAGAGTGGATGGAAGCACAAAGCCTCAGAGATGGGACCCTCCTGCCCCTGAACCTTGAGAATGGCCCAGCCTCAGGCCAGACCCTAAATGACAGGGTTAGGCAGGTGGGCGGGTTGGAATGTGTGTCCCAGAAGTGACGGCCGGGGTGGGCGAGTGGCACCCTTGCAGCCTCCGACCTGCCCCCTGGCTCAGCCTCCAGGGGCACTGGGTAGGCGGCCTCCCCATTATGCATTTCCCCTCATAGGATCCAGAAACGGGAGGGTACAGCCTGGAGGTGAGCCAGCATTGCCAAGACCTCGACACTGGCAGCGCTGCCCACCTGGTGAAAGGTGGTCTGGCTGAGGCTGCGCCGGCCCAGACCCAGAGAGCTGCCGGTTCAGAGACAGCAGTGCAGGCCTGGACCCGAGACCTCATGCCCCAGTGGTTTTTGCCTGCTTCACTCTACCCTCTCCTCTGGCCTGGAGAACAAAAGCTGAACCAAAGCTTTACCCCAGGGCTTAGGAGCCAGAGGCCGGAGCCGTATCTGTGGGCAGCCACGTTTCCTTTAGCCAGTGGGGTTGAAACCTGAAGCGAGACACCCTGCTTCAAATGCCTGGATCCCGTCTGGCCCTGAAGACATTGGAGTTCTGGGATTTCGCCTGTGTGCCAGCAGCCTCTGCTCCCCAGTAAGCTCTGAGCAGAAGTCTAGGCAAGCCCAGGAGGTCAGGAGGGAAACGCAGGAGCCCCTACACTTTTTTTGGGCAACTGGTAGGTCCTGAAGGAACCTCCCCTTCTCAAAGATGAACATACGCAAGACACCAACCTCTTCCGAGATGCCGATCTTCCGGGGATCACCAAACTAAATCAAATGTCTGTGGGGTTACAGCAAAGTTCTGAAACCAAGGAGGAGGAAAGGGCCGTGGACTCAGAGTGGGGGTGGAGAGCCCGCCAGGGCATTTCCTCCAGGACACCTGGAATGTTTCAGACATCGTCGCTTTCATCCTCGGGAAACTGAAGAGCCACAGAGCCCAGACAACACATGAGATCAGTGTCCTGCCCACTGTAGCCGAAGACGCACCAAGAAAGCCAGGGCCCCGGGTCGCCGGCAAGCAAAAGGCAGGTTGTGAGGGTGGCAGGGACAGGCACCCAGGCCGCTTGCTGGGGACGGCCTGGTGATGGATATGAGACGTGTGAGGCCGACCTCACCAGGCTGCTTGCGTGAAATGCAACGAAGGTTATCCAGCAAGTGGTCAAAGGTGTGCATTTGAAACGTTCACCTTGGTGCTGTTTTACCAAGCCCGGGGCAACCGCCCAAATGCCCGCCAGCTGGGAGCTGCTGAGGGATGTCAAGTCTATCCCGGCAGCGGACCTGAGTGCCCCTGAGAGTTTGTGTTTACAGCCGTGAGAAAGTGCCACACGATGTTGTGGGGAAGGGGGCAAAGGTCAGCACGGAGCCCAAGAGTGAGGCCGTGTGTGGGTGAAGGGCAGATGGGCACTCACTGCAGGTCCTGTGTGCACTGGATGTGCACGTGCATGGGAGACAGCAGGGTGCGGGGGAGGGAAAAGAGTGGCCGAAGAATGAATAATCAGGAAAAATCTCTAGGAAAGCTGTTTTCATTTTGGAGAAAGCAAACCAGTGGTGGTTTTGGAAGAAAGTGCTGGAAGCTACGTCAGAAATCTGAGTGAAGGGCTGAGGGAGCTCAGGAGAGAAGGATGTCCCCTAGGCCTGGCGCAGGGAAGCCTGCCGGAGGAAGGGGGTCATGGGCTTTTCTCCTGGAGGTTGAGGGGCCAGGGTGTTCCAGAGGGTTGATCTGCCCCCAAACAAGCCCCAGGAGGACACCTGCAGACAGGGCATGAGAGGGTGCGGGTGGATGTCCACCCGCCAGAAGCACTCACAGGAGCCACCGTCCCTGGTGACTTCTCAGCTGCAGCTCAGATCAATAGAATCGGGAGTGGCTGCCCTGGCTGGTGTGCCAGGCCCCTCGGAAGATGGCGGGGGCTGTGCGGGGCCCCTCAGAGGATGTCGTGGGGAAGTGACCTGGCCAGCCTGCCCTGCCTGCCCGGTGAAGCTGCTGACTGTTCCTGGAGTCTCAAAACATGAGGAGAGGCCCCACTCTCTAAAGCGTGCCTTGTAGCTCCGCTGTGACACGGAAATTGGAAGCATTTGAAAGTAAATTTAACTGTTATCCCGTAATCATCCCCTGCATAAATAATCCTCTTCATTTGAGCACACCAGACCTAGCAGTTTTGTGAGCCAGCTGAGCTGTCCATTAGGTGCACTTCGGTCCGGCCTGGCAGAGCTAGTGTAGGTCGGCCTGGGGGCAGAAGTTGAGTGTGAGTGCTTCCGTCCTCCTCCTCTCTCCTCACATTCTCTGCCCTGAGGACCGGAGGACGTGAGGGCCCTGAGCCTGCCCAGCCATTCTGCAGATGCTGGAGGCTGGCTGGGGACGCGGACCCTCAGCCATGTGCGGCCCCTGAAGTGAGTTCCTGGAGTGAGGGGCCTGGCTGTGCTCATGACTTACTCGCTGTGTGACACTGGCTAGAGGGCATCCCTTTGGGCCTCAGTTTCCCCACCTGTGCAGTAGCGAGGGGTGGTGCTGGGTACTCCCTGAGGTCCCCAATCATATCTGCACTCTTCTGGCCATGCAGAGGAGGCCCAGGGTTTGGGTGGCCTCTCATCTCTGCCCTTGCCCACAGATGGGGATCTGGACCCAGGGTGGGTGCGACCCAGGCCCCCAGCCTCCGCTGTGGGCTCCCCCAATCCTGAGCAGTCGGGGACCTGGGCAAGCCCCTCTGCACGGGCAGCAGTAGCACCCGTGTGGTCCCTGGGGCTGCTGTTACAAAGGGCTACATGCTGAATGGCTTCAAATGACGGAAATGTCTCCCCCTGTTCTGGAGGCCAGACTTGGAGGTCCAGGTGCGCTGCAGAGTGGGCGTCTTAAACAGCATATGTTCCCTTCTCCGCAGTCTGGAGGCAGAAGTCCAATCAAGGTGCCCACAGGTCTAGATCGTGGGAGGGCTGTCTTCCCAGCCTGCAGCTGCTGCCTTCCTGCTGTGTCCTTGCCTGGCCCAGAGAGCTCGGGTCCCTTCCCCTCCTTTAAAGCCACTCATCCCACCATGAGGTCCCTGACTTCGTGGCTTCGTCTCATCTTCATCACCTCACAAGGCCCCATCTCCAAATGCCAGCTGGTTGGGGGTCAGGGCATTGCATATGAATCTGGGGACACGCTCGGCCCACAGCAGGCTCCGTTGGGAAGAGCCAGCTCAGCTCGGCCCTCACACCTGGTGCTCAAGGCCGCAGGAAAGCTGAGACTCTGAGAAAACGGCTGTATTCCATTCCTTTCCCGTCCCCCTTCTTCCAGCTTCCCCCACTCCTCACCCCAACCCTCCCCCCGCTGTCTCTGTCGTCTCAGTGTCCAGTCCTTTGCAGGCCCATGCAGAGTCCTGGGAAGGCTGCCTGATACTGGGCACCTCGCCGGCCTTGGAGGGGCCCAGCTCTGGGGGCCTGGCCAGAGCCTGGGGCGGGAGGGGATGGGGGCCCTAAAGGGGCTGGCTGAGGAGCCCAGCCCAGCAGGCCCTGGGAGGACCTGTTTCTCCCTCCTCCCTCCTCAAACCTGCACAAGGAAAAAATTTCACACCCTGGCAAAAAAAGCCCTTTCTCCAGCAGAGTCGGGGAGGTCTCTGTGAGAAGCAGGCTGCTGAAGGAGGGGCTGCCTGTCTCCACAGGCCTGGCGGACCTCAGGGCTGGGAGGTGTCGCGGGGACCCTGGCTTCTAGTCTGGCTGTGCGTCGTGTGACCTGGGGAGACGACCTCCCCTCTCTGGAGCTTGGGGCCCACCTGTAGTGACAGAGGATGGTTCCCAGCCACAGCACAGGGTGTGGGAGGGGTGGCAGGGCCAGGGTGGGGTGGGGCTCCCAGACACAATACATGGCCTGGGAGTGGGGTTGCGGGCAGGGTAGGGTGGGGGTCCCAGCCCCAGTGCAGGGCCTGGGATGGGGGTGTAGGCAGGGCCAGGGTGGGATGGGGGTCCCAGCCACAACACAGGCCTGGGAGGGGTGGGGGCCCAGGACAAGCAGGCCTGAGGGATTCTCCCATGGGCCATTTACAGCTGCAACTGAGCCCCACTCCCGCCCACTCACCTGTGCTGCCCTCTGTCCCCCACCTACCTGGCATTCCTTGGGCACCATCTGTGCCCTGTCCCAGAGGGCCCCCACCTCATGGAGCTCATGGCCCATGTGGGGTGTGGCACCAGGGCTTCATCTGAGCAAGGTTGGCACCTAGGGCTGGGCAAGGGTGGGACAAGGAGCAAGGGCTAGTGGGGGTGTGGGGATGGGGGCCAGGCCTGTGCGGGGAACCCGACCTGAGTGCAGCCGGGTGAGGCGAGGGGGGGGATGGGGCAGGAAGGGGTGTGGGGATGGGGCCAGGCCTGTGCGGGGAACCCGACCTGAGTGCAGCGGGGTGAAGCGAGGGGGTGGATGGGGCAGGAAGGGGTGTGGGGATGGGGCCAGAGTGCGGCGGGGTGAGGGGATGAGGTGGACACGGTGGGTGTTGCTGGCTTGAGCAAGGGGCTCCAGGCCTCTGTGTCAGAGCTGGGAGGCCCAGCCGGGCTGTGCTAGGGAAGGCGCTGCAATTGTTTCCACAGCACTGGTTGATCGTGCTGGGGTTCTGGAGGCGGTGCCACGGGTGCTGTTGGGTCCCGGCAGGCACTGAAGTCGGGACAGCTTGGCCTTCTCTCTGCCTCTGCTCCTGGCCACAGCACGGACGTGGCCCCTCTCACCTCCGAGGACAGGGCTGTGATGGTCAGTCCCCGGCTCCCTCCTGCTGGCTGCCCAGGGTGCCTGGGTGTTTCCCAGAAATCCTCAGGCCTGGGATGGGGGCGCCGGTGGGACCTGAAACTGGATCTGCCCTGGCGACAAGGCTGCCAGTGATGCCTGTGCTGTCAGCAAGACGCTTGGCCAGAGATCACAGCCCAGGTGCCTGCCCACAAAACCACCGAGCCTGGGGCAGCAGCAGAGTGTGGACAGGCAGAGGGGGTCTCAGTGCCCTGAACTACCATAAAGAAGCACCGCAAACAGAAGTGTGCTGTCTCGTGATTCTGGAGGCCAGAAGTCTGAGATCAAGGTGGTGGCAGAGGTGGCTGCTCCTGAGCCATGAGGGGCACCTGTCCAGGCCCTCCAGCTTCTGGGGCTTGCCGGCTGCTTCTGGTGTTCCTAGCTTGTCATCACCCTGATCTCTGCCCTCATGTTCTCATGGCACCCTCCCTGTCTCCAAATCTCCTCTTTTATAAGGACATGGCAGCACTAGATTAGGGCCCGTCTTCATGGAGTAGGACCTCATCTGAACTAACTACATCTGCAGCAACTTTATCTCCAAATGAGGTCCCGTTCTGAGATACTGGGGGTAAAGACTTCAAAATATGAAATTAGGGGGACACAGTTTAACTCGTAACTGGGGCATTTTGTTCTCCGTGGTCCTGGTGGCAGGTCCCCAGGGTGCATGCTGGCACGGAGGGTGCGGGCATCCTGGAGGCTGTGCCGCTGGCCCCCAGCCCACGCTGGCTGAGAAAAACCAATCCGGGGCAGACAGAGCCTCATCTCCAGCCTTCATCTCCAAGCATAGGACGGTGCCATGAGGGCTTCGTTCTTCAGGTTTGCTGATGTGATGGTGGTGGTCTCCGGGGGCTCCCTGACCAGGAATGGCCAGTGTTCCTCCTGGGTGTGAGAACCTGGGAGGGGACTGCCTCAGGCCTCCAGGCCTCTGTCAACACCAATTCTGGGTTCAGACAGTGTTCCAGGGGGCAGCGGGTCCTGTCCTTCCGGCCACTGAGGACATGCAGCCTGCAGGGTCCAGGCCTGTCCAGGGCCTGGGAAATGCTGGGGGCAAGGATGGAAGGTGGCAGTGGGTGTGCTGGGTCCCTGAGATACTTGCAGGCTGTGTGGGTGGGAGGAGCTCCTGGGACACTCATACTGGGACAGCTCCTGGGAAACCCCCCCAGGCACCGGCTGTGGGCGGGGGCATCATCACGTGTTCATGGATTTGTTCTGGGTTTGAGGAACAGATATTCTGTGAGCACTGCCTGAAGCCAGCCCAGGGTGCCTGGGACTGGGCTTGAAGTTGGGTGGAGGAGGGAGGGGGAGGAGGGACTCTGGCAGAAGACAGTCCCATAGAGCTCTGTCTGGAGTAGCAAGCCTAGAAGAACCGCACAGGCGTAACACAAACGTGATGGACGCCCAGGCTTCCAGCGCTTCTCGGGCACGTGCACGCTGAGCCGGAGCATAAAGGCCTGAGCAGGGGGCGGGGCAGGGCAGGGGCTCTGAGCCCAGGGTGGACGCCAGAGATGGAGGGGCTGCAGCTTGCAGGTGGGAAGGATCCTCCCCGGGTGGCTGCCTTTGAGGGGAGCCAGTTGCATTTGGCGGGAGAATGACACAGAGCCTTGCAGGCTGGTATGGTGGTACCCTTGGACATCCATGGGTGGCAGGGTCCACCATAAGGAGGGGGCAGAGACAGCTCATCTGCCTGGGAGTGGGGTCCTAGGTCCCCTCCAATTTGGGGGCCTGGCTTGTCTGGGGCCCGAGGCCTCTTAAGACCATCTCCCCACCTTGGAGTGTAGATGCCAGCTAGTCAGGGGCCCTCCCAGCACAGCGCTAACCACCTGTGTTCCCTCCCACAGCCATTGTTAACCCCAAACAGCCCAAGGAGACACCCAAAAGCTTCAGCTTTGACTACTCCTACTGGTCGCACACCTCAGTAAGCCGGGACCCCGGGTCGGGGGAGGCGGGGGCAGCAGTGCGTAGGCCATGTGGCCCTCGGGGTCCCTCAACCTCTCTGAGCCGCTCATTCCTCTCTAACTGGGGCGAGGACCCCACCCTGCTCCCCTGGAAGGTCACCCTGAGCGGCCCATGCAGGGTCCTCAGCGAAGGCAGTGATGGAGGCTGCAGGAACTGAGGGGCCTTCAGCTCCGTGTGGGTAGTTTCCAGGGTCAGAGCTGTGTGTCCGTCCATCTGCTGGTGACTTTTCCCCCAGACGTCCCAAAGTCAGAATGCCCAAAGCTGACCCTGAGCCTGTCTGGAAGCTGTGCCCTGCATGCTGGGAGCCCAGGAGACCCCTGGACTCTTCTCCTTCCCTCCTCCCCGATCCAGTCCACACTGAGCCCTGTCTTCCACCTGCCACCTCCCGGACCCTTCTAGAAGAAGGCATGCAGCCTCCTCATCTAAGCCCCTCATATCTATATCTCTGAACACCTTCCCCCCATAACAGCCCCAGGGCTCCCCGCTTCTGCCTTCCCCATCCAGTCCTTCCTCCTTCCAGGATGACCCCCAGCTAACCACCCTGTCCCCCTGCCTAAAGTGCCCCACTGTCCTCAGGACAGTGTCCAGGCGCTGTAGCCCAGCCTGTGGGGTCTCTGGGCCTTTGCACCCTGTCCCCAGTCTCAGCTCTTGTCACCCCTGCTTGTCACGGTCACATGGAACTTACTTTGGCTTTGAGGTCCCACCTCTGGGCCTTTCACAAGCTGTTCCCTCTGCTGGAACCCGTCCTGCCTCCTGCCTGGCTGGCCGCTCTTCATCCCGCATCTGTGACACAGAGGGCTTCTCCTCCAGGAAGCTACCCCACAAGGCAGGAGTAGGATGGGGGGCAGGCATCCCTCCCCGCTGTGCTGCCCTGGCACCCTGAGGCCCTGGGCATCCCCTGGCTCCGCAGACATGATGGGCTGAGCCTCGGGTGCCCCCAGCCTCCTGCAGCTTCATTCCTTCCTCGTCCTCCAGCCTGAGGACATCAACTACGCGTCGCAGAAGCAGGTGTACCGGGACATCGGCGAGGAGATGCTGCAGCATGCCTTTGAGGGATACAACGTGTGCATCTTCGCCTACGGGCAGACGGGTGCCGGCAAGTCCTACACCATGATGGGCAAGCAGGAGAAGGACCAGCAGGGCATCATCCCACAGGCACGAGGCGGGGGGCGGGCGGGGGCAGCCCTGGCAGATGGGGCGGGACCAGCTGAGGCTGAGAGCTCCGGGCCAGGCACCCCTGAGAGCAGCCCCCAGAGAGCAGGGAGTCAGAAGGGGAAGGCCAGCTGGGTCAAGAGTGGGGCTGGGGCAGGTGAGAGCCAGATGTGGCCGTGAAGCTGCAGACCCAGGCCCCAGGTGCAGGAAGGGCCCTGGCCTTGGACAGGGTCCACCTTGATCATGTGCCTAAGACACAGCAGCTGGGAGAGCCCTGGCTGGGGCAGCTGATCTCTGAGGGTGTGAGGGCTGGCAGTGTGGGCAGAGAGAGGTGCTCAGGACAGGGGTGACCAAACACCAGACCCAGCAGCTCCTCATTTGCTGCAGGAACCCTGAGTCCCCAGCCATTCCCCTGGGCAGGTCTCTGGACGTGAGTTGGTCACTAGTACTTTGCCTGCTGAGGGAAGGGAGATGGCTGGGATGTCTGTAGGATGGCAGAGCCAGGGGGACGGGCAGATGACCCACACCAGCCAGGGACCCCTGAGTTAAGAGGGAGACACTGGCTCCTTGGCTACAGACTTTCTCAGTGCCTTTACCATGACGTGTGTGGTGAGGGTGCAAGAGGGGCCTGAGAGGGTGGCATCCCGCCTGGCGCAGGCTGCCCACAGTATCGCAAGGGGCAGGGATCCAGGGAGCAGCCCCAGCCCTCCCCGGCTGACTGTCCTCCCATTCCTGCAGCTCTGCGAGGACCTCTTCTCTCGGATCAACGACACGACCAACGACAACATGTCCTACTCCGTGGAGGTAGGGCTCCTGCCTGCTGTCGGCCGCTGGGGCAGGGCTGGGAATCTGGTGTGGCTGGCAGTGCTTTTCATGTCCTACTCGGTGGAGGTAGGGCTCCCCGCCTGCCGTCGGCCGCTGGGGCAGGGCTGGGAATCTGGAGTGGCTGGCAGTGCTTTTCTGATGCAAAGTGAGTGCCCACCACGGGTCTGCAAGCCCAGCTTGTCGCTCACTCATCCAAGTGGCAGGCAAGACGGCGGGCCTGGGCAGGGCCCGAGACCCCCAAAGCACAGAGCGATGAGGTGATCCCCACCTGGCAGGTGCTTCTCCAGCAGCTGCTCTGTGCCAGGGCATGGGCAGGTGCCTCAGAGCTCAGGGCCTGGCCATGCCTGCCATGGCTGGGGTGGCCCTGGCATGTGTGTGTCCTAGAGCCCAGGATGGCCGTGGTGAGGGAGGCCACATTGACACCCCTGCCTCGAACATACACACAGGGGCTGCAGACTGGGAGCCCTCTGCTCAGCAGGCAGCGCCCACCCTCTCTCTCAGGGGTCCTGATGGTGGCCCCCACCCTCTCACTCAGGGTTCCTGATGGTGGCCCCTACCCTCTCACTCAGGGGTCCTGATGGCGGCCCCCACCCCTCACTCAGGGGCCCAGCAGGCAGCCCCCACCCCCTCACTCAGGGGTCCAGCAGGCAGCCCCTACCCGCTCACTCAGGGGCCCAGCAGGCAGCCCCCACCCCCTCACTCAGGGGTCCTGATGGTGGCCTCCATCCCCTCACTCAGGGGTCCTGATACTGGCCCCCACCCTCTCACTCAGGGTTCCTGATGGTGGCCCCTACCCTCTCACTCAGGGGTCCTGATGGCGGCCCCCACCCCTCATTCAGGGGCCCAGCGGGCAGCCCCCACCCCTTCACTCAGGGGTCCTGATGCTGGCTCCCATCCCCTCAGGGGTCCTGGTGGTGGCCCCCACCCTCTCACTCAGGGGTCCTGATGGTGGCCTCCATCCCCTCACTCAGGGGTCCTGATGGCGGCCCCCACCCCTCATTCAGGGGCCCAGCAGGCAGCCCCCACCCCTTCACTCAGGGGTCCTGATGCTGGCTCCCATCCCCTCAGGGGTCCTGGTGGTGGCCCCCACCCCCTCACTCAGGGGTCCTGATACTGGCCCCCACCCTCTCACTCAGGGTTCCTGATGGTGGCCCCTACCCTCTCACTCAGGGGTCCTGATGGCGGCCCCCACCCCTCATTCAGGGGCCCAGCAGGCAGCCCCCACCCCTCATTCAGGGGTCCTGATGGTGGCTCCCATCCCCTCAGGGGTCCTGGTGGCGGCCCCCACCCCCTCACTCAGGGGTCCTGATGGTGGCCTCCATCCTCTCACTCAGGGTTCCTGATGGTGGCCCCCACCCCCTCACTCAGGGGTCCTGATGGCGGCCCCCACCCCTCATTCAGGGGCCCAGCAGGCAGCCCCCACCCCTTCACTCAGGGGTCCTGATGCTGGCTCCCATCCCCTCAGGGGTCCTGGTGGTGGCCCCCACCCCCTCACTCAGGGGTCCTGATACTGGCCCCCACCCTCTCACTCAGGGTTCCTGATGGTGGCCCCTACCCTCTCACTCAGGGGTCCTGATGGCGGCCCCCACCCCTCATTCAGGGGCCCAGCAGGCAGCCCCCACCCCTCATTCAGGGGTCCTGATGCTGGCTCCCATCCCCTCAGGGGTCCTGGTGGCGGCCCCCACCCCCTCACTCAGGGGTCCTGATGTTGACCCCTACCCCCTCACTCAGGGGTCCCCCCAGTGGCAGCCCCACTCCCTCGCCTCAGGGGTCCCTGATGGCCTGGCTCTGCCCTGCAGGTCAGCTACATGGAGATTTACTGTGAGCGCGTCCGTGACCTCCTGAACCCCAAGAACAAGGGCAACCTTCGCGTGAGGGAGCACCCACTGCTGGGGCCCTACGTGGAGGACCTCTCCAAGCTGGCTGTCACCTCCTACAATGACATCCAAGACCTCATGGACTCAGGGAACAAGGCCAGGTGGGTGGAGGGGCTCACTGGACCTCCCTGCCCTCCTGTCCTGCCGCCTCTCCCCGGAGGAAGCCCCTTCACCTCGGTCCTGGCCCTTTTTGGTAGGGTCCATCTGTGCCCCCGTGGAGGTGTGGTCTCCTGAGCCCAAGGTCGTTTAGGCCTGTGCCAGCCCGAGAGAGGCCGAGGGCTCCCCCTGTGCAGGGGACACTGTCACCTCCATGGGGCTTCTCCTTCATGGGGGTCTGCATCCTCCAGCTGAGGTGCCCGGGGTGTGCTGGCAGCATCTGTGGCTGCTGCTTCGGTGGGGCAGCTGCTCTGCTAGTCCCAGGGGTCCACATTCTGTGTGGGGGCCAGTGTGCTGGGGTCAGGGTGCATGTGGGGAGGGTCGGCTGCACCGTGCTGCAGCCATAAGCAACCTGGCTCCTTGGACTCTGCTGCCCTGGGCCTCCTGCCCGGGATGCCCTGTTTGTCATGGCAACAGACCCCCTCTGCCACCCGGGACTTCCTGAGGGTGAGGTGATGGCCCTTGTCACTCTCAGCTCCTGAGGTCGTGAGTCACACTCTGCGCCATCCTGCACCCCTTTGGTGGCCCCACAAGGGCTGGTGGGTGGGGGTGCTGTTCCTGATGAGGCCCACAGCGCACCCTGGCCGTCATTGTGACTCCATGCTGGAGGTGGGCCCTGCGCTGCCACATCCTGTGTGCTGAGTCTTGGTAACCTTCCCTGAGGTCCCTGGCAGGTCAGGGTGGCATCAGGACCAACTCCAGGCCACCCTCAGCAGCCTTGGGCTTCCTGTTCTGGAGGACCCTGCCGAGACCCATGCCACCTCCTGTGGGGTGTGGCGGGCTCCTTGGGCTTCCCAGAGCCGCGGGTGTGGGCCGTGGTAGGGTGGACAGTGGACAGCCCTTTCCCCCTTCCCCTCCCATATCATGGCCCTGGAGGGCTCCTGCCCAGCTGGGCACTGCATGGGCTTCTCTGTGCCCAGGAGTGGAAAGCTTTTGCAGTCACTGCTGCCCTGAATATACCAGCAAGGGCTGGGGCTGAGGACGCCACTGTGGGCAGGTGGCCATGGGCCCTGCTGGAGTCCTGGCAGGAGGCGCCATCAGTGCCAGGCCCAGCAGGGCAGCCCTTGGGGTCTGGGGGAACTGCCCCCCCCGCCGATGACCTGGTTCAGAGGGCTGGCACCACTGGCGATCTTGCACCCGGCCACAGGACGAGGGGTAACCGTGTGTGGCTTTCTGCTCCTCAGGACCGTGGCGGCCACCAACATGAATGAGACCAGCAGTCGCTCCCACGCCGTCTTCAACATCATCTTCACCCAGAAGCGCCATGACGCAGAGACCAATATCACCACGGAGAAGGTGAGTGAGTGGCCTCACAGGCAGTGCCACCAAGGGCAGTGGCTGGTGGTCAGGGTAGGGGTGGAGGTCAGGCCAGTGGGGGCAGCACAAGGACGTCAGGCCCAATGCTGGCCTGTGCAGGGCGGGCAGTGTCCTCACACTTACACTGGCACCAGGTGTGGACGTCCCCCGCCCTGCACCAGAGGCCCTTCTCCCATGCCTTGGCATTCTCCATGGACCAGGCCAGGGGGCCATCTTCTGGGGCTTTTGCCTGGACAGCCAGTCCAGGCTTACGGGAGGGGCAGCGGGAGGGCACCCAGCCTCTCCCTGACCATCTCTTACTCTGTCCCCTGCCCTCATGCCCCAACTGTCCAGGCCCAGGGGCACCTCAGCCACCACCTGGTTGGGGGCTCGCCCAGGCAGCCGTGTGGGGAGTGCAAAGGGGCTGGGTGGAGTGAGGGCTGCTCAGTCCCTGATGGTGCTGGAGGTCCGCCAGGCACATCCTCCTGACCGGGACTCCATGAAACAGTGAGCGGGGGCTCAGGATGGCTGAGGTGGGTTGGGGGACAGACGAGGGTGAAGCTGGATGAGGTCGGCCCGGCTGCCTGCCCCGCTGCCCTCACTGGTGGGCACTGAGAGGGTCCTGCGGTGTCCGTGGGCAAGTCCTGCCCTGTAGCTGTGGCTCAGGAGGGGCCAGGCCTCCCGGTGCAGGGCCTCCCACCCCAGACTGCGGGTGCCCCTGTTGGGAGCCTGGCCGGTGCCCACCTCGCTAGGTGCAGCCATGGCCCGTGTGGTGGCTGAGCAGGGCCAGGGCCTCCTGGAGCTGGGTTCTAATCCAACCACGGACACTGAGTACCATCTGTGGAAGTGGGGACAGTGACAGTCGCACCTCGTGGATGCCGTAGGGAGCGAGTATGCCCTTGTGTGAAAACCACCCAGCGTGTGGTGGCAGCGCCCGTGCTCCCCTGGGGAGGTGGCTGGGCACTCACTCAGGCAGGGCCTTGGGAGAGCTGGGACGGAGGTGCGGGTGGAAACTGCAGGGTCAGGACAGCTGGGCCTGGGGAGGGGCGGCGCCTTGCAGAGGGGACGCTTGGCCAGGGCTCCTTCAACAGCTGTGGAGACCTTGCCCAGGGGTCCTGGGATGCCCCCACGCATCTTGTGGCCTTTCCTGCATGTGACGCATCTGCTGTTTCAGGTGAGCAAAATCAGCCTGGTGGACCTGGCTGGGAGCGAGCGGGCCGACTCCACGGGAGCCAAGGGCACGCGCCTCAAGGTAGGGGCCAGGCCGCCATGCGGGGACCCGTGTCCACATTTGGCCTGCTCCAGAGTGGGTGGCAGGAGGGCTCTGTTGGGGACCCGGGGGCCTGGGCCACCCTGAGGGTGAGCCTGCATAGGGAGGGTGGGCATAGGCTGGGGTCTTGGGCTGCCAGCAGCCGAGGGCCATGCCCGGGGCACCAGCGCTGGGCACACAGGTCAGGGGTTTGGCGGGACGGTGTCCTCTTTCGGGCCCCAAGGACCTTGCGCCCAGAGGCCAGGTCTTCCCTGGGGAGATTGGGGCACCACCCAGGAAGCAGTGCCGGGGTCGGGAAGGAGTGTGTTTCCTCGACCCCTGCTGGCCTCAGCACCAGATGCTTGGGCAGGGGCCCCGGAAGCATTTCAGGGGGACACGGGATGATATCAGGGTTTGCATGGGGCTGAGGGCAACACTGGGGGACATGCTCCTGGCCAGAGGCTCCAGCTGGCTTTCTGCCAGGGCACCCCATGCCCAAGTGGCCCCAGAGATCAGCAGCTGCAGTGGTGGCCTCCACTCCACACCGCACAGGTCCACCCAGGGCATCCCTCCAGAGCAGGAGGTGCCACGGGTCCCCAGCATCCCAACCCCACTGTCTTTTCTGCCCGCAGGAGGGGGCCAACATCAACAAGTCGCTGACCACCCTGGGCAAGGTCATCTCCGCCCTGGCTGAAATGGTGAGTGGCCCGGCCCGGCTTCCATAGCCAGACCCCCAGAGGGTCTTCGGGGCCCCATCCTGCCCCTGTCACCCTCGTTTCCAGGCCCTGTGTCTGGGAGGTGGCCAGGTTCAAGGGAAAGCCCGGAGATGGCCGGAGTGTCACATGCTGGAGAAGGGGTAGGGGCTCTGGTTTCTCCCGGGACCCTCAGTTTCCCCGCCTGTAAAGTGGGGCTATGGCCACAGTTGGCCCTGTGCAGCAGACAGCCCAGGCCTGGGCCTGGGAAGGGCGGCCCTGGAGGGACCCTGCCTGGGGGAGCTGCTGTCGAGGAGACCACGGGGTGGTAGAGCCTGAGTCATGGCCAGGGCGAGGGAGCCGGGCCGCCTGCTCTTCCGCCCCCACAGCCCGTGCCAGCTTCGCTCCGGGCCTCAGCCTCTCTCTGTCTTTTCCTTTTCAGGACTCCGGACCCAACAAGGTAAGCGGCTTCCTTCAGCCCCGGGGCAGGTGCGGGAGGCTGGTGGCGGTGTCTGCCCTGCATTGGCGCCCTGTGGTGAAGGGCAGGGTGGGCAGTGAGTGCGCTGGGAGATGGGGGACGTGGGGGTGGATCCCGGGAAGGAAGAAAACGGGTGTGGGAGGCCCCGTGCGGTGTCTGTGTCTGCGTGGACGGAGGGCGTCTGGGGCGGCCTCACGGCAGGGCCTGGGGCAGGGGCCGCTGGGAGACACCGAGGTGGGAAAGGGTGGCCTGGGGGGCGTGGGGGCCCTGGGAGGAGCTGAAAGGGGCGCAGAGGAGCCCCTCGGATATGGAGAGGGCTGGGGAGCCCTGAGAGGAAGCGGGTGACAGGCGTGCTGGACTCTGAGCAGCCGTAGGCGTGACGGGGCCAGAGGGGGAGGCGGGCGCGTGTGGAGTCGGAGGTGCCGCGGAGCGCGCCACGTGTGAGGCTGCCTAGGGCGACGCTGGGGACTGTGTGAGGAACCGCGTGGGCAGCCGTGAAAGCGTTCGAGGGACCGGCAGGAACGGAGTGAGCCGGCGTGGGAATGCGTGAGACAGGGCGGGCGCCACCACGGGGATCCGCGAGGTGCTCACTGGGAAACGCACAGGGAACTCGGCGGTGGCTGTGTGGGGACAGAGAACTGGGTGAATTGTGAGGAGCTGTGTGGCCTGTGTGAGGAGTTCCAAGAGACTAAGAACACCTGGGGCTGCAGGAAGAACTGTGAGAAGGCGTGTGGCCTGAGTGGGGAACCCGAGTGGGAGCCAGGCGAGGAAACTCAGGGCCCCTGTGGGGAACTGCTGTGTGGGAACGGGAGAGGAAGCGTGTGGGAAACGGCATGGGACACCGCGTGGGACTGCGGGAGACGGAGGACCTGTGTGGGGAATTGTGTGTGGAGCGGAGTGAACTGTGAGGAGCGGTGATAACCGTGTGGAACTGTGAGAGAACGCTGGGGAATGGCGTGGGCGGCGTGGGGAGGAAGCGGAGAACGATCCGCTGTGCAGACTGTGCGGGACTGTGAGGAACTGTGTGTGTGTGTGTGTGGATCTGTGTGTGTGTGTGGAGCTGTGTGTGTGTGCGTGTGGATCTGTGTGTGTGTGTGTGTAGCTGTGTGTGTGGAGCTGTGTGGGGAGCTCTGTGTGTGTGTGTGTGGAGCTGTGTGTGTGGAGCTGTGTGTGTGTGTGCGTAGCTGTGTGTGTGGAGCTGTGTGTGTGGAGCTGTGTGTGTGTGTGTGGAGCTGTGTGTGGAGCTGTGTGTGTGTGTGTGGAGCTGTGTGTGTGTGTGTGTGTGTGTGTGTGGAGCTGTGTGTGTGGAGCTGTGTGGGGAGCCTGCAGAGAACTGTGTGTCCAACTCTGTCAGAAGCCGGAAGAACCTGTGTGAGGAGCAGAGGAATAAATGCCTCAGGAACCGTGGGGGGAACCCGAGGAACTCTGGGGGCCTGAGGGTAGCCGCGTGGGAACAGGAGCTGTGCGTGGTGCCGGGAGAGGACGTGTGTGCCACAGGGTGGGGAGCTGCGTGGAATCATGTGAGGGAACCGTGCAGAGCTCTCTGTGCAGCTACGGGAGAAGCTCTGCGGGAAAGTACGTGAGAAGCCGTGTGAGGAATTGCGTGGGGAACTGTGGGAGGATTTGTGAGAAACTGAATGTGACTGTGTGGAGAAGGCGGGGAAGCAGGCGGGAAGTGTGTGGGGAACCGCATGGGGGCTCGGTGGAGCTGGAGCTCCGCGTACTCTGAGCACCTGTGGAAATGGGAGCGGGAGTGTGTGGAGCGGTGTGGGGCCGCGTGGGAAGCGTGTGAGGGACGCTGAGGAGCCATGCAGCTGCTCGGGGCGCGGTGCTGGGCTGGGAGACACTGCGGGGAGCCAGGCGGGCGGCTGCGGGGAAAGGCGTGAGGAACCGTGTGAACGCTGCGTCAGGAATTCGGGGGATCTGTGGAAATGTGGAGGACACTGTGGGGAAGCGTGTGGGAACTCGGAGGAACTCGCGGGGGCCTGAGAGGAGCCACGTGAGCCCCCGTCTAAGGCATTGTGAGAGGATCTGCTTGAGAAACTGTTTGTGGAACTGTGAAACTGTGAAAGTGGGTGCAACGGGGCCGTGTGGACCCGTGTGGAATGCTGTGGAGAGCGGTGTGAGAAACGGAAGCACCGTGGGGCATGGGGAGGCCTGGGGGGAAACATGTGACAGCCTGTGTGTGGAGCCATGTGGGAAACTGAACAACTGGGAGGCAGTGCATGCGGCTGCGGGAGGAGCCGCAGAACCATGCGAGGAAGCGTGTGAGCCAGTGTGGGGAAGGGTGGGAACTGTGGGTAACTATGAGGAACTGAGTGTGGAACTGTGAGGAACTGAGTGAGGAAGTGAGTGTGGAACTGTGAGGAACTGAGTGTGGAACTGTGAGGAAGTGAGTGAGGAACTGTGAGGAACTGAGTGTGGAACTGTGAGGAAGTGAGTGAGGAACTGTGAGGAACTGAGTGTGGAACTGAGTGTGGAACTGTGAGGAACTGAGTGTGGAACTGAGTGTGGAACTGAGTGAGGAACTGAGTGAGGAACTGTGAGGAAGTGAGTGAGGAACTGAGTGTGGAACTGTGAGGAAGTGAGTGAGGAACTGAGTGTGGAACTGAGTGTGGAACTGTGAGGAACTGAGTGTGCAACTGAGTGTGGAACTGTGAGGAACTGAGTGTGGAACTGAGTGAGGAACTGAGTGTGGAACTGAGTGAGGAACTGAGTGAGGAACTGAGTGTGGAACTGAGTGTGGAACTGAGTGAGGGACTGAGTGTGGAACTGAGTGAGGAACTGAGTGTGGAACTGAGGGAGGAACTGAGTGAGGAACTGAGTGTGGAACTGAGGGAGGAACTGAGTGTGGAACTGAGTGAGGGACTGAGTGTGGAACTGAGTGTGGAACTGAGTGTGGAACTGAGTGAGGAACTGAGTGTGGAACTGAGTGTGGAACTGAGTGAGGAACTGAGTGTGGGACTGAGTGAGGGACTGAGTGTGGAACTGAGTGAGGAACTGAGTGTGGAACTGAGGGAGGAACTGAGTGTGGAACTGAGTGAGGGACTGAGTGTGGAACTGAGTGAGGGACTGAGTGTGGAACTGAGTGTGGAACTGAGTGTGGAACTGAGTGAGGAACTGAGTGTGGAACTGAGTGAGGAACTGAGTGAGGAACTGAGTGTGGAACTGAGGGAGGAACTGAGTGTGGAACTGAGTGAGGGACTGAGTGTGGAACTGAGTGTGGAACTGAGTGTGGAACTGAGTGAGGAACTGAGTGTGGAACTGAGTGAGGAACTGAGTGAGGAACTGAGTGAGGGACTGAGTGTGGAACTGAGTGAGGAACTGAGTGTGGAACTGAGGGAGGAACTGAGTGTGGAACTGAGTGAGGGACTGAGTGTGGAACTGAGTGTGGAACTGAGTGTGGAACTGAGTGAGGAACTGAGTGTGGAACTGAGTGAGGAACTGAGTGAGGAACTGAGTGAGGGACTGAGTGTGGAACTGAGTGTGGAACTGAGTGAGGAACTGAGTGAGGGACTGAGTGTGGAACTGTGAGGAACTGAGTGTGGAACTATGAGGAACTGAGTGTGGAACTGAGTGTGGAACTGTGAGGAACTGAGTGTGGAACTATGAGGAACTGAGTGTGGAACTGTGAGGAACTGAGTGTGGAACTGTGAGGAACTGAGTGTGGAACTGAGTGAGGAACTGAGTGTGGAACTGAGTGTGGAACTGAGGGAGGAACTGAGTGAGGAACTGAGTGTGGAACTGAGGGAGGAACTGAGTGTGGAACTGAGTGAGGGACTGAGTGTGGAACTGAGTGTGGAACTGAGTGTGGAACTGAGTGAGGAACTGAGTGTGGAACTGAGTGAGGGACTGAGTGAGGGACTGAGTGTGGAACTGTGAGGAACTGAGTGTGGAACTATGAGGAACTGAGTGTGGAACTGTGAGGAACTGAGTGTGGAACTATGAGGAACTGAGTGTGGAACTGTGAGGAACTGAGTGTGGAACTATGAGGAACTGAGTGTGGAACTGAGTGTGGAACTGTGAGGAACTGAGTGTGGAACTGTGAGGAACTGAGTGTGGAACTGAGTGTGGAACTGTGAGGAACTGAGTGTGGAACTGTGAGGAACTGAGTGTGGAACTGAGTGTGGAACTGTGAGGAACTGAGTGTGGAACTGAGTGTGGAACTGTGAGGAACTGAGTGTGGAACTGAGTGTGGAACTGTGAGGAACTGAGTGTGGAACTGTGAGGAACTGAGTGTGGAACTGAGTGTGGAACTGAGTGAGGAACTGAGTGAGGAACTGAGTGAGGAACTGAGTGTGGAACTGTGAGGAACTGAGTGTGGAACTGAGTGAGGAACTGAGTGAGGAACTGAGTGTGGAACTGTGAGGAACTGAGTGAGGAAGTGAGTGAGGAACTGAGTGTGGAACTGAGTGAGGAAGTGAGTGAGGAACTGAGTGTGGAACTGAGTGTGGAACTGAGTGAGGAACTGAGTGAGGAACTGAGTGAGGAACTGAGTGTGGAACTGTGAGGAACTGAGTGTGGAACTGAGTGAGGAACTGAGTGAGGAACTGAGTGAGGAACTGAGTGAGGAACTGAGTGTGGAACTGAGTGTGGAACTGAGTGAGGAAGTGAGTGAGGAAGTGAGTGAGGAACTGTGCGGAACTGGGTGGGAACAGTGAGGTGCTGTTGGGGAACCGTGAGGAGCCGTGTGGAGCGCTGTGTGTAGGAACGGGGTGCACACGGGCGAATGGCCTGAGGCACTGTGTGGAAAGTGTGTGTGCACCCGCACTGGGGATGGCGTGAAGGGTTGTGTGAGGAACCGTGTGAGGAAGTGTGTGAGCCATGGCGGGAGGAGCTGTTTGGGAAACGTGGGGAGCGGTGAGGAACCGTGTGTGGAACGGTGCGCAGAATCGTGAGGAAAGCTGTAGAGACGCGTGCGAGGGGTTGTCGGGGAGTGTGAGGAGCTGGATGGGAAGCTGCGGGGGCCTGCTGGGCGCCGCGTGGAGCTGTGGGAACCGGGAGGAAGTGTGTGGAAGGGGGTGGGGAGCTGTGTGGGGACGGGGGCCCGTGGGACAGTGCGAAGCCTGTGTGTGTGTGTGTGTGTGTGTGTGTGTGTGTGGAACGCTGTGCGGGAGCTGCCAGCGCCTGTTGAGAGCTCTGAGAAATGGAGGATGGCGTGAGGCCTCCCGTGGGGAGCCGTGTTGGGAAATGTTGGAGGAACGTGGGCAAGTTTCCCTGGAGCTGTGAGGAACCGTGAGAGCGAGTGTGTCAGGGACGGTGGGGACTGGCGTGTGGAGAATGGTGAGGAACGCCTGTGTAACGAGGCCCTATGTAGAGACCTAGGTGAGGATCGCGTGGAACCGTGTCAAGAACTCCACAGAGAACTGTGACACAATTGTGTGTGGAACTTGTGGGGAAACTCGATGAACGGTGTGACCGGCAGCCATCCCGCGGGTGGAGTCCGCATTCGAGTGACTGCCGTTTTCCTGAATGTATAAATAAAGGGGGGAGCAGGAGGAGCTGCGTGAAGAACCGTGTGGAGAAACGCGAGGAAGTGCGTGGGGAGCGGGAGGAACTGAGGAACTGTGTGGTGAGCTGCGAGCGGCCGCGTGGGAACCGTGCGGGGAACGGCGAGAGCTCCTTGAGGGACTGAGTGCTTGAGCGTGCGGGACGGAGATGTGGAAGCACCGCGTGGGAACCGCGTGACTGTCTGTGTGAGGGACTGGGAGGGAAAGCGCGAGGGACCCTGCGAGGGACAGTGACAGAGACTTTTGAAGGAGCCGAGCGAGAGAGTTTTCGAGGAACCGGTTGAGGAGCCAGGCCCAGAGCAGGGAGGCGAGGCCGGCAGGAGCCGGGCCCGTCTGAGGATCTGAGGTCCCTCCCGGCTTGTCAGGAGCTGCCTGGGGGAGCTTTAGTGGCAGCAGCGGGCAGGTTTTCAGTGGGGCTCACAGTGTCTGCTTTAGCCAAGGGTGGGTCCTCAGGCCATGTGCGCTGCGTGACGGATAGGTCGGGAGCAGGGTGGCCTGCTGCGGCAAGTCAGGATGGAAGGTCAGCGTTCCAGGCTTGGGATGGTGGAGGCTGGGGGGCCTAGACGGGAGAGCGGGGTGGTCCTGGGAGATGGCGGAGCACGACTGGACAGGGAGGCGGTGAGGGAGCAGGAAACCCAGGGGGCTGCCGGGCTCCTTGCTGAAGTGGCTGAATGGCTGGAGGACATTTATGTGGAAGCAAGGAATGTGACACATAGCAGAGAATTCACCCTCAGGAATTAAATAATCAAAAACCAAACTAGAGGCCGGCGCGGTGGCTCACGCCTGTAATCCCGGCACTTTGGGAGCCCGAGGTGGGTGGATCACGAGGTCAAGAGATCGAGACCATCCTGGCCAACATGGTGAAACCCTGTCTCTACTTTAAAAATACAAAAATTAGCCAGGCATGGTGGCACACGCCTGTAGTCCTAGCTACTCAGGAGGCTGAGGCATGAGAATCGCTTGAACCTGGGAGGCGGAGGTTGCAGTGAGCCGCGATCGTGCCACTGCACTCCAGCCTGGTGACAGAGGGAGACTCTGTCTCAAAAAACAAAAACAAAAACAAAACAAAAGAAAAACTAGAAATAGAGTAGAGTTAGTCCCTACCAAGTTTCCAAAGAAAAAGGAAAGCAGTCAGTTATGCTGCTGAGCTGCGAGATGGACACCCTGAAACCCTGCTCGCAGAGAAGCCAGTGCAGCATTCTGGACCCCCTTTGACCGGGAGTCTCAAGAGCTTTCAAATTTTATGTGCCTTGTGAGCTGGTGGAGCTTCTCCTGGGGTTGTCTTCAAGAACAATGATGTCTGCGTGTGCTCCCAGCCCTTGAGGTGGCATCTGCGTGCATGTCCTGGGGTGCAGGCTCCGGGGTCAGAGGCCTCATCTGCCGGCCCAGCAGGTGCTCTGGAAATGCTTCATAAGCCAATGCATACATGAACCAGTAGACATTGGAAATCACTGAAACCCACAGTTAGTGGGATCATTAAGTCAGTCACAGAGTGTCTGTCAGAAGCAATTCCTGGCAGCCATTATGTGCATGGAGTCCATATTTTAAAGAGCCAAAGAGGCAGCAAGAGCATGGAGGATGCTTCATTCTGAGGGGAGGGATGGGAGAACAGGCCGTTAGAGGAAAGCTTGTGAGCTGGCTTCTGCAGGACCATAGGGAGTTTGATGGGGGAGAGGGCAGGTGAACTCTGGGTGAAGGGGAGATTTAAGCTGGCAGGGAGGTAAGTGTGGCAGAGGCCATAGGGGCCTGGAGGGCCACATTTAGCTGTGGGGCCTTTTCCCTTGGGTCAGGAGTCGCTGATGGTGTTCGAGGAGGGGCCATGGACTCAGATGAGTCCTTCAGACAGAGTGGAGGGAGGACACACTTGCTGGTGACATCAGCACTCCTGGCCGGTGTTCAGCTGCGTGGCCCAGGGGTAGCAGGGATGGACGAGGGAGGAACCTGAAGGACATGCTAGCAAGTCCCTGACTGTGGCCTAGAGGAGGCCTCTGGGGTGGCGGCCTGGGGTCTGGGCAGGGAGAGGCCTGGGCAGCCTGAGAACGTGTCCAGCAGAGCGGGCCCCGCCCCTTGCCCAGCCTCCAGCTTTGAGGACCCACTTGGCAGGGCCTGCGCTGGCCCCTCCCTTTCGCTTCCTCTGCAGTGGGCTTGGGCTTGACCTTGAATGTTCCTCCCCCACAGAACAAGAAAAAGAAGAAGACAGATTTCATTCCGTACCGAGATTCCGTGTTGACCTGGCTCCTCCGGGAAAACCTGGGTGAGAACTTGTGGGTTTGCCTGTCCCCAGGGCTCTGATCCCACCCTGGGCTGTGCCCTTCTTCCCCACTGAGGGGGTGCCCAGTCGCCAGCAGGCCTCTCACCCTTTCTGGGCTGAGGCTGGGAGGTGAACCTGGAGGGTCCAGTCAGTTCATGGCTCTTCTGGAGGACCTGGGGCAACGGCCAGCAGTGGGTTAACGAAGCGAGTGTGGGAACCAGGACAGCCCAGGGGGTGGCACAGCACACACCTGCCTGTGTCAGTGGTCCTGGGTCAGGTGGGCTGTGACACCCAGGCCAAGTACTCATCCTTCTCTGGGCCTTGGTTTCCCCATCAGTCACGGGGACCTGGGACGCGATCTGGGAGCTCTGCTTGCTGGATTTTGAGGGGCTGCCATAAACCTCCTCTTCTCCGTCTGAGTTCTGAGCAGTGAGACTTAGATGGGGAGGTGGGAATTGAAACGCACCCGACGCTGATCCCGTCCATCCCGGAATAACCTCAGAGTCCTCCCCAACTGCATTTACAGCTGGAGAGGCTGATGCCCAGGGAGGTAAACTGAGTCTTGGGCTGACCTGGTGAACATAGATGACTGGGGGTCCCTGGCCTCCCTCAGCCGCATGGCTGAGGTGTGCAGAGCCCTGGCTGACCACCTCTGCACCCCACAACTAGCCATGCTTGCTCCCCAGCTCAGGTCAGTATTGCAGACTGCAGCAGGCCTGCGGATGGATGGGCCCCGCTGAGAGAGGAGGAGAGTGTGTTCCTTCACCTGAGATGTGGGCTGGGAAGGAGCCCCCTGCTCCAGGCACACCCAGGTTCAGCCCCAGGGCGGGGGCAGGGGAGTCCTCCCACGGAGGCTTTCCTGGGGCCCGTGTGGTATGTGCCCAGCCCTTCACACCATCTCTTCAGTCCCTATGGGGACCCACTGGGGACCCATGCCCTGGGGACATGGCCCTGAGGATACAGAGTTCCCTGGGGTCAAGCAGGCAAGATCATCTGTCCAGACTTGAAGCACCGCCAGGCAGCAGTCCTGAGGGCTGGCGTGGAGTCAGTGGTGATCTTTTCCGATGGCTGAGGTCACCTAGACAGGATTCCCTGAAGAGAAAGAACACAGTCTGTTCCTCATGCCACGCATTACGTGATGCTTTGATCCTACTAACCTGGGCCAGGAATCTGATGTTAAATACTGAGGAATATATTTCAAATGAAAATGATAGAAGTGCTTGAAAAAAATATTGAACAGAAATGGTATTTATTTTGGAGTAAATACTTTAAAACCCTCCACAACTTTCCTCTCTGCTTTGGGGAAAGGAAGGCCTGATGGTTGTAAAATGGCCCCAAATGTGAGAAAAACACAAGTAAAAGAGAAATAATAGCGGTGCCTGGTTCAGAGATGAAGGAGCAGCCAAGGAAGGCCAGGTCCTTGCTGTTGTCTGTGTTCATGGGGTGGGGGTGGGGGTGGGGGGGGTTAAGCCTGTGACTCAGTTTACCCCTCTGGGCCTCAGCCTCCCCATCTGTAAATGTAGGGGGAAGGGGGGAGCAGACATAGCCCTGGGGCCTAGATCCCCCTCTGGGCACAACCTGGTCTTCTTCCCACAGGCGGTAACTCAAGGACAGCTATGGTGGCAGCCCTGAGTCCTGCAGACATCAACTATGATGAGACCCTTAGCACGCTGAGGTGAGTTCTCCAGGGAGACAGGCTCTGCTTCCCGCTCCCTGGTCTTGGGGGATGGATCCTCTCGTGCTTGAATTAGGAAGCACCAGTGACCAGGGGCGACTCTTTGTGAGGGGTATACCCTGGACTCTGTGAGGCTGGAAGAGACTGTTCTGAGGCTCCTGGGCCTGCATGGGCCCTGTTCTATTCCCTCCATGGAGCCTTTGGGGGTGTGCTTTGGGGCTGCAGGCAGCCCAGGGCCCCGTGGCACCAGACTGGGAGAGCTGTGCCTGCTGGGCGAAGCAGTTTACACTCACCTGCTGGCCGGGGTAACCACTGGGGATTTTTAGATAGCAGAGGGGGCATAGGTGTGTCTTATGGGCAGGGTGGGCACCTGGGGTGGGGAGCCTGGGCCCCTAGCCGTGCTAGAGGCTGCTCGGTTGTTTGGGTCAGTGGTCTCTCCCTTCTTTTGACCGTGCACCACCAGTGCTTAAGAGAAACAAAGGGCGTGTGGCCCAATAGAGGTTCATGTACTAGCTGGAAACGTAGACATGTGCATCGGCTGGTACACGGTGTGAGCACAAGCCTATGCACACATAGATGTGCTCACATTTTCCCACTGGACTTTCTCCCTCTACCCTGGGACCACTGGGGGAGAGGACACCACCCTGTCCCTTCTCACCTGGGCCTCAGTTTCCCCAAGCGGGTGAGCTGGAACTGGGTGACCTCCCTTGTAAGTCTTCTCTGGCCTGTGGCCCCAAATGCCCTCCCCAGCGACTTGCCATGGGGGTGATTTCTCACTCTGTGCCAGGCTGTGCTGGCTCAGGTCCACCTTTGGCCTGGCCGCTGAGCCCAAAAGGCTGGGTCTTGGGCAGGGTTCTGGGCACCCTTGGGACCTGCCAGGTGTGGACCTGTCCCGAGCACAGCCCACAGCCCCCTCTGCCACCCAGGTATGCTGACCGGGCCAAGCAGATCCGCTGCAATGCTGTCATCAATGAGGACCCCAACAACAAGCTGATCCGCGAGCTGAAGGATGAGGTGACCCGGCTGCGGGACCTTCTGTACGCCCAGGGTCTTGGCGACATCACTGACAGTGAGTGCCTGCGCCAGCCTGTCCTGGACAGGGTTGTGGGGCCTCAGGCTCAGGGGCCTCGCAGGTCATCACATCCTCTCTCCTGGGGCCACCACTTTGCTGGCCGCACCCTGGGCTGTGGCAGCTCCACACCGCTCCCAGAGCCCCTCCGGGCCAAATCCCTGTCCCTGCTCCACGTTCCTGGGCAGAAATGCCTCTGGGTGGGAGGCCGGGCGGGGGCCCTGGACAAGGGCAAGTTTCCTGGCCTTGGCCTGGATGGTACCACATGGTTTGGGTTCAATGCTGATGCAAGTGGGCCAGAGACGGCTCCCCTGGAAGCCCCATAGGCAGGCTGTGGGTGCTGGGGTCACCGAGGTCCCCCGCGTTCTGGAGCTGAAGGCCTTCACCACCCTGCTTGTGGCCACACACCCACTGCTGGCCACCCTGGCCTGTGAAAGGCGTGCCTGACCCTCTGGAGACAAACCTGTTCTTCTGTTTCTCTGTCTCTCCCCCTCCCCCACGCTTCCCTCCCCCGTAGCCAACACTGTGCCTGGAGGACCCAAATGTGTGTATTCCCTTTGCTGCTCTCTGCATCTCTGCTTCCAGCCCCAGCCAGCATGAGGGCCTAGGGTGGCATGGTCAGGGAGGGGTGAACCCCAGGGTACCTGCTCTGCTTTCTTCTCCTTTTTGGGGGGCAGAAAGCACTGCTCTCCCTCAGCCACAGGGCCCTGCTCGTAGATGTGGGATTCTGTCTGCCTCTGAGCCCACACTCCTGGCTCCTTCCCACCCATATGGTCTACATGAGAAACCAAAGCAACGGGGGAGTCAGGGTGTCGCTGAGGCCTTCTCAGGCTAAACATGGCCGAGATCAGGTCCTCTGACCTCCTGTGCACCCAAAGGCCTGCGAAGGTCAGGATATTAGCACCAAAGGGCCAGGAGGGCTGGAGGGACTGTCCTGTCCCCAGCTCTTGGCTCAGGCCTCCATCTGCAATGCCATTTCTCCAGCTGACCTGACCCCCCACGCCCAGGCCCTCAACTCTGGAAATGCCAGAAGCTCAGCTTTCACAGCGGATGCTGCCAAATCCCGCCCAACCTTTGTGCCTCCTGGCCTCGGGCCTGGCTCCATGGGGCTCAGTGCCTCCCCGAGCTTGGCTGCAGGGCGCCCTCCACTTCCCCCACACCCCGTGTGGTCCCGTGCTTGCTGCTGCTCTGCTGTGTGTTCGCTTCCGCTAGGAGACCCCTGGCACCACCCACTTCAGAGATGTCACAGCCCCACCTCCCGGGCCTTAGGGACGCATGAGGCCTAGGCTGGTGGGTGAGCTCCTCGTGGTGGAGGGGAAGGGCCTCCCTCATGAGGGTCCCATGTTCACCTCCTCCAGGATGGTCTCTGGGCCAATTTCCATGCAGTGGGCTGAAGGTTAGCACAGCCCGGCCCCACAGCTCGGGGGTGTGTGGTGTCCCAGGCTGACGGTGGGTGTGAGGGGTGGGAGGACAAGCGTGGGGGTCTGCACGGGGCGCTGCTGGGTGACCACGCCAAGCCAGTGGACAGGGTGGGAAGATGCAGGGAGGACAGGCTCCCAGCCCTCAGGTGTGGGGGCTGCAGGGTGGCCTGGCAGTGGGGCCTGGAGTGCAGCTGTGGGAAAGCAAGAAGCCTGGCACAGGGGGTGCAGGGGAGCTTCAGAGTGCCTAGGTCTGTGCCATGCTGCTGCTGGGGAGGGCAGGCCTGGGGGGCAGGCGGGCAAGTGCCCGCCACTGCTGGCCCCGTCCCATCATAGGCAAGGGGTGGCAGGAAGGCCTTGCATGCGCTTGTCCTGGGCCTGGCAGGGCTGCTGTGCCTCGTTGATGGTTTCTGTTTCTTGCCTTCTCTGGGCCCCATCTCTTACTTTCTCCCATCTTCATCTTTTTTCTCTCCCTCCCTCTGTCTGTCTGCCCGCCCTACCCCTCCTCCCCATAGACGTGTCCGACCTTGAGAACAATAACCTTAACCGTGGCGGGACGGTGAATGAAGCCCCTGACCCTCTCTCCACAGTGACCAATGCCCTGGTGGGTATGAGCCCCTCATCCTCGCTCTCAGCCCTGTCCAGCCGCGCGGCCTCTGTGTCCAGCCTCCACGAGCGCATCTTGTTTGCCCCGGGCAGCGAGGAGGCCATTGAAAGACTGAAGGTGAGGGCACCACCTGGGGCTTCAGGGTGTCAGACTCTGGGAGTGGGGAGCTCGGAGGAGTTAGAGAGGCACCCTGCCCTCCTGGGTACAGCCCATCCTCATAGGGCCACTGTGGAGCATCAGCAGGAGCCTCTGGCGTGTGGCCACCCAGGTGCCCAGTGGTCTATCTCCAGACCACCCACAGCAACCAAGGCAGCCAGTTCACTTGGGGGTCCCCAGGCTGTGGGCTGCACAACACTCAGCTGCTGGGCAGGAAATGCCCCTGCAGGACCCTAGACCTGGGTGTCTGGATGGCCTGTGCCCCCACCCATGCCAAGCCTGGACAAGGGAAGCTCCAAGAATGAATGTCCAGGACTGAGACTTCCTGTCGAGTCTTTAATTGTGTGAGTGGGTGCTTGTTCAAGGAGCAGTGAGCTGGATGGCATCTGTGGGTGGAGAGGAGTCTCATCCCTCCCCACCCCGCAGCATCCCCTCCACTGGCGACAGCCCCAGGTCACAGCAGCTTCCTCCCTGGCGTCCTATAGAATTATACTCCCTGAGAAGGGCAGTGAGTGTGGTGCAGGTTCCTGAGCTCCCTCCAGGCCATCCTGTGTTCACACCTGCACACCTGCCTGGGAATAGTCACCACCTCCCACCACTCAAAGGCACAGTGTGCTCCCTGGTGCCCAGCAATGGGCCGGGATCATTTTAGGTTTCCAGACACATGCCCCTCAGTGAATGGCTGTGCAGGGGCAGGTGAGCCACGCGCCTGGAGACTGAGGGGCTGAGGGGAAAAGGCAGAGGCCCCACTGAGGCCGTTGTGAGGAAGGGGATGGGGGCGAGGTTGGGCCTGTGACCCTGGAGCAGAGAGCCCTTCTGGGGTGTTGGGGTCCCACTGGGCTGTGGGTGGGAAGAAAAAGGAGAGGCCAGGCTGATGTTGGGCAGTGTCGTCCATGTCCTGAAGAGGGCTGAGCACCTGGGCCTCTTGGCAGCAGCGAGGATGGCTGTGCTTTAGGAGCCGAGGCTCAGAATCTCCCAGGAGCATTTGCTTCTCTTTTCCTTCCAGATTTGTTTTGCGTTTTCTCCATTCTCCTGAGTGTGGCTAAGGGAAAGACAGACATTCTCTGAGCTTTACCTTGGTCTTCTGGATGCCTCGTTGCCTTGTCGGGCCCAGGAATATGGCGCTTGTGCTTTGCAGCTCCTTCTCCTGGCACCCGTGTCTCCATTGTCCTCTCCCTTGGCCCCAGCCCCGGCAGCTCACTGTGCTCTGCCTCAATCCCCAGGAAACAGAGAAGATCATAGCTGAGCTCAATGAGACCTGGGAGGAGAAGCTGCGGCGGACAGAAGCCATACGGATGGAGAGGTGTGCAGCGGGGAAACTGAGGCCCAGGGGGAGGGGTGCAGCCAGTAAGCCCGGAGCCTGGGCAGGATGAGCACTGAGCCCTGCCCTCCAGTGCTGGGCACCTGCACCATGGGGTGGCCACATCCCAGCCCAGGGCAAACCTGTTCCCTCATCCCCAATGACCCCCACCTTGTGTACTGCTGGCTGCTAGCCACCAAGGCCTGAGAGACCTGAGGCCTGATAGACCTGATCCCTGACCATGGTGCAGAGGGGCCGGTCCCATCAGCAGATGCCCTAACCCAGTGACCAGATGGGACACGCATGGGCACCACCCAGGCCACGGTGGCCACAGGCCTGCTGCCCCCATTGGTCAGCCAGGGCTGAGGCCAGTGCTGGAAGCCTTGTGGAGCTTGTGCTGACCTCAGCTCTGTTCCCCCAGGGAAGCCCTGCTGGCCGAGATGGGTGTGGCCATGAGGGAGGATGGCGGCACCTTGGGCGTATTCTCTCCCAAAAAGGTAGGAGCTATCTCAGTTCTGTGGTACTGCCCTCATCTGAACAGGACCAGGTGAGGTGCTGTCTCAGATAGAGCCAGAGGGGGCTCCTGGAAGTAGGGGAGCACGGTGGGGCTCTGGCCCAGGCACTGGGGCTGTGAAGCTCACCCATAGTCACACTTTGCTTTTTGTGGAGAATTCTGTCCCCACATTCTCATGGTGGGGCATGCTGGTGGCTTTGGGACATCAGATGGGTCTCTTAGTGGCCTGGAGTGTGGACTGGGCTCTCCAAGGTCAGAGCAAGGCTGAGAAGCCAACACCCAGGCTGGAGACTGAGACACGAGGGGTCTGGAGCTGCCCTGGAGCCTGTGCTGCTCACAGAGCTGGGTGCCAGCTGCCTTCTTGGAACTCAGCTAGAGTCAGGTCTGACTGTTCCAGTGGGGACCCCTCTTTTCCCACCAGGCCAGGCCTAAGGGGTCTTTCAGCTGGAGGCCCTCAAATGGCACAGAACCCCTGGGCAGCTGCTTCAGAGTGTATATGACTCCTGTGCCCCCATCTAGCAGCCCAGGTGGGGCATGGCACAGCAGCCCAGGTGGGGCATGACACACACACTTGGGAAAAAGTCTTTCTTGTGGTTCTAGTCCCCAAACCCCACACACCCACCCCAAAGATGGCCAGGACATGGGGACAGACACCTGTGTGTCCATAGCTTGGGAGGGGCTGGGCAGGGCTGTGCTCCAGGCCGCCGGCCCAGCACGCGCTGAGGTCCGGAGGCAGGAAGGGCCTGAGAAGAGCTGTAGGGAGATTCCAGTCCCAGGCAGGGCCGGGACAGGCAATGTCCTAATGGGGCTTCACTATACACGTCTTCTAGACAGGCCTTTGGTTTGGTCTGGAATGGATTGTTCCCTGCACTGTTTCAGACCCCATCCCCTTCCTGGAGGGATAGGGTGGAACTCCAGGGGTGCAGCTTTATTGGTTGCCCTGGGTCTGGGCACTGCCCAGAAGTGGGACCACTGGGGACCCCCTTCTTGAGAAGTTCAGTGTTCTTGGGAGTCACGAGACGTGCACAGGCCAGTGGGGTCCCAAGGCTGCAGCCCCTACTCAGCCCCAAAGCTGTGGGCACAGCCCCTCCTGGCTGGACATCTTCCCCACTCAGGGGGCAGGGACAGCTGGGGATGGTCTGTCCCCTTCGTCCAGTGACGAGGTCTCCACCTCTCTGCATGGGGGTGCCTCAGGTGGCTCATCAAGGATCCCTTCACAACTGCTTCACTCCCCAGACTCCAGGGCTGAGCCCTCCATGGTCAGTGTCCTGATCCTTCTTGGCTCTTGGCTCCCACTGGTGAACCCACGGTTTCTGGGCTGTCTGAGCTGGAATGGGGTCCTAGAACCCCATTTTACAGTCCAAAGCTGGGAACCCAGGACCCCATGGGACAAAGCCTGTGGTCTGCACATCTGGGGGCTCACCCCAGCCTCAGAGGGCCCCAGGGCCCCCACATGCTGAGAGCTGGGGCTGTCTGCCCTTCTGGAAGCTCAGCTTCTGCTGCAGTGCTGGGGCTGCTGTGCCAGGCTTGGGTGTATGCGGGTGGTCGGGTCCCACCAGCCTGCTGCTGTTGGTGGGCTGGGCCTTCGGCTTGAGCTTTCTGTGTTCCTCATTTTCCTGGCTTGGAGTGACTAGCCTGGTGGCACCAGCCAAGTGCGGGGGCAGGGACCCTGGTGGTAGTCTGGTGCCTGGAGAGAGGTCGGAGGGGGGTGTGGCCAGCATCGGGCTCCTGCCCCTCTGCAAGAGAGATGATCCTCCTGTCTCCCTGCAGACACCACACCTCGTCAACCTGAACGAGGACCCGCTGATGTCTGAGTGCCTGCTCTACTACATCAAGGATGGGATCACCAGGTGAGAGGGGACCTGGCAGCCACTCCAGCCTGGCCAGGCCCTGGGATCTGGCAGGGGAAGGCTGGACTCCCCATTCCTGCTTCTGCAGAGGGGCCACTGAGTTTGGACTTCCCCAGCGACCCCACTGATGTCTGCGCTGGGTGTTTCCCAAACAATCCTGGTTGGGCGTCCCTGGAGGCCAGTGGGTGGCGTCCTGGGTGTATTGGGTCCCGGCTGCCGTGCTGATGGTGCCCCCACCCTGCAGAGTGGGCAGGGAGGATGGCGAGAGGCGGCAGGACATCGTTCTGAGTGGGCACTTCATCAAGGAGGAGCACTGCGTCTTCCGGAGCGACTCCAGGGGAGGCAGCGAAGGTATCACCAACCTACCGTCCCCACCCGCACCCATGCCCCTGTGCCGTGATGATCAGGCCTGAATGAGGTCACCCTCTCCCAGCTTACCCAGCACTAAGTGGGTCGCAAGTCATACTTCTAGGCAGGACGTGTGTGTGTGTGTGTGTGTGTGTGCGTGTGTGTGAGAGAGAGAGAGAGAGAGAGAGAGAGAGATTTGGAGAGAGAGAGAGATATTTGGGGCCAGCCTTAAAAACAACTTCCATTAGGTTGGTGCTTGGGAAAATGCCTGGTACTTTCTGTGGCCAGGGGTGGCTGCTGCCTTAGGGAGCTGAGCCTCCTTGAGGGCTGGAGGTGGGGGCACAGGTGGGCTGCTGGCCGGGAAGCGTGTTGGGGCCCAGGGTGGAGGATGTTCATGGCGGGAGGACAGTGAGCCATGAGGATTGAGCCCAGATCTAGGGTGGAAAACTATTTCCAGACCTTGGTTTCCTGTTGGCTGTGGGCGGCCATCTGTCCGTTTCCCCTGCCTGCCCAGTGGTCTCCCTCCTGGAGATGACGTGGGGCTGTCCCCATTGCCTGGTGCTGCCCAACTTGGGGATGGGCCTGCGGTGTCAGTGTGCCGTCACATGGCCCACAGCCCAGGCTAAGGGCATCTCCCGGCAGCATCCAGCCAGCCTCTGGCCTGCAGACCTGTGACTGACACCCACTGTCCAACTTGGCCACCTCAGGATGATGGCCCTAAGTGGTGCTGGGACGATTGGCTCTCCTGGAATTCTCTGACTGCAAAGCCCTGCCTACCCTCTCCTGTGGGACGGCCCAGGCCCCATTAGCTGGTGTTTTTATCCTTGTCCACCTGGGGAGCTGGACAGGGCCCTGGGTGATTCGGCCCAGCACAGCCTCTTGGCTTCAACGTGGGCACATGCATCCTCCTTCTGGGGATCACTTTCTTCCTCTGTTAAGTGGGGTGAGACCCCTAAGCTCCTCTGAGGCCCAAATGAGTGTTGCCAATGGTCACGGCCTGTGTAGCAGGGAAAAGAGAGGCGAGAGGCCTGGAAGAGGCCATGCCCGGGGGCCAGGTAAGCTGAGCTGCTGTAGGTGACAGCCCCTCATAGTCCTCCTCTCTGCCCCTCCCACCTTTCCTGTAGCTGTGGTGACCTTGGAGCCCTGTGAGGGGGCAGACACCTACGTCAATGGCAAGAAAGTCACAGAGCCCAGCATCCTGCGGTCAGGTATGGCTGGGGACTCCAGGGGCCAGTCAGGTAGGCAGAGGCATGAGGCGAGGCCTCTGTTCCCACGTCCAAGCCACCGCCTCCTGTGCACTGTGTGGGACGGCAGCTCTTAAGGGCCGCTGGGCAGGTAGGGGAGGGGGCTGCGGGTACCCAAGCAGCTCATGTGCCTCCCCAGTCCCCCAACTCCAGGAACACAGCACTACAGGCCCCATTCACACAACACAGGGGCCCTGAGACACTGAGTCCGTGCTGTGGGCTGAGTGAGGAGCCAGGGTGTGCCTGCCTAGGAAGAAGCTCCTGCCTCCTGGCCCAGGACTCTGCCCTGTCGGGCTGGTCTGGGGGATACAGGGCTGTGGACAGGTGCTTCCCAGAGCTGAGGTGTTGTGGAGCTCAGTGGGGTGGGCTGCTCCAGTCTCTGAATGCAGCACCCCGGGTGGGGTTGGGCTCTGTTCCCAGACACTGCAGTGTCTGTGATGTTCAAACACGTGCAGGCACATGTGGCATAAAGTCCCTTCTTTAGAGAAGTCAGACAGGGGGCCCTCCTGAGTGGTGTGTGACTATTGCCCACGCAGTTAGGGTTCTGCCAGAGAAACAGCAGCAGCCTGACACACAGACATGGCTGTAGACATGTACCGAGATGTAGTGAGATAACGTACAACCATGTCTAGGTATAAAGAGATTTATTTCAAGGAATTGGCTTATCAGATGGCGGGGCTGGTCAGCGAAGTTTGAAATCCATGGGCAGGTGGCAGTCTGGGAACTCGGGGCAGGCTGGGAACTCAGGGCAGGGTGGGAACTTGGTGGGAGTGGACTCCATCCGCTGGGTTTCTTCTTCCTCAGAGGAAGCCCCAGTTTGCTCTTAGGTCTTCACCTGCTTGGATGAGGCCCACCCCACCGTTGGGGGCCTCCTTGATTTCCATCAGCTGATTGCAGGTGTGGAGCACATGTGCAGAAACCTCCACACAACACCCAGGGAGGGTGTGGCTGAATCATTGGGTGCTGTGGCCTGGCCAGGCTGACATAAAAGTGACCATTGGCTTGGAACAGGGGAGACCCTTTCCTAACCCTGTCTTAGGGGAAAGCAGAGGGGGTGAGGAGGGGCAGGTGACACCCAGTGGCCCCACTTCTAGCCCATCTGCCAACCCGCGAAGGCTTTCGGAGGAGTCTTCGGGACTCAGGAGTCCTGCCTGTGGGGTCGCTGGGCAGGAGGGCAGGACACACTGAATGTCCTGAATTCGTGGGGTGGCCTTGTCATGGGGAGTCGGTGTGGCTAAGCCTGGGCGACAGCTGGTCAGACGGACAGAGAGACAGCTGTGCCCATTCTCCCTGCTTGTTTTGGGGTTGGCCCTGGTGCCTGTGGGGCTCAGGGCAGGGCCTAGGCTAAGAGAGGCCTTAGCTTGGGGTTTCCCTCCCAGTGTCCGAGGTGGGCTGCATACGGCCTGTGGACAGGGAGGACAGAGGAAGTGGCCAGCTGAGAGCAGCCAGCAAGGAGGTGCTGAGGGGGGACAGACCTGCAGGCACGGGCCACCTGGGTGGGAGGCAGGGCAGAGCCGGCTCTATGGGGCCCCAAGACAGACCTGCAGCTACTAGGGAAAGTCAGAGGGAAACTAGGCCATCCAAAGAGAGCCCCTGCAGGCAGGACTGTCCCAAGACAGTGAGTGCTGCCCTGGAGGGCCCTGCAGATGGGGCAGCCCTGAGGGGGGTCCAGCCGGGTGCTGGGGTGGGAGGGGCTGGACTGATGCCCATGCCTCGGTGGCCCTGATGCTGAGGCTCTGCAGCCACCTGTGCCTGCTAGTTGCCATCCCTGCTTCCTTCTTGTGGTCTCTGGACTCCGGACCCTGGACCCCAGCCCTGGGCACAGGGGACCTGCCCCAGCCCTGCTTCCAGTCTAGTGGGGGAGACAGATGGAAGGGAAGGGTCCTGCGCCCTGCAGCAGTGCTCTGTGGAGGGCCCAAGTCCAGCTCTGGGGGCACCGGCCCCAGACGGGATGTGAGAGGGAGGGTCCTGGCTCCCATGTGTGCACGGGGGCTTGGAGGCAGGAGGCAAGTACAAGGCTGGCCTGGGGAGGGGCGGGGACACTGGAGCACAGCAGAGGCCCCAGATCTGTGGTTTGCAAATGTCACTGGATGCTGAGTGGAGAGTGGCCAAGGGTGGATTTATGGGGAGAGTGAGGAGACACATTCAGGTCCCAGCGAGGGCTGAAGAAGGAATGGCTGGGAGCTGGGGATGGTGGGGTGCCTGCACCCGTTCCCCTTTCTCCTCATGCCTCCCCGCTTGAGACCATCAGGGACCTGAAGATCCCCATCCCCCAAGGCCACCTGTCCCTCTGTCCCCCAGGAAACCGCATCATCATGGGTAAGAGCCATGTGTTCCGGTTCAACCACCCCGAGCAGGCCCGGCAGGAGCGTGAGCGCACGCCCTGTGCGGAGACCCCAGCTGAGCCTGTGGACTGGGCCTTCGCCCAGCGTGAGCTGCTGGAGAAGCAGGGCATCGACATGAAGCAGGAGATGGAGCAGAGGTGAGGCGGAGGCCACCCCCATCTGCCTGCTGCCCCTCCTGCCCTCCTGTGCTCACCCCAATGCCTCCTTGCAGGCTCCAGGAACTGGAGGACCAGTACCGCCGCGAGCGGGAGGAGGCCACCTACCTGCTGGAGCAGCAGCGGCTGGTGAGTGACGTGGCCCCGCCCTCCCTGCCCAGCCCCCACCCACACCAGGGGACCCCTGTCCTCCCACGCCCCCACTCCCTGCTTGCCTGGCCCCATCTCTTGCATCTAAACAGTGGGATGTGGTGAGGCCCACTATCTAGGCGCAGTGCGAGAGGCCCAGGCAGGTAGGGCCGTAGTGGAGTCACAGGCCTTGCTTTCTGCAGGACTATGAGAGCAAGCTGGAGGCTCTGCAGAAGCAGATGGACTCCAGGTACTACCCGGAGGTGAACGAGGAGGAGGAGGAGCCCGAGGATGAAGGTGAGGGGTCACCGGGCCGGCACCTGCTGCGTCAGGAGGGTCTCAGCATGGAGGTGGGCAGCCCTGGGCCTCTCCCTGGAGGTCACTGGTCAGCACTTTTGCCCTGGGGTCTGGACCTGTCTCTTTAGGGAAAGACCTCCTTGCCCTGGGAAGCACCGTGGAAGCAGCAATCCGGGAGGGGGGATACTGTGCCACAGCTGGCAAGCAGCTCTGCACACTCACGCACTGGCGTGTGTACACACATGCACACATTCACGTGCACACATGTACACACGTGCACACACATGCTGCCTCTGACAGGAGTGGCTGGATGATGATGGGGAATGGGGCTGGTAGGGGCTCACCATGCTCATATGCGTCCACTCTTCCCATCCTGCTGACCACACGGCTCATGGGGCCCCCGAGGAAGAGTCCACTGTGCACATCACCTCAGGATTCCCTCAGTGAGCATGTGCTCCGGGGGCCAACCCAGCTGACCTCCCACAGCTGTGGGCAGAGGTGGCCCACATGCAGGTGGGGAGGGGTTTGCGCCCATCTCAGCCTCTGGCCAGGTGGTCTGCAGCTTTGTGCTGGCGTGACCTTGGCCTCTTCCCCTGTTTGGCCTCATTTACCCAGCGAAGCTCCCTCCCACTGCAAAGCTCAGGCGTGCCGGATTGGGGGCAGCCAAAGGTGTGTAGTGCTGTGTTGGGAGGAGGGGTGGGGCCTCAGCACAAGGACAAGTCCCTCCTTGTGTCCCTGCTTGTCCTTCTCTCAAGGGCCCAGTGGACAGACAGGGCATGGGTCGGGGAGAGAGTGTATGGGCCAGGGCCACCTGGGAGCACCTGGCCTGCCCTCCTGCCTCCTCTCCTGTGGGTCCTGCTCCCCACTGCTGGCCCCAGATGGTGTGTGGCTGTCATTGACGGTGTTGCTCCCCCAGCCACTCTGATCTTCAGCCTGACTCACAAGGCTGCTCGTGGCGGCCTCTCCTTTGGGGCACGCAGAGCTTTTCATGTTGCCCACTGTGACAGAGCTCTCTGCCGGTTTCTTCTTTCTGTGTACCCAAATAGTTAGTGTGAAACGGGCGGGGGGGGGGGGGGCGGGGGCAAGCACAGAGCTCTCCCAGCCCAGACCCAGAGTGAGAGGAAGCCTGGGGAGAGAGGGGCCTGTCCACCTCTGGCCTCAGTGACCACAGGGGGAGTAACCTTCCAGCCTTCCATCTTGTTACCTGATAACCACCCGGCCGTGATGTACACAGAGCACAGGGTCAGCTTAGGCAGCCCCATGGAGTGGCCGACCAGCCTGACCTTCCAGAGGGCGGGGCATGGTGGGCAGGGTCATGGCCTTCCTGCGATGACCACGTGTGACCTCTCCCCACAGTCCAGTGGACAGAGCGGGAGTGTGAGCTGGCGCTCTGGGCCTTCCGGAAGTGGAAGTGGTACCAGTTCACGTCTCTGCGGGACCTGCTGTGGGGCAACGCCATCTTCCTCAAGGAGGCCAATGCCATCAGCGTGGAGCTGAAAAAGAAGGTGGGCTGCCCACTGGCTGTACCGTTTCCTGTTGGAGAGAGTGTGTCACCTCACTCATGACGGGGACAGCTACTTGGGACTCAGCACTTGGCTCTCTGCCGGCCCCGGGGGTGGCGTAGCAGCCCTGCCTGACCTGGCCCCCCAGAAGGGTGGGCAGTGAGGGAGCCCAGACCTGGCCAGGTGGGACTTGGCTGCTCACGGGAGACGGCGGCCGGGTGGGCAGGCAGGAAGTAGATGGTCCCCCCTGGCGGCTGTCTGAAAGGTTCCAGTGAACCATTGTGGGGCAGGCAGCTGAAATCTCCAGAAGGTGGGAAGGAAGCCTTTTTGGGGACCTGGCACCCTGTCCCCCAAGGAGCTGACGAGTGCTCATCTTCCCCCGTCACAGGTACAATTCCAGTTTGTCCTCCTGACGGACACACTCTACTCCCCTCTGCCACCCGACCTGCTGCCCCCAGAGGCCGCCAAAGACCGAGAGACGCGGCCCTTCCCCCGCACCATTGTGGCCGTGGAGGTCCAGGACCAGAAGAATGGGGCCACCCACTACTGGACGCTGGAGAAGCTCAGGTGGGCCTGGAGGGCCGCTGGGTGGATGGTGGGAGGGTCCTCCTGGGCAGGGCTGAAGCCACAGGAGCGGTGGGAGGCACAGGCTTCACAGCGAGTACCTGCAGACACCGCTGTTCCTCCTGTTCCAATTATTTTAAAATCAGAAGAAAAACGTGAATAGAATCCAGCCTTGTAGAATCCTCATTCTCTTTCTACCAATGCAGCAATCATACATAAAAATAGATTTGGGCATTTTCTTTCGGAGGAAAGGACAGATGAGGGGAATGCTCCCTAGGCCCACAGGGGTCAGGACGGTGCAGTGGAGGGGAGGGCAGGCTGTGGCACCGACAGAACAGGCTGGCGGAGCGCCCAGAGCGGGTACAGCAGGGCCTGAAGGGTGGCTCCCCAGAGGGACTGGGAGAGGTGGTGGGGGGTGGAAGGAATGCCCCCTTGCTCCTCCATTCAGGAAGCTGCCGGGAGGTGGATCCCTTAGCTGAGCCCAGTGGAAGGTGGAGGAGGAGCTGAGGTGGGGGTGGTGAGGAGGAAGCCTGGGTTGTGCCCCTCTGTGCCCAACGTGAGCTCGTGTCCTTCCTAAAGCTCGGCCTCTGCTGTCCCCACATGCTCACGCTGATTTGTCTTGAGCCTTAATTTTTTTTTTTTCTTTAAGAGGCAGTGCCTTGCTCTGTTGCTCAGGCTAGAGTGCAGTGGTGTGATCACGACTCGCTGCAGCTCGAACTCCTGGGCTCAAGTGATTGTTCCACCTCAGCCTCCCAAGTAGCTGGGACCACAGGAATGGAGTGCACTATGACACCCAGCTAATTTTTGAATTTTTTTTGTGGTAGAGATGAGGTCTCGCTGTGTTGCACAGGCTGATCTCTAACTTCTGGCCTCAGCCAATCCTTGCACCCTGGCCTCCCAAAGTACTAGCATTATAGGTGCAAGCCACTGCACCCAGCCAGGCCTTAAGTTATGGGGGTGACTGAGTCACCATGTGAGGTCAGCGCCATCAGTGGAGGAGTTGAATGTCACTCACAGGCCCCTGGGAAGCAGAGCATGGCACGCCCTGCCCTGCAGGGCTACAGGGGGAGGCACCAGGGCCCATCAGGAGGCAGAGAGGAGTAGGAGTAGGGGAAGGCCCAGGCCACAGCCTGGGGTTGTGGGAAAGGCCAGGCAGGGCAGGGAGACAGCTTAGGCTTGGCTAGTTTGAGTAATTCTGCAGGGCTCTGGGGCACAGGGCTGTCCCTAGTTGTCTGGTACCTTGTCCTGGGTGATTTAGGCCAGGGGGAATATTGGCCTGGTGTGTGAAAAAGTTAGAGAAAGGAGGTGGCTGGGGTACAGACTCGGGATTGGTTGGTTTGTGTAGGAAAGGCAGGGGTGATGGCAAGTTGCCGACTGTCTTTAGGAATTATCAGGACCTGGGCAGCCCTCCCCAGCCTGCAGTGCCCCCCAAGGAAGTCAAAACATCACAAGATACAGAAAATAAAAATATGATTAATGCATTCATACACACATACACATTCATGCAAACACACACACACACACTCATAAGCATTCATGAAGACGTGCACATATACACAGCGTACACTCCCACACTCACGCTCCTCACTCTTCTGCCCTGTTCTCCCAGGTTACGTGGCTTGGAAGGACGGACAGCCACTGTTGATGTGGTTTCTCTTATACCTGAGATCTAGGGGCACAATGATTGCTTTTCCTTTCTCCTACATTAAGTTTTTCTTGGGAATAATAATTTGTAGGCTATTTTCTCTGTCTTCTGTGTCCCTAACCCCCAGTTTGCCCTTTATTCCTTGAGCTCTTGGGCCTCTGTGGCCTGATCCCCGTTTCTGAGCTTCACTTGGGTTCTCTTCCCACCTCTCCGCCAGCTTTCCAGCAGCCCAGTGCCGCCAGCCCCTCTAGCCCCTCACTGCTTGTTCCCCAGCCCACCCGCTGGAGGGAGTTTGGGAGGAGCTGTTGGTGACCTTGCGTGCTGAGCTGAGTACGTTACCTGTGACTGACCAGCTCTAAGGGTCACAGAGGGGGTCTGTCTAGCAAGCCCCCTGGACCTTGATGACCCTGAGCTGGATGTGGTGGCCAGAGCTAGGCTGAGCCCACTGTCCCCAGGAGATAAGGGTGTGCAGTGCCAGCTGCTGAGCGCTGGGCCTGGGTCCACATTGACCCCTGCCGTCCCTGCAGGCAGCGTCTGGACCTGATGCGGGAGATGTACGACCGCGCTGCAGAGGTGCCCTCCAGTGTCATCGAGGACTGTGACAATGTGGTGACCGGCGGAGACCCCTTCTATGACCGCTTCCCCTGGTTCCGGCTGGTGGGCAGGTGGGTGCCTCCTCCCTTCCTTGGCAGAGAGAGAGATTGAGAGAGAGAGATGGCAGCGGGGGTAGGAGTGGGCCCTGGCCTGATACAAGGAGCGGCCCTGACAAGTGCTTTTCCAGCCCCATATTCCCAGCCCTGTCCTCCCTGGCCTGAGGTTCCTCCCAGCCATTCCTCTCCACACACCACAGGGCCCGTTATTTCAGGGGACGTGGGATGGGGTCTTGGCACTGCCACCCAAACCCACTGCAGGGCTGTAGCCGCCAGAACCCATGGGTCCATGTGTATGAATATGTGAGGCTCCCAAGCAAACTTTCCGGGTCACCTGTTGGTCCTGAGGGTGGGAACATGGAGGCAGGGCTGTGTCACCTGAGCCTTACAAATGGCTGCCTCCTTTCCTGGTCTCCCAGTCTGGGGTCTGCACCCAGCCCCCTTCACCCCATGGGACCGTGGTATTCTGAGGCCTCAACGTGGCCAAACTCTTGAGGTCCTCATATGGCCTCAGCCACTCCCAGCCGAGACCCCTGTTCTCAGTCCCACCTGCAGGTGTCCTCCGGAACCTTCCGGAACCTTCCTGCTGGCCATTCATGTGATTTCTTTCCAAGCCTGGGGGCACAGTTTTGGTTCTCTCATCTTTTAAAGCAGCATTCTCGATGGTCTGTGTGTTTGGTTTTGGTTTTAAACAGAAGCCCCCCAGCCCCGGCCCCGGCCCTGGCCCCTGTTTGTCCCTGCGAGTCGCTGGTGTTAACTTCTCTCTGTCTTGTCGCACTAACCTCAGTTCAGCCATCTCTGGCTGCAACAGCTACCCTCTTCTCAACACATGCATGAGCGAGCGCATGGCTGCTCTCACCCCCTCCCCCACCTTCTCGAGCCCCGACTCCGACGCCACCGAGCCTGCCGAGGAGCAGAGCGTGGGGGAGGAGGAGGAGGAGGAGGAGGAGGAGGAGGAGGAGGACCTGGAGGACGACGTCTTTCCGGAGCACGCGCTGTGCGACGGCCGGGACCCGTTTTACGACCGGCCCCCCCTGTTCAGTTTAGTAGGAAGGTTGGTGAGGTCGAGGAGAGCATGCTGGGGAGGACCCAGCTCTTTTGCACAGGAGCACTGCTGCGGGCACAGAGGAACCGCTGGGGCCTGGCCCGGGCCCTCCCAGGGCAGGCGAGGCAGGTGGAGGGGCTGGCCTCCTGAGGAGAGCACCTGAGGGCCCCCGGGCCCTGCATCCTTGCAGTGGGGCTGCTCACCCATCCTGGAGACGGTCGCTTTGGGCCGGCAGGGAAGAGTCTGGGTTCCAGGTACAGAAGAGGTAGCGCACCCCGGAGCTTGCAGCTGTGGCCCCAGGCAGGTGGGACTATTTCTGCAGAGAGGCCGTAGGAACCCCGGAGTGGCTCAGGCACCCAATGGCCGAGTTCCTCCCTGAAAGTCCCAGTGCAGGGCCCGAGGGGCATTTGATAGGTGAGGGCCAGCCGCCCCCAAGCAGGATGCCCGTCCTGTCATTCTCCTGGGAATCAACACTGTCCTAGCGGAGGCAGCCTCACCCCAGCTCAGCTGTCATCCAGAAGAGACAGAGGCTCCCGGCTGCTCTCAGTGCTCTCCACTCTCTGTGGGGAAAGGAGCTGAACTCAGAGGCAGCCATCCTGAGGCCACTTTTAGGAGTGGGAGGCAGCTGCTAACCCTCCCACCTCCCTCTGAAGTGATGGGGCCTGGGCAAAACATGCCTGTCTAAAGGTGAGGACTACTCCATCCCTCCTGACCTCCTCGGTTGTCATGGCCAGAGATGGGGGCATGTGGCCCAATGCCCTCATGGAATGTGCCCTTTGCAGAGAGAAGCTGGTTATCACGTTGCCCAAATGGATGAGAAACCACGGTTGGGAGACAGAATGGAGGCTGGGGAAGCCCAGACCCAGGGAGCAGGCGTCCCACCCTGCTGGCAGATTTGGCAAATCCAGCTGCCTTTCTGTTATCATGGAAGGGAAGTCAGGTGAAGGAAAGATCTAGAAACCTGGCTGTAGTAGTCAGAAGGTCAGCTCAGGAAACAGCTGAATTTATATATTTTACATATATGAATGTCATAAGATAATTCTTAATAGCAACCTTTTTTTGGCGATTAAGATTGCTTCCCTGGGCTAGGCCAGTGGAAGTTTTCAAAAGTCTGGAGCTTGGAGCAGCAGTGCTGACAGTTGAAGGCTAAGGGTGGCCCCAGATCGCAGGGTTTACACGGGCTTTACTCTGTCCTTGGGTGGAGATGGTGGAAGGAAAGCCTCACCCTCCCTCTTGGAAGACAGCAGGTCCTCATGGGCAGGTGCCATGGATTTATTCTGATTAATTTTCCATGAGTGTTACTAGGCTGTGAGGTGAGATAAGCTGGCCTACCAGATAAAAACCTGTGGCACTCTCCCTCCGAGATGCTCTGGGCCTGTACTTCCCACTCTGCAGGGCCCAAGAGGGAGCAGTGGACCCCAAGGCCAGTTCCATGCAGGCCTCTCTCAGAAAGCCCCGGGCCGTAGGGCCAGGCCCCCTGCACCTCCTGGGCCCCAGGAGTGGCTCCGGGTGTCAGGTAGGTGAGGGATCAGGACGCACAGGGGGATGAGGACATCAGGAGAAGTGGGGTGGGGCTCTCGCAGTCTCAGCCAGAAAGAGCTGGGTCCTTCCAACATTTTTTTCCCCTTTTGTGGATTTGAGATTTTACAAAACTACCAAACCAAACAAAAGTCATCAAAGAGAGACCTGGCCCCCATATTGCGGGGTGGTCTGTGAAGGGCTTCATTCGGAATCATCTTGATCTTTTTGGTTTGGCAAGAATTGGCTTCTCCCATGCAGCAGCTGTGCAGGCCCGGCCCTGGGAAGGCCCCTCGTTGATTTTCCTTTAACCTTCTGGTAGCTGCTGGCTCTCTCTCCAAAGCTTCAGCGAAATTGGGGCACCCACTCTTGTCCCCTCTGGAAAGGCTTCCCTGGGTCCCAGCATGCGTCTTTGCACCTCACCAATCTGTGGTTAGCGCCTGCCTCCTCCCTCCCTCCCGCCACACTCAGCCCTCGCTCTGTCTGCCTCTGCTGCTGCCTCTCTCGGGCTGGGTTTCAGTCTGCTTCAAGGTACCCTGGCCTCTGCGGAAGGCCCATCCAGCACTGGCCTCCTGTGTTCTGCACTGGGGCTCCTCACCCAAGGCCAGGGTCAGCCCCCAGGGGCCTCTGCCTCTGGCGGTCTGGGGCACCAGGTGACTTGGGGAGGCAGGTGGGTTGGTGACCACTGCCCATATTCCAACAGGAGTGGGCCTGGGGCTCTGATTTCCCCTGGCATAGGAGGGGTAGGAAACACGGGAAGGGTGGGTGGGCACAGGAGCTGCAGAGAGAGCAGGGCGAGAGGCTGACTGCCTGGGATAAGGGTCCCTGGGAGGGGAGCAGGGCTGGGGAGGGAGCGCAGGTGTCTAGGGCTGGGTCGATAAACGTTGCTCCAGCTCGAGGGCTTCACTCTGGGTCAGCTCTGTGCCCTCTGGACTGGCAAGGCCACGCCACTCCCTTGGGTCCCACATGGTGCTCTTGGTGGGCTGGGGCCCCTCTGTCTTGGTATTTGTAGCATGGCTGCGGATGGCGTCTCTCGGCCCGAGATCCTGAGAGCCACTCTGTGCATTGGGTGTGTCTGTGGCTGGTAGGGACAGGCTGGGCTACGTTCTGGTTCCCAACTGATGTGAGGTTATTTCTGACACCTAGAGGGCAGGTGGGGGGCATGGCCTTCCCAGCATGGGAGACCTGCAGCCCTGGAGGGTGTCTCTACTGGGCAGAGACGCCAGGCTCCAAGATGCCAGGCACCAGTGCTCTGCCCCATCACCTCACACTTCGGGTGCATTGGTTGGCATGGGCTCTTCGCAGAGTGGAGGGGCACCTTCCGGGCCCAGCTCACAGCTCTCTTGAGGCTGGTGCTGCCACTGGGGCAGTGGATTCAGGGCCCTAGAGGTCCCTTCTGGCTGAACAAGTCTATCACCAAGCCAGGCAGACTGGGACGGGCAGTGGGGAGAGGAGAGCACCCAGCACTAGAGCCACAGCCAGATCCACATGTCCCACCGGTGGCCTGGGGCCCGAGGTCAGTGCCATGAGGATGCTCACAGGGTGCTGTAGAGATGGGGGAGCATTTGGTGTCAGACCTCAGGGGTCCTTTTCATTGTATAACCTCTACCTGGATGTCCCTCGGGGCCCCACCCCCAGCAGTCCCCACCTTTGGGGCACAGTCTGGGCTGCATCTTGCCCATCTGTTTGAAAGCAGTTAGCAGCAGTCTGTGATGCTACAGTGTCTGGGTCCTCCCAGCCCCCAGCATGAGGACAGTCCAAAAAAGCATGAAACAATTGATCTGCTTAATCAATCAGCTGTGATAACTAAGCAGGTGCCCAGGTGAATTGCCCACTCAGAGTGGGTGAGGAGGTACCCATGGAAGCCAACCCTGGCCCTAGAAGTAGGTGGTGGAGCTTGGTGTCCACACAGTTGAGCTGGAGATGAGTCCCTTGCAGGCCCTTGCTGCCAGGCCCTGGTGACTTCCTTAATCTCTTTGCCTCAGGGTCGTCCTGTGTGCGATGAGGTATAAGTACCATATTTCATCATTCTAATGTGCTGAGACCCTGGGTGGATTTTTTGCATCTCTAAGAAAGAAGGGTGCAGCTGGTTGAGTTGAGATGACTGTTTATTAGGACGTGCCCTGGCGAGGAGATGGGGGTGCGCTGCCTCCCAGGAGGTAGAAGAGCAAAAGGCCCTGTGTACTCGCCACTGTGCTTGGCCCCTAGGGAGCCTCCACAGATGCCGGCTGCTGTGATTTCTGCCATGTTGCTTCATAATGGGATGATCTGAGCCTGGGGTTGCGAGGGGCTTGGGCCTCCTCCTCGAGCCCAGCCCCTGTCTGATTTGTGGGGCACTCGAGTCTGTGCTGTGCTGCTGGAGCCTGAGCCCACAGTTGGCAACATGGCAGAAGGCGTCTCCTCAGAGTCAGTTCCACACAGCATTTCTTCAGCAGGGAGCCCTTGTGGAGAGAGCCAGGATGGGGCCTGCCTGCTACAGCCTCACAATGTGACCTGGGATGGGCCTGGCCCCTGCCTCAGTTTACCTCTCTATGCACTGCCTCAGACCCCCTTGGACCTGGCCTTTCAGGGCAGTGGGGGAGAGTGAGGAGGGGATCAGTGTGAGACCCTGAGAGCTAAGAGTGGGGAGGGAGTGGCCCCTTCTCTAGCTCAGGTGCGGAAGTCTCCTCCCTCTGGGTGTGGTCCTGGGGAGCTCAGAAGTTGGTGGGTCACCTTTGTGGTGCCATGAGTGGCACATGTGGATGGCCCCAGAGCCCAGGGCTCTGCTCACTGACAGCAGCCCCTGTGGAATTGCCCTAAGCTTTGGGAAGGCAGCTGTGGTGATGGGTCTTTGGGGTAGGAAAGGTAGTGTCTGACCCTGTCTGGGTGGCCCTGGACAGCTATAGCCTCTCCTTCCTGTGAGCTGCGCCAATGGATTCAGGAACCCCGTGCCTGAGTGTCCTCACCTGGCCCACAGTGGGAGTGGTCCCAGGTCCTGCCCCCTCTCCAAGCGCCACCCCATGGGCTTCCTGCAGAGTGGGGTGGGGCAGTCTCTTCATCCTCAGTGCCCTTCTGCCCTCCAACCCTGGGATTTTTGCAGTGGGCACTAGCTCTGGGAAAATGTGGGGTGGGTGGGGGCTGGAGGGCAGGGGCTGGCTCAGAGCCCCACAGCATGAGCTGTCCCGTCTGGTCTCATTATGTCTCCCCCAGTGTGGTGCGCCAGCCACGGAGAAGAGCCGTGCTGTCTGGCGGCCCAAGTTCTGGCTCTCCCCACCCCCACTCCTGAACAACTTAGCTTTGCTCAGTTTGTAGCAGCCCCTTTTCCCACCCCCACTGTCAAGCAGAGACCCTTGTCCAGGAGCCCGGGGTGCCCTGGGGAGGGAAGGCATTGCCGTCCCCCTCCCAAGGGGATGCTGGTGAGTCCCTGCCTGCGGAGCACCCAGCAGGACTGTGGGGAGGGGCCCCGCCCTGTGGGCCTCAGCGTCCTCTCGTGACTAGGGCCAGGGTGAGCTTCCATGGGCGCTTCTGGACATAACCTGGGTGGGTGGCCCAGGGCAGTGGAGCTCCAGCCCCCACACCTAAGTCAGGCAGAGCCGCCTGCAGCCCTGTGGATAACAAGTCCCTGATGGGCTCCATTGGTGTGGGGTACTCGCTTCTTGGGGGGCATCTTCAGAGGGGGCGTTGTGCTGGGGAGAGGGCCCAAAAAGCCACCAGGGGCTTCCTTTACCCCCGGAGAGAGGCCTGAGGAGACTTTCAGGCCCCCGGAGGGCAGCAAGACCCTTTTCCTGTTGCGAGCCTGGGCCATTTTGCAGTGAGGACGTTGGTGAGGTCTCAGCTTAGCAGGGCCACTCAGAAAGCAAGGGAGGTGCCATGAGGATGTGTAAAGTCAGAATGAACGAGACGGCCAAGAGGAAGGTCCTGACAGTGACTAGGATGCTGGGGCCTCTGAGGAGGCTTGAGGCCGCAGATGAGATGGAGGGTAGGGCTTCTGCATTGGAAACAGAGACACCCGGGGCATCCATGGACCCATGGGCCACAAGGCTGAGCTTGACTGTGATGGGGAGGCAGGGCCTGGACGCCCAGGGCCACATGGGGCATGGACACCCCTGCAAAGAGCTTGAGTGCCACCAAGGGCATGGGGGGATGTGTCTGACTGGTGCCTTAAGACCTTTCTGTCTGCTGTGGGGGCCATGGCAGGGTGGCTGATGGTGATGGGACAGTTGAGGGGGGCTTCTTGAAGACTTTTGAGGTGGAACTGATGGATTTGATGAGTAGGAGGGGCCCCTGTGCTGCTGGTTTCTGACTTGCTGCTGCAGGAAGGTCAGGGGGATTAGGGTGTGGAGGGAGCAAGGTCAGGAGCCCACCTGAGAGAGGTGTTGGGCGTTCACAGCCCGCTGAGTCTCACTCAACCCCTCATCAGTATCTGCTCTGGAATCGAGGGCCCCAGGCACAGCCCTTTCCCATGCTGGAGGTCATGGTGCTCAGAGCCACACCTGCCTGGAGCAGGAAGCAGGGTATCCTTCCCCCTGGCTGGGTGGCGTGGGGTCTTCCAGGGTCCTCTCTGTCCTCCCAGCTGCCCACATATTGGTCAGCACAGGGAACGCAGCAGCTATCTGGCGACCGTAGGTACTCGTGGTCTCTGCCTAGGCCGGTCCTGGGAAAGGGGGATCTTGGTGCTCTGGGTCTCTGACAGGGCAGACTGGGCCGCACCGTGGCCCTGGGGGTGTCCTCAGGGCTCCATTCAGCACCTCCCTGGGCCCTGGGCTGGGGGTGCCTCATCTTGGCCAACTCACCTCGGAGCTCCCACCTGCTGAGTTTCTGTCTGGGGAAGGGGTTCTGTGGGGTCCGTGAGCATCAGGGACCCCTGGGAAGTGGGCAGGAGGCAGAGCGATGCTGGCCATCAGTGCCAGTGTGAAAAGGGGGGCAGTGCAGTGTGGTCTGGGTCCTGGTCTGGCCCCCGTCCTCCTTGAAGCAGGCTGAAACCTCCCTCCTCGGCTGCTCCCTTCTCAGGCAGCCAGGTCCGGGCCCAACTGGGCTGTGCCTCTGCTCGCCGCAGCTCATTCCTCGTCCTCCTCTCTGTCCCTCCACCTCCTGTCTCCTGTGAGTGCCTGCCCTGCCTGTCCCCGCCCGCTCTTGCTGTCCTGGCCTTGGCTGTCCTGTCCGGCGGCTTCCCTCTGCTTTGCAGCTCCATGTTGTGTCGTGAGCCAGGCCATGCTGCCACCGCTGCCGTTCAGAACATGCGTGGAGGGGTGGCCCATGACCGCGGCCTCTGCTTCTCCCCAGGGCCTTCGTGTACCTGAGCAACCTGCTGTACCCCGTTCCCCTGGTACACCGTGTGGCAATCGTCAGCGAGAAGGGCGAGGTGAAGGGCTTCCTCCGCGTGGCGGTCCAGGCCATCTCAGGTGCGTGTGGGCCAAAGGCCGTGTGTGGCATTGGAGCCCCTGGGGCTGGCTCTGACCTTTGCAGGCAGAGGCGTGGGCCCGAGAAGGGCCTTCTGGCATCATGTAGTGGTTAGTGGGAAGCTGGCCTCAGCTGGCCCTCCACTCTCCCTGGGGTCAACCTGAAGCTGTTTTTCCACGCTGTCCTGGGCTGGCGCCCCGGGCTGCTGCCCCGCAGTGGGCCCTGGAGGGGAAGCCCCTGCTGCCCAGCTCTTGGCTCTGGACTCCCCAGGGTCAGCTGGAGGTGCCTTGGGGGCTGTGCAGGCTGAGCCCAGTGCCATCTGAGCCTGCTCTGGTTGGGGGTTTCCACCTTCCCATCAGGCAGTCCCATATGGACCCAAGACCACCCGGATCCCTCCCCCAGCCTGCTGCAGAGCAAGTGCTCTCTGTCAACACATTCCACCCACCCGGCTGTCTCTGCAGCCCCAGGAAAGGCGTGTGAGGCCCAGTCCCTGGCCCCTGGGCCCTGCTCAGGGCAGCCCTCCCTGGGGTGCTTCTGGTTCCCTGATGCATTCCCTGGTCTCTCAGGCACAGGCCTGTCCCCCTGCACACTGGGCCTGAAGACACAAGCCCCTGCCTTGTGGGAGGTGGAGACTGGTGCTGCTCAGCCTGCTCCGGATGGCCAGAGGCACCAGGGCAGCCCCAGAGTGTCTGAGCCTTGGTTTGCTCACATGTAAACGGGATCCGTTGTAATGCTCCCCACCTGATACGAATATTGAAGGGTACTTGAGAACACAGATGAGAGCGCTTGGCTGCCTGGAAGCTGCAGGGCAACAGGCGGCTTGTGCCGTGAGGGAAGGTCCCACTCCCTTCCCTGCCTGCCCCGGGCTCCTCCACCAAGGTCTCCCCTCACCAAGGACCACTCTTTTTCCTCTCAAAGGCCTTGGCTGCCTGGGCACCCTAGGGAGGGAGTAGTACAGACAGACAGACACACAGACAGGCAGATGGATGCAGAGAGGACGTGCATCCATGGCTGCAGGGGGGCTCCTGGCTGCCGGGCTGGGGCTGCTTAGAGGAGTGACCTGGAGCAGGCTGAGATGGCCATACCCCTCCCCAGATGGCAAGTCCCCCAACTCTGAGATGGCTCGTATTCTCCACCCTGAGTTACCTCATATCCCCCGCAAGATGCAAGATGTCTGATTCTCCCGGCTCTGCTATCCTGGCTGCCTTGGGTGATTTTAATCCCACCTAATTAATGAAGTTAATTTGACTCTAATGTTAAATTCTCCTTAGCCCATAATTTCTTTCTTTTCTTTTTTTTTTTGGACAAAGTCTTGCTCTGTCGCCAGGCTGGAGTGCAGTGGCTGGATCTTGGCTCACTGTGCAACCTCTGCCTCCCAGTTCAAGCGATTCTCCTGCCGCAGCCTGCCGAGTAGAGTAGCTGGGACTACAGGGGTGCGTCATCACGCCCTGCTAATTTTTTTATTTTTAGTAGAGACGGGGTTTCACCATGTTGGCCAGGCTGCTCTCGAACTCCTGACCTCAAGTAATCTGCCCATCTCGGCCTCCCAAAGTGCTGGAATTTCAGGCGTGAGCCACCACGCCCACCAGCCACCCTGCCCAGCCTAGCCCATAATTTCTAAATGCTGTTTATAGCACCTCCCACTGGCCATGTCATTGCTTGTCATCCAGTCACTGTGATACCACAGTGCTGAGAATCAGGGGGCCCAGCTGGGGAGTGAGGGTGAACACCAGGGAAGGGCCCCAGCCCTGCTGCTGGAAGGTGGGGTGTTTACCGGAGCTGCAATACTCAGGGAAGCTGGGAACACCTATCACCTCTGTCTCCCCTCCAGGAGGTGCCACCCCCACCTCACCAGGTCCTCCCAATCCTGCCTTGTGCCAGCAGCTCCCACCAAGTGGTCAGGATGGCAGAGCGGAGCCATCCTGAGCACTTCCTCCCACTGGCCCCCACCCTGACAGCCACTTCCTGAGAGTGGGGCTGCACCAGAGGCCGTGGGGCCGGCCCATGTCCTTGTGAGGGCAGCTGCCGTCCTGGTCTGCCCTTGGTCAGAGGAGCTCTCTGGGGTCCACGTGGAGGTTTCCCATTTCCCAGGATCCGAGTTCAAGCTCAGTGCAAAGCTCTACCTTTGTCCTGCACCCTATGGGGTTGAGAGGTACCCCCACCTCTCAGATGAGTGTCGCCAGTTAGGAAGGTGTACAGCAGCTCTGAGCCCAGGTCTGTGTGCCCAGGTCCACAGCCCCTGCTATCCCAGGTCATATACTGGGAAACCAGACTGGGATAGTGCCTAGGAAGTGCTCCTATCCTGGGCTGGGTCGCCAGGCCTCCTGCCGGCCATCCTACAACTGGATCATTTTATGTTGGGTGATGCCTAATTGTTTCCCTGTCTAATGGCTGTGGTGGTGGAGAAGGGAACTTAGAAAAGGCACCGGCCCTTGTACTGGTGGTGTCAGAAGTCTCATCAGCCCTGCCCGTGACCCGGGCGAGGTCAGTTTGCTGTTCCCTCAGCACTGACTCCTGCATGAGCAGGCGCTGGCTGTCACAGACCATGGCAGGACAGAGCTCAGGGCTTCAGGCAGCGGGTCCACTGAGAGCTTTGAAGGCTGGGGAGTGTGGGCGCATGCACTGGCAGGCCTGGGGAGTTGCGTGGAGGGGCGGTTGGTGGCCCTTGAATGTCTAGGCAGGTGACAGGTGGTAGCTTCACCCAGATGGTGGCAGAGGCACTTCGTGATTCTGGAGGTGGGACCAGCAGGGCCGGTGGGGTGGTCTCTGCACATGGGGATGGGGAGGGGCTACCTGGGTTCTGCCTGAGCACCTGGGAATGCGGGCAAGATTTGGTTTTGAAAATATAGACTTTGTGACTCCTATCAAGGTGGGCTGTGATGAGGCCGTGGCTGCTTTGGGGCCCCTGGGCAGGCAGGTGGTCAGTGTGCCGGGACATGCCCTGGTTGTCACTGAGCCACGGGCGGCAGATTCGGTCAGGAGTCTGCTGCCTGCTCTGGCTCCTGTGCTCTCACTTTGACTGCGGGGTGGCCCAGCCTGGCTCTGCCCACACCCACCTCAGGGGACAAGCTGGGCTCCAACCATTTGCTCTGTTTCTCCTGCAGCCGATGAAGAGGCCCCTGATTATGGCTCTGGCGTCCGCCAGTCGGGAACTGCTAAAATCTCCTTTGATGACCAGCATTTTGAAAAGGTACCAAGCTCCCTCCCGAGTCCCAGACCTGGAGGTGCCTGGCGCTCACTGGAGTCCTGTGCACTTTGCTCCTCTAACACCCCTGTCCCATCCCACGGGCCCTGAGTCCTCTTGGGGTTCTTCCCTCTGGTCCAGAGCACTGAGCCTGCCCCATCTCTAAGCACACCATGCCCCTTTTCCCGGGTTTGCCCTGACCCCTGGATCCACCCATCTCCCACCACGGCCGCTCCAGGGTCCAAGTCGGGGCGCAGAGCAGGTGGACAACACGAGCCTCCAGAACAGACACTGAGGTGCAGCCACCCCCACCCTGTCTCCCTTCTCTGGACCAGCTCTCCTCTGGGTCCCCACAGTACAGCACATTCCCACTGCCCCCTTCGCCTGCTCCTTCGCCCGCTCCTGGGCTGCCCCCCTGAGGCTGCCTACCTGCGGTCCTCATGTGAAGGGCCGGCGCTGTGTCCAGTGGCACCTGGACCACTCAGTCTCCTCTTCTGCTCTTGAGAGAGTGGTGGAGGAAGGTCCCCAAAGTGCACCCCATGCCACACTCAGGTGGCTCCTGTCCCCACCTTCTTAGACTCGCTTCTCACCCGTGCCCACCTGGCCGTGCCGTCACCTGGAACCTGGGTGCCCTACTCCCTGAGCGAGGGTGGTCTGTCTGCCCAATGCCTTTTCTCTTGGAGGGGCTGTCAGTACTGGGGATGCCCAAGAAGGGGAGGGGAGAGAGCTAACCTGCTGGACAAGGGGCCCTGGCAGGCGGGGGTCCGGCTGAACTGAAGACCAGAGCAGAGAGGCAGGTGGTGAGTTGTTTCCAGGACAGCTCAGACCTCCCATAGCCATAGGCTATAGAATCCAAAGACACACATCCACAGCAGGGAAAACTGAGACCTGGGGAGGTGGGTGCCCCCCCACAAGGCAGGCACAGGTCTGGTGCGTGGGTTCATGGAGGCCCCAGCCCAGGCTCTGGGCGGCAAAGCCCTCCCGTGGGCCTGTGACAGGGTCTACGGTGCCCCTCCTCAGCTGGCTCCTGGCTCTCTCTGACTCTGGTCCCCCTCTGATCAGTTCCAGTCCGAGTCTTGCCCTGTGGTGGGGATGTCCCGCTCGGGAACCTCCCAGGAAGAGCTTCGCATCGTGGAGGGCCAGGGCCAGGGTGCAGACGTGGGGCCCTCAGCCGATGAAGTCAACAACAACACCTGTTCAGGTGGGTCACCCACCCCAGCTGCCCGGGGCGTAGGGGATGCTGAGACCTGGTTCCTGAGCCTGGCCCAGGCCTGTGGCTGGAAGACAATATGGTCTGGAGGTCCATGACTCTCTCCTTGACTCCCAGCAGCAGTGCCCCCAGAAGGCCTCCTCCTAGACAGCTCTGAGAAAGCCGCCCTGGATGGGCCCCTGGATGCTGCCCTGGACCACCTCCGCCTGGGCAACACCTTCACCTTCCGTGTGACAGTCCTGCAGGCGTCCAGCATCTCTGCCGAATATGCCGACATCTTCTGCCAGTTCAAGTGAGCCCCTGCTGCCTTTGTGTCCCCGCGCTGCGCAGGGACTCTGTGCCCAAGGCTCCCGTGCCTGGGTGCTGAGCAGGGAGCAGGCCATGTTGGTGCTGTGTTGGCCCAGCCCGCAGGCCCTGAACGCCCCAGCGCCCTCATGTGAGGTGGGTTCCACCTGGTAAGGTCTCATCCCAAGTCCCCCACCCCACACCAAAGCATCTCCTCTGCTTTGCAGCTTCATCCACCGCCACGACGAGGCCTTCTCCACAGAGCCCCTGAAGAACACAGGCAGAGGCCCCCCACTTGGCTTCTACCACGTCCAGAACGTACGTTCCTGGGCACTTCTCCCCATCCCTGCCACTGACTGACCCTCCCAGGGCCTCTGTGAGCATGGCTCATTCTCCCTCTTCTGAACACCTGTTGTGGGCCAGGACTGCCTTGTGCACCAGGAACTCCAGTGCCAGGCAGGGTATAGGAGTGATTTCTGGGCAGTGGGAGACCCTTGATGGGTTTACAGCTGGGGCATGGGGGCTGCTCAGAGCCCCTGAGAGCTGCTCATAGTGAGCATAGAGCCGTTGGGGAGCCGGATGCAGGTGCAGTGGGGCCTGGGATTTGTACTGAGGGCCGGGGGTGCTCAGCCAGGGCAGCCCTGGCTTGGGTGTTGGGAATGGGAAGGAGGCAGGGCCACAGGGGCTACAGGGTGCCGGCAACGTCCCGAGAGGTCTGGAAAACTCCAGGCAGGAGAGTGATGGCAGCTGGGCTGCTAGGATGATGGAGAGGAGGGGCCTTTAAGGTGGAGCAGCTCCTTCTCCAGGTGGGAGAACTGGGCTCCTGGGGCAGCAGGGGAAAGAGTGCCTAACGGTGATAAGGAAAGCTACCAGGGAGCCAGGCCTTGAGTGCCAGGCCACGGGTGTGGATTTGGCAGGGGTGATAACCTGGAGACTCAGTGGGTTAGTTGGCTGTGACTTCTGTCACAAAGCACCATAGGTGGGGGCATCTAAAAACAACAGAAATGTGGCCTCCCATGGCTCTAGAGGCTGGAAGCCTGGGATGAGGGTGTGGGCAGGATTGCCCCCTTCTTAGGCCTCTATCCTTGGCTTATAGAACAGCCGCCTCTTCCCTGTGTCTGTTCACATGGCCCTCCCCCTCTGCGTGTGCCTGGGCCCAAACTTCCGCTTTTCATAGGGACAGCAGCCATGTTGGATTGGGACCTACTCTGATGACCTCTCTTTAACTCCGTTTTCTCTGTAAAGGCCCTATCTCAGGATATACTCTCATTCTGAAGTCCTGGGGTTAGGACTTCAACATACCAATTTGGTGAGGGGGACATGGTCCAACCCATAACTCTTGCTGAGTGGGGCAGGGCCTAAGAAGGGGTGTCCTGAAGAGACCAGCGCTGCCCTTTGTCACCTTTCCCAGCTCTGTGTTCTGAAAGGGCAGCTGAGCCACGCGGCCCCTGTTCGTCCTGGAGAGAGAGCCCGAGGGACACACTCCAGAGTCTGTCTGGGGCATGTGGTGGGAGGAGGGGCTGGGCTGAAGGGCCTAGAGGAGGCTGCTGCCCCTGGGCAGACGTGGGCCCAGCTAGGGGTCCCAGATCTGGGCCTGAAGCGCTTAGCTCACTGATGTGACTCTCCTTCCCCCTTGAATGTGACCTGGCCTTGCCCTCCTGTCCTCCCACCTGCCTGCCCACCAGATCGCAGTGGAGGTGACCAAGTCCTTCATTGAGTACATCAAGAGCCAGCCCATTGTGTTCGAGGTCTTTGGCCACTACCAGCAGCACCCGTTCCCGCCCCTCTGCAAGGACGTGCTCAGGTTAGCGCCCTGGGTCGGGGGGTTCGGGGCTGCTGTCCTCAAAGCCCCTGCCCAGATCTTTTCATCCAGCTGTCTTGAGGCTGCAGAGCCTATGCACCCCCTGAAACCCACCTCCCCTACCCATCCAGGAGGCCTTTTGCCCAGGGCTGGCAGGACTCAGAGAGCAATTAAGAGCTCTGGGCCTGCCTGCAGCTTCTCTCCTTCAGGACTGCAGAGAGTTCCTTGTGAGCATTGCTTGACCTCCTGCTGGCCTGGGCAGTGTGCAGGGGCTGCCAGCTGTAGGCTGCTGGGGTGGCCCCGGGGAGACCACTTCTGCTGCCCACCGAGGACCCCAGGAAAGGGGCCCAGCTGTGCCACACCCTGGGGAAGCCCGGCCTAGCTCCCTCAGTCCATGCAGCCTCCTGAGGCCTGGAAAATGGGGGCTCAGAGAGACTTGCGGGGCTGGGGCATGAAGTCAGAACTTCCACTCAGGCCATCTCAGCCAGACCCTTGAAGGTGGACAGGAGTGTCTACCCTGGGCCAAGCCGACCCCTCCTGGGCACCTCGAGTGCAGAGAGAACTGCAGAGAGGCCTCGGGTGGGCCCTTTCTTCCCATCTCCATCTCCCCTCAGCTGTCAGGCAGGACTGGGAGCTCAGGGGCCCTCCAGGGTGTCAGGGAAAGAGAAGGGCAATGAAAGCTTTGTTCTGGGGGTGCTTGTCTGTCCTCGCGAGTGCCTGAGGGACTCTGGACTGGGAGCCAGAGCTTGACCCTTGCCCTGGTTTCCTGTGGCCTCTGGGGTGGGAGCTGGGGTCCCAAGGGTCCCTCCTCTTCCTCCCACCCAAGCTGGTGGACGGTCTTGGAGAAGAGAGGGTGGGAGGGGCCAGGATGGGCACCTGGGGCCTGTAGCCCTTCTGTCTCCTTCTGACCCCTCCCGCCCAGGGTCCTGCAAACACCTCACACTGGTCCTTCTTTCTCCACAGCCCCCTGAGGCCCTCGCGCCGCCACTTCCCTCGGGTCATGCCACTGTCCAAGCCAGGTAGGAAGGGTCTCTGGAGCCGTCTCAGGGCAGTGAGCTCCCCTCACTGTGGGTGCTGTAGTGGGCTGGGCCCCCGCAGTGAATGCTGTCCTCTGTGACCGGGCTGTGCCCTCCCAGGCACTCTGGCGCCACCCTGAGCCTGTCAGGCCTCACGGGGTCCCCATGGAGCAAGGGTCTGCCCTGTGCCCAGAGAGTAGCCTGGAGCTGGTGGCAGAGGTGTGGGGAGCCAAGGAAGGAAGGCAGCAAGAGGGTCAGGGGCTTTGAGGGGACTTCAGGCATCTCAGCTGAACACAGAGAGGTGGAGATTTGGGGATGAAAGGCAATCTAGGAAGCTTCTTCATGGGGGTCTGAGGCTGGAGGTGGGAGCGAGAGTGTGGGGTCAGTCGGGGAGAAGTATTTGTCAGAGCTTTTGCCTGGAGCCTGGAGCCTCTGCCTGTGGGAACAGGTGGGTCGTGGAATAGCACTTGAGATTCACTGGCTTTTAGTTAAAAGAGTGGAGTTTATTTCCTGCAAGACCAAAACCCAGGGACATGGTTGGGGGAGAGCTGAAGACAGCCAGACTGAGGCCCAGCAGGTGTGGCTGAGTCTCTCATAGCCCAGAAACCCTCCTGAAGGAGGGAGTGTGGTCCCGGGCACCAGCACCCCAGAGGGTAGGGGCCTGTGTGAGAAGCTGCTTCTGCAGCTGGTGGGTGGAGGCACTGGGTCTGCGCACATGGTGACCAGGTGTCAGCCTCTTGTGCCTGCCTTGCAAGGACCCTGTCCTCGGAACCCCTGTAAGATGAAGGTTTGCGGGCTGAGGACACTGTGGGAGGACACCCTCCAGCTGCTGCGGAGCCAGTCCCTGGTCTGTACAGGCTTTGTGGCCTGCAGTATGAATTCCCTGAGATTCAGTCCTCCCCACAGCCTGCAAGAAAGACCTGTAGATCCATATTTGCAGGAGAGGCAGAGGAGGGGACTTGCTAGAGGAGGGCCTGTGTGATGTGTCTCAGAGAAGGGAGTGGGAGACAGAGGTGGGTGAAGGATGTGAGGACAGAGGCTGTTTGTCAGGAGCTGGACACGAGTGGAGGGTCAGTGGGAGCTGAGGGACAGGGCCTCTCGGGCCAGGCCTGGGTGCTGGTGAAATGTGCTTGGACAGGTGTAGTAGGCTGTGGCCAAGGTGTGGTGTAGGCAGTGGGCCTGGCAGCATGGCAGAGCGGCCCCGTGAGGGTTGTGGGGCTTTTGAACAAGGGTATGTGCGGCTGCCCTGTTGGTTCTTGGGGTCTTGACCACTGTCCTCCTCATGAGCTGTGCCGAGTGTACATGGCCATGTGCCTTTCCTAGCCGGGGCACAGAGAACGTGAGCGTCCATGTGACGTGCTAAGGCCACAGAGTGCCCAGGACCCGGTGTATCTTGGGAATGGCTGGGGTTGGCTGGTTGTTTCCCTTGAGGAGGGGGAGGTGCCCTTGCTGCCTCTGAGCCCCTTTGGCCCCGGCATCTCCTCCTTGAGTGTGCCCTTGGCACGTGATAGGTCAGGTCTCCCATCCACGCATGCCTCCCTCCTGTCCCTACAGTGCCCGCCACCAAGCTCAGCACACTGACGCGGCCCTGTCCGGGACCCTGCCACTGCAAGTACGACCTGCTGGTCTACTTCGAGATCTGTGAGCTGGAGGCCAACGGCGAGTGAGTGCTGGTGCTGGGGCCCCCAGGGTGTGAGTGTGTTGGAGGGGGGAGCGCGGAGAGGGACGAGGACTTGAGCTGCCTGAGGGTTGCCAGCATCCAGAGTCGTTCTTCCAGCGGGTGTTCACTGCAGACCTCTTGTGGGCCCGGCCTCATCTAGGTCTTGGGGAGTAAAAGCAGACAAAGTCCTGGAGGAGCTGGCATGAGGGGCAGGGAGGTGCTGGACAGATAAGCACCTGATTTGGTGTCCCCATGGTCCTGAGCACTAGGACAGCAAACCAGGGTATGGCTCAGGGGCAGGGCAGGGAGGCAGACAGCACTTACAAAGTGATCAAGGGACTTTTGAGGGAGGTGGGAGGGGAGCCCTGAGGCCCTGGGGAGGCAGGTTCCAGGGCCCCAGGGTGGAGGCCAGTGGGGGTCTGCCTGGTGCCCTGGGGGCAGCTGGGAGCTGGGCTGTGGCTGGCAGCTCAGAGTGGGGCCTGGTGGAGACTCGGATCCTTGCCCAGAGTGGGACAGGAGCCTTAGATGTTGGAGAAGACGAGCCCATCTGCTGGGATTTCCTCTGGATCCTCTGGCCTTGGGTTGCGGATCTGCAGGGCATGAGGGGAAGCAGAGGACCCTTGGGAACTTACAAAGATCCAGCCCAGAGGGGCCAGGCTGTGCCATACCGTGTCTCCTTGTTGGACACCCTGCCAGTCCAGTGGGCAGGGCTGGGAGGTGATAGCCAAGGAGGCCTGGTGGGTTTCTGTGCTCAGCTGACCGTGGTCTCCATGGATCAGACCACCTGATCTTCACCAGAGGGAGCTGCTGACTTTTCCTTGTTTTTGCTCCCGTCCACTGTGTCCTGTGCTGCGGGGAGGGCAGAGAGGAGGGGCTGGCCGCTCCTCACATGTGTCTCTCTCTTCCAGTTACATCCCGGCCGTGGTGGACCACCGTGGGGGCATGCCATGCATGGGGACCTTCCTCCTCCACCAGGTGTGAGCCCCTCCTGCCCCTACCCTGCCTGTGTCCCCCTCCCTCACCCTACGTAGCCCCCTGAGCCGTCTGACCATATCCTCTCACCTGGCACCGGCAGGGCATCCAGCGACGGATTACGGTGACACTACTGCATGAGACAGGCAGCCATATCCGCTGGAAGGAAGTGCGCGAGCTGGTCGTGGGTGAGTGCGGTGTGGGGGCTGCCTTGGTGGGTGGGGCTGAGCTGGTGGGAAGAGTACAGGCCCTGAGCTGGATACCCGGGTTCTAACCACACCTCTGCGTCTGTTGCTGCGTGACCCTGGCCAGGTCACATAATCTCTCTGTGACTCACTTCCTCACCTGAAAAGGAGAGCCTTGGACCTGGGTGACGATCTGCAAATTTCTGTTTAATCAGTGTATTGGAGTTCTGGGGCTGCCATGACAAAATACCACAAACCAGGTAGCTTAAAACAGCAGACATTTATCATCTCACACTTCTGGAGGCCAGAAGTCCAAAATCAAGGTGCCGGCAAGAGGCATGCTCTCTCTCTCTGAAATCTGTTGGGGAAAATCCCTCCCTGCCTCTTCCAGCTCCTGGTGGTGGCCAGCATCTTGGGCGACCCTGGCCTGCAGACGCATCACTGCATTTTCGCAGTGGCCCTTTCTCCTAAGGACACCAGGCAGGTTGGATTAGAGGCCCATCCTGCTCCAGGGTTGACTGCATCTTTACTCAGTTTGATCACCTCTGCAAAGCCCTACTTCCAAATAAGGTCCCCTTTGAAGGTCCTGGAGTTTAGGACTTCCACGTATATTTTTCGGGGACACAATTCCTCCCATAACCATCACCAAGGATCTTACACTCTTTTCTTCCATGACCTCATGTTTTGAACTCGGGTCCGCCAAATGTTTCCTTTGCTAAAGCGGAAAGAATTTGTCTTCTCAGTTTTCATTCAAGGAGGCAGACAGTCATCCATTCAAGTGTGTCACTAGCATGAGGCCAGCCCAGCCCTGCCTTGCCCCAGACATTGCCATGGCTGGGCTGGGTGGCTGCTCAAGGTCACTTCCCTGAGGCTGGACCTGTCACCTTGTGTCCCAGTGCAGGACTGTAGACAGGAGGTTCCAGGCACACCAGGATACATGCTTATGTTTTACAAGTTTTGTGTCTAATTTCACATGAATCAGAAAGTCATGGAACAAGCACCCAAACCCTCCTTTCAGAGGTTGGTTAGGGCAAGCCTAAAAAGAGTGAATTGATTTATAGGCAGAACGTAAGCAAATACACAGCTGGTTTATGGACCCGGCCACACGGTAGTTGAGGAACGATCCCTGGGGCAGCACTGCCCTCACATTCTGAGCCCTGGTCTCACTTCCCTCAAGGCAGACAGGAGAGAAGGAAGAGGGGAAGCTGGATCTGCATAGTTGAAAGGACGCATCCTTCGGGCCTGGGTCTGTCACCACTCAGGCCTCGCCTGCTCAGATCCACCTTCTCCCCACCTTCTTTCTAAAAAGGCCAATAGGAGTGTCTGTTTATGTGGGGTTGAGTGATCAGGGATGCTATTTAAAGGGATTTGGGGAGATATGGTATGAACCCCAATGCTCCCCTTCAGGCTAAGGGGTTTGGGCTCAGCCTCTCTGGGCTTCGTGACTGAGCAGCCCTGTGATTGGACTCAGGGCACAGAGCAGCCAAGTCACTTTCTGGGGAGCACCTAGCCTCTCTCCTGCTCCTCACCTGGGACCCAATCTCACTGTTCACAGCCTTCTCCAAGCTCAGCATCCCTCCCAAGAGGGCCATGGGACTTTCCAGCCCTGTGAGTTGGACAGGACTGGGCACAGGGTCAGCGAAAGGGATGAAAGTCGAGGAGAGACCCCGGGTGTCCATGAGCAGTGGGTGGGTGCACCCTTTGAGGCAGGGGAGGGAGTCAAAGTGCAGACAACAGAGGGTCAGGACCCCAGCCCAACCCCTGGCACTCTGTCCAGACCAGCGGGCTCATGGGTGTCAGTTTTGTGGGCCAGGTACTTGGTCAGACGCAGAGCAGGCTGAACACTGCTTAAGTGCAGGCCCCGAGGGCTGAGAGCAGCTGCACTCCCCTCCCCGAGGGCTGAGAGTGGCTCTGCCCAGGCAGCAATCTCTGCAGCTGAGCCTCTTCCCTGCCATGGGCGCTGCCCAGCATGGACCCAGAGGGCCCTGGTGTGGGGAAGGGCACTTTGCTGGGATCCACCTGCCTCTTCCCAGGACCTAAGTGCTGCAAAGTCATGGGTCAGAGTTCCAGCAATGGGATGGGGCAGGCCCAGTGTGCACCCATCAACACAAAATCCTAGCGTGTCCTGGGTTTTATCTTGTCCATGCATGGCGGAGAGGGAAGGCTGCCGTTCCTTCCTGGCGCAACAAAGAAAATGTACATGTGTTTGTTTACTCCTTTGAATGAGCAGAACTGTCACTGTCTGGCCAAGAAATTACTAGGTGAAGCCACTAGACAGTTTTCCTGCCTGATAACGGCTCTGGTTTCTTTCACAGAGACAGACAGACACCCCCAGTGCATGCAACTTAGCGGGCTCTCCTGGAAATGCCCCTTGTAAGAAGAGGTTTTATGGCACAGAAAGTGTTCTCTCCTATCCCTTCCCATCCCTCCCCTCCTCTGCTCTTCTTTCCCTCCCTCCCTTCCTCCCTCCCTCCCTCCCTTTCCTTGTTATTATCATGATTTTTTGGTGTAAGAAGAAGCAGGAACATTCCTCCTCTGTGTCTTGCTTAGCCTTCCTTTTCCAGCAGTCAGGAAGGCCTGTGGTTTCCAGGCTAAAGCACCTGCATTTGTCAGTGTGTGTATACGGGGGTGTTCATTGTGGCTGAGAGACAGACAAGAAAGACCGTGGAGCAGTAACTGCACATGGCACCTGGGTTGCTGAGGACCCTGCAGGGCCTCCCTGTTCCCCCTGGCACCGCCTTTGACAGACGCTCTAGTGACCATGTGGGGAGCTGGCTTGCTGACAGGACCCCCACCTGAGGCAGCCCCCCAGGGTCCCACCTGCCCCCTGGGAAGTGACCTGTGGCCCGTTGCCTTTTCTGCAGGCCGCATCCGAAACACTCCAGAGACCGACGAGTCCCTGATCGACCCCAACATCTTGTCTCTCAACATCCTCTCTTCTGGATACATCCACCCAGCCCAAGATGACCGGTGAGTCGGAGACTCCCTGGAGACAGGGCCCAGGGCATGTTCCCAGCCTGCCAGGCCCTCAGCCAACCCGGCACAGGGTTCAGCCACACAAGGTGACCCGCTCAACGCTCTCCCGGCCCTCCCTCCTGGCACCTGCAGGAGCTGTGCGGTGAGGGGCTGGTGGCCTCTGCACCCCTGGCTCCTCGTTTGTGCACCTCGTTGCTGGTTCAGGCATCCCCATGCCCATTTGTTCATCACCAAGCAGAGGGGCCAGCGCAGGGGTTGGAAGATGAGCTGAGTTCTGTCCTCGGGAGTTTTGTGGTTGGGTGGTGTGGGGACAAGTGGCTGTATGTCCAAGGACCATGCTGCTGTGGATGAGTCAGTGGCCTCTGGCAGGCATCCTGGGGCTAGAGGTGGAGCAGCTGGGGTGGGCGCCCGTAGGCACTGCTTGGCACAGGCCCCTCATCACCAGGCTGCTCCTTCCTACACTCCTTGCACGGCCAAGACCCCACAGTCTGGGCGGTCCCAGCCCGACCGCATTTAGGCTGGGGTTTTGGCGCTCTGGGATGTCTGTGGCAGCCCTATCGGGGTCTGCTGGGGTTAGGGGATGGGAGGGGGAGGCAGCCCCTGCGGTTGGCCTGGGCAGGTGGCTCAGCACTGCCAGGGGCAGCCCTGGTGGGTGGGGACGTCCCGCGGGCTCCACTGCGTCCCAGACGCTGCCTTCCAGGGGCTTGGGGAAAGTGAGGCGGGGGCTCCAGTGTCCAGTCCTGGCTGCTCCCTGGGGGCTCGACCTGGCTCTTGATGCACAAGCCCAGAGTGGACCCTCAGAGCTGAAGCCGCAGGTGTCTCCATGGCTGTGTTTGTAGGAAAACGTCTTTGAGGGCCTCCCTGCAAGGAGGGTCAGGGTCATAAGGAAGGAGGGTCCTGGCGGGCGTCGTCTCCTATTCTTCTGACTTGGGTCCACACAAAGCTTTGGTTTCATCAGCAACACCCAGAAAGTGGGCTATCAGGGCTTAGCACTGCAGTAAGGAGGGCACTGCAGGGGCAGCCAGGGCAGGGGGCAGCTGGATAGTCAGGGTGGGCACAGCGCTGAACAGTGGGAGGTGGGGGTTGGGCACAGACCTGGGCAGGGTGGATGCAGCTCTGGTCCCAGCCCTGCCTGTGGCCTTCCAGAGGGAACTTGCCCTGCACTCATGTCCATAGGAGGGTGGAGAATTCGGGGGGTGTTCTATGTGGAGGTGGTGCCATGACGGGGGGAACACGTCTGGGAGAGGGAGAGGTGAGGCAGACCAGGTGGGATGGGCTGGGGCTTGGGGCTTCCTCGTGCCTTGCTTCTCCTGCCGCCATGAGAATGCTCCCTGGTGAGGTGCGGAGAAGGCCTGGAGCCCCCAGCACGGGCACTGCCTGCAGAGTGTGGGCTGCTGTGCCTGGGCCATGGGGGACCAGGAATTGGAGTAGGGGGTGGGGCCCAGAAGGGCAGGTCTGCCATGTGAGATGTGCTTTGGAGCCTGGGAGATGACCTCATTACCTTATTTTCCTGACCTCTGACCCCCCCCTCAGCCCAGGCAGCTCCTGGGGTGGGGTGGGCAGGGGCTCCAGCCCCCCAACCCCACCTGCTATCTCTCTGCACAGAGGGCTGAGTTTCTGAGGTCTTCCTCAGAAGACCAGCTGCCATGGGTGACATAGGAGGGAGCAGCTCATGGCTGGACCTCAGGCCACCCTGTTCCTGGATGCCTGAGAACCTGTCACTGAAGGGGCTTTGGCCCCACACCCTGAGGGCTGAGACATGAGGCCGGTCCCAGGGTGCCTCTGGGGTTGATGCAGCCCTGTTCTGGGGTCAAGGCCCTGGGTCTGAGAAAGGAGGAAGGCGCGTTGCGTGGGCGTGGCCTCCCCGAAGCGGCTTTGGCCCTCGCTTGGCTCCTGCCCGTGCTGGCAGCTCCCACCCCTAGTCCTGCCCTGGAGCAGTCTTGGGGACTGTCCTCTGCTGGCACCCCCAGGCAGGCACCGTCCTGTGGCTTGGCTGACCAGGCCAGTGGGCCTTCCTGTGCCATGGACGGTGCTGGCGTCCTCAGCCCCATGATGGGCCGGGCTGCTCCAAGGCCTCTCTCCCTGACATGCGGAGGCTCAGGATCCCCGGCTTCTGGCTCCAGCCTGGGGCCTTGGCCTTCCATGCGCTTTTCCATGGCCTTGCCTCCTGCCCGCTCCCAGGCCCCATGCTTTGCAGCCTCCCTGGCTCAGAGTGGGCCTGTGGCCACAGGCCGCTTCCCTCTGCCTGTCCCCCGCCCCGCTCCCGCTGCGCTGCCCGGCCCTCACTAACCGTGTGATTGTTTGTGTTTTGCAGGCAGTTTCTTGATTCGGACATACCTAGGTATCATCTGTGACCCTTGGTTTACCCTTGGTTTCATTTCAGCCTCTTCTTTCCTCCCTGCTCCTCCCCTGACCGCCCCCCATGCCCCTGAGAAGTTAACTTCCAGCTTCCTGGACTCCTCACACACGTGCTCACCTGTCCTCCTGTTCCTCCCGTCTTCTTTCTTTTTATTCTCTTGGAATCTTGGTTTGATTTCTTTATTGCTTTCCCACCCTGTCCTCTTGGCTGAGTCCCTTCTTCCCCCACTCCTGATTTTGGCTGCTTTGTAGTTTCCTGCTCCCTAGTAGACACTGGCTGGCCTCCTGCTCCTCCTGCCCCAGCCTTGCCCGCCCCGCGCCACACCCTGCCCTGTGGATGGGCTCGGTGTCCCGCACGCTGCTGGCTGGCCCGCTGCCCTTGGCTGCACCACCCTGTGAGGACCAGCCCCGCTCCCCTCTCCCTGCAAGGGGCTGTAGCAGGCAGAGCCATGAGCACAGGGGTTGGGGAAGGGCAGACAGGATCCAGCCCAGGAGACCCTCACACTCCGGCACATTCCACAGCCTCTCGTGAGTCCCTCACCTGGCCAGGCCAGGAGGAGGGACAGCGGCTCCAGCCACGCTCCTCTGGCCGTGGCCACCGAGCATCCTTTTGTGGAAGTGGCGGGTGGTGAATTCATGAAGAGACCATAGAGTCCCAGACTCAGGTTGTCCAGCAGGAGGCTCCCTTTTCCCCGGCTGCAGTGAGGCCCCTGCCCATGCCAGCCTGGGGCAGGGAGTCGGCGAGACCTTGGGGATGGAGGGCCTCCAAGTCCCTAATCCAGGCACTGGTGAGAACTCGAGTCCGTTCCGAATGGAAGATCAAGGCTGCCTGCTCCTGGGTCCCTGCATGACTGTGGCCAGCGTCATGGCAGTTATCCTGTGGGGTGGCGTTTGTGAAGTGAACTGAGCAGCAGAAGGCCTTTCAGACCAATGTTGGGCCTTTAAGCCCTGTAGTTGTGAGGTGTGAGGCCGCTCCTGGCACAGAGCCCCAGGGCAGTGGGGCTTGGCCAGCACTTTCTGAGGCCACATCCTTGTCAGGTCGTGTTGCGATGGGTCAGGACAGATGATTGACAACTGTGGCAGAGGGACTGTGGCCAGGAGAAGACTCTGCCCAGGGGTGGTGGGGCCAGAGTCCCCATTGGCATGGTCCCTTGAGCACGTGCACACACGCCTCTTTCCATGAACAGATCTTTTCCGAAGGCTGCCGCACCAGCTCTCCCTGGGGACCTGGATGCAGCAGAAACCCTGTCAAGGGACCCCTGTGATGGTGGCTGTGCTGAGGAGGGAGCACAGCCCTGCAGGGCCTGAGCAGGGGCCTCCCTCTCCCTGCAGTGAGTCTGGCGGGCTTGCAGGAGGAGGAGATGGCATTGTGCTAGCTGGTCCTGGAGTCAGCTGGCCTGCCTCTGGGAGTTTCCCCGTGCTCAGAAAGATCTGGGTCTGGGGAGCCCATCAGCTTGGGCTCTAATTTAGGAGCTGTTTTCTGGGCATTGCTGTGCCATTGGTGGGGCCGCAACATTCACCCACGCACTCATTCATCTTTCACGTGTGACTAAGACACTCATGTGAGCCACATCCTGTGGGATTAAAGGCAAAATCAGGAAAAGTCTGTCCAGGTGGGTCAGAGCCTGGCCAGGAAGCTCATTCACCCTCTCATCCCTCCCTCATCCCCTCATCCCCCCCTTATTTCCCCTCATCCCCTCATCTCTCCCTCATCCCTCCCTCATCCTCTCATCCCTCCCTCATCCCCTCATCCCCCCTCATTCCCCCTCATCCCTCCCTCATCCCTTCCTCATACCCTCATCTCTCCCTCATCCATTCCTCATCTCTTACTCTTCCCCATCCCCTTATCCCTCCCTCATCCCCTCTCTTCCCCATCCCTCCTTCATTCCCCCTCATCCATCCCTCATCCCTTCCTCATACCCTCATCCCTCCCTCATCCCTTCCTCATACCCTCATCTCTCCCTCATCCCCTCTCTTCCCCATCCCTCCCTCATCCCTCCCTCATCCCTCCCTCATCCTCCCTCATCCATCCCTCATCCCTCTCTTATCCCTTCCTCATACCCTCATCCCTTCCTCATACCCTCATCCCTCCCTCATCCCTTCCTCATACCCTCATCCCTCCCTCATCCCTTCCTCATACCCTCATCCCCCATCATCCCCCTATCCTTTCCTCATTCCCCCTCATCGTCTCGTCCGTCCCTTATCCCCTCATCCCCTTATCCCTCCCTCATTCCCCCTCATCCCCTCATCCCTCCTTCATCCCCTCATTTCACCCTGTCGTTCCTCACCCCCGAACTCCTCATCCCCTTATTAGCTCCTCCCCTCATTCCCTCATCCCCTCATCCCCCTCATCCCCCATCCCTCCCTCATTCCCTCATCCCCTCATTTTACCCTATTTCCTCACTCAATTCCTCCTCCCCTCACCCCCTCATCCCTTACCTCCTCGTCCCTGCATTCCCTAATTCCCTCACCCTCTCCTCCCCTTACGCCCTAATCATGCCTCCCTTCATTCCCTCCGCCCCTCTTCCCTTCATTTTTTCCTCCCCTGACTCCCTCCTTCACCCCCTCATTTCCTCATCCCCTCCTCCCCTCATTCTCTCCTCCCCTGATCCCCTTCTCCCTTCATCCCTCTTCCCCCATGCCTCATCCCCTCCTCCCCTCACGCCTCATCCCCTCCACCACTCATTCTCTCCTCCCTTTATCCTCTCCTCCCCTCCTCCCCCATCCCTCATCCCCTCCTCCCCTCATTCCCTCCTCCCCTTATTCCCTCCTCCCGTCATCCCCTCCTCCCCTCATTGGCTCCTCTCCTAGTCTCCTCCCCTAGTCTCCTCCCCTCTTCCCCCATCCCTCATCCCTCCTCCCCTCCTCCCCTCAAGCCTCCTGCCCTCATTCCCTTATTCCCTCATCCCCTCCTCCCCTCCTTCCTTCATCCCTTACCCCCCAGTCCCCATAGCAGACACTAACCAAGCAGGCTGTGTCCTAGCCCTGTGGCACAGCAGTGATGGGGACTGCTGGCCCTGGTTCTGGAGCCAGAGTCCAGCGACAGTGTCAGCCAGGGCAAGGGGGACTGTGGGGGTCTTCCCAGTGGGGAGGGCTCACCAGGAAACAGTGAGCTTGCCTGAGCTGGGGGCACAAAAGGAGCCCATGAGCAGAGGTGGAGGGGAGAGTGGAAAAGGCAGCTCCCGGTCAGGGCCGAGCCCCTGACCTGCACTGCCTCTGAGGCCAGATCTGGTCTAGGATTCTCCTTCTCTGAGGACAGCGACCTCCAGGGCCATGCTGTCTGGTGGAGGTGGTGGGGAGCAGTGACATGCTGGTTGTCTCCCAGCTGGCACAACTTCAGGGGTGGCATGCGGTCGGGGCACTAGCTCTGGCTGTGTCAGCGGCTACAGCCCAGCGCTGCTGGTGGAGCCCGGGCCAGAGCCGCATCCGATGTTGCTCAAAGTCCGTGCATTCCTCAAGCCTGTGGGGACAGGATGCAGCTCTCTCCAGCCGCGCCCCCACCCCCTCCCTGCCTCTGTTCAGTCTGTGCCTGGCATCTGGCATACCTGGCATCTGGCATGCCCACCATCCTAGCCCCTATGTCTAAGTCCTTGGTGAGCTTTGAAATCCAGCTGCAGTGGGCCCTCGTCCAGGCACCTTCCTGACTCCACCCACCTCCTTCTCACTAGCCTAGCTGTAAAATCTCTCCTGTCTCTGTGTGGAGCTACTGCAGATTTGCCCTCAGGCCAGGTTTAGAGCTTTAAAGGGCAACATCAGCCTTCCCAGCTGTACATTTCCCCACAGGACAGAGCCCAGGGCAGGGCTCAGTCAGGCCGGGAGGGAGCCTGCAGCTGCCCTCAGGGGGCTTGGAGGGTGGGGCCAGTACTGACCAGGACTCAGGCTGGAGGTGGAGAGGCTACAGAGCAGGCTCATGCTGTGGCCATCAGGGGTGCCTGGCCCAGCCTCCTCCAGTTGGCTGGGCACTGTGCGAATGCTGCATCCAGCTTTCATCCCAGAGACAGATGGGCTGCCTGTGTTCTCTGCTCCATTCTTGGGCTGCTTGGTGGATGGTGCCACATGACTGTGTTGTGTCATGTCCAGATCCTGTGAACCGTATCCCTGAGGTCGGGGTTCAAGCACAATCCCCAGCTCTTAGCTGTGTGTTCACATCGGATCAAGTCTCCTGCTGGGATCATGTTCCCTTTGGGCGAGGAGGGTCAGCCCTGGCTGCCATCTGTGGCCTCAGCCTGTTAGATCACCTCCCTGGAGAACCTGGGCCTCCACATCTGGGTTGCATGTTTCCTCTTGTGATGATTCTGAGGGTTTGGGAGCTGTCACGTGGGATAGAGTGAGGGGGGCTTCGGGGGACAGGGCCTGGAGCAACCTCGTGCCTGCTCCTGGAGTGGGGGTCCTGGAGTGGTCTCCAAGGCCCTCCCAGCCCACATCCTCCAGTTTTTGCCATGGCAGGGTGATCTTGGCCACCTCTCAGCCTCCCTGGGTCTTGGTTTCCTGCTGTATGATCACAGGGCACCCATCAGTGGTTCCCATGCTGTGCCCTGCAAGCCCGGTGGGCCCCAACTGGCAATGTGGGTCCCATGTGGGTCCTGTGTGGGTGAGCTGCTACTCTGCCAGCCTGCTCCTCCCTGATCCACCAGCTGTTGTCTCCTCTAATCTCACTTGGGATCTGGGTAAGACCTGTCCTCCCTTTGTAGAGGCTTGAGGGGCATAGGGGGACTAAGGAGTGTTGCCAGGGACCCTCCTGGCCCGAGATTCCAAGGTCTGCTGCCCGTGACCAGGTGGAGCCAGGCAGGATGTGGGCCAAGGGCTGGTTGCGAGGCATTTAGGGTGCAGCTCCCCTGGGCAGAGTGGGAAGCCTCTGGGGCTGACCAGCAGTTTGGAAATGACCCATGGCTGTGCCCATGTCAGACCCTGGTCCGGCTAGCCATCTTGGCACCTGGGGGAGGGGACAGTGGTCTGGAAAGGGCCCATCCCTGCTGTGCACACAGTCCTGTAAGGCTCCCTCCCACCATTCTCTCCCCAGCTCACAGGTGAGACTCCACCACAGTCAGGTTCTCAGAGAGATTCTAGTCCACTGGGGTCTGAGCAGGGCAAAGCCACATACTACCTGAACTGAGAAATTATCTGCTAAGACCCCCAAGGGGGCTGTTGTGGGCCTCATGTGGAAGTGGGTTCATGTTCTACTTACAGCTCCAGGCCTGGCTCCAGCAGAGTCCACTTGCTCCTAAGGAGCAGCCCCTGGCTGGGCCTTGGAGTCCTGCCTGCCTCACTGGGCTTGTTCCTTTGCGGTGTCCCACTCAGGGGCCAAGGAGCCCCAGGATGGGGCAGGGACGTGGTTCCTGATGAATGAGGAGTGCCTGGGCTGGGAGGACCTGGTGCTCTCTGAAGGGCACACAGAAGGGAGTAGGTGCTGATGCTGGGAAAGACCTGCTGGTTCTGATCCTGGGGCCCAGGGGTGAGGGGCAGGTGGGCTGTGTCTGCACACATGGAGATGGAAGAGAAGGAAGGGGAAGAGAAGCAAGCTGAGGCCCTTTAGGAACTTTGGAGGCAGAAGACAGAGGGTCCAGCACAGGACCGAATGCTTGGGCCCAGCAGGAGAGACAGGGCTGGTGGGACCTGCAGGCTGGGTCTTACCCAGTGCATAGAAGTAATGAGGATGCTAGAGTGTACTAGACAGTGACGTGTGCCAGATAGTTACACTGACGTGTACCAGACAGTGATGATGACATGTACCAGACAGTGGTGCTGACGTGTTCCAGACAGTGATGATGACATGTACCAGACAGCGGTGCTGACGTGTACCAGACAGCGGTGCTGACGTGTTCCAGACAGGGATGCTGACGTATACCAGATAGTGATGCTGATGTGTACAAGCTCCAGGCTCTGTTCTCATCGCGCTCTAGTATTAGCTCATTTAATCTGCAAGACATCTTGAGGTAGGGGCAATTACTGCCCCATGGTACTTACAAGGAAATGGGGCACAGAGCTGTTGGTGACATCCTGAGGCCACACAGCTGTGAAGTGACTCTGTGGCATTCCAGCGGTCTGAGGCACTTGTTCCAGGCCAGGCTGCAGTGGCTCCAGCCCTGGCCTGCAGGCCTGACCCTCCACAGGATCCTGCAATGTTCCAGGAGAGGAGCAAATCCCTCCAGGCCTTTGTCCTGGCTTCTGGGCATCCACCTGGCCCAGCTGAGGACAGACGCAAGGCTCTCACTGCAGACCCCAGGGAAGGGGGTGTCTGCAGGGCCAGGGCCAGGGGCTCCACCTGGGGCTTGCACCCCAGCCCTGTGTGCAGCGAGAGCCTGGGGGCCGTGAGATCCGGCGTGCACCTGCTGAGCTCTTAAGTTTTCTGCCCTGGGCCTTGTGCCGGTGCTTGTTCTGACATCTCCATTTCTTCTGTATGTGTACGTGTGTGTCCTGGCTGCCTCCACCTTTAGCGTTTCATTGGGAAATGACACTAGGTACAGCTCACTTTTCTCTTCCGCCCTTGCTTGGTCTGTCCTCTTCTGCTCTTCCGAGTTCCTTTCTCCTCGGCGTCTGCCTGCTTCTACGCCCTTTCTCTGACCACCCGCTGTCCTCACTCTCCCAGGATTGCTCCTCGGTGACATGTGTCCGACAGCAGCCTTCCCTGGTCCTTCTGCTTCCTTCCACACCCCCGACTTGTGAGATCCATGCCCTGCGTCCCAGACCATGTGTGCAGTAGACAGGGCAGCCTGGTGCCACCTGTGCTCCACCGTGGTCTCGGGAGGGGCCCGGCCGCCTTGGAGCCTGCGTGGCCACCCAGCTGTGTGTGTTGATGTCTCTGAACTGTGTCCTTGCGAGGATGCTTGGAGGGGAGCTGGGTGAGGCTGGGTGGATGGCGGGGTGGGCAAGCTGAACATGCTGCTCAGGGTCTGCAGAGTAGCCACATTCTGGATTCAGGCAAATTGTCCACCTCGGGTATGACCAGTCCTCCCTGTGAGCACCAGGCCTGAGGAAGTAGTTCAGTCACTCTGCCATCCAGAGGGCTGAAAACAGGAACTCTCACGTAACAGAAAACCCTGTTCCGGAGCAGAGGGCACCCAAGGTGTTTGCGGAACGTGGTTCGACCCCATGGGGATGTAAAATCCCAGGCCCCTGGGGTTGGCCCTGAGCCACCCTGGGACAGGGTTTGTGGGTGGCTGGCTCAGGCCGTGCTCATCATAACTCCAGGTTGGAGATTAGGAACACAGCAAGGCCGCCGCTGTCTCCCGTGTGCTAACAGAGACGCTTTTGCACACGGCCTTGCAGCAGCCACCCTGCCTCCATGCCAAGCATCCTCCCCCCGGGGCCTTCCTCTTCCCAATGGACCAAGGGTGAGTCCATTGTCAGAGGAGATGGACCATGGAGGTTTTTGGCAAACCCGGGCAGGTCCCCTTCAGGTCCAGGGAGAGATGGTGGCGCCTCCTTACTCAGACTGAGGCTGGGGTGGACTCGCGCAGGCTCTGCCCTCTCCCTCCCTGCCTCTGTCCTTCCTCTCCTCCCTGCCTGAGTCCTCTCCTCCTGCCCTCCCCTCTCCCTTCCCTGTGTTCCCCACATCCCAGCTCCCTGTCCTGCCTCCCTCCTCCCTTCCCTCTCTGCCCTTCTTGTTCTCATTCCCTGCCGCCTCCTCTCCTTCCAGCCTCAGCGTGACAGCTGGGGCACCATTTGTGGTGGAGCTGGGAAAATGCTGGGCTCACCCCCATCGGGGCGTCCAAGAGACCCCACTCTCTGGGTCCTGAGTAAGGAGGGACCTGTCCTTCCTGGCACCGCCGCCCGGGCTTCCAGCCTGTGCCCCCAGCCGCTCCCTTGCGGCTGCCCCTTGTCTGTCGCTCTGTCTGTCTGCATGTCCCCGGCCTGGCTGAAAGCAGCCCCCACGCCATCAACTTCTACTTTGTCTCTGCTTCCTTTCAGGACCTTTTACCAATTTGAGGCTGCGTGGGACAGCTCCATGCACAACTCTCTCCTGCTGAACCGGGTCACCCCTTATCGAGAGAAAATCTACATGACACTCTCCGCTTATATCGAGGCAAGGCACCTATGCCAGGGCACTCCACCAAAACCACTCAGCCCCTGAAGCTTGAGGTTCTTGTAAGCTCTGGACAACCCCATATGACCCAGACGACTTCTCTAGTTCTCAAGTCCCTGGGTTAAATTTGTGTGCCTTTAAAAAACAAAAACAAAAACTGGACTGCAAGGTTGAATACATAAATCCATAAATCCATGTGCTGTTTTTTTTTTGTTTGTTTTTTTTTTTTTGAGACAGAGTCTCACTCTTGTCGCCCAGGCTGGAGTGCAGTGGCGCAGTCTCACTGCAACCTCCGCTTCCCAGGCTCAAGCGATTCTCCTGCCTCAGCCTCCCAAGTAGCTGGGATTACAGGTGCCTGCCACCACGCCCGGCTAATTTTTGAACTTTTAGTAGAGACGGGGTTTTGCCATGTTGGCCAGGCTGTTCTCAAACTCCTGGCCTCAGGTGATCCACCCACCTCAGCCTCCCAAAGTGCTGGGATTACAGGTGTGAGCCACCGCACCCATCCTCCATGTGCTTTTAATGGCAGTTAACTCACTCTACCATACTTAGTGTGTGGGTGTTGTCCTTGGGATGCAAGATGGCTGCAGCACCACCAGACATTGTGTCTGCATTCTGGGCAGCACAAAAACAGAAGTGTTCCATCCCCACAGCACCCCCAGAGTCTGCAGTACATAGGCCGTGGCCAGACCTGGGCTGTGGCCTCCCTTCCAAGTGCAAGAGGTGACTGGAAGTGTGGGCGTTTCTTGCTGGTCATAGTAGTGAGGGAGAGGGAGGGTGGGGAGCAGTGGGCAGGGGCATCTGCAAGCACATCCCCTCTCCTTAGTTACAGCCGAATTATTCCGGCTTCACATGGGGATGGTGTGACCATCTCACCGGATGGTGGTGAGGTTGCCGTGAGGAGGCGCTGGCAGAGCTCTTCCCAGCGAGTGCTTGGGACTCTTCAGCCGTGCACAGCAGCTGCCCCCACTTCAGGAAGACAAAGGGGCCAGCTGTTCAGCAGTTAGCGTGTCATCCACCAGGAAGTCATTTTCTGTGGTGTCTGGGTTAAAATGTGCACATTCAAACAAGACCTGGTTTGATCCTCACAGACATTCCAGGGTCGGGGAGGGGCCACCCCAATTTTATGGTGAGGCAGCTGAGGCCCGAGCAGTGAGCCTATGTCTGGGACCCTCGGGGTCCCCACACATGGAGACCAGTCCCTCAGGCAGCCCAGGGGTGGACAGAGCTGTGGCTACCTGTCCCCAGTGGGGTTTTCTCGAGGGCAGGAGCAGAGACTTTCTCCTGCCTGCGTCCAGGCCACACCTGAGGCCCTGGGAAGGCCCTGGGGCTGCCTGCCGGTGCTGGGCATTGTGCCCCCAGGAGAAGGCTGGAAGGGCACCTGGGCACTCGGGGTGTCCTTGTGCCTGAGTCCTGCTCCCGCCTATCTCAGATGGAGAACTGCACCCAGCCGGCTGTTGTCACCAAGGACTTCTGCATGGTCTTCTATTCCCGTGATGCCAAGCTGCCAGCCTCGCGCTCCATCCGCAACCTCTTTGGCAGTGGGAGCCTTCGGGCCTCAGAGAGGTAAGCTCCCAGGGGTGAGGACCACATGGACTCCCACCCTGGTCTCGGTGCGGGCCAGGCAGGGCTCTGCCTGGCAGCGGTCCTTGGGCCACCCAGCAGCTCACCCTGTGCGAGGCCCAGCCACACTCCTGGCTGGCTCCCTGCGCTCAGTCCCCTCCTGCTCACCCTAGATGAAGACTCTGTGGAGGCCATGGTTCCTGCAGGGGACACTGACACCACTATGAGGGACTTGAGGGCCAGCCTGCAGGGGATGGGAGGAGGGGCAGGCCCAGGGTGCCCACCTGGGGCCTCCTGTGGGTGATCCTGGGGCTACACCGTTCCCCCCCCCCCCCGCCGGTGACCTTCTTCCCTGAGGACCACAGGAACCTGTGCCATGGGACTGCCCACAAGGCACTGAAGGAGGAGCTGGATAAGTGGGTGGTGGCTGGAAGGGGGCTCTGGACACAGCTTCCCACAGGACCTGCTGGGTGGCTCTTCTTGGAGGCTGTCAGCACCTTGAGGAGCCACACACCGAACACCAGGACCAGCCGTGCTTGCGTGCTGAACACGCTCCTGCATTCTTGGGGGTGGGGGAGAATGAGCCGGAATGTCAGGGCCCTGACAGCAGGGCTGCCGAGGCTACCGGGCACCCGTGGCCACCTTCAGTGGGTCTCCCTGTGGTCTGCCACATGGACCTGGTGTCCAGGTTCACACTGGGCACAGCTGGGAGGAAAGAGCTTGGGGGTCAGGATCCAGTGTCCTTGAGGGCTGGCTGTGGTCATTCTGGAGGTCACCCAGTAATTGTGGGATGCCACCGACCTGTCTGTGGGAGGGTGGCCGAGGTGCTCTCAGAATCTGTCCGGGGCACAGTGGGGCTGCTCTGTGGGGTATGGGGCCTGAGGGGCTCTCGACGCCCTGGAGGGACTGGAGATGCCAGATGCTGTGCTCATGCTGCCTGTACCCCACTTGGGCTGGGACAAAGTGGAGGCTGCTGTGGGGGCCTGGCCTCAGGTCACAGCCCCATGGGCACCTGAGCAAGACCAGCCAATGCATCTTTTCTCTGGGGGCCAGAGGGAGTCTGGGGTGAGGACTCTGAACAGGGGCTGTAGCTCAGGGACCTCAACACCCCACCACCCCAGCCAGGCTGACTGTGCGTTTGATAGTGGGGCAAGTCAGCAGCCAGGCTGGCTGTGTGTCCCTGTTGCGGGGCCTGGTGACTGCATGTCACTCCTTCTACTCCCCACAGTAACCGTGTGACTGGTGTGTACGAGCTCAGCCTGTGCCACGTGGCTGACGCGGGCAGCCCAGGTAGGTATCTGCCCTGGTCTCACTGGGTGGGTTCCTGGCCTGCTCAACCTCTGCCCACTTGGGGTGACCACAGCGAAGCTGCCATTTGCAGGGGGATCCCTCACAGAACCCAAGCACTCACCTTGTGGCTTCTGGAGTTGTTCTGAGATGGGAGGAGAGCGAGGGAGGAGAGTCAGGCCTGCTGGCTTCCTTGGGTTCCCAGGGCACAGCCGAGATGGCCATGGGACGCCGGGCTGGATAACTTCCTATGGAGGAGGCCTACATGGCTCTTTGGGCCCCAGGGTGGACCAAGGACCAGGGGAAGCCCATCTCCACTCCAGAGGGGAGACAGCTTCACAGATGGGCGGACCTCTAGGGTGGGTGGGAGGAGCAGCCACCCATCAGGTAGGGGTGGAATGTCCACGTGCCCCATGCAGGGATGCAGCGCCGGCGCCGACGAGTCCTGGACACATCTGTGGCCTATGTCCGGGGCGAGGAGAACCTGGCAGGCTGGAGGCCCCGGAGTGACAGTCTCATTCTGGACCACCAGTGGGAGCTGGAGAAGCTGAGCCTCCTGCAGGAGGTGAGGCAGCCTCAGAGGATGAGGCCCGCACGGTGGTGTCCATGTGGCTTTGTCTGCAGAGCAAAAGCTGGAGAGGGCCCAGGGCCTGGTGCCCACTGGGGGGCAGCACAGCTGCTTGGGAGTCACAGCCACCTGCAGGAGGAGCATGTGATGCTCCAGTGTGCACTGCGGGGCTGCGTGGTGTATGACAGAAACATGGCCAGTGTAGCACAGAGGCATGCTCTGGAATTAGCCGAGGAAGACTATCGGGCATATAGACAGAGGCCAGAAAGGGACCCGGAAGGAGAGTCGCGGGGCCGGGCTGCCCTCTGCAGCTTTGATCAGGGAAACCAACATGCAGCATCTAGGCACTGCCTCGGGCCGAGTGTGTGTGTGACATGTGACGCGTGACGTGTGAGATGCGTGAGGCCAGGGCTCTGCCCACCCCTCGGCCCTCTCCTGAGGCCTCCAGCACTGCAAGGCAGCACAGCCCTGCCCCAGAACCTGGCGCGTGAGATGCATGTGTCCGAGAGGAGCAGCTTGCTTGCTGCCCATGAAGGTGGCAGGGCTGGGGTGGGGGCTGAGGGCTGTCAGCCCCGGGGCGCCAGGGTCTGTTCCCTCATTTCACAGCTGAGGGCTGTCAGTCTTCAGTCTTAGCCCAGGGGAGGGTGGGCTCTCCGGGGTCTGCCCAGAGGGTCATGCTGCTGCTGAGGCTGAGCACAGCTCCGGAGGTCACCCCTGAGGTGCAGCAGGTAAGGCCTTGTGTCCTGTCTGAAGGTGGAGAAGACTAGGCACTACCTGCTCCTGCGGGAGAAGCTGGAGACCGCCCAGCGGCCTGTCCCGGAGGCACTGTCCCCGGCCTTCAGCGAGGACTCTGAGTCCCACGGCTCCTCCAGCGCCTCCTCCCCGCTCTCGGCTGAGGGCCGCCCATCACCCCTGGAGGCTCCCAACGAGAGGCAGCGGGAGCTGGCCGTCAAGGTGGGTCCAGCTGGTGGGCAGTACAGCCGTAGCCCCAGGCCCTCAAGGGCCCTGAGTCATTTCTGGGCAACTCCAGCAACCCAGCCTTGCCCATGGCTGCTCTGGTTAGCACCACCAGGAGCTAGGAGCTTGAGGGGTCCCTAGGGTCCCCTTGCCCACTGACTGCACCCCACCTGCACTGAAAGTTGGGTGCCTTTTGCAGCCTCCCTTCCCAAGCGATGAATCACTCTCTTGAATACCTGTGCTGATGGGGAGCTCACCACTTCCACCCACAAGTGGCTCTTTTGGCGGCTGAACGGGCCTCTGGGAAGGCCTCCTGCACTGGAGGCAGCACAGCCTCTGGCCCTCACACCAGGCCCTGAGCCGGTGCCTGACCCTGGGAGACTTCCTGGGCTCACCCGATGACCTGGGCGGGGTGGAGGTGCTGCCCACCTTGACCCACTGTGCTCTGGCGTCGGAACCCACCTGTGTCTGGGGAGGGGTGGGTAGAAGAGCCTGCAAGGCTGTCTGAGCAGGGTCCCGGGAGGCCTGGCCCCTGACCACGCGTGTGCTCTGTCCACAGTGCTTGCGCCTGCTCACGCACACATTCAACAGAGAGTACACACACAGCCACGTCTGCGTCAGTGCCAGCGAGAGCAAGGTGGGTGCAGAGGGGCTGCACCAGGCTGCCCCGCAGGGCTCGGGCTCCCATGGGCAGTGGTCCCTGAGGAAAACTCCCATTCCAAGTGGGAAAAGGCAGTTGAGTTTCCTAGGAACACGTCTCAGTGCAGAGGGACACCTCATACCTAAGTGGCTGGTTTCCCTGGGTCGGCCTGGGGTCCATGGGAGGTGGGGATGTGAGTGAGGGGCCGGGTGGATCCTGTGGCCTGGGATGCACCCATGCGCTTGCAGGCTTCTGCTGTCTTCCTGGCCCCCACCCTGTCTGGCCATCACCCTGTGGCCTCTGGCCCAGTCAGTCAAGCTCCCACTTGGCTGTCCCTCCTCCTCCTGGGACCGACCCCACCCCTGTAGCCTGGGAAACTGCTGCTGTGCTGCATTATGCATGGAGCTCCAGCCCTGGCCCATGGCCTTCCTTGTCCCCATGGCATCACCCAGCGCCACCTCACGCTGGCATGGGCAGGAGGCAGCAGGGCAGAGCTTACCCAGCCCACTCCTTGAGGCATTGGCAGGGTGGCTGCCTGGGTCAGGCCAGAGCCTGAAGTGATGGGAGGGGCCGGCCAGGGGCCACAGGGGCTGGAGGGGGCCAGGGGTCTTGAGCTGGCCAACTTTGAGCCAAGGCTGCTGGTAGGAGGGGTGGGGTGCCCTAAGCAGCAGGTGTGGGGTAAGCGCAGGCACAGGGAGCAGCTCCCACAGAGGCCGGAGACCCCCCTTCCCTGTGTCCCCTGAAAAAGGCCTCTCCTCCGCAGCTCTCCGAGATGTCTGTCACCCTGCTCCGGGACCCGTCGATGTCCCCTCTAGGGGCGGCCACTCTCACCCCCTCCTCCACTTGCCCCTCTCTGGTTGAAGGGCGGTACGGTGCCACTGACCTGAGGTGAGTGAGCTCCAGGCTCCCGGAGTGGCTTCTGGCACCACGGCTGACCCATGACCATGGCCGTGACTCGGGCACAGAGAGCACAGAACGGGGGGCCCCAATGGCTGAGTGCCTTGGGGTGGCCACAGGCTGAGGGAAGGGCCTGGAGGAGTGGAGTCCACGGCCCTCTCAGAGGGTGCCTGTGCCCCGCCAGCTCCATCCTAGTGTGTGTGTGTTCTCTTCCCTGAAGAAGACCAGAAATGGGTGGAAAATAAGCTAAAGCTCCCCTTTCCTGAGACAGTGCTTATAAAATAATGGAAAAAGAAAAGGTTACGAAAGAGGGCATGAGAGCCGTTAGAGTCAGTATTGTGGAGGGAACACCTGGCCCCTGCAGGTCCGCATTTGGAAGAGACCTCGTGTGAACCCCTTATGTACAATTCATAAGCAGGCAGATGCTTTTCACTCTTGTTTTAAAGTGCCTTAAGGGTTCCAGATTTTCATTTAAATAAGAAAGACGGTGGCATCAGCTGGCCTTGTCTTCTGCAGGCCTCCTTGACCACCAGGTCGAGTCGCGTGGGGCCTGGCCCATGTGGGGGGCCCATGCGGGAGGCCATCGGCACCCTCTGCTCCAGTGGCTCCTTAGAACCTCATGTCACCTTCAGTCTAGTTGTGGAGATAAAGAGATGCTGGACTTGCTTTCACAGGGTGGAGGTGGGGGCAGGAGAGCCACTGGGAGAAGGGCGTGGAGTGGGGCACAGGCTCCCTGGCTAGGCCCCGAGGTTCCTGGGGGACCCTCCCCACCAAGCCCAGCACTTCCTGGAATCGGGCACAAGCTTGGCTGTCCTGGTGGACGGGCCCCGGGAGCTCCCACTGTGGGTACAGCTGGAGAGACCCCGCGAAGGTGCCCTACTGCACCTTCTGAGGTGCTCTGAGGAGGGTGAAGCCTGGGGGAAGACGGCCCCAGGCCCAGGGAGGCCTGCAGTGTGCAGCACTTCCCTCTGCTTCCCAGGACCCCGCAGCCCTGCTCCCGGCCAGCCAGCCCAGAGCCCGAGCTGCTGCCAGAGGCCGACTCCAAGAAGCTCCCTTCCCCTGCCCGGGCAACAGAGACAGACAAGGAGCCCCAGCGCCTGCTGGTCCCTGACATCCAGGAGATCCGAGTCAGGTGTGTGGGGCCTCCCTGGAAAGCACCGCCACCAGCTCTGTGCTGACAGGGGACAGGCAGGCCACCCTGATCCCCATACTGGGGGCACAGGGACCCTCATACTTGGGGAGACAGACAGGTTGCCTGATGCCCATACTGGAGGTTCAGGCAGGCTGCCCCTGACCCACATGGAGGGGCAGCTCCATGCTGGGAGGTCAGGCAGGGCCCTGTGACCCACATGCCTAGGCTGGAACCAGCACAGAGCACAGGGGAGTGGGTGGGGTCAGAGCCAAGGCCCAGGTGGGGAACTCGTGGTCACTGGGTACAGTGTGACAGCCTTCAGCAACTTTAGCTTATTTCTTTAAGTTTTTCCATTTTATGGTGGGGAAACTGAGGCCCAGAGCTGGCTTGGTGGTCTGGTCTCCGACCTGCTGGGTTGGGGTTCTGCCAGGTGCCCTTCGATGCCTCGACCCACTTTCTGGCTGGGGAGGTGGGGGGCACTGCTGCGTACCAGCTCTGGGTGGTGGACGGTGAGTGCCCGAGTCAGTCGCTGCCCCCACTGAGGGCCCCAGCGAGCAGCTCTCTCTGCTCTCAGCCCGATCGTTTCCAAGAAGGGGTACCTGCACTTCCTGGAGCCGCACACGTCAGGCTGGGCCAGGCGCTTCGTGGTGGTGCGGCGCCCCTATGCCTACATGTACAACAGCGACAAGGACACCGTGGAGCGGTTCGTGCTCAACCTGGCCACTGCCCAGGTGGAGTACAGTGAGGACCAGCAGGCTATGCTCAAGGTGCGGCTGGGCCCGGCTCAGGCTCGGGCACCAGGAACCCTAGCAGGGCAGGAGCTGAGCCACCATCCTCTGCAGCCCTGCGTCAGAGCAGGAGGCCCATCTGCTCACCCCAGACTCCGTCCTGTTCCACGGAGGCTGGGCTCAGGGACTCAGCCTCAGGGATCCTCTGTCCTTGCCCCAGGCCTCTCTGCCTGCCCATGAGGCGCATATTCCTGGTGACAGCTAGTGGGGATGGACTCCGGTCAGGGCAAGCATTAGTATTCTCCTGTGTGATGGCCACAGCCATGTCCCCTCCTCCGGAGTCACCCAAGGTGGGTGGCACCAGCCCTGCAGGAATGGGCGAGCCACAGGGCTCAGAGGAGCCCTCCTGCCCCCACTCTGCCCAGCCCCTCCAGCTGGAATGGCCCTGGACAAGTTCAGGAGCCTGGACTCCTTCAGGCTGGCTGGAGGAGAAGTTTCTCTGAGCCATCTGGAGGTGGCCCCAGTGTCTACGAGATGGTTTTTTGATTCCCTGTGGTGGGAGTGGGTGGTGTGAACCCACATCTGCACTAGCAGCCCAGCCAGGGTCCCAGGGAGCAGGGGCCATGAGGGGCAGTCACGTCCCGTGGGGAGGCATAGCAGTGGTGAGGGTGTCCCGGGACCACCGGCCGCAGATGCGTCCAGAAGGCAGTCACAGCCCTGGCTGGGTCAGCCTTCCCCTCTGTGTCCCCTCCGTGTCCCCTCCCTGGGACTTTCCTGGCAGTGCCCCTCCCCTGCCTGCCTGGGCCCTGGGGAGCAGGAGGGTGGTGTGCTGACCACGGAGCCTGGCACCTCCTCACCAGCAGCCTCCCTCTGCAGACACCCAACACATTCGCGGTGTGCACGGAACACCGCGGCATCCTGCTGCAGGCCGCCAGCGACAAGGACATGCATGACTGGCTGTACGCCTTCAACCCCCTCCTGGCCGGGACCATACGGTAGGGCCGCCTGCAGGGCGAGGTTGCTGCCATGGGGGTCCTGCCCTCAACCGGCTCCTGGCCAGGACCATTTGATAGGGCCCTGCTGCAGGACAAGACTGCTCTCCCAGGGGTCCTGCCCTCAATCCCCTCCTGGCGGGGACCATTCAGTAGGGCCAGCCGCAGGGTGCGGTTGCTCTGCCAGGGGTCCTGCCCGCAAGGCTGCCTGGGGAAGCAGTGCGGCCAGTGGAAGGCAGTGCGGCCTGCCCTCACGTATGTGGGCTGGGGACGCCCTTAGGGCTATTAATGCTCCCTCTGAGTCGTGGCTTCTTGTGGAGTGATAAATCCCAGGCCATACTTTCAAAATTACATCCTAACCCAGTGGCCTCGGCATGGGGAAACCGTGTGCCCTTGGGCAGGCTGCGGAAGGAGCCGGTCCCTCCCACAGCAGGGATGTGAAAAGCGGGGTGCAGGAGGGGATGGGTGGGCTGAGTCCTACACACCAGAAGCAGAGATTCAGTCCCTTCCCCAGGTGGTGAGGGAACCAGTGGGGACATGGGGTCTGTGGCTGCCCCTCACGGCTGCCTGCCTGTGCAGGGCACGGTGGATATGGCCTGCAGGTGTTCCTGGCCTGACCACGCCGCCTCTCCCAACTCTTCTGCAGGTCCAAGCTCTCCAGAAGGAGGTCTGCCCAGATGCGGGTCTGAACCTGAGCCCTCCTGTGACAGCCGGCAGGCCCAGCCCATCCCCTCCCTCATCCTCGTCTGTCCTGTCACCTGCCGCCCAGCCCCTCTCCTGCCAGACAGCCCACGACCGGGTCGACCCCCCAGGGGACGCCCATGCCAGGCCCGGGGACCTGTGCCACACGACCAGCTGCGCTCCCAGCAGAGGCTGTGCGTTGTCAGTTCTTCTTGCAGAATGTGCTCTGGTGGAACAAGCTGGGAGAGGCTGGGGGGGCCAAGGGCACAGGTTACGGGGGTTCTTGCTGCCGTTCTAATATTTTTTTAAGCATAGACAGACTTATAATTAATATACGTTAGTTAGTGACATTGAAACAGCCAACTCGGAAATTAACTGTAAGACTTGTTCTATTTATAAGTATTTATTTCTAATGCCTCCACATAGCCCTGTAATATTCAGATGGAACCCCCAACCACCTCCACCCCGTTTGTTCCCACGTGTGTCTCCCAAGCCTGCTAGGGACAGGCAGGGCAGGGACAGCCACCTTGGAAGGCCGCAGTGAGGAGCTGTCTGGACCAGTGGGGCACCTTGGGGCTAGCACACGGGTGCATCGCCTGGGCCCCAGGCTTCTCCATGGCCACATGGGTCCTGGGTGTATGTGTGGGAGGGTGGGGGGGTGTCTTTGGTGCCTGAAGTCTGCGCAGCATGGAGGGTGGTGTGAGTTCCTCTGGTGGGAGGGAGAACGCACATCTCTTCTGGGCGGCCACCTGAGGTGTGACTCCAAGAAGAGTTCCGGCAGCTTTCCCCAGGAAAGGGTGAGGGGTGACACTCGGCTCTGGCTCTGAGATGAGGCAGACGGCACCCAGGCTGTGATCTGTCCTGGGCGGGGACCGGGAGGGAGCGGGGTCGGGATCACCTGCCAGTGTGCAGACTCTGGGACTGCGTGCTGTCTCCGGACCATCAGGGTAGGGTGGTGGGTTGAGACCAGGAAGTCAGGGAAGGTCGGAATTCAGGGCGACGGCCTAGGTGTCGAGGGCTGTGGCGCAGCCTCTTCAGCTGCGGCGAGAAATGGAGTGAGTCAAGGTAGCTTCTGGGAAGAAATGCTGCCATTAGCAGGTTTCTTGCAAAGACTTTCCTCTCTTTGTTCCCAGGGCAGAGAGTTTCTGTGAGTCCCATTGAGAAAATGCCATGGGGTGGGGGTATCCTGGTCGGTCGGCAGTGGAGGGTGGCTGGCTTGGTGGTTATTGTCTTCAAGGAACTCTTCCGTTCTGCATCTGCGGTGTCCCTTTGTTCTTGTCCCATTTCACCCCCTCTGCAGACACCAATGTCCGAGGGCCACCCAGGACAGGACAGGGGTCAGCCCCAAGCTGAGAGTCTGGTCATAGGAGTCATGTCCAGAGGCCTAGGGAGGTTTTAGGGCCCTCCCCACCCACACCCACAGGTCGATTTGGTCTCTTTTTAGCTCAAGGAAAGACAGTAGCCAAGCAACAGAGCCCCCTCCCGCCGTGGCCTGTGGGAGCAGTTACATCGGGTCTGGTGCTCCAGACCTAAGGCCCAGCACTTTCATCAGATCCTGCCTCCTGGAGTGGGGGAAACGCAGCACCCCACTGGTTCTGAGGCCCCTACCCTCCCAGGCTGTCCCACGTGATGCTGACATGAGCCTCAGAGACCCCAATCCCATGGCTGGGGGAGAGACAGCGGCTCAGGAGTGGGGGAGCATGGGCCTTCTACACCACATGGGAAGGCTCTGGCGTGAGGTTTTCCTTTGGGAAGGTTGTTTGGGCCCCTGAAGTTCCATCTCCGAGAGTGGCGTGCAGGGCAGGCCAGGGCCCATGCTGGCTGCAGTCTCTGTGGCTGCCTGCCTGGGCCAGCCTGTTTGGGAGCTGGGACTGTGGGCTCACCTTTTCGTACCTGGGCTCAGGTGCGGTGTGGCCACCGCCACCCTCATCCCCTGCCTGGGAGGCTCTCCCAGGGGCTGCTGGGGGGTTTCTGTGAGGGAGAATCAGGGCTCGGGAAGCCACGCCTGGGAAGGCAGGACACAGGACACAGCAGCTTTCTTTGGAAATCTCCCAGGTGAGGATTCACATCCCAAAATAAAATTCAGAAGCCAGGTGGCCTGTGCTCCCCATGGGTGACCTCTGGAGGCAGTGGACCAAGATGCAGCAAGGAGAGGATGCAGAACAGCTTCTTGCAGAAGCACCTGCTCCGGCATCCAGCGCTGCCTGGAGGCAGGAAGGAGAGGCAGGGCAGGACACGCTGGTCTGAGATGGGTGGGAGCCCCACGGGCCCCAGGCAGGCTAGAGGAGGCACAGGCCCTGCCACGGCCAACTCAGGTCAGCCAGCCTGAGGCCGTGGCCTCCAAAGGGTCTGGGTGCGCCCCCCAGGTCGCAGGTGTCTGAGGCCAGCCAACCTGCAGAGCACTCGCGGCATGGGTGGGCTGAGTGGAGGTGCCTGGGAGCTGCCTAAATTCAGAAGCCTCCACTGCCATGGAGACTGCCTGGCTGTGTCCTCTCAGCCAGGTGCCGTGTTGGCCTCGGCTGGGACCCAGAGCCACACTGCAGCCTCCGCCGACTCCCTCCTTCCAGGCCTGCTCTAGTGAGGAGTGCCTAAGCCAGGACCCAGAAACTCAGAGTTGATGGTGAGAGGAGGCCGCCTGAGTCAGGACACCTGGCTTCTTGAAAAGTTCGCTCTGCCAGAAACCACCTAGGGATCACGCTAGCTGCCTTCCTTGAGCTCCCCAGGAGTCGGTTTCCACGTCTGTGAGGTGGAGGGCTGGTGTGGAGGTGCCCGTGGGGTGCGGTGCTTGGGAGACAGCCAGGCCCAGGGTGGCTGCTGCTTCCTGCTAAGTGGGGAAGGTGAGACAGATCTGGAAAGCCGTCTCCCTCAGATGGTTTCATTTAATGCTTTATACTGCCAAGTCTGGGGGCTTGTTTCGATTTGGGGGCAGCCATCCTCCACCAGAAAGGGGGAGCTCCTTCTGCTGCGGCTCCAGATAGATGGGGATGCCGGGCTCCAGGCCGACCAGCACTTGGGATCTGATGGGACACGGCCAGTGCCTAGGGGTGCCAAGTCCAAGGCCTCCCACTGGGAGTCATCGCTGAGAAGATGCCAATGTTTCATCCACCGGCTGCACAGGCACAAACTCCCCCACCCAGGACGGCTGTGATGAGGTGGCCCTCCCTGTCAACCCTGGTCCCTGGAGTCCCCAGCACCTGGGGCCCTGGTGGGGCTGATGTCACAGGTGTTTACTGTGCTGCTGCACTGGTCCTATGCCAGCCTCACCCATGTGGGGACCACGGAAGGCACACTCCCTTACCCCCGGTGCCGGGCCGTGCGGTCCCCCAGACGGACAGCAGCTGTGGCGACCTGCGTTTCTCCCTGGGCCTGTGCTTCCTGTAGTTAGTCCGTCCCCTGGTTCCCCTGTGGCTCAGAGGCCGCGTCCCTGGCTTGTACATATGTGATTGCTGTGGGCACACCCCAGACCCCATGTCATAGCTGCCGTCCCGACGTCACGACGCCCGTCCCGATGTCTTACAACCGAGTGTTAGCCCTAGGCTCCTGTACTGTGTGTGCACTTGAGGCTCTGTCCAATGAAGAAATAAATGTGGCTCTTACTCCACACAGTCCCATGGGCTCTGCTGTGGCTTTATTTGCGTGTTAGGTGTGTTGGGGGGCCCCGGGAAATGGTTGTCGGTGCATGCATCCAGCGTGGTCCAGAGACAGCACCCCTCCCCCAGTGATGAGGCAGGGAGGGGCTGGCTCTCGAGGTGGGCATGGGGAGGTAGTGGGGAAGGTGTCGAAGACTGAATGTACACAGGGGTGCTGGTCTTGGAGGATCAACCTCCACCTGCCTCCCTCCGTGACCGGCTGCACCCCTGTGAACCAGCCCCAGGCACCTCCCCAGGGACACAGCACCTACCACCCTCATACCAGGCCACTGCACCCATCCCAGGCAGCCTCAGGCCTGGACCCTTCAGAGTCTCTAGTCCATGGGGTCTGCGCCTGGGCCCAGATCCTCAGAGCCTCCTGGAGTTCCAGAGGCCGCGCCACTGCACGTGAGGGCCTTAGTCTTGTCCAAGGTATGGCAGGAGTTTGGGGACCAGCGTCGCACTGATGGCTGATAGGATGGGGTGACAGCCTTGCACTTTGGGGGACTCTGGGCAGGGCCCCCAGTCCTTAGGAGCCCCCAGGCCCTCCAGAGGTGAGTGGCTTTGTCACAGGCGACAGCCATCTCCAGGACATTCAGTGAGGGTGGCACCTGCTCGGAAGGCAACGCCTCTCAGTGGGCCTGGGAGGTGGACCCTACTGGCTGGCACGGGGGCTCCGGGGCCTTGTGTGGGGCCACCCTCTGGCTACAGGTGGGAGGGGCTGTGTCAGGGCTGACATAGATACCGTTCAACCTGTGTGGACTTCTCCTGTCTGAGAGGTCGTAGTCTTCCAGTCCTGAGATTATAGACTTAGAACTTTTTGCCAGCTGGGTGAAGGGCACACACAGTTCCTCTCTGTGCTGTTTTTTTTTTTTTTATAACTTCTTGTGAGCCTACCATTATTTTAAAATGAAAAATAAAGAAAAAACCTTTTTATTCATCGGATTTTCTAGTTTCTCTACAATGAATTTGTGTTACTGTGTAATTCTTTTAAAAATTAAGAGTGAGAAGAAAATCAAACCAGAATTCAGTGACTGGGCAGAATCATAGCGGCCTCCTCACTGGTTGAGGAGGATAAATGAGTTAGCTTTGGAAAAGGCGTAGGACGGGGCCTGACACAGACTAAGTGCTGTAGAAGGTTTCTGTTTTTTAAAACAATGAATGAAACTAACAAAACATTAAGTAACAAGTGGCTGTGCCTTCCAGTGTTAAGGAGAAGCCTGTCGCCACCTCTGCTTCCACCTGACCTTGTTCTTGGGGCCCCAGGGATGACACCTATCGTCCGAAGGTTCTGGAAGACGAGGGAGTAGAACCAGGAGTGTGGGCTGAGTGGCGCTGGGCTTTCATGGTTGGTGCCTTCCACCAGCGGTGTGACTGGGCTCTGGGACCTGGGACCACTTCTGTGTCCAGGGCAGTGCTAAGCTGGGCACGGTCATCCTGTGCCCTGTGGGGCCTGGTTCACACTCCCCAGCTGCACTCTCTCCTGGCTGGGATGGTCTTTCTGTCCATGTTGGTGCCTCAGTGCAGCCCTGTCTGGTGGTTCTCTGAGGCCTGGGAGCCATTCAGACCCTTTTGATGCCTGCAAGTCTCTGCTGCCGTCCAGCGAGGGCTGGTGGCACAGTGAACTCACACGGACAGACAGACTCACGTCTTAACTCAACAGATGGCCACTGTCACTCCTGCACTGGGGGCGGTCCTTTAGGGGTGTCGACTAAAGCTTTCACAGCCTCCAGGATGTGTAGAGGGCAGAAAAGCCTGGAAGCCCCAGCCTTGAGGACAGAGTCCACCCCTGTGCAGACAGCCAGTGATAACCCAACCCAGTCCCCAGGGAGAGGTGGCCCGTAATGCACCTGGCTCCCTTCTGCTCCAGCCTCCTGCCCATCTTGACACCTCCTGCTGCTGCCCCAAAAGCCTGACTTGGCCCAGGGCCCCTCCTGTATCCCCTGTGAGCTGGAGTCTGAATGCTGAGTCCAGGCCCTGGGGAGGCTCCCTAGCTCCTGCCTGTGCGGCAGATCCTGAAACTGAGGCCCAGACCCTGAGATGGTTCCAGAACCCTGGACTGAACCTCACTGGCCCATCCAGCCTGTGCTCTCCTCTCCCCAAGACCTTAAGGCTGGCTCCGTGGAGCCTGGAGCAGACCAAGCCACAGTGTGGGTGTCTGGAGGCTCACGTGTCCATTGTACGCGTTGTGTCTCTGGGGAGCTGAGCCCCGGCCTTGGGGACACCCAGACAGGATCCAGCAGATTCCTCAACCTACTGGGGTGACACCCATTGGCCAGCTAGACCCAACTGGACCCAGGGCCAGAGGGGCGCAGGCATGTCCTATCTACAGTCCAGGACGCAGGAAGCAGGGACTTAACCCCTCCCCCCCGTGGCCTTCTCCTCTCCCTACCAACCACCACCTGGAGCCCGCCAGGCCCCCAGCCAGGAGATCTTAACTTTATAGGTGTTTGGGGTGTCAGAGGATCCCACTGCACAGCAAATGGTATTTCCCAAGAAGAATTCCCATGAGCTGCCCCTCTTCCCCACAGTGTGGGCTTCCAGGACCTGGCCCAAGAGCACCCCCCAGCTTCCTGCCTGCTCTGCACTCCACACCTTCCTCCTCTCGTGTGTGGAGTGAATTGGTGCTTTCCTGATTCTTCCAAACTGTACTTTCCAGTACAGTAAACAACAGAGCGACGTGGGTCCTTACACATGAAACCATGCTCTTATCCTACTTTTGGGGACAAAGTCCTAGCTGGAATTACTGTGTGGGAGTTTATATAAATTCATATGTGTATCTTACGTGTGTGTGTGTGTGTCTGTGTGTGGCACGTGTGTTGAACATAAAGCCCATCATCGTCTCACTGCATGTCTGAGTCTCTTTAGTCCTCCCCATTTGACAGGTGGTAAGTGGCACCTTATCATTTTTCAATTTTATTTATTAGTGTTGCTAAATTATTTTCATGTGTTTTATATATATATATATATATATATATATATATATATATATATTTTATTTATTTATTTTTTGAGATGGAGTCTCACTCTGCCGCCCAGGCTGGAGTGTAGTGGTGCAATCTCGGCTCACTGCAACCTCCGCCTCCAGGGTTTAAGTGATTCTCCTGCCTCAGCTTCCCGAGTAACTGGGATTACAGGTGCCTGCCCCCACACCTGGCTATTTTTTGGATTTTTAGTAGAGACAGAGTTTCACCGTGTTGGCCAGGATGGTCTTGAACTCCTGACCTCAAGTGACCCACCCACCTTGGCCTCCCAAAGTGCTGGGATTACAGGCGTGAGCCACCGCGCCCAGCCAGATTATTTTTATTTCTTTTGTGACTTGCCTATTATGTCTCTGGCCAAATTTTCCTCTTAATTTGCAGTCAGTTACACATATATCAGATAGCTCATTCCTTTGTCATATGTTTTAATTTTCTAACTTTGTAATTTTTCTGTTTTGATAATATTTTATTTTGCCTTATAAAATTATGTTTAATATCTTTTAAAGTCAAATATAGTTTATTTTTCAAAATTTCTAATCTTGGGCATTTTGCAGAAAAGAATTAGCCCAACAGGCTTGCACCTGCTATTCTTTAAATGTCTGCTGTGAGGTGGAGCCTCAGACGGCTTCTGGGAACTTGGCACTTGAACTGTTCCCTGAATGACAATGAGGGTTCACTGTGCCCAGACTGTACAAATACTATAGCCCTCGATGCACTTTCCTTCTGAGTCTGGAGTTTGGTGTGTTCCAGGCAGGGCATGGCCAGCTTCTGGTCAACACCACAGGCACTGAGTCTCTACTGAGCTCCCCGACGGGGAGCCCTTAATATGGACGGCCATGCAGCATTGCTGGGAATGAAACACGTCCTGTGTTACTCTGTGGGGAGAGAGGCCTTGGAAGCACGAGCCTGGTTTTCTTCACATCACGCCCCATGCCTTTTCCACCCCATGCTTTCTCCGTTCACAGATGTGGTTTCAGAGCCTTTTGCCGTAACCAGTCTCAGCCATGGCACCACTGTATGCTAGATCCTGTGCATCCTTCCAGAAAGTCTCTGAACCAGGGATGACCTTGAGGACTTCATGATACAAGAACACACTTTGAAACTCCTTTCCCATTCATTTGACTTATCTCTAATAGTGATTTCATTTATGTCATCAAATAATTCACCTCTCTCGCATGATATGACCATGTAGAGTTTACTCTGGGAATGAAGAGGTCACTTCATATCAAGAAATCTATTAATAAAATCCATCATATCAATAGTGCTAAGAAAAAATGGTCATCACCACAGATGCAGAAAAGCTAGGAACAGAGCAGAACGGCACGCTAGCATCACCACTATTCAATGGCGTTTTGAATTACTAGCTAATTTCTTTACACAAGAGAAAGTAATCAGAGGGATAAAAACAGAGAAGGAAATGTAAAAATTATCTCTTTTGCAGATGATAGAATTACATATCTGGAAATCCCAAAAGAATCCATGGGAAAACCACAAATAGCCTGAATTTGAATCTGAAGGGTCAATATGAAGATATGATAGATTTCATTTTTCTTTAAAAAATACACATTTCCTAGTTCCATCTATTGAAAAGGCCTAGAAACAACAACCAGCTCCTTAACAGTGACACATTCCTAGAACCGAGATTGTATTGTCTAAACAGAACTTCTCTCTAACACTGGGAGAAATCACTAGTTCCAGAGCGGGGATGAGAATTGCACAAGATTATCATGAAAATCTTTTCAACAAAAACATTATCACACTCTAAGGGTTTTGCCAATAGGACCCAAAGTCATTGTCAGACTTCAAGAGTTGTGTCAAAAGGACCCAGGATCCAACTTAGAGGCTCCCACTGGCCTAAGATTGGGACACTTTGAACATCAGTAAGGCTAATAAATGTGATGACTGGAACACATGTGATATGGTTTGGCCCTGTGTGCCCACCCAGATCTCATCTTGTAGCTCCCATGATTCCCACGTGTCATGGGAGGGACCCAGTGGGAGATGACTGAATAATGGGGGTGGGTCTTTCCTGCGCTGTTCTCGTGATAGTGAATGGGTCTCACAAGATCTGATGGTTTTAAAACATGGGAGTTGCCCTACACAACCTCTCTTTTTGCCCGCTGCCATCCATGTAAGATGTGACTAGCTCCTCCTCGCCTTCTGCCATGATTGTGAGGCCTCCCCAGCCATGTGGAGCTGTAAGTCCAATAAACTTCTTTCTTTTGTAAATTGGTCAGTCACGGGTATGTCTTTATCAGCAACATGAAAACAAACTAATACAACATGTAATATGATTACATCTATTGGTTTATAATGACAATTAAAAAATAGTAAAAAAAAAAAAAGTTCAAAATAGCTCACTGGTAACCATCAGAGGATGCAACTCATTTCGGAAACAAGTAAATCAGGAAAAAGAAACAAGCATTATCCTGTCTTCCCTTAGAAACTGTACCTAAGCATGGCCAGGTAGCCAAGGAGCAGAGGTTTGTCTTTGCAGAAGTATTTTTCCTATAAAGGAAGAGAGACGGTCGTCCTAAAACCCCATGGCTGTGTAATCCCCAACACATGAGCAAATGAATGAATGAATGTGGCTAGGCAGTGACATCACCAAAGACAGAGCAGGGCAAAATCTACCTCTGGATGGAATGGCACAAGCCCACCTGAGGGGTGGTTTACAAAAGCCTGGCCCCGAAGCTGATCACGTGTCCAGATCCGGCTGTAAGAAACACGGGGGAGACAGGCTATGCCGACAGACACTGCGGGATGCCTGCATCGAAACCCAGACGTGGGAGACTTCACTCACAAACGACCTCTGCCCTTCAACAGATAAACTACAAGATGAGAAGGTGAGGGAAATAGGTTAAAAGAAATTTAAGAGACCTCATGTGGACCCTCAATTTTTAAAAAGTTAACAACATGAGGTGAGTGCCTTTGGTGCACAAAGAGCTTGGCAGTCACGAAGCTCATCCTTACAGCAAGAAAAGCTGACAAACCTGAAAATCAGTGTTTTCTTTCACCGATCAAAGCTTTGAGCTTGCAGGGCATACTGCCACCCCAAACTCTGAAGAGACAGCACAGAGTCTCAGCGGAGACCAGCGCCCTGGAGCAGAAGCCACTGGAGCCGCTGCTGGCAGGAGGCCCTAGATGGCAGTTCTAGCGAATTGCTGGAGGCTGTGTGTGGACCAGCTGGTGAGAGAGAGGGTCCTGCACCCCAGACTGGGGGGACGCTCATGTGCTCTTGGGTTTTACTACCATGAACCCCACCAAGTTCTCAGAGAGAAGAGCAAAGAAAAATCCCCTCATGTTCCCATCGGGGGGAGGGGCAGAGTAATCATCTCGAAACATGCCGAGAACTTCCTCCACAGCAAAGGACTCTAGGGTGGAGGTGAGAAGGAAAAACGAGAAAGAGATGGGAATTTCCCCAGCTTGATGAAGAACATATACAAAATCCCGCAGCTGGCATCACACTTAACGCCCGAAACTGGCAGGTCCCCCGCTTAGACTGAGGGAGGGTGATGGTGTTCCCTTTCAGCACTCCTTTCCGCATCCTACTGGAAATTCTAAGTGCAACCAGACAAGGAAAGGGAATAAGAGGTATACAGGCTGGGAAGGAAGAAATGGAAGTATCTTTCTTTGCAGACGATAGAGTTTTCTGTGTAAAAAATGCCAAAGAATTGACAAAAAAAGAAAAAAAACTCCTGGAACTAGGAAGTGAGTACAGCAAGGCCACAAGATACAAATTAATACACAAAAGTTAAATAATTTACAACTATTGTGTATTGCTTTCCTATAAACCAGCAATAAATCATTGAAATTTTAAATAAAAATGCCTTTTATAATAGCATTAAAAAAGAAACAGAAATAAGTAAGTATAAATCAAATAAAATATGTAGAGGATCTGTATGTAGAAAACTACAACATTTCTGAAAAGAATCGAAGAACATCTAAAGGAATGGAGAGACATTCTGTGCTTACGGATTGGAAGATTCAGTGTTGTTAAGATGTCAGTTTTTCCTAGTTGGTGCTATAGATTCAATGCATTCCCAGTCAAAATCCCAGCAAGCTAATCAGATATTGACACACTGATTCTGAAGTTTATACGCAGAGGGGAAAGACATAGAATAGCCAACACATGAGAAATAAAAATCATGTTGTAAGGCCCCCAACTGACTGAACAGATCCCTTCTTGGCCAAGGGGACCCAAGAGAAACCTTGAAAGCTGAGTTCCCGGCCACGATGGGACAGGAGGCCAGACACACCTTGTTATACCCCCTTCCTCACCAATTGTCACTGGATGTTCTTTCCTAATTGGTGAACAGAAACCAGCCCTTTTGAAAGACTTGCCAGACCCCTGATCCCTTTTTCTGGTTTCAATACAACAACCAACTAGCATCTCTTCCCAGTAAGAGACCACGGACCATGGACTGGTCTGGCCGCCGTGTGTCCTCTGTGTCACCTCTTGACATACAGGGGCCTACATTTTCTTTTTCTTTTTTTTTTTTGAGACAGAGTTTCGCTCTTATTGCCTAGGCTGGAGTGCAACGGTGTGACCTCAGCTCACTGCAACCTCCGCCTCCTGGGTTCAAGTGATTCTCCTGCTTCAGCCTCCCAAGTAGCTGGGATTACAGGCATGTGCCACCACACTCGGCTAATTTTTGTATTTTTAGTAGAGATGGGGTTTCATCATGTTGGCCAGGCTGGTCTCGAACTCCTGACCTCAGGTGATCCACCCGCCTCAGCCTCCCAAAGTGCTGGGATTACAGGCGCGAGCCACTGCTCCTGGCTGGGGCCTACTATTAATGCACTGAAATGAAAGTCTCTGCCCCAAAGGGAACATGCATGTAGCAGGCATGTGTGCTTACTATGTGTGCGTGTGCTTCCCGCTTCATGAATATTCATAGCTCCTCCTAAAATCTGTTTAATATGTGTATGTAGACAACCTGTTCAGCATAGATTCCTCTCCCACTTCCCACTGTCAAAGTGCCTTTTTCCAGTTTCTGCCAGAGGCTATGCTTCCCAGCCTGCGATGGCCAGGCTGCAGGCTGCAACCCTTCGTAAGAAATGAAGCTCTCCTCTCAAAGTCAAGAACCCTGTGATCCGTCAGCTGGCACACAATACTGAGGAACAAAGTTGGAGGACTCACATGACCTGACTTCCTGACTTACTGTAAGGCTTACACAGTCAGGATCATGCAGGATTCACAAGACTGGTCATATCGGTGCACGAAACAGAGTAATAGGGAGCCCAGAGGAGACCCACACCAATGGCGCCAACTGGTCCAAAGGAGCAAAGGCAAGTGAGTGGAGACGGGGAGTCTTTCCGGCAGAAGGTGCTCCGACAAACAGATGCCCACATGCAGAAGGAGGCACACACAAAGAACCAGAAGGATGTGGTCACAGACCTCCCGCCTTCTACAGAGGTTCAGCCAAAAGGAATCCCAGACCTAAACGTAAAACGCAAAACTACAAAACCGTTAGAAGAAAACACTGGAAAAAATCTGGGTGATCTTCGGTTAGGCTCTGAATTATTTAGATAAAACACCAAAAGCATGATCCATAAAAGGGAAAATCAGTAAGATGGACTGTATAAAATTTAAAATGGTTTGCTCTGCAAAGGGAATGTAAGGAAAGCCACAGACGTGGAGGAAAATCTTTGCAAAATACGCACTGGACAAAGGACTGGCATCCAAATATAGGAAGGATGCTTAAAATTCAGCAACAAGAAAACAAAGAGCTCAATTAAAAGGAGGTAAAAAATCTAAACAAACCTCATCAAAGAAAATACACAGATAGCAGAAAGCACAGGAAAGATGCTCTGCACTGCGTGTTGTGAGGGAGCTGCGGACTGAAGCCGCGGTGAGAAGCCTCTGCACACCCACGGGAATGTGGGGCACCCACCTGACTGACGACATGGAGGCCCGGGAGCAGCAGGAGCCCCGCGCCTGCGTCCGGCGGGAGCGCCACATGGCAGAGCCGCCTGGGGGCAGCTCGGTGTTTCTCACAGAAGTCGCCACAGCCCCACACAGACCCCAGTGTCACAGTCCTTGGCAGACCCAGCTGATGGGAAAACTCCCCAGAAACAGGGTGTAGGTGGTGAGGATCTAAAGAGGAGGAATCGGGGGGCTGGGCTGGGGAGGGGCTTGTTTGGGGGGCACTTCCTCATGCACAGAGAGTTCTGGAGGGTGTCAGGGAGAGAGGGGTGAGTTAGAGGGCTGGGGTTGGGGCACAGTGGGAGGGAGTGGGGAGAGGTGAAGGGTCAGGGTGGGAGGGTTGGGAGAGGGGGTCAGAGAGGCATGGTCAAGGGCTTGTGGAGGGAGTTGCAGTGGGGTCTGGCCGAACCTCACAGAAGGGCCCCCGCTAGCCACACCCCCCGTGGTGGGACGACTCTGCTCTCTGGCTGGACAGGACCTGCTGGAGCCGCCTGAGTGGCCACAGTGGTCACTGAGCAAACCTCAGACACCCAGGGAGCTGCAGCATGGGCACCCCGATGAGCACAGGCCAGCCCCTCCTCCCCACCCACTGCACTGGACAGACTGCTGGAGGTCTGGGGCCAAGGCATGGAAGGAAAGGGGAAGATGGTGTCCTGAGGGCCAAGGACAGGGAAGAAACAGCCCCTCCTAGAACCCTCAGCACCGGCCGACTTGACTGCTGAGTGACCCGGAGCAAAACCCTCTGTGTCTCAGAGCCTCACTTCCTGCCTCACAATGGTCAGGTGAGACCCATCCCAGGGAGCTGAGGGTGGGGTGGGGCAGAGAAAGCTGAGGTGCTGTATCTGGGGGCTTCAGCAGAGGGTAGGCCCCATCCCTGGCCCCTGAGCCCTGCCCCTCTTGCGCGGTGGCCAGGTCAGGGTTATCGCCGGCCTCCTCCTCCAAGCAGGCTCCCCTCCTCCCTCAGCTGTTGCCTGGAGACCAGGATGCCCCGTGTATCCACCCCCAGCAGGTGCCGAACAGGGTCCCCATCCTGCAGCCCACCCTGGTGGGGATCCCCCAGGAGAAGCACGGCCTTCCCCAGGGCCTCTCTGAGGGCCACCTGTGCCTTATGGGCTCCCAGCCCAGGAAAGCAAGGCCACAAGCCAATATGTGCCCAGGCAGGCACGCGCCTGACCCCTCTGCCTGCTTTTCCACCCCAAAGTCTGTGCTGCTGATCTCCCGAGCTGGAGGAGCCTGCAGGTGTTCCATATGAATCATGGGCACTCAGCCCTCCTGGAGGCCAGCCCCTGCCTAGGAAGCACTGCTCTCCAAATCCCTCTCTCCCTCATGCACAGTTCCACCATTTGGGAGTCACTCCTTTAGCTAGATCACAGTGTCTCCAAAAGCTGTAAAGGTTACACTTAAAGACACCAACACAGGGCAGGTGTGGGCCCTGATAAGAGGGACGGTCTGCCCAGGTGAGGCAGATATGAGGCTCGGTAGCAAGGCTGGGTCTAACCCCTCTGAGGAGGCAACTTCCCAGCAACCTGCCCGGCTGAAGCAGCAGCTGAGTGGGCTCACTGATGACATCCCCTGGAACCCAGGTCATTTCAGCCATGAGAAGTGGACACTCAGAGATGTACTGAGGTCCCCTGGCAGTCACCCTGCAGACCCTGTCTGAAAGCCTGGACTTCAGCCCCTGGGTTTTGGGGAGCCAAGGAGGGTCTTGAGGAAAACAGGCACAGTGAGATTTCAGTGTGACTTAGATGGGGCTGGACAAGAGGGGCAAGACTGGAGGGGTGACCAATTAGGAGGGAATGCAGGAATGTGGGAGACAGGGGGGCGGCCTGGGCTTGGGCCGCCAGAGGGAATAAGGTCAGGGAGGACCCTAGGGGTGGTGAGATTTCAGGGGAGGGCAGGGGTGAGTGTGACCCCCACGTGTCTGGCCTGGCTGCCTGGGTGGCAGTCCTGAGCCTGATGACATAAGACAGACTTGGTCTTGTGGTGACTGGGGTGGGGGACATGGGGACTCCGAGTTCAGTTGGGAGCTGCAGAGTTCAGGGCTTCTGCAGGGCACCCCCGGCCATGGCAAAGAGGCAGTGGGGAGGTGACCATGGAGATGGGGGGAGTGTATTGGAGTGGTGACGATGGTGACGGGGGAGTGCAGTGGGGAGGTGACCATGGAGATAGGGAGAGTGCATTGGGGTGGTGATGATGGTGACGGGGGAGGTAACCATGGTGGTGGGGGGAGTGCACTGTGGCGGTGACGATGGTGACGGGAGAGTGCAGTGGGGAGGTGACCATGGAGATGGGAGTGCAGTGTGGAGGTGACCACAGTGACCGGGAGAGCAGTGAGGTGGTGACCATGGTGGCAGGTAGGAGTGCCACGGGGTTGGGTGAGAACCCTTTGTGTGGAGGTCAGAGGGGTGGGAGGAGGGAGGTCCTAGGGAGGGAGAGGAAGGGTCTCCTGAGTAGCTGAGGAGGCTCTACGAGAGGGTAGGGGGCTGGGAGCAAGAGGCCAGGCAGGGCATGGCCATTGCGGCAGATCCTGACCCAGGGCCAGTGTGGAGAGGAAGCAGCCTCTGGTGCCTACAGAGGGGAATGGCTGACACCCTGGACATGGCCAGCTTTGGTCCCTATTCCCCAGACCCTGGGACCCTGCAGCCCTCTCCAATAATTTAACCGCCTTTGCGAGGATGCCACTGGAGGCGACCTCCACAGCCCACTCAGGTCCCTCTGAGGCAAAGCCCGGTGGATCCCGTCCCATTGCAGAGGGGGCTGGGGGGCTGGGTGGAGGGTACTCACTCCCAGTTGCTTGCCTTGGAGCCCTTGGAGCATCCCCAGAGCCAGCAGCCCTCCTAGGCACACAGGCCCTTCCCCAACAGGTGTGGCGGGTCCTGCCTGGAGACACCGCCTTCACCACCCTGCGGGACCCGGCCCGCGTCCTGGAGTTCGCCTTCTCCTGGTACAAGATGGCCTCGCCAGAGAGCCCAAGCCCGGAGCCTGCGCCACTTCCAGGGCCACACCCGCGCCTTCTATGAACCCCGACGGCCAGACAGCCACTACGGCCTCAACTTCATGGCCTTCGACCTGGGCTTCGACCACAATGCGCCGCCGCCTGGCCCCGAGGGTGGAAGCGGTGGCCACGCGCTTCGATCTGGGGCTGATTGCCCAGCACCTGGACGAGTCCCTGGGGCTGCTGCGCCGCGCTGTGCTGGGGCCTGGATGACCTGGTGACCTTCCCCGTCCAGTGGCGCGCGGCCTTCCCCCAGGAGCCGCTGGAGCAGCGCGTGGAGCGCAGGGCGCGCGCCTAGAACGCGCTGGACTTGGCGCTCTGTGCACACTTGAACCGCACGCTGTGGGCGCGGCTGGGTGCCGGGGGGCTGCGGCCGGAGGTGGTGGCGCTGCGGGCCCGGTAGGCGCGCACCTGCATCCTGCATGGCGAGGCCTCAGGGCCGGGCGCGGAGCGTGACCCGCAGCTGGCGCCGCTGCAGCACGGCCTGGCGCCCATCCTGGGCTACCGGCTGCGGCCAGACCTGGACCAGGCCACCCGCCGCCACTGCCAGGACCTGGCCACCCCAGAGCTGCAGTTCGCCAGGCGCGTTCCCGGAGTGGGTGTGGGATCCGGGATGCCCTTGGGGAGCAGAGCTTCAGGCCAGGCGGCCTCGCGCGGCAGGCCCAGGCCCAAGGGAAAATGTGGGTCATGTTCAGAGGCGGGCGGGGATCCGTAGGGCCCTGGAGCAGAAGGGCGCGCCCTCAGCCCCTGTTACATGGGACCCCACAGGGCGGGCGACAGTGGCCAGGAGCCCCAGCCGAAACTGCTCCGTCCCGGCTCCCTTTTCTGCGCATCCTTCAGTAGTTACGGGAAACCTGTTTTTAGCAACTTGCTTTTCTTTTCATCTACTTGAAACGCACGTAGGTTACCCCAGGCAGATGCACGATTCCAAGTCACTTTGGCAGTTTTTAATGTGGAGAAGGCTCTTTCTGCAGAGGGAACGTTCCGGAGCTGCTGGGAGTGTCTCATAGGCTGTGGCGAGCTGGGAAGCTGCTCTGCGGAGCCTCCGGAGGCGCAGATTTCAGCACATCGAGAGCAGATGAGCGGCTACTCCCAAAACTGTCCGCGCTTCAGACAGATGACTTTTGCATAAGTTTGAGTGTGCTTGTAGATGCAAATCTGTCGTGATTATGTTTCCTCGGATGTTTCCTGTGCTTGTGGAGCTCGTAGGAGAGACTGAAGGTGAATTCACGATTGCACACAACTTACAACATCTGTTTGTGAATTCCATCAGTGTATCTTCAACTGTAAGAAAAATTAATTTCAAAACTTCTGCATTAATACCTGGATACTCCAACATCTTATAGGAAAATTGTGCTCGTTTCTGTCCAATGCTGTGGCCCTTGCTTCAGGATTTGTGGATTTTGTTGAGAATTTCGAGATTCTAAGCTGGAGTAATTCTAACAGCTTCCTGGTTATGTTACTGGGATAAGGCTGTGTCTGCTCCTCCCATGCTCAGTTACTGATACAGTTACTGCCTGAGCACCAGGACCTCCACTCCTGGAAGGATCTGTGCAGAGGCTGCAGGCACTGGTGGGGAAACAGACACACCTCCGGCACCCAGGGGCCTCGTGCTGCCACCGGAGGAGGATCCCCTCTCCTTCCTGGGGCCCCAACCCCTGCTGCTGCTTCTGCTGCCATGTGACACCCAGGCATGGCCAGGCCCCCACGCAGAACGTCTGTGAGGGGAGCTGGTTGGCCCCACCCCATCGGCTCCCCTGTGTGCTCAGCAGCCCTTTGCCTGGCAGGATCTGGCAGCCCCATCGGGGCCTCTGGATGCCACACAGGACTGGCTCTCAGGCCTGTCCCATGGGATTCCTGTCTCCACTCCACGGCAGGGAAGAGGAGCCTGGGGCTCCAGAAAGAGCCAGCTCTCTGCCTGGGTGGGAGGGGGCTTTATGGAGGGGTGGAAGGTGTGTATGTGAAGGGGCAGCCTCAGAGAGGAGGGTGTGTGTGTGAAGGGGCTTTCTGGCAGGGAGGAGGGTGTGTGTGTGAAGGGGCAGCTTCAGGGAGGAGGGTGTGTGTGTGAAGGGGCAGCTTCGGGGAGGAGGGTGTGTGTGTGAAGGGGCTTTCTGGTGGGGAGGAGGGTGTGTGTGTGAAGGGGCAGCTTCGGGGAGGAGGGTGTGTGTGTGAAGGGGTTTCTGGCGGGGGGAAGGGTGTGTGTGTGAAGGGGCAGCCTCCGGGAGGGGAGAGGATTCTTCCTTCTCTCCCTCCACCAAACGCTCGTCCAGGAAAACGTGGCCTCACCGGCATCCCCAGGGAGAACCCCACGCACCATGAGACGGGAATAATACAGGGTGGTTGGAGGGGAGTGGAAGTTCCAGGCAGCCCCTTCTCATCTCTAGCAAGAGGAAACCCTGCAGAAGCAAGGGGCTGACAGGACCCAAAACACCGGGGTGTGGCCGTGCTGGCTGAGACCGCCTGGACCCCACAGGGCTCTGGCTGTGCCCGGGTGTCTCCTGCGACCTCACGGTGCGCTCATTGGCACACTCATCACACCCCCACCAGCGCATGATGGCTCCAGAACACCCAGATTTGGTGTAAGAAGTGGGCGGCGCCGCAGCTCTGAGACATCTCCACGTTTTCCAGGAATCCTGTGGATTCCTCCAGCCCCAGCGCCCCTGCCTGGGACGGGACTCTAGAGGGCGCCACACTCCCTTTCTCCAGTGGGAGCTTTGGGCTTCCCAGGAAATCTCTGGTCTTTCACTATTTGCCAACTCGCCCCTGAATTCCTTCTCGCGATGGTGTCAAGAGCCTGGACGCTGGCCGGGGCGGAGGTCTCACTGGGGTTGGGGTGTCCCGTAGCCCCAAGCATCGAGGACATCTCCCTGCTTTCTCCTCTCGTCCTTCCCCCATAGCAGAGCAGCTGGACCCAGGGCTGCTGCAGACCAGAGAATGGGGTACAGCCTGTGGCAGGAGCACTGGCCACCTCACTTCCTCCCTCTGGGTGGGGCAGCAGGACCCATAGCAGAGGGCCCTTATCTCCTTTGGGTGGAAGTTTCCAGACCGGCTCTGTTCTTTGGGAAGGAAATGGCTGGAGGTGCCATGCCTCCAGGTCCCAGTTCTGCCACCAAGGTCTCAGTGATTGACCTGGCTTTGGGCAACGAGTGGGCCATGGTCCTGAGGGTCACGAACTCAGGGCCCGTGGGACTGGGTGCCCTGTGCCTAGTTCACAAGCCTACAGCCTCAGGCTCCAGTGCCATCCTCAGCATCCCAGCGGGTCTCAGGCCTCCGTGGCTGTGGGCTCCCTCCCGGGCATGTCCAGGGCTGCAGCATCATCTTGGCAGACTTGGGACCTGGCGGACTCCCTGGGCTCTTCCCTGTCATCCTGCCCTTTCCTCTCCTGCTTCTTCTGTAACAAGAGGCAGGAAGGAGCCCGTGGGAGATGGGGAGACTCGGACCAGCCTCACCGTGTTGCCGCACACCCTTGCCCGCCCGTCCAGAAGCCTCTCTCGGGCCCAGGGGGACACACAGGTCTTAGAAATGGTTTATTGACAAATGGCTTCTGGGGAGGGGACCGGGATTCCCTCTTAGCTCCAGAGGGTTCCAGGGTCCAGCTACAAGCAGGGCCCTCACACGGGGCTCACACAGAGCAAGGCCACTCAGCTGGAATGTGGCCCCTCAACACCGCTGCGACCAGGCTCCCAGACACTGGACCCCTTTGCAAGGGTCTGGGTGTCCCCCGAGGCCGGGGCCGGCTTCCCTCGGGGTGCTCGGTACTTGTTCTTCTGGCTGTAGAACAAGTTCCTCTGGAAAAGGCGGGGAAGGCAGCCCTGGTGCAGCAGCACAGCCAGGACCATCCCTGCAAGAGAAGGCAGGTCCCTGGGGGGCCGCGGGGCTCCTGGGCCCAAACACAGACAGGACACCCACTCCCAGGCCTGTGCCAGGACAGGGGAGCCAGGCAGCCTGGCCAGGAGCCCCAAGAACCCTGAGGCCCGGCTCCTGCCTGGTCCTGGTCTTCCCTCCCTGGTCATGCCCCTCCCTCTGGGTATGCCAGCCATGGGGACGGGGGCAAGCCGGTGGGGTTCCTTGTACTTCTGGACCACCCTCTGGTATGAGTGACTGGAATTCCCCTCCCCCACATTGTCCTGAGCCACTCCCAGAGCTTCTGTGGCCATTTTCCTCCGGGACCTGATGTGGCGTCCCAGGGTGGCTGCTTGCAGGGCTGTGGCCTGGCGTAGAGGTGGGGGATGTGAGTGGACAAGAAAGATGTGGGTGCCCCTGGGTGGGAGGCTGGGCCTGGCTGAATCCTCATGTGAACGTTCTCCCAGAACTCCAGGAGCAGAGACTCCTAAATTCCCGCCTGCCTTCCAGGTCATTGGGAAGGGCAGGTGTTCCGGGCAGAAGGGGAGAGTGGATCCTCTTCAAGTTTAAGCTCAGTCCTCTAAGGATTTAACCCACAGTGTGTGAGCTCCACTAGGGCTGGCCTGAGGGGGCCCTGCCTGTCACCACCTGCAGCTGCTGTGGCTCCTGACAGTGGCCCCTGTGCCTACAGCTTGCCTGCAGTTGCCCCTCACTCAGCCCTCCAGGCCCACACTGGTTCTAGCTCTGCTCCCAGGAGGGCAGGCCCAGGGAGGCGGGATGACCTGCTCAGGGGTGCTGCCAGCAGGTGCCGGTGGCCGCTCACACTCAGGGAGACAGCCCCGTGTCCACACCTGGCTACGGGGCTCCTGCCTGCAGCCTCAGAGCTCCCCAGGGCTCATGCTGACACTGAACTTGTGGATAAAGGAGGTTAATGGAAGGACACAAGCCCGTTTTTCGGGTTCCTGAAGCTGCTCTAAGATGACAGGAAAGGGATGCTGTCAGAGGTGTCAAGCATCCAGCTGGATGAGACGGGAAGAGACGCAGGAGCACAGCGTGGGGCTGACAAGCATGTGGACGACCAAACACTGCTGACTTGCAGGGGCCGGATCGCCCCTCCACAGGGGCGAAAGCCGGGAAACAACCCAGTTCTTCCGCAGATGCCCCATGCTTTCAGAAGCTGGCGCCCGGGTCCCTGTGGGATGGGGTGGCCCTGGGACTCACCTAGGAGGAGGGACGGCAATTCCGCATGGGAAGCTCCAGAGCCCCAAACCCCAAAATACAGAAGCAGCCAGTGCCTCCCTCCCTGGCCCTGGCAGGAGACAGGTTCCTCTCTAGACGGGGCATGTGGACTCGAGCGTCAGGCCCGCCCAAGCCTGGAGTCCCGCCTGAAACACGGATCCCAGCCTCTTCCTACTTGGCTCCTAGAAGCCGCAAATGCCCTTTGGGCTTCTCCACAGAGGCAGTTCTACAGTGAGAGGTTGTAGCAGGGTGAAGAGTATTTCCCCAGCGACACACCCTTCCCAGAACACAGAATGTGCCCTTGTTAGAATACGGCCTGGGACATAAAATTAGTTAAATCACGGTGATGTCATACTTGAGTAGAGTGAACCTCCAATTCAATGACTGGTGTCCCTATATGAAGAGAACAGACAATGACACAGAGGAGGCGGCCAGGGGAACCGGCAGACATGGGAGTGCTGCCTGTCCAAGCCCGGGGACACCCGGGGTGCCAGAGGCCCCCGGAACCCGGAAGAGGCAGGAGGCTCCTCCCCAGCAGCCTCCGAGGAGAGCTGACCCTGTCAGTGCTGCCAGCTCAGCCTCCAGCCTCCAGAGCTGGCTGAGCATACAACCCTGTCACGTGAAGCCTCTTCGTTTGCGTCCTTTGCCTTGTAGCCCATGAAGCCACCACAGGCCATGGCTGGGGCCTGAGAAACTCAGGACGAAACTGAGCTCCCACCCGGAACCCTGCCCAGGCCTCACCGACACTCAAGTGCAGGTCAGAACCAGGACATTTTCAGACAGAGGAGGTCTGAAGTGTACCTGCCAGGTCCCCGTTCTCAGGAAGCTACTGTGAGACGGGCACCACCAAAAAGAAGGAATCAACCGAAACAGGAGGCGATGAGGAAAGCAGGAAACAGAAATACAACCAGGATCAGTGAAGGGCAGCACCGTACTGGAGATGGATGCCTGCGGGTAACCCGGAGCTGCGGATCCTCGGGGGAGACACTGCCCACACAGAGCACTGGTGCTGAACTAAGGAAAGCACCCAGAAGCCTGGGCAGGAGAGAGTCCAAGACCTCGTCACCCGCAGGAAGCAAGGCCTGTGCAGGAGCGGAGAGGCCTCCGGGGCCACCACAGCTCACCGGGGCCGTGTTTCCATGCCAGGGAACTAGAGGGGGCTCTGGAGCTGATCAGGAGGAAGAGGCCGACCCACCCGGAGTGAAGGATCCGCAGGAGGAGCGTGGGGAGGCAAGGAAAGAACGTCTGCCCCCCACATCCCAGGAGACAGCCCAGGGTTGACACCTGAACTGAAGAGTCTCAGAGAAGCCCTGCAGGCCCAGTGTGTGGGGACAGAGAGGCCAACACAGAGCTGTTCCTAGCAGAGGGCAGTGCTGCCTCGGCGACGGGGGCAGGAGGGGGTTCCTGATGCACTTCATATGCTTCCTAGGACCCTGCACATGCCTGAGAGACTGTGACCACATCAGAACCATGGCGACAAATCACCATGACGTCAGTGTCACCATCGCAGGGCCAGGTGCCTGAGAGACCCCCAGCTCCTGTCTTTCCCCCCAAGGGGAGGCTGAGGCATTGCCCCTGAGACCTCCCCAGTGTAGAGCCAGCAGAAGCTGAAAAAAGCTTCCAGAATTCCATAGGAACCCAGCTGCCCTTCTGGTACCTCAGTGAGTTGGAGCCGAGTGTCTGAGAGCAGGTGCAGGAGAAGGTGTGGGCTCCACCTGGGCCTCTGAAGCCAGGGGCCAGAATCCCCAGATCTAGGTCCAAGAGGGGGCTCCATGACCTCCCCATGCTGCTCCTCTGCTTGGATCCAGGATATAAGAAAGGAGGGGCACACACTGTGGGGGAGCTCTGGGGTCCGCTGTGTGCATCAGCAAGTCCCGGGTCTGCCCCACCAGGATGCAAAGGGCCCGGCTGCCCCAGCCCCATGCTCACAGCCCTATAAGTGCACGATGGCACTCTGTATCATCTAAGTGGGGCTCCCTGCCTCCTGAGGCTTTAGGGACACCAGAATGAGCCCCCCTCGGGGAAACCTAGCTCTGGGTGTGTGGAGATGCCACCTGAGACGGGAACCCCAGGTGCATGGAGCCCCACAGCAGACGCCATCCCCCGTGTGCCCAGCACCCCTTGCAAGGTTGGCCTTTCCCCAGCCTGTGGCCTCCTTACCTGGCTGCAGCTTGCTCGGCACTGGGACGGTGTCCCCAGTGAGACATGCCGTCACAGCCCCTACCCCACACACCGTGCCCACTGCAGGGACCTCCCCAGGAGCACTGACCAGGCACCCTCACCTCCACCCTGCAGGACCCCACGTGCCAGGATGCTCTGTGGGCCCCAGCAGCCCTAGGGACCCCACCCTGCCCCTGCCCTTACCTGTCAGAGAGCCCAGCCAGTACACCTGCACGTACTCCAGTAAGGTGTGTCCCGAGCAGGCAAAGGTCACAGAGGCGGCCAGGGCAGGGTTGAAGAAGGCGGACGTGAAGGGCCCGGCTGTGGGCAGAGCACAGACAGCCCTGGTCCCCAGCCCTGCCTGACGCCCCTCTGCAGGCCAGGACCTGATCCCCGCCACCGAATCCACACCGAGAGCCCCACTGTGTGCAGGCCTGGGAGCTGCTCTCGGCTCCTGAAGCCCCGCCTGGTCCCCCGCACCGATGGACACACAATGCAGCAAGGCCGGGTCAGCCAAGGTCTGGGTCAGGGGCAGCAGCTTGGGGGCCCCCCAGGGCCGTCCAACACCCTCCCGACATCTCACCCGGATCCCATGCCCCGCCCATGCTACCCTCCAGCACCCCACCTTGGGGGATGTGGCCTTCGAGAAAGACGGACAGAGAGAGAAACTAAGAGAGACAGATAGTGAGAGAGAGACAAAAAGAAACAGACAGAGACAGGGAGACAGAGAGGAGAGACAGAGAGAGATCTCAGAAATGAGTAGCAGCAGAGGAGAGAAGACGACATGGCTGTGTGATGTGAGACAAGGGAAGGCGGCCGCAGCCGGGCCACTGTCCTGCAGCCCCAGGCCTGGGTGACCACCTCAAATAACAGAATCCACCAATACCAGGGACCTGCCTCTGGGCACGGAAGAGCAGGGAGTGGGCCTAGCGGAGGGCAGAGGCCACAGGGACATGGAGTCTGCGGCCGCCCAGGTGTAAACCAGGACCCTGAGGATGGGCAGCTCCGTCCCTGAGACCAGGCGCTCTGTGCCTCGTGGAGGCAGGACCCTTGACGGGAGCTCTCCGGTGCCACCCAGGACAGAGGCCCGGGCAATCTGCCACAGAGCCGTGTCCCTGCAGAGCTCCCGCTCACCCGTGCCTCAGTTTCCCCATCTGTACAGGGCTCTGGTGGCACCTTCCTGTGGCCTTTGTGGTCCAGGTTCCGTGGTGTCTGCCCAGTGCTGGGTCGTGGGCAGTGCCATGGACCTAAGTGCTGGTCCTGTCCTGATTAGGACCTCGGACCCCCGGAAGGAGACCTGGCACCATTCTCCCTGCAGCCCTTCCTGTGGTGCCTGGAGCACGAGCCGGCCTCCCCTGGCTCTCCCTGCAGCCCCAGCGCTGTGGACACCTGTCCTGGGAACTTGCTGAGCAAAGGCTTTTGTGGTGGTGGAGCCTAGCGCTCGGAAGGGAAAGCAGATATGGGGGACTGGATCAGACGGAGGGTCTGAGTGGAGGGAGCTCACAAGGGGGTGATGGGACCATGAGAGCTGGGTGCCACGGTCAGCCCAGGTGCAGGCAGAGATCGCAGGATGCGGGTGTCAGTAGGAGGCCAGGGAGGCCAAATGTGGCAGGTGGGACAGGACCTGTCGCTCTGGAAGGGGTGATAGAGGGTGCAGGGACTCCCATACCAGACCAGGAAACTGGGCTGGGCCTTGAATCGTCTGCCTCGGCTGTCCCTACTACCCCAGAGGCAGAACTTCTGGGAGGACCAAGAATAGCTGGGACTGGGGAGAGGTACAGTGGGCAGGATGGCCCTGGCAGGGGACAGGCTCCTCCACCGCACCCCATGTCCAGCGCAGGCCCTCGTCTACCCGCCAGGTCCCAGGAAATCACCGCCCCTTCTTGTGGGTTTGTTGGCCACCCGGGCCAGCAGCCCCCTATCCTGGGTGCGAACAGGCCTGAGTGTGCATGGAGGCCACACAGGTGAGAGGTCCTGAGGGGCCCAGGGGAAGGGGAAGCAGTGCTCACCCGTGTAGGCCATGACGGTGACCAGCAGAGCCACAGCGGGCCCGCTGTAGGCAGGAGGACTGTGCCGCAGGTGCAGGAGGGTCAGGTGGAAACAAAAGGCGCAGGCGGCCTCCACGAGCGCCCCGTGGGGCACGGATGTGCGCAGGGCCGAGCTGCAGCTCTGGGCCATGAGGCTCTGCAGCAGGTGCAGGTCGCTGAGCTCCCAGGCCCAGCAGAGGCGCGTCAGGGTGCAGGCGGCCTGCATGCCCAGCCCCTGTGCCGCCAGCTTCAGCAGCGTGCCAGGCAGAGACTCCTCGGCCATGAGGAACTCTTGCAGGGACACGGTGGGGTTGCCCGAGGCCCCGTCCAAGGTGACCCCGTGCGCCAGGAAGAGCAGGGTGAGCAGGGTGAGCAGCAGGTCAGGCCCGAAGTCCCCAGCCCAGGGCCCGAGCTCGACCAGCGTCCTCATCTCCAGGCAGCAGGCCCCGAGCTGCACCGCGCCCACCGCCTCCCGGGCGAAGCCTTCATAGGCGCCCACTGGGAGCAGGGCCTTGGAGGCCCGCCTGGCTGCCTCGCAGAGGGCGAAGGTGGCAAAGAAGAAGGAGAGGGACACGTTAAGACCTGCCATCGGCCTGGGCCCCCCGAGGTGCTGTGCCTGCAGGACACCTGAGGGGACAGAGCAGGAGCTGGCCGGTTCCCACAACCCAGAGGGCCCAGGAGTGTGGGAGAGGGCACCTGGGCCTCTGGGAACACCACAGCTGCAGCCCCAGCTCCTGCCCCACTGGCTGCCACCCAGGTGCACAGCCAGGGTGGCCACAGGGGCCCTGCCCCACAGCCTGGCATCATCCGGTCATGTGACACACCCGGACCCACTTGCCACGCTCGGCCAGGCCTGGGCGCTGGAGACTGGCCCAGCTCTTCAGAGCCTCCATCCGAGCTCCGCTCCTCCTACCTGCGCTCTTGGGTCCCGGACCCCAATACCTGCTCCCTGCACCTGGCCCCTTTTGAGTCAGGGTCTCCCAGATCCCTGCAACCCCTCCAGGTCCCTGCCTGAACAAAGGCCCCCATTTCTGCCTCCCTGTATGGATGCTGTGTCCCCATCTCAGTGAGGGCCCCAGGCTTATTGCACCTGCACTGTGTCCTCACTGGGGTGAAACCCCCACTGAACCTGCACTGTGTCTCCGCCTGGGAGGGCCCCTCATGGCTCCTGCACCTGTTCTTTGACCCAGCCTAGGTGAAGTTCCCTCCTGCCTGCACCTGTAGATGTCTTCCCTTGAGTGAGCGCCCCCTGCTTCCTGCACCTGGCTGTGTCCCCACCTAGGCCAGGCCCCCTGCACGTGGGCTGCATCCCTGCCTTTGGGAAGGTCCTCTCATTCCTGGCTCCCTGCACCTCCACTGTGTCCCCACCTCAGCAGGGACTCCCAAGCTTGTTGACCTGCCTGGGGTCCGGTCTGGGTGAGACCCTTCTCCACCTGCTCTGTGTCCCCTGTGGTCAAGAGTTGGCAGCAGCCCCTGCCCCAGCCCCACATTACCTGCCCTGTACTACCCTCACCTGCCCTCAGGAGAACTCAGGACCACCCCTCACATCAACGTCCCTCCCACCTTCCCGCCCCGAAAGCGCTTTCCAGAGATGAAAACCGAAAGTGCCATCGCCATTCACTTGAATTTCCTGCAGAGGGGCCAGCTGCCCACAGCTGCGTGGAGAAGGCGCTGAGCCTGGGTGTCTGCAGAGGGAGATAGCTGGGCTGGGACCATCCAGAGCTCCGGACCCCGAGGGGATGGGGCATGAGCCCTGCGGGCCCTGCGATGGGCCGTCTGTCACCCTGCAGCATGGCTCCTGTCCACTGGGTCTGCACCCAAGCACTGGGAAACCAGCCACGGCCATACGGGGTACAGCACATGGGACCTTCTGGATGTCCCCCCCACAGCCCTTTCCTTCTCCCCCAGGACTCACTCCAGCACCCGAGGCCCTTCCCCCAACCTGGCCCACAGCTCCCCTTTCTCTGAGACTTAGATTTCCCTTTATTTTTGGAAACCCAGTTGGGTCCCACCTGGCGTCCCCCTGGCACAGCTGGGGAGACTGAGACCAGGAGGGAATGGACCTGCCTGAGGGCACAGAGGAGGCAGCAGCTCGCAAAACAAGGGGCGATTTTATTTCAGCTTTGACCTTTCCAGTTCTGGGGTTCAGAATTTCCTCCAGTTAGGGAAGGTGTCTGGTCGCCTCCAAGGAGGGGAGGCCCCAGGCTCTGCGACTCCCACAGGAAGGCTGCCTGTCCCCCTCCCCAACCCATCCACTGACCTCTCTCCAGAAGGCAGAGAAACCCCGGTTCCAGTAGGGCTGTGGCTGCCTTCAGCTGCCTGTTCCCTGTGCAAGTGCCCTGCCCTCTCAGAGGAGCAGAGGAACCTTCTGGAACCTGTAGAGGCCTGGCGTCTGTACAGGGAAAAGCCAGGCTTTCCCTCGTGGGATCCTGTGGAGAATGAGCTCAGACGGATTCCTCATATTCTAATCCTACACCACTGGAGACCTTGACTCCTCCTTCCAGAGCGGGAACCCCCTTGTCCAGCATCATGGATACCGGGCCCCACAGTCTCCCTGCATCTGCATTGACCCTCCACGGAGCTCACAGCAGGGAGGGTCTGCGTGGTCCACCTCTACCCCACGCACAGGCAAACCTGAGAAGGAACGTTTAATCACCATTCACAGCCCTTGCTTCTTTCTAGAGAAATAAAACAAACTTATACCTGAATATGAAAACAACGTGAAACACACAAAAGTTAAGTGTGAACCCGTGCACTGTCACAGGTGTCAGCAGCGTGAGTCTCGCCAGCATCAGGAGCTGGAACGTCTTCATCATCCCCGAGTCCTCTGGTCCTCCCTGCCCTTCCCCAAAGAGAGGGTCCACTCTTGTGGGTTCTGTGATTCTAGCTTCCCGCTTTCTGTCCGGAGCCTGCAGAGGAATGAGACCACGAGCTACACGTGGGTTGGACCTGCCTGTTTTGAGAGAGGGCCCTGTCCCTGGGGTTCATGTCCCCTGAACATGGTTGAGAGTTTTGTTCCTTTTCATTGCTGACTTGAAGCCGTGTCATGAAGAGCCACAGCTTGGCCGTTTTTCTGATGATGCCCGTGTGGGTGGATTTTAGTTGTTACTACTATGAATAAAGCTGCTGTTAGCATTTTGGTCTATTCTTTCTGTAAACGCAGACTTTTATGTCTTTTGGGTAAATTCCTAAAATGCCCCGGGTGAGCTATGTCCACTGAACAAATCCCACATCTATAAATTTGGAAAGAAGACTTTATTTCCTATAAAGGGGTAGGGCCTTCAGGGTGGCCATCCTGACACCCTGGGCACCTCAGCCTCTGGCAGAGCCCAGGCCGGGCACCTGGAAGGAGGGGGTTGGGGCAGGAGCTTCATGCTGAGCAGGTCGGCTAAGCATTCCCAGCCTTGCCTGAGCCTGGTCCTCTGGGGCGATGGGGAAGAATGGTGTTCCAGGACGGGGTGGGGGCACCTGCCCAAGGCCTTCTGCAGGTGACCTGCTGGGCCTGGCCTTGAAGGAACCCCAAGTACACTCACCTGTACCCCTCACAGCCACCTCAAAATGGGCCCGTGATGTCTCAGCTCAGGATTTCCTGGGAGGCGACCTCACCCAAGGCTCCCCAAGGTTCCAGTCCTCAAGGTCAGGGAGGGGCAGAAGAGACCAGCGGCTTCTCATCCGGGCCCCACAGTGCTGTGCTGAGCCCCATATGCCACCCGCTCAGGCAGGTCCAGCATTCCCTGTGGCTCTCGGGGGAGATGAGCTGAAATGGAGGGGGGTCCTTGCTCAGCTCACAGCACCCTCTCCTCAGCCTCACCCCATTGGAAGGTGGCCCCTGAACCCTCTGCCTACCCGTCCTGTGCACTCCTCTGGGTTAGCTCTGAGAAGGCTGGGAAGGCCCCCGACCCGCCTTGAGCCAGGTGTGGGAACAGAGTGGTCAGTCTGGGCCCTGGAACAAAGATCAAAGCCAGGGTGAGGCTGGTCCAGAGACGTCCCCGGGCCCTTCCAGGGTCAGCTTCCTTCACCCACAGGCCCCTGGTTCCCCTGGAGGGACCAAGCAAAGACAACATAGCAGGGAGCCCGCACTCTGCCAAGCCTAGGGGTGCCCTGGCTTCTCCCCTTGCCTGTGTGTGGGTGTCTGAGGATCCCAGGGTGGAGATGGGGAGGGACGCGGTGTGGGAGGCCCAGTGTTGGGCAGCACCGTTGGAGGGGACTGAGCTCGTCGGGGGGTGACCAGCCCTCAAGGCTTTGGCTGGCTGAGGGGTGAAGGGCCTGTGCCTTGTGCTCCAAGCCTTTCCCGCCTGGACAAGGAGACCCCTGGGCCCGCAATAACTTCCACAGGAGCCTGGCCCTGCCCCTCCTCGGGTGGCCTGTGGCCACAGGGACCCTTCTCCCACCCTTTTCCCAGGCTCCCTGTGTCCTCACAGCCAGCCCCCACATCTGCAGAGCCCTTCTCTGAAATGCCAGACAGGAAGACACACCACTGAACCTGGAAGCCCCAGCTGGCAGAAAGGGGGTTGGGCACCTCAGGCAGGCCTCACCTGCATGCCCACGCCATGCTGTCCACGGCAGGGCCAGGCCACTCCGGGCCTCTCTGTCCTGCAGGCGAAAAGCCAGGAGTGCAGATGCACCGGGGTTGGGTCCTGAGCAAGGTGAGGCCCCAGCCCCATCCCCACTCCCCCCAGGGCAGGCCTAGGGTGCGGTCCTGAGGGCGCCTGGGGCTGGCCTGCCCGTGTGCACCCCCCACCCACAGAAAGGGCTGGAAAGAAGTCCCACCTGTAGACGGAGGCCAGAGGAGGGGACAGCCTTGTCCTTGCTCCCCACCCTGCCTGTCTACATGGGAGCCCACGGTGGGGCCCAGGAGGCACCTCCCTCAGGCCGGCTGTCCCTCCCCAGCTGGGGCCCATCAGCTGGGGGTACTGCCAGGTGCTGGAACAGGGCCCGGGGCCTGCTACAACCAAACCTCTAGGCCCTCATATGTGAGTCAGGGTTCTCCAGAGAAACAGAGCTGCTGGGTGATATGTTTAGGAGGAGATTTATTACAGGAATCGGCTCCTTGATCACGGAGGCTGAGAAGTCCCACAAACTGCTGTCCCTAAGCCAGTGAACCCGAACAGCCGGTGGCGTCATTCAGTCCAAGCCCAAAGGCCTGAGAATTGAGGAACCGCTGGTGTCAGTCCCAGAGCGCAAGGCCTGGGACCCAGAAACTCCTGTGTCTGCGGGCAGGAGGAGATGGACACCCCAGCCCAAGAAGACGGAGGAACCTCCAGAGTCTGGGTCTGCAATGGGCTGGGTGCTGCCCACCCTCATAGCTGAGGCCAGATCTGCCTTCCTCAGCTGACTGACAAATTACCATCTCTTCCTGAAACACCCTCACAGATGTGCCAGAAGCCATGATTTGCCAGTTCTCTGGGAACCCCTGAGCCCAGTCAACTTGACACAAAAAATTAAGCATCACGAGTCCACCCCTTGTCAGCTTGGCACCCGTACCCGTCTCCTTAAGCCACACTTAATCTCTAAAAACACCACAGTGTGTGGCTACAAACACCATACTGAGGCCACGCTTTCACCAAACCTGATGCAAGTGTCCTGGGTATAGCAGAAAACACGCTCGTCCCACTCCCAACAGAGGAGGTGAAGTCCTTGAATGGTGGCTGTTTATCCCCTGGTATCCCATAACATAAATGTTCCGTGGTAAAATCCACGAGGCTTTAATAGTGACAGAAGTCAGTGCCTCTCGTGTTCCATGGTGACAGGACAGCAGAGGGAAGCGATCTAACATGTTTGCTCTGAACATGTCCACACACAACCCTACAGAATCAGGCGGGAACACTCCTGACAGCTGCAGCCCTCCTTTCTGCAGGGGCCTGTGGCTGCCGCGGGTCTCTGCAGCCGCCTTCTTCTCCAGCCCAGGCTGCGTCACCATGGCTTTCAGCAGGCGGCTCAGCAGGCCGTGGCTGGCAGGGGTGGAGGAAGACCCCATTCTAGCGCCGTGCGGGGCGCCGTGGGGACTTGCAGGATCTCCCAGGCCATGAGGGGACCCCCAAGCCTGCTCACCAGCAGCCCCTCCCAGCCATCTCCAAATGGACCCCCAACCTTCCAGCGGTCTTTCCCGGGAGGCCCTGGGAGGGTGGGGCCGTTGTGCCCTGAGACAGTGAAGCCTGCAGAGCCATCTCCAGGCCGGGGTCTCCCAGGCCCCTGGTCCCACAGGCCTCTGGTCCAGGTGACACCAAACAGCTCCATCTCTGCCAGGACATCCCCTGGCCCCGAGGTGGGGGCCTCCTTCCCAGGCCAAGGGCACAGGGTGACACCGGAGGGGCCCGTAGTCCCCTCCCCATCTGGCTGCTTCTGGGAGGGCAGGTGGACCCTAAGTCCCACCTCCAGGTGTGGGAGTGGAGTGGCCGTGTGGGGGACACTCAGCCAGTCCCAGATCAGGTTAGGCCCTGGCCCAAAGCTCTGAGCCAGGGGCAAGGCTGACCAAGAGGGGTACCCAGGCCTTCCAAGGTCAGTGTCCCGCACCCCCAGTGATCGGGAAGGACAGGGAAGGCCCATGAGGTGGCCCCAGGTGACCTTCATGTGGAAGGGAGGCCTGTTCCCACTCATACTGGCATGGGCCCCCTGACTGCCAGGCACTGAGGAGGTGGCCTGGGCAGAGGCCCCAGGGATCTTTTGTACCCGTTTCCTGGGGAGAGGAAGTGCAGGGCAGACCCCTCCCGTACTTCCACTGTTCCTCCAGCAGTCCCCTCCCCTCCCTGTGGCTTGAACTGTGCCCTGCCACGGAAATAAGATACGGGTCTGCTTTCTTCCCACGGCTTCCTGCGTCCCACCCTGACGCACCGCCACCTCCACGTGGCTGTGGCTTTGGTTTCGTTTCTCAGGGGCTGCCCGTTTCCAGAAAGACCTCTTCTGACCTGGGGTTCCCGGCCTTGGATGGAGTGTGGGCAGCAGCTGCCTGCTCCCTGCCGTGACGCGGCCCCTCCCAGGGACCCCGCCCAGGTTCTCTGAGGGGATCTCGGGAGGCGCGGGGAACCGGCTCAGGAGCAGGGGTGAGGCCCCGCACGGCCGAGCGCAGGTGTCCTGGACAGGTCACGGGTCAGATGATGGGAGTGGCTCCCATGGGGCCCTCAAAGGCCGGCTCAGGGCTGGCCAGGGTCCTCTGCAGGGCAAGCTCTGGGGGCTTGCACAGGACCTGGCCATAGGCGGAGGCTGGACCCTGACTCAGGACCACCGAGGGAGCCCTGACAGTGCCCTGTTTGATGGTAACTGGGCCTCAGGCTGGCCCTGGGCTCTAACACCCTTCAGGACACGGGTGCTCTGACCTTCTACTCAGGCAGACACCAGAGGCCCAGGAAGGTCAGTCCTTCTGCAGAGCCCATGGGAGGGGGGCTGTGGGGGCTCCAGGCAGGGGTTCTGGGGGAAGAGGGGTGTGGTGGCTGCTCCCTCCCGGAGCTGTGGGCTGGGGCGCTCTGGGCTGGGCGGCTCTGTGTGGGGCCTCCAGGTTGTGACATAGGCCAGGCGGGCTCTTGGCCCAGGCTGAGGGGGTTCTGGGCAGGCGGTGATGGCTGAGAGGGGCCTGCACCACCCCACACAGAGCCCACCCCTTGCTTTCTGCCTCCAGTCCTGGCCCCATGCCCAGGGCCAGGAGGGCAGCTCAGGGAGTGGGGGCAGCATCCCAGGGGCTGGGAAACGGGCTGTGGTCCCTAAAGCATGGCCTTGTGCACCCCAACACCCCCACCACCCCTGTCTGTTGCCCTCCCAGTGCCAGGGATGGCCAGTTGCCTCCCACAGTCAGGCCTCCGTCCAGCTGGCTCCAGAGGCCACACTCCAGACCCGTGTGGCCCACCCGCACCCCGGCCCCACGGTCTGGGCAGCAGGGGCAGCGTCACAGGCAGCCTCGCCTCCATGGGGTTTGTTGCATTTCTCAGAGGGAAACACTGTCCAGGAGAGACATTTGGGGACTTTCCCAAAACGGGAGTGGGGGTTTCCATTCTGACTGCCCATCGCTAAGGGGAGGCAGGGCCTGGGGTGGAACCTTGGCAGCACAGCCATCTTGTACCCACAAGGTGGACCAGGGGCTGGGTGTGGTGTCTGGAGCAATTGGACATCCAGGTGGAAACACACAAAACCGAACCCTTACGTTGGGCGAAAAGCACCGGCTATCTGGATGGGTGTCGTTGATTTCACTTCAAAGGGAAATCATGAAACTTCTAGGAGCAAACACTGGGGAATATTGTGTGACCTGAGAATGCACAAACGCTTCCTGGGCAGGGAGGAAAAAGCAGTGACAAGCACATTTAAACATAATCAATTTGGCTTTATCCGAAGGAAAATACTCTAGTTATCAAAAGACACTACAAAGAAAATGACCAGGAAGTCTGGGGAGATACTGCAAAACAAATCCCACGCAAAAATCTTGTATCCAGAATATAGAAAGAATGATCATAAATCAATAAAAAGATACACAGCCCCACTTTAAAAATGAACAGAAGAGATTGGAATGGACAGACAGTTCACGACTGATGGTTTCACACTTTTTGCCATGAGGGAAATGCAAGTTTAAGCCACGAACAGATAGAACCACACAATCAGCAGAAGAGGTAGTGGTGAAATCTCGACACCACCGACTTTTAAAGACACCAAAACTGTCACACACGACTGGTGAGAGTTAAGATACTACAACCACTTCGGGAAAGGTTTGGATAGTCCCTTATAACGTTTTCACTCACCTGCCATGTGAGAACTAAAAATGAAATCCTGAGCTCCCACACCAACAAGCTGAATGGACCCCTCTTGGCCAAGGGGATTCCAGAGAAATCTGAAAAACATGACAAAAATCCCGCCATGACAGAGTGGGAGGTGGGACCCGCCGCGACAGCCCCTCCATCTGTGGTTGGGACACCACACTCACCAGCATGAAGGTGAACATAAAGAGGAGACTGACAAAACAGGTTCCTTGTGGTGATAAGACAGCAAATGATCAACAACACCTGAGGCCCTGCCTGGCAGGGGTGGAGTCACGCACAAGACACTGAAAAGCAGAAACCAGGGGCTGCCGGCCAGGAGCGTTCTTTCTCTCTAGCAGCTAAACCAGCACTGGCCACGAGGGAAGCCACACTCACCCAGGTGCAGCTCACCCCCTCCAGATGCTGACACACAGCCCCACTCTTCTGTGCCACCAGCCCTAAGTTTGATTGGCCAAGAGGCTGATTTCTGTAATTCTGACCGGGGACCACCCAGCAGGGACTGGTTCTGGCTGGTTTTCAGGGGCCGTGCAACGAGTGCCTTGGTGTTGCTGCTTCACCTTTCCAGGCAAGGGCCTCACAGGAACACATTTAGATATCACGTGTCCACCCCCAAGGAAACTTGAGACGCATGTCACATGCATGTTTGTTCAGTATGCATGAGTGAGGACCCCTTCCTGAATGTTCACGGCTCCTCCAGCAACCCATGGAGTGTGTGTCCTTAGCTGACCTGTTCAGCATGAAGCTCCTGCCCCAACCCCCTCCTTCCAGGTGCCCGGCCCAGTCTCTGCCAGGGGCTGAGGTGCCCAGGGTGTCAGGACGGCCACCCTGAAGGCCCTACCCCTTTATAGGAAATAAAGTCTTCTTTCCAAATTTATAGATGTGGGATTTGTTCAGTGGACATAGCTCACCCGGGGCATTTTAGGAATTTACCCAAAAGACATAAAAGTCTGCGTTTACAGAAAGAATAGACCAAAATGCTAACAGCAGCTTTATTCATAGTAGTAAGAACTAAAATCCACCCACACGGGCATCATCAGAAAAACAGCCAAGCTGTGGCTCTTCATGACATGGCTTCAAGTCAGCAATGAAAAGGAACAAAACTCTCAACCATGTTCAAGGGATATGAACCCTCAGGGACAGGGCCCTCTCTCAAAACAGGCAGGTCCAACCCACGTGTAGCTCGTGGTCCCATTCCTCTGCAGGATCCGGAGAGAAAGCGGGAAGCTAGAATCACAGAACCCACAAGAGTGGACCCTCCCTCTGGGGAAGGGCAGGGAGGACCGGGAACCCACAAGAGTGGACCCTCCCGCTGCGGAAGGGCAGGGAGGACCGGGAACCCACAAGAGTGGACCCTCCCTCTGGGGAAGGGCAGGGAGGACCAGAGGACTCGGGGATGATGAAGACGTTCCAGCTCCTGACGCTGGCGAGACTCACGCTGCTGACACCTGTGACAGTGCACGGGCTCACACTTAACTTTTGTGTGTTTCACGTTGTTTTCATATTCAGGTATAAGTTTGTTTTATTTCTCTAGAAAGAAGCAAGGGCTGTGAATGGTGATTAAACGTTCCTTCTCAGGTTTGCCTGTGCGTGGGGTAGAGGTGGACCACGCAGACCCTCCCTGCTGTGAGCTCCGTGGAGGGTCAATGCAGATGCAGGGAGACTGTGGGGCCCGGTATCTGTGACGCTGGACAAGGGGGTTCCCGCTCTGGAAGGAGGAGTCAAGGTCTCCAGTGGTGGGATTAGAATATGAGGAATCCGTCTGAGCTCATTCTCCACAGGATCCCACGAGGGAAAGCCTGGCTTTTCCCTGTGCAGAGGCCAGGCTTCTATGGCTTCCAGAAGGTTCCTCTGCTACTCTGAGAGGGCAGGGCACTTGCACAGGGAACAGGCAACCGAAGGCAGCCACAGCCCTACTGGAACCCGGGTTTCTCTGCCTTCTGGGAAGAGGTCAGTGGACGGGTTGGGGAGGGGGACAGGCAGCCTTCCTGTGGGAGTCGCAGAGCCTGGGGCCTCCCCTCCTTGGAGGCGACCAGACACCTTCCCTAACTGGAGGAAATTCTGAACCCCAGAACTGGAAAGGTCAAAGCTGAAATAAAATCGCCCCTTGTTTTGCGAGCTGCTGCCTCCTCTGTGCCCTCAGGCAGGTCCATTCCCTCCTGGTCTCAGTCTCCCCAGCTGTGCCAGGGGGACGCCAGGTGGGACCCAACTGGGTTTCCAAAAATAAAGGGAAATCTAAGTCTCAGAGAAAGGGGAGCTGTGGGCCAGGTTGGGGGAAGGGCCTCGGGTGCTGGAGTGAGTCCTGGGGGAGAAGGAAAGGGCTGTGGGGGGGACATCCAGAAGGTCCCATGTGCTGTACCCCGTATGGCCGTGGCTGGTTTCCCAGTGCTTGGGTGCAGACCCAGTGGACAGGAGCCATGCTGCAGGGTGACAGACGGCCCATCGCAGGGCCCGCAGGGCTCATGCCCCATCCCCTCGGGGTCCGGAGCTCTGGATGGTCCCAGCCCAGCTATCTCCCTCTGCAGACACCCAGGCTCAGCGCCTTCTCCACGCAGCTGTGGGCAGCTGGCCCCTCTGCAGGAAATTCAAGTGAATGGCGATGGCACTTTCGGTTTTCATCTCTGGAAAGCGCTTTCGGGGCGGGAAGGTGGGAGGGACGTTGATGTGAGGGGTGGTCCTGAGTTCTCCTGAGGGCAGGTGAGGGCAGTACAGGGCAGGGAATGTGGGGCTGGGGCAAGGGCTGCTGCCAACTCTTGACCACAGGGGACACAGAGCAGGTGGAGAAGGGTCTCACCCAGACTGGACCCCAGGCAGGTCAACAAGCTTGGGGGTCCCTGCTGAGGTGGGGACACAGTGGAGGTGCAGGGAGCCAGGAATGAGAGGACCTTCCCAAAGGCAGAGATGCAGCCCACGTGCAGGGGGCCTGGCCTAGCTGGGGACACAGCCAGGAGCAGGGAGCAGGGGGCACTCACTCAAGGGAAGACATCTACAGGTGCAGGCAGGAGGGAACTTCACCTAGGCTGGGTCAAAGAACAGGTGCAGGGGCCATGAGGGGGCCTCCCAGGCAGAGACACAATGCAGGTTCAGTGGGGGTCTCACCCCAGTGGGGACACAGTGCAGGTGCAAAAAGCATGGGGCCCTCACTGAGATGGGGACACAGCATCCATACAGGGAGGCAGAAATGGGGGCCTTTGTTCAGGCAGGGACCTGGAGGGGTTGCAGGGATCTGGGAGACCCTGACTCAAAAGGGGCCAGGTGCAGGGAGCAGGTATTGGGGTCCGGGACCCAAGAGCGCAGGTAGGAGGAGCGGAGCTCGGATGGAGGCTCTGAAGAGCTGGGCCAGTCTCCAGCGCCCAGGCCTGGCCGAGCGTGGCCAGTGGGTCCGGGTGTGTCACATGACGGGATGATACCAGGCTGTGGGGCAGGGCCCCTGTGGCCATCCTGGCTGTGCACTTGGGTGGCAGCCAGTGGGGCGGGAGCTGGGGCTGCAGCTGTGGTGTTCCCAGAGGCCCAGGTGCCCTCTCCCACACTCCTGGGCCCTCTGGGTTGTGGGAACCGGCCAGCTCCTGCTCTGTCCCCTCAGGTGTCCTGCAGGCACAGCACCTCGGGGGGCCCAGGCCGATGGCAGGTCTTAACGTGTCCCTCTCCTTCTTCTTTGCCACCTTCGCCCTCTGCGAGGCAGCCAGGCGGGCCTCCAAGGCCCTGCTCCCAGTGGGCGCCTATGAAGGCTTCGCCCGGGAGGCGGTGGGCGCGGTGCAGCTCGGGGCCTGCTGCCTGGAGATGAGGACGCTGGTCGAGCTCGGGCCCTGGGCTGGGGACTTCGGGCCTGACCTGCTGCTCACCCTGCTCTTCCTGCTCTTCCTGGCGCATGGGGTCACCTTGGACGGGGCCTCGGGCAACCCCACCGTGTCCCTGCAGGAGTTCCTCATGGCTGAGGAGTCTCTGCCTGGCACGCTGCTGAAGCTGGCGGCACAGGGGCTGGGCATGCAGGCCGCCTGCACCCTGACGCGCCTCTGCTGGGCCTGGGAGCTCAGCGACCTGCACCTGCTGCAGAGCCTCATGGCCCAGAGCTGCAGCTCGGCCCTGCACACATCCGTGCCCCACGGGGCGCTCGTGGAGGCCGCCTGCGCCTTTTGTTTCCACCTGACCCTCCTGCACCTGCGGCACAGTACTCCTGCCTACAGCGGGCCCGCTGTGGCTCTGCTGGTCACCGTCACGGCCTACACGGGTGAGCACTGCTTCCCCTTCCCCTGGGCCCCTCAGGACCTCTCACCTGTGTGGCCTCCATGCACACTCAGGCCCGTTCGCACCCAGGATAGGGGGCTGCTGGCCCGGGTGGCCAACAAACCCACAAGAAGGGGCGGTGATTTCCTGGGACCTGGCGGGTAGACGAGGGCCTGCGCTGGACATGGGGTGCGGTGGAGGAGCCTGTCCCCTGCCAGGGCCATCCTGCCCACTGTACCTCTCCCCAGTCCCAGCTATTCTTGGTCCTCCCAGAAGTTCTGCCTCTGGGGTAGTAGGGACAGCCGAGGCAGACGATTCAAGGCCCAGCCCAGTTTCCTGGTCTGGTATGGGAGTCCCTGCACCCTCTATCACCCCTTCCAGAGCGACAGGTCCTGTCCCACCTGCCACAGTTGGCCTCCCTGGCCTCCTACTGACACCCGCATCCTGCGATCTCTGCCTGCACCTGGGCTGACCGTGGCACCCAGCTCTCATGGTCCCATCACCCCCTTGTGAGCTCCCTCCACTCAGACCCTCCGTCTGATCCAGTCGCCCATATCTGCTTTCCCCTCCGAGCGCTAGGCTCCACCACCACAAAAGCCTTTGCTCAGCAAGTTCCCAGGACAGGTGTCCACAGCGCTGGGGCTGCAGGGAGAGCCAGGGGAGGCCGGCTCGTGCTCCAGGCACCACAGGAAGGGCTGCAGGGAGAATGGTGCCAGGTCTCCTTCCGGGGGTCCGAGGTCCTAATCAGGACAGGACCAGCACTTAGGTCCATGGCACTGCCCACGACCCAGCACTGGGCAGACACCACGGAACCTGGACCACAAAGGCCACAGGAAGGTGCCACCAGAGCCCTGTACAGATGGGGAGACTGAGGCACGGGTGAGCGGGAGCTCTGCAGGGACACGGCTCTGTGGCAGATTGCCCGGGCCTCTGTCCTGGGTGGCACCGGAGAGCTCCCGTCAAGGGTCCTGCCTCCACGAGTCACAGGGCGCCTGGTCTCAGGGACGGAGCTGCCCATCCTCAGGGTCCTGGTTTACACCTGGGCGGCCGCAGACTCCATGTCCCTGTGGCCTCTGCCCTCCGCTAGGCCCACTCCCTGCTCTTCCGTGCCCAGAGGCAGGTCCCTGGTATTGGTGGATTCTGTTATTTGAGGTGGTCACCCAGGCCTGGGGCTGCAGGACAGTGGCCCGGCTGCGGCCGCCTTCCCTTGTCTCACATCACACAGCCATGTCGTCTTCTCTCCTCTGCTGCTACTCATTTCTGAGATCTCTCTCTGTCTCTCCTCTCTCTCTCTCTGTCTCACTGTCTCTGTCTGTTTCTTTTTGTCTCTCTCTCACTATCTGTCTCTCTTAGTCTCTCTCTCCGTCTCTCTCTGTCCGTCTTTCTCGAAGGCCACGTTCCACAGGGTGGGGTGCTGGAGGGTAGCATGGGCAGGGCACGGGATCCGGGTGAGATGTCGGGAGGGTGTTGGACGGCCCGGGGGGGCCCCCAAGCTGCTGCCCCTGACCCAGACCTTGGCTGACCCGGCCTTGCTGCATTGTGTGTCCATCGGTGCGGGGGACCAGGCGGGGCTTCAGGAGCCGAGAGCAGCTCCCAGGCCTGCACACAGTGGGGCTCTCGGTGTGGATTCGGTGGCGGGGATCAGGTCCTGGCCTGCAGAGGGGCGTCAGGCAGGGCTGGGGACCAGGGCTGTCTGTGCTCTGCCCACAGCCGGGCCCTTCACGTCCGCCTTCTTCAACCCTGCCCTGGCCGCCTCTGTGACCTTTGCCTGCTCGGGACACACCTTACTGGAGTACGTGCAGGTGTACTGGCTGGGCCCTCTGACAGGTAAGGGCAGGGGCGGGGTGGGGTCCCTAGGGCTGCTGGGGCCCACAGAGCATCCTGGCACGTGGGGTCCTGCAGGGTGGAGGTGAGGGTGCCTGGTCAGTGCTCCTGGGGAGGTCTCTGCAGTGGGCACGGTGTGTGGGGTAGGGGCTGTGACGGCATGTCTCACTGTGGACACCGTCCTGGTGCCGAGCAAGCTGCAGCCAGGTAAGGAGGCCACAGGCTGGGGAAAGGCCAACCTTGCAAGGGGTGCTGGGCACACGGGGGATGGCGTCTGCAGTGGGGCTCCATGCACCTGGGGTTCCCGTCTCAGGTGGCATCTCCACACACCCAGAGCCAGACTCCACCGAGGGGGGCTCATTCTGGTGTCCCTAAAGCCTCAGGAGGCAGAGAGCCCCACTCAGATGATATAGGGGGCCATCGTGCACTTATAGGGCTGTGAGCATGGGGCTGGAGCAGCCGGGCCCTTTGCATCCTGGTGGGGCAGACCCGGGACTCGCTGATGCACACAGGGGACCCCAGAGCTCCCCACAGTGTGTGCCCCTCCTTTCTTATATCCTGGATCCAAGCAGAGGAGCAGCATGGGGAGGTCATGGAGCCCCCTCTTGGACCTAGATCTGGGGATTCTGGCCCCTGGCTTCAGAGGCCCAGGTGGAGCCCACACCTTCTCCTGCACCTGCTCTCAGACACTCGGCTCCACCTCACTGAGGTACCAGAAGGGCAGCTGGGTTCCTATGGAATTCTGGAAGCTTTTTTCAGCTTCTGCTGGCTCTACACTGGGGAGGTCTCAGGGGCAATGCCTCAGCCTCCCCTTGGGGGGAAAGACAGGAGCTGGGGGTCTCTCAGGCACCTGGCCCTGCGATGGTGACACTGACGTCATCGTGATCTGTCGCCATGGTTCTGATGTGGTCACAGTCTCTCAGGCATGTGCAGGGTCCTAGGAAGCATATGAAGTGCATCAGGGACCCCCTCCTGCCCCCGTCCCCGAGGCAGCACTGCCCTCTGCTAGGAACAGCTCCGTGTTGGCCTCTCTGTCCCCACACACTGGGCCTGCAGGGTTTCTCCGAGACTCTTCAGTTCAGGTGTCAACCCTGGGCTGTCTCCTGGGATGTGGGGGGCAGACGTTCTTTCCTTGCCTCCCCACCCTCCTCCTGCAGATCCTTCACTCCAGGTGGGTCGGCCTCTTCCTCCTGATCAGCTCCAGAGCCCCCTCTAGTTCCCTGGCATGGAAACACGGCCCCGGTGAGCTGTGGTGGCCCCGGAGGCCTCTCCGCTCCTCCACAGGCCTTGCTTCCTGCGGGTGACGAGGTCCTGGACTGTCTCCTGCCCAGGCTTCTGGGTGCTTTCCTTAATTCAGCACCAGTGCTCTGTGTGGGCAGCGTCTCCCCCGAGGATCCACAGCTCCGGGTTACCCGCAGGCGTCCCGGTACGTCCCAGTACGGTGCTGCCCTTCACTGATCCTGGTTGCATTTCTGTTTCCTGCTTTCCTCATCGCCTCCTGCTTCGGTTGATTCCTTCTTTTTGGTGGTGCCCGTCTCACAGTAGCTTCCTGAGAACGGGGACCTGGCAGGTACACTTCAGACCTCCTGTGTCTGAAATAGTGTCCTGGTTCTGACCTGCACTTGAGTGTCGGTGAGGCCTGGGCAGGGTTCCGGGTGGGAGCTCAGTTTCGTCCTGAGTTTCTCAGGCCCCAGCCATGGCCTGTGGTGGCTTCATGGGCTACAAGGCAAAGGACGCAAACGAAGAGGCTTCACGTGACAGGGTTGTATGCTCAGCCAGCTCTGGAGGCTGGAGGCAAAGGACGCAAACGAAGAGGCTTCACGTGACAGGGTTGTATGCTCAGCCAGCTCTGGAGGCTGGAGGCTGAGCTGGCAGCACTGACAGGGTCAGCTCTCCTTGGAGTCTGCTGGGGAGTAGCCTCCTGCCTCTTCCGGGTTCCGGGGGCCTCTGGCATCCCGGGTGTCCCCGGGCTTGGACAGGCAGCACTCCCATGTCTGCCGGTTCCCCTGGCCGCCTCCTCTGTGTCATTGTCTGTTCTCTTCATATAGGGACACCAGTCATTGAATTGGAGGTTCACTCTACTCAAGTATGACATCACCGTGATTTAACTAATTTTATGTCCCAGGCCGTATTCTAACAAGGGCACATTCTGTGTTCTGGGAAGGGTGTGTCACTGGGGAAATACTCTTCACCCTGCTACAACCTCTCACTGTAGAACTGCCTCTGTGGAGAAGCCCAAAGGGCATTTGCGGCTTCTAGGAGCCAAGTAGGAAGAGGCTGGGATCCGTGTTTCAGGCGGGACTCCAGGCTTGGGCGGGCCTGATGCTCGAGTCCACATGCCCCCTCTAGAGAGGAACCTGTCTCCTGCCAGGGCCAGGGAGGGAGGCACTGGCTGCTTCTGTATTTTGGGGTTTGGGGCTCTGGAGCTTCCCATGCGGAATTGCCGTCCCTCCTCCTAGGTGAGTCCCAGGGCCACCCCATCCCACAGGGACCCGGGCGCCAGCTTCTGAAAGCATGGGGCATCTGCGGAAGAACTGGGTTGTTTCCTGGCTTTCGTCCCTGTGGAGGGGCGATCCGGCCCCTGCAAGTCAGCAGTGTTTGGTCGTCCACATGCTTGTCAGCCCCACGCTGTGCTCCTGCGTCTCTTCCCGTCTCATCCATCTGGATGCTTGACACCTCTGACAGCATCCCTTTCCTGTCATCTTAGAGCAGCTTTAGGAACCCGAAAAACGGGCTTGTGTCCTTCCATTAACCTCCTTTATCCACAAGTTCAGTGTCAGCATGAGCCCTGGGGAGCTCCGAGGCTGCAGGCAGGAGCCCCGTAGCCAGGTGTGGACATGGGGCTGTCTCCCTGGGTGTAAGCGGCCACCGGCACCTGCTGGCAGCACCCCTGAGCAGGTCATCCCGCCTCCCTGGGCCTGCCCTCCTGGGAGCAGAGCTAGGACCAGTGTGGGCCTGGAGGGCCGAGTGAGGGGCAACTGTAGGCAAGCTGTAGGCACAGGGGCCACTGTCAGGAGCCACAGCAGCTGCAGGTGGTGACAGGCAGGGCCCCCTCAGGCCAGCCCTAGTGGAGCTCACACACTGTGGGTTAAATCCTTAGAGGACTGAGCTTAAACTTGAAGAGGATCCACTCTCCCCTTCTGCCCGGAACACCTGCCCTTCCCAATGACCTGGAAGGCAGGCGGGGATTTAGGAGTCTCTGCTCCTGGAGTTCTGGGAGAATCTTCACATGAGGATTCAGCCAGGCCCAGCCTCCCACCCAGGGGCACCCACATCTTTCTTGTCCACTCACATGCCCCACCTCTATGCCAGGCCACAGCCCCGCAAGCAGCCACCCTGGGATGCCACATCAGGTCCCGGAGGAAAATGGCCACAGAAGCTCTGGGAGTGGCTCAGGACAATGTGGGGGAGGGGAATTCCAGTCACTCATACCAGAGGGTGGTCCAGAAGTACAAGGAACCCCACCGGCTTGCCCCTGTCCCCATGGCTGGCATACCCAGAGGGGGGGCATGACCAGGGAGGGAAGACCAGGACCAGGCAGGAGCTGGGCCTCAGGGTTCTTGGGGCTCCTGGCCAGGCTGCCTGGCTCCCCTGTCCTGGCACAGGCCTGGGAGTGGGTGTCCTGTCTGTGTTTGGGCCCAGGAGCCCCGCGGCCCCCCAGGGACCTGCCTTCTCTTGCAGGGATGGTCCTGGCTGTGCTGCTGCACCAGGGCTGCCTTCCCCGCCTTTTCCAGAGGAACCTGTTCTACAGCCAGAAGAACAAGTACCGAGCACCCCGAGGGAAGCCGGCCCCGGCCTCGGGGGACACCCAGACCCCTGCAAAGGGGTCCAGTGTCCGGGAGCCTGGGCGCAGCAGTGTTGAGGGGCCACATTCCAGCTGAGTGGCCTTGCTCTGTGTGAGCCCCGTGTGAGGGCCCTGCTCGTAGCTGGACCCTGGAACCCTCTGGAGCTAAGAGGGAATCCCGGTCCCCTCCCCAGAAGCCATTTGTCAATAAACCATTTCTAAGACCTGTGTGTCCCCCTGGGCCCGAGAGAGGCTTCTGGACGGGCGGGCAAGGGTGTGCGGCAACACGGTGAGGCTGGTCCGAGTCTCCCCATCTCCCACGGGCTCCTTCCTGCCTCTTGTTACAGAAGAAGCAGGAGAGGAAAGGGCAGGATGACAGGGAAGAGCCCAGGGAGTCCGCCAGGTCCCAAGTCTGCCAAGATGATGCTGCAGCCCTGGACATGCCCGGGAGGGAGCCCACAGCCACGGAGGCCTGAGACCCGCTGGGATGCTGAGGATGGCACTGGAGCCTGAGGCTGTAGGCTTGTGAACTAGGCACAGGGCACCCAGTCCCACGGGCCCTGAGTTCGTGACCCTCAGGACCATGGCCCACTCGTTGCCCAAAGCCAGGTCAATCACTGAGACCTTGGTGGCAGAACTGGGACCTGGAGGCATGGCACCTCCAGCCATTTCCTTCCCAAAGAACAGAGCCGGTCTGGAAACTTCCACCCAAAGGAGATAAGGGCCCTCTGCTATGGGTCCTGCTGCCCCACCCAGAGGGAGGAAGTGAGGTGGCCAGTGCTCCTGCCACAGGCTGTACCCCATTCTCTGGTCTGCAGCAGCCCTGGGTCCAGCTGCTCTGCTATGGGGGAAGGACGAGAGGAGAAAGCAGGGAGATGTCCTCGATGCTTGGGGCTACGGGACACCCCAACCCCAGTGAGACCTCCGCCCCGGCCAGCGTCCAGGCTCTTGACACCATCGCGAGAAGGAATTCAGGGGCGAGTTGGCAAATAGTGAAAGACCAGAGATTTCCTGGGAAGCCCAAAGCTCCCACTGGAGAAAGGGAGTGTGGCGCCCTCTAGAGTCCCGTCCCAGGCAGGGGCGCTGGGGCTGGAGGAATCCACAGGATTCCTGGAAAACGTGGAGATGTCTCAGAGCTGCGGCGCCGCCCACTTCTTACACCAAATCTGGGTGTTCTGGAGCCATCATGCGCTGGTGGGGGTGTGATGAGTGTGCCAATGAGCGCACCGTGAGGTCGCAGGAGACACCCGGGCACAGCCAGAGCCCTGTGGGGTCCAGGCGGTCTCAGCCAGCACGGCCACACCCCGGTGTTTTGGGTCCTGTCAGCCCCTTGCTTCTGCAGGGTTTCCTCTTGCTAGAGATGAGAAGGGGCTGCCTGGAACTTCCACTCCCCTCCAACCACCCTGTATTATTCCCGTCTCATGGTGCGTGGGGTTCTCCCTGGGGATGCCGGTGAGGCCACGTTTTCCTGGACGAGCGTTTGGTGGAGGGAGAGAAGGAAGAATCCTCTCCCCTCCCGGAGGCTGCCCCTTCACACACACACCCTTCCCCCCGCCAGAAACCCCTTCACACACACACCCTCCTCCCCACCAGAAAGCCCCTTCACACACACACCCTCCTCCCCGAAGCTGCCCCTTCACACACACACCCTCCTCCCTGAAGCTGCCCCTTCACACACACACCCTCCTCCCCGAAGCTGCCCCTTCACACACACACCCTCCTCCCTGCCAGAAAGCCCCTTCACACACACACCCTCCTCCCCGAAGCTGCCCCTTCACACACACACCCTCCTCCCCACCAGAAAGCCCCTTCACACACACACCCTCCTCCCCGAAGCTGCCCCTTCACACACACACCCTCCTCCCCACCAGAAAGCCCCTTCACACACACACCCTCCTCCCCGAAGCTGCCCCTTCACACACACACCCTCCTCCCCGAAGCTGCCCCTTCACACACACACCCTCCTCCCTGCCAGAAAGCCCCTTCACACACACACCCTCCTCTCTGAGGCTGCCCCTTCACATACACACCTTCCACCCCTCCATAAAGCCCCCTCCCACCCAGGCAGAGAGCTGGCTCTTTCTGGAGCCCCAGGCTCCTCTTCCCTGCCGTGGAGTGGAGACAGGAATCCCATGGGACAGGCCTGAGAGCCAGTCCTGTGTGGCATCCAGAGGCCCCGATGGGGCTGCCAGATCCTGCCAGGCAAAGGGCTGCTGAGCACACAGGGGAGCCGATGGGGTGGGGCCAACCAGCTCCCCTCACAGACGTTCTGCGTGGGGGCCTGGCCATGCCTGGGTGTCACATGGCAGCAGAAGCAGCAGCAGGGGTTGGGGCCCCAGGAAGGAGAGGGGATCTTCCTCCAGTGGCAGCACGAGGCCCCTGGGTGCCGGAGGTGTGTCTGTTTCCCCACCAGTGCCTGCAGCCTCTGCACTGATCCTTCCAGGAGTGGAGGTCCCGGTGCTCAGGCAGTAACTGTATCAGTAACTGAGCATGGGAGGAGCAGACACAGCCTTATCCCAGTAACATAACCAGGAAGCTGTTAGAATTACTCCAGCTTAGAATCTCGAAATTCTCAACAAAATCCACAAATCCTGAAGCAAGGGCCACAGCATTGGACAGAAACGAGCACAATTTTCCTATAAGATGTTGGAGTATCCAGGTATTAATGCAGAAGTTTTGAAATTAATTTTTCTTACAGTTGAAGATACACTGATGGAATTCACAAACAGATGTTGTAAGTTGTGTGCAATCGTGAATTCACCTTCAGTCTCTCCTACGAGCTCCACAAGCACAGGAAACATCCGAGGAAACATAATCACGACAGATTTGCATCTACAAGCACACTCAAACTTATGCAAAAGTCATCTGTCTGAAGCGCGGACAGTTTTGGGAGTAGCCGCTCATCTGCTCTCGATGTGCTGAAATCTGCGCCTCCGGAGGCTCCGCAGAGCAGCTTCCCAGCTCGCCACAGCCTATGAGACACTCCCAGCAGCTCCGCAACGTTCCCTCTGCAGAAAGAGCCTTCTCCACATTAAAAACTGCCAAAGTGACTTGGAATCGTGCATCTGCCATGGGTGACCTACGTGCGTTTCAAGTAGATGAAAAGAAAAGCAAGTTGCTAAAAACAGGTTTCCCGTAACTACTGAAGGATGCGCAGAAAAGGGAGCCGGGACGGAGCAGTTTCGGCTGGGGCTCCTGGCCACTGTCGCCCGCCCTGTGGGGTCCCATGTAACAGGGGCTGAGGGCGCGCCCTTCTGCTCCAGGGCCCTACGGATCCCCGCCCGCCTCTGAACACGGCCCACATTTTCCCTTGGGCCTGGGCCTGCCGCGTGACGCTGCCTGGCCTGAAGCTCTGCTCCCCAAGGGCGTCCCGGATCCCACACCCACTCCGGGAACGCGCCTGGCGAACTGCAGCTCTGGGGTGGCCAGGTCCTGGCAGTGGCGGCGGGTGGCCTGGTCCAGGTCTGGTGGCAGCCGGTAGCCCAGGATGGGCGCCAGGCCGCGCTGCAGCGGCGCCAGCTGTGGGTCAAGCTCCGCGCCCGGCCCTGAGGCCTCGCCATGCAGGAGGCAGGTGCGCGCCCACCGCTCCCGCAGCGCCGCCACCTCCAGCGGCCCCCAGCGCGCCCAGCCGCGCCCACAGCGTGCGGTTCAAGTGCGCACAGAGCGCCAGGTCCAGCGCGTTCTAGGCGCTCGCCCTGCACTCCACGCGCGGCTCCAGCGGCTCCGCGCCGAAGGCCGCGCGCCAGTGGGCGGGGAAGGTCACCAGGTCATCCAGGCCCCAGCGCAGTGCGGCGTAGGAGCCCCAGGGACTCGTCCAGGTGCTCGGCGATCAGCAGCAGGTCGAAGCGCGGCCACCGCTTGCACCCCCGGGGCCAAGCGGCGCGTTGCCACCCTACAAGGCTGCGGCGCGTTGTGGTCGAAGCCTAGGTCCAAGGCCATGAGGTTGTGGCCATGGTGCCTGTCGGGCCGCCTGGGGTCGTAGAAGGCGCAGGAAGTGGCGCAGGATCCAGGCTCCGACGAAGGGAGAGGCCGTCTTGTAAGAAAGCGGACTCCGGGACGAGGGCTGGGTCCCGCAGGGTGGTGAAGGAGGTGTCGTGGGCAGGATGCGTCGCATCTGGGCTGGGAAGGGCCTGTGTGCCCACGAGGGCGGCTGGCTCTGGGGACGCTCCAAGGGCTCCAAGGGCAGCAGTCGCCTTGAGCCCCACCCAGGCAGAGCTTCCATCGCCTGGGCCTCTGGAGCTCTGGCCTGTCCATCCAGAGGCGCCCGGAGGAGGCGAGCCCCACCCTTATATTTGAACTCGGAGCCCCCCACGGACCACTTCCCACAACCGCTAGGACAGGAATGGCCCCCCCAGCGCTCTGCCTGCAGCCACCTCCCCTCCCTGCTCAGGGCACCATACGTCATAATTAAGTTCAAGGGAAGGTACTATATGCCTGGATGTGCACCTAAACCAGATTGATGTTTCTCTGCACCCAAACATCTCAGTGGAGTAAAGAATAACAAGGCAGCATTGCGGCAAACGTGTCTCGCCTCCCACCATAGGGCGGTTTTTCTCTCATCTCGGAACTGAACAAATGCACAATCGGGTTTTACACCGAGACATTCAGTTCCCAGGGGCAAGCAGGAGATAGTGGCCTTCCTCCATCTCAGCTGCAAGAGGCTTTCCTCTTTTACTAATCCAGCTCAGCACAGACCCATTACGGATGTCGGGCTGGGGGACGGTCAGGTCTTTCTCATCCCACGAGGCCATATTTCAGACTATCACATGGGGAGAAACCTTGGACAATACCCTGCTTTCAAGGGCAGAGGTCCCTGCGGCTTTCCACAGTGCATTGTGCCCCTGGTTTATTGAGACTGGAGAATGGCGATGACTTTTACCAAGTATACTGCTGGTAAACATTTTGTTAACAAGGCATATCCTGCACAGCCCTAGATCCCTTAAACCTTGGTTTCATACAACACATGTTTTTGTGAGCTCCAGGTTGGGTCAAAGTGGCTGGGGCAAAGCTACAAATTAACAACATCTCAGCAAAGCAATTGTTTAAAGTACAAGTCTTTTTCAAAATGGAGTCTCTTACGTCTTTCCTTTCTACATAGACACCGTAACAGTCTGATTTTTCTTTCTTTTCCCTACATGCCAGAGGGAAGATTAAGCATGGAGACAGTCACACAACACTGCCATCTTTTACCCAAATAAATAGTCATCACTTTACAGTCTTGTGCCAAAGCATTATCCATTAGCCAGACCGCCTGAGAAAGGCAAAAGACTCCTGACATCTGGAAATCTTGCAGGCTTTCAAGGCTGCCTATCTGCTTATAAAACAAGGACGTGTCCGTTATAGCTTTAAGTCTGCACTCTATGTCTAGCTCCTAAAACTAGAGTCTGCCAGGTTCCACGCTGATGATGCTCATCTTCCTGGGTACAGAACAAAGACAAGATAAGGTCAACCATTCTTCTGCCACCTGCCATCCTACAAGCCTTCTCCCTGTAAGGAAATATGTAAATTCTAAACCTCCTGAAAACCTGTTTGGATAACGTCGGACACAGACATGTCTGTGACTTGTGTTTTTCCCCAACACACCCTCAAGCTCTGGCTTAATAAAACTTGATCAATTGAGACTCCTGTGTCTGTCACTAATTTTGATCAACAGGTAACACAGTAGCTTCGGGGGGCCACAGACTGTAAACCAAAAAGCATCTGAGACAAGTCTCAATCAATTTGGAAGGTTATTTTGCCAAGGTTCAAGATCATGGTCTGTGACACAGCCCCTGGAAGTCCTGAGAACATGTGCCCAGGTGGTTGGGTCACAGCTTGATTTTGTACATTTTAGGAGGGCAGAAGTTACAGGCAGACATCGATCAATACATGCGAGGTATACACTGCTTCGGTCTGGAAAGGTGGGACATCTGGGGTGGGGTGAGAGGGCTTCCAGGTCATAGGTAGATTCAAAGATTTGCTGCCTGGCAATTGGTTGAAAGAGTTACGTTTTGTCTAAGGAGTTGAAATCAACAGAAAGAAATGCTTTGGGTTAACGTAAGTAGGGGGTTGTGGAAGCCAAGATTCTCGTTTCGCAGATGAAGCATCCAGGTAGCAGGCTTCAGAGACAATAGATGGTAAATGTCTTCTTATCAGTCCTTAAAAGGTGCTAGACTCTCCTGAAAAGATTTAGTAAGAGAAGGAGATTGTCTACAGAATGTAAATTTCCCCCACAAGAGACAGCTTTGCAGGGCCACTTAAAAATACATCAAAGAAATATAGTTTGGGGTAAAATGTGTTGATTTCTTTCAGGGCCTGCTATTTGTCACACGATGCTATACTAGAGCCTGTTCCAGGGGTCTCTCCTGGCTTCTAGTGTTGCTGTCCATCCTGGGTGTTCCGGGTCCTGTACAAACATCACTTGAGACTCTGCCTCCCTCTTCGCATCTTCCCTGTGTGTGTCTGTTTCTGAGTCTCTTCTCCTCTCTGTATAAGGACACCAGTCATTTTGGATTAGGGCCCACCCTAATGACCTCATCTTAACTTGATTATATCTAAAATGGCTGTTTTCAAATAAGTTCACCTTCACAGGTACCAGGGTTTAGGACTTTAAGTATCTTTTTGGGAGAACATAATTCAGCCTAGCACTTGTAGTGTATAATATTGTTCAACATTATTGGACTCCATTTTCTAATAGTTTGTTGAGAATTTTTGTATCTATACTCATGAGAGACATTGGTCTGTAGTCTTCCTTTTTGATAATGTCTTTATCTGGTTTTGGTATTAGGTTGACGGTAGCCACAGAGAAGGGGTTAGGAGGTGAGCCCTCTGCTCCTGTTTTCTGGAAGAGATTGTGGAAAATTCCTATAATTCCTCCCTTAAATGTTTGGTGGAATTAACCAGTGAAGCCATCTGGGCTTGGTGGTTTCTGTTTGGGAAACTTATTAATTTTTCATTTATTTAATAGGCCTTCATCTATAATAGATATAGGCCTATTAAAATTATTCCTCCCTGTGGCCAGGATAATCCCAGCTCTTTGGGAGGCAGAGGCCGGCAGATCACGAGGTCAGGAGATCGAGATCATCCTGGCTAACACAGTGAAACCCTGTCTCTAGTAAAAATACAAAAAAAATTAGCCAGGCGTCGTGGTGGGCCCCTGTAGTCCCAGCTACTTGGGAGGCTGAGGCAGGAGAATGGCGTGAACCTAGGAGGTGGAGCTTGCAGTGAGCCGAGATCGGACCACTGCACTCCAGCCTGGGTGACAGAGTGATGCTCCATCTCAAAAACAAAAAAAATTATTCCTCCTTGTGAGTTTTGGTAGTTTGTGTCTTTCAAAGAATTGATCCATTTCATTAAAGTTATATAATTTGTGGACATATATTTTGTGGACATAGTTTTCATAGTATTTTTTATGATTCTTTTAATATTTATGGGATCAGAAGTGGTGACTTCTTTTTCATTTCCGATATTAGTAATTTGTGTTTTATCTCTTCTTTACTTGGTCAGCCTGGCTAGACATTTATCAGTTTTATTGGCTTTTTTGAAAAAGGTTATGAAAAACAAAGTTATGATCCCATAATTTTCTCTCTTGTTTTTCTGTGTTCAATTTTATTGATTTCTGATTTAATTTTTATTATATCTGTTATTCTGCTTGCTTTAGGCTTAAATTGTTATCTTTCTACGGTTTCCTGGGATGGAAACTCAGATTACTGAATTTAGATATTTCTTCCTTTATAACATATGCATATGTCATCTACCTATAGCCCTATCCAGACACTGCTTTTGCTGCATCCCACAAACTTCATGAGTTGTATTTTCATTTTCATTTAGTCAGAATATTAATTTTTATTTACCTTGAGAATTCTTTGACCCATGTGCCATTTTAACATGTGCTATTTAATTTCCAGATACTTGGGGATTTTCCAGCTGTCTTATTGTTATTTGTTTCTAATTTTATTTAATTGTGGTCTGAAAGATCCTTTGTATTTTTGTTTTTCACATTTGTTAATGTATGGCTTATGGCCCATCGTGTGTTCTAATTTTGTGAGTGTTCCATGAGAGCTTAAGAAGAATATGTATCCTCCTGCTGTTGTAATTAAATTAGCTCCTCTCACATTCTTTTGATTAGTGTTGGCATAGTATATCATTCTCTTACTTGACTTTCAACCTATCTAAATCTTTGTTTTTTAAATGAGTTACTTATAGATAACATATAATTGGATCTTGTTTTTTTATCCTCACTGACAATCTGTCTTCTAATTGGTATATTTAGACCATTCACGTTCAACATGATCATTCATATAGTTGGATTAATATGTATCACATTTGTATTTGTTTCCATTCATTAATTCCACTTTTTTTTTGTTTCTTCTTTTCACCACAGACACCTCTTTTTACCGTCTACTCTGGTTTTAATGAAGCATTTTATACAATTCCAATTTAGCTCCTCTATTAGGCCATCACTAGGGTATCAAAACAATATGTTTATATTTTTAAAAATTTTAGTGGTTGTCCTAGAGCTCCCAATATACAATTTTAACTAATGTAAGTTGAACTTTGAATAGCACTCTATTGCTTCATGTGAAGCATATGTACCTTAAGCAGAGCGTTTTCAATTCATTTCTATGTAAGTGTTCCCAATCTGTATGAGTCAAGACACAGATGGCCTGAATAGCACTAACAGTCAACTTGATCTAACTGACATTTCTGGAATAACCCATCTAACGTGTAGGATATGCATTATTCTCAAACTCTCATGGAACACTCATCAAAGTAGACCACATTCTAGGCCATAAAACACACATAAACAAACATAAAAAATAAAAACACAAAGGATCTTTCAGACCACAGTGGAATAAAATTAGAAGTCAACAACAGTAAAATAGCTTTCCCCAAATATCTGAAAATTAAACAGCATACTTTTAAATAGCACATGGATCAAAGAAGAATTATCAAGATAAATGAAAATTAATATTTTGAACTAAATGAAAATACCACTTATCAAAATTTGTGAGATGCAGGAAATGCAATGCTTAGAGGAATATTCATAGCATTAAAATGCACATATTATAAAGAAAGAAGTATCTAAATTCAACAACCTAAGATTCCATCTCAGGAAACCAAAAAGAGAACAATTTAAGGCTAATACAAGCAGAATAACAAAAATAATAAAAACTAGATCGGAAATCAATGAAAAACGTACAATGGAAAAAAGTAGAGAAAATCACTGAAACCAAAAGCTTTTTAAAGGAGATCAATAAAATTGGCACAAACTTCAAGCCAGACTGCACCAGAAAAAAAGAGAAGACACAAATTACTAATATCAGAAATGAAGAAGGAATCATCACTACTGATTCTTTGGACATTAAAAGAATAATAAGGGAATACCATGACCATTCTATGTCTGCAAATTTCATAACTAAACAAAATGAACCAATTCCTTGAAATATCAAAAATCAAAAATCACAAAAAAGAAAAAGGTTATCTGAATTGCCATGTCTACATGTATATAATAAAGAAGTTGAATGAATAATTAATGATTTCAACAACAACCAAAAAACCACAGTACTTTCAGATAGTTTCACTGGTGAGTTCTACTAAACCTTTAAGGAAGGTAAAATTAATATTAATTCTCCATAATCTCTTCCAATAAAGAGAAGTAGAGAAAACACTTTTACTCATTCTACGCTGCTAGCATTACTCTAACACCAAAGGAGACAAAGAAAACTACAAACCCGTATCTCTTATGAACACACACACAAAACTCCTCAACAAAATATCAAGTCAGATCCAACCATATAAAAAATAAATTATATACTGCTACCCAGATATCCAAGGTTGTTTCAATACTTGAAAATTATTCTAATCACCATAGCAACAGGCTAAAGAAGAAAAATTATATGATTATATCAAATGATTTAGAAAAAGCATTTACCGAATCCTACATCCATTCACGAAAAATTCTCAGCAAATTAGGAATAGAGATGCTGTTTCTCAACTTGATAAAGCTCATCTACAAGCAAACTTACAGCTACAAGGAAACATCACACTTAATGGTGAGAAGCTGGTCACTTTCCCACTAAGATCACAAACAAGGCAAGGATGTCCCTGTTCACCACATCCACCCAACATTGCACTGGAATTCCTAGCATATGAAACAATACAAGAAGAAGAAATGAAAGGTATATATATTGGAAAGAAAGAAATAAAAATGAAGAAATAAAGGAGAGTAGTTATTTTTTACTAACAATGCTGAAACAAACAGAAGTCTATGTGAAAATAAACCTAGACATGAGCCTAACACTTTCTCCCCAAATTAACCCAAAATGGATCATAGACGTCAGTGTAAAATGCAAAACTATAAAATGTCTAGAATAAAACAAAGGAGGAATTCTGTGTGACCCTGTGTTTGATGATGTTTTTGGATACTACTCCAAAAGCATAATTCATGAAAGAAAAATTAACTTTGGATATTAGATAAAATTGTCTGCCAGCAAAAGACATTGTTAACAAAATATAAAGACAGTTCATGGAATGGGAGAAAAATCTTCGCAAAATACATATCTGATAAAGGACTTATATTCAAACTATACAAAGAATTATTAAAATTTAGTAAGAAAACAACCCAAATTAAAAATGAACAAAAGACCAGAACAGACAACTAATCAGAAAAGATACAGAGATACCAAATATGCATATGGAAGTGCATATTTGTCAAATGTACATTTCCATATGCATATTTGATATACATAATTGCATAATTCATCATTAGAGAATTAAAAATTAAAATAATAACACACCTATTCGAATGGCTAAAATCCAACAACCTGACAATACCAAATGTTGATGAGCATGCAGAGCAATAGGAACTCTCACCCATTGATGGTGGGAATGCAACATAGTACCACCACTTTGGAAGATAGTTTGGCAGTTTCTTACAAAGCTAAACATAGTCTTATCATATGACCAGGCTATCACACTCCTAATGATTTTCCCAACTGATTTGAAAACTTTATGTCCACACAAAAACCTGCATGTGAATTTTCATAGCAGCTTCATTCATAATCACCAAAAATTAGAAGCAACAAAGATATCCTTCAACAGGTGAATGAATAAGCAAACTTTGGTACATCCATACAATGGAATATTATTCAGTAATAAAAATAAATTAGCTGTCAAGCCACAGAAAGACATGGAGACACCTTAAATGCATATTGATAAATGAAAGAAGCTAGTCTGAAAGGTGAGATACTATACAGTGGTTATATAGCATATATCAATAATTATGATATAACATGGAAAATGTCAGTGGTTGTCAGGGATTTGAGGGGGAAAGAAGAAAGTTAAAAAGGTGAAGCAAAGGAATTTTTAGGACAATAAATCTATTCTTTAAGTACTATATACTGTATAATGCTATAATGGTGGATACTTGACATTATGCAATTCTCAAAATCCATAGTACTTTACAGAATAAAAGATAAATGTTAACATATGCAAAATGTTAAAAAGTCATTTAGGAGGTTGGAGGCTCTCAGGAAAGAATGCAGACTATGACAAAAACATCTAACTGTATTACAAGTGTATAAAACAACCTCACTGAAGGGAGTGGAAAGAAAAGGTGCTGTCCTAAGTAACCTTGGAAATGAGTGTTGCTGCAAGACTGAAGGCAAAGGACACCGCACATAAGCACTGTACTCTACCTGATAATGTCATTTCCCACAGGCGTGAGGGTGAACAATTCTTATGCCACTATATGTGTATGCTAAGGTTGGACAGTTAGGCTAATGGATGGCAGATGGTGGGTGCCAGGTTTCTTACTGGGTGGGATAAGTAAGGGAAGGAAGCTAGAATAATCTACATGGTAATAGATTTGGAAACATCAAATGAAGTCATGATTACTTAGAGAAATATTTATAAATATATGTATATACATGGGCTAGAATACACAGATATATTTCCTCATTGTGTCAGCAGAGAGAGCCTAAACAAATCAGCACCTCAATAGCAACAAGTATACCCGGCTCCCAGATCTTGATTCCTTTTTTTTTTTTTTTAGATGGAGTCTTGCTCTGTTGCCCAGGCTGGAGTGCAGTGGCATGATCTCGGCTCACCACAACCTCCACCTCCCAGGATCAAGTGATTCTTGTGCCTCAGCCTCCTAAGTAGCTGGGATTACAGATGTGGGCCACTACACCTGGCTAATTTTTGTATTTTTAGTAGAGACAGGGTTTCACCATGTTGGCCAGGCTGGTCTTGAACTCCCAACCTCAAGTGATCCATCCACATGGACCTCCCAAAGTGTTGGAATTACAGGTGTGAGCCACCATGCCCGGCCCAGATCCTGATTTCTAAGACCACTCTCCAACAAAAGGAGCCAAGATTTCTTGGAGAAATGGCTGACGCTAGGACCGGGGCTAGAAATATAAAAGATGAGCCTAAAGCATCTTGTAGTGCCACAAAGTTAGGAAGCGCTGGACACAAAAACCCACACTGGTGGCAGCATGTCAGAGAGACACAGGAGCCAACCGAAAGAGCTCCCCGGTGGCCAAGATTGGAATAGAGTTAACAAAACAAATAAAATAATATTTAATCACAGCCCAAAGTATAAAAAAAAATCCATGAATCCATGCTGATATAAATTAATTGTTGAATAAGTTAATGGGGTAGAAGAAACAAAAGTCCTGTGTGGAAAAATTCTAAATATTTTATGATGCTACTCTTCCCTCAAGGAGAGGAAGCATAACTTCCCACTCCTAAACTGTGGGTTGCACATGAAGACTTCCTTCTAAAGAATACAGTATGGAAAGGAGGGCGGGGAAAGAGTCACTTTACAGTGGAGAAAACTCACCACACTACCTCAAGGTCAACATCAACAGGCATAAATGATGTTGATATGATGTCAATAGTATGTACCCTTGATATAATGTGACAAAAATGGTACTTTACTTCTGTAGTCTTCTCCCCAAAAGCCATCATTTCAGTCTTACAATGAAAAAAGTCAGATAAATTCCAATAAAATTACATTTTACAACATAGCTGAGCAGTTGCTCTGAGAGCCCCCAGCTAAACTGGGGTTCAGTACCACAGCAGCTAGCAACCCTGCAAGCAGAAAATGAAGAGGGTCTGGACATGGGTGTTTACGGTATCCATTTTTTTTTTTTTTTTTTTGAGATGGAGTTTTGCTCTTGTTGCCCAGACTGGAGTGCAGTGGTGTGATCTTGGCTCAGTGCAATCTCTGCCTCCCAGGTTCAAGCAATTCTCCTGCCTCAGTCTCCTGAGTAGCTGGGATTACAGGCATGCACCACCACACCTGGCTAATTTTGTATTTTTAGTAGAGACAGGGTTTCTCCACATTGCCAGTCTGGTCTTGAACTCCCGACCTCAGGTGATCTGCTCACCTCGGCCTCCCAAAGTGTTGGGATTGCAGGTGTGAGCCACCGTGCCTGGCCTACGGTATCCTTTCATGGGATACTTCTATCACCTGGAAGACAACCTAATACCTAGTGTCTGACCCGTGACCAGGGAGGTTCCCTGCACTGGAAACTTGTTTATACTGGCAGATAGCTTAGTGGCTCTTGTCTGACTCATGTCTAGCTTATGTCTGCCTGATCTTCATTCTGTGTCTGCCTGACCATCACTCTGATGCTGGGAGCCTGACCTTGTGTTCTTCTGGTGGAAGGTGCAAATTCAGTACACCACCACGATATGAAATATGTTCAAAGATTTATTACAAATAGATCTTGGACAGTAAGAGCACAGTTAGGAGGGAAGTCCTTCATCCTCCAGCCACTTGAAGTTCATGGGGAAATGTCTGAAAGGTTCATTTGAAAGAAGCCACAGGAAAGCAGGGAGCCCAGTCTGCTGGGTGTGGAAGATGCCTCTAAGTTCATTTTTGTTTGTTTGGTTTTGGTTTTGAAGATCTTGTTGCATACCAAACTTCTAAGTTCTCTCTAGCCACTGGTTTCAACCATTTGGATGTTCTACTTCTAATGCCTAGGGAGCAAACATTGCTGTGGCATTCTCATTACATCAGCACTCCTCAAAACTGTCAAGGCCATCAAAAACAAGGAAAGTCTGAGAACCTGTCACAGCCAAGAAAAGCTTAAGGAGTCATGACAGCTAAATGTAATGTGATAGCCTGGATGACCTGCTGGAACCAAAAAAGTGTGTTAAATGAGACATAAATATAAACAAAAAAATAGATAAAAACTAAACTATCAGAATAAACTACCACATTAGATAATAATCAATATTTGTACATCAATTGTAATAAATGTACCATATCGACATAAAATGTTAATGATAGGGAAAACTGGGTGCAGAAGATATAAACAAACAATTTATGTTGGCAGATTTGTGGCTCTTGTTCAACCCACGTCCAGTTTATGTCTCCCTGATCATCACTCTGGGAACTATTTGTACTATCTTCTCAATTTTTCCATAAATCTAAAACTATTTTTTAAAATAAATTCTATATAAAACAAACAAAACAGAAGGAAATACACCATGACCAAGTGGAATTTATTCCAAGTATGCAATACTGGTTTAAAATTAGAAAGTCAATTAATATAATCCATCACATCAACAGGCTAAAGAAGAAAAATTATGTCACAACAATAGGTGCAGAAAAAGCATTTGACAAAATCCAAAACCCATTCATAATTTAAAATCCTTAGTAATCTAAGAATAGAGGAGAAACTTCCTCAACTTGATAAAGAATATCTACAAAAAAACCAAAAAACAACCTACAACTAATATTGTATATAATGGCGAGAAACTAGATTTCCTGCTAAGATCAGGAGCAAGGATGTTCCCTGTCAGCACTGCTTTTCTACATTGTACTGGAAGTCTTAGCTAATGTGATATGACAAGAAAAAGAAATAAAAAGTATATAGATTGGGAAGGAATAAATAAAATTCTTTATTTGCAGATGACATGATCATTTATGTAAAAAAAAAAAAAAGGACAAAAAAAACCCTCCTAGAACTAACAGGTGATGTAGTGTCCCCACCAAACCTCTTGTTGAATTGTAATTCTCAGTGTTGGGAATTACAACAGTGGGGCCTGATGGGAGGTGATTGGATCATGGGGTAGATCCTTCATGAATGGTTTAGCACCATCCCCCCTGCCTTGGTACTGTATAGTGAGTGAGTTCTCACAAGATTTGGTTGTTTAAAAGTGCGTGGCACACTCCCCTCTCGGTCCTGCTCCTGCCATGTGAGATGCCTGCTCCCGCTTTGCCTTCTCCCATGAGTAAAATCTCTCTGAGGCCTCCCCAGAAGCAGATGCCACCATACTTTCTATACAGCCTGCAGAACTATGAGCTAATTAAACCTCTTCTTTATAAATTACCCAGTCTCAGGTATTTCTTTATAGCCGTGCGAGAACTGACTAATACAGGTGATTACAGCAAGGTTGCAGGATACAACATTAACATACAAAAGTTGGCCAGGCGTGGTGCCTCACGCCTGTAATCCCAGCACTTTGGGAGGCCGAGGTGGGCAGATCATGAGGTCAGGAGATCGAGACCATCCTGGCTAACACGGTGAAACCCCGTCTCTACTAAAAGTAAAAAAAATTAGTCGAGTGTGGTAGTAGTCCCAGCTACTCAGGAGGCTGAGGCAGAAGAATGGTGTGAACCCAGGAGGCGGAGCTTGCAGTGAGCTGAGATTGTGCCACTGCACTCCAGCCTGGGCGACAGAGCAAGACTCCATGTCAAAAAAAAAAAAAATACAAAAGTCAATCGCTCTTCTATATACCAGCAATGGACAAGTGGAATGTGAAATTAAAAACATATTACCATTTACTTTAGCGTCCCTCAAAAATTAAATACTTAGTTATAAAGCTAACAAAATATGTATATGACCTATATGATGAAAACTACAAAACTCTCATGAAATAACTTTTTAAAAACTAAAGAAATGGAGAGATACTTCATGCTCATGGACAGGAAGCCTCAATATTATTAAGATGTCACTTCTTCTCAACTTGATGTATAGATTCAATACAACCCCAATCAAAATCCCAGCAAGTAATTTTGTGGATAGCAACAAATAAATTCTAAAGTTTCTGTGGAGGCCAGGCACGGTGGCTCACGCCTGTAATCCCAGCAATTGGGAGGCCAAGGCGGGCAGATCGTTTGAGGTTAGAAATTCGAGACCAGCCTGGCCAACATGGTGAAACTGCATCTCTACTAAAATACAAAAAAATTAGCCAGGTGTGGTGGTGCTGAGGAGGCTAAGACAGGAGAATTGCTTGAACCCGGGAGGCGGAAGTAGCAGTGAGCTGAGATTGCACCAGTGCACTCCAGCCTGGGCGACAGAGTGAGACTCCATCTCAAAAATAAATAAATAAATAAACAAACAAACAAACAAATAAATAAATAAATAAAGTTTATGTGGAGAGGCAAAGGACTCAGAGTATTAATACAATACCGAAGGAGAAGAACAAAGCCAGAGAACTTACTCAACTTCAAGACTCACTATGAAGCTACAGTAATCAAGGCAGCGTGGTACTGGTGAACAAATAGACAAAAGATGAATGGAACAGAATAGAGGCCCGTAATAGACTCACATAAATATAGTCAATGGATCTTTGACAAAGGAGCAAAGGAAATACAATAACAAAAAGATAATCCCTTCAACAAATGATACCAGAACAACTGGACATCCATGTGTAAAAAAAAAAGAATCTAGACAGACTTTACACTTTTCACAAAAATAAACTCAAAATGGATAACATCCTTAAATGTAAAACACAAAACTATAAACCCTTAGAAACTAACATAGGAGAAATTCTAGAGGATCTTGGGTTTGGTGATGACTTTTTAGACACAACACCAAAGACAATAGCCATGAAAGAAAGAAAAGGTAAGTTAGACTTTGCTGAAATTAAATATTTCTGCTCTATAAGAGACATTGTCAAGAGAATGGAAATGCAAGCCACAGACTAGGAATGACATGTCTTTGCAAATGATTTATCTGATAAAGGACTCTCATCCAAAATATACAAAGAACTCCTAAAACTCGAAAATAAGAAAACAAACGACCCAATTAAAAGATGGGCCAAAGACCTTAACAGATACCTCAGCAAAGAAGATAAACAGACAGTAAATAAGCATACGAAAAGATGCTCCACATCATATGTCATCAGGGAAATGAAAATTAAAACAACAACATGCCACTACACACTTATTAGAATGGTCAAAATCCAGAACACTGACAACACCAAACGCTGGTGAGGATGCAGAGCGACAAGAAGGCTCATTCACTGGTGGTAGGAATACACAATGACACAGCCACTTTGGAAGACAGCTTGGCGCTTTCTTACGAAACTAAATATACTCTTACCATATGATCCAGCAATCATGTACCTTGGTATTTATCCAAAGGACTTGAAATCTCATGTCCACCCAAAAACCTGCAAACAGACATTTATAACAGCTTTATTCATAAATGCCAAAACTTGGAAGCAATCAAGATGTCCTTCAGTAAGTGAATGCATAAATTCGGACAATGAAAATAAGATTGACCTTAAGCAAGACTAAGCAAAAAGAACAAACCTGGGTAGATATCCAGTAGTGGGATTGCTGGATCAAATGGTGGTTCTACTTTTAGTTCTTTAAAGAATCTCCACACTGTTTTCCATAGCGGTTGACCTAGTTTACATTCCCACCAGCGGTGTAGAAGTGTTCCCTCTTCACCACATCCACACCAATATCTACTATTTTTGGATTTTTTATTATGGCCATTCTTGCAGGAGTAAGATGGTATCACATTGAAGAAATGAAGTCATTATATGAAAAAGATACTTGCACACGCATGTTTATAGCAGCACAATTCACAATTGCAAAAACGTGGAACCAACCCAAATGCCCATCAATTGAGTGGTTAAAGAAACTGTGAAATATATATATATATATATATATGGATGGAATACTACTCAGCCATAAAAAGGGATGAATTAATGGCATTCGCAGTGGCCTGGATGAGATTGGAGACTATTATTCTAAGTGAAGTAACTCAGGAATGGAAAACCAAACATTCTGTGTTCTCACTCACAAGTTGGAGCTAAGCTATGACGATGCAAAGGCATAAGAATGACTCAAAGGACTTTGGGGACTCAGAGGGAAAGGGTAGGAAGGGGGTGATGGATAAAAGGCTACAAATTGGGTTCAATATATACTGCTCGGGTGATGGGTGCACCATAATCTCACAAATCACCACTAAAGAACTTACTCATGTGACCAAACACCACCTGTTCCCCAGTAACCTGTGGAAATAAAAAATTTTAAAAAATACTATTGGCATTAAAAAGAAATGAGCTATGAAGGCATGAAAAGACATGGATAAACCTTAAATGCATATTACTAAGTGAAAGAAGCCAATCTGAAAAGGCTATATATTATGTGATTCAAATATATGACATTCTGGAAAAGGCAAAGCTATGGAGACAGTAAAGAGATCAGTGGTTGCCAAGGCATGGGGAAGGCAGGAGATGGATGAATAGGTGGAGCACAGAGGAGTTTTAGGTAGGATGCTCTATACAATACTGTCATAGTAAATACATGAGGTAGGATGCTCTATATGATACTGTCATAGTAAATACATGAGGTAGGATGCTCTATATGATACGGTCATAGTAAATACATGAGGTAGGGTGCTCTATATGATACTGTCATAGTAAATACATGAGGTAGGATGCTCTATATGATACTGTCATAGTAAATACATGAGGTAGGGTGCTCTATATGATACTGTCATAGTAAATACATGTCATTGTAGATTTGTCAAAACCCATAGAATGTACAACATAGAATGACCCTTAATGTAAGACATGGGCTTTGGGTGATAATGATATATCAATGTAGGTTCATTAATTGTAACAAACATGTCACACTGGTGATAGATGTGGGCAATGCGGAGGCTAGGCATGTGTTGGGGGGAGGGAGTATATGGGAAATCTCTGTATCTTCTGCTCAATTTTTCTGTGAACCTAAAATGGCTCTAAACAATAAAATCTATTAAAAATGAAGTATATTTTAAAAATCAGAGGGAAAAAACAGTAAACAGAAAATAAAATGGCAGGATTAAGCCCTGTTATGTCAGTACTTACATAAAATGTAAATGGACAAATATACCAATTTAAAGATATTGGCAGAATGGATACAAAAACATGATCCCAATACACACTGTGTTTCAGAAACTCATTTCAACTGTAATTATTATATAAGTAGGCTGAAGATAAAAGGATGGAGAAAGATAGACCATGAGAACATGAACAAAATCAAGTAATCATGGCTCTATTAATACAGATAGAACCTTCAGAACAAAGAAATTACCAGGGACAATTACTCATGTGCATGCAGCAAACAGAAGAACTGTACCATTATCCTTCCCTCACGGAAAGACTTGTATAATTGCATGCATTCTCCCCGACCCCCTCCTCCCCAGCTCCCCAGAAAAGCAGAGGAATCTCCCCAGCAGGGACCCTCCCTTGGCCCCTCATGTTCAGTGTGAGCATACACCAGCCCTTGGTGCCTATAGCTTCTTTCTTTTTGGAAAACCAGTGTTTCAATTGCCTGTTTCAATTCTTTCTCAAGCCATTGCTCTGAAGATGAGTGTGTTTCTTGATGTGAAGAAATATAACTCAGCAGTGCACACTGGCATGAAAGCTTCTGTTCCAGCTCTTTTACAGCACTCTGTGCATTTGCATGTACCACTGGGCAAGCAAAGCCCAGCCCAGAGTCAGTGTCTGTTCCTTTCAGGACCTATTTGTAGGCTTCTGGGGCTACAGAATCAATTCTACTTGCCAGCTATGTGCAGGGCCTCCCCCTTACCCCCCTCTGCTTCCAGGTAAATCTGCCCTGCAGCCATCTGCAGTCTCTGTCTCTGTATCAGCAGATAGTTGCATCTCATGGCTCAGAGGGTGTGTTGAGGGGGAGGACATGTTTAGGTGCAGCCCATCCCTGCACCGCTGCAGCCCCCACATCCACGGCTTCCATGGGCCCTTGTGGCCACCCCAAGTGAATGCACCAGGACTCCCATTTGCCAGTTCCGATCACCTTCTGATCCTGGAAGGGGTTCTTCTGATGGATATTGTCATGTTCTACTTTAATGCACCCCTGAAACTCCCACGGTGATTTTCACGGGGCCCTTTCTTTAATAGACTAGTTTTCCACTGGCTATCTGCAATCACATGGCCATGTCACTGGCCACCCCTTATGAGTCAGTAAAAACCCAAACAGGAAAACCACATGCAAGTCAGCCCACTGAGCTAGTTTGATTTTTCCTTCTTCAATCAGAGAATCATGCCTGTAATCTCAGCACTTTGGGAGGCAGAGGAGGAAGAATCACTTGAGCTCAGGAGTTTGAGACCAACCTGTACAACATAGCCAGACCCCATCTCTAAAAAAAATTTTTAAAACTTAGCCAGGTGTGGTGGCGGGTGCCTGTAGTCCCAGCTACTAGGGAGGCTGAGGCAGGAGGATCACTCAAGCCTGGGAGTCTGAGGCTGCAATGAGCAGTGATCACACCACTGCACTCCAGCATGGGTGACAGAGCAAGACCCTGTCTCAAAACACAAACAAAAAAAACAAAACAAAACAGAGGGACAGCCTTCCAAACAGGATGCTCCCCATTCTGCCTGAACCTGCTGTCCATAAACCAAGCAGCTTCCTGCTGATCCGTTGGGCACTGTTTTCATGGTGACAGCATCTGGCAGCTCCTCAGAGGATTCCAACGTCCGTCCTCGGGGAAAAGAGGCTCTGCTCATGGGGTGATGAGCTCCTCCTACCTTCCCCCAGGAGCGTGTACCTGTACCTGAATACATAAATTAAATAAAATTTCCATTTTATTCTGGAATTCTTTTGGGCACTGACCTCTCCATGGGAGTGTTTCTCTGGCATTGCTTAAGACATTCTGGGTATTTCAGGTTCTGGGGTTATTTTATGTCCTTCAGTCATAGGAACAGTCTTAATCAAAGCTCAGTAACCCGCAAATTGTCTCTCAAACAGAAATTTCCAGTCCAAAATCACACTTCTCGCTGCTGGATGGTGCTCACAGGCTTGACTGTGAGTCCTGGTCTGCCCCACACAGGGCTGGACCATACAGAGAATGTGTGCCTGCACTCCTGCTTCTAACAGGGCATTCATTCAAGTGGTAAGCCCTTTTTGTCCACCAGCTGTTTAATACTGTTTGAAATTAATGACCTCTGTGGGCTTGGACAACGTTATTGGCTCCATTTAGCATGCCCAGCCAATATTGGCTGAAAGGTAGATTTACCTGTTGATATGGTTGATATGGTTTGACTGTGTCCCCACCCAAATCTCATCTTGAATTGTAACTCCCACAATTCCCACATGTCATGGGAGGAACCCGGTGGGAGGTGATTGAATGATGAGAGCAGGTCTTTCCATGATAGTGAATGAGTCTCACGAGATCTGATGGTTTTAAAAATGGGAGTTTCCCTGCACAAGCTCTGTCTTTGCTTGCTGCCATCCACGTAAAACATGACTTGCTCCTCCTTGCCTTCTGCCAGGATTGTGAGGCTTCCCCAGCCATGTGGAACTGTAAGTCCATTAAACCTCTCTTTCTTTTGTAAATTGCCCAGTCTCAGGTAGGTCTTCATCAGCAGTGTAAGAATGGACTAATACACCTGTCTTCTGTTTTACATGTGACCTAAGGGAAGCATCTCCCAGCCAGATGCAGTATCTACCCCCATGACACATTCAGGTGCAGCAGGTGCAACCATGTCACATAAAATCTGCTCAAACATTCCGATATTCATCTGAACTGTCACCTTCATCCCATCAACCTTTGCTTCCTGCACCCTCCCACCCCAGCTGTAGCTTCTACAGAGACTTCACCAATAGGTTTGGAATCACAGTAGGAGAACACCTGTTGCTGTGTATTTATCTCGAAGCAAAAACACCATGATGACCAGCGTTTGATCCCCACATACCAAGGTGTTCTGCAGTAAGGTCTGTAGACATTGCCTGCAGCAGAGAGAACCCTTCAAAAAGACGTCTATCTAACCTGCTCAGCGGTCACACGTCTTGGCAAGAACGTCTGAAGATGTGACCAGCTGCACACGTTCTATCCCACAAGCTTGCTAGATAAAGGATACTTTCTGGCCGGACGTGACTGACTCACACCTGTGATCCCAGCACTTTCAGAGGCTGAGGCAGGCGGATCACTTGAAGTCAGGAGTTTGAGACCAGCCCGGCCAACATGGTGAAACCCCATGTCTACTAAAAATACAAAAATTAGCCAGTTGTGGTGGCACATGCCTGTAATCCCAGCTACTTAGGAGGCTGAGGCAAAAGAATCACTTGAACCCCGAAGGCGGAGGTTGCAGTGAGCTGAGATTGCACCACTGCACTCTAGCCTGGGTGATAGAGGGAGACTCCATCTCAAAAAAAAAAAAAAAAAAAAAAGAATGCTTTCTGGAGGACAAGTGGCTCACAGCCACCTGAGACGTGGCTTCTCTTCATAAGTCCCTATTTTTTTTTTTTTTAAGATGGAGTCTCGCTCTGTCGCCCAGGCTGGAGTGCAGTGGCGCGACCTTGGCTCACTGCAAGCTCCGTCTCCTGGGTTCACGCCATTCTCCTGCCTCAGCCACCCGAGCAGCCAGGACTACAGGTACCTGCCACCACACCTGGCTAATTTTTTGTATTTTTAGTAGAGACAGGGTTTCACGTGTTAGCCAGGATGGTCTCGATCTCCTGACCTGGTGATCCGCCTGCCTCGGCCTCCCAAAGTGCTGGGATTACAGGCGTGAGCCACATAAGTCCCTATTCTATATTTCTTTCTGAGAAGCTGTATTTGTCAGCTTCTTTCTTCGGCCTCTCAGCTCCTGGGGCCTTTGGGGGTAGGTTTGCACTGACCTGCTCACCACGGAGCAATCTCAGTGCACGGGGCTCTCGTGTCGAGGAGTCCCAGAAACATTTCTTCTCCATCCCCTAAGCATTTTACCCACTCATGGGTGTATAGCATTGGGTCCCCAGCCAGGGGCCAGGCCAAGGGATGCTGACCCTCTCATCAATCAAGCCCTTATCTTGATTGGATTGCAGGAGCATCACTCTAGGTGACTGGAGGCCAACTTGCTCATGGTCATCTTTGCCTTCTAATGTTTTCTATTTCTCCAAACTGGATGAACGTAGGTTTAGGCCCTTTAGTTTGGGGCAAGCAGGAGCTCCCAGCAGTTCCAGTTTCTGAGAGTGCTGCCGTAAGAGTGTTGTTTTAACCCCATTAATGTCTGCTTTGCTCTGCCCATGTCTGTCTGTCTGTCTGTCTGTCTTTCTTTCTTTCTTTTTTTTTTTTTTTGATGGAGTTTTGCTCTTGTCACCCAGGCTGGTGTGCAATGGCGTGATCTCAGCTCACTGCAACCTCCGCCTCCTGGATTCAAGTGATACTTGTGCCTCAGCCTCCCGAGTAGCTGGGATTACAGGCTCCCACCGCCACACCTGGATAATTTTTGTATTTTTAGTAGAGACAGAGTTTCACCATGTTGGTCGGGCAGGTCACGAACTCCTGATCTGGGATTAGAGGCGTGAGCCCCCGCGCCCAGGCTTATTATTATTATTTTAATTAGAAATGAGGTCTTGCTATGTAACCAGGCTGGTCTCAAACTCCTGGCCTCAAGCGGTCCTCCCAACTCAGCCTCCCAAAGTGCTGGGATTACAGGCATGAGCCACTGAGCCCGGCCATGTTCTTCCCATTTCTTAATAACTGCTGAAGGATGTTCACCTGCTGGGATGGGCTCCTTCACTCTCCCACCTGACTTTCCTCATTCTTTTGCAAAGCAGTCTAAATTTCCCCACAATCTGCTGTTTCAACATAACTTTTTCCTTTGGCCCTGAGGCCAGCGACTATAGCTTGGACCTCCCAGAACCCAGGATTGGTGCAATGTCAGGATTCAGCCCAACATCTTCCTTACCTTTCCCTCTAACCTTCCCATCGGTCATGGCCCCGAGGCAACCACCTCGGCCTCACTACCCATTGGCTCAGGCTCAGAACCTCTCTCTTGCTTTCATTTCAGCTTTTACAGAAACAATAACTCACAGTGGACCCATATGAAGTGCCACTAGTGATGCTGGAAGTGCCCAAGAAGCAGAGAAAAGTCATGACATTACAAGAAAAAAGTTGAATTGTTGGATACGTACTGAGGTCTGCAGGTGCGGTTGTGCCATTTCAGAGAGACAATTCATCTTGTAAACAGATGATAGAAAACTTAATGATATTGATAAATACAGTACAGTACTGTAAATGTATTTCCCCCTCTTTATGATTTTCTTAATAATAGTTTATTTTCTCTAGCTTACTTTATTGGAAGAATACAGTTTATAATACCTATAACCTACCAAATAAGTGTTAATTATTTATGTTATCAGTAAGGCTTCAGGTCAACAGTGGGCTGTTAGTAGTTAATAGCCTACTGTTGTAAGTGTCTCCGTGGTAATAGCCTATCATTGTAATTGTCAGAAATGAGAGTGGTCTTGAGGACTGTTTTCTCTGCCTTTACAGTTTGATAAAATTCTTGCAGCTGAAAGTGGAATTCACTAGAATGACCCTGACTCGCTGACAAATGTGGCATGGAAAAAGGAGCAATGAGAGGGCAGGGGATGAAGGATCTCTCTTTTACTTCCACCCTCTCTTAACTTTTGTTTTAGCTTTTGGGGAACACAATAACCAAGAGATTGCATATGTAGCTTGGTTTTTGTTACTTTGTATTTCCTTATTCATCCGGCCAGCCAGTTCCTGGGGATTTGGATCCATCATTTCCAAATTCTGTTGGAAACTTTTACCTCCTGTAACTGACCACAGCAGGGCTGCAGCTCCATACCACACGTGACCCATGGCCATCCAGAAATCAGAGGTCCTTCATCCCCTGCCCTCTCATCAATCCTTTTCCCAAACCACACGTTTTAGTGAGTCAGGGTCATTCTAGTGAATTTCACTTCCAATTCCAACTCCAACTCCAAGAGCTTTAGCCAAATGTGATGACAGAGAAAACAGTCCTCAAGAGCACTCTCACTTCTGACACCAATTACAAGTTCCAGGAACCCCACACCACCCTCAGGTTCTGTAATTTGATAGAAAGACTCATAAAACTCACCGAAAGCTGTTATAGTTGTGGTTACAGTTTATCACAGAGGAAGGACACAGTTTCAAGTCAGCCAAGGAAGCTGCACACAGGGCAGAATCCAGGAGAACAAGGGGCTTCTGTTGTCCTCTCCCCGTGTGGTCAGGCCAGTTTTGCTCTCCTGGCATGTACGTGTGGTGACACACCTGCAGCACGGCCAGCTGGGGAGGCTCACTTGATGCTCTCTGCCCAGAGCTTTTACGGGGGCTCCAATATGTAGGCATGATTGATTGATTGGTTGACTGACTGATTGCTCACATAGTTGACCTTAGACTCCAGCCCTCAGGAGGTTGAGATGTGTGACCAAAAGCCCCTACCCTAAATCACATTGTCGGTCTTTCTGGTGGTTAGCCCCCACCTAAATACTATCAAGTGTGGCCCGCCGCCACCCTAAATCACCTGGTTAGACTATCTGGCATTATCCAAGGCAAACAAAGGTAAACAAAGACACTCCTATCAGTCATGACATTCTAAGGGCTTAGACATGACCTTCCAGAAGCCAAGGGAAGGGCTAGACATCTTTTTGGATAAGGTTAAATTCTTTACCGCACAACGTGTGAGATTAAAATTATGGAAGAAGGAGTTTAGGATTCCCAGAGCATCCTCATGTCCCTGATGCTGCATGGGGTGCATCTGCCAGAGGCCCCTCGCGGTGATGGAAGCCTGAGGAGCAGGAGCACCTGGCTGTGGCAGGTGAGGTCTGGGTTCCAGGGCCCAGGGTGGACCACACATCCCAGGCCCAGGAGCCAGAACCTCACGTGGGCCCACCCCAGAGGCCAGGCACCAGAACTCAGGCTGTGGATCCTGTGTTCCCGGAACCACCTACAGTTTGGCTGCCTTGATCCAACCCTCCCACAGGAAAGGGCGCTGCTGACCCAGCTCCATCCTCTCCTCATCCCCTTGCCACATATTAGAGGGTCCTAAGGGTTCTGGGGTGCAGCTCCTAGGAAGAGGACTCTGTCCTTTTCCAGATTCCAGAAAGGGAGGAAGACACTGCTCGGAGACTTCCCCCGTGAGGGTGCCCTGGCCCAGAATCTCCTCCACTGAAGAGCAGAGAAATGCGCCTACACCAAGAGCTGTCCACACAGCCTGACAGCAGAAGTGTCTCGCCTCTGAGTGACCCCACTTTCCGGTGAGCCCACTTCCAAAGACCCAGAACCACAGCAAGACGCTTTGCTCTCTACTAAAGCAATGCTGATTTTTTTCTCTGTTAGTTTTGTGGCTATTGAGTGATCATTCAGCGACTTAAGTGGAAATCTAACAGATTATAATTCTTCTATAATGTCCTGCAGGTTCCTCAAACATGACTCCCAGTGATTAAGGGCTTTCATGGTCTCCCACTAGCGGGAAGTGTAATTACATTATCTTGTTGTTGTTAATTAGTGTAATAAAGTTATCCAGAAACACAGCAAGAACTTTGTCTTCTAAAATAATTTCCATGTTTTTCTCTTTTATTTTTTTTTGTTATTATTAAGTGGTTACACAATATCTCAAATGGAGACCTAATGTAATTTTTAGGGTGGTGTTTTATAAATGTACATTATGTAAATGTGAATCTTAGTAAACCATTTCCACATTATTTGATTTCCGAATACTGCAAGAAGCATATTTGTGTCATTGTTATTTAATAAGTCTCTTCATCCGGGAACCAGAGGTCCTTCATCCCCTGCCCTCTCATTGATCTTTTTCCCAAATCGCAAGTTTCAGTGAGTCAGAAACCCATTTTCCCTCTCTTGTGAGCTAATATTGGGCCTCCAGTTGGAGCTAGTATGTATCTTCCTCACATGGAGGAGAAGCAGCTGGGGGCCTCGTTCTCCTCCAGTTAATCTTCCTGGGATGTTCTGCTCGGAGGCCATCCTAATCTTAACACAACAGGGGCCCGGGGGCCCTAAGCAGAGTTCGGGGGTCAAACCCGCCCCCCTTCAGCCCGTCCTGCCCTCTCCTTTGGTTCCACTCTGGTGGTGAGGTGGTTACACAATTGGTCCTATTGAAGCTGGATGGAATTCGAGCTCCTGGGGTAGTGATTTCTACACGAAGCTCATTTGGAAGTGAATTTCCTGGGGGCACTGTTTCCTTTCCTTCTGTTCTGACAAGGGAAGGACATTATTTGGGTGTGGCCGCCTTTTAAGACCCTGCACCAGGGAAGTTCGGTGAGGGTTTTATAGGAGCGTCTCACATCTGGGGAGATGCAGAAGCATCTCCACTGTTTTCTTCTATGGACCCAGAGATGAATATACAGTAGTTATAAGAACAGTTATGTTCAACTCACTAAAACTTGATTTTTAGGAATGTTTGGGAAATACTGTTTCCACAAAACATCCTTCCCTCGTCCATCCATCGCGGGTGCTGGGGATTGCCTGTGGGAGACCTGGCCTCGGTGCTGCCTCCCTCCCTCCTTCAGTCCTGAATCCAGCTCTGGAGGAGAAGTAGCTGGGGGCGGGGAGGGGAGGTGACACCATGCCCCAAAGGGTTAAAAAGACCGGTGACTGACAGTGGGGATTCCTGAGCTCACACGACGGCAGGTAAGAACAGCAGCAGCGTGCTGGAAATTCCCTCCTTGTGAGAATAAAACTGCCTGAGATCCTGGGGACCCAAAGGGCCGGCTGGAGTGGGCAGCAGCTTGCTGACATCACGGCCCAAATTTCCACCTCACGTTCATACTCACTGCCCCTGAATCAGCACATGTGACCCTGCAGAGGCACGAAGACACAGCTGCACATGCCCAGGGGACATTCCACACCTCCCCTTTCCCTCCGGCAATCACCCGCTAATCCCAGAACCCACCCGAGACCTTTCCTAATGACGGCACTGCCTTAAGGCCAGGAAGGGGAGATGGATGTGAGCTGCATCCTGTCTCCTTGTTGCTGACCCACAGCAAAGCTTGTCTTTTCTTAAACCTGGTGCCACAGTACCGGCTTCTGAGTACATCTGGAAGCCAGCCCCATTCACTGTCTTCCCCAGGCAAACCAGCTGCCCAGATTTGTTTCCCCAAAGCGCCTCTCCTCTCCCAGGCCGCTCACCCTATCATCTCTCAGGACCAGGGTGTCCCAGAGCATGCTTTAGGGGGTGCCTAGAGTTGGGACAGGCCACTAGACATCCAGCAGGGACCCTGAACTCAGCTGCGACCCCAAGGGCGTGGGGCCCGTTCTCCTCCAGTGAATCTCCCCGGGATATTCTGCTGGGAGGCCCCCCTAACCTTAACACAACAGGTGCCCAGGGGCCCTGAGCAGAGTTCACAGGTCACACCTGCCCCTCTTCAGCCTGTCCTGCCCCAGGTAAAACAACAGTGACAAAGACTTTCCAGGATCCCTGACAACCCTCCCTGTTATGTGGCCTTCACCTCCCGCTTCCTATGTCTGGTCTTGGGTGTGGAAAGGACCTCAGAGGTTAAACTGTCACCCCCACCCCCTCTCTGGCCACCTCTGCCCCCAGCCACTGCCTGGCCACACCCGTGACAGCTGGAGCTGACAATTCTGCTTCCTTCAGGGCAGAGTGGGCACTGGCCTGGAGACTCCAGCGTGTGCTGGGGCACAGGCAGCCACGGCTCTCAAAGCTGCGTCAGTGGGGCTGCTGTGTGACTCGGACTCAGTCGCCAATGTCCACTTCCCTCCAGTCTTCAAGCGCTGTCAGAGCTTGTCACTAGCAGAGATGAAAGTCACACCACCTGTGGGGGCACAGGCCTCCTTCACAAGGACCCCAGATGGTCCTACAGGGATGCTTGCCTCTGAGGGGGCGGACGCAGGGCTTTCACCACCAGTAATTCAGAGCCCCTCTCTGCCTTCCAGTTCATCCCAACCCCCCTATTGCCCCATTCCAGGCCGACTTCCCCCCCGAGATGCCAGAGCGCGTGTCCTGTTTGTTCCCGGCCCGGAGCTTCCTGCCCCTGCTGCGTTGCTGGCCTTGCCCAGGACCGTACGCGGAGGCCGCTGCCTGACGCTCAGCAGCTAATCCTTTCAGCACCTCGAACGGTACATTCCCTTCACAGGACACTCTCGGCACTTACATTGCCCTCCTGTTTTCACCCCAACCCTTAGAAAAGCTGGGCTTGGTCCTGTACGAACAAATTCCACTTCTGCGAAGCTTCCAGTTCCATCAACGAAGCCCAGCTCATGCAGAGAGGGTGTGACAGGAGGCCACCGGCAGCTGCTCTGCTCAGGGTACCAGCGGGCGGGGCATTGAGTGCGCCCAGGGCAGGGGCCGGAGCCTCGGCTCAGAGGACACTCGCTCGGGACCAGGGGCCACTGGCTCCGAGCACCCCAAAGCCCCCCGTGCTCCTCATGGGCCACCTCTTCTGGGGGTGCTGCTTCCGCCCTGGAAGCCCAGCCACTCTCCCTCCTCCACTCCCTGGTCCGAGGTGTCAGGGACACGCGCAGGGCTCCGGCTGCCTCTTCCTGGAGCCAAGGGGGAGCCGGGGCTTTGGCCAAAGATTCTTCCCGCGCTTCCATGAACACCACACACAGCTCATGCAGGGCAGCCGGGAAGGGCCTCCGAGGCAGCCCCTCCTGGGTTGGGACACACAGAGCCGGGGTCTCAAACTACAACCAGATGGGCCACTGCCTATTTCTGTAAACAGGGTCACGGGAACTCAGCCTGGCCTTTGTCCGTGTCATCCTCCACTGTCTGCGGCCGCCTTCACCCTCCGCCGACGGCGTGGTCTCCTCGCTGAGGAGGCTGGAGACGTTCACCGACCGGCCCTTTACAGAAGAGGCTGCCGGCCGCCAACGCAGACCCTGGCCTCGTGGCCCAGCAAGCACCAGGGGCGGTTTTGTTTCTGGTGAGCGCCCACCCCGCGGGTGTCTGGTGAAAAGATTCCGTGTTGCCTCCTGCTGCAAAGGAGCCAGCTGCACAGCTCCAGCCCAGCTATGGACAACCTTCTGCAGGAGACCTTGGGAAAAAGCAGAATTTCGACAAAGGGCAGCTCTGCCATCACTGGTGTGTGTTCTCTGTCTACTTGCAGCTGCCCTGGCAGAAGGGGGCACAACCAGAAGAAAAGAGCCTTCACTTGCCTGGACGCCCAGGACACCCAGCCCGCAGCCGGGCACGCCACCGTGCTGTCGTGTCTCCTGCTGGCTACAGACAACGTCACAGGAAGACAGCGTCACAGGAAGACAGACAGCGTCACAGGAAGACAGACAGCGTCACAGGAAGACAGCGTCACAGGAAGACAGACAGCGTCACAGGAAGACAGACAACGTCACAGGAAGACAGACAACGTCACAGGAAGACAACGTCACAGGAAGACAGACAGCGTCACAGGAAGACAGCGTCACAGGAAGACAACGTCACAGGAAGACAGCGTCACAGGAAGACAGACAGCGTCACAGGAAGACAACGTCACAGGAAGACAGCGTCACAGGAAGACAGACAGCGTCACAGGAAGACAGCGTCACAGGAAGACAACGTCACAGGAAGACAGCATCACAGGAAGACAGACAGTGTCACAGGAAGACAGACAACGTCACAGGAAGACAGACAACATCACAGGAAGACAGCGTCACAGGAAGACAGCGTCACAGGAAGACAGACAGCGTCACAGGAAGACAGCGTCACAGGAAGACAATGTCACAGGAAGACAGCGTCACAGGAAGACAGCGTCACAGGAAGACAGCGCCAGGAGCCTGCGTCTGTGAGGAAACAAAGCGAAAGACACCATCAGGTACCTGCAGAAACAGCCCTGGCCCAGGTGAGGGACTGTTTTTTGTTGTCCAGAGACAGCTCCAGCCTGGCTTTGTGCCGCCTGCCCATCAAAGATGATGCATACCTGTCACCACCACCCATCCCTGACACACCCAATCCAGAGCCAATGTCTGCTTCTTCAGAGCCTGCCCTGTCACCCAACACAAGCCCACTCCTGTAATGAGTGCTCCTGCCCTTCTCCACCGAGAGGGCTCATTGCACAGCATTTCCCAAGACGTGCAGGCAACCTTTAGCTCCAGCAGGTAAGAAACCTGGCACTGGCTGTTGGCAGGTGCCTTCCTGGCAGGCTTTGGCAGGTGGGCATCCATACAGGTGACAGTTCTGTCGAAGGCATCACTGTCACATGGCATGGTGGCCATGCATCCCATCCCCTCTCACATCCAGATCCCGAAGACAGTGCCGCGTCATTCCGATGGGCAGTGGGCTATTCCTGGGACCCTCCAGACCCTTGGACTACTTATTTGAAGTCTAAGATGGAGCTGCTGCGATATTTTGGCTGTGAATTAGTAACGATTTGGGGCAATATTAGTCTAATGTTTGGACAGCGACAAAGACAGGGACCAAGGCCTACAGCCCCAGCAGTTCCCACAGGGCTGAGACTGGAGAAACATTGGAAGCTGACTCGCAGATCACCTGAAGGGAGGGTCTAGGCAAGCAGTCATCCCTCGCCTGGGAGCCACCCCAGGATGCCCGCCGCCCCCTCAGAGCTGGGAGGTGGGAATCGCCCGCCCACTCTGCCACCCAGGCTGTGCTCCCAGCAGGGAAGCTGCACCCAGCCGTGATATCAGGTGGCTGAGCCCCATCTCCAGGCCTGAGCCTGGCCTGGAAGCCCCAGTCCTTAGGGCCTGGTGCTGGGGCCCCAATTCTGAGGTGGGCTCCAGTGGCGAGTCCAGGCTACGGCTCCTTCCTAAGTCAGACCCTGCGATTGTCCTGGCCACCACCCCAGGGGAGCAGAGCCAGGGGCTGAGAGACACCTCTCCCCAGCATGGCTGAGAATGTAGGGCAGGAGGCTCCTTCCCTCCCTCCAGGTGAGCAGCAGGCAAGAGGCTCGGGGCAGAGGGGTCAGGTGCTCAGGGGAATGTCTCCCAAAGGCTTGGGGACCACGAGCCAGGCTGACCTCCAGCCCAAACAGGACATGGAAGCAGAAGGCAAGGACGGCTGGGGCTGACTCGGGCCGACCACCATCCCCAGTCCCACCCACAGCACTGTTGAAACCCAGACAGGGGCTGGCTCTCCCCATCCCCCACGGCAAGGCTCTGGGGTGACCCCTGCTGTCTGGGGCAAGTGGAGACTCCCTTGGCCACAAAGCCACAGAGACGACTGGCTCCCCGTGTGAGACAGCCTTGCACAGGCTGATTCTGACAGGCAGTGTGGGTTCCCATGTCCTCAGGGCCACGGCTGGGATGAGGGTTGCAGAGGCCAGAAGGTCCTTGACCTCCAACATCTTCCTGTGTAGCTGGGGAGGCTGAAAGGGGCCCATGTCTGTGCCCTGAGGGTGGGATGCTCCGCTGATGCTCTGGGCAGGATTGTAGGGGCTGGGACAGGAGGAGGGGAAAGAAGGGGAGAGGAGAGAAGAGGGGAGGGGAGGGGAGGAGAGAGGAAGGAAGAGAGGGAGGAGATCTGCAAACAGTGCAGGGGCTGGTGCGCCTGGGGGAAGAGTGGGGCAGGGCATTGAGCCTGGGCCTCCCCCAACTCCTTACTCCCCTCACCCAGGCTCACCAGAGGCTGTCGAGAACACCCACCCTGCTCCCTCGCCTCAGGCATCCCCAGCATATTTCGAAGCCCCGCAGCCAGCAAGAGTCCCTCGGGACTGCCTCCTGCCTGGGCTTCTCTCCGGAACCCACTGCCCGGTTGTTAGGGAAGCATCTGCGCTAATCCCACAGCTCAGCCATGCCAGATCCTCAGAGCAGGAGTAAATGAATCCTGAAACCCACGGCCGCTGTTGGGGGAGGCAGGGGACCTTGGGGTTGGCTCCCAGCCCCTCTCTAGCCCTTCCTCTGAGGAACCAAGACACGGGGGTCACGGACAGGAGATTGGGCCACTCAGCTCAGCCAGCCTTGAGTGTGAGGACCATGGGAGGCAGCAGACCTGTCTGAGCCTGGAGAGGGCTTCCTAGGAGGAGGTGTTACCAGGCTGAGGCTTGAAGGTCGAGTTGGTCCGATAAGTGGGCAGCCCGATAGATGTAGGGATGGCGGATGGCTTGGTCTGCCCAGCACCTAGAGATCGAAGGCCAGAAGTGGTACGTGGTGGGAGTGGCTTGAAAGCAGCTCTGCTTCCACCCGTGAGGACAGCGGTGTTCAGACCTCTCACTGTGGGAATCTTCACTAAACTAAAGCTCACCTGGAGCCCCCGTCCATGAAAGAATGGAACAGATGATCTCCGCCACCCACCGTGTGCAGCTCTGTGCCAGGCTGTGCTGAGCCCTGGAAATGCTCGCCATGGCCCGTCGCACCGGCCACGCACCCTTCTGCAGATGAAGAAGGTGAGGCACAGAGAGGGAGCTTCCCCAGGGTAAGCAGGGTGGGGTGCATGGCCTCTCTGCTGCACCACCCCTCCCTGGAACAGCTCCTAAGTGGAGTGGGAATTCTGCAGAATCCCCAGGACCTGGCCAGCAACAGAGGAGTAAGTGGTCAGACGGGAGACAGAGAGGGCTGGGGGCTGAGGGTACTGGGGCCATCAGGGCACGGCCTGGCCAATAAGGAGTCAGGCCACCCCGCCTCCGCCCCTCTGCCACCTGGCTTGACGAGCTGGAGGGCTGTTTGCTTGTTGGACTGGTTTCAGGTTTTCATTTCTTAAGGAGAATCCGGGTGGTGGGCAATGTGTGGAGCAAAAGGAAGGCAGAAAGGCAGGTGGGCGGAGTGGGGAGACTGTGGGGTGTGCAGGCTGCAGGGCCGCCCTCCCCGACCTGCATGCATCTGGGCTGGCTGGGGAGTTCCAGGGACAGCAGGCCGGCTGCCCTTCAGGAGAACCTGTAGACCCTCAGCCAGCAGCCCCCACTCTCCCTCCCTGCTGGACACTGGAGTCTGAGCCAACAAGCCAGACCTGCCCTGGGCCTCGGGGTCCAAAGAGGGCTTTCAGGGAGGGCTGACTGCGTGTGGCCTGAACACACGGTCCTGGCAGCTGCAGCTGGTGGGGGGCAGGTTCCTGGGCCTGGCAGGGTTGAGGAGGGTGTGGCAGCCTCTGTGGTGTGCTGCACAGAGACCCCTCAGGACTGAGGCACACACGGCTCACTGGCCTGCTCATGACCGAAGACCCCTCCGCGCATCACCTTTGGCAATGCGGTTCAGCGGAGGCAGCTGTGTCCAGAGACTATCCCAGGGTGGTCAGCTCTGAGGGTCATCTCAGCTCCAGAGCATCCTGGGGTCACAGTGAAGTCACTGCCTCGCCTGCCCTTTTTCGCGTGGTGTTCCCAAGAACACCTGGTGAAACCCCTGCGTGCAAACTCCAGTCCCAGAGGCGGCAGCCCCCTGGGGGGCGGCAGGTGGGAGGGTGGCTCAGTGCTGGGCCGAGAGGGCCTGAGGGTCTGCTCACCTGGCCAGCAGCCACAGTGCAGCAGCAGGACTAGCCTGGAGACCCCAGCCAGGCTGGCCTTCAGGAGACAGGAGGTGAGGAGAGCGGCGCCCCCTCCCTCTGCTGGTGGAAACCTCAGGAGGTCCAGGGATGTCAGGAAGACGCATGCCCTCCTGTGAGCCATGGGGGCGGAGGGGCGCGGGTGATGCCGCAGGCTGGCACTGGTGGGCCCGGTCAGGAACAAGTCCATCTGACAGCCAGAGGGCATAGGAGGGGCTCTGAGAGCAGGGCCCGTGGCACCTCCTCCACCCCCGAGAGGGTCTCCTGACCACCAGTGCCCATCTCTGCCCTCTCCTAAGCTCTCTGGGTGGCAAGGTCTGGAAGCCTGATGTTCCCCAGACCTCCTTGCTCGTGGGGCCAGGACGTGGGTGGGGAGGTGGGGGCTGACCTTCCCCAGGGCCAGGTGAGGGCCCCACGCATGGCTTCTCTGTGCGGGCTCCAGCGAGGTCGGGCCTTGCGTGCCATCGTCTAGATGGCTGCTCTGGGGAGACAGCCCCGCGTTGCACTGGTGTCCTGGGTGCTAGACGCTGCACTCCGCCACCCTCCCTCACAGCAGGGCCCGCTTGGGCCAGGCAAGGCCCTGCAGCTGTGCTGGGCTGACCTGGAGGCCACAACCCCCCTCAGAGCCCCATATTCCTTTCCCAGGCCTCCCAAGTGTCTCAGGTCTTACTCTCATGCTGCTTGAGGAAGTTTCTTTTCCCTGCACTGACCCCTGATGATACACTCTCCCACACAGAAGACTGGAGATGTATTCTTAGGAAAAATTCCACAGGGCCTGCAGATGGTGGGGACACCAGGGACACTAGGGACACCAGGCACAAAAGCAGGTGCCACTGGGTCCCAACTGAGTGTGTAGGAGGTTCAGTGAAACGCCTGCCCACAGTCAGTACCGAGGCTCCTTCTACCCAGACCTGCTTCTCCCTCAGACCACCTGCAGCCAGGCTCCACCCCTAGCAGGAACAAGAAGAACCTTCATGAAGAAACTAAACTGTTCCACAGAAAAGGCGCACAGACGCTGGCAACCCGGCCAGCTGCCCCCTCGCCCCATGACCGACGCTACCTCCTGGCTGCCCAGGCTGACCGCAGCTCTCTCCTGGACCGTTGGAGCCTGGATGGCCGGGGATGGAAGGAGCTGCCTGAGCATCTTCAGCAAGGAAGGACGGTCAAGAAAGGAAGGAGGGAGGGAGGGAGGGAAGGAAGGAATGAAGGAAGGTAGGTAGGTCAAGGAAGGAGGGAGGGAGGGAAGGAAGGAAGGACAGAAGGAAGGTAGGTCAAGGAGGGAGGGAGGGAGGGAAGGAAGGAAGGTAGGTAGGTCAAGGAAGGAAGGAGGGAGGGAAGGAAGGAAGGAAGGTAGGTAGGTCAAGGAAGGAAGGAGGGAGGGAAGGAAGGAAGGAAGGAAGGAATTAGAACAAAGGAAAACGAGGAAATCAGAGGAGACAGAGATCACGGGGAGCAGAGGGGACTTGAAAACACGTGTCAGCGGAACCCACCCAGCAATGAAATGAAGGAAGCAGAGTGCAGCTGTTTGGACAGGCTCCAAAGTCACCCCGCCGGGGAGGACACTGCAGAGTGCGCACACATCGCAGACCCCATCCGTGTGGAGCCCCAGAAAATGCAAAGTGGGGGATGCAGCCAACCAGTGGAGGGGCCACAGGGCAGGGGGAGCTCTGGGGACGACAGCGCGGTGACAGGTGATGGGTGGAGGCGTTGGTCCAATGTATCACGCTGTGCACCTTAAGTTCAGCTTACTGTGCAGAAGTTATACCCCAATACAGTTGTTTAAAAATGAAATAAAAAGCCAACCACAAGTGACATCCCCAGAGGGACCTGAGAAGACGGGGCATCACAAAGTGAGAACAGGATAGTATTTTTAAAAAGGAATGACCAGTCTGGGCGTGGTGGCTCATGCCTGTAATCCCAGCACTATGGGAGGCCGAGGCAGGAGGATCACTTGAGGTCAACAGTTCAAGACTAGCCTGGGCAACATGGGGAAACACTGTCTCTACTAAAAAGGCTAAAAATAGCCAGGTGTGGTGGTGGGCGCCTGTAATCTCAGCTACTTGGGAGGCTGAGGTGGGAGAATTGCTTGAACCCGGGAATCGGAGGCTGCGGTGAGCCGAGATCGTGCCATTGCACTCCAGACTGGGTGACAAGAGTGAGACCTCGTCTCAAAAAATAATAAATAAATAAATAAAAAGGAATGACCAAAAACCAAGAAAGGACTCTTGAATAATCACTGGAATAAAAATTTAGTAAAACACTTGGAAAATAAAGATGAGATGATATCCCCTGAAGGCAGAACAAAAGCTCAAAGAGATGGACAAAAGGAAATGAAAAATGAATCAATAAGGAACAGAAGGTTGGTCTAAGAACTCCAAACTCTGGCTCACGGGTGGAGGAAATTATCCAAGAAGGGAATCAAGCCCAGACAGCTGAGGTCCTCCGATTGGAAGAGCACACCATGTTCCCAGCACAGTAACTGAGTGAAAATCCAGCCTGGTGTGCATCGTGGTGAAATCCTCACGCTCTCAGTGTAAATACATATTTACCCTAAAAGCTTCCAGACTGGGAGAAGCAAACAGACAGCACAGAGCACTAAGAATCCAATGACGAGAACCTAAGTAGACACCCATGTCCCTGACCAGAAGCCTCTCGGTTCTAGGCAGTGTGCTGGGTCCCCCGCCAGTCCTGGGTCCGTCCTCGGCAGTCATCTGGACCTTCTGCTCGTCAGTGGCTGCAGAGGGCCGTCACTTTCTGGGAGGCAGCTCGCCGTCTGCTAACAGCCACAGTTCCCCTTCTGTTCCCAAGTAGTTTGAATTGCCAAGCCCTTGCTACCCTGCATCCAACTCCAGAACCTCCCCAGGATGACTGTGGTCCCCATACAGAACGTGTGCGACTTCTAATGCCTGTTCTTTGCTAATTAATGGTTTTGCTAGTTAATGGTGACTCTGTGGTGATGAGTGTGTGGGCTGCTCCTAAGCCCTCTGGGGTCTGTGCCTGGTCTCATTTGAGAAAGAGGATTTCTGCTTGGCCTGGCCCAGCCCAAAGGCCAGACTCGGATGTGGGTGCTCAGAGTGTGTTAGTTGTGATTGGGGCTCTGAAGTCAGTTCTTGGGTGCCTGACTGGTCGTGCTTTTGCCTCTGTTTCCTCTCAATGTCCTTGGGTTTTTGTGAAAGTCCAGCCACCTCCATGGTGCTGGGAGCCAGGAGGGGATAGGAGGGAGAGTGGGTGTGTGTAGTCCCTGTCCCAGCCATCCACTGTGGAGGGGCCGTATCCTGACAGCCAGTGTGGGGCAGTAGTGCCCCAAAGCTCTGTGCACCCCCCAGGGCTGCGGGGGGTCCTTGGAGAGCTGAGGGCTCCTCCGTCCACCACCAAGTAGCCCCCACACCAGGACCTGCTGCAGAGGCTCTAGAAGAGTGTCGTCTGCCTCACCCACTGCTGTCCTCTACTCCACCCTGGCAAGGACTTCCCGAAGGGCACAGACAGGGGCAGGGTGGGGCTCTGCCAGACCAGGCACGGTGCCTCTGTAGACAGCACCCCTCTCTGTGCCTTGGAGCCCCGAGGGAGCCTCAGAATCCTTCTTGACACAGGGCTGTCGGAAGCTACCACCTGGCCAGGGTTCACCTTTCCATGTAAAGCTCTTTGCCGCTGCTGGTCTACGCCGGCCATCTGAGTGCCCCTCAGATGGGTAAGGCTGGAGCCGAGTCCCAGGCCCAGTTCTTCCTGTCTCCCTGATCCCCAAACCTGGCTGGGGACAAGACTGGACATCTGTGCTCCGTCCTGGCTCAGCTGGTCAGCCTCGCAGGAATCCATCCTGGGGCAGGGATTGTCCCATGGACTCCTCCATCTCTTGGAAATGAAAGCCCCAGAGGGCCAGGGTGGTAGAAGTCAGGGACATGGAAACTATCTGCTTGGCTGTGCCCTGGAGAAAGCCATGGGGCGGGCCCCAGAAAAGCTGGGTTTTGGTGACAGCAGGAGGTGTTTCGGGGCCGTGGGAGCAGGTCTGGAGGACCAGGGCAGGTGCAAGAGTCCTGAGGAAGCCCTGAATAGGGGATATGGGGCCAGTGGCAGGGCCAGGACCCATTCCAAGGGTTCCTGTAACACAGGAGGGACACCGGGCTGGGTGGTGGGGGCAGGATGGAGAGAGGAGAGGGTGCAAAAGCCCAAGTGGGCTGCCCTCATTCTCACGCAGGTGCGTCCCCCATCCCTGCTCCACCAGTAACTGTTGGTCACCTTCATGGGCCTTTCCAGAATGGTGTGACCTGGTCCCACCTGGTGCAGATCTAGGGTTTGGGGAGAGTCATGGGCAGGCTGGGCATGGCCTGTATAGAGGGCAACCAAGGGCTCGGGCCCCTGAGGAGGGGGAGATGAGCAGGGAACCCCGTAGGGAGGCCTTCCAAGCAGAGGGAAGCCTAGGCTTAGTGGGGTTGAGGTGAGCTCCTCGTGGGTGGGGTGGCAGCAGGCCTGGTCCTCGCTAGGCAGTGTGCCCCGTGATGGTGAATGCAGGAACAGAAGGGGGAGGGTGGGGAGAGGCTGGTGCCGTGACCACAGACCACGCCGCAGGGCTGGACACAGCCAGGCCCGGGAGCCAGGTGTACGGTATTCAAGACCCCCTCATTCCATGCGGATGGTTGTGGGGAGGTGGGGAGAGGGAGCCGCTGGAATGGGCCAGGCCTGGATGTGTGTGCAGTGGCAGGGGCAGACCCCCAGGACCTGGGTACCAGAAAACGATATGGGCTCTGATACAGTTGTGGTGTTTCCTGACTTTGGTCTTTGAGGATCACCAAAGCCCTGGAAAGATCTGGCTCAGCCAAAGGCCATGGGTGCTGTGGGGAGGGGAAAGAACAGAGATGGAGGAGCCCAGGGCTGCTGGTCCCCTGACCCCCCCACCAAATGCACCCTGGCTCCCTGAGCTGGTTCTGGGTCCAACTTGTCCCTGAAGCCTCCAATGCCCCAGAGTTAGGGACAGGAGGGTTTCCAGCTGCAGGCAGAAGCCTGGAGGCATGCATGGGCCAGGGAGCCAGCCCACCTGAAGGCGGAGGGGGACAGAGGCCTCCAGAGCCTCTGGAATTGGGACCACACTGCCCAGTCCTGAGCTACTTCTGCAGGTCACAGGAAATGCAGGCCCCGCAAAACAAGAACCCAGGGCCTCTGAAAAATCAGGAAGCTCAGGACAGTGGTGCATTAAAGTAGGTAGAGCCTAGTTGAACACAGGGCCTCCTGGGCATGGCCCTCCTGAGCATGGGGCCCTGTAGAGTGCAGGCCCTCCTGGGCATAAACACTCCTGGATATGGGCTCTCCTGGGCATGGGGCCTCCTAGGAATGGACCCTCCTGGGCATAGACCATCCTGGGCATGGACCCTACTGAATATGGGTCTTCCTGGACATAGGACCCTCCTGGGCCTGGGCCCTCCTGGCATGGACCCTACTGTGCATGGGCCCTCCTGGACATGGACCCTCCAGGGCATGGACCCTCCTGGACATGGACCCTCCAGGGCATGGACCCTTCTGGGCATGGGCTCTCCTGGACATGGACGCTCCTGGGCATGGGCCCTCCTGACATGAGTCCTCCTGGGCATCGACCCTCTTGGACATGGATCCTCCTGGATATGGACGCTCCTGGGCATGGGTCCTCCTGGGCATGGACCCTCTTGGGCATGGAACCTCCTGACATGAGTCCTCCTGGGCATCAACTCTCTTGGACATGGACCCTCCTGGGCATGGACCCTCCTTGGTTGGCATGGACCCTACTGGTCATAGAGCCTTCTGGTCATGGATCCTCTTGGGCATGGGCCCTTCTGGGCACAGGGCTCTGTTGTGTGTGGACCCTCCTGTGAATAGGCCCTTGTGGACACTCTACTGGGCATGGGTCCTCCTAGGCATGAGCCCTCCTGGGCATGGACCTTCCTGGGCATGAAGTCTCCTGGGTATAGGCCCTCCTGGGTATGGCCCCCTCCTGGGTATGGCCCCTCCTGGGAATGGGTCCTCCTGGACATAGACCCTCCTAGACATGGGTCCTCCTGGGCATTGATCCTCCTTGGTTGGCATGGACCTTCCTGGGCACAGACCCCTCCTGGTCATGGACCCTCCTGGGCATGAACTCTGCTGTGAATAGACCCTCCTGAACATGACTCTACTGGGTATGGGTCCTCCTAGGCATGAACCCTCCTGGGCAGGGACCCCTGGACATGGACCTTCCTGGGAGGGTCCCCCAGACATGGACCCTCCTAGGCATGGGACTGCCTGGCATGCACCCTTATATTATTCTGTTTTCATACTGCTATAAGGAACTGCCTGAGACTGGGTAATTTATAAAGGAAAGAGGTTTAATTGACTCACAGTTCAGCATGGCTGGGGAAGTCTCAGGAAACTTACAATCACGGTGGAAGGCGAAGGGGAAGCAAGGCACCTTCTTCACAACACAGCAAGAAGAAGTGCCAAGCCAAAGGGGAAGAGCCCCTTATAAAACCATCAGATTTCATGAGAACTCACTCTCTATCATGAGAATAGCATGGAAGAGACTGCCCCCATGATTCAATTACCTGCACCTGGTCTCTCCCTTGACATGTGGGGACTGCAATTCAAGATGAGATTTGGGTGGGGACACAAAGCCTAATTATACCATTCTGCTCCTAGCCCCTTCCGAATCTCATGTCTCTTTTACATTTCAAAACCAGTCATGCCTTCCCAAAAGTCCCCTAAAGTCTTAATTCATTCCAGCATTAACCCAAAAGTCCAAGACCAAAGTGTCATCTGAGACAAGGTAAGTCCCTTCTGCCTACAAATCTATAAAATCAAAAGCAAGTTAGTTATATCCTAGATACAATGGGGGTACAGGCATTGGGTAAATATACCCATTCCAAATGGGATAAATTGGCCAAAATGAAGGGGCCACAGGCCCCACGCAAGTCCGAAATCCAGGTGGGCAGTCAAAACTTAAAGCTCCAAAATGATCTCCTTTGACTCCATGTCTCACATTCAAGTCGGGCTCATGCAAGAGGTGGGCTCCCATGACCTTGGGCAGCTCTGCCTCTGTTGTTTTGCAGGGTACAGCCTCCCTTCCAGCTGCCTTCACAGGCTGGTGTTGAGTGTCTGTGGCTTTTCCAGGTGCATGGTTCAAGCCATCAGTGGATCTACCATTCTGGGGTCTGGAGGATGGTGGCCTTCTTCTCACAGTTCCAGTAGCAGTAGGCAGTGCCCCAGCGGGGATTGTGTGGAGGGGCTCCAACCCCACATATCACTTCTACACTGCTCTAGCAGAGGTTCTACATGAGGGTTCCACCAGTGCAGCAAACTTCTGTGTATCTGCAGGCCCAACACCACATGTAAGCCACCAAGGCTTGAGGCTTGCACCTCTGAAGCAAAGGTCTAAGCTGTACGTTGGCCCCTTTTAGCCACTGCTGGGATGTGGGGCACCAAGTCCTGAGACTGCACAAACCAGCAAGGCCCTGGGCCCCAACCACAAAACCATTTTTTCCTCCTAAGCCTCCAGGCCTGTGATGGGTGGGGTTGCTGTGAAGACCTCTGACATGCCCTGGAGACATTTCCCTCATTGTCTATGCTATTAACATGTGGCTCCTAGTTACTTATGCAAATTTCTGCAGCTGGCTTGAATTTCTCCTCAGAAAATGAGTTTTTCTTTTCTATCCCATAGTCAGGATGCAAATTTTCTAAACTTTTATGCTCTGCTTCCCTTTTAAATGTGAGTTCCAATTCCAAATCATCTCTTTGTGAATGCATAAAATTGAATGCTTTTAAGAGCACTCTTGAATGCTCTGCTGCTTAGAAATTTCTTCTGCCAGATACCCTAAATCATCTCTCTCACATTCAAAGTTCCACAGATCTCTAAGGCAGGGGCAAAATGCTGCCAATCTCTTTGCTAAAGCATAGCAAGAATCATCTTTATTCCAGTTTCCAGCAAATTCCTCATCTCCATCTGAGACCACCTCAACCTGGAATTCATTGTCCATATCCCTATCAGCATTTTGATCAAAGCCATTCAACAAGTCTCTAGGAAGTTCCATACTTTCCCACATCTTTCTGTCTTCTTCTGAGCCCTCCAAACTGTTCCAACCTCTGACTGTTACCCAGTTCCAAAGTTGCTTCCACATTTTTGGGTATCTTTACAGCAGCACCCCACTCTCTGTGGTACCAATTTACTGCATTCGTCTGTTTTCATACTGTTATAAAGAACTGCCCAAGACTGGGTAATTTTAAAGGAAAGAGGTTTAATTGACTCACACTTCAGCATGGCTAGGGAGGCCTCAGGAAACTTACAATCATGGCAGAAGGTGAAGGGGAAGCAAGGAACCTTCTTCATAAGACAGTAGGAAGGAGAAGTGAAGGGAAGAGCCCCTTATAAAACCATCAGATCTCATGAGAACTCACTCACTATCATGAGAACAGCATGTGGGAAACAGCCCCCATGATCCAATTGCCTCCACCTGGTCTCTCCCTTGACACATGGGGACTATGGTTATTATAGGGATTACAATTCAAGATGAGATTTGGGTGGAGACACAAAGCCTAACCATATCAGCCTTCCTGGGTATGGACTCTTCTGGACATAGACCTTCCTGGGCATGGACACTTTTAGGCATGGGGCCCTCCTGTGCATGAACTGGCCTGGGCATGGACCCTCCTGGGCATGGGCCTTCCTGGGCATGAGGATCTCATGGGCATGGCCCTTACTGGGCATGGACCCTCATGGGCATGGGGTTCTCCTTGACATGGTCCTTCCTGGGCACAGGGCTCTGTTGTGTATGGGCCCTCCTAGGCATGGACCTTTCTGGACATGAACCCTCCTGGGCATGGACCCACCTCAGCATGGACCCTCCTGGGCATGGAACCTCCTTGACATGGACCCTCCTGGGCTGGACCTTCCTGGGCATGAACCCTCCTTGACATGGGCCCTTCTGGTAATGGACCTTCCTAGGCAGGGACACTCCTGGGCATGAACCCTCCTAGGCATGAATCTTTCCTGACATGGAGCCTCCTGGGCATGGAGCCTCCTGGACAGGGACACTTCTGGACGTGTATCCTCCTGAGCACAGGGCCCTCTGTGCACGTGACTCTCCCGGGCATGGGGCCCTCCAGGGCATAAACTCTCCTGGGCATGAACCCTCCTGAGCATGGACCCTTCCAGGCATGGGACCCTCCTGGACATAGACCCCCCCAACCAGGCATGGACACCCTTGCGTATGGACCCTCCCGGACATAGGACCCTTTTGGGCATAGAGCCCTCCTGGGCACGGGACCCTCCTGGGAATGAGGCCCTCCTGCTCATGGACCATCCTAGGCATGGACCTTCCTGGGCACGGAACCCCCCTAGACATGGACCTTCCTGGGCATGGGCCCACCTGGGCATGCACCCTTTTAGGCACAGAGCCCTTATGGGGCTCTCCTGGGCATGGGCCCTCTGGAGCCTGGGGTCCTGTGAGATGCCATCAGCCGCATGCTTGTGCCATGTCCCTGCCAGAACATGACTGCCATCTCTCTCCAGTCCTGTGGAACATGGAACAGGGTGGGGCGGTGCCGGTGGACATGCAATATGGGATGACAGGATGGGGTTTGAGCCCGGGCCGTGCTGGCCCACACTCACAGGAGGTCTCTGGAGTGCCCTGTCCTTCCAGCTTGGGTTTCGAGATGCCCTCCATGCAGGAGTACAGGAGAGGCAGAAACCAGCAGGACATCGCGCCTTTACCTGGGTGGGCACCCAACCCCTGCCCCTGCCAGACATGGTTTCCAGCCTTTCCCTGAAGGAAGGAGAAGAGGGCTGGGTTCCTTGACAGACCCTGGCCACCCCCTTCACTGCCACCCACCCCAACCCACCCTCACCTGCTTGACCTTGGTCACCCCCCCTTGCACCGCTGTGCAGCCCCTACATGGAGATCAGCCGCTCCCAGCCCTGTCTTGAGCAAGGAAACCTGGGCTGGGGGCCTCTACTGTGGTCCTGCCAGGAGCTTCCAACAGCCCCTGCTCACGCTCCAGGTGGGTGGGGGTGGGAAGGGGTGAAAGGGTCCAAGGGGGACCTCAAAGTGAAGAGCCCCGAAGGGTCCCTGGAAGATGTCCACCAGCCCTCCGAGCCACGCGCTCCCTCCCTGCCTCCCACCACATGAGTGGGAAACACAGAGGGCCCCACTAGGACTGACTCTGGGTGGGGAGTTTTATTCCAGCCCCGAGGGGCAGCGGCAGGTGTCATCAAGGCTGCACCCTGGCCAACAGGAACCCACTCTGGCCAGGTGAGCTGGTTCTGGGGGTGGCAAGTGTGAGGCCCCATCCCAGGGGTCTCTGACATTGGCCTTGCTCTGGCCTCAGTCCTCTTGCCCTTGTCCCTGTCCCTCTCTCTTCCCAAGAGAGCAGGTACCTGGGCCGTCCCTGCCCACCCAAGGCTCCAAGAGAATACACGGTGAGTTCAGGGCTGATCTCGGGCTCCTTGCTACTGGTTCCAGCTTCCCCTGGCAGGCAGCACCTCCCGGAGCCCCCGACACCTGGCCCACAGTGCCCACGGCATGCCTCCTAGGCGAGGGTCACACACAGAGAGTCCTGGCTTTTGTGGGCCTTAGCACTGGGAGCCACGGCCAGTGCAGACGCCTCCTGGAACTCCTTGGCCATGTAGTAGTAGCAGATGGCGTCCAGGCAGCAGTTGGCATCTGAGAGCTTGCTGGTTATGTACAGGGCGCGACGGATCGTCTCCAGGAGGGCACAGGCGTTCCAGCCCACAGCGAGGCGCACTGTCAGCCCCACGTGCAGGGGCAGGAAGCAGACCACGAACACCACGAGGTTGGCCCAGACCATGCGGGCAGCCTTGCGGGTGGCCTCTGCCTGCCCCACGTCGGTGGGTGGCCTCTGGGCCAGGGCAGTCACCACCTTCAGGGAGCAGAAGACCACCACGGCCAGGGGCAGGTAGAATCCCAGCAGTGGGAAGGCCATGGAGTTGAAATTGTGCCGGGTGCTCCTGAAGCAGAAGCCGCCCTCCTGCATCCCCAGGAACCAGCGAGCCACCAGGGAGCCGATGACCAGCACCCAGAGGACCGCGCACACGGCCGCAGCCTGCCTGGGGGACCGCAGCCCACGGGCACGCAGCGGGTGCCGCACGGCCACATAGCGGTCCACGGCGATGGCCGTGACCAGGCTGATGCTCATGTACCTGTTGGTCAGGTAGATGCCCTGGGAGAGCTGGCACAGCGGCGTGTCTGAGGTGTCTCGCAGGGAGTGCAGCACGAAGGGCAAGGTGCACAGCAGGCAGAGGTCGGCCACCGCCAGGTTGGTCATGTAGATGCGGGTCTCCGTCCACTGCTGCATGCGGCAGCAGAACACCCAGAGCGCCAGGCTGTTGAGGAGCAGGCCCAGCACCAGCAGGACGCCCAAGTAGGCGTAGAAGCCGAGCTTGATCGTTGGGGGCCAGGTGAGGTCACTGGAGCCACAGGTATTGTAGGTGCCATTCATGGTCCTGGGGCAGCACAGGGAGCCGGAGGTCAGCAGAGAGCGAGCAGGGGGAGCAAGGCACTGCCCCCACTCTGCCCACCTCTGGGCAGGGATGTGGGAGGAGGTGAGCCCCGACCCCATATCCACAAACACAAAACTCCTCAAACAAAGCATGGATGCCGTAAAGAACTCCAAGTCACCCTCGAGGTCTAACCCCTGGACAGATCCTCTTCCCATCTCCTGAGCTCTTCTCTCCTGGGACCTGCCTGCTGTCATGGGGCAGGAAAGGAGGCAGAAGGAGCTCCACGTTCCCCTCCAGTCCCCAGCCCAGCAAGCCCTACCCTCCAGAGTGCAAATCCTGGACATGGAGCCCAAAGGGCCACCAGCCTTACCCAGCACACAGCTCTTAGCAGGGAGGGCTCAGAGGCAGTGGCACCTGTCAGCCCAAGGACGGGAAGACCAGGCTCCCAGACAAAGCCCAGGGTGGCCCCTCCACCCCTCCTGGCACCCGGCTGCAGGAGGCACCCACATTTGACTCCACACCTGCATCAGCCCTTCCCCACAGCAGAGTCCAGGACAGCTGGGACTCTGGCCTGCCCCTACCTCCCTGTGAGCCCACCCACCCAGTCCTGAGCTCTGGAGGTCCTGCCTGCATCAGCCTGAGGCCCCATCCCAGTCCCACACCTGGGATCAGGGATTCACCCCTTGAGCTCCCAGGGGCCAGAGCCTGTGACGGCAGCCCTGCCCCTTCAAGCCCAGCCGTGCTGCTCAGGGGCCGCCCAGGGGTGGAGCTGAGTATCCTCCTCTCCGTCACTATCAGGACCACCCACAAAGTCACCCCTCCACTGTCCACACCAGCCTCTCGCTGTCCCCAACACCCTCCGCGACATAGCCCAGGAAGGCTGAGACCAGCCCCGGCTGGACTTGGGCAGGGTCTGGTGTCCAGGACATGGGCTAGAGTCATCCTGACTCGGCCACCCCTGCAGCTGGGCAAACTTGTTTCCTCATCATAAGGGGTGCTGGTGTCACACGCAGGCGGGTGTGAGACGGAGCTGCTGGTGAGCGCCCAGAGTCCAGGACTCACAGCCACACGTCCCACCACCCGGGTTCCTCAGTGGGTCCAGGAAGAACCTGGAGGGGTGAGGGCGGGAGAAGCCTCTCCCCCAACCATCAGGCTGTCCTCTGGGGCATCCCGCAGTGGCTTCCTGCTGGGCTGGTATGGAAGGTGGGAAGGACTCAGCCCACAGCGAAGGGCCTTCCTCCTCCCTCTGCCTCCTCCCTCTGCCAAGAGGAGCACAAAAGGTCCCCCATATCAGGAGGGGAGAGCGCCCAAACCCCGTGACTGCAGCTGCTGGGGACCATTAGTGCTGGGACGCATTTCCCCACGGTGGTCCCCGGGAACTCCAGGTCCCCAGTCCATGAGGGACGCAGGGCACAGGTTTCAGCCAGAAACAGAAACATTCTGCCCCCTGGCTTCATTCTGTCTCCTTAGATCCCACCTCTGGTGAAGTACAGCAGATATTTGCTGACTTCCAAGTTTCAGGAGCCCTTCCCCTGAGTGCAAAGCGCTGCGCGCCCAATGGTCTCTCTCCTCCCTTCTTGAGGGTTCTGCTTGCTTTCTCTCTGATTCATGAGCAACACTTCACCCTCGTTCCAGGGACTTTTGGAGGGACCCTGAGCCAGGCCAGGCTCCGAGGACATCCCCAGAACCCACTGGAACCAATCGCTGGGATCTTCCCTTCCTGTCGGGCCTGTACTCCTGTGGCAGCCCCTGCTGGGGGCCAGGAGATCCCAGAACCTGCTCAGAATCTACACCTCAGAGGCATCTGAGCTGGGCAGGCACTGTGCGTTGGGGAGGGCTCCGTGCGACTGGCCTCCTACTGTCCCCACCTGAGTACTCGAATCCACCAGAAGTCCAGGGCCAGCCTTGGGCGGTGTGCAGACCTGGAGGGGGAGGGGGTCTGCATGGCTAGAGGGCGATTCTTTTGCTGCCCCATCTTGAGTAGAGGCAGTCTGGGACCCTGCCTCGTGGGAGGTGAGGACCCGAGGGCTCGTGTGCCTAGGCCCCTTCCTATTGCCCCAGCTTCCCCCATCCCTCCCCATGGCTGCCAAGGGGCTCTCAGGTCACACATACCCAGGGCTGCAACTTTCATACTAGCCTCGGTGTGGCCCAGTATTTTGTGGGGGAATGTTTAACTGCAGGCCAGGCACGGTGGCTCATGCCTGTAATCCCAACATTTTGGGAGGCTGAGACAGGAGGATCACTTGAGGCCAGAAGTTTAAGAACAACAGGGAGACCCCGTCTCTACAAAAAAAAAAAAAAAAAAGACAGAAAATTAGCTGGGCTGGTGACGCGTGCCTGTAGTTCCAGCTACTCGGGAGGCTGAGGCAGGAAGACGGCTTGAGCCCAGGAGGTTGAGGCTGAAGTGAGCTATTATCGCACCACCGCACTCCAGTCTTAGGAGACAGAGTAAAACCCCATCTCTAAGAAGAAGAAAAAAAGTCTAACTACAATATTTAAATTTTCCTGTTTATAATAAACACTGAACTATTAGGGAGAAAAATGCAAATGTTGCAAGAGTTTCGAGGTGCACGTAGGCTTCGAAGAAGTGCCCTGTTCATGGGTCCTTGTCTCGCCCGTGGAGTGCCTCCCAGAAAGTTCAGGAAATCAAGGCCCAGGCTTTAGCCCAGACGGCATGGGGCCCCTGGGAGCTAACATGGCCAGCACAGATGCCCACCTACTGACCCAGTCCCGCACAGGAATCTGTGTCCAGGCCGTGGACCGTAGCTGGCCTCCCGCCTCAGCTTCCTCAACAGACACCAGCACCATCAGCCTCAGGGAGCTCCTGCTGCCAGGGACCGTGGGGATGGGGCCCTTCCACTTCCTGCCCAGGAGGCTGTGGGGATTGGAGCCAGCAGCACGCCTCTGAGGCCCCGCTTCCCCTTCTGATAACAAGGTCAGCCTTGGCTTCTGCACACAAAAGCAGAAAAGTGCCCTTTGATTCTGCACTGAGCGATCCAGGAGAGAAACCTGGCCATAGACGGGCGATCCAGCCACACCGGAGCCCCTCCCCAGCCCTTCCCCCTGTCTGGACCCGGGACCCGCCCAGACCCCAGAGTGCCTGGCTGGCCTGGGATTGACACCACAGGCCCCAACCACTGCTGAAGACGTGGGGGCATGCAGTGAGGTGCAGATCCCTGTGGCCCAGGCACCAGAGTCCCCCGTACCTGTGACCCCACTGGGCCTGGGCCCCACACAGCACACCACACCCCAGGACCCAGGATGGGGCTGTGAGTGACACGTGTTCACCAAAGTAGCTGCTCACCTCGGGGCCACAGCACGGGGTATTCTTTATTCTTGTTTTTAAATGTCATATCCCACACTCCAACAAGCTGCTACCCACACACAGGCTCCAAGTCTTCATCAGCCTCAGCCACCCCTGAGACCCCAACACAGCCTCACCTCACTCTGAGACCCCATCACAGCCTCACCTCACTCTGAGACCCCATCAGAGCTTCACCCCACTCTGAGACCCCATCACAGCCTCACCCCACTCTGAGACCCCATCACAGCCTCACCCCACTCTGAGACCCCATCAGAGCCTCACCCCACTCTGAGACCCCATCAGAGCCTCACCCCACTCTGAGACCCCATCAGAGCTTCACCCCACTCTGAGACCCCATCAGAGCTTCACCCCACTCTGAGACCCCATCACAGCCTCACCCCACTGAGACCCCGTCACAGCCTCACCCCACTCTGAGACCCCATCAGAGCTTCACCCCACTCTGAGACCCCATCACAGCCTCACTCCACTCTGAGACCCCATCAGAGCCTCACCCCACTCTGAGACCCCATCAGAGCTTCACCCCACTCTGAGACCCCATCACAGCCTCACCCCACTCTGAGACCCCATCAGAGCCTCACCCCACTCTGAGACCCCATCAGAGCTTCACCCCACTCTGAGACCCCATCAGAGCCTCACCCCACTCTGAGATCCCATCACAGCCTCACCCCACTCTGAGACCCCGTCACAGCCTCACCCCACTCTGAGACCCCGTCACAGCCTCACCCCACTCTGAGACCCCGTCACAGCCTCACCCTACTCTGAGACACCGTCACAGCCTCACCCCACTGAGACCCCGTCACAGCCTCACCCCACTCTGAGACCCCGTCAGAGCCTCACCCCACTCTGAGACCCCGTCAGAGCCTCACCCCGCTCTGAGACCCCGTCACAGCCTCACCCCACTCTGAGACCCCATCATAGCCTCACCCCACTCTGAGACCCCATCATAGCCTCACCCCGCTCTGAGACCCCGTCACAGCCTCACCCCACTCTGAGACCCCATCATAGCCTCACCCTGCTCTGAGACCCCCATCACAGCCTCGCCCCACTCTGAGACCCCATCATAGCCTCACCCTGCTCTGAGAACCCCCATCAGAGCCTCACCCCACTCTGAGACCCCCACCATGCCCCTGCCCCGCTGGGAGGCCCCTAGGGCAGTGGGCGGCACTGACCTGCAGGCAGCTTTGGCCTCCCGGGTGGAGTGTGTGACCCCCGCTGCCAAAGCCTGCACAGTGGCTGTCTGAGAAGGGCTGGGGGAAGTGAAGCTGGGGTGAGCCACCCCTCGGGGCTGGTCCCTGACTCTGCCCCTCCTTAAGGTGGAGGGGCGGGCGGCTGACTGACGGCAGCAGGGCAGGGGTAACAGGAGTTCCCCACTGCTCCTGCACCAGCCCCAGCTAGAGGGCGTGGGGGATTTCTGGGAGGGAAGTGGGGTGCCAGCTGTCTGTGCTGACACCTCTGAAGAGCCAGCATCCTTGTTGAGGGCACACATTTGTTCTGGAAACAGCGTGAGAGACAGACAGCAAAACCAGAGACGCTCCAGCCCCGCCCACGGAGCCTTCCTCCTCCCCAGCCCACTTCTGCCCTGTCATCTCGGAAACCTTCCCAGGGCCCAGCCCTCCCAGGGTCTGCGGTCAGCCCGTCCTCCCCAGCGCCTCATGCCCAGCCCCGAGACAGGGTGCAGCACGCACACTCATCCTGGTTCATGCAGACACGCTCCGTGGGCGCCTTCCAATACACACACACACACACACGCACACGCCAATGCACACAGGTGAGAGGCACACGCTCCGGCACACGCAGGCAGGCTGGCTCCTCCCCTGCTTCCCCCCCGACTTGGCCACCGGCCCCTCCTCCAAGCCCACCCCCTCAGAAGCCTACCCAGACCACCCCTATCTGGTCTAGAATATTCTCCCTGGCCCCCACCTCCTCAGCGGACATCTTCCTTCTGAGCTCATGGTGGGGGAGCCCGTAGGCCCAGGCTGCACCCCCATGGTGCAGAGCACCCCCTTCCTGGGCCCTGTCCACCCTGAGGGCAGGAGCCTCGTCTCCTCAACTTGGGCCCCACAGCCCCTGACCACAGCCTCTCCCTCCTCAACGGCCGGGATAGGCTGGGGAGAGCTTCAGTTTCACCCCTCCCCACTTTACAGCAGTGGAAACGGACGCCCAGGCAAGGGAAGCGCTTGGCCCAGCGTCACACAGGTGGTGGCAGGTCTGAGACCAGCGCCTGGGCCTCCTGAGCCAGACCAGGGCTCTCTACCCAGAGGCACCTGAGGAAGCCCTGGCTGGGCATTGGTCCTTCTCTGCTGTCATCCCGGGCCTGGTTCCTGTCCCTTTCTTCCTGCTTCCTCCTGCTGTCCTTCCTGCCCTTCCTCCTGCTGTCCTTCCTGCCCTTCCTCCTGCTTCCCCGGCTGTCCCTCCAGGCCCAGTCCCCAGTGTGCGCCCTTGGGTTCCCTGCCCAGTCTCCATGGGCCATGATGTTCAGTGGAGAGGGGCCTCATCCTCGAGCAGGAGGCTCAGATTTGGGTTTTCATCCGCCCGATCTCAACTCCCACCCCTCACTCTGGCCACAGGGTCTGGCCTCTGGGGTCAGCAGAAGGCACGGCACCTGATCAGTCCAAGCCCGGCCGCCGTCAAGCAGGGACTGGAGGTGCAGGGCACGGCATCTCCCAGGAGTGCTCCTTCCACCTCTGGCAGATCAGATGGTGCCCCAAGCAGGCCTACCCAGCCCACCAGAGCCAGGGCCCTGCAGAGCTCCCCCACCCCCTCCACCACCAGGCCAGCCATGAACTCCACCGTGCCCCCTCTGCTGGGCATCATTTCTCCCCAGCAGTGGCCTGGGGCACCCCGTCCCCACCAGGCCTGGCACCTGTGCTCCTCACACACTGGAAGGGAAGCCCCACTGGGCAGGGCCACATGGACCCAGCGGATTCTTGTGGGCTGTGTGGACTTGGGGAAGAAACTGGACATTTAGAGACTCTGATTGTCTCTGGGAAGGGCCCCTTGCCACCAGGTTCCACCTGTGTACAGGAAACGCTGTCCCCAGCCCACCCCCTACCTCTCTCCATCTGCCCCTTGGCTGTCTCCGCAGGCACTTCAGGGCAGTCTCACCCAGCCTGGAGCCTGGGCCCTCGTGCTCTGCCCCCTCCCACTCAGGCAGACCTTGCCCGGGCCCCTCCAGAGCGCTGTTTCTCTCCTAGCTCCCCGCTCACCCCCAGGGCCCCTCTCTCCCCAAAGCTGCACCCTCACGACCTGTTTGCACCCTCATGACCTGTTTCTAGCCCTTCACTCTGTTTGATTTTATCACAGAACTTATTTTTTAAGTAACCCTTTCTGCGCACTGGGCTTGTGCTTGTGGGACTCTATCTGCTTCCTGCCCTGTCGGGGCCCTGGCACAGAGCCCGGCCTCTGTGAAGCTCGACAACCCCTCACCCACAGCGACTCCTGCCGCGGGGCTGCGAGTGCCGGGGACATATCAGGTGCTCAGTCATCGTCAGCGCCCGGCTCAGGCACAGTTGCCTGGGGTCCTCTGCTGCTGCTGCTCAGGCCCTTCTTCGAGGACCCCTGGAGTCCCCAGGTTCGAGAGGCCAGATGGCAGGTTTCCAGTCCAGACCAGGCCTGTTCTCTCCCTGCTGGGCGGCTTCAGACCACCTGGCCCTCTGCGGAGAACTGGCAGCCAGGGTCCTGCTGTGGGCATAGGGGCACTGCCCAGGGCCCTCCGCCCCCAGCCTCTGCTCCTGGGCAGCTTCCTCTCCGAGGTTGCCCCCTCACCCCCAAGGTTAGCCCCCTGCAGCAGCGCCAGCCCCTCCCACCTCACCCAGCTGGGCTGTATGTGTGACGCGAGGAGCTCCGAACAGGATTCCTTCCTGCCCTTCCTCCTGCTTCTCCAGCTAGAGCTGCCGGACGCCACCCCTGCAGCCCTATCCAGGGAAGCCTCTGCAGCAAGCTTGTCCAACACTCGGGCTGCGGGCTTTGAATGTGGCCCAACACAAATTTGTAAACTTTCTTAAAACATTATGAGATTTACGCAGAGACCTTTTTTTGCTCATCAGCTATCGTGAGTGTTAGTGTATTTTATGTTTGGCCCAAGGCAATTCTTCTTATTCCAATGTGGCCCAGGGAAGCCAAAAGACTGGACAGCCCTGCTTTGAAGGGAAGTCTGTGAGGGGATGTCAGGGAAGCAGGAGCCTGGGAGAGCCAGAGAAAAGCCGTTTACGTTCAGCTCCACCTTGAGACCAATGAGGCACATACCTGCCAGCCACAGCCCATGGTCATACGATGTTTACAGCTAAAGCAGCAGCCAGTGACGCCTGCGTGGACACACTTCTATGACAGCAAAGTGTCCAAGTGCCCTGGTATCCAGAACAATATATGCTTTCCAGACAACTACCCTTGGCCGGACGCGGTGGCTCAGGCCTGTAATCCCAGCACTTTGGGAGGCCAAGGTGGGAGGATGGCTTGAGCCCAGAAGTTTGAGACCAGCCTGGGCAACATAGCAAGACCCCATCTTTACAAAAAGTAAAAAAAAAAAAAAATTGGCCAGGCATGGGGGTGCATGCCTGTAATCCCAGCTACTCAGGAGGCTAAGGCGGGAGGAGCACCTGAGCCTGGGAGGCAGAGGTTGCAATGAGCTGAGATCGTGCTACTGCACTCCAGCCTGGTTGCAACAGAGCAAGACCCCGTGACAGACAGTTTTCTTTAAATCAATAGAATAATACATGTTAGGCACAGTTTAGCTTAGTCTTTACACAGACGAGACCCCTGTATGAGAAAAAGTTAAAGCTGGGGTGTTCCCCCTCTTGCTTTCTGACAACACCCTGCTCTGTAATGGAGCAACTTTCAATAAACCCTCTCTTCTCACCACATTCTGACTTGCCTTCACTTCCTTCCTGAGTGAGACCCAAGAAGCATGTCTTGAGGTCTGAATCGAAACCCCTTTTCCAGTGAAGCTGCCATCCTAAATGAGTCGCTTGGATCCTCATGGGTCCTTTGCATAGTTTTGGTTTACTAAAACAACACATTGGCTGGGTGCAGTGGCTCACATCTGTAATCCCAGCACTTTGAGAGGCCGAGGCAGGGGGATCACGAGGTCAGGAGTTCAAGACCAGCCTGGCCAACATGGTGAAACCCCATCTCTACTAAAAATACAAAAATTAGCTGGGCGTGGTGGCGCGTGCCTGTAGTCCCAGCTACTCGGGAAGCTGAGACAAGAGAATTGCTTGAACCCGGGAGGCGGAGGTTGTGGTGAGCCGAGATCACGCCACTGCACTCCAGCCTGGGCGACAGAGGGAGACTCCATCTCAAAAATAAATAAATAAATAAATAAGAAATAAAACAACATATTACGGTTTATCTTTATGACTGTTTTTCTGGTGTCCCTTCAAGCGCTGTGCCCCCGAGGCCAGTGCCTCACTTGCCCACCCAGCAGCTCAGGCAGACCAGTGGGGTCCTCTGTGTGGGGGCTCAGTTGTGGACCCTGAGAGAGGATGCGAGTCCACCTCCCGCTTCTCGAGGTTTCCCTGTCACCCTCAGCACTTTCTGTTCCCCTCTTCACAGAACCAGGTCTGGAAGTGGACGTCCTGCTGGGAAACTCCCCTCCCCCACTGATCTTGCCTAAAGCCTGGCGGTGTCACTGTGAGGGGCTGGGGACCAGGACACAGGGTCTCTATCCTAGATGCCCTGCTTTTGTGTGTATTTGATGTTTTCCATAATAAAAGTGTATAGAGAACTGAGTGTGTGGCCACAGAGGGGCAGGGGAGGGCAAAGCCTGTCAGCTGTGGGGCAGAGGAGGTAGCGGGCAGGGGTCCTGGGGGTGGCTGCAGAAGACTAGCACCTGTGGCCTAAGGTCCCCTCCAGCCAAGACCCCGCCCTGTGCTCAGCCTCCTGTGATGGCCCCATCCCCACAGGGGGTCCCCACACCCCAAGTGCAGGGCCCTTGGCAGGAGCTGGGCACCACCGCAGGACGGGCAGGGGACACGGGGTCCCAGGGGTCTGGAAGGGATCCTGAGGGGTCCTGAGAGGACCACGATGGGGGCAGGAGGGGTCCTGAGAGGGTCTGAGGGGCTGCAAGTCACACCCAGGGCCCTTCCCTGCCTCCCCCGTGCCCACGCCTCCCTTCACCAGGCACCCTCACAGTGGAGCCTCCAGCTCTGCCCACCTGCAGCAGGAGGCCCCTGGGCACTCAGGGGCCGTCTCCACGCCTTGGAACTCCTGCCCCACCTTCACCCAGCCTATGGGGTGTCGAGGCATCTGGCCACCAGCAGGGAGATCCCAGCCCTGGCCACCAAAGGCCAGAAGAGGCTCCTTGGGCTGAGGGCAGGTGACCCCAGCCCCTGGGCCACCCCCGCCAGCTCACTCACCCTGATGGCTCCCACTGCCTGCTCCTGGGGACCCACTGCTGCCAGATGCCCCGCTGGGGTCCCCACCTGGCCTCGGGGTGGGCCTTGGGTGCTGCCCCAGCCAGGTTTCTGCTATTTCCAGCGGCTTTCCCCTTTCTTGGCCCTGGACAGCAGGGCCACCCTCTCGGACTCCTTCCCCTTCCTCTGCACAAGGCTCTGTGACTGGGAAGCCGCCTGCTCCTTGGCCCTTCCACTGCCAGCTCTCTGTCCCCATCCCTAGGGCCCTCCCTTCTCAGCAGAGAGAGCCATCGGGCCCCTGCTTGGGGCCCTCCCAACTCACTCGCCCTCCTGTCCAAGAGCCCCGATCCTAAGATCCTCACTCCTAAGTGCCACTTCCTGGCTCGGGAACCTGCAGAGGCTCCCCACTGCCTGCCTGAGGCCGCCTGCCAGCCGCTGGAAGGTCCTCCACTCTGGGGAGACCTCCGGTTGGGGGAGTCTGGCGGGGAGGGAGGAGTAACTCTTGAGAGCGGAGTGTGTGTCGTGTGCTGTCATCCCCGCCCTAAACTGAACCATAAACACCCAGTGGCTGGACAAGGAAGGGGCAGTCCCTCCAGCAGGGATTTTCCCCACGTCCTCCCCGGGGCAGCAGGATCCCGGCCTGGCTGGCTTGCAGCAGCCTGTCTAGGATGAGCCCAGGAAATGGCAAGTTTAATCACGCCCAGGAGCCACTGAGGCAGAAGGTCCTTAACCCCAGAAGAAGCACGGTGTGGAGAGTTCTCACTCCCGTTCTTTTGCCCTATCCTGGGACCACCAGCCTTCAGAGACACTTCCTCCGGGGCCAGGCAAGACGCCTGCTGATAGAGATGGGAGTAGACGCTCACAGAGGAGATGTAAATTGCTCCTTAAAGATACGAAATGATGCTCAAAACGATCATAAAAAGAGAAACACAGATTAAGCTCAAAACGATCATAAAAAGAGAAACACAAATCAAAAGTTCACTGCAACACCATTTCTCCTCCATTAGTCAGGTCAAAATCCAAGAGTCTGACCACAATAGAAAGACGTCCTCGGATATCACCCATTGATCACTGATCTCTAAGGTGGTACAAACCCCCAGGCGGGTGGATTTGGCAATATCTTTAGCCAAATTAGAGATGCATTTACTCTTTGACCCAATAACCCCACTTCTAGGAATGTACTCACAGAGAGACGCAAGGACTATGAAGCATGTACTTCAGCAGCTCTTCACTGCCACGGTGTGGAGTGCAGACAGCCCGGGAACCACTCAGCATCTCTCCCAAGGGCCCAGGTTGAATGAAGCGTGTTCACACCACAGGACACTGGGCACCTGCAAAGAGGAGGGAGAAATATTTCTACACACTGTCACATGGTCATCTCCAGAATATATTTGTAAATGAAAAAAAGCACGTTTATGTATATATAGACAATTGATGTGTTTTTAGATGGAGCCATCAGCTGTATGTTTTACAAATGGAAATATAAGCCACAAAATTTGCTTTAAATTAAACTGTTACCTGTAGGAAACAGGTGGAAATGGGATGGGGATAGGGACGGACTTCTGTGACCATATCTTGGTTTCTAGATTTGGATTTAGACTCATGTCAAATGTTTGTGTAATTACTTAATTTAATTAAATTAACTTGTAAAAGGAATTCTTAAAATTGAAAGCAAAATGAAACTAACTGACTTGCATTATGGGTTGACAATATGAACCTACCAAACTCTTCCAAGTGATTTTAAAATCCAGTCATTTGGATGTATATCCATATAGCCTGCCAACAAAAAAGAATGGCAAAAGAAGTTTTCATTATTTTAAGTAATCATTTTCCAAATAATTTTAAAACACTGTTTTGTCTGTACATCGACACAACCCAAGGACTTTAAAAGTATCTAAAAATAATTTTAAACTATTTTCAGTGGTTATACTGTTGATGGTAGTGTTGGTAAAGTCATTTTGAAAATATTGTGTGTGTTACAGAATAAAACAAATGAATAACTATGTTGGGTATTGTTTGAGATTTTTGGTGTGGGAGAAAGGAGATGCAGATATATTATCAATAAGATTAAGTAAAAACTATGTAAATCTGAATTTAAATAGAAAGTATCCATTTGTACTCATAATGTATCTTTCAAAAAAAAAGCCTTAGTTCTGTCCACTGACAAGGCCTAAAAATAACGACAAATCCAGTAACCACAAGCACACCTAACACCCAGATTGTGGTCTCTAAGTACCATTTCTCTTAAAGAGGAAGAGGGGCTCTTGGAGAGAAGTGTATGCTGTCCAATCTGGGTTACGAAATGTCTAATATAATTCTGGAATGTCTTCTTATGCCAGAGAACAAAGTAGCTGTCAAAGACTATTAGGGCAGTGCCAAAGGGGCTCAGGAGTTAAATCAAATAGGCTGGCACTGGACAAAGACAGGAAGATCTGAATATCAATAAGGATAATAATGTTAATGGGAACATCAAAAAATGTTTAAACTCATGAATTTGTAATTATACTTTAAAAACTCATTAGTCATTGTTGAAAGATGCCAGGAAAACAGTTCATTATTTTATAAATGAGGAAAGGAAGGGAAAGAATCAAGCATTTGCCCTGCCTTTCCTATGCAAACTGTACCTCAACATGACCAAAGAGTTAATGAAGGAACACTTCTTTTTATAGATACATTTCTGCTAATAAATAATGAAGGAAGACAGAAGTAGAATATCACTACTTTGCAAACCCTGATGGATGAATGAAACTAGCATTAGGGTTAATTATCTATTATTTTAGTTGTGCATTGTCAGTTACCTATTGCTACACAAAAAAATTACCTCTAAAATGAGAAGATTAAAACCACAGAGTTTTATCTCCCAGTTCCTGTGGGTCAGGAATTCGGGCTCTGCCAAACTGGGTCCTCTACTCAGGGTCTTTCATGAGTCTGCAATCCAGGTGTCAGCCGGGGCTGCAGTCTCATCAGAAGGCTCAGCTAAGACGAGATTCACTTCCAGCTCCCCCAGGTGGCTGTTGGTAGAGTTTCAGGTCTTTCATGAGTCTGCAATCCAGGTGTCAGCTGGGGCTGCAGTCTCATCAGAAGGTTCAGCTAAGAGGAGATTCACTTCCAGCTCCCCCAGGTGGCTGTTGGTAGAGTTTCATTCCCAATGGGCAGCTGGCCTGAGGACCCCAAATCTTCCCTGGTTCCTGCCCTCAGTTCCTTACTGGCCATGCCTCTTCACAGGGCAGCACACAGCATGGCATCTGGCTACCCCAGAGCCAGCGAGAGAGAGTATGCATCCAAGACAGATGCCATGGTCTCTTTCAACCTAATCACAGAAGAGACAACACATCACTTTTTTTTTTTTTTTTTTTTTTTTTTTACCGTATTGTTTGTTATAAGTGATTAAGTCCAGCCACCCTTCAGGAGGGAATTGCATGACAGCAGGAGGCAGGAATCACCCACTGGGGGTCTCTTGGCAGCTTCCTGCCACATTCGTGATCATTGGTGGCTGCTGGCCTCACAAAGAGACCACCAGATATCATGAGCCCCCTGGCAGAAATGCATGCCCCGCTGATGAAGTGGGCTTGTCAAAAAACCAAAACTCTCACCTGAATCTGGTGAAGTATTGGAGCTGACTCGCAGTCGACAGGAGATTGGCAGGCATGGGAACTCCAGCCATACAGGCTGGACTTTGCAAGTCCAGTCTGCAGGAAGCTGCACAGGGCAAGAGACCTAGGAGGGGAATAGAGAGACGGAGGAGGAAGCTGCCAACTAAGAACCCAACAGGTATGTCGGCCGGGACCGCGGGGACCTCGTGTGCACCCTGTGGAGCCACTGCTGTCGAGGTTGGGACCACGAGCCCAATGGACGGTCACCCTCAGGCCTGTATTCACGACTGCAATAGTGCAGGCAAGAGGCAAACAGAAGGAAAAAGGTGCCAGCTCCTCTATGTCCCATTTTTGCTCCCTGGATGACATCAGGCAGATGAGGAGATGATCTCACTACCAAGGAGGCGCAACAGAAGGCTCAAACAAAAGGATCTGGCCTGGGGAACTGTGGAGGAGGCTAAGAGTGGAAAGTGCTGTCTGGGGCAGGAGGGCTGCTTCTTCTGTGGGGCCTGCTGGCAACATCTGCGGTTGGGCCCAAATGATCACACAGAGGATTTTGGCCTGCAGCCAGACTCCTCAGATCCAATTCAACCAAATAAGCTCTTTTTAAAAATGTATAAGGTGGGAATTGAGCCTCATCTCCCTTCCCTGCTGCAAAACTCCATTGTGGTAGCCTCCGTTGAATAAAGTCTACCTTACTGTTCTCTTAAAAATTGTAGAAGTAGAGAAAATGTAAAAGTTAACTCCTGTTTGTTGCAATTAAGGAAAGGTTCATTTCTTGGCTAGATGTGATAATGCTTACTGTGGTCATGTGTTTTTAAAAGTCCTTATCTTTTATTCATGTGGCATTTTTTGTAGATAGAAGGATATGATGTTTGGCACTTATCTCAAAACATTTTGAGCCCACAGATGGAGTGTGGTGAAGCAACATCAGTTGTGACTCTTTGGCTCTTGCCAAAGGTGGGGTGATGGGCACAAGGGGTTATTACACTTCTGCTTATTTCAGTCTGTTTGAACATTTCCAAAATAAAAGGTCAAAACCAAAGGTGGCCAAACACCCCACTGCTAGTCTGTAGAAAACGTGGGAGTGTGTTGTGGCCTTCTCCTTTAACTCCACGGCAGTGCAGGAGAAGATGGGGTTTCCTCACTGGCCCTGAAATGAACGATCCCTAAGCATCACAGGCAGGGGAAACAGACGGAGAAGGGACTCACGGGCCTACATGAGGCTTAGAGAGGACTCGGCAAGGGGCTTTTGGGCACCATCTGGGCAGGAGGGCAGTGTGCTGGGGCCTCGTGAGCCCTGGGGAGACTGCACTTGGGCTCGAAGGGCCTGGGTGGTGGTGCAATACAGCTTCTCCCTTGCCTGTCCACGTGTATGTGTACACACACACACACACAAGCACAGGCATATACATACACAGACACATGTAAACATACATGCACACACATAAAAACAGACACATCACACAAGCACTGCATACACACATGCACACTCGCATATAAACACACATAGATACATATACAAATACACACATAAACATGCATACACACAAGCACACACAAATACATATATATGCACACATATATACACATACACATATATATAGATACTACATATACATACATAGATATATACACATACAACATACACACATGCACATGTGCACATACACACACACTCTGATAAGCTACATCATTGGAGGGGCCTCTGGGTGGAGGGACAGGACTGTCAGCCCGCATAAGCCCGAGCCAGGGGCATGGCAGTGCCATGCCAACTGCGCCTACCCGGTCCCTCCCTACAGGAACTCACACAGAGACGGACACCGGCCAGGAAGCACCCATGCTGGGGGATGAGCCCCTTCCACATGGGCAAGGGGAGAACTGGGAGAGCAGAGGCCTCCTCAGGACCAGGGGCAGGCCTGTTCCATCGGCTCAGGTGGGTGCCAGTCTTTGTACCCTCAGCCCCAAATCCACGCTGCACAGGCGGGGAAACCAAGGCCTGGGGGCCAGGGGCTGGCTCAAGTCCCTGGGAAGTCTGAAGGAAGGAGAACTGGAATGGTGATGGTGAAGGTGAGGGTTAAGGTGAGGTCTGACATTGGCTGAAGAGTTGTTTGGATCAGAGGGTGCATTTGGATTAGGGTTAGGATTGGAGTTAGGGTTAGAATTAAGGCTAGAGGTAGAATTACAGTGAGGACTAGAGTCAGGGTTAGGGTTAGAGCCAGGCTGTGGTCAACACAAGGCTTAGGGTTAGGGTTCAGGTTAGGGTTTGAGCCAGGTTATGGTCAACATGAGACTTAGGGTTAGGGTTTGGGTTGGAGTTAGGGTTAGCGTTAGGGTTTTGGCTAGGGTTAGAGTTAGGGTTAGGCTTAGGGTTAGGGTTGGAATTAGGGTTAGGGTTCGGGTCCATATGAGGCATGGTTAGGGTTAGCGTTAGGGCCCACATGAGGCATTATTAGGTTTAGGGCTCGGGATAGGGTTAGGGTTGTAGTTGGTGTTATGGTTAGGGTTAAGGTTTGGGTTGAGTTAGGGTTAGGGTTAGAGTTTGGTTAGGGCTATGGTTGTAGTTGGAGTTAGTGTTATGGTTAGGGTTAAGGTTTGGGTTGAGTTAGGGTTAGGGTTAGGGTTAGGGTTTCGGTTAGGGTTAGGGTTCGGGTCCATATGAGGCATTGTTAATTAGGTTTAGGGTTCAGAATAGGGTGGAGTTAGTGTTATGGTTAGGGTTAGGGTTAAGGTTTGAATTGAGTTAGGGTTAGGGTTAGAGTTTTCGTTAGGGTTTGGGTTCGAGTTAGGTTCGGGTCTGCCTGAATTTTAGGGTTATGTTTGGCATTAGGGTTGGAGTCCACATGATTTATGGTTATGGTTAGGGTTATGGTTAGGATTTGGGTTCAGGTTAGGGTTCCTGGCCACACGAGGTTTAGGTTTATGATTAGCATTAGGGTTGGGGTCCACATGACTTATGGTTACTTACGGCTCATCATGGTTTACTTGGTGCTCCCTCACTTTAACCATCTGATGAGATTCTTCATTCCTTGTCCAGGGCCTCTTTTACACACTTGCACTCAAATGCACACCCTCCAACACTCCCCTCTCCACCCTCATAGTGCCAGGTAGGTTTTCCCATGTTCTGCCGTCCTCTCTGCTCACTCCTCATCTTGAAGGCCTGCTCAGTGTTTCTTGTCCCCTCTCCTCCCCCTTCTGGGTGGCCTGCAGCTCCTGCTGTCCCCACACTTCACCTTCTCCTGTTCCGCGTATCTTCTGGAGCTCTTGTTTACTGAGCATCCCAGCTGGTCCCTGAGCTATCAGGCTCTGCCTCACTCCTCGTCTGGGGTTACTGAAGGTCTGCACAGCTCATGTTACAGTTGAGGTTGGAGTTCCAGGAATTGCCACTGATGAGGCTGATTGCTCAGCTTCTGCAGTTGTGCAGAGCCTCTGCTGTCTGCAGCTGAGGCTGGGTTATGTCCACGCCCCTGGGAGGTCGGGGACAGTGACTCTGTGAGCACAGCTCCAATCGCAGAATTCTGGAGAACCATCACCAGGAGGCCCTGCAGGCTGGGATGTGGATCCCACCCATGGCCACGGTTCTCACCCACGCTCTGACCTCCCTAGACCTGCCCTTCCCCTTCTTCCTCTGGAGAAGCCCGGATTTGATCAGCTGTTTGCCTCCTCCCAAGGCCCTGCTGGCTGCCAAGCCCTGCTGAAGAGCTGTGTGCTGGCTCAGGCCAGTCTTGCAAATTCCTCTGAAAGAGAAGTTCCCACTCACAGAGTCCATTTCCTCACACCCCCTCGGGGTCCACCTGCTGAAATCTGGATCTCACCATGGTCAGCCCACCAGAACCTCTCACTGAGGAGGTGAGAGCCCTTTGGACTCCCATGTCCCTAGAGCCCAGAGCACAGCTGACAGGCAGCACCTCCACGCACCCACCAGCAGCCTTTGGCCAAGTCAGTAAGTCCCTAGTCCTTTTTTTTTTTTTTTTTTGAGACGGAGTCTTGCTCTGTCGCCCAGGCTAGAGTGCAGTGGCGCGATCTCTGCTCACTTCAAGCTCCGCCTCCCGGGTTCACGCCATTCTCCTGCCTCTGCCTCCCGAGTAGCTGGGACTATAGGCACCCGACACCACACCCGGCTAATTTTTTTTTTTAGTAGAGAGGGGGTTTCACTGTGCTAGCCAGGACGGTCTCGATCTCACCTCATGATCCGCCCGCCTCGGCCTCCCAGTCCCTAGTCCTTTTAAAAAATTGTTTTAATAAGATGTTGAGTAGATCTAAATGAACACCAATTCACCCACCATGAAAGTGAAGGAACAGAACTTAAGATGATCTTTGAGGCCCCCTTGCACCTTGCCCTGAAACATCCTTGTGCCAATGCCCCAGAAGTAACCACCAAGCCACTTCCTCGTGTGGCCTCCATGACACACGCTTCCTTGTTTTGCTCCTTCGCTGGCCTCTCCTTTCATCTCTACTGTCCTGCATTTGGGTCCCTAAAATGTTGGGGCTCCTCAGGGTTTGGTCCTGGACACTTCCTGTCCCATTGCACATTCTGCACCCACAGACTACCGTGTTCCCATTCATTCAACAATCACCTCTCTGCCCTTCACCCCTAGAGCCAGCTCCAGCCCCAGACACTGCCCTGAGCTCTGGACCTTGTAAAGAAATGTCTACCAGGTATCTCCTCTTGGATGCCTCAGAAGCACTTTAAACGCAACTTGTCCAAAACTGACCACATCATCCAGCCCTTTCATCACTCCCCAAACTAATCTTCCTTCAAAGTTCTCCACCTCAGAGAGTGGTTCCTCTTGTTACCCCCAGGCCACATATGTCAGTATCATTTTGGAATCTTTCTCCCCTCATCCCTCCTACATCCAATCAATCATAAATAAGTTAAATATGCATATCATAAACCCTATTGCAACTAATGAAATGATAAAACAAGGAAGTATAATAGTCTAGAAGAGATAAGTGAAATACAAAATAGTCAACTAATCCAAAAGAAGGCAGAAAAAGAGGAGGGAAAATGAGTACAAAGAACAGAGGAGATGAATAGGAAACAAATAGCAGATGGTAGGTTCAAACCCAACCATATCGACCATTACATTAAATGTGACTGAGGTAAACAATCTAGTTAAAAGACAAAGACTATTGGCCAGGCACAGTGTCTCATGCCTGTAATCCCAGAACTTTGTGAGGCCGAGGTGGGTGGATCATTTGGGGTCAGGAGTTTGAGACCAGCCTAACCAACATAGGGAAATCCCCATCTCTACTAAAACTACAAAAAAAAAAACAAAAACAAAAACAAACAAACAAAAAAACACAGCTGGGCGTAGTGGCACGCACCTGTAATCCCAGCTACTCAGGAGGCTGAGGCATGAGAATCACTTGAACCTGGGAAGTGGAGGTTGCAGTGAGCAGAGTTCATGCCACTGCACACTAGCCTGGGTGACACAGTAAGACTTCATCTCAAAAAAAAAAAAAGAAAAAAAAAAAGACAGGCTGGGTGCAGTGGCTCATGCCTGTAACCCCAGCACTTTGGGTGGCCGAGACGGGCAGATCACGAGGTCAGGAGATCAAGACCATCCTGGCTAACACAGTGAAGCCCCATCTCTACTAAAAAAAAAAGAAAAAAAAATTAGCCGGGCGTGGTGGTGGGCGCCTGTAGTCCCAGCTACTTGGGAGGCTGAGGCAGGAGAATCACTTGAATTGGGGAGGTGGAGGTTGCAGTGAGCTGAGGTCATGCCACTGCACTCCAGCCTGGGTGACAGAGCAAGACTCTGTCTCAAAAAAAGAAAAAAAAAAGTTAAAAACTTAGCCACGTGTCATGCCACATGCCTGTAGTCCTAGCTACTTGGGAGGCTGAGATGGGAGGATTGCTTGAATCCAGGAGTTTGAGGCTGCAGTGAGCCCTGATGGTACCACTGTATTCCAGGCTGAGCGACAGGAGACTCTGCGTCTTAGGGGAAAAAAAAGCAAGAAATGACAATATGATGTCTGCCTGATATGATATATACTTTAAATATAAAGAAAAGTTAAAAGTAAAAGAATGAAAACAATGTAAAAGAATGGAAAAATTTATAAAAGGCAAGCATTAATTATAAGAAAGCAGGAATAGAAATATTAACATCAAAGTAGACTTTAGTATAGGAATATTCCAAAATAAAAAAAGGGACATTTCATGGACCAGCGTGGTGGCTCACGCCTGTAATCCCAGCACTTTGGGAGGCTGAGGTGGGCAGACCACAAGGTCAGGAGCTTGAGACCAGCCTGGCCAAGATGGTGAAACCCCGTCTCTACTAAAAATACAAAAATTAGCCAGGCGCAGTGGTGGGCACCTGTAATCCCAGCTACTCGGGAGGCTGAGGCAGGAGAATCACGAAACCAGGAGGCGGAGGTTGCAGTGAGCCGAGATTGCGCCACTGCACTCTAGCCTGGTTGACAGAGCGAGACTCCATCTCAAAAAAAAAAAAAAAAAAGGATATTTCATATGAAAAAAGGGTCAATTCATCAAGAATATCTAACAATTCTAAATGTGTATGTACCTAATTACAAAGAATCCAAAAAATGAAGGAAGCTAATAGAACTGAAAGGATAAACAGACAAATTCATGATTGTGATCGGTTATTACGACACCCTCATCTCAGTAACTCACAGAACAAGTAAACCAAAAATTAGTAAGAATATGATAGCCCTGAGCAACACCAATCATCTTATCCAAACTGATGTTTATAGAACACTATGCCTAACAACAGCAGAATATATATTCTTTTCAAGTGCACATTGAACATTTTCCAAAATAGGCCATCTGCTAGGCCATAAATTAAGCCTCCATAAAATTAAAAAGACTTCAGTTATACAGAATATGTTCTCTAACTACAACAGAGCTTAATTAGAAATCAATAGCAACAAGGTATAAGACACCTAAAGAATGCCCAAATAGTTGAAAATTAAGCAACACATTTAAATAACTCAGGGATCAAAGAAGTAATCAAGGAGACATAAGAAAATACTTTGAACGAAATGATGATAAAAATGCAACTTACCGGTATTTGTGAGATAAGGTTAGTGTGATGCTTAGAGGAAAATCTGTGGCTCTCAGTGCTCATGTTAGGAAAGAAGAAAGGTCTAAAATCATTACCTAAGATTCCACTTTGAGAATCTAGAAAACAACAACACCAACAACAAATGAAACCCAAGTAAGCAGAAGAAATAAGAAAGAGTGAAAATTTGATGTACTAGGGGAAAAAAAGAAAATCAATAAAATGGAGATTGGTTATTTGAAAAGATAAAAAAATTGATAAAGCTCTGGCTAGATTGATCAAGGAAAAAAAATCCACAAATTACTAATATCAGGAATAAAAGATGAGACATCCCTTCAGACCCTACAGACATCAAAAGAATAATACAAGAATATTAGTAAGAACATCATGAAATTACATTTGACCATTTGATGAAATGGAAACATCTATTGAAAGCCACAACTTGCCAAAATGTACACAAGAAAAGTAAAATGTAACAAGCTTATGTCTATTAAAGTTGTTGAATTCATAATTTGAAGCCTTTCTACAAAGAAAATACCTCACCCAGATGGTGTTACTGATGAATTCCATCAAACACTTAAGAATAAAATAATACCAATCTTAACCACATCAGAAAAAAGGAGAAACACTGGCCAGCTCATTTTTTAAGTCAAGTTCTACCCTGTACCAAAACTGGACAAAGATATTACAAGAAAAGAAAACTACAGGCCAATATCATGCGAAAACATAGACATAAAATCCCTAATAAAATATTAGCAAATCAAATCCAGCAATATATAAAACAAATAACACATCATGAAAAAGTATGCAAGAAATAAAAGGTTTATTTTAGCATTAGAACATCAATTAATAGAATAAATGGTAAAATGTATATATTTATCTCAATGGATGCAGAAAAATATTTGACAAAATGCAACATCCATGAATGATAGAAACTCTCGGTAAACTAGAAAGAGAAGGGAACTTCCTCAATGTGATAAAGATCACCTATAGATAAACTATAAGAAACTTCAAGCTGGGCAATGGTAAAAGACCAAACTTTCTCACTATACTCAGAAACAAACGAAGTGGCTCTCACACTTCTATTAAAAATGGTATTGGAGGTCCCAGCCAGAGGAAATAAGGCAAGGGAAAAAAAGCAGATAGAAAAGGAAGAAGTAAAACTACCTATTGTCACATGTGACATAATCATGCATGTAGAAAATTCAGCTTGGCACAGTGGCTCAGGCCTGTAATCCCAACATGTGGGGAGGCTGAAGTGAGAAGATCGCTTGAAGATAGGAGTTCAAGACCAGCCCGAGCAACATAGCAAGACCCAATCTCTACAAAACATATAAAAATTAGCCAGGCATGATGGTGCACACCTGTAGTCCTGGCTACTTGGGAAGCTGAGGTGGGAGGATTGCTTGAGCCCAGGAGTTTGAGACTACAGTGAGTTAAGATTGCATCGCTGTACTCCAGCCTGGGCAACAGAGTGAGCCCCTGTCTCAATTTAAAAACAAAAAAGAGAAGAAGAAGAAGAAAGAAGACAGAAGAGGAGGAGGAGGAGGAGGAAGAGAAGGAGGAGAAGAAAAAGAAAATCCTAAGGCAGAAGAAAAAGAAGAGGAGGAAGGCAGGGAGTCAGGAGAAAAAGAAAATCCTAAGGCATTTACCAGAAAAGAACAAAAGAAGCAAAAAACACTATGAATTTTTAAATATATTGATTGGGGCGGCGGCGGCGGCGGCTCGGGTGGCTGCGCTGGGAGGCGGCGATGAGAGGCTCGCACGCCTCCAGCCCGGCCCCGGCCCCCCGGGACGGAGAGCCGAGCAGCCCCAGCTCTGGGCTACGGACTATGGGCGAATAGCTCTGACCACCCGGCGAAGCATGCCGCCTGCCTTGGCCTCCCAAAGTGCCGAGATTGCAGCCTCTGCCCGGCCGCCACCCCGTCTGGGAAGTGAGGAGCGTCTCTGCCTGGCCGCCCATCATCTGGGACGTGAGGAGCCCCTCTGCCTGCCTACCCAGTCTGGAAAGTGAGGAGCGTCTCTGCCCGGCCGCCATCCCATCTAGGAAGTGAGGAGCGCCTCTTCCTGGCCACCATCCCATCTAGGAAGTGAGGAGCGTCTCTGCCCAGCCGCCCATCGTCTGAGATGTGGGGAGCGCCTCTGCCCCGCCGCCCCGTCTGGGAAGTGAGGAGCGCCTCTACCCGGCCGCGACCCCGTCTGGGAGGTGAGGAGCGTCTCTGCCCAGCCGCCCCGTCTGAGAAGTGAGGAGACCCTCCGCCTGGCAACCACCCCATATGAGAAGTGAGGAGCCCCTCCGCCCGGCAGCCACCCCGTCTGGGAAGTGAGGAGCGTCTCTGCCCGGCAGCCACCCCATCCAGGAGGGAGGTGGGGGTCAGCCCCCACCAGGCCAGCCGCCCCGTCCGGGAGGGAGGTGGGGGGTCAGCCCCCCGCCCGGCCAGCCGCCCCGTCCGGGAGGGAGGTGGGGGGGGTCAGCCCCCGACCCAGCCAGCCGCCCCGTCCGGGAGGGAGGTGGGGGGGTCAGCCCCCCGCCTGGCCAGCCACCCCGTCCGGGAGGGAGGTGGGGGGGGTCAGCCCCCTGCCCGGCCAGCCGCCCCGTCTGGGAGGTGAGGGGCGCCTCTGCCTGGCCGCCCCTACTGGGAAGTGAGGAGCCCCTCTGCCCAGCCAGCCGCCCCGTCCGGGAAGGAGGTGGGGGGTTTCAGCCCCCCGCCCGGCCAGCCACCCCGTCTGGGAGGGAGGTGGGGGGGTCAGCCCCCTGCCAGGCCAGCCGCCCCGTCCGGGAGGTGAGGGGCGCCTCTGCCCGGACACCCCTACTGGGAAGTGAGGAGCCCCTCTGCCCGGCCAGCCGCCCCATCCGGGAGGGAGGTGGGGGGGTCAGCCCCCCGCCCGGCCAGCCGCCCCATCCGGGAGGGAGGTGGGGGGGTCAGCCCCCCGCCCGGACGGCCGCCCCATCCGGGAGGTGAGGGGCGCCTCTGCCCGGCTGCCCCTACTGGGAAGTGAGGAGCCCCTCTGCCCGGCCAGCCGCCCCGTCCGGGAGGGAGGTGGGGGCGTCAGCCCCCCGCCAGGCCAACCGCCCTGACCGGGAGGGAGGTGGGGGGGTCAGCCCCCCGCCCGGCCAGCCACCCTGTCCGGGAGGTGAGGGGCGCCTCTGCCCGGCCGCCCCTACTGGGAAGTGAGGAGCCCCTCTGCCCGGCCAGCCACCCTGTCCGGGAGGGAGGTGGGGGGGTCAGCCCCCCTGCCCGGCCAGCCGCCCCGTCCGGGAGGTGAGGGGCACCTCTGCCCGGCCGTCCCTACTGGGAAGTGAGGAGCCCCTCTGCCCGGCCAGCCGCCCGGTCCGGGAAGGAGGTGGGGGGGTCAGCCCCCTGCCAGGCCAGCCGCCCCATCCGGGAGGGAGGTGGGGGGGTCAGCCCCCCGCCCGGCCAGCCGCCCCATCCGGGAGGTGAGGGGCGCCTCTGCCCGGCCGCCCCTACTGGGAAGTGAGGAGCCCCTCTGCCCGGCCACCGCCCCGTCTGGGAGGTGTACCTGGCAGCTCATTGGGAATGGGCCATGATGACAATGGCGGTTTTGTGGAATAGAAGCGGGGGAAAGGCGGGGAAGGGATTGAGAGATCGGATGGTTGCCATGTCTGTGTAGAGGGAGGTAGACACGGGAGACTTTTCATTTTGTTCTGTACTAGGAAAAATTCTTCTGCCTTGTGATCCTGTTGATCGGTGACCTTACCCCCAACTCTGTGCTCTCTGAAACATGTGCTGTGTCCACTCAGGGTTAAATGGATTAAGGGTGGTGCAAGATGTGCTTTGTTATACAGATGCTTGAAGGCAGCATGCTCGTTAAGAGTCATCACCACTCCCTAATCTCAAATACCCAGGGACACAAACACTACGGTAGGCCGCAGGGTCCTCTGCATAGGAAAACCAGAGACCTTTGTTCACTTGTTTATCTGCTGACCCTCCCTCCACTATTGTCCTATGACCCTGCCAAATCCCCCTCTGTGAGAAACACCCAAGAATGATCAATAAAAATAAATAAATTAATAAAAAAAAAAAAAAATAAATAAATAAATATATTGATTAAAAAAAAACACACTATGAACTAATAAATGCATTATCAAGGTTACAGGATACAAGATTAATATACCAAGAAATGCATTTCTATATACTAGCAAAAAAACAATTGGAAAATAAAACTAAGGATACAATACCATTTACAAGCATTGGAAAACAAAGTACCTAGGCACAAGTGGGAAACGTATGCTTAAAGTTACAAAATATTGCTGGGAGAAATTAAAGAAGATCCAAACAAATGGACAGGGTTCAGCACAGTGGCCCAAGCCTATAATCCCAGCACTCGGGGAGGCCAAGGTGGGTGGATTGTTGGAGTCCAGGCATTTGAGACTAGCCTGGGCAACATAGTGAAACCCTGTTTCTACTAAAAAACAAAAATGCAAAAAATTAGCCAGGTGTGGTGATCTGTGCTTGTAGTCCCAGCTACTCGGGAGGCTAAGGTGGGAGAATCACCTGAGCCCAGGAGGTTGAGGCTGCAGTGAGCTGAAATCCTGCCACTGGACTTCAGCCTGGACAAACAGAGTGAGATCCTGTCTCAAAAAAAAAAATAAATTTTAAAAAATTAAAAATAAGTAAAGGGATGGGTATACCACGTTCATAGATTGAAATATGTCAGTCCTCCTCCTAGTCATCTATGTGATCAATCCAATCAAGCATTAAGCATCATGCCCTAATGGTTTTGCTTCCTGGGTATATGTCAACACTAGCCTATTCTCTTCTCCATCACCTCCCACCTAACCCAGGACACCACCTTAATGTCTGCAACAACTTTTTAGTTGGTCCTTTACTTCCAATTCATCCTCGAGACTTGAGCCAGAGAAAGATTTCAAACATATATATGTTAGGCCCTGCTTTAAACTACGTAGTGGCTCCCAGTTGCCCAGGAGATAAGACTCAGGCTCCTTCAACAACACTTAAGGCCCCTGCTTACATCTCCAGCCTCAGCTCTTGCCATATTCTCCAAGCCCACTCACCGCACTGCAGGCACAGAGAGCTTCTTTCAATTCCCTGAGGGTGCCCAGCCCCTTTCCTGCCCTTGGCTGACCCTCAGCTGGTCAAGGAATACCCCCCCCGCCACTCTCACCTGTTCTTCTATGAACCCCCTGTCTGAGTCAATGGATTACCTTTGTGCAGACGGTCCTCCCTAATGGATCACGCATGCCATGGGGGCAGGGGTGAAGGATGTCACGGCCGCATCCGCAGCTATCAGCAGTGTGCCCGCCACCCCACACATGTGCTTAGGAGACATCAGGATGGAGGGACCGTGGGCAGCGAGATGGTGGAAAGTGATGCGTCCATGCTTTTGATGTCCTCAGAGGGCTTGGAGAAGGAGCAATGAGCCCATGTCAGCTGCAACACAGAGACAGGCACACAATGCCACAGTGCCCGACATCACGTCCATCCAGGCCCCAGCCCAAGCCTGGCTGCTCCTCCCCTGGCAGATTCATAAAGGGACTGGGTGTCCCAGGCAGCTAAGATGGGCCCAGCCTGAGCCTTGACCTGGGTAAGGGACACTGCATATGCCCCTGACTAAACCTACTAAACCTGGTGCCATGTTCCCTGGGATCCCTGAGTGAGTGTTGTGGCCCCAGCCCAGATCTGAGGCAGTGCTGTCTATGTGGACACTGGCTATACCTGCTGGGCACTAGAGAGGAATGGCCGGGTTTGGGGGGCAGCACTAACCAGATGGCCTGCAAGCTATGGCCAGAGCCCTGCAGCCATGGTCTGAGCTCCCCAGGATGCTACAGAGAGCCGAGAGCTCTGGAGACTCCCAGGCCAGCCTGCCCGCCAAAGCCTTTCCTCCAAAGCAGAAAAGACCCTTCCCCTGATGAAGCAGCCATGTGCAGGGCTTCACGTTGGGATCAAAAGGCCCCAAATTATCCCCAGGAATAAAATGATTCTTCCACTAGTTTCAAAAGGCAGCAAAACTAGCTTAAGTCTGGCAAAAATTAGGTGAAAACAAACAAACAAAAAAAGCAAAACCAAATGAAGACTCCAAGGGACAGCGAGCAAGGTGCAACCATGAAGAAAGCACGAGCCCAAAGTCCAGGTCTGAACACCTTGGTCCCATTCTGGCCGGCCGCATCCTGTGTCCTGCCCGGGCAGCCCTGCCCCAACCAGCCCTCTCCCTGACTACCGCTCTCAGGACACAGGATCTCGACACTCACCCCAGAAGCTCTGCTGCCCCCAAGGCCGGCCCAAGCCTGGAGGACTGTGAAAGAGAAGACGGCAGTATCAGGACCGGGTGGGACACGGCTCCCACCAAGGAGTCACCAACTGCCGTGCCTGGAGCTGGAAGTGACGACAGGAAGGAACCCAGGCAGGTGGTGTGGGACAAAGTCCACAGGAAAGGCCAGGAAGGAGGTGCTCTCATGGGACACACCCAGTCCTGCCTGTCCGGATCTGCCAGGGCCACCCTTTGTCCCTTCCCACCATGGTGGGGAGACGGTCTTCAGCCCACATGCCCCGCTCTGCAGGCCCACAGTACCGCCAGGGACCCCACAGCCCTGGACCCCATGGAAAGGCCAGGCCCTGCCTTCAAGCATTCCGGAGAGTTCTGGGTGCCTTGCCAGGGCTGGCGTTGGGGAGACAGGATTTTATTTTTCAGGGTGGCTCTCATTTGCTAGGACACAGGCCACTGGGGACTCAGCATTTGTGTAAGAGATGGGCCCTTCTATGGATGACACATTTATGTCCCCGAAATTCACATACTGAAGTCCTCATCCCCAAGGTGAGGAATGAAAAGGTGGGGACCTCTGGTAGGTGATGAGGTCATGAAGGCAGAGGCGTCACAAATGGGATGAGTGCCCACATAAAACGGGCCCCAGGGAGTTCCCTTGCCCTTCCACCACGTCAGGACACAGAGAGAAGGTGCTGTCTCTGGACCAGGAAGCAGGTCCTCACCAGGCACCAGGTCTTCCAGTGCCTCAATCTTGGACTTGCAGCCTCCAGAACAAAGAGCAACGCATTTCCACTGTTTACGAGCTGCCCAGGCTATGGTGCTTTGTTACAGCAGCCCAAAGGAACTCAAAGAGGGGCCCCACCAAGGAACTCAGGCAGGTGCAATGCCAGAAGAGCCAGGAAATCTTATAGGGGTGAGGAAACTCTTTGGCTTTCTCTATTTTCACATAAACCAGCAGCCTTGCAGCAAAACGAGTGGTCAATAGGAGACTGAGCGACTGCTTGGCAGACAGCCGAGAGAGGCCGGAGAGGGCAGGAAGTGCTGGACAGTGGCTCCCAGCTCCAGAGCACCCTTAGAGGCCCCTGGGTGACACAGGCAGGGGAGCCTCACGGAGATCCAGGAGCAGGCATGCTGGAGGTGGTGCTGATGACAAGCTTGCTGATGGTCAGGCAGTGCTATCAGCTCTGAGGCTGAGAGGGGACTGAGGGTTTCTAGATGGCCTTCACCCTTAGGCAGAGCTGTGCGAGGAGCCCATCCAGGCTGGCTGCAGCCGCTGCAGAGTCCACCCCAGCAGACGCTGAGAGAGAAATGTCACTGGGTGGCCTGTGGCCACTGGCCCAGAAAGCAGGAAAAGCCCCACAGCGCCTCACCCCTGCTTGCCTTCCTTCCCTCATGACACCCCAGGAGTCTCCCCCAAGCCGCCAGGCCAAGGGCGTGTCTCCCCGCAGGTGTTCCCAGGGTTATGGTCCACACAGCCACTGCTGAGAGGGTGCAGCCAGCAAGGAGTAAATACGCTGGCCAGCAGGTGTGAGCCGGGGCGGGAGCCCCAAGGGAAGGCCCATGGCTGGGCTGTGGGCAGCGTTCTTGGGGGCAGCCTTGTCCAGGGATGCCATGGGGTAGCCTGCCTGGGGAGGCTGAGCCAGGCAGGGCACAAAGGCCAGGCGTTTCAGCCAGGTGGGGGCACCCCGGCCACCGACACTGCTGGGGGCCCCAGCTGCTGTTTGATGAATGAACAGACACGAGGGCCTCCAAGGAGGAAGCAAATAAGGCGCAGGTGGCTGAGGCCTCACTGAGGTGCCCTGGCTGGAGTTTGGAGAAGTTGGGCGGGGCGCAGCACTCCCAGCTCCTGATCAACACCTAGCCAAGGCCAAGGCCCCATCTGGAGAACCCAGGACCGTGGGCAGGGAGGAGGCAGTGCGTGGTGCCTGAAGGTTCCACTCTCCAGCCTCTTAGGAAGCTTCTGAGCCTGCAGAGACGCGGCCCACCCTCGCTCCACCCCCGTCAGGCCCTGGCCCCCCTTGGGCGCTAGGGCTCTGACCGAGTGAAGTGTCAGCAACATCCAGTGACCAGGGAGTGGGCTGCGGGCCCAGCCAGCTCGGGGCACGGGAGGGGGCTGCGGGCCCGGCCAGCTTGGGGCACGGGAGGGGGCTGGGGGCCCAGCCAGCTGGGGACGGGAGGCGGGAGCACTGGTAGGACTGGGTGCTGAGGCGCCTGATAGGGAAGCTGGAGACCTAACATCGGTGTCCCGAGACACAGGTTTGACACCCTGGCAAGGCCCCTGGAGGTGGAGCAAACCTGGAGGTTTCTAGTGGCACAGGCAACACTTCTACTTTTGCTGGGCAGGGTGGAGATGCCACAACTGCTGTGGCTGGTGGAGGGTGGGCGCAGGCGTGTGTGGTGGGAGCTGCCAAGCACTGGTTCCCTGGGAAGACCAAGGTCACACCGCTCACCTGTGCCATGCTGGTTAATAGGGAGTGGCAGCTGTGCCGCAGGAGGCTGGCAGGAGTGGCGGCGGTGCCCCAGGGGCCTGGCGGGAGTGGCGGCGGTGCCCCAAGAGCCTGGCGGGAGTGGCGGCGGTGCCACAGGAAGCTGGTGGCAGGAACCACCATCACAGGGTTTGGCTCGCCGGGGGCGGAGGGCATCAGACCTCTAAACAGCAGAGGCCAGGAGACAATCATGAACACGGCTGAAGGGCGCCAAGGGGCCTGCCTGCAGGGCTTATGGAATGGCAGCAGAGCAAGGCAGGGCTGCCAGCGAGGGCCGTGCTCAGGTGGAGCCAGCAGAGGGGTCCAGGAGGGCTGAGGGTGGTCACTCCGATAGAGCCCCAGTTGGGCCCACACTGCCCAAGTTGGTTTTCAGCCCAGGTATCTGCTGACTGAAGAGGTGGCCAGGCCTGCAAGATGAAGGACACTCCCCACATCAGCAAGTGTGCATGACAAGGACTTCCCCGGGGACTATGTGCACCAGGAAGAGAATATCCAGGCATCTGGGAGCCACTGAGCACACAGGTCCCGAGCTGATGCTAGTCCCCAAGAGTCACCAGGGCTCCATGACAGTGGGACACATGACAGGCAGTTAATAATGGAGTCCTGCCCAGGACCAGCTCACATGAGCCCACAGGGCCTACAGACCCACCCGGGGCCATGTCCCGGTCTCTGAGCCCGTGACTGGGATTGACATCTGGGGAGCGACCGATATCTTTGTTGCATCCTTGGGGTAGAGATGGCCGTGGGAAGGCCAAGAGGGACACTGGAAGGCCAAGACTGTCCCCTCCTGCCCGCGTCCCAAAGCAGCCGTGGCATGCGGAGACAGGGTGGTGGCCCTGCTCTCTCCATTTGGTTCAGTGTGGCCCCGTGGGGTGGGATTCCTGGAGGGCCACGTGGCGAGTGCACACACAGCCGAGGGGCAGCCCAGTGCAGCAGGCCCTGGAGGTCCAGGTACCCAGGGTTGGCCATCAACTGGATGAATACGCCACAGAAGATCAGAAGCTGCTCACATTTCTATGAAATTTGTATGGAATGGACAAAGGCATTTGCTGTTTTTCCTGGGGCCTCTGCCGGAATACGGGACAGAGACCCCAGCTGGCCGGACGCCCTGAAGAGCACCGCACTGATCCATGACCTTGACAATAGGATGCTGATGGAGTCGGAGCAGGAGGCAGCCAGGGACAAACACCAGGCCGGGGCCTTCTGCACCAGAAATGTTTAGGTTGGCTGGGGGTTAGAGCCCTGCCAGACATCCCCTCCAACTGCGTCTGGAACCTCCAATCAGAAGGAAGCACAAGGCCTCAGGGGTCTCCGCAGGCTCCGGAGGGAGCGTTTTCCACACCCAGGAACATGGTTCCAGCTGGTAGACCAAATGGCCAAGGCAGCCAGGTCGAGTGGAGCCAATCTACACTGGGGAGATGATGGGTGCCAACCATGGCCCCTAGAGTCACGGAACCCTGCGCTTTCGAGGCCTCCTCTCAGGCAGTAGCCTGGGACGCGGGAAGCAGGTCCTGGCTGTGGCCTTTGGGCAGAGCTGCCCAGCAGGAGGGTGTGGCCGCCACCTTCAGGGCCTGCCTAGGGGACAGTGGCTCCTGAGGGCCTGGGGGAAGGGATGCTCAACATAAGGGCCTGGCCAGCCCAGGTGGGGCCCTGCAGGCAGGGTTTGCTCCAGAACTCTTCACAGGGTCCCCACCAGTCTATCCTGACATGGACACAGTCCCTGCAACTGTCTTCCCTTCATAGGCACTGTGCCTGAGAAATACCTTGACCCCAACTGTCCCACCTCAACCTGCACCATCAGGCGCCCTGCACAGGACCTGTCCGCCCACAAACCCAGGGATCTAGGGCAGCTCCGACCCAGCTCAAGCCTCTGGCTTGGGCACTGCCCTGCGGGGTATTTCTTTGGTGAGCCGCCCCTCACTGTTCGCCCTGAGTTGCTGTACCCCAATAGGCGGCACCACTGGCTTCATCCGAAGTCAGCACAGAAGCCAGTGGATGAGGGAGATCTGTGGCAGGCTCTGCACGCAGGGAGACGGAGCCCCATCCTGCTGCTCAGGAATCCGTGTCTGAAGATGCCGAGAACCCAGCTGCCACAGCCACTGCTGCTGGAGGGCCATTGAACCAGAAAGCAGAGGGGCTCACAGGGCAGGCTCCAGGGCCAGGGCAGTCAGGAGGGTGGCTTGGCATGGCCAGGGCGTGGAGAGGGGGACAGCGGCACAGGTCCTAGTGGGAACACAGACACCAGGACTCCAGAGATGGTCGTGATCGGGCAGCAAGGCCCAAATCAGGCTCACTGGGTGCTATGGTTTGAATTTGTGTCCCCACCCAAATCTCATGTCGAATTATAATCCCCAGTGTTGGAGGGGCCTGGTGGGAGATGATTGGATCATGGGAGCAGATATCCCCCTCGCTGTTTTGGTGATAGTGAGTTCTCCTAAGATCTGGTCGTTTAAAAGTGCACAGCACCTCCCCTTCGCTCTCTTCCTCCTTCTCCAGACACTTGCAGACTGCCTGCTTTCCCTCCGCCATGATTCTAAGTTTCCTGAGGCCTCCCCAGCCATGCTTCCTGTACAGTCTTCGGAACTGAGGCAATTAAACCTCTTTTCTTTATAAATTACCAGTCTCAGAGTTGTTTACAGCAATGTGAAAAAGGACCAATACACGGGGTCTTCCCAGGCACAAAGGGACTCAGGAAGCAAATGGAATTTAAAAGGGATTAGAGGCGAGGTTGGCGGTCATGCCTGCAATCTTAGTGCTTTGGGGGGCCAAGGCAGGAGGATCACTGAGGCCAGCCTAGGCAACCATATACTAAGACCCCTAAGCATTCAAAACTTGAAAAAACTAACCAGGCATGGAGTGTGCGCCTGTTTTCCTACCCACCTGGGAGGCTGAAGAGGGAGGATCACCTGAGCCCAGAAGGTCGAGGCTGCAGTGAGATATGATCATGCCACTGCACTCCAGCCTGAGCAACAGAGCAAGACCCTGTCTCTAAAACAAAAGGGCTTAGTGACAGCCCTCCCCACCCATGTCTGGAACTGTCTTCTGCACCGTTCAGTGACACTACAGCTCTCATCACAGCATTTGGTGTGAGGGACGAGGGAGAGAGGCCTGGGGAAATAAGCAATCCTAGGACACTGCGCAGGTGAACCCCAGCTGGAGGCAGAGGGGCCGTCCAGATTCAAGGCTCCCCGTCCACGTGAACCTGGGGTTCCTCCCTCTGCAGCAACTCCCGTTCTAACACCCGTTTCCGAGACGTCCTTCTTCGCCACAGCCTTGGCAGTGCCTTCGCTGGCTCTCCCCACCCCTCACTCCCCAGTCTATCAGTCTGTGTCCCCCAAGGCCAGGGCTTGACCTGCCCCGGTCAGCCTCAACCTCAGCCCCCTGGCCTGGGGCATGCCCTGTGCCCGCCCCTCCAAACTTCTCCCCTCCTCCCCACTCACCATCTCCCCCTGAAACCTGCCCTGCCTGGGTTGGCTCTGCCCACCTCCCAGGCCCCCAGCCCCTCCAGAGGCCATCCTCATCCTCACCATCATGGCAGGCACCCAGCCCTCCCCACAGCCTGCTCAGCAAGAGCAGGCACAGCCTGGAGCTACTTGGAGCAAGACTGATCTGCAAATCCTCAGCGCTCATGTTTATTTATAAAGTTACATCCTAAAAGTGATTCGAACAATAAATAGTTATAAAGAAGATCTGCTGCCCTACCCTCTGGGTGTGAGACCTTCATATGGAGTCAGCAGAGGATCTAGGAGGGATCCTGGGAAGCTCTGAGATCCTGGGGTCTCTGCCGTCTCAGTGGCGCAACAGAAGCCACCAAGCTTCCCACCCTTCCTTGCAGCACCAGCTCGCCCTCAGGGCTGCGTCTCTCCTGACGGAGGCTTCCCGTGGACCCCTAGGCCGCAGCCCCCTGGCAGGGCTGGGAGGCAGGCCAAGACTCAGGACCAGCCCCCACAGTGCAAGGCTGGCCGGCCCAGCTGCTGGGAACCTGTCAGGCCCTTGGGCTCCAGTCACCTGGGCTGGCACAGGGGGCCACCCTGTTAGGTTTTCATCACTGCCATGACGGAGACCTGCAAGGACAGATGGGGGGCCCGGGCAGCGGTGGCACTCGCCCCTTCTCACACCCCACCCCGAGTGCAGCCAGGGAATGGGACGCAGCCTCAGCTCCCCCTGCCCTTCAAGGCACCGCCCGGGGCTCTCACAGGAAGAGTCAAGGGCACCTCACGTCCCAGGCAGAAACCACCTGCCTGAGGTTGCAGGTAGACCCTAGGCCACCAGGCAGCCCCAGGCAGGTGAGCCGGGCTGGCGGGGCTGCATACACACCTCTTGGAGGAACTGGCCCAGCATCTCCTGGCTGTGAATGGATGGCCTGTGGAGAGACACCAGATCAGCGCTCCCAGACTGCACTTGTCACCTGAGGGGCTGTGTGCTCCTGGCCCACCTCCCACTAGACTCTCCTTCCAGGCTCAGACCAGCAAGGAAGGGTCCCCAGGCAGGCAGGACAGCCCTGGTCTGCCAGGACAGGTAGGGGCTTGAGGGTGAGGGGCAGGCAGGAGATGTGGGGGGATGGGCGAGCACTAAGACTCCAGCACCCCAGCCTCCAGCTGGCCGCCCCCAAGTCCCAGAGCCCCACCTGTCAATCCTGGTTGCGATGGTCACTGTGAAGGCCCCCTCTGTGTCCGGCAGGTAGGTGGAGGGCACAACCTTGTAGGTGCCCGCAGGCAGGAGGCAGAGCCGGCTCACCTCCTGGGCGTAGCGATGTGGCACGCAGCTCAGCAGTGGCTCCTGCAGCAGCAGTGGGGGTGCGTCCTGGCTCCTTCCACCCTCTGGGACCTGAGGAAAGTGCGGGCTCAGACTGAGGGGGCCAGCCTTGGGGTAGGGAGCCCAGCCCAGGGCCATCTGCTCGGATGCCCTTGGCCCTCTTGAGTCACACACAGCCCCTTCTCTGAGGAGGGGCTGCCAGGCCTGGACACTGGACTCGCCTCCTCACCAAGGCCTGGCCACCCTTGCCAGAAGGTGCCGGCAGTGGGGCCCCCGCCTGGAGGCCTGTTGCATCATCAGGGGCTTTAACACCTGTGACTGCCCAGCCCACCCCAAGGGCTCCCACTGGCCCTGGCATATGTTTTCCTCAGAGCTCTAGGGGACCTGAGCCGGTGGCCCAGGGCAAACAGCAAGGGTCCAGGGGTCCCCAGGCAGCCCACTGTGAACCGAGGGTTGCAGTGCCTTCCTCGTCAGGGCCCCCGCATTCCAGGGGACACATGTCTGCAAAGAATGAACCTTGGGACACAGTCATTCTGAGTCAGGGTAAGTGGACAAGGGGCTGCTGGCTGAGCTCAATGACTGTGGACTTCCTCACACCCGAGGGGCTGCTGTGGCCAGCCAGCCTGGGCCTCCCCTCCTCTCACTCCTGAGTCCATCAGCCCCCTGCGTTCCCAAGCCAGGGCTCGACCCACCCCCGCTGGTCTCAACCTCGGCCTCCTGTCCTCTCCAAACTTCTCCCTTCCTCCCCACTCACCACCTCCTCTGGAAACCTGCCCTGCCTGGGTCAGCCCTGCCCACCTCCCAGGCCCCCGGCCCTTCCAGAGGCCATCTTTGGCCTTGCCTCTGTGAGGATGGAGATGGGAGAGGGCCCTGTGCGGGTTCTAGGCAGCGCCTCGAAGGGCAGGGGGAGCCCAAGTGACTGAGCCCAGAGCCCTCTGTTGGGACAATGGAGGCCAAGATGCAAATTCTCTGAGGGCCCCTTCTGCTCCCCCTCCCTCCCTGGGGCAAGGAGCTTGCCTGGAAGATATGGAAGCCGATGGGGTGGAACTCGGTGTCACTGGGCCGGCAGTGCTGATGCAGAGTGATGCGGACGCAGCGGGGGCCAGGGCCCTCGGGGACCGAGAAGGGGAAGCAGGGGTTGGTGGGGTATGAGGCAAAGTTCCTGCTGCCCCCCGCCGTCTGGCCGACTCTCCAAGAACCCCGTAGCTGCACGGTCCCCCACTCCCCCGCAGGCAGGGCTGCCCCGGGGGCGGTGTTCTTGGCCACTGCCCTGATGGCGCTGCCAAGAAGACAAACATGGGAGGGCGCTGGCAGCAGGTTCCCGGTGGCCTCAGTTCCCACATGGACACCTGCCAACCACAGAGGGAAAGTGCCCAAATCCTGCCTTGGAAGGGCCTGTGGTCCTCCAGGGGCTGCAGCCTCGGAGAGCCAGCAGCACTGCGCGGTTCCTCTCACCTAAGGGAGACTCGCCCGGTAGAGAAGACTCGGAGCAGAAACTCCCCTGGCGCGTCCTTCAGGAAGGTGCTGGGGACAGCCAGGTAGTAGCCCGGTGAGAGCTCACAACGCAGGTGGACCTCCCGGTCGTATGCGTGGCACGCGGTGCCAGCCACGGGGGGCATGGACAGGACCCTAGGCAGATTGACCCGCCGCTTCTCCACCTGTGAGCACGTGCAGGAAGCTCAGTGTGGAGGAGCGGCCGGGGTCAGACGCCCTGGCCTTGGCCTCCCTGCTGCAAGCACAAGGGCCTCTGGAGTTGACAGATGAAAGCGCCAAGGCCTGTCAGCACCCTCCACCCTCTCTCAGGGACCAGCTAGAGATGCCCACCAATCCCGGGCTTCACTTGGCCCTGGGGCCAGTATCTGTCCCAGACACGAGCCTGCAAGTCCTCCTTGTAGCTGGACCCACAAAGGCACCGTGGCCCAGGCAACCTGGGGGCTGCTGGACAGTGGGCCTTCCAGCAACTTCTTTTGCAAGAGGAAAGGAACATCATGTGGGCCACATCCATGAAGGGACAGGGAACAGTGTGGTGCCAAGTGTCACACCCTGTCAAGACACACAAGATGAAAACCCAGCCCCTGAGCAAGCAGCCGGCATATCCTCGACCCACACTCAGGCCCTCTGCCCTCAGGCGCCCCCATCTGTTCTTCCAGGAAACAACACACTTTGTGAACCAGTGGTTGAGCCTGGGACTGCCTGGGCCTCAGAGCAATCCCATGAGATCCGTGTCAGGACCCCGTCTTGCAGGGGAAGAGACTGAGGGAGGCAGGGAGAGGATGTGGGCCAGGTCACACAGCAAGCTGCAGAGCTGGGACTGGCCTTGACAGGTCCTCAGCCGCTGGCTCTACCTCCTTGCCTCAGAAAGGCACGGCGCTGCCAGGAGCCCCTGGGCCCAGGCCCCTCCTGCGGGTCCTGCCCTGGCTGCAGACTCTGTTGCTTTCCTTTCGCCAATGAGGCACACGGCAAGGCAGAAAGACCTGCAGTCTCAGGTCAGAGCCAGGTCTGGGAGCACCAGCAGACGTCAACCCCGTGCAACAGCCCAAGGAGTGGGGAGACTGGTGGGGCCCGCGGCAGAGTCACATGTGTCCCGGCAGAGCCAGTCCTAGAACCCGGACCTCCATGGACCTCCACACCACCTGCTGAACCGAGCATGAGCCAGACGGGGCTGAGTTACCTTCCAGAGGTGCAGACCCACAGCCTGGTAGTGCTTGCCCGGGATGCTCGCTGGGCTCCACGAAGTATGACTGTCACCCACCAGTGCCCGGGCCCGGCCTGCCCAGTCCGCCGCGTGCGGCCTGGATCTCTGCAGGACGGCAATGTACACCTCACTCGGTTCTGAGACTCGCAGCCAGAATTTGGGGTTGCTGGGAAAGCCGCTGTTGTTCCGGCAGCCTCCTGCTGACTGGCCCTTGACCCAGGCCCCAGGCAGCGCCCGCGTATGGCAGAGCAGCCTCTCTAGTGAGAAAACACCAGGCATCAGCTGTGGGACACGGCTCCTCGCTGGCCTCCCACCACGGTGGCCTCATGAACCCTGGCAGGGTCTAAGCAGCAGCTACCGCCACAGACAGAGCCAGCCCCTCCCACAAGCCCACCCTCCTCCCAGCTCCTGGGACAGAATCATCACCCTCCTCCCGGCTCCTGGGACAGAATCATCACCCTCCTCCCGGCTCCTGGGACAGAATCATCTCTCCACGCTGAAGAGAAGCAAACTGGGCCTGGGCAGGGGGAACCCAGGCACCTGCCCAGCCGCCTCACTTCGGCAGGCAGAGCACATGCCCAGCACAGCCCCTCGGGGCACTACCTGTGTAGAGGCTCTGCAGGCGGCCGGCCTCCGTGACCGGGTAGCCAACGGTGAGCTCGTCAAACTCCCTGAGGAACTCTTCCTCCTCCACCCAGAACTCCCCTTCCTGGAGCTGGGACAGGAGCTCAGATGCTACCGCTGCATCTACCTGGCTCCACCCTTCACCCCTGGAAGAAACCTCATCTCAGCAGAAGCCCCTCCCGAGAACTGGTAGCGTCAACTCACCGGCAGGCTAGGGGGAAGCCTGGAGGGGACCCAGAGAGCCCTGAGTTCCTGCCAGCGCCCCCGTGCCCCAGCTCTACAGCCCCTCCCACACCCGAGGCAGCTCTGCAGCCCCTCCCACACCCGAGGCAGCTCGGCAGCCCCTCCCACACCCGAGGCAGCTCGGCAGCCCCTCCCACACCCGAGGCAGCTCTGCAGCCCCTCCCACACCCGAGGCAGCTCGGCAGCCCCTCCCACACCCGAAGCAGCTCTGCAGCACAGGGCCTTCTGGCAGCGGCCACCCTGGAGCCCTCTCTTTTCCCAGAGGAACTTCTCGCCTCTGGATGCGTCTTCCCAGGACTGCTGCCCGAGCCCGTGATGATGTCTGCCCTATTGAAACCCCAGGCCCAATGGCCACCTTGGTCCCAGGCCTCACAAGGATTGTCTGGAGCCAAGACAAGCATGGTGTCACAAGAGCAGGGGCTCAGGGGCCTTGCTGGAGACAGCCAAGTACGGTCCTGACAGCTGAAGGTGACCAGGACACAGGCCAGACTGGCACTGGGTCCCCCACCCGACAGCAGCATGGTCCAGGCCCCAGCACTCACCCCTCTCTCCAGAGCCCCTGCCAGCACCGCCGGCCCCAGGGGTTCTGGATCCGCAGCAGCAGGATGCACTGGCCCGCCTGACCCTGGAGCTCCCGCAGGTCCGAGACAATGAAGGCATGGAACTCCCCCAGCTCCCGGGCACCTGCATGAGGAATGGCGCGGGCACAGGCAGGAAGGGCATCATGGAGTCCCAAACTGACAAGGACACACAGGCCTCTGCCTCCTCCTCTGGAGATGCTCCAGCCCACCCCACTATGGCTACACAGGAGACCCCAGATCCCCATGGACCACGAGAGCTCCTTTCTTAGCAGCTGTGACCCATCAGCTCAGGAGCATCTCCAGGAGCAAGCACGCGGGGCCTGACTCGGCTGCCATCCAGGTCTGGTGCTGGGTAAGTCATCCCCTTCTCTAGGCCTCAGTCATCGTCCGTACCCGTCTGTGCACGATGCCTGGCACAGCACCAGTTCTCAAACATGCCACACAGATGCATCTGCAACTGCCAGGAATCTAGAGAGTGTTTCTCTTGGCAAAGCCTGCTAGAGGTAGGACATTCAGATAGCGCCCTGGCTAGAAGCCCACTGGAGGCATGGAGGCCCAGGGGGGCAACAGCTCCACCTGGCCAGAGACCTTGAGACAGATGGGCATAGAAAAGAAAGAGCCACACAGAGAGGAAGGCCGCATCTGTGGCGGGGCAACCGTCTAGAGAGGAGGGTCTCCTGGAAGGACTTCAGTCTCGCCCACGCCGCGGCCCCTTGCCACCTCAGCAGGCTCCAGTGCACCTCCAGTCAGTGCCAGCTGCCATATCTCTCTGCCTGGGGGCTTCCTCTAAAGCCTGAAGTGCTAGGACTTAGCGCTACCCCACCCTGGAGCACCCAAAACCAACAGCTCCCCGAGCTAATGCCCACGAGGCCAGCGCCCTCACTCCCAGGTGGGAGGCTCTGAGGCCAGCGTCCTTCCTGGCACCCTGGCGGGGCTGGCGGGGAGTACACGCCCTCCAGGCAATCTGAACCCCTCAACGTGCTCCTGAACCTCATCTCAGGGTCTGCTTATGGGGGACCCAGACCAAGGCCTATGACAACTTGTTTCAGTTTACTGTGATATTCATATTCTTCAACCAATATTTTAAAAATAATCCTAAGTATGAAAAAAATGATAAAGATGTTCACTGATACTGCTTATAATTATATAAAACCAGAGAGATCTTAATATCCAACATCAGGGGAATGACTAAGAGACTGTGGCAAACCTGCTCATGGGGCGAACATTTGACAGCGCGTGTGTGGCAGTGTGAGAAGCGGTGCAGAAGGGAACGTGTAAACCGTGCGTGCTCACGGAAAACTGAGAGCGCACTCCAAAGTCACATGTGGTTCCATCTAAGTGATTTTTTCCTTCATTTTTTGTAGAGATGAGATCTTGCCTGTTGCCCAGGCGGGTCTCTTGAACTCCTGGGCTCCAGCGATATTCCCACCTCAGCCTCCCAAAGTTTTGGGATTACAGGTGTGAGCCACCATACCTGGCCCCTTTAATTTTTTGGAAACAAACTGTTTTTAACGAATGTATCTATCACTAAAATAAAAAACAGGTTTTGATTTTGCCAGGTTGCCAGCTGGGCCAGGGATGGCACAGACAGTGGGCTTTGACTCGGTGCCACCTCTTCCTGCCTCGCACTAGTGGAAAGGACTGGTCAGGGGAGAGAAGGGCCACATCCCTCTGGAAGAGGACAGTAGGGGAAGGTCACAAACTGAGGACACCACCCTTGAGAACAAGCTTACTTCTTCCCACTTAGTCCTGACAGGGCTGTGTAGCCAGTCACATAAAAAGCTACAGTGTGCCTGAGGCCTGGCAGTGGGGGGCACGCTGGCTGCAGCCCTCCCATGCTGGCCACGTGCCTCACCTGCTCTGGGGCTGAGCACGCAGCAGCTGATCAGACACTGGTCCTTCAGGTGGAGCAGCTGCCGACAAGTCCTGTGCTCCCAGCGGCCCGGCCTGTCCTGCTGGCCTCCGCTTCCTGCTACGCCCTTCAGGTTCCATCTTTCTGCCAGGCCGCCGGTCAGGTCCACCAGGGCATCCGCCACCTGCCCTGCCCACAGGTGCTCGTAGGACCCATGGACCCTAGGGGACACAATCACCATGGGAGTGAGCCTCTGGCATTGAGCATGGCCCCCTCTCTGATTCCCATGGTCTGTAGCACCCCAAATCGTCCAACCGCTGCCTCAATCCCACCTCTTTACTCCCCTCTGCCTTCTTCCTCATCCTCGCCAAGTCAAGGCTTAGCCTCACCTTCAAACGCCTTACTTCGCAGCAAGCGTGAGCGCCCTGCAGTCCTCTGCCCACACACAGAAACTCTCTGGCCTCCGGTGTGGGCACAGGAGCAGGGCAGGAGGCGTGGAAGCTATGGATGCCCACATCCCTTGGCTCTCAAGCTCCAACCCTGCTTTTCCTAAAACAGCCCTTGGGATGGAAGGGCTCACTGGGCACTGATGTCACCAGCCAGGCTTCCCATGTTCACCAGCTTCCCTGCCTGCCTGTCAGTCCAGTTGCCTTTGGCAAGAAGACAAATGCATTCTAAGAGGGAAGGCTATTCAATTATGACTCATGGTGAGGGTCCTGGTCCCCTGAGCCAGCAAGCACCGTGATACACAAGTGTTGGTATGCTGGGGTAGCCTCATTCCTCTCCAACGACTACACAATGAGTCTGCCTGTCCCAACCATTCCACAACAAATATAAAGAAGCATCTTTCTTGCTGGGGCCGATAAAATAAGGAGGACGGCACACATGTTCTCTGTGGAGAACGACTCCACGCTGGGCTTTGGAACAAGGGAAGGGAAAGCAGGGAGTGGGCAAACCACAGGCCCAAAAGAAGAATCTCTGCACCTGGCCAGTCAGCCTGACTCACAGAACGAGCTGCCAGACCCTCAGAACTGATGGGGGCTCTGCAGCCCAGAGTGAGCAGAGACCCTCCTGGGGCAGCCCATGGTAGTGGCAGCTCCCACTTGCCCCAGGCCAGGCCCTTCAGCCCCCAGCACACGCACTTGGCGTAGACCTTTTCCAGTAAGGGGAGCCAGAACACATCCTCCCTCTGGCAGCGGGAGAAACAGAGTCTCCCTGCAAGGCACGGCAGGCGGTCATCTGTGGTCACCTCCACCCAGCGTCCAAACTGCCAAATGCGACAGGTGAAGGAGCCCCGGTACTCCTGGTCGGCCCAGCTCGGCTGTCCCGGAGGAATGACCTGCCATGCACAGGGAGAAGCAAAAGGCGAGCGTGACATAAGCACCACACAGCGCTACTCCAGTGTCCAGGCCGCGGTGTGGCCACAGCTGAGTGCTCCACAGGCACCGCGGTCTGCAGAGAACTCTACGGCACACCTGGATGTCGCAGAGAACTCTACGGCACACCTGGATGTCGCAGAGAACTCTACGGCACACCTGGATGTCGCAGAGAACTCTACGGCACACCTGGATGTCGCAGAGAACTCTACGGCACACCTGGATGTCGGCGCCTGCACAGGGCTGCATCACCCACATGAAATTAACAGACCTCTCATTGCAAAACTTGAGGACCACACCGAGGGAGCCACATATCCCGGGACACACTCTGCTGCCCTCACTAAAAGCATCTGACCTGAAGCCAAAACAAATGTGACATTCAAGGGCATGAGTGACCCAGTTCTTAACTGAGCTGGCTGCAAGCAACACGTCACCACAGGAACAGCAGCCCCTCCTGCTGCTGGGAGCCTGGCACCCCGACACTGGGCTTGCACCCACGGCGTCCACCGCAGGGCTCCTTCAGGGGTAAGCATTCTGACCCAGCATCAGGGGAGTGCAGGCTGGGCACCAGGCGCCTGATGCGGTCCTGGCTCTGCCACTTTACGGCCAGAAACACAATGGCAGTGATTTTAGCACTCTCGTTTAAAAAAAAAAGTCAAAGCTGGTAAGACCATGCATCTGAAAGCCAGTGACTGTGACACGCTTACCATGGGGCCTGGGACATGAGTGAAACTCTGAATGAGATCACACTGTCGACGCCGCTGCATTAATCAGCAACACTTAGCAACAAGCCAAGCATAAAACGGTGAACACTCCCAGGTAAGGAAAACCTGAGAAGGCCTTCTCCTCCCAGAGTATCTGTCTACCCACAGAAACAGGTTTAATAACTTTTTGCAAACTTATATTCAAAACCTGTAAGAAAACCAGCGAGCTAGCTGAGGAGAGATCTGAGGCAGAGGCTGCCAGCCAGCCCCGTCCTCCTGTGAGCTGGCACATTTGTCTCTTTATTCTAAATGTGGTGATCTGACTCCATGGAGTCCGGGGGTCAGGAGAGCACAGAGCAGGGCGAACCTCCCTGATGGAGCCTTCTGGCGAGGCCAAGGCACCCCCTCCTGCAGCAGAGGGACAGAGTGCAGTCCTCAGCCTCTGCCTTGGAACTCTCCTGCCTTCCCCCAACACAGCAGGAGATTCTGCTTTCGCAAGGGCTCCTGGTACTCAGCAGGCTGGAGAAACGCAAAAAGAAACCAGCTCCAGGACAAACACAGGGAAGGGGCCCCGCACCTGGTCCAGGAGGTGCCTGCTCTTCTGCAGCGCGGCGCAGGCACACAGGAACCAGCAATCCCCCAGCAGCCCCTGCTTCACCTGCCCTTCCCGTGGGTCATCTGGAAACAGCCGGGGTGTGGCACAAATCTCCTGAGATACAGAAAGTTGTCCAGAGTTAGATCATGCCTGCGGTGGAATCCTTCAAACTAAGAACCCAAGGCTCTAGATGACAGGAGTTGGGGTGGAGCTTTTCCGATCATCAGTGTTACCCAAAAAGGGACAGGAAGGTGGTTTCCTGCAGCGGGTGTCCTTCAGCTCCTGGCTTCAAATGCCTCTGTCCAGCTTAATTCTGGGGTGCCTTCCTTCCTTACTGGAAAAATCCCAAACTCTAGCAAGCTCCTTCTCAAAACAGCTAAATGTTGGCTTCGAAAAGTTTCACTTTTTACTCATGCTGGTAAATCTCAAATGTGTCCTCCATCCTGCTGGAAATCTTACTGTTTCTCTAGCAGGCTCCATTTCCCACATCCCCTAACTATCATATACCTTCCCCTTTCTCCCCGTCTACTCAAAACATCCACACTGCCCTTGCCCACCCCTCTGAGCTTCGACCTTGCCTCCTGCTTCTGGACCTGACCCTCTCTCCTGCCCTCAGAGCCTGGGCTCCTCTCACAACTCCTTCCCTTCCAGCTCCCCGGGCAGAATCCCACCCCCATGTTCTTTAAGACATTATCCCTCAGCACCATAGTCCCCTTCAGGCTTCTCTTCATTACAGCTCTTGAAAGAGCTGCCATGCCCACTGCCTGCTTCCCATTCACTCTCCACGCAGGCTCTTCTAGCTTCCGAGCCAATCATGGCCCCTAAACTGCCTCGATCAATGTCGCTGTCACCTCTATGTTATCAAACCCACTGGGCTTCTCTTGGTCCCAACTCTCTTCCCCAACTACTCAGCAGCATTCACAACAGCAGAACAGCCATCTGCTGCCCCTGAGGTGGTCCCCACTCAGCTTCTGTGAGGCCGCATGCTCCCCGGGTGTCCTCTCCCTCACTGCCTGCTGCTTCTCAAGTCTGTCAGGGCACCTGCCTGACCCCAAGAAATGTTAGGGTTCCTCAAGGCTCAGCCCCAAGGCCCGCTTCTTCTTTACTGATACTCCCCCGAGACACTCTCCCAGGCTGTGGACTGTAAACCATCTAATATGCTCCGCCTCCCAGAAGAATGTCTCTAGCCTATCCCTGCTCTGTATCCACCTGCCTCCAGGACAGCTCCACCTGAAGACGTGAGAGCAAAGCCCAACTCTAGGTCACCCCCAGGCTCTGTCCCAGGACCACCATCCACCCACCTGTTCAGGCCAGAAACCCAGAAGGCATGTTGATCCCTCCACTATCCTCACCCTCTATTTCAATCAGTCACTATGGCCTCTCGATCCCGCTGCAAGGTATGTCTCAAACCAATCTACTCCAAACCCACATCCTAACAGTCGTCAAGCTAATCTGAGCCCCTTCATCTTTCTCCAGGACCACTACAATGGACCCTTGCATTCTTGCCCCGACAACCCACTTCCCTCCCAGCAGCAAGAGTGAGCTTGTAAAAACACACATCCAAGAGAATCACTCCTCTACCAAAACCCTCTAGTGGCCTCCAGCTGCACCTAAAATCAATCTTTTAACAAAATAAAACCCAAATTCCAATGACAAGGCTCTACATGGTCTGACCCTTGCCTCCTCCCAGGCCCTTCAGTGTTGTCCAAGGAAACCAGGTGGCCTGTCAAAGCCATCTCAGTCACCAGAGCCCAGAAGTTCCAGCTCTGTTCGAAGACTGGCGGCCATCAGTTGTCTCCGCTAAGACCGCATCCACTTAGGGCAAGGTTGCTCCCTGGGCATTCTTATTCAGCACATAAACCATTTCTAAAAATATGAACACAGCACTCGGCCAGGGCATCCCTTGGAGGTGCCATTTTTAGGTGTTACAACTGGAAACGCAGGTGCACAAAATCCAAAACTGAAATTCTATCACGCTTTGCTTTGTGGGCTCGGCCTAGCCACTTCAGAGGGGCACGAGCGGCCCTGTCTGCCGGGAGGAGCAGACACAAACGCTCCTCAGGCCGAAAGCAAACAGGTGGGGCGGGGTTTGGGGCTCTGTTAAAACGCCTCTCGCAGCGCTCTGAGCCTCTGGAACTGGAGCTCTCGCAGGCGGAGGCCACGACCTAGTTTAGCGTCCTTGGGGTAGCGCCGAGTCCTGCTCGTTCTGGGCGGGGGTATGAAGGAGGTACGAAAAGAGGGGGCCGGGCGCCCACTTCCGAGGAGAACAACGGCGGACCCTGCGTTCGGAGCTACCCTGGCCGCCCACCCCGCCCCGCTCCCTGCGAGGAGCGGAGATCTCAGAAACCAGAAACGGCACCCACCGCACCCCACACGGCCCCACCTGGGGCCGCCTCCACGTGATGTCCTCGCGGAACTGGGCCAGCGGCGTAGACAAGTCGCAGAAGAGCGAGGAGTCCGCGGCGGGGAAGGCGGTGTCCCGGAACAGCTCCCTCGCCGGCGTCGCGCCCCGGCCCGCCCGCATCCTCGGCTCCGCGGGCTCCCATCTGCAGCCGGTTGCCTCGGGGTCGCAGCCCCGGAGAGAAGGCGAGTCAGCCGCCGCCGCCTCCGGCCCGCCCCGCCCGTTCCCCGCCCGGCCCAGCCCTCCAAGCCCGAAGGCCCTGCAGGTGCTGGACCAGGCCAGTACGCCGGCCCGCTAGTCTCCCATTGGTAACCAGGCGGCAGCCAACCGGGCGTGGGGTCTCGGGTCACGTGACAGGGTGGCCCAATCGCACTCGCGCGACGGAAAGCGCCACGGACGTCGGAGGCCCAGGGGGCGGGGCTCCCGAGCTCCGCTCTTTCAGGGCCAGGCGGCGGCCCGCACTGTATTTTTTCCTTCCGGGGGCGGCGGAGCCCAGGGCTATATACCCGGAGGGCCGGCAGGCGTTCAGTCCTCCAGCCGGTGAGGCTCGGGCCGGGGTGTCGGGACCGCCTGAACACGCGGGCTCTGGGAGCTTCAGGGACCAGGGAGCCACCTCGGCCGAGTTGCGTCGCAGACTACAGCTCCCAGCATGCGCCGCCGACTACAGCTCCCAGCATGCGCCGCCGCTCCCAGCATGCGCCGCCGCTCCCAGCATGCACCTTCCTCCCGAAACGCGTCTCTGCTTCCGGCGCTCTGCTGCGGAGGCCGTGGCCGCGGTTAGTTGGGAGGAACCGAGATTTACGCTTGGTAAGGCAAGTTGCGAGCTGTCCGGCGCCGGTAGAGTGCCTGCCGCCGTCGTCGTCAGGCAGGGGAGAAGGGGGCCTCAACCTCTCTAGTGACACCTGTTTGCTACCTAATAGGGCTTTTCATCCCACCGGGCCCCAGGGCCTTCGTTAGGAGCCTAGCAGGCTCCACTTCTTGCTGTGGTTCTGGAAAAGGGAGTGACCACCTGGCTCAACACCTCTCTCTGTGATGTGTTTGGGAGTTTTGGGAAATGAGACGGCTCCGAGGGAAGAGCTTGAGGGAGCGGCGTCGCACTCGTTCGACCTTCCCGGGCCTGGGCTTTGTTTCTAGGCATTTTAGGTTGAACGCTCTACATCTTAACTGGGGGCAGGGGAGGTGGCCAGAGCATCCCGCTGAGCGTTTTCCGATTCCCCAGATGGCCAGGCACCTGGTCCTGGTGGCTGGACAGTGACCCCGTGGACGCACATTTATAGCTATAGCCATTCAGTGCCGCGGGGAGGTGAGGATAGTGATCCTGGGACCTGCTCGAGGATTCACCCTTGCCCCAAGAACCTGTTCCATTCCCAGGAATGAAGGCGGTCAGGCAGGCTAGGAGAAGGGGGCCTCAACTCTTCCAGTGACAGCAGTTTGCCACCTAATAGAGCTTTTCAGATTTTGCCTCCTCAGGCCATTTTACTCAGCCTCGGACTATCAAGGATGGTCACATTGAAGCTGTTTTTCTGCAGTCAGGAGTGAAAAGTCCCGGCTGTTGAAGGAGAAACTGAATCTGGTTCAGGAGTCCCAGGTTCCTCCCTCTGAGAGGCCAGGTGGGGCCTGCGTGAGTAGCAGTTGTTCAGGCGGCAGGACACTGCTGTTTTCATCCCACCTGGCCCCAGGCCCCTGATTAGGGGCCCAGAGTGCTTATGTACTTGCCTCCGTCTGAGAAAGGGAGTGACTGCATAGCCCAACACCTGTGGGATGCCTCACTGCCCAGATGTTTCATCTCCGGGATGCTTCATTGCCCATTCAGCACCCTCTATGGTGCTGACTCTTCCGGAAGATGTTTCTGATTCCTTGCTAGGCTGGTGGTTGCACCATAGCTGAGAGGACTCAAGAAGAGCCTGGTCTCAGCTTCACCTAGGAGTCCCGGAGGAGTAAGAAACACATATCTTTCCTGTCCTGGGCACATATGGGTGGGTAGCAGAGCTGAGGCTGGCCGAGGATCCCGACTCTCCTTTGGGAGCCTTTGTTGTGCCGCCCTCCCAGGCTGATCAGATCTGGAGAGCTAACAGCTTCCTGTGGCCACATCTGTGTCCAAGGCTGGGCCCATGCCCGTAGCCAGATTGCCAGGATCTGGAAGGGGCCAAGAGACAGCTGGTGCTGGGTAGGCAGCAGCCCTGTGTCAACCTGCCCCCACTATTACCCCATGCTGTGATTTGCATGTGGTCTGCCCCTGCCCAAAATGGTATTGAAATTTGAGCCTCAATGAGGCAGTGTTAGGAGGTGGTGCCTAGTAGGAGGAGTTTGGGTAATAGGGGTGGATCCCTCATGGATAGGTTAGTGTCCTTTGTGGAGGGGTGAGTTCCCATGAGAGCTGGTTAGAGAGTCAGCCTTCCTGCGGTTGTCTCTTGCTTCCTCTCTCGCCATATGGCCACGTAATCTCTTTGTGCATGCCTCTCCCCTTCTACTTGCTGCCTTGAGTTGAAGTAGCATGAGGCCCTCACCAGGTGCAGCTGCCCAATCTTGAAATTTCCACCAGAATTTTGAGCCAAATAAACCTGTTTTGCTTTTTTTAAAAAATAAATTCCCCAACCTTGGCTGGGCGCAGTGGCTCACGCCTGTAATCCCAGCACTTTGGGAGGCCGAGGCGGGCGGATCACGAGGTCAGATCGAGACCATCTTGGCTAACACGGTGAAACCCCATCTCTACTGAAAAAAAAAAAAGAAACAAAAAAATTAGCCAGGTGTGGTGGCGGGCACCTGTAGTCCCAGCTACTCGGGACGCTGATTGAGGCAGGAGAATGGTGTGAACCCAGGAGGCGGAGCTTGCAGTGAGCCCAGATCGCACCACTGCACTCCAGCCTGGCCGACAGAGCGAGACTCCGTCTCTAAATAAATAAATAAATAAATAAAACAAACCCAACTTCAGGTATAGCAGCGTGAAACAGACTAAGACATTCCACATGCCCTGTGGTCCCATCCGCTACCCCAGGGTGCAAAGATGTTCCCTCAGCCCTGAAGAATGACATTCCCCCCGGCTCCTGGGATATCTGGAGGGGTTGTAAGCAGCTTGGGTTGGTGAGATAAGGAGTTTGGGGGGCAGCTGATTCATGACCCTGGCCTCCTCAACTGCAGGCTCTTGGTCTGAAGTACTGTAATTAAAGTATGAGAGCCTCGGGGCCCTCACTTCAAGGAGGGAAGAGCATCCCCATGCCTCAGTGTTTGGGGATTGTAGGGAGATGAGAGTCCTTCAGGTGGGACTAGTTCCCGCCATGACCCCACTGCTGGCCAGTGGCCTGAAACGCATCTGACCACTTCTCAGGTTCATGGGTGTTGAGGAGGAGCCCTGTGGAATCAACCCTGTCTGCCTCTTCTCATCCTGCCACTCCTCTTGCTCTGTCTGGATGACTGCCCTTGTTTTTCAAGGGAATGTTCCCTGTCTTCCTCAGCCAGGATTTTTTCTGAACTTGACATCTCCGTTTGTTCAGGGGGCAATCATTGGGCACTTCACTGTGCTGGTCCTTGCATTCTCATGGAGATGCAGAGATTAAAAATTAGCATCTTGTCCACATACTGCCCAGAGTTAGCAAGGATTGCTTTTCTGTGGATTTGTCTCAGGTCGGGCACAGTGGCGGTAGGGTCCTTCTCCCTTTTCCTAGCCTGAAGGTTCCAGCTGAATCTTCCCAGGCAGGGCTGAAACAGGAACCATTTTAGGCTTTGCTGCAACCCATGGTCAGTTCTCCAAGAAAAGTGAAGAGGGTTCCACCTGGGGCAGCCCTCAAGGGCTCAGAGGGCCAAAACACACGTACAACATGTTGAGACACTGAGTTTGTGCGATCCTCACACATCTCAGCAGTGAGTATTTCTGCCTCATTTTACCGATGAGGAACCTGAGCTTCAAAGGGAAGAGGTGACAGCTCAGGACCACACAGCTGTAGGTAGGAGGCAGGAAAATAGGGTCTGGGTGCAGGGAACATAGGCTGATTCACACTTCAGTTATGACAGGAAATACCTTCTCCATAGGGCATAGGCCAAGCAAATGACTTTGTAACTTCATCCTCTCCATCTACATAACGTGTGCCCCAAGTAACCAATGGAATCACCTAGAGGGTATTTAAACTCTCAGAAGTTCTGTAACCGGGCTTTTGTGCTCCTATGCTCGGGCCCACCCCCACGCTGTGGAGTGTACTTTCATTTTCAATAAATCCCTTCATTCCTTCTTTGCTCTCTGTGTGTGTTTTGTGCAATTCTTTATTTAAGACGCCAGGAACCTGGACATCCTCCGCCGTTCACAGTAGGACGCATCACCTCATCCTCCGCCGTTCACAGTAGGACGCATCACCTCATCCTCCGCCGTTCACAGTAGGACGCATCAACTCCTTAGAGTTGGGGCAGCCAGCATAAAAGGAGGCTGACCTCAGCCCGCTTCATTCACTGCAACGTGAGGAATGGATTCTTTGTTGGCAATATTTTAGATTGAGCTTTTTTTCTCGTTATAATACATGCTTAGTAAACAGAGTGGGAATAAATATGGTACATGCTCCTCCTTATAGGAATTTTTTTCCTAACTCTTTGTATGAAGTGGTTTTGTGTTCTTCAACTTTATTGTGAGGATTATGCAGATAGTTTGCACAGTTGACAAGTTATCTGAGGGGAGCATATTTTGGATGTGGGCTATTTTCTGCATTGTGGGTGTTGTATTCCCTCCACACTGGAATTTTTCTGTTTGCTCATTCATTTGGAACAAGGAGAGGTTTATCTGGGCCTGGCTGGATGGGTGGGTGGGTGGTAGTGATCTCCTTAGCACTCTGCCTGTGCCTGTTAAAAGCCCCTCGGATCTGTGCTGGGCCTGGCCACTCTGTGGACACCCTTGCCAAGCTCCACCTTTAGCTGGCATGTCCGTGCTCTTGGGCTTCTGTCTGACCAGGTGATTATTCCGAGAGATGGGGGGTGGGGGGGAGCGGAGACTAACAGCTGACATCAGATTCCTCTTAGTAAAAGGACAGTCTTTGTTAGGAAAAACATCTTGGTGGGTGCTTGAGTAAGAGCCCTGAGGGCATGGCTAGTTGAGGTGGCATAGCTTGCAGGATGTGAAGGTCTGATGGGAAGGGAAGAGAGATGTGGGGGAGAAAATGGCTGAAGAAATGAGGCTGAGTTGCGGGGTGGGGGCAGATGAAGGGCCATGGAGGGGACCCCTGGAGGGTAGAATGCAGGCAATGTTGAGAATGAGGATTCCCCAAGTGCATTTTCTGTTCCTATAACAATACCACGGACTGGGTAATTTATAATGAAAATAAATGTATTTCTTACAGTTCTGGAGGCTGGGAAGTCCAAGGGCGAGGGGCTGGCATCTGGTAAAGGCCTTCTTGCCACACCATTCCATGGGGGAAGATGGAAGAGCAAGAGGACACACAGCAAGAGACAGCTAAATTCATTTTTACAACACATGCTCATGATAACGAACCCACTCTGATAATGACATTAATGCATTCATGAAGGCAGAACCCTCATGGCCTAATCGCTTCTTAATGGTTCCACCTCTTAATACCATCACAGTGGTAATTAAATTTCAACATGAATTTTGGAGGGAACATTCAAACCAGAGCACTGTTGACTGAGTTTTCATTTTTTATTTTAGTAATTGCTTTTTTAAAAATTTCCAGGGTCTCTGACTGGTTCTTTTTTATAAACTACCTGTTCTTGTTTCATAAGTGCCTCTTCATATGTTATGGTTTATTTCAAAAGTCGTCTTTAGGTCTGAGATTTTGATTATATGTGTTCTAAAGTCCTTTTCTGATTTTTCTGTTGCCTCTGTCTCAGGTGTAAGTTTGGGTTGAGTGGCCTGTTTTCCTTCACACTGTGTTGCTGCCCTGGGCAGGTGATTCTCAGTTGTGCCTTACCTTTACATCTGGAGTTTCCTAATGTTCTGTGCAAAGCATCTGGCCTTAGGAGAGAAACACCACCAATAAGTCCCAGTTAGAGTAGGGATGGCAGAGAAACACTCTGGGAGACAAGTCTGGACTGAACCTGTCATGGCCTGAGGGACTTAGAAAACCTTATTTGGACCTCCAGGGCCTAGAAATTTGCATGGGTCTCCTTCACTGTTTTCTCAGGCTTCAGCTTTCTAATCTATCTCTGTAGAAACCAGTCTTTCATCACGCTTCTTTTCCCTTTTTGAACATCATCTCCTGCCTGCCTGACTAGGCCCTAATCCCCAAAATGCAGATCTCTCTCACATTCTGGCCTCAGCTCCGTCGTTGTCATTAGTGCTGTTTGCCATCTGCCCCCGCTTTTGTGCATGTGGTGGGGTTGCAGCCCCTGTGGTTGTAGGCCCCTTAGAACTTCCACTGCCAGTGTGAGCCCCTCAACAGCTCTCTTATCCCTGGCAAGGTGTCTGGAAACATTTGAGATCTCTGTTCATCGGTACAGGTCCGAGAGTGGTCACATTGAAGAGAATCCCCCCTTCCCCTGCCAGCCTGAGGTGGGCCTGCAGCGTGAGAAAGCTTTGTTGTGTGAGACGTCTGCGCTTCATAGTTGTGTGGCTGGAGCATAACGTGGCCTAATAGAGAAGCTGGCCGCTAGGAGAGGGGTGCTGTGCTGATAAAACGTGCGACCTGCCAGGATTTGGAAGGTTGGCAGGCTGTTAGGTGGGGCAGAACATTTGGTAAAGCTCAACTGGGATGACTCATGAGGCAGACCGTGAGCTAAGTGTGCGTATCTAGTGGAGAGGCTGGGAAACAACACTGGCCTGAGTATCGGCCGGAGGCTGCATTGGACAAGGGACTGCAGGGAAGCGACGAGCTAAAAAAAAATTCTGCACTTGCAAGCTGGGTGGAAGAGGAACAAAGGCCAGGAACACAAGGACTTAGGGCTGAAAGAGCCCTCCTGTGTACCCCACGGGCGGGCACAGAGCCAAGACAGATTGTGGCGAGGGTGCCATCCTGGATCCAGATGCCCTCCTGCCCCCAGGGTCATGACGCTGGGCACTGCTGCTGAGTTTCCCAAAGCCAGGTGTCAGGCACAGGTGCGCAGCTCAGCAGCGTCCGGAGGTGGCGCTGTGGGCGTGGCTGTAGGCACCTGGAGTGGAGTCACCCGTAGACCGCAGAGTCATTTCGAGAGCTGAATTGCAAAAGAAAGAAGAGCCCAGGATGAAAGTCTGTGACTGCTGGGACTTGAAAACAACCTTGGCGGGGAAGAGGCTGAGAAAGCAGTTCTGCCACTGAGCAGGGCTCCTTTGAGGACACCATCAAGCATGGTTAAGAAACAGGAAAGGGGTCCTCCCAAGGCTGGAGCCCCAGGCCACAAAGAACACGACTTGGGGGAGTGGGGTGTCCACTCCCAGGCAGGGGCCCTAGCTGTGCCTGCCTGGCAAGACTTTAGATGGCCATGCAGCAGGGGCTGCCAGGTGCCCTCCACACCCGCTTTCACAGGGGTTACTGCAGTCATCCTATCCCTGGATGTGAGGGGCAGTGGCAGTCTTCTAGTTCCTAGGTCTCTGGATGGGGTGGCGCCTCCCCCAGACCTGATGTGAAGAAGGTACATGAAGCAACACATGTAGAGACGGCCCCAGACCCTAGACCAGAGTTGCCACCGCCACTGGAGGGGACTCATATGTCCTTGGGAGGGGAGGGGCGGGGCATCCAGAACAGGAAGGAGGGTGAGTGGGACATTTGGTGACTGGGGACTGGACAGTGATGCTATCAGGGTTATTTGCCCAGCACCTCCTGCCCTCCCCACTTCCTGGCTGCCATGTGTGGAGTGGGGCTGTGACTGGGCCTGGCCAGCGGGTTGGGAGGAGACGTGCTGCTTCTGGGCCACGGCATGTTGGCCAGGTGTGCGTGGCACTGAGATGGTGGCGCCACATCCTTGGGGACTGTGAAGGGCAGCGACACCTATCGCCTGGGAAAATGGAAATCTCAGTTCTCCAAAACAAAACATGCCTGTCACCTTGTACCCATCTTGGGAAAGGATCACCACTGAGGCCGGGATTTGGCTTAAGCCACAGAGGTGAAGGCCCAGAGTGAAGGTGACACATGGCTTTCCTGTGACATCCAGAGGCTACTCAGGCCCAGGGGGTCCAGCCAAGGGGCTGGGCAGGATTCGGGGAGCCTGCTCTCGGGCTTATGTATCAGAGGAGGGGGCCACACCCAGCTCCTGACCAGCTCCAGGCCCCAAGTCCCGGCAGGCCAGCCCACCCTACACAGCCAGGAAGATGCAGGGGACAAGAGTCGTGAGAAAGAGCGCAGCAGATCAGGTTTGCAGAGTGGAAGTTTAATGGGACCATCACCGTGATACCCCATCACAGCAGTCCCAGGCTGGAGGCCCCAGGCCCTGGCCGCCTCTCCCAGCATGGTGGGCCTGGAGAGAGCACCAGCACCACCTCCCACTTTCCCTGGGGTATTGCTTTGCCCCTGTGCCTCCCACCCCAGGAAGCTACAAGAGACAGGCTGTCCTGTCCCCACACTCTCCCTGGGTCCTGGGACTCCCTGTTCTGAGGGGCTAAGGTTGCCTGGGGCCAGAGGGCCCTCCCCAGGGACAACCGTCCTCTCCCTGTGTCCCCTGCCCCCCACACTGAGGGAATGTCTGTGTCCTTGTTCCTCTGCCAGGGGCCAACTGAGGCTGCCAACCCCAGGGGCGGGGTGCAGGGCTGTGCGGGGAGGGTGGCTCAGATCCCTGCAAGGAGGCGTGCTGCAGGGACAGCACAGCCTGGGCCCCCGGCAGACATTAAGGCACAGTGTGGCGGTCACCATAGGGCTGCTGGGGCCCTTGCCCCGGGGCGGCACCTGGCAGGTGCTGGCATCTGGGGCTAGGCACAGCTGTCAGTGTTGAGACAGGAGGCATGGTGTGTGCGGGCTGGCCCCAGGGCCTGCAGTGCAAGAGAGCTGGGAGTGGGGAGGCCAGGTCCACAGGTCTCTGCCAGACACAAGGAGGTCCCTCTCCCCATTCTCCCTGCCTGGGAGAGCCCAGGGGAGGGGCTTGTGGGCCTGGGCAGAGCTCATGGCCAGAGCCGAGACGCAGTCATGGCAGGCCTGGCCCACAGAAGGCACAATTGTGGTGTCTGGGAGGTCGAGGGTCAGCCCGCCAACAGGGCTAGGCAGACACATTGACGTCCCTGAGAGAGATGGCACTGCTGGGGGCCTCGTCCCCAAGCAGCAGGGCCTGTGCGTCCGAGTCTGTGTCTGCTTCAGCCTTGCCCAGCTCCGTGCTGGGCTCTGAGGCGGGCTCTGTGCTGGAGCCCAGGCCCTGGGACAGGATCTGCTGGATGGCTCTGCGCAGGTTGGGGTGCAGCCGGCCCTGCGTCTGGTAGAAGACCTCCAGCGCAAAGGACTTGAGGGCACCGGTGCAGAGGTCCTCGTACAGCGGGATGGTGTACATGCGTGACATCTGCAGGAGGGGCACTCGGTCACACTGGTGGGCTCCCCAGGCCCCTCGAGCCAGCCCACCCTGCCAGCCCGGCCAGGCGGCCCTCCTGCCCCTGGCTTCCCAGCTTCATCATTAGGGCTGTGGCCTGGACTCCGGTGGCCAGGAGGCCTACCATTAGCCTCCCACCTCCACCCTGCCCTTCCAGGCCGACCATGGAGGCCCCATCTCCAGGGAACCTGGGCTGGAGGGAGCACATACAGGGAGCAGGGCAGCCAGGGCCCACGGGCCTGAGGGCTCTGGCCTCCCTCTGAGGAGCTGGGACGTCCCCTCTGCCCAGACCAGGATGCTGAAGGCCCAGGGCCCAGCAGGCTGTGGTGGCCTGGACCCTAAACTCCTGCTCCCAGCTGGTCCCTTCCACAGCTTCTCCAAGAACTGGTGGAGTCCAGGCTGCCCTCTGGTACCTGCACCCGGTGCATGCCCCCACTCCCAACAGACCCCTACGTCTTCCCCACCCCATTCTCCAGAATGTGCCTGGCCTGCCCCAAGGGCTCAGACTAGGGAGTCGGGTGGGACTCCCAGTCCGCACGGCTAGGCCGTTCCAGGCTGGCCCCCTGGGCAGGTGACCGCACCTGGCTCTCCAGGAAGCGCCGCACCCTGTGGAGGTCAGGATAGTAGTCGTTGCGGACCACAATCTGCAGCCAGCGGATGCGGATCTCAGCATTCATCGAGTCCAGCAGGGAGGAGTAGCACTTGGACAGGCTCATCACCACCTCTGCAGCGCAGGGGGCAGGTCAGGGCTGGGCCGCTGTTGCACCCCAGCCACTGGGCCGCCCCCATCAGCTGCAGGGACTCACCCTGCGGCAGCGGGGACCCATCCAGGAGCCGGTCCAGGAAGAGTGCTGTCTGGAAGGTCCTCCACTTGGAGATGTCAATGGCGCTGGCCGAGGCAGCTGCCTGGTCCAGAGGTTCTGCAGTCCACAGCTGGAAAAGGGCCTCCACGGGCCGGGTCAGGCTGGATCCCTGAGACAGGTCCGGCTCAGCCAGCGGCGGGCCTGTGGCATTGAGCCAGCGCTCGAATTCCAGCCCTAGAGGGGAGAAGTGACCCTGGGGTCCCTGCCCAGGCTAGGGAGGGGCTGCCTGAGCAATCTGCCCAGGAGACCCCAGACCCTGAGTGTGTTCCAGGCAGGTGGCCTGTTCCAGGGACGTGGGCTGTTCAGGAAGGCGGAGTCAGCTCCAGCCAGCACTGCCACTTGAAGCCACTGAAGGGGCTTCTGTGAAGGGGTACAGGGAAGCAGAGACTTGGGTTGGTGACCAAGGGACTCGCACCCACTCCACGCCTCTCCTGGGTGGAAGACAATGAAGTAGTCTAAACCCAACCTCAGTGCTGGTGGAGGCCACCTGCGCCATGAACCAGCAGGGGCGGGATGGGGGCAACAGGCTCTTAAGATGATATTCCTACTCTTAAAGGGCAGTGCCCATTCCCTACCCACAAAAAGCTCTTGATGCACTTGCTGTACCTTCCAAAACTTGGTGTCACCATGCACAGCCCTCCCAGTGGCACCTCACCACCCTCCAGCAATTCTGGCCTCTCCCTCAATGTCTGAACCCTGCAGTGCCTTCCTGGGCCCCAAGCCCTCAGACCCTCAGGGACACCTTTACAAGTGACGCATAAACAGGGCTGGCTGCTGTTCTCCAGCTCCAGGACACCCCCGTCACCCGCCCTTCCTGCACCAGGCCCTTTGCACACCTGGTTTCCATGGCCCGCTTCCTGGGAGTGCCTGACTCGGCCTGCTTAGCCTTGTGCCACCGGCCCCAGGGAGGCCCCCAACCCCAGCCCTGTTCTCATAGCATACCAGCCTGGGGCCCACATGGTCCAGCAAGGGTTGGCTGAAGGACAGACAGTGAACTGACAGGGCTTTCCTCCAGGTGGAGTGGCCCCTCAGGCAGCAGAGGCCCCGCCTGTCATCACACCCACGGCTCCCTGGCTGCAGGGTTGGGGGTCAGCCTCACCTGCCCGGCAGTCCACGCTCTGCTCCTTCAGCTCCGGGAAGAAGCTCAGGAAGGAGTCCAGCAGGTCCTGGGCCACCACGCTGGTGAACTTGTACTTCTCCACATAGGCCTGTGTGGCAGAGGTTGGGCCTCAGCAGGCCTGGAAGGGCGGGGCACAGGCAGCCCCACCAGAGGCCTGCAGGGCACTGCAGGGCGTGCGCCAAGGTACGTGCTGGGCACAGGGGCAGCTAGTGGGCACTGCGGAGCCAGCACTTGGCACGCAGGCCCTGCCAAGGGACCAAACAGGGTGGCAGAAGGGGAGGTGGCAACCCAGGCACTCCCCACAAAGAAAGGCAGACTAGGTCCCAGCCAGGCTCACAGGCCCCTGCCAGTTCCACCCCAACTGCCGCAAGAGCAGGCAGCCCTGTGAGCCGGGGAGGGGCTGGGGGCAGATGGCAGCAGGGCCGTCCCGGGCAGGGGGCTGCTCACTCGGAGAAAGTCATCAAAGCGCTGTGGGTCTCCGCAGAGCTGGGACAGGTAGTACACGAAGCAGTAGCCCTTCTCGTAGGTGAACAGGTTCATCAGGTGGCTGGGATTCACTCCTGCAAGGTGAACACCCACCTGGGCTGGCGTCCGAAACCACCAGTGTCCCGTGGAATAGGGAGGGGCAGTGGTCAGGCTCCGAGGAGCAGCAAGGGCCAAGCGCCACTGTCCCTCACATGTCCAGATGTGTACTGATGCCCTGGGCGTGCAGCGGCAGGGCCTCGGGGAAGACTGAGGACTCACACACCACTGTGACCGCTGCTCAGAGCCAGGGAAGCGGCGGTGGCTGTGGGAGCCTGGGGAGGCCTTGCCCTGGCCAGGGGCTCCCAGCTTGGCCTTGGCAGGGGTCCAGGCACAGTGCAGGACAGAGAAGCCACAGCCAGAACACACGAAGGGCAGGCAAGGAGGCCTTGAGGGGTGACATCCCCAGTTCTGGGAGCGGGTCCTGAGGAGCAGGTACCTGGCTCCAGCTTGACTTGCAGTTTGCTGACCGGGCTGTCCTCTCCCAGAAGCTTCATCTGCCGGTGCAGGGCATCCAGGCGGAAGGCAGTCTCCAGGCAGGTGAAGGCAGCACCTGGATGGGGTCCGGAGACAGAGGAGAGGTGAGGGGGTGTAGGGGTCGTCGGGGGAAGCAGGAGGTGTGGGCACCTGCAGCATGGCAGGGGGGCCAGGCTAGGCTCTCTGCCCCTGGACCAGTGCCCAGGCCCCCCGTGGCTGCCCTCCCCGGCCCTGGCCGCACCGTAGGTCTCGGTGGGCACCTGCAGCATGGCAGGGGGGCCAGGCTAGGCTCTCTGCCCCTGGACCAGTGCCCAGGCCCCCCGTGGCTGCCCTCCCCGGCCCTGGCCGCACCGTAGGTCTCGGTGGTGATACGGCGCTGGGCATAGGTGGCCAGGCCCTCGCTCAGCCACATCTCTTCCCACGTGGCGTTGGTGACAGCGTTGCCGAACCAACTGTGGGCCACCTCGTGGATGACATCGATGACCAGGAACTCATCGCTCTCCAGGATGGAGGAGATGATGAAGGTGAGGCAGGGGTTCTCCATGGCCACGATGGGGAAGGAGGGTGGCAGGAAGACAATGTCGTACCTGCACCGGGAGGGCGGTGAGGGTGGCAGACCTCGGGGCTCAGACTCCCACCCTGCACACCCGCACCCCACCTTCCACCCAGCGGGGATCAGCCCAGCCCCTGCGGTGAGCTCCGCTTCCTCCCCAGGAGATGGGGACAGGACACCCCAGGGGTCAGACGAGGGGCTCCCCCTCTGACTCCTTCCAGCCAGCCAGGTCCACAGGTCCCCGGGGCCTACCTGCCCCACATGTAGGGCCCATACAGCCGCTCAGCTGCACTCAGCCACTGCTCCACTGCGCCCGACAGCTTGCTGGTGGCCGTGGGCAGGAGGCATGGCTCAGCCCACACGCGGCTCCTGGTGCATGCAGAGAGGATGAGCTGAGGCCGAGCAGCCCCAGCCCCGCTCACCCCACCAGGCTCTCCCACTGCCCTGGGGCTCCAGTAACACCCACACCTCACCCAGCCTGGCTGACCACCCCAGCCTACAGCCCGCCCTGCCTCACTGGATGGGCAGCCACCCTGGCCCTTCCCACAGCAGGGCAGAGCTGCATTCCAGGGGCCACTTAGCTCATTTTATCTCTGGGCTGAAGGGACCAACGAAGGTATGAGGGTGCCAGGCTGTGCGGGGGCCTTGGCAGGAAGGACCAGTTTGCAGGGCAGGCACTGGGTGGGCCAGGCCGCCAGGGCCCTGGTGGTGGCACCAAGGCAGGGGCAGGGCTGGCCCAGAGCACCCAGAGGCCAGTGGGGGTCCTCAGCAGGGCAGCCGTGGACACAGGCCACAGACCCCCGGTGGGGCTCTCCCCGAGGCCTGGGAAGCCCCAGAAGGCCCCAGCAGGAGGCCCTACCTGGGCCCGATGTCTGCCGGCTTGAGGTCTCCGGCCACCAGGGCCACGAGGTAGGCGGGCACGGGGTGCTCCATGTGGAAGTGGAAGACGCCTTCTTCCTCCATGTATGCACTCCGGGTGGCACTCATCAGCACCTGCACCCCCGATGGCGCCTGTAAGGAGGCCGGACTGAGACCGGGTGGCCCCACCGTCAGCACACCCACAGCCCAGGCCGGGGAGCCTGTCAGGCAGCCCCATATTCGTAGCAGGAAACCCTACATCCCCATCAGGGAACGTTTCTGTCAGAGAACTTCTCTCCAAAGAACTGCCACCCTCCACTCGGAACCCCTAGCTCCCAGCCTGCAAACCTCGTCCCAGCACAGAGGGTGCTGCCAAGTTCGGGCCCGGTGACCCACAGACCCCACTGGGGATCAGCAGCTCTGTCTGGAGACCCCTTGTCTGGGGACCCTGCAGTGCCACTGGGGACTCACCCCAGGTCCAGGACCCCGACCCCTCAGGCCCGTTGGAGGCAGCCCAGCTTCCCCTGTTCCCTGCAAAGCGGCTCCTCCCATAGAGTAGGGAGGGTGGGCTCCTGCTAGCACTGTGGCCTGCTGGCAGCTGGGGCCACAGCCCAGGCAGGTAGGAGCAAGGGGGAGGTGGCGTGGCCAGGCCACTGGGCTGTCCTGGGAGCAAGGTGACGGCAGCTGACGGCCCCTGACCTTGACGACGGCAGAGTAGGTGCACTTCACGGCAGGTGTGTCGAAGCACGGGAAGAAGGAGCGGTTGCACACGGAGTGGCCCTGGGTGAAGACGAAGGGCTTGGCGCAGCCATAGGTCAGCTCTGGGTCCAGCCACCAGATCTGTGGGCAGGATGGCCCATCAGCAGACGGCCACCCAGCTGGGGTGCTGGACCCTAGCCACTGGGCAGCAGCCTGAAAGAAGGCAGGAGGCTCTGGGAGGGGACAATGGCCAGATTATCTTGCTGGGTTCGAGGGCCAATAGCCACCCCTTAGCCTTCACTTGCCTGCCTGGGCAGGGAGACATCCAGGGCAGGTGACCCAGGGTGTGGCCTGCACTGTGTCATCAGGGCCAGCCAGACCCCAACCCAGGCAGGAGGCCCTGTGTCAGGTAGCCGACGGGGGCATCTCCCAGCTAACGCCAAGGGGAAAAAAGGGAATAGCCCATCATTGCATTATCTTAGCTTTCATAGGGAAACTGAGGCACAGTAGGGACACACTCAGTCCAAATTCCCAGCAGTTGATTTGGTCATGGTCAGGAAAAGGAGGCTGGGATGTGGAACCTGGGAAGCCAGAGCCTCCTGATGGCTATGCACTGGCAGGCAGCACGCCCGGGCCCAGAGCCACCCTGAGCCCAGGCAGCCTCGCCTGAAGGGACCCCGCAAGAGACAGGCTCCAAGCCAGGGGACAGCAAGCAGGGAGTGGAGGCCAGGCCAGAGGCCCCTGCTGGCAGGGGACAGGAGTGGCCAAGGGAAGGTTGGCTGGGGCCGCTGCCTGGAGGCCGGGGGCTGCGGTGAGTGCTGTGGAATGGGTGTGCTCACAGCAGCTGCTACCCACCTAAGGTCACCCCCCCGGCAAACCTCTCATCTGCACCAAAGCTGTTGAGGCTTTCCTCACCCCTAGATGCCGAGGCCAGGCCCCAGCCCCACTGAGAAGCCTGCACCCCCGGGGCCCTCCTGCCACTATCCTGCTGCACCCGTCTCATCTTCCTTCCAGGAATTCTGACCTCTCCAGTGAGGGCAGCTCAGAGTCTGGGAGGGGGACCCTCTTCCAACCACAGCCACATCACCTTCGTCCCAAGTCAGCCCTGCACGTCGTACCCACCCTCCCCTCTGCCGGAATGAGATAGTCAAGGCAAACTGAATTGCTCTTCGTGCAGAGGCCCTCCCATGACCATGAGTAGAAGGCGCCCCCAACATGCTTCTAAGACTGGACAAGTGGAATCCACAGCTGAGGGCCGCCACTGAGGGCCTGGAGGATCCCAGACCAGGAGGGCTCCCTCCCCCACAGGCCCGGCCAGACCCCTGCCAGCACTCTCAGATCTCTTCCAAACTTCCTGTTGGTGCCCTGGCCCTGCTGGGCAGCAAGGTGGCACAGGCGTCTCCCATTCCTGCTGAGCCCTGGGCTGCCAGGGTGTTCAGGGCCCACCTGGGGAGCCATTCACAAACGCAGCCTCCCTCTTGGGGAGGGGCTGGGACCTGGGAATCTGTATGAAGGAACCTCCCTGCAGGAGTCTCCCCAACCCTTCAGCCTGCACGGCCCCCTCACAATTACTCCTCTCCTGTGGCCTTGCCTCACCCTCCTGAGGCCCTTCTCAGGCTCTGCCCACTCACACCTCTCCCTACTGCCCCATGTCCACCCCACAGCCTCAGTAGCCTGGGTGTCTTCCCAGATACCAGCAGGGCCCACAGCTCCCCACTTGCCCTGAAGTGAGGGGCTGGGGCAGACCCCTAGACAGGACAGGCCCTGCCCCACAGATGGGGCACCAATCCCCGTCAGGGCACCCGGGCACAGGTGCTGATGGGCTGGTGGAAAAGGAACAAGGCTGAAGGGCTCCAGACGCTGCAGGGCAGGAAGAACGCTGTTCTTGCTGGGGTGGGGTGGGGGTGCGGGAATGGGCCCAAGCATCTGCAGCACCTCCAAAAAGCCTCTGGGGGCCTGGGGCCCACTGGCAGGGCCTCCCAGGGAGCTCCCGCTGCATCCTCCCTGGCACAGGGACAGGCTTAGGGATTTGGGCCTGAGTCCCTGGAACATGCAGGAAGAGAAGGGGACTCCACGTGTGGCCCCAGCCCCATGGCGCTCACATACAAAGGTGCATGCCTGAGGTTAGAGTCGAATACTCTGCCTTCTGCAAGTGGGGTGGCTCATAGGCCAGGTGACGCTAGGCCCCCTGTCCACAGCCTGCCAACCCTGACACCACTCAGACTTGGGGGACTATGCCACTCTCCCTGCCCAGAGTACCCAAGGGCCACCCAGTAGGCCACAGGAAGCCAAGAGACAATGGCCACCCTTGCTCACTGGGCCCCGTTCACAGCAGCCTGCTGAGGGCCCTGGTCCGGCCACTCTGCAGGCCAGTGTTGGGCGGACCAGACACGTGGGCTCCAAACACGGATCAAGGCCAAGGAGAAGCCCATCCCTCAGTTCTCACCTGTCATACTGGGAGGCATACTTGCCACCTGTCAGAGCCCTGGAATACCACAGCAGGGGCGGGGCCGGCTGGCCAGCGGCCTGCACACCCACAGGGGTTCTGGGAAAAAGGTGAGGTGGCAGGTCCTGCTTAGGGTTCCTGGGAAATGTACAGGAAGCCCATAGGGGTGCACTGGTCTGGGTTCTTCCTGCCCAGATGTCACCTTGGCTCTTTGTGGCCTGAAGCCTCTCGACCACCTCTCCACCACCCTGTCCATTTATGTGCCGCGACCAGTGACAGCTGGACTTCCCAGCGCCTCCACAGCTGTGTGTGTGTTGCATATGTCGGGTGTCACATGTGTGCCGTCCATACCACCTAGGGATGCAGTATGAACCCCCATGCTGTAGGCAGGAAAGGCCCTGCTCCATCCTGTACACACCCCCACTGGTGGAGGTGGAGGGGGTGCTGCAGCCACAGCGCCAGCCTCAGCCACCTGGCCTTTCTTGCGGAGTCTCTGGAGTGGTGGGTACCCAGTGTGCAAGCCCTGCAGAGCCTATGTGTGTCTATGTTGGGGTCGCGGGGCCCACTGGTCTCAACACTCCACCAGTGCTGGCCAAGGAAGCCCCAAACCGAGCATCACAATCTCCATGGCCCTTTCCTCTGCCTCTGGCTTGGACTCATCTGCACGCCCTGGTCACATGGAGGCCCTTCCGCAGCTGACACTCCAGCCCAACCCTCGGTGCCAGGATCCTGCAGATGTACACCTCGGTGGGTGACAGAAGCTGCTCATGTCCCCAGGCAGGGACCAAACACCTGAACGGGAGGCTTCCCTGAGTGACATGCTGTCCCGTGTCCCCGCAGAACTGCGGCTTCTATCCAAGGGTCCTAAGGGCTCACAGGCAACAGCTGGGAATCACCGGGGTGGGGGGAGGGGGGCACCTGGAGGGCGCAGATTCGCGTCCCTCAGCCTGGCCGTGCGGCGAGAGGCCGCTAGCAGCGCCCTGCGGACCGGCCCGCAGCCCCGGCGCCCGCCCCGGACTCACGGCGGGGGCGTCGGTCGAGGTGTACCGCAGGATGACCTGGAAGGGCTGGTGCGCCTGCAGCTCGGGCGGCAGCGTGACGGTGAGCGAGGAGCCGTAGTCGGTGAACGGGTCCACCCTGAAGGCCAGCGGACAGCAGGCGGGCTCGGAGCCGGGCGCCTCGGGGAAGGCGGGCAGCGGGGGCGGCGGCGCGGGCCCCGGCCCGGGGGCGGAGAAGGCGAAGGCGCAGGGCGTCTCGGCGGCGGCGGCGGGGGCGCGACGGAAGGCGGCTGAGTGCAGGCGCAGAGCCGGGTGCGCGTCGAGCACGAGCGCGCGGGGCGCGGGCCGCAGCGCGCACAGCTCGAGCACCAGGCAGCCGGCCAACTCGCGCGCCTCGGGCCGCAGCTCCAGGCCCAGCTGCAGGTGGCGGAGGCGGAAGAGCTGCGCGCTGGAGGCCGAGGCCACGTCCAGGGCGGGCGGCGGCTCGGGCGGCGGGCGGACGGGCGCGGCCTCGGCGCCGGGCGCCTGGCGGCAGCAGCACTGCGCGGCCATGGCCGCCGGCACTAGGTGAAATCCATGGGCGGCGGCCGCGCCGGGCCGCGGGCGAGGGGCGCCGGGCGGCGGCGGCGGGGCGCGGGCACAACAGGAAGTCGCGCCGGGAGCCGCCCGGCCCGGCCCCGCGCCGTGCGCCGCCCCGCTCGGGCTCCGCTCGGCCGCCGCCGGGGGCGCTGTGCGCGGGGCCGGGGCGCGGGGCCGGGGCGCCGGGCGGGGAGGGCCAGGAGCCAGGGGCGCGGGGAGCCGGGGAATCGAGCGCGGCGCGGGGCCTGGGCGCGCGGAGCCGGTGAGCAGCACCCCCAGCCCCTCGCTTCCTCCCCGGGCGGCGCCCGGGAGATCCCAGGAGGCGGGATCGCTGCTCCCTCCCAGACACTGCTGGCCAGGCCCCTGGGGCAGCCGCTGAAGGGACCCGGGAACCTTGGGGCCACAGGGGCAGGCTGCTTCCAGGTGTGGTTCGTGTTCCCGAGGAGCGCAGCGTCGCGAACTCAATGTCATCCTTTCATCCGGGGCTACGGGCAGGGCAGGATTCTCCTGGCACCCCTGCCACTCCCCCAAGTCTACAGGTGTGGTCTGTGCTGTGGGCCCTGCGGTGCGAGAAGCTCCGGAGCCTTCACGCAGCGCTGTCAACTACAGCAGCCACCAACCACGTGTGGCCATTTAGATGCGAATTAAATACAGTTAGAAGTTCAGTTCCTTCGTGGCAGGTGGAGTGAGTGAGTGTGTGTGTCTTCCTGGGAGGAGTGGCTAATGGACAAAGCAGGCAGGAATCATTTCCACAATCGCAGAAGTTCCTCTGGGCAGTGCTGGGGACCTCTCATTTGGGAGCCCTGTGCTGGGGTACGAAGGAGGGTCTGGCCTGCCTGTTCCCACCCCATCTGCCAGGTCCACCCTTCCCAACGCCATTCTCTGTGGACCTGGCGAAGGCTGCCCAAGGCTGAGCCTGTCCAGGAGCCTGAGCCCCGAGGGAAGGGGTGCTCGCCTGGCAGAAGCTGCTAGTGAGCTCACAGCGGTTGAATTTTGAGGCTGTGGAATAACAGGGGCCACCATGATGTCGCTGTTGTCATCAAGTAAGAATTCAAATTCCTAGGGACAAGGGGCTTCTGGGGCTGGGGAACTATCCAGGAACCCAGGACACCTCTCTCTTCTGCTCCATTGAGGTGTGGCCGTGCAGGGCTGGACTCGGGTACCGCACTCGACTCAGCGTCAGCCCTGAGTAGTGTTTCCTGTGTCTGGACTCAGTCTCCTCGTTGTGTAACCCTCTGTGTCTACCCTCCTTCCGTGCGGCGGGAAGGAAGGCTGAGAGGGAGAGTGTGCGTTCACGTTTGCGGGACAGAGCACTGAGGCATCATTTCAGTTTTCCCGTAGGACCTCAGGTCCCCACGTGCCCTCTTTAGGGACACGGCCACGATCTTGGGGCACCCATCCCAAACTCACCAGGAACCCCTAGGCTTACACAGTCACCCAGAGGTGTGGATCAGCCTTGCATCCAAGGCTGACAGGGAAGACAGCTGAGATGGGACCCTCCTCACTGCCCCCAGCGCCCTGCCTGGTGGGGCCCTGCAGTGCCAAGGGCAGACTGTTTTCGATGGCACCCCCAGTTCTACGGGGCTCTCCAGAGCCCACCGGGCCATGTTCCTGGCTGGAAGAACCTCAGTTCTGCACACGCGGTGCCACACTAGCTGGGCCTGGCCGTCCGGGGGGCAAGTCACCACAGGGAGCTTGGGGTCTTGCCACCCAGAGCCCCGCATTGGACTCAGGGAGCAGAGGTTGGGGTCTCGCCCTGGGCACCTCTCCGCGGCCAGTTCTGCACACAGGAGTCCAGAGTTGCTGTGGCACCTCCTCCCCGGGGGTCCAGGGGAGCGCCTCCCACCGCGCACGTATGTGAGGAGCTGCCCTACTGCACCCCATGGTGCGGGAGGCGCGGCTGAGCCGAGAGGGCGGGGTCTGCAACTGAGCCGCAGGAGCCTCTCGCGCCGGCCCCGCCCCGCCCCGCCCCGCCCGAGGAGGCCCCGCCCCCGCCTGCCTGACACCCCCTGGCGGCGGGAGGCTACGCCGCATCCAGGCCTGGGCAGACACCTCTGACTTCTCTAACCCTGGCAGAGGAGCCTGGACGTCGCGACTGTCAGCCCTGGCTTTCTCCCACAGTTTTCATACTCCAGCTTCTTGGTGATCAGCGCAGTGAAGTGGCTGCGCGGCATCTGCACCCTAGCCTTCCCCTGATGCACCCGAGGGAGGGGTTCCTGGCTTCACCCACTAGGAGGTGGGTGTGGGCATGGAGGGTTCTAGCAGGCTGGGGAGGGCAGCAAAGCTTCCAGGAAGAAGCAGTGTTCAGACAGGGCCGCGCCCAACCCCGACAGAGGACCAGGGAGCTACCAGTTCTCAGATGGAGCTGATGGGCTAAAAAGGTCTGATGTGACCCACAGGTTTCCTTCAACCTGGCCGGGGCCCTGCTGCCCTTGTCCCCTTGTCACCAGGGCCAGGTCAGCAGGTAAAGGGTGTGCCCTGCCCTGAGGCAAGGGCAGCCGAGGTTTTCATCAGGGTGTTGTGAGCAGGGCTGAGCCGCGGGGGAAACCGCAGGCCCAGGTCCTCCCTCCTCTCCAAGCCACTGTTCCTCACCCGCTAGTGGAGACCGGCGGCTGCTTCCTTCCGGGTTGATGAAAAGGTTGCATGAGTCATGAGGAGCTTATCTAGAGAGGCCAGCGGCAGGCAAGCCCTCCACAGAGATGGGGACTGCCCTGGGCACCAGCTTGTGATGGGGGCCGCGGTCCACAGCGATGGGTGGTGCCGACTGGTGACACAGGGCATAGAGGGGCAGCGACCAACAAGGTGTGGCCTATGCTTGAGGCCCAGGTACACAAGGCGTGGGGAGAGAGAAGGCCCTTCTCACTACCACCCCCACGCTTGGCTGACAAAACCCGTGCTTCCCATTCCCCCAGCTTTGGGCTCTGCCGCATCAGAGATGTTCGGTCCCCAGGTGGGATGCTTTTGCTTAGGAACACAACCGGGTCTCACTGGGAGGGTGGCTCAGACACGGCCCAGCCACGGAAGCATGAGACAACACAGGGCTGGCTCTGGCAGGTGGGCATGAGGCTTTGTGAGGCTTGGGGGCCAGGAAGAGTGGTGCCTCCTACTTCTCTCTGGTGGTGCAGTACAGGTAACGGAGGCCACAGCACCTGTGTGGGCAGCCATGCAGGGCCTGGGGCCTTAAAAATGAAGGATCGAGTCACGCCACCAGGTGAAGGCCATAAGCAGCTTAGGCACTGGCTGAGGGTAGAACATGGAACGAGTATTGGAAAAGGCAGATAAGCACCAACCACAGTATTTTACTCATTGCCGCATACAGGATGTAAATACGCGTAGTTGTATATATTAACCAATGACTACGTTATCTGTGATTCACATGTATTACACACATTTTCCTTTTCTTCCCCCACTCTTATTTAAGGAGTGTTGATTCTAGGATAGTCTTTAGGCCACAGGATGTCCAGGAGAGGCGGTGTCTGAACTAAAGAAGGAATCAACATGCTTGGATGCCTCCAGTGGTGGCTTATGGGGTTCCACCCTCACACGGCGGGAGAGGCAGCACCTCGTTGGCTTGACAGTAGCTATGTGACCTTAGGTTGGGGTGCAATGTTGGTGAAACAGAGGTCAAAGTAGGAGAGGGGTGCAGATGCTGGAGGCCTCCCGGGTTCCCTCACCAGGCCGTCTGTCAGCACAGCCTCCTTCTCCCCTGCCTGTCACAGGAGGGGCTTCCCATGTTCGGTGCCCAGATGAGACCAGTGAGAGGTCCGGGAGGTGGGAGGAAGGAGATGCAGTGGCTTCAGCAGCTGGTGGGCAGGAGGCTCTGCTGGCAGCTCCAGGTGCCCTCCACAGCCAGGACATCAGGCAGTGGGGATCTGGGTGGCAGGTCCCTGTGACTCCCCTATGTCTCCTCTCCTGTCCTTGGCTCCCCAGCCTTCTTCTCCCTGCATTCAGTTTCTTTCTGCCCAGTTCCTTAAGTGGTTTAGATTTTCCTGACCAAGGCTTGTTTAATAAGCTGAGCTGACCAGAGGGAGAGGATGGAGCAGATGGTGGTGCAGCGGTCCGTGTGGTCTGATACGCAGACCGTTGCCCCACCATCAGGAGGGGACAGAGACCCTCTTGAGCTGCGTTCCAGGAAGATGGGGCTTAACTGGGAAAAATGAAAACTCAGTGTGGAGGCGAGTGCACTGGGCGGCCGTGGTGCCGTGGGACCATGGACCTCAGAGGGCACTGGTGGCAGGACCGCAGAGCGGGCCCTTCAGCCTGCCACTGAGGTGGAGGATTCTCTTGTGAAGAAAGCAGTAGGAAGGATGGAAAACCATACTTCCTAGAGAGGCATCTGGAGCGGTTTCAGTTTTGATTGCTGTTATTACTACTGATAACTGAGCAAAAGTGGTGATGATGCTTGAGAGAAATTTCTGCAACCCACAGTCAGCAATTATATGTACAGCCAAGTACAGCGTGTGCTCATTTCTCCCTAGATTTTTGAATCTGCAGTTTACCAAAGCTGCCAATGCTTTCTTATTATTATTTTATTGCAGCAAATTCCAGATGTGTCTCCAACGGGAAAATATACAACCCTCTTGCCTTTGATGATTATTCTTATGATTTCAGGCATTAAAGAGGTTATACATCATAAATGACATGGCAGACAAAATAGTTAAGGAACACAAAACTGTTATGACAAGATTCATGGGACACGATTAAGTGGAAAGAGGTGAATGTGGGTGACACTGTGAAGGCCTCGAATGGGGAGCTCCTTCCTGCAGACACAGTCCCGATGTGTTCATATAGCAACATCTAATCCGGATAGAGAGACAAATGTAAGACACGGCAGGCTTTGCCAGAAACAGCTGAAATGCAAACAGAAAACCAGCTGTTAGGCCTATCTGGAAAAATAGACCGTGAAGCACCTGATCGTCATTTCAATGGCTGAGCTTCCGCCTAGGTGGTAAAAGCCCTGTTCCAATTGGGCCTGACCGGGTCTTGTTAAGAGGTACACAGCTTAGAAATGCTCAGTGGATTGGCCAGGCAAGGTGGCTCACGCCTGTAATCCCAGCGCTTTGGGAGGCCGAGGCGGGAGGATCATGAGGTCAGGAGATTGAGACCATCCTGGCTAACACAGTGAAACCCCGTCTCTACCAAAAATACAAAGAAATTAGCTAGGCGTGGTGGCGGGCGCCTGTAATTCCAGCCACTCAGGAGGCTGAAGGACGAGAATGGCATGAAGCCGGGAGGCGGAGCTTGCAGTGAGCCAAGATGGCGCCCACTCCAGCCTGGGCACCAGAGTGAGACTCTGTCTCAAGAAAAAAAAAAAAAGAAATGCTCAGTGGATCACTGGCATAGTTGTTTACACTGGCTTTGAAACCAAATTCCTGCAGAATTCTGTCAAATCACCTCAAGAGATCAGAGATTAAGAAAGTGACAATGGGCAGGTCTCCCTTTGGTTCCTGCTGCTCTGGTCATGTCTGTAGTGAGCTGCGTGGGAGCCGTGCTATGGAATAAAAAGTACGGTGACATTTGGTACCTGCAAGAGGATTCCAGCTCACAGCATTGTGTTTGACATACTGGTGTTCATCATCTTATAACAGTACCTCATCCCCATTAGTCTGCTGGTCACTATGGAAATTGTGAAATATATTCAGGCCCAGTTTATAAACTGGGATCAAGATGTGCATTATAAAGTAAATAGTGTCCACACCATGGCCAGCACATTCAATCTCAGTGAAGAACTTGGGCAGGTAAAATTTCTATTTTCTGATAAAATGGGAACCCTCACTTGCAATATTAAGACATTTAAGAAGTACCACTGCAGGTGTCATTTATGGTGCAACACCTTCCATCCGAGCCCTGATATTTTAATTACCCCAGTTTATTGGAGAACATTGAGAATGGCCATCCCACAGAAAACTATATAGACCAATTTCTTACCCTGTTATCTGTGTGCCACACTGTTATCCCTGGAAATATTATAATCTACCAGGCTTCCTCCCCGGATGAAGCAGCTTTAGTGAAAGGAGCAAAAAAACTTGGCTTTGTTTCCCTACAGGAACACCATACTCTGTCACCGTAGAAGCCGTGGGTGAAAAAATCGCTTTTGAAATTCTTAATGTCCTGGAGTTCTCTAGTAATAGAAAAAGGAGGCTGGGCACAGTGGCTCACGCCTGTAATCCCAGCACTTTGGGAGGCTGAGGTGGTGGATCACGAGGTCAGGAGTTCGAGACCATCCTGGCTAACATGGTGAAACCCCCCATCTCTACTAAAAATACAAAAAATTAGCCGGGTGGGGTGTCACACACCTGTAGTCCCAGCTACTCAGGAGGCTGAGGCAGGAGAATCACTTGAACCAGGGAGGCGGAGGTTGCAGTGAGTCGGGATTGCGCCACTGCACTCCAGCTTGGGCAACAGAGACTCTGTCTCAAACAAACAAAAAAAAAAAGAGAGAAAGAAAAAGGATGTCCGTAATTGTCCGAACTCCTATGGGACAGCTCCAGCTGTATTGCAGAGGGGCTGATGAAGAGAATAATTCCCCAATCACCCAAGTTGCCCTTCAACAATGTCTTCATCAACAGCTTCCTTGATCTAAATGTCCCACGTGGGTATGCATTTTCTCAAACAGAAGCATCCGTGGTCACGCAGGAAGAACTAGTCCGTTCTTATGACACTACTAAAAATAAACACAAGAAGAGTTGCTTTTCCTGATTTCACCTATGACTCAGATTCTGATTACTGTAGTCTGTACTCATGTCCTTCCCTGAGACTGGTAGAATGCGCCGGCACCCCCAAACACTCAAGATTCTGGAGTGTAAATAATGGAGGATCCCTATTTGCTTTTTCTTAATTTGTCTTCGATGTTTTACCAAATGTATTTCTTTTTCTGTCTGTAAGATAATTTGTGCATCAGCTCAGCCGGAAATATTAAAAGCACTATGTTTCACACACACACACACACACACACACACACACACACACAAAGGAAAACTCGGTATGACAGTGAGGAAGAAGGGTGAAGACCAGCCTTCTGTATCAGTGCAGGGACATCCTTCCTCCAGGCAGCAGGCCTTCAAGCTTCAAGCCTCAGGGCCCAACCCTAAGGCTGGGGGCTCTCCCTGCAGGCAGGACTGGGCCTGGAGGGCCTCCTCATACTTCTGGAGCTGAGACCAGAAGCCCGGGTTCGGTTCTGCTACCGGGCGAGCGCTCTTCACCATCTGCAAACAAGAAGTGTACTGAATAACCCCAAGTCGCGCTAATGGCCAGCAAGGGCCAAGGCGGGCCCAGCTCTAAGAGTGGGCCCCGCCCAACCCGGAAGTGCCTCTCTGCTTCCCTAAGCCCGCCCTCATGAGAGAGACCCGCCCCTCCCGGAAGTGCCTGTCCCAATCCCGAAGCCGGCCCCGCCCGGAAAACTCGTCCCCGGAAGACACGCCCCTCTCGAAACACCGGCCCCCCCCCCCAAAGGCCCGCCCACCTGGAAGGCCTTCGCCAGGCTGAGGCCGCGGTGCCGCATGAGGTACGCGGTGCAGACGGCGGCCGAGCGGCTGCGGCCGTTCTTGCAGTAGACTAGGCAGGCGCCGCCGGCGCGCACCGCGGCCTCCATGGCGGCGCATGTGGGCTCCAGGTGCGCCAGCAGGTCCTCAGCCGGGTCGTCAAACACGGGCACGCGCAGCTCTGCCACGCCGGGCGCGCGCGGGCCGGGCTGCTGGCGGGAGACGTTGACGCACAGCGTGACTCCCGCGCGCGCCAGCTGCTCCTCCGCGCCCGCGGCTCGCGCGCTCCCGAGGAAGAGTGAGGGCGCGACGCGCACGAACGGTGGAGGTACGGGCGAGGCGGCCCCGCGGCGCCCAGCTTCTCCCGGTCCCATGGCGCCCGCCGAAGAGTCTGCTTTTGGGCCCTGCGGATCTATTTTGGGGGCTCAGGCGCCCGCCCAGGAGTCTATTTGAGGGAGCCGGGCGGGCCGCCGGGCGCCCCCGGGTCCTAGAGGCCTCCGAGGTGGACCAGGCTGGGGCTTGGGTCTCCCGCGGGCGCTGGGCCGGGGCAGGGGGCTTGGGTCTCGTTGGGGCCGGGGCATGGCGGGAGGTTTGGGCCTCACCAGGGCGCTGGGGCCTTGGACCGCTCTGCGTCCCATGTTCTCTGTCCCCGGGCGCCGTCCTCCCTGCCCCCGCGGCCTGTGGCACTGGGCTTGCGTCTGTGTCTCTTGCGCGCAGCGCCCTGCTCGCTCTACTGCGGCGTCTGGCGCGGAGGCGTGGCTTGGCCGGGCCTGCCCACTTCGCGTCCGCGTCCGGCTAGGGCCCCGTGGCTACCCGGTGCACGTGGACGGCGGGCTGCGTGGTTCCCGTGTCTTCACCCTTTCCCTAGTGACTGCGTTGTCGGCTTTACGTTTATTCCTTTTTGTGGCCCGCTTTGTAATTGGTGCATTTTTTTCTATGTATTATAACACATGGCTCATAAAATAAAACTAATTTCTATTTTCATCACATCTTCATAGACCACACTATTCCTTTTGCTATTTCTAAGTAATTTATTGGGGTCAGCATTGTAACTTTAAAAAATTTAATATCACTTAATGTCCATGAAATTGCCATTTAAGACCCCTTCAATTTTTCTGACATCTGGTAATTTTCAGGTAATGGATACACTGAAAAGCAACTGTCTCAACAGCCCTGCAGACATTTAGCAATTGAAGGTTCAGTTGCATACAGTCTCTCTCTGGGTTATCGTCATTGCTTTGTCCATCAGCCGTCTAGCATTGGTAACTGTCAGATCTTTATTGCAGCCTGGGGTTCACTCTTGAGCTAAAGACTCAAATATGTCTGCAGCCAGGTCTTCCCTGGTTGCAGCTCCACACATCACCTCCGTGGAGGTCTTATCAGCATCTCTTTCCCACTTCCTCCACCCTAAGGAAGGACTCCAACTTTCCTAGGATGGAGGAGTGAAATTCCCTTTTTTTCCCTGGCGTTCATGGGAGCCATTGATTAGGTTGGGACACTGTCTCCCTCCACTTTCTAGGAGTTGGCTCTGTCTCTGGCCAAAAGTGAAGGCCACACTCCCGTGACTGCTCTGGGAATGAGCTTGGTGTCTAATAACCCATGAAGGAGAGAGCACTTTGGAAGCCTCCTCTGTTCTCTCATGGCCATAAGGGGAAGCCAGCCTTGGGTGAAAGCAGAGGAGATGGGAGAGCCAAGGTCCTTGATGCCACTGTTGGGCCACTGAAATGAATCAAACAAAACCTGAAGTCCCTCCTCCTCCTGGACTGTTTCATGAATCATCATCACCCTTTATGGTTGGAGGATGGTTGAGGTGGGTTTTCTGCTCCAAAGCCTGCTACTTGAACCATCATGCTCCCACCCCATTGAGGTAATGGATTGGGAACCAATTCATCCTAAGTGTCTCTGCATCTCATTGCCACACTTAGTCTGGGCCAGCCTCTGTCTCCTGGACTTGGTGCTAGTCCCCCACAGTGTAACCAGAATGTGCTTGCTAAGAACAGAGGGTTTCTACATGTTGGTTCTGACTCCTTAGCAAGTTGTAATTCACAACTAATGTGGGTTGTGAAATCAATTCTGTGGGTCATGATCAGCATTTTAGTTTTTAGAGAAATAATAGACTACATGAAAATATTAGAGTGCATGCATGTAGTATGCCGAACTTTTAATGAAACATTTTTCTGAGTGGTTTGTACTGGGTCGTGGTGTAAAATGAGATTTTAGAGAGAAGTGAACTCAACAGACAGGCACTGGCGTGTGGAGGCAGAGCCCCTAGAACCCCAGACTCCTGGCCCAGCCTTAGTCCTTAGTCCCCGGAAAGCTAGCCAGTGGGGAGGGCCAGGGCATCAGCTCTTCACACCCCCTGCCCTGTTCTCAGAGGCAGTCTGGGTTGAGAAACGCAAGCCCTGCACCTCCAAGAGCCTCTCCCCTCTTTGCAGGAAGGCCCAGCTGTTTCCCACCATGGTGCCTCTGTACATCCCAGTCCAGTTCCTGAAATGCGCTCTGTAGCCTGGAGAGCTCCTGCGCATCCTGTGAAGCCCCATCAAGAATCCTCTCTCCTGCAGTCCTTCCCCGAGGCCCTCGGTCCAAGACAGCCAATCCCTCTTCTCTGCGGTGACTCTTGCGGCCTCCCTCATCTCGTTCCCTCCGCAGGCCTCGAGTTACCCTTGCGCCTTCCACATTTACTGAATGAACAAAGGCCGGGGCTGGAATCAGGCAGGGCTTGAGCAAGCCGTGGCTCCACGTGCTAGGTGATCAGGGCAAGTTAATTAACACTTGGGCCTCAGTTTCCTCAGGTGTCTCACGGCGCTCCCTGTGCCCCCATCACGGGAGTGTTGGGGGAATTTAGCGCTTTCTCTCCCAGGGGTACTCGGCCCAAGGGCTGACCGGGTAAGCGGGAGGCTGGCACCGAGGCCCGCGGGGTGTCGGCCCCAAGCCCCTGAAGTCACAGAGGGCGGGCACGCCCGGAGGCGGGGCCGGGTGCGTCCTGGCGGGGGGATTGGCGGAGCCGGAGAGTGGCAGCGGGCATGGGGCGGGGCTGTCTCCAGGGAAACGCGACGCTCTCCGTAGGCGCAGGGCTGGCGAGCAGTCGGGACGGGAGCGCGGGCGTCCGCGGTGGCTGCAGTCCCGTCGGTCTCCCTGCTGTCCGGCGCGAGCTCTTCGAGTCTTGGTGCGGTCTCGCGACAGGGGCTCTGGGAGCCGGGGCTAGGGGGATCCCGGAGCTCCGTGGGGCGGCGGGTGCGGGGGGTGGGGGGGCCAGGCTCGCGGTCCCCACCCCAGGGAGGGGCCGAGGGGCTGGGGGCGTGGGGTTAGGTGGGCGCGGCGTCTCCCGAGCCCACCCTCGAGCGCTGGCTTCAGAGGCCCGTGGCTGAGACCCGCTGTTAGCGGCGCCTCCTGGGCGATAGTGGGTGCGGGCCTGGCCTGGCCACGTGGCCGCGACCGCCCTTGCTGTGATTCCCGCCCACGAAGGGACAGGGACACCTGGGGACGCGGGTGAAGTTTACCCATGGTTCCGACAGGTCTCCCTGAGGACTCCCAGGGATGGTGGTCCGGGACCTGTGGGTGGCGGCCCAGGCTCCGGCGCGGTTCAGGGAGGGCCTTGGGTTCTCTGAGGCTCAGGGGCCGCGGGCGGGGCCTCGGGCGCCCTCTGAGTTCCCGGCGGGAGCCCTGGGGGCAAATGTGCGGTCCTGACGTCGCTTGCAGGTTGGAAGACCACAGACATGGAAGGGGCCCATGCCTCCCTTAGCTTAGAGGACGAAGTCTCTGGGGCTGGCAGCCCCCAACGCCCGCTAGAGGGGAAGGGCGGCGAGACCCCTGCTGCCGAGGAGCCGGGGTCCCTGAAGAACTATGCTGTCTTCGCCACAAGGTGCGGGGGACCCTCCAGCAGGGAGGTCCGACCCTGACCCGGGGCCCAGGGTTAGCCGGGATTCTCCTTAAGGCAAGCAGTAAAAATCGCTGAACTGTGTTACTCCCTGAGAAACTAGTTTCTGGAGAAATCTGAAAGCCTCAACACTGTATCAGCAACCACTGAGGAAAACGACAATAGATGGTAATTGGAACCTTCTCAAGTCCCTTCCTGCCTGCACACTCTGCCACCCGTGTCGCCGCCTAGTGGAGGGAGGGAACGTTTCCCTCACCAGATGGGGCTCCCAAGCTGTCTCCATCTTCACAGCTCTGTTGTTCACAGCAAGGGCTGCTTTGAGCCAGGGGCTGCCCTGGAGTCTCACTGCAGCATCTCACAAGGTCCCCCTGTCACCCCATCGTGCTTGTCCCTGTTTGTGGGCCTCCAAAACTCAGTCCCAGCCCTGGCCCAGTGTGATGGGTGTTGGGGACCAGCCTCAACACCACCCCTAGTAGAGTGCCCAAAGTCTAGTGGGGACAAAGGATTGAGAAGAGACAGGTTAAGAATTGAAAGGTGGGGAGCCAGGGGGCCAGTTGCAAAATGGAGGCTGCAAAGGGCTCAGAGCTCTGGTCTCCACACTATTTATTGAGTACACTTAGATCTGAGAAGCAGATGTTCAGGGCGAAACAGTGAAAGGGTGGCAGTGCGTCATAGGTGTAATCTGTAGCAATAGTGGTTTCAGTGAATCTCCTTTGTGCTCGAACAGCATATCTTTTTTTTTTTTTTTCTTTTTTATTGATCATTCTTGGGTGTTTCTCGCAGAGGGGGATTTGGCAGGGTCACAGGACAATAGTGGAGGGAAGGTCAGCAGATAAACAAGTGAACAAAGTTCTCTGGTTTTCCTAGGCAGAGGACCCTGCGGCCTTCCGCAGTGTTTGTGTCCCTGGGTACTTGAGATTAAGGAGTGGTGATGACTCTTAACGAACATGCTGCCTTCAAGCATCTGTTTAACAAAGCACATCTTGCACCGCCCTTAATCCATTCAACCCTGAGTGGATACAGCACATGTTTCAGAGAGCACAGGGTTGGGGGTAAGGTCACAGATCAACAGGATCCCAAGGCAGAAGAATTTTTCTTAGTACAGAACAAAATGAAAAGTCTCCCATGTCTACCTCTTTCTACACAGACACAGCAACCATCCGATTTCTCAATCTTTTCCCCACCTTTCCCCCCTTTCTATTCCACAAAACCGCCATTGTCTTCATGGCCCGTTCTCAATGAGCTGTTGAGTACACCTCCCAGATGGGGTGGTGGCCGGGCAGAGGAGCTCCTCACTTCCCAGTAGGGGCGGCCGGGCAGAAGCGCCCCTCACCTCCCGGACGGGGCGGCTGGCCGGGCGGGGGGCTGACCCCCCCCACCTCCCTCCCGGACGGGGCGGCTGGCCGGGCGGGGGGCTGACCCCCCACCTCCCTCCCGGACAGGGCGGCTGGCCGGGCAGAGGGGCTCCTCACTTCCCAGTAGGGGCGGCCGGGCAGAGGTGCCCCTCACTTCCCCGACGGGGCGGCTGGCCCGGCGGGGGGCTGACCCCCCCACCTCCCTCCCGGAGGGGGCGGCTGGCCGGGCAGAGGGGCTCCTCACTTCCCTGTAGGGGCGGCCGGGCAGAGGCGCCCCTCACCTCCCGGACAGGGCGGCTGGCCGGGCGGGGGGCTGATCCCCCCACCTCCCTCCCGGACGGGGCGGCTGGCCGGGCAGGGGGCTGACCCCCCCACCTCCCTCCCGGACGGGGCGGCTGGCCGGGCGGGGGGCTGACCCCCCACCTCCCTCCCGGACGGGGCGGCTGGCCGGGCGGGGGGCTGACCCCCCCACCTCCCTCCCGGACGGGGCGGCTGGCCGGGCGGGGGGCTGACCCCCCCACCTCCCTCCCGGACGGGGCGGCTGGCCGGGCGGGGGGCTGACCCCCCACCTCCCTCCCGGACGGGGCGGCTGGCCGGGCGGGGGGCTGACCCCCCACCTCCCTCCCGGACGGGGCGGCTGGCCGGGCGGGGGGCTGACCCCCCCACCTCCCTCCCGGACGGGGCGGCTGGCCGGGCGGGGGGCTGACCCCCCCACCTCCCTCCCGGACGGGGCGGCTGGCCAGGCAGAGGGGCTCCTCACTTCCCAGAAGGGGCGGCCGGGCAGAGGCGCCCCTCACCTCCCGGATGGGGCGGCTGGCCAGGCGGGGGGCTAACCCCCCCACCTCCCTCCCGGACGGGGCGGCTGGCTGGGCTGGGGGCTGACCCCCCCACCTCCCTCCCAGACAGAGCGGCTGGCCGGGCAGAGGGGCTCCTCACTTCCCAGTAGGGGCGGCCGGGCAGAGGCGCCCCCCCCACCTCCTGGACAGGGCGGCTGGCCGGGCAGGGAGCTGGATCCCCCCACCTCCCTCCTGGACGGGGCGGCTGGCCAGGCGGGGGGCTGATCCCCCCACCTCCCTCCCGGACGGGGCGGCTGGCCGGGCGGGGGGCTGACCCCCCCACCTCCCTCCCGGATGGGGCGGCTGGCCAGGAGGGGGGCTGACCCCCCCCACCTCCCTCCCGGACGGGGCGGCTGGCCGGGCAGAGGGGCTCCTCACTTCCCAGTAGGGGCGGCCGGGCAGAGGCACCCCTCGCCTCCCGGACGGGGCGGCTGGCCAGGCGGGGGGCTGACCCCCCCACCTCCCTCCCGGACGAGGCGGCTGGCCGGGCAGAGGGGCTCCTCACTTCCCGGTAGGGGCAGCCGGGCAGAGGTGCCCCTCACCTCCCGGACGGGGCGGCTGGCCAGGCGGGGGGCTGACCCCCCCACCTCCCTCCCAGATGAGGAGGGAGGACGCTCCTCACTTCTCAGACGGGGTGGCTGCCGGGCGGAGGGGCTCCTCACTTCTCAGACGGGGCGGTTGCCAGGCAGAGGGTCTCCTCACTTCTCAGACAGGGCAGCCGGGCAGAGACACTCCTCACATCCCGGACGGGGCGGCAGGGCAGAGGTGCTCCCCACATCTCAGACGATGGGCGGCCGGGCAGAGACGCTCCTCACTTCCCAGATGTGATGGCGGCCGGGAAGAGGCGCTCCTCACTTCCTAGATGGGATGGCGGCCGGGCAGAGACGCTCCTCACTTTCCAGACTGGGCAGCCAGGCAGAGGGGCTCCTCACATCCCAGACGATGGGCAGTCAGGCGGAGACGCTCCTCACTTCCCAGACGGGGTGGCTGCCAGGCAGAGGCTGCAATCTCGGCACTTAGGGAGGCCAAGGCAGGCGGCTGGGAGGTGGTTGTAGCGAGCCGAGATCACGCCACTGCACTCCAGCCTGGGCGCCATTGAGCACTGAGTTAACGAGACTCCGTCTGCAATCCCGGCACCTCGGGAGGCCGAGGCTGGCGGATCACTCGCGGTTAGGAGCTGGAGACCAGCCCAGCTGACACATTGAAACCCCGTCTCCACCAAAAAAATTCGAAAACCAGTCAGGCGTGGCGGCGCACGCCTGCAATCGCAGGCACTCGGCAGGCTGAGGCAGGAGAATCGGGCAGGGAGGTTGCAGTGAGCTGAGATGGCAGCAGTACCGTCCAGCTTCGGCTCGGCATCAGAGGGAGACCGTGGAAAGAGGGGAGAGGGGAGAGGGGAGAGGGGAGAGGGGAGACGGGGGAGGGGGGAGGGGAGAGGGGGGAGGGGAGAGGGGAGAGGGGAGAGGGGAGAGGGGAGAGGGGAGAGGGAGCTCTATCTACCACACAGTCCTTCTCTCGACTCCCTGAACAGCATATCTTTTAACTTATCGGAGAGTAACTGGTGGGAGCGGGCTTAGCTAGGAGCCTGCACGTCTGTCCACAGTCCAGTGCTTCAAAGGAGAGTCTTTCTCCTTGAACACAGTGTTTACAGATAAGAGAGCGGATCTCGCTCTGGGCATGGGAACATGATGGCAATTAGGAGGCTTTCCTCCTCAGAGGCCTCTTGTGGCTTTCCACAACTTATTGTCCCATATTTTCATGGCCTGTTTATGCAGGCACCCCACAAGCCCTTTTCCCAACAATGGGCTTTGGGAGGTGGCTGGGTTTAGATGAGGTGGTGAAGATGGAGCCCATGATGGGATGAGTGTACCTATGAGAAACAGAAGAGCCCAGAGGTCCCCCATCCTCTCTCACTACCATGTGGGGAGCCAATGAGAAGGCGGCTCCACAGGCCAGGAAGAGGACCCTCCCTAGGCAGGGACGCTGCTGGCACTTTGGCCAGGGACGACCGCCCTGCACAGCTGAGAACGGAAGGCCCTTTGAGACGCCCCATCCATCTGTGGGGGTCTCAGATGCTCTGTCCGTCTGGGGTGGAACTGAGATGCCCTGTCCATCTTTCATGGTCTGAGGCACCCCATCCACCTGTGTTGGTCTGGGATGCCCTGTCCTTCTGTAGGGGTCTGAGACACCCCATCCATCTGTGGAGGTCTGAGGCACCACGCCTTTTGTGGTCTGAGATGCCATGTCCATCTGTGGTGGTCTAAGACGCCCCATCCGTCTGTGGTGGTCTGAGACGCCCTGTCCATCTGTGGGGGGTCTGACATGCCCTGTCTGTCTGTGGACGCCCTATGAGTTATGGCAAATCCACCCTGGTTTGTGCTCCCCCCTGTTGCAGCATACTCCCCAGCCCTGCATCCATCCATCTGTCCACCTATCCACCTGTCCATCCTAGTATGAGCTGGCTGCCTCTCGAGCTGCCTTCCGACCTTCCATGGGTCCACATGTGTGGGCAGTCTGCTTTCTGTCCAGCTTGGGGCTGGCACTGCTGGCCCTTGAATGAGGACCCTGCTGTGGGCACCCACGTCCTGCAGGCATCTGGAGTGGGACAGAGGGCCATTGATCTCAGGAGATGCCACCAGCAGGCCCGGGCTGGACAGGCCGACTGGTCCTGCCTCTAGGGCCTGGCAGCATCACTCCTATCCGTTGGCAGCCTTACTGTGCATTCCACTTCCTGTGTGGCCTTGGGCAATCACCGCACCCTCTGTGCCTCAGTTTTCTCTCCGAGTGGAGTGGGGATGCAGCGGCACCTGCCCCGGGACTGTGGGGTGAAATGAGATGCTGGGTTGTGCTCGGGGGTTGTGCTCAGCAGTCACTGAAGGCACTGCAGCCACTTCACTCTTCCCTCCTTCTGCTCCTGTCCTTTTAGGGATGTTTCAGCAGCCCCTGAGAAGGAAGAGGAGGAAGCTGAGGGCCCGCTGAGGGCGCAGGACCTGAGGGAGTCCTACCTCCAGCTCGTCCAGGGTGTGCAGGAGTGGCAGGATGGTTGCATGTACCAGGGGGAGTTTGGGTTGAACATGAAGCTTGGATATGGCAAATTCTCTTGGCCCACAGGCGAGGTAACTGCTTCCACACTTTCTCCGCCTCCTCCCCTAGGGCCTCTGGTGGCTGGCCTTTATCCTTCCAAGAGTGATGGGACAGGAACTTTTAGGCCCATCAACAGGAAGGATGCTAGGCTAAAGTTTTTCCTCCTTGAGAAATGTCCAGAGAACAGCATCTTTCCCAACTTCCAAAATCACACCCATGGTTTGCTGGGGTCCCAGGATGAGGTTTGGGAAGCTGTGACTTAAGAAGATAAGTTCTTATTCTGGGCAGACGTTTTAAAATTATGAAATACCATAGCGACTCGTATATTTACCTTGGTGAAATTGCCTGTGTCTAGGCTTAAGCAGAAGGCAGCGAATGTTCTAAAATACAAAATGAGAACAAGTTTTGCACCCCCAGGCTAGGTCCTGAGCCCACATTCAATGCAGCTGAAACTGAAAAGGCCTCTGTTGGCGCTTGCCATGGAAAGTCCAGGGGTAAGGTAGCCTCAGGCCTGGCTGGATCCAGGATTCTAATGATGTAACCAGGTCCTCTCTCTTTCCATCTCCACGAGGGGGTTCTAAGACTGACCTTGTTCCATCTGCCCAGCCCCTGGGGGTGGCATCAAACACCCCTGGGAAAGAGAAAGGCCCCAGCAGGACGCTGGTCTGACTTGGGGATGCATGAAGTGCATCAAGATGGGGCAGGGGTAAGGCATCCTCTGATTGGCCAGGCCTGGCCCAGGCACTGGGGCTGGGTCCCTTGGGGAATCCTCTCTGTAGGGAGAGGGCATCTGTTGTCAGAAGAAAGGGAAGGGACACGAAGCTGTGAAAACTGCCATGCCCTTCACGTCAGGGTCAGGTCTGGGTGGACTGTGAGCATGGATGGCTGTGCGGGCACTCCAGGCCCACCCTGTTTCTGAGAAAAAGGTGGTGCTTGGCACTCAGCATGAGGTCTCCTGGCTGGAAGCCCTTGTCATGAATGTCACATTCTTTTTTTTTTTTGAGATGGAATTTCACTCTTGTTGCCCAGGCTGGAGTGCAATGGCACGATCTCGGCTCACTGCAACCTCTGCCTCCAGGGTTCTAGTGATTCTCCTGCCTCAGCCTCCTGAGTAGCTGGGATTACAGGCATGCACCACCACGCCCAGCTAATTTTTGTATTTTTAGTAGAGACGGGGTTTCACCATGTTGGTCAGGCTGGTCTTGAACTCCTGACCTTAGATGATCCGCCTGCCTCGGCCTCCCAAAGTGCTGGAATTACAGATGTGAGCCACCACACCCGGCCAAATGTCACATTCTTTTTCCCTCTGGGGGCCTTGGTAGAGGGGCAGGCTCTGATATACTCACTCCTGTTGTTTGTGGAGCTCACGTGTCCAACCAGTGCTGAAGAGTTATAAATCAGAGTCCTCCCCTGTGCCTACTGGGGCCCACAGCCAGCCTTCCAGGGCCAGCCTGTCACCTGTGAACCTGGCAGGGAGCTCAGCAGCATGGGGCTCCTGAGTGGGGACAGGACCCTCCAAACCTAAGGTCAAGGTCACCAGGGAGAAGGCAAGTCCGTGCTCTCCTGACTCAGGATGTCTAGGTAGTTTGAAGCCTCCCCACAGTCCCCCACCTGAGGAGAAGACACAGAGGGAGCCTGGCTATCAGGCCGACTGCCTGGTAACCCCTCTGGGTGCTTCAGGTGCCGACTCTAATAGTCGCATGCCAGGCATCCCTGAGTTCTGCCACAGCCCTGGGTGGTCCCCATTCATTGCCAACCAGGCATGGTGGCTCGGCCTCAAGGGCATTCCGTCAGGTTCTGGAAGAGCCGCAATTTCTCACCAACTTCTCCATCTCACAGTCATACCATGGGCAGTTTTACCGGGACCACTGCCATGGCCTGGGTACCTACATGTGGCCAGATGGCTCCAGTTTCACGGGCACATTTTACCTCAGCCACCGAGAAGGCTACGGCACCATGTACATGAAGACACGGCTTTTCCAGGTGAGGGGGCTGCCATGTGTTCAGCTGGGGTCGAAGTGGCTGTGTGTGTCTAAGCCACTGGACAAAAAGATATTTAGGTCCTGGGGAAGTTTATTTGTTTAGCTACAAGTAGCTTTTTTACTTTTAATGATTAAAATGGTACCAATAACAAGGATATAGACTGAAAATAAAAGCCTTCTTGCATTTTATTCCCCAGAGGGATACTAGCAAATTGTTATATATCCTTTAGATTTAAGAAACGCACGTGTTTATTTTTAAATATGTAAACTGGATCACTGTACACATAATGTTTGAAATGTGCCTTTTTAAATGGAGAACATGCCTAGTCTTTCAAATACAGATGCCTTTCTCCCTTTTATTACGGTATAATTTACAGTAAAATTCACCCATTTTAATATATAGTTCTGAAATTTTTGACAATTACAGGGTTGTGTAACTACTACTGTAGTCAGGATATACAAACAGTTCCATCACCCTCAAAATATTGCCATGGCCTTTGTAATAAATGTCTCCCTTCAACGAACTGTGGCTGATCTATTTTGGCCTAGAATTTTGCCCTTGTGAGAATGCCGTATTAATGGTGTCAACAGAAAAAAAACAAACTCTGCAAAATATTTTAAAGAGGTTTATTCTGAGCCAATATGAGTGGCTGTTACTGAAACACCAGGGGTTCGCTCTAGATCTTTCCGCTTCCTGCACAGAAAGCCCATCGCTGAGACAATGAGTATTGCCAAGGAAGAAGGCTGTAATTTGGAGGTGCAGCTGAAGAGATGGGAGCTTAATCTCAAATCCATCCCCCTGACTAAAACTAGGGGTTTATATATCAAGGAAGAAATGTAATAACGTGTGAGAAAGCAGGAACTTGGGAGGGGTGAGGAAGCAGTCGTGGTGAACAAAGGGCCTGGAGTCACATTGAATGCCATGGTCTGGTGAGTTTCAGTTCTTTGATACTTTCTGAGAGGAGTTTCAGCTCTTTGATACTTTTTGAGAGGCCTGAAGGTCTTTCCTGAGGAAGAAACTCAGATAAAACAAATTTAAGTTTCAAGCTTTAAGACCAGAAGGGTCAATTTCTATGTTTATCTGGAAACAACTCTCTGTAGGATTACTGGGCTGGTTTCAGTCCCCCCTTTTTGTTTATCAGTTCCTCAACCATGGGGAATCAGGTTGTGGGTCTTTCTGGCTGCTCCATGCTGAGGAGGGGCATTGTGGGCAGCTCCATACCATGGGTGACCATGTGGTCACTTAGGAATCAAAGGTTAATCTAAATAGAGTTTTCTTCTAAAAGACAATCTCTTTCCATTCCCCCACTTGCATCAAAGACAAATAACAGTAGGACAACCTACTTGCAAAATAAGCTTCAGTTTCCTGGTGCCCTGATCACCCACACAAAGCACAGCAAGAACTGTGGTTCGCATAGGCTGTCCTAAACTGGCTTCGCTGGAACCTCTCGCAAGGCCATTTCAGTTAAAGCCTTGGGAAAATAACCAGTTCCCCCAGCTGTGTCCCATTATAAAATAAAACAGATTCTTATTAAACATATGCAAACAAACACGTTGCCATGAATTAAGAATATTCACAAATAGTTTAAAAATTCTGGAGAAATTAGGCAGAGAGAAATATGACTCAAATTTTGTTTACAAATGTATACTCTACTCAGTACACTTAAAGTATATTTCAAGGTTATGAATAGCTCAAAAGAAAAAAATTATCCTGACTCTGAAGACAAAAGAAGAATCAGCAATATTTCAAAAAAAAAAAAACATAAAAAGCATTCCAGTGTTCTGTTAGCTGAGTCCATGCAGTCAGCTCCTGCCCTGTGTCATATTGGGTGAGCAATGTTTATGAACACATCGGCCTTCCAATTAGTGCAGTGGAAGTTTTCTCTCTCATCCAGTGGCACAATCGCCAAAGTTATCAGACACCTGAATTCAATAGTCCTTTTCAGGAACTCCCCCAAAGAAAGCAAGCCCTGGACGGTAGCTGATTACAAGTCACTTTTTTTGAGAAAGATCAAAGCAAAACAATTGTGGATGACAAAAGTCTTAAGGCAGCCATAGTCAAAAGATAGAGATGACAAGGAAATTTGGTTATTTCTGTGTCATACAACAATTTAACATAATAATCATTAACTATTGTTGACAACATATATTTAAACATATTAGAATTTCAAGAATGTCATAAATCCTGGAACACATATTAATAACATGTATATAAATATAACCCAAAGAAAGTTAAATACCACCTCACAATTTACAATGCTTCTGGTATAATTCTAATATAACAAATAAGCCTAATATGTCTTTCTTGGACTTCAGGAAGCCTAATATCCAAAAAAAGTTAATTTAAGATCAAAAATTTACCTTCATCAAGAGTAAGACCTTTTTTTTTCAAATTTATTATTATTATACTTTAAGTTTCAGGGTACATGTGCACAATGTGCAGGTTAGTTACATATGTATACATGTGCCATGCTGGTATGCTGCACCCACTAACTCGTCATCTAGCATTAGGTATATCTCCCAATGCTATCCCTCCCCCCTCCCCCCACCCCACAGCAGTCCCCAGAGTGTGATGTTCCCCTTCCTGTGTCCATGTGTTCTCGTTGTTCAATTCCCGCCTATGAGTGAGAATACGTGGTGTTTGGTTTTTTGTTCTTGCGATAGTTTACTGAGAATGATGATTTCCAATTTCATCCATGTCCCTACAAAGGATGTGAACTCATTTTTTATGGCTGCATAGTATTCCATGGTGTATATATGCCACATTTTCTTAATCCAGTCTATCATTGTTGGACATTTGGGTTGGTTCCAAGTCTTTGCTATTGTGAATAATGCCACAATAAACATACGTGTGCATGTGTCTTTATAGCAGCATGATTTATAGTCCTTTGGGTATATACCCAGTAATGGGATGGCTGGGTCAAATGGTATTTCTAGTTCTAGATCCCTGAGGAATCACCACACTGACTTCCACAGTGGTTGAACTAGGTTACAGTCCCACCAACAGTGTAAAAGTGTTCCTGTTTCTCCACATCCTCTCCAGCACCTGTTGTTTCCTGACTTTTTAATGATTGCCATTCTAACTGGTGTGAGATGGTATCTCATTGTGGTTTTGATTTGCATTTCTCTGATAGCCAGTGATGGTGAGCATTTTTTCATGTGTTTTTTGGCTGCATAAATGTCTTCTTTTGAGAAGTGTCTGTTCATGTCCTTCACCCACTTTTTGATGGGGTTGTTTGTTTTTTTCTTGTAAATTTGTTTTGAGTTCATTGTAGATTCTGGATATTAGCCCTTTGTCAGATGAGTAGGTTGTGAAAATTTTCTCCCATTTTGTAGGTTGCCTGTTTACTCTGATGGTAGTTTCTTTTGCTGTGCAGAAGCTCTTTAGTTTAATTAGATCCCATTTGTCAATTTTGGCTTTTGTTGCCATTGCTTTTGGTGTTTTAGACATGAAGTCGTTGCCCATGCCTATGTCCTGAATGGTAATGCCTAGATTTTCTTCTAGGGTTTTTATGGTTTTAGGTCTAACGTTTAAGTCTTTAATCCATCTTGAATTGATTTTTGTATAAGGTGTAAGGAAGGGCTCCAGTTTCAGCTTTCTACATATGGCTAGCCAGTTTTCCCAGCACCATTTATTAAATAGGGAATCCTTTCCCCATTGCTTGTTTTTCTCAGGTTTGTCAAAGATCAGATAGTTGTAGATACGCGGCGTTATTTCTGAGGGCTCTGTTCTGTTCCATTGATCTATATCTCTGTTTTGGTACCAGTACCATGCTGTTTTGGTTACTGTAGCCTTGTAGTATAGTTTGAAGTCAGGTAGTGTGATGCCTCCAGCTTTGTTCTTTTGGCTTAGGATTGACTTGGCAATGCGGGCTCTTTTTTGATTCCATATGAACTTTAAAGTAGTTTTTTCCAATTTTGTGAAGAAAGTCATTGGTAGCTTGATGGGGATGGCATTGAATCTATAAATTACCTTGGGCAGTATGGCCATTTTCATGATATTGATTCTTCCTCCCAATGAGCATGGAATGTTCTTCCATTTGTTTGTATCCTCTTTTATTTCCTTGAGCAGTGGTTTGTAGTTCTCCTTGAAGAGGTCCTTCACATCCCTTGTAAGTTGGATTCCTAGGTATTTGATTCTCTTTGAAGCAATTGTGAATGGGAGTTCACTCATGATTTGGCTCTCTGTTTGTCTGTTGTTGGTGTATAAGAATGCTTTGATTTTTGTACATTGATTTTGTATCCTGAGACTTTGCTGAAGTTGCTTATCAGCTTAAGGAGATTTTGGGCTGAGACAATGGGGTTTTCTAGACATACAATCATGTCGTCTGCAAACAGGGACAATTTGACTTCCTCTTTTCCTAATTGAATACCCTTTATTTCCTTCTCCTGCCTAATTGCCCTGGCCAGAACTTCCAACACTATGTTGAATAGGAGTGGTGAGAGAGGGCATCCCTGTCTTGTGCCCGTTTTCAAAGGGAATGCTTCCAGTTTTTGCCCATTCAGTATGATACTGGCTGTGGGTTTGTCATAGATAGCTCTTATTATTTTGAGATACGTCCCATCAATACCTAATTTATTGAGAGTTTTTAGCGTGAAGGGTTGTTGAATTTTGTCAAAGGTCTTTTCTGCATCTAGTGAGATAATCATGTGGTTTTTGTCTTTGGTTCTGTTTATACACTGGATTACATTTACTGATTTGCGTATATTGAACCAGCCTTGCATCCCAGGGATGAAGCCCACTTGATCATGGTGGATAAGCTTTTTGATGTGCTGCTGGATTCGGTTTGGCAGTATTTTATTGAGGATTTTTGCATCAATGTTCATCAAGGATATTGGTCTAAAATTCTCTTTTTTGGTTGTGTCTCTGCCCGGCTTTGGTATCAGGATGATGCTGGCCTCATAAAATGAGTTAGGGAGGATTCCCTCTTTTTTTATTGATTCGAATAGCTTCAGAAGGAATGGTACCAGTTCCTCCTTGTACCTCTGGTAGAATTCGGCTGTGAATCCATCTGGTCCTGGACTCTTTTTGGTTGGTAAACTATTGATTATTGCCACAATTTCAGCTCCTGTTATTGGTCTATTCAGAGATTCAACTTCTTCCTGGTTTAGTCTTGGGAGAGTGTATGTGTTGAGGAATTTATCCATTTCTTCTAGATTTTCTAGTTTATTTGCGTAGAGGTGTTTGTAGTATTCTCTGATGGTGTTTGTATTTCTGTGGGATTGGTGGTGATATCCCCTTTATCATTTTTTATTGCATCTATTTGATTCTTCTCTCTTTTTTTCTTTATTAGTCTTGCTAGCAGTCTATCAATTTTGTTGATCCTTTCAAAAAACCAGCTCCTGGATTCATTAATTTTTTGAAGGGTTTTTTGTGTCTCTATTTCCTTCAGTTCTGCTCTGATTTTAGTTATTTCTTGCCTTCTGCTAGCTTTTGAATGTGTTTGCTCTTGCTTTTCTAGTTCTTTTAATTGTGATGTTAGGGTGTCAATTTTGGATCTTTCCTGCTTTCTCTTGTGGGCATTTAGTGCTATAAATTTCCCTCTATACACTGCTTTGAATGCGTCCCAGAGATTCTGGTATGTTGTGTCTTTGTTCTCGTTGGTTTCAAAGAACATCTTTATTTCTGCCTTCATTTCGTTATGTACCCAGTAGTCATTCAGGAGCAGGTTGTTCAGTTTCCATGTAGTTGAGCGGTTTTGAGTGAGATTCTTAATCCTGAGTTCTAGTTTGATTGCACTGTGGTCTGAGAGGATAGTTTGTTATAATTTCTGTTCTTTTACATTTGCTGAGGAGAGCTTTACTTCCAAGTATGTGGTCAATTTTGGAATAGGTGTGGTGTGGTGCTGAAAAAAATGTATATTCTGTTGATTTGGGGTGGAGAGTTCTGTAGGTGTCTATTAGGTCCGCTTGGTGCAGAGCTGAGTTCAATTCCTGGGTATCCTTGTTGACTTTCTGTCTCATTGATCTGTCTAATGTTGACAATGGGGTGTTAAAGTCTCCCATTATTAATGTGTGGGAGTCTAAGTCTCTTTGTAGGTCACTCAGGACTTGCTTTATGAATCTGGGCGCTCCTGTATTGGGTGCATATATATTTAGGATAGTTAGCTCTTCTTGTTGAATTGATCCCTTTACCATTATGTAATGGCCTTCTTTGTCTCTTTTGATCTTTGTTGGTTTAAAGTCTGTTTTATCAGAGACTAGGATTGCAACCCCTGCCTTTTTTTGTTTTCCATTTGCTTGGTAGATCTTCCTCCATCCTTTTATTTTGAGCCTATGTGTGTCTCTGCACGTGAGATGGGTTTCCTGAATACAGCACACTGATGGGTCTTGACTCTTTATCCAGTTTGCCAGTCTGTGTCTTTTAATTGGAGCATTTAGTCCATTTACATTTAAAGTTAATATTGTTATGTGTGAATTTGATCCTGTCATTATGATGTTAGCTGGTTATTTTGCTCGTTAGTTCATGCAGTTTCTTCCTAGTCTCAATGGTCTTTACATTTTGGCATGATTTTGCAGCGGCTGGTATCGGTTGTTCCTTTCCATGTTTAGCGCTTCCTTCAGGAGCTCTTTCAGGGCAGGCCTGGTGGTGACAAAATCTCTCAGCATTTGCTTGTCTGTAAAGTATTTTATTTCTCCTTCACTTATGAAGCTTAGTTTGGCTGGATATGAAATTCTGGGTTGAAAATTCTTTTCTTTAAGAATGTTGAATATTGGCCCCCACTCTCTTCTGGCTTGTAGGGTTTCTGCCGAGAGATCCACTGTTAGTCTGATGGGCTTCCCTTTGAGGGTAACCCGACCTTTCTCTCTGGCTGCCCTTAACATTTTTTCCTTCATTTCAACTTTGGTGAATCTGACAATTATGTGTCTTGGAGTTGCTCTTCTCGAGGAGTATCTTTGTGGCGTTCTCTGTATTTCCTGAATCTGAATGTTTGCCTGCCTTGCTAGATTGGGGAAGTTCTCCTGGATAATATCCTGCAGAGTGTTTTCCAATTTGGTTCCATTCTCCCTGTCACTTTCAGGTATACCAATCAGACGTAGATTTGGTCTTTTCACATAGTCCCATATTTCTTGGAGGCTTTGCTCATTTCTTTTTATTCTTTTTTCTCTAAACTTCCCTTCTCGCTTCATTTCATTCACTTCATCTTCCATTGCTGATACCCTTTCTTCCAGTTGATCGCATCGGATCCTGAGGCTTCTGCATTCTTCACGTAGTTCTCGAGCCTTGGTTTTCAGCTCCATCAGCTCCTTTAAGCACTTCTCTGTATTGGTTATTCTAGTTATACATTCTTCTAAAGTTTTTTCAAAGTTTTCAACTTCTTTGCCTTTGGTTTGAATTTCCTCCCGTAGCTTGGAGTAATTTCATCGTCTGAAGCCTTCTTCTCTCAGCTCGTCAAAGTCATTCTCCGTCCAGCTTTGTTCCGTTGCTGGTGAGGAACTGCGTTCCTTTGAAGGAGGAGAGGCGCTCTGCTTTTTAGAGTTTCCAGTTTTTCTGCTCTGCTTTTTCCCCATCTTTGTGGTTTTATCTACTTTCGGTCTTTGATGATGGTGATGTACAGATGGGTTTTTGGTGTGGATGTCCTTTCTGTTTGTTAGTTTTCCTTCTAACAGACAGGACCCTCAGCTGCAGGTCTGTTGGAGTACCCGGCCCTGTGAGGTGTCAGTCTGTCCCTGCTGGGGGGTGCCTCCCAGTTAGGCTGCTCGGAGGGTCAGAGGTCAGGGACCCACTTGAGGAGGCAGTCTGCCCATTCTCAGATCTCCAGCTGTGTGCTGGGAGAACCACTGCTCTCTTCAAAGCTGTCAGACAGGGACATTTAAGTCTGCAGAGGTTACTGCTGTCTTTTTGTTTGTCTGTGCCCTGCCCCCAGAGGTGGAGCCTACAGAGGCAGGCAGGCCTCCTTGAGTTGTGGTGGGCTCCACCCAGTTTGAGCTTCCCGGCTGCTTTGTTTACCTAAGCAAGCCTGGGCAATGGCGGGCGCCCCTCCCCCAGCCTCGCTGCCACCTTGCAGTTTGATCTCAGACTGCTGTGCTAGCAATCAGCGAGACTTTGTGGGCGTAGGACCCTCCGAGCCAGGTGTGGGATATAATCTCCTGGTGCGGCGTTTTTTAAGCCCGTCAGAAAAGCGCAGTATTCGGGTGGGAGTGACCCGATTTTCCAGGTGCCGTCTGTCACCCCTTTCTTTGACTAGGAAAGGGAACTCCCTGACCCCTTGCGCTTCCTGAGTGAGGCAATGCCTCGCCCGGCTTCGGCTTGCGCACGGTGCGTGCACCCACTGACCTGCGCCCACTGTCTGGCACTCCCTAGTGAGATGAACCCGGTACATCAGGTGGAAATGCAGAAATCACCCGTCTTCTGCATCGCTCATGCTGGGAGCTGTAGACCAGAGCTGTTCCTATTTGGCCATCTTGGCTCCTCCCCCCCAAGAGTAAGACCTTTAACTTTGAGCAATGTTAATTAGCCAAACTTCTCCAATGTTCTATCAGGTTTTAAAGAATATTTTACTATCTAAACTTTTTCAACTTTCTATTTTCTCTGCATATGCATGAAGATAGACACACAGAGAAACAGGAAAAAATTACATATGCTTTACACAAGACCATCTGTGACATGCTTGGACTTTCTGATTTGTCCTAAATTTTCTTTCTTTTTTAAGTAACCAATCATTTTAGGACAAAAATTTACCGTACAAGATTTCTTTCTCATGAAAAATTATTATTTTTTCTTTATAACCTTCCTTAACAAATATATATCTTCATATTCATAACTTTCTTCACATCTCTTTCCCCTACTTACTGGTTCCTTTCTACTTTGTTTCATGAATAACCTTTTAACTCTATAATTTGAACTAACCTTTAGATAACGTCTGAGTTGGACAAAATTATTCTTTTTCTCACAGCACATCTTCTTTGGTATATTTTATATACAGAATTATAATTAACTATAACTTTTATTCTTAGTAACCTTACATTTTAGTGAAACCCTAGGAAGCAAGAAATCCCAAACTATCAGATGTTAGCATTTTATAGATGAGAACAGTTCCACAATTTTTAGAAACATATTTCCCCATATCATAACCTTTTCTTCATTGGAAATGACTTAGGTATCTAATGAACGTTAAAAATAATTATAAGGTTTCAAATTACACAAAAAGTTCCCCTATAGCACTTATATAATGTATATAAATACATTTTATTTTTAGCAGTTTATCTAGATTATTTATGTATCATTTATTTCCTTGTTAACCATTTTATAACCTGTGAATATTGGGTATTCATCTAAATAAGAACCTTAAAGTTAACTACATGGGTATTTTCACCAATAACTCAGAAGATTCAGCTGCTTTCATTAAAGTAACAACATTAAATTAGTCGTACTTATCAAAAAATTCAGAGAAAGATAATTTTGTTTTGGCTGGGTATATAGTTTTATAACCTTCTGTGCCAAACCCTGATATCTCAAAATATCTAGCAAAGACAAATATAAAACCCAGATAAACATATATGCTGGCAGTTCTGAAGACATTTCTATTTTTATTTTATCTATTTTTTTTTTTTTTTTTTTTTTTTTTTTGGGAAAGAGTCTCGCTGTATCACCCGGGCTGGAGTGCAGTGGTATGGTCTCGGCTCACTGCAAGCTCCGCTTCCCAGGTTCATGCCATTCTCCTGCCTCAGCCTCCCGAGTAGCTGGGACTACAGGTGCTTGCCGCCACACCCGGCTAATTTTTTTTTTGCATTTTTAGTAGAGACGGGGTTTCACCGTGTTAGCCAGGATGGTCTCCATCTCCTAACCTCGTGATCTGCCCGCCTTGGCCTCCCAAATTGCTGGGATTACAGGCATGAGCCACTGCGCCCAGCCTATTTTACCTATAATTTCAAAGCCAGTTTGTTTAGTGAAGATTTACTTAAATCTCGTGAAAACTGCTTGGACTTATTTAATACTAATTATTACTTAACTAATTATTAATTATATTTTTATTAAGTAATTATAAGTAATTACTTATTACTTAATGAAAATTAAGTAAATAATTTACTTAAGTAATTAAATAATTTACTTAATTTCAATTCATAAATTTACCTTAATTTATGAGTTGAAAATTGCTTGGACTTATTTACTTAATTTATAAGTGCTCTTTTATTTATAAACCAACTTAGTAGACTCAACCTATAACATAATAAATTTATACATATATATATATATAAACATATCTAGACATGTATACACATACACACACACAAAGATTCAATAGCTCTTACCTTGGAACTCCGTGAGATAGCAATACAAACTCACCAGTCTACGAATTTGTTTACATGTCTGAACTCTCTTAGCCTCAATAGGTAATCCAGTGAAGGCTGTGGACCAAAATTTTAGGTAAAGCAGTTTCCATGGCAGTTTGATTTTTTTTTTTTTTGAGACGGAGTCTCGGTCTGTTGCCCAGGCTGGCGTGCAGTGGCGCAGTATCAGCTCACTGCAACCTCCACCTCCCAGGTTCAAGTGATTCTCTGCCTCGGCCTCCAGAGTAGCTGGGATTACAGGCGCCTGCCACCACACCCGGCTAATTTTTGTATTTTTAGTAGAGATGGGGTTTTGCCATCTTGGCCAGGCTAGTCTTGAACTCTGACCTTGTAATCCACCTGCCCTGACTTCCCAAAGTTCTGAGATTACAGGCATGAGCCACTATGCCTGGCCCTTTTTTTTTTTTTTTTCTGTGATGGAGTCTTGCTGTCACCCAGGCTAGAGTGCAGTGGTACAATCTTGGCTCACTGCAGCCTCTGCCCCCTGGGTTCCACCAATTCTCCTGCTTCAGCCTCCTGAGTAGCTGGGATTACAGGCGAACGCCACTACGCCCAGCTAATTTTTGTATTTTTAGTAGTTGGGGTTTCACCATGTTGGCCAGGCTGGTCTCAAACTCCTGACCTCAGGTGATCTGCCCACCTTCGCCTCTCAAGGTGCTGGGATTACAGGCATGAGCCACTGTGCCTGGCCCGCAGTTTGATTTTTAAAGGCCAAACCTCCCCAGACCCCAAAGAGCACTTGGGCCAAACAGCACCCCAGAAGAACATCACCTGAAACAGACTAATCTGGCCCAACCCTGCTTAAAACAGCAACATAGGCCCGGCGTGGTGGCTCACGCCTGTAATCCCAGTGCTTTGGGAGGCCGAGGCAGGCCGATCACGAGGTCAGGAGATCAAGATCATCCTGGCTAACATGGTGAAACCCCGTCTCTACTAAAAATACAAAAAATTAGCCAGGTGTGATGGCACAGACCTGTAGTCCCAGCTACTCTGGAGGCTGAGGCAGGAGAATGGCGTGAACCTGGGAGGCGGAGCTTGCAGTAAGTTGAGATGGCGCCATTGCACTCCAGCCTGGGTGAGAGTGAGACTCTGTCTCAAAAAAAAAAAAAAAAGCAACAACATAAAAGCCACATGGGACTCAATCTTGCTTTCCCATTGAACAGCAAACTCTGAATTCCAAAGAAAATTGGGGCCAAAAAGTATTACAAAAGAATATCAGTTTACTGAAGCTTAATTTCCCACGACACACACACAAACAATCACCAAAACACAATCCAACTGCTGCAGCAAGAAAGAAGCCCCAAGAGTGTCCCAACTGAAACAGTTGGAGTGCTTCCTCCCTTCATGGATTGGGCTTGGTCACCCTGCAAACAACAATTCCTTTGGAATTTCCCAAATTAAGAAGAGCCGATCCTACTGTCTGGCACTCACAAAAGATACTCACTTTCCCAGGCACACACACAACACACAGTTACAAACAAGCCCTCAGGAGTGTCCATACTGAAACAGTTGGGGTGCTTTCCTCTCTTAGTCAGTTGGGCTTGTTGAACCTGCAAATGGAATTTCCTTTAAAAATTTCCCAAATTGAGAGGAGCAGATCCTGCTGTTTGGGCCCACAAAGGACACTCACCTATCTTGATGCAGATGTCAAATTTCAAAGACAGTGCTTCTGAGGCAATCAGGAACGCTTCTGGGGCTGGCAGAGAGAGACGGAGACTCTCACCTCCAGCCAAAATTGGGCTGGCAGCTGTTTAGGAGGGCTTCTGAGACTTCAGGCCTTCAGCAATGCTGATCCACGAGCAATGCGTTCCTTGTCAGGGAACCAGAATCTGTTATTGAAACATCACGGGTTCAGTCTAGGTCCTGCTGCTCACCCTTCAGAAAGCCAGTCACTGAGACCAGGAGTATTGCAAAAGAAGAAGGCTTTAATCAGGTGCTGCAGCGGAGGAGACTGGGGCTCAGTCTCAAATCCATTTCCATGACTGACTAGAACTAGGGGTTTAGATAGGGAAGAAATGTAACAATGGGTAAGAAAACAGGAACTCAGGAGGGGTAAGGAAGCAATCATGGTGAATGAGGGGCCTGGAGTCTCATTGGATGCAGTGATCTGGTGAGTTTCAGTTCTTTGACACTTTTTGAGAGACCTGGGCTTCCTTTCCTGAGGAAAGAAGCACATAAAACAAAGTTTCAAGCTTTAAGACCAGAAGGGTCAATTTCTGTGTTTATCCTAAAAACTGTCTATGGGGCTGTTGGGTCGGTTTCATGACCATGGCTCAGGGAAACACAATCTCAAGGAGTCCTGAGAAAGTGTGCCTGAGGCAGTCAGATCAGTCTTATGTGTTTAAGGGAGACAAGAACTACAGCAAAGACCTAAATCAATACATGGAAAACACACATTGGTTAGGTCCAAAAAGGTGGGATGTCTGGAAGAGGAGGCTTACAGGTTATAGGTGGATTCAGGGACTCTGTAATTTACAGTTGGTTAAAGGCTCTAAAACTTGGAGTCAGCACAAAAGAATGTTTTAAGTTAAGGATGCTACATAGCAAGATGGATGGCCTGCAGGTGTGGCCTTGCCATGCATGGCTTTAGGTCCTGTTTATAACTGGGTATCTTATTGCTATAGAGAGTCTGTTTTGTCAGCCTTCTGGTCTCTATTTTCACATTAGTGCTGGTCAGTTGTGTCTAAACTCCAAAAGGGAGGGGTACAGCAAGGTATGTCTGACTTCCCTTCCTGCTATGGCTAAGCACACAGTTTTTCAGGTTTTTCTGGGGTCCTCTTGGCCAGGAGGAGGTCCGTTCAGTCTGTTCAGAGGGATTAGGAGCTTACTTTTAGTTTACAATGAAATCACACAATGGGCAGCCTTTTGAGTCTGGCATCTGACACTTAGCATCATGCATTTGAGATTCATCTGTTTGTTCCAGGAGTTTGTTCCTTTTTATTGCTTAATACATTTTCATTGTGTGGAGCGACCATAGTTTATTCCCCTGATGAAGGACATTTGAGTTGTTTCCAGTGTTTGGCAATTATGAATAATCCTATTGTGTCTGGAATTGGTGGGTTCTTGGTCTCACTGACTTCAAGAATGAAGCCGCAGACTCCTCGTGGTGAGTGTTAACGGTTCTTAAAGATGGTGTGTCCGGAGTTTGTTCCTTCTGATGTTTGGACGTGTTCGTAGTTTCTTCCTTCTGGCGGGTTCATGGTCTCGCTGGCTTCAGGAGTGAAGCTGCAGACCTTCGCGGTGAGTGTTACAGCTCTCAAGGCGGTGCGTCTGGAGTTGTTTGTTCCTCCGGTCCGGAGTTGTTCGTTCCTCCCAGTGGGTTTGTGGTCTCGCTGGCCTCAGGAGTGAAGCTGCAGACCTTTGCGGTGAGTGTTACAGCTCATAAACGCAGTGCGGACCCAAAGAGTGAGCAGCAGAAAGATTTATTGCAAAGAGCGACAGAACAAAGCTTTCACAGTGTGGAAGGGGACCCCAGTGGGTTGCGGCTGGCTGCCTCAGGCAGCCTGCGTTTATTCCCTTATCCGACCCCACCCACATCCTGCTGATTGGTCCATTTTACAGAGAGCTGATTGGTCCATTTTGACAAAGTGCTGATTGGTGCGTTTACAATCCCTGAGCAAGACACAGAGTGCTGATTGGTGCATTTACAATTCTCTAGCTAGACATAAAAGTTCTCCAAGTCCCCACCAGATTAGCTAGATACAGAGTACTGATTGGTGCATCCACAAACCCCAAGCTAGACACAGAGTGCTGATTGGTGCATTTACAAACCTTGAGCTAGACACAGAGTGCTCACTGGTGCATTTACAATCCTTTAGCTAGACACAAAAGTTCTCCAAGACCCCACTAGATTCAGGAGCTCAGCTGGCTTTGCCTAGTGGATCGCACACCAGGGCCACTGGGGGAGGTGCCCGTCAGTGCCGCACTGCATGCCCACACTCCTCCGCCCTTGGGTGGTGGATGGGACTGGGGAGCTGTGGAGCAGGGGGCGGCGCCTGTCTGGGAGGCTCCGGCGGTGCAGGAGGTGGGGGCGCTCCGGCATGGCACGCTGCAGGTCCCGAGCCCTGCCCCGTGGGGAGGCAGCTGAGTCCCCGCGAGAATTCGAGTGCAGCGCTGGTGGGCTGGCAGTGCTGAGGGACCTGGCGCACCCTCCACAGCTTCTGGCCCAGTTGCTAAGCCCCTCACTGCCCGGGGCAAGTGGCACCGGCTGGTGGCTCTGAGTGTGGGCCCCCCGAGCCCACGCCCACCCAGAACTTGCGCTGGCCCGTGAGCGCCGCCCGCAGCCCCATTTCCCGCCTGCGCCTCTCCCTCCACACCTCCCTGCAAGCAGAGGGAGCCGGCTCCGGCCTCGGCCAGCCCCAGAGAGGGGCCCCCACGGCGCAGTGGCAGGATGAAAGGCCCCTTAAGTGCGGCGGGAGCGGACGCGGAGGCAGAGGAGGCGCCAAGAGCGAGCGAGGGCTGCTAGCACGTTGTCACCTCTCACCATTGTTAAAAGAAAAACTTAAGCCAAATTAAATTTAAAGGAGTTTAATTGAGCAATGAACGATTCATGAATCAGGCAGCCCCCAGAATCACAGCAGATTCAGAGAGACTCCAGCGCAGCCACGTGGTGGAAGAAAATGTATGGACAGCAAAAGGAAGGTGAAATACAGAAAAGAGAAGCGAGGTACAGAAGCAGCTGGATTGGTTGCAGCTCAGTGTTTGCCTTATTTGAACATGGTTTGAACAGTGGCTACATTTGGTTGGCCAAAACTCAGCGATTGGCGCAGGTGTGGGCTATGACCAGTTTACACCTCCACTTGTTGTGGTTCACAGCGTGCAGAAAAACCTTTAGGCCAAACTGAAATATGTAAGGAGGCAGCTTTAGGCTACACTTGATTTAACACCATTATAGACATACACACTTCGTTGTTTTTGTACATGTCAACATGAAGCACAGGTCTCCGTGTCGCTTGGGAAGATACTTGGGAGTGGGACTGTGGGGTCATGTGGTGACTGCTTAACCAAGTGGTTGTTGTCACCCTAAAGGAAGAGGCTGAGGCAAAATTTAATGTGAGTAGAGTTTTGAGGACTGCAAGGTTTGAGGACTGCAGCCATAGAGAAATACATTCAAGTTGCCCTGAATAGATGCTCCAGTTAGCAGCAGTTACAAGTGAGGTTTTAAAGGAAAAAAGAAGGGGAAATTCTTAAGTTATTTACCAAGAATTTACATTAAAATTACAGGAGCTATTGACTGGATATTGTTTTTTGTATCGGAAATCCTACGAACATGAAGACAATAGGCGAGGGTCACATTATGGAACTTGTGATAACATTTTGGGTAACTTATCAGCAAATCTGGAAACTATAGGTAAAGAAAGGAAAAACAAAAGGCCTTGAAACAATTACCCTGGGCCTGGCTGCAGGTGAGGGTGGGGGCCTGACTGAAGTCTCTTGCTGGTCTCTCTGGGCCTCATCACTTTAGCCGACCTCACATTCCTCAGGCTGCTGTGAGATACAGTTTTTCTTGCTGTGCTGTTTTTTTCTTTTCTTTTTCTTCTTTTTTTTCTTTTTCGTTGAAAGTGAATATTTGGATGGGTACGGTGGCTCACGACTGTGATCCCAGCACTTTGGGAGGCTGAAGCAAGAGGATTGCTTGAGCTCAGGAGTTTGAAACTAGCCTGGGCAACATAGTGAGACCCTCTCTCTATTTATTTTAAAAAGAAAAATAATTTTAAAAAATCAAAATGAATATTTAGCATGAGAAAAAATTACAATAAATTATACATTTAAGAAAGTGGCTGCATTCAATAAATATTATAGAATCCAGGGAAAAAGCATAGTCTTTTTATTAACTGCCTGATCCACCTCTATAAGACTTCTTGTATATTTTTTGACTGTCTAATCTTTAGCTGCCTCTTCATATGTAATATTTTCTTGTAGAGAAGAGAAAGGCAATGCAATACATCTTATGTTACTGCTCAATTGTTTTTTGTTTGTTTTTAGAGACAGGGTCTTGCTCTGTTGCTTCAAGGGTTTGAATCTCTGAATTCTTATTACCACCTGGTCTTGTCACTGTTACTTTAGTTTTTGCCTCTCTAGTAGTCATGCAGTGGCATTGCATTGTGGCCTGAAATGGCCTTTCCCTAAGTGAGTGGCGCTGCTGTGACCCTTTTCATGTTTCTGTGCCCTCCGTTTTTCCTCTGGCTAGTCTTGCCAGGGAGGTGTCAATTTTATTCATTTTCCCCAAAGAAACAGCCTTCAGCTCAGTTGAGCATGCCATTTGATTCTATTTTCTTATCCAGTTCATCGATTTTTTCCAAAAGAAAAAAAAAGAATTTGCTTTTCTTTTCTCACTTATTGATATTCTAGTTTTCTTCTTACCTGATGTACATATTTAATGATATATATTCTTTCTAAGCATGGCTCTGTAATCCAAAATTTGGTTATATTATTTTGATTCAGTTCAAAATATGTTCTCATTTCTGTTGTGATTTCCTCTGGACCCATGGTTTATCTTATAGGAGTATTGCTTAGTGTTCAGGCTCTAGATAGTTTTTTGTTATTGATTTTCTGCATTCTTGTGTGCCTTGTGTGGTTGCAGTTCTTTGAAACTTAGAGACTTGCTTTATGACCCAGACTTTGGCCAACTTTTTAAATGTTTTTGTATTTATGAAAAGAATATGCATTTTGCAGTTAGTGAGCATAGTCTTTATATGTGCTTGGGTCACTTTTACTATTTGTGTTAGTCTTTACTATTTAGGGGGGTGTGGTGGGGGTGGGGGCAGGGTCTTGCTCTGTCACCCAGGCTGGAGTGCAGTGGCGTGATCACAGCTGAGGACTAAACTCTGATTTTTTAAAAATCTTGCCCAAATTCCTACCTAAGGGGTCTAGGGAGTCATGTCCTACAAACCACAAATTCTTACCAGATGGGTTTTGTTTGACCCTATATATCATGACTTACTTTCAATCTGACTCTGGTATAACATTATGTGACAAGAAAAGAATATTTATCCCCAAAATACATTTCCTTGTCATACCTTGAAATTGCCCTGCAAAGTCTCTTGTGGGAAAAATCCACGTTCTATAGAGAATCCCCTTTCCCCTTTGTTTTCCTTCCTTTCTTTCCAATGCAGGAGATAATCAGCTAAGAGCCAGGCACGCTTTTAGGTCCCATAAGAAACATTTTACAACCTGCTCTCTCTCTGAACAATAAAACTTGGTTCTTTATCTTAACCTGAACATTCCTTTCCATTGATCCCAAGTAAACTGGGTTCAGATAAACTCAACCAATTGTCAACCAGAAAATATTTAAATTTACCTGCAGCCTGAAAGCCCCCACTTTGATTTGTTCCACCTTTCTGAACTAAACCAATGTATTTCCTAAATGTATTTGTTTGATGTCTCATGCCTCCCTAAAACATATAAAACCAAGCTGTACCCCAACCACCTTGGGCACATGTTCTGAGGACCTCCTGAGGGCTGTGTCATGGGCTATGGTCACTCACATTTGGCTCAGAATAAATCTCTTAAAACATTTCACACAGTTTGACTTTTTTCATCGACACAGCTTACTGCAGCCTTGACCTCCCAGGCTCAAGCAATCCTTTGCCTCAGCCTCCTGAGTAGCTGGGACCGTAGGCATGCACCATCACACCCTGATAATTTTATTTTTGTAGAGATGGGGTCTTGCTATGTTGCCCTGGTTGGTTTTGAACTCCTGGGCTCAAGTGATCCTCACACCTCAGCCTCCGAAAGTGCTGGGATTATTGGTGTGAGCCACCATGCCCCATCTTGTCTAAATCCGATATGCTTTTTTTGACTGCTCATTCCATTGATGACTGAGAAAGGTATGTTAGAATCTCTCACTGTGATTGTGGATTTATTATTCTTATAATTCTGTCAAATTTTGCTTTATTTATTTTGAGACCATATTGTTAGAAGAGTCAAACTTTTGAATTAGTATGTCTCCCTGTAGGTTGAATCTATTATTATGATGAAGTGATCATCTTTGACACAGGGTCTTGCTGTGTTGCCCAGGCTGGGGTGCAGTGGTGCGACCACGGCTCGCTGCAGCATTGACCTCCTTGGATCAGGTGATCCTCCCACCTCAGCCTCCCTAGGAGCTGGGACCACAGGCATGCATCACCATGCTGGGTTAATTCTTTTATGTTTTGTAGAGTTCTCACTATGTTGCCCAGGCTGGTCTCAAACTCCCGGGCTCAAGTGTTCCTCCTGCCTCAGCCTCCCAAAGGTTTAGGATTGCAGGCATGAGCCACTAAAAAAATCTCTTGTCATGCTTTATGACCCAAAGTCTAATTTGTAGATATTAACAAGGCTACGTTAGCTTTCTGGGATTACAGGAGTCAAGTCCTGCCTTCTAGGCGAGGATGCATGTCAAGAGCCCCAGTGGATGCCCGAAACTGTGGATAAGCTCCAGTGGATGCCTGAAACTGTGGATAGCATCAAGCCTTATATATACTAGGTTTAAGTGACGAGTGGGTGGACAGTGTGTGGAGTATGGAGAAGCTGGATAAAGGCACAATTCACATCTCAGGCAGGACTAGGCAGGATGCTGTGAGATTTCATCTCAATACGCAGAATGGCATGTAATTTAAAACTTATGAATTGTTCATTTCTGGAATTGTCCATTTAGTATTTTTGGAGTATGGTTGACCATGAGTAACTGAAACTGTGGAAAGCAAAACTGCAGATACGGAAGGACTCCAGTATTTTTCCTGTGATGCGTCTTTCTCTGTAACTTTACTTTCAACCTTTCTGTTTCATTATGTTTTAGATATTTCTTCATTTTACATTTTTTTGTATTTTTTTCATGACGCATCACTTTACCTAAAAAAAGTGTGTGTGTGTGTGTGTGTGTTTATTGAAATCCAGCCCAATAATTGTCACTGGTCATTTAGACCCGCATTGTCCAACGTGGTGGCCACTAGCCATGCATGTCTCCTGAGCACTTGAAATGTGGCTGGGCCAAGTTCAGGGGTGCTGTGAATGTGAACCACACACCAGATCTTGAAGAATTATTAAGAAAAAAGAATGTAAGATACATCAACAATTTTGAATATTAAATATATGTTGAAATGATATTTTGGAAAGATTGAGTTAAATAAAAATATTTTTAAAAAATAATTCTACCAGCTTCCATTTACTTACTGTAAAAATTTTAAATTATATACTTAGCTCATGATTTTTCTTTTGTACAACTCTGATTTTAGACCATGTATATCTCATAGTAATATACTTGTTTTACGTCTGCTATCTTATTATGCAGTTTTTCTTTGTTCCACCTGTTATACATTTCTTCTCTTTTTTCTCATCTTCATTTGGGTGGATATGGTATTTTAAAAAACAATCTTGTTTTCACATTATCAGTTTCAAAGTTATACACTCTTTTTCTATTATTTTAGCAACACCCTAAAAATTACAGCATGCATTCTTGATACACTAATTCTAGTATTTATAGATACGTTTAATTTTCCAGGAAAATGTATGAAACTTAGACTATTTTTTAACTCCATTTATCCCTTTTTGAATTCTATGCTGCTACTGGGATCCATTAAAAATATATAAGGGGCTCAGATGTGGGGGCCCATGCCTGTAATCCTAATACTTTGGAAGGCCAAGGCAGGAGGATCACTTGAGGCCAGGGGTTCAAGACCAGCCTGAGCAATAGTGAGACCTCATCTCTACAAAATAAAAATAAGAAAAATTAGTTGGGCATGATGGCATGCACCTGTAGTCCTAGCTACTCAGGAGTCTGAGGTGGGAGGCTCGCTTGAGCCCAGGAATTTGAGGACATATATAGGGGGGATTGGAGGAAACTTTGGGTGGTGATGGATATTTCTGTGGCCTTCATGGTGGTGATGGATTCATGGCTGTAAACTTACTCCTAAACTCATCAAGTGTATACATGTATGTGCAGCTTTTTACATGTTAGTCATACCCCTAATAAGAGTGGCTTTATATCTATGTCTATCTATCTAGTCTCTCTGAGAACTTATTATAGTCAGCATTTTTAGACTTACCCAGGTATTGTCACCTTCTCTGCCCTTACTCCTTCTTGTGTTTCTGGTCTTTTATCAAGGGTCACTCTCCCTGAATTTAATTAATTACTTTTTTTGTACAATTGCCTTCCCCAAAGTGTCACTTTCTTTCTGCCTGAAGAATACCCTTAGAATTTGAATGTGTATTTGAAGATGGTATTCTGTCAGTTTTTGCTTGTCTGAGAATCAATTGTTTTTGCCTCAGTTCTTGAAGAATATCCCCACAGGACAGAGTTCTAGGTTGACAGTTATTTTCTTGAGCACAGTGAAGATTCTACTCCATCGTTTCCTGGCTTCCATCTTTGCTGTTGAGAAGTCAGCTGTCAGCCTATTGCTCTTTTGAATATATTCTGTCTCTTCTTTGGCTGCTTTGAGGTTTTGTCTTTCTTTGGTTTTCTACAGTTTCAATGTGATGTTTCCATTTGTGGATCTGGAAAATTCTCAACTGTTATTTCTTCAAATATTGCCTGTGCCTCATTCTCTCTCCTCTCTCTCTGGTACTCGAATTGCAGGTATGTTAGACCTACTCACAATACCCTCTATGTCTCATTTCTGTGTCTTCCATTTTTATATATTGAACATGCTATTCTTCCACTAAAATTATTTTCTTAGTATTTTTTCCATTTTTTAGTCAGTTTTATTGAGATAAAATTTGCATGCAACATGATTTACTGATTTTAAGTAACCAACTCAGTGAATTTTGAGCAAATGCATAGTCATTTCACTACCACCTTGATCATGATTTAGAATATTTCTATCATCCCCCAGAATTTTTTCCAGCTCCTTTATAGTAAACCCCTACCTCCACCCTCTAGCCATTGACAACTACTAATCTGCTTTTTGTCATTGTTGTTTCCCTGCTTCTATAATTTTATATACATACAATTTTACTGGGTGTAGTATTTTATGTTTGATTTCTTTTGCTTACGGCATGATTCTTTTGAGACTCATACATGTTTTACATATTTCAGTCAATTTAAAAAAATTATGGGGTAGTATTCCATTGCATGGATATAACACAAAATTTTTATTGGTTCACCAATAAATGCATATTTGGCTTCTTCCAAATTTTTGGTTTCTATGAATAAAGCTGCCCAGAACGGTTGATTGGAAGTGGACATATATCTTTGTTTTCACTTGGATAAACACCCAAGAGTGGGGTTGCTGGTCAAAACAGTAAGTGTATGGTACATTTTATAAGAAATGGCCAAACTGTTGTTCAAAGCGACTGTGCCGTTTTGCATTTAGTCATCAAGATACGAAAGTTCCACTTGTTTCACATCCTTGTCGACACTTGGTATTGCCAGTCTTTTTATTTTAGCCATTCTCATGGGTGTATGTGGTATGTTATTATGGTTTGAATTTTTAGTGCTCCAGTGACTAATGATGTTGGACATTTTTTCATATTCTTATTTGTTATCTACATATCTTCTATGGTGAAGTGTTTATTTGTTTTACTGATTATTAATTGGGTTATTTATGTTCTTATGGACTTACAGAGTTCTTTATATATATTCTGATACTTATAAATATTTTATCCCAGTAGTGGCTTACCTTTTCACTTTTCTTAACAATGACTTTTTTTTTTTTACTTTATTTTATTATTCTATTTATGTATTTATTGAGACAGGGTCTCACTCTGTTGCCCAGGCTGGAGTGCAGTGGTGTGATCATAGCTCACTGCAGCCTTGAACTTCTGGTCTCAAGCGAGCCTTCCAACTCAGCCTCTGAGTAGCTGGGCTTACGGGTGTGCGTCATCACACCAGCACAATTTGTAAATTTTTTTGTGGAGATTGGGTCTCCTGACACCCTTCAATGGCGATCAGAGTGTTAGTTTCTCTTTTTGGATTCTTTATGAATGTATAGATTTTAATCTATTTGATGTGTTTCAGTCCACTGAAGTTATTAGGCTTTTGGATGCCCAAATTGTCCCATCCTCGGCCAGGGATGGCCTCTTTAGCTTTTGAGATTCTGACATATCTCCAGCAGGTGTTCCAGTGTTGATAGTTTTCTTTTTTTTATCCTGGCATGTGCCTGTAGACATGAATATGCATAGCTTTCTTGCTTTCTGCTGTGGCAAGAAGTTCCAGGCTCCTTAGTACATTTTCTGCTCTGAACCTGCAATCAGTTGTTTATCTATTGAGTGGGACATGGTACTTGGAGACCATAATTTGGGTGCTCATTACTACCACATTGGCTAGTTATTTCTAGACTTTTTCAGTAGAACGATCCAGAAAAGACTCTTTTTAATGAAAAAATGCATTTTCATACTGATATTTCCAATTCCAGTTTAGGAGTCCAGGCTTTTACCTTACAGCTGTGGTAGTGCATTTCTTTTCTCTTAGATTTAAAAATCTTGGTTTCTAATCATTGACAAAAGTTCTTGTTTGCTTTTTCTCATAACATATGTACGGTGGTGTCACAATAACAAAAACCAGACAGAGCTATTGCTACCATGATGATGACTAGAAACAGTGCAAGGCTTCCCTGCTACTCTCTGTCCCCAGGGCTCATCCCACAGCAGGGTGCACTCATCCCCATGCTTGGGGGCTCGTGGAATGATTCCTCTCTGGATAATCCACCGCTGAGATGTAGAGCTGCATCCACTGGCTTTATTTTGCTTTCTTGGGATTCTATTTTTCATGTCTTTCTTCCATTTTGCTTTTTAATCATGCAAAAAAAATTACATTGTTCCAAAGCGAAATCTAGAAAACAAGGTCTGGACAGAGGAGTGTGGCTTGGAGCCCTTTCTCCTCCATCTTGGTTCCTCCCTTGCCACCTGTGCCCTTTTCATAGCTTGGGGCTCATCTTTGCATTCGCAAAGCAGGAGCAGTGTGCACACACGCTCCGTTACTGTGGGCGGTGGGAGGTGCCCTCTGGGCCGTGACCGCGCTGCCATGTTCTCCTCCTTGAGGCCGACTTGCCTCTTCATGCAGCTGCTGAGGAAGAACTGAGGATGTGGGCATTTCCCTGTCTTTGTTGTGCCATGCTGAGCTGTGGTGAATAGTCTTGCACAGGAATCTTTCTGCACTTTTGCTGGTGATCTTTGGTCAGCCTTCCTAGAAGTGGTATTGTTTGGTCAAAAAGTAAATTTATATCAAAATCAGGCTTTCTAAGGCCTGCGTTATCTTGCATCCTGTGGACACACTCTCCTTTATTTAACCTTGGGGTTACTATTATTATTATCTGCTCTTAGATATATTGCTATGGTGAACAAGTTTGTGACTGTGTCTGTGATGACACTCACAATCGTCTGTCGTGATTTCCTTATGATGGGTCCCAGAAGCAGAACCACGGGGTCCTGGTCATAGCGCCCTTGACCTCAACATTAATTATGGGGGCTGTTTTCTCGCTGCTGCCTCCTTGCCCATGGCCCCCCTTTTCTTGCTCTACCCCCAAGTTTTTCCTGGAGCATCTGATCCAGTGACTTACGCCTCCTCAGGGGCTCTCTGAGGCTCCTGGGGTGAATGTGCAGCCCCCTTGCTCTGCCCATGAGGCCCTCCAGACCTGCCCGGTACCTGCCTATGGCCCAACCTCACCTGTCACTTCTCTCCACCTCCACCCCACTGAGCCGCCCCAAAGGCTCTTCTGGAAACAGTGCCACTGCCCAACTCCCTTGCAGAGCAAAGCCAGTCCGAGCACGCTTCCCTTCATTTCATTTTCTGCCTCCTTGTGCTGCAAGCTGCAAGCTGCTTGTGGGCAGGGGCCTCATGAAGCCACACATCCCCAAGCACCCAGCCTGGGCTTGCAGCTGGAGATGCTCAGGCGGGTGTGTAGCATGGGTGGTGTATTAGGCCATTCTCACGTTGCCGCAAAGAAATACCTGAGGCTGGGTAATTTATAAAGAAAAGAGGTGTAATTGGCTCATGGTTCTGCAGGTTGTACAGGAAGCATGGCTGGGACAGCCTCAAGAAGCTTCCGGTCATGTTGGAAGGTGAACGGGGAGCAGGCACATCATGTGGTGGGAGCAGGAGCAAGTGGGGGAGGAGGTGCCACATGTTTTTAAACAAGCAGATCTCGCGAGAATGCCCTATCAGGAGGGCAGCACCAAGGGCATGGTGCTAAACCGCTCATGAAGGATACACCCCTGTGATCCAGTCACCTCCCACCAGGCCCCACTGCAACACTGGGAGTACAATTTGACATGGGATTTGGGTGGGTTGGGATTTGAGTGGGGACACAGATCCAAACCACATCAGGTGGAGACCTCTGAGATGGGAGTATTCCTATTTCATGGATGAGCATGCGGGCCCCAGGGAGGGAAGCGTCCCTGCCACCCACTGTTGCAGGCCTCAGTGCCTTTTCCTGTGCTGTCTCCTCTGCCCACCGTGCCCTCCAGGCATCCTTCAATGCCATCTCAGGAAGATGCACCTCCCCTGGGCAGCAGGCCCCTGACTGTGCTCCCTGCCCTGGGCACCTGGCAGTGGCCGCTCACTGGTTGTTTTGTGAGGCCCTCCTGGGTGCTTTCTTCCTCTCTTGCACTGTGGCCTCCACTGCCTACATGCAAAGGCCTGGGAGCTGCTGGGTTCCTGGAAGCAAGGATTGGCTCCCCTTCTTCCTCTGTCCCCCTCTTTCTCCTTCCCTTCGCTCCTCCCCTCCTCCCTTTGGCCTCCTCTCCTGCTCTTCCCTCCTTCCTCCTCCTCCTCTTCCTTTCCTCTATCTCCTCCTCCTTCTCCTGCCCCTTGTTGGGTCATACCTGACCTGCTGCCTGCATACGTCCTCCCCACCCACTGCTGCCCCAGCCTTTTGGGGTGTTTGGGCTGGGTTCCCTAATTGAACCCAGACCTGGCACCTCTGACACGCTTTCACCATGAGACTTCCATCATGTCCTCACCTCAGAGGCCACTGAGACCTCCCTGGCTGCCCCCTTGCCCCTCCATGCACTCTCTGGAGTGCCCTCCTTCCTGTTCCTTGGGAGAGCTGGTCCGCCTCGGTCCCTGGGCAGCACAGCCTAAGCCTCCAGAGATGTTTACTGGGTGAATGCATGCATTTCTTGGGAAAGTTTTCTTTTTTGGGATTTCTTTTGACGTTACAAACATGATCACATGTGCAGCTGGGTCGCGTCATCTCTCCTCGGCCTATTGCGCTTCCTTGGCAGGGGCTGTACAAAGCGGACCAGCGGTTTGGGCCAGGCGTCGAGACCTACCCCGATGGCAGCCAGGACGTGGGGCTGTGGTTCCGAGAGCAGCTCATCAAGCTGTGCACCCAGATTCCCAGTGGCTTCTCCCTCCTCAGATACCCTGAGTTCTCCAGCTTCATCACCCACAGCCCTGCCAGGATCAGCCTCTCAGAAGAGGAGAAAACGGAGTGGGGACTGCAGGAGGGACAGGACCCCTTTTTCTATGACTATAAGCGGTTTCTTCTGAATGACAACCTAACGCTGCCTCCAGAAATGTACGTCTACTCGACCAACAGTGACCACCTGCCCATGACAAGCTCTTTCCGCAAAGAGCTGGACACCCGCATCTTCCTCAATGAAATTCCTCCGTTCGTTGAGGATGGAGAACCGTGGTTCATAATCAATGAGACCCCTTTGTTGGTCAAAATCCAGAAGCAAACTTACAAGTTCAGGTGACTAGTCTGCTACTGCTCCTCCCCTAGGGCCCTGCACTGTGCAGGCTGCCCTAGGCAGGTTCCTGAGGTCCCCGGCCAGCTGCCACTGACAGTGCTCCCTCAGAGTGACCTAAACACACTCCTCCCATTAAGTGACTGATGTGGGCGATAATGAAGGGAGGGAAAGCCCCTGCTGACTCGAGCTGGGAGGCAGGCCGGGTCCTGGGGCCCTGGACGTCTGTGCAGGGGAATGAGGGTCTCAGGATCCCACCTGCCCACTCTTGGGGACAGGAGTGATCAGAAGGTGGTTTGGTGAACATGCAGCCAGGGGAGTCCCGAGGCTGGTGTGGAACCTGGTGGGGGGATGTGGCTGGGGAGAATCTCCTGAGCCCGTGGAGCTAATGGTGAGTCCTGGCCCTGGGCCCTGTGCGTTTCCCCTTGTGCAGGCCATAGCTAGTGCCCTGCCCCCACCATTGCATCAGCGCCTAGGTGTTCTATGGGCCAAGTCTCCTCTCGGTTGACATGGAGAGCAGGGTTTGTTGTTACTGTTATATGGTGGTAAGGGATCTGCATGAGAGCCAAGGGTGGGAGCACAGGGCAGTAGTGGTGTTGGGGCCCAGGCAGGCCTTTGACTTGTCCAAGGATGGTGTCAAAAGATGCTCTGCTCTGTTGGTCTTCCAAAAACCCTCCTACCCTACCCAGAGCTCCAGAAAAGTCAGCCACTACCTAAGGAGAAGTGTTTAATTTTTTTGGGGGGGGGTGGGGGCAGGCACAGAGTCTCACTCTGTCACCGAGGCTGGAGTGCCGTGGCGCGATCTTGGCTCACTGCAACCTCCGCCTCCTGGGTTCAAGCAGTTCTTTGCCTCAGCCTCCCGAGTAGCTGGGATTACAGGTGCCTGCCACCACGCCCAGCTAATTTTTGTATTTTTAGTAGAGACGGGGTTTCACCATATTGGCCAGGCTGGTCTTGAACTCCTGACCTCATGATCCACCCGCCTCAGCCTCCCAAAGTTTTGGGATTATAGGCGTGAGCCACCGTGCCCGGTTGAAGTGTTTAATTTTTAACAGTTAAAATATTCAAGAACACTTTAATTCCTTTCCTAAATATTGACCTCAGATGTCACTAAACTGTTTCAGAATGCATATTTTCTGAGAATAAGTGGCTGCTTTTTCATTCATCAATCCATCCACCCACCCAAGCACCCACCCACCTACCATCCATTCATCCATCAGTACACCCATGCAACATCCATTCTTTCAGGCATCTGTTCATCTACCCACACACCTACCCATTCATCCACCCACCCACCCATCCATTCATCCATCAATTCATGCATGCAGTATCCATTCATCCAGCCATCCATTCATCTACCCACCCACCTGCCCATTCATACACCCACCCACCCATCCAGTCATCCATCAATCCACCCATGCAACATCCATTCATCTAGCCAGACATTCATCTACCCACCCACCTACCCATTCACCTACCCACCCATCCATTCATCAGTCTACTCATGCACCATTCATCCACCCACCCATCCATTCATCCATCAATCCACCCATGTAACATTCATTCATCCAACCAACCATCCATTCATCTACCCACCTACCTACCCATTCATCCACTCACCCGCCCATCCAGTCATCCATCAATCCACCCATGCCACATCCATTCATCCAGCCATCCATTCATCTATCCACCTACCTACCCATTCACCCACCCACCCATCCATTCATCCATCAACCTACTCATGCAACATTCATCCACCCACCCATCCATTCATCCAGCCATCCACCCACACACCTATCCATTCATCTACCCATCCAGCCATCCATTCATCCATCAATTCATGCATGCAATATCCATTCATGCAGCCATCCATTCATCTACCTACCCACCTACCCATTTGTTCACCCACCCACCCGTCCAGTCATCCATCAATCCACCCACTTAACATCCATTTATCCAGCCATCCACTCATCCACCCACCCACCTACCCATTAATTCACCCACTCACCCACCTTTCCATCCATTCATCCATCAGTATACTCATGCAACATTGATCCACCCACCCACCCCTTCATCCATCAGTCCACCCATGGAACATCCATTCATCCAGCCATCCATTCATCTACCCATCTACCTACTCATTCATCTACCTACCCACCCACCCATCCACTCATCCATCAGTCCACCCATGCAACATCCATTCATCCAACCATCCATTCATCTACCCACCTACCTACCCAGTCATCCACTCACCTACCCATCTATCCATCCATCAATCTATTCATGCATCTTTCATCCACCCACCCACCCATCCATTCATTCATCAATCCACCAATGCGGCACCCATTCATCCACCCACCCACTTATCCATCTATTCATCTACCCACCCACTTATCCATCTATTCATCCACCCACCCATCCATCCATCTTCCCACCCACTCATCCATTCATCCACCCACCCATCCATTCATCCATCAATTCGCTCATGCAACATACATCCACCTACCCAACCATCCATCTATCCATCATGCAGAACAGACATCAACTGGGCTTGTAATTGTTGAAGACTGTTAGGTACAGAAGCATCTATAATGCACAGGTTCTTGATTGTGAAAAGGGGTTGTGTACACACCAGGAGGCATCAGTGTTGTGTGGTGAGTAAGCCATGAGATAATGCATGTTGTCTACTCAGACAAAAATGGATGAGCAGAGGGTGGAATGTGGGTGTTGGTGCTGAGACTGGAACCACATGTATGTTGGTCTCCTTCCTACCCAGGGCCTTTGCTGTTACAGCCCATTTCTTAGCAAACACCCAGATGAATCAGAGATGCATGGATGTACTCGCAGCCAGCACATTCCTGCCGGGACAGACATATAGCCCGAGCATCTTGACCTCCAGGTGGCATGTCTGCACCACCGTGTGCAACCTAGTGGATCGTGAGCAGCTGGGGGTGCAGCTGCCAGCATTCAGGGTGCCTGAGGAGTGAACAGTGGGGGGCTGAGCCACAAGAAGGAGAGGCATTGGAGGGAGGTGGTCCAGCTGGACCCTTTCTCGTGGGAGGTGCAGAACCTGGTCTAGGACCACTGAAACTTGTTGTGTTGCCAGGAACAAGCCAGCTCACACCAGCTGGAACATGGGCGCCATCCTGGAGGGGAAGCGCAGCGGCTTTGCACCCTGCGGGCCCAAAGAGCAGCTTTCCATGGAGATGATCCTAAAGGCTGAGGAAGGGAACCACGAATGGATTTGTAGGATCCTGAAGAACAACTTTGCTAGTGCTGACGTGGCGGACGCAAAGGGCTACACTGTGCTTGCTGCGGCTGCTGTAAGCCCCACACCCTCCCAGCTGGTGCCCGCAGGAGCTTAGCTGTGAGGGTCACACATGTGGGTGGCCCTCTGTGGCCCCCTCTGCAGGAGCAGAGCTGAGGTACATGGGGACACTGATTGTCCACACCTCCACCTCGCCGTTCAGCAGAAACCCACTCAGCTGAGTGTGACACTCGTGGTCCAGTGCAGAAGGGTTTGGGGCAGAGTGCCTGTTCCATTCCTCTGTCCCACACTTGTCCCTTTGCCAAGCTCCCGAATGAGCACTGGTTCCTGCCCTGCCATGGGGTGGCCTCATGAGGGCATCAGGACACCCGGTGACCCTTCCCACCCCTGAGGGCCAGGCGCATCATCCTGAGTCCTGCCTCATCTCCCTCCAGACTCACTGCCACAACGACATTGTCAACCTTCTCCTGGACTGTGGGGCCGACGTGAACAAGTGCTCAGATGAGGGTCTCACGGCACTCAGCATGTGTTTCCTCCTCCACTACCCCGCCCAGTCCTTCAAGCCCAATGTTGCTGAACGGACCATACCTGAGCCCCAGGTAAGCCCCCCGGTGGCCACTGCACCACCAACTGTCTCCTGTTGTCTTCTCTGTCTCTGTAAATGTCCACCAAGCCTCCTCCCTCCTGTGTGGACCAGGCTTGTACAGGGTGAGTTATAAGGCAGGGAGTGGGCAAGAGAGACAGAGCCTGGGCATCCCCTAAGGGACCCTGAGCAGATGCCAAGGGATGTGTGTTCTTTACTCATCTCCTGCATAGCAGCCTGGGGCCCCGAGACCTGCCCTGCCAGCACTGTGCAGAAAAGGGGTGCTGTGGAGGGAGAGTGGGCATCCATGACAACGCCCCCAAGGTGGGGCTGAGAATCTGCATGCCTAACAGTTTCCTGGCAGTACTGATGTTATTGAAACACCAGGGGTTCGGTCTCAGTCCTGCTGCTCACCACACAGAAAGCCAATCACTGAGATGCCAAGTATTGCCAAGGAAGAAGGCTTTAATTGGGTGCTGCAGCTGAGGAGCTGGAAGCTCAGTCTCAAGTCCATCTCCCTGACTGACTAACACTGGGAGTTTATGTAGCAGGAAAGAAATGTAACAATGTGTAAGAAAACAGGAACTAGGACAAGGCAAGGAGGCATCTGGTGTGGTGATCTTGTGGGTTTCAGTTGTCTGGTGCTTCCTGAAGGTCCTTTCCTGAGGAAGGAACTCAGATAAAACAAATACAGTTTTCAAGCTTTAACAGAAGAGTTGATTTCTATGTTTATCCAAAAACAACTGTCTGTGGGACTCTTGGGCTGGTTTCACTGACGCCACTGGTCCAGGGACCACACTTTGGGAACCATGGCTCAAAACACAAACAGATCCAGGGCAGTGCCATGTGACAGAAATAAAACGTGTAATTAAAATTTGGGAGGTAGCCACATGAAAAAGTAAAACAGGTGGAATTAATTTTAATAATATATTTAATTTAGCCTAATGTATTAAAAATCCTATCATTTTGGTGTGTGATCAATATAAGCAGCATCATTAAGGCATTTGCCTTCGTTTTCCAACCTCTCCTTCACTTCTAAGCACCTGGGTGTGGACAGGCCACGTTTTGTGAGCTTAGCAGCCATGTATAGGGCCATGCAGCCTGAGGTGTGGCCTGGTCAGGTGCAGGCTTCTGTGCGATGCCTTCACAGGGGTGTTCTTTTCTCTTTGAGGGTTTGGGGAAAGCTGCCCTGGTCTTTTCAGCCTAGGTGCTTTGAAGACAGCTCTAGGCCACGGGCATTGGTCCTTGCTGAAGAAGGTCCTAGAATGAGGTTATCACTCCAATTTCTTCTAATGACACTTTTTTGGTTCTTTCCAAAGGAACCTCCAAAATTCCCAGTTGTTCCAATCCTTTCATCATCATTTATGGACACAAACCTGGAGTCTCTGTACTATGAGGTGAACGTGCCTTCCCAGGGTAGCTATGAGCTGAGGCCACCGCCAGCACCACTGCCACTGCCACACGTCTCAGGCAGCCAGGAGGGCGGCCACTTCCAGGACACCGGGCAGTGTGGGGAGTCCGTGGACCACAGGAGCAGCTCTCTGAAGGGGGACTCCCCGTTGGTGAAGGGCAGCCTTGGCCATGTGGAAAGTGGGCTCGAGGACGTGTTGGGAAACACAGACCGGGGCAGTCTGTGCAGTGCTGAGACGAACTTTGAGTCCAACGTGTGTGTGTGCAACTTCTCCATCGAGCTCTCGCAGGCCATGCTGGAGAGAAGCGCCCAGTCCCACAGCTTGCTGAAGATGGCCTCGCCCTCACCGTGCACCAGCAGCTTCGACAAAGGGACCATGCGGAGGATGGCGCTGTCCATGATCGAGTAGGTCCTGGCACCAGCTGGTGGGGGTGGAGGGCCACCATCAGGGCTGAATCCTATGCTCAGCGGACCCACGTCTCTTCCCTGTGCCAGCGGGAGGCATTGTGTCTGGAGATGCGTGTCTGAATGTGTGAGCATCCCTGTGTCGGTGGCTCCACGCCATGGCCAAGCCTGTGGGGGTGCCACGGTGACGGGCTGTTTTCAGTGCCACCCCAGCCCTGTGGGGGTGCCACGGTGACGGGCTGTTTTCAGTGCCACGCCAGCCCTGTGGGGGTGCCACGGTGACGGGCTGTTTTCAGTGCCACGCCAGCCCTGTGGGGGTGCCACGGTGACGGGCTGTTTTCAGTGCCACGCCAGCCCTGTGGGGGTGCCACGGTGACGGGCTGTTTTCAGTGGCACCCCAGCCCTGTGGGGGTGCCACGGTGACGGGCTGTTTTCAGTACCACGCCAGCCCTGTGGGGGTGCCACGGTGACGGGCTGTTTTCAGTACCACCCCAGCCCTGTGGGGGTGCCACGGTGACGGGCTGTTTTCAGTACCACCCCAGCCCTGTGGGGGTGCCACGGTGACGGGCTGTTTTCAGTACCACGCCAGCCCTGTGGGGGTGCCACGGTGACGGGCTGTTTTCAGTACCACGCCAGCCCTGTGGGGGTGCCACGGTGATGGGCTGTTTTCAGTACCACCCCAGCCCTGTGGGGGTGCCACGGTGACGGGCTGTTTTCAGTACCACGCCAGCCCTGTGGGGGTGCCACGGTGACGGGCTGTTTTCAGTGCCACGCCAGCCCTGTGGGGGTGCCATGGTGACGGGCTGTTTTCAGTACCACCCCAGCCCTGCTCTGGCCTTTGGCACTGGCCTGAAGTGTCTCTGTGGGAGCCTCAGCAGGGGCCACTGTCAGGGGTCCTATCCTAGCCATGGTGCACGTGAGTGACACCTGCCCGGGCAGCTCTCACACCCCTGCTGCCCACCCTGTCTATACCAGTGTGTCTCAAAATGTGGTCCATGCACCCCCGGGGGTCCAAGACCCTTTCAGGGAGTCTGTGGGGTCAAAATGATTCTCTTGATAACCCTGAGACTCTGTTAGCCTTCTCCTTGTGTTGATGTTGGTGGATGGTATGAAGACAGGGCCGTGCAGACCGCCAGCCCCCAGTGTGCAGGGCAGCAGTGCCCGGCCTGCTTGGGGGCATGGTATTCCTTCACCACGGTGTGCACTTGCGGGGATGCCTGTCTCACTGAAGAATGCCTTTGACAAAGCAGAAAAGCAATGACAAATTGCATTAAATCTTGCTCCTTGTGTACACACCCCTCGAATATTCTGGGTCAGAAAACATGGGAAGGACACTGATGTGTGTCTGCCACAGACCAAGGCACACCACTTCCCCGCAAGAAGCGCTTCCCCCAGGGCTGGAGTAGCAACAGAATGCGGCATCTTCCCAACCTCCTGTCCCATTTTTGATTGGAAGAATGACCACTGGCATGTGGCTGTTCATTCTCCTGAACACAGCCTGCCACTTTAAGGAAAAAATATGACACTATTTGTTGCTGGTGAAATTTACGTTTTCAAGTGAATAGCAGAATTCTGGACACTTGCCGCCACCACCAAGACCTTCATAGCTTCCCTTAACTTTGAGACGTGGGTGTTCAGAGGTTTTTCACGTGAGATGGCGTTAGCAGCGCAGTTTTGTGATACTGCCTGAAGACATGCCGACAGTGCCCAGATCTCTTCTATTGGTGAGCCAGCTTTTCCCACACGGCCAAGTTCTGATGTTGAACCATCGCCAGGTGGGTGAAGATCCATTGACAGTGAGAGGTGGGCCCGTGGGCTTCAGTGCAGCCAGGCGCAGAAGGCTGGTTCATGAGTGTCCAGCTCCGCCAGGTAGCTAGCTCACCACCCCCAGCCTGGGTTCATGTAGTTCAAATAGGAAGACCATGATGATCAGAAAGGCTGCTCAAATACTCCTTCGTCCAGCCGCGTACCTGGGGGAGGCTGAATCTCCACTCACTTCCACCAAGGCTGCGCAGAGCAGATAGGGGAATCCAGCGAAGGTGGAAAACAGTGCCATCCTTCTCCCCAACTGGTTTTGTTTTGTAAAATAACTTTTTGTGACAGTGTTACTTATTAGTAACATGCAGTGGGTTTGTTATGGTTAACAAGTTGGTGAGCATTATTGAGAGGTGAAGCCAGCTGAGCTTCTGGGTTGGGTGGGGACTTGGAGAACTTTTGTGTCTAGCTAAAGGATTGAAAATGCACCAATCAGCGCTCTGTGTCTAGCTAAAGGATTGTAAATGCACCAATCAGCACTCTGTAAAATTGACCAATCAGTGTTCTGTAAAATGGACCAATCAGCGTTCTGTAAAATGGACCAATCAGTGGTCTGTAAAATGCACCAGTCAGCAGGATGTGGGCGGGGCCAAAAAAGGGAATAAAAGCTGGCCACCGCCAGGCCCCCCCACCAGCCTGCAGCGACAACCTGCTTAGTTCCCTTTCCGTGCTGTGGAAGCTTTGTTCTTTCGGTCTTCGCAATAAATCTTGCTGCTGCTCACTTTTTGGTCCGCATCACCTTTAAGAGATGTTAACACTTGCCAGTGAAGGTCCACAGCTTCATTCTTGAAGTCAGTGAGACCATGAACTCACCCGAAGGAAGAAATTCCAGACACACCATGTTTAAGAGCTGTAAAGGGGGGCCAGGCGCAGTGGCTCACTCCTGTAATCCCAGCACTTTGGGAGGCCGAGGCAGGTGGATCACGAGGTCAGGAGATGGAGACCATCCTGGCTAACACAGTGAAACCCCCTCTCTACTAAAAATACAAAAAAATTAGCCAGGCGTGGTGGCGGGTGCCTGTAGTCCCGGCTACTTGGGAGGCTGAGGCAGGAGAATAACTTGAACCTGGGAGGCGGAGCTTGCAGTGAGTGGCATCGTGCCACTGCACTCCAGCCTGGGCGACAGGGCGAGACTGTCTCAAAAAAAAAAAAAAAAAAGCTGTAACACCGCGAATTCCGCGACTTCATTCTTGAAGTCAGTGAGACCAACAACCCACCAGAAAGGCATAGATCCTGGACACGTTTTGACAGTTTTTGAGCTTTACATGGTAGCGGCAGACAAGGAGAGCCAGCACCCACGTCAACGCAGCTCCCTGGGCTTCCGAGTGGTCAGGGTCTGGAGACGGGTCTGGAGACTGGGCTGGGGGCTGCTGCTCAAGTGCTCAAGGACGATCTAGTTCCCACGGCTCCGATTCTGTGCCTACTGCAGGGCCAGTGGGCTTGGCTCGATCCTACACCTGCCCTGCCCTCATGGTCATTCCCGCTGCCATCTGGGCCCCCTACCCCCAGTCCCCTCCTCCCTTGAGCTTCTCCCTCAGCCCTGCGTGGCTGCACAACCCCCACCCACCTGGTCCCAGCCTCTCTTGAGGCCCAAGTTTTCTCTGGAGGCACAGTTTACTCCTGACCTGGCCAGCCTTTTGAGTGACCCCTCAGAGGTGTGTGTGCGCCTGTGTGTTTGTGTCTTTGTGGTGTGAGTGGTGTGTGTGGTGTGTGTGTGGTTTGTGTGGTTGTGTGCTGTATGTGTAGTGTGGTTTGTGTGCTGTGGTGTGTGGTGTGCTGTGTGCGTACTGTGTGGTGTGCGCTGTGCTATGGTGTGTGCGCTCTGGTGTGGCTTGTGTGTAGTTGTGTGCTGTGTGGTGTGTCTGCGTGTGTGGGTGTGTGCTGTGTGTGTGATTGTGTAGTTGCGGCACACACATACTCCCTACGCGCCCCTCGCCAGCCTCCTCGCTGGCATGGCCCCGTTCTGGGCGCAGTGCAGGTGCCTGCCCTCCAGGGGCCCACGGGCGCACCGTCTTTTTCAGGCGGAGGAAGCGCTGGTGGACCATCAAGCTGCTGCTGCGCCGGGGCGCGGACCCCAACCTGTGCCGCGTGCCCATGCAGGTCCTGTTCCTTGCTGTGAAGGCCGGGGACGTGGATGGGGTGAGGCTGCTGCTGGAGCACGGGGCGAGGACCGACATCTGCTTTCCGCCGCAGGTAGGAGCCGCGGCGGGCGGGCGCCGGGACGAGCGCAGCAGACTCCCGGGCACTGGCCGGGCAGCTCCTCGCTCCACCTGGGCGCGGAAGAGAGGGGTGGGCTCTTGCAGGCGACCACCTGGGCTGTGAGTGATGACGGCGCGCCGCAGTGGGGGGTCCCACAGCCCGCTCTTTCACCCATGTCCCCAGACAGGATTTGGACACCGAGCTGGTTTTTAGAGTACTTCACGATCCGTGTGATTTTTTTCCCAGTGTTGAAGCAAACTAAGGGGAAGCGCATCCTGAAGGCCCCTTGGAAAGGGGAGACATATTCAGGAGGCGGCGGGCCTCCTTCCAACCCACGCTCAGCATCACAAGGACGCAGGCAGGGGAGGCAAAGGGGCTTGGTGCTGAGGTTTTATCTTTAGCTCAACAGATCCAGCCGGCAAAATATGTAGCTGAGAAAAAATCTTCGAAGGGGAATCTGATTTTATATTTTTTTTCTTAAGAAGTGCCTTTCCCAGCGGACGGCTTCTTCCCTCTCTGAGGCCACACCCACCCGTGAGCAAGCGGCTTCACAGGGCATTTTGCTCTGGAATAAATTAGCCTGCTAGTTCTTCGAAGAAAGTTTAGTGTTTCTGCTGAGTTTCACTGGGGACTCAGGGCTTTATGGGCTTAGCTCGTTCAAACAACTCTTCTTTTCCCACCTGTCCCCCTGGGCAGTGTGTACCCCCGTGCTTGGCCCCAGATTCCTGCAGCCCTTCCCACAGCACAGCTGCTGGAAGGGCTTCCTTCCCGAATTTCCACTGCTCTGGAATGGAATCGGTCGCTGCCCATGACTGCTCCTCCTCCTCAGAGGCGTCTGGGGTGAGGCCAGGCTTCTCTCGCAGCTCCGTCAGTCCATGAGGGCCTCGTTAGGTTGCACAGGGGATGGGGCGAGATGGAAGTATGACAGCAAGCGTGGGCTCACTGCGGCGTTTCCTGTTCACTTTAACGTGACGTTATCTGTTGTATTTCATCCCTTTGCCTGAACCCTTGTTGTCATTCTTTCTCTTTGTATTTTGAAGGACCCTACAATCATTTCTCTAATTTAACATCTAGACCAACCCCATCACAATTTTCCGTTCAGTGCATCCACCCATCCACACTCAAGAAACCACTGCTGTCCACAGTGGCTGTGAAGATTCCAGACGGATGACGAACTGGCACCAGGGCCACCTTTGGCTGCCCCCAGAACAGGGGGCCCATTATGCAGACCCATGATGGGCTTCTGTCCACTTGGCTGTGAAATTTATTTGTAGATTTTGTTTTTCGTCTCTGGTTGTGTAAACACTCGTCCATCGTTTCAGCGCTTTACCTTCTTCACAGGGTGTTGATGGGGTGAGAGCTGATGGCTCTCTCTGGGCACCAGCCTTGCCAGTTGTCACTCAGGCGGCATTGAGTGTTTGAGGGCAGGCGGGTCTCACTGTCCAGGCCCCTTAGTGCACAGCCTTTCAGCTTGGGAATTAAACTTTTCTTCCAAGTGTAAGATTACACAGAAAACAGAATTTTTGGTTTAAGACTCAGGATAATTTAATAACTTTTTAGGTTTACTGATTGAACTCCGTCTTTGGAACTGATTAAGGTCACAACCTTTAAACTGGGCACGGACATCCTTCACTGTGTCACTTGTTTATTCACCTGTTCATAGCTGATCAGGAATGTATTATTTACACATTTATCTTTCAAATAGAAAGTTTTTAAAAATTAAAATATTTGAGTGGGTTCAGAAATGAACATGTCACCAAAACTCCAGGGGTTCAGTCTAGATCCTGCTGCTTACTGCACAGAAAGCCAATCAGTGAGATGACAGGTACTGCCAGGGAAGAAGGCTTTAATTGGGTGCTGCACCAGGGAGAGCAGGAGATCGTTCTCAAACCCTGTCCTCAACCGACTAAAATTGGGGGTTTCATAGCAGGGAAGAAATGTAACCATGTGTGGGAAAGCAGGAATTAGGAGGGCTAAGAAAAAAGAGTTGGTCAGCAAGAAGCTGGTGGTCCCAGAGGCAGGCATGATGGGTGAGGGGTCTAGGGTCTCACTGTCCAGATGCTGTGATCTAGTGAGTCTCTGTTCCTTGATAGTATTTAGGAGGACTGCTGGTTGGTTTCCTGAGGAAGGAGCTCAGATAAGACAAATATAACGTTCTCAAGTTTTAAAGAATGGAAGGGTCAATTTCTATGTTTATTTAAAAGAAACCATAGACATCAGTTCTATGGGACAATTGGGCCCGTTTCAACACCCTTCCCCCCCATTCGTCAATTCCTCAATCATGAGGAATCAGGCCATGCATCCGTCTCGCTGCTTCATGCTGAGGAGGGGCGTCGTGGGCAGCTGCACACCATGGGTGTCCCTGTGGCCGGCCACCCAAGAATCAAAGGTTAATCTGATACTAGAGTTTTTTTCTAAAATGCAATCTTTCTTTCCAATCCCCCACTTCCACCAAAGGCAAATCACAGCAAGAACCACCTACTTGCAAAATAAGCTTCAGTGGCCTGATTACCCACACAAAGTGCAGAAAGAATTATTGTCCTTTTTTTTCTTTTGAGGCAGGGTCCCACTCTGTCACCTAGGCTGCAGTGCAGTGGCATAATCATGGCTCACTGCAGCCTCCACCTTCCAGGCACAAGTGATCCTCCTACTTCAGCCTCCAGAGTAGCTGGACTACAGGCATGCACCACCAGGCCTGGCTAATTTTTAAATTTTTTTGTAAAGACAGGGTCTTACTATGTTGCCCAGGTTGGTCTCAAACTCCTGGACTCAAGCAGTCCTCCCGCCTTGGCCTCCTGAAGTGCTAGGGTTACAGGTATGAGCCACTGTGCCCGGCCAAGAGTCATTGTCCATACAGGCTCTCCTAAGTTGGCTTTGCGGGAATATTTCACAAGGAATCTCAGACTCTACCTCAAAGACCTCTCAGGCCAAGCCAAGGATCCATCTGTGCCTTCAGATCCCTGCATGAATTGGGAGAACCAGTCTTCTCAAGGTCCCAAAACAACTTGAGGTTCCTGGGCCTGACAGAAAGTGACACGGTCCACTTACCACATGCCCGAAAGTGTGCAAAGGAATTGCATAGACAAGGTATGAGGCCAGTTATTCTAAGAGGTTCTCATTGACTCTATAAAGTCAATCTCAATTTCTCAAAGCAATCTGCTTATTCTGAAAATGTGCCATTCCAGTCAAAGCCCTGGGAGAATAACCAGTTCTTCCAACTTTGTCCCATTATAAAAAACAGATTCCTAATAAATGTATGCAAACAAATACATTGCCATGAATTAAAAATATTTGCATAGTTTCCAAATTCTGGAGAAGTCAGGGAGACAGAGAAAAAAGCTACAAATTCTGTTTGCAAGAGTATATACTCTACTCAATTTTTAATGGATATAAACAGCTTAAAAGAGAAAAGCTTTCCAGACTCCAAAAAATGAAACAAAAAGAAACAGCAGTGTTTCAAAAAGAAGCCATAAACAATTATTTCAGTCCTCCGTTACTTCAGTCCATGCAGTCACCTCCTGCTCTGCTTCATACTGGGTTAGCAGTCATACCGGGTTAACACCAGCTTTTTAGTTATAGTCCTGGAAGTTTCCTCTCTAATCCAATGGCACAATCTCGAAAGTTATCAGAAACATGCATTCAATAGTCCTTTCCATGAACTCCCCCAAAGAAGTAAGCCCTGGATGGTAGCTGATTGTAAGTCACTTTGTGAAAAGAAAACAAAACAATAATTGTGGATGACAAAAGTTTTAGGACAGCCATAGTTAAAGACACAGTTGACAAGGAAATTTGGTTATTTCTGTGTCAGACAACAATTTAACAATAATTATGATAACCACTGGCAACATATATGAAGACAGATCAGAATTTCAGGAATATCATGCAATCCTGGAACACATAGAAACAACGTATTTGTATACATATAACCTAGAGAAGGTTAAACACCACTTTGCATTTGACAATACTTTCTGTAAAATTCTAACATGCCAAATAAGCCTAATATGTCTCTCTTGGACTTTAGGGACCCAATACCCCCCAAAAAGGTAGTTTGGGGTAAAGAAGACTGAATTTAAAACTTGAAATTTTGCTTTTGGAGTTTGTCATATATCAAAGGTTAAAGACACTTGATATTATAAAACAGGTTCACAGGTCACTATACAATTGCCAATCCTTTAGCCAAAATAATTCAAATATTAAAAAAAAAAAAACCCCACAAAAACCTTTACTCTTTGATTGGAGAATCAGTTTCCCAAACAATAAGACCTAATAAAGACAGCATGAGGCCAACTGAATCTGTCCCTCCTTTTTTTTCCCTGCAGTTTACTCAAAAGGGAAACAAAAATATTTTATTATTGCCTGTAATCCCAGCACTTTGGGAGGCTGAGGTGGGCAGATCAAGAGGTCAGGAGATAGAGACCATCCTGGCTAACACGGTGAAACCCTGTCTCTACTAAAAATACAAAAAAAAAACATTAGCCGGGCGTGGTGGCGGGTGCCTGTAGTCCCAGCTACTCGGGAGGCTGAGGCAGGAGAATGGTGTGAACCTGGGAGGAGGAGCTTGCAGTGAGTCGAGATTGTGCCACTGCACTCCAGCCTGGGCAATGGTGTGAGACTGAGTCTCAAAAAAAATTATCTTTTATTAATGTTCTACAAAAATTTTGTTGAAAAGAGAAAAACAAATTTTACCCTTGTATTATGAATGTTAAAGCTAATTTTAATAAAACCTTGTAAACGAGTCTATTTTAGTCAGTTTAAACATCATAAGGTAAGACTTCCATAAAACGTTTATAACCTTTTACAGTTTTCTTTTTCTTTTTTTTTGAGACTGAGTCTCGCTCTGTTGCCCAAGCTGGAGTGCAGTGGCAAAATCTCAGCTCACTGCAGCCTCCGCCTCCTGGGTTCAAGTGATTTTCCTGCCCCAGCCTCCTGAGTAGCTGGGATTACAGGCGCCTGCCGCCACACCCAGCTAATTTTTGTATTTTTAGTAGAGGCGAGGTTTCACCATGTTGGCTAGGCTGGTCTTGAACTCCTGACCTAGTGATCCGCCCACCTTGGCCTCCCAAAGTGCTGGGATCACAGGTGTGAGATACCGCGTCCAGCCAACAATTTTCTATTAAAGAGCAAATCAGATCTTGAAGAAAACCCTATTATTTTGACACTGCGGCCCAGACACTGGCCTTGTAACCATGTACTTTTGATATTAATGTTTAATTTATAGAAAAACTCTGAACTAGTTTTATCCCTCAGAATTGCCCCTTGCAATCTCATGTGCTCACCTCCTTTACGATCGTCTCTGGGCCTAGAGGGATTGAATAGTTTTAACTTCTGGCCCTGTCTCTCACAAGAGCAGTTCATCTTGATTGACACCTTCTGCCAGGTCTGAAGACCAGCAAGAGCAGAACGTCAGCACTGTGGCAGACACAAGTCCCAGTGCCCATGCCCATGCATGCCCATCCACTGGTAACCCAGGGAGATGGCTGGGGCATCTGAGGCAGAGGGCAGGGCAGGTTCCAGGCAGCTGCTGACTCCCAGGAGGAATGGGACTCTCGGGTTGCCTCCCTCCACCATGCTACGCAGTTGTGGCTTCAAGTCCCACTCTAACTGCCAGTCTCACCTGGACCTGGCAGTAGTCCAGGGGTTTCTTTGCTCTTCAATGCATTTTGCACCTTGCAGCTTCCTCTTGGATTCTTTCTGTGCTCTCTGCAGAGTGTCATTGGACATCCTCATGGAGAGGATCCGTGGTGGGAAACTGAGCCCTCATGTTACTGAAAATGTCAGCATGTTACCCTCTTGATTGAATAATAGATTAGCTAGATACAGAATTCTGGGTTCCAAACTGTTTTCCCTTAGACCGTGGAAGGTCCTGTCTCACTGTCTTCTGTCCTTCTGGGACTCATGGGACTTAATGAGAAGTGTGATGCCCCCCTGCCTCCTGTGTCTATGTAAGGGTTAATTCCCTCCCTCCTTATTAAGTCACCTTAGCACTGGGTCAGAGCTGTGGGTCTGTGAAGTTTTCTTGCATTATTTCTCTAGTATTTCTCTCTATTGTGCTCTCCCTACTGGCCTGGAGCTCCTACCTGAGAGACGTTAGAACCCCAGCTCTCTCTCTCATGTCCCCTGATTTTGTTTTGGAGTGCTTTATATGTCTTTGTGCTTCTGCTGTTTTGGGGAATTTCCTCAGCTTAATCATTTCCTGATTCACCCCTCAGCTGGGTTGGTTCTGTTATTAGCTCAGTTGTTGCTGTTGCTGCTGCTGTTTTAGGGGTGACATAACACGTAAGGAGGGTGTGGCCTCCGGCTGACTGTCGTAGATGCATGGCCCTGTGCGCCTCCTGGTGGCCTGGGCTGTGGTTACCATGGAGCAGCGGGCTGCCCATTCTCCACTTGCCTGCTTGGGTCTGCGTCCCTCTGGGGTCAGTAGATTGTCGCCTGCAGCACCGGCCTCCCCAACATCAGGCGATGCCTGCATTATATTCTCTTTTCTCTCCTCTCACTGCATGCCTCTGCTGGGTGTGGACGCTGCTGGCCCTGGTCATGCTTGAGGCTGTGGGTGTTGGGCTGTGTGGAGGTCCCAGGGGCTGCTGTCAAGCTGGGAGAGTACTGCTCCTCCTGGGAGTCAGCAGCTGCCTGGAACCTGCCCTGCCCTCCGCCTCAGGTGCCATGTCCCTTGGTCACCGGTGGATGGGCATGCATGGGCACACCCGGCTGCTCTCCCCAAGTTCCTGTGGCTGGTCCTCATGCTGGTGGCTCTTCCCACCATCCAGGCTCACCTGTCTCCCTCTCAGGGGTCCCTCCTGGGTTCTTTTCTCTTTCCTGTTGGAGCGAGGCTGGTCTTTAAGGGACTGGGGAGCATCTCTTGACCCAAAGCCCACTGTCCATTCTCAGCCGGGCTCTCCCTTAGGACGGCAGGGCTGCCTCCAGAGGCCAGGGCCCCTGTGAACACCTCTGCGTCACTGCTGCACAGCGGTGGCCTCTATGGATGCTGTCAGCTGATGGCTGGGGACACTGTGAGTGGAGAATGGACAGGTCAGGGGCTGGAGTCGGGAGGCCACTCAGGAGCTGCATGGCTGTTAATGTGGTGGGCCTGGCAGGGCAGGGAGGGGCTTTTCTTAGAGGAAGTTGTGGACAGTGGCTTAAAATCACACTGGTTCAGGGTGGGCCTTCCTATCTGTGGCCCTGGCAGACAGAGGCATATTAGGCATTGGAAGCAACATGTATGTCTTGCTCAGCGTGTTGGGAGCTTTGCCCATACTGCCTTCAGGGACCAGTAGCCTGCACGTTGTGGGGCAGGTGAGGCTGAGAATGGTGCCCTTGGAGTCTCAGCCATTTCCCTGGCATTTGGGTCCCTCAGGTACCTCACCTGTCTCTCCCTACGAGCATGTGCCTCACTGCCCGCCCCGGTGTTTCCTCTGCAGCTGTGCACCCTGACACCACTCCACATTGCTGCCGCCCTTCCTGGGGAGGAGGGGGTACAGATTGTGGAGCTGCTGTTGCATGCCATCACCGATGTGGACGCCAAGGCATCCGACGAGGACGACACTTACAAGCCCGGCAAGGTGTGTGCCTCGCGACCTGGGTAGGGGTATGGGGCCTTGGCCAGGTGTGCCTGGATGGATTCACACACTCTGCCTAGCCTGTGCTTGCCGAGCATGATGGACCTCCTGGCTTGGGGCCCGGGCAGTGGAGATCCTGCACAGAAACAACCCGTCCAGATGAGAACCTTAGCCAGTGGGCTGTTTTGATATCAAGAGGCAAAAATGGTTGATTGAAATGAGTTAAGAACTTGATTATTCAGGCAGTCCACAGGGCATGGGGGTCCCCATGCGGACATTTTGCAGGTAACTCCATCTCACGCCTTTCCGAAGGTTCATAATTGCAGACAGAGGCCAGTTCCATGTCCCCAGGGCCTCCTCCAGGCCGAAGCCATCCTGTCCCACCAGGCCCTGCCAAGCTCCAAAAGACCCCCAGTCATGGGCCGCGAGGCCATGTCTTCCTTCCTCCACAAGGGGTTGAGCCCCTTGAGGGCAGGAGCTCTGAGGCTTTCAGTCGCCAGCACACAGCAGGAGCCACTGAGCGCACGAACATGCTGGACGTGGTGTGCGCAGCTCACCCACCGCGTGGGGGACCTGGGAGGGGAGGGCACAGAATGGCTCTGACCCCTGTGGATGTTGGGGTGTCTCAGAGACAGGCATGCAGGGGAGAGGCTTGAACAAAGTCAGGCATCCACCTTCAAGAGGGTTTCGCAGGGTGAGACTCCAGACCTGCAGGCTGGGGAGGAAGCTCCCTTGCTCCGTTTGCCTTCCCGTGGGCACACGGCAGGTCCGTGGGCGCTGGCGGAGCCCTCCGTTTTACACAGCTGGACCTGCTGCCCTCAAGTCTGAAGCTCAGCAACGAGCCAGGCCCTCCCCAAGCCTACTACAGCACGGACACAGCCCTCCCCGAGGAGGGGGGCAGGACGGCTCTGCACGTGGCCTGCGAGCGGGAGGACGACAACAAGGTGAGGGCAGCCAGGGCCTGGCGGGGGCACAGGGCTGCCCAGCGGTGGGGCCACCTTCCAGGGCCTTGTGCCCCCGGAAGCATGTGTTCTCATGCTGAGTCTTAGGCAGAAGCCAGGGAGCTTGGAAGGATGGGGAGGGAAGCAAGGCAAGGCGGGAGGACGGGATTTCCCACTCACATGCACACACGCACGCCTGCGCACGGGGCCTGGGTGGCGGCATGAAGTCTACTTCTTACCACAGGGCCTGGTCAGACGTGTTTGGGAGCCTCTGGCCTGGGCTGTGACCATCTGGTGCTGCTGACCTTCCTCTGTCATCCTCATGTGTCTCTGACTCAGGACCCCAGGGTTGGTCTTATCTTCCAGAGCCCTGGGTGGTGCCCCGCTGGCCCTGTGGCCGCTGCCTCCTGCCTGCCTCGGGGGTTAATTCCTACCAAATTGGGTGTGGGAACCACTCCGAGGATGCCCAGCGGCTGGGGTGGATGCGGGGAAACTGAGGCCAAGTCTCAGCTTTGCCGTGTGGCAGCAGATGCAGCCCAAGCCAGTTGGCCACGGAGCACATGGCACACCGAGCCTCAGTTTACCCACTTACAAATGAAATTAATGATCCTGGGCCTTCAGCAAGGTGGTAACTTGTGTGGTCCTGACATGAGCGTGAGGATGAGTGTGCGGGAGTGCCATGTGTGCTAGTGGGCATGCGGGTGACACTGGGATGGGGATGGGCAGACAGGGAGGTGGGGAGGTGGGGGCACTGACAGGCCTCCCTGCTTCAGAACATCCCTGTCTGGTCAGAGCCTCCTTGGAGGGTAGGGAGAAGGAGCAGGTCTGTTGGGTCTTCTTGGGGCCAGGCGCTCTGCCCTGACTAGACCACCTGAAGGGTGGCAGGAACTCATGTTAGGAATGAACAGTGAGGCTCCAAGAAGGCGGCTGGTCAAGGCCCCCACCGTGAAGGATGAGGCCTGGGCAGTGAACACAGGGCTTTCTGTTCACACACTTGTGTCCTGATGACAGATTGGGAAAGTTGTGGGGAAATAAAAGGAGACACTGAATGTGACACTATCATTGGGTACAGGACAGACTGGCAGGTGGAACTTCAGTGCTGCGGGCGTGACGGCTGCAGCAGTCCAGCCATCACATCTGTATCCCAGAAGGGAGGGGAAAGGGGTCCCTTTCCCAGGAGCCCCTCAGCAGACTTCTGTGGGCACCTTCTTGGCCTGGCCAGCAAGACTGCGGGAAAGGGGAGTGTGCATGGTGGTTGGGCCAGCCAGACACAGGGTCTGCCGCATCTGAGGGGCACAGTCCCAGCAGAGCACTGGGATAGGGAGCTGGGCCAGAGAAGAGTCCCTGCAGTGGGGGAGGAGGAGTTGCAGAGGTCAGGTCCTAGTGAACACTTCTGGGAGAAGAGGAGGAAGAGAAGGGAGCAGCTGAGGATTGCACAATGGGACGTTCTGACAGGGGAGCAAGGATGAGAGAATGAACAGGAAAACAGAGGGGTTCCCGGGGAGGAGTCAGGGAGGCGGGAAGGGCAGGGACGGGGGAGGAGGGCAGGAGGCAGGGAGGCAGGAAGGGCAAGGATGTGGGGAGGAGGGCAGGAGGCAGGGAGGCAGGAAGGGCAAGGATGTGGGGAGAAGGGCAGGGAGGCAGGGAGGGCACGGACTGGGGAGGAGGGCAGGGAGGGCAAGGACTGGGGAGGAGGGCAGGGAGGGCACGGACTGGGGAGGAGGGCAGGGAGGGCAAGGACTGGGGGAGGAGGGCAGGGAGGGCAAGGATGGGAAGGCAAGGGCAAGGAGGCAGGGAAGCAGGGGGACAGGGAGGCAGGGAGGGCAAGAATGGGGAAGGAGAGCAGGGAGATAGGAAGGGAGGACAGGGACGGGGGAGGAGGACAGGGAGGCACAAAGGGCAGGGACAGGGGAGGAGTCAGGGAGGCAGGGAGGGCATGGATGGGGGAGGAGGGCAGGGAGGCATGGACGGGGCTGCCCTCCTGGTGCAGAGAGTGCTCCACCAGCCGAGGGTGGGGCTCTTTACACTCAGGCCGTCCTCTACGATCACTGAGCCCTGGTGGAGGAGGTGCTTCTCCAGTCACACCTGCTGTATGCCAGGACCTGCCACGTGGTCATGTGGTCTGGACTGTCCCTTGTCCTCTGAAAACAAACTTCAAATCAACTTATGCATCAATGTCCTCCTACTTTTCATTTGGAAGTGATGAATGCTTAGAAAATATCTTCTCCATTTGAAGATCCATCCACCTCCCAACCCATTCACCTATCCATCTATGCATCCACAATTTTGAACACCTTGTGTCAGGCAAGGTAATGGTTGGCAGGAAGTAGCCGTTGAGTGACTACCTTGATTTCATGGCATTTAAATTAATGACTACCATCAGGTGCTGCTTATGGGTGGGGGTGCCTCTCTAACCTGTCATTTCTCCCCACCCAGTGTGCCAGGGACATAGTCCGGCTCCTTCTATCCCACGGAGCAAATCCTAACCTGCTGTGGAGTGGCCACTCCCCGCTCTCCCTGTCCATTGCCAGTGGGAATGAGCTGGTGAGCATGTTCTGTACCCACAGACCTGTGCACCTATGTGTTTCCATCTCCAGTGCCCACCCCACCAGTCCGTCATTGGGATTTGAAGTTGTTGGCCATTTATCCATCCATCCATCCATCCATCCATCCATCCATCCACCCATCCACTCACCCACCCATCTATCCACCCAACTACCCATTCACTCACTCTTCCACTCACCTGTCTACCCATCCACCCATTCTTCCATCCATCCATCCACCTGTCCACCCAACTTCTCATCCACTTATCCATCTACTCACCCATCCATCTACCCTCCACTCATCCATTCATCCATCCTTCCACCCAACTACCCACCCACTTATTCATCCTCTCATCCATCCATCTATACATCCATCCTTTTAACCAGTCACTCATGTATCAACCCAACTACCTATCCACTCAACCGTTCACCCATCCATTCATTCACCTATTCACCCATCCGTCTGTCCATCCATCCGTCCATCCATCCATCCATCCATCCATCCATCCATCCATCCACCCACCCACCCACCCACCCACCTACCTACCTAGACATCATCATCCTTCATTCACCCAGTTGGAAGGATCTACCATCCACCCATTCATTCGTTCATTCATCCATCTATCATTTAACTGTTATTTACTGAGCATCTGCTGCGTACCTGGCAGGCACCATTCTAGGCACTAGGTGTTGAATTAAACAGTCTCTGCTCTCAAGGATCTTATATTCTCATTGGAGGAGCCAGGCCATAAACTAGTATGTAACACAATTTCAGGAAATGACAAGTATTACGAAGAAAATAAAGCTTGGTGAGGGGATGGAGAATGACGGGAAGGCAGGCTACTTTAGCAGGGTGGCATGAAATGCTCCTCAGATGAGGTGACATTTCAGCAGAGGTCTGCAAAAGCTGACGGCATTCATAGAATTTGTGAAAGCTGACGTAGAATGGGGCTTCCAGGTGCTTCTGCAGAGGCCAGCATCTCTGCTCCCTGCTTTCTTCTCTCCTGCCTGGAGTCATCCATTCAATAAGTCATGTGGGGCCCCTGCTCAGGGCTAGGCCCTGTTAGAGGCAGGGGTGTGGAGGGAAGAGAGCTTTGTTCTGAGGGGCAGAAGCTTGTGAGAGCCAAACACTAAGGACCCGTGTCTGGCCACGGCTGTCCTTCTTCCTGGGTGGAATCTGAGCTGGTGGCTGGGCACACAGTAGGGAGAAGGGAGGTGTGCCTCTTTCTGTGCCTGGCCGAGTGGTCACAGTGACACTGGTGCCCCGGTGCAGAGGCAGATAGCCTGGGTACCAGGCAAATGTGCTCCTAACCCTGTGCTGGGACTGGCCCCTGGGCTTGGCTCTGTCTGGGGCTGAAGAGCAAGGTGGGAGCTGGGAACCACGCTGGAGAATCCCCATTTTGTCAGGGGACAGAGAAAGTGCTGGAACTGGCCCACCTGGGTGGAGTTCCAGCTCCTCCCTAACAGACCAGCCATGGGACCCCTCCCCGCCCAGCATCATCCTCTGTGGGACAGGCCAGCAGCGGGACCCACTGTGGGTAGGATCCATGGGAAGGGCCAGCGGTGGCCTCCGTGAAGCCCCTGCTTTCAGGGGTTAGTTCTGGAGTGGCCCAGCCCTGGGGCCTTCCCCTCTGTCAGGGGAAGTGACATGGTGGCCACTGATGAGACTGTCTGTGTATGTTCAGGTTGTGAAGGAGCTCCTGACCCAGGGAGCTGACCCCAACCTGCCCCTGACCAAAGGCTTGAGCAGTGCCCTGTGTGTTGCCTGTGACCTGACCTACGAGCACCAGAGGAACATGGACAGCAAGCTGGCCCTGGTGAGGGGCAGGAGGCTGGGGTGGCCCTGGTGAGGGGGTTTGAGGGTGGGGTGGCCCTGAGTGAGGGGTATAAGGGCTGGGTGGCCCTGAGTGAGGGGTGTGAGGGCTGGGTGGCCCTGATGAACGGGGAGGGGAGTGGGTGGCCCTGGGTGAGGGGTATAAGGGCTGGGTGGCCCTGGTGGTAGGGGTGTGAGGGCTGGGTAGCCCTGGTGAGGGGGGCGGGAGGTTGGGGTGGCCCTGGGTGGGGGGAGGGAGGAGTGTGAGGTGGGCTGGCCCTGAGCATGGGGAATGTGGGGTCTGGGGGTGGGGTCCTCATGGACTTCTCTGCCTGGCTGTCATTCCTGGTGGGCGGTGGGTCATTTGTTCTGTGTTCTGCAAGCCTTGGTGGTCTAAATAGTGGAGAAAGGACAAAATATTGTCGCTTTTAGTATTTTACAGGCCTTAAAAAATATGAAGTGGCAAATCCACTCAGCAGACCAGACAAAAAAGTTCCCTGAAGTTTGTCTCAGTGAAAACAGGATTCAGGATAGACATAGACCTCACCTTGGTCCAGCTGCACAATTCTGGCTTTCTCAGTGGTCCATGCAGCTGCTGGGCGGGGGTTTGGGGCATTGTCTCCTGGCCCACAGGGAGCGGCTTTCTTAGGTGGAAGCTCACACTCGGGAAATCCTGCCCGCGCTGGAGACACCTTCTGTCCTGAGCCCTAGGCACGTCCCTGGAGTGTCCCTCCCATGTGGCTCTGGGAAACTCTCAGTGGCTTCGGCTCAGGCAGGGCCTCCCTCTGTGCCCTACTGCCTGCTGCCCTCTGCCCATGCCAGCCCTTCCTGTGCCCGCTCTGGGCACCACCCACAACCTTGCTTTCCTCAATCCATCTTGGTACACACTTTGGTTCTTACCTGTCTGAGGGAGAAAAAGGGGGAAGGAGGAGGGGGGCGAGACTCAGGCGTCTGGAAGGGGGGGCGAGACTCAGGCATCTGGAAGGTTGTTTGATGTCACAAAAGGGTAGCTTTACTTAAAAGAACTGAGACTTATCTTGAGATGCTGTTTCCAGATCTGATTTTAAGGCTCCTGTCCTTCTTCCTAAGACCCTGTTCTGTCTGGATAGACTAAGTGAGGACGCAGAAGTCAGTTTTCCATAGGTGGCAGAGGATGGAATGAAACAGTGTGTGTGGGTAGTCGGCACCATTTCTGGACCTGGGGGCTGGGAGGGGCCCCCTAATGTTCTTTCAGAGCTTCATAGGGCCCAGGATTGATGACCAGTCTCTTGTTCATCTAAGTCTGAGTAAATAGAGAAAGGATGCGAGACGGGAGAGGCAGCTCAGGGGGCAGCGTTGTTGTGTGTGGACGCTGAATGTGCCTTGAACATACAGAATAGTGCTTCGTCCGGGGTTGGGGGCTCCCAGCGCCTCATCCGGGGTTAGAGGGCTTCCCAGTGACTTGTCCAGGGTTGGGGGCTCCCCAGCACCTCGTCCAGGGTTAGGGGGCTCCCCAGCGCCTCATCCAGGGTTAGGGGGCTCCCCAGCATGTTGTCCGGGGTTAGCAGGCTCCCCAGTGCCTCATCCGGGGTTAGGGAACCTGGTAGTGCTGCCAACCCTAACCATGCTGTCTGCTTCCACTAGATATTTAGGAAGGGGAAGGGCTCCTTTTTTTAAACCTCCCTTAAATGGTCTCATCTCTGACTGTTGTGTGCTGTGAGCTGATTCCTGGTCCTTTGCTGTGATCCTGGCCCTGATGCCTGCCTGGCTTTCTGGGGCATCCAGGTGATCCCTACACACCACGTATATTCTCACCCCAGACCTGAAATCAGCTGACTGGGCTTCGACTTCTTTATTTCATTACTGTTTGTTTATTTACTAATTTAATTCTTTTCAGACTCACAGAAAAGTTGAAAGCAGTACAAGGACACCCTGAGCCCTCACCTAGACTCACCACTTCTGAGTACCTGACCATGCCCCCAACTCTGGCCCTGTCTGTCTCTGTCTCCCCTGCCCTCCCCCTCAGCCAATGGACACGTTTCTCTTCAAGAGTCTGCTTTCAGTTCTTCTGGGAACTTGCCTGGAAGTGGGATGGCTGGGTCCTATGGTATAATCATTCTACGTTTAATTTTTTTTTTTTGAGTCAGAGTCTCACTCTGTTGCCCAGGCTGGAGTGCAGAGGTGTGATCTCAGCTCATTGCAACCTCTGCCTCTCAGGTTCAAGCAATCCTCCTGCCTCACCCTCCCGAGTAGCTAGGATTACAGGTGTGCGCCACCACACCCGGCTGATTTTTATATTTTTAGTAGAGACGGGATTTCACTATGTTGGTCAGGCTGGTCTTGATATCCTGACCTCAGGTGATCCGCCTGCCTCGGCCTCCCAAAGTGCTGGGATTACAGGCCTGAGCCACCGCGCCTGGCCATACGTTTAATGTTTTGAAGAATCTCCATACTGTTTCCATGGCAGCTGCACTGTTTCATGTTCTCACCAACAGTGCACAGAGTTCCAGTCACTCCAGACTATCACCAAGACTTGTTATCTTCTGTTTTTTTGATAGTAGCCATCCTAATGGATGTGAGATGGTATTTTATTGTGTGTGTGTGTGTGTGTGTGTGTGTGTGTAACAGAGTCTCACTCTGTCGCCCAGGCAGGAGTGCAGTGATGTGATCTCTGCTCACTGCAACCTCTGCCTCCCGGGTTCAAGTGATTCTTGTTGGGATTACAGGCGCCCACCACCACACCCAGCCAATTTTTGTATTTTTAGTAGAGATGGGGTTTCGCCATGTTGGCCAGGCTGGTCTCGAACTCCTGGCCTCAAGCGATCCACCTGTCTTGGCCTCCCGAAGTGCTGGGATTACAGGCGTGAGTCACCGCACCTGGCCTTCTCATTGTGGTTTTGATTTGTATTTCCCTAATGATTAGTGATGTTGGACATCTTTTCATGTGCTTATTGGCCATTTATATATCTTATTTGGAGAAATGTCTATTCAACTCCTTTGGCAATTTTTGAATCTTTTTTTTATTATTATTGAGTTTTAGGACATTTCTATCTATTCTAGATGTTAATCCCTTATCGGGTATGTAATTTATAAATATTTTGATATACAAAAGTTTTTAATTTTCATGAAGTCCAGCTTGTCTATTTTTTCTTTTGTTGCCTTTGCCTTTGGTGTCATAGCCAAGAAACGTCATGAAGCTTCTTCCTGTGTTTTCTTCTAAGAGTTTTATAGTTTCAGCTAGGACCTTTCACGAATACTTTTCCGTAGCCTCCTGGAGAATCTGGTGCTTTTCTCTATGATGCTTTCATGGGATCTGAGTCCAGAGAGTCCCTGAAACCCTAGGGGTGCCCTGGCTTGGGGGTATACGTAAACGATGGTGCTGCAGGACCCTTCTGCTAGAGGCCTGGGCTGCCTGGGTCCTGGCGAAGCCCCCATCTCCCACCACGTCTTGCTGTTCAGGCTGTGGCAGAACCTTGTTTCAGGGGCTCTTCCTCTGGGCACTCCTGTGGCTGCTGCAGCAGACCATAGCCTGGGTGGCTGAAGCCACAGAAGTGAGCTGGCTCTGGTCCTGGAGGATGGAGGCCGCGATCGAGGTGTTGCAGGGTTGCGACCCTGGTGCAGACCTCGCTGTGGCTTCTGGGGGCTTGATGGCCACCTCTGCCCTCCTCAGCTCATGGTGCTCTGCCTGCATGCATGTCTGTCTCTGCAGCCAAAAGTCCCTTCTTAAAAGACAGTGGTCATATTGGACCAGGTACCACCCTAAGGACCTCATGTTACTTTGATCGTCTGCAATGACCCTATGTCCAAATAAAGTCACGTTCACAGATCCCGGGGGTTAGGACTTCAACTTACCTTTTTAGGGGACCCAGGTGAACCCACCACACATGGCTTCGGCGTTTTCAGTCCTCTTCTCCTTTCTCCTTGGCTGCTGTTCTTGGCCTCGGCCCATGGTGAGCTCGTGGGACGCACAGGCCTGAGGTGGAGCTCGTTCAGGGTCTGGGGTCACCAGGCCTCCTGAATATTCTCACACTAAACTTTCTAAAGATTGTCCCAGAAATGAACGCGTGAAGCTCGAACCTTGACCCTGGGCCCCCCTGACTCCCTGGGCCCCGCCATTTGGATGGCTGCAGCACCAGGCATGGGTTCCACATTTGTCTTTGAACGGCCAAGGAAGGGGCTGCCAGAACATGGGTTAGCAGTGTCTGGAGAAAAGCCACTGCAGAAAGGAGCTTTCATCAGCCAGGAGACCTTCAGAAAGTCCCCTCCAGGGGGACAAAATCATCTTCTCACGAACATTTCTAGCTCCTCTCACTGGGCAGCCTCTGCTGAGATATGGGGCCCCAAATTTCCCTAATTTGAGAGCAGAGCAAATCCCACTGAAGGATCCATGTTCAAGCCCACTGATCCTGAGAAACTCCTCAGAGACACACGCTGGGCTGGTCAGCCTCAGGCCGCCCCTTCCTCTTACCGGAAAGGTCCCAGCCTTCCCTCCCGGTGCCGTTCAGCAGGGTTTGTGGTCTCAGAGGCAGAGCCCCTCGGCAGGGCTGGTTTCTAGAGTGTGCTGATGCCGCTGGGGTCTAAAGAGGTGTGGAGGACAGGGCCACTGGAGAGGCGGGCTCTGGGGATGGAGTGGCCAGCTCATCCAGCTGCAGCCGAGGGCATGCCTGGGGAGCCTCAGCAGGGGGACGGGGTCATTGGGCTGTGGAGGTGGGGCAGGGTGCCTGGGGGTGTAGGGCGGGGGCAATGATGTCATAGTTCAGATGCGGGGGCTTGGGAGGTGAGGGTCTGGAGGAGAGCGTTGGTGAGTGAGGGGCGGAGGCAGTGATGTCATAGTTCAGATGTGGGGGCTTGGGAGGGGAGGGTCTGGAGGAGAGCGTTGGTGAGTGAATGGTATAGCACTGGGACAGCAAAGTGTATCTCAGTTCTCACCGTGGATGAGGTGGTCACTCCGGGCAGCCAGGGCCAGGGTGGGAAGACACTCCTGGTGAGCGACGGGCAGGTCAGCAGATGGGGAGGGGCTGTGGTGGGGGAGGAATGGGTGAGGACATGGGACCTGGGGCGAGAAAGCCTCAGGCCAAAGCACACACTGCATACCCTGCTGGGGCTGGCTGTCCCCAGTGACTCCCAGGGGTTGGGGTCAGTGTGGAAGGGTCTGTGGAGACGTGGGAGCTGTGGGGATGCAGAGGTTCCCAGGAATGATGTTTGGGCAGAGGCTTTGCTGGGATGTTGGGCCAGAGGGGAGAAGGTGCCCAGCAGGGTGAGACTAAGAGGTGAATCCCAGGTGCTGCCGAGTAGCCAGTCCTGGGAGCCTGGGGGTGGGGTGGGGTAGGTGGCTGCATCACTGCCCTGGCAGAGCTGTCCAGAGAAGCCGTCCCGGTGCCAGGACTGAGTGAGGCCTGGGTGCCCTATGTAGACAAGACTTGGGGGGTGGGGGTGGGCTGGCAAGTCCCCCAGCAACATTGGGCAGGGAAAGGTCGATCCGTCGTCCACCCACCTGTCCATCACCACACCCCTGTGGCAGCCTGTACCCAGCCCTCGCTTACCAACCATCTGCCCACCTTTTCCTGAAAAAGATTTGATGAGGTGGTGGGGCCTCAGAGGGATGTCCAGCAGGGAACCGACTCATGGGACTTTTGGCAAGTTATCATGGCTTCTGCAGCAAGGAGAGTGAAGATGATGGGGGTCTCATGGGTGGATCTGGCTGGCTCCATCCTCAGGAGCAGTGGAAAGCAGCCTCCTCCTCTGCCTGGCGTAGGCCTTGCCTGGCCTCACTTGGCCTTGAGGAATCTGTATAAACTCCACCCATGCCCCCACGTGCCAGGGAGTCAGCCGTTCAGGCCAGGCTGGCCACTGGTGTTGGTGGCATTGGCCACTCCACCGTCCCGCACTGCGCCTGGTGCCATGCCCGAGGCGTTGTGCTCATGTGTTGCTGAGAATGCAGGGCTCCTGTGTTTGTGTGGAATGTGTGTTATGCATGTCACAGAGTGTGAGGATCTCACTGGAGGAGTCATGTATCCCTGATTTCTGGCCCTGCTTGCACTTGGCTAGCAAGGCACGCACGCACACAGCAGTGAGCCTTCCACAGATGATGGCCTGGTTTCCATCCACACACACAGGCTGCCCTGAGCCTGCCAGGCCCCCTGATAGAACTTGCCTCCTCCCATGTCAGGTGGGGCAGCCTCTTTAGATGATATTTGCTTTGGATGGGATTGTTGTACCTATTGAGCCAGAGACCATTGCTGTGGTATATTTGCCACAAGTCAGGCACACATGCACACAGGTGCATGCATTCACACATTTGTCAGGCATACTTGCACTCACAAACACACATGCGTGCCCTTACTCATGCATGCACACACACTGGCCCCCACTCATGCACAGACACGCATGCACGCACACATACTGCACACCTACCCGCCTATGAACATGCATGCACATATCCACACACGCTCACCCACTAGCCCCACACATGCACACACACACACATATCCACACACCCACATACACGCAGGCACACTCACACCCAGCCACCCATGAACACACATACACATACCCATGCATGCACACACACTGGCCCCCCGCCCCACACACATCTACATACAAGCATACGCGTGCACTCGCTGTCTTGTTGAGCAACATGCTGCATGGCGTGTTGGGATCTGATGAAGAACAAGAGCTGCCTGGTGTCTGCCTCATGTCACTGACAGCCTGAGGGGAGCAGGACTGTAATGGATGTCACAGACTCTATTGATTCTATGATGCTGGGAGTCAGGTGCCAGGGAGGGCTCCCCGAGGCGTGGCCTAGCCTTGACTTCGCTGTGACATCATTAGGGCGAGGCTCAGCCCCAACTCCTTGTCCATGAGGTCAGCCCCGTCTCCGTCTCCCTCTCCCCATTTGTCTCATGGGCATTCCCGCACACTGCAAGGGTGGCCTTGGTGGGGACTGCAGGTGACCATGGCCCTTCTCAGGCGGTGCTTCCGCTGCTCCCAGTAGCCGGGGTGTCCTTGCGTGTTTGACCTGGTTCTGTTCTCCACAGATTGACCGACTCATCAGTCACGGGGCCGACATCCTGAAGCCTGTAATGCTCAGGCAGGGGGAAAAGGAGGCGGTGGGCACAGCCGTGGACTATGGCTACTTCAGATTCTTCCAGGTAGGTGGTAAGCCTCCCATGAGGAAGGAGGGGGAGTGTGGGTCACGTGCAGGGCCCCCGGCTGGGGCATTATCTTCTCTGGGGCAAAGCTGGGCTCAAGGTTCCTAGCGCCTCCCCCAGAGCAGCCCCTTGGCTGCAGAGGTGAACCCCTCAAAGTGCTGAGCTCGTGCCAGGTGCGGCTGTATGTGCTCCCAGCTTTGTGTGTCTGTCTGGGTTCGTCCTCAGTTATACATCACAAGAGCTGACAGGGGCCCTCGATCACCGAGAGTCACCCCAGCAGTGAGGGGCGGGCCCGGGACCCTGTGGTGACCCTGGTGCTGTGCCGCAGGACCGGAGGATTGCCCGCTGCCCCTTCCACACGCTGATGCCGGCAGAGCGCGAGACGTTCCTGGCGCGGAAGCGGCTCCTGGAGTACATGGGCTTGCAGCTACGGCAGGCTGTCTTTGCCAAGGAGAGCCAGTGGGACCCCACGTGGCTGTACCTGTGCAAGAGAGGTGAGCAGTGGGCCCTGCTCTGCTCTGCTCCACAGGGCGGGGTTCCGGCCTCGTGTCTGGGGCTGTGATCCCTGGAGATCTGGACCCCCTGGGGCTCTGGAGGGGCCTTCCTGGGGCTGGGCTCGTCGGCTTGGCCCCTTTGTGTCCCATCGTCCAAGGAGCTCGTGCAGGAGAGACTGAGAAGTGGGTTCTGGACTGGGGAGATGTCCCTGGGAAGAGGAGTTGGTGGCCTAGGGCCAGGGCCCAGGTCAGAGGGGCCCCATGCCCAGGAGAGAACTAGGCACTGCTGCGGGAGCCCTGTCAGGAGTGCCAGTCTATCCGGCACAGGGACTGTGGGCCCGAGGCCTGGGGTGCTGCTCCCCTGCATGGTCACACCCCTACAGGGTGCGTCCTGCACACCCCTACATGTCCCCAGCTCCCCACATGCACCCACTCCACAAACGCAGTACCTACTGACGTCTACTCCCCCATGTACCCACACCCACGTACTCAACCCCACCCACCTAGTCACTCCCACATTCCCACCTCCCACCCACCTGGTCACCCCCACCCCCACATACTCACTCCCTACCCCCACATCCCCACCCACCTACTCACCCCCACCCCCACATACCCCCTCATGTTCCCACCCTCACATTTACCTACTCTTGTCTACCTCGCACACACAGACACACTTACACATCCACACACACTGATACCCACACCCATCCTCTCCTCACATAAAAACCTGTCACGTGTTAACACGTGTGCGCACACACACACCGGAACCTGCTGATCCCGCCCCCACACCGAGTCCTCAGCATGCAGTAGCCTCCTGCAGCCCCACACAGTCCCCCACTGAGCAACACCCCAGGTGCCTTCCCAGCACACAGTGCTCCGCCCCACACACTTCCACGTGCTGTTAGTCCGTTTGCGTTGCTGTAAAGGAACACCTGAGACTGGGTAATTAGAAAAGAGGTTTAATAGGCTTGTGGTTCTGCAGGCTGCACAGGAAGTGCGGTACCAGCATCTGCTTCTGGAGAGACCTCAGGGAGCTTCCACTCCCAGTGGAGGGCGAAGGGGAGCCTGTCCATCACATGGCAAGAGAGAGAGGGAGAGAGAGAAGGCGGGGGTGTCCCAGGCTCTTGTAAACCCCCAGCTCTCATGTGAACTAACTGAGAACTCACTCGTCCCCAAGGGGATGGCACTAAGCTACTCATGAGGGATCCATCCCCACGATCTAGTCACCTCCTACCAGGCCCCACCTCCCACAGGGGGGCCCACAGTTCAACATGAGATTTGGAGGGGACACACATCCAAACTACATGGCATGCTTATGTCCCCACAAATATTTAGCAGCCACAGGCCCACCCACACGCTTGCACACTCCTCAGGACACACGCCCTGAAACCCTCAGCTCCACCCCCACAGCCGCCCGCACACCCCCCTCAGCTCCACCCCCACAGCTGTCTGCACACCTACCCACACACGTGCCTGTCCCCACCCACACAGCACACTGCTTCCCCGCATCCCACCCAACCACAATCTGCATACATCTCCACACACATACGGACACCCCACACCCACCTCCCAAACTCACTTATGTGCCGTCACACATGTGCCCACCCATGCATTAACCCCCCCCACCCCCAACACCTGCCCCATCCAACCCCAGCCCTCACCAACTCATCCACTGCCACCCATGCCTTACACATGCACACAGCCACAAGCCACTCCCATATGTCCCCCCCAACACACACATACTAACCTCCCCTCGACACAAACATAAACCTCCCCACCTGGCTCGCCCACCAGCACACATGAACGCACCTTTGCTGAGGCTACTTCCTGGCCAGGGTTCCTGCAAGGTGAGGCCTCCATTTGTGTAGAGCCCCACTTGGGGGATACAGGCTCTGCCTTGGGCATGACACCCCTGAGGATACTGGGGTTCCAATCAGGCTTGTACTGGCCCATGAGCGGAGGACCAGGCAGGGAGAGGCAGACCCACGTCTACTGCCTCCTCCTTTCCATCAGAGACTAGGTCCTAAAACGGAGGTGTCACTTATGGAGAAGTATCCCATTGTCCCGACCCCCAGCTCCACAGCCTTGGCTCAGTGATTTTGCCCAGGGGAGAGACACACCATAAAACAGTGAGCTTCACACCTCATCACAAAGAAACCGATTTCATTTTTAACAGAGCAAAGACAGTTTCAAGCCTAATGTTGAGAGGCATTTGGAAGGAGATTGGTAAATTCGCTGGAGTAACAGACTAAACTATAGAATGGCTAATTGCTAGAGAAAACTAAGAAAAGAGAGACAGGAGAAGCCTTCCTGTGGTCATAACAAGTCTCACACACCCCAAGGACTGATCTAAAGAGCACACAGCATACAAAGAAACATTTATTCAATAAAATCTTTTAAAATTCAGTAAGAACAGAGAATGTCTGTGGTATTAAACCAAGGTCTACCTTCCTTTTCACCCTCCCAGCTCAGGGAGGCAGAAACTCTATTCCAGACCGGTACAGCCAAGAACACAGTAGAAGAGGGCATGGATGTCAATAATTCTCATCCTGCCCCCAGCTACCTGTTGCTGAGGCGAAGTTCCTGTTGCTTCAGACTTAGTGTGCTTCCAAGATGGCCAGGAGGTGGCGGCTCCATTCTTATGCTCAGCTTCCAAGATGGCGAGGAGGTGGCGGCTCCATTCTTATCCTCAGCTTCCAAGATGGCCAGGAAGTGGTGCACTCAGAATTACTGGAGGTTATGATGGGCAATATTAAGAAGATTGGTAAACTTACTGGAAATATAGGTGAAACTATAATCTGCCAGCAATTATATACCATGGTTTGTATTAACTATAAATTATGCCAGAGAAAAATGAGGAAAGATAGCTGGGAAGAGCCCTCCTGTGGTCAGAACCAATCTTCAATACTGACCTTTGGAACTATCCCTTCAATGAGCTCTGATCGAATTCTAATTGGATCAGTCTAGGAAGCCATTTATACCCCAGGGCACTGTTGCAAATTATGAACAATCAGCCAGCAATTATCAGAACTAAACAGGAGCGTTTGGTCATGGAAGGAGACAGTCAAAGAGATCCTTGTCCAAACCACTGTCACCTTAGGGTCACTGTGAACAAACCCAAGGCTGCCTTCCATGAGAAGGAACCTCAGAAGCTTTATAATGCAGGGGAGAAATGGATTTCACACAATTAACCCAGCTGGTCATTAACCAAATAAGCAAACAGATAGTAATATCCAGCCCCAAGGGAGAAGAATGAAGGAAAATGAACATGTCCTCAGAGAAAAGTGGGAGACTAAGAGAGAAAAAAGAATGATGAGAAATGAAGAGATCATCAGGGGAAAGTGGACACCATCAAGCACATCTATCTATCTATCTATCTATCTATCTATCTATCTATCTATCTATCTAATTAGAGTACCAGAAGCAGAGGTGAGAGAGAAAGAAGCAGGAAAAATATTTGGAGAAATGATAGATAAAAACTTTCTAAACATATTTAAAAATAATTTATCTATCTAGGAAGCTTAATGGAGTTTCAAGTAGGATAAAACAGAGATTTGTAAAACAGACACATCAGAGTTAAAATACTGAAAGTCAAAGACAAGGAGAAAACATTGAAAGCAGCAAGAGAAAAATAACTCAAAATTTACAAGGGAATCCCAGTAAGATTAACAGCTAGCCAGCATCTCATCAGAAGAAATTGGTTGGAGGGTGGTCAAGATGGCTGATAAGGATTTCATGCCCACTTCTTCCACTTAGTAGAACCAGAGCAGTGTACAGACAGTCACACTCAAAGTACATTATCCAAGAGAGAATGCTGGAACTCAACAGAGAAGTGACAGGGAACACCAAAAGTGGGGAAGGAGGAGGAGAGGCAGCCTCTCTGGCTGGGTTCGGCTGGGCATCAGGAGTGAATTCCCAATATAGGGAAGAGGTGAGTAGGTGTAGGGGCCAGCCCTACAGGGTCTGTGAGTTTTTCTCCCCATGTGTGGAGACAGGAGATTGTAGAAATAAAGACACAAGACAAAAAGATAAAAGACAGCTGGGCCCGAGGGACAACTACCACCAAGACGCAGAGACCGGTAGCATCCCTGAATGCCAGACTGTGCTGTTATTTATTGGATACAAGACAAGGGGGCAGGGTAAGGAGTGTGAGCCATCTCCAATGATAGGTAAGGTCACATGGGTTATGTGTCCACTGGACAGGGGACCCTTCCCTGTTTGGCAGCCGAGGTGGAGAGAGAGAGGAGAGACAGCTTACGCCATTATTTCTGCATTTCAGAGACTTTTAATACTTTCAGTAATTCTGCTACTGCTATCTAGAAGGCAGAGCCAGGTGTACAGGGTGGAACATGAAAGTGGACCAGGAGCGTGACCACTGAAGCACAGCATCACAGGGAGACGGTTAGGCCTCCGGATAACTGTGGGCGGGCCTGACATCAGTCAGGCCCTCCACAAGAGGTGGTGGAGTAGAGTCTTCTCTAAACTCCTCCGGGGAAAGGAGACTCCCTTTACCTTTCCCGGTCTGTTAAGTAGTGGGTACTTTTCCTTGGCACTGACACTACCGCTGGACCACGGTCCGCTTGGTAACGGGCGTCTTCCCAGACACTGGTGTTACCGCTAGACCAAGGAGCCCTCTGGTGGCCCTTTCCGGGCATAACAGAAGGCTCACACTTGTCTTCTGGTCACTTCTCACCATGTCCCCTCAGCTCCTATCTCTGTATGGCCTCGTTTTTTCTAGGTTATGATTGTAGAGCGAGGATTATTACAATATTGGAATAAAGAGTAATTACTACCAAGTAATGATTAATGATATTTATATATAATCATATCTGTGATCTGTATCTAGTATAATTCTTGTTATTTTATATGTTTTATTACACTGGAACAGCTTGTGCCCTCTGTCTCTTGCCTCGGCACCTGGGTGGCTTGCCACCCACAAGTAGGAGATTTCTAATGGCCCACTTCCTCACCATGGAATCATGCAATCCTGGCAAGACAACCCCTTGACCCTCCCAACTCTTGAAGCGAATATAGGAAGCTTCCAGGAGACTGTGGGATGGAAGAGCTCCAGGAAGGAAGGTTGCACTGGGTTCCACACCCTTTCTGAGACCTAAGTGGCCTCAGCAAGTCACCATTTTCAAAATTAGCCTCTGGAAAACTACATGCTGTCCTGGGACCCAGTGGCCCTGGGACTGTGGAGTATTATGGAATCTCAAGCTGTCACTGCTGGGAGCAAGCCAGGTATGCTCCCACAGTAGGGGCTAGGAAGTGAGCAAGGCCTGAGTGGCAGTGGCTGGGGCTGGGAAGTGAGCACTGCTGTGATCTGAGACAGGGATGTAAGTGGGGCTTGAGTTGCTTCTGGGACTTGGTTGTGAGCTGGGCATGGGCTGATGCAGTCAGGGTGGCAGGGGTGAGACCCAGTGATGCTGGAGCATGAAGGAGACATGCATTTTCCACCACTGGTCCAGGCTGTGGCCACCAAAGTTGGCCCCACCCTCTCCAGTAGCAGAGCCTCAGCGTGGATACTACCATCTCTCACCTGAGCACTCCACCTGCCTGAAGATCACTCCATGCCCACCCACCACAGCTGGTGCCTACTTTCACCAGTGGGGGGCCTGAGCACAAGCCCACCCAGCCTGGCTTCAAGACAGAGCACTCCTCCTGGGGGCCTGAGGTTGGACCTAACCTCCCTGCTACCACCACCTCAGCTGGCACCTACCTGCCAGCACCACTTGCAGGCCTGGAGACTGATCCACCCAACTCATCACAGCCACCAACATCAGTACACACTGTTTGGGACCCAGAGAATTTTCATGCCATTGGTATTGCCATTGCCCATGCCGTGCCAGCTCAGCTGCCCAGGGATCCAAGAATTTGCCTGCCCACCTACTCCATTGCAGCCACTGCTGGCATTCTAAACAAGCCATTTGGAGCCCTAAGAACTGACCTGCCAGTAGTTGCCAACACAAGTGCCAGTGTACACCACTCTGGGGCACAAAGATAGGCATGCCTACCCCACCCTTGCCACCTCTGGGGCCTGAAGATTGGCCTACCTGGCATCCCAGGCCCTAGCACACAACCTTGCCACAGCCTCCACTGATAAACACACCCTAACCCACCAAGAAAATCACAGATACTACCAATGCTTTGGCTACAGATACTAGCCAAAGAAACCACACAGAGACTACACTACTGCACACGCTGAGAAGCAAAGCCAAGGTACCCTACCCAACCAACACCATAAATGCATCTTCAGAAAAGTCCTCTCCTATAAAAATAAAAATAGGAAAAAGCAACTGTTAAAGAGGGCATACAGATATCAACATAAGGACACAGGAAACATGAAAAAGCAAGGAAATATGGCACCTTCAAAGGAATATCATAATTATCCAGCAATAGGTCTTAACCAAAAAGAATTTTTTTTTTTTGAGATGGAGTCTCACTCTGTCACCCAGGCTGGAGTACAGTGGCACAATCTCAGCTTACTGTAACCTCTGCCTCCTGGGTTCAAATGATTCTCCTGCCTTAGCCTCCTGAGTAGCTGGGATTACAGGCATGCGCCACCATGCCTGGCTAATTTTTTTTTGTATTTTTAGTAGAGATGGGATTTCACCATATTGGTCAGGCTGGTCTTGTACTCCTGACCTGATGATCCACCCACCTCAGCCTCCCAAAGTGTTGGGATTACAGGTGTGAGCCACCACGCCCAGTCACCAAAAAGAAATTTTTGAGATCTCAGATAAAGAATTTGAAATACTGATTTTTAGGCCAGGTGAGGTGGCTCACGCCTGTAATCCCAACATTGGGAGGCTGAGGCAGGCAGATCACTTGAGGTCAGGAGTTCCAGACCAGCCTGGCCAACGTGGTGAAACCTTGTCTCTACTAAAGTACAAAAATGAGCTGGGTGTGGTGGTGCATGCTTGTAATCTCAGCCACTTGTGAGGCTGAGGCAGGAGAATTGCTTGAACCCGGGAGGCGGAGGTTGCAGTGAGCCGAGATCGTGCCACTGCACTCCAGTCTGGGCGACACAGTGAGACTCTGTCTCAAATTTAAAAAAAAATTCAAAATAATTGATTTTAAAAGGACCTGAAATAGAAGAGAATACTGAACAAACAATACAAATAAATTAGAAAAACAATTCAGGATATGAATGAGAAATTTATCAAAGAGACATTTTAAAAAATAACCAAACAGAAATTCTGGAACTGAAGAATTCATGGAAGGAAATACAAAATACATTTGAAAGCATCAACAATAGACTAGATGAGACAGAGGAAATCTCAAAACTTGAAGACAGGTCTTTTGAAATAATCCAATCAGACAAAGGTAAAGAAAAAAGAATAAAAACAAATAAGCAAAGGCTTCATGATATTTACGACAACATAAAGCAATTAAATTTGCAAATTATTGGTATCCTTAAGGGCAAAGAAACAAAGGATTAGAAAATGTATTAATGAATTAGGGCCAGGTGTGGTAGCTTATGCCTATAATACCAGTGCTTTGGGAGGCCAAGTGGGAAGATTGCTTGAGGCCAGGAATTTGAGACCACCCTGGGCAACATAGCAAGACCCTATCTCTACAAAAAAGAAAAAAATTAGCTGGGTGTCATGGCATGCACCTATAGTACTAGCTGCTTGGGAGGCTGGGCCCAGGAATTTGAGGTTACTGTGAGCTAGGATTGTGCCACTGCACTCCAGCCTGGGTGACAGAGCAAGACCCTATCTCTAAAAAAAATCAGTTTTTTTTTAAAAAGAAAACTAATTTAATGAAATAATAGATGAAAACTTCTCAAGTCTAGGAAGAGATATAGACAGTCAGATAAAGGAAGTTCAAATGAACCACAGGAAGATACAATGATAAAAGATCTTCTGCATGGCACATTATAGTCAGACTGTCTAAAGTCAAAGAGAAAATCTTAAAAGCAGCAAGAGAAAAGCATCTAGTCACCCATAAAGGAAATTCCTTAAGACTAACAAATTTCTCAGCAGAAACATTACAGGCCATAAGAGAATGGGATGGTATATTCAACGTGCTGAAAGAAAAAAAAACGCTGCCACCCAAGAATACTATATCCAGCAAAATTATCTTTCATAAATGAAGGAGATATAAAGTCACCCCGGACAAACAAATGGTGAGGTAATTCATTACTACTAGACCAGTTCTACAAATGCTCAAGGGAGTCCTAAACATAGAAGCTAAAGGACAACATTTACCATTATGAAAACACACAAAAGTATAAAAGTCACTGGCAAAGCAGTTATACAAAGGAGGAAGAGAAAGAACTCAAATGCTACCACTACAGAAATCCACCAAAGCACAATGCCAAACTATAAGAAAGGAACAAGAAGTATATGAAACAACAAGAAAACAACATGATGGGAACAAAGCCTTACATATCAAGAATAACCTTGAACATGAACAAATTAAATTATCCTCTTAAAAGCTAGAATAGCTAAGTGGATTAAAAATGATCCATGATCAAAAAATGATTCTGCTTACAAGAAACTCACCTTATCATTAAAGACACATATAGACTGAAATAAAGGGATGAAAAAATATATTCCAAGCAAACAGAAACCAATAGTGAGCAGGAGTAACTAGGTATACTTATATCAGATAAAATGGACTTTAAGTCAGGAAGAGTAAAAACAAAAAAAAAAAGACAAAGTCATTATATAACGATAAAGGGATAAATCTAGCAAGAGGATATAACAATGCTAAATATATATGCACTCAACACTGGAGCACCCAGATTCATAAAGCAAATATTACTAATCTATAGACAGATAGATATACTGCAATACAGTAATAATGGGGGTCTTCAATACCACACTGTCAGCATTAGGCAGATTATCTAGACAGAAGATAAACAAAGAAACATTGGATTGAAACAGGACATCAGACCAAATGGACGTCACAGACATTTACAGAACATTTTATCTAACAAATGCAGAATATATATTCTTTTCATCAGCACATGGAATATCCTCCAGGATAGACCATACGTTAGACCACAAAACAAGTCTCAACAAACTTAAAAGATCAAAATCATACCAGGTATCTTCTCAGATCACAATGGAGTAAAATTAGAAGTCTGTACCAAGAAGAACTCTGTAAACTATACAAATGCATAATTTATACTATTTAAATATGTATACTATACAAATATATACAACTATGTATATACAAATTTGCAACATGGAAATTAAACATGCTTCCAAATTAATATTGAGTCAATGAAGAAATTAAGATGGAAATAAAAAAGTATTGAAACGAAGATAGAAGCACAATATACCAAAACCTGTGGGATACAGCAAAAACAGGGCTAAGGGGAATTTTATAGCAATAAATGCCTACAGCAAAAAAGTAGAAAGATTACAAACTAACAATCTAACAATGCACCTCAAGGAACTAGAAAAGCAAGAACAAATCAAATCCAAAATTAGAAGAAAATAGATAAAGATCAGAGCAGAACTAAATGAAATAGAGAAAAAATACAGAGAATCAATGAAATAAAAAGTTGATTCTTTAAAAAGTTGAAAACAAGATTGATAAACTGGTAGCTAGACTAACCAAGAAGAGAGAATAAATTTCTCCTTTCATATCTTATTTGAAGAAATGAATCTCTGTAAATAAAATCAGAAATGGAAAAGGAGATATTACAACTGATACCACAGAAATACAAAAGATCATCAGAGACTATATGACAAACTGGAAAACCCAGAGGAAATGGATAAATTCCTAGAAACATAGTCTACCAAGATTGAATGAGGAATAACTAGAAAACCTGAACAGAGCAATAATGAGTAGCAAGATTGAATCAGCAATAAAAAGTCTCTCAACAAGGAAAAGCCCAAGACCAGATGGATTCACAGCTGAATTCTACCAAATATATAAAGAAGAACTAATACCAATCCTCCTGAAACCATTCCAAAAAATTGAGGAGGAGGGAATTCTCCCTAACTCATTCTATCAGGCCAGTGTCACCCTGATATCAGAAGCAGACAAGGACACATGCAGAAAAATCTACAGGTCAATATTCCTGATTAATCTAGATGCAGAAATTCTCAATACAGTACTAGCAAGCCACATCCAACAGCACTTTCAAAAGATTAGGTGAGGCTTCTACCTGGCATGCAAGGAGAGTTCAACATATGCAAATTAATAAATGTGATACATCACATCAACAGAATGAAGGACAAAAACCATATAACCATCTCAATAGATGCAGAAAAAGCACTGGATACAACTCAACAAATCTTCATGATAAAAACTCTTTTTTTTTTTTTTTGAGACAGAGTCTTGCTCTGTTGCCCAGGCTGGAGTGCAGTGGCACAATCTCAGCTCACTACAACCTCTGCCTCCCAGGTTCAAGCAATTCTCCCTGCCTCAGCTTCCAGAGTGGCTGGGATTACAGGTGCCTGCCACCATGCCCAGCTAATATTTTTGTATTTTTAGTAGAGACGGGGTTTTGCCATGTTGGCCAGGCTAGTCTCGAACTCCTGACCTCAGGTGATCTGCCTGCCGTGGCCTCCCAAAGTGCTGGGATTACAGGTGTGAGCCACCATGCCCACCTGATAAAAACTCTTAAGAAACAAGGCACAGAAGGAATATACTTTAAAATAATAAAGGCTATATATGACAAGCCCACAGCTAACATCATCATAATAGGGAAAAATTAAAAGCCTTTCCTCTAAGAACTGTAATAAGACAAGGTTGCCCACTTTCACCACTCCCATTCAACCTAGTACTGGAAGTCCTAGCCAGAGGAATCAGGCAAGGGAAAGAAATAAAAGGCATCCACAATGGAAAAGAGCAAGTCAAATTATCCCTCTTTGCTGATGATATTATTCTATATCTAGAAAAACCTAAAGACTCCACCAAAACACTCTTAGATTTGATAAATGAATTCAGTAAAATTGCAGGATACAAAACTAAAATACAAGAAAATCAGTAGCATTTATATACACCAATAATGACTTAGCCAAGACCGAAATCAGGAAGGAAATCACATTTACAATGGCTACAAAAAAATACTTAGGAATAAATTTAACCAAGGAGTTGAAGGATCTCCATAAGGAAAACTATAAAACACTGATGAAAGAAATGGAAGAGGACACACAAAAAAATGGAAAGACATCCCATGTTCATGGGTTGGAAGAATTAATATTGTGAAAATGGCCATACCACCAAAAGCAATATACAGAGTCAATACAATCCCTATCAAAATACCAATGCCATTCTTCACGAAAACAGAAAAAACAATCCTAAAATTCATATAGAACCAAAAAAGTCCCAAATAGCCAAAGCAGTCTGGAACAAAAAGAACAAAGCTAGAGACATCACATTACCTGGATTCAAAATATACTACAAAGCTATAGTAACCAAAACAGCATGTACTGATGTACAAATAGACACATAGACCAATGAAACAGAATAAAGAACCCAGAAATAACACCAAATATTTACAGCCAACTGATCTTTGTCAAAGCTGATAAGAACATACACTGGGGAAAGGATACTTTCTTCAGTAAATGGTGCTGGGAAAATTGGATAGCCACATGCAGAAGAATGAAAGTGGACCCTTATCTCTCACCATATATAAAAATAGACTCTACATGGACTAAAGACTTAAACACAAGACTTGAGACTATAAAAATATTCAAAATTTAGGGCAAATTCTCCTGGACATTGATCTAGGCAAAGAAGGTATGACTAAGACTTCAAATACACAGGCAACAAAACCAAAAATAGACAAATGGGATTTAATAAAACTAAAGAGTTTCTGCATAATGAAAGAAATAATCAACATAGTGAAGAGAACCTGGTGAATGGAGAAAACATTTGCAAACTATTTACCTGACAGGAGACTAATATTCAGAATATACAGGGTACTCATACAATTCAACAGGAAAAAATAATCCTATTAAACTTGGGTAAATGACATGAATTGACATTTCTCAAAAGAAGACGTACAAACAGCCAGTGGGTGTATGAAAAAATGCTCATCTGTTCGTCTTATGCCTAAAAAAACCAAAAGAATAGCTCAACATCACTAATCATCAGAGAAATGCAAATCAGTCAGAATGGCTATTATAAAAAGACAAAAAATGACAGACGGTAGAAAGGATGCCAAGGAAAGGGAACTCTTATATGCTGTTGGTGGAATGTAAACTAGTACAGGCACTATGGAAAACAGTATGAAGATTTCTAAAAAGAAAATATTATCATTTGATCCAGCAGTCACACTACTATCTACCCAAAGGGGAAAAAATCAGTATATCAAAGGAGTATCTGCACTTGCCTATTTATTGCAGCACAATACACAATAGCTATCTATGATATGGAACTGACCTAAATGTTCATCAGCAAATAAATGGATAAAGAAAATGTGGTATATATACGCAATGGAATATTATTCAGACATAGACAATAATTAAATCATGTCATTTGTAGCCACACAAGTGGAACTGGAGATTAGTATCTTAGTGAAATAAGCCGGGCACAAAAAGACAAATATCATATGTTCTCACTTATATGTGGGAGCTAAACATTTTGAACACATGGAGGTAGAGACTAGAAAAATAGATAACAGAGACTGGGAAGGGTGAGTAGAGAAAGTGGGTAGGATGAAGAGAAGAGGTTTAAAGGGTACAAAGATGCAGTAAGATAGAAGAAATAAAGTCAATGTTTTAGAGCAGAGTAGAATTACTATACTTAACAAAAATGTATTTTATTCAGGTGATGGACACCCGAATACCCTAACTTGATCACTACACAGTATATACATGTCACAAAACTTTTTGATGTGCTCCACAAATTTGTGTAAATAATAATAATAATAATCTTTGTGTAAATAATAATAAAAGGATGCAATGGAGGGTTGTTAGAGGAGACTCAAGACAGTGGGATGTCATATTCAAAGTGCTCAAAGATGGCTGGACATGGTGGCTCTCATGCCTGTAATACCAGCACTTTGGGAGACTGAGGCAGAAGGATTGCTTGAGCCCAGGAGATTGAGACCAGCCTGGGCAACATGGTGAGACCCAGTCTCTATTTAAAGAAAATTAAAAGTAACCAAACAAAAAACAAAGTGCTCAGAGTTAGATAAACTGTTAACTGGGAATCTTATATCCAGCAAGTTAACTTGCAAACATGAAAGTGAAATGGACATATTTCCAGATAAAACCTGTGAGAATTGGTTGTTATAGCCTTCCCTTACAAGAAATACTAAAGGTATTTTGAAAGCAAGTAACTTAAGGTGGGAATTAAATGATACACATGAACAAAGAGCATTGGAAAAGTTAATTGTAAAGAAGAATATAAATGCATATTTCTTTGTTAATTGACTTTAAAAGCAATTTAAAAATAATTTATATGTAAGCAATTTGTATATATATATGTATGCATTGAATTTATATATTATGTGTGTGTGTGCATGCGTGTGTGGTTGCATATGTGTGTATGCCCATAACATATAGAAATGTATTATATTTGGCCATAACAGTACAAAGGAAGTGGGCAGGAGGAAAGTTCTGTTGTGGTAAGAAATGACTCCAAGTGGTAACTCAAATTGAGAAGATGAAATGGAGATCCAGAAATGGTAAATGATTTTGATATAACCGAAGCTATAAATATATACATTTTCTCCTTCTCTCAGCTTCTTTAGAATACATAAGATTATATAAAGTAATAATCTTATAATGTTGGATTTATAACCTTTATAGATGTAATGTGTAATAATATCACAAAAAGGCAGAAAAGGAAATAGAGCTATATAGGAATAACTTTTTAATATCTCACTGCTGTTAGTATAGGTCTGAAGCTGATTATGACCAGTCAAGATTCATATGGTAGGCCAGGCATGGTGGCTCACATCTATAATCCCAGCACTTTGGGAGGCTGAGGCAGAAGGATTATTTGAGCCCAGGAGTTTAAGACCAACCTGGGCAACATGGCAAGACCCTGTCTCTACAAAAATTTTTTTAAAAATGAGCCCCATATGGTGGCATGGGCCTGTAGTCACAGTTACTCAGGAGGCTGAGGTGGGAGGATCACTGGAGCCTGGGAGGTTGAGGCTGCAGTGAGCCACTATCATGCCACTGCACTCCAGCCTGGGTGACAAGGTGAGAACCTGTCTCAAAAAGAAAAGAAAAAAAAAAAGAAGATTCATGTGGTAAAGGCTGATGTGACCACTAAGGAAAGAACTCGAAATATAGTTTAAAATTATTGGATAAGTTAAGACATTACATTAACAATAATCCACTTGTTCTAGATCCTTGAGGAATCACCATACTGTCTTCCACAATGGTTGAACTAATTTACACTCCCACGAACAGTGTAAAAGCATTCCTATTTCTCCACATCCTCTCCAGCATCTGTTGTTTCCTGACTATTTTTGTTTCTTTTTTTTTTTTTTTTTTTTGAGACGGAGTCTTGCTCTGTCGCCCGGGCTGGAGTGCAGGGGCGCGATCTTGGCTCACTGCAAGCTCCACCTCCCGGGTTCACGCCATTCCCCTGCCTCAGCCTCCCGAGTAGCTGGGACTATAGGCGCATGCCACCACACCCGGCTAATTTTTTGTGTTTTTAGTAGAGACGGGGTTTCACTGTGTTAGCCAGGATGGTCTTGATCTCCTGACCTCATGATCCACCCACCTCAGCCTCCCAAAGTGCTGGGATTACAGGCCTGAGCCACTGTGCCTGGCTGTTTCCTGGCTTTTAATGATCACCATTCTAACTGGCATGAGATGGTATCTCATTGTGGTTTTGATTTGCATTTCTCTAATGACCAGTGATGATGAGCTTTTTTTTCATGTTTGTTGGCTGCATAAATGTCGTCTTTTGAGAAGTGTCTGTTCATATACTTTGCCCACTTTTTGAGGGGGTTGTTTGTTTTTTTCTTGTAAATTTGTTTACTTTCTTTGTAGATTCTTGATATTAGCCCTTTGTCAGATGGATAGACTGCAAAAATTTTCTCCCATTCTGTAGGTTGCTTGTTCACTCTGATGATAGTTTCCTTTGCTGTGCAGAAGCCCTATTTTAATTAGATCCCATTTGTCAGTTTTGGCTTTTGTTGCCATTGCTTTTGGTGTTTTAGTCATGAAGTCTTTGCCTATGCCTATGTCCTGAATGGTATTGCCTAGGTTTTCTTCTAGGGTTTTTATGGCTTTAGGTCTTACATTTAAGTCTTTAATCCATTCTGAGTTAATTTTTGTATAAGGTGTAAAGAAGGGGTCCAGTTTCAGTTTTCTGCACATGGCTAGCCAGTTTTCCCAACACCATTTATTAAATAGGGAATCATTTCCCCCATTGCTTGTTTTTGTCAGGTTTGTCAAAGATCAGATGGTTGTAGATGTGTGGCATTATTTCTGAGGCCTCTGTTCTGTTCCATTGGTCTATATCTCTGTTTTGGTACCAATACCATGTTGTTTTGGTTACTGTAGCCTTGTAGTATAGTTTGAAGTCAGGTAGCGAAATGCCTCCAGCTTGTTCTTTTTGGTTAGGATTGTCTTCGCTATACAAGCTCTACCTTTTGACCCAGCAATCCCATTACTGGGTATCTACTCAAAGGATTATAAATCATTCTACTATAAAGACACATGTACACATATGTTTATTGCAGCACTATTCACAATAGCAAAGACTTGGAACCAATCCAAATGCCCATCAATGATAGACTGGATAAAGAAAATGTGGCACATATTCACCATGGAATACTATGCAGCCATAAAAGGCTGAGTTCATGTCCTTTGCAGAGACATGGATAAAGCTGGAAACCATCATTCTCAGCAAACTAACACAGGAACAGAAAACCAAACCCCTCATGTTCTCACTCATAAGTGGGAGTTGAACAATGAGGACATATGGACACAGGGAGGGGAAAATCACACACTGGGACCTGTTGGTGGGTGGGGGGCAAGGGGAGGAATAGCATTAGGAGAAATACCTAATGTAGATGACAGGTTGATGGGTGCAGCAAACCACTATGGCATGTGTGTACCTAGGTAACAAACCTGCACGTTCTGCAAATGTACCCTAGAACTTGAAGTATAATAATAAGAAGAAAAAGAATCCACTTGATGCAGAAGAGTAAAGGAAGAATAAAGGAACAGAAAAATTCTGAGACATGTAGAAAAACAAAATGCAAAATATCAAATGTAAATCCAACTACAGGGTATCATTAATAACATTAAATGTGAATAGATTAAACAAGAGGCAGAGATTGTCACATTGGATAAAAACACAAGATCCATCTATGTGCTGTTTACAGGAGACACATGATAAATTAAATAATACAGGCCAGGTGTGGTGGCTCACGCCTGTAATCCCAGAACTTTGGGAGGCCGAGGAGAATGGATCACCTGAGGTCAGGGGTTTGAGACCAGCCTGGCCAATATGGTGAAACCCTGTCTCTACTAAAAGTACAAAAGTTAGCCGGGTGTGGTGGTGCAAGCCTGTAATCCCAGCTACTCAGGAGGCCGAGGCAGGAGAATCACTTGAACCTAGGAGGCGAAGGTTGCAGTGAGCCAAGATCATGCCACTGCACTGTAGCCTGGCTGACAGAGCAAGACTGTCTCAAAAAGAAAAAAAAAATTCAATGATACAAACAGACAAAGTAAAAGGATGAAAAACTAACATGGGAATAGCAATCACAAGAAGGCTGGAATTGCTAATATCAGAAAAAATAGACTTACAAATGCTACTGGTGAGAAAGAGGGACATTTTATGATAAAAGGATCATCAGTTAGGAAGATGTAACAATTATAAACCCATATGCACCTAATCACAGACACCCAAATACATGAAGCAAAAAGCCACAGAAATGGAGAAACAGATAACTCAACAATAATAGTCAGAAATGTCAATTCCTCACTTTCAACAACTGATCAAAAAATTAGGCAGAAGGTCACCAAGGAAACAGGAAGTTGAACCATACAAGCCTATTAGACTTAACCAGATCTCTAGAACACTCTACCCAACAGGAACAGAATCTGTGTTCTTCTCAAGTATACTGGAGACATTCTCCAGGACAGACTGTATATAGATCATAATCCCTTAATCACGTTAAGAGAATAGAAATAATACATTTCATATACTCTGACCACAGTAGAATTTAATTAGAAATGACTAACAGAAGGACATTTGGGAAACTCACATAAAATAACACATGTCTAAATAACAAGTTTAAGAAGAACCCAAAAGGGAAATTTGAAACACTTTGAAATGAATTAAAAAGAAGACACAACACAGGCGAAGCAGCAGACTGAAGAGTGAAGCCCCTCCCTGGAGCCTGTGGACTGCCCTGCGCCTCCAGGTCCACATCCCGCTCTGTGTCCTCACACCCACTATGGAGCCATCAAAGGCTTGGTTCCCCCTATCCGCCTCCCGAGTAGTGCAGGCAGGCACCACAGGGAGGGCGCAAGGAGGTGGCTTCTGCAGTGGTGGCCCCCACCCTGCCACGTGGGTACTAATGCGGGACCCTCTCTCATGCAGCGGAGCTGATCCCCAGCCACAGGATGAAGAAGAAGGGCCCCAGCCTGCCCAGGGGCCTGGATGTGAAGGAGCAGGGGCAGTAAGTGTGTCTGCAGGCTGGGTTCTTTCCAGGATGGCAGCCTGTGGTTTGGACAGTGCTGTGGTGCCTGGCCTGACCACCTCATCCCGGGACAGCCTCCATGCCATCTGACCCCCAAGTGGCATGGCCTCCTCTAGGAAGTCCTGCTTGCAGGCTGTGAGCTTCAACCAAGATGAGGTGCAGATGATGCACCCTGCAGATGAGGGTGCAGAGTCATAGGGCACACTCATGGAGCTGCCCTGGGCTGCTCCGAGTGGGTCACAGACAGGGGTTCCATGTCCTGCAGGAGGGTGGCCACCTCCCATCCCAGAGACGGCCACTGAGTGGGGTTTGAGCCCAGGCTTTGCTTCTGCAAGATGTCCTGTGGAGACTTGCCTGGCCTGCTGGCTATGCGGCAGAGCCTATACACCTGCACCTTCCTAGCCCCTCCCTCCACCACTGGCCTTGGAGTCTCAACCCTGCACTCATTCTGCTGTTCCAGAACAGTCTCTTTACATGCTTGTGTGCCCCTCTGGGATGAGAGGGCAGGAACCAGGCCCTATTCTTGTTGGCATCCCCACCTCATAAACCCTGAGCAACCCAGCGAGGTGATGGAGAGGGGACTGGTGCAGGACAGGAAGGCTCTTTTTCCTCCTAAAGCAGAGGAGACTGGTGCTTAGAGTTTCACCCCAAAGGCAGCCTCCATGCCCTGCCCTTGAAGAGTCACTTCTCCCATGCAACACTGTACCTATGTGCCTAGGAGTTCCCCACCATCGTGTTTGTGGCACCATGGCGGTCTCCTGAATGGTTGTGCATTCACTTAACCAGCCCTTACTGGTGGGCACAGGTGGTTCCCAGAGCTCGGAATGTGTTGGTTTCCTATTCTAAGTATCACTGTGCTGAGCATCCTCAGGACGAGGACTTGGGGGTTTTTGTCTGTGTGTGAAGGCTGCCCAATGCAGGGGACAGTGCGGGACGGTGGGGATTAGCCCAAGAGCTCAGGGCCAGGCACAGCTCCCAGGCAGCGGCTGTTTGTGGGGAAGCAGGTTCTGGAGTGGCCACCTGCTGACGGTGAGGCTCTGTTGCAGAATTCCCTTCTTCAAGTTCTGCTACCAGTGTGGCCGCTCCATCGGGGTCCGCCTCTTGCCCTGCCCTCGCTGCTACGGGATCCTGACCTGCAGCAAGTACTGCAAGACCAAGGCCTGGACCGAGTTCCACAAGAAGGACTGCGGGGACCTGGTGGCCATCGGTAGGTCGGCCCTCAGGCTGGGAGGCAAGGGTTCCGCTGCTGCTGAGGGCAAAGGCGCAGGCCTGGGGTGCTGATGAGGGGCACCCTCATTTCCCAAAATCTCTCCAGATTCAGGCCACTTTTCCAACATTTCCAGATCGGCCTGTTGGGAGGTGGGCATCGGGGCCACTGAGGCAGCCTGGCTCTTCCTCACCTACTGTGGCAGCATAATGCTTGTCCTCGTCCTGGAAGGGGACACCACCCCATCCCTGCAGAGTTGGAACATGGACCCCTGGGGGCTCTGCTGACAGCTGGGAGCTTCACTGAACTCCTAGGGGACTCTGCTGACATCCAGAGGCTTCACTGACACCTGGGGGCTCTGCTGGTCACCAGTGCCTCTGGACCACAGGGCAGTTGGCCTTGGGGCTCCTTCAGGAAATTTCCTCCCAGCCTGCCGTCTCAGATGTCTGTCTTAGTGTGGACGTCAACAGGTGTCTGCTTCTAGAAACACTCTGGTCTCCCGCAATCCCCTCCTCCCCTCCTTGGTGTGAACAGGGCCCGGTGCCGCAAGGGTGGCGGGCATTGCCGAGGCTGGTGTGCGAAGCTATGCAGTGGTGACCGCTCTCCTGGGACCTGGCTGGGTTCCCGGCCTGGTGGGGACGGGAGTGGGTCTGGGAAAGCCCCTGCCCTTAGGCCTGTGCCCTGAAGTGAATGGCTGCCGACCTCCTCCCCCCTCCATAAAATGGGGCTTTTTGTTTTCTTTTGAGACGAAGTCTTGCTCTGTCGCCAAGTCTGGAGTGCAGTGGCATGATCTTGGCTCACTGCAACCTCCGCCTCCCCGGTTCCAGCGATTCTCCTGCCTCAGCCTCCCGAGTAGCTGGGATTACAGGCTAATTTTTTGTATTTTTAGTAGAGACGTGGTTTCACCGTGTTAGCCAGGATGGTCTCGATCTCCTGACCTGGTGATCCACCCACCTCGGCCTCCCAAAGTGCTGGGATTACAGGCATGAGCCACCGCGCCCGGCCAATGGGGCTTTTAATAACAGGTGCCCTGGGTGAGGTCGCAGCTCCTTGGCTTGTAGACTCCAGGATGGGACTTGGTGGGTGTGGCAGGCCCCTCTTTGAAGAGTCATGGCAGATAGCCCTCAGTCCTTGCTGCATCCCGACTCCTTGCCTGCAAAAGCGCTAGACAGAGCACAGTCCTCAGCCGCCCCACACAGCCCGAGTTCTGGAGCCAGGCCTGGGGGGAGGCCAGCTCCAGCCCCCTCTTCCCCCTCCCCACACCTTTTCCTCCTCCAGTGACACAACTGGAGCAAGTTTCCAGGAGGAGAGAAGAATTTCAGTGAAGCAGCAGCTGCACGTCCGAGGCTTGGGGAGGACCCAGGACTGTGTGGGTTTCTTACCTGCCTGAGCCACCTCAGGGAATCTTCCAGCCTAATGCAGGCATTTCTGCACCTTTGGGGTCATGCTTTGTAGCAGTGTCTCCCTTGCGACCTCGCAATAAATTGGCCCCACGGGGTGATTTTGACAGTCTGTGCTGTGCTCTGCCCCTAGCTGGGCAAAGTCCCAGAGCTTTTGTGGAGCCCGTGCCTGCCTCTGCCCCTGGCTTTGATCTTGCCTGGCCTCCCATGGGGCCTGGCCTGGGCCATCCTGCTAGACGAGGCAGGTGAGGGTCAGGACTCGGAGCCTGCTGCAGAGATGGCGGTGGGGGCAGCTCCTGGGTCTCTGGAGCTTGTTCTGGGACCTTGCCAGGAGCCCGCGGCAGCAGGCTCCACTCCCTGCTCAGGTGCCCATGGGTGCAAGGCTCCTACTGGGGTCTGCGGTGCTCGTTTGTTCCCCGTGCACTTACGGAGTGTCTGCTGTGTGCTGAGTGTTCTGGGGACGACGGTGTTTGTGGAAATCACTGGGAATGAGAGGAAGGAGGGCCTGGAGCAAATGACAGGGAGCAGTATTGCCTTCGAGGGTGGCCTGCGTGGAAATTCACGGAGAGGGCAGGGGAAGATGCGCAGTGAGGGGCGGACCTGGAGAAGGACGACAGCATCGCCGGGGACAAGGGGAGAGCGTCCAGGGATGAGGACGATGGGGGTTTGCTGCTGAGGGCAGAATAGCTGGGAGTGTGGGGGATGGGAGCCTGTGTGGGGGCTGGAGCCAAGCAGGTGAGACCCCGCTCCAGGCTGGCTTGTGGCTGTCAAAGCAGCTGCACCTGCAGTGATTTTTTTTTTTTACTGACTTTCTTGGTCTCGCCAAAGATGGGCTCCATGCTGGGGGTTTGTTGGAGGTGCCCTGGGAAAGGCTTCTGTAAGGGGTCAGCAGTGAGCCTGGGCAGAGGGACAAGCTGACCGCTGGGTGGCTCTTCATAGGGGCTCCCAATGGACGCAGGGACCAGGCCTTTGTACCCCTGCATCGGCTGGTCACCAGCCACAGGCTGCCCCTGGGAGGGTCGTAACTGTGTGAGCTGGCTCCCTGCCGCCAAGAGCTGTTCCTGGTCAGGGGGGTCTGGGATGCTGGGTGGGTGTAGGCACCCCCGGCTTCCACTACCTCTGCTAGAAAGGAAAAAGCTGCTAATGGATACTTATTTGATGGTACACTTAATTCTATAAAAGAGAATATCTATAAAGCAAAAGAAAGAACCTGTAAGTGACAATTATCCGCACTGTATTAGTCCATTCTCGCACTGCTTGCTACACGTACATATCAGAGACCGGAAAATGTATAAAGAAAGGCGGGTTAATTGGCTCAGGGTTCTGCAGGCTGCACAGGAAACATGGCGGCATGTGCTCAGCTTCAATGATGGCGGAAGGAGAAGGGGAAGCTGGCACTTCGCATGGCTGGAGCGGGAGGAAGGGGAGGGGCTGCCACACACGTTTGAAAACAGCCAGATCTCGTGAGAATTCTATGACCACGAGAACTGCACCAGATGGGGAAGTCTGCCCCCGGGATCCAATCACCTCGCACATTGGGGATTACAATTTAACATGAGATTTGGGCAGAGACATAGATCCAAAGCGTATCACAGACACCTGGATATTACCATGGCCAACGCTTTGTGTGTGTCCTTCTGATCTCTACAGGCATGAGTGCACACAGACACACGTGTATCTAAAAGTGGGAGCATCCTCTCTGTTCTGAACTAGGCCATGAACATCTATGTTATTAAATATTTTTCTGCAACATAATTTCCCCAAATGAAAATAGCTTTATTTTTTATTATATATGCAATATACGCTTATTTAAGAAAGAAGACAGCAAAGACAAGCGTGATAAAAATAACGGGGAGGTGGCATATGCCTGTGATCCCAGTGACTTGGGAGGCCGAGGCAGGAGGATTGCTTGAGCCCCGGATTTCCAGACCAGCCTGGGCAACATAGACCCTGTCTCTAAAAAAAAGATCTTAGTCAGGTGTGGTCGCACACACCGTAGTCCCAGCTACTCAGGAGGCTGTGGTGGGAGGATTGCTTGAACTAGGAGTGTGAGGCTACAGTGAGCTGTGATGGCACCACTGTGCTCTGGCCTGGATGAGAGAGAGATGCTAACAACTAATTTTTAAAAATGAGAAAATCATCTTAATCTTAAAATTCAGGGATAAGCATTCTGAGCATTTTGGGGAACATATACTTTATTTTTATTATTTTTTTTGAGACAGAGTTTCTCTCTTGTTACCCAGGCTGGAGTGCAATGGCAGGGTCTTGGCTCACTGCAGCCTCTGCCTCCTGGGTTCAAGCGATTCTCCTGCCTCAGCCTCCTAAGTAGCTGGGATCAGAGGCATGCACCACCACGCCCAGCTAATTTTGTATTTTTAGTAGAGATGGGGTTTCTCCACGTTGGGCAGGCTGGTCTCAAACTCCTGACCTCGTGATCCACCCACCTCAGCCTCCCAAAGTGCTGGGATTACAGGCGTGAGCCACCGCGCCCGGCCTCCACTGGTCCCTTTTTATTGGAGATGTTTGCTCTTCCTGATGGATGGGAACTCTCTAAAGCACGGGAACTCTCTAAAGCACAACAACTTCTCCTATGCCTTGTGTGCAAATAACTGTCTTGCAGTTTGCAGTTTGCACGTGGAAGTTTTTCTCGTGTTGTGAAATCCACGTGTCCTTTCCTCAGGGCCTGGCTTGCTGGAGTGCGTAGAGAGCAGTCCCTTGCTGGGCTTATGTATGCAAGGGTAGCCTTTGCCCAGATTCTCACCACCGTTTTAATGAATTACTGCTTAACCTGTAATTGTATAACCAATCTAGCATTAATTTTTGTGTAAGGTTTGAGAGCCAGCTATCTCGATCTATCCCCAAACAATGGGCGTGATCGAGTAATCCATTTCTTTTCCCTGGTGGGCATATGCCTGCCTCTTAGTTGCCGTAGGGGCCCCTCCTGTGCTCTGCTGTCTCCACCTGCAGCTCTGTGGCCTTTTCACATCTGCCAGGACAGGCCCACCCTCCTCTTCACCGGCCCTGTGAAAGGCCCTGCGGTGACCATGTGCTTTTTCTTCCAGATGAATTGTGCAGTGTGTGTCAAGTTCTAAAATGTCTCGTTGGGACTTAGCAATTATCTTGTTTCATTTGATTGGCAGACAGTTGGCATCTTTTGAGCAGAGTTTTCTGGCTTGTGAGATGATACTGTGGTCACTTGGTATATGGTGTAAGATAAGGGTATATGGTGTAAGATAAGGGTCCAATTTCTCTCTTCTGCATGTAGATATCCGACTTTCCAAGCGCCATTTGCTAAAGAGGCTCCTTTTGCTGTTGTATATTCTTGGTCCCCTTGTCAAAGATTAGTTGGCTGCATATGTGTGAGTTTATTTCTGGACTCTATATTCTGTTTCATTGTATCTGTTTTTATGACTGTATCATATTGTTTTGATTACTACAGCTTTGTAATATACTTTAAAACAGGATGTGTGATATATCCAGATTTGTTGTTCTTTTGCAAGATTGCTTTAGCTGTTTAGAGTATTTTGTGATTCCACACAAATTTTAAGATTGTTTTTGCTATTTCTGTGAAAAAAAATGCCATTGGAATTTTGATAGACATTGCATTGAGTTTGTAAACTGCTTTGGGTAGTATGGACATTTTAACAGTATTCTTCCAATCCATGAACATAAAATGTCTTCCATTTGTTTGTACCTTAATTTCTCTCATCAACATTTTATAGTTTGCAGTATATATTCTATATTTTATAGTATTTATATATTTATGGTATTCAGTATATATTCTAAAAGTTCCACCAAAAAACCTGTTAGACGTAATAATGAATTCATTAAAGTTGCAAGATACAATATCAGCATACAAAAATTAGTTGTGTTTTTATGCACTAACAATGAACTATCTGAAAAAGAAATTAAGAAAACAATGCCATTTACAATAGCATAAAAATAATAAAATAATTAGCAATAAATTTAAGTGAGGATCCTTTACCTCCCTTAAATTTATTGCTAAGTATTTTATTTAAGTATTTAAGCAAGGTTCTTTTACCTCACTTAAATTTATTGCTAAGTATTTTATTTAAGTATTTAAGCAAGGATCTTTTACCTTGCTTAAATTTATTGCTAAGTATTTTGTTATTTTTATGCTATTGTAAATGGGATTGTTTTCTTAATTTCCTTTTCAGATAGTTCATTGTTAGTGCATAAAAACACAACTAATTTTTGTATGTTGATATCGTATCTTGCAACTTTAATGAATTCATTTATTCTAACAGGTTTTTTGGTGGAACTTTTAGAATTTTGTGTATGTAAGAGATCATGTCCACGCTTCAAAAGAAGACATATGTATCTAGCCAACAAGCATATGAAAAAAGCTTAATATCACTGATCATTAGAGAACTGCAAATCAAAACCACAATATGATACCATCTCACACCAGTCAGAATGGCTATGATTAAAAGTAAAATTAATAGATGCAGGTGAGATTGCAGAGAAAAGGGAATGCATATGCATTGCTGGTGGGAATGTAAATTAGTTCAACCATTGTGGAAAGCAGTGTGGTGATTCCTCAAAGAGCTAAAAACAGAGCTGTCACTTGACCCAGCAATCCCATCACTGGGTATGTACCTAAAGGAATATAAATTTTTCTACCATAAAGACATATATGCACACATATGTTCATTGTAGTTGTATTCACAATAGCAAGGACATGGAATCAATATAAATGTCCATCAGTGGTAGATTAGATCAAGAAAATGTGGTACATATACACCATGAAGTACTATGCAGCCATAAAAAGGAATGACATCATGTCCTTTGCAGGAATGTGGATGGAGCTGGAGGCTATTATCCTTAGCAAACTAATGCAGCAACAGAAAACTAAATACCACATGTTCTCACTTATATTAAGTAGGATCTAAATGATTAAAACATTTGGATACAAAAAAGGGGAACAACAGACACTGAATCCTACTTGAGGGTGGAGGGTAAGAGGTTGGAGAGATTAGAAAAAATAACTATTAGGTACTAGGTTTAGTATCTGGGTGATGGAACAATCTGTACAACAACCCCCCATGACACGAGTTTACCTATATAAGAAACTTGCACATGTACCCCTGAACCTAAAAGTCGTTTTTTAAAAGATCATGTTGGCCGGGCGCGGTGGCTCACGCCTGTAATCCCAGCACTTTGGGAGGCTGAGGCGGGTGGATCACAAGGTCAGGAGATTTAGACCATCCTGGCTAACACAGTGAAACCCGTCTCTACTAAAAAAAAAAAAAAAAAAAAAAAATTAGCCAGGCATGGTGGTGGGCGCCTGTAGTCCCAGCTACTCAGGAGGCTGAGGCAGGAGAATGGCATGGACCTGGGAGGCGGAGCTTGCAGTGAGCCAAGATTGCGCCACTGCACTCCAGTCTGGGCGACAGAGTGAGACTCTGTCTCAAATAAAAAAAAAAAAGATCATGTTATTGGCAAACAGAGACAGTTTAACTTCCTCCTTTCTGATGTGGATGCCTTTTATTTCCTTTCTTGCTAATTGCTCTGGCAAGGACTTCCAATAACACATTAAATAGAAGTGGTGAAAGTGGGCACCCTTGTCTTGTTCGTGATCTTAGAGGAAATGCTTTCAGCTTTTCACTATTGAGTGTAATGTTAGCTGTAGGCTTGTTGTATATGTCCTCTATTACGTTGAGGTATATTCCTTCTGTATCTAGTTTGTTGAGAGTTTTTACCGAAACAGGATGTTGAATTTTGTCAAATACTTTTTCTGTATCTATCGAGATGACCATATGATTGTTATCCTTTATTCTGTTAATATGGTGTATCACATTTATAGGTTTTCATATGTTGAACCTTGCATCAACATATATCCACATCCATATGGAATCTGTCCATATCTACCCCAACTTTGGAAAGTTTTCTGCCTTTGTTTCTTTAAATAAGCTTTCTGCCCCTTTGTTTCTGTCTTCTTTTGAGACTTCTATAATTCACATATTTATTTTCTTGTTGGTCTCCGTAGGTCCCGTATGCTTTTTTCACTCTTTAATATTTACTCCTTTTTATTCTTTTTTTTTTTTTGGTTAATTGGTTAGTTTTAAATAATTTGTCTTCAAGTTTACCAATTCTTTCTTCTGTATGATCGAGTCTGTTGAAGCTCTTTATTGAATTTTTCAAATTTGTCATTGTGTTTTTAAGCTCTAGGACTTCTATTTGGTTCTTTTTTATGGTTTCCATTTTTCTATTAAACTTTACATTTTATGCATTTGTTTTTCTTATTTTTTTGGTTGTCTCAGTTATCTTGCATGTTATTGAGTTTTTTTAAGATGATTGTTTTGAATTGTCAGGCAATTTATAGATCTTTATTTCTTTGGGATCACTTACTGGAGCTTTACTAGTTTCTTTTGGTGGTTTTTTTTTTTTTTTTTTTTTTTAGACAGAGTTTCACTCTTGTCGCCCAGGCTGGAGTACAGTGGCACAATCAGCTCACTGCAGCCTCCCTCTCCCAGGTTCAAGAGATTCTCCCACCTCAGCCTCCTGAGTAGCTGGGATTACAAGCATGCACCACCATGTCTGGTTAATTTTTATATTTTTAGTAGAGACGAGGTTTCACCGTGTTGGCCAGACTGGTCTCGAACTCCTGACCTCAAGCAACCTACCTGCCTCAGCCTCCCAAAGTGCTGGGATGACAGGCATGAGCCACCATGCCCAGCTGTGGCATCATGTTGGCCTGATTCTTTATTATTCATAGAGCCTTGCATTGGTGTCTCAATTTGAAGCAGCAAACACCTCTTTCAGCCTTTACAGACTGATTTTTGGCAGATAAAGATCTGTTGGGTCTCTGAAGGGATTGCCTCCAGGATTAGTTTAGTCACATGGCTGCTGCTGAGTCTACAGGGGGGTTTGTGGTTGGTGAGTCTATTCAGGGAAGGAGCAGGCATTGATCATGTCTGGTCCCTGGGCAGACTGGACTGCCTCTAAGACCTTGAGGAACAGGGCTAGCTCTGGGACAAGGGTGCACTCAGTCACTGCGTGAGTCCCTGACAGGCAGGACTGACCCCAGACTGTGGTTAAAAGGAGATGAAACCAAGTCACAAGGCTGGTTTAAGGTTCACAGCTGAGACTGAGGTCTGTAGGCCTGCCTCTGGGGGCACAGATGGGCATGCCTCCTGTCAGGTTCTTGGGGAGGGCAGGACTGCCTTCAGACCATGGTGGAGTGGGGCTGGAGCTGGGTCACAGGGCTCCTTCAGCCTGTGCAGTTGTAGATTGGTAGGCCTGCCTCCCAGCGTGCGGCCGCGGATTGGTAGGCCTGCCTCCCAGCGTGCAGCTGGGCTTGTCTCAGGATCCCTGGGTGGGCAGGACCGCTCCAGGACTGTGACTGGGGAAGGATGGAGTAAACTCAGAACCATTTCAACACCTCTTTTGGGATTTTGTGGCCTAACTCAGACGAGTGTCTCCCAGCACGTCCTTGGGAAGGCAGGACTGCTTTCAGACTGCAGCTGAGGGGTTGGAGCTGACTTACAGGGCTATTTCGGGATCTGCAGTGGAACCAAGGTTGGTGGGCCTGCCTTCAGGGGGGATGGACTGGGGTATCTTCCAGGAGATCCCTGGGCAGATGGTTCCTGTGTCAGGAGAGCCAAACAAGGCTGCCGTCGAGTCCATAGGGGGATGAGGCCATTTCTGGATCTGCAAAGGACCCCATTTGGCGAGCTGCAACCTGGGTGCAAACCTGCCCTCTTAAAACAGCCCTTCTCAGTTGGGCTCCATCAGGATTTCCCAGCCTCCTACCAGAGTCCTGAGGCTCCCACGAAGGCACTTTTGTGTGTGGATGGCTGCCAAATTCTTGTTGCAATGGGTGGCTAAAAGCAGGGGGTCCCTTGTTCTGCCATCTTGCTGACATTACTTCCACTTGGTACTTTTTCCAATCTCCTTGTTTTTTCTTTTTAAAAATGGAATTGTTCTATCCTTATGGTTTCTACTTCTCCCCCTTTTCGCTTTGATAACACAAAATACTTATTTTATAGACCATTTCAGTTTGCTCTGTCATCTAAAGTTCTCAGGGTGCTGCTGGCTCTGGTGGCAGATTTTATTTTATTTTTTCATTTTGAAATTTTAAAGAATCTTGTAATCTCAGCTACTTGGGAGGCTGAGGCAGGAGAATCGCTTGAACCCGGGAGGCAGAGGTCGCAGTGAGCTGAGATCACACCACTGCACTCCAGCCTGGTGACAGACACTCTGTCTCAAAAAAAAAAAAAAAAAAAAAGAATTTGAGTTCCTGTCCCTGAGGCGTTGTGATTTCTCTGAGGGAATCTCACTTCCTCACTGTGGACAAACCCTCTAGGTACTTTTGTATTTACTCATTATCTTTTGTCACCAGCCACTGATTCTTCAAAAAGGAGGATTTTTTTTTTTTCCTGCCCAGATACCTAGGCAGCAAAAGCTTCCCTGGCCCATCTCTGGCAATAGGGAGAACTTCGTTTCTTTGCGGTTTCCAGGTCACCTGGGGTTCCAGTTCCAGCTCCCAGCCCTCACCCAGGTCTGTGGGTACCCCTCACCCCAAGCTTCTATCCTGAGAGGGTATTTCTGTGCCTGATACACCACTCTCCCCACTTCCCATTCATTGAAGCCTCTCACTTTGTTTTTCTTTTCAGCACATGAGGTTTTTAGCTCTCCTGTGACCTCAGATAGGTATTAACTTTGCGAAACTGACTTTTTCCAGAATTTCAACGTGTCTGCGAGGAGAGGGGGTTATTTTAGCTGAGTCTACTATGTTGCTGTGATCTTTTCAAAGTCAACATTTCCCAGTGTTTGCTCCTGTTTCTTGTAATTCTCACATCAGGACACTTGGTCTGACTTCCCAGGCCGATGCTGCGTATTTTGACGTCTCCTATGAGTTTTTTACTGGCTCTTTTTTTGCGCTTTCCCAGATTGAGTGTAAACATGGGTTTGTGCTAGAAACCATGAAGGTTCCTGTTCATATTTCCAGGCCATATGAAAGAAGGAGGGAAATGTTTAGACTCACTGGTTTTGCTTTGTGGGGTGGTCTCATCTGGGAGGGGCTCCTGTGCACACGGGGAGAGCTTGCTGGGCAGTGACTGCCTCCGGCTCATCCACAGCCCTGGCATCTGTGAAGCCTGTGTGCTTTCCCCTCAGGAAAGCTGTGGTGGCCTTGTTGGGGTCTCTCAGAATCCCACCTTCCCTAGACTCTACCCACTTCTTTGATGGCTGTGACACATGCTGTCCGTTGGAGAGATGGACGCCCAGTTATGGTCCTTCCATGATTTCAGTAGTGGCTTAGGGCAGGAGGAAGGTGGACTGAGAGGTGGGAGTTAGTCGTCTGTCCCAAACTCAAGGGAGCACTGCGATTATAAATGGTGTTTCTCGACAGAGGGCCTTGTCCCCAGATAAAGAATACTTAGGGTCACCTGGACAGGAGCAGTGTGTGCACCCACGGGTGTGTCTGTCTCTGTGTGAGTGCATGTGTGTGTACTGTGCATGTATGTAATGTGTGCATGTGTGTATGGGCATGTGTACCTGTCTACATGTGTGCACGTGCATAGGCGTGTGCACATGTGCATGCATGTGTATGGGCATGTGTACATGTGAGTGCATGCATGTGCAGGAGGATGTGTGTGCACATGTATGGATATGTGTGCTTGTGTGTGTATGCACAGGGCATTGTACGTGTTCATACCTATGTGTGTGCATGTGTGTACATGTGTAGGAGTGTGCACATGTGCATGCGTGTGTATGGGCATGTGTGCATGTGAGTACGTGCATGTGCAGAAGTGTGTGCACGTGTATGGATATGTGTGCTTGTGTGTGCATGTACAGGGTGTTGTATGTGTTCGTTTGTGTGTGTAAATGTGTAGGAGTGCACATGTGCATGTGTGTGCACGTGTGATGGGTGTATGTTCGTGTGGAGCAGACACCCATGCTGGCCTGCCGGGGCTGCCTGCAGATGGTGTGGGAGACGCTGGGGCCACCCACCACGGCTGGGCTGAGCTGCTCAAGGGAGGCTGACTGAGGGCCTGCTCTCTGCCCATCAGTGTGGGTGGGTCAGTTTGTCTGTGGCTTCTGGAATTCCTGTGAGGAACCGAGAGGGACTGAGAGCCAGCCCTGGCTGGAAGGGGTCTCTCCCTGAGCAGCCTCTTGGAGCAGCACTAGGGTGGGCAGAACTTGGGAGCTCCCTGGTGGTCTGAGGTGTGGCCGGGAAGGCAGGGCTGAGACCAGCCGGGTGCCCCTGCCCACCCACTCCTGGCCTGGTGTCGGCTCTGCACAGAGTGCACACGCACCTGTGTCCTCCTTTCCCTGACAGGAAAGATGCATTTGCCCAGGTTCAAAAAGGGCTTGTGGAAGTCTTGAAGCAGCTGGGCAAGGTGGTGCCTGGAAGCCTGAGATCCTGCCGGCTGGACCAAATGCGTTGTCCACAACTACAGCCACTGATGAGCGTCTCGCTGCTCACCTGTCCCCTAGGGGCCCCGCTGAGCCCCCAGGCTGCATCCCCTGGCCCGCCACGGAGAGGACTCCACCCCACCCTCATTTCCCAGAGGAGGAGCCGGGCCTCTGGGACTTGTGGAGGGGCCTGCACGTGAGGACCGTGGCTACCAGGGACCTGGCGGCTGCAGATGCTTTGTGGGAGGCCTGTGTGCAGCCCTTCGTCCTGCCCGGAGCTGGGACCTACTAAGCAGTGGAGTTCAGCAGGGCTGGGTGGAGCTGCATCTCCCTCCTGGGGTGCCCACCCACCCCTCTGTGCTCTCACGCTCACAAGGGGCCTGGAGGTCCCAGTTGCTAGGGGGCCCTCTATTCCTGGGTCCCAGATGATGGAAGCGCAATGTTAAAAATGTTCACCAGACCAACCTGTACTGGCTGCAATTCTCAATAAAGCAGTTGAGGGACACACCCAGAACAGTGGGCGCTTCTGCCAGTGCCGCCGTGCCACTTAGCCTCTGGCCATGACCCCACAGGAACAGGAGCGGGGCTATAGGGAGTCCCTAGGGTTATACAGGACCCTCCGCCTTGAGAGAAAGGTGGCTGGGGACAAACTGGACCACCAGGGCATCCTTGGGACAATGCTGGTTCCTTCTCTCTAGCCCCTTGGGCATCTCTGAGGCCACCTGGCAGGAACCAGAACCTTCCAGGGGTAGAGGATCTCTGTGCTGTGTGTGCCCAGAGCAGGGGCAGGAGGCAGGAAGAGGTAGATGGGAGGTGGGGCCTGCTGGAGGCCGTCTGGGTCTCCGTGCCCTGGCCTTTTCCTTCTCCCCTGCACCAAGGAGAGGGGCGGACAGACCCGAGTCTGTCCAGGGCGAGGTGGAGCTGCAGACAGGCTGAAGGGCGCAGCTGGCAGGGGCTGCACGTTCACCCCAAACACAGAAGTGTGGTCCATGCCCAAGCCCCAGACAGACACACACACACACACATACGCACACATTCTCTCTCCCCCTGAGGCCTCGCCCTGCTGTAGGTTTCCAGCCTTTTATTCATACAAGGACTCAAAAGAACACACGTCACCCGCTGACACTGAGCGGTGGGGGGACCTTGTGGAGGAAGGACACAGCAGGCTTGGCCACTGCCCTGACCAGTGACCACTCAGGGCTGCCCCTTCCAGAGATGAGCGTAGGGTGGGGTCTGAGCGCCACCCCCAGGCCGTCTGTGTGCAGCGGGAGTGCTGCTGTCCTGGCGCCCGGCATCACTGTGCCAGAGTCCCCAGCCCACCCTGGCACTGGCAGGGTTATTATGGGGTGGACATGCCTGTGTTGGGGGCTCCTGATCCCAAAACATCTAAAGTCAGGTTCCAGAGAACAAGCCATGGGGACCTGACCAGCAACCGGGGACCTCCGTCCACTGTGCGGGACGGTGATGAAAAGCAAAGCAGCACTAAGCGGCCTCCTCAGGGTCAGTCGGTTCAGGACAGCTGCCCCCAGACCCTCCAAGTCCTCCTCCCCCTGCAGGACCCCTTCCCAACACCACACCACCCCTCCCCAGGGCCGCCTGGCAGCTGGGGCACAGGAGGGAAGGAGGGCCCGTCCAGGCCTGGGGCAGGGCCCTGATGGCCTCAGTGAGTGATAGGAGGTCACCAGGGTCCAAGGTGGGCCCTGCGTCCCTCCGAAGCCATCTGGGAGGAGCGAACAGCTCTCCATGAACAAGGACAGGAAGTGTCAGTAAATGGATGCATGTTTGGAAAAGCCCTTAACTATCCAGGTCCCCATGCCCTGCAGCTGGCTGGGTCGGGAAGGGACCTAGGCATTCCCGTCTGCAGTGCGGGGTCTCACCAGCCACCAGCATCCCTGTGAGCAGGTGACAGCCGAGGGTCACTCTGAGCCCTGACCTGTGTCACCGTGAACAGAGAGGCCCTGGTTCCTGATCTGGGTGAGGATGGGAGCAGGCGGGTCCTGGCTGCTCCTCAGCCCTCGGGGTCCTCCAACAGCCCTGGACCCCAGCAAGGCCTGCCCTGTGAGCCCCGTGTGCGAGGGGCAGCCCACATTGGCAGAGCCCACGCTGCCTCCCTGGGCCTTTGGGCCCAGCTCCCCCTCCTCCAGCAGAAGCGCAGGTGGGTCAGTGGCCCCTCATCTGCACACGGAGGGCCCCTCACCGCAGGTCTGTGGGAGGACAGTCCTCAGACTCCTCAGCAGTGGTGCTGTCTCAGGCGTCACCCTGCAGACGCTGGGGCCCCTCAAGGGCGCAGGGAGGTGGGGCCGGGCTCTGCAGCCTGCGCTGAGGGGAGGGCATCATGCATCATCTCAGAGGCTCTGCTAGACCCTGGATGGTGGATACCCAGACAGCCCGTGCGGGGCTTCTCTGGAGGCTGGGGGGTGGGCCAGGGCTGGCTGGTGGGCTCTGCTGGGAGTCCCAGTGGGAGGAGGCGGGGAGGAAGGCACAGGCTCGCTGTGGGCTCCAGCGGGTTGCTTTGAGGCCTCCTCTGTAGGCCTCGAGGGGCTGCTTCTGCAGCGGTGCAGGGAGCTGGGGGGAGGGCTAGGCAGCCGGAGGTGCCCCTGAGGTCCCTGAAATACATGGCTTTTGGGGACACTGGCTCCCAGCTGACCTGAGGACCTCATACAAAATTAAAAGGCAGAAAGGCAGGCGAGGCCAGGCCTGGGGCTGGGGCCTCTGTGCCTGCCCCTGCTCAGAGCCGCCGGCCCTTCCTGTCCCACCCCAGGCCTCTCCAGGCTGAGGTGAATTAAATATCGTCTGTGTTGTATTTTTGGCAAAGTCAGTCCTTGGCCTCTGTCCCTGGGGCCTTGGGGCAGTTACCGCCCCCGGGGCCTGGCTACTGTAAGGGCCAGGAAGAGGAGGAGGGGCAGGAGGAAGGTCGGGGGCTGGGGGCAGCTGGCAGCCGAGGTCTTCTGCCCTTCCTGCTCTGACAGGCCTGGGAGGGCATGGGTCAAGGGCGTCCGGGAGCTCTTCCTGCTGACCTTCTGGCCGCAGAGGTCATCCAGACAGCCATCACCGCTGCCCGAGCCGCTGCCGTCGTCACCTGGGAAGGAGAGGAGGCTCCGGCAGGCAGGTCCCCACAGGAGACCCCAGTGCAGCACCACCCTGTGAGGGCCCCACGTGCCAGGTGACCCCAACATCCTTTCGGTGTGGAATCCCAGGACCAGCAGCACCTGATCCCCGCTGACCCCTGAGGCTGGGAGACTCTCACTCCCTGGGGCTGCCTCCCTTGGTCCCTGGAGCCAAAGCCAACAGACATCCCGGCCAGGCCTCCAGGGCGCCGCAGAGGTGCAGGGCTCGGTGATCGTGCCTGGGCAGCACAGCGTCCTCAGACTCACTGTGGTGATGCCGGAGCAGAGGGCCCCTCGGGTGGGGGAACCTGGAGGGCAGTCACACCCCTGTGGCACCCCCACCAACCCTGGCCCCTTGCCCGCCCGGCCAGGCCCTGCCCTCACTGGCGTCCTGGAAGTCCACGTCGTTGCCGTTGTAGGCGCTGCGCAGCCGGTTGGTCATGATCTTCAGCTGCATGATCTGCTGCCGGATGGTCATGTCCGGCTTGGTGATGTCCACCTCCACCTCGGGGTTGTTGATCTGGTTGGCCAGGCCGTCACCCATGACCTCGGGGAGGTACCTGGGGGAAAGGCAGGCAGAGCCCAGGTCACTGCTCCAGCCCCTGCAAAGGGCCATCACCTGAGCAGGACACTGTCCCACGCTCTGAGCCCGAGATGCCCAGCAGCTTCCAGGGACCGAGCAGAGCCCACACAGGCTGCAGAGAAGTGGGGCTCAAGCCCTCCAGCAAGGGACGTGGCCCCGTGCAGACAGCACCTGGCCCAGGCACAGCCCAATGGAGACGGCATGGGAGGGAGGGCTGTGCCAGCCAGGTGGGCACCTACCGGCCTCTGGCCATCCCGTTCCAGCAGCGGTCATCACTGGCAGTGCTCAGGGCCATCTTCTCACTGCACAGTGTCCCTGGGAGGCTGATCCAGAAGTCCTGGACGTCGCGGAGCTGGGCCTTGGCTTCGGAGACCTGTCGGGCAGCAGTCAGGCCACTGGGCTGCCAGGGCCCGCCCGCCCCTGCCTGTCTGCCTCCCTCATGCCTGGTCCAGTGGACAGGCAGGGGCCACTCACCAGCTTCTCCAGCGTGCCTGAAGGTGGCCTCTCCCGCGGGGCCAGCTTGCCCCGGCGCCGCTTCTCCTCAGGCCCGGGGCCCTGGGGGTTGACCTTGGGGTTCCCGCAGCCCTGGATGACCTGGAGAGACACTGCAGGGTCCTTGGGGGGTAGTGGGGCCCCTCAAGCCCAATGGGGCCACATCCAGGACCCCCACCCCGCTGTGCTCGTCACGTCCTCCTGCCCGCACCTTGGCCGTGAGCGTGTCCCTGTTGTCCTGGAGGGCGTTGATGGCCTCCGCCAGCCACGTGTGCACGCTGCCGATGACGCTCTCCACACCCGATGTACCCCAGAACTTGTCGGTGATGAGCACCATGGAGTCTAGGACAGGCGTTAACACACGGACACACAGGCGTTAACGCGCACACAGGCATTGACACGCACACGCAGGCATCACCACGTGTGCATGTTAATGCAGTCTTGACAGCACGGGTCAGCGTGGGAGATCCCGCGTGTGCACTCAGGTTGGCCCGTGTGACACGTGCAGGCCACGTGCACTCAGCCTGGCCCACACCCACGTGTGCACCTGTGCCACGGGCACAGGTGAACACGCACATACATAGAGGCCATTCTGCATGCTTGCTGGCCTGTCGTGTCTCGTATATCCACGCTGGCTCATGCAGGTGTTAACATGTACATACGCTGGCTCACCTTGGTCCAGCTTGTGTGCACATGAGCCCGTGTGAGCTGGTGTGTATGCATGCTGGCTCACCTCATGCCCCCCCATGTACACCTTAGTTCATGTGTGTGTTGCGTGCACGGTGAGCACATGTACAAGTAAAGCTCATGCATTCTGTCAGCTCCCATCACATTAGCACACACCTGTTGGCCCCGTGTCAGCACATGCTAGCACGTGTTGGCACAGATGCATGCTGTCCCCCCTCATGTAAGCATGTGTACATGTTAGTGGATCTGGATAAGCATGTACATATTACCACACACATGTTGGCATTGATGCGGGTCAGCCCAGCTCATGTCATCACATGCGCCCAGGAGCACACGCTGTACTGGTGGGCACTGGCCCACTGTGTGTCAGCAAGTGAGCACGCCAGTTCGCATGTGTCAGCCTGTCATGTGACGGTGCATGTATGTGTTAGCTTAAACAAGTGCCGGTCCTCGATGAGTCACACGTGTTGGCATGTATGCACACCGAGGTGCTTGCTAAGTGGGGAAGGACAAGAAACTACGACCCCACAGGGCTCCCTCCCTGGCAGCTGCCCCAAGTCACACATCACTCAGGACATTCAAAAGGCACCCTGGCCCCTCAACCCTGCAGCACCACCCAGATCTGGCCCGGGTCAGGGCATCCCTGATCAGGTCCCTGGGTCCAAGCTCTGAGCTAGGGACCACCCGCCCCCCAGGACCCCCAGCCGTGCACTCCCCAAGACAGTTCCCGGCCACTCTCGCGGGTGGGGGCTTACCCAGGAGGTTCCTCCACTCGGCGTCCAGGTCGGCCTGGTTGGCGAGGCAGCCCTTGAGCACATTTCGGCAATAGTCAGGGCAGGGCCTGGCGCCGGGGACTCCCAGGCAGTGAGCACAGTAGACCAGCTTCATGACAGCTCTTGAGCACTCCGGGCCCAGGGGGACCTGGGGAGCAAGGGAGCCTAAGCCAGGCCCCAAGGCCCTGGGGGTGCCTGGCCCCGGCCAGCCCCTAACGAAGCCCCAGGGTAGGGGGCTCTGGAGGGAAGTCAGGGGAGGCCTCTGCTCTGCCCCAGCTCGCAGTAGTCCCTGCCTGACTCGCAGGGCCTGCCAGCCCAGATGGCCCTCATTTTAATGATCTCGAGGGTCACAGGGAGGCAAGAATATCCTCACCCGCATGCCGCTGAGGCAACCAAGGCTCTGGGTCGGCGATGACTTGCCCAGGAGCCTGGAGGTGGGGGCAGTTCCCACCCAGGGCGTGTGGGTCTGAGGCTGACGCCCTCCCTATGTCCCAGCCTAGCTGGGTCTGACACATGCCCCCCAAGGGACCAAGGCATCCCACTGGCCTGCGAGGCTCTGGGGCCCCACCCTGCCCGGCCCCCACGCATGTTGTTCTCTTCTGTGTCCTCTGCACTTTCACTCCACAGCCTGGCTCAGCATCCAGCCCCAGCCCCTGGCCCTTCCCATCCTGGCCCATGATGGTTCTGGGCAGGGATGGGCCAGCCCAGAGCCGCCTGCCCAGAGCAAGGCTCACATGTGTGGGTGCGCTGTTAGCAGGCCGTGGGCAGCAGCCAATGCAGGAGGGACTGAGGCTGTGGGGCTGAGGTCAGAGGCTGGCCCAGAGGCCCAGGGGCACAGGGTTAAAGCAGGGGGAAGAGGAAGTCCCTTGGGCAGAGCATGGGGGTCTGGAGGGGTTTCTGAGAGACCTGGGTGGCTGTGCGCACCTGAGCCACCTTCCGGACCACGTCACTGGCCACGCCCAGGCCCTGCACAAAGGAGCGAGCAGCCACGAAGGCACGGGTGGCCCGCAGGCGCAGCTCTCTCGGGGCCTCCCCGAAGGGCCGCAGCGCCTCGGCCTGCTTGCCCAGGCAGTCCAGGTAGTCATCAGGCAGCAGCAGCTGGGGGTGCAGCTGCTTGAAGAGGCGCTCGAGCAGGCGGGCCCAGAACTCGGCCAGCGTCTCCTCCAGGTGCAGGTTGGCACCGCGGTAGTACAGGCGCAGCTCTGAGTACAGGTCCCGGAAGGCCCTCGCGTTCTGCGTGTACAGCTCTCCGAAGGCGCCGGGGAAGGTGGCCTGCAGCGTCCGCTCCGAGTCGTTCAGCAGGTGCTGGAAGTGGTCTGCGCACAAGGAGGGGGCGTGATCGCGACCATGTTTCCCCCGCCGTGGCAGCTGGACCAGAGCAGGGGACTTAGCCCGGGAGACTCAGCTCTGAGGATACACTCTGAGGACCTCGGAGTCGGACGCCACGCTGCAGCGGCTGTGGGCCCTGTGGGCATCCATGGGGCGCCCTGAGACCTCACCCCCTGGCCTGGGGAGCAGGGGTCCTCTCGGGTCTCAGGGCCTCTGACTGGGGCTCCAGTGGCAGTTTCTGAGCTGAGCCCTGGGCAGGAACAGATGCTCTGTGACTCAGTGACCCCCTGAGAACACCCAGGGAGGGGCTGCTGGTGGAGATGGGGACTCACTGGGGTAAGAGGGGCAGGGCCAGTCTGTGCCCCCCTGCCAGCCGCTCCTTCTCTCCACTGGTCCCCACTTGTGCTCCCTGTGGCCCCAGCCGCCTGCCCTGCGAGTCTCCAGGGCTGCTGCCCCTCCCGCCACCCTGTCTCTGCTGCTCTCCTAGGCTTCTTGTCTTCTCTCAGCTTCTGCGATTTAGAAGCTTCAGCTGTGAGCACCCCGGGCCTGTCTGAGGGCTCTGGGGGGCCTCCTGCAGCCTAGAACCCCAGACATCTCCCCTGCTGGGCAGGGGGTAGGGAGGCACAGGCTCACCCTCAGACCTCCACATGTGGAGGAAAAGCCCCCGTACCCCGGGCCTAGATGGGACCCTGGACTTCCCCATCCCATTTGGAAGTGGGACTTCCAGGTCTGTAACTGCTCAGAGCGTCCCTAGGGCTGTGGCCGGCTTTGCCCCACAGGTACCGGGGGCTCGATGGCCCACCACAAGGTGCTCCAGGGTAGCAGGGCAGAGGCTCTCCTTTGAGGCACGGGGGCCGTCAAGCCTGAGATCTCTGGATCAGCCCCCACGCTGACCCCTGGCAAGGCCTGGGGCTACAGGGCTGGCAGGGCTACAGAGAGCTCCCAGGCCGCTGTGGGGAGGGTGGATGGGCCACACAGCTGTCCAGTGTCCACCTTGGGTCCTGGCGCCTGGAACGCCTTGGCCTCTCCCGGAAAGGGGCGGCTTGCGGTTCATGCATTAGCCCAGACACACCTAGAGGGCCACGGGCCAAATCCAGGTGCAGTCCCCAGCTCCACCTCCTGCCAGAACCCATTCAGCTGCTCCTGAAGGCTGGTGGGGGGGCGGACACAAGGCTCCAAATCCCTGAACACAGCAACCAGAGGTCCAGCCAGGCTCCCCTCCTACCGCCTCCCACTGTCTCCCACCAGCACTGCAGACAAAGACCCAGGGGCCCTCAGCTGCCCCGGAGGCTGGGAGGGGCCAGCAGCTGCCATGGGCAGGGGTGGGAGGGGAGGACATAGGAGGTGGGGGTTGGACAAGACTCCCTGGGGTAGGGGCACAGGTGGGCCTTGGACACATCACATAGTGGGTCATTTTTAATACAAATGTCCCCAAAGGGTGCCTGTGTTTTCATGTCAAAGATAGGAGAGTTGAACAGGAAGGCTGGAGGCTTCCAGAGGGCAGCAGAGGGAGGGCGGCGGCAGGGCACTGACACGGGACGGGCCCCAGAGCAGGGCAGCGACACCAACCCCCTAAGAGCCAGGAGGAGGCAGGCGGGCAGGATGTCCCCAGGCCAGGAGGATGGTGTGATGGGCAAGGGTATTAGCAGGAGAGGGGAAGGGGCAGGGCTGGGTGGCACACTGGGGCGGGAGCCAGGGCTCAGCGGTGCTGGGGAGAAACTGAGGCCCAGGATGGAGTGGAGGAGGTGAGCCGGGTCCCTACACATGGGACAGAACCAAGTGGCTCAGGAAGGCTCCTGACTCAGGGTGCAGGGGCTTGCTCCCCGGGTCCAGCTGGGCAGGAGGAAGGAGAGTCCCAGAGGGGCCACGCGCATCCCACGGGCCCCACACCAGCGGGGAGGGCTGAGCTCTGAGCATCGATGTCCAAGTCACAGAGAGGGAGCTTCTGACCCACCACTACCCAGGTGTACGCCAACAGCTGAGGTCCCGCAGCCCTGTGGAAATGGCCTTGGGGGCTCCTGGGGACGGGCAGACTCTCCCGGGAGCCTGGGAGGCCACAGCAGGTGTCCAGGAGCCGGAGAAGCAGGAACGCTGAGACAAACCCCAGGTCCCCAGCAGCAGCTGCCGTCCCTCACAGCCACATGGAGCCCTGCAGCCTCAGCGCTCCCTCCCTCCCGTCTGCCCAGGCTCACTGTCCTGGCGCCCCGGCTCCGCCCGGACACAGGGGCAGTACCTCAGCCCGGGCCGCCTCCCTTCACCAAGTCCTCGTGTTTCTGATCAGAGGTCACTTCATGGAGGACCTCCTGACCCCACACTGTCCCCCTGGAGGTGCCTGCCACTCTCTGCCCAGACACAAGGCGAGGCCCAGCCTGGGCCGAGGAGTACGTGGCTCTAACGCAGCAGCTGGCGGGGCCTCAAGGCCTGCAGGGGTCACTCCCCGCGGCCCCCAGACTCCTGCCCCGATATAAAGGGCTGAGTGGCGGCCACCCCAGGCAGGCCCTGCACTCTGCAGCCCTGTCCCCAGCCCCAGTCTCAGCCCTTGCACTGAGCTCCCTGGCTCCAGGCCACCTGGTCCCCAGGGGCAGCGGCCTGGGGCACTTGACGAGCTGCAGGCAGGATTTGGCCAAGGCCCGTCTCTCTGCAGGTGCTCAGGAGAATCTGCTGGTGACAGGAGCCTCTGAGGGGCTGATGGGATAGGTCCTCTGTCCCCAAATGTGCACTGGGAATGGGCTGTGCACACTCCCAGGGGGGTGTCAAACCCTGCAGATCCCTGCCTGAGGGCAGCCCCCAAATCCCAGCTGGGGCTTCAACCCAGCGCCCTAGCCCCAAAGCACTAACTCCCCCACCTCCTCCTGCCACTCCCCCACCCTCGGCATTGACACACCAGGCAAGGCCCAGTGTGCCCCTCCCCCGATGCACCGGCACCCTGCGGGCCCCGAGCACCCGTGGGAGGCACTCACCATCGAAGCTGCGCAGCTGGGTGGCAAGCATGGCCTGCAGGACGCGGCTGCTGTCCCGGAGCGCGGTCTCCAGCTCGGCACGGCTGCGGTTGGCCAGGTTCTCCTCCATCTCGCTGGTGCAGCAGGTGTAGCCCTGGGGACAGATCCGCAGGTGCTCACCTGTGGGGAAAGGCCAGTGTGAGGGAGAGGGGCTGAGACAGCACTGGGAGCCAGGAGGGCACCCTCAGGCTCTCCTGGGCAGGATGGCAGACCCAGGGTGGAGCACAACTCAGGGGTGGGTCAGCCTGGGGGGTGTCCTGGGTGAAGGCAGAAGTGGTTGGGGTGTGGAGGGAGGAAAAGGCCTGGCTTGGGTCCTGTAGCTTCCCACACATGACACAGGAGCACGGCTGCCTCTACAGGGCAGGAGGCCCCTTGGGCAAGTCCTGCCCCCCAGCCTGCTGTCCCAGCAGCTGCAAGCAAAGAACTGGCCTCAGGTTCCTGTGTGCAAGTGTGGAGAAGGCTCCCAGGCCCGACAGGCACCCCTTGCCTGGGCCCATGTCTGAGGATGGGGAAGGAGGAAGGAATCCAATCCCCCTCTCTTCCCACACCAGCCCTGGGAGGCACCAAGCTCCCACTGCAAGGACAGCAGATCCCACCAACCGTGGGCTGGTCAGAGGCAGTGGCCCTGCAGGACCCCAGGCACGAGTCTGGTATGGGGGCAGGTGTGCTCTGGTGCAGCTGGCAGGCCCCATGAAAGGGTCATTGGACCATGCCCCAAGCCCTGCAGGGTGCACCCTGTGCCTCCTGGTGTCCTTGTGGAGTCCCCTCCTCTGCAGCCTGCCATGAGCTACTCTGCTCCAGCGTCCGAGGCAGTGACAGCGGCACTGCCATCAGAGACAGCTTCACCTCCTTGTGGGGAGTGGGGACAGGACAGGCTTTGAGTCAGCCCTCAGCCCTGCTGTGCACACCTCAGGGCCCACCTGGAATGTGTGTGTGGCATCAGGAAAAACTGCATATTTTAAAGGGTGTGCATCGCACTGTGATGAAGGCTGCCGCAATCCTCATTTTATTAACCAGAAAACCGGGGCTTACAGGGATGAGGTCTCGTCCCAGCTACACAGTGAGGGGGCAAGTGGTTCCGGCTGCCTAAGCTCAGGACTCCACACTGACAGGGCCACACTGTTCCTTCTGGGCCTCGTCCCCCGCCTCTAAGGCCCTCCTGGTGCTGGCCTAGGTCAGGCACAGTGGAGAGGTGGAAGCAGGAGCCTGGCTTGGTCAGAGGGGTGGGGTCAAGGGCAGGGTTGTCAGCAGGAATTCCAGCAACTTTCCTCAGGACTGCCGCCTCAGGGGCCTGTCTCATCCCGTTCTGGGACCCTGGGCCAGGGTGGCTGGAATGCAGCAGGTCCTGCATTATTTTACGTCCTGCCTGAGGGTCAGCAGGAAGTGAAGGCCAGGCCAGGGAGGAGAGGCAGGAGAGGGAGCCAGGACCGGGACCGAGGACGGGGTCAGCCCGGGCAGAGGCACCTGGCTCGAGGCTGTCCTGGGGGAGCTGGCAGCAGCTCCAGCCCTGCCTGGAGGTGGGAGCAGGGATCTGTAGCCCCACTGCAGGCAGGGCCTGGAGCAGCGCAGGCAGTGCCCTACCCGCTTACTGTAAGAGGAGTCACCCCTCAGGCCTGGGGTCCAGGAAGCCCTTACCCACTAGAGGCCATCTGGGGTGGGGACCCAGGACTAGGTAACTACCCAGAGGTTGAATGCCTGGGTCAGACTGAGTTTGCTGATCTTCCGCACCCTCTAAGCACACACACTCAGGGAGGAGGCCGAGACAAGAGAAGGGAACAGAGAACCCGAATCCGGGCTTGGGCGGCTGCCGCTTGGCCCCTGTAGCCTCTGTGCCTGCTGACATGACAGCAAGGAGACAGGCTGTCAGAGGGGCCTGGGAGAGCGAGGGAGGGCCGAGGTAGGGGTTCTTATCCTGGGGCGCTCCCTCCTTGCCCTCTTTTCCTGTCTGAGTTCTGGAATGTACTGATGCAGGGGGCTCTGGCTTGAGCTGGAGGGGGAGGGAGCCCTCCGCAGGGGCTGCAGGTCCAGGGATTCCCCAGGGCCTGGACTTACATGTGCCCATGCTGCAGACAGAGCGGGAATGGCAAGTGCACCTGCGCCCCCCGCCCCTCCTTACCTCCAGATGCCTGCTGGAGGGGGAGTTGGGGGTCCAACAGAGTCTGGGGCCAGGAGGGCCTTGTGGGAGCCAGCTGGGGTGAGGACAGAGCCCGGCTCTGAGAGCCCTGGGGCCTAGTAGAGAAGGGGTGCTCCTTCCCCACTCCTCACATGGGTGGGAAGGCGCCCTCAGGCAAGAAGACTGGGACACAGGTACACTGGCCAGGGACCATCCTTCACTCTGCAGCCTTTATTCACTGATGGGATTCTGCCCCAGTCCCACCCCCGTGGGGGCAGGATTTAGAGCAGGAACCGCCCCTCCGGGTCCTTTCCTGGGGCCTGTGCCAGGCTGAGCAGACTCAGGAGGCGTCTCTCCGAGGGTGTGGGCTGTGATGGGGCCCTGTGCACCCATCCAGGCTGCCCAGACCAGGAGAGCACAGGTCAGCCAAACACATGATGGTGCTGGGCTGGGCAGTGGGAGGGAAACGTGCCTGGGGGAGGGGGTGGCAGGTGCCAGCTGAGCTTCCCGGTGACACACCCTGGGCTCAGCTGAGATGGGCTCAGCTGTGACGGGGCACCCAGGCCAGGCTGGCTGGGCCACAGGCACCGAGTGAGCTGGTCCAAGACTCAGGACTAGGGCTCAAGCACTCCTAGGGAGGAGGGGTGGGTGGCATCCCCCGCCGACTCCTCCTGTGCCCCTCCCTCACGAGGTCCTGGCGGACCCACTCCCCAGCCCCCACCACCCAGACGGGAGAGGCTGATGAGAGACATGGAGAGGTGAGGCCCGAAACACCCGTAAGATATGGGAGCTCCCCCCACCTGCAGGTTCTGAGGGGCTCCTCGGTGCCGTCAGCCACCTCTCACACCCCCTCACGGCCGTGCACCGGCCCCCGCGCCTCAGCCTCCCCCGCCGACCCCTCAGCCCCGCCTGGCCACCTCGCCCAGCCGGCCCGGCGACCTGCGTTGTTCCGGCCGCCCCAGCACAGCCCCCGTCCCTCCCTCCCTCCTCGGACAAGCACGGGAGTGAAGACACGGAGCCAGAGCTCGGGCGCCGGCCTGGAAGCCCCCGGCAGGCTGGACGCACGGCAGGCTGGACGCACGGCAGGCGAAGGCCTGGGAGCCCCCGGCAGGCTGGACGCACGGCGGGCGAAGGCCTGGGAGCCCCCGGCAGGCTGGACGCACGGCAGGCTGGACACACGGCAGGCGAAGGCCTGGGAGCCCCGGGCGGGCTGGACCGAGGCGGCCCCCTGAGGCCCGCTGCAGGCTGGACGCACGGCAGTCAAAGGCAGGAGGCCTCCCGCTGGCTTCCTTCTGCAGAGCTCCGGCCCGGCGCAGGCCGGGGCCACAGGTTGTGGTCCTGGACATGAGATGGCAGAGGCCGGCTCTGCAGAGTCCCCCTGCAGGGCGGCAAAGCAAGCCCCCTCCTGGAAGAATGCCAGGGGCTGGGGCCTTTCTGAATGGAGAGCAATGTGCCCAAGACCAGCTGTCATCTTAAATCTCCCCACCCAGGGGCCTCCCCACCCCCAGGGGCCTCCCCACCACTTCTCTCAGCTCAACACCTGGGGATAGAGAGGCCTCAGGCCAGGAGGGAACCCTCCCCATGTCCCTCTCCCTCTCCTTCCTGGCCTTCTCCTCCTCCAACCCAGAGGGAGGCATTTTCCAACCTAGGGGGTGAGTCCCGGCAGCCCCTCCCCTTCCCCCCCCCCCCCCCCCCCCCCCCGCGCAGGGAGCCATCTGGGCCCTTCCGGCCCACCCCTCCCTCTGGCCCTGGGGCTGCTCAGGTCAAGGTCACCGGGCCTGCTCCCCGCTGGGCCAGGGACTGGACCCTCTCTTCCCTGATCCCTGGGCTGAAGTTGCTGTAGCCGACCCATCCTTCCACAGCGCTACCCTCCCTCAGTCACTGGGACACTTCCCTTCTCCAGTGCTCTGAGGATTTTTTTGGCGGGGGGAAGGGGATTATTTGTTTAATGGCAGATTCATCCCCCACCTCAAACCCAGAGTCTCCAATTCCCAGGCTCCCGCTCCTCAGGTTAAAGCACAGAGCTCTTGCTCCCTGGCCCGTAGGCAGCTGCTGTCTCGTTCCATCTTCCCCCTCCCGATCCTGATGGTTCTGGACCACCCCACTCTGCTGCTCCTCACTAAGCCCCCACCAGCCTTAACTTTAGATACCTTTTAGGTCATGCATTCTCGTCCCCTGCTGACATGTCCCCACCCCGCAGTTTCCTCTTGGTCATCAGCACCTTCACCCCAAAGCTTTAGGCGAGACTCCCATCCTGACAGTGGCCCCCATCCCCAATGATGGACCCAGACCTCATTTGTCCAGACCCAGCCTGGCAGCTGCCCGTGACCAGTGGCTCTGGAGCCCTCCCAAGGAGAATGCAGAGAGATGATGGCGCCACGCCACGCCCATCCCTCCAGAAGCTTCCACGGCTCACACAGGAGGTGCAGACTGTAAAGCCGGCTTTATCCACCTTTACAGCCTCATCCTAGACACTCAGTGTCAACAGACTCGAATGCCTAAGGTACCGGAATCTGGCGTGGACAGTCAGCCTGCATTGCCTCCCACGGTGCTGGAGCAGGGCTGTGTGCAGAGCTCTAGGCACCGCAGCCTCCCAACACGCAAGGGAAGAGCCTAGGCCTCCCCGCTCCTGCCCTCTACTCAGCTCTGCACCCGGCAACGGGGCCTTCCTGGCTGGCCGATGGCTGCGAAGGCTTTCCCCAAGCCCGAACCCTCTTCTCGTAGCCTGCCCCAGCCCCTGGCCCATCTGCTCTCGGACTCCAACCAGCTCCGGTGGCTGTGGCATCCTCCGGCACGTCCAGCAGCCTCCTGGGGTGAGGGTGCACTGGACAAACGCCCCAGGGGGTTTCCTAGGGACCACCCACTGCCCAGGCTGCAGAGGATCTTTTCCTCACTTTTGCCCCATCCTCTAAGAAGCCTGCGCCCCTGGCCAGTCCCTGTCCACCTGGGCTCCTGACGTCTGAGCCAGAGGCAGCCTTGGCCCCACCTGCGAGGTGGACCGGCCACGGCATCTCAGCTCCTCGTCAACGGCATCCACGGCCCCCAGACTCACCCCATCGTGCTTCCCTCCCCTCCCCACACCCCTGCCGTCTGCCCGAAGCCCCCTGCCACCATTTCACCCAAATGACAGCGTCGCCAAGGAGCCCCTCCGCCGCCGCAGAACCTCCGCCACGCACTGCGACCTGAAACCGAGGGGCGTCGTAGGGACACCTCTGCCCCGGGTGGGAGGGTCCGCGCCCCAGGCCGGCTAAGGCTCCTGTCACCCGCGGCTGCTTGCGAGGGAGACAGGCGTGAAACCGGCCCCGGCGGCGGAACAAAGGCTCGGCGGCACCGGCGGCAGCATCGCCGCCCTGGGGGTCCCGGGCGCCCCGATGCCAGTCGCCAGCCGCCGCGGCCAGGGACGAGGACGGCAAACCGCGCAGCCGGAGCGGGTGCGCAGGGGTCTGGACACGCAGCAGCGCTGGCGGCCCGGCGAGGAGGGGGCACTGGTGCAGTGGGCGCGGCGGGGAGGGAAGGGGGCGGGCGGGGAGCCGGGGGCTGCGGCGGGCGGGCGAGGGGAGGAGGGCGCCGCGATTGGCGGGGAAGGGGCTTGTCGCAGTGGGTGCGGCAGGCACGGGGGCGGGGGAGGGGGCTCGAAGGGCTGCGACAGCCCGGGGAGGGGGATGGGCCTGGCGGAAGAGGAAGGGGGGCCCCGGGGCTGCGGCAGGCGATGCGGGAGCGGGGCGGAGGGTGGGAGCGGGGAGGAGGGTGGGGGCGGGGACGCCGGGATGCGGCCCGGGAGGGGTAGGGGTAGGTGCAGCTGGGGCGATGGGTGGGGTGGGACTGGGGACGGGCCACGGACTCCCGACAGGAGGGGCGGAAAGGGGATGGGGCTGCGGCAGCCAAGCGGGGCAGGACGGAGCGGAGGATGGGACAGAGGCGGTGGGGACGAGGAGCGGGTGGAGATGGGGGTGGCGCGCCTGCGGATGCGGGTGCGGTGGCGCCGCGGGAGAGGTCCTCGGGCCTGGCTTCCAGCGCGGCGGCGGACGCGGGACCCCCTTCGCAGCGGCGGCTCCGGCGGCTCCGGGCGGCGCGCGGGCTCTGGGTGCAGGTGCTCGGGCCGGGGAAAGGCGGCGGAGCGGGACCGGGCGGAAGGGCTCGCAGGAGGCGAAAAGCCAGCGGGGGACGAGGGCGGGCTGCGGTCCGCCGGGCGCGCGGGAGACTCTGGCCGCAGCCACCCCGGGCAGCGCCGCAGCCGCACTGGCGCGCACGGCCGAGGGCGGTGGCTCCCGGCGCGGGGACGAGCGTCCTCCCGCAGCCCCCGCCCCGCCGCGCTCGGCACCGCCCCCGTCTCCCTGGAAACCGCAGGCGGCCGCCCCGGCCCCTCCGGCCAGGTCCCCGCCGCCGCAGCCGCCTCCTGCCCGCCGCCCTGCGCCCGCCTCCCTGCGCGCCGCCGAGGCCGGGCCCCTCCCTCCCGCCTGCGGGTGCTGCTCCTGTTCTTCGCGGGCAGTCCGGGCCTCCTAGGCTCCCCACTGCAGCTAAGTGGGCCCAGGCCTTGGTGCAGGGGCTCCCGGGTCTCAGCAGGGCTGGTGCTCGGGGGAGCCGGGGCCCCTCCCCGGAGGGTAATGGGGGCGGGGTGTCGGGTTTCTCTCTGTGCTGAAGGTGGCAGCTGACCACCGCTGTCCTCACGCAAAGCTGCCATGGTCATTCCACATCCTCTACCTGCCCCCTCCAGCCCCCAGTCCAATGGCACCCGGGCCTTGACTCCAGACCCCCCTGCCCCTATATCCTGACCTGCTTTCCCTCTGACATACCAAACCCAACAGGCCACATCCTTCCACCAAGTCTCCCACCCAGGTGCCCCCAGCCTGGGAGGTCTATGCTGTGCGCCTCTGGCCCCTCCTTGGACACCAGAGGGACAGCCTCCCGCCAACACCCTCCCCTCCCTGCAGCCCAGGTCCTGCGTGGCTCCCACTGTCCCGGCCCAGCTCCCCACCTTCCCCAGACCTGCTAACCCAGCCAGACAAAACCACCCACTCACACCAGTTCCCCTCTGGCCGCACTCCGGCCTCTCGGCCGGTCTGCAATGGGCACACTGAGAGCCGCTGGACAGACCACCAAGGCAGGCCACAACACTGGAGACCCCCAAAGACGGGGCTTTCACCAGGCAACTCATAAGACTGCTCTCTAAGCTGCCCAGATCCTGCTTGGGGAACCCCTGAGCAGGCCATCCTGCCGGCAGACGCCAGGTCTGGGCGGTGCCTGCCCTGGCATGACAGGACGGCAGGGGTCCATCAGATGGGAGCCTAGTCACAGCTCGGGCCAAGAAGCCGCGTGCCCTGTGCAGGCCTCCCCCCATGCCAGCCTGCTCCACTGTCTGAGGCTCATGCTGTGGCCTCAGACACTGGGGATGAAAGGGGATTCAGAATTTGTGTCACAAACCTCCTGCCACACCCAGGACCCGGTGTCTTGGCTGTAAGGCAGAGAGCCCACTCTTGGAACCCAGGATGAGGTGCTCCCCAGAGGCCGTGCCCCCAGGCCTGGCTCAGCCTTTCTCCTCCTTGGCTTGGTGGAGCTGAAGAGGGCACTCACATCTCTATGCCCAACCCTGCCAGCAGGGTGGAAATTCAGGCAGGCTGTGGGAGGGTGGGGTTGTCCTCCTGGGGCTCTGCCCAGCTCTCCCATCTAGCTTCCCATACACCCACTGCAGGGGCCACAGGCACCCAAGGAGGCCTCGAAGATGGACTGGCCCTCCCTGTCTGCTACATCCACAGGGGGCACGCTAGAAACGCAGAAGGGGACGCAGCAGCCACATTCCAGTCCACAAAGACGCCGCGCTGGCCCGTCCATCTGCCCCATGAATGCCAACCAGGCAGAGACACACATACAGCTGAGGCTGGGCCGGATCCCAGAGCAAACCCCTGGGTGCCTCTGGAGGGAGCCCGCCAAGAGGGATGGCTCATAAACACTGGGGAAGGAACAGAAGGGGAGGGAGCAAAGGAACTCGGCCGCTCACCTCCGACCCAACCACTTCCCGAGAAGCCATCTCTGTGGTCATGGTGGTCCCAGGCCTGGCTCTCCCTGCGCCCACCCCCACCACCCAGTCACTCCACCCAGTCACCCCACCCAGCTGTGACCTGCCGCTTCCCTCCATCTCACATGCTTTCCCCTCACCTCCCTCAGGAAGCCTCCCCAGCCTCTGGCCTCCAGTCCCAACAAGCCATGCTCCTTCCAGAGGGAACCTCTGCCAGGGGAGCCTCCACTTTCTTGCTCCTGCCTCCCTACCTGGCACCCAGGCCGGCCCTGGTACCCTGGTACTGAATAAAGGCACACGTCTAAATGATGTCAGGGGGAATCTGCCCAGTGTTGGCACTGGAGCGAACACGACCCACTGCCAGCATGGCCCACGAGCCACGCCCCCCCCAAGCCAGCACCTCCTCCCCAGAGGAAGCACGGGGCTCAAGGGGGCACGCCCCTGAATGGGAGGTCACACATGGTGAGGGCTCCCTTGTTCCCAGAGGCCTAGCTGTCTCCCTGCTCAGATGCAGAGCTCACTATGGGCCTCGCAGGGGCTTAAGCCGAGTCATCTTCACAGCAGCTGCAGGTCCCGCTGACATAGCTGACACATAGGGAGCTAAAGTGACTTGTGCAAGGTCACAGGCTAGGAGTAGCAGCACGGGGCCCAGCACGAGGAACAGCCTCAGCATCCCCCGCCTCCCCAACCCTGCAGCCTGCCCTGACTCCAATCCCAGGGGAATTCCCGAGCTGCAGGCAAAGGCTGAAGCAGGAGCCAACAAGCCCTGCTGAGCCCAGAGAGGTCTGGGCGGTCCCAGGAGGGCGTCTCCCTAGGGCTTTGATGAGTTGGCAGCCGCCCAGGCACCTCTGCCTGCCTGCCCAGCATGGCAGGTGTGTGGGCTGGAGCTTCTGCCCAGCCCTGCCCCACAGCCACAATTAGGGGACGAGTGCAGATAAAGCACGGGGGCCAGTTACATCTGAATTTCAGATAAACAATGAATTGTTATTTTAGTACAGTATGAAAGTATTTGGCCCCAAAGAACTGGAAGCAGGAAAAGGAACAGGTCCTCATACACCCATGCTCATAGCATTATTCACCAGAGCCGGAAGGTAGAAACGATGTCTCTCCACAGTTGAATAGATTGTTTCCACAAACTGTCTGTAGGTGCATACAATGGAATAGGATTAATCCGTGAAAAGGAAGAAATTCTGACACATGCTCCAGCGTGGAGGAACCTTGAGGACGACGCTGAGTGAAAGAAGCCAGACACGAAAGGACAGATACGGCAAGACTCGACTTACGTGAGGTCCCTAGAGGAGTCGGATTCATAGAGACTGAAAGGATGGCGGGCACCAGGGGCGGTGGAGAGGGGAAATGGGGAGTTACTGTTTAATGGGGACAGAGTTTGTTTTACAAGATGAAAAGGGTCCTGGAGCTGGATGGGGGTGACGGCCGTACAACAGCATGAATGGACTGAACGCCACTGAACTGAACTCTTGAAAATGGTTAAACTGGCAAATTTTGTTATGCATATTTTGCCACAAAAAGCAAACAACTCTTCTCCCCAAAAATATCTGGGGTGTACTTACACTAAATATGTAGGGCATATTTACGCTCAACATTTATTTCCTTATTTGAAATTAAAGTATTTGGGACACACTGCACTACAAAATGATAAAGGGTCTACCTGAAATTCCCATGTACCTGGTGTCCTGTCTTTGCATCCGCTAAGTCCGGCGACCCTTTGCAGCATGGGGGGTGGGGGGTGGGGCGCCTGCCGGAATCACACAGGTCTCCCCACCCGCAGCAGCCTACCACCTCTGGGCACCCATGCATGCCTGCGCACCCACGTATCCCTGGCTCCCCCACTCAGGTCTCAGACCCCGTCCAGGCTGTCAGCAGGAGGTTTAAGGCCGCTTTCAACTCCGAACTGTCCCCAGCCTCCTTGGAGAGCAATGGGTCTCTCCTGAAATCAGCACTATCTCAATTAATAGGCAGACAGGACCACCCCCAGCTTACAGATGGGAAGACTGAGGCTCACGGAGGTTAGGTGGCTTCCCCCCAGGTCTCAGACTTCTACCTAAGGCAGATCTCCTTCCACTGGCCTGAGTGTCCCCCTGTCCTCACTGAAGGGGAGGAAATGAGAAGCCCAGGCTTGACACCTGGGCACCCCGAGCCCAGGTATGGAGATTAGGCCACTCTTGCAAAACTAGGGTCAGGCCTGGCCACCCTCGCTGGCCTGACTATCACATCGCTGGCCAGGTGCTGCTGAAACCTAGCTGGGCCTCAGGCAGCTGGGCTGGCGTCTGCAAGGCCACGTCCAGGGAGGGATACCTGCCGGCCACGCTGCTGGTCACACAGCCCACCACCGAGAACGCCCAGGGCTCCCAGCCCAGGCAGACTCTGAGCAGGTGGCCCTGTCATGTGCCTGCCTGATCGCCTCCCCAAAGGTGAGCCCCGACCTCCTGTGGGCCCTGCGGGTCCTGGAGCAGGTGGGAATGTGGGCCCCCCACCTCCGTGACTCCCACCCATTTCCCGGAGCCACCTGCCGGAGGACAGCCGGAGGCTCAGAGTTCCACCCCCAGGCACCTGGAGTCCTGACTCCACCCCGTCTACACCCAGACTTCCTGGCAGGGACTGTCTATACCCAGACTGCCTGGCAGGGACTATCTACACCCGGACTGCCTGGCAGGGACTATCTACACCCGGACTGCCTGGCAGGCAGAGGGATGCCAGGATCCCATGAGATGGCTCTGGGCAGAGGTTGGGGACACTGCCTGGAGTGGGCACATGAGATCCAGGAGGCAGACAGCCTGGGGGAAGGAACCAGCCCCATCCCGTAGGGGAAGGGAGAGGCCCCTATGAGGGCAGCTGTCCAGACCCGGGGCCAGCATCTCCTGCCCTTCCTGCCTCTCCACAGGGCCTGCGGTGCCTCTTGAACTCTCCACCCTTGACTCTCTTCCTGAAAACCAGCTGCCACCCTCAAGGCGGGCTCGAGCGCGCCTCCGGCCGTTCCACTGTCACTGTGCCCTGGGGACACTGTGCGTTCCACCCAGAATGGCCTGACAGCAACTCTTCTTGCCATTTCCACCTTCTCACACCCAGAGCCAGCGAATGGGAGCGCCGACACTGCGTGCTGTGAGCGCTCAGGGTGACACCCAGGAAGCAGCTGCGCCGGTGACAATGACGGGGCCTCCTGTCCAGGCAGATGTGGCTCCCCAGCCTGGCCTTCCTCCCTCCCCATGGAGTGCCCTCATCCACAGCCCACCTTCTGGAAGATGGGACTTAGAGAAAGAATAGGCCTCCCTGACATGACACACGCTGGGCAGAGGGCGGGCCAGCCTTCTGCCAGGGTACACAGCGACTGTGGGCAGGGCCAGGGGCACACAGCCGGTGTGGAGCCGGCCCTTGACCCCCTTTGACCCCCAGCAGGTTGACTTTGGCTTCTCTCAGGACCCGCCCCTTTGCTAAGACGACGGCCACCAGGAACGGCCATGATCTTCAAGAGAGCCAGCCCTCGGCCAAGGGTGTGGCTTTCCCCAGAGGCCCGGCAGGCCGCCTCCCTGGGAACCCGAGGTCCATGGGGACAGCGGCGCAGGCAGTGTGTGCACACCTACGTGCCCTCCCCCTCCATCCGCCGGCTCCACGGCCTCAGAGCAGCCCTGCCACACCCTCCTCACGGCGCTGAGCCTTCCTGACCTTCCGAAATGACTGCCAATGTCGCCCCAACCACACAGAGGCCCCGGAGGGAGTACAGGGACTTTGCTGTGTCCCGGTACCCAGAACAGCCTCTGTGTCGGGGCATAGCTCGAGGGATCTCTGCTTGAGGGAGGGACGAACATGGGGGTCATCTACGACACCTCAATTTCGACTCAGACCTCTGGTCACGCCCCTCCTGGCTCTGGGGTCCAGCCTTAATGCCCTCAGACCCTGCCTACCAAGCCCCCAGCCCCATCTCTGCCTGGCCCACTCACTGCCTTTGCTACTCAGAAACGGGGTGAAGCCCACCCCTTCTGGGCATCCCTGGGTGCCAGACGCCAGGGGTTCGGCCATGCCAGGCTGGGCTCCCAACACGGTTGTGGATGGACGCCCCTTATCCCCCCATGGATGAGATGCTCGGGCTCGGGGCACCAGTCCACCCAGGATTCTGATGCCAGCCGTGCAGCTCCACTGCTCCCCTCAGGCAGGTCTCTCCACACTGCCCAGGGGCTGCCCACCCTGGTCCCCTCTCCGTCCTCTGTGGGCCGAATGATGTGGGCTGGAAGAACCCAGCCCTTCCTGTCTGCTCCCCAAGTCTCCTCTCTGGTCCTCTCAATGAGCTGGCCCCTAGTGCTCCAGGACCCAGATGCTCCAGGCTCCTTGGGTTGGGGAGGAGCCCCAGGTGGCCCGCCCCAGTTGAGGGTCCTGTAAGGCAGCATGGGAGGCCGAGGACAGGACAAGAGATGGCCATGGCAAGAGAGGGGCCAAACTGCACTTGGGAGCCCTGGGCCAGTCCCCAGCCAGGGAGTGGTCTTTAGGGTTCGGCCCTCAGGGTTCACATGACTCAAATGGGTGAGTGGTTGCAAACCTCACATGCAGATGCCTAGATTCCTGCATGTCACAACCCTTTACTTGTAACTCACACAAGCTACACACTCATGGTGGCCAAGCACAGGCACAGCTTGTGTAGACCCTCTCATACGTGCCCTGTCTCTGCGCTAACTGTGTCCAGAGAGCAAGGGCTCTGTCTGCAGCTGCGTTTCAGCACCCAGAACAGCACCCAGCACCCAGTAGGAGCTCACGGAGCCTCCAATGATGCAGAGGACCTGGGATGTGTCCCCCTCACTCGCACGGCAGGCAGATGGCCCTGCTCCTTGCTCTGCCCAAGGTGCCTGGGGACTCCCCACCACGTTCCCCCGTTTCGGACCCTAGGCCTCAGTGGGCCCTCCTGGGTGCAGACACACTGGGCCCCAAGCCTCTCCTTCTCTGCTGCGAGGGCGACTTGCTGCTCAGGTCAGCCTGACTTTCTCTGTGCCGTGGGCCCCCTTGCCCGTCGGTGAAGCCGCAGACGCTTTCTCAGGACGATGCTCGTTTCTGAAGCATACAACCACACAGAGGACCATGGAGGAAGCACTCATCACACAGCAGTTACCAGGATGTGATACAACGAATTGTGAGGTGGCAACGCACGTGCTTCCCCGGGAAGCCGTTTTACAGGAGCCGCAATGGGCCTAATACTGACTAGAATTCAAAGTCACAGTGAGAGGACGCCGTTTTCCAAGCTGTCTGCTACGAATGTGGAGGGGCATAAACAGCGGCGATGTCTACTGGTGACCAAGCCCCAGGTCCCGGAACACCATCGTTCCGAGTAAGAAAAAATGCTAAATTCTGGTTAGAGGTTAGCAACGATGGAGATGTAATCTCTTTCTCAGCCAAGTTCATGAAGCCCCTGAATTACATCCAGAACCTCATCCGTGCACCCACAGAAGGATGGATGCATCTAGAACAACCCTCCTGCATGCTGGTGTTTGGCCACCAGTCTGCCCATCCTCCCATCCCAGCACCTGGAGCTGAGTGGTGCCCCCTCCCCTGAGCTCCCTCTTCCCCTGGCGTGGTTCTGCCTGTAGCTTCAGTTCAAGTATTTCTCTTGGGGGTGCTGCTGGCGTTTGTGGAAGGGCACCTCCATCTCGCAGGATTACTGGGCTCCCCGGCCCCACCCACTAAACACCAGAGCCCCCCACTCCTCAATCACTGGGATGTCACAAGTGCCCAGGGCAACTGCTCCCGGTTGGGAGCCACCCTATCCCAGGGGACCTTCCCAGGTATCTGTCTGACCTGCAGCCACCCCTCACCCCAAATTGCCCACAGGCTGAGGCTACGCACACAGAACAGGGAGGCACCTGTTCTAACACCTACCATCCTGGGTGTGAGGCCGCAGGAGGGAGACTGAAGATGCTGAGGAGTGTTCTGTGTGCAGCCCCCCGCCAGGCTCGGGGAGGGGGCATCGCGTTCAGGAACAGTGGGGCTGGATTATGTGAGAGATTTGTCCTTTTAAAATACCTCCTTGGGTCCAGTGTGTCCCAAGCTCCATGACAACTGGAGATGCATGTAAACGCCTGAGCCAACCCTGGTGGCAGGTGGCATCAGCTTTGTCCCCAGGGCCTGGTAGATGGTCACAGGTGGGTGGGATGCTCTCCCTGCAGTCTCCAGAGCCAAGGATGGGTCTCCTGGCCCCGGTTCTTGAGGAGACACTTGGACGTCACACATGGGTTACCACAAGGATGGGATCAGACAGCCACAGGGAGCCCCAGTCACCAAGGATGCACCAGACACAGGGGTGGGCTACGGGGGCCACAAGGGGCTCCAGTCACCAAGGATGCGCCAGACACAGGGGTGGGCTGCGGGGGCCACGGTGGGCACTGAGGCTGCACCAGATGCAGGGACAGGCTGAGATGATCACCCATAGGCCACAGCTCTGTGACGCACTGGACAGCTGTCCTCGGTGTTTGGGGAAATCGTCTGAAGGTGCGCACAGGCCACAGACTTCCCTACAGGTCCCACTGCTGATGGCGCACCCAGGAAACACCCCTGCCGGGGAGGCTGGGATCCGGTCGCTGCTGCATGGGCCTAAGGCTTGGCTGTTCCCAGGAGGGAGACGCGCTGTTCTGGGCCTCAGAGCATCGGGGTCACTGCAGCCAGATCCATCACCCCAGGATGCACCAGCGGGCGAGGACGGGGCTCAGGATGGACAGTGCCGCAGGGTCCTGGGCGGCTGGATTTGGGAGTCCCCGGAAGCCCCAGCCAAGTTTCTCAGTAGAACCTGAACTTCTGTGGGGCGGAAGCAGAAGCCTAGCAGCGTTGTACTTCCTGGCCCGCCCAGCTCACCCTTGTCCCTCAGGAGGAGCCAGGACAGCAGGCGGGCAGGTGGTGCCCACTGTGGGGTTGGCTCTGACCTCAGGAGACCCACCGGGTGTGGCGGCTGGGCTGGGCTGAGGCTGGCCGGGCCCTCCTGCGGTGTGTGTCCTCACACGGCCCCGCCACGGGGCTGCAAAGAAGCCAGGCCGTGTTCACAGCCTCCCCTCCTGTGCGCTCCCGGTGCCCCTCAGGCCTCTGGGTGCCTGCACCTGCGGGGTGGTCTGTGGCCTTGGCCCAGCTCCCCATCCTCTGACCCAGCCTCACCCCTGCTAGCCAGGCCCAGAGCAGGAGTGAGTCACTCGGCAAGCAAGTGTGGGGCTTGGCCCCGGGCGGCGAGGCCTCTCAGCTCTGAGCCCTGGGAACCCCTCTCTGGGACTCAGCTTTCCCATCTGCAAACTAAGTGGTATTCAGCCCACCCGGTAGACAGCCCCTGGTGCTGCCGACTCTGGGAACTCCTGGGGCACCTCAAAGGTGGGAGAGGACCAGGGGAGGGAGAGCCTGGGGAAAGAGGGACCCCAGGGTCCTCCTCACTGCCCTGCTCCAGCCCCAGTCCCCTTCTCTCCCTGTCCACCAGCTGCGCCCCATCAAAGACCTTGAGAGCCCACCGGGAGGCCTAGTTCACAGATGCCGCTGGGCCTCACCTCCCACTGCCCCGTGCTGGGCTCAGGGTTTCTGCTTCCGAGTCGCCTGGCCTCAGGGATGATTTGCAGTGGCTCTGTGGCTGGCCCTCCTCCCCACCAGAGCCCTGGGAGGTCTCCTCCTCCTGAAGGAGCAGGACGGGTGGAGCCCCTGGGTGGCTGCCCTGTCACCCTGCCAAGCCTCCAGGACCCAAGGGGTACTCAGCACAAGAGAGCAGCGGGCCTCCTCGGCCAGCCACCGCCTCAGGAGACAGCAGTGGTGCAGCCTCCTGGCCCCCAGGCCTCCCTCATCTCTACATCTCCAAACCCTCGCCTTGCAGTCCCACTGCCTCCCCGCCCAAAGTCCACCTGAAGGGCTCTGCCCCCTGACAAGTGGGAGACTGGGGCCTGTCCAAGGCACACTCACACCACTGAACCACGACTCTCCCAGCCTGGGCTCCCCCAATGCAACCTGGAGAAGGTTTTCAGGCCAGCCTGGCCACTGCCCCCCACCCCGGTTCTGTGACGGCACAGGCGGCGGCATCCTCAGCCACTGCTGTACCACTAGACCTGGAACATCACCTGAGTGGCCCAGCCCTGCCACCTGGACCTGAGGGAAAAGCAGAGGCCCACGGCAGGAGGGGCTGGCCAAGGACCCAGTAGCCGTGCAGGGCCTGACGCTGAGGCCTCCCAGGCTTGTGGGGACCAGGCTGTGCCCGGAGAGCGCCTCAGGTGGGTGGGGGTGAGCGGCAGGCTGGGGCGTGGTCACTCCCTCACACTGTCACCAGGGTCTCGGGCGCATCTGTGCTGAGCTCTAAGCCCATTACAGAAACACGGCCCAGTGCTCAGGAGGCCACAGTCACAAAACACCCAGAGCCTCGGGGTCTTTGCCGCCTGATGGGAAGATGTAGGTGTGCCGGGCTGGGCTAGCTCCCCACTACAGGCTAAACTGTACCCCCAAAACCCACATGGCCGAGGCCTAACCCCGATTCCTCAGGATGTGACTTTGGGTGTGGAGTCTGTGTGACACCTCTCGTTAAGAAGAGATGGTACCGGTGGGCCCTGACCCAATTAGAGTCGTGTCCTTGTGAAGAGGGGGAATTCGGAGACAGAAGCGCACATGGGGAGAGCGGCCTGTGGAGACCAAGGTGGGATTTACCAGCCAAGGAACACCCGGAAGCCGGCAGCATGGAGCAGACTTCCTCACGCCTCAGAAGGGGCCAGCCTGGTGGACGCACACTTGATCTCAGGCTTCCAGGCTCTAGAACCACGGATGACCCATGTCTGCAGCTGCAGCTGCTCAGCCTGTGGCACTGTTCCGACAGCCCTGGAAACACTTGTGCTCCCAACCCCGGCACCCAGCCCCACCCGGTACCGGGAGGGACTCGGGGCCTTCCCCAGCCTGTGTGGAGCTCAGGCCTGCCCAGGCGGGGGCCCCGGCAACAGGGAGGGTACGTGTTGGCCGATGCCCGGGAAGTCAAGCTGTGGGGAAAGGCCGGAGGAGGCGGGTGCTGTGGGTGGGCACGAGGAGGACGCCGTGGAGGGAGGGGACAGGTGTGCCAGAAAGGTGGGTCAGCAGGAGCTGGCGGGAGATGGAGCTGAGGCCACAGGCAGGAGAGGGGATGGTGTGAGGCTGGCCTGGCCCTCTCAGGGGCTCCTAAACCCACCCGGATTCCAGACTGCTACCGAGCCTGGGGCAGTGGGGTGTGCCCCTCACACCTGTACTTCCCCGCCACCCACGGCGGGCCAAGGGCAGCCAAGGAGGCTGCAGCTCTGGGCCCTGCTCCTCAGCATAGCCCTCACCCCACGCCTGGCTGCTGCGTGCTCCCGCCTGGGTGTGGGGCCTGGAGGTGGAGGGAGAACCGCCCGCTTCCCTGGCCCATGCCTCAACACCCTACACTGCACCCCCCACCCCGTCAGGAGACTTCAAGCGGCTCAGGGCACCTGCCCAGGCCTGTTCCCAGACAAAGAAAAGCCGCCACAGGCACGGCAGCGAGGAGCCCGGGCTCCGGGCAGGCGGCTCCTGTCTGGAGCCCCCACATAAAGTGGGCAAGATCCCGGGCCCCACAGGGCTGTGCTGGCGACTGGCAAGATCCAGGCCGGCTCAGGGCTCTGGGCACGTCGACACTGGACAGGGCCAGGGCTGGGCAGAGGCCCCGCATGTAGGAGTGCCCACCCCAGCCTCCACCAGGGGTCCAGTCTTGATCTGAAATAACTGAGTCAGGCCCTGTGAGGACGGTCTGGCTTAAGAAAAGGTGTCCAGCCTCTCCCTGGCCCGGGCACGGCAGATGTGGGGCCCCAGGCCAGACCTGACCCGCGTGGCTTCGGGTGAGCCCCTCCCCTGGCTCGTCTCCTGTCTAGTGCCAGCCCATGGCTGACACCTGTGCCATGCATGTGGATGCCGTAGAACAGACATGGGCATGCTCAGACACCCACTAAGCTCTCCTCCAGGGTCTGATGCGCAGCCCTGCGGTTCGGCCACCAGGTAGGTATGCCCCCAGTCCTGCTGTAGGGAGGCGTCCTCCGTACCTGGGAAGGCGCATTAACCACAGGCTCACACTGTCCCTAGAGATTGCTGGTGTGAAGGTACAAGCCCCAACAGACTGGCCTGCCTTATCTCCCTGGCTTGGCACCTGTGGGCACCTGAATAGGGTACCTGTCCACTAATCCTGGGGCACTTGGCCCAGTGTGGGTGGCTGGTCTGCCCTGTTGGGGACATGCAGGGCTTCACGGCACATGCTGGGAACAGCCCTCCTAGCAGGCTGGAGTGGCAGCCCTCCCCCCACAGGCAGTGGAGCCAGGCCGGAGGGTGAGGCCCAGCTGTGTGGAAGTACGACTCTCTGGGCGGCACGGCCAGGAGGAGCTGGGCAAGACTGGAGGCAGGGAGGCCAGGAGGAGCTGGGCAGGGCTGGAGGCAGGGAGGCCAGGAGGAGCTGGGCAGGACCGGAGGCAGGGAGGCCAGGAGGAGCTGGGCAGGACCGGAGGCAGGGAGGCCAGGAGGAGCTGGGCAGGACTGGAGGCAGGGAGGCCAGGAGGAGCTGGGCAGGACTGGAGGCAGGGAGGCCAGGAGGAGTCCCGGTTAAACGTTCTAAATGAGCCTAAGAGATGGAGGCCAGGCCCAGGACAGGAGAGCGGGCTGGGGAAAGCATGAGCCTTCCAGAAGTGCGGAGCCTGGGACAGGCAGCCTGGCCTGGCTTTACTGGGCAGTGGTCAATGCTGTAGCCAGATCTGGCCCTAAGAGGAGGGCTTCACCAGGCCTCGGTTTACTCATTTGTAAAACGGGTCTACAAAGACCCCTTCCGTCTGATGTCTTAACCAGACAGTCATGGGAAACGCTCCACAAGCCGGGTTCACGAGTGCTCTTAAGGTACCGGATGCCATTAACTGAGAGGGGTGTGTGTGGGCCTTTGCAGAGGGTGTCCGGGGAAAGGGGGGACACAGCCCGAGGCTGCCCACGAGGTGCACAGCCCCAGCACCTTCTCCCTCCTGGCCATCTTCACAGGAGGTCACGATTATTCCCTTTCTCTCCTGTGAAAAGGCCTGGGGACACCGGGGATGGGATGGGGGTGGGGGCATCTGTGCCTGAGGAGCGCAGTGGCCTGCCTGGCATGGGAGGCTTGGCGGTCCAGCAGGGACCCAGGCCATTGCATCACGCAGGTGGCCCTGTCGGATCAGGGCTCCCCTGGGCTCCGCTCCGTCCTCACGCTGGGGATGATGAAATCCCAGCTCCTCTCATGGAGGGAAGAGCGGCGGCACAGCAAAGGCTGAGGACCACCTGGGAACCACGCTGAGCCACCTGGACAGGACAGGGCACAGGGAACTGTCTGGTCTGGTGAGGGGCTGTGTGCCAGGCAGACTCCGAGAGGCCCACTGAGCAGGACTGAGAAGCAGATGCTGGTGGGCTCTCCTGGGCCCAGCCGGGAACACCCTTTCAGGGATGTGGGAAGGAGAGGTCCAGGCCCTCTGAGGATGATTCCCCAGAGTCTGTGTGCCAACCACCCAGGCGGTCAAAAGTGGCACAGAGAAGAAAAGATTCCTTTAGAGGGGCCCAACGAGTGGGTGCTTGGTACAGGCTCCAGGGCACGCTGGTGCCCGCTCCAGCTGGTAGGCGGGCTACCACTCCGGGGCACAGGAGCGGCTGGGCAGTTTCTGTGCCACAGACAGTCCCACGCCCCACTCTGACTTCCGCCCCCAAAACTAGACCTTAGGGCCCCTCCTCTGCCTCAGGCTGGGAGACCCTGAGAACAGAGGTGTCTGCTCCAAGGAGACCCTCCTCTACCCTCCATGTCCCGCTCCCCACCCAGCACAGCCAGGTATAAAGCCAGGAAGGCCTGGGGGTGTCCTCCGAGAAGCTATCCTGGGCCAGGAGCCAGCCGGGTTCTGTGGCTACAACAGGGAAACAGATAGAGGTGGTCCCAGCGACCAGGGAGCTCAGGTGCCAAGGTGGGGCGCTGAGACCCCAGCAAAGGAGCAGACAGAAACACATCACATCACATCAGACATTAGGAGGCCAGACAGGTGCTCTGGGAACACCTATGCCCAGACACAACCTTGCAAGCAAAAGCAGGAGGCCTGCTGGCACGCGGGCAGTGATTCAGCATGAGGGCTCCTGGCAGCGCAGGGGCACCCGGGGTGCTACTCGGCTCCGCCCTTGCCTTCTGTGCCATGCCCTGGCATAAAGGGAGGGTGGCCGGGTGCCCTGCTGCAGTGCCACCGTCCAGCTGGTGGCACCCAGGCCTGCTTCCTTGCCCATAAAATGGGATGACCACTGCTGTCACTGCAGCCTGGCCTGGCTGTCCAGAGGACAAAGGAAGTCTCAAAAGGGAGCCCAATATGTCCCGACACTGCCCTCTTTCATGAGCTAAGTCTCCTGTCACCCACTGCCGTTTCTGGTCCCTGGGGCAGAGGCTGGGAAGGCCCGGCACACACCCAGGGCCAACTGCTCTCCTTCCCACGAGGAAGTATCAGATCTCTACCCCACCTGCTCTGGGCCAGCGAGGTGCCCAACCCCAGGGGGTTCGCATCCCCTCTGAGGAGGTCCCCCTGGAGAAGTCTGGATGCAGGAGAGAGGGGACTGAGAATGGCGCCCACTAGGCCACAGAGGGTCCAGGGCTCCTGGGAGGATCTGCCGCCCAGGGGCCACCAGAGGGCGCCCGTTCCGCGGAGCCCAGGCCCAGCCAACAAAGCAGGAGGGGACACTGGGCTTGGCTGCCCCAGGACTGCTGCAACCCGAGGGAGTCACCGTTTCCCTCAGCCCACGTGGCTCCCACACTGTCTTCTGTACCCTATGGGTCCCGAAGGTTACTCCCCACTTCTGCAGCCATAGGGGGTGCAGGGAGAGAGGCTTCTGTCGGAGGGGCACCGACTGAAGAGGCAGTAATCCTGCCCAGTGCAGTCCTGGCCTTGCAAGTCTGGAGGAGGGTGGCACCCCGAGCCCTGGCAGCAGGCACTGGCCCATGGCTGGCACCGTGGTTAGACAGCTGCAGGGCGTTCATACTCCCCACGTGGGGTGGACAGCATCTCCTGCCCCATCAGACACAGAGAAACCAACACAATCTGCCTGTTCTGGGTCCCTAACCCACCGCATTCCCCAACCCAAGAGCAGCAAGACCCAGACTCTCTGGCCCAGCCCCACATCAACTTCTCCATCTTGTCCTGCCCTCTCTTCTCACCCTTGGGAGATGGCCAAACTCTGCCACTCTGTCTCTCTAACTGGCAACAGTGGCCTGTGGATGCAAGGAAGGTTAGGTTGGCTCCTAAGGACGCAACTGCCCAGAGGACATGGAGGTGCTAAGAAGGGCTGGGGGCTAATGGTTTTCAAAGGAGCAGGGTTCAAGACTCTGGGCTGGGAGGGGCAGCCACTCAGCCACTCTGCTACCCTGGTGCCTGGGGAGGGATTCACCAGGAAGGCCAGGGATGCCTCTTTATGTGTGAGTAGAGGGGCAGAGAACGAACCCAACTGTGCCGAGGGCCTTGTGCTGCCTGGCATCCAGGTGTGCCCCCTACCTGGGACAGACAGAGCCCAGTGGGGTGCGGGAGGCAGCCTGGAAATGACAGGGTTGCCTCTGCAGAGGCACAGGAAGGCCTGTCCTGGGGACTTTGGAGGGGTCCTTGCAAGAACCTCAGGCTGGTGGGGAGGGCATCGGAAGATCCGCCAAGGGACTGTCTGCGGGTTCTGTTCCTTCTGGGGGGGGCGGTCAGGGGGCCCTTACAAGAACCTCAGGCTGGGGGCATCGGGAGATCCACCAAGGGCAAGGGGCTGTCTGTGGGTTCTGTTCCTCCTGGAGGGGCAGGGGTCCAGAGCCCGACTGCCTCCTCCCACCACTCCGCCCCCCGCGGCAAGGCATGGCCACAGACCCCCCTCACCCAGATGCACGGATCCTTCTTGCTCAGAATCCCCAGGACCATGGGCATTTCTGCGCTGAGTCCCCATCTGAGTAGCCCTCCACCCGCACTCCCACTCCCCTGGTTTCAGAGAAGCCCCCCAGAGCAGGAACCTAGTCTGTTTTGTTCTTGCCCACTGGGTCCCTGGCACGCGGTACAGACCGAGGTTGGTCCCCACACGTGGAAAGGTGAAGCTTGGGTTCCAAGAGTTCCTTAGCACACGGAGCCCACCGTTCCACCCACCAGTACACTTCTGTCCCCAAAGCTCCTCCGGGACCACAGGGAGGGAAGAGGCAGAGCCGCAGGCGGCTGCAGGGCTTAGGGGGCGCCAAGAGGGCCGCTGTTCTTACAAAGAAATGACACGGCCCCTGGGCGGGATCCAACGCGCCGACCACCTGCAGCTGGACTCGCGGCACGAGGCTGCCCAAGCGCCAGGCGGGGGCCGGCGCGTACAAGTTCTTCGACAGGAATCTCTGCGAGGCGGCGGCGTTCCGCCCGCGGATAAGTGCCCAGCTCCCTCCCCACCCCTCCGCACTGCCCCCCGAGGGGGTCCGCTTATAAAACCCACCTAGGCTGCCTTTGCTGGAGACCCTACGAGAATCCCCGGGCAGGACCGGAGACGCCTCCCAGAGAGGTCTGTACAGAGCAGAAGGGGTCCGCGGCCACCGTCAGCGGCGCCCCGAAAGCCCGGCCACGCCGAGCCCCACAGCGCCCCGACAGCCGGCCCCGGGGCTGGGACTCCCGGCCTGCAGGCGCGCTGGGCCGAGCGGCGGGCAGAAGACGCCCAGCTCCAGCCGTGGCCCGGGAGGAGCGCCCCGAGCCCGCAGCCCGGCGAGATCAGCTCCGCAGGGAAGAAGCCGGCGTGCGGGGGGCGGGGAGGGGTGGAGGACGACCGAGCGGAGCGGAGGAGACCCTGGCGAGGGAGTGCGGCGCGGGGCTTGGAGGCGAGGGCCGTGGGGTTGCAGAGGAGCCGCAGCGCAGGGAGCCACTCGGGGCCCGGGCGGCGGGGCGCAGGCGGCAGGATCCCGCGCCGGGGGCGAGTAGCCGCGTCGGGAAGACCAGGGTCCGGAACCCAGAGCCCGGCCAGGCCCGGGTTCCCGGCGCCGCACCCTCACTCACCCGAGATCTCCGCCTGGGGCACGTCGCTCAGGCTGAAGCCCTTGGCTCCGTAGATCTGGCGGACCTCGCCGCAGCTCCGGCTCTTGCTGGCCGGGTCCCCGCGGGCGCAGGCGACCAGCGCTGCGGCCGCACATAGCAGCCACCAGCCTCGGGCCCGGAGCTCCATGGCTGGGCCGGCGGCGCCCCCGGCCACCCGCCCGCGCCTCTCTCGGATCCTGGCCGGGTCCTGCGCAGTTCCCGCCCGCGAAGGGCAGAGCCAAGGTCCCGGCGCGCGCGGCTCGCGGTCCAGAGGCGGCGGCGGCCGAGGAGGCGGAGACAACAAAAGCCGGCGGCGGCGGCGGCGCGGGGCGCGCGGGGTGCGAGGTCCGAACGCTCGCTCGGGCAGCCCAGAGCGCGGCGGGCTAGCGCAGTCCCGGCTCGGCGCCTCCCCCGCCGCCGGCCCGGCCCCTAGGCGGCCGCGGGAGACGAGAGGGGCGGGGCAGGGTGGGAGCGCAGGGGTGGGGGAGGGACTGGGAGCACCGGGCGGGGCGGGGCGGGGCGCGGGCCGGGGCGCACTGGGCGCTCCTCTGGCTCTTAGGGACCCAGAGGGCCCGCCTGGCCGCGCGACTCTATCGATCCCCGGCGGGAGGCGGCGAAGCCGGGCAGCGCGGGGCCGCGGCCGGGGTCCCCGAGGGCGGCCCCCCACGCCCAGCGCCCAGGGCGGTGGCACCACCTGTGGGGGCGGGAACGGGGGCGGAGGGTGCGCGAGGCAGGGCTTCCCCCGCCGGACGTGACATCACGCCTCCCGCGCCCCAATCAGGGGCTTCCCCGCCCCCAGCCGAAATCGGCATCCCGCTCCCCGCTCCCTCCCGCGCGCTCCGGCATCCTGCACCCTGGCAGCGCGCCCCGAGAACGCTCTCCCGGCGCCTCCGTACCCTCCGCCCGCCGGCCGCGCCTCGAGCCGCCGCCCCTCTCCCCGCCTGCACCCCGCAGCGGCTCCCTCCCCGCGCCCTTCCAGCCGTCTCGCGCTGGGCTCCGGCTCGCACCGGGGGCTTTTGTGGTGGGGGGGGCTGCACGCAGGAAACTGGCCAAGAAACTCGACCTCACCTCTCCCAGTCCCAGGGAGCGGCAACAGATGGCTTAATTGTTGGACCTTGACAGCTGTTTTGGGGGGTGACCCTCCACGTTCTTTGGATGCTGGAGAAACCAAAGTGATGGGGCAGGGCCGGTCTACTGGTTTGGGCTGCTGGGTGGGGCCAGATGACCTCTGGAGAAGGGATAGGGTTGGAACCCGGCGACTAGTTAGGCCACTGGGGGAGGAGGGTGGAGTGGCCCGGAGCAGATGCCTCTTTGAAGAAGGCGGGAGGGCTGCCTGCACCTTGTCTGGTAGGAGGGCGCGTGGCTTTAGCTGCACATGGGGAGTTGGCCTGGATGGGGTCTGTAGGGAGGGGGCGAGGACTGCGATGTTGGTGTCTGGAGGGCTTCACTCCTTCCTTGGCTCCCAGACCCCCCACCCCGGCCCCCTGTTCTCCACATGGTAAGGCCTGGCGGTGAAGCCAGATGCCTGAGCTGCAGAATTGGGGGCAGGCATAGAGGTCAGCATCCTTGGCAGAGAACCTCAAGATGACCCCCATGTACAGCAAGGGTGTCCTGATTTCAGGGCCTGTGGCATCACCTGGAAGCTGCAGCGGGGTCTGTGGTGGGGGTGGTGGCAACATTCCCTACCCCTTCTGTGCCTGGGGCTCTCAGCCGCTGTGTGGGACTGGAGCAGGAAGGTGGGGTGCCCTCCCCCTGAGCTCTTGGGGTTTCCTGCCCTGCCTCCCAGAGAAGGTTGCTCCTTCACCCAGAGACACTGAATCATTGCTGGAGAGGGAGGCTTTGGGGACCCAATCCAAGTGTGCATTTCCCTGCCCTCCCCCACATACCCTCTGCTGCGTCACATTTTGTGACTCACAGACCCCTGTTCAGTACATGCTCCGGGCTTGCTCCTTCTTGCCTGGGCCTGGCGTGGCTGCCTGCACACCTTATCCAGCACGGGCAGGAGCCTGGGCCCACGATCCCGCTCTCTCTGTGTGGTCTCACGCACTGCGGGATCAGGCAGGGCTGCCTGGGCCTAGGAACCTGGACTTGAGGTTAGTTAACCTGGCCTGAGGCTCTATAGTTACCCCGTCACTGTCTACGCCTCCTCTTAATCTGACCAGATTGGGTTATTCCTCCGGGCAAGTCCTTCCTCCAGCCTAGTTCTGGGCCTCTGGATGGCAGTGTGGACAGCAGGGCTTAGAACGCAATGGTCGCAGCCTCTGCCTGGCCCTGGTGACCCCCGGGTGGCTTCATCTCCTAAGGAAGTCCTTACCACCATCGCAGGTCCTGGAATCATTCCCATTCCGCAGACCAGGAGACCTGTAGCCAGGACCTTCCCTGGAGAGGATGCACATGCCGCCGGGGGCATTGGAAGCAAAAGCCGGGTTTGCACCTGGGAGGAGCCGCAGGATCCTGAGCAGCTGCAGCTGCCTCTGCTTCCCTCCTGGCAATGCTGCACACGCCCACTGTCACCAGGGCAGGAGCTGCCAGGCTGCCCATGCTAGTCGGGTGCAGGGTCCAGACTGGGACTCTGGGAGGATGGGCAAGGCTGATCAGCCCCCTCTTCCACCGCTGTCCCTGGGGCCGCTCCACACAGGACACATGGATGGGTTTGAGGACATAGTTGATGCCTCGAATCCCAGCCACCACAGTGACCCTTGTGGCTCTGACCAAGACCACCCCCTCCTGCTTTGGTGTCTGCCTGGCTAGACAGTGGGGGCACACGTATGCGACACAAAGAAGGAATGAATGAGCAAGTGAGGAAACACCTGAGAGTGGGCGTGTGGCGCAGCCTGGACCTGCTCTTCCACCGGTGCAGTGAGGGCAGAGGACACTTAGCATTGTCTGACGGGCTGAGGCAGGCAGTGCCTGTTGGGCCAGGGCGTGGGGGCCTCCCTTCCATGCCCCCATCTTCTGTGGAGGACCCCAGGTCCTGGAGGGCGTGTACTGCTGGCTTAGGGCCCACTCCTGCTTCTGCCTAGGGAGGGTGGGGGTCTGCGGGATGCTGAGCCTGGTCTCTGCTCAGAAGACACAGGGAGCGCCAGGGGGCCCGCAGCTCCCAGCCGTTCGGACGGCAGGTCTGCTCAGAAATTATCCTACTTTTGCTCCGTGGAACCCTCGTGAGTGTGCACGCCCTTGCCCGCTGCCACGGACGGACAGCTTCCCTTTCTGTTTGGTTTCAGAGATTGTCTTTCGGAGACTCCAAAAGTAAGTTTCCAAACAGACTGAGCGATTGTTGTCGCTGCCATCCATGGCTGCCTTCTTGTGAATGTCACTGCCTGTAGCGTCCCTACCTACGAGAGCCCTGTCCTACTGGCCGTGGGAGGCAGGAGTGCGCGCGTGTGCCTGCAGACAGCAGGGGTTCAAGGGCGTGGACTAGGGCTGGCTGGGATGTGGCATCTGATCTGTTAGAGCACCCAGGAGGTGTTTTGGTGCCCTGGGGCATAGTGGAGGACGTAGGGTCCCCACACCTCTGTGGGGGTCTGGGGGCCCCTTGGGCAGCAGCCTGAAGGAGGAAGTGGATACCCCAGCGTGTGGCTGATGGAGAGAGCATGGTCCCCAGGAGTGGCTGGCAGCCCTGGGCAGAGCAGGGTGGGCAGGACAGGCTGCCTGCGGAGCTGGAGATCTTTCTGCAAATGGTAATCAGGGTGCCTGCCAGAAAGAAGCGGGGCTCTGGGCAGCTCTGTAGGGCTTAGCGATGGGGAGGGGATCTGCCCCAGGGCCTGCTCTGGCCCATGGACTCCACCTCCAGCTCACCCCGTGCTTCCTGCCCTGCCTTTTGGTGGTGACACTTGGGGAACATTCATCCGGTCTCTCATTCTGGTGCTGGCTCAGGGAGCCACTGTCATCTCATGAAGGAGCTCGGCTCCAGACAACCCTGCGGGATTGTACTCGTGTGGGGTCTGTGAGGTGGGGTGCTGGTCCCTGCTCTGCCTGGACACTCAGTGGTACCCTGGAAGGTCTTCCAGCCCTGAGCCAGGACCCTAATCTACAGGAGTTCGGCTTTGAGTCTGAACCCTAGGGCTGCCCTGGCTTCCCCAACTTAGGGGCTGCCACTGGGCAGTGAGGGTGGGTGGACAAGGGCGCCAGCTGAGCAGAGTTTGCAGGACCGAGAAAACCTGGCACCATTATTCTCAAAGGAGGTCATACCTGCACCTCCCTCCACCTCTCTCCAAGCCCCTGCCGTGGGGCAGTCAACTTGAAGGCAAAGCTGTTTGGAGCCTGCTCTGCTCTGCTGGGTCCCTTTGATCAGCAGAAGTCTGGGCTGGCCTCCCTTATCCAGGTCAGAGGAGAGCAAGCCTTTTCAGTGAGGCTGGGTCACCCGTGTGGTAGGTGGGGTCAGAGGAATGCACCTGTGGCCCCTCCAAGAGCTGGCACCTGTTTCTCTAGTCTGAGGACCCTGGTAGCAGGAGATGACCCCAAACACTCCACTCTGGGCTGAGCTGGGTTTGGCCTTCCCTGTGGCTGTTTTCCTGCCCCTCCCGACCCTGACTCTTGGCCTGGTCTCCTTGAGGAGAGGGAGCAGATGGGGGCACTCCGGCACTGTCTGCTATGTTAGGACAAAGCACCCCACACACCTGGAGCTCAGAGACCCACGCGCACGCCTTAGTGTCCCCAGCACCAGCAGCTCATGGCTTTCCTGCCAGGCCCTGTCTGCTCCGTGTGTGGCTCCTGCCCTTCCCTCCGCCTCTCCCCTTCTGGACCATTGCTGGCTTTTGACCTATTCCTCCTGCAGTCCATACTGCCTGGCTGATCATTTGAAAACCAGCTTCAATCAAAAGCCTGCAAGGACTCTGAAGATCAGAATGCAGCTGCCCTCAGCCACAGTGCAGGAGCCCCTGAGCCTCCCCCTCCTCTCAAGGGGTCCGGGAAGCTGAACGCTCTTCCCCTCCCCATTCAGATTCCAGGGTCACCTCAAACCTTCCCCTAAGCTTAGGGAAGGCCTAAAGTTGCCTTCAGCTCCAGAGGTCTGGAGTTGAAGGGTTTCGTTTCCCTGTAGATGAGGCTCCTAAGCTCTGAGGGGGTCGGACTGTGGCCCTGTCCCGCCTCCCACTGCCCTTCTGCAGGCTTGTCTGAAGAGCTTGCTTGGTCCCCAAAGCAAAGAGCCGTTTCCAGGGTGAGGCCAACTGGAGGCATCCTCTGAGCTGCTCTGCAGGTAAGGGTTTGCCTCTGGACCATGCTGGCCTGGAAGGGTGGCACTGTCCACGCCATACTCCCAACCTTCCCTGCTCCTGGGGAGGGTGTCCTGGGATGCTCAAGGCCCTTTGAGGGGAGTTGTCCAGTTGGTGACAGGAACATGGCCGGGGCACCCTCTTCAGCCAACCTTTTCTCTGGAAGACCAGAGAACAAGACAGCAGGCATCTGTCCTCCTGGGCAGGAGCCACCAGCCTGCATGTGGGGAGGTGGCTGTGGCCTCCATGGCCCTGGCTGGCAAGCCATGGGCTAGGGGGGGTTGAGGGCCTGCACACCTGGCTGTGGAGGACCCAGGCCTGTACTGTGTCAGGGCCTAGAGCAGCCAGAGTGCTCACAGTGGCCTGCCCTGTGTGCCGCCGGCCTGCGCTGGGTGGGAGGGAATCCAGGGGCTCAGTGGAAGAGCCGTCTCCTAAGGGGGAGGCCTTGCCAGGGCCCACTGAGCAGGGTCTTGCAACCTTGGAAGGTGAGGCTGAGTCACAGGCGAGAGAGAGGCACCTGCACGGTGGAGCTGAGGGAGGACTGTAGCCTCCCTGGCCTGCTGGTCCTCTCTGGGAATCCTATTTTCCTGAGGAGGCGAAACTGCTGCATCTGAGTGTCTGTTTCTCTGTGCAATAGTAATGCCCCGCTAGGTGGCAGGGGACAGGTGTCCTGAGCGTTGGACAGCTGAAGGGCGAGGGAGCCCCTGAGGCCTGTGGGAGGGAAGGGGTGGTGCAAGGCCTCTTCTGGGGACAGGGACAGGCTGCCTGGTCCCTGGGGAGGGGGATGGGGGAAGGGTTGGTTTTATTTGCCCTGCAGCCACCGGCACAACCAGAGGTGAAGGCAGCTGCAGAGCCCTCCTGGACACAGTGGGAGTGTCCAGGGAGGGGAGGAGGCGGGGGGGCTGGAACAAGACACAGCCGAGGACTTGGGAGGAGGAGAGGCTGAAGCCGTAGACAAGGCTGAGGACCAGGGAGGAGGAGAGGCCCTGATCACACCCCGCAACCATGGCCTGGCCCATGGGTCACACCTACAGCCAAGCTCAGCCACGTCAGGTCAGCTCTGGCTGGCCCACCCGTGCTGGGGAGTGGGCAGTCACTAGTGGTGGTGAGGCCCCTCCCTAAAGGTGGCGTTGACCAGCCCACCTGGCCTTGGTCCCCTACCTTCAACGAAAGTCTGGCAAAGGCATCCTGAGAAGGTGACAGAGGGAAGCCCTGCCCTTCCAGAGGGCCTCAGGCCAAAGTGCTCCCCAGACCTGGGGCTGCGGCCCAGGGGGGGCGGCCAAGGGAGGCTTAGACACCTGGCCTCTGGGCCTCATTTTAGGGAGGCGAGGTGACTCTCAGGCAGGTGCAGGGCTTCCTGAGTAAGTGTCACATGAGCAGAGTGATTGTAGCCTGCAAAGGCAGGGTTGTCAGCCAGGTGAGGACAGTAGATTTGGGTCAGGGCCAGGCACAGCCACAGGACCTCTGCCCTGTGGACATCCTGCTCCTTTTCTGGCCCCTGAGCCCCTTCACTCCCTCTGTCATTGCTGGTGCTGACCAGCTGAGCCACCCTCTTAGGTCACTCAGTCTTCTTCTCCCTTCATTTTCTCGGAGGAAAAATGGGCATGAAACAAGGATATTCCCTGAATAGCCACATAGTCTTAAAAAACAAAAACAGAGTTGGAGGACTCAGTTTCCCAGTTTCAAAACTTACTACAGTACAAAGCTACAGTAATCAAAACAGTTTGATATTGGCATGAAGGCAGACATGTGGACAAATGGAATAGAAGAGTTCAGACACAAACCCACACACCTGTGGTCAATTTTTTGGGACAAGGATGCCAAGATTATTCAATGAGGCAAAGAGTAGTCTCTTCAACAAGTGGTACAGGGACAAATGAAGCTAGACCCTACCTCACACCATACACAACAGGGAACCCAAAATGGACCAAAACCCCCAGTGAGCAAAAACTCTTAGAAGAAAATATTGGGGAAATCTCATGACATTGGATTTGGCAAGAGACTCTTGGATATGAAACAAAAAACACAGGCAGTAAAAGAAAAAAACAGAAGAATTGGACTTTATGAAAATTTGATAGTACCCTTTGCGTTTCAAAGGGTACTATCAAAACAGTGAAAAGACAAACCACAGAATGGTAGGATTTTTTTGCACATCATGTATCTCATGAATGTCTAGTTTCCAGAAGAAAAAAAAAACTCTTCAACACAACAGCAAAAAGTCAGTTTTAAAAATAGCAAAGAATTTGAATAGACACCTTCCCAAAGATGATACGCAAATGACTGATAATCTCATGAAAAGATGGTCAGTATCACTAGTCATCAGGGACATGTAAATCAGAGCAACAGGATGTCACACACCACACTCGAGATAGCACCAAAAATCGGAAAATAAGTGTCGGCGATGATGTGGGAAAATGACAAACCTTGTATATTGCTGGTGGAAACATGAAATGGCTTAGCCACTGTAAAAACAGTTTGGTGGTTCCTCAGAAAGTAAAACAGAATTAACATACAGCTAGGGGTATGGTCAAAATAATTGAAAACAAGTATTCAAACAAAAATTTTTGCATGGATGTTCACAGCAGCACCATTCACAGTAGTCAAAATATGGAAACATCCCAAATATCCATCCAATGAGCAGACAAAACTGACCTATCCATGCAAGGGAATGTTCTCCAGCCATAAAAAGGAATCAGGCACCGATTCCTGCTGCAGTGTGCAGGGGCCTTGGAAAGATCACGGTAAGTAAAAAAAGCTGGACACCAAAGGTCACAGGCTATGTGACTCCATTTCTGTCAAATAACCAGCATTTCACATTCCCCTGAACCCACAGCAGCAGACAGCAGGTGCGTGGTTGTGGGGGCTGGAGGCACGGAGAGATGGGGAGAGCCTGCTTAGTAGTTTCCTTGTGGGGAGATGAGATGTTTGGGAACTAGACAGAGGTGAGGCTGCACAGCACTGTGAGCAGATGAAGTGCTGCGGAATTGGACACTTTAAAGTGGTTAATTTTATGTTACATGAATTTTACCTCAGTAGAAACCAAAGCCAAGTAGAATTGCCATGAGGGATGAGATGTGGAGCTGATTATCCATGTGGAGCCCGAGAGCAGGTCCAACACGGAGGGAGCCTCTCCCAGCGTCCGACAACCTCGTCCTTCCCAAGTGGGCACAGTTCAGGCTGCTAGAGGTGCAGAGAAAGAGGCAAGGCGCCGTCCCCCAGTGAGTGACCCTGTCTTAACCTTAGCATCATGAGGCTGGAGTGGCCAGGTGGCTGGGAGCTGCATTTCTCAATCCAGCCACCTGGCCACCTCCCACTGCCACCACACATCACATGTGCCTGCAACAGAACCATGGCAGCCCACCCATGAGGACCCACCCACTGCAGCGAGGCAGAGTGCAGTGAGTACCTGTACCCACCATGCCTCTGAAGCAGGTGCTGCAGGTGTCCACCCAGACTCCTCCTCGCTCCCTTCTACACACTCAAGGTCACCAGTGACCGCTGCCTGCTGGGTTTCCCTGGGTCCCCTGGCAGAGTAACCTGGAAGTGGCAGCAAGAAAATGACTTAGACGTATCCCTTAGCTGATGGACAGGCACCAGTTCCTGCTGCACAGCTGGAAACCCAGGCATGTGTGTGCTGTTAAAAAACAAACTTTCAACACATTTAGTTAAGATCTGATATGGTTTGAAAGTTTCTTCTCTCTAAATCTCATGTTGAAATGTGATCCCCAGTGGTGGAGGTGAGGCCTTGTGGGAGGTGTTGGGTCACAGGGGTGGGACCCTAGTGAATGGCTTAACATCATCCCCTTGGTGATGAGTGAGCTGTCGCTGAGTTAGTTCAAATGAGAGAGCTGGTTGTTTAAGAGAGCCTGGGGCCTCTCCCTTCTCTCTCTTGTTCCTGCTCTTGCCGTTGACGCACCTGCTCCCCCTTTGCCTTCCACCACGAGTGGAAGCTTCCTGAGCCCTCACCAGAAGCAGATGACGGTGTTGTGCTTCCTGTACAGCCTGAGCTGATTAAACCCCTTTTCTTTATAAATGACCCAGCCTCAGGTGTTTCTCCATAGCAATGGAAGAGCCGACTCGCGCAAGATCTAATTGGCTATCCCTGGTGACTCATGAATCAGGCAGCATCGCATTTGGAGAGTTAGGAAGGGTGTTCCCATAAGCTGAGTGGAAGAGGTGGGCTTTACAGGCAGAAAAGGCTGAAGAAACAGAAATAGAGGACAGCAAGTGATTGGGTGTTGTGGGGTCACTTTCCTTGTCAGACTAACACGGAGGGACTTCCTGAGTCTCCTGACTCAGGTAGACTGATTGGCTGCAGTGAATCTCTTCATTTTGGGAAAAGGGGCCCTTTCTAAGTTCAGTTTGATGATGTGACATGAAGCATGAGTGACTCCATTCTGGTTTGGTCTGGGTGTTGGGTTTGGGGCAGGAGCTTCTCTGAACCAGTGGCCACGGTCGTTTTTATTTGACCATTGCTCTACGCTGTCTCCTGAGGTTTCTTGTGGCTGAGCCGGGTCACAGTGAGCTGCACCGATCACCCATCCTGCTACTTCCCTCCTCATCTCTTCCTCACGCCCCTGCTGCTGTTTCCTGGGACCATCCAGTAAACGAACCTTGTCTCAGCATCTGCTTCTTGGGGGAACGCAGTTGAAGACTGTCTCAGATGTGCACAGTCTCCCTGAGGGGCGGGTCTGTTTGCATCCAGCTTATAGAAAAGCACCTGGCTCAGGGAGGTTAAGTATTAATAATTCACACAAGTTCACAACAGCCTGTGATCGTCCCTGCCCTGTCACCTCCGTGTTTATCACTACGTTCTCCAGGGACATCCTCCCCTCCCATCATCTCATGCCTTGGGAAAGGTGGGCAGACCCTGAAGACAGAGCCCTTACCTGGAAGGGGAGGCGCCAGGTCTCCAGCAGGCAAGCCCTGGCTCCCTCCCACCCAGCAGGAACACTGGGCTGACTCTGGACAGATGGAACTGCCACAGTTTACAGAGGTCTGAGTGAACTGGAAGCATCTTCAATCGTGGTGCATGAATTGGTTTCCAAGGTGTTGCCCGTGATATTTCAACCATTTTTTTTGTTGTTGTTTAGAGACAAGAACTTGCTCTGTTGCCCAGGCTGGAGTGCAGTGGCACGATCATAGCTCACTGCATCCTTGAATTCCAGTGCTCAAGCAATCCTCCTGCCTCAGCCTCCTGAATAGCTGGAATTACAGGTGCACACCACCGCATCTGGCTAATTTTTATTTTTTTTTTGTAGAGACAGGGTCTCATTATTTGCCCAGGCTGCTCTTGAACTCCTAGCCTCCAGTAATCCTCCTGCCTTGGTCTCTCAAAGTGCTGGGATCACAGGTGTGAGTCACCACGCTGTGTGGTATACCGCAGATCAGCGTGCAAGCCTGAGGGTAGGGCTTGATGAATTTGCATCTCTTAAAGTGCACCCAGATTGAGAAACAGAGCATGCCCTGCCCCAGGGACCCCTCGCGTCCTCTCCACATTGTCCTGCACCCTGAAGTCCCCCTGCCCAAAACTCCCCTGCCACAGGACAGGTGCCCTGCCTTCGACCCTGACCCACCGACTGGGCCGCCGGGCCTGGCACTCTCCCTGGCGCTGACCTCCGTCTCTCAACCCTGAGCGCCGCCTGCGTTGCTGCCCACTTCTTGTCCTCAGGTGGCCTTCCGTCGTGAGCGCCTGTGGTCTCCATGCCCAGGCCACCGTGGCTGGACAATCGTGTGGTTTCAAGAGCGCTGCTGTAGCTGTGCTTGTCTCTGCCACCAGGGGCACATGGGTGCAGGTTTTTGCAGGGTCAGAGGTGCTGGGCACCAGGCTAGGCAGAGTCCGCCAAGCTGCTTCACAGAGTGACTGCTGGCTGGGCTTCCCACCTGGTGTCCTCACCAGCACCAGCTGCCCTGAGAAATCATCTCTTCATGGATGAACTGGCTTCCTCTCCCTGGAAGGTAACTGCATCACCAGGGCGAGGGCAGCTGTTGGTTCTGCTGTATCCGAAGCACCAGAATGTGCCTGGTGGGGCAGTGCCCGCTGAGACTCGGGTCTTCACGGCTGGGTGGTGAGTGGTTGTTGTAGGAGTGACCAATGCTTGTTGAATGAATGAATGACCACATGAGGTGGAATTGCCATTAACCCTCAAGCTAAGAAGGAGCAGGGGCGTTTGGAAAAGTGTGAATCTGGCGGAGCCGGGCACTGCACCTGTGTGGCCCCAAGGGCCTGGACATTTCCCCCATGCCCCTGGTCCAGACCAACAGGCCTGCCCTCCGAGATTCTGTCCCCAACATGAAGACTCCTGTATTCACTGAGAGCCTCAGGACTGTGTTTATAATGTTGCTGAACACAATCGTGGAGAAAGTGCAAGCTTTCCGTCTTCCTCTGCAGCGTCAGTCACCAGCCAGCCTCCTGCTTTCTGCCCCCACAGTGCCTCAGGAAGACCCAGCCCCCAGCCCTCAGCCCCAGCCCTAGCCCCACCTCCTCATAGCCTCAGTCTCCCTCCATACCTGCAGGTTTTCTGGAAGGAGATTTTGTTGCTACGTGACCATTTCTAAAGCTCATCCATTTCTAAAGCTCGTTCTGAAGCTGTCCAGAATTAGGCATTGCACTTTAATTGCCATTGTGGGAAAAGGCATTTCAAAATCACACACAGAGACCTCGCCTGCTGGCCAGCCCTCCTGCCTTCCTAGTGGTTGGAAATGCCGGAGCCACACACAGTCGTGGTGTTGGGCGGAAATTGACTCTGGCGCGTGGCACCCGGAGTGGCATTGGGTACAGGGTAGCGGGAGGGCTGGTAACCCAGGGATTTCCACTCAATGAGCTTGGGCTGAACACGAGAGGCCCGAGGGCCGTACGCCTGGTGCACCCATCAGGAAGGTTAGCGGCAGAGACACCGGTGCCAGGGACTGTCACTGGTCGGAGGCCATATGCCTGGTGCACCCATCAGGAGGGTTAGTGGCAGAGATGCCGGCACCAGGGACTCTCACTGGTCGGAATACTCCTGGCACACTCATCAGGAGGGTTAGCAGCAGAGACGCAGGTGCCAGGGACTGTCGCTGGTTGGAGGCAGGGCTAGGTCAGCTGAAGACCATGTTGTCCCACAGGATCCAGTTTTTGGGACCAACAACCAGAACTGGAAGCTTTTGAAAAGCTTGAAAAATCTCTAGTAGTGGTTAAAATAGAACACATCACATTCTGAAATATATGAAAAAGAAAAAAGAGGGTTCCCGTTCACACCCTCACCCAGAGTGATCAGGGTGAGCCACTGTGGGCGCATCTTTCTAGAACTTTCTCTGGTTCGTAAATGGCCCTGTTCAAGCATCTGATGCCCATTGTGTGCAGCATTGTTTTTCTAACTGAACCCTGAGCGAGCCTTGGTGGCCTCTCCACATCAGGGCCTAAAGCTCCGCCCACACCTCTGTTCCAACCCATTGTCAATATTCCAGAAAAGGGCTGCAGCCTCTGTTTTACCATGCCTCAGCTCAAGAGTGTTTTTATTTCAAACAAAGTGATATTAAAATGGCAGCGGTGGCTTCTATAGAACAGATGATGAGAAACACATCTGCTGAGTTACAGGGTGCACATTTCAGTATTTTAAAGAGGTGACCTAATGTCCTTCAAAAAGACAAAGTCAGGCACAGTCCCTGGTGACCCATGCCCTTGTCAAAGCGGGGGTCATCACACCTCTCAATGTTGCCGACCTGAGGCTCGAGGGGTGCGATCCGGGAGTGTTTCCGTTTGTACTCCCTGCTCCCTGGGAAACTGAACATCTTTTCATGCATTTACCAGCCACTGTCAGGTTTTCTTATGGCCTGTCTGTTCAAGTCCATTGCCGTTTTTCACCTTTGTTGTTTTTTTTTGGTATTGATTTTTGAGGACGTCTTTATGGATTAAAGATTAGGCTCTTTGCCTGGAATCTGTGTCGCAAATATTTCCTCCTTCCCCTGTTCACTTATGTGAAATGCCAGTAAATACTCATTCCAGCATACGCTGGCCTGTTTCTAGACTCACCCTGGATCTTTTTTGCATATTGCTGGGCTAAGGCCACACTGTTTTGAATAATGTAGTTTTGTAGGATATACATTTCTTCTTATTCAAAATTTCTTGCTATTCTCTGCAGTGTCTCCCCCAGATGAACATTGGATTCGTCCGTCAAGTCCCATAAATAATGGATGAGGATTGTCTGGAGCTCATAGATTAGTTCTGGGAGAATTGATATTTTCTCAGACATCCAGGTATTCTAGGTATTTCAAATTCTCCCTTTATTCAATTTAAAAAATTGCTTTGCAGTAAAGTTTCACGTTTTTCATCATCTAGACCTTTTTATATTTTGGGGTTTATTCTTAGTTGTTTTAAGTCTTTGTCTATTGTGAGCAGTATTTCTGAGCATACGTTTTCATTGGTAATTGCTGTGTTTAGGGAAGTCATTGGCTCCATTGATCTTTCAAGTCACAGCTTTGCTAAATTGTTTCTTTACTTCTAATACTTTTTCAATTGGCTGCCTTCTGATTTCTAGGTAGACAATCATAGCATCTGAAAGTAGTGATGACTTAATCTTTTAATTTCCAGGTATTTATGCTTTTCATTTCTTTTTTTAATAAATGCATTACTATCCTTATTAGGATCTCTAGTATAATAGTAAAGATAAAATTGGTAATGATGAAAACACTCATGTTTTCTCCTGACCTTAAGACTAATGCTTTGAAAGTTTTATCATTAATTACAATATTGACTAAAGGCTTCTAGAGCAAACTACTATCAAGTTGGGGAAGTTGTTTCCTATTCTTTCCTTGCTACAAGGTTTCTTTTTAAAGTCCTAGTAGGGAAGGATATGGAATTTTTTCAACATCTGTTTCCATGATCGTATCATTTTCCTCAACTCAGTTCTTGGTGTAGTGAGTTATGCATCTAGAATTACTGCTATTAACCCATCCTTGCATTCCAGGACTAAACCCTACCTGCAATGGAAGCATTTTCAATGCCATCCTGGATGTGATTTGTTGAGGCTGGGCCCTAAGCCCTGTCTGTTTCCATGGTCTTGCAGGGCTCTCCTGCTGTGGGGGTCTCCTTGGGCTCAGAGCATTCCTGTGGCAGCAAGGCCAGAGCACAGGTGATGCTGTCTCTGCCTTGCACTGGCTGCTGTTCTGACAAGGCGTGAGCAGTGGCTTTCCTGGCCTGTGTGGCACGAGGACACTTGTCAGGCCTGGGTTGCCCTGGCCAGCTTCTCCTGGGGCTGCATGTCCCATGGCCTGGCATGGGCCCTGGGGAGCAGGGCCTGCTCCATCCCCCCTCTGGGATCCTTGTAGCCTGCTCAGTGTCCCTGCATCAGTGTTGCTTGTGCTTGCTGACTGTGCCTTCCTGCCTGCTGGCCACACCTGTCCAGGGGGACCTGGAAATGGACAGGGGTGCTTCTGATGGGATTCCACACCCTTCATCTGCTTGGGGAGAAGGCACCCACACCCGTGAGTTATGTCATGAAAAGCATACTTGTAAAGCTGGCTTCCTCCCTGACCCTGGGGCATCCTGGTCTTGTGCATCCCAGTTGGGAGGAATCACCGCTCTCTGCATCCAGGCCCAGCAGCTGCCTTCCAGGGTCCTGGGTGTTCCTCCTGCAATATCTCTTTAAAGTTGGTAATTTGGAAGATTGAGCTGGAAATGCACAAGTGAGTGCTGCCTGAGGGCTGGGGGTTTTGGGGCGGAGGCTGCCACCTCACATGAGGCCTGGATGCTAGTTTGGGCCTTTTGTGGGCCTAGTGTCCCTGGCAGGCCTCTGGCACCACTGCTGTGTTCCTGGGCAGATCCGCAGAATGGGACACTCTTGGAAGCAAAGACACCCATCCTCTAATTTTCTCATCCTTTCCGAAACCGAGCTAAACCCACTGCTCAAAATTGTCAACACGTGGCTTCCAGCCCTGGGGAACAGGATTGATGGCCTTGTCATTCCACATGGGCATGTGGCTGAGTGGCTACTGTGGGGGTGGTTCCCATCTGCAGAGGGTGTGGGGCCCTGTGAGGACCTGACTGTCCTTCCCTGTGGGCCGAGGAAGCCCCTAATGTCAGGGCACACACACCAGAGGAACCGGAGGAGTCAGGCCATTTGTGCTGAGGGGATAGGATAGTGGGCAGCGGCCCCAGGACCCTGCCTGCCTATCCTGAGGGCCCAGACCAGATTCCCGGTCCCTCTGGGGTCCCACCGCCTAGGGCTTGCCCACAACTCTGGTTTTGGGGCCGTCTGCTTGCCCAGGAGGTCGTCCTTCCATTCTTCATCCCTCAGCCCTCCCATTCTCCCGGGTACTCCCATAAGGCAAGCCTCAGGCCAAAGTATCAGCCGTGCCTTTCTAGGTCTTCTCCATGCCCCCAGCCCCCCACTCTGAAGTGGACCAGACCCTCCCAATGTGTGCCAAGGGTGCTGAGCCTTCGGGCACTGTGGGTGGTGTCTGCTTGCCTATGTCTGCCCCTGGCCCACTGAGGGGGTCAGGAAAGGGTCTTCTGGGTGCCTGAGCAGTCTGCAGTCTCTGAAACGGACTGGTGGGGTGGGGGCAGGGTTCAGTCCATGGCCCCCCCCATCAAGCTTCCTTGGGACCAGGAGCCCTTTGCAGGCTGCCCGGCTCCTCTGCCACCAGCTGGGGCTTGGCCTGGCTATGGCTCCCAGATACTGGCCTTAATGGTCTGGGAGCTGGGGGTCTCCACAGGCCTCACTTGGCCATCTGTGGCCTGGGCCAGGCTGGCTCTAACTCCCTGCAGAGATTCTGCCTCATTGTCAGATTGCAAAATGAAATAAAATGTAAAATGAAAATTTGCAGGACTCAGGAAGAGGCTGGGTGAGGCTGTGTGGACACGGTGCAGATGCTCTGATGCCTGTGGCAGAGTCAGCAGCCTGCAGACCACGTCTCCTCCGGAATGCACAGTGGTTTTGAATTTGTGCTTTTTTCTTCTTTAAATTATAGGAGGGAGGAGAGCTTGGCAAAGTGCAACATGGGACCTGCCAAGCCCAAACTATTTGGAAAAAAAAAAAAAAATCACAAGATTTTTGCCTAAACTCTGAAAAGGCTTTGATTCTGCTTGAAATTTGAGGTCTGTGCAGACGGCCCTGAAGACAAGCTTGGCCACTGGCATGCGAGGGGGCTTAGGCTAGGCCCCCCAGTGTGACCACAGTGTGGCCCTAGGACATGAGCCAGGCAGGACCCAGGAAGCTGGGTCCTGAGGGCCGATGGCTGAGGCTCACTTATATGTGTGCAGACCCCACTCCCTACCTGGGAGTGCACTCGTGGGTGTGGAGAGGAGCTGGGGTGGGTCTCCAGCTGCCCCTGTGTCTGCAGTTCCCTGGGCGCCAGGAGGACCAGCCTCCTCGTGGGGCTCAGGTGCTCTGGGAGGTGGGGGTCGGGGCCGGGCTTGCCCAGAGTTTTCTGGGCACAAGTGGGAGAGCGCAGTCCACACCAGACTGCCCTTGCTTCTGACTGTAGTGGTATGTTCAGGGGCCCCAAGACCCCACTTTCAAGGCTTAGCAGCTTGCCAGAAAACCCACAGGACTCACAGAAGCTGTCGTATACAAGGCTATGGTTTTTCATAGGGAAAGGATCAGGGATGAAGTCAGCCAAAGGAAGAACCACAGAGGTGGGATCTGGGGACGCACCAAACTCAAGACTCCTGTGTCCTCTCCCTGTGGCATCAGGACAGTGTCACTCTCCCGGCATCTCTGTGGGACAGCACACCTGGAGCGTTGCCAACTGGGGATGCTCGCCTGAGCCTCTGTGGTCAGAGTTTTTATTGGGGCTCCAATTCACAGGCACCACTGATTGATTGTCTGTGTGGTTATCTCAGTCTCTGTCCCCTCCCAAGGCCAACTGGTATCACCTGATCCAGATACTGCCCTCCCACACTCTGCAAAACACATTGCGATCATGCAGCATGGCCTCAGGTCCCCAGGCCAACAAAGACAGTCCTATCAGGCATGACATTCCAGGGTGAGTGTCACCTCCTAGGAATCAGGGGCCAATGCCACACTGATTTCTGGACAAAGTTAAATTCTTTCCTATATGGGTATGCTCTAGGGGTGTGCAGGGGCAGAGAACCCTGTTGAAGATGAGCATGTTTTTCCTGCAGCCTCCAGACAGCATGGTTTCGCCCTCCACCCTGTGTTTCTCTCCCAGTTGTCATTCCAAGCTTTTTCTGAAGCCTCACCTCCACTGGATTCCATGGAGGATGGAGTGGGGAAACTGTATGAGTGGGAGGCATGGGGTTGGCCTTCCTTCCAGGGCTGGCCATGGAGGGCCCAGTGCTGTGCCAACCGGGGGGGCAGGCAGCATCCCTTACATCCTGCAGGGGCACCAGCCAACCCTCCACCTGAGGGTCCTAGATGGATGGCTAGGGATGTCAGCGGGGTCCCAGCTTGAGGGAGATGATGTAGAGCCATCAAAAGGTAAACTGAGGAACCATAAAATTTTTAAAAGAGGTTTATTTAAGGAGACAACTCATGACTCAGCTTAAAACCAGAAATGATTTAGGAGCTCCATCAAGAGAAAACAAGAGGGAGGTTTTTACAGAATGAATACAGAAGTAACACAAATAAAATATCTGATTGGTCACAGTTGTGCAAGTGCCTTGTTGGGTCCATCCTGTTGCAAAGTCCCTAGTTATAGAATTATAAGTTTGTTGGCTACTTCTGATTGGTTGAGCTTAAGTTTTGTTTTTCTTTAATATAGGTATTTTCAAGAAAAGGTTCACAGTAAGTTTCACTTATGTTTGCAAATTAAGCAGTTTGCACTTATGAGGCCTAACTGGCTTTGTCTACTCAGGGACTCTTCAGGCCTAGCCTCTGTAACAGTTACTTTAACAATGCCCCCCCAACTTTTGGGCACCCTCTCAGCAAGCTGAGACCGGGACCAAACAGCATAGCATTACTCTAGGTTACCACTATGGATGTAGTCCCTGTATCATCTCAATACTTGCATTGACATATAAGGTCTTACAGTCATTGCTATACAAAATTACACAGTCATTGTGACTTTGAGTTGTTGAGTTGTGGAACTCTCTGAGTTGTCTAATTCTGATGGCAATCTTTCCATGCATGAGTGGCTGCTGGAAAGCATTTGTGGGTGGGGGGAGGGGGGAGGGATAGCATTAGGAGATATACCTAATGCTAAATGACGTGTTAATGGGTGCAGCACACCAACATGGCACATGTATACATATGTAACAAACCTGCACGTTGTGCACATGTACCCTAAAACTTAAAGTATAATTTAAAAAAAAAACACTTGAGAGGATACCATGCACTTGGGAGGTGAATACAATGACTGTAAGGAGAGTCACAGCCAGGAATGAACATTTTCCTGGGGCAGAGCTTCCCAGGAGGCAGATTTAACCAATGAAATCAATCCGTGGAGGAGGCAGCACCCGTCTGGTGAGACTCGTGTTTGTCTCTCCAAAGCCTTTAAGTTTTGGCAACAATTTCTAATTTATTAAGATAGAAAAAACATTTTTTTAAATCTATAAGAGAACAAGCTCATTCTTGTTCAGCTGTTAAGATATCGATAACTTTTATTTTGTAGTATGATTGAGGCTAAATTGTTCATTTAGCTGTCCTATGAAAACAAAAGAAAATCAATGGTTAATATTTGAACTGAAATATGATTGTAGTTTTTTGAGTGCAGAGGACAGCTAGTTGAGAAGATTTCTACGTTTCTAGAGCTAAAAACATCTCTAGATGGTGGAGTGAGGGATGGTAGTTGCAGTCCTGATGGATTTTCCTGGTTGGCAGTGTGACTGTCTCTGATGAGGTCATGGGGTGTTTGGGTGAACTCTCTGACCTGTAGAGCAGCAGGCCTCAAGGTTGTCCATACGTGGTCTCTTGTAGTGATTTTTCTGAAGTTTGAAGTCATCCAGTTTCAGCCTCGGGGCATGGGAAAAGGGAAGTTCTATTTTCTTGTGTTAAGTAGAAGAATTCAGGATTCAATCCAGTTTATAGATGGATAACAAAATCTCAATGAAAATAAACAGGACTAGAATTTGATAATGGGTGCACTACACTTTCCTATTGAAATACAATCTTTTATAGTCAATAATAATATATATATATATATTTAAAAAACAGGGTCTTTCTGTGTCACCCAGGCTATAGTGCAGTGGTGCAAACATAGTTCACTGCAGCCTCCAATACCTGAGCTCAAGCAGTTCTCCTGCCTCAGCTTCCCAAGTAGCTGGGACCACAGGTGCATACCACCATGCCTGGTTAATTTTTAAATTTCTTGTTGAGATGGGGCCTGTCTAGGCTGTTTCAAACCCTCCCACCTTGGCTTCCCAAAGTGCTGGGATTACAGGCATGAGGCACCAAGGCTGGCCAATTTTTAAAGATAAGTCATTTCATTAAGCTTGACCTGACTGTTTATATAAGTACAACAAGAATAGTAATTCTATGTATATTCAAAAATATGATATTTTAGTCAGAGCTTTGGTAATATCTAAGGGGCTTTATGGATTTTGTATCACTCAACCTTCATTTTAAAGAATTATTTAGTAATGAGAAATCTCAGATTAGACCTTTAAAAACCTCTCTAGGCTAAGAAGCCAAGCCAAGGACTTGTCCAATTGTGCCCTGTTACAAGGAGAACAGATCCCCATTGAACTTATGCAAATACCGGTATTGCTCTGAAAATAAGAATACTTAATAAGAGTTCCCAAATTCTGGAGCAATCAGATAGGGAGAAAAATATAAATGTTCCATTTTTTTTGTTTACAAAATATATTTTATTAAATTTCTACAAGTTATAGGTAGCTTAAGAGAAAAAGGATTTCGAAAATCTGAAAAATAAGACATTAGAGAACCAACAATGTTTCTAACAAAAGGTGATACAAATTATAATTATTGTCATCAGCTAATTGAGTTTCATGTGATTAATTTGTTTTGTTGGATATTGGGTTAGTCATTTTATGAATCTATCAATTTTTCATGACTGTTCTGGAAAATCTTACCCTCCTGTGAGAGTGTGAGCTTAAGGTTACCAGAAACCTGTACTTGTCAGTCTTTTTCATGAAGCTCTTGCAACTTTGTATCATGCAACTGATGAGAAATTTGGTTGTTTTGGTGATATATAACATTTCAACATAATTAGAATTATGGATGATAACATACTAGGATATATCATATTTCTAGGAATTTCAAATAATTTCTGGAATAGTCAGATCAATAATAAATATAACTTTAAAAAGGTGTAGTACCTATCACTCATTATTTGGCAATGCCTCCCATGACATTTAATGTATTAGATAAGCCTAGTTAATTTAACATCTCTCTTTTTATTAAGAGAGAAAATAAATGCTTTTGATATAGTCCAGACATCCTTCACAAAGAAGAAGCCCAGAGAAACTCACAAAGTTAATTTGAGGTAAAAAAAAGACTTAATTTAGAATTTGAATTTGGGAAGTTGTCAAAAATGCCCAAAGGGTTAAAACACTTGATTAAGTAAGATTACAGGTCATTGTGAAATAATACCAATACAAAAGGTTTTAAAGGCAAATATAGAAACTTACATAGGCATAAAAAAACAGCTCTTTTAATATTGAAAAGTGTCACTTTTCTTAAATGATAAAAGACTTTATGAAAGGCAACATGCAGCGTAAGAAATTATCCTGATAAAACACATCTTTGTTTCCTGGGCCTGTTGCTTAAAAGTAAAGAAAAAAATATCTTCATAATCAAGAGCAGAACAATAGTCCAAGAAAGCTTTGTCCTTTTAGCAGAGAGGAAACCTAATTCTTACTTTGGACCGTACATTACTGAGCTTATTTTTTTATTTTTTATTTTTTTTTTGAGACGGAGTCTCACTGTCGCCCAGGCTGGAGTGCAGTGGCGCGATCTGGGCTCACTGCAGGCTCCGCCTCCCGGGTTCACGCCATTCTCCTGCCTCAGCCTCCCGAGTAGCTGGGACTACAGGCACCCGCCACCTCGCCCAGCTAATTTTTTGTATTTTTAGTAGAAACGGGGTTTCACCGTGTTAGCCAGGATGGTCTCGATCTCCTGACCTCGTGATCCGCCCGCCTCGGCCTCCCAAAGTGCTGGGATTACAGGCGTGAGCCACTGCGCCTGGCCCTGAGCTTATTTTTTTAAAAAAGATCTTATGAATAAAAACTATCTAATATTAGTAGTTTGACCACACCTAACATTCCTCTTTTGCCGGCCTTCTACAACTTTCTATATCTGTTCAGTTTTTGTCTCACTCTTTTTCTTCTTTTTCATTCTGAAACAATCTATCTTGCTTTAAGACAAAATTACTCTTTTTTCCTTAACGAAAACACACACCTTGTATACCTTCCCTTACTGAAGCCACATTGTACTTTCTTTGTGCATTTTTCACATACAGTTTTCTTTTAGCCCTATTATTTCTAGTAGTTTCAATTACATATATTATTTAAAATTCTTAATCATCAGTATCCTTCATATCTAGTGAAAATTAGGAAGTACATGATTTCATAATTTTTCAATAGCCTGTGCATCCTCATAGCACAGGACATACTTACCCACGGGCCCACATATCTCTGACTCCTCTTTAATAAGAGACCAAAAATATGTAAGCCTGGGCTTCCCTAAGCCTTGATCTTGGCCAGCTCAGCTCCTTTTGGACACTGATGAGGTTTGGACTTGTGAGTACTTTGTGAACTTTATTTTTAGTAGCACGTGCTTAGTTTAACAAATAGCTTACACAGACCCCTCACCCATAGTGTATTTAGTGGACAAAGCTGAAGCTGTTTGGGCTACAGCATGGAAGGGGACCCCACATTCCGCCCTATCAGTCCCACTGCCCTTGTGGTGGCACCCTCCTAGGGAACTCCAGGCTCCAGAGCACTCAGGATCCATCTGCAGGGGCCTCTGCTCCCGGCACCCTGAGGGTCTCTGGTTACCTGCTTCTCTAAGAATGGGCAGAGGTCTTGGGAGCTGCTGGCCTATCCCTGTGTAGCGCTCTGCCCGAGAGCGAGGTGGAATCCTTGTCCCCCTTGTCCCACCCTGCTCCTGGGGGAGGCTGACCTGGGCTCCCACCCACCAAGTGGCCTCATCTAGGGGTGGAGAGGAGCGCCCCCGCCAGCACTGACACCTTGCACCCCTCCTGCCTCTCACCATGGAGAGTAGCTCAGATCTCACGCGGGACTGTGGGCAATGCAGCCATCCCATGACAACACGGCCACAAAGCCGATGGAGAGAGAGAGGGAGTGGGGAGGAGTCACGAGGCCTGCTGTCTCAGGATGCACCTGAGAACCCCTCCCTGGGGTTCACCGTCACTGGATCCGGTGGCCCCTGGCAGACATCATAGCAGAGGCGAGTGGGGCCGGCTGTCATGTGAGGACACAGAGGACCCATGGCTGGTCAGGGAGGGCAAGGCCAGAGCCAGGCGTCCCAACTGGACCCAAGTCCTCCCAGCTCCACCCACCCCGTGTGAGGGAGCCGAGGAGCCCAGTGCAATGCAACACAGACCGTCTGGCCCCGCGTGGCACTCCTGCGTGTCCGTCCACTCCCCTGTGCCACTTCGGGCAGTGTGTCAGGCTCCCTCCCCAACTCGGCCTCCTCCAGACTTGGGGGGTACTGCAGCTCAGCCTCCTCCGGACTTGGGGGGTACTGCAGCTCAGCCTCCTCCGGACTTGGGGGGTACTGCAGCTCAGCCTCCTCCGGACTTGGGGGGTACTGCAGCTCAGCCTCCTCCGGACTTGGGGGGTACTGCAGCTCAGCCTCCTCCGGACTTGGGGGGTACTGCAGCTCAGCCTCCTCTGGACTTGGGGGGTACTGCAGGCCCCCACCAGGGTGGTTTGGCTCCTCTCAGCCCTCCCATTTCCACCCGGCAGCCTTAGGCACCCCCTAGTCCCCACTGGTGTCCATTCAGGGTGACCCCTGGCCTCTGGCCCCTCCCTGGATGCTCCAGCCTCAGCGGGAGCCAGGTGAGGCTTGGCCTCACCCCTGCTCTGGCCAGTGTGGTGGGCCTGCAGGGGAGGACAGTGCCTGTCCCCAGGGTGGACTGCACGTCTGTGACACTCTGGACAGGCGGTCCTTTGGGACGGTCTGCGGCCCTTGGGAACTAGGGGGCAGAGACATGAGGCAGTGGGCTCCATCTTCAGAGAGCTTAAGAGATAGGATGGGAGGTGGAGAGGCACCTTCCATCCCGGGGTGGATGTGGGCAGTGATGACCCTAGCCGGGGGCAGGCAGGGTGTGGGAGAAGGACTGGGCTGGTGCCTGGTCTGAGCTGGACACAGCCCAGAGATGGGACCTGAATCTCCAACCCTGGGCCCTGGACTGGCCACAGCAAACAACAGGGCCTAGATTGCCACGGCCGCAGAGCTGGGCCAGCCCCACATGGATGCTCCATTGGCCAGCTGAGGCGCCCAGCCCACCAGGGTGGACAGCCACTGGTCCAGCTGCCCGAGGTCTGTGGGGCCTGTCTGGCCTGGCTTTCCTTTCCACCCACGCAGCAGCTGCAAGAAGCCTTCGGAAGGAGGAAGACCGGGCCTGGCCTGGCCCTGCCTCATCCTCATGCCTGTCAATCACACCCAAAGCCTGGGGGCGGGGGGAGCGGAGCCAGAATCCCCCAGTGGGGCCTCCAGGGCTTGGGGACAAGTTCCTCTGAAGCTTCTTGGAAAACCTCCCAGCCGCCGCCCTGGGCTCGGATTCCTGAGCTCAGTCAGAGCCGGCGGCTCTGTCCAGGGATGAGAACCACTCTTATAGACCCCTGCCTCACCCCAAGGCCTGGCCTTGTCCCTTTGTCCAGGCCCTGCTCCCCAGTATCTGACCCTCAGGCTCAGCCTCAGACCCGGAGGGAAGGAGCAGCCGTGGGGATGGTGAGGGAAGTCTCTGCAGGCCCCTCCCTGGAGGATCCGGGAGAAGGTGGCTGGCTCCTGATCTTTGACATATCAAGGAACTGTGTCCTGTGTGCGGGGAAGGAGAACGGGGGGAGGGTAGGGGTGTCTCCTTGGGGTGCAGATGGATGGGGCAGGGGACAGGGGCCTTGGAACGTCATGGTGTGCCAAGTCCCTGGTGGCTCTGGGAGACGTCTCCTAGCTCCCCATTCCCTCTTGGCAACCTGGGACCTGGGCAGGACCAAGCTGCCCCATGGCAGGCGTTTTGCCCTAGAAGGGATGAGGGTCCACTGAGGGCTGGATGGGGACTGAATGGGGGCTGGGGGCAGGGCATGCCGTACCTTGCAGGGCTGCCTCCAGTGATCTGTCATGGAGGTTGCTGGATAGACCCTAGAAAGGCACAGATCAGGGAGCGGGGACTGGCCCTGGACCCCAAAATGCAGCTACTAGCCTGGAAGTGGGGGTGAGGCAGCGGCAAGGGTGGATGACATGGGGGGCGAGGGCCTGTTGGGCCACAGGGTGGCAGAGTGAATGCTGGTGTTTGCACACCGACTTCTCTGGTGGGTGGTCAGCGCCGTCCTGGGACTGGGTTCCCACAGTGCAGGCCCAGGATAGGCAGCGAGGGCCCAGAAATGACCGTGGGCGAGAACGCACAGCCCTGCAGCTTCCTGTCCCCCGGACCCCCTCAGGGGAGCAGCTGCTCTCGTTTCCCGTGTCCTCCCCAGGTGGGGGCACCCTTGGGCCTGCGATGGTGGGGGCCTGCCTACCTCACACCTGCCATGCTAGGGGCCCGCCTCCCTCGCACCTGCCATGGTGGGGGCCGCCTCCCTCGCACCTGCGATGGTGGGGGCCGCCTCCCTCGCACCTGCCATGGTGGGGGCCGCCTCCCTCGCACCTGCCATGGTGGGGCCCGCCTCCCTCGCACCTGCCATGGTGGGGCCGCCTCCCTCGCACCTGCCATGGTGGGGGCCCGTCTCCCTCGCACCTGCCATGGTGGGGGCCCGCCTCCCTCGCTTGGGTGCTCTTCCTTCTACACTGGCCCTTATGAATGTTCAATTGCCGGCTGTTTTCTGCTTACCTGCTTTGCCGCTTGCCCAGGGGGACGGTGTCTCCTCTTTCCTGGGGGCTGTCATCTTTGGGCTTCAGTTCACCAGGCTGTCTTGCCCCCCTCAGCTCCCCAGTGGGTTCCAAAATATAAGACTTTGAAGGCTTGTTCTTGTCAGTGTGGGAGTGATGGTCTCTTGTGGCTTCTTCCATCCTCACAGAAGCAAAAACCCCAATCAGTTGTCAATTTGCAACACATTTTTAATGGCTTCTTGGTTTTGTCCTGTGCACAAAGGTCTCCTTGTAAGATAGAGACATATAGCAGCCCCCCCATGGCTTCTCTGAATACCTACGTGATTGCATTGTTTATAACTCTGATGTTTTGGTGTTGAACGTGAGATACGCATCTGACCCTTTTCCTCGGATAGCTCTTGCTGTCCCTACAGCACTTATATTGAATGACCCAGGTTTCCCGGCACTTACTTGAGACATTTCCTTCTTCACAATATGAAAATGTCATATTTTCAAACACGTTGAAAATATGCATGTGTGTTGACATCTTGACATCCCAGTCTAGCCATTTATCTGTTTACTCATGTGACGCCACCTCATAGGTTTAATTATACTGATGTTGTTTCATGATATGTTTTCACGTAAAATTTTGCTTTTTCGTCTTAAATGTTTTGTTGGTGTTTTATGGGAATCGCAACGTTTAGATGAAGCTATGGAGGGTTGACATACTCCTGATGTTACATCTGTCTCCTCACAGGTGTAATCGGGTCTTTCATTTGTTTAAAATATATCTGTGTCTCACAGAGCATTTACAGTTTTTCTTCATGTAGAATTTTTACATTTCTTTTCAATTTTATTCCTTGCGATTTTATTGATTTTATTGCAATTTTAAATGGGATATTCTCCCCCGTTTTATCTTCTGAATTTGTTATTACTTAGTTGTATTTATTTTGTATTCAGCTGTCAGGCAAAACTCTCCTTTGGTTTACAACAATGTTTAGTTGATTTTCTTGTTTGTTTTTCCAGGTACACCATGATATAATCTGAAAACAGTACTAATTTTATCTCTTTGCAGTTTTGAAGGCTCTAGCTCTTCCTTTTTCTCATGGCCTTGGCCAGCACCTCTGTAGCAAGGCTAAATAATAGTGCTGATGGCTGCCTTCTCATTTCACTCTACTCTTAATGTGACTGGGGGATGGGTTTCCCATTAAGCATGACGTTGGTTTGGGGCAATGCTGGCCTCTCCGTCTCATGCGGGAGGCTTCCATCTGTTTCTGTTTCATTACTGTTTTTAACTTTAAGTGAGAATGAATGTTGAAAATAATCTAGTGCCTTCTTCAACATGGACGAACCGTGCCAGCAACTTCCCCCCGAAATCAGCCCACTTCTCTTGGAGGTCGATATTCTAAATGTGTGCTGGACTCCATCTGCCAGTATTTTATTTAGGATTTTTGCACGGATACTCATAGAAGACCTTGATCTTTGTGCATAATATTTGTTAGGTTTTCAAATCCGTCTTATGATTGCCTTATGTAAGAATTCAGGAACTTTTCCTCTTCATCTATGCTCTAGAATTGTTGAATGGCATTGGAATGCCCTGTTCCTTGAGGGTTTGATAGAATTCCTTTGTTATATTCCCTAGGCCTGGTTCTTTTGGAAAACTAGCTGCCTGACAACTTCTCTCTTTTTCTTACGGTGCTCTGTTCAGATTTCTCTCTCTCTTTAGTTACTAAAGGTTTGGTAAACTATGTTGCCTAGGAGAGTATCTGTTTTATCTGTTTTTTTTTTTTACATTTATTTGCATAGAGTTGAACAAGATAGTTGCTTACTTACATTTCTTTTAAGTTACTCTGTTATTTTCACCATATCTTTTCTTATTTTTGTGTATTTTCATATTTCTTTCTTTTGCGTTTCTAACATTTTATCTATTTTACTATTTCTTGTTATTTTTTTACCAATTCTTTAACCCATCAATTCTACTTAGGATGTTAAAAATTTTATTTCCTTTTTTTTCCTGTAGCATATTTTTTGTTCTTTTAAAAATTGAGGTGAATGCATATAGCATTTATTTTCATTTATTCTGCCTAATTAATGTTAGCATTTATTGGTGAGAACAGTTTTAGATGTATCCTATAGATTCGAATAACGTGTGATCCTATTATTTTTTAATATTCTATATATAATATACTTTATTCTTTTTGCTGTTTTCTAGATATTCTGCAATTTCAGTTTGGGTTTTTCCATTTTCCCAGGGATTTATGAAAAGTATATATTTTTTTCGTACAGATGGCAGAGGCAGGGACTGTTAATTTTCTGCTTGTATTAGTAAATTCTGGTTTTATACCTTGTGTACGTAAAGTTGACTGTATAATTTCGAATTTCTGGAATTTGTTTCCTAAGCAGTGCAACATGTCAATTTTTATGACTCTTTCAGAAGGACTTTAAAAGAAGGTGAATTTTTAGTTTTCAGAACATAACATTTAAAAGGTATCAATCAGACCTTTCTTACGATCTTACCTCTGTCGTTTATACTCCTGATTTTTAGGCCATTTGATCTGTGACTGGCCCAGAGAGGTGAGAAAAGACTCCCGTGCCCTGGCCTGCCATTCCTCTTTCTTAGGTGACATTGCCTCATTAATGCTGATACCATGTCATTGCGGGGCGCAATATTCCCAACTCTTGTAGCTTCACTGTGAGTTGCACCCTTTACCGTCCTTCAGCCTCTCATTGTCTTGTTTAGAGATTTGGCGGAACTTCAGCCTTTCCTGGTATGAAGACTGTAACCTCTGCTTGCTTTGTTTCTGTTTGGATTTGCTGACATTGTCAATCCTTTTATTTATTTTATTTTCAGCCTGTCTGAATCTGAATATTCAGCTGGCGGTTAGGTATTGTTTTATGATTAATCCTTATAGTCTCGTTTTTCTAATAGACGAGTTTAGCTCATCTTTGTACATTGATATGATGACACATTTGCTCTTCGTTTTGCCATAATGTTTCCATCATGCGTGTTTCTTGACCTTCCAAAACCTTTCACCATGTGGCTTGTTTTCTTTGTGTGAGTACAGTGTGTGCAAGTATTATCAACAACTCTACAGAATATCTGAACCCCTAATTTCTTCCAATAGTATTTATTACTTCACCACTAGTAGCAATAATGAAATTAGAATATTTATTTTTTCCTACTCCCTTTTTTCTCTACTACGTAGTCATAATTGATATTACAATTCTTAATATTTACTTTTGTATTTTTGCATATTCTCATCTTTTTTACTTAATTTAGGAATTGTGTTAGTCTCTTCTTGCATTGCTATAAAGAACTACCTGAGACTGGGTAATTTATAAAGAAAAGAGGTTTAATTGGCTCACAGTTCCACAGGCTGTACAGGAAACATGGCTGGGAGGCCTCAGGGAACTTCCAATCGTGGTGGAAAGCGAAGGGGAAGCAGGCCCATCTTACATGGCCAGAGCACGGACAAGAGAGTGAAGCGGGAGGTGCCACACACTTTTAAACAACCAGGTTTTGTGAGAACTCATCACTCTCATGATAACAGCTAGGAGGAGTCTGCCCCATGATCCAGCCGTCTCCCACCAGGCCCTTCTCCAACACTGGGGATTACAATTCGATGAGATTTGGGCGGAGACACAAATCCACACCATATCACGAGCATCAAACAATATCCTCAGCTATGAAAGATGAGGAAATCAATGCACCTAACATCCTCCCATCATTGCTCACTGCAGCCTCTACCTCCCAGGCTCAAGCAGTCCTCCTGCCTCAGTCCCTCCAGCAGCTGGAACTACAGGTGCGTGCCACCACCTTCCGCTAGTTTTTTGTATTTTTTTATAGAGGCAGGATTTTGCCATATTTCTCAGACTGGTTTTGAATTCCTGGGCTCAAATGATCCACCCTCTTTGGTCTCCCAAAAGGATTACAGGTAGGAGCCACCTTGCCCAGCCAACATCATTTCTAAGTTCTGAGAACATTTCACGTTTGAAATCCTTATTTGCCATAATAACCTCTGTGTTTATTTTAATTTTACCTCTGTGATTAAATAGATTCAATGCTCATTTTCATTCTTTTTGCGATGGTCTTTCTACTTACATCTTGCTTTGGCTGAAATTTATAGTAGTACATTTCAATAGTAAATTCTCAATAAGAATGTATAGAAACTGTGTTTCTTAAGTGCTTGAATGATTAAAAAATCATTTTCACCTTTATACTTAAATTTCAACTGTCTTCTAACAGAATATTGCCATCTGAGGCTGATCAGATTTTCCCTTCATTAGTGACTTGATTTTGGAGGGGGCAGGAGGAAGGAGAGAGGCTGGCTTTCTTTAGGATTCTGTCTGTATTTGAGAAGTCCAGTAAGTATGTTGGAGGATACATGTTGATGCTGACTGTACAATGTTCTCTGGGACCCACTGTGCCATTTCAATCATTCAAGGCCCCTTTTACTTTGGTAAAGATTCCTTCCTCCTGCTGTGCTTGGGCCTGGGGCCAGCTTGGTCCCAGAGCCCCAGGTTGGCATGTCTCTGCTTGACTGTCCTCCTGGGGCCTGTGAGCAGCATCTGCCCAGCTGGGACTAGTAGTGCCCTCCAGCCCCTTGGCCCAAAAGTCCAGAAGGCTGATCAGCCTGTCTTGTGGTGTGGCCTCTGGCAAGTCCCTTGCCTGCCTGGTGTGGGGTTGGGGCTGTGCAGAGGCTGTGGGGGTCTGCAGCCTTGGCTTATGCAGGATGCTGCACAAACCGCATATGCGCTGCCGTCTAGTTATTGCTCTTCTTATTGATGATGATATTTCTGTGGCTGTTGGTGACTTTCACCTAGTGCTTGTTGGGCATGTTCTCCTGTCCGGGCCTGCTGTGGCCACTCAGCTAAAACCACAGCCCTTGATCCCAAGAGCATTACTGTCCTGTAAGGCTCAGGCCTGTCTCTGATTTGGAGGGACAGGAAGCCTCATGTGTGTTGGGGGTGGGGTGCAGCTGTGGTGGAAAGCAGCCTGGCAGTTCCTCTAAAGCCTAAACCAAGTGCCCACACCACCCAGCAACTCCATCCGAGGTACACACTGAGCATCCCAAATCCCAAACTTGGAAATTCAAAGCTTGTTGCGTGCTGACATGACACGAGGCTCAAAGGAAATGCTCATTGGAACAATTAGAATTTCTGATTTTCAGATGTAGGATGCTCAACCTACCAGAATAATGCAAATACTCCAAAACTTAAAAACATGTGAGGACCCAAACACTTCAGGTCTCAAGTATTTCAGATAAGGGACTCTCAACTTGTATGGGCCCAAGAGAAATGAAAACATATGTCCACAGATGTTTTTGGCAGCATTATTTATAAAAGCCAAAAAGGAGAAACAACTCAAATGTCCATAAACGGGTACATGATTGAGTACAACGTGGCCTCTCCATACGCTGGAGTATGACTCGGCAATAAAAAGGAGTGAAGTGCTGGCACGTGCCATGTGGACAGACCTTGAGAACGAGGCGCTAAGGGTGGGCACCCAGTGACAGAGCTCGTGTACACTCTGGCTCCGTTGCTACGAACTGTCCCTAGTAGACAAACCTGAGGAGACAGAGAGGAGCGTTGCGCTTGCCGGGGGCTGGAGGTCGGGGGTATGGGGTGCCGCCAGTGGGCACAAGGTTTCTTTTGGGGATGATGAAAATGTTCTCAAGTCAGATTATGGTGACGGTTGTGCAATTCTGTAAATATGTTAAAATCATTGAATTGTATACTTTCAATGGGCGAGGCCACTAAAAATGGAGTAAAAAAGTAAACACATCCTCAGCACATGTAACTTAAAAAAAATTTGTTATTTTTCTTTCTATTATTTTAAAGACAAGGTCTCGCTCTCTCACCCAGGCTGGAGTGCAGTGGCATGATCATAGCTCACTGAAACTTCAGATTCCTGGGCTCAAGCCATCCTCCAGCTTCAGCCTCTTGAGAGCTGGGAATACAGGCATGTACCACCATGCCCAACTAACTTTTCTTTTTTCGTAGAGATGGGGTTTCACGATGTTGCCCAGAGTGGCCTCCAACTCCTTGGCTCAAGCAATCCTCCCACTTCAGCCTCCCAAACTCCTGGGATTACAGGTGTGAGTCACCATGCGCAGCCGGCGCAAGTTTTTATCCTAACATTTAAGACACGAACCCAGCAGTGGAAGGGCGGGTCGTCATTTACAGTATGTGCCTGGGCCGAGCCAGGAGCTTCAAGAGAAATGGGCTCGGCCTACTTTTTTTGAGACAAATCTTGTATTGTTTTTCCCTTCTTTCTCTCTCTTTCTTTTTTGAGACTGTCTCACTCCAGCCCCCAGGCTGGAGAACGGTGGCAGGATCACAGCTCACTGCAGCCTTGACCTCCCAAGCCCAGGTGATTCCACCTCAGCCGGGGTAGTTGCGGCCACAGGTGCAGGCCACCATGCCCGGCAAATTTTTGTGTTTTTTGTAGAGTTGGGGTTTTGCCATGTCGTCCAGGCTGGTCTCAAATTCTGGGGCTCAAGTGATCCTCCTGCCTCGGTCACCCAGGGTGCTGGGATTATAGGTGTGAGCCACTGCGCCTGGCCTGCTTTTCCAAATAATATTGAAAATTAAATGACATAGAGAAAGGGAGTCTAATTGCAATTCTTTCAGATTTCAACTCTGTCAATAGTGTGGGGAGTGACATTCTGATATTTTGATATGCACATTTCAGGGATTCTGAATCTTGGCACTGTTGGCATTTTGGCTGGAGTGATTCCTTGTGTGGGTGCCCCATGCATTGCAGGGTCTTTGGCAGCCCCAGCTTCCACCCACGGATGCTGGTAGCTTCCCCTGCAGTAGAGACTATCAGAACCGTCTCATCTCCAGACTTTGCCAGATGTTCCCTGGGGGTGCCGGTGGGGCCTCGCCCAGGGCTGGGAGCTGCTGCCGCGCTGGAGTGTAGCTGAGGTCGCGGCCAGCATCTGAAACTACGTGGGCAGCTCTCCGCAATGCCGAGAAGTAAACCACCATGCGGGCAGGTCATTGCTTCACCTGCCCAGCCAGGTGCTGAGGGCTTTCTAGTTAGCTTTTTGCTATTTGACAGATGCTCCTGGCGCATGTGTTTTTCACAATGATTTCCTTAGAATCAGTCTTCAGAAGTGAGATTTTCAGAATTGCAGGGTCAAATGTCTGCACATTTTCACTTTTGACAGAAAGGACTTGTACCTCCCAGAAGTTCACGGAAGTGCTCAGGACAACAGGATATTGTGAGGCCAACACAGCAAACAGAGCAACGATGAGCAGCCACTTTTGACTTTGGTTTCCTTATTCAGGAAATAAAACAGATGACCTGACAGAAAAGAGCCGTTTCGTGGGAAAGATTGCAGCAGGGATTAACACGTGAATCATTTCTTGACTTTTTGGAAGCCTTTGATGGGTGAATTATTTTCCACATCTCTGACACTTTGCTCAGAGTTTCTTTAACTTTGCGCATTTTGGAAATCGCTTTCAAACTTTAATTTTAATCTTCTTTGAAAATGGGGCCCTACGAAACCACTTCGATTCCACACGAGGCTCCTGCATGCCCAGGAAGTGTCATGCTTCTGAGGCTGCTCATTTTGGAAACAAGTTTATAACTAAGAAAAGGAAATCACAGAACGGTGAATCTTCCTGGACAGTTTCATTTCAGGCACCCATTGCGGCCCCTCCCAGCCAGGCCCGAGCGCCTGGTTCCCACTCACCCTCCTCGGGGCCTCCTGCCAGGCCAGGCTCCGCAGTCCACAGTGGTCCACACGATTCCACAGCCCCGTGTCCCCCCAGCTCTCACCAAGCTTTGCCCGGGGTCTCCCCGACCCCTCCACAGCCACGTGCACCTGAATCCAAGAAGCAGGCACAATCCTAAGAGCAAACTTACAGGGCTCACCTCCTCCCAACGGGACCAGGCACTGAGGACCTTTCCTGGGAGCGGGGGCAGGAGGGGATGATGGGGGCTGGGATCTTGAGCCCCTCAGACAATGGATGGCCCTGGGGGCCAGGTGAGGATGGACTGAGCAGAGGGAGCTCATGGCAGCAAGGCTGTGGGACCCGGCGGCAATGGGTGGTGGGAAGGAGAGGTGAAGGTGGGCTCCAGTGGGCTTTGGGTGCCGCACTGAGGGGATCCGCTGGGGCTTTGGTTGAGGGCAGGCCTCTGCTGACTCGGGCACTGGTGGAGAATGTGGAGTCTGATGGGTCTGGGGGCCATGTTCTTGGGGAGACTGTCTGGGGTCGGGGTGTGGCTGGAGCTTGGATCCAGCCAGGGGCCTTGGCTGTGAGGAGGGGCTCCCCTGAGTCCTCTGGAACCTGGAAGGGGTGGGGCAGGAGAGGAGCGAGGACTTCGGCTGCGATAGGCACTGTCTATGTCCCTTTCCAGCCCAGTAAAGACACAATGAGAATGAGTCAGGGAGGACCAAAGGCCAGGGCAGGTGGGGGCTCAGAGGGGCAAGTTGCCAGGGCCCAGCTGGTACAGGGCAGGGTCCCTGAGCTGGGGGCAGAGGAAGGTGGAGGCGGGGGCAGAGAGGCAATGGCAACGGAGGAAAGGGGGCTCCTGCTGGGAATCAGAACCCAGAGTGGGGAGCTCAGCCTGCGGGGAGGGGTGTGCCTTGCTCTGGGTGTGGGGTGCAGGAATCCTGGGGTGCAGGGACAGGGAGGGGCCTTGCACCCCTCCTCAGGGTGGAGCCCCAGCAGCAGGTTCTCTCCTGAATCCTCTGCACTATGAGACAGACAGGTGGCTAGACTCAGGGGGACACAAGGCTTAGACCTGAACGTGGGTGAGCCTCCTGGCGGGGACCTGGAGAGCCCAGGTCAGGGCTTTGCCGGGCGGGGTGGGCACTGTCTGGGGAGCAGCGGGTGCCTCCCCCCTGGACTTGGAATGAAGAGTGCTGGGAGAGGAAGGGCCTTGTCTCTGAAGAGCTCCTTCTTCTCCTTCTTCTCCCAGGCCCTGGGCTCCCGCCCCTTCTCGCGGGGGTCCCGGGTGTGGGGTGGCGTCTGCTTTTTGCTGGTTGGAGGCTCCACCTTAGGTGTTGGGCTCCTCTGAGGGAAGTTTTCACCCCTTCTCCTGGACTCTGATTAAATATCTGGGCCCAGAACTGCCTCTGGGAGGAAGATGGGGACAGAGAGACAGACACAGAGGGGATCTTTGGGCTCAGTCTGAGGTTCCAGCCACTGTGCTACAGGCTGTGCTTCGGTGTCCCTGAGGCTGTGAGATGCACAGGGCTGTGGCTGCTGGTGGGAGGGTTGCTGCTGCACTGCCTTCCTCTGAGAAATGACGCCCCTGCCTCCTCCCGCTCTGTGGGCACAGGGTTTCCTGCCCCCCGCTCCGTGGGCACAGGGTTTCCAAGCACCCCACTCCGTGGGCACAGGGGTTCATAGACCCCCGCTCCGTGGGCACAGGGTTTCCCGACCCCCTACTCCGTGGGCACAGGGGTTCCCGCACCCCGCTCCATGGGCACAGGATTCGTAGCCGGCCACTGTTCGAGTTTCCTAGGGCTGCTGTAATAAGCGACCCCCAAACCAGTGGCTTAAAACAGCACAAGTTGATTCCCTTGCCGCTCTGAGGGGCCGAAGTCCCATGGTGCAGGGGTCCCATGGCTGCTCCTCTGAGGCTCTAGGGGACAGAGTCAGCTTCCTGACCTTTCCAGGGTGAGTTGGGGTGTCTTTTCTTGACTCCCAGGAGATGGTCCTGCTGTGGGCAATGGGATGGATATCAAGGGACTCATCCACCCCCAGCCCCGACCCAGATCCTCATCTACAGACTGAGGGGCAATGGATGGGGTCACAGAAACCCTTGGGAGCTTCCATCTTCCCAGCAAAATGGCATGACCTGTGGCCGTCCACATGACTGTGCGCGTGCCTATGCACGGTCAGGGCTGTGTCCACACACAACATGCACCCACGGTCCCTCCCCGGCCCCTCCCTGTGGATATCCTGCATGCTCATATGATGTGCGCCCAGACGCCAGTCATAAACACACCCAGCCAAATGCCCCGAGGCTGCATTCCCCATCCCAGCAGAGAGCCCACTGGGCCCTCCCCAGAGCCCCGAGTGGTCTGTATGCCTCCTCTGGGCTCATGCAGGCCTTGGGGGGTGTGGTGATGGTGGCGCTTGTGGAGGGTGGCTCCCAGCTGCAGGGACTACCCTTCTCTCTGGGGCCGGGCTCTGTACTTCCCAGAGGGCACACGCTGCAGCCTGTCCCCTTTGATATGCCATCATCCATCCTGGCTGCACAGGCCTTGTCTGGGCAGGCATCGACCGTCCCACCTGCTGGGCTGTGGGTCCCTGAGGGCAGTGGGGCAGGTGCAGCAGCTGCAGAGACCCTGCACCTGCCCGTCCCAGAGCTCAGACCCCTTATCTCCCTGTTCCTTCTCCCCTTCGATCTCCGGGACCCTCCCCACTTGGCCCCCAATCCTCTGATGGAAAAACTGAGGCTGAAAAAATCAAGTCATACATGAAAAATCATGGGCAGGGCCTGGGGCAGGGGTCTCCAGAGGAGCCCTGCCAACCCTGCCTGTGGCTGGAACAGAACACCTGGCCCTTTCCTGTGCTCCCTCCTCTCTCTAGCCCCGCAAGCCCTGCTGTCCTGGTGGCAGCACCGCCCAGGGCTGGTTTGTAGAGGGGAAGGCTGCGCCTCAAAGTTGTGGGCTCACCTCGGACAGGTGCAGTTCTGGAGAGGGTAGGCATCTAGTCAAGGTTCCCAAATTTGGGCAGTGCCAAAAGAGAGGCTGCCCAGCCCCGCCCTTCCCTGTCCTGCGCCTGCCCTGCACCTCCCACAGGTGGCTGTTAAACACCTGAGTCCTGTGTCCAGGCTGGTGGGTCCCTGAGTCCTGTGTCCAGGCTGGTGGGTCCCTGAGTCCTGTGTCCAGGCTGGTGGGTCCCTGAGTCCTGTGTCCAGGCTGGTGGGTCCCTGAGTCCTGTGTCCAGGCTGGTGGGTCCCTGAGTCCTGTGTCCAGGCTGGTGGGCACCCGAGGCCTGTGTCCAGGCTGCCCTGATCACCCCTTACCTTCCAGAGCAGGCTTCTATGGACTGAGGCCATTCTCTAGATATATTCCTATGAAAAGATGGGGTGTTGCGGTCACGGCAGGGTGGCCCTCACTGTAGGCTGGTGGGTCCCTGGTGTGCGCTGGTCAGGGCCCTTGGCAGAATGGAGCCAGCACTTGGTGAGTTCCCAGCCCATCCTTTCACCTTACCGACCCTCCCGGTTACAAACGACACACCCCTGGGAAGGCTACGGAAGCTGGAGAGGGCATCCTCACTGCTGGCCTCCAGGGTGGGATGGAGGAACCTGCCTGCTCCCGTCCCCTGCCCTCCCCTCAGGGCAGGACCAGCCTGGGCCTGGCTGCCTGGAAAGATGGACAAGAGGTCAGGAGGACAGAATCCCTGCCCAGCGGGGTGCAGGGCAGGGGACAGGGAGGACGGCCTTCTCAGCCCCCTCAGGGCCAGGGGCCTGGGAAAGTGACTTCTGGAACCACTGTTAGCTCCAGAAACACAGACAAATGGATGGGAGGGGTAATTCCAGCTTCAGATAATAACCCAAGTGAGGCTAAGTGGATTAGAAAGTTAAATGCAGAAATAAAACTACGGCCAATTCTAAGGTAAGACATGTGTCTTAGGTCAGGGTCTAGAAACACCTCTAGGGTGGAGGCCTGCTGGGGACACGTCGGGGTCCATATCCTGGGGTGAGGGCAGCAGTGTGGGCAGAGAGAGGTGGGGCTGGGAACAGCTGCCCAGAGGCTTCCCGAGACCCCTGCCCTCTCCCTTCCCAGGTGTCTGCATCCTGGACACGGCTGGGCCTGGGGCTTCATACCCTGACACCCACCAGTCACTGATGTTGCTGTCTGGAAAGGGCGTCACCCAGGCATCGGATCCCCCGGCTGAGGTCACCTGCTGGGGAAGGGTCTCATAAAGCCACGCGGCTCCGGGGGAACCCAGCACTCGCTTTTGGGGGGACCTGGGGAGGCAGCACAGCCTCAATGCCCCCACCAGCCCCACACGCTCAGAGTTTTGGGGGGATGCACTCTGAGTGGATGTGAAAAGATGAAGTGGGGCACCCCACACCCTGGCGCCTGCGGGCTGCCCCGTGGCCTGCTGGACAGACCTTGCTCAGAGGGAGAAAATGAGGGGTCTGCTGTGCTGTCCCAGAGGGGCTCCATTTCTGCTTAGGCCAAGCCCAGCCTGCCGGGCCAGTCTCGCTGGGCTCCGGCCACCTGGCCCCAGCAGCCCAGGGAGGGAGGGGTGGGCGCCTCCCATGTCTGCACCTCCTTCTGCCTTTGGGTCCTAACATGTTCACATGTGTATTAGCAGTCACTTGTGAAATACGGAATTTTAAACTTCTGGAAAACTTGTAAGGGACCGCATAAAAGTAACAAAGTGAAGGAAGAAGCCAGGGAGACACAGATGTTCCATTGGAAAGCCTGGAAATTTACAAACATCTGCATTTCAGAAAACACCATCAGCAGAAGGCAGAGGCCCTGCCGGTGGGAGCAGTGCTCGCAGCCCGTGGGAAAGACGGTGGCTGGTGGCGCGGCTCTCCAGGCTCTCAGAGGCCAGCGTAGGGATGGACGCTGGCGTCAGTGGGGCCCTGCGGTCTGTAAGGGAAGAAGCACCGGTGGCCAGACGTGGGAAAAACCATCCAAACTTGTTTTGAATTAGAAACATGACAGATATTTCAGATTTTGTTGGCAGTGATTTATGCTGGCTTTAAATATTTTTCTCTGTAATTTTTGCTTTTTTGCAATTTCTGAATTTCCGGTATTTTCTTTAGAATCAGAAGAAGGGAAGGAGCTGGTGATGAGGCGTGGCCACTTGTCCCCCTGGTGCAGTTAGAAGTGAGTCCTTGGACGACGACGAGGGTCAGAGAGCATTTCGGCAGCACCTCCCAAGGCACTGGCACTGCACCTGTCACTTGGTGCTTGTCACCATCCTGTGTTCAGGGCTAGGGTATTTCTGGTGGGGACACTACAGGCCCAGACAGTGAAGTTCAAAGAGGGTTGGTGACTTGACCAAGGACCACAGCCAGGAGGACCCTCCTGCCTGCTGTCTTTTCTGGGCCTGAAGATTATCTGCAATTACTTCTGCCACGTCTTGTTCAGCTTCTGCGAGCCTAAGGCAGGGCCTCGCCCTGGCAGGCGGACTCCACGGTGCTGGAACCCTGACTCCTGCTGTGTCCCACACACCCGGTGGCAGCAGGCCAAAGGTGGGGTCTGGAGCCCCCAGACCTGGGCTAGATCCTAGATCCTGGCCCGTCCTCCTGGCTGTGGTCCTCGGTCAAGTCGCCAACCCTCTTTGAACTTCACTGTCCTCGTCTGTAGAAAGGGGTTGGTAACATCCCTATTCCGAGTCATAGCCCCTGGACTGTGCCAGAGCTCACAGGACTCTGGGCAGTGCAGGGGGTGCTGGAGGGGTAGTCCCGGGTCACCTGAGGTTTGGTAAAAAAAAAAGAGTGGCCTGGCCTAGAGGGTCTGCCAGGAGCACACCATGAGGCAGGGAGTCTGGACGATGCTGCAGTGGCCTACCTGCCCGAGGCCTGCCATGGGGCCCACCTGTAGGATGGAGTGGGCAGTGCCCTGGCCCTGGCCAGCCTGGCCCTGACTCTCGGTGGAGCCTGTGTCTTGCCCCTGCATTGTGATGTCAGGAGAGCTGGTCCCACTCTGGTTAGGAGGGTGGGTGTGGGCTCCCGCTGGGCACTAGGCGGTGCCGGGCCTGACTCATCCCCAGGGCCTGGCCAATACATGGGGCCCCTGCTGGTGCCCTTCCGACCTTCAGTCTTCACTTCGTATTTCTATACTTATGTTTATTCTAAAAGTAATGCAAATTTGGTTACAAAACATCTGGAAAGAGAGAAGAGAAAACTAGCTGAACACAAGCAAGCTTAGCATCTTCGGGGAATTTACTGCTAATCCCTTACCCTGATGAGGCACTTTTATTCAGCTGTAATTGGTGTGTAGAGTTGGGAAACTTGCTCTTCCATCAAGCCCCAGACTCCACACAGACTAGACAGGCTGTGCACACTTGAACAGGCTCTATGCACACCTGCATAAGGTCTATGCTCACCTGGATGGGCTCCATGCACACCTGGACAGGATCCAGGTCACCTGAGCAGGCTCCGTGCACACCTGAAGAGTCTTTACACACATCTGGAAGGACTCTGGACTGACCTGAATGGGCTCCATGCACACCTGAAGAGTCTTTACACACATCTGGAGGGACTCTGGACTGACCTGAATGGGCTCCATGCACACCTGAAGAGTCTTTACACACATCTGGAAGGACTCTGGACTGACCTGAATGGGCTCCATGCACACCTGAAGAGTCTTTACACACATCTGGAGGGACTCTGGACTGACCTGAATGGGCTCCATGCACACCTGGACAGGCTCCACACACACCTGGACAGGATCCATGCACACCTGGACAGGATCCATGTCACCTGAAGAGTCTTTACACACATCTGGAAGGACTCTGGACTGACCTGAATGGGCTCCATGCACACCTGAAGAGTCTTTACACACATCTGGAGGGACTCTGGACTGACCTGAATGGGCTCCATGCACACCTGAAGAGTCTTTACACACATCTGGAAGGACTCTGGACTGACCTGAATGGGCTCCATGCACACCTGAAGAGTCTTTACACACATCTGGAGGGACTCTGGACTGACCTGAATGGGCTCCATGCACACCTGGACAGGCTCCACACACACCTGGACAGGATCCATGCACACCTGGACAGGATCCATGTCACCTGAAGAGTCTTTACACACATCTGGAAGGACTCTGCACTGGCGTGAACGGGCTCCATGTACACCTGGATAGGCTGATACCCACCTGAACAGGCTCCATGCAGACCCGAAGTCTTCACACACGCCCGACTGGATTCCACACACACCTGGACAGTCTCCACACACCTGAACAGGTGCAGACCTGCAGGGGCCCCTCTTGGTGGATGTGCCACCATTTACTGAGCTTTCCCTAGGGAGGAGTTTTAACTTGTTCCTCTCCTTTCATGAGTTTAAATAACACTGTGATGAGCTTGACTGGGCCTGAGGTTCTTGGAACGGACTCTGGGGAAGAGATGGGCTGAGGTTCATGGAGGTGCTATTGGGAGCAGCCTCTGAGGGGAGGCCTTGAGCTGACCCATGTCCAGCAGTGGCTCTGCCCATCTGTGGGGAGGGCTGCAGCTGGGCTGGCCCTCAGAGTTGTCCTGAATGGCGGGGTTGGGCCAGACCTCCATGGATGGCTACTGAAGCCCGCTGCCCCTGGCAGGTCCATGACCTCAGGCAGGTGGAGAACATTCCCAGAAAGTACTGTGAGTGCAGCAGCTGAGGATCCCGGGGGCGGGCAGGGGTGGCTTCACAGAGCACCATACAACTCCAGTTTGGATTTTCTTTACAACAGACCCTTTAAGGGTGGTGGTTACCAGAGCAGGACTTGGGGGCAGCTGCTTAAGTCTGACTCCCGCACTGCTGCTGTGTGACCTTGGGCAAATCTCCTCACCTCTCTGGGTTCCAGTCTTCCTTGTCAAGTGGAATAAGATCTTTACTAGCAAAGCAATCAGGTATTGCTCATAGAAGCAGTGGGGCAGCCTGGTACCCAGATCTGAGAGTGGCTGCCCTGGCCTGGCTCCTCCTGCAGCCTGCCCAGTGCTCAGGGCTCCTCAGGGGCCAGCGAGGACCATCTTTGCCCACTGGGAGGAGAGCTGGCCATCACAGTGGCACAAAACCATCAGGAACAGGTGACTCAGCTGCCAGCATGGGAGGCCTTTCCAGGGGCTAGGGCCGCAGTAGGTGGGGCTGGTAACGGCTCACAGAGGCCGTCACCCCCATTATCTATGTCCAGCCACTAGCACTGGGTGAAACGTGCCACCTCCCCAACCCTAAAAAGACACATCCGCCTGGAACCTGTGAATGGGGCCATATTGGAAGGGGCTTTGTGCCTGGAACCTATGAATGGGCTGTATTGGAAAGAGCTTTGCACCTGGAACCTATGAATGGGGCTGTATTGGAAAGGGCTTTGCAGCTGGAACCTGTGAATGGGCCGTACTGGAAAGAGCTTTGCACCTGGAACCTATGAATGGGGCCGTATTGGAAAGAGCTTTGCGGCTGGAACCTATGAATGGGGCCGTATTGGAAAGGGCTTTGCGGCTGGAACCTATGAATGGGGCCGTACTGGAAAGGGCTTTGCGGCTGGAACCTATGAATGGGGCCGTATTGGAAAGGGCTTTGCGGCTGGAACCTATGAATGGGGCCGTATTGGAAAGGGCTTTGCGGCTGGAACCTGTGAATGGGGCCGTATTGGAAAGAGCTTTGCACCTGGAACCTATGAATGGGGCCGTATTGGAAAGAGCTTTGCACCTGGAACCTATGAATGGGGCCGTATTGGAAAGAGCTTTGCACCTGGAACCTATGAATGGGGCTGTATTGGAAAGGGCTTTGCGGCTGGAACCTGTGAATGGGCCGTACTGGAAAGAGCTTTGCACCTGGAACCTATGAATGGGGCCGTATTGGAAAGGGCTTTGCGGCTGGAACCTGTGAATGGGGCCGTACTGGAAAGGGCTTTGCGGCTGGAACCTGTGAATGGGGCCGTACTGGAAAGGGCTTTGCGGCTGGAACCTGTGAATGGGGCCGTACTGGAAAGGGCTTTGCGGCTGGAACCTGTGAATGGGGCCGTACTGGAAAGGGCTTTGCGGCTGGAACCTGTGAATGGGGCCGTACTGGAAAGGGCTTTGCGGCTGTAATCAGGTGAAGGCTCTCAGGATAAGCTCGTCCTGGGTTACCTGGCCAGTGCCCCTGGAGAGGGCCCTGTGAAGACAAAGGCAGATGGGAGGGAGGCACACAAACCAGGGGTGCATGGCCGCCATCAGAAGGAAAGAGGCAGGAAGGACCGTCCCCTGAAGCCTTGGGAAGGAGCCCTGCCCACACCTGGGTTTCAGACATCTGGCCTCTGGCACTGTGAGTATTCCCATGATTTTTTGTTGTTGTTGTTGTTTGGAGATGGAGTATCCCCTTGCCGCCCAGGCTGGAGTGCAGTGGCGTGATCTCAGCTCACTGAAACCCCCACCTCCCAGGTTCAAACGATTCTCCTGCCTCAGCCTCCCAAGTAGCTGGGATTACAGGCGCTCGCCACCACACCTGGCTAATTTTTATATTTTTAGTGGATACGGGGTTTCACCATGTTGGCCAGGCTGGTCTCGAACTCCTGTCCACGTGATCTGCCCACCTCGGCCTCCCAAGTGCTGGGATTACAGGCGTGAGCCACCGCGCCCGGCCCAAGGATTCCCATGTTTTAAGCCCATCCCCACCTCCCCACTCTGTGGTGTTTTGCTTTGCAGCCTGGGGAGCGAATGTGCCTTCCTGCCTGTTGAGAGTGTGACTTTCGGCCCCGACGTTCCCCAGACATGACTGAGTCAGCTGTTCACACTAGGAAGCATGAGTGAGTATCCGGGGATTCTTCTCCATGTTCGTGAGCATGGGTGCTGATGCGCAGGGTCGCAGAGTGGGTGGCAGGGTGAAGGGAGGCCAGGGCGGCTGCTCGGGCTCACAGTGAGAGCTGCAGCTGCTGCTCCCTGAGCCAGCCGAACCTGACAGCCATCCATTTGCACCACCACTGACCACACGCTTGATTCCACTCCCTGTGAGCCCTGTGGGTGCCGGGGGGGCTGTGCCGTGGAGTGAATGCCACACGCTGCCCGCAGGCAGTCACACAGCTGCCAAGGTGCGGTGCAGGGGCCTGATGCTGGCCACCGAGGGTCAAAGCCCGTGTGCTGGATACCAGCGTGTCCCACATTGAGGCCTCCATGTCAGGGTCTCTGCAGGACAGTGGGAGGGTTCCGAATGCCCAGATGAGGGTGTTGAGCCTGTGGCCCCTGAGGACCTGTGACGTGGCACTGTGCTTCGGGGGAAGAAGCATGGTGGAAGTTGTGCTTGGGAGAGACGGAGTGGGCCAAGGAGATGCCCTCCTGGAAGCAGCAGACAACCTCTGTTCCTGGTGTGGTGGGGGATGGCCAGGGGGAGGGGAGTGGGCTCCTGTGGGACCTTTCTCTGCCCACCCACGTGAGGCCAGGGTTGAAAGACAAGCCCCAAGCCCCAGAGGCGACTCGGTAGCTTGGTGTCCTGCCTGAGGGAAGTAGGGACCTTTGGGGCAGCAGTGGGCATCTGTCCTCCCCTCTACAGGCCGTGGGAGCTCTGGAGCTTGGGCCGGGGCCTCTGAGCAACCAAGCACAGCTTCACAGCCCCGTCTGCCCATCCTCCCGCCCTGGTCACCGCGGCATGACCCACAGCTTTCCCTGCATTCATGACACCTTCTTGTGAGACTGTGTGTGCACGAGTCTATGTGTGTGTACGAGTCTATGTGTGTGTACGTGTGTCAAGGTGTGCATGTGCCAAGGTGTGTGTGTACACATGAACGTCCACGTGGATAAACCCATGCCCGTATGCACACGTGTGTGCCATCCTGTGCATGCACACACACACACGCAAGCCACACACTCGTCCCCAGTGACCAGGTGACAGGGAAGGGCTCCCTCATGGCCTCCAGGGCCTGGGCAGGCCCCATGCAGCGACCCATGGGGAGGACATCATGGAAGGGCTGCTCCCTCCCAGCTCCAAGGCCTCCTTTCGAAGTGGCCCTGGGGACAGAGCCAAGGACCCATCCATGTCCACCTGACATGCCCTGTTTCTAGAGGCTTCCTTGGGAAGGCTTGGCCGGAGCCGGGCTTCGGGGAGCGAACTGTGGATGATGAGGGCTGGACTCCTCCAAGTGGTTCAAGATGTGAGGGGCTGGCCAGGGAGGGGGGCGCCCGGGGCATTTCCTGTGCTCTCTTTGAAGAACTAAAAACAAAGGAAGTGTTTTGTGGTATGGGAGGGGCATCTGGGCCTGTCTGGCCCCTGCGTTCCAGACGAGGCAGGGCCTGGTGAGGACCTATGAGGGGTGAGGACCCTAAGTCTGGATGGAGGCAGCTGGGGTCATTGTTGCGGTTGTGGGGGTGGGCCACTTTCCACAGGGGACGACTTCCCGGGCCTGCCGCTGCCTCGGCCTAACTGCCCGTCTGTCCGGGGTCTGTTTGTGGTCTGTCCGAGACCATGTCTGCCCCTCGTCTGCACCACCACGACCTGGGCAAGGAGGGCTGAGCACTTCGCAGGGTCTGGGGGGGCCATTATCCAGCACGGAGGTAGGAGGGGGCTGCGCCCTCGTCAAGCCCTTCCCGCAGCTGTCCTCGCGCTCTGCCTTGGGTCAGCCAAGGTCTGTGTGCCAGCTGCTGCCAATGACCCCAGGCAGGACCCCAGCTGCCCTCACCGACGGGTGCAGCCTAGGCCCCTGCCCAGGCAGGAGGGGCTGTAGGAGGTCATAGCCCACATGGCGGCCAGGCGGCAGGGTGGAGGGTGCAGGCGCGGAGCCCGGCCGGGGCTGGGGCCAGTCATGACCAGCGCGTGCCCTGATGGGCCTGGAGACTGTGCTGGCCTCGCCCTGGCACTGACAGTGGACAGTGGGAAGAGAGGGAGGGGTGGGGTGGACGATCTTAGCCCCTCCCTTTCCTTGTTCACTTGGTAGGAGATGGGACAGAAGACACAACAGGTGAGGTGGAAACCCAGCTTCTGAATGAAATCTGGCCACCTCTGTGTGCTCATGGCTCCATGTGGCTGGGTCCCAGGAAATTCTAGGCGAACTGCGGAGGTTCAGTTCTCCTTCAGAGGGGGCACCTCAGGCCAGGGGCATGGCTGCGGGGGCAGCCTGGAGCCGAGAGGGGCCCGGCCTGAGCACCTTTGCCTCCCATCGCCCACCTACTGCTGGACCCCGGGGGTGCTCATTCCTGGGGCAGCCTCTGCCTCTAGGAGGGGCGCCCAGGAGAGTCCAGGGTGGGCCACAGAACTCAGAGGTCCTGCCTGCCCTGGGGCCGTCCACAGGCCTTTGGGGCTGGGACTTACATGCCCTTGTCTCCCCTGGGCTTGTGAGGCTCTGGGCTGCAGGGCTGGGCAGGTGACATCCCATTACCCAGAGGCAGACCCTACCCTTCTTTGTATGGGTTGGGGGCACCCGCCATGGGCCCAGGAGGAGGCTTCCACCGCCAGCTGAGTGGGGTGGCCCAGCACATTCCTCTGGGGCAGGGTGGAGGACAGGAGTCCTCAGTCCTGGGGGAAGAGGGGGTGGGTCCAAGGCCCCGGGCCCTGGGCTGGTCACCCTGGGGGGTCTGTGTCCAGGGTCAGGGAATGTTGGTGAGATCTCCGACCCCCGTCCTTTCATCCTCTCTGTGCCCCAAGCTTGGTCTCCGACTCCATCCGGAACCTTCCATGGCTCTGTCGCTTCAGGAGGAAATCCAGACTCCTGTCCTGTCTTATCCCGAACCCGCCCTCGGCAGTGATTCCTCCCCTGTCAGGCAGCTAAGGTGGCCCGACCCTGCTTGCAGAGTATGTCCAAGCCCCTGTCTAGAACAACCCTGTGTTATCATATCTGTCTACGCTGCGCTTGTCTCTGTTGTGCGTGGGGCGAAGGCTCTTGGGCTTGACGGAAACCCCCAGGAGCCGGTTGCATCGAGAGCTGCTGTGACACCTGCAATGCTGAGCTGTCTGCCTGGTGAGCTGTGACCCCCCCACCCCCCAGGCTGGAATCGCGGTTGGAGGGGATGCAGGCTCCCCCGGGGAGTGGACGGGCCCAGGGCCTTTCATTGGAACCTCAAGGTCCATGTCTGGGTGCCGGGTGCCACGGCGTGAGGCCTGCGTTAAGAAGAGGCAGCCGCCTTGGCGAAAGGGCCCCTGGGACACAGAAAGGGGCTTGGCCCAGGTTGGGACAGCAGGGGAGCTGCGAGGGCTGGGGACGCAGGTGTGGATGGCTGTGCAGTTGGGCGGGAGCATTAGGCTGCAGTGGGAGGTGGATGGGAGGGGCTGGTCCAGCAGGGAGGGTGCAGAGGGGCCCTCGTGTTCCCCGCAAGAGAGAGGCAGATACTGGCGCTGCCCCTCACCATTGGTGCCTGAGCCCTGCCCGTGCACGGCTCCTGCTGCCTGCGGGATTCTGTCTCCAGGTTGCCAGGTGGCTGGTCATCCTTGTCCCTGGGGCCTGGCTCTAGTGTCCCCTACCGGCCTCTCTATGCCTGCCCCCTAGTTCCTGCATCACTGAGTTTCACAGGCTCCCCTCCCACGCGATGGCCCATGGGGCTGGAAGACACCCTCCCGTGAATGAGCTGTCCAGGCCACTCCTGGGTGGCAGTGCTGAGGCCGTGGAGCTGGGGTCAGAAGACCCTGAGACCCGGGCTGGAGCTTCCGCTCAGTCCCCGAGGCTGCAGACCTCAGCTCTCTGTGGGGAGAGGGGAGACCCCTGGCTCAGCAGCCGCCTGCGTGGTTGTTCAGTGTGGACTCTAGAATAAACCGGAAACTCTGGAAGTCTCAATGCCTGTCCCCACATCCGGTGCAGAATGGAGAAGGAGGGGACTCTCCAATGCTCCCCCTCCGGCCCAGCTGCCTTGGCCAGTGCTGCCCAGTGGCCCAGCGTGTCCTCAGCGAGTGAACTCCCCCAGCCAAGGGGAACTGGGATCCCGCCCTCTGTGAGTTCCAGGCACTGCAGTTCAGATCTGTTAAAACATCCACCACTGAACGTCAGGATAAACTCTGTCCTGTTTACGGGACATCTGCTTGTGATACTTGGCTGCACGGCTGTGTGACCAAATGTTAGACATCTTTGGTTTTCTGTGTGGCAATTTCTAACCTGTAGACAACGCTGTGGGGGTATGGACATGTGACCGACCTGGCCTTTGACCAGATGAGGGTCACAGGCAGAGAACTGGAGGCCACCTCAGCATTCCCTGGGAGGGTTGCCATCAGATGGAAACTTCTAGAAGGTCCCCCAGATGCTGAGGCTTGTCCTGGACAGTGGAGGGAGGTTTATTTCACCCTCCCAGTGAAGTCTTCCCACAGTCGCTGTTTCTGGAGCCCATGGACGCTTTCCTCCCTTGTCCCCCACACAAGGTCAGCTCAGCTGGGGTGGGTATGTGGGGCTTCCCTGGGCCAGCAGCTCACACACAGCCTCTGCGGGACCAGGTCCTCCCCAGAGAGAGGGATTCAGTGCTGCTTCCACCTCAGCTCCCTCTGGACTTCAGGACCCAACACCTCTTCCAGCTTGAGGTCACAGACCCCCAGAACAGAGACTTAGGCCCCAGAGGGGGCAGAGACAGAGTGCGGGCCTGGAAGCCCCCAGCCCAAGGCCCCGCTGCTGCTCATTTGCTCATGTCAGGCATGGTTAGGAGAGTGCAGGGGTGACCAGGCCCTGCAGGACTAGGCAGCTCTAGGTCAGGGGCACCCCAACTCTGGGCCTCGTCTTCCCATCTGTAAACAAGGGGCCTGATCTTCCAGCTCCCTCCCTTTCTATGGAAGCAACAGGGCCTGGGCTCTCTGATAGGGCTCCAGGGAGGTGGGGGCTCTGAGCCCCTGGACCAAAGGACCCTTGTTCCTGAGCAGCCTGTCCAGCCACACTGAGGCCTGTGCAGCGCAGCTGCCCATGGCCCGCAGGCAGCCTGGCCCGGCCTGGGGACACCTGGCCCTTTGGATGCTGTCTCCTGGTGGGGCCACCTCCACCTTTCTTGGGGGCAGCCAGATGCTGGGGACCCCACATCTGCTCTCCTGCCAGCCCCACCCACCAGCGGCTCCCAGGATCTCACCTGGATGCTTCTCAGGACCCCGGAGTCCCCAGGAGTCTTCCGGAGTGTCCCATGCCACCAGCTGCTCAAGCCAGAATTGGGTGGTGCACAGGGTCCCCTCCCTCCTGCAACCGTTCCCCTCCCTCCTGCCCAACCCCACCTCTGCCCGATTTAACCCCTGTCATGTTTCAGTCTGGTCACTGCTCAGCCTCCAGGCTGGCCCTTGCCCCCAGCCCTCCCAAAATGCCAGTGCGGAGTGTCCTGCATCGGGTCACCCCAGGACAGAGCCCCGTCTCCGCCAGCCTGACCTCCTAGTCCTTTCTCCCTCCAAGCCGGGGGCGGACCACCCGGGGATCCCCGCGGTCCTGCCTTTTACGTGCTTCCCTTCACCTGCCCCCTTTCTGCCGCCCATGGCCTGGTGGACACCAACGCCCCTCTTTTGAGGCTCTGGGCTGAACCACCCTGGGACACCTTGCTCAGGGCTGGGCTGGCCTAGGGTACACTTGCTTCCACGTCACAGCTCCCATGTCCCCGCTGGGTGGTCTGGGGAGCTGGTCTTTTCTGTGAGTCTCAGTTTCCCCAGGTATACTCAGGAGCCTGGGGCTGTTGTGAGTCTCAGTTTCCCCATGTGTACTCAGGAGCCTGGGGCTGCTGTGAGTCTCAGTTTCCCCAGGTACACTCAGGAGCCTGGGGCTGCTGTGAGTCTCAGTTTCCCCAGGTACACTCAGGAGCCTGGGGCTGCTGTGAGTCTCAGTTTCCCCAGGTGTACTCAGGAGCCTGGGGCTGCTGTGAGTCTCAGTTTCCCCAGGTACACTCAGGAGCCTGGGGCTGCTGTGAGTCTCAGTTTCCCCAGGTGTACTCAGGAGCCTGGGGCTGCTGTGAGTCTCAGTTTCCCCAGGTACACTCAGGAGTCTGGGGGTGCTGTGAGTCTCAGTTTCCCCAGGTGTACTCAGGAGCCTGGGGCTGCTGTGAGTCTCAGTTTCCCCAGGTACACTCAGGAGCCTGGGGCTGCTGTGAGTCTCAGTTTCCCCAGGTGTACTCAGGAGCCTGGGGCTGCTGTGAGTCTCAGTTTCCCCAGGTACACTCAGGAGCCTGGGGCTGCTGTGAGTCTCAGTTTCCCCAGGTACACTCAGGAGCCTGGGGCTGCTGTGAGTCTCAGTTTCCCCAGGTGTACTCAGGAGCCTGGGGCTGCTGTGAGTCTCAGTTTCCCCAGGTACACTCAGGAGCCTGGGGCTGCTGTGAGTCTCAGTTTCCCCAGGTACACTCAGGAGCCTGGGGCTGCTGTGAGTCTCAGTTTCCCCAGGTGTACTCAGGAGCCTGGGGCTGCTGTGAGTCTCAGTTTCCCCAGGTACACTCAGGAGCCTGGGGCTGCTGTGAGTCTCAGTTTCCCCAGGTACACTCAGGAGCCTGGGGCTGCTGTGAGTCTCAGTTTCCCCAGGTGTACTCAGGAGCCTGGGGCTGCTGTGAGTCTCAGTTTCCCCAGGTACACTCAGGAGCCTGGGGCTGCTGTGAGTCTCAGTTTCCCCAGGTGTACTCAGGAGCCTGGGGCTGCTGTGAGTCTCAGTTTCCCCAGGTACACTCAGGAGCCTGGGGCTGCTGTGAGTCTCAGTTTCCCCAGGTACACTCAGGAGTCTGGGGCTGCTGTGAGTCTCAGGGCCAGCCTGTAGGGATCCTGGCTGGGGTTTGGCTGTGGAGGGAGCTACAGGTCTGGCTGCCCGTGGCTTTCCGCAGGAGGAGGGCCCTGCCTGTGGGCTGGGTGAAGGGCTTCAAGGGGAGGGAGGCCAGGATGGGTCAGGAAGCCCTGCTGTGATGAACCCAGGTCCCACAGGCAGGATCCATGTGGGGTGGGCTGACCCTGGGCCCTACAGGGCTCACGCCCTTCCACAGCCTCCCTGGCCTGGCAGTGCCTTCTCCCTGTGCCTGATAATGGCTCCTCCTGTGTGTTCAGAACAGGCACAGTACCTAGGGTCCCAGAGGCTGGAGAGGAGCCCGAATGACCTGAAGTCTCTCTCCAGACCATGCCCCCCCCCCACAGCCAACAGGATGGGGCCGCTGCGGGCGAAAGCTCTCCGGACAAGCCTTCTCCCACGGAGAGGACTTCTTGGGTCCCTTCCAGCTCTGGGACTCTGGGATTGGGGTCATCGTGACTCAGCAGCTGGAGATGACTCAGGCACTGTCTGATTGACAGCTGAGCCATTTGAGAGCCCATGACTTGGCTGTTTTAGAAGCTGTGATGCATTGGCCTCCCCCTGCAGGAGTTGGGAACGTGCAGGTTCCGCGAGTCACAGTTTTCAGATATGGCTGAAATGTGAATATTCCGATTGAAATGTTATGATGATTACGTGTATCTGAGATCTCAAGTGGTGTGCCTGTTTCCAGTGCAGTGGAGCAGCCCAGAAATCTGAGGGGTGATTGTGAGTAACGAGTCCTCGTTTCAGCTGCTGCACGTGCGTGTGTTTCTGTTTCTGTTGTAGTGATAACCCAAGCGAGCAGCTCAGGGATCAGGACTTGAGGTTTTCAGCACAAACGACAAGAGGTTCAAGTAGAAAAGCAGGTAAGAAGCCCGTTCTATGGAGCTGGTATTTCTCTTCTCTCTCTCTCTCTTTTTTTTTGGTGAGCAGTAGCAAGGTTTATTGTGAAGAGCGAAAGAACAAAGCTTCCATAGTGTGGAAGGGGACCTGAGCGGGTTGCCCCTCTTTTCTTTTCTTTTCTTTCTTTTTTTTTTTTGAGATAGTCTTGCTCTGTCAGGCTGGAGTGCAGTGGCATGACCTGGGCTCACCACAACCTTCACCTCCAGGGTTCAAGTGGTTGTCCTGCCTCAGGCTCCTGAGTAGCTGGGATTACAGGCACCTGCCACCATGCCTGGCTAATTTTTGTATTTTTAGTAGAGACAAGGTTTTGCCTGTTGGCCAGGCTGGTCTTGAACTCCTGACCTAAGGTGATCCACCCTCCTTGGCCTCCTAAAGTACTGGGATTACAGGTGTGAGCCACCACACCCGTTCCCGGCCTTTACTTTTTTTTTTTTTTTTTTAAATAACAGCTTTATTGAGATGTAATTCATATACCCTATAAATCACCCGTTTGAAGCACTCAATTCAATAGCTGCTAAGTGTTCAATTCAATAGCTGCTAAGTGTTTGTGGAGTTCTGTGGCATCACCACTATCTTACTCCGGAACATTTTCGTCACCCCTAAAAGAAACCCCATACTCGACCGTCACCTGCCCATTAACTACCCCAGCCCCAGGCGATCCCGTCTGCCCTCTGCCTCTGTGAGTTTGCCTGTTCTGTACATTTCACAGAAGCGGAACATGCAATATGCAGCCCGTGCCTGGCTTCCCTCACTCAGCTTGACGAAATCACGGAGCAGATTGTTCTCAAGGAGGCCCCTGTGGTGTTTTCCGGAGCTCCTCTGCCAGGTCTCCCGTCGCGGCAGGGTCCACGTCGCCCCTCCCCTTGGCTCTGGGTTGGCCTTGTCACCAACGTAGGTGGTGGGGCCACATGGTGCCACCTGCTCCCTCTGCACACCTCTGGGCCCACCAGGTCCTAGTGGGCAGGCATCTGCTGCGGGGGCTCTGGTGTGGGTGGAAACACTGGGTCCCCCCAGGCTCCTCCTCATCTCCTGCTCCCAACTTCTTCCTCCGTCCCCCAACAGCCCTCAGAGCTCAAGGGAGGGGGCATTGACAAAGGGTCTCCACCAGCCTGGTCCTCTTAGCTTTTCTGGTCTATGAGCTCAGGCAAAATGGCCAGGCAGGCCCCAGGCCAGCTCAGCCCAGCTTAGCCCAGTCCACTCTAGCTTAGTTCAGCCTAGCCCAGTGCAACCCTGTTCACCTCAGTTCAGCCCAGCCAAGCTCATCCCAGCCCACCTCAGTCCAGCCCAGCACAGCCCAACCCAGCCCAGGTTAGCCCAGCCAAGCCTAGTTCAACCCAGTTCAGCCCAGCCCAGCCTAGCTCAGCCCAGCCAAGCTCAGCCCAGTTCAGCTCAGCCCAGCTCAGCCCAGCCAAGCTCAGCCCAGCTCAGCCTAGGCCAGTCTAGCTCAGCCCAGCCCAGCTCAGCCCAGCCCAGCTCAGCCTAGTCCAGACTAGCTCAGCCCAGCCCAGCCCAGCTCAGCCTAGCTCAGCCAAGTTCAGCCCAGCTCAGCCAAGTTCAGCCCAGCTCCTGCCCATCCCAGCTTAGCCCTGCCCAGTTCAGCCCAGCCCAGCCCAACTCAGCCCAGCCCAGCCCAGCCCAGCTCAGCCCAGCATGGCCCAGCCCAGATTAGCCCAGCCAAGCCTGGTTCAACCCAGTTCAGGCCAGCCCAGCCCAGCTCAGCCCAGCCCAGCCCAGCCCAGCCCTGCCCAGCCCAGCTCAGCCCAGCACAGCCCAGCCCAGCCCAGGCTAGCCAAGGTTAGCCCAGGTTAGCCCAGCCAAGCCTAGTTCAACCCAGTTCAGCCCAGCCCAGCCCAGGTGAGCCCAGCCAAGCCTGGTTCAACCCAGTTCAGCCCAGCCCAGCCTAGCTCAGCCCAGCCCAGTCCAGCCAGCCCAGCTCCAGGTCCATGACTTCTAAAGCAGGATGTGCTTTGTGGGTTCAAGCTTGTGGCATTTGGGGAATCACATATGGGGGCCTCAAGGCAGAGCAGAGAGGACTTGCAGGACTGTGCAGCTGACAGGATTTGACATAGAGACAACTGTGGAAACCCGAGTGTGGAAGGCTTGACTCTGGGTCTCAGCAGCCACCTGCTGGGCAGATTACACCAGCAGCGCCCCACCGTGGGGCCAGGCGCAGGTCACGGCCAGTGCTGGGATGTCCTGCAAAAAATCCGGGTTGACCACACACCACCCAGGTCAGCACGTGGTCCCCATGGTTGCTGGAGGCAGCTCAGGCTCCAGAGCACTGACTATGTGCATCGCTCTCGCTCCACGTTCTAAGCCCTGACACCAATGGTTTGCAACCAGCCACGGTGGGAGTGTGTGCGGATGCTGCAGACCAGCCCTGCCCCTTCTGAGAGTCCCTTGTTAAGCAATTACCAGCACATTGCTGACTGGCCGAGTCACTAACATACTAGGGTATTTTGATGTTCCCCCAGAGGACTCTCTGCCCCATTCCTGTCCATGCTGGGGTACTGGTTGGCACAGGGGAAGGTGGCACCCAGCTGTGGGCTGCAGGTGGTACAGAAGCCTGTGCTCCCCCCGAGGAGCTGGAGTTGGAGCTGGCCACGTGTGGCATCATCTGTTGGAAGGCACTGGAGACCTTGACTAGGAGCAGCCCCTGAGTGGCCTGACTGCTGGACCAGCTGCAAGCTGAGTCCTAGCCCTCGAGGAGTGGGGCTCCCACCATCCAGGACTTGGCGCCCGCATCTGCAGAGGGCTGGGCTCCATGCTGGGGCCAGAACACAGGGAGCATGAAGGACTCAGAGACCCGCCTGCGGCCATAGCACAGGGCAGCCAGCAGGGGACAGCTGGGCCGAGGGGGTGCCGGACGCAGGTGCCAGCCGCCCAGCAGGGCCCTCTTTCTGTCCTCTATTCAAGGTGGCAGTCTGAAAGACCCCCCCGCCCAGACAGCCCTCTGTGATCTGTGAAGTGAGCAGAGCTGCATGTGCTGCTCATCCTTCACCCCTTCATTCATTCACTTGGAAGCACCCAGTGAGCACTGTGAAGTCGTGGGCGCTGGTCCAGTGGTGACCGAGGGCAGTGGTGGGTGCTGGGTCCAGTGGTGACCGAGGGCAGTGGCGGGTGTCGGGTCCAGTGGTGACCGAGAGCAGTGGTGGGCGACGTGTCCAGTGGTGACCGAGGGCAGTGGTGGGCGACGTGTCCAGTGGCGACCGAGGGCAGTGGTGGGTGCCGGGTCCAGTGGCGACCGAGGGCAGTGGTGGGTGCCGGGTCCAGTGGTGACCGAGGGCAGTGGTGGGTGTTGGGTCCAGTGGTGACCGAGGGCAGTGGTGGGCAATGTGTCCAGTGGTGACCGAGGGCAGTGGTGGGCGACGTGTCCAGTGGCGACCGAGGGCAGTGGTGGGTGCTGGGTCCAGTGGTGACCGAGGGTGTCAGTCCTCAGGGAGTCACAGTTAGCTGTGGGGACACAGTGGTGTATGCCAGGTCCAGTGGTGACCGAGGGCAGTGGTGGGCGCTGGTCCAGTGGTGACAAAGGGTACTCGTCTTCAGGGACTCACAGCTGGGGGGGCACCAATGAGCAAAGAAAGAAGAAAGAACAAAAGGAAGATGGGTGGGTGCAGCACATGCTGCTGGGGCCAGGAGGAGCCTCACCCTGTTGTTCCAGGCCCGGCACCCCCAGCCTGTTCCGGGAAAACTGTCTGGCAAGGCAGGCCTGACCTTGCCCAGGCCATGCTGGCCCCTCTCCCTCTGAACCTCGTGGCTCATGGCCCAGGACCCGATGGCAGCGAGCCCATGGGGGTGAGCCTGGGAAGGATGCTCTGTGTGGATGGGGAGTGGCAGGGGCAGGATTGTGGTCTGGGCTTAGGAGGGGGAGTCCTGCGTGCCCCGGGGAGGCTGACTTTTCGGCATTAGAAGGAAATTTGCCTTGAAAAAGAACCTGGGACAGCGCCTGAAAGACACAACTGGGAGGGTCCGAGGCTGGCCAACCCCAGAACTGAGTTCTTGGCCAGCTGCCCAGGGCACCTGGCTTGGTAGGAGGCGGAGAGGCACTAGAGCCCGCTGAGGATGTCCGGCCCTCGCACTCTCCGGCTGCCCTGGGTGCACCCACCCGCCACGTGCAGACTTCTCAGCACCCCTCAAGCCTGCCTGATTCCCCTGCTGGGAAGAGCACACCAGCACTCCTGACCTGGAGCTGTCCTTCTCAGCACGTGGTCTCAGAGAGCGGGCGGTGGGCGAGACCATGCGGGGGTCGTTGGGTATAAAATGGATTGACCTTGAGCTGTGGTTCATCTCCGTGAGCACCAGAGCATGGAGCTAAAAGATGGCTTCATCTACGGAGGACAAAATTTACTTTCAATATCTCACTTTATGGGGGATATGAACTGTGAGTTGAGGAGCCAAGACCAGCATGCTAAAAATCTTCCAAGCTGTTTCATTTTCTTATCTCCAAGGAACCGGTGAGAATATGTGGGTAAGTATTGGAATCTGACACGTACAGCTCACAGGCAGATGGGGTCCTTCAAGGTGGTTTAGACGCGTCCTCTGGGCTGGCAGCAAATCACTTCTGGGCTCCACTGTTTGCCACCTTTGCTGTGGAACACAGCGGAACCTGCAGCATCTGGGCTGGGATTGGACTTCAGAGGGTGCACATGCGGTTTTTGTGGGCAGTTTTTCTCAGTGGCCTTTTTATTGAGGAATAATATACATACGGAAAGGTTCCCAAATCATAGATGTATGGCTTGATGCATTTTAAAAAGTGGACACACCCTGAAACTTCCATCCAGACAAAGAGACATGGTGTTTGCAGCACCCCCTCTCGCAGGCCCCCTTAGAGGGAACCGCTATTCTGACTTTCATGACCATGAATGAGGTTTGCCTGGGTTTGAACTTTACATACATGAAATCGTAAGCTATGGACCCTTTAGTGTCTGGCTTCTTTCGCTCAAGTTAGATTTGTGAGATTCGTCTAGATCATTATGGGCAGAAATTCTTTCTTTCTCCATGGCTGTCTTCGATGGTCTGAGTACACTTCTTTTTAAACAAATTTAATTTAATTTTAAGTTCCGGTATCCGTGTGTGGGACGTGCAGGTTTGTTACATAGGTAAATGTGTGCCATGGTGGTTTGCTGCACCCATCAGCCCATCACCCAGGTATTAAGCCCAGCACACATTCGCTATTTATCCTGCTTGAGGGTCTCTCTCTTCTCACGCATGAACAGCGTTGTTCTTTTGCATAGTTCAGGGCTGTGGGGCATAGTGCGGCCCCGCGTTCATGTGCGCGTCTCACGGTGAACACAGGCAGGCGTTGGGCATAAATCCAACCATCACACATGCATTGCAAATACCTATTCACAGTTTCTGGCTTAGTTTTAATTCTCTTAACAGTGTCCCTTGATAAACAGGCATTCTTAACTTTAACAAAGTCCAAAGTTTCCATCTTTCCATTAGTCTTCAGAAAAATAAGTAGCATTTAACAATTCTATTTTCTATTTGTGTTACTGGTGTATTGGGATACAATGTTTCATGCTAACCACATATCTTGTGTCTTGCTAAATTCTCATATTAACTGTAATAATTTAGCTGTAGATTCTTTTGGATTTTCTACATGCACAATTGTGTTACCTGTAACTAATTACAGTTTCATTTCTTTATTTCCAGTCCCATACTTTTGCTTTCCTTTCCTACCTTCTCATCCTGGCCTGGGCCTCCACCACCACATTTGACAGAAATGAAAATAGCAGACTCTTGTCTCATTCCTGACATCAGAGGAAAACTTTTGACATTTTATCAGGAAGTGTGTTGGCTGTAGGCTTTAGGCTTTTTGATGATACTCTGTATCATATTAAGAAAGTTACTTTCTCAGACTTTTACTTTTACTTTTACAGCCTGGGCAACAGAGCAAGACTCCATCTCACACACAGACACAAAAAGTTATTTTCTCGGACTTTTTATCCTGAAGAGTGTTGAATTTTATCAATGCTTTTCCTGAATTTACTGAGATTATTAAATGGTTTTTCTTTTTTATTCTTTTAATGTAGTGCATTACATTTGTTGATTTTCAAATATTAAACTAACTCTTTATTTTTGTAATGAACCCAATTTGGTTGTGATGTTTTACCTACTTTATATTTCTGGATTTAATTTTCTAATATTTTGATGAGAGTTTTGTGCCTATGTTCACAAGACAGATTAACCTATGATACTCATTTTTTATAGTTTTCTTCTCAAGTTTTAGGATGAATTAATAATGGTCTCATAAAATGAATTGGGGGGTGTATTAGTCCATTTTCACACTGCTGTAATGAAATATCTGAGACTGGGTAATTTATAAAGGAAAGAGGTTTGATTGACTCACAGTTCCACATGGCTGGGGAGGCCTCTGGAAATTTATGATCGTGGCAGAAGGGGAAGAGGCACATCTTGCACGGCGGCAGGCGAGAGAGAGCATGCGAAGGGAGCTAAGGCGGAAGAGTCTCTTACAAAACTATCAGCTCTCATGAGAACACCCTCACTAGCATGAGAACAGCATGGGGGGAAGCTGCCCCCATAATCCAATCGCCTCCCACCAGGTTCCTCCCTCAACACCTGGGGATTACAATTTAAGATGAGATTTGGGTGAGGACACAAAGCCAAACCATAACAAGGGATATTTCTTTTTTTCCTGTTTTCTGGAAGAATTTTATAAGATTTGTGTTAGTTCATCTTTAAATATTTGAAAATATTTATCTTAAGTGTTCTGGGCCTACAGTTTTTTTGTGGAAAGGTTTAAAATTAATGATTCAATTAATTTATTTATTATGCATAGGACTACTTACATACTCTATTTCTTCTTGTGTCTCTTGTTATATTTGTTTTTCTAAGAATGTGTCCATTTCATTTGACTTATTGATTTGTTTGGCAGAAAGTCATTTGCCATACTTCATAATATTTGTAATGTCTGTGGGGTCTTTAGTAGTAATCCCTTCTTAATCTCTACTATTGCCAGCATGTGCCATATTATTTTGTGTGTGTGTGTGTGTGTGTGTTTTTGAGATGGAGTTTTGCTCTTGTCACCCAGGCCAGAGTGCAGTGGCATGATCTCAGCTCACTGCAATCTCTGCTTCCCGGGTTCAAGTGATTCTCCTGCCTCAGCCTCCCAAGTAGCTGGGATTACGGGCACCAGCCACCACACCTGGCTAATTTTTGTATTTTTAGTAGAGATGAGGTTTCACCATGTTGTCCAGGCTGGTCTTGAACTCCTGACCTCAGGTGATCCACCCACCTCAGCCTCCCAAGTGCTGGGATTACGGGCATGAGCCACCATGCCCGGCCTATTTTGTGCTATTTTTTATTAGTCTTGGGCAGTCAATATTATTATTCTGTACAAAAACCCACCTTTCTATTGACATTTGTTTTATTAATTATGTTCTCCTTTTATCACTGTTAGTTCCCTCTTTCTATTTTCTTTGGGTTTAATTTGCTCCTCTTTTTCTAATGCTCCTACAAGGCTGTACTTAGATTGTTGTTGCAAGTTTTTTCTTTCTAAGCACAAAATTTCACTCTAAGCACAGTTTGAACTGGATCCTACAAGTTTGATAGGTTATATTTGTATTATCAGTCAATGTAAAGATTTTCTAATTTCCATTTATGGTTCATCTTCGACCCATGGGTTATGCAGAGGTATATTGTTTAATTCCTAAACACTTGGAAGACTTTTTAGTTACTTTTATCAGCATCCATTTCCAGCTTAATTCTACTGTAGTCTGAGAACGTATTCTGAATTACTGCAGTCCTTTGAAATGTATTGGAACCAGCTCCTTGGCCCAGCACAGTGTCAGTTTTGGTCACCATGTGGGCTTAAACAGGAGGTCATGTTAGCAGAGGGACCAGACACACGAGTGTTGTGAGGAGGGTGCATGCCAGGCCATGCGCCTGGAGCGTGAGGAGCAGGGAAAGGGCGTGAACGCTGAGGTCAGAACACGTGGGGCGTGAGGAGCAGGGAAAGGGCGTGAACACTGAGGTCAGAACATGTGGGGTGTGAGGAGCAGGGAAAGGGCATGAACGCTGAGGTCAGAACATGTGGGGCCTTGCAGATCAGTGCTTCGACTTCTACTCTAAGAGGGATTGGCATCTGCTGTGGATGCCAAATGGAAGACGACATGATGTGACTTCAGGTTTACCAAGGCCACCTTGGCTTCTGTGTTGTGGGTGGAGCTTGGGGGCCACGTGACAGAAGGTGGTGGTGATTCAGGCTGTGGAGAGAGTAGTGGAGACGACAGGCGTGTTCCAATTCTGGAAACCTTTCAGGGGTGGAGCCAGGAGCATTTGCTAAGAAATTAGAATTGGAGTAATAAAGAAATAGAGGAGCCAAATGATCTAGAAATTATCTAAATTTGGTTTAAATAAACACCGAAGCAATTACCTTTCTTCTTTAAAAAATTTTAACATTGTCACCCAAAATGTAATTTCTACAACTTCTTCTTTTGGGGAGAATAGTTTGAAGCATGTTTTAAACATTGAGAGATAAAATATATGAGATAAAAGTGCTTTAATCAAAAATATGCAGCTTAACAGAAAATCATACGGTGGACTCCTGTGTGGCCACCACCGGGTCCTGACTCACAGTTTTGACGGCATCCAGGTGCACCCTCACCTTTTCTTAATCCCAGAGGGACCCACATCCTAACTTTTGTATTAAAATCGTAATGATTAGAAAAGAAGGAAGAAACAAAATAACTTTTTCAGTATGATTTCATTTATATAAAGTGATTTTTTTTGAATTTATTGAGATGTTTGGTGTGAACGACTACAGAGTTAATTTCTTTTTTAGAGATGAGGTCTTGCTCTGTCATCCAGGCTGGAGTGCAGTGGCACAATCATAGCTCACCGTAGCCTGAAACTCCAGAGCTTAAGCAATGCTCCTGCCTCGGCCTCCCAGAGTGGTGGGATTACAGGTGTAAGCCACTATGCCTGGCCAATGGTGAATTTTTTAAAAGCACATGGGTGTTGGAAAAGAAGGTGTATCCACTGCTTGCCGAGCACAAAGTATATTAAACAGTTGAACTAAATATATGACATCACGAAGTTTTACACAATTGTATGCATATTTTAAATTTTATTGAGGATAAAATTAGAAATATAATAAAATCATCTCTATCTTTGTGTGACTGAACGGGTTTAACTGGACAAACTCAGGTGCAAGGAGTCTACTGTGCTTTCCTGAATCAAATATAGTTTCTGGGTGTGGAAACTTGCCTCTCAGCCACCCCTAGGCGCTGTCTCCAGCCTGTGTGCTCACTTCAAGCCCTGAAGGTCCCTTGATGCCCGGAACACCTGTGATGTTTTCCATCCACGTGGCAGGTGTGGACACATGCCAGGTGCGGGGCAGCTCGGCTGGGAATCTCCATGTTCCCCAGAAGAGGCCAGGACATCTGCCTGTGAATGCCCCACCTCCCTGGGGCTTCTCAAGGGGATGGGAATGGGGATGGGGCCACGGCTTCTCCTATCTCCTAGGCCCACTTGAAGCCTGACCACTCCCCAGGGCTGGCTGCTTAGGCTCGCACTCCCCTAAGAGGGTCCCCCTCTCTGCCCCTGCAGCGGAGCCCTGCTTCTCAGCCTCCTGGGGTCTTGAGAGCCAGGGCTGGACTCTCCTTGGGGAATGAATGGATGGAAGGGGCTCACATCACGTGGCATACTTTTCCTAACTTGGTAATTCCCATCTGCTAAGTTGTGGCCTTTCTGATCTTCCAGAGAAGAAGCACATGTCAACTTTCCCCACTATTAATCTGTTTCTCCACGATTAATCACTCCTCCCCACCCCTGCTGCTTTTTGAGACAGGGTCTCACTCTGCTGCCCAGGCTGGAGTGCAGTGACGCAGACATGGCTCACTGCAGCCTCAACCTCCCCGGCTTAAACCATCCTTCCGTCTTAGCTTCCCGAATAGCTGGGACCACAGGCACGTACCACCATGCCCAGCTAATTTTTTTGATTTTTTGTAGGGATGGAGTCTGACTATGTTGCTCAGGCTGCTTTCAACTCCGGGGCTCTAGCAATCTTCTCGTCCCGGCCACCCAAAGTGCTGGAACTGTAGGCGTGAGCCACCATGCCTGGCTCTCTTCCCTCTTTTTAAACAGTTTCCTTATGTAATTGTTGGTGCAAAGTCACTGGGGGGAGTTTATGCATTTTCTGGTGTTTTTCAAAGCACTGTGCTGGTCATTGGACCCCTTTCTCACCCTCAAACCCGGTGAGGTCCTGCCCCGATGCCCCTGGGTGAACGGCTTGCCCCGGGACCTGGTTTTTGTCCAGTTCTGTGGAGGTTGAATCCTGATGCTGGCCCGGGTGGGAAACGGATTGATGGTCCCAGCTTCCTGCCCAAGCCTGCAGCTCTGCCCTCAGAGACTCCATGCCCCTGGCTCTCCCCTGTCATGTAGGGGTTCTGGGTGGCCCCTGGAGAGGACGCTGCCCCTGCTGGCTAGGCTCTGCCATTCCCACAGCCCCTCTGGTACCCACTCACCATCCAGCACCCAGACTGCCCTGGAGCAGCAGCTGGCAGGGAGGAGGTGTGGGGAGGGGCGCCCTGTGGCTGGCCAGGTATGCCAGCCATGCCAGGGTAGAGGGGCTGGTGGGCTTCTGTGAGGTGGTTTTCTCGGAGCTCCCGGCTCGCAGGCGTGCTTAGGTGTTTCGTCCGGCTCTGTCGCCTTGTAATTAGTATCGGTCCTCCCAGGCTCCAGTTCCCATCTGCCCATCTTCGTCTCCTGATAGGAAGTGTCTGTGTTTGTGTCTTCATGGGTGTCTCAGGACGGGACTGGAAGAAGCGGCTGGGCTGTGGGGCAGGCAGCGTTTTGACCTGAAGCTCTCTGAGCAGGCTGATCACTCAGGTGGGCCGCTCACTGCACACCTTGGACAGTGAGGCCCATGGGGGTCCCAGGTGGGGCGCCTTCCCCTCCCTTCCCAGGCTGGGGATGGAACGGGGCTCCCCAGGCTGCCACTGCCCATAGTCCCCAGCCCTGACTTTCCTGGACCTTTCTTGGCACTGCCAAGTTAGCTCCAGTGTGGGAGAGCTGGTGAGGACCTGGCTGCAGTCAGCACTTCCTAAACTGACCTTGTGCTCTGGAGCCCTGGACACATGTACCTTCCTCCCAGGGGGCCCTCTGCCCATGTAATAAAGATGGAGGCTCTCAAAGGGGGCAGAGAAATCATCCCTTCACACTCCTGGATGCAGAGGCCAAGTGGGAGCTGCTGGCACAGCCCTTTCTATGGAGGGATGGGGCGTCATGTTGCTTCACGCAGGCCAGGATGGCCCTGAGATGCCTCTATGGGCACCGCTCTCCAGCGAAACCTCTCCAGCCAGTCTGCCCACTGCACTCCTACTCCGAGGTGAGGTCCCCCAGTGGCATCCCTCCTGCTACACCAGCTCCAAGATGTGACTCCTCAGTGATGTCCCCGGCAGCCCTCCTGCTGCACCAGGGGGCTGCTCTGTTCCATATGGTGGAGTCCCAAAGGCCAGGCTGTTACCAACGCCCTGTTCTCTCTACACTCAGGTATGGGCCAGCATGTCTGGTAAGTGGTCCTTAAATGTTTTAGGGAAGGAAAAGTCCCAAGACCTTGAAAAAGACAAGTCACAGAATGAAAAACAATATTCCAACATATGTAACTGACGGGACTTGGAATCTAAAATATGTGAAGAGTACTGGCAAATCAATGACAAAACAACTGGCAACTGCATAGAAAAGCAGTCAGGGCACTGGGACAGGTGGTTGGCAGAGAGGAGACCCAACTGGCTATAAGATGTGTGCACAGGGACCAGCTTCATGGTAACCAGGGAGACTCGCATCAGGACTGCAGTGGGTCTCCACCACGCTATCTCCTGGTTGGCAGGGGCTAAATGCTGACAGTACTGTGTTGATGAGGCTGGAGAGAAATGGGGCCTTTCATACTCCGAGTGGAAGTCACTGAAGTGACTTTGGGAACTGGTTGAACAACGCCTGGTCAACTTGAAGATGTGGATTCCCTGACTCAGCGGCTTTACCCTGGACGTGGGCAACCTGCGGAAATCGGGGCACGTGTGACGGCAGCACGATGTACACACACAGGAGGTCATGGCAGCCTTGCTCCTGGTAGCTGGAAGTCAGAAACAGCCCATGCGGTGTCAGGAGAATGGGGAAGTGCATCGCGTAGGGATGGAGGCGAAGAGGGGCTCGTCGATTCATCCATAAATAGTGCCCACGCTGTCTGCGGGCCCCACTGCCTGGGCGTGCCATGCGACTGGGCCAAGCAACTTCTCGACACCCAGGCTGGGGAGGGCTTTGCAGCAGCTTGAATCCAAAGAGCGGTGGGGAAACCGAGTCATCATTCTGTAGCAGCTGAGAGCGTGAGTGTGCAGACTCAGGGCCCGGTGACACTGAGTTTCAGCGGAACAGCCTCATTCGGCAAGTGAGGTGAAGGGTAGCTTTGCTGGCTCTGTGTGACTGTTTGCATTTCATTTGCAAACACCTGGCTTTATGTTGCAGTATGCTTTAGTGTGATGAGCATGATTTCAGTCCACCCCGAGCACAGCACGAGTCCTATTCTCCCCTTAAAGACCCCCAGAGGAGCTGCTTCAGGGTTTGCTCTCTGGGGAGGAGCTGGGGTCACTGAGGAGGGGAAGCCCAAATCTAGAAAGTGGATGGCTCTTGGAGTGTCCCGGGGACTGCTGGGCCTTGGACAGGAGGGACGTGGCTGTGGTATTCTGAGGCCACTGAGCTGGCACGGGGCTGGACGCTCTGTCCTCGTCCTGACCGAGGTGGCTGCCACCAGACCCTCCTCGGGGCCAGCGTCCAGGAATCTGGGCACTTCCTCCCCTGAGACCCTGGCCCCACCCCGAGGCCCAGGGATCCTGGAAGAGTGTCCTGTGAGTGTCCGAGGGCAGACTTGCCAGATGGATTCCTGCACTGGGGCTGGGAGGCGTTCCGAGTGCGGCTCTCCCTCAAATGACAGCTTGTGATAGCGAGGCCGGCTGCATCATTCCCCAGGAATTCCCCTTGGAACACATGCTGGCTCCAGGCTGCTCCAGGCCCCAGGCTGGCATCAGGCGACCTCGGGCCAGGCCTCCTCCCCATCCTCCTTCTCTGGTCCCTTGAGGAGGGGAGGACACTTCTTCCTGAGGGCTGCAGCTCCCACACAGGCACCAGAAGCTCAGAAGCTCAGAAGCTCAACTTGGTGACATCACTGGGGCCTGGCCATCCCTGAACTCATCCCTGCTGAGTGGGAAAGGGCGAGGGCCTCACAGCCATGTCCGCCTCTAAGCCGGGAGCCTCGGGAACCCCCAGGCCTGAGTCACAATGAGACCAGAAAGGCCAGGCAGGGTCAGCACGCCCAGCTTGCCCTGGTACCCCAGTCCACCTGGGTCCAGGGGTTGGGAGGGGAGGCCAGGAAGGGTCAGCACGTCCAGCTAGCCCCAGTACCCAGGCTCACTGGGGTCCAGGGTTTGGGAGGGGAGGCCAAGCAGGGTCAACACGTCCAGCTAGCCCTAGTACTCGGGTACTTCTCGCCCTCCCTCCTAGGAGCCTCAGCCTGGGCTACTTCCCAGACCCTTGTTTTTGATTCCTCATCTTGGTTCCAGCACCCCAGGGGCCGAGCCAGAGTCTGAGAATGAGTACTGTCCATCGAAGGGGCTACCACCCGTGCGTGTAAGAAATGGTGCAGCCTCGGAGTGCTGTGTCCCGGATTATCACAGAGGCCGCGCACTCCAGCATCTGTGTCCAGGCCACCTCGTGTGTGTTTAGGAAACAGTGCAGGCTCCGTCCGAGTGCTGTGTCCTGGATTGTCACAGAGGCCGCACACTCCAGCATCTGTGTCCAGGCCACCTCGTGTGTGTTTAGGAAACAGTGCAGGCTCCGTCTGAGTACTGTGTCCTGGATTATCACAGAGGCTGCGCACCCCAGCACCCATGTCCTGGTCCCCACAGCACCTGCGCAGATGCTGGGCTCGGGCTGGTGGGCTTTGGTCTAAGGAGCCTGGAAAGCCCACAGGTCCAGAGACCTGAGCAGAGTGGTGGGCGGTAAAGGGGCCAGGGAAGCAGGTACAGACCCCTGCCGGCCCCCGAGACTCGGTCCACTGAGGCTGCTGGGCTGGGGCTTGCATTGGCCTAGGAGACCCAAGCTGAGGCAAGAAGCGTGGCCTGTCCATGGGGAGTATTATGGACTGAATGTTTGTGTTGCCCCAAAATTCTTTAGACAGGGTCTCCCTCTGTCGTCTAGGCTGGAGTACAGTGGCATGATCATGGCTCACTGCAGCCTCAAACTCCTGGGCTCCAGCGATCCTCCCATCTCAGCCTCCCAAAGCTCTGGGATCACAGGTGTGAGCCACCACGCCCAGCTCCCGAATTCTTAAGTTGAAATCGAACCCCAATATGACGGTATTAGGAGGTGGGGCTTTGGGCGGTGATGCGGTCACAAAGGCGCTGCTGTCATGAATGGGTCCCGTGCCCTTGTAAGAAGAGGCCAGAGGGCTCCCTCCCCTTCTTTCTGCTGCTTTAAGGACGGAATGAGAAGTCGGAAATCCACAACTCAGAGGACAGCCCTCCCCAGACCCCGACCAGGCTGGCACCTTGATCTCCGGCCTCCAGCCTCTGGGCTGTGAGAAATAAACTCCTGATGTTTACAAGCCATGCAGTTCATGGGGTTTCCTTACAGCAGTTCCAACAGGAGTGGCCCTGGGGGGACCTCCACAGCCCACCCACCACTTCCCACCCTCCATGGCCCTGCCCGCCGTGCCCTGTCCTTCCCCATGCCCCTCCCCCCACCACAGCCCTGCTCCCTCCTTGCCGTGCTCATCCTCCACACCCACGCCCCTAACCACAGGCCTGCCCGCCTCTATGCCCCTTCACCCCTACCACAGTCCCACCGTCTCCACACCCTGCTCCCTCCACGGCCTGGCCCCCCTCCACATCTTGCCTTCCATGACCTCCCCTCCTCCACACCCCTGCCTCTCAACTACAGCCCTGTCCTCCTCCGTGCTCCTTTCCCTGTCTGCAGCCCTGCCCCCTCCATGCCCTGCCCCTCTGCCCCTCCCCTCCCCCCACCACAGCCTGCTCTCGTTGCCCCCTCTTCCCATCCCTCCCACATCCCTCTCCCACCTGCCCCTCTCAGGGACTTGAGATTTCCTCCACAAGAAACCTCTGTGGGGCTTTACCAGGCCTCTGCCCTACCCAGGCCTCAGGGTGGGTGCGCCTGGGACTTCAAAGGCCCAAGGAGGGCCCCAAACTGGCTCCTGCCCAGGCCCAGAGCACAGAGCCTCCTTGTTCCCAGCCCAGGCCCTCCCCCAGCCCAGGCACACAGCGGTCTGGAGGAAACCCTCTGGTGGCCAGCCCAGGGGACCCCCACGCCCCAGCACCCCCACCGGGACCACTTCTGGGCTCCTCTGGGGTCCTGCAAGCTTGGCCCTGCCCAGGACCCTCTCAGGCTGGTGCTGGGCCAGTGTTCAAGGGTGGGTGAAGGGCAGAGAAGGGCACCTCTCTTATTTCTGGGGCAGTCATGGCTGCAGCAAGTTCCAGAAGCTTCTGCAGAGACCACCTGGTGAAGTCTCAGAAGACCCAGAGAGGCAGCCACCAACTCAGCCTAGAAACTCAGCTCAGACTGGCAGAGAGGGCAGCCCCAGCTTGGGGGCCCAGGCCAGCGGGGAAGACCTCGGCCAGCCCCAGGCACGGCGGGCATCATCAGGACAAAATGCCAGGCTCCACGCCACCATCCAAAGTCCCAGAAATAGTGGCCAGCTGTCCAGGGCCTGCCACACCCGAGCCCACCTCACCCTCACTGCTCTCCTGACTCCTGTCCTTCAACTCATTGGCCTGCTGTGGCTTCATTGTATCCCCAACAGGATGGATGCCAGAGCCCTGGGGCACCCGCCACTCAAGGCCAGCAGTGCTATGCCTCTGCGTCAGCCTCTGTATCTGCCTCTGCCTCCTCCCTGCCCCTTGGCAGCCTGAAGGGCCCCTTCCAGGGGAAGGCTGGATCCCAAGCAAGGGAGGGAGCGCCTGTCTCTGCTCACACCCCGACAGGCTTGACATCAGAATAAGATTCAGGGTCCCCACGTGTGGCCATCCTCTGTCTGGTTCCCTCAGCGGCAGCCACACCAATGTCCTAGCTGTCCTCGGACCCCAAGCTGACCGCTGCTGCCCTGGGCCTTTGCCCCTGCTGCTAGCCTGTCGGGAGCACCTCCCCTGGTACACATGGCTTCCTTGCCTGCTTCTCGTCCTTGGAAAGGCCGTGGCCTCCCAGAGGCCCTCCCTGGTCTGGAACCGCCTTCCTCTGGTCATGTGCCCCACAGCATTTGGTTGAGCTGCAGGAATTTACTGTCTGTCCCTTAAGAGCTGTTTCTGATGCCGGGTCCCAGAAGATGCTGTCCACAGCTCCAATCCTTCCAGGGCAAGCCCCTCACCCTCTGTCAGCCATGGCGGGGCCTGGGGGCTGCAGGGAATACCCAGGGTCCTGTGGATGGTCCACGTGGCCCTGAAGCCTTTGCGGAGAAAACGTGAATTGCATCAGGAATGAAATGAAACGTCGTCACCCACTTCATTTTTCTTTTTTTGAGACAGGCTCTCACTCTGTTGCCCAGGCTGGAGTGCAGTGGTGCAATCTCGGCAACCTCTGCCTCCCGGGTTCAATCTCTTCTCCTGCCTCAGCCTCCTGAGTAGCTGGGATTACAGGCACACACCACCATGCCTGGCTAATTTTTGTATTTTTGGCAGAGAAGGGGTTTCACCGTGTTGGCCAGGCAGGTCTCAAACTTCTGACCACAAGTGACCCGCCCGCCTTGGCCTCTCAAAGTGCTGGGATTATAGGCATGAGCCACTGTGCCTGGCTCACCCACTTCATTTTTCAATTGGATGTAGCGAATCTCTCCTGAGCCCAGCGTTGGGGCCCACAGGGCCACTGACTCCAGGAGAACAAGGGTCTCTGCCTTGTGTAGGTGGGGGTCACGCTGTCATTCCCCAACCCGTGGGGCAAATCTCCAGGGACTCTCAATGGGGAGACAGCACCCCCCCACAGCTTGCAAAGTGGCCCAGGCCTGGTGAGGGCTGTGGCTGTCCCAGGGTCCATGGACAAGTCAGGGTGAGAAACACAGCAGCCTCCAGGCACCCGAGGGTGCTTCTGGGGCCTCAGGAGGAGCTGCGCTTTCTGCATGTGGGTGGCCCAGGGGCCCGTTACAGGCCCATCCCGCTGAGGGCAGCATTCCGGGTAGAGGCCCAGCAGGTGCGGCCACAGACAGCTGGGCCTTCCCGGGATGCTTGTGGCATGAAGTCAGCTGCCCAACCCTGGCCACTGGCCGCACCCCAGGCTATTTTTGGATCCTGCAGCTCAGAGCCTGCCTTGCTGCTCCCGCCCCTGGAGCACCTGGAAGTCTGGTCAGGAGTGTGGACAATGCCCCTCTTGTCATACATCTGCCCCTTCCCCACAGCCCCCACCGCAGGGCCACCCTCCTCCCCCAGACACAGCTGGTCCTGGCTGGGCTGGGGTGGGCTGCCTGGCTGAGAGGAGGCTGGCCTTGGACTGGGACCCTGGCATCACGGCAAAGCTGGAGACTCAGGGAGTCCAGGAGGCCAGAGGCTGCCAGGGTTGTCCTGGGCCGTGTCTGTGTCAGCTGGTGTCCCTCCAGGATAAGTGATCTTGGGCAAGGCACACCTCTCTCTGACAGAGAGGGCTCTGGAAGGTTTTCCCAGGGTCCTCCTCCCTCAAGTCCTCCCATGCCCTGAGGCTGGTCCCTGAGGTTGTTGGTCGGGGACTCCAGGCCTTGCTGCTCAGAAAAGCATGCCCAGTGTCCCTCGCCCTGCCCAGTGTACGTCCAAGGCTGCTGAAAGAATGGAGAAGGCTTCCTTTACTTCTGCCTTCATTCCTTGGACAAATATTAAAACCTGCTGTGTCCAGGCCCTGACTGGGCACAGTGTTGGTAAATCAGGTCTGGTTCCAACTTAAAATAGGCAGCCCTGACCTGCAGGCATGTGGCCCCCCGACCTTAGATAGGGTGCCCCTGATCTTGGAGCATGTGGCCCTGACCTTGAGGCATGTGGCTCTTGACCTTGGACTGGGAACCCCTGACGTTGGAGCAGGTGGCCCTGACCTTGAAGCGTGTGGCCCCCCGACCTTGGACTGGGTACCGGTGACCTTGGAGCAGGTAGCCCTGACCTGGAAGGCATGCAGCTCTCTGCAGAACCAGATGTGGGTGGGGTGGGGTGGGGGGGCCATAGTCACTCAGGGCTTGGGGATGGCTGCTCTTTGTTGGGCTGAGTGTAGGGAGGTGGGTTCCCAGCTTCAGGACCAGGTGAATGGGGGATGCAAGCATGGGTGGGGCAGGTGAGGCAGGAGGGGCAGGTGGGGACAGGTCAGATGACTCTTAGCATCACGGCGGTGGGACCCGCTGTGGTGTTCTGAGCAGACACGAGACAGAAGCTGCCTTCAGGAAGTTTGGTTGCACAGACAAGGGTCAGGAGACTTTAATTTGTGCAGATGAGGTGCCCTGAGGGCATTTAGCAGCTGCTGGAAAGGAGGTGTGGGAGGGCTTATTAGGGAGACATTTAACCCCCACACGGTCAATCAATCGTGAGCCACCTGTGCCTGGATCCTACCTGTCAGAGATGCCTGAGTGGCCCCACGTTCCAGCCTAGGTCCAGGAGACAGCTGACACCAGGAGTTGGCCCCAAGACAATGCTGAGAGCAGCTCAGACTCTGCCCGTGGAGTGGCCTGACCCTGGGCACAAGGTGATGGGCCTCTCCAGGCACGGAGCCAGAGAGCAGCCAGGGTTGCCTGCGCCCAGCCTGTTGTGCAATGCAGTGGGGGACAGAGAATGCTCGCTGCAGGGGAAACAGTCCTGTCCTCTCGTGCCCCCAGGCTCTGCCCTGGGTGCCCCTGAGCTTACTCTGCCCCCAGGCTCTGCCCTGGGCACCCCTGAGCTCACCCCACCCCTCCAGGCTCTGCCTGTCTTGGCTGTTTGTCTTGGTATAACAAAATTACCATAGACCTGGTGGTGTAGAAACAAGAGAAATGTATCTCTCACAGTTTGGAAGTCGCGAAGTCCAAGATGAAGGTGCTGGAAGATTGTGTCTGGTGAGGGCCGCTTTCCATAGACAGTGCCTTCTCGCTGGGTGCTCCCTCTGTGGAAGGGGCTGCCTCTTTTCTAAGGGCACCAGTCCCATTCACGGGCCTCCACTCTCACAACCTAATCACCTCCTAAAGGCCTCACCTCTGAATATTACTGCACTGGGGGACAGGTCAACATGTGCATTTTGGGGGAACACACATATTTAGACCAAGCTTGTCCAAGCCGAGGCCCGTGGGCCCCATGTGGCCCAGGATGGTTTTGAATTCGACCCAACACAAGTTCATAAACTTTCTTAAAACATTATGAGTTTTTTCGTGATTTTTTTTGTTTGGTTTAGCTCATCAGCTATCGTTAGTGTTAGTGTATTTTATGTGTGGCCCAAGACAACTCTTCTTCTAATGTGGCCCAAGCCCAGGGAAGCCAAAAGATTGGACACTCCTGATTTCCACCATCACACCTCCGTAACAGCCAACCCCTGAGGTCCAGCCTAGGGATGACTCTGGGAGTTGGTGGCCGGAGGTCCATACAGTCTCAGTCCCACTCAGGCCCCCGAGCAGCTTGTAGGGGCTGTGCCCAGCTGGGCCCCTTCCTGCTGGGCCTCCAGGTGCGGCCACACCCATGTTTCTAGGGAGGCATGAGGACACAGCGGTGGCTCTCCACTCTAGCAAGGAGCATCGTGCAGCACCCGTGCCCAGCAGGATCCTCTGGCTGCAGAAACAGCAAGGGACTCCCCTCCCTGCATAAGAAGAGGCGTCCGCGGGACCCAGGCCGGACGCCTGTGGAGAGGGAGGAGCCAAACCGGTGTGGGGCTCCGCAGTGGAAAGCAGTGGGAGCCTCCCATGGGTTCTCTGCTGGGCTGCATCACCCCAACCCTCTCAGGAGGGGAAGCCCTGAGCCCCCCTTGAGGGTTGATTGTGCCCCACAGCAGATGTCAGGGGCCATGACCAAAAGGATGCCTGGGCCAGGTAGAGAAACCTGGGAGATGGCCCCGTCTGAGGCACAGCGCACGGTGTCTTCATCCTCCTGTGTGGACTCTCTGGGTTCATGGAGGAGCCCTGACTCAGGGCTGGGGTTAAATGTGCCCCCCAACCCCTCCCTTCACCCCTGCTCAGCTGAGTCCCCTCTTCTTGGCCTTGCATGGCAGCTGGGCCAGGGTTGAGGCTTTTGGGCCTTTTGGGTGATTGAACATCCAGCCAACGTTAACGCTTCACTTCCAGTCCCACAAAACACCCATCGCTCTCCCTCCTTGCAGCACAGGGAGAGCAGCATCCCCACTGCTGGGGAGTGTGCTTGTGTGTGCATGTGCGTGCGCACATTTCTGTGTGCATTCGTGCGTGTGCATTTGCATGTGCTTGTGTGCCTTCGTGTGTATGCATTTGCATGTGTGCGCATGTGCATTCGCGTGTGTGTTCACATGTGTGTATTCGCGTGTGCATGTGCGTGTGTGCATTCGTGTGTGTGTGCATTTGCATATGCATGTGTGTATTCGTGTGTGCATTCACATTGTGTGCATGTGCATGTGTATTCATGTGTGCATTCACGTGTGTGTATTCGCGTGTGCATGTGCGTGTGCATTTGTGTATGCATTCGTGTGTGTGTGCATTTGCATGTGCTTGTGTGCCTTCATGTGTGTGCATTTGCATGTGTGTGTGTGCATTCGCGTGTGCGTTCACATGTGTGTATTCGCGTGTGCATGTGTGTGCCTTCGTGTGTGCATTTGCATTTGCATGTGGGTGTGTGTATTCGTGTGTGCGTTCACGTGTGTGTATTCGCGTGTGCATGTGCATGTGTGCATTTGTGCGTGCATTCATGTGTGCATGTGCGTGTGCATGTATGCAGGTGCATGTGCGTGCATGCCGGGGTGGTTTCTGGCCTCAAGACATCCCCGCTCCCTCCTCTTCAAGGCTCAGCTCCTCTGGACGGCTGTGTGTGGGAAACGGGTGGTGGTCTTCACTCTCCCCAGGCCCCTCTGCCGACAAAGTCTCCTTCAGGTCTGCCAGGGCTCCCGTCACTGCCTGGTCCCTCTCCATGGAGTGTCAGCTAGCCTTCCAGATGATCCCTGCGGCCTCTGGGTGGGGGTGTCCCTGAAGGCCAACCCAGGTTCTCCAGGGTCTTCCCCTGCCCGACATTGACACCAGCACTTTGTCCTCTGTGCTCCAAGCCCCAAGCCCAGGACGTTCAGCTTTGCAGCCTGCACTGGCAGAGCCCAGGGGGCCCCAGAACCCACCTTGGCCTTGGGGAGGAGAAGAAACACCCTACAGGAAGATGAAGAAAATCTCACACCAGAGATGTCCTGTCCCCACAGGGCCGAGGCTGCTGGCTGGATACCCCCCACTTCCCCCAGGACGAGCCTGGGTTGGGGAGCCGTCCTGCCCTGGTGATCCCGGCTGTCACTGGAATGTCAGGTTTCTGGGAGCCTCTGCTTCCTGCTGCAGGCTCTGCCTCTGAGTTCAGGAAGGAGACAGGCCCCCTGGTCATGCTGCCAGGACCACATGGCTCAGCTTGCTGGGCACGTGCTGCCTGGCCGGGGAGGGTAGTGCTGGGGAGGGCAGGCTGGCCATCTTCTGGCTTGGCTGCTGTTTGGTACCTCCTTGTCAGCCCGTGGTGGGGGCCCAGGGTCTGGCGAGGGTGGGAGGCTGAGGTCAGGAGGGTCTCTAGGTCCTGGGGGGCAGGGAGCATGAAGGGAGCCCGGGGAGCAGCTCTCTGGCTGGGGGCCACCTCCTGGTGGGAGTGTCTGGGCTCCAAGTTGTGGTCAGAGGTGACAGGGTGTCCTCGGGCCTGTGGTCAGTGCCGCTGGGCCTCACGGAGGTGGCGTCTTGGATGACAGGAGAGAGGGTCCCCAAGTTTCTGTGCTTTTTAGGGCTCAGATTAGCCTGTAAGAGACCAAAACCAGGTTCAGTTTCCAGATAACACTCAAGAGACCTGGGCTTAGCATTGGCCCCCAGGCCACGTTCAGCTTTGCTCCAGGAGAGGGGTGGGTGCCCACGGGGAAGGGCCATCTCGCCCAAGCTTGGCCAAGGCCCTGCGAGGGCCCCTCTAGCCCCCAAGCCCGCCCTGCGAGGCTCAGCACTGAGGAGGGAGCAAGCGGGCCCTGAGGCTGTGCAGTCTCGAGGCGTCCAAGCCACAGGGCGGAGCGGCGGGAGCGCAGCCGAGAGCGCCTCCTTTACGCTTGGGCCAGGCGGGGCCATGGGCCTGCAGCCATAAAGTCGGGCTGTGGATGGTGCCCCAGATCCTGCTGGTGGAGCCCAGAGACGCCGCTGCCCCCAGGCCTTCTTCAGAGCCACTCCGGAGCTTCCGCCCGGCCCAGACATCCGTGTGTAGTGTCTGAGAGCTGGGGAGGGGCCCGCCAGGCCCACCCCAGGATGCTGTGTGGGGTACACACAGCAGGAGGGGGCAGGGCAGGACGCAGTTTCCCTTCAGGTTGGGGCTCCTGACCAGGGGAGGTGGGCAGAGGCGAGGTGGGCAGAGCCTCACTGTCTCCCATGTGGGGAAGCAGAGGTGCCGAGGCTCAGGCCTGCTTGGGGACAAAGGCCATGGGCCATGAGTCTTAGGAAGTGGCCTGGGCCCATTTTCAGGGGGCTGGACTCCTCTTTTCCTGTTTTCCCAAATAAGGTGTTCCCAGTTCCCTGGGAGAATGTAGTGAGGGCTGGGGAGGGCCTGGCAAGGGCCTGTGAGGGCAAGTCGCCTCTGGCTGACTTTTGGTGGTGAAGGTGCAGAGAGTAGATTGGGGTTCTCTTTGATCCCCTACAAAGAAGGGACGCCCGTGGTGTGCTCGTAGTGAGATTTGGCCCTCCGCCCCATGGCAGCAGCGTGGGAGTGCGGGGCTGGGTGTGGGGGCTGGGGATTTCTGCTTCATCTCCTCCAGCCTCACTGGCGGCCGAGTCCTATCCAATTACCCACCACCAGGCTGGCGAGCCCAGGAGCCTCCAGAGAGCGGCGAGGTGGTTCTGTTTCGACCGCAGGCCAGCTTGCTGCAGGGCTCCTGGCTTTGCTTTGCAAGCCAAGCAGGAGGGGCCCAGAGGGGTGGCTGAAGGGGGGTGTAGGGGCTGGCACAGGCCGGCTCGGGAGCTTCATGCCTACTCTGTCTTCTGGATTCATGAACAGTGATGCCCCAGTACCCCCAGCCCCTGCAGCTGCCAGGCCTCCATGAGCATGTTGCACACGGCTGAGGGGAATGGCATTCTTGGGGTGCCTGGGGGCTTGGAGGTTCTGAGCCTGGGCCAGGCCGGCTGTGGGTGGAGACTTAAGTCCGGCTGAGGTTATCAGCAAGGTCTCTGAAAGCTGACAGAGCAGAGCAAGGATACGCCTGACGCTGTGCAAGGTTTGGAGAGTCGCTCAGCCTCTCTGGGCCCACTTCCCCTTTGCACCTGGGGCATTCTCACCTCACCTACTGTGAGGGTTCCCTGAGCTGAGCAGGGAGGGGTTGCCCAGCCTGCAGTGGTTGGTGTGATGCCCCCGTTTCATGGCGGAATCTCAGCCGGGCCAGTGGAGGATGGAAAGCAAGGGCATTCCAGGTGGAAGGATCTGGGTTAGGAAGCATCGCGGTGGAAAGCTCCGGAGCACGTTTTGCTTTGACACGGGGGAGGGCAGTCTAGCAGCAGGACACTGCTGGAGCAGCATCAGTGGTGCGGGAGCTCCTGTGAGCTGAAACCTTCTCATCTGCCCGCCAGGTGCTGGGCATCCGCCTGAATTATTACATTTGATGTGCTGGTGTGGAGGAGGTGGGGCTGGACCTCAAATTCCCAGCTAATATTTATGGTTTCTTTTCTAAAAGCGGTGGGAGCCAGCCAGGAAGATTTTCCACGATAAGCATCCATGAGGGACGTGGGGTTTGGGAACTCAAATGACTGTGCTGGTGAGGACATGCTGGGCGTCCAGCTCTTTGCCGGGGACAGGCAGGTGGGGGATGGGTCCGAGGTGCAGCTGCTGTCCTTGGGGAGATGTGGCTGGCCGGGGAGATCCAGCTATAACCTGAAACTATATCCTTTTAAATCCAAGGACCACAAAGTAAAAGAAAATCAATTTCCAATTACTTCTAAGCCCCAAGTTTACACAGAAAGAGAAACTCAGGGGGCAGCGCCGTGGGAGCGCTGTGTGGGCCAGGAGCTCGTGCTCCCAGGCTCTGTGGTCTGCGTCTGCTGTGACCTTGGTCAAGGTGCCCCCTCCGTACCATGACCCTCTCGACTGCCAAGGATGGGGCCAGACACGCCAGGGTCCCTTTGCACCCGAATTGCTTCTAATTCCTGATCCCGATGTGTCATTGACCTGTGACGCGTGCCCCGGCCTGGGAGAAGGTGGGGGGTGGGGAGCAGGGCCACTGAGGGGCTCTTTGCCTCTGCTACCCCCACACCCAGAGGCAGGAGTGTGCCTGGCTTAGCGGGACCCCGTTGCTGGCAGCAGCAGCAGTGCCACTCCCAGACGCAGTCCAACCTCCAAGCCTCCACTCCTGGCTGGCTTTTGGGAAAACATTTTGTTTGGACTGTTGAGGGGCAAACGCCCTCCTGCTCGCCCACAGCTGGGCTGTCCAGGGTTTCCTGTGACTTTGCCACCAGAGCCAGAGGAGCCCACACTTGCTTCCTGCTGCAGCCCCTGGCCCTGGGGACCAGCAGCCTGTGCGTGCCTGAGACCCTCAACTCTCACCTCGGCCTCCAGCCACCAGGCTCAGCTCTCACCTGCCTGAGCCATCACATGGCAGCTGGCTCTGTCATCACAGGCACAGCCACCCTTGGTAGGCAGCTGGCACTGCCCCACGACACTCCCTCGCCCCATGGATGTGGGCGGACACAGCCTCGGGTCCTGACCGGCCTCTCTGTGCACAACACGGCTTCCCAGGGCTGGGCAGGTGGTCGGAAACCCCCAGTAGCATGGGGGCGAGAACCCAAGGGGATTGCAGAGCAGGAGGGGGCAGGGTTAAAGCTGCCTGCATTGTGTGACTCCTTCCTTATTCCAGGAAGAGCACCCAGACACTCAGCCTCTGTGGGTGCTCCTTCCTGGACTCCCTGGGTTCCTAATCTCCCTCCTGCCTGGTGTGAGGCCCTCTGGAGCTGTCTTCCGTCATCCAGACACCAATGCACCCACCTCTCAGAAACCCCCGCTTCTCTGCAGGGATTGGCCTCTCCAGCACCTCCTGTCCTCCACAGGGACTGGCCTCTCCAGCACCTCCTGTCCTCCACAGGGGCCTCTCCAGCACCTCCTGTCCTCCACAGGGCACTTCCTTGAGGGCGAGTTACTCTGTGCAACAAGGCCCTGGGGAAGGTGAGTGGCAGGTCCCAGACCACGTGGATGGATGTCAGGACACAGGTGTGACCCTCCGGGCGTGTCCACACACATGTGCCCATTGCAGAGATGACCTGGCGCTCCTCCAGGTGTGGGGCCACCCCATGAATAGGATGCCCAAGGTCTCTGTTCTTTTAGGGCTCACTTCCTTATGGAGAAGTCAATACAACAAACAAGCAAATGAATGTGTAAGTGTGTAAATGAATAGCATTATTTCAGAAAGGTAAGCTTTGCCTGATTAATTTTCCTGATTGGCCCAAGGATATCACACAGCATACACACAGATGAACACACAAATGCACACACAAACACAGTGTCACACACACAGATGAACACATGCACAGTCACACACACAGATGAACACACACACACACAGTCACACAGACACCCATACAGGTGAACACCCACACACATCCGTCTCTTGGGTGCTAGTTCCCACAGGGAGCACTTTCGAAGCCTGTGGGCCTCCCCGCCCTCCCCGCCCTACCCTTGCAGCAGCGAGGCCCGCATCTCCATGCATGGTGATGTCGACTTCCTCCCCGCATCTTCGCCACCCTCTGCCTCCTGGCACCTGCTCCACTGGGCCTGCACACATCTCTGGGCCCTGCAGACATTCTCAGCTGCTGGTGTAGTTGTGTACACCCTGCCTGTGCAGGGATATCTGGGTTGTCCAACAAAGCCCATTGTCCTTCAGTCTCTGCTGCCTCTGGGGTCAGTGATGTTTTCATGAGCGTGCGGAGTTCTGTACAACCAGGTCACTATGGGGGTGGGTTGATGTCTGGAATGGGGTTTCCTCAACTGTGGGAAAAGTTTGTCTCTTCTTCCTTCTGGTATCCTCCTTTTGGTGATAGTGCTGGAATCCTAATCATAGATCAGCAGATCCCACCAGCCCCTGGAATGCCCCTCTCAGAAGTGGGCAGAGGCTTGGGCAGGAGGAAGAAGCCCTGAGTGTGGCTGCTTGCTGAACAACTACCCTGCAGGGCCCAGAGGCCGAGAGGCTCCCCTGCCCATTTGCTTCCTGCTCCCACCCTTCTCCATTCTCCTTGGGTTTGTTGAGCTTCCTGAATCCCTGCTGTGGTCTTCATCAGTTCTAAGAAATTCTCAGCCATCACCTCTTTCAATGTTGCTTCTCCCTCATTCTCTCTCTTCTCTTTCCGAGGTTCCAGTTACATGTATATTAGGTCTGATTCCCAGACTGAACAGACAAGAAAGTATTCTGTCAAACTGATGTAAAGGTTCCTGTGTGTTTACACAACTGCCCTGCGTTTGTCTCACCACGGTCTTTTAGCAGAACAGCCTGGTCCACCGTGGAGGGTGCCTTCAGATGCCCTGTTACCGGGTCCCATGCATCTCTTCTGCTGCATTCTGCTTTCCTTTTACGTTTCCTTTTCTTTAAAAATCATTTCTTTTCTCTGTGTTTCATCTTGGATGTTTTCAATTGATCTGATTCAAGTGCAATAATTCTGTGATCTGCTGTGTTCAAACATCTATTAAATACATCCAATAGGTTCTTAATTCCAAAAATAATGTTTTTCAGTATTATTTGATGACTTTTCACAGATTCCAATGTTCTGCTGTAATTTTCTATTTTCAGCTTTGCCTATCTTTTCCTCTCATTTCTCTGACATATGAGTCACACTTATTTTGAAGTGCTTGTCTCTGCCACTGCCAACTTTGGAATCAATCATCTGTGGGTCTACTTCTATTGACCTTTTTCTTCTAGATCATTGTTTGCATTTTCCTGCTTCTTTACCTCCTTTATGCCAAACTCTCTGTATAAAGGAATTATAGAGACTCTAGATGGCATCATCTTTTGTGTTTTCCTGTGAGGGGAATAGGGTGAGAGGATTATCATATAAACCTAACTGGGAATGGAGCTGAGTCCCAGTCAAGCAGTGTCTTTGATGAGACTCAGTCTGCCTCTGTCCTTCCCTGTTTCTTAAGCATGTCTCTCTGGGGTTTGACTGAGAGCCTGCTGGGTCCTCTCCTCATCCCTGAGATACTGTAAAGAGATTGAGATCTTTCCTTTGAGGGTTTGAGCCTAGGTCTTTAGTCTCCAATTCTGGTGGCTTAGAAAAATCTGTCCAAAGTGGGGTGGTGGAGGATGCCAACTCCTCCTGATGCTGCCTCATGCTATCTAGAGAGGATTCATCTCTAAGTAGCATGAAGTGGTTCACTGCCCCTTTTAGATACCCTTGGCCTAGGTCCCTGGACCTCACATACAGTTTCAGAAATCAATACGTGTTTAAGGGGGAACCAGCATTTCATCAGCCATTCTGTGGGCTACTATGTGCTTTCTAATCAGAATGTAAAAGAATGAGCAGCCCCATCCCTCTGCTCCTTGTGTGGGTGGGAAGCCTGTGAACACTCAGGGCCCTCGGCAGATGCCGAAGACCCCTGCCCAAGCCTTCTCCTGGAGGGGTGCTCCCAGCCTCTGATTGGGCTCCCGCTTGTCCTGTGCGACAGATCCAGGGCTCTCTATGGGACCCTTCATGCCAGGTCTCAAGGGCATCCAGGCTCCTGGGACAGCCTGGAGTGTGTCAAAGGCAGGGGCAACACTGCCCTGGAACCCACTTCACTGCAGGACCCCCAAACAGGGAGTGTGGCCCTGGCCACTCCAGGACTCCTCCTTGTCGCATCAGGGGCCCACATCCCTGTTCCCCTGTGATAGGCCCAGAGGAGAGGGCAGGTGGACACCTCCTTGTCCCACCAGGGACCCACGTCCCTGTCCCCTCTGCCAGGCCCAGAGGGGAGGGCAGGGACACCTCCTTGTCCCACCAGGGACCCACCTCACTGTCCCCTCTGCCAGGCCCAGAGGGGAGGGCAGGGGACACCTACTTGTCCCGCCAGGGACCCACGTCCCTGTCCCTTGTGCCAGGCCCGGAGGGGAGGGCAGGTGGCTGGTGGGTGTGAATTTCTCTGTTTCTGATCCTCAGTACCCTGAGACCCACTGTCTTGAGCCTAGGGCTCTCCCTGCCCCACCCCACCCTTGGATTTGGTAATGAGAGAAAGATGGGTGGGGGTTGGTTTGAGGGGAGAGCAGGCACTGAGGCCCATCAACCAATCCAAGGGAGTCAGCCCTACCCTAGGGGTTCATCACTGCTCAAGGAGGCTCAGCCCTGCCCTAGGGGGTCAGCTCCACCCTAAGGGGTCAGCCCCATCCAAGGGGGTCAGCCCTGCCTGAGGAAGCATCCCTCCATTGGGGGAACCAAAGAACTCTTGGGTGCCAGGATCTGGGCGCCACCCCTGCTCAGGGCCAGGGGGAGAGCCTGTCCCTTGAGGGTGAGGAGCAGGAGTGTCCCTGGGCTTCTCTGGGCCTGGTGGCATGAGGGTGGCATGCAGTGGGTGGGATGTACTTCAGGTGATCCCCTTGTCGCTCATGAATCTGTCAGCTAAACCCCCACCCTCTCACCCTCCTACTGGGTGCACCACCAAGAGAACCAGGAAGAGGCGGCCGAGTGGCTGCTGAACTCTGCAGGGCTGTGGGTCACTCCTGGTGCTGGGGCCGTTCACGACCCCGTCCTACTCAGGGCGTGGTGTGGGGAGGGTCCCGGAGGGGCTGAGGAGGGGTCTGTGTGCCCAGCAGGCAGCTGAGGCTTCTGAGGGTGAGCTGAGTAGGGAGTGAAGAGGCTGAGCTGCATCAGCGGAGTCTCAGGAGAGCAGCAGCTGCCTGGAACCTTCCCGAGGGGTCGGGGGTCATTGCCCAGATCACACGCATTTCTCTTTCCCTAATGCCTGACCTGTCCCTCCTGTGAGGTCCCCACAGCTCAAATCGATCCAACCAGCCACCACCCCAGAGGACCCCAGGACCACCTGTGGCCCTCTCCTCCAGCTCCTCCTCACTCTGCCCAAACCCGGTCCAGTCCTGTCTCCGTTCTCCTGCGCCAGCCCCAGCTGACCCCGGCCCTCCTTGGGAGGCTTAGAAGGGCTTCCTAGAGACGTTGGCTGCCGAGTTATCCAGAGCTGAAGAAGTGGGCAAGGGTGTTCAGGACTAGGGAGGGACAGGGAGACTCCGTCTAGGCAGGGCCGGAGCCTGGTGAGGAGGGGATGGTGAGGGATCCTAGTGGGAGCTCTGTGGGGGTGGAGCCAGCCCTGCTGCGGGGCCCAGCCCACCTCTCTGCCAGCTCCTCCCCTAGGTGCTTATCTGTGCCGGCCCCTTTGTGAGCCCGTGGGAGCTGGCTGGCAATTCAGGACCTTGAAGCCCCTGCAGGGTCCAGCCCCACGCTGGTTCCCCATGTCCTCCATGCTTCATGAAGCAGCAGGTGTGTTCCCTGCCTGGGTCTGGCCCCTGGGGCGCTGGAGAAGCTGCGCACAGCTGGCAGAGAGGGGCCACTCGGAGAGGGGAGAGGGAGCAGCACCACAATACCCAGGAGACAGGGGTCAGAGGGCAGAGGCTACGGCCACCAGGCTGGCATGGTGTTCGAATATGGCTTTAATCTCAGGTTGTCCCAGGTAAGCCCCCCGGGCTTGACGACTGCATTTTCCCCACCAGGCATTTCTTTCTTTCTTTCTTTCTTCTTTCTTTTTCTTTCTGTCTTTCTCTCTCTCTTTCTTCTTTCTTTCTTTTCCTCCCTCCCTCCCTCCCTCCCTCCCTCCCTCCCTCCCTCCCTCCCTCCCTCCCTTCTCTCTCTCTCTCTCTTTCTTTCTTTCATAGAAAGGGCATTTTTTCATTTATAAAAGTGATACTTGCTGACTTTAAACACAGAAAATACAGAAACATCCAAGGGAGGCAGTGGCCATTGCTTGAGCCTCATCCCTCTGCCTCCACGTGTGGGGTCAGCCCTTCTCCGCTTGGTGTCCCCAGATGCCACGCAGAGGCAGCACAGGCGTCCAGGTGCCCTCAGGCCAGGCCTCCCCTCAAGCAATGCATTGGGGTGTCCTCCCCATCACTGCTACCCTTGGCAGGTCCTCCCATCTCCCTGTGCAAACGGAGGGCCGAGGGCACTCTGGGACCCCTGCCCTTCCCCACTTAGATGATTTGCTTGCAATGGATTCCTAACCATGGGATTTCATGGCAACAGTCTGTGCCCTGTGGGCGCCTTTCATGTCTGTCGTTCCCTTGCTCTCCCAGGGAGGCACACTGAGGAACACTGTGCCCTCGGGCGAGGCTCCCCGCGGGGCCTCCCCACCCATGCCACTTGCCAAGGCTTCGATCACGCTGTTCCCGGGGTTAGGGGACAGAAGACTTCTTGTGTTGCTTCAATTTAATTTTAAAAATGACCAGAGAAGCTCGTCATCCTCTTAAAGTGTGGGGCTTGCCCTGGGTGCCTGATGAAGGGAGGAGGCAGCACCCCTCTTTCCTCAGCAGCCCTGTGCTGGTAGTCCCTGTGGCTTTCATTCCGGGTTATCCCACACACTCTCGGCTGTCCTAAGCACTTTCCTGATGCGTTCTCCTCCTGCCACAGCAGCAGCGCCCGTCCCCTCCCGCCTACCCTGTTCATCTCCAGTGCCTCTCGGACACAGATCGGGGGTCCACCTGAGGCGTCCGAGTCTGGGAAGCCATCCACTCCAATATTGGAGCCTAGCTTGGAGGACTTGAAATGCCAGGTCTAAAGTTCATGTCCCTCAATGCTCTGAACCATCGCTTTGCTTTTTTGCTGGCTCTTGGAATTCGGCGGAGCAAGGTGATAAATCTCACGCTGGTACTCGGAGGCCAGTGCTCCAGACTCCTGTCTTACCCTGGGAGGTCCCCGAGTTTCTCCAGGAGGTGTGTGTGCCACCTGGCTGCCTCTCCCTGTGCCCTTTGCTGTCGGAGGGCTCATCCCTGCTTTTAACAGGAAGATTTTCTCATTAACTTGCTTTGGAAATATTTGCTCCTTTTGACTTTTCTCTGTCCCTGTGACTCTGGCCCCGCATTGTGGCACCTCTGCTTCTAGTACCCTCTTCACACCCTTCCCACACCTGCTCCGACTCACACCTCTGCCTCACCGCACACCTTCACGGGACTCCTCCACCTGCCCCACCACACCGGGCACGTTGCTGCCTTTGTAAACCCACCCGCCAGGCCCACGGGCTCAACGTCTGTGTTTTCCCCACCAGGCATTTCTGGCTGGTTCTTGCCCTCAGTCCACATCCCCAGGGCCTTCTCCACCGCTTTGATGATTCGGTGCCTGTCCTGCCTCCTGGGTCAGCTCTGCACTGTGGGGCTGGAGCGGCCAGACCATGTACTTTCCCCTGGGGTAGGAGGGTGTCGGTTGCCGCGGCCGGAAATGGGTACCCGGATGGGTTGCAGCCGGGGGTCCTGCTGGGAACCTGTTAAGAGAAATGTGCTGGGTGCGGGGAGTCACCCCCTGGGCCTGGGCAGTCCTGTCCCAGGGCCTCCTGCTGTCCCTGTTCCTGTGGGGCGGCAGCTTTGTCTCAGGCCTCCCCCATCCCCCACGCTGCCCAGCCAGGCGTCGCTGGTCTCACTGTCCCTGGGTGTTCAGACTTACACTGGCTCTCACGTCAGCCTCCTGGCTTCTGTGGTGTCCCTGGGGCTAAGCTGTGGAGCAGCATTGCCTGCCCTGACAGCCATGAGGTGTAAATTCCTGGGCTCGTCTCTGCAGAGCTCATGGGGATCTGACAGGTGCATAGTAGGTGTGTAGGAAGAAAGCACCGGGGCCTTTGACATTATTCCGATGCCACTGCTGTTCTGCTTGAGGGTGAGCTGAGTCCCGGGGACGCAGGGCTGGCGGGGAGCACAAGGCCTCGAGGTTGCAGCTGCTCTGGGGACCTGCGGAGTGTGCACAGCCCTCTGGGCTGGGAGGGCCTCCCTGGATGTGATGCCTGCCCTCTCCGGAGAGAAGAGTGAGCGGGATCTTGGCCCGGCAGGTGGCCCCAGCCCTGGGGACACGGGCAGGCATGGCCTCCCTGCAGCTGGCCTCTGAGATTGAGGAAGGGACAGGGCCATTGGGTCTGCCCAGTCACGTATTGCCCTCTCTCAAAGTGAGCCTGCCACCCTTGCAAGGGAAGCCTCGGAATGTTCTGCCATGTTTTACTGAATTCAAAAAAGGTCCACGGACATTTTTTGGCATCACTTCTCAATACCTAGTGCCAGACCAGCTGCTGGCGCCCTCTCAGCTCTTCCAGATTGTCTCACCTTTGACTTCTGAATCAGCATGGAAATTTCTGGTCTCCCAGTTCTGAATGCCTTTTGAATCCAGCATGGTGGCTTGGATGATGGACTCATCCTTAGCAAGTGCAGCCAGGGGCGTGAGGGGCCAAGTCATAGCCCCTCTCCCACCTGGACTCAGCCAAGTCATAGGCCCTCTCCCACCTGGACTCAGCCAAGTCATAGCCCCTCTCCCACCTGGACTCAGCCAAGTCATAGCCCCTCTCCCACCTGGACTCGGCCAAGTCATAGCCCCTCTCCCACCTGGACTCGGCCAAGTCATAGGCCCTCTCCCACCTGGACTCGGCCAAGTCATAGCCCCTCTCCCACCTGGACTCGGCCAAGTCATAGCCCCTCTCCCACCTGGACTCGGCCAAGTCATAGGCCCTCTCCCACCTGGACTCGGCCAAGTCATAGCCCCTCTCCCACCTGGACTCGGCCAAGTCATAGCCCCTCTCCCACCTGGACTCGGCCAAGTCATAGCCCCTCTTCCATCTGGACTCGGCCAAGTCATAGCCCCTCTCCCACCTGGACTCGGCCAAGTCATAGCCCCTCTTCCATCTGGACTCGGCCAAGTCATAGCCCCTCTCCCACCTGGACTCGGCCAAGTCATAGCCCCTCTCCCACCTGGACTCGGCCAAGTTATAGCCCCTCTTCCATCTGGACTCAGCCAAGTTATAGCCCGTCTCCCACCTGAACTCAGCTGTCCTGGGGTTTGCAGTAGTTCTCTCCACTCTCAAAAGCCTTAGGGTGGGGATTCCCATCTGCAGAGCTCAGTGATCCAAGAGAGTCCCCACATGTCCTCTGCCCTGTGCCAAGGCCTCTCAGGACCCTGGGAAGAAGGAAGACAGTGCTTGGGGCTTCCAGGAAGTACAGGGTACTCACAGCACCATGCAGTGTGTGGCAGGGTTGACCTGGCAGACGGAGGCCCAAGTGGCCAGGGTGTGCAGTGGGGCCAGGGCAGACTCAGGCCGGGCGGGAGCCCTAGGGAAGCTACTCTTCGGGGGCTGCCACTGACCACGGTGCAGCAGAGGAGGAGACCTCAGCTCACGCAGCCCCGGTACGAATGCTGGGCTTTTGATCTGAGACTGAAACAACCATAGTAGCTCCTAGAGGAGTTGTGGACAATGAGGAGGACAGGGCCACGCAGGGATGAATCTCTGCTCTCTGTGTTCCTCTCTGCTGTCAAGATCTGCCCCCAGCACCATTCAGAGACTTCACCTGGGCCGGTCTATCCCTGGGACAGGCACCTGTCTCAGTCAGCACATCTGCAGGATGCGGCTGGAAGGACAAGCGCTGGAGGCCAGCTCTGCTCCAGAGCGGCCCCTTCTGCCTTGCGTGTAGTTTCTTGCCCAGGAGCCCCTCAGCCTCTGGGCTGCGGTCCAGCCCACACTTAAAGGAGGGTGCAGGTGGAAACCCTGTTTGAGCAGCATGCGGGAGGGAGGGAGGGATGCTGGGCATTACCGCCGACAGCTCACATCCGCCAGAGATGAGTGTCCCATTCGGACCCGGTGCAGATGCGCGTCCCATTCAGACCTGGCACCATGTCCTCTGAACATCACCTCTGAACATCCCTGAGAGTGGGGAATCCACAGCCCCTGTCTACACTTGGAGAACCTGGGGCCGGTGACCACCAAGTGGCTCCCTAAGGCCACTCTGCTCGTGGTCTGCCAGCTGGGGCCTTGGCGTGGGTGTGCCTGAGGCCGAGGCCCATGCTCCAAGGCATCTGCTGTTCTGGGGCCACCTGAGTGGGGAGGACACTGGTGTTTATCAGGCCTGCCTGATGCCAGACGGACCCTGGGCAGGGTGCTGGCTGCCACCCAGAAGTGGATGCTGGGATTCTCAGTCCCTGTCCTGTCTGTGGCTGCTTGGGAAAGCACCGCTCTCTTTGCTGGGGCCTCCAGGGCACCCCCCATGAGGCCAGTGCACCCCAGACCCAGAGCTGGAGGCCAGTTCTGGTACAGCCTCACACTGGGCAAATCAAAGCAGGGGCCCCTCCTGGCCCTCAGTCTCTTCTTCATCTTCCAGGTGTGTGCAGGAGCTCCTGCATGTGTGTGTATGAGCCCAGGGCTCCAGACCCTATAGGCACCATGGGGGCATGTGGTACCCATATTATGGGTCCCTTCAGCTCTCATGGAGACCCACGGGGTTACAGTGGTGACTGGTTGAAAACCTCTGTCCTGGTCCTTGGACTAATTGATATGGTTTGGCTGTGTCCCCACCCAAATCTCATCTTCAATTGTACTCTCTTAATTCCCACGTGTCATGGGAGGGACCCAGGGGCAGGTAATTGCATCATGGGGGCTGGTCTTTCCTGCTAGTCTCGTGGTAGTAAATAAGTCTCATGAAATCTGATGGGTTTATCAGGGATTTCCGCTTTTGCTTCTTCCTCATTTTCTCTTGCTGCCACCATGTAAGAAGTGCCTTTCACCTCCCACCATGATTCTGAGGCCTCTCCAGCCATGTGGAACTGTAAGTCCAATTAAACCTCTTTTTCTTCCCAGTCTCAGGTACGTCTTTATCAGCAGCATGAAAATGAACTAATAAGCTAATGAAAACAAACAAAAACAAAATAAAACCCTGGGTTGGAGATAACAGAAGAAAACGGTCACAAATTCCTTAGGCTTTCATAAAGCAAGGACATGTGTTTGGTTTAAACGACAGACATTTACAGTTCTCAGTGTTATTTCTGAAAGCAGGGATGCCTTCTGAGTTGGAAGCTCACTGAATGAGGATGTAGGGATTGCAGTGACCTGGTTAAATATCTGTGCCATCCATTTGCAACATTAAGCAGGACGATGGCACAGACCCAAAGGGAAGATACGCACGGATGGCTCTCAGCCACGGACCACTTGTTTTCAAAGCAACGATGCCTTTCGGTCCTGAGAGTTGGGAAGGCAGCCAAGGATAGGGCAGCACACATCAGCCAACGCAGATGGGCTGAGGACCTCCAGCCACCGCCCACCCCATCTGCAGACCCCTCTTTGCAGGAGCCATGTGGGTACCCAGCCTTGCTCGCATGCCTCCCTTGCTGGCAGACCCACTACTGCACAACGCGGTGGGGCCCAGCATTCATCGTAAGGGCGGTGCTTCTGCAGCCCTCAGGAGGCCCCACAGTCATCTCTCAGGGTGCCGCCTGATGCACCCCGGTCACCTGGGAACCAGCCTTCCAGCTGTTTGCGTACCCTTCTTAAAGGCTTATACAAGCAAAGGGGAAGAGAGTCCCAGTGAAGAAAGAGGCTTTTCGAAAGGGCCGAGTGTGCCTGATTACTAATCCCCCCAAGCAGGCCTTCTATCTGTGATAAGGGTCTTCTGAATTTAACCATCACAAAGCCACGTGTTGACTGGAGACACGAGGAGTGACATCTCCTTAGATCACGTTTTGACACAAATCCTCCGGGCGCCGTCTCATCTTGACACTTCAAAGGAACAGAGGCTTCTCCGTGGCAGGGGCTTCCAAGAGCCAATTCACCACCTAAGACCACAGGGAAGACATGTGCCCCTTTGATCACGGCCTTCTGCTTGGGGGCGGCCCCCCGTTCCCATCTGGGCGGGCTCCCACCGCTGGCTCCCCAGCGCAGTCAGGGATCCTCACGCGCCCAACCCACAAATGAGCGGCCAACATCTCGGGGGAAATGTTACTTGGTGCAGAAGGAGCGGATTTCAGGAGAGAGACAGCAGCCGACACAAAACAGACGTAGCTTGTCTTCATCAAGGGCGTTGCAGAAAGAAATCCAAACCAGGATTGGATTTTAACAAGATGCAAACCATTTGCACATGATCGTCAATGAGAGGCGCTTGACATAACGTCTTCCAAATGGTGGCTTGCGATGACAAGGGCTGTCTGCAGACGGACAAATGGGGTTTACGCCTGTCAGACGATTATTGCAAGCCTGCCTAGTGCTACTGCAGCTCATTTTTTCCAGTGTGGTTGTATTAGCTAAAATGGGCTCAATTGGGAGCTGCTATTAATATGCCACAGCCCCTACCTTCTTACCAGAGTAATTCAAAACAAATGTGTCAGCCCTGGGGACGCGTGAGGATGCTGGCACTCGGATGTGGAAGCATGCGCCTGGACCTGGTGCTGGCCGGCCCTGTTTGCGTGTGCTCATGTGCGATGCGGTCACCCGGGCACTGTGTGGCTCTCTCTGCAGCAGGGTTGCACAGACAGTCGTCTGCATGGCTTCTGCTGGGTGCTGCTGCACCTTTGGGTGACCTGCACGAATCCGCACCACTGCCTGCGTTCCCCATTGCCGTTGCCACAGATTGCCACAGCCTGAGGGGCTTGAAACAGCACAAGTGTCCTCTCTTACAGCTCCGGGGGCAGGACTCCTGGCATGAAGGTGTCTGCAGGGCTGGCTCCTCTCAGGGGAGAATCTGTGTCCTGGCCTTTTCCAGCTTCTAGAACCACCTGCCTTCCTTGGCTCAGGGCCCCTCCTCCATCTTCAACGTCAGCCGCGCCGCCCCTCCCAGCACCCTCTCTCTCTGAGTCCATTGTCTTCACAGCCTGTCTCTCTCTCTTCCCCTTGGGAGGACTCCTTGATGACATGGGGCCCACTCAGATAATCCAGGATAACCTTCTGTCCCAAGATCCTCAACTTAACCTGTCCGAAAAGTGCCTTTTGCCACATGAGGTCATGCATTCACAGGCTGGGGACAAAGATGTGCACATCCTTGTGGGTTATGGTGGCTGTGATTCTGCCAACCACGGTTCTGACTGTAGCTGTGGGGTTGGTGAAGGTACCTTAGTCCTATGTGAACTCCTGATCCTCAAACTGCCCATAAGCCAGTGCTGAGCCAGGGCCACTGCACGCAGGCACTGTCCCAGGCCCCAGGGTGCCCCGAAACCGCTGTCCTCTGGGACTCCAGGCTGCTGCCCCATCCTGGCCACCCTTGATGTTTGAAGTTATGCCAAAACCCAGAGCTGGTAGTGCGGTGGACACTGAGCCCCTCGGAGAAAAGGGACCCCGTATCCGCAGGACATGCTGGGGGCAGAGGCGGCTTCCCTCCTTTCACCATCACCCGCCTCCAGCCTGCAGACTAGAGGAGAGGCAGGAAGAAGTGTGTGTTGGAAGAATTGTTGCCCACTGGGACAGGTGGGCTCACCGGGAGTCCTTCGAGAGAGCTTCTCGCCGTGTCCATGCCTTGTAGCTCCCCAGTCTGCGGCATCTCTGCCTGCCTGAGCTGGCAGGTGGGGCATGAATCTGTTCCTAGGAGCCAAAGGCACTTCTGAGTGGCAGGACACAGATGTTCGCGTTTTCCCTCGGGTAAGAACACATCCCAGAGCTGACCAGACTGGGGCCATCTTAAAAACCCACCCAAGAGGTCTGCCTGCCACTGTTGGAGAACACCAGGGGCCACCCCATGGCAGGGGAGCCGGGGTCCCAGGGGAGGACATGAGGCTCCAGCCGGGGGAAGAGAACACTCCTGGGCGCCAGGGAGGTCTGATCCCTACTGGACAGACTTTGAGACATCTGGAAAGGGGACTCTGTGGAAACCGCTGCTGCCTGAATGGCCCTGGCTTTGCCTGATGTGTTGTCCAGAAGGAGAAGAGACCCTGGAGGGCAGGTGTGGGCAGGAGGCCCGGGGACACAAGGTTACTTCCCGACTGCCCTTTCCATGGGTCCTGGCCTTTCAGTGAAGCAGCTGCATCTGCACAACATTTGCATGTGCACAGCAAAGTTCACACACACACACACGTGCGCACACACACACGCACACACTCGCACACACATGCGCAGACACACATGCAAACACACGCACACACACGTGCGCACACACTCGCACACACATGCGCGGACACACGTGCACACGCACACGCACACACACGCATACACACACGTGCACACACATGCGCGGACACACGTGCACATGCACACACACACACACGTGCGCACACACTCGCACACACATGCGCGGACACACGTGCACACGCACACACACACACACGCATACACACACGTGCACACACATGCGTGGACACACGTGCACACGCACATGCACACACACACGCGCGCACACACACGCACACACATGCGCGGACACACGTGCACACGCACACGCACACACACGCACACACACACGTGCACACACATGCACGGACACACGTGCACATGCACATGCACACACGCACACACACGCGCACACACTCGCACACACACGCGCACATGCACACGCGCACACACGCGCACACACACACAGAAAGTGTATATATTTTAATGATGGTAAAACATCCATAGTATCAAATATATCATCTCAATCCTTTTTATGAATCCAGTTCCATGGTGTTCAGTACATTCACAGCGTTCTTCAGCCTTCACCAGTGTCCAGCTCCAGGACCCTTTTCATCCTGCAAAACTTGAGACTCTGTCCCCATTAAACATCCACTCCCTCCCCGCGGCCCTGGCACCCACCGTTCTTTCTGCCTTCTAATTCTAGGGACCTCAGATAAGTGGAATCACACAGTATCTGTCCTTTGAGGACTGGTTTGCGTCGCCGAGCGTGATGTCCTCAAGGTTCATCCATGTTGTAGTGCACATCAGTGTTTCCTTCCTTTTTTAGGGCTGGGTGATACGCCGCTGTATGCACACGGCACAGTTACCCGATCCGTTCGTCCACTTGGGACACTTGGGTCGTGTCCACCTTTGGCTGTTGAGTGGTGCTGTGAGTGAACATGGTGTCACACTCTGCTTTGTAGCCCTGGCTGCAAACCTGTGATGCCGGCATTGTGGTTTCTGTTTCACAGGGGAGCAAAGCCAGGCTGTAGCTGTCAGGTGACCCTCTGAAGGCTGTGCAGCTGGCCAGCTGAGACAGCATGGCCGGAAGCCGGGGACTTACCCTCCTGGCTGGGAGCCGTCTGCTCCCTGTGCAGCCTCCCGGGTGTTGGGGGAAGGGCCCCCTTATGAGAGAAAATGTTTTTCTTTTGCTGTTTGCATATTCTCCACACCTGAGGATATCCCCGGTGACCTGTCTGGGTCCCATGATGGCTGGACCAGTGACTGTGTGTGGTGAGGCTCTGGGGTCATCCGTCCAGCCCTCTCCTCCACTGCCCTCAGGGTCCTCGATCCTTCTTGGAGGGTCCTGAGCTGCGGGCTCCAGAAGGAGGCTATCAGGGCCCCTGGTGCCTCTTCCATCCAGGGCAGGTGGCAGGCATAAGCTGTGCCCACAGGGGAAGGTTCTAGAATCCCTGCAGGAGGAGGCCCCTCTGCATGGAAGGGTCAGGCTGGAGATTCTGCATTCAGCCCTTGGCACACACTGACCACTGAGCTGGCTCAGAGGGGGCGGGGAATCTTGGTCCATGGCTGCTGAGTGATGTGGCCCCTGGCCAGGTGGGTGCTGAGCATCGGCTGCTCTGAAGTAGGAGGGGCTTCCCCGAGGTCCCCCTGGGCACCTCAGTCATCTTGTCAACCATCGGGTCACTGGGAAGGAAGACACAGACAGGAGAACACAAAAGTCCTTGCTCCAGGAGCCCCAGTCAAGTGTCCAGAGCAGGAGGCCCTATGGGCCTTGGCAGACCCTGCCTGCTGGGGCCTCCTGAGGACTTTGTGGGTTTTAGGGGTTCAGGCAAGTTCACCCCTTTTCCTCATGTCCTTGAACAGCTGTGAGCTTGGCTAGAGTCTGGAGGGAAAGGCTGGGATGCAGAACTGAGGGGTCCGGGAAGCCGTGGCTCAGCATGTTCCCCTCCTGGGGCCGTTCCCATCAGGTGACTTAGGGATGGTGAGGTCACTAAGCACTTGTCCCCTGCTCCACTGCCTCTCTACCCTTGCTGCTCTGCAGACCAGAAGGAAGCTTCCTTGGGACCTGAACCCACTGGGGGTCCCAGGGCCGGACCTCATTTCCTGAGTGTCCCTGCTCCTGGCCTCCAGAGCTTCCCATGCCCTCTGAGGGTCCTCGTCCGCAGAGCATGACCTGAGAGTGACTGCCTGGGCCGGGCTGGTCCCTTTGGCTCCTGGTTGTGCAAAATCTTTCTCCGAGGGGCGGGGGTCTCCCCTTTCCAGCCCTTTGGGCGTCTGTCTGCCCTGTTTTCCTGACTGATGGGGGGCACTGAGGGTGGGAGAGAGCCCAGGTTAGTTTAGCGCTGAAATCACCCCCGAATTGTTCAGTGAGCTCATCTGCTCTGCATGCCCGGGAGGGTTTCTTTCCCTGCAGAACAACCACACTTGCTTCTCACCGAAACACGTGCTTTCTTTGGCTGGGCTCTGCGGGTTGCCCCAAGTGCCACTTCATGGCGGGCCTGACTGCCTGTGCCGCAGCTGGATACCCCGTGAAGTCCAGCCAGGCTCTTGGCCACTCACCTGAATCCCCGGTAGGGCTGGCGGCGGGGGCTCTGGTTCTGGATGCAGGGAAGTGAACTCAGATTTGGGCAGCCCCAGGTAATGCGGGAGAGAAGGTGGGTCCATTACCTACAGCCCCTATGGACACCCTCTGCTGGGAGCCTCCCCGTCAAGGCCAGGGTGGGAAACTGTGGATGCGGGGGTGCTGTGGGGGCTGCAGAGAGGGTGTGCAAGCAGGGCGTGTACGGGGCCTGTGTGTGCAGGGTCTGTGTGTGCAGGCTGCGTGTGGGGCCTGTGTGTGCAGGGCGAGTGTGTGCAGGGTGTGTGTGGGGTCTGTGCATGCAGGGTGAGTGTGGGGTCTTTGTGTGGGGTCTGTGTGTTCAGGGTGTGTGTGGGAGCCTGTGTGTGCAGGGTGTGTGCAGGGCCTGTGTGTGCAGGGTGTGTGTGTGCAGGGTGTGTGTGGGGTCTGTGTGTGCAGGGTGTGTGTGGGGTCTCTGTGTGTGGGGAGCCTGTATGTGCAGGGCTGTGGGGGGTTACCTGGGACCTGTGTGTGGGGGCACGTTCAGGACTGTGGGTTGCACGGCGTGTATGCAGCATGTGTGTGGGGCCTGTGGGGTCTGTGCAGTGTGATGTGTGTGTGCACATCTCATGTGTATACCACACATACTCCTTGAGCTCGTGAGTGCCCAGAGAGGAGGAAGACAGGAGGGAGGAGGTGGTGGTGAAGAAGAGGGTCAGAGATGACCCAGGGCTGTCTGAATCTGAGTCCGTTTTCCTGTGTCCAGAAGCAGGGGCCACCCAGCCCTGCTCTCGACTCGAGTGGTGGCCAAGGGCCTGGACTCCGAGGGGTGTCCAGCTGTGGCACAGGCTGTCGGGCCCAGCATGAAACGGCACTCGGGGTCACCAGCGGAGCCCAGCCAACGGCCGTGAGGCCGGGAAGTGCTGGAACTGCATGGCCTGGCTGCCGGGGCTCTGTGCCTGCCTCAGTCACTTGCTTGTGGAGTGACCCGGCCAGGTCCCCCCCACCTCCCTGCCCCTGACTTCTCCATCTGTAAAGTGGGGTGGATGGTGCCAATCTTCCCACATGGGAGGGTCGATAGAAGAAGGAAGGGTGGGGCGTGGTGGGTGCTCACAGCAAGGTGAGGTATACCCCAAATTCATGTCCACAGGCACCTCAGAATGGGACCTTACCTGGAAACAGGGTCTTTGTAGACATAATAAGGCAAGGATCTTAAGATGAGATCACCCTGGGTGTAGGGCGGGCCCTGGATCCAATGACTGGTGACTGTGTAAGTGGAAAAGGGGACACGGAGACACACGGGAAGTGGCCGTGTGATGAGGAGTCAGAGCCCAGAGGAGGCGTCACAAGGCGAGGAGTGCTAATGGGTGCTGCAAAGCTGTCAGAGGCAGAGACATCTTCCCCACAGCCCCCAGGAGGAACCAGCCCTGCCCACACCCCGATTCTGACACAGCCAGTCCCCAAAAGACAGACACTTCATGATTCCACTTATCTGAGGTCCCTAGAATCAGAAGGCGGAAAGTAGAACTGTGAGTGGTCAAATAATCCCTGAAGGCCAGTCTGGATTCAAGGAGACAGGTCTAAGCCCCTGTCTCTTGATAGGAGGAGTCTCGAAGTGTTCCTGGTTATCCTTAAACTGCCACAGTCCACCCCGGCACAAATTATTTACATTCCTACCACATGAAGTACCATTCACCCTTCCTGCCAAGGTGCGCAAAGTCTCATCCCATTATGGTGTCAGGCTTAGGCTCGAGGTCCTTAAATCCGGCAGCCTCCCAAGCCAGAGGAGGCTCAGAAAGACTCTCAGGTCCAGGATCTTGTCACAGAAATCAAGTCCAGGTGCAGACGAGGCTATTTGGGTATGCCATCACCTTCAGGGGTAGTTTTTTGAGTATGATCCCCTCAGTCTGAAGACTCATGCACCTGACATGCACCGGTGACACAGGCAAGGGAAAACTGTGATCAATGACCCTGGCCAACACGAGAGAAGTGGGAGGCCCATAGCAGTCACTGGTCCATAGCAATTCTGAAATCCGGAGTCTTTGATTACGGCCATGTCCTGCTGTTCCCCAGGAATGATTCTGTGGTGCTCAGCTCCACCTGCTGGGTTCCTGGTCCAACCCTCTAAGTCATCCCACTTTCACAGTGGAGCAGCCTGCTTTCTCTTACCCATAGTCCATCACGGTCTGAAAATAGTAAATGGAAAACTCTGGAAATAAATGCTTCCTGTTTTAACACAGGTCATTCTGGGTAGTGTGGTGGAATCTCTAGCCATCCCACCCCAACCTGCCTGGGATGTGAATCACTCCCTTGTCTAGAGGATCCACGCTGTATATGCTCCCTGAACATTGGTCACTCAGCAGCCTTCTAGGTTTTCAGACGGATTCTCGTGGCATCCCAGTACTTGGGTTCCAGTAACCCTTATTTGACTTAATAGTGGCCCCAAAGCAGCATGGTGGTGATGCTGGCAATTCTGACATGCCAAAGAGAAGCCATAAAGTGCTTCCTTTAAGGGAGAAGACGGAAGTTCTCAACGTAATAAGAAAAGAAAAAAATATTGTAGGCTAAGGTTGCTAAGATCTACAGTAAAAGCAAATCTCTTATCTGGGATATTGTGAAGCAGAAAAAAGAAATTTGTACAGTTTTGTTTTCACACCTCACACTGCATGATACAGGTACAGCCAGTGTGTGATACATGCTTAGTTAAGATGGAAAAGGCATTGAATTTGTGGGTGAAAGACTTGAGCAGAGTCATGTTCTGATCAACAGGAACTGGGTTCTACACTAGCCATGGTTTCAGACATCCACTGGCGGTCTTGGTACGTATTCCTCTGTGGACCAGGAGGCCTACTGTATCCTTAAATGGACATAGCTTCTGGAGAGTAAATCTCTTTGTACTTCCTAGGAGGACTTCCTGTGAATCTTTTTGGGATTCACATCATCAGGCAAAAACTATCCTCACGGTTCTCTCCAACACAGGCCTCTCTCTCCTGGGCTGAGCATCAGGTAGCTGTTTCACATGCCCTGAGATTCTTAGAACTACTGAGAGAGTCTATGAGTTGCACCCTTACATCTTCTGAAGTCTCAATACAGGGTCTTATAGCCATACCCATTAGATATTCTTTACTCTGAAGATTATATTTTTTATTTTGAGAGCATTTGCCATCTGAAGGGCATGGGAATGAAGAAGAAACTGAATTCTAAATCCAGCAAATTCTGTTATTTAGAATTTTTTTTCTGAATTTACTGTAAATGAAATATTTTGATTTTAGCTCTTCTCTGTCTTATACTATGTAGCTAAAAGAAGCTAGTTGGAATATTCAACACTCTTCCTGGAAATGTCCTCAATCAAATCAAGTAATTCATTAAGTTTATTTTCTGTTTTCTACGTTACTACAGGGATCAGTGTTGCCAAACTTTCCTGCATAACAAGATCCTTGGTTTTTCTAGCCTGTAATCACAATTTCCTCCTTGTTCCCCCAGCTTCCTCTGGAAGTCTTCCCCAGGTTCTCTCAACTTCCATCTGCCACCTGGTTCAAAGCCCATTCCCCATGGCTCTTATTATGGCTGCATCCCACTTCTGGTCCCAAATTCTATAATATTTAGTTGCTTAAAGCAACAATTTATTATCTCTGGGGGTTCTGTGAGTGACTCAGACTCAGCTCAGAAGTTCTGTCTTGGGGATCTTCTCATTCGGTTGTGATCAGGCAGCAGCTAGGCCAGGAGCCATCTAAAAGCCCAGGTGGGCTGTGTGGGCAAGACGGCTACAGTCCCATGTGTGGTGCCTCGGGGGATTACCTGGATGGCCAGACTCCCCTGGGTTTCTTGGCCAAGTTGGTGGGCTCCAAGCATGGGTGTTCTTGGTGTCCTGGGTAGAAGCTGTAAGACTTCTCATGGCCTAGGCTGGGGAGTCCCAGGTCATCTCTTCTGCTTCATTCTGTTGATCAGACGGGTCATGAAGGCCAGCTCAGACTCAATGGCAGGGCATTGAGACCCAGCTCTCAAGAGGAAGAATGTCAGAGAATTTGCAGGTACCTTGAATCTACCACACCTCCCAGTCCATTTCAGGGTTCTACACTTTGCCTTATCTTATATGTCATGGAAGGTGGGCAGGGACAACCCACCTCCCATTCCAGTTGTGTGCTCTGATTGGTGAAGGCCACTCTGCATACTCTTCTAGTCCTCGACCCAGTGATTGGATCAGGGATGGGCAACAAAGGCCTAAACCAATTGCATCACATAATTCCCTCAGCCACAGTCTAAGTGGTTGAGGTTGGACTTTTCAGTGCATGGCCCGTGTTTATGATTGAAGGAGAGGAACCCTCCTTCTCTTGACTTAGACCAGTGCTGCCCAATAGAAACTTAATGGAAGCCATATGTATAATTTTCAAGTAGTCATATTAAAACAAGTAAAAATAATATTAATTTTAATATTTTATTTAACTGAATATACCCAAAATATTATGATTTCAACGTGTCATCAATTAAAAAATTACTACTAAAAAGCTTTACAATTTTTTTTTTTTGAGATGGAATTTTGCTTTTGTTGTCCAGGCTGGAGTGCAATGGTGCAATCTCAGCTCACTGCAACCTCCACCTCCTGGGCTCAAGTGATTCTCCTGACCTCCTTCTCAGCCTCCCAAGTAGCTGGGATTACAGGCATGCGCCACCACGCCTGGCTAATTTTTGTATTTTTAGTAGAGATGGGGTTTCACCGTGTAGGCCATGCTGGTCTTGAACTCCTGACCTCAGGTGATCCACCAGCCTTGGCCTCCCAAAGTACTGGGACTGCAAGCATGAGCCACTGCGCCCGGCGTACGCTGTTTTTTTTTTTACGCTGTCTTCTAAATTAGTTGTGCATTCAACTTCCAGCTCTTCTCAGTGTGGACGACACACATTTCAAGTGCCCAAGAGTCACAGGAAGCCAAAGGCCAACCTATGGGACAGTGCAGCTTTGGATGGGATGGGGTCAAGACCTGAGGGCTGGTCTCAAGTCCCCAGGAAGCCAATCCAAAGGTGAAGCTGTTACAAAGTCAGGAACAGAGCAGAAAGAATGTCTGAGAAGTCAAGAAAGGGCCCTGTACAACCCATGCCTGAAGCTTAACGTCCTTTTGGAATTTTCAGCTACGGGGTCAATATTTCTCGTGTGCTTCCATGAGTTGCAGGTGTGTTTGCAGTTTCCTGCAACACTCAGGGTCCTGGGTAATATTCTTCTTTCGTCCTGGTGATCTGGGAGGTCTTAAGGGAGCAATCCCTTGAAGGGTGTGAAAGGCAGGGGTGCATCTGGCTTCTAAAACTTGCTGTAATTAGTTAATTAATTTTTAGAGATGAAGTCTTGTTATGTTACCCAGGCTGGTTTTGAACTCCTGGGCTCAAGTGATCTTCCTGGGATCTGGCTTTTGAGAGGTCTCAAGCTAAATTTGAGGACCCTCAGAAGGAAGAAAATAAAATTGCAAACACGACTTAGCTAAAGGGTTTTGTAAGGCGTCACCTACTCCCTGGGTGCTTCCTCCCAAGCACCCTTCACCAAAGGGGAAAAAACACGCCCTGTCCCTCTTCCTGAGATGCCAGAGGCTTTGGCTGCACAGTCCACAGACAGGAGCTGCCTTCCTGGTGCAGGACTCTGCTCCGGGTCTCCACATTCTCTGAGTGCTCTGGGAGTCCCTCAGTGAAGTGGATGCTTTAGGATCCTAGAGGAACCAGGGGCTTAGCCAGGGCTCGGCCTCACACAGACGTGAGAGCAGATGGAAGCTCTGAGGACCTGGGCGGGGCCCAGGGTCAGAACCCAGCCAGGGAGAACAGCCAGGGCTGGCAGGCAAACCCCAAGTGGCTCCTGGAAGGCTACCTGCCCAAGGGGGTGTGGAGCAGAGGCCCCCCCGGCAAACCCGCCTCTGGGGTCAGAAGCCCTGTGTCTGGGTGGTCCACAGCCTGAGGCTGGGATGAGAAGTGCAGGGGGTAGAACTTCCCTACTGCCTCCCAGGTCTCTCCCAACTGTGGCTTCTGGCCAGTCCTCCCCGAGAACCAGACAGGGACTGGGACACCGGGAATTGAGACTCCTGGAGGCTTGTGCTTTGATAAGGGGATTGGGGAAGCTCTGTGAGAACAGCAGGGAATTTTAAACCATGTTCAGAGTTGTTTTAATAATCAGAAATCACACCAGGTTAACAAGAAGGGTGGCAGCGTGTCCCAGGCAGGTGGGTAGACCCAAGAGCGACTCCGTAGGGTGGGGCCCTGGCTCCTGCGGCTCCTGCCCTGCCCCAGGCCTCTGTTTCTGTCACCTGGGACAGCAGGAGCCTCTCTGGATTCTAGGAGGGATTCATGCTGGGCACACAGGAGGACTTGGACAATGCCAGGGCTCGGCGAGGCTGGCCTGTCCCCTTCCAAGGAGCAAAGCCAGCTTTAAGGGATTCGAGAAACCCGACATGAAGGACTGGCCTCCCTCGGGCCTGCCTGCCCCTCACCAGCTGCACTCTGGCGCCCACAGCACCCGGCGTCCCCTTGTCTCCTGCCTAGAGGTAGATGAGGACCCCTGGCCCTGCCTCCTGGGGCACCCTTCCCTGCTGCACCCCGGGCTCGTGCATGCAGTGGGGACCCAGCCCTGTGGGTTTGGCCCCTGCTGTAGGGGCAGACAGCCTCCTCCCTCCTGGTTCCAGGCTGTATGCCACCAAGACAGGCCTGTCCTGACAGCCGGACCCAGCCATGGGCATAAGCGGCTCCTCTGGGCCTCCAGAGCCAGCACCCATGTCCCAGCCCCACCGCGCCTGTCGCTGGAGGCCTTGGGCAGGAAGCGGCAGATGTAGCGCTCTCTTATCCCGCCACTTGCCATGGGAAAGGCCTCCTCCATCCCGGGCAGACACTGGAAGGCCACACTTGCCTTTGAGGCATGGAGTGGGGAGGGGCCCGGGCCCTGCTGCCGCCACAGGGCTGTCCCACACACAGCCCCATTCATCCCAGGCCCCGCTCTGTGCAGCACCCTCCCCCACTCGGCGGGGCTGGCACCCGCCCAGGAAAGGGCATCTCGTGGCAACATCCCTGGCTTCTGAGTGGGGAAGGCTGACCAGGAGGCCCCTCTCACCAGACTCAGGACCCTGGTGGGCAGATGCTGCCTGGGAAATGGGTACTCTACAGACTCCTGGCTCTGGGTGATTAGGGACCTGCTGTGGCCCTGCTTCTGGAATGGGAAGCTGTGTGGCCAGAGGGAAGAAGCAAGGGGCTGGGCAGCCAGTGTCAAAGTCTCCCAGCTGTGTTGGAAGGTAGCCACTCCCAACCTGAAGACCCCAGACCAGGAGCATGGGTGCCAGTGACCAGGCCCTTCCCTGTTCACTGCCAGACTCTGGCTCTTGAGGCAGTCAGTCATTGCTGAATGGATGGAGGCTCCTCCTGCACACAGGGGAGACCAGCAGGGTGTGCATGGGTGCACGGATACACACTCTGACCAAGACAGCTGCCTCTACCTGGGCCAAGGCGACCCGTGAGAAGAGGCAGAGGGGCTGAAGGCACAAACAGGTTTGATGCATCCCCCTCAGGGGCTGCTCTCTGCCCCACCCTTGTCATCCAGGAGGTAGGGTCTAATTTGGCTTCATCAATACCCGCCCTGCCCTCCAGGAGAAGGATCAGACCAGCATGATCTGGTGCACGCTGGCTCACACACACATGCATGGAGGGCAGCGTCTCCACCAGCAGGAAGGGCTGTCCAGCTCTGCCCCACTGAGGACTCTGCGTCTGGCCTGGGGCTCCGTCATCCTTCCCAGCATATCTTATCTTCGCAGGCTTGGTCCTGATGATGCCGGTGGTGGGGGTGGGGAGGTGCGGAACTCGTCCCCTGTTGGAAAGGGGATTCCTTTCTCCTTCCTGCCCCAAGCCTGCCCATCTGTCCGGGGCTGGTGGCTGTGCTGGCTCATCACAGCAGGATGTGGTGGTGACACACCCATCTTCTGCTCGTTCAGCAGCTGCACCTGCGACTTCACTCCCTCGCCTTTTAGTCCTTGCAAACTCCTGGAAGGTGGAGGCTCTTCCTTTTTTCAGTTTACAGATGGGAAAACGGAAGGCCTGGGGCCACCCTTCATGGCTGAACATAAGAAGGGCAGTTCCCACCAAGGCATAGGTGGGCGATTCGGAGCCTCTTCCAGGGACCGTGGGTGTGCACACACCAGCTTGCACACACACACGAGGCACACACATGCACCTCCCACCTAGTACTTTGAGCTGGGGTCTGAGGTGAGTGGCCAGTGAGCTTGGAGGCTGAGTGGGCCCCTGACCCACCCTGCTTCCCCCTACCCAGCACCCCTGCAGAGCTGAACTTCACCTGGTGATGCTGTGCTTTTTTCTCTGGCTTCCCTCTGCTCTCACTGTTTAATAATTTTTTTCTCAGCTAGTGACCCCATTGCGCATCTGTGGAATCCACCTTGGAAGTTTACCCCTCCTTCCTTGGGCTAAAATGGGCCCTAACCCAAGGAAGCCTCGCCAATATTTCAGCCTCAAAGGTGGAGAAATCTTGCACCCTCCAAAGGAGGATCCTTCCTGCCTCCTCCAGTGTCTGGTGGCCCCTGGCTTCCTGGGCTTGTGGCCGCATCCCTCCAACCTCAGCCTCCTCTTCACATGGCCTTTCCCCTGTATGTGTCAGACTGCCAAATCTCCTCTCCTTTCTCTCATAAGGACCTCAGTCATTGGATTTGGGTCCCATCCTAAATCCAGGGTGATCTCATCTTGAGATCCTGATCATAATTATATCTGCAAAGACCCTTATTCCAAATAAGGTCACACGCACAGGTTTAAGGAGTTAAGACCTGGCCATATATTTTGGGGGGCGTCTCTGTTCAATCCACTACAGCCTGCCATCCACACGTGTTGTGTAGCCAGGCCACTCACTTGCCCCAACACAGGATCAGCCTCTTCCAGGTCTCCTATGTCTCCTCTGCATTAGGCCATCCTTGTGCTGCTATAAAAAACACCTGAGACTGTGTAATTTATAAAGAAAAGAGATTTGATTGGCTCACAGCTCTGCAGGCTTCACAGGGAGCAAGGTGCTGCCATCTGCTTGGTTTCTAGGGAGGCCTCAGGAAGCTTCCAATCATGGCAGAAGGTGAAGAGGGAAGAGGGACGTCACATGGCAAATGCAGGAGTGAGCAAGAGAGTTTGGGGGCGAGAGGAGGTGATGCCACACCTTTAAATGACCGGCTCTCAGGAGAACTCAGTGAGCGCTCCCTCATCACCATGGGGATGGTCCAAGCCATTCAGGAGGAATCTACCCCCATGATTCAAACCAGTGTGATCCCCAATGATTGGGATTACATTTCAACATGAGTTTTGGAGGGGACAAACATCCAAATTATACCATCCCCTGACTGCTCTGCTCTAAGCCCTGGTCCTAAACAGCCCCTGCCCCACCATGGGGATAGCAGCTGCTCCCATTGCTTCCTCCAGGGTGGACCCCACACAGCAGCAGGCCGGGCCTCTTTCCTGCCTCAGCTCCAAACCAAATTATCCCAGAAAACTGTTCTTTTGATGAACTCAGTCAGCTAATGTGGTTCCCAGGAGTAACTTCACCCAGTGAGCTGTGGGTGACCCTGAGCAGGTGAGCAGGTGCCCTGCTCTTCCTGGGGGCCCCATGGCACCTCTGCCTGGACCCTGACCTGACAGCCTCCCCTTACTGAGCACCCAGAAGATGCCAGCCCTTTTCCCACACTGACTCACTCAGTCCTGCAGTGAGCCTGTGAGTTGGTTTCTGCCAACAACGCCATTTTACAGATGAAAAAATGAGGTTCAGGTAGTGGGCGGAAGCCAGACACCTTGCCATTTAATACACACCCCCCACACATATACACCCTACACACACAGACACACACACACACACCCTAATTTATATATAAATTGTATACAAATGATTTAATACTTATATAGAGATATTAAATTTATTTTACATTTATATACAATCTATATAGGTCTATAAACCTATACGTATATAGTCTTTTACCAAATATCTCTGTTTACAGTATGACACCTTAACCTTGGTGACTTGGTTTGGCTGTGTCCCCACCCAAATCTCCTCTGGAATTGTAGCTCCCATAATTCCCACGTGCTGTGGGAGGGACCCAGTGGGAGATGATTAAATCATACTGTTCTCATGGTAGTGAATAAGTCTCACCAGGTCTGATGACTTTATACGGGGTTTCCGCTTTTCTTGGCTCTCCTTCTCTTTTGTCTGCCACCATATAAGATGCACTTTTTGTCTTTCATCATGATTGTGAGGCCTCCCCAGCCACATGGAACTGTGAGTCCGTTAAACCTCTTTTTCTTTACAAATTACCCAGTCTCGGGTATGTCTTTATCAGCAGCGCGAAAACAGACTAAAACAACCAGGATGGGTGCAGGGTCTTTACATAGGAACTTGATGACTTCCTCTGGCCCAGCATCTCCAGATGTTCTCCGGATGTTCTCCAGGGTGTTCCCTGGTCATGTGCTGGGATGGTGGGGGGACATGGGGTATGGTGTGAGGGGGACATGGGGTGTGGTGTGGGGGTGGGTCATGGGGTGTGGTGTTCCTTGGTCATGTGCGGGGTGGTGGGGGCACATGGGGTGTGGTGTGGGGGGACATGGGGTGTGGTGGAGGAGATCTAGTCTCCTCACTGCTTCTCGGCCATACCTACCCCCACTCGAACCAGCCCTGCTGGGTTTGGCTCCATCCACGCCCCCTGCAGAGGTCCCAGAGACCTTTGATTCCTGGACCTTACTGATGCGCTGAGGCACAAAGTGGTTCATTTCTTCTTGACTCTCTGCCTCTCTTTTTCCCAGCCCTGCCTGCAAACCTGCAAACCTGCAAACCTTGTTCTCAGGTTTCCCTGATCTCTGGAGGGAATCTATTTCCTCTGCTTTTTGGTCTCCATCCTTTGGTCTCCTGTCTGCTGGAGCCTCTGCTCTCATTCCCTTTATCCTTCTGGCTTTGCTCCTTTTGCTAATGATCCCCTTACTGCCATTTTTGTGTGATTTTTAAGTGCGATCAGAAATAACCACACATGTTCTTTCTTTGTACTTAACTGGAAATCCTTGAGCATCTTTTTCAAAGGTTTTCCTGAATTGTGGTTACATGAGGTCCGAGAATTTTTCTTGGATTCCCATATCTGGAACACACAGGGATCATGCAATCGTGCATGGGCAGTTTGACCATTAGAAATGATCACCTCAGTTACTCAACAGAACTACAAAGCTAAATTCCAGGATACTGTCTACACTATGCAGGCATTAAAATAATAATAATAGAAACACGCTGCTGACATAAAACACAGAGAAACTAGATTGCAAAAGCAAACTCTGTGGATATTATACACAGAACCCCGGGTGACAAGGCATCACTTCAGATCCTAAAGTACGAAACAGTGAGGACAAACCAGCAACAGCCCCAAGATGTGGCCGATGCTGGAGTTTGTGGGAGAAGAGATGGCAGGAAGCAAGGCCACATCTGAAAAACTCAAGAACAGGAGAATCCCCAGGTAGCCAACAAACAAACATTCATTAAAAAGCGTGGGTTAATTTAAGAGCAGCAGCTGAGATTGGGTGAGATTTTGCCTACTCTGATATTGGGTCATGCACAGGGTCCAAGATGAGGGAGGAGCTAGAGAGGTCTTGCCTGCAGAAACTCTCGGAAACAACTGGCCAGGGCAGATCCCATCCTGAGAAAAGACTGCCGGGAGTGGAATTAACTTGAGTAGCCTGGAAGCGTCAGAGCTGAAGAGGAGAGGGAAGCAGAGCCTGGGAATCTCATCAAGTAAGCATCACACCTTGAACACTACAAGAAAACAGCAGCAGAAAGGAATTGTGATGCAAAAGAGAATAATATCCCTATAGACAATCAAGACGCAACAGACAAGCATTCCCATAGACAGCTGAGAATTGTAGCCTGCTACTTAAAAATGAGTTAAAAGACATGAAGAGAATGATACAAAACATAGGCCGGGCGTGGTGGCTCATGCCTGTAATCCCAGCACTTTGGGAGGCTAAGGCGGGCAGATCACGAGGTCAGGAGATCGAGACCATCCTGGCCAACACGGTGAAACCCCATCTCTACTAAAAAAACTACAAAAAATTAGCCGGACATGGTGGCGGGTGCCTGTAGTCCCAGCTACTCGGGAGGCTGAGGCAGGAGAATGGCGTGAACCCAGGAGGCAGAGCTTGCAGTGAGCCGAGATTGTGCCACTGCACTCCAGCATGGACGACAAAGCGAGACTCCATCTCAAAAAAAAAAAAAGAGAGAATGATACAAAACGTAAAAGAACAACATAAATCCTAATGAAAACACACAGAAATGAAGTGACAGAATTCAAGAGAAAATTAGAATTAAAGAAAACAATCATTTCTGAAATGAAGACTAAACTAAAAAAACACAAGAGTAAACAAACTCAACAAAGAATGTCTCAGAAAACAACAAAAAGTTGAAAGAAAAAAGCTTTAAAAATTTAAAAAGCAGAAAAAGAGATGAAAAAGATTTGTGAGAAACTGACAATGCTGGTTGGTAAAGATGACCCAGTAGACTGATAATGAGTATCTCTGAATTAAAAGGACAACAAAGCAACAACCTAAGCAAAGACTCGTAATGATACTGAAAACTACACTTCAGGAAAAGGCTCCTGAAACAGAAGAAAAAAGTTTTGAAACTACTTATTGAAAGAGCACACCATACTCCTGAGATTGTGACCTAGAATAATGAACCAAAGGCATTGTCTTCTGAAATTACTCTATATGAAAGAAAAAGAAAATAATGCTTTGCCAAATGACTGAGCAAAAGGACAATGTAGACCATGGAAGAAATAAAATTAGTTTATCATCAGACAGCAACTCTTTATGCCAGAAAAAATGGAGTAACATATTTCAGCTTATGTTCTTAAGAAAAGAAAACATAAGCCAAACATCTTTCATCTAACAATAATGACTTAATCCTAAAACACAGACTAACTTTTATCGACACGGACATGCAAGAACTCATGGAACATTTTTCTCCTGAGTCCTTTCTAAGAAATCTTTTAGAAAATAGGCTTTAGAAAATAAAAATCACAATTTCAGAAAGACATTGCAATGAAAACTGGAAGTGAGTATTAAATGTACACTTACTTGTGGAACCCAAACTAATAAGAGTGAAGGGGAATGGGCATGAGCTGCAGTGGGATTTACTCTGCCAGTGCAGATTAAAGGATTAAAAATGGATGGTGAGTGGGGAGAGCATATGCACGCATTTCTAACTGGTTTTGTTAATCATGGTTGGTGGTGGCAGCATTAATATTGTTATTAGGCAACTGGCATGTGTGTGTAATGAGGAAGAAAGCAGGTGAATAAATGCAGGCTCTTCTATCATTCCCTACATCCCCAGGAGCCAGGGCTTACCACGTAGAAGAAAGGCAATGGCGATATTAATGAGGTTAAGTAAAAACCCCTGTGGTCCAGAATGTAAATGGGAAATATAACTTATTAACTTGAGTTCCTTTATCTGTAGTACACATGTACACACACACACACACACACACACACCCCTTAGCTCTGTTCAGTGAAGAAGTCTAGATTCAATGTGTGGCCAGCCTAGCAGATCTCACTGTGATTTTGAAATATTATTTCCCACAAAACAAAACTAGTGATCTTTAGAGAAGTTACTGATTTTGAATCTGAGTCCAGAAATGTATCATTGAGCCTGGAACGCCTAGTCATACAATACGGCAAGGAAGTTGTCAAAGTCAACTGGGATTGCATCCAAAGGATTCAGGCGCTGACCCAAAGTGGCTTCCACTGGCTAAAGACAGAGCCACTGAAGTTTCAGTAGGTACAAGAAATGCAACAGATGGAAGACTGTAAGTGTTCAGATGCAGTATACAGATTCGTATGTTAATGGATCTAAACATAAAATACGTGTGTGTGTGTGTGTATGTGTGTGTGTGTATAGCTGTATAACAAATTACCTAAAATCTTCTTGGCTTAAAAATGAGAGTAAATATTTATCTCACCCAATAGCAATGACTGACCAAGAGTGGACCCTCAGGGGAGTGGGGTCTGAGTTCTTTCCCACCTTGGGCCCCCTCGATGGCCAGCCCTCCCTTTACCCACACATCAGTCTGCTTGTCCCAAAACACCATGGCACTCCCCAAAGGTGTTTCCTGGAGGTGGCCCCAAGTCTAGGGTGCCCAGGCCAACATGCTTTCTGGAAACACTGCATGGATTTACTCTCTCCTTGGATATTTGTTGGTTCATGTCTCACCCTGTGCTCACCAGCACTAAGTATCATTTCTAGGAGTCTTGGCAATTTTGATAGGCAAAGCATGCTATTTACTCTCCTGTTTGTATTCCATTAATTTAAATAGATTAACACACATGTTTAATAACCATTTGCATTTCCCTTATTGTGAGTTTTTTGTTTGGTTTGTCCATTTTTTCTATTAACGTCCTAGTATTGTCAAAATGTATGTACTTTCATCTGAAATCAATATATTCATATAGTTAAGCTATATTAGTGGATAAGTAGAACCATCTTTTGGCCCCAAGTCCCTCACCTCTGGGATGATTGCTTTTTGCTATTTGAACTCCTTCTTTTGGTTCTTGTGTGTCTGGTGATGACCTCTGGATTTCTGCACACTGTGTCTGGAATTGGGATGGTAAGTTTACATTACTGTTGCCATGCTCTGAGGTCTTCCTGTGATGGCTGCAGAGAATTTAGCTTCCTCACACCCTCTGATCATGGTGTCACAGAGCTTAGTTCTTTTATTGACTATCTTCCTTCCAGAATCATCACTAACCTCTGTTCACTCCTCCCTTCTTTCCTTCCTTCCTTTCTCTCTCTCTCTTTCTTCTTTCTTTCTTTTCTTTTTTGAGACAGAGTCTTGCTGTGCAGTGGTGCAGTCTTGGCTCACTGTAACCTCCGCCTCCTGGGTTCAAGCGATTCTCCTGCCTCAGCCTCCCGAATAGCTGGGACTACAAGCATGCGCCACCACGCCTGGCTAATTTTTTTTTTTGTATTTTTAGTAGAGATGGGGTTTCACCATGTTGACCAGGCTGGTCTTGAACTCCTGACTTCAAGCAATCCACCTGCCTCGGCCTCCCAAAGTGTTGGGATTACAGGCTTGAGCCATTGCACCCAGCCTCACCCTTATTTCTAGAGTTCCCGCTTTGTAGGATGAAGATCTTTGCTCCCCTGCCCCACTCTTCACCACTTTCCACCTTTCTTTCTCCCAGCCTCTGCCGAATGACATCTTACTTTCACTCATCAAGGTGGATGACATTTGCATTCTGCTCTGAAATTATAACTAAGTCTTCTCCACCCAAAAGTTTAAAACCTAAAATGTTAAAACCAGGAGTGTTCATCTTATTGTGACTATGTAAATATTTTTGTGAGACCAAAAAAGTCATTTATATTCTTTAATTGAAACTTTATTACATTACATTATCTATTCCAGACTCATGATATCATTTCCTCTATGGTCTAGCTATTTGTTTTCCTAGGACTTTTAATTGCCTTTTATTTCTCACATTGTCTGTCTTTATCACTCAGTGAGTTCTTTAAGAATCTCAAGGGTGCCTGACGTCTAACCCTCCTTCTCTACAATGCTTCCGGAACCTGTGTCTTCTTGCTTCCGTCACGATGCTTCTGGAACCTGTGTCTTCTTGCTTCCGTCGCGATGCTTCTGGAACCTGTGTCTTCTTGCTTCTGTCTGGGGAGCTGCTTGCCAGATGGCTGCACATCTGTGCCCTTGGTGTCTTCATCTTTTCTCTCCTGGGTTGTGTCCCACATATTTTCTTGTTCTGTTGGACTTTACTTCATTTTTCAAGAACACGTCCTTAGCACAAGCGATCAAGGAAAAATACATAAATTAGGCTTCATTATGATTAAAAACTTCTGTATGCTAAAGGACACTATTGAAAAAGTGAAAAGACAACCTATAGTAAGAGAAAATATTTGCAATCATATGTCTCTTAAGGACCTAGTCTCCAGAATATTAAAAGAACTCTCATAATTCTATAAGAAAAAGACACAGAAGCCGATTAAAGACTGGACAAAGGATTTCAATAGACATTTCTCCAAGGAAGACATATGAATGGCCAGTAAGCACATGAAAAGATGTTCAATGTCATTAGTCATTAGGGAAATGCAAATTAATGGCAGGCTATAATTGAAGAAGGAAAACAAGTGTTGGTGCAAAGATGTGGAGAAATGGGAACCCTCATCCATTGCTGTTGGGAATGCAACATGGTGCAGCCACTTTGGAAAACAGTCTGGTAGTTCCTAAAAACCTCAGACATGGAACTACCATATAACCCAGCAATTTCTTTCTTAGGAATATACCAGAGAGAACTGAAGACATATGTCCACATGAAAGCTTGTATGCAAATGTTTCTAGTAGCATTACTCTTAAGAGCCGCGAAGGGAAAACAACCCAAATGTCCACCAGCGGACGAACAGAGAAAGGAATGAAGTACTGAATCATGCTACAACATGGACGAGCCCCCCAAAAATTATGCTAAGTCAAAGAAGCCAGACACAAAGGGCCACAGATTTTATGATTCCATTTATTTGAAATGTCCAGCATAGGCAAATCTATAGAGACAGAAAATAGGTTAGTGTTTGTCAGGGGATGGGTGGGGAGGAGGCATGGGGAGCACCTGTTGATGTGGAATTTTGTTTTAGGGTGATGAAAATGTTCTGGAGTTAGTGGTGACGATTGTACAATCTCATAAATAGCTACTGAACTGCACACTTTAAAATAGAGAATTTTATAGCATTCTATAAATTATATCAATAAAGGAAGAAGAAAAGATGAATAAGAAATCACATAACAATGTGTTCTTCCTTTATTGATGTAATTTATATAAATGCTGTTTTATATATAGCATAACTTTTACATATTTATATTTTGATATAATATAAAAATTATATATTTATATATATACATCATCACATGATTTCTTATTCAAACAGTACCTGGGAAGAACACACTCTGAGACTTTGTGTATCTGAACATGTCTTCATTCTTTATTTACTTTCCCTTACTCATTGATTGATTGATTGATTGCTAGCTATGTAGGGCATGCCCCCTAGACTATCTCCCTGGCTAATGCTTTCCTGGTGACTATCTCTTGGATTTTAATTACAAGTTGGTAGAACTTATGTCTTGAAATATATCAGTTTTTCAGTGGATGTTTGTGTGTACAGGAAAAAGTTACATCACTATTCTCAAAATGCAATTTGCAATTTTAAGTAAAACGATTGAATTACATTCCACATACAACAGGTAGAATGCCAGCACATTAGCAAAGGGTGTGGGACTTGGAGACGGCTGGTTCAGAAGCATCCCAGTCCATACAGCAGCCATGCGTGCACAGCCAGGCTGATTGTTCATGATCAGGACGGGCTGTCTACATTTTATACTCAAACATGATTCGTTACTAATATACAGAGGTTCCATCATGTTTTATCTCATTTTGGAAAAGTAGAGGGGGCAGTAAGATTGATATATAATACAGTATAATTATTCCTTTTAAAATAATAGAAAGTAGGTTCCCAGGTAGCATTTTCATGCAGAATGGCTGATTTGGGGGAATGGATTATTGATGCTACATGTGAGATGTCTGTTGTTTGGCTGGGTTAGAATTCTAGGCTCAAAACGATTTTCTGCAGGAAAATCACTCACACCTGGCAGGTGTCATTCCAGTGTCTTCTTGGGTCCAGGGTTGCTGCTGAGCCATTTGATGCCACTCCGGTTTTTGTTCTTGTTGAGTGGCCTCTTTATCCTCTCTGAGAGCTTTTAGAAGCTTTCCCTGGATGGCTTGCTGACCACCTGTGCCATATTTGAGTGTGCTCCCCTGGGCAGGCTGCTGACCCTCCCGCATCTCAGCTCCTCAGCTGTGAGCTGCAGGCAAGGATGACATGCTTCTCTCAGGTTGCTGTGAAGACAGACACGGGGCCATATTGGGGGCTGCCTGGCAGGTGCCACCTGGCCTTGGCCGCTGTCAGTGGTCCCCTGCCTAGGTTCACGCTCCCATGACTTTGCCGGGCTCTTGATGCTGACCCCATCTGGCCTCCCTGGTGCTGGTCTGGGAGACCCATCACTAAGTCCTCCTCAAGAATCCCTGACTTCTTTAAAGCCCATATTGGTCCCTGCCCCAGGCTCTCAGGGTACTACCCATGTCCAAGGCTGGGCCTGCTGCCCATGCCATGCTGTAAACCAGGCCCCTGAAACAGCAACAGCAGCAGCTGCGGGAATTTTAGTGTACTCCAGTCTCCACAATCTATCCTGCTATCCCCACTGGAATCTCCTGTGAGGTCGGTGAACACAGGGTTGGGAAGAGGCCTGCATGTGTCGGCTCCAGGGCCAGGGGCTGCTGCCCCAGCTGCCAGGCCCTCCTCCACCCTCTGCGGCCCCTGCTCTGAGAAGCCCCAGCCTAAGCCGTCCACACCCGTGTGCCCTAGGGGACGTTCCCTCCAGCAGAAGGGACCCTTTGTCCTCTCCTGGCCTGGCTGCCTCCAGTGCACACTTCCGTAGCTGCCTTTCATCTTTGCATCCACCCCCTCACCTGCTCTGGACCTTTTGGGGCCGGGACTTGTCACATCTCCCTGTCCCCAGGGGCTGGCCCACGACTGAGGGCTCACTAAGCACATCAAGCTATAATAAATGCTCATTCCCTATACCAGCCTCCTCCTCCCCATGCTCAACAGCACCCCACAGTGGGATTGTCCTTGCTGCCCCAGACATTGTTTTTTAAGCCATAAAAAGTTTATGGTTTAAGATAATATCTAGAGTGAGGGGCTTAGGCACAAAGTTAAAGGGGCATCAAAAAACTAGAGATTCACGATAAATAGTATCTTACTGCAATATTTCAAAAGACCAAATGCAAAATAAAATGTCTGATGGCCAAAATATCAACATTTGAAAGGAAGACGGGATTAGGAAGAGCCTGAGCCACGTTGGAGCCTGTGGCAAAGGACAACCGGGAACACAAATTTTGCCTTCCCTAAAAATTGATGGAGGTTGTTGAGGGTGGGTGTGGTCGATGTGGGTGCACCCTCAGATGCCTGTACAAGGAAGGGAGAGGAGCAGACAAGCCCTTCCATTCAGGGGCTGCCGGGATGACCCTCCCCGACCAAGAGCAGCTCGACAGGTGAGTGGGGCTACTGCCCACTCTGACATGGTTAGTGGCGCAGGTGTGAGGCCCAGGTGCCTGTCTCCTCTGACAGTTTTATGCCGCATAAGTTGCCAAAGAGGAAGCGTCAGGGCGAGTGAAGCTTGGGGAAGGCAGGAAGATCCATTCTGCGAATAAGGAGGAGTTGGGTGGTTAGGAATAAAAAGGAATTCACAGGCCACAAGCACACGCTTTTGGTGTTGCAAGACGCTTGGGGAAGCTCAATGCATTTGGTTTAGTGATTCCAAGGGGGATGAGGAGGGAGCTGGACTCTTTCCCTTACAGGGCTAGGCGAGGGTCCCCATGCACCAAACTGCCAAAAACAACCACTTCAGGCAAGAGAAATCACAGAGAAAATGGGTGGAGCCGTCTTCCAACCCCGGTCCCTGTGCCTTTTACGTCACTTCCTGAAGGTTTCATTGTGTCTGCTGATCACTGCTGTATAACCAGAAAACCTAATTAGCCAAAACGTAAGATGTCATGAGCAGAGGTTCAGATGTTCCAGGACGAGTAACACTGAGGGATTGCAAGAGGGAATGAGGCCTTTAACAGGATTTCTCCTGTGAAAGCAGCTTTGGACAGACGGGGTGCCTCTGCATCCACGAGGGAAAGGCTCCAGCTGTCTGCAATGTTCTTTGTGCAGGGATGTTTGCTCAGACACCCAGGGTCATGGGTTGAATGGTGTCCCCCAAAAAGATACGTTGAAGTCCTAATCCCCAGGACCTGCGAATGTGAACTTATTTAGAAATAGGGTATTTGCAGATGTAAGTTAAGGTTTTGCAGATGTAATAGGGCTTTTGCAGATGTATGTTTGCAACTGGATTTTGGGGTAGGCCCTAAATCCTATTGTTATGGGATCCTTGGGGTGTCGCTTCACCAGCTGGAAACCTCTGTGGCCAGTGGTGCCTTTGCCTGAGTTTTGCTCAGGCCCGCTGGGCCCACTCAGCCTGGAAGGCTGTGCTCAGCTGGTGCTACTGGCTTGGATCTCATGCCTGCCAAAGGCGAGCAGAGTGGCGAGGGGTGTGTGAGCGAGTGAGCGTGGGGTCCAGTGGCGCCCAGAAGCTTAAAGATGCCAGGAACTGCAGAGTCCTAAAGAGGGTGTCACAGTCCTGGCTCAGGGAGTGGAGTCCTCACGTGCTGGAGGAGGTAGAAGCTCTGTGAGGCCTTTTTAATAAGGGCACTAACCCCATTCATGAGGGTGGAACCAATCTCCTCCCAAGGGCCCCACCTCTTAATACCAACACAATGGGGATGAGGTTCCAACCTAGGAATTCTGGAGGGACAGCAATATTCACAGCACAGCACAGCCACAAGTCAAGCCCAGAAATGCCAGATTCACCAGAAGCTGGAAGACGAAAGGAAAGAGTCTTCCCTCGAGCCTTTGGAGGGAGCGTGGCCCTACTGATGCCTTGATTTTGAACTTCCTGCCTTTACAACGTGGCAGAAGCCACACAGTTCGTGGTAATTTGTTACGGCAGACCTGCGGGACTGATACAGGCATGCGGAGTAAAATGTCGACACTTTTCTGAAGACTGGGGAAGATGCTGTAACGCAGTAAGAACGTGTTAAAATGAGAAAAGTGATCGTTTAGGTTAGAATTGCGTACTTTAATGTCAGCCTGGCTGAAGAACTTTGCCGGTGCTGCGGGGAGTGATTACTACACATGCTTGGTTCCCACGGCGGGGGCTCCACCAAAGGCCAGTCTGGCGGCACCTGAAATGGGGCTGAGCGCTAGGCAGCATTTTAGTGCTGATCCGCCTTCAGACAGTGTCATCCATGATCCCAGGTCAGGGTGCTGACCAGGACAGTTAATGGACAAGTAGATTTGCTGGAGGGCAAATATTGTCCTTTTGGCTTATTTAAATTTTCTGTTTTTCTTTGTGAAAGAATATGAGATCTTTCCAAATGATAAAAAGGCAATAGCCATTACTTTCATGCATGTACATATTTGCTTATTTATTTATTTAGAGACAGGGTCTTGCTCTGTCACCCAGGCTGGAGTGCAGCTCGAGCACAGTGGCACGATCATAGCTCACTGCAGCCTTATCCTCCCAGGCTCAAGCAATCCTCCTGCCTCAGCCTCCTGAGCATCTGGCACTCCAGGGGCACACCACCATGCCTGGCTAATTTTTTGAAAATTAAAACCAAAAATTCATAAGGATGAGGTGTCACCATGTTGCCCAGGCTGCCATTACTTTGAAATAACAAAGCAAAATTGAAAAATGCCCCAGCGTGGTTTTCTCTGCCTTTACTCGGTCACGTGGATAGAAACTTCCATGGCACAGGGGCTGTTCTCAGGGACGAGGCTCCCAGGAAGCCAATTAGTGTTTCCTTCCCCTTCAGCCACATTCCTAGCTAATGATGCTGTTAAGTACCAGCCTTCTCCCTGCTCCCTTCCTGTTCTCAATCACATTGCTGGCTTTAAAAGTGTTTAATGTATACCCAAACCTTTGCTTTCATCTTATGCACTAAAAGCAGAAATGTTATATTTTTAAGAGAGACATCAAAAAGGGAAGATGTGAGGATGCAACAGGCTCCCCTTGCTCCAGAATCCCCCGAGAGGCTGATTCTCTTCTGCGCGTTGTCTTCACTTTGGCTGCAGTGGCCTCTCACAGTTCCCATCAGTGGACCTGAAGGGGCTTCATCTCTTGACCTGGGGCCAGGAGCTCTGCATGCAGAATGACAGAGGACCCTGGAGAGGCCACACGGCCATGCACTGTGGGCCTTGTCGGTGTCTTTCTTCACCCTGGGTTTTACTGAAACTCTCTAAAAATAAGCAAAGATTTCCAGGGAAATCAGCTGCCTCTGGAGGTGTGGACACCTGAACTATTTTAGAAAGTACTGGGACTGCTGTCTCTGAAACCAGAGAGGCAGGACAGTGGCGGGGCACCCCCCGACTTCACAGGGGCCACGTGGTCAGGGCCGGCGAATTGGCCAGGTGCCAAGGTGGCCTTGTGCCAAGGACTGTTGTGGGTGGACACCACCCTCAGTGCACGCTGGCCATGCCGTGCAGTGTTTTTGGACATGAAGAGAGGTTCATTTCCTCCCACCTGAGGAAGTTCAGCCACTCAGGTGCAGAGAGGGCCTTGCTGAATCCACTGAGCTCTGTCAGTTGGAGCCGGTCTGGGTGTGGAAAGAGATGGGCAGACAGCCATGGAACCCGTGATCTCTGTGCATCCTCATCCATGCAAGCCCTGCCTCTCAAATTCCAGGGTTTGGATCCTTGGTGAGCTTCCTCACAGAGCACGTGGTTGCAGAGCTCGGCTGGGTCACCTGCCTGCGTGCACAGTGAAGCTGGGCCAGGGTTGCAATTTATTCTCACCAGAGGGGACCCAGGGCATGGCTGCCTTTGAGGGGTCATGACAAAGGCAGTGTCACTGTCAGAGTCAGGATGCTGCCGGAGTGCTGGGGAGGGAGCGGGGAAGCAGGTGATTCAGCCCCCATCCAGAGTCAGGGAGCCCGCCCTTGTGACGATGGGATTGGGGGTCAGGCTCGATGGGAGGGAGGCGTGCCTGATGACAGGCTAATGCCAACCAGGGAGGGACTGATATGTCAACCGAGAGCCGTCTGAAGAGCAGCTTAGTCTAGACCTGAAGATAGCATTTACAGACCTTTCAAACTTGATTAAGACACACCTGCCACGCGAAGCAGGTGGACAGCAGACATGAGCGCCTTAAGACACAACGTGCTGACATCTGCAAAGGGGCCAGCAGAGCCCCGAGGGGACCTCTGTTCCAGGGCCAGAAGGAGCCTTTCCCTAGAGAAGGTCATTCCTCGGCTCCATCCGCCATAGAACAGTGCAGGAGAGTCACGCATCCCCGCTCACACCCATCAGCTGGTGAACGCTTCTCCCAGATACATCTCTCCCAGGCTGCAGCAGCATGGGTGCTGCTGTCCCATGTGCCGGTGGAGGGCCTGAGTGTCGCAGACCAGCTCACTGAAGGTTTCTGGCAGCCCGCCTGGACGCAGAGCGCACTCTGAACCAGCGCCTCGAGCAATGCTGTGTCCCGTGGGCGACCCATGGAGCCAAGGGGTGGAGGTAGGAGAGGCTCCTTTTATCCCCATCCACAGCATTGGTTTGGTGACGGGTACATCTTCTCCCCACGACTCTGGGCTTTTTAGATTGTAAAGTCCTGGCTCTGGAGGGGTCGTGCTTCCACGGGAGACACAGCACAGGTCTCATTCAACTTCATGGGTAGCTGCCACCAGGTCACATCTGGCTTCTGAGCTAAGAGGCCAGCAGGCCGGGGAGAAAGCCCCACACTGGCGGGGCCTGGAGGAGGCAGAAGGCGGAAAGGAGGGAGCATGGGGCATGTCCTGGCACGGTGGGAGCGTCAGTGCATGAACGGCATGACGAGGGCAGCCTCTAACTCCCCCCGGGAGCCGCCTCTCTCACAGAGCTGCTGTCCAAGGGTGGAGGGATCTGGAGTGGGAATCTGCAGCTAGTCCCACTGAACCCTCTGCTGTGAGTTTCCCGGGTAAAGAGACCCGCCAGGACAGGGAGGAGCTGCTGGCACCCAGGCCCCACTGCTGTTTGAGGGATGTGGGGACTGTGATGGATGGTGTGGTGCCCGGCCTGGGGCCCCGAAGGGCCGAGGGGCTGGGAGTCGCTGCTGATGGCTCACAGCCAGGCTGTCTTGGGAAGCCTTTTGCCCTTCCCCGAGTGTATGCCTCTGCCTGGGAACGCTCCAGCCAATGGCTAATCTATGCGGTGGTCTGAAGGCCTGGCCCCTTGCCCCAGTTGGAGACCCCTCTGAGGGCAATTCCAGCTTCCCAGCTCCCAGGGTCGGCCGAGGCTGGGGCTGCAACGGCATTGCAGGTGAGCGTGTCCTCTGCCCTCTGCTTCCCGAATTCCCTCGCAAAGGCCATTCTCCAAAGCATCCCCACAGGCCTCCCGCACAGAAACACCCAAGCCGGGATCACCGCCCAGGCACAGCGGCAGGGGAGGATTCAGCCAACCTTGTCCCATCCCGGCCCCTTCCCCTCCTTGCAGAGTGATCATATCAACCTTTCCTCTTTCAGCCTTTGCAGCCTGGTTTCTTCATCCGAGGTTTTTACAGAAACGCTAAAAATGAGCAAAGATTTCCATGAATGTCAGTCCTCTAAGAGGCACGTCTGCGTTATTTCTGCTGCCTTCGCTTTGGGCAGTGACTGGCTGGCGCTGACAGTGGTTCTCCCGGACTCCTTTTCCTCCACCTCCTCATTCCTTTCCGGATTCACTCTCACTTCTTCAAGGCAGAAAACGGTTACGTGCTGTTCTGTGACCAAAACTAAGTCCTTTTAATTAGTATGTTTATGTATTTCTAAATTTGGAAATAAATTAAACGGTTATTTCTGGGGATTCAGTCCTTATTAGTCCCAGAAGAACCGGGAAGTGCACAGCTTTCTGTTTTGCCTGGAACGTCCGCTCTGTGTTTCCCCTTGTGCCGGGCACGGTTTGCTGTCTCCCAGGCCGCAGCGCTCTTGCAGATGCCCCCGCAGCCCAGCGCTCTCAGCCGCCCCTTCCAGACCAAGTCCCTCCTCGGCGTGTCGGGTCTGAGGGCGGCGGCGGAGCCTGGACTCCCGGCGGGGCCTCCACTGCCCTCCGGCAGGGAGGGGCTGGGCCGACCTGGGGCTTATTGGATGCCCCGTCATTTCGTCTCCCGGAGTCCTCTTGTTTCACCGCAGCAAGTGCATGTGTAACGTTTTGGAAGGCACCTGGGCAGTCCTGACACGCCTTTATTTTCCCCACCCTTGACGGGCAACGTGGCTCCGTCTAGAATGTTAGACTGTAACTTCTCTTTCTTCACTCTGAGCAGGTGGATCTTTGCGGGGGCGTCGGGCGCTGCTGCACAGGGAGCTGGGCTGCCCGTCCATCCTCGCGCTCCGGGCCCTCGGCTCCCTCCTGCCTCCAGCCTGCTTGGCCACCTTGCCATGTCTGAGCTTCCCCGGTGTCCTGCTGAGGGGTCAGACTCTGCCGCCACGTTTCCCCTGAGCCATCGCGGGCCCAGCCTCCTCCTTCCACAGCGGACTGAGATCTCGAGTCTGTGAAGGTCTCGTCCCAGTCTGTGTGGATGAACAACCCTTCCACCAGGAGTCCTCCCAGCTGGGGCCCGAGGTGGAGAGCAGCCAAGTGCAAATGCCCATTGCGCCATCATTAGCTGGAAGTCACGGCTGCTCAGGAGAGCCTGCAAAGCACACGCTTGCTCTGACTCTCCATCAAGGACTTGTACTGCGTGGCCATTTGATGAACAAACTGACCAAACACCAGGACTTCCCAAGGTCCTGGCTGAGGACAGCACCCCGGGAACTCTGAAGACAGGACCCAACCACCCAAGAGATTTTCAAGGACGCTTCAAAACCCGTGGTGTCCTGGGTGCTCCCTCTCACCTGTCACAGGCAGGAGTCCGGGCTGGGGTCCCTTTGCCCTTCTTTTGACACTGGTGATACCCAGGCCATAAAACCGAGCTTTGCAAACCGCTGGATGTCTGGAACACATAGATGCAGGCCTCACATGCAGTGAGTTATTGCAGCCTCCAGGGAAGGCTCTTCACCGAGGGGGATCTCTCTGCTGCTGTCTGATGCTCCAAGCATTACAGACCTGCACACATACAGCCCTGGATGGTCCTGGACCAATGTTTGCTGCCTCTGGTGCTTTCCTGACACTGACTTATTTTTATTTTTTTATTTTATTTTATTTTATTTTGAGACAAAGTCTTGCTCTTGTCCCCCAGGCTGCAGTGCAGTGGCGCAATCTCAGCTCACTGCAACCTCTGCCTCCTGTGTTCAAGTGATTTTCCTGCCTCAGCCTCCTGAGTAGCTGGGATTACAGGTGCCTGCCACCACACCCAGCTAATTTTTGTATTTTTAGTAGAGACGGGGTTTCACCATGTTGGCCAGGCTGGTCTCGAACTCCAGACATCAGGGGATCTGCCCGCCTCAGCCTCCCAAAGTGCTGGGATTACAGGCATGAGCCGCTGCATCCAGCCTGATTTTTTAAAAACTGATTTCTAAGAAGCAAGGAGGAGGCATCCCTGCTTCATGGTGGCAATGGGAATGGAGCAGCTGGGTCTCTGGTTGGTGACTGCAGGCTTGGGTCAGAGGTGACCTCTCTCTGCATCTGTGTATACCCCCCTTTCTCTCTGCATATATATATATATATATATATATATATATATATATATATATATAAATGTGCGTACAAGTAAGGCACATGTACATCCTCCTGGCGAAAATTTAAGTAGAGAAAAACCTGCCGTTGAAGTGACAGCCTTCCTCCACCTCTTCTGGGTCCATCCCACCCACCTCTCAGAGGCGACCGCGTCACCACTGGGGGTGTCCTTCTGGCCATGACCCGTGCAGGCGTGTGTGTCGCTAGACAAGTAGACGTATATATTTGTGGCATTTTCAATACACAGAATCACCTGGTGAGAACTGGCTTACAACTTGCTTTTTCACTTAGCAATATGTTTGGAGGTTTCCCATTTAACCATTCCTTCTTGATGGGCATTTGGGCTGTTTCTGTTTTTTCACAATGACTGACAATGCTGTAATAAACATTTTTGGACACGCTTTCTTTAACATATGGGAGCCTGTCTGCTGGAAATATTGTTAGATGTGGAATTTCTGGGGTAAACTGGCAGCCTCCACCCCACCCCTCATTCCCGGCACGAACACTGATTCAAAACACTAAATTTGCCAAGTGAAAGATCTCACTGGGAAATGGCCCAGTGGAGGGACTAGCGAAGTGCTTCCTGGCAGCGCCCACATGTTGGGCAGCTTCTGACAGTGCAGAGCGGTCACCCTTCTGTGTTCCATGGACCGACGTGGGACAAGGCAGACTGTGTCCCCACAGAAAGGATCCCACCGTGTGGAACGCTGTGGCATCTTCTGTGTCACAGGACTGCAGGCCCCTGGGGGTGGCAGTGCTGGGGTAGGGGAGGCACCAGCATGCTCTCCTTGGACTTCTGTGCCTAGTCTTGGACAGGGGTCTTGGATGGAGGGCTACAGTGATGTGCCAGACCACAGAGTGCTTTGCGAAGCTGAGGCTGACCAGCCCGGCTGGGTGCCAGCGGCTCCAACCCCCTTGGAGGCCGGACTGCTGGCTCAGATGGGGCACCTGACTGTGTGACAGCAGCCAGGGAGGGGAAGTGCATGTCCCCAAGAGTCCAGACGGTCCAGAGACAATGAAAATGCTTTATAGAGAAGTAACCAAGTCTTTGCATGTCAGCAGGGGCTTTGTGGAGCTAGAGAAAGGGCCCGTTAACGCCCTCGCTCTGAGTCAGCAAGGCTTCCCGGAAGGTGTGTTCAGTACCAGGATGACCCGGCAGACCCCTGCGGCCACTGCTTCACTGCTTTGCCTCCATCCCTGCTGCTCCCACCCACGTCCTTCCCAGCACGCTCCAGCTTGCTCGCTTCAGGGAGAACTTTCCCACGGCTCCCACCCACGCGAACGTTTCCTGCCCTCCCGCTGGGGCCCTCAGACGCTGACTCAGCCTAGATGAGGGCAAGGGCAGCCCGGGTGGTACATCGGCCCCCGAGTCCCAGGTCTGCCTCTTCAGCCCACGGGCCCCTGCCACAGTGGAGCCACCAAGCCAGTCCTCCCCTCCCACAGCTGAGATGCCAGGTGTTCCGGACGCTGGGAGGAGGCAGAGGCGGGGCTCTCCCAGGACGGAGTCTGGGCCCATCTCAGGCCTGTAGGGAGACACCACTCCAGGTCACATTAGAGAGTCCTTGATCTGGTTCAGGACGTTCTGCAGTGAGGAGCTAGAGGACAGCACACTCCATGTGGTGGGGGCACGCGTGCCAGAGCTGCCTGGAACAAGCAGGTTTAGCAGCATCCTGCGATTTTTTCCAGAGCCCTCTGAGCTGGCTGAATGCTCCAGAAACCTGGTGCACAGCTTCTGGCTGCCCCTCCCTGGGCCACCACTGACTCTTCGATTTGTCGTTAAAAAGTCAGCACAAACCCACGGACAGCTGGGCCTCCATTAACCAGGAAGACACAGTCCAGGGTTGGGCTGTGCTGCTAGAAACATTATAAGGAGGTTCAGATGAGATGAGAGGCTGGGAAAGGCATCCAGAACAGAGCTCCCTGTTTCCAGATAACCTCAGGGGACAGGACCCACGTCAATTCCTTTAACAAGCAGTCCTTGGACACTAGCTGTGCAAGGATCTGGGATGATGGATGTGGGTTTGTTTGATTCAGCAAATGTTCACTGAGTGCCTGTGATGTATGTGGCTTTGTGCTGGGGACATGGAGATGACCCAGATCTAGCCCTTGTTCTCGAGCTCACGATCTGGTTGGGGAGAACCAGGGCAGGGCCTAGGGTAAGGCAGGTGGGGTGCCTGGGGTGCAGAACTCAGGGAGGCACTTGCTTCCCGGGCTGAGCCTGCACTTGCACAAACCTGGGAGTGAACGCTTTAACTTTCGGGGCATCTCACTTGCCTTATCCTAGTCCTGCTGTCAAGCAGAACCATGGTCAATGAATGGATGGATGGATGAAGATCTGGATGGATGAATGAAAGCTTGAAAACCACCTACGACCTGGCTAGATTGGGCCACTGTGTTTCCATAACCTTCCCTTCCTCCAGACTCACCCTCCTCCAGCCTCACCCCTCCTCCAGCCTCATTCCCTCTTCCAGTCTCACCCCCTCCTCCAGCCTCACCCCTCCTCCAGCCTCGCCCCCTCCTCCAGCTTCACCCCCTCCTCCTGCCTCACCCCCTTCATGGTACCTACCACACAGCATCACGAACTGAGGACTCTTCCCATTGTCCCATGAAGTCTCTTGATTCTGACTGGTAGGCATGGAAACTATTCCCAACCCTCTGTGAGCTCTGGTGATTGTTCAGCCTGCTGCTTTCTGGTGGTTCTTTTTCAGGAATCAAGCCCCACACATGCAGAATCAGTGCTCAGTACTTCCCTGAGTTTCTCTCTCCACGAAGTGCCCCACTGCCCAGTACTCGGTCAGTGCTCAGTACTTCCCCGAGTTTCTCTCTCCACGAAGTGCCCCACTCCCCAGTACTCGGTCAGTGCTCAGTACTTCCCCGAGTTTCTCTCTCCACGAAGTGCCCCACTCCCCAGTACTCGGTCAGTGCTCAGTACTTCCCTGAGTTTCTCTCTCCACGAAGTGCCCCACTCCCCAGTACTCGGTCAGTGCTCAGTACTTCCCTGAGTTTCTCTCTCCACGAAGTGCCCCACTCCCCAATAGTCAGTCAAGTGCATTCTCGGTGTCTTTGCCTCTCCAAACTCCATTCTTGGTTTTTCTGTTTTTTCCCTGCTTATTGAAACAACTAGGAAGTGTTTGGATCCGTCTCCCCTGCACTGCAGCCTGTCCAGTGTCTGAAATACATTTTCGATGTTCCTATGTTACAGGTTTGCATAAAGGCAATTCTATAGTAGTTTTTTAAGTTTTCAAACATATTTAATACATGATCACATTTGTTCCTTACAATAATCAATGATATTCATAATTCAAGTAATATACTTGACATGGTTTGGATCTGCGTCCCCACCAAACCTCATGTTGAATTTTAATCCCCAGTGTTGGAGTTGGGGCCTGGTGAGAGGTGACTGGATCATGGCGGAAGAGTTCTCATGAATGCTTTAGCACCATCCCCCATTGTTACCATAGGGTGAATGAGTTCTCATGAGATCTGGTTGTTTTAAAAGTGTGTATCACCCACCTCTCAGCCCCTTGCTCCTGCCGTGCGAGATGCCTGCTCCCTCTTTACCTTCCACCATGAATAAAAGTTCCCTGAGGCACCCCCAAGAAGAAGCCACCATGCTTCCTGTACAGCCTGCAGAACTGTGAGCCAACTAAACTGCTTTTCTTTATAAATTACCCAGTCTCAGGTATTTCTTTATAGCAATGCTAGAATGGACTAATATAATACCATTTGACAAATGAGGAAAATGCTAGAATATTTAAGTGAGTTAAAAAAACTTTTTTTTTTTTGAGATGGAGTCTCTCCCTGTCGCCCAGGCTGGAGTGCAGTGGCGTGATCTCGGCTCACTGCAAGCTCCGCCTCCCGGGTTCATGCCATTCTCCTGCCTCAGCCTCCCGAGTAGCTGGGACTACAGGCGCCCGCCACCACGCCCGGCTAATTTTTTGTATTTTCAGTAGAGACGGGGTTTCACCGTGTTAGCCAGGGAGGTCTTGATCTCCTGACCTCGTGATCCGCCCGCCTTGGCCTCCAAAAGTGCTGGGATTACAGGCGCGAGCCACCATGCCCGGCCTAAGCATGTTAAAAAAACTTTAACAACATTCTTCTACTTAATAATAGCTACATTGAAATACAATTTGTATTCCATACAATTCACTGTGTTGAAGTATACAATGCACTGGTGTTCAGCATAGGCACAGAGGTGTGCAACCACCGCTACCATGTAATTTTAGAAAACTTCATTACCCCCAAAAGAAACCTGCCACCCATCAGCAATCACTCCTCATTTCCTCCTCCCTCCAACTCCGGCAGCCGCTAAGCTACTCTGTCTCCATGGATTGCCTGTTCTGGACACTTTACATAAATGCAGTCATGCAATATGTGGTCTTTTATGTCTGGTTTCTTAAACTTGGCATAAAGTTTTCTAGGTCTGTCCATGTTGGAACCTGTATTAGAGCTTCCATCCCTTTATGGCTGAATAATATCCCTCTATGTGGCTAGACTACATTTTGTTTACCCATTGGTCGGCTGATGGATATTTCGGTTGTTTCTATATTTTGGATATTACGAATAATGCTGCCATGAGAATTGTGTGCAAATTTTGTGTGAACATATATGTTGATTTCTCACGGGTAGATACTTAGGAATGAAATCACTGGGTAGTATGCTAACTCCATGTTTAACCTTTTGAGGAATTGCCAAACTTTTCCAAAGAGGCTGACCAATTCTCCAGTCCCACCAGCAATGTATGTGGGACCCAATTTCCCCAGATCATTATCAGTGTTCATTATTGTCGGTGTTTTTGTTTGTTTCTTTCTGCTTTTGTTTTAAAAGTTATAGCTATCTTGGCAGGTGTGAGGTGGTGTCTCATTGGGGTTTGCCTGATGAATAATGATTTTGAATATATTTTCATATATGGTTATTGGCCATGTGTAAATCTTCTTTACATTGATGTCTATTCAAATTTTTACTCATTTTTGTAATTGGATATTTTGTCTTTGGATTATTTAATCGTAAGAGTTCTTTACATATTCTGGATACAAATCCTTCATCAGATATATATAATTTGAAAGTATTTTCTCCCACTCTGTTGGTCTCTTCAGTTTTTTGATGATATCCTGTGCCTCACACAGGTTTCCATTTTGATGAAGTCCAGTGTACCTATTTTTTTTCCTTTGTGGTCTGTACTTTTCATGTTATATCTAAGAATCCATTTCCTAACCTAATGTCATAAAAATTTATCCCTATGCTTTCTTTTAGGATTGTTGTAGTTTTGGCTCTTACATTTAGGTCTATGTTCCACTTTGAGTTAACTTTTGTATATAATGTGAGGTAGAGGTCCAACTTCATTCTTTTGCATATGGATGTCCAGTTGTCCTGCACAAATTTGTTGTGAAGACAATTATTTCCCAATTACATTGTCTTGGTATCTTTGTCGAAAATCAACTGACCATAAATTTAAGGGTTTATTTCAGTTATATCCCATTGATCTGTATGTCTATCATTATGCCTTCATTAGCATAGCTTTGAAATATTGCAGCTATATAACTTCAGCTATATATTGAAATTGAGAAGTGTGAGTCCTCCAACTTTGTTCTTTTTCAAAATTGTTTTAGCTATTATTGGTCCCTTGCATGTCCATATGAATTGTAGAATCAGCTTGTTAATTTTTGCAAAAAAAAATCTAGCTAGGATTTTGATAGAGATTGAGTTGAATCTGTACATCAATTTGAGGAGTACTGCCATTTTAACAATATAAATGTTCCAATCCATGAACACAGGAAGTCTTTCCATTATTTAGATATTCCTTAATTTCTTACAATAATGTTTTGTAGTTTTCGTGTATAAATGTTGTACTTCTTTGGTTAACTTTATTATGAAATATTTTATTATTTTTGATACTATTACAAGTGGAATTGTTTTCTTAATTCATTTTGGGTTGTTCGTTGGTTGTGTCCAGTTGAGTTTCTATATTAATGTTGTATTCTGCAACCTTGATAAACTTATTTATTGTCATTTCTATACTGCTGAAATGGATAGATGCTGAATTTTGACAAATGCTTTTGTTCATTTATTGAGATAATCGTATGATTTTTCTTTTATTTTGTTAATTTATAAATATACACACAAATGTATGTATAATATGTTAATGCAATATGCAATGTGTGTACACATATGTATGCCTATTTATTTTTATATATGTATATGTGTATAAGTTTATATAGAAATACATATGTATTTAAGACAATTTTATCAGATGCATACAAATTTGAATTCCTTTTTCTTTCTTGTATCTCTTGGATTAACTCCTTGTCCTCATTTTTCCCTTTTTAATTTACTAGTTATACTTCTTCCTTTTGCTATTTTTTCCCCCAGTGGTTATCTTTGAAATGAAAAAATTAATTCTTGATATAAAAATGTAATATAAGTTGGTGTTTTTTCTTCTTTGCAAATGCAGGGTCCTTTAAAGTTTGATTCAACTCATTCACATGTTAGCTTATTTGCTATTGTTTTGACGTCTATCTTCTTTACGTATCTTTATATACGTCACATGACATTACTATTTTTGTTTCATACAGGTGATATTCATTTAGACTTATCTGTTATTTTCCCTTCCTATTGCAACTTATTCCTTTATGCATTCTCGGCCTTCTCTGGGATCATTTCCTTTCTGCCTGAAAAGTACTCTTTAGAATTTCCTTTAGTCTGCCTGTGAGTGTTGAAATCCATCAGTTTTTGTCTGAAAGATCTTTTTTCAATTTCATTTTTGAAGGATGTTTTTGCTTTGTGGATTCTAGGTGGGCAGTTTTTGTTTTGTCTCTTTAATGCACTGAAAAAAGGGTGTCACTGTCTTCTGGCTTCCACTGGTTATCTTGAGAAGCCACCTATCAGCCCTATTGTTGTTCCTTCGTGAGTACTCTCTGTATATTTTCTGGCAGATTTTAAGACTTCATTTGGCCTTTTGTTTACAGCAGTTTTGCTGTGGTGTGTGCCTAGGTGTGCTTTCCTTTGTCTTATTCATGCTCTGGCTTTGGAGGGCGTCATGTTTCTGTCATTTAAATCATTTCCTCATTTTGGAAAATTCTTGGCCATTCCTCTCAAACACTGGGTTCATGGCTCTCTCCCAACTCCCGTGGGTGCTGTGCATTCACGTGGATGAGACCCTTCCCATGGCCCCCATGCCCTATATTTCTCTCATACTTTTTTATTTTATTTTATTTATTTATTTATTTTTTGAGACGGAGTCTCTATCGCCAGGCTGGAGTGCAGTGGTGCGATCTCGGCTCACTGCAACCTCCAACTCCAGGGTTCAAGCAATCCTCCTGCCTTGGCCTCCTGAGTGGCTGGGACTACTGGTGCCCACCACCATGCCTGGCTAATTTTTTGTATTTTTTTAGTAGAGATGGGGTTTCACCGTGTTAGCCAGGATGGTCTCGATCTCCTGACCTTGTGATCCCCTTGCCTCTGCCTCCTAAAGTGCCGGGATTACAGGCGTGAGCCACCGCGCCTGGCCCCCTCTCATACTTTTAAAATGTACTTTCCATCTTTGAAAAATTTTCTCACTTTAGACAGATTTTTAAAATGCCCTCTCTTCCAGTTCAGGAATCTTCTCTTCTGCTATGTCTAATCAGCTGTTAAATCCAGCCATTGATTTCTTAATTTCATTTACTGGGTATTTCAGTTCTAGAATTCCTATTTGATTTAAAAAAAATTCCAGTTTTCTGATAAAGTTCTCCATCTTGCCATCTCTTTTCTCGATTATATTAATCATAGTTATTTTAAATTTGTATTTGATATATCTCGTATCTAGACTGTCTTTGGTTCTGTTGGAATATTTATATTTTCCCATTGTTTACTGTTGAGTGATCTTATCTTTTGATATGACTGGCAACTTTTAATTGCCCATAGCTATGTTTTAAAAATTACTGAGTTAAGTTCAAATTAGCAAGAAAAAAACAAACAACCCCATCAAAAAGTGGGCTAAAGTCATAAATAGACAATTCTCAAAAGAAGTTATACAAATGGCCAGCAAACACATGAAAAAATGCTGAACATCACTAATGATCAGGACAACACAAATCAAAACCACAGTTCGATACCACCTTACTCCTGCAAGAATAACCGTATTTGAAAAATCAAAAAATCATAGATGTTGGCATGGATGCGGTGAGAAGGGAACACTTCTACACTGCTGGTAGGAGCGTTAGTATAACCACTATAGAAAACTGTATGGAGATTCCTTAAAGAACTGAAAGCAGAAGTACTATTTGATCCAGCAGTGCCACTACTGGGTACCTACTCAGAGGAAAAGAAGTCAGTATGCCATAAAGATACCTGCACATACATGTTTATAGAAGCACAATTTGCAATTGCAAAAATATGGAACCAGCCCAAATGCCCATCCATCAATGAGTGGAGAAAGAAATTGTGCTACATCTGTATAGGATGGAATACTACTCAGCCATAAAAAGGAATGAATTAATGGCAATTGCAGCAACTTGGAAGGAACCAGAGACTATTATTCTAAGTGAAGTAACTCAGGAATGGAGAACCAAACATTGTATTTCTCACTCACAGGTTGGAGCTAAGCTATGAGAATGCAAACTCATAAGAATGATACAATGGGCCGGGCGTGGAGGCTCATGCCTGTAATCCCAGCACTTTGGGAGGCTGAGGCGGGTGGATCACCTGAGGTCAGGAGTTCGAGACCAGCCTGGCCAACATGGTGAAACCCCATCTCTACTAAATACACAAAAATTAGCTGGGCGTGGTGGCAGGCACCTGTAGTCCTAGGTACTCGGGAGGCTGAGGCAGGAGAATCACTTGAACCTGGGAGGTGAAGGTTGCAGTGAGCCGAGACTGCGCTGCTGCACTCCAGCCTGGGTGACAGAGTGGGACTCCATCTTAAATAAAAAAATAAATAAGTAAATAAATAAGAATGATACAATGGACTTTGGGGACTCAGGGGAAAGGGTGGGAGAGGGGTGAGGGATAAAAGGCTACAAATTGGGTTCAGTGTATACTTCTCGGGTAATGGGTGCACCAAAATCTCACAAATTACCACTAAAGAACTTACTCATGTAGCCAAATACCACCTGCTTCCCAAAACCCTATGGAAATAAAAAATTTAAAAAATAAAAGTAAAAATAATAATGACTGAGTTAAATTGAAGTTCTGGGTGGCTTTAATTTCTTACAGCTAGGATTTACTTTTGCTTGGATAAGCACGAGGGTTTGCTTCAGAAAGATCATCCTAATCCAGTCTGGGATTGAGCTGATTGGAAGGTGAGCTTTCATCTCCAAACGGGCTGATCTAGTTCTTTCTGTTGTACTCACACTTCCAGAGGACCCCACCTGAAATGCTGGATTGCTTACTGAATCCCCTGCCCCTAAGTCCTCTTTGAGAAGATGAACACCCATTTTTCCCCCGCTAGTCCTGTGAGATGGCTGGAAACTCTGCTTAGACTCTCAGACTCGGCCTCTGTGTCTTGAGGAGAATGGAGAACTGCCTTTCCAAATGTCCCTTTCTCTGGGCTTTCAGTCTGGCAAATCCTCATTGACTGGCAGTTCTCGCCAACACCTTCACACAATTAATTTTCTGTATAGGGTCCAGATTTCCTAGTTGTTTCTAGCAGAATTATTAGTCTACTGAAAAAAAAAAAAAGAAAGAAAACAAAAAAGAAAGATGACCATTGCTAGAAATGGAGAACCGGTCCTTTCTTTTTTTCCTTTTTTTTTTTTTTTTGAGACAGTGTCTCACTCTGTCGCCAGGCTGGAGTGGAGTGGCAGGATCTCGGCTCACTGCAATCTGCGCCTCCGTGGTTCAAGTGATTCTCCTGCCTCAGCCTCCTGAGTAGCTGGGAGTACAGGCACCCGCCACCAAACCCGGCTAATTTTTTGTAGTTTTAGCAGAGACGGGGTTTCACCGTGTTAGCCAGGTTGGTCTCGATCTCCTGACCTCGTGATCCACCTGCCTTGGCCTCCCAAAGTGCTGGGATTACAGGCGTGAGCCACCGCGCCCCACCAAGTCTTTGTTATTTCTAAAGCATGAACATATTCCCCTATATTGTTTTCTAAAGTATTTATAGCCTTTCCTTCTGTATTTCCCTTTAATTCATGTAAAATTGATTTCTTGCACAGTGTTGGGGAGGGGCCCGCAATGGCCCCAGTGTGTGAGGAGCTGAGAGGAGACAGGGCTGCGCTCTCCTTGTCTGTCACTCCTGTCAGCGTCTGTGATATTCTTTTGTTTTAAAAATGTTAATTATCATACACATACCTCTTTGGATTAAAGGGTTTTTTTTTCTGGCTCTTGTGACAAGAGAATTTATAGACCCCTTGTCACTCTTGCCAGTCATGTGTCTCCTCGGAAGGTATCGCTCAGCGCCTGCACCTGCCTAAAATCTGAGACAGGATAGGCCACTCCTCAAAGAAAGCAGAGGGTGAAGGAGCACTGGCTCTGAAATGGGGCTTCCGGGGGAGGCGGCTTTGACAAGCCAGGGGCGGATATCAAGAAGACAAAACGACTCTGACCCAACCATAATAGTCAGAATTAGAAAGCCATTTGCAAGTGGTTTCGGGAATTACAGAGACCCCATGGCCTGAGCAGGTGTCGGGGAACCTCAGAAGTCTGGAGTCTCCACCACATCGAGAAGGAGACTGGGGGCTTGGAAAGGGCCTCTTTGTGCCGTCCATGGCCATGTGGACCCCACAGCTGCAGGTGCAGCCTCAGCAGGGCCGAGGAGAGCAGCTTTGGTGTGGACTGTGTGAGAAGCCAGCAGGGCAAATCTGGTTCCCAGGAGAGCACCAGATGGGCCACCCCAGGTGTATTTAGGGACCCTACACCGCCCGAAAGTGCTGAGTTCTCCACCTTCAGGCAAAGAGTAACAACAAATCTAGAACTCTCCCATCGACTAAAGGAGGGTGGATGAGATCCCGACAGTTGGGGCTTCAAAGCACAGATCTCATCCCCTCCTTGCATGGGTGGTGGCCAAGGGAGAAATGGGCGTCCCAGGTCAACAGAGACCACAGTATCCAACCTATTACTGCATGATGGGAGAAGGTGGCACAATCAGGCCTCCAATTCCTTCCGTCTCCCCCTCCCGCCTCTACTGGCCAAAACGGAAGCCTACCTCTGGGCAGATGTGGGTCCGGAGGGCTGACTTTCACCCAGCCAGAGATTCAGAGGGTCCAGGCCTGCTTCATGGCCACCCCCCACGAGAGGTCTCTGAGACCCGGGGCCCAGAACCCTGACCCCAGACGCCCTTCCTAAGGCCCGAGGCTCTGGACCCTGACCCTGGAGAGCAAGTGTGGTGAGAAGAAGTCCCCCATGCCGGCCTGGACTCCAGGGCCACCCAGCAGAGAAGTCCCCGCTCTGCGCTTGGGGACAGGAGGGGCCCTGGGGGGTAGGGGAGGTGGGGAGAGAGAGGCTCACTGCTGATGCTGCCAGCAAATCTGAGGTTTGGAAACAAAGCAGGCAGCTTGGGAGGACGAGCAAACAGTTCTTTCTCGTGGAATAGGCTCCCCCCCAAAATTTGTGGCTACCCAGAACCTCAGAATGGGACTGTATTTGGAAATAGGGTCTCGGCAGATGTAATTAGTTAACATGAGGTCATATTGGGTTAGGAGGGTCTGAATCCAATGAGTGTGTCCTTATAAGAAAGATCAAAGAGACACAGACACACACAGACACACACAGACACCCACCATAGACACACACACAGAGACACAGACACACACAGACACACACAGACACCCACCATAGACACCCACCATAGACACACACACAGAGACACACACACAGAGACACACACACAGACACCCATCATAGACACACACACAGAGACACACACACAGAGATACACATACCCATCATAGACACACATACAGAGACACACACACAGAGACACACACAGACACCCATCATAGACACACACACAGAGACACACACACAGAGACACACAGAGACACCCATCATAGACACACAGAGACACACACACAGAGATACACACACCCATCATAGACACACACAGATACACACACAGAGAGATACACACAGACACCCATCATAGACACACACAGAGACACACACAGAAACACACACACAGAGACACACACAGACACCCATCATAGACACACACAGACACCCATCATAGACATGCACACAGAGATACACACAGACACCTATCATAGACACACACAGACACCCATCATAGACACACACAGAGACACACACACAGAGATACACACAGAGACACACACACCCATCATAGACACACACACAGAGATACACACACCCATCATAGACATACACACAGAGACACACACACACAGAGATACACACACCCGTCATAGACACACACACTGAGACACACACACAGAGATACACACAGACACACATTATAGACACACACAGGCACACATGCAGAGACACACAGGCACACACACAGACATACACACAGAGACACACACACAAAGACACACACAGACACACATAGGCACATACACAAAGACACACATAGACACACATTATAGACACAGACACACACAGAGACACACACAGAAACACATGCAGACATACACACAGACATACACAAACACACACATAAATAGATATACATCAGAGACACACACAGACACACAGACACATATAGACACACAGGCACTCACAGAGACACACAGACACACATCATAAACACACACAGACATACACAGACTCACATCATAGATACACATACAGATGCACAGACACACACACAGACATATCACATACATGCACATAGACACACATCATAGACACACACACAGGCACACACAAAGACACACATAGAAACACACACAGACACACATCATAGACACACACAGAGACACAGAGACACACACACACATACATAGACACATACACACAGAGACACACACAGACACACACACAGAGACACACACAGACACACATACATAGACACACACACGCAGAGACCCACACACAGAGACATACACAGAGACACACAGAGACACAGAAACACACACACAGAGACACACACAGAGATACACACGGAGACACATGGAGGAGAAGGCCCTGTGCGGGGAAGGCTGAGACTGGAGTGATGTGTACCGGCCACGGATCGCCACGGGCTGCCAAGGCCAACAGAAATGGGAGAGAGGCACGCAACAGGCTCCCCTCAGAGCCCCAGGAGGACCAGGCAATGCCTGATCTCAGACTCCGGCCTCCAGGCTGTGCAAGAATAAGTCTGTTCCTATTTGCCTCCGGGTTTGTGGCAGGTTGGTACAGCAGCCCTCGGAAACAGCTGCACCCCTATACTGTCCCTCACACCCTGTGTGCCCCCATAGGTCACCGAGAGCCCCTGAGGTGAGCGCAGGGAGGGTGGGCCCGAGCTTACGGGACTCGGTGTGGCTGGGAGGCCATGGCTCCTCCCCTGGAGCAAGGGAGAGGCGGAGAAGACGTGCAGGCCTTGGAGGTGCCGGGGCCAGGGCCAGATTCAGGAGCACCTTGGCCGTGCTCTCCAGAGGCCTTCTGCAAATTAGCCCAGCTCAGGAACCCCCAGAGAGAAAGGTAAACGGTGGAAGAGGAGACAGAGCATGGGGCATGGAGTGTGCCGTCCCGAGGCACCAGGCACCCCAAGGTCATCCTGTGATGACTGAGGCATTGCATTCACCCTCCCAGGGGCTTGCATCAGAGAGAACAGTCCAACAGCAAACCAAAACCACCTGAATACAAGGTGGAAGGAAAATGTCAAAATGGTTGTCTCTGGGTGGTAGATTTTTTCTATTAGTTCTCTATATTTTCTAAACTTTCTATAGTGATGATGTGTTTCTTTGCAAATGAAAAAGAAAATATCCTTTTGCTTTTGAAGGGTCTTAATTAATAGGATGAACACTGAAACGTACAAGCCGCGGGCTCCACAATGATGGGGGTAAGACAATGGTGGGGTGTGTTCTGGAGCGGGGGTGACTTTCCGATCAGCAGACGGGCTGAGTTCTATCCGCTGGCTTGGAAAGCAGTGACACATGGTTTTAGATCAGCAGTTCTCAAAAACTTCTCAGTTGATCTCCAGATTCGCATAGGGCCGTGTTTGTGTATATGGGTTATAGCTATCAAATTGACGTTAAAAATTAGAGAACAATTTTAAATATTCATTTGTTAATTCACCAAAAATTAACCATTACAAACCCATTACATGTCAGCACAGATAACTTAACTTTTGATGAAAAACATAATTCTATTTTCTGAAACCCCCCCCCAAAAAATGGACAGAAGTGGCGCTTTTTTTTTTTAAAACATTTTGCCAAATCTCTTCAGTGTTTGGCTTGATAGAAGACAGCTGGATTTTCCTATCTGTTTCTGCATTCAATCTGCTGGTATATCCTGTCTCAGCTGAAGTATATGAAGAAAATCTGGCCTCATACAGACAGATAGCTGGAAAAGAGAGGAGTATTTAAATCACTTTTTTTTTTTTTGAGATGGAGTCTTGCTCTGTCACCCAGGCTGGAGTGCAGTGGCGTGATCTTGGCTCACTGCAAGCTCCGCCTCCCGGATTCACACCATTCTCCTGCCTCAGCCTCCCGAGTATCTGGGACTACAGGCACCTGCCACCACGCCCAGCTAATTTTTTTGTATTATTTTTTTTTTTTTAGTAGAGACAGGGTTTCACCATGTTAGCCAGGGTGGTCTCGATCTCCTGACCTCATGATCCACCCGCCTCAGCCTCCCAAAGTGCTGGGATTACAGGCTTGAACCACCGCGCCCGGCCTAAATCACATTTTTAGATAGCTGTGGATATTATTGTTTGACACCACACTAAAACTTGACAAACAGTAGTTTCTTGAAGATAGGTTGTAATGTAGGATCTGAAACCATATCAAAGAAAGAACTTGTCTTTGTTCTGTTAACACCCCCTGGTCTATCTTGCACATGGCATTTGTTTTCATCCATGAGCGATTTTATAAAAAACACTCTTTAGTCATTTCGAACACCCTTGTTCACGGATGTATGTGGCTCTCCTGAATTATTGATACATCTTAGTATATCAAAAATCGCCTTTATTAGTAACACCGTCAGTCTCACCAGAAAAGCCTTTAAGTGTGGGGATGTTATCAAGCTCATTATGCAAATTTTCCAAAATTCTAGTTTTTGCTTGCAAGCTTGAATTTTATCATTGGCAACAGATATTATCAGTTGCTTTTTTTGAAGCCAAAGATTTATTTCATTCATTCTTGAGAAAAATGTCTGCAAAATACCCAAGTCCAATTAGCCATAGTTTGTCCATTAGTCTTTTTTTTTTTTTTTTTCAAATTAAAATGGTGTTCCACGAAAAAGGCGGCCAGTGCAGCGGGCAACTGAAATGATCCTAACATGTGCTTTTTCCAGTTGGCATCGGTAGACCGCGAAAGTGCTTTACCTGCACTTCCCATTTTGTCATGCAGAATATTAAAGAGATGTATACTTAAGAATTTGGATTTTTAGGCGGGGTGCGGTGGCACATGCCTGTAATCCCAGCACTTTTTGGGAGGCTGAGGTGGGAGGACCACTTGAGGTCAGGAGTTTGAGACCAGCCTGGCCAACATGGTGAAACCCCATCTCTACTAAAAATACAAAAATTAGCCAGGCCTGATGGTGGGCATCTGTAATCTCAGCTACTCAGGAGGCTGAGGCAGGCGAATTCCTTGAACCCAGGAGTTGGAGGTTGCAGTGAGCCAAGATTGCACTACTAGGCTGGGTGACAGAGCCAGACTCCCTCTCAAAAACAAACAAACAAACAAACAAACAAAGGATTGCGATTTTTAAAAAGTTAATAATTTGGATGGTTTTATCAAGGACATTTTAAGTAAAATTTGCATTTTCTTTCCTGCAGATATGTGGCGGTGACCACCACCATGACTACTGCGTTTCTGGGTGCCGCTGTCCTGATTCCTGCTGAGGCACCAGCAGTTTGAGTGACAGCTGCTTTTGTATCTCAGGGCAAACGTGGTGACATTTGCCTTTGTATTACCCTGAAAACAGTTCTGACCTTGGGAAACCCATGACAGAGTCTCAGGAAACCCCAGGGGTCTGTGGACCACACTTTGAGAACCATTCTTTTTTTTTTTTTTTTTTTTTAATTGAGACGGAGTCTCGCTCTGACGCTCAGGCTGGAGTGCAGTGGCGCGACCTCGGCTTGCTCCGCCTCCCGAGGACAAGCACTCTTTTAGATGACTCGTAGGATAGTGTAGGTAATGTGTGTAGAGCCATGTGGAGCTAGGTGTGTAAGTGTGGATGTGTGTGTGCATGTGTGTGTATTTATAGGTTTTTTTTTTTTTCTTTACCTAGCGGGGGCTTTGCTGGTTTGAAAGGTTTCAGAGCTATTCCTTCCTCTGCACAACTCTAACAGAGCAGATGACCTGGGGTGTGGATCACCTGGGACTTGCGAATCTGGGGCCTCATGCAGAGGGGAGCAGCTCTGCTCTTTCCCCACAGCCCCTCTCCTCCCTGCTCTCTGGACTCAGCTCTCCAGCTCTGGATGGGGTCTCGGTAAAGTCCCACATCTCCCTCCGCAGGTCCTTATCAGGCATAGGAATGGTTTCTTTCCATGTTTAAAATAGCCCCCCGGGGGTTCATCCTGAGCCCCCATTCATCTGCCACATGCTCTCCTCCCCATCAAGGGGCTGTCCCAGGCTGGGAGCTGGCGAGGAGGGCGCTCCAGGGGACGGAGCAGGCCCACGTGGCTGGAGGAGGTGAGGTGGCTGGAGTGTTTGCTGGGACACTGCCATGGCCTCGGGGGCTCCCCCTTCACTTCAGATCTCCCCGTTATAACCCCACTGAATTATTTCTCTTACAACTGGCTGTGCCGACGTCTCCTTTGGCCCCTGGATCTTGGAGTCCAGGTCTTCCCCTGCACAGGTCACTCAATTAACTCAGGCGTTTCTCTTGCTGTTTGGGGGTCAACATCTGTCCTACACCCTTGAACCAGGGCGAGTGACTCCCAGCAGGGCTCTGGGCAGCATCTAAGCCACTCTGGCAGCTGTGGTCTCCGTGACGCCTCCTCACTCGGCTTGTGGGGGCAGGACACCCCCTCTCACCCCGTGGTGTCTCTGATGGCTGGTCGGGGTGGACATTGACGCCCTCAGCCTCTGGAGAGCCCCGGGCCTTCTTCGTGTGGCCTGGAGGACGGTGGCTGGAGCTGGCAGAGTTGGTCACAGCCTCTGAGCACGCCCAGTGGTGGCTTCTGTGGCGGCTTTGACAAGGGGACGGGACCTAGGCTACATTCCGTTCCTCCAGTGTCCTTTCGTGACAAATGTGTTTGGCAGTTGACAGAAGAAACAAGAAGTGACTGCTCAAAGACCTTGGTGGCCTCACAGAACCTCATAAAGGATTCTCTAGACAAGAGCTCGTGGTGGCTCTGGATCGGTGAAGATCCAGGAAGGGCGCTGACACCAGCCCTGAGCCACTTGCAGGGTGCACTCTGCCTGCGCCCCACCACGTGGGCCCTGTGAACTCTTAGCTTTTATCAGGCATCTAATGGAAAGCTGAGGAGAAACGACTCCCTCATTTTAAAACTCCTCAATGGCTTGGCCCCAGGATGACACCAGGTCAGAGCTGAGCTGAGGCCTCAGAGAGAAGAGAGCAAGTGGCAGAGTCTGTAGTGGGTGCTGGGGCTGGAGGGAGCTGGAGAAAGCTGGAGGCAGGGGGACACGCGTTAGGTCAGCCCTCCAGGCTATCTGATAGGAAGGTCACAAGGGCAAGATGAGGTCAGGCTGAAGAGTTTCAGATACAAAACCCCAGTGCCATATCATTTCCTGAGCAATTCAGGGGTCATTCAGGAACTGTGTAATCTCCTACTTGGGCTTCACCCCCTGGGAAGAGCTAACCTCAGTGCCCGTGTACTTGGCAATATGGATTCTGATTCCTTTCTAAAAATCACTGATCAGCACTGCCACAGTAGTGCTGGATACTAACTGCCTCCCAACTGTGGGGTGTGCAAAAATAGGCGTTTGTTCTCACACTCGTGGGTCTGCAGGCTGATCAGCATTCTGATGATCCAGGCTGCGCTGGAGGCTCTGACTATCTGCAAGTTGGGTGCATGTGGCTTCTCATGAAGGATAAGAATCAAATCTGTTCCACGCGTGTTTGTTCTGGGGACCAGGCTGAAGAGCTAACAACTCATGAGGAATGCTTTCCTTATAACATCACAGATGGACAGGAGCCCTGGTAAAATGTGGAAGTGCACAGAAGTCCTTGGCTCAGGTGCAGTCTGAGAATGTTCCGCTGGCCAAAAGATGTCATATGACCAAACCCAAAACCAATGGGACAGGAAAGAGTCTATCCCACCCACAGTGGGAGAGGGAAGGGAGTGAATGTTGGCTGAGTCAATCCAAACTCACACACTTAAGCCCTATGCACCATCTTTTGAAGGAGAGTTGGGGTGACTAGGGGCTAAGGTCTGGGCTGCTCATCTCTGCATCTTCAGCTGGACTGTGGCTCACTCTTGTTGCTTAGGAGTAGAGAGGGTGAATGGAAGACCCAGTAGTCAGACCTGGGCTAGAGAAGGCAATAAGGGGATAGCACTGAGCCTTAGGCAAGTGGGCTGGCACCTCTTATAGGAGGACAAAGGCTGGCCTCATCTGGACCTGGTCCATGGGATGCTGCCCTCTTCTGCAACAAGGACAGTGAGCCTGGTCCACAGGATGCTGCCCTCTGTTGGGACAAGAGCAGTGGACCTGGTCCATGGGATGCTGCTCAGGTGTTTCTCTCCCTTTCTGGGGGTCAACATCTGTCCTACACCCTTGAACCAATATGAGTGACTCCCAGCATGGCTCTGGGTAACATCTAAGTCTCCTGCAACAAGCACAGTGGGCCTGGTCCATGGGATGCTGCCCTCTCTTGGAACAAGGCTGGTGGACCTTGTCCATGCGATGCTATACTCTCCTGCAACAAGAATAGTGGACCTGGTTCATGGGATGCTGCACTCTTCTGCAACATGGATGGTGGACCTGGTCCATGGGATGCTGCAGTCTCCTGGAACAAGGACAGTGGACCTGGTCCACGGGATGCTGCATTCTCCTGGAACAAGGTTGGTGGACCTGATCCACAGGATGCTGCAGTCTCCTGGAGCAAGGACAGTGGACGTGGTCCACGGGATGCTGCATTCTCCTGGAACAAGGATGGTGGATCTGATCCACGGGAGGCTGCACTCTCCTGGAACAAGGGTGGTGGAAGCAATTGGTCATTACCAAGAGCATCAGGCTGGGCACCTGAATGCCTAATGCGATGGCAGGACAGCTTACAAAATCAAGGGCATCAGAAACCCTGGACTGAGGATTTTCAGCCACAGATGGAAAGGCAACCTGTGAATGTCTTGCTCTCTGCTTGTGGTGCACACTTGATGCCTGGCCTTGGAGTATGGAGAGTGAGAGCCACTCTGTGTTGGCAGATCTCTTCTGCAGGTTTAGGGCTCAGGTTGGCCTCCCCTACTCTGCTGTGCACCATCTGACTTACCGAGGGTCTCCATCTCCTTCTCGTAATCTCTGGCTTTGACAACCTTAGAAAACAGCTAACCAAGGAAGAGTCAATGGTGACCAGGGGCTCCCTTTTGAATCAACTAATTGTGATAAAATATTTGACCTGGTTTCACTAAAATATGAGAAGACCGTTTTTATTCCCAAATGGTGGGCCCCAGCAGGTTCCTCCCCCTGGCCTGGCCCTAGCCCCCCATTGCCCCCAGGACACAGTGAACACTCACAGCAGGCACACGGGCTGGCCACGATCCTGTCCCTGCTGGTGTCTCTGATTTCCTCATTCCTGCCCCCAGCTTACCCTCCTCCCTGGCATGCAGAGCCATACATGGTCCCTTGAAGCTCTGTGGCCTCCGAAACTTCTTGTCCTTGGTAGGGGCTGTGCTCTGTACCCGGAGCCGCTTCTCTCCCTCCCCTAGCAGGTGTCCTGCACTCCCTCCTGTCGGAACTGTTAACGCTCAGCCGTCATCAGGTCCTCCCAGCCCCTGGGTTCCTGGAGGGCAGAGCCTGTGTCCAACTACCTTTGCCTTTCCAGCACCCACCCCAGTGCCTGGCACAGAGCAGGTGGCATGAAGTGAGTATTGGGTGGACATATGAATTACCAACAAAAAGAGAAGGGCAGTGGGAAAGGACAGATTTTGTCCCAGGCTGGGGAACCCTTGTGTGTGCTGGTGGATGTTGAACAACGGACTCTCAAAGAAAAAACAAAGTCCCCGATTTCTAGTGTTTGCTGATTCCCATGGTGTAAACACTCCTGGCATGGCTGACTTCAAGCTGATGATGCAGAGATGGGAAGAGGACAGTGGGCTCTCACGAGCTGGCACGAGCTGGCTCAGGCACACGCTGGCGCTGGGTCAGTCCCCTATGCCAGGCCCTGGGGGCTGTTTCTCCATCTGTTGACTGTCCTTTGAATGAGGCCCCAGGGAGCTGTGAGTTCCAGGCCCAGGCATACTCCTTGTTCATGAAGTGGATAGGACCCTGAGCTGGAAAAGTCAGGGCAAGCAACTGAGATCGGCTCCCAGAGAGTCGGGAAATGGCCACAAGACAAAAAGCCGTGGCTGCGAGGCTGTGTGCTTCAGAAAGTGGCCCTGAAGTGTCCATTCTGGTCTGAGACTGGGTTCAGTGTTTCCAGCCAGACTGGTCTCCCGTTCTCCTGCTGTGGCCTGGGACAGGCCCAAGTGAGAACATCTTGTGCTGGACCACAAACTCAGCCTGAGCTCCGGATGGCTGGGAGGGGCCCTCAGCCCTTCCTCAGAAGGCTCTGGCTCACGTCACAGGCATGCTCTGCCTTTCCCGGTGCCCTCGGCACCCCCACCAGTGTCTGGGGCATCGTTTTTGTCTATCTCCCTTCCCCTGATCCCGAGGCCCAGACTCCCGCCTGGCCTGTCAGTCAAAGGCTCCCTGGCCAGGCAGGGGGCTGTTCTGATGCCTGAGGACCCACCGTACAGCAGGAAAGGGCCGCTCACTCCCATCCAGACAATTGCCCAGGAATGCAGCTGGTGTTGGGCTCTGTGCTGGCTCTGGAGACTCAGCCAACACCTGCCTCCTGGGGGTCATGGTTTTGGGGTCTGGGAGCCTGCTTTCACAGTTGATGAGGCGGCTCACACACAGCCACCAGGCGCACGATTGCAGGAGTCAGAGGGAGACTGGGGAGCATGAGAATGACAAGGGTGCTGTCACAGGCCAGGGCCCAGAGTTAACTCGTCCCTGTTGAGCGGCAATCAGCATTTAATTTGCTTTGCCACCCGCCCCACTTCTCTCTCTCTCTCTCTCCTCTCTTTCTCTCTCTCTCTCTGTCTCACACACACACACACACACACACACACTCACTCTACCATTTTATTACTGCTGCCTGAGATGGTAGCTATGGATAAAGATAGAGCCCTCCACTCAGAAACACTTTTTGAGGCTGAAGTGAAAGAACTCCCACTTCAGAAATTACAGGGAATGTCTGTCTTCTAGGTGGAGACTGACCAGGCATTTGAGGCAGAGCCCCCATGTCTGCAAGGGCCGCCCTGTGGGACCCTTGTCTCCCAGCTGGAAGCCACCCACATCCTGCCTTGGGGAGAGCTGTCTGCAGGCTGGTGATGCGCATGAGCTGGCTTTAGGCTGGGATGGAGGCACACCCTTTGAACACACTGGTGGGGGGGAGCTCAGCAAAGGGACCACACTGTCTTGGTGTTTTTTCTAAACCTGAGTTCGGAACCCACTGCCCTCCTTCTTATTTTTGGAGGGGTGTGCATCCTAGCGCTGGTCCAGGAGATGAGTGGTCCAGAGCCGATCCTGTCTGGCGGGAGGCCTGGGTGGGCCTGGCCACTGTGACATGGCTTCAGCAGTGACAGTGATGGTCTCATTCAGGGGACCACAGAGTCAGCAGCACCCCTGGAGGGAGAGGATAGGCTTTCTGCTGGCCCCCTGGAGAGAGGGTCATGGGGAGGAAAAGGCTCACGGTGCCCTGGGAAGGCACTGCCCAGTGGGCCAGCCTGAGGTGGGCCCTGGCCTGGGTGTTTTCAGGGGCGCTGGAGTGGGAGGCAGGGGAGACACGAAGGGCCTGAGGAGGAGGCTGCCTGGACAGGTCTGGAAGGCATGTCTGGGTCCCCAGCTGATGAGGTCGAGGGAGCTCCAGGCTGTGCCCCCTGTAGCACCATGCCTTGACAAGGCCCTCATCAGCATCCAGGCAGGCTGAGGAGACCGGAGGAGGCCAAGGGCAGAGGTGTGGCCAGGAGGTCACGGGCGCCAAGACATGCGGCCAAGGAAGGGACAAGGAAGCTGGGTGCAGCCCCTGCAGGAAATGCCCAGAAGGCCTGGATGGGGCAGCTCTGGGGACCGTTTCTGGACCTCAGACCAGTAGGGCCCATCCACAGGATTCCAGACCAAACAGGAAGTGTGTGTAGCCTGGTCCTGGGGCCACAGCCTGTCAAGCGGAGGACACTGAAGAGCAGGCCACGGGCTGCACTCCTTGGACTCTTGTTTATGTTCCTTTTGCTCCTTAAATTAAAATTGGACACAGCCTGTGCAGAGGGTCACTTAGAATCACGCAGAGGCCACGTGCACACATGACCGTGTGCTTGCAAACGATCCTGCATGGGGGGCTTTGAGGCCCGGTTTACCCCTTAGACAGTGCCAGTGCCTGGAATTTATATTTGTATTTCTATCTCTGTTATTTATGTTCATGTGCTCCCCTCAGCAAAGCTAAGACAGGAACTGGCCTTTTGAATCACATGGGTACCATCTTGACTTGACTTGGAATGTTCTAGAACAGGCCTGCCAACATGGAGACCGAGTCTCGGTAAGGGAGCTGCAATCAATGCTGCAGAGCACCTGTTTTTCTTCCAGTTCTCTGAGGTGAGCAGGGCTCGTGTTCCGACACTGCTCCATGGTGGGCGTTGTAGGCAAATCCCCTGAAAAGGTTTTTCTTTCAGAAAAAGAAAGACTTTATTCCATTGAGCAGTCTGCAAACCAGGGAGATGTAGCCTTTGGCATGAAACAAAAGTGTGTTCTGAGAGAAGAAAGAGAGGGGACGTCATTTATAAAGTTCCCACCCAGGTTCCCACTCTGGTCCACTATGAAAATGCGGGATGCAAACTTGCTGAGCTCTGATTGGTTGGCACAGGCGACAGCCCATGGTTGGGTCCAGATGGATTTCCCAGGAGTGGTGGACTCGAGTGTTGTGGACAGGAACAGGCAGCTATGGAAGCCCCAGAGTGCTGTGAGTGTGGGGTTTTCTGGGAGCGCACAGTATGTGTGTGGCCTTTAGTCAGCAGATGGTCTCTTGGCTCTGTTTTGAATTTAGGCCCAGTTAGCCATGCGGGGTCCATCTTCAAGGACTGGCTCTTCCAGGGTTTCCTGTTTAAGAAGCTCTTTCTTCCTTTGTTCTCATCCTGCTGCAGGCTTTCCCCCAGGAAGAGAGCACCCGCAGAGAAGGTGTGGCCCCTCTCCCACTCCCAGCCCCTCCACGTCCATCACCCTGCAGACCTCACTGGCTGGGCAGCACTCCTGCTTTCCCTGGGCAGTCATTGGATTCTTCTGCCCCATGAAAGTCCTTGAGTCCATCTACTCAGATCTGGCTCAGGCTCAGAACCACCCCAGAGAGACCCTTCCTGGAAGCTGGGCTAGGACCCCAGCCAGGAGCAGCCCTTCCCGAGAGACCCCGAGGCCAGGTCCATGCCTGCTGTCTGAGCACACTGTGGGCCCAGGCTGGGCACAGAGAAGGGGTAGCCTGCCAGGCCCCCATGTGGAGCAGGAGGAGCCCCTGAGAGAGAAGATGCTGCAGGGGTGGGTAACTCCCAAGGGGTGACTGGCAGTGGGAGCTGGGGAGGAATGAGCCCCCGGCTCATGGCTTTTGTGCCTGAGGACAGACACCCTTTCCTAGAGATGAGGGAGCACTGAGAAGCTCAGAGGAGCCTGTGCGGTAGGCGGGCTTCGACCCAGGCCTCCCTCCTGGTTCCCTGAGGACAGAGGGAGCCCTGGGGTCCCGTCTGCCAGCCCTGCTCAGGGCTCACAGTCAATCTGTTGAAAGGAGATTGAGCACCTGACTCAGAGAGTGGGCCGTCAGCACATGAGCAGCGAGGCTGTGGAAGGCTTGGCCCAAGGGGCAGATGCCAAGCCCGTGTCCTCGCTTGCTGTGTCCTGGGAGCCACTCACCGCCTCCTTGCTGGCTTAGCTTATGCTCCTGTGCGCCTGGAGGAGGGTGCCCGTGCGTCGGGTAGCAAGGGTACCCACCGCTGCAGGGACATACACTTCTTAGTGATGGCGAAGCTGCCCCAAGGACGGCAGATGTCACCTCATCCCACAGGAGGAGACGGGGAAGCTTGGCTGCAGAGGTGGGGTCCTGCTTGAAGCCCCCACCTCACCTGACATGCTCTGCAGAGATGGTGCTGGCACTGCCAGGTGCAGGGCAAGTGGGATCCATGTAGGAGGGGTCGTGGCCTCCATCTCCATCCAGCAGACCGTCCCCAACAGTGCACGCGTGAGACCCCGCGGGACAGGGAGCTGTCCCTTTGGGACGAGGCCACTCCTTTGGGAAGGGGGATCACCCACAAGCAGCTCTTTTGGGCTGGTCTGTGGCAAGGGAGAGAGGTGGATGGGAGGCGGGAGAGAGGTGGATGGGAGGCAGGAGAGAGGCAGGTGGCCCCTGCTCAGCCCGGAGCCCCCCCGGTCCTCTGCACTGACACAGGGATGGTGCTAAAGGCAGGGCCTGGGCAGAGACAGGTGGCCCCAGAGCAAGACCCTCCCACTCTCGGGAGGGTGTGGTCTTCAGGGCAGCCCACCCAGCCCTCCTGGCCCTCCCTGCCCCAGCAGTGGGAACGGGCCCAGCGAGCTGGCAGCCACTTCTCATGAATATGCATTGGTGAGGCCTGCTCCTTTGTGGGCCCCTATGCTCACCCCCTCCACCCCCCAACCCCAGCACTTATCTCTGGCGGTGAATAGGGTGCTATTGTGGGCAGGGCTGCAGAATTTTAATGACTTGCAAAATATAGTTAATTATGTAAAAAGACATCTTCTGCACTTTTTCATGTAAATGAGACAAATTAATTGGTGTTCAGTAGTTTTGAGAGCACCCGGTCCCAGGAGGGGAGGAGGGGAGACCTTGATGGTTCTGAAGAGTAGGTGCTTGCCAGAAAGAAAGGTAAGAAAGGAGAAACAGAGAGGGGTAATTTCTGATCCATTTAGTTAATCCCATCACTAACCCCGCCCGGTTTGTAACTCAAACCGTGAGAAAGCTCGGGCCTTGTGTTCTCGACGCTGCTGGGAGTCACCGAGCAGCTCAGGACCTCGGGTAGGGGGGCTGCCGGGAAAGGTGCTGGGGGTGGATCAGAACAGCCAGGGGCACTCTCTCCCTTCACCCCGCTGGACCCCAGCCAAGTTCCCAACAGTGGCCCTGAGGGTTGGCAACACTGCTGGCCACTGTGGGGGCTGGGGTGGGTGGTATCTGCAGTGGTTCCAGGTGAGTCAGAACATTCGAGTCAAATAACATGCCACTTCAAAGGACTTGAATAGACAGTCTCCAAAGGAGACACTCACACGGCCCATGAGCACAGGGAAAGCACTCAACATCATCAGTCAGCAGGGAAATGGGAATGAAAACTGTAATGAGATTCCGCTTCATCCACTGGGATGGTTGGAGTCAAAACCGCAGGAAGCAAGAGTCTCAAGGGTGTGGAGGAGCTGGAACCTGGGTGTGCTGCTGGTGGGAGTGCCAAATGGTGCAGCCGCTGTCAAGTTTGGTGTTGTCTCCAAAGGTTAAACAGAGTTACCAGGTCAATCGAACAACTTGTCCCTGGGCGTCCTGGGGGTCAGATTCCTCAAGTGTGATCAACACTGTGGGTCAGATTCAAACTTCCTATTTTTAGTGGTGTTATTTTTTAGAAGATTTTCATTCCACTTCTCCCAGGGGAGAAACATTTATGTCAAGATAGCCTGCAGCCTGGGATGGTCAGTGCCTCAGATCCGCCAGCCGCTGACTTCTTGGAGCCGTGTAATCTGCTGTCTATGGCTCCTGGATGTTCGTCACCAGCCCCTATGGTGGATGGTAAGACGCCAACGCAGACACGGCTATTCCTGGAAGTGCGTTTGCTACAATTGTCAATCATCATGGATCTCGCTTCAAAAGGAGTCTTTTTTGGAAAAATCTGCTGTTTCATGTTATCTCTCGGTGTGCATGCTCAAAACATCCAGTCCGTTGGAACAGATGTGAAACACAATTCAAGGGCATGAGAGGTGTTCGCGGTGAAGAGTTAGACTCATATGTGGCTGAATTTACCTGGTGTGATCGCTTTGGAAAGAATGCTTTCTATTCCCAGTTATTCCGCATATGTCAGAGCAATTTTCTGTTAACTAATATGATGTTTTGGCTTTTGGCTTTAGTAAGTTTTAGTAAAAACATCCAGGGACAAATTCTTCCATTGAATACCTCTGAGAGACACATTGTTCAATTGATCTGAATTACCACACGACCCAGGAATTTTACTTTTGGGTCTACAGCCCAAAGGATTGGAAACAGCGTTGGCAAGAGATATTTGCACCCCCTTGTTCATAGCACTGTTGGAAATCATCAAACGGTGGAGACAACCCACATGTTACTGGGTGCACGGAGAAACAAAACCTGGTGCACCCATGCAATAGGACATCAGCCACAAAAGAAGAAATTCGGACACAGGTCACAACGTGGGTGAACCTTGAAGACATGATGCCAAGTGAAATGGGCCAGTCATAAAAAGACACACACTGTAAGATGCCACTTACATGAGGTGCCTGGAGAAGTCAGATTCATAGAGACAAAGTAGAAGGGTTGTTGGCAGGGGGCTGGGGGGATGGGGACTGGGAAGTTCATGTTTAACAGGGGCAGAGCATTTGTTAGGAAATATGGAAAGGGTTTTAGGCGCCGATAGTGGTGACGGCTGCACAACACTGAGTGCATTTAATGTCACTAAACTGTCCACTTGCAAATGGGATCATTCATTTTGAAAAATCTGCCCCTTATCGAGCATTTGCTGAGACCCTTGTCCAGGCCTGTGCCTGGCTGTGCAGTTGGGGAGGCAGGAGGAGGGAGTGAGGACCCCTTTGGCCTCCTCGTGTGACTGCCCTGTGGACAGCCCTGACTGGTCTCTGGCCCCTGCAGTGAAGGCACGAGCAGCTTTGGTGCACGGTGGCGCCTTCTATCCTCGGCGCGGCCTCCTGGCTGTTTCTAGAAGCCATCAAAGGTCACTGTATCCCCCATTCCCAGCCCTGAATCAAACCAAGCCTGCCCCACTTGGCTCATCTTTCTGAAGCCCCCTCGGCTCACTGGGCCTGGGTCTGGGTGTTGCTTCCCCGCCGGAGGCCTCTGCTCTCCCTGGGAAACACCGTGGGAGAGCGGCCAACAATGGGCTTCTATCTCTGGATGAGAAACCAGATCTGGCTCAGCTCAGCATCCACCAGCACCTCATTCTTATCACACCAGGCTGCCCAGCTAGTTCCACTTAGGATGAAACCTGACCTGCCCATGGCTGTCGGAGCCTTGCTGGCTTTGAAAATGAGAACTAGCAAATGGCACCAACTCCTTCAAAGCCCTGACAGGCAGCTTAGCTCCCTGGATCTTTCCCAAAAGCTTTCAGAGCCCCTGGGGGCAGGTGGCGGGACCCTGGAGACCTGCACGTGGGTATATGGGGAGCCTGCTGCCTCTGCTCGGTCAGCTGCACCTGCTGCAATCTCCAGTTTCCAGCCAAAGCCTCGGAGAGAGTGTGTCCCAGAGCAGCAGGCCTTATTGCCACCCAGACAGGCTACTGGAGCCCTGGACCAGAGCCACAGCCGGCACCGTGGCACCCAGTGGGGGAGTGCAGATCATGGACCACGCCCCTAGCCCCCGGCTGGCAGTCCAGTGAGGAGTCTTCCTAGGAGGGCAGCCTGAAACTGAGCCCTGCAGACTGGGTCATCCCAGCAGGGGTAGGTCCTGCTTCCCCAGAACTCCCCACCATGCTTAGATCTTAGGATGGAGCACAGGAACCAAAGCCAGACCTGCTCAGCACAGCCTGGCCCCAGGGCATTAGGTCCAAAGCTCGGGCCACTGGAGAACAGAGCTGACCACAGCCTCCCTGGACACGGCCCCACAGCTCAGGGCCTCCCGTGACTCAGCCTGGTCCATGTCAGACCTTTTCAGGCCGGGGAGTGGCCCTTGCCTCACTGGGCAGGGAGGATGCTGAGATGCAGCTGGAGCAGTTCCTCCTGCTGACCATAGCTGGCCCTGGGCACTGCAGGCCTCCAGCTCAGTCTGCCGGGAGGGCAGAAGGACAGACTTCCAGAAAGGGGTTCATCCTACATTGCCCTGCTGGCACACACCACTGTCCTGAAGAGCTGGCCAGCCTGAGCTCTGCAGGCCAAAGGAGCGTCTGGGCAGGAGCTGCCCACCCAGACCAAGTGACCACCCAGTCACCCCAGCCACAGTGGCTGCTTAGCTCACACCGAGGCTCTGCAAGGCCAGTCTTTAGCTGGAGTTGCACTAACCTCCTTCTGCTACTGCTCCCTGGCATGAAATCATCTGATCCAGGAGTCACAATAGGCCCTGATAAGGGCATTCACAGATGTGGAAAATGCTAGAACAAAGTGTGGTTTCTGAAGCCCACGGTGTCACGGAAACTCCACGAAACACTAGCATGCTTAGCTAGGATATCTTGAAACCGCAGCAGCCTCACTACTGCCTGATCCTCCCTAGGGGCTCATCCAGCCTCTCCCCCCCGTCTTCCATTAATCACAGCCACAGTCTAAGGGGATTACATTCTGACCAACACAAAATAGCACTCTCTGCTCAAAGTTAGATTGTTCGGGCTAAAACCAATTCCCACCATAACCGATTACCGTCTGTTAATTAAATGACGACTCAAGGTAGTTAAGTTAAAAAGCAAGCCTACTGAAAGACGTGCTGGAGACCAGCCCCCAGGCCTGCAGCCCAGCACCTGCACCTCCCAGCACTCAGCGCTGAGGTCAGAAGGCGTGTTGGGGCCTTGCCATCCCACCTGACTTAGGTCCCGTTTTGTCCTCCTTGGAGCACCTTGTCCTAGAGGCTGAGGTGAAGGCGGCCCCTGCCCCAGGCAGACCCCATTGCCAGTGGTAAGGTCCCTGCCTGTCTCCTGCACTGGCCTGGGTCTATCTGTCTCAGGGTCCTATCGTGAGACATAGGGCCTGGCCCTGGGAGGCACCCACGAAATGAGACAGGGAGGAAGGGAGGGCTGGGGAGAGAGAACAGGGGAAGAGGGAGAGGGAGGAGAAATGGGGAGAAAGAGAAGGAAGGGGAAAGGAGAGGCCTGGGGACTGGTGCTAGAACCCACAGCACGGCTGAGACCCTCTGTTCAGATTGGGGATCAATGCCCAGCAGTTGGGGCGAAGGCTAAGGGCTGTGGGGGGCCATGTGCTCACTACAGAAACAAAAGCGATGCTGAAGTACAGGGCAGAACTCACAGGGCCCGTCTGCTCTGCTCTCTTTTCAGAGCAATCACCCTTAACAATGAGGTTTTCTCTTTTTTTCTGACACATTTGCATATGTTTAAGGTTGTGTGCATATAAATATAACCTTAGTTTAACACATATACATGCTGGCTTTTCAAGGTAATAATGTGATTTAGAGATGTGTGTCAGAATAGAAGGAACTCATTCATTTCAGCCCCCACACGCGGATCATGATGTATTTCCCTATGTGTGTGCGTATCAGTAGTGCTGCACTATTGACAAGGTTTGACTTTTGTTGCTTCCCATGCACCCTTTGATGTAAGCTCTGTCCATGGTCAGCCCGGTGAGGTTGAGGATTTTGTCTGTTTTGCTCACAGCTGTGTCCCCAAGGTAATGCCCGACTGGTCACAGCCACAGCAAACTGTGGAATGTGTGTGTCCACAAATATTCCTAAAATGGAATGTCTGGGTCCATAGCCATGTCAGCAGGACATGGATCATTTGGACAGAAATTGTGCCGTTGCCTCTCCGGGCTGTGCACCCTCATGCTTCTGATAGGACCAGGCATCCCATCCCAACACCCTCGGCCTCCATACTCCTGCCCCTGCCACCCACTGTTGCCTCCTCTGTGTCCCCTGCTCTCCGGCCAGCCCAGCATCTCTGGATGATCTTGGACTCCATACTCCTTCCCTTGCCGCCCACTGTCGCCTCCCCTGCGTCCCCTGCTCCCCGGCCGGCCCAGCATCTCTGGATGATCTCGGCCTCCATACTCCTTCCCTTGCCGCCCACTGTCGCCTCCCCTGCGTCCCCTGCTCCCCGGCCGGCCCAGCATCTCTGGATGATCACTGGATGCTGGATGCCTGCCTCACTTTCCTTTGAGCCATTGGTCTTTGCTTAGGGACGTGATGGGATTATGCATTCCAGATGCGAATCTTTTGTGTTTAATGTCACAAATATTTCCTTGCCCACTGCCTCACTTGTCTTTTCACCTGAAATATTCACTTTGAAGGGATCTTTCAGCCTCTGCAAGTTGTTAAGATTCAAGAGGTATAGAGGTCTGTCAATATTTCCCTCAGCGTGTCTGGGTTCAGAGCTGGCGGCAGTGGACCTCTCCTCCCAGGGACACGGGGCATTTTCTGGGCAGACGTGGTTTGTGTTCCCTGGGCTTTGTGCCCGTGGAAGATTCCGGGCTTGGCGGCGGCTTGGCGACTCCCTGAAGCTCACTTCATTCATTCCCTCCTTCTGCCTTCACTCACAGAGTCACCGTAGAGGTCCACGTTCCACTGTGTGGCCGCACTGTGTTCCCTGCCAAATCCTCACCGTGGTCTTCATGTCACGAAACAAGCTCACCCTCGGCCTCTCACACTGTTGTCGTGGGGAGTTCCGAGCCCCACCCCCAGGGCCAGGCTCTGAGCAGCTGACCGTGGGAAGCCCAGTGAGGAGCTACAGTGAAGCCCTCCCATCTGTGGGGAAAGGCCCGAGTCTGACCTTGGAGGGGCCAGTGATGGACCCTCGACGCCTCCAGGGTGTGGTGGCCGAGAGGGGCTCGTCCCCCAGCTCAGTTCCTACTGGAAGCAAAGGCTTAGCTGGAGGGCACCGGGCCTGGGAGAGCCAGGGGGCTCCTGCTCACATGCCCCAGGGGGTACTGGGAGACCTTCCTTCCCCTGCCTGTGCTTGTGGTGGGGAGGCAGGCAGGCCACTGGCCCTCGGCCTGGCTCACTCAGCCTGCAAGCGGCTCTAGCCAGAGGCGCGACGTGACTGGGGCCTGTGGGCAGCCACTCCATGGGGCCTGCTGGACTCGGGACTCGGGGCTCGAGAAGAGGAACTGGGTCACCCAGAGACATCAGCCTGGGCTGAGGGGGCCCCAGAGGCAGGACCTGGCCAGGCCTTCGGCCCGTGGGATCCAGCTGGCCAGAGCCAGGCAGGTGTGTGAGGCCCGTGGAGAGCAGGGGGCTGTCTCACCAGGCCCTCTGTTCCCCAGCGTGGGGCACAGCTGTTCCAGCTATTCCACACTGTCCAGCATCCGAGGGCCTGTAGATGCTGTGGACCCGGTCCAAATGCCAGAGCCGTGGCAGCAGAGACTCCGGCTGTGACAGATGACAGGGGGCCGGAGGGGGCTCGGGCAGGCTGTGGCCATTCCCTGGCCACTGTGCAGCAGCCCCCTCCTCACATGGCCCGCCAGGAGCCCCTCCACTGGCTGGTCAGTTCAGAGAGGACAACGGCCCCCACCCCTTCAGAACCTGAGTTCCCGGGGCCCCTCCTGACCCCCCACACCCGACTGCAGCACCTTAGTAAAGGCCCTGCTCCCATCACTCCGGGCAGGGCTATGTGTTTCCTCCTGGAACCCCAGGAGGGAAGGAGCTCAGCTCACCCCACCCGTCAGCCCGCCCACGCCATGGCTGCATCTGCGTGGAGATCAGACCTCTGGCCTCCTGCCTCCAGGGCGCTTGCCACCCAGGCACCCGGTGATGAACTTGGATGAAAAATAAAAACCTTGGCAGCCAAGCCTAGGGGGGTTCATCTCTTAATTAAGAAAGTGCTATTCTCTGGCAAAAAGCAAGTGAGCGAAATTACTCAAGTTTAACCCTAGCAAACCATTGTCTTGTGTGTCCGCGGAAGCAAGGCTGAAGAGGCCGTTGGGGTGATGATATTTTCTGTTTCTGGTCTTTTTTTTTTTTAACAAGTAAGATAAACCTCTCAGACTACATCCTCTCCCTCTTACTCTCCCAGAGGAACAGAAGAATGGTCATCAGTGGCGAATGGTACTTGCAGGGAAGCAACACAGACGACGGCTCCTGCTCGGGAGGGAACGCTGGGCCTGCTCGGGAGGGAACGCTGGGCCTGCTCCTTGTGGCTTCTGGTGCTCAGAGAAACTTCTCCAGGAACGAGCTATCAAAATGATCCCAGAATGCATAGTCTTTCCGTTTCTAGTCTTTTTTTTTTTCGAGACAGACTCTTGCTCTGTCACTCAGGATGGAGTGCAATGGTGTAATCTCGGCTCACTGCAACCTCCGCCTCCTGGGTTCAAGTGATTCTCCTGCCTCGGCATCCCGAGTAGCGGGGATTACAGGCACACGCCACCACATCTGGCTAATTTTCTGTTTTTAGTAGAGATGCAGTTTCACCATGTTGTCCAGGTTGGTCATGAACTCCTGACCTCATGTGATCTGCCCACCTCAGTCTCCCAAAGTGCTGGGATTACAGGTGTGAGCCATGGCACCTGGCCAGTTTCTAGTCTTTTAAAGTAACTGCTGACCTTTTCTGGTTGTCTTGAAATACAAATCAACTATACTTTAATGAAAACATTTGGTCAACTAGTAAAAGATCCATTGATTCTTGGATTCTTAAGCTCATTGGTCCTTAAAACCAAGAAGCCCTGCCTGGCAGGGCCAACGGAGCTGCAGGTTGTACTGGGCGGTGCCTTGCCCATGGCTGCACATGGGCCTGAAGGGGACTTTGCTGTCCCTGACAAAAACACATTTAAAAACCTTCCTTACTGTGCCAGGGTTCCCATCTATCTGTGCCTTTCAGTTTCTGCCATCTCAGGGTGGGCATCCCAGTGGCTCACCCTCCCCTCTGGATACCAGCCGGCCTCCCAGTGGCCTCTTGGTGGCTCGCCCACCCCTCTGGATACCAGCCGGTCTCCCAGTGGCCTCTCTATGGCTCACCCACCCCTCTGGACACCAGCCGGTCTCCCAGTGGCCTCTCTATGGCTCACCCACCCCTCTGGACACCAGCCGGTCTCCAAGTGGCCTCTCCGTGGCTCACCCACCCCTGTGGACACCAGCTGGTCTCCCAGTGGCCTCTCTGTTGCTCAGGCTCATCCCAGACCTCAGAACACATGAGGCTGGAAAAGCAATCCCCCCCGCCCACTCCCCTGCTCAGGTGGCTTTTGCAGCCCTTGTCACCTTGGCCTGTCGGGGGCAGCAGGGCAGGCCCTGGATGTAGATCATGCTGTTGGCATGGGGAGGACCAAGCCCCACCTCCAGGGCCAGGCTCTGAGTGGCTGACCATGGGGAGCCTGCGGAGGAGCTAACCTGTAGTGTTCACTGGGAGGCCACACAGGCTGGGTGGGGGCTGAGGGAGGTGCTGGAGCTGGACCAGGCCTGGGGCTGGAGTTGGAGGTGGTGGGTCAGGTGCCACATTGTTCAAATGGATGTGGGGCAGTGGCTGATGCAGCCTCAGGGCATGTTTTCCTCCGAGTTGGCAGCCCCTGGGTCCCTCAGGTATCAACACTGTGCTGTTCTAAGTGCAGATTCCTCCCATGCAGTGGCTCTGGCCTGGGCTGGATGTGCAATCTGCCTGGGAGCACTTGAAACCTGGACGGGCTGAGCCAGGCCCGCTGGGGCTGGGACTCAGGGGTCAGCAGATTGTTCTAAGCTTCCCAGATGACCCCAGTGTGCAGCCAGGGCTGAGCACCCCTGTCCTGAGGCTGCTGAGCCGGCGGTGGTGCTGGGTGCCCCTCGGTGGCAGACCAGGCTGGCTGCAGTGGGGATGTCCGCTGAGTGCCTCTGATGGAAGGTACAGGGTACTGCCATGTGTCACCCCTTCCACGGGCTCCCCAACTCTCACACTTTCACACTTCCCTACACCCCACATCCGTCTTTCAAGGCGTTGGTCAGCGCCAGGAAGACTTGCTTGTCTGACCACATGCAGCGCTTCATGATTCTCCTCTGCATTCATCCCTCCTGGTGCCAGCGTGTTCTCTGTGGGCAGCTGCCTGTGTGTGGGACAGGGCTGCTCAGGGAATGGCTGCTCACACCAGCCCCAAGAGGGAGGGAATCCAATAGATGCTGCTGACCGTCCTCAGCGCACACAGTCACCACTGACTGCCCCTGGCACACACGGTCACCGCTGACCATCCCTGGCACACACGGTCACTGCTGTGTTGCATGTCCCTGTCAACACCTGGGGTTCTTGGCTCTCACGTGGCCTCTGTCACGGGACCCCATGTGGCCTCTCTGTTTGTTGCTTTTCTCTGACGGGTGGGGCATCTCCCAGAGCTGGAGGGGCAGGGACCCACTGGGCTGCCCAGAAAATTCCCCATTTCCAATCTGAAGTCTATTTGCTCAGATTAGATCCTTTACTTCTAACGAATAGAAACAATAAAAAATGATAAAGAATAGAAATAGGGCTTTCAAACACCATGCTGCAGCCAAAATCCCCTCCTGTTTCACTGAGGTTCTCAGCAGTGGCACTGCCAGCCTGCCCGTCCTCTCCCATCAATAGGCCAGCAGATGCTTGCAGAGGAGGCTTGCCCTGCTGCTAGGAGGCATAGAGGCGGGCAGAAGCAGGGCTGTTGTCAGGGCACACTGTGGCTCCCTCACCAGCGTGGTGCAGGGTGCGGTGCCCACGTACAAGCTGGAACCCCCATGTTTCAGTCTGATGAGAGCAGTCCAAAAGCTATTGCTTTGTTCCTGACCTTGCTAGTATTCCCAGTCTCTCAGGTGCTTAATTCAAGCTATTTCCTTCCTCCCTTCACCCCTAAGCACAGGCACAAACACACCCAGAGGCACAAGGAGGTGATGCTCTGGGACTTGTGCCTCTCTGCTGAGCAACACTCAGCTCTGCCTGTGTATTTTAATTAAATGCCCGGGACAAAGTATGAGTTCAGGTCAGAAACAAACGTATTCTGCAAGCACAACTGCAGGGTTTGTTGCTTCTGTTGTTTCAAACTCAAAAAGATGAGCTTATTCTTTTTTCCAAGGGGAAGGGACTTCAATGGAGTTTTTTCCTGGTTTTAGCAAAAATCAGTTGTTTTTAAATTGCTGGTGAGCCTTTTATGTCATTTTTATGAAATATATCACACATTCAAGAAGTGACATAAAGCACAGCGTCCGGCCCAGCGAATGTTCGCAAAGTGAATACATCCATGTAACCAGCACACAGGAAAAGGCAGAGCATTTCCAGTTTTCCAGAAACCTCCTTACGTTCTTCTTAAAACTAACCCCTAGTCTGATGTCCATCACCAAAGTGAGTATTGCCTGTTTCAAAGCTTCTTATAAAGTGAATGACATGGAGAGTTTCGTGCTGCGTTGAGCTTTTATTGTATCCTTCTCACTGTGTGTAGCTGCAGTTTGTGGAGTGTTTTGTACTGTGTTGGGCCTTTATTGTATCCTTCTCACTGTGGGTAGCTGCCGTTTGTGACTGTTCATGGCTGTATAGTATTCCGATGTGTGAATAGACCCATCTGATGGATACAGGCAACTCGATGGATCCACAGGTGTTGGGGTAGTTAGTAGTTGGGGTCTATTATATTTATGCTGTTATGCACATTATCAGCACACCTTTTGGTGCATATATGGATGCATTTCTACTGGAAATATTTATATATTTATACACATGCAACTTGTGTGTCATAGAATATGCAAATATTCGGTTTCAAGAAAACCCTGCCAAAGTGTTTTCCAAAGCAGCTCTAACAATTTACATTCCCATCAATACTGTATGAGAATTTCGACTGCTCAGCATTCCCCCATGGGTTCTGTTTGTTTAGTTAGAGCCATTCTGAAGTGTGGTGGCCTGAAGTTGCTCTTCTCTGGGGAGTGAGGATGCCAAGCACCTGTTCATGGGCTCATGAGCCCTGTGAGAGGCCCAGTTCTCAAAGCCATCTCTTCAGGTTTTTTGCTCCTTCTTTCATTCAGTTGCCTGTCTTTCTGATTTCAAGTTCTTTTTATATTCTGGATTTGAGGCTTTAGTCAGGCATGTGTATTGCAAAAATCTTCTTCCACTCTGTAATTTGCATTTCACTGTTAAGGGTGTCTTATGATGAAATAAATTTGTAGTGCTGTAAGAATCACCAGTGAGCCTTTTACATTTATTTTTAGACTCTGTGCATCAAAAGGGGGACCTTTGGAGACTTGGAAAGTCCAGGGTTTCTGGACAGCACATGGAAAGGAGCGAGGCTCTGCAGCTGGAGGTGGCTTTGTGCCCACTGGGGCTGTTCACACGGTGGCCTTGGGGTGACATGAGGACCAAGTGAGACCTGGCCTCTGGCATGCAGCATGGACGGCGAGGCTCTGAGGCAGGAAGCCCTTGCCCATGGGGGTCGCTGTGCGACTCTGGGGAGAGAAAATCAACTTGGCGGGACTTAGAGGATGGAGCACTTCACAATGCTGGCATCTCCTGCAGCTTGTCCTGTGACCTAGGAGTAGACAGTCCTCATCTCTGGGCCTCAGTTTCTCCACCTGCACAGCCAAGGCATTGACGCAGATCTCTGAGTGCCCTCCGATCTCCTGACCGAGGCTTGATCCTCCTTCCTTAGCCATCTCTTCGGGGTTACCAGTAGAACATGGTGATCCCAAGTGTGCCCGGGTCCCACTGCCCACACAGCTCTCACCAGCTGAGCAGCCTGGGTGGGGTCACTGACCTCTCTGTTCCTCAGCGTTCTAGACTGTGACATGTAGGTGACAGCGGCCTACCCCACAGTTGGAAGTGCTCATGGCAGCAGCAGGGGCTGTGTCTTTGGGGATGGGAGCCACTCTACGGGAGTTAATGCCCCAGCTCCCTGAGGCCTGGTTTGGTATCACCATTCAATGTGATTTAAAACCATAGACTTATCCATCACTTGACAGGGAGTCTTTTAAGGGGAATTTTAAAAGTAACTCTCAATTTTGTAATGTTATCAAACTTTATGTGTTTCTTATTTCTCAAAAGCCATCTTTGGTAATTTATATTTTCCTAGAAAATTATTTAGTTTGTGGATATGGTAAAATTGCTTTCCACAAAATTATACACCAAGGTCTTTTGTAATTTTTAAGAAAACTTCTACGGGTACATAGCAAATGTATATATTTATAGGACGCATGAGATATGTGGATACAGGCATGCGTGTGTAATAATCACTCAGGGTAAATGGGGTATCCATCACCTCAAGCATTTATCCTTTCTCTGTGTTACAAACAACCTAATTACACTCTTTTAGTTATTTTTAAATGTACAACAAATTATTGTTCACTACAGTTACTCTGTTATGCTATCAAATACTAGATCTTATTCATTCTATTTCATTATATTGTTGTACCCATTAACCATCCCCACTGCCCCCTGCCACCCCCATTACCCTTCTCTGCTTTTGGTAACCATCATTCTACTCTCTATCCCCATTTGTTCAATTGTGTTAATTCTTGGCTCCCACAAATAAGTGAGAACATGCACAGTTTGTCTTTCTGAGCCTGGCTTAATTCACTTAACATAATGATCTCAGTTCCAGCCATGTTGTAGCACATAACTGGATCTCATTCTTTTTTATGGCTGAATAGTACTCCATTGCATATATGCACCACATTTTCTTTGTCTAGTCATCTGTTGATAGACACAGCTTTCTTCCACATTTTGGCCATTGTGAGCAGTGCTGCAACAAACATGGAAATGCAGATACCTAGCGGTGGGATTGCTGGGTCCTGTAGCTGTTCTACTTTTAGTTTTTTGGGAAACCTCCAAACTGTTCTCCATGACGGCTGTTCTAATTTATATTCCCACCAACAGTGTACATGGCTTCCCTTTTCTCCACATCCTCGCCAGCACTTGTTATTGTTTATCTTTTGGATATAAACCACTTTAACTGGGGTGAGATATCACATTGTAGCTTTGGTTTGCATTTCTCTGATGATCAATGATATTGAGCACCTTTGCATAGATACCTGCTTGCCATTTGTTTGTCTCCTTTTGAGAAATGTATATTCAGATGTTTTCCCCATTATTAGATTTTTTTTCTGCTGAGTTGTTTGAGCTCCTTATATATTCTGGTTATTAATCCCTTGTTGGATGAGTAGTTTGCAAATATTTTCTCCCACTCTGTGGGTTGTCTCTTCACTGTGTTGATTGTTTCCCTTGTTGTGCAGAAGCCTTTTAGCTTGATGTGATCCTATTTGTCCATTTTTGCATTGTTGCCTGTGCTTGTGGGGCATTTCTCAAGAAATCTTTGCCCAGTCCAAGGTCCTGGAGAGTTTCCCTAATGTTTTCTTTTAGTAGTTGTATAGTTTTAGGTCTTAGATTAAGTCTTTAATCCATTTTGTTTTGATTTTTTATGTAGTGAGAGATAGAGGTCTGTATTTTTTTTTCTTCTGGATCTGGATATCCAGTTTTCCCAGCATCATTTGTTGAAGAGACTGTCCTTTCCCCAATGTATGTACTTGGCACCTTTGTCAAAAATGAGTTCGCTGTAGATGTATGGATTTATTTCTGGTCCTCTATTCTGTTCCAAGTTCTATGTGTCTGTTTTTATGCCAGTATCACTCTCTTTGGGTTACTATAGGTCTGTCATAAAATTTGAATCCAGGTAATGGGATTCCTCCACTTTTATTCTTTTTGCTTAGGATAGCTTTGGCTATTTTGGGTCTTTTGTGGTTCCATATAAATTTTAGGATTATTGTTTCTATATATGTGAAGAACATCATTGGTATTTTGAGAGAGACTGAATTGAATCTGCAGATTGCTTTGGGTAGTATGGACATTTTAATGTTGATTCTTCCAATCCATTAACATGGAATATCTCTCCATTTTTTTGGTGTCCTCTTCAATTTCTTGCATCAATGCTTTATAGATTTCATTGTAGTTATCTTTCACTTCTTTGGTTAAGTTTATTCCTGGGTATTTTATTTTATTTGTCATTATTGTACATGGGATTACTTTATTTCTTATTCAGATTGTTCACTGTTGGCATATAGAAATGCTACTGATTTTTTTAAATTTTGTATCCTGCAGCTTTACTGAATGTGTTTATCAGTTCTAATCTTTTTTTTGGTGGACTCTTTAGGTTTTTCTAAACATAAAATCATATTATATTCTTCCTTTCCAATTTAGATGCCCTTTATTTTTTTCTTTGTCTGATTGCTCTAGCTAGGACTTCCAGTACTATGTTGAATAACAGTGGTGAAAGTGGGCATCCTTGTCTTATTCCAGATCTAAGAGGAAAGGCTTTCAGTTTTTCCCCATTCAGTATGATACCAGCTGTGAGTCTGTAGCATATGGTTTTAATTGTGCCAAGGAACGTTCCTTTTATCACAGGTTTTTTATCATGAAGGAATTTTGAATTTTATCAAATGCATTTTCAGCACCAATTGAAATGGTCATATGGTTTTTGTCCTTCATTCTGTTTATTTGATATATTACATTGATTGATTTGCATATGTTGAACCTTCCTTGTATCCCTGGATCTCACTTGGTCTGGTTTTGGTATCGGGGTAATACTGGCCTCATAGAATGAGTTTGGAAGTATTTCCTCTTCCAAACAGAGAACAGAAGTCCCTCCTCTTCTGTTTTTAAGAATAGCCTGAGTAGGATTGGTATGAGTTCTTATTTAAATGTTTGGTAAAATTCAGCACTGAAGCCAAGAGGTCCTTGACGTTTCTTTTTTGGGAGACTTTTTATTATGGCTCAATGTTGTTACTTGTTATTGCTGTGTTCAGGTTCTGGACTTCTTCATGGTTCAATCTTGGTAGGTTGTATGTGTCTAGGAATTTATCCAATTTTTTCTAGATTTTTCAATTTATTGGCATATAGTTGCTCATAGTAACCTCTAAAGATCCTTTGAATTCCTGCAGAATTGGTTGTAATATCTCCTTTTTCATTCCTGATTTTATTTATTGGGCCATTTCTCTTTTTTCTTAGTTAACTTGGCTAAAGTCTTGTTGATTTTTCTTATCTTTTTAAAAAAAAACTTTTGTTGCGTTGATCTTTTGTATTTTTTTGTTTCAATTTCACTTATTTCTGCTCTGATCTTATTATTTCTTTTTTTCTACTAATTTTAGATTTGGTTTGCTTTTGCTTTTCTAGTTCTTTAAGATGCTTCATTAGATTTGCATATGTTGAACCATCCTTGCATCCTTGCTTGATGTTTTTCTACTTTTTTGATGTTGGTGCTTATTACCATAAACTTTCATCTTAGTAGTGCTTTCACTGTTTCTCATAGGTTTAGGTATGTTGTGTTTCCATTTTCATTTATTTGAAGACAAATTTAAATTTTCTTCTTAATGTGTTCATTGACCCACTGGTCATTCAGCACATTAATTTCCATGTGCTTGTATAGTTTCCAAACAATCAATAGTAAGAGGAATTTGATACAAACTCCTCTTATAATTGATTTCTAGTTTTATTCCATTGTGGTCAGATACTTGATATGATTTCAATTTTTTAAGACTTGCTTTGTGGCTTGACTTATGGTCTATCTTTGAGAATGATTCATGTGCTGAGGAGAAGAATGTGTATTTTGCAGCTGTTGGATGAAATGTTCTGTAAATATTTATTAGGTCCGTTTGGTTTGGTTCATAGTGCAGTTTAAGTCCGATGTTTCTTTGTTGATTTTCTCTCTGGAAGATCTGAAAATGGGGTGTTGAAGTTTGTAGCTATTATTGTATTGGGTCTATCTCTCTTTTTAAGCTCTAATAATATTTGCTTTATATATCTGGATGCTCCTGTGTTTGGTGCACATATATTTAGAATTATTATTTCCTCTTGCTGAATTAACACCTTTATCATTATATAATGACCTTTTTTGTCTCTTTTTATAGTTTTTGTCTTGAAATATATTTTGTCTTATATAAGTATAGCTACTCTTGCTTTTTCTTTTGGTTTCCATTTGCATGGAATAGCTTTCTCTGTTTCTTTATTTTCAGTCTGTGTGTGTCCTTATAGTTGAGTGCATTTCTGTTAGGCAACAGATCGTTGGGCCTTTTTTTTTTTATTCATTCAGCCACTCTATGTCTTTGGAGGGTTTTGTCTATTTATATTCAATGTTATTATTGATAAATAAGGACTTACTCCTGCCATTTTGTTATTTGTTTCCTGGTTGTTTTGCGGTCTTCTCCTTCTTCTTTCCTTTCTTCCTGCCTTCCTTAATAGTGAAGATGATTTTCTCAGGTGGTATGTTTAACTTATTGCTTTTTATTTTTTATGTATCTGTTTTTTTTTATTTGAGGTTACCGTGAGGCTCTCAAATAATACTGTATAGCCCATTATTTTTAAACTGATGAAAAGTTAACACTGATCACAAAAACAAACAAGCAAGCAAAGAGAAAACTAATAGAAACTCTACATTTTAACTTAATCCCCCTGCTTTTTAACTTTTTGTTGTTTCTATTTATATCTTACATTGTCTATGTCTTGAAAAGTTGTTATAGTTACTATTTTTGACAGGTTCATCTTTTAGTCTTCCTACTCAAGATATAAGTAGTTTACACACGACAATTACAGTGTTATAATATTCCGTGTTTTTCTGTGTACTTACAATTACCAGTGAGTTCTGTACCTTCAGATGATTTCTTATTACTCATTAATATCCTTTTCTTTCAGGTTCTTTCAGAACTCCTTTTAGCATTTCTTGTAGGGCAGGTCTGGTGTTGATGAGATCTTTCAGCTTTGGTTTGGGCAAGTTTTTATTTCTCCTTCATGTCTGAAGGATATTTTCACTGGATATACTATTCTAGGGTAAAAGGTTTTTCCCTTCATCGCCTTAAATGTGTCATGCCACTCTCTCCTGGCCTGTAAGCTTTCCACAAAGAAGTCTGCTGCCAGATGTATTAGAGCTTCATTGTATGTTAGTTGTTTCCTTTCTTTTGCTGCCTTTAGGATTCTTTCTTTATCTTTGACCTTTGGGAGTTTTATTATTCAATGTCTTGGGATAGTATTATTTGGGTTAAATCTGCTTGGTATTCTATCACCTTTTCATACTTGAATATTGATATCTTTCCCTAGATTTGGGAAGTTCTATATTATAATCCCTTCGAATTAACATTCTACCCCGATCTCTCTCTCTCCTTTCTCTTTAAGGCCAATAGTTTTAGATGTGCTCTCTTGAGGCTATTCTCTAGATCTTGTAGGTGTGACTCATTCTATTTTATTCTTTTATCTTTTGTCTCTTCTGTGTATTTTCAAATGTCCTGTCTTCAAGCTTGTGAATTCTTTCTTCTGCTTGATCATGTCTGCTATCAAGATACTCTGATGCATTCTTCAATATGTCAATTGCACTTTTCAGCTCCAGAATTTCTGCTTGATTCTATTAAATTACTTCAATCTCTTTGTTAAATTTGTCTGATAAGATCCTGAATTCCTTCTCTGTGTTATCTTGGATTTTGTTGAGCTTCCTCAAACAGCTATTTTGAATTCTGTGTCTGAGAGGCCACATATCCCTGCCTCTCCAGGATTACTCATGGTGCCTTATTTAGTTTTTTGGTGAGGTCATGTTTTCCTGGATGGTCTTGATGTTTGCAGATGTTCATTCATGTCCGGTATTGAACAGTTAGATATTTACTGTAGATTTTGCAGTCTGGGCTTTTTTGTACCCACCCTTCTTGGGAAGGCTTTCTAGGTATTCAAAGGGACTTGAGTGTTGTAATCTAAGCCTTTAGTCACTGCAGCCATATCTGCTTTAGGGGACACCCTAAGCCCAGTAATGCTGTGGCTTCTGCAGACTCACAGAGGTACCACCCTGGTGGTTTGGGTAAGATCTGTGAGAATTCCCTCAATTACCAGAAAGAGACTCTTGTTCTTTTCCCTTACTTACCTTCAAACAAATGGAGTCTTTCTGTCTATGTTGAGCTACCTAGAGCTGGAGTAGGGTGACATAAACACTCCTGAGGTCACTACCCCTGGGACGGTGCTGTGTCAGACCCAAAGCCAGCACAGCACTGAGTCTCACCTAAGGCCTGAAGTGACCACTGCCTGGCTGCTGTGTTTACTCAGGGCCCAAGGGCTCTACAATCAGCAGGTGATGAATCCAGCCAGGCTTATGTCCTTCCCTTATGGGTGGCAGGTTTCTCCCAGCCCCAGATTGGTCCAGAGATGCCATCTGGGAGCCTGGGCCTGGAGTTGGGAACCTTAGGAATCTACTTGGCACTCTATTCTATTGCAGCTGAGCTAGCATTTAAGCCACAAGTCAAAGTCCTTTACACTCTTTCCTCCCCTTTCCTCAAGCAGAGGAGTCTCCCTATGGCCATTCCAATCCCAGACCTGTAGGGAATATTGCCTGGTTACCGCCAATGTTCACTAAAGGCTCAAGGGCTCTTCAATTAGCTTGTGGTGAATGCTGCCAGGCCTGAGACTCACCCTTCAGGGCATTTTACTCCCTGCTGGCCCAGGGTAGGTCCATAAATGCCACCTAGGAGCCAAGGCCTGGAATCAGGGACCTCAGGAAACTGCTTGGTGCTCTATCCAACTGTGACCAAGCTGGCACCTAAGCTCAAGACAAAATCTACTTTACACTTTACTGCGGTGTCTCTCCTTTCCTCAAGCAAAAGGGGTCTCTCCCTAGAGCCCTATAGCCACCACAGCTGAAGCCAGCAGAGCTCTGAGTCTCAACTAAGGCCCATGGTGAGTACTGCCTGGTTACCACTGCTGATTATTCAGGATTCAAGCGCTCTTTATTCAGCAGGTGATGAATCCTGCCAGGGCTGGGTCCTTCCCTTCAAGGTAGCGGGTTCCTCCTGATGCAGGGTGTGTCTAGAAATGTCATCTGGGAGCTAGGGCCTGTTATGAGGACCTCAGGACTCTGCCCAGTGCCCTATCCTGCAGTTGCTGAGCTAGTGTCCAAGATGCAAAACAAAGTCCTCTTGATTCTCCCCTCTCCTCTCCTCAAGGAGAGAAAGAGGTCTCTCCTGGAGCTTTGAGCTGCACTGCCTGGAGTTGGGAGAGGGGTGGTGCAAGCCCTCACTTAGTCACTCAAGCTGGTTTCTCACTACGTTGCATGTCCCTCAAACCTACTGGCTCTGAGCCCAGCATAACAGCAGGACTTGCCCAGGAGGAGTTGCAGTCCTTGTGGCCTCGAGTTTATTGAGGACTTGAAAGGTGGTGAGGCTTGCTGGAACTCAGGTTCCGAGCCAGGTCAGGTGATTCCCCTCTGCCTACGGCTGGTCTGAATGCTCCCTCCATGGGCACTGGCTGCATTCTGCGCTGTGTTGCTTTCTGCTGTGATGAGGCAGCTCTGAGTTCCAATGCAAAGTCCCACAGTCACTGCACTCTCCCTCTCTGAATGCACAGATTCTCTGTCCATACCACATGGCTGCTGCTCATGGTCGGGGAAGGTGATTCAAGACCCTTTTCTGCCCTCTTCAGTGCCTCTTTCCTTAATATGATGTTAAAACCAGGTACTGTGATCACTCACGTGATTTTTGGTCCTTATTATGGTGTTTTAGTGTGAACAGTTGTCCAGTTCGGTGTTTCTGCGGGAAGGATGATTGGTGGAGGCTTCTAATTGGTCATCTTTTTCTGCCTCCTTATCTCTTGTAATTTAAAAACAAATTTTCTTGTGCACTTCTGGTTAAACCTGTCAGCCTTCTTAACAGTACATAGTTATGCTTCCTATCTTTATTCTTATCCAGTTTTGCCAACGTCTCTGTCTGTCTTTCTCTCTCTCTGTCTCTCTCTCCTTCCTTCCTTCCTTCTTTCCTCCCTCCCTTCCTTCCTTCTTTTTATTTTTATGTTTGAGGCAGGGTCTCACTCTGTTGCCCAGGCTGGTCATGAATGCTTGATCTTCTTTTAGTTTTTACTTCTTACTGTGTTTGTTTTTAAGGCACCTGCTCTTGACTTTGTAATTAGTTATGATACAGCAGACATTAACAGCAGAAATGGAAAAGCTGGGTAGATTGACACACAATCTCCTGCTTTCCCATCATTTATTTTGTGGCTCCTCTTATGCATAATAGTGAATTTCACTTCTCTCTTTCTAATGATTAGAGCATTGAGAAGTATAAATTTTCTTCTAATTACAACATTAGCCTCATCTCATGTGTTTTGATATGTGGTATTGTGGCTACCAGGACTTTACCGGAATTTTTTACTGCATTAGTCCATTCTCACACTGCTATAAAGAAATACCCAAGACTGGATAATTTGTAAAGGAAAGAAATTTAATGGACTCACAGTTCCACATGGCTGGGGAGGCCTCAAGAAACTTACAATCATGACAGAAGGCAAAGGGGAAGCAAACACCTTCTTCACAAGGCTGCAGGAGAGAGAAGAATGAAGGAGAAACTTCCAAACCCTTATAAAACCATCAGATTTTGTGAGAACTTACTCACTATCACCAGAACAGCATGGGGGAAACTGCCCCCGTGATCCAATCACTTCCCTCCCTTGGCACATGGGGATTACAGTTTCCTCCCTCAACACGTGGGGATTATAATTTGAGATGAGATTTGAGTGGGGACATACAGCCAAATCATATGAGTTACGATTTTTTATTTTTTCATTAAGCAAAGAGTTAAGAAAGATTTTGGAAAGCTTCCAAGTGGTTTGGTATTTTTCTGTTTTCCCTCTTTTGTGATAGATATCTAACTTATTGCAATGTGGTCAGAGAATGTGGCCTGTATGATTTCAACATTTAAAAAAAATAATTTTCCAAGATGTTCTTTTTGGTCCAGGATCTGGTTTGATGCCCCAAGCCATCTCTCTTAGGTAGATATTCTTAAATGACTCACAGGTGTTTGAAAAAAAATCCACCTGATGTGTCTTTGGGGAACAAAGTCTGAGCCACAGAGCCAAGTGTATTAATCATATCATCGTGTTCAAACCTCTTCTGCTCTTCATCTCTCAAGGCTGGCTGGGTGTTCACAGTCCCCTGTGTGTTCATTGCTTCTGAGCTCTCAAAGTCTGTGATGTCTGACTTAAAGTGCTCCTGGGGATGCCCTGGTTGGAGACAGTGGAGTGGAGGAGGGATTCAGAGCTATTTTAAGCAGGAGATAGGGGCTCCAAAAACACAGCTTCCTCATCTCTGACACAGAAAGAGCAATTGTGAGAGTTGTCTGCAGGAGTGAATCACAAATCGATGATTGTAAATTGTATAGAACCATGCAAGGCACATAGCAAATGTTGGCTTTGTGTAGAATTGTAATTTTTAATATGCAGATAACCTTTTGACATCCTTCTACACGTTTCCTAGTGGTATTGTACTTTTTTCTGATGTCCTCACTTGCATCTCTGTTCTTTCTTTACTGTGCATCTCCCTGGTTCTGGGCTTCACATGGTGCACAGCAGAACACTCCTTGGAACCCACGCGGGCTGCTCTGGGGGGCTGCCTGAGCTCCACAGTGCTGCTGTGTTTGATTTTCCATAGCTTGTGAATGAGAAAGAGAGTTAGATTTTATCTTCCGACTCATTTGATAGTTGGATGCTCTCTCTCTCGGTCTTACTGTAATCAGGTTTTATTTGGTCTTATTTTAAGTCATCTGTTATGCTTCCTGTTGTTTCACACTTCCATGCTTTGCTATTATTATTCATTATATTGCTAAGGTTATTTTCTTGCTTACTCTTTTTTTTGGTAATTTAAAAGCAAAACGCTTTTATTCTACCAAGTCCACCTTACTTAATCCACATATTTATACCTCTATTTCTCCACCAGCATTAGTAATATACCAACAACTGTCTTTCACCCCATATAAAATGAGAAACTTTAGCATGCTTGATTTTCTCCTTTCCTTGCTTCCAACACTCAGGTTTTGTTTGACTAACACGGGCATCTTGTGCTTGATTTATGACACATTTTATTTGTTATGTATTCTTGCAATAACTATTTTCGCCTTTGCACTCTATAAGCATATTAATCATCTGGACATTAATATATGCCCTGCTGGGTTGGATTCCTACTGTCATGTCTTTGGACCATGCCTTCCTTGTAATCTTTATTTTCATCCAGTTCTTGCTCATCTAACCTTTTGAGTCCTGTATCTATGAACATATCTCTCTATCATCCTCACAATGTAAACACTGGCCTGAGAGAATACAGAAATCTTGGGTGATGAATTTTGGCTCCTCGAAAGTCTGAGTTGCTGTCCTGTTGTCCAGTTGCATTTGGTGCCCTGAATGAGGACTATGATAGTGACATTCCCTCCCTCTGCTCTTAACCATTGAGGTTTCTCCCCCAACCTGAATGCCTGTAGGACTTCTTCTTGATCTTTGAAATGTGAAGAATACCTCAAGGTTATCCCTCCTGTACCTTGGCCGGCCCTAATCTCAGGGACCTGTGGTTGTTGGCTCACTTTGCTGTGCCACTGATGTCTTGTCTCATGGAACACTGGGCCCCAGTGTGAGGGGCTCTCTCATACCCAGGACACCTTTCCCTCTTCCTGCCTGTGACCCTTGGTGGGGATCTTTGCCCCCATGAGACTAGTTTTTCTATTCTCCTCCCCAGTTCTCTGGGAAGTAGAGGAAGAAGCAGTGTTGCAACTTGAGCTCCTCCCTCTCATCATATGTTCTCTATCCATTTTCCCAAATGACCCTCTTCTGCTCAGAGACTATGGGCACAAGCTGAGACCTGGATTGGAGGTGGGGATGGTTCATTAGTCAAGCCCAGCTTCTTTATATGGCCAGAATTGTGGCTCTTTTGCATTAATCCCACTACCTCCCCTTATGGCTGTCAAAAACTTCCTTATCCATTGCTGTGATCTGGCTCCTATGTAGCCCTTGAGCCCTTTGAAACATCTGCATGGCTCAGAATCCAATTGTAGACAAGGTTAATATTATTTCTCATCGTGGTTCCAAGCCCCATAAATTAGAGGTTGTGGTAAGATTCTTGTACAGTGCCCTTTGAATGTCCAATGAAGCTGTCCACAAAATGCCAGGCTCATAGATGACCTCTGATTAATGAGAGTTGGAATGGGAAGTAGGAAAAGACAAAGGGGTAGAAGACCAGGGACTTCAACAATAAATGGCTCTCTTAAAATGACTCTTGCCTGATAAGTCCATACATTGTCTGGTCCAGTCAGAACATACCATTCGACAAACTTAAGAAAGAAGTTATGAAGGCTGATAATGGCTAAAATAGCTTTACTGGACTAGTTTTACTTAAGAAAGCAATTAAAAACTTTGAACAAACAAAAAGACAGACACTGCAATATATTTTAAAGCATTGAAGTACAACCTATAATAGAAGCTGAAGAAGACTCAATGTTTGAGGGCAGCCGACAGTCTCCATGATGTAGGGAAGACAGAACTCAAGCAAAAAGTGTAGTATAGTTGTTTGGAAGTATCATAACATAGCATTTGGGTTCCCAAAGTAGTTGGAAATTGAGGAAGGAAATCCAATAGGAGAGGGAGTCACAGAAGGGAGAGCCACAAATCTGTGAATAAACTCCCCTCAAATCCTCGGTGATGCATATAAGGGAGATCTTAAGGAGGTTGAAGGGAAATTGAAGCTGGAAAAGCTGAATTGATATTTCAGCTGCTGCTCACAACAGAAGAGCCAGATTTGCAATTTAAATCCTGCCAAGTTACAGGAGCTTGGTAAAAAACCTTAGGCTTCCATTGAAATCCCCAAAAGATTATAACTTATGAGTAAAGCCTATGTTCCAGAATTAAGACTCTTTTTTAGCTAAAGGAAAAGTCTAAATAGAGTTACCCCTCAAAAAAAGTTTAAATAAATCTCCACAAATACAAGATGATTATCTGATAAATTAATTGCTTATTAGAAAAAAATCAACAATTTTCACAGAAAGATAATAGAATCCAAAGTCTGAACAATAGCCAATAAACAATAAAAAATGAGTAGATATGTGAAGAAACTGAAAAATGTGAGCCATAGAAAAAAGAAAAGCAATCAATGTAAATATACTGTGATTTGACCTATATTTTGGAATTAGCAGACAAATAATTTAAAATATTGTTACAGAAATGTTCAAGGAATTATGAGAAAGGCAGACTGTAATGAGTGAATGGATGAAAGAATTCTCAACATAAAATGGGAAAATATGTAAGGAACCAAACAGATAGTTTAACACTTAAGTGTAAGATAGCTAAAATGAAAAAGTCACTGGATAGGCTTAGCAAAAGATTGAAGCTGGCAGAAGAAAACATTAGTAAACTTGAAAACAGATTGTTTAAATGACCAAATTTGAAGAAAGAGAGAGGAGAAATGTACAAAGAACAGTGCCTCATGACCTATGAAACATTACCAAGCAACCTAATACACTTGTAACTGGAGTCACAAAAGGAATGGAGATAGCAAGTAGAGTAGACAAAATATTAGAAAAAAGGTAGAAATTCTCCTAAATTTGGTGAAAGCACAAATGTACAGATTAAGGCCAATGAACCCTAAGTCGAATAAATTCAAAGCAAACCACTGCGAGGCACACCACAAACTGTTTAAAGCTAAAGAGAAAGAGAAAATCTCGTATACAGCCTGAGGAAAAGGGCTCATAATATCGCTGGGGAAAGTAACACAAATGATGGATGACTTTTCATCAGAAATAATGGAGGCCAGAAGGCAATGGAACTACATCTTTAAAGTATTAAAAGAAAAACTCAACCCTAAATTCTCTCTTCATCAAAGTAAGCGACATGGACAATTCCTTGGAAGACTCAAGTTACCAATGCTGACCCTAGAAGTCACAAAATATCTAAATAGCCCTATATATTAAAGAAATTAAATGTATCAAAAACCTTCCCACAAAGTAAACTTCAGGCCCAATTTCACTGTAAAATTTTCTCAAACATTAAAGAAAAAAAATACTAATCTTACAGAAACACTTTCAGAAAACAGAAGAGAAGAAGGAAAACATTTAAACTTATTTTATGAGGTCAGGATGACCCTAATATAAAACCAGACAAAGACAGTACAAACCAATATCCTTCCTGATCACAGATGTAAAAATCCTTGAATAAATTTAGGAAATTGAATCCAGGAATATTTAATAATAATAATACATTAGGACCTGATGAGGTTTACCCCAGAAATGCAAGGTTAGTTTAACATTCAAAACTCCAGTTAATGCAATGCAGCACATTACCAGAAGAGAGAAAAAATGTATGTTCATCTTAAGAGATACAGAAAAAACGTTTGACAACACTTAACATCCATTTATAATAAAAACTCTCAGAAACTGGCAATAGAAGGAAACTTTCTCATAAAGATAAAGGACATTTATGAAAAACTTACAGTTAACTTGATAGTTAATACTAAAATATTGAGTGTTTTACCCCTAATATCAAGAATCACACAGAAATCTGTTCTTACCACTACTATTAAACATCGTACTGTAGGTCCTAGCCAGTGTCATACAACAATCAAAGTCATACAAGTTATGGAGATTGGAAAGAAATAATTAAAATTGTTTTTATTTACAGGCATCATAATTATTGACATGGAAAATCCTAAAAAAGTCAACAACAACAAAGAAATTATCTGGGTATAATAAGTAAATTTATGAAGTTCACAGAATACAAAATCAACATAAGTAATTGTATATCTATAGAATAGCAGCAAATATTTGGAAAAATAAAATTTAAAACTGATTACAATAGTGTTAAAAATCTAAAACTCTTAGGAGTAAAGTTAAACAGGTACATTATACCAGCATGCAGAAATATACCCTGTTATGGGCTGTGAGACTCAGTATTGTTAAAAATGCTAATCATCTCCAAATTGATTAATTGCTATCTCAGTCAAAATCCCAGGAGTTGAGGGGGGACAAGATGGCCAAGTATAGACAGCCAGGGAGAACTCCTACTGAGACAGAACAGAATATCAAGTAGACTGGCATACTCTGAACAGATCATCTGAGAGGATGTATTGAGGGTGGATAGAGAGATGACCCAGATGCTGGGACTGAATAGAGGAGGAACTGAAAACCCTGCACAGGGTTTCCAACCTCCAGGATGCATGCCAGGCCTTGATTGTCTACTAAGGAAGGGGTGAGTAGAGCAAATGTGGAACAGCCCACTCTTGGCACGGACCTCTAGGATTATAGCTGCAGGAAACACCATAACCCCCATGGACATTGTGTGGGCAGGGGGAGCTGCCAGAAAAGTAGGCAGAGACAGAACTTGAATCTGCATGGAGCTCAGGTGGGCTGGTGCAGGGGCAGCTATAGTGGAATATGGCCATTGGTGCCCATCCCCCAAGGTTATCCATACTCCTCTAGGTGGCTCTTACCTGTGTGGCCTGCTGGACCTGGAGAGACCAGGACAAGTCTGCTCTGCACAATCCCTTGTCTGCTTGCCCTTCCCAAAGTCCCTGCCTGGCTGTGCAGCACAGCCTCAGCTACCCTGAAGGACCATTTTGCCAGTGGCGACCATCACAGTGCTTTTGCCGGAGGCCCCCACCACCCCACCAGAGCTCTTTTGCTGATAGCCTCCCAGCAAAGTATGTTTGCTCATGATCCTGCCACCAGTCCCTCCAGAGTGGATTTGCCTATGGCACCCTGACTGCTTGCTGCTGGAGCACTCCCTGCCTACAGTGCCCCCACTGGAGCACTTCCCACCCTTGGAGACCCTGCTGCCCCCACTGGAGCACTTCCCACCTGTGGATACCCTGCCACCCCCACTGGAACAATTTTGCTAATAATCTCCTGCCTAAGCTCATTCATCCATGACCCCACTACCAGACCTCCAGAGTGGATTCACTGTAGTACTCCTGGCATCTCCATCAGAGCACTTCCCACAGTCCCTTCACTGCCCCTGCCGGAGCAATTTTGCTATCAGCCTCCCACGAGACTGCATTTGCTTGTGACCCTGCTGCCACCTCCACTAGAGAGCTTATGCCTGAGGCACTCTTGCTGCCTCTGATGGAGTGCTGTTGCCAGCAGTCTGGGAACAGCTTGGCCACTCTAGCCCAGCCAGGGCTTAACCTCAAGGGACCAGAGGATAAAGCCACAAGTCTGGTCCCAGTACCCAGGGTTAGAGGACACTGACCAGGAGCAAGGAGCTGGACCTTGGCCCTCTGAAAGCATCCAAAAATAAAGCTATTCAACTATACACAACTTGCAACTGTCAAACCCTGAAAGGCAATAAAGAACATAAAAACAAAATGCCCCCTCCAAAGAACAGCAACTTCAAAGGATAAAAGAACATCAGCCCTCATAGATGAGAAAGAACCAGTGCAAGAACTCTGGCAACTTTGAAAGCCAGAGTGTCTTCCTACCTTCAAGAGATCACACTAGCTCCCCAGCAATGGTCCTTGAGCAGATTAAAATGGTTGAAATGTCAGACATAGAATTCAGGGTCTGGGTAGCAAGGAAACTTGTTGAGATATAAAGGAAGGTTGAAACCCAATCCAAGGAGAACAGTGAAACCATCCAAGAGTTGAAAGATGACATAATCATTTTAAGAAAGAACCAAACTGAACTTCTGGAAATAAAAAATTCACTACAGGAATTTCAAAACACAACTAGAAGTATTAGCAACAGAACAGATCAAACTAAAAAAAGAAACTCAGAGCTTGAATTCCGCTTCTTCAAAGCAACACAGACAGACAAAAAATTTTAAAGAAATTAAAAAGTAAACAAAACCTTTGAGATTGAGAAATATAGCATATTGTGAAGAGACCAAACCTACAACTCATTGGCATTCCTAAAAGGGAAGGAGAGTGAGCGAGCAAGTTGGAAAACACATTTGAGGATATAGTTCATGAAAACTGTTCCAATCTCACTAGAGAGGTCTACATGCAAATTCAAGAAATTCACAGAACCTCTGGGAGACACTATACCAGACAACCATTCCCAAAACACATAGTCATCAGATTCTCTAATGTCAACATGAATGAAAAAGATCTTGGGTAGCTAGAGAGAAAGGACAGGTAACTTACAAAGGGAAAACCATCAGGCTAATAGCAGACCTTCCAGCAGAAACCTTACAAACCAAAAGGGATTGGGGTCCTATTTTTAACATCCTTGAAAAGAAATTCAAACCAAGAATTTTACATCCCACCAAATTAAGCTTCACAAGTGAAGGAGAAACTACACCATTTTCAGACAAGCAAATGCTAAGGGAATTATTATCACTAGACCTGCATTACAAGGGTCCTAAAGGAAGTGCTAAACATGGAAATGAAAGAACGATACCTGCCACCACAAAAACACACTCAAGTACATAGCCCATTGACACTATTAAACAACTATACAGTCAAGTCTACATAACTCTCAGCTAATAGCATGATGATAGTATCAAATCCTCACATATCAATATTGACCCTAAATATAAATGGGCTAAATGTCCCACTTATGGGGCATAGAGTGGCAAGTTCTATAAAGAAGCAAGGTGGCCGGGCATGGTGTCTTAGGCCTGTAATCCCAGCACTTTGGGAGGCTGAGGCAGGTGAAACACGAGGTCAGGAGATAGAGACCATCCTGGCTAACATGGTGAAAACTTGTCTCTACTAAAAACACAAAAAAATTAGCCAGGCGCCTGTAGTCCGAGCTACTTGGGAGGCTGAGGCAGGAGAATGGTGTGAACCCGGGAGTTGGAGCTTGCAGTGAGCCAAGATCGCACCACTACACTCCAGCCTGGGTGACAGAGCAAGACGCTGTCTCAAAAAAAAAAAAAAAAAAAAAAAGCAAGGATCGGAGAAAGATCTACCACGCAAATTGAAATTTAAAAAAAAGCAGGAGTTGCTTTTTTATGTTAAATAAGACAGATTTTAAACCAGCAGTTATAAAAAATGGCAAAGAAGGGCATTACAAAATGATGATGAGGCATTCAATCCAATAAGAAGCCTTGACTATCCTAAATATATACACATCCAACATTGAAGCAATCAGATTCATAAAACAAGTACTTGGAGATCTATGAAGAGAGTTAGACTACCACACAATAATAGTGGGGGATTTCAACACCCCGCTGACAGCATTAGACAGATCATGAAGGCAAAAAACTAACAAAGATAGAAGGATTTAAACTAGACACTTGACCAATTGTCCCTAAGAGACATCTACACAACTCTCCACCAAACCACAGAATATACATTCTTTTCACCTGCACATGGCCCATACTCTAAGATTGACCGCAAGCTTGGCCATAAATCAAATCTTAATAAATTTAACAAAATATAAATCATACCAACCACATTCTTGGACCACAGCGCAATAAATGTATAAATCAATACCAAAAAGATCTATCAAAACCATACAATTAAATGCAATCTAAACAACCTGCTCCTGATTGACATTTAGGTAAAGAATAAAATTAAGGCAGAAATAAAAAAAAAGTCAAGTTTCAGGATACAAAATTAAGGTACAAAAATCAGTAGCTTTTCTATATACCAATAATATCCAAGCTGAGTACCAAATCAAGAATGCAATCCCATTTAGAATAGCCACAAAAAGAATAAAATATCGAGGAATAATACAGCTTACCAAAAAGGTGAAAGATCTCTAAAATGAGAATTACAAAACACTGCTGAAAGAAGTCAGAGACAACACACACACAAAAAAAATTCCATGCTTATGTGTAGGAAGAATCAATATTGTTAAAATGGCCATACTGCCCAAAGCAATTACAGATTCAATGCTATTTCAATGACACTACCAACATAAGTTTCCACAGAATTAGAAAAAACAGTTTTACAATTTGTATGGGACCCAAACAGATCCCGAATCCCCAAAGCAATCCTAAGAAAAAAGAACAACGTTGGAGGCATCACACTACCCAACTTTAAACTATACTACTAGGCTCCAGTAACCAAAAGCTCATGGTACTGGTACAAAAAAGATACATAGACCAATGGAACGGATTAGAGAACACAGAAATGAAGTCACACACCTACAACCATCTGTTGGTTGTAGGAAAAAACTCCCTATTTAATAAAGGGTGCTGGGATAAGTGGCTAGCCATACACAAAAGGTTGAAGCTGGACTCTACCTTTCACCATAAACAAAAATTAACTCAAGATGGATTAAATACTTAAATATAAGACCTAAAACAGTAAAAACCCTGGAAGAAAACCTAGGAAATAGCATTCTGAACATCAACCTTGGAAATGAATTTATACTAAGTTCCCAAAAGCAATTGCAACAAAAACAAAAATTTATAAGTGGGACCAATTAAACTAAAGAGTTTCTGCACAGCAAAACAAAAACAAAAACAAAAAACCATCAACAGAGTAAACAGATAACTTCCAGAATGGGAGAAAGTATTTGCAAACTATGTATCCAACAAAGGTCTAATTGCAGAATCTATAAAAAATATAAACAATTCAACAAAGAAAAACCAAATATGCTGATTAAAAAACAGGCAAAAGACATGAACAGACACTTCTCAGAAGAAGACATATATGCAGCCAACAAATATGGGAAACAATGTTCATCATCAGTAATCATTAGAGAAACGCAAAACAAAACCATGATGAGATAACATTTCACACCAGTCAGACTGGCCATTATTAGCAAGTCAAAAAACAACAGATACTAATGAAGTTGCAGAGAAAACGGAATGCTTATACATTGTAAGTGAAAATGTGAATTAGTTCAGCCACTGTGGAAAGCAGTGTGGAGATTTCTCAAAGAACTGAGAACTACCATCCTGCCCAGCAATCCCACTACTGGGAAGATACCGAAAGGAAAATAAATTGTTCTATCAAAAAGACACATGTACTTGTATATTCATTGCAGCACTATTTACAATAGCAAAGACATAAAATCAACAAAGATGTGCATCAACAGTGGGCTGGATAAAGAAAATGTGGTACATATATACCATGGAATACTATGCAGCCATAAAAAGAATAAAATCATGTCCTTTGCAGCAACATGAATGTAGCTGGAGGCCATTATCCTAAGTGAATTAATTCAGGAACAGAAAACCAAATATTGTATGTTTTCACATATAAGTGGGAGCTAAACATTGGGTACTTGTGGACACAAAGATGAGAACAATAGGCATTGAGGACTGCTTGAGTCAGGAGAGAGGGAAAGAGGTGAGCGTGAGTTAGAAGACTACATATCAGGTACTTTGCTCATTACCTGGGTGATAGGATCTTTCTTACACCAAGCTCAGTGACACACAATTTGCCCATGTAACAAATCTGCACATGTACCCCCTGAACCTAAAATTAAAGGAGAGGAAAAAATATCCCAGCAGTCATTTTATAGAATTGACTTTTAATTCTAAAATGTATGTGAAAATGCAAAGAGTCCTAAATACCCAGACAGTCTTGAAGAATAATAAATTTGGAGTCATACTACCTCTTTTCAGGACACACTGTGTAGGTACAATAACCAGGAAGGTGTGAGGTTGGTGTAAGGTAGACATTTAGATCAGTGGACTGCAATAGAAAGTCCAGATGTGGACTTTTAAAAAAATTGAGGTGAAATTTACATAACATACAATTAGCCATTTTGAAGTGTCTAACTAGTGGCACTTAGTGCATTTATGTGTTGTGAAATCACAAGGTTAGATGATTTTTGTTTTAACCAGGTGCTTAGGTAATTCAATTAGAAAAGGAAAATCTTCTCAACAAATGATGCTGAAACAAGTAGTTAGACAGATGGAGAGAACACAAATTTCAACTTCTCTCTCACACACACATACAAATTGGAGATCAATCATAGATCAAAGCATAAAATCTTAAACTATAAAGCTTGCAAAAGAAAATAAAGGAAACTATTTCCTCAGAGAAGACACAAAAACATACAAGGGAACATGGATAAATTTGACTTTATTACAATTATAAACTCCTGCTCACACAAAGACACTGATAAGAAAATAAAATGTAATCCAAAGATAGGTAGAAAAGATTCACAGTACATATACCTAACATAGGATTTTTATGCTAAATATATAAAAACCCATACTAATCAATAACAAAAGTGAACACCATTAGAAATCATTAGACATCATAAGTCAGAAGGGCATACAATGAAATGCACAATGATATAGCTTTTCACACCCACTAGATAGTTAAAAATTTTTTAAAAAGACTGACAACACTTAATACTCGTGAGAATGTAAACAATGAGAATTCTTGAACACGCTTGGTGGGGTTTTAAAATTGTACAGCCACTTTGGAACACTGCTTGGTCATTTCTTATTAAGTTAAATATACATCTTTCCTGTGACCCAGTAATTCTTCTAGATACTTACCCTAGAGAAATGAAAATACATATCCCCCAAAATACTTAAATGTTTATAGCAGCTTCACTGATAATAGATAAAAACTGGAAAACAAGTCACATGACCTACAACAGAAAATTGGATAAACAAAGTGATGGTATAGTAACACCATGAAATACTGCTTGGTAATGAAAGGGAACATGTGACAACATGGAGGAATCTCAAAAATACTATGTTAAGTGAAAGTGATACTGGGCAGGTGTGTTAGTCCATTCTCACACTGCTATAAAGAACTACCCGAGACTGGGTAACTTATGAAGAAAAGAGGTTTAATTGACTCACAGTTCCATGGGCTGTACAGGAAGCAAGACTGGGAGGCCTCAGGAAACTTACAGTCATGGTGGAAGGCAACAGGGAAGCAAGCCCATCTTACATGGCAGAGCAGGAGAGAGAGAGAGCAAAGAGGGAAGTGCCACACACTTTTAAACCATCAGATCTCGTGACAAGTCACTCACTATCATGAGAATAGTAAGGGAGAAGTCCACCCCCATGATTCAGTCACCTCCTACCAGCCTCCTACCCCAACACATGGGGATTACAATTCGACATGAGATTTGGGTGGGGACCCAGAACCAAATCATATCATTCTGCCTGTGGCCACTCCCAAATATCATGTCCATATCACATTTCAAAATCAGTCATGCTTCCCAACAGTCCCCTAAAGTCTTAATTTATTCCAGCACTAACTCAAAATCCAAGTCCAAAGTATCATCTGAGACAAGGCAAGTCCCTTCTGCCTAGTAGCCTGTAAAATCAAAAACAAGTTAATTACTTCCAATATACAATGGGATTACAGACATTGGGTAAATGCTCCCATTCCAAAAGGGATAAATGGGCCAAAACAAATGGGCTACAGGCCCCCTGCAAATCTGAAGTCCAGCAGGGCAGTCATTAAATCTTAAAGTTCCAAAATGATCTCCTTTGACTCTATGTCTCACATCCAGGCCACACTGATGCAAGAAATGGGTTCCCAAGGCCTTGGGGAGTTCTACCCCTGTGGCTCTGAAGGGTACAGGCTTCATGGCTACTTTCACAGGCAGACGTTGCATGCCTGCAATTTTTGCAAGCACATGGTGCAAGATGTCAGTGGATCTAGCATTCTGGGGTCTGGAGGACAATGGCCCTCTTCTCACAGCTCCATTAGGTAGGGCTCCAGTTGAGACTCTGTATGGGTTCCAATCCCACATTTCCCCTCTGCACTGCCCTAGTAGAGGTTCTCCATGAGGGCCCTGCCCCTGCAGCAGAATTCTGCCTGGACATCCAGGCATTTCCATATATCCTCTGAAATCTAGGTGGAGGTTCCCAAAGCTCAATTCTTGTTTTCTGTGCACCTGCATGCCCAAAACAACATGGAAGCCACCAAGGCCTGGGGCTTGCACCCTCTGAAGCAGTGGCTTGAGCTGTACCTTGGCCCCTTTTAGCCATGGCTGGAGCTGGAGTGGCTGGGGCTCGAGGAACCATGTCCCAAGGTTGCACAGAACAGTGAGGTCCTTGACCTAGCCCACAGAACCATTTTTCCCTCCTAGACCTCCAGGCCTGTGATGGGAGGGGCAGCCACAAAAATTTCTGAAATGCCCTGGAGACATTTCCCCCATTGTCTTGGCTATTAACATTTGGCTGCTTGTTGCTTATGGAAATTCTGCAACGGCTTGAATTTCTCCCCAGTAAATGAATTTTTCTTTTCAACCACACGGTCAGGCTGCAAATTTTCTAAACTTGTATGCTCTGCTTCCCTTTTAAATATAAGTTCCAACTTCAGATCATCTCTTTCTTCACACATATGAGCATACACTTCTAGAAACAGCCAGGTTACCTTTTGAATGCTTTGCTGCTTAGAAATTTCTTCCTCCAGTTACCCTAAATCCTCTCTTTCAAGTTAATAGTTCCAAAGATCTCTAGGGCAGGGGCAAGATGCCACCAGTCTCTTTGCTAAAGCATAGCAAGAGTGACCTTTACTCCAGTTCCCAATAAGTTCCTCATCTCCATCTGAGACCACCTCTGCCTGGACTTCATTGTCTGTATCACTATCAGTATTTGGGTTAAAAACATTCAACAAGTCTGTAGGAAGTTTCGAACTTGCCCTAATCTTCTTATCTTCTTCTGAGCCCCCCAAACTGTTTCAACCTCTGCCCATTACCCATTTCCAACGTCACTGCCACATTTTCAGGTATCTTTATAGCAGTGCCCCACCTTCCTGGTATAAATTTTCTGTATTAATTCATTCTCATCTGGCTATAAAGAATTACCTGAGCCTGGGTATTTATGACGGAAAGAGGTTTAATTGACTCACAGTTCTGCATGGCTGGGGAGGCCTCAGGAAACTTACAATCATGGCAGAAGGTGAAGAGGAAGCAAGGGATGTCTTAAATTGTGGCAGAAGAGAGAGAGAATGAAGGGGGAAGCACCACACACTTCTAAACCATCATATCTCACAAGAACTCACTCACTATCATGAGAACAGCAAGGGGAAGTCTGCCCCCCACGATCCAGTTACTTCCCATCAGGTCCCTCCCCCAAGACATGGGGATTACAATTAGAACTGAGACTTGAGTGGGGACACAAAGCCAAACCATATCAGCAGGTGAGCTACAAAATTGGGGCTTAGCCTGAGAGTGTTCTTGGCTTTGCCCAGGAAAGAATTCAAGGGTAAGCCAGTGGTGTTAGACAGCAAATGTTACTGAAGCGGCGGTGCATGGCAGCAGCAGATGTGCTGCTCCTTTCAAAGCAGGGCTAGCCCAACAGGCAGTGTGCCCAGAGTAGCAGCTCAGGGGCAGTTCTGCCATCATATTTATACTCACTTTTATTTACATGCAAATTAATGGGTGGATTATGCAGAAATTTCTAGAAAAAGGCTTGTGACTTCCAGGTTGTCAGGTCATCACCATGGAAAGAGGTGATGACTTCTGGTTGTTGCCATGACAATGGTAAAGTGACATGGCACTGGTGGGCCTGTCTTATAGAAAGGTGCTTTTGCCTCTTCCCTGTTTCATCCAGCCTTCAATCTGGTACACAGCTCAAGTGCCACTTCCAGAGTCAAGTCCCACCTCCTACCTCAAAAGCAGCCAAACAGAAAACAATCCTCTCTATGTAATTCTATTTATATGAAGTCCAAGAAAAGGCAAAACTCATAGATGCTGACAGAAATTAGGAAAAGTTTTGGGTGTAGGGGTGGAGATTGACTGGAATTTGACTGGAATTGGGCAGGAGAGAACTTTATGGAGCCCTGGAAATGCTCTGTCTTGATTGTGCTGCTGGCCCTGGGGATACAAAGTTACCAAGACTCATCAGATTGTGCCTTTGAGCATGTGTGCATTCTGCCCTGTGTAAAATTTCCTTCCAAACAAGTGGTAATAACGAGGTCACCTGTATGTCCACAGTTTTGTAACTTGATCCAGTCACACAAGGCCTGCTGGGATTTTCATGTGGGTCACAGCACCGTAGACATACTCCACGGAATCATGTCAGCAGGTGCTCAGTGCCCAATCCAGGGTCTGGATTTGCTGCCGTTTATGTAACTCATCCCAAGGAAGCTTTGGAGAACAGAGAGGGAGCTGCCTCTTCCGCAAAGTTCAAAAGGACCCTTCACTCTGCCTCTCCACATTCACGTTCACAGCGGTGAAAAATACCACACAGACCCTGGGCCATCTTCCTGTTTAATGGAGTCTTGAATGACACCTGACGTGAAGAGCCTATTGTGCCCAGCACCCTGATTTATTAGGCGGAAGCTGCAGGCCACCACTGGCCACACTTTGATCAAAAGAAGGCAAAAGGAGGAGGTGCCCAGAGACAACCCCAGGTCAGGCTTCAGTGATGAGCAGAGGGAGCCCTTGCAGGCAAGCTCTTTGCAGGAATTCATCTCCAGGCAGCTGGCTCCACAGTGCCCAGACATGGTCACAGTTACTCCTCCAGAGGGCTCTGTGACCCCCAGCATGGGACTTGGTGGGGAGAGCTCAGCTGTATCATGTGGGCTCAGTCCTTGGAATCAGGAACCAGCCTGATGACCCTCCAGGCAGGGAATTGACACCTGAGGCCTGCAGATCACCTCTCTGGGACGTCACCCAGGGTCATCCCAGGTGGCCACGTGGCCTTCCCAGCTACGCCCAGCCTGGCAAGGTGCACCTACTCCAGGCTGCCATGTGAGAAAGGGGACAATGTCCTAGCGGGGTGGCAGGCCACCCACCTTCTGCTGGGGCTCCGAGGTTTCCAACAAGCCTAGTGTGCAGTGAGCAGTGTGGGGATGGCTGCCTGGGTCACTGCTGGTCACAGGAGGCCAGGGCTGGCCCTGCAGGCCACAGCGCCCCTCATGGGCATTCTCTTCGTCCTTGTTGACCTTTCTAAGCTCTGCCCCTCCTCTGAGTGCTCATTTCTGTGCTGAAATTATCTGGCGAATTCACTTCCACTCAGGCCTCAGAGGAAAGACGTGCAGCTCCTCCAGCAGGACGGGCAACAGCCTGGGGTTTCCGGAAATCCAGGCTCCTGGCCTCTGACATGGGAGGGTGCCTCCGAGGGCTCTGGGCCTCGGAGTAGGTGACGTTGCACAAAGAAGTGAGATCCTAGCTGGGCTGCGAAAAACTTCCCAAGGGATGTCCAGCTCAGGCCAGGAAGTCCTAGAGGGGTCCTGGAGGAATTGTGGGAGGGGCAGACTCAGGCGTGCAGACCACAGAGAGGTGAGAGGTGGGGGGTATTCTTGGCCTGGTTGAAGCCCCTCCCTGACGCCACTCTTATCTCAAGTTGGGGCTGAGGTAGGGGGCTGCGCAGCCCCAGGGCACAGAGCCAGCTGTGTGGCTGCCTCAGTCCTTCAGCAGTGGAGATAAGTCACAGCGGCTGTTTCTGTTGTGTTGTCAGAGAGCAAAAATAGACTGTGTCTCCCTTTCCCAGAAAGGCCCTGGCATGGGCCTGGGCCAGGCTGCTGTCTGCCCTTGGCCTTGAGAAGAACGATGCCTGGCCGAGCGGTCAAGAGCATGAGTGGAGTTTGCCCGCTCCCCGCCTCCTCTTGCTCATGGGGGAAACAAAAGGCTGGCTGGGGAGGGGCTCACTAGGCCTGCCCCATCCATTCTCCCTCAGGGCCTCAGGCTGTGAGGGCGGTGGGGACCCCTGTACTCCACATCCAGCTCCATGGGGCCTCAAAGGTGGGGCTCCCCGGGAGTGCTGGGCTGAAGAGCCCTAGGACCCTGAACCAGACCCAGGGCAGGGTGGTCTGTGCTGCAGGGCTCGGGCAGGAGAGTGAACCCACACACACTCAGCCGCCTCCCAGAGCTCTCAGGGACACATAGTCAGCCGGCAATCAGCCTAGGGGAGCAGGTCTGTGAGGATGGGTGGGCTCCCTCGGGGAAGAGCAGCAGGGGCTCCCAGGGGCTCTTAGGGCGCCCTTGGGTGAGGGTGTCGGCCCTTTGACCTGCGAGCTCCAAGTGGAACTTGGCTGGAGCTGTTTCCATGGCCTAGGCGGACCCCCAGTCTAGCTAGCCAGGGTGAGGGAGGGTACCGGCCACACTGTCCAGCCCCCAAGTTCCGTTCCAGCTTCCACTGGATGAGATGGGGCACTGCACTGCACAGGGGCCACCCTCTCTGAACCAGATAGGGGACCCCGATGAACCTCTCAAGTAGAGGGACAAGGAGATAGAGCGGCTTGCTCTGCAGGGTACCACTCTGCCGTCTCCGTCTCTGAGCTGGAGCTGCTGTGGGCTGTGTCTCTCCCCAGGCCGGTGTGGACCCTGGTGCCTCCTTTATGGTATAGGGCCCTGTGAGTTGGGCAGAGCGGGCATCTTCCTGGCCCAGGGCATGAGGGCTGCCCAGTGGGGGTGAGTGGGACTGCAGCTGAGCTGGGGTTTGGGTTCCCAACAGTGAGGGTCCCTGGTAGGATCGGGCGCTCCCTGTCCATATGGAAAGCAGACACAGTGCTCTGTCACCCGACAGGTGAGCTCTGTAGAGTGTCGGGGAGGCCAGCTGGGGCCTAGTGCATGGTGGTGTCACACACGCTGGTCTCCACCCGTTGGCACAGGGACCGGCCACCTCCCAAGCCCTGCTCCAGGTTCCTGACTCAAGCCCCTGGAGGAGGCCTGTGAGGAGACGGTCAGGGCCCCAGGGTCCCTGAGAGCCTGGAGCTCTGGAATCCGGAAGGCTGCTCCTTCACGTTCACCTGGCAGGGGCCGAGGCTGCTGTGAAGCTGAGGGTTTGGGGAATCAGCCTCCACTTCGGGCTGCAAATCCCTCGGCTCCTTCCCGCTCCTGGCTCTCCGCCGCCCCCGGCACCCCCATGTGTTTATGCCCCACTTATCTCCCGCAGCACATTTCGGAGGTGGATGTAAAGAAAATTCTGATCTTTTAAAATAGATTTCACAGGGGAGGTGGAAAGCGGGAAGGAAGGGATGAGTTTGTCTTGCGTTTGTTTTTAAAATAGGCCAGTGTGAGCCTGGTGTTTACGGTCGGCTGATGATGTCGCCACATCGTCCGTTCCAGCCCCCAGGACAGTCATTTCTGCTGAGCCCACGCACCATTTCTTGGCTTTTTGGTTCTCAAACCCAGGGCTGCGTGGTCTCACGATATTTGTGGTTGTGTGTGTGCGCACACGCGTGTGTTTATGTGTGTGCGTGTGTGTGCACGCGTGTGGAGGTGGGTGAGCTGGGAACGAAGCCTGGGGGGAAGCTGGGTGGACGGCACCACCCGCGTCACCCTCTATCCTGTGTGTGCTCACACGTGAGTGACAGGAAGTAGCTGGGCCTACAAATACTTGCCCTGGGTGGCTGTGGCTGGAGATGATTGGCCGGGGCTGGTCAGCATCTTAGGGGGCCACACTGCTCCGTCCAATGCGGGCCGAGTGGTCTTTGCGCACACGCAGCACTCAGGACATCCGCACCCTGACCTGCAGCTGCATCGATTCATGAGGTCACTGAGGGACGACAGTTGGGCTGGAGGCTCTCGTGGGGGAATCCCATTTTGGCAGCTGGGTTTTCCTTCCTCTGGGCACCCCGAACTTGTATGGTCACTAAGCCCTGACCTGCTGCCTGCAGCACCAGGACATCACCCATGGACATTGTGGGGCCTGGTGCAGCTCTCCTGAGCACCAGGCTCCTGGCACAGGGGGCTCCTGGCCACCCAGAGCAGCAAGACCTTCCATGAGCTGCTCCCCATCGGGAACCGGTGAGCAGTGGGACCTCCCATGTGCTGCTCCACCATCAGGAGCCAGTGAGACAGCAATCTGATGACAGACTCACCTCCTGGATCCAGCTGTGCCTGAAACCCATCTACCCCTTACATTTTCTGATTCCATAAACTAGTCAATTGTCACATTGTAAGTTTTGAAACAGATGTTAGTCACTTGCACAGGCATGAATCCTGACCACTGAGCCATGGATTTGCCACAGGGGCTACACTTGGAGCAACGGTGACCAGCAATGGTGGAGCAGGACGTGGAAGATCCTGCTGCTCACTGTCGCCCCTGATGGTGGAGCAGCACATGGAGGATCCCACTGCTCACTGTTGCTCCGAGGGTGGAGCAGCTCATGGAGGGTCTCCAAAGAGGCTGTCTCCATCTGCCTGTCTATCTCTGCTCTACTTTCCCTTGGGTAGCTTCATTCTTGGGCACACTGTCTCTCCAGGTAGACATGATGGCCATAAGAAGCTCCAGGCATAGAGCAACTCTCTATTTTCAATAACCTTCCAAGACTCTCAGGAATCAGAGTGGCCCGCCTGGGTCATGTGCCCATCCAGTCCCTGTCTCCCGAGCTGGGCGGTGCTGATTGGCCCGACTGGGTCATGTGTCTGTGGCCAGGGCTGCTGGACTGGGGAGAGGGTCATTTTCAGAGCAAACAGAGAGAGCCTTTCCCTAAGAAAGGGAATGAATGGTAGACAGGCAGAAATCACACGTGCCCCCTGAGTGCAGCCATGCCAGGCATGGCCAGCAAGCGCTCCCATGGAGAAAAACTATTTCTACAGGTAACAGCCCTCCACAGGGGCGTTGGGGCTCCACTTTCCAACCTCTTTCTTCCTTGGGAGCAAAAACTCTGTGGCTGCCAGGACCTGCCTCTCTGAAAACCCCCGTACAGCTTCAAAGGGGCCTGTCCACCTCGCCAGCTTTGATCTCAGGAGGAAACTTGCTCAGACACATGATCCAAAGGAATGTGTACAATTCCAGGTATGCACAGGCACCTCCCTGGGCAGAAAGCAAGGCGCTTTCATCACAGGCTGCGGGAGTCACCAACTGAAGAGACTCAATGTCCTTGAAAGCACTTTTATTTTTATTATGTTCAAAATTCAGCAACGAAAACTGCTCGTCTTGCTTCTACGGAAGCTGTAAGGACGAGAAAGTGGAGTGCTGTCGCGGAAAGAGGCAGAAATTTGGTGACACAAGAGCGATCTCAGGACAGGGTGGAGCCAGGGATCAGGACTGTGGTGCCCAGTCCCAGCTCAGCTAAGCCAATGTGCGTCTTTGGGTAAGTTGCTTCCCCTTTCTGGGCACCGGTTTGAGCTTTCATAATGAGAACCACCTTCATGCCCTCATGACACTTTGCACAGTGTCATCAGCATTTGGGGCCACATGATTTCTGCAGGTCCCTCAAGTCTAGAGTTTTATTATTCTAGGCTCCAGGCTTAAGATGATCTGTTGAAACCCTTGGATCAAATAGCATCATCATTTCTAAAAGTCAGCCTTCCAAAATCAGTCTGGGAGCAGAGAAAAGAGCTTCTGACAAGGATAAAGGCAGCATGAGCTGCAGGGGGGCCTCAGAGGCGTGTCCTGCACCTGCTCAGGAAAGACCCTCCTGGAGACCTGGTCACTGAGAGGGCAGAAGGAAGGCATGGCAAACACAGGCGGTCTTTTAAAGATTTGACCATGAGGAGCGGGAGAGGGTGAAGATCGCTAGTGGGATGCAGGGTCTGGGGACGGTTCTGAGAGAGGAGGCACTTGGAGCAGCGAAAATGCCAAGGGCAGAGGAACTGGGTAGGGCTGGGGTGAGATGCAGGCGGTGCCCCATGGTGCAAGGCTGTGACCAGGGTGAAGGGGGTGCTGGTGGGCGATGGGGGCAAGGGCGAACCCCTCTTTTACTGCAGCGGGGGAGGTGGTGCAGGGGCTTCTGGGCCTTGATTTTCTCAGTGCAGTGGGAGTCACGGTCATGGCTAGGGAGGGGAGGCAGGGGTGGGATTTCTGGGGTTTCTGGTCACCTTCCAGAGCCTGACCCTGCAGGAGGGACCCTTGCTCTGCAGCTGTGCTCCTTGGCCTGGGGGTAAATTCACAGGCTGGATGGATGGAGGGGATGGATTTCAAGGACTAGGGGAAGAAGGATGGGCAGCCATGGTTTCATGTTTTGTGGGTCCTGAGGTTCCTTCCAGGTTCTTGGCCAGCCTGCGTGGGTGAGGGGCTTGGGACTCCAGCCTCAATAGCCATCTTGGTCAATCTGCCTGCATGCCGCACCATGAGGAACACCACGTGGGCTTGGGCCTCAGAGGGGACAGACATGTCCCTGGCCTCACCTGCCTGGTTAATGGGATTTGGGGCTAAGGGCCAAAGAGGGGCCCCTGGGGCATGGGGATCCTCATGACCTAGGCTGTCTCCTAAGCACACAGCGCCATACGCTAAGCACATGGCACCAACACGGTGCCAACTCTAAGTCTCCTAGGTGTTCAACTTGAACTTCCGAAGGTGGTGCCACTGAGCTCCCAACTCCAGAATCTCCCAGCCACTGCATTTGGGATTGCGCCGTCCATCACACACAGGGATGGCCGCTCCCCTGGAGGGAAGTGTCTGAGCTGGGGACTCTCGGATGTCGCTCCTCCTGGATCAGGGAATGGTGGACCCAGGCCTCTGTTTCAGCCCCTTGCGTTGCACTGTTCTGGAAGACTCAGTTCAACCTTCGTCTCTTAGTGCAGGGGAATATGTGTCAGAGTGTGTGCGATGGCACTAGGCTGGAATAAAAGAATGAGATTCCTTTGCAGTTTGGAGGTAAAGCTCAGTCACCACCCAGAGACAATGAGAAAAGCTGCCTCATCTGGAGGAGACAGTGTGGGGCTGAAAGTCGGCTCAGATACAGTTATGGGGCAGCAGGAGACACATCTCAGCCTACTCTTCTTTCATCTGAGAGGAGAAAGCACTCAAAGGGCTTTAAATTAAAATCAATTTCTGTTCAATCCTGGGCTAATTTGGTTGGCCATCTCTTTCAGCTTGAATGGAGGTGCAATAAAGCGAGGGCACTTTCTGCGAGATCTGGAAGGACCCTTGGAACTGATCTCATCCTGCCTCCCTCCAGGGAACCAGGGAAGGCCTGAGCCCTACGGGGTGATGACAAGCCGGCCTCTGCCCAGGGCATCCTGTCGAGGTCCTGGAGAGATCTGTGTCCCTGGTCACACTGGGACAGTGTCAGCTCCCATCCATCTGGTCCTAATTCTTGCTCCTAATTCTGCCTCCTGGTTCGCAGAACCCAGAGACCCCTAGACAACATGACAGGCACCACACTGAACGTGGGACTCACTTGATCCCTTATGTGTCCCTCTGAGGGGGGCTCATGCTCACATGCGAGGGATCAGAGGCTCCAAGAAGGACAGGGACTTGCTGCTGGTCACACAGCTTAGGGCTGCATGGTGGGTTATGGAGTGATCCCCCCCAAATGGCACAGCCACACCATCTCTGGTACCTAACAATGTGACCTTATTTGGTTTCTGCAGATGTAATTAAGTTAAGGATCTGGAGGCGTGATCATCTAGATTTAAGGTGGACCCTAAATCCAATGGCTGTGTTTTCATAAAAGAAAGGAGAATGAGACAGAGACAGACACAGTAGGGAGGCCGCATGAAGACAGAGGCAGAGACGGGAGCAGAGAGGCCACAAACCAGGGAAACCGGGAGCCACTGGGTGCTGGAAGAGGTGCCAGGACCCTCCCCTAGAGCCCCGCTCTGGTTGTGTAGCCGCTTCACAGGGACGCCTGCTTAGGGGACGAGGGGAAGAGGTAGAGGGTGGTCAGAGGCCTGGAAACAGGACAGGAGGACGCTGCCTGTTTATCCACAGCCGTCCCCTTCTGGAAAGCCTTTCTGAACGGGAAGGTGGGCTGCCTACCATGAGCTGCAGTGACAGCCCCTCACAGCCACTGTCCTCCAGGCTGTCCCAGGAGGCACCTGAGCTCATACAGATCGGGGGTTTCCCACTCCCAGAGCCTCCGGGGGCTCGGTGCCCCTCTGCCCACTTTGTGTCCGGCTGATCAGGAGGCTCACGTCGGCCTCCTCAGAGCAAAGCTCACCCACATCCCATGCAGGGATGGGCAGGACCTGTGAGCCCACCCTGTGACAGGAAGGCCCCACAGTACAGATACAGGGAGCCCCTCCAATGGCATGCACCACCAGGGTGCCAGATCAGGCTAGACCAGTGGCCAGCACCCACCTGCAGCGCAGGCAGTCCTGAAATCCTGTTTCCACACCTCCTGAGCCCCTCTTCCCTGTATGGCCTCCAGGCCGCCTCCCTCTGTCAGGATTAAGCCCAGCTTCCTCTCGGAGACCGTGTCTGTCTCCATCCCCGGCACCGTCTCCATCCCCAGGCACACTCACACTCACTCCCAGCTGCATGGCCGCCACCCACCCAGCTGGGGTTTCCATTAGGCCCCGTAGGTTCCCCACCTCGGTCTCCTTCAGTGGGTTCCTTCTACACCACTGAGGTCAGGGCCACATCACAGTCATTTCTGTGTGTCCAGGGCTGTGAACACAGAGCTGCCGCGGTCAGCATTCCCTGTACATGGATGTAGGGTCAGGACCACTGTACCCTGTGGGGGCCTAGGTCACAGAGAAATCCCAGGCCTTGTTCAGAGATGGTGAAGGGTGCCCGGTGGCAACAGCAGGGTGTCCTCTGAGCCCCGGCACTTCTGAGCTCAGGGCTGAGTGACCACACAGGTAGCTGCTATGGGCCCAGCCCTTCTGCATCGTGCTGGGGGGATGTGGGGGCTCTGTTGCCTTCTCGGGTCCCAGGGAGATGTGCCTTCTGTGCCCACGTCTCAGCGGCTCCCACAGCCCATCCAGTGAACCGGGAAGTGTGAATGAGCACCTGCTCGGGCCAGTGATTCATCCGAGTGTCGTTAGCTGCTAATTATAATTAAACCTTTGATGAGTTGTGTTTCTTATCTTCTTAATTAAAATAATTATGACTAATGGAGTGGATGGCACTGAACTCCGACAGGTCTCCTGCAACATGTTACAGGCCCAAACCCAGCTCCAGGGTGAGCTAGATGGATGGGGCTGTCACCCGGCAGCCAATGGCAAGTTCTGGGTCACCCTCAACCCCCAGGGCCAGCCCAGCACCCCTGGGGGAGGAGCGGGGGAGAGAGCCACTGCTGATTCTGTCTGCCCAGCACAAACCCCAATCTCTAAACCAGGGCTTGCTCCCAGATGGGGAGGCAGTGGGAGCGGGAGGGAGGGAGAGCTGGGGCGGGAAGGTGCAGGGAGACTCCTTCTCCCTCCTCGCCTGGTCCCTGGACATCTGCCAGTCCCAGCCAGTAGTGAATGGCTGATGTCACCATGGCCCTGGCGGAGCCACGGTACTTCCCAGCTTACAAAGTACTCTCAGTGCTGCGGGGTCATGATGTCCCCTCCCACCCTGCTGGGCCTCCGTCTTACAGAGAAGCAGCCAGGCCCAGGGAAGACTTGCTCACCAAGGGCAAAGGGCAGTGAGTCGGCCACAGGAACACAGCCCCCGGCCTTCAGGGCCAGCCGCCACCCACGCCAGCCACCCTGGGCGTACAGAATGTACCCGTGCGGGGGCTGGAGGTCGGCTATTCCGGGATCCGTGGCCATGGGATGACCAGCCCCTCCCCCGCTGAGGACTCGGCCTCCTTCCGTGTGGGATGAGGGGGTGGCAGGCTGGCCTCTGAGGCTGCTCTGTGAGGCCACGGGGGACCACTCGAGTGTGGGGAGCCCCAGGCTCAGCACACAAAGGTCTCACCCAGCCCGTGACTGACCCCGGGCAGCCCAGCGTGAGTCATGCTCTCAGGCCACACCCACCTACTCTGAGGCTGCGGTTTCTCATCACTACCCAGAGGCGTGGCCTCCTGCAGGCGTGTGGTCAGCCCAGGCTGGGCTAGGGGTCACAGCCCTGCTGGTCATACGCACCTTGGGTCATCTCCAGGGACTGGCAGCCAGGCCTCTGCAGCCCCTTCTCCGCAGGCTGCTTGGGCTCAGGGGTACCGGGCCCTCTCCTCATGCCCTTTATGGGTGGGGGTGGGGGGTTCGTGCCCACCCTTTCTTCTCAGGGAGGCTGAGCGGGGGTGAGGGCTGTCCACGCAGTTGGTGGGGGCCAGAGTGGCACGAGCTGGGACTTGCTGTCTGACCCTAGGGGTCCCTGTGGCCAGCCCCAGCCCTGGTGCCCACCCTGGGCAGGTCAGGAACGGGACAGTGTGGTGGCCAGGAAGGCTTCAGGAACCAGAAAGTGGGCGCCGTGGGGTCTTCCTCTCCAGGCACGGGTCCTGACCCTTCCCTAGGGTCCCCCTCTGCCCTGATCTCTACCCCTTCACATGGGGCTCCGTCAGCCTGTGGCTCTCTTCCTGGGCGCTTGTGCCCACTGGTCCTACTGCAAACTACACCCAAGGGCCTCCTTGCACCCAGGTGCCTTCTCTGTCCTCAGCCTCGAGACTCCGTGTGGCTGGGCTGGGGCCTTCCACTGCCGCGGCAGTGCTTGGGCTGTACTCTTGTGGGAACCCTCCTCCCTCTTCAGCCCTCCTTCTCCCTTCCCAAAGACTCTCCTTTATGGGGGTCAAGGGAGGGAGGGTCCATCCCAGGAGTCTCCATGGCTGGGAAGAGGTGGCCTTGTCTCCCAGGATCCTCGTCAAAGTCTCCTCCACCCCAAGCTGGGCCGATTTCCCCCTTGTCAATCCCACCCTTGCAGGGATGACTGTAGGGTGGGGCGGGTGAGGAGGTGGCACCATCTGATTGGCCGGCCTGGTAGAGGCGGGAGAGCTAGAAATGTGATTGACAGAGGGACACAGCAGTGTCTCAGGAGGTGGGAAGGGGAGGTCCCCAGGGCAGGTGTTGGGGTCCCCAGAGCTGTCCCACAGGAGCCCCCAGCCAGAACTCCCTGGGGCAAGGCCTACTCCCTTGTACTGTGTCTCAGGAAGGTCCCTGCCCACCTGGCAGGTAGGATGGGATACCTGGGGCCGTGCTAGGCCAGATCTGAAAATGCCTCCAGAGAAAATCTTCAACCACTGGCTCGCAGCCTGGGAGGGAGGGAGGCCCCAGGAGGAGGAGACTGTGCAGCTGCTGAGGACCCGGCAGAAACAAGAGCCCCTTCTCCTCCCAGGCCGGCCCTGTGTGGCTTGGTCTCAGTGCTCCACTGGCTCAGACCAAATGGGAAACAGTAAATGCATTCAGTGTGACAGAAACGGATCCGCCCCACTCAGAGGTCAGGGGAGCCTGGAGAAGCAGCATGAGGTCTCCCTATCTCCCCTGTGAGCATTGAGACCATCTCAGCCAGGTCAGCTGAGCCAGGGTGCAGGGCCGGGGAGCCTGTTACAGGGAGGGCCCTCCAGCATGCCCAGGCAGACAGAGGGCGGGGGTTGCAGGCAGGTGGGGCTTTGAGAAGACACAGACGGAGGCAGGGCGTGCGGCCAGTGAGCTGCACGGTGCCGGCTGTGGCATGGGGTGGCCTCGTTGTCGGACGGTTCCTGGTGGGGAAACAGGTTGGGAATGTAGCCTGAGGCAGGCAGAGGCCTGTGCTGGGAGGACGCAGTGTGTGGAGCAGCACGGCCACGGGACTTGCTTCCACTGCAGAACGTGCAAAGGAGACGGGAGATGGCACACAGGATTCTGTCCAAGAAGACTGGAGGGAGAGACCCTAGGAAGGAAGCAGCCACATGGGAGATCCCATGGGGTAGGGAGCCTGGGCTTGCCTCTGGGACTTGAGGGCTCTGGGAGAGAGCCAGCAAAGCCCAGGCCTGGGTCCCACCTGTCCCCCTGCCACCCACCCGAAGGGACTCGGACACCTAGGAGTCTCCCCCAGCTGAGCAGTCTGAAGAGGCCATGTCCCGACACCCGTTAGGAAGCCCAGTGAGACCCTGGGAAGAGGACCCAGCTGGGCCTGCCCAGCCTTGTGGCCACAGAGCCTAAGCTGGTGTGTGCTGCTTTAAGCCACGGGGCTGTGGCTCTGTGTCACACAGCATGGAAAACTGTTACACCTGGGCTTTGCCATCTGACAGGCTCTAGTTAGAACCCGGCTCTGCCCCTGCTGGTGGCTCACTGTGGGCGGGCCTCAGCCCCTCTGCCCCCCATACTCACCTGGGGATAATGGTACCTCCCTCAGGGCTGGTGTTGAAGATGAACTGGGAAATGCACGGAAAAGCTCAGCTTGGAGCTTTCGGGGACAGGAGGAGGCATCATCGTCACAAGTGTGCGGTTGAGGGAGATGGGTCCACTTTCTCTCTTCCAAGCCTGGTCAGGCCCTGCAGAGGGTGAGGCAGGGCCTGCGGAGCATGATGCGGTTACCCCAGCACCTGGGGTATCTTTGGGACAACCCTTAGGGTGACAGATGCTGGCTGGCACAGCCCCTAGTCTTCCCCACTTGGCCGGCACAGACCCAGCACCTCCCAGCCCACTCCACAGCCCACGTGCCTGGATCCCTGACCTGGGGCAGGAAAGGGAAGAAAGGAGCCTCGAAGTGGGAGAAACTGCAGACGCCCCATGTCCAGATGAGCCCAGGGACTGATGCACTTGGGCCAAGCCACAGGGGCTGCGTCTGCAGCCCTTCTGCTCCCTGGAGGTGTCCCCTGTGCGTTAGCAGCTGCTGGTTGCAGCTGGTGCTGGATGATGATGGCAGAATATGAACTCAGAGGGTCCCTTCTGCAGAGTGAACCCTGAGGCAGCTGCCCCTGAGGACAGGCAGGGCCCTGGCCCTGGAGCCCCACACACATAGTTCTCTGCTGGAGCTCCTGGCCAGCTGGCTGGCTGGGGCCCACCTTCAGGGAAGGAGCAGGGGGTGGATGGGGCTGGGAGGGAGGCAGGAGCCCTGTAGAGGCTCGCAATTTTCCTAGGCCTGCACTGGGAAGGTTGGGCAGCCCTGGCCTGTTTCCAGCCTGCCGCCAGACTGGGGCCACGCTGTCACCAGCCCAACCCCCAGCCCTGGCAGCGCTCCTTAGGGGCTTCTCATTGCCACGGAAGAGCATTTATAAGGTGGCTGGGCCCACCCCGTAGGCACTGAGCCAGTCTCCCCCTTGGGGGACCGTCCAGCTTCTAAAAGGCCCAAAGACGCATGCCCAGGGCAGTGTGCCAAAAACCAGCATCTCCATCTTTCTGAAAGGACAGACAGAAGGGTTTGGAGAGACTGGGCCAGGGGCCAGCCTCGGGGCCTCCAGGAAGAAGAATCCCAGCAGGTCCTGTCTCCCCAAGTACAGACAGACCCACCATGGTGCTGTGCTGTGCCATTCAACCTCCCCCAGGCAGAGCTGAATCTGTGCAGACAAGCTGGAGGGTCCGGGGGCTATAGACTGACCTCCCCAACAGGGTGGCCATCCCAGGCCCCAGAGCGGCTCCTGTGCCCTCCCCTTATCTATCAGTTATCTTGGCTTCTAGAGGCTCCCCTGCCCGCTTCCCAGGACACTGGTGGTTCCAAGGGAGGACCCCTCTCTCAGTGCTCCAGGGTGGCGCAGATTCTCAGGAATCTCTATACACATCTCCCCTGCTCCCTTCCCAGGAGCCCAGTGCTTCCCAGGTAGGACCCTTCTCTCGGTGCTCCAGGGCAGCATGGATCCGCAGGAATCCCTACGCACACATCTGCCCTGCTCAGTGCCAACAAGTAAATTAAACCACATGGGGTAGCGTGAAGCTTCTACGAGCTTTTACACCAGAATGAAAACACAGATGAGCTCCACCGCAGAAGTGCAGCAGGCACAGAGCTGGGCTTTGTCCGCCTCCAGCAGGATCAGGGGACACCAAAGTGAGGGTTTGGGGTGGGATGTGTTAGTCAGTTCTTGCACTGCTATCAAGACATGTCTGAGACTGGGTAATTTACAAAGAAAAGAGGTTTAATTGGCTCATGGTTCTGCAGGCTGTACAGGAAGCATGGCTGGGGAGGCCTCAGGAAACTTACAATCGTGGTGGAAGGTGAAGGGGAAGCAGACAAGTCTCATGTGGCTGCAGCAGGAGGAAGAGAGAGAAAATAGGGAGGTGCCACACACTTTTCAACAACCAGATCTCTTGATAACTCATTCTCCATGACAGCACCAAGGGGGATGGTGTTAAACCAGAGAATCACCTCATAATCCAATCACCTCCCACCAGGCCCCGCCTCCAACATTGGAGATTACCAATTGACATGAGATTTGGGTGGGGACACAGATCCAAACCATATCAGGGGGTGAGGGAGGAGAAGCCCCCAGAAGAAAGGTCATGGGGGAGCTAGAAATGCTCCTTCCTCAACAACTGACTATTGAAATGCAGCCCATTCACCACGCCCAGCTTCAATGCTACCACTTCCAGGCAGCCCTCCAGGGTTCCTTCCTCACCTCTTTCTCTGTGGTGCTGTCCTTTCGTGCTGCCTCCATCACCTCTAGTGTTGTGTCTCAGGAAGTCATGCTTATGTGGCAGGCCGGGCTCGAGAGTTTGAGCAGGGACCCACGTTATCTGACCCCCTTTCCACAGGGTCTCTTTGGCTGCTGGCCAAAGTGGACTGAGGCTGGAGACTTTTTAGGAAGTGCGGTGAGAAGGTGGGATTCTGGACAAATCCTGAGGGCAGAGCCAGGGGATGAGGCTGCCAGAGAGAGGAATCTAGATATTTGGCTTAACTAGTGGAAGGACGGCCTGGCAAGGCACTGGGGGCAGAGATGAGGGAGGACCAGATTTTGGAACAGGAAAGTCAGGCTTGGAGCGTCAGTTCCCAAGGGTGAGGCCCTAGGACACGTGTGTGTGGTCAGTGCCCACCTATAGATGAGGTGACGGTGTCGCCATGAGTGCCTGTGCCTGTCTTGGCCTAGAGGGTGGCCAAATGGGGGGCAGGTCCACTGACCAGGGTGTGGGAAGGAGTGGACTGTACAGAGTCTGGGTTAGAGTCAGAAAAGTGTGTCTCCTCCATCCTGTCCTGTGTGTGTGTGTGCACGTGTGTTCATGCGTGTGCACACACTGCACTGCAGTGGGTGTCAGAGTCATCCGGATGCCCCTCTGCAGCTTCAGCCGAGCCTCGGCCCCTCTAGGGCTGCATTGCGCCATGTCCTCTCCTGCTTTGCCCCCTGGAGGCTGCAGCCTGCGGGGGTAGGGAGGAGGGGACCAAGGCTGGAGAAACCGCGAGGAGCATGCACAGGCCATCTGAGCACCCGGAGCAGCTGAGCGCCGGCTCTCAAACAATCCACCACATCTGTGCGACCCCGTGGTCACGACTAATTGCAGACCCGCAGCCCTGCCCCACATACAGCCCCGGAGTCCAGCTGCTCGGAAAAGTCTTTCCCAACCAACAGCTGCACAAGGCGGCCTCCCTCGGGAGCGGCAACAGCAGAGCTGGCCCCGGGGGATGTGTTTGCGCGATCTGGAAAGGGTTCATTTTCTTGTGAAAACAACAATTTGAAGGAAAGGTTGTCAGGGACAACTTGGAATGACGGAGTGACAGGGTTCTTGGAGATTTAGATTAGAGGCTTGACATTCCCTGGGGTGTTTAAAACTGGCTCCTGGGTCAAGAAAAATTTGAGCATTTCTTTTAACTCAACTCTCTCAGTTTATGGGTCATGAAACCACAGCTCGGAGAGTCTAGGGTTATTTGACATTTCCAGTCCATATGGAAAGTAAATTGGATCCACTGTATTGGCCATAAATAATAATTTCCTCAACACCACCAAACATTGCACTTCCGGGCGCATCCCAGGGGCCCCTGGAGGACAAACCAAGATGGCGGCCCTCCCTCATGGGGGCCAAACCCTTGAGACAGGAAATAGGAAGAAAGAAGCACAAAATATTCTCATTTCTAGACAATGTATTTATTTGAGACTCAAGTAAAAGTATATTTTTAAAATCCTGACAACTTAGTAAATATGGCTATATTTAGCTGTTTATATATAAGATCTATAGCTGCTGCTATGTAAGATCTATAGCTATATCTGTTTATCAGTATTTTTACTATAGACCAGAAATAGCTTGAAAAAAAAAAAGAGAGAGAAAGGAAAACAAAAATCCAATTCAATCTTGCCATAAGAACACGCTTCTTAAGAAAGGTTTAATCTGAAAATGTCTGGACTTCGTAAGGAGAACTGCAACTCTGTGTCTTAGCTTGGGTTGCTATGCCAGAATACCCTAGACTAAGTAGCATTTATTTCTCGCAATTCTGGAACCTGGGAGTCTGAGATCCTCCCGTGACTGGTGAGGACCAGCTTCCTGGTTTACAGACAGTGGTTTTCTTCTGTAACCTCCCATGGTGGAGAGCAGGGAGAGGAAGCCAGGGCTCTCCGGCCTCCTCTTGTAAGGGCATTGATCCCTCTCAGAGAGCTCCACCTTCATGACCCGATCACCTCCCCAGAGGTCCGACCTCCGGATGCCATCACGCGGGGGATTTAGTCTTCCACATGCGAAGGCGTGGGGCACAGTCCCCAGCACTCTCTAGTCAGCTGTACAGGAAGGTAAGCCAGGAGGGAGGAGCCGTTCCGCGTGGATGCACCGGAAGATGAGACAGGCTTCCTTCCAATTAACATGTCGCTCCAATTCTTTGCCAAGGACTTGATGAAACAATTCTAAGTTAATCTGGAGAAATAAATGTATAAAAATGAAACACAAAAAAAGATAAGCCACTAAAACTTAAAAAACTAACAAGGTGACAAGAAAGACTAGTCCCATCAGAAATCAAAACATCAATGAGGGAGAATCTCTGATGTGTAACACACGGAATGTCCAGGAGACAGGGCGGGAAGACTGGCCTGCCATCAAACACCTTTTATCCGTCTGATTCTGTGCCATTTGCACCTATTATGTATTTAAAGCATATAGTTTTTAAAATGAACACTATCAGGATTTCTCTTTTTATACGTAGGCCAGTGTGGTGCTGGTGCAAGGACAGACGGCCCAGAGGAAGATTGCAGGACACGCAGATCTTTAAAATATAACGAAGCCAAAATGATAAGTCAATGGAGAAGATTAAGGTTATTTAATGAATAATCAATGAAGACATTTTCGGAGGAGGAAAAATAACACAAAAACTCATCTAAAGTGAATCAAAGTAAATCGCTTAAAAGTTAGAGTTAAATGTAATAAAAATCAAACCATAAAAAGCTTATAGAATACAAATATAAGGATTAAGTCCCTTGATGGGGAAAATCTCATTTTAAAAGCAAAGGAAAGCCAAAAAAAAAAAAAAAAAAAAAAAAAAGGAAAAAGTCAATAGATAGAACTACATACAAACTGAAGATATTTAAGCTTAATAACAACATAACCAAGTTGTTATTAAGGCAAAAGACAAAAATCAGATAAAGAAAAATATTATAAATAAATATCAGACACATACAACAACCAATCAATGACAACATTACAGTGAAATCTCAATGAATAAATGGACATTGAGAAACAGGTATTGTAAGAAACTATCACTTATTAATAAACATATAGAAAGCTCTCACAAAACAGTCATAAAATCAAGGAAAAATGTTATTGTGGAGGTAATTTTAAGAAAAAAATCCTCCATTATTGTAGGAAGGTGTATTATAACTATTTTGTAAAGCATTATGTGGAGAAACAAATTTTTTTGCTGTTTAATCCACCTTTGCAACCCTATTTTATAAAAACAATCATAAAGAAAAAGGCTTTATGCAGTAACATATTCAGGAAAGCTAAACAATATATGTCTTGAAGCTATACCTATGGAAGAGCTAAGAGAAATGTGGCATGGTCGTGGACTGGAATATTACACAGCTACTCTAAGATTTTCTGTAACGTATGAACCCAATTCATCAGACAAATCAGGAAGCCAGCTGGACGCGGTGGCTCATGCCTGTAATCCCAGCACTTTGAGAGGCCAAGGCAGGTGGATCACTTGAAGTCACAAGTTCAAGACCAGCCTGGTCAACATGGCAAAACCCTGTCTCTACTAAAAAATACAAAAATTAGCAGGCGTGGTGGCAGACGCCTGTAATCCCAGCTATTTGAGAGGCTGAGGCAGGAGAATTGCTTGAACCCCAGGCGGAGGTTGTAGTGAGCCGAGATCATGCCACTGCACTCGAGCCTGGGAGACAGAGTGAGATTCCTCTCAAAAAACAAAAACAAAAACAAAAAAAAGCAGAAAGCCAAAAAAAAAAAAAAAAAGGAACAAGAATGTAAGGAAATATACTGATATTTTTAAGCAGTCATCTTGTCATCTCTAGGTGGGGAATCCGTGCCTGAATTTCCCTTCATCTGCTGTTTTGCAGCCTCTGAATTTTCTCTTGTAATTATGTATTACTTTTATAATTTAAAAAAATCAATAAATACTGTTAATTTTAAATGAGTTTACCAAGTGTGATGGTTAATAGTGAGTGTCAACTTGATTGGATTGAAAGTATTGATCCTGGGTGTGTCTGTGAAGGTGTTGCTGAAAGAGATTAACATTTGAGTCAGTGGGCTGGGGAAGGCTGATCCACCCTTAATCTGGTGGGCACCATCTCATCAGCTGCCAGTGAATATAAGGCAGGCAGAAAAACGTGAAAAGGAGAGACTGGTCTAACCTCCCAGCCTACATCTTTCTCCTGTGCTAGATGCTTCCTGCCCTAGAACATCGGACTCCAAGCTCTTCAGTTTTGGAACTTGGACTGGCTTTCCTTGCTCCTCAGCTTACAGACAGCCTATTGTGGGACCTTGTGATTGTGTAAGTTAATAAACTCACATATATATGTGTATATATATATATATATAATGGGTATATATATATAATGTGTATATATATAATGTGTATATATAATGTGTATATATATAATGTGTATATATATAATGTGTATATATATAATATGTATATGTAATGTGTATATATAATGTGTATATATAATGTGTATATATAATGCGTATATATAATGTGTATATATAATGTGTATATATATAATGTGTATATATAATGTGTATATATAATGAGTATATATATAATGTGTGTATATATGTATATAATGTGTATATATATATTATTAGTTCTGTTCCTCTAAGAGAACCCCTACTAATACACCAAGCTACTAGAGTTTGAGCTTCCCCTTCCTTTATGAGACATTTTTGGTATTAAAACCAACACTGACTATAATAACAAGATACAGAAGCAACCCAAATTTCCAACAATATAGGAGAGCTCATATGATAAATCCAGCTATGAGAATGCTATGCAACCTTTAAAAATGACATGGGAGGAAAGTATTTAATGACATGGAATATTTGATGTATTAATGGTACGGATGTGTTTAACATCACCAAAGCTAGTCACCAAGACTGCTAGAGCAACATAAGAGAGGATCTCATTTTTGTACAAAACTCATAACTGCAAATGATCCTCACCATGTGTCCAGATGGCAGAATTATGGGTAACATTTGTTTTCTTCTTTGTATTTTTTCAAACTCCAAGTTTTATATAAAAATGTATATTACTTTCAGAATCAGAAAAGAAAATCAAAGCTCACTTAAAAAACAAAAAGGACATTTCAACAAATGTGAGAAGCCAACTGGATCTCCACAGGTAAAAGAATGAAGCGGGACTCCTTCCCCAGCATGCACAAAATTTAAGTCAAAATGGAACATAGACCTAGTGCAAGAGCTAAAACTATATAAATCTTAGAACAAAGTATAGGAATAAATCTGTATGACCTTGGGTTACAAATACATAGAAACAATAATTTATTAGATAAGACACCTAAAACACAAGTGACAAAAGAAAAAAAAATAGGTAAATTGAATTTCATTAAAATTTAAAACCTCTGTGCTGAAAAAATACCACCAATAAAGTGAAAAGAAAATCCACAGAATGAGACAAAATATTTTCAAATCATTTATCTGGTAAGAGACGTGTATCCAGAATATATGAAGAACTCTTAGACCTCAACAAGAAAAATATAAATAACCCAATTTAAAAATGGGCAAAGGATGTGAATAGACATTTCTCCAAGAAGACACACAATGTCTCCTAAGCACAAGAAAAGATGTTTCATTAGCCATTCAAAAAATGCAAATCAAAATCACAAGATGCCACTTCAGACCGAGTAGGATAACTGCAATAAAAAAACCCCAGACAATAACAAGTGTTGACAAGGTTATGAAGAAACTGGACTACTCAGACATGGCTGGTGGGAATCTAAAATGGTGCAGCTGTTCTGGAAAACAGTCTTGAAGTTCTTTAAAATGCAAAACATAGAGTTACCATATGACTCAGTGATTTTACTACTAGATATGTATGTGCTCAAGAGAAACTGAAACAAATGTGCATACAAAAAAACTTGCATAGAATGTAACAGTGTTCATAATATCCAAAAAGTATAAACAACCCAATTTTTCACCAACTGAGGAATAGACAGATTACATGTGGTATCTTACAATGTAATATTGTTTGATAATAAAAAGGAATGCGGTACTGACACATGACACAGCAGTGGATGGACCTTGGACATGTTATACTAAAGGAAAGAAGACAGTCACACAAAACCATATTTAGCATGATTTTATTTATGTGCAACGTCCAAAATGGGCAAATCTATAGTGACAGAAAGTAAATTAGGGAGATGCCTAGGGGATGGGGGAGGAACATAAGGAGAGACTTAACAGGACATGTGGTTTTTTTGGAGGGGGGTGATGAAAATGTTCTAAAATTAGAATGGGGTGATGCACAACTCTGAATATATGAGAAGCCATTGAATTTTACACTTTAAATGGTGAGCCCAAGGTTTTGCCTGTTTTGCTCATTTAGTCCTTAGCACAGCTCTAAGTGTGGGCATCACATTCTCATCTGTAAGGATCAGGTCACTATGGTCTCAAAATCCACAGTGGCTGAGCCTATAAAGCCCAAGTCTGTTTGCATCCTCAGCCCTCTTGCCCCCTTTCCCCTACCTCAGCAGCTGCTGGTGTAGGACTAGGAAGGTAATGCCGGAACTCATGCTTAGAAAACAACACATGCTTTCTCAGCCAAAGTCAGTGTAAGAAAATCTCAGGGCTTGAGACAGGACAGCTGGTACCACAGGCTCCAGAGAGCCTGGCTGTGTTAGACCTTTGGCCATGGGGTTCAATACATCACCTTTCAGTTCCCTAAGAACCATTAAAGTCCCTCAAAACCTTGAACCCAAGATGCTAGCCTGTGCTATGACTCTCTGCCTTGTCACTCTTTCACCTGCGTTTATTACTGTCCACATCCTCTCGATGGGCACAACAATCAGACATCGATCTGCCCCCACAGAGCTCACACCCAAGTAGGTGGGGACATGTGCCAAATACCTTTCACAGGTGTTTAGCTTGGGTCTGATCTATAATAGGTGTTCAGAGTACTCTGAGAGCACAAAGGAAAGGTAACTAACTGACTAGAAAGGCAGGACAGTCTCCATCCATCCAGCCATCCAGCCATCCACTCAACTATCCAACCATCTGTCCATCCATCCACCCAATTATCCATCCATCCACCCAGCCATTCATCCCTCTGCCCATCCACCCACACACCCAATCATCTATTTGTCCATCCATCCACTCAACCATCTATCCACCCAGCCATCCATCCATCCACCCAGCCATTCATCCCTCTGCCCAACCACCCACACACCCAATCATCTATTTGTCCATCCATCCACCCAGCCATCCATCCCTCGGCCCATCTATCCATCTACTCATCCATCCATCTGCCATCTATCCATCCACCCAACCATCCGTCCATCCATCCATCTGCTCATCCATTCATCCACCCATCTACCTATCCATCCATCTGAACATCCATTCATCCACTCATTCATCCATCCATCCACTCATCCATCCATTTAACCATCCATCCAACCATCCATATCTGTCCATCCATTTGTCCATCCATCTGCCCATCTCTCTATCTGTCCATCCATCCATCCACCCACCCACCTGGAGCTCCTTTCACTATACTGTTCTTGATGCTGAAGATTCATCACAGAATTAGATAAGTTAAGGCCATTCTCTCATACCTTCTGGCATATATAACATCAAACAATCATGTAAGATTATTTTAGATATGGATGATAACCATGAGGAAATAAAACAGAGTAATGGATGGAGAAGGTCTGGGAGCCAGGGATGCCTTCTGGCTGGGTCATTTATGCTGGCGTTTATGGGGAGGAACCATCCATACAAAGTTCTGGGGATCAGGGGCTCTAGGCAGAAGAGCCAACTTGGGAGCATCCAAAGGCAAGATTAAGCTTGCCTGAGGCCAGGGGTTGGGACTCTGAGGGAAGGGGCCTTTGTGCAGGGTCTCTTAGAGTGAGTTTGCCAGGCAGAGCAGGTGGGAAGAGCATACAAGGAGCCCTGTGGATAGGAAGGGACTTGGTGTTATGTCCAGGAAGACCAGGCAGTTAGATGTTATCTTTCACAGGGAAGAATTAGAAAGCAGGAATAGCCAGGAAATCCCTGGAAAAGGAGGACAGGGTGAAGTTGGTGGGGTAGACTATGCCATATAATACATGTTATAAAGCTTCTGTGAGCACAACAGCATGGCATTCATTCGTTTACAGATGAATGGACCAGTGGAATAGAGAATCCAGAGATAGACCCACAAGCAGTGGGCTGTTGTCAAGGTGGCATCCCAAGTGAGTGGGAGAAGATGGACTCTGTAACCAAGGGGTTCGGGATGCTGCAGAGCCACATGGAAAGAGAAAATTGGATCCACTTTTTACAGTGGACACCAAGTGAATCAGAGATGGAGTTACACAAGTATTAGAAAATAAATCAGGTTACTTCCTTTACAACCTAAGATGGAGAAAAGCTTTTATAACCATGACTCAAAATCCAGAAGCAATCAGGCAAGATGAACAAATTTGTCTCCACAAAATTAAGACTTTTATATGGGAAAATACACCATCTTCAAAGTCAAAGGACATGTAAGACAATATTTGCAACTAATATTACAGATGCAAGGCTAATATCACTGATATACAAAAAGTTCCCAAAATGAAGAAAATGTCCAAAGATCTGTAGGAAAATAGGTACAAGATAGGAACAAATAGTTTGTAAAAGAAAAAATGCAAATGCCTCTTAAACATAGGAAAAGGTGACTCAATCTTGCTCATATAAAAGAAATGTGAATTCAAACAACACTGAGATTCCGTTTCTCACTCATCAGCTTGGCAAAAATCCAAAGATTTGACAACTCATTGTGTTGGTGAGGCTGTGGAGAAACAGGTGTTCTTATTGATTACTGGTGGGAATGCACAATGAGGCAGTTCCTAGGGAGGGAAGTAGTTGGCCAAGTTGCAGATACACATGGCCTTCAACCTACCGATGTCAGTTCCATGAATCTCTGCCAAGAAAACACTGGGGAAACAGAGACATTGGCACAGGCCGCTCTTTCATGGTGATAGCAAAAACAGAAAACTCCCAGTTGCCCATCCAGGGCAACTGTTTGATTAAACCCTGGTCAGTCCCATAAGGAGGGCGTTGTAGGAACCGGAAGTCGTGAGAAGGAGCCGTGTGTGCGATGTGAAAGGCAGTGTCGTGTAAATGTAGTAAGAGGAAGGACATGTCAGAGAGGCTTCTAGAACAGCTTGGAGATGGGTATGCATGGGCTTCTCATATAAATAACCAGTGAACAGGTAAACCCCGACCTAATAAACACGGCCTCCAGTGGGGATGGGGAAAGAAGGTGGTGGGGGAGGGGAAGGGGGGCCAATTCTGGGGCTGACCTTGAGCTTCACATGGCTCATGTCTCCTCTGGAACCATACAAATGCTTTGCTAAAAAACAACAACAAATCCTAAAGAACGAGAAAGGAATCCCTACAAATCGGAAACTGGCAGGAACAAGTAAACCTAACTGTTTACCAAATTGGTGCCAAGAAATCTTCATGTGGCTGTGACTTAAAAAATAAACAGTATTTTGAGTACAGAATTTTAGTGAGATATAGTCTCACTAAGAACAAAACAATAATTCCAAAAAAAAAAGTTATCTTAAAACAAGGAATAGCAGAAGGGGAAAATAAGAAAATATTCTCTTCTCTGATGGGAAAGAGGGAAGGACATCAAGCCCAACCCCCCCCCACCCAGCCTTTCCCAATCCCCCCCAACCCCACATGTATACACACAGCGGTCTCAGTCCTGCAGGGGACAGAGATGACAGGAGCTGGGCCTGAGACTGACTGACAAGTAGGCCTGGGAGGGCACCAGTCTCTGCGACCAGGTGTCCATGGGGGCTTCCGGGGGTCTTTCCACAGGGGCTGGGGCCTTTGGATGGAGTGAGCCTGGGAACTGTCAGAGGCACAGGGGTGCAGGGGAGGGGCAGGAGGGACCCTCTGTGCTCGGTGCTTTCTGGGAGTTTCAGGCTGAGGCTGGGCAGCCCCTTGGCCCCCTGCTGCAGGTTTGAGCGGTGCTCATTCCGGCCCAGCCCCTCCCAGGCACAGACACTTGAGCTCTGCTCAGCAGGCAGGGCAGAAATGATGACAGGTGCCACCACCCCCGGCCCGCCTGTCACTGGAAACCAGCTGCTTCCTGTCAGCAGTCCTTCAGGCCAAGGACAGTCAGGCCCACTTGGAGCTCCTGTTTCTGAACCCAGCCGCCTCCAAGCAGGCCTTCTTCCAACGCTAGGGTCAACACAGCCTTCGCTAGGTCCTGGCTCCTGCTGTCCCCAGGGATCTGGGATGGAGGAGGCCCTGATGGGAGCGGGGATGAGGCCTGGAATGGGATGGATGGCTAGAGAGAGGTGTCCCTAGGGAGATGGGGTGAGGGGATGGCTGCTGGTGGGGAGGTCACTGGGGGAGGAGGCAGGAGAGACATGCTGGCTGAGGAGGGATGCGGTCTACCCAGGAGGAGCAGAGGTGCAAACAGGAGGACAATGGGTGTCCCAGGCCAGTGAGGGCCAGCCTGGAAGGCAGACCCGGAACAGGCAATTCCCATAGACCTTTTTGGGGGGCCAAGGAGCTTGGTTGTGTACCACCCGTGGTGGTGGGGGTTCTGGGCCTGAGGGTTCTGGGCTGGGAGTCACCCCACAGAGCTGATTCAGGGTCACAGTGCACCCAAAGGATGAGGGAGGGGAGCTGGAGGGAGAAGGTTCCGGGTGGCCACTCCCCTGAGCATGCATGGGGAGAAACTGTCCCATTGCTCAGCTAAGCTGACATGGTACTCCTTCCATTGTGAGCGTGGAAGAAGGTGACTCGGTTCCAGAAGAAGCCATAGTGTCTTCCCATCACTGCAGCTGTGGCCAGGATCCCCAGGCAGCGAGGTGCCCAGCACTGCTCAAACTGCTGAGTACACCCCAGGTGACGCGTTGATAGAAGAGCCTGCACCTCACTCTGCGGAAAACTCAGCTCTCACCTGTGCTAACAATTTCAATGCAATGCGTTTCCTTTGCGATTCTATGCATTTTATTTTATGCACCTAAAAACATTATTCTGATGAGGGGTCCCTAACTTTCACTGCCTGCCATGGGGCCTCGGTGCACAGGAGGTTAAGAATGCTTGGCTCAGGTATTGACCGGGCTCGGGGACCGAGAGTTCCTCGGGGACAGAGGGAGAATCGGAGGAAGAGTTGAGACCTGCCCAGACACAGGGCGGCCTCGGGTGGCGGCCACACCCTCGCCCCAACCCGGATCAGTTGCCCAGTCACCCAGCAGCAGGGGCTGTTTTTAGACCTGCTCCCAGGCAGGTTGCAGCTGGGGCCAGACAGGCACGGTGACCTTGTGAGGGGGTCACAGCACGCTCGCAGGGGTCCACTGCAAGGAGAAGTGCAGTCCTTGGCCTGGGCCGGTGGGGTGACAGCAGCAGGGGCTCCAGGACTGGGGGTGGCCTGTTGAACCCCAGGCAGGTGTTCTGTCACCCCTGAGCCCTCACCTGTCCTCCCAAAGCTGGCCCTCAAGAACCAGCCTTCGAGGGCATGTGCCTGGGTCACGGGGTGTAGTCTCCACACTGACATGTAACCCAGCACCTGGGGCTCAGGAGGGTGCATGAGAAATGCCAGGAAGCCAGGGTCTGCAGCCCGAGGCCATGATGAAATCTCCTCACTGCTGCATATAGAGCCGCAGCCCAGCCATGCCCCACAAGCCCATTGTTCTCCCTCCTCTTAGGTCTTGCAGTGCTCTGCAGCTGGCCAGGACGCACAGGTGAGCTCACAGCACACGGAAACCCTGAAAGCTAAGGCAACCTGGGGAAAGAAGTTACCAAGATTTCCTTTGTACCTTAGGGAATCCAAAAGCATTCTGTGTTCAGTGTTGGTGTCCAGGGTGATTTGGGGGATTTGGTGGCCATTTCCTGGGGTAGTGAGGGACATGCAAGAGCAATGATACGTGGACCTGCCATTCAGGGTGCAGAGATCCTGCAGAGGTCAGCTGGGAGCACCACCCCCAGAGGCCTGTGTCTGTCTGTGATCACGTCAGGCTGGGCACATTCCATAATAACCAGCACCTCACTCATTTCCCACGGCTCATGGCTTGCAGGATTTTGCTCTCCTGACCTCTCCTCTTCCGATCCAGAGCTTAACATCCCAGGGCTGGTCATTGTGGTTTCACAGAGTCGGGGGCCAGCCTGAACCTGGAGCCATTTGCTGCAGGTGTGGGTTTTCCTTGGAGGCTGAGCAAGTCCCTGCTTACCCAGGCTCGCACCCTCTTGGAGACGTGAGCTCAAGCTCACAGGCATTGGTAGACGATGGCTCAGCCACTTCCAGACGGTGTGACTTTGGATAGGTCACCAAACTCCTCTGGGGTTCAGCTTCCCCAGCTGTAAATTGAGGCTGTGACAGTGTGTCCCGCATTCCACTGCACTGAGAACCAGGTGAGAGCCTCACCAGCACACGTGGGCACCAAGCCTGGCACATGGGGAGTTCTGGTGCAGGCAGCACCTGCTACACTCTGCCCCAACCATGCCTGTGTGACCAAGGCACAGCCAGAAGTAGCTGGGCAGGTGCCACCCAGAGTGCTGTGGACACAGTCACCGCTGGGCAGGCGCCCCAGGGTGGGTCCTAACCTTAGCCAGCAAGTGGGTGCCACAGGCCCAGGGAGAGCAACGCGGGGACAGCCCTCGTGTCAAAAAACCTGGGATGGTGTAAGACTCCAAATTGGTGTCCTGTCTGAAGAATGTTCCGTTATTTCTCACAACCTGTTTCCTCCCTGGCCACTGAACAGAGGTTTACTTTCCTTTAGGACTTGATCTGTGACCACAGTGCCCCACTGTTAAGGCGACCAATGCAACTGCAGAAGGGTGCCCCTTCCCCCCCAGAAACATCAGGTGCGTCCCAGGTCCTGCGGCACCCCCCGAAGAGGGAGGTGCTGTGGGCGGGGCTGCAGCCACGGAGTTGGAGGGGGGGACTGTGGGTGGGGCTGGAGGATTAGGGTGCTGTGGGCGGGGCCAGAGGAAAGAGGCACTGTGGATGGGGCGGGAGGGGCGAGGCACTGTGGGCAGGGCCGGAGGAGGGAGGTGCTGTGGGCGGGGCCTGAGGAGGTGCTGTAGGCGGGGTTGGAGGGGTAGATGCTGTGGGCAGGGTCGGAGGAGGGAGTGCTGTGGGAGAAGCTGGAGGGGGAGGCACTGTGGGTGGGCCGGAGTGGGGAGACACTGTGGGCGGGGTCAGAGGAGGGGGGTATTATGGGCAGGGCTGGAGGCGGGAGGTGCTGTGGGCGGGGTCTGAGGGGGAGGTGCTGTGGGTGGGGCTGGAGGGGGAGGTGTTGTGGGCAGGGCTGTGGGGAGGTGCTGTGAGCGGGGCTTGAGGGGGGAGCTGCAGCCGGGGAGGAGGGAGGTGCTGTGGGTGGGGTTGAAGTGGGGGAGGTGCTGTGGTCGGGGCCGGAGAAGGGAGGCTCCGTGGGTGGGGCTGGAGAGGGGAGGTGCTGTGGGCGGGGCTGGAGGTGGAGGTGCTGTGGGCGGGGCTGGACCAGAGAGGTGCTGTGGGCGGGGCCGCAGCCAGGCTTATGCTTCCCTGCTGCAGGGGTGCGCTGATGGGATGGGGGCGTCTCACCCCAGGTGGGGGAGGCCTGAGCTCGCACCATCCGGCTGCAGACCCCTGGGTGCCCCCTTGTGCCAGGTCCGTCAGGGGCACAGGCCCGGCAGCACGCTGACTGGGCGCCGGGCGGGCCCGGCCGGCAGGGAGGGCTCCAGAGGCTGATCCTGCCTGTATTTTAAGGCCTGAGTTTCAGAGCGGCCTCCGGGCCCTTTGCTGAGCTCCAGCGCCCCCTGGTGTCGGCGAGGCGGGTGAGGGAGACGCGCCTTTGGGTCTCGGGCCTGCCCTCCAGCAGCCCACACACACCCCAGGACCTGGAGGCCTCCACCAGCCCCACCCTGGGGAGGACACTGAGAACCTGGAACAAGGTCTATTTGGGTCTGAAATACAGAAATGTAAGAACGCTGGAGAAGCTGGGGTCTCCTCCGGGAGAAGCCAGGCCTCGGGAGCCCGCTGCTGGGAGCCCTGGGGGCAGAGCCGGCCGAAGAGCCTTCCGCACAGACCCGTCCTTCCTAGGAGGCTGGGAGCTGGCATTTTGGCTTTGACTCAGAATTGCCCGCTGTGCCACGAGGGCTAAGTCCAGCCCAGCAGGGAGAGGGGTGCTGCCCAAAGAGAGGGACTGATGTGGTTCTCCTGGGCCTGCTGGTGTCGGATGCTCCTCCAGGGACGGTTCTCAAGGCCCAGGTGCATGCGGGGAAATCAGGCTGTCTGGAAGAAAGAGTGGAAGCCGCTCGCTAGAGACACGCCTCTGTGATTCTCCCAGAAAGTGTCCCGTCGGAGGCTCAGGACTTCCTAGTGAAGCAGCTAGGACAAGCTGGGCATGTTGAAAGTCACGGGGACATAAACCTGCAGGCCTGGGTATGGCCATTGGGTATACGTTAAATTCTGTGGCACCCAGTCTAGTACAACGGCTTCCGTTTCAGGACAGACAAGGTCACCCTGTGGGACCACCCTTAGCTGGAGCACAAGTTCCCTTCGCAGCCTCCTGATGAGAAGTGATCTCTGAACAGAAGGTGCAGGGCAGAGCTGCGGGCGTGCAGGGCCCTTCTCCCAGTCTGTTCCCGTCGATTCCTTGCTGCTCACACTCAAGGGTCTGCGCCCAGCCTGAAGGCGCTGCCTGCCGCGGTCCCTCCTGGTCATCTGTCTTTGTAGATTTGCAGAACAACATAGCCTCACCTGTGGGAGAGGCTTCCCAAGCTTCACCTTCACTCAGCACTGTTGCGCAGTCCCCAGGCAGGTGGCACCTGAGAGAGGGTTCTAGGCTTGGCCACTGGAGTGTCCCAAAGGTGGCTGGTTCCTGGCCCCAACAAAGCCGACTCCCTGGGAGACAGATGAGTCCCTCCAGGGTGGTACTGTTGGTCTGTTTTGGTCAGTGACGTGCTCAGCTCCAGGGCCGTGCCTGGCACAGGGAAGGTGCGTCTTCAGTACTGGGTGATGTTGGATGAACGCCTGGTTCCCTTTTTCTTCAAACTGAGGTCTGCAACCCAGATGCCCTTGGCTACTTACTGACTGCTCCATCTGAGCAAGTGGCACAGTGCCACTCATCTGCATAGGTGGGCGGGGACTGGTGGGTCTCCTGCTGGCTGGACAGAATGTCTGGGAGGGGCTTTGAGCATCCTGACCACCTCTGCTCTCAATCAGGCTTGGAAGGCAGCGTGTAATTAGGTCACATGGAGCCTCCAAGGACCAGACACTGGGGAAACCATAGCTCTCTGTCTTGTGCTTTTCTGGGTGCCAAAGCCATTACCTCCTGCTTTTGGAGGTCCCGTTGCCAGTTGCCAGGGTGAGAGGCAGGATGGGTTCATGACTCATGGCATCGACATCCTCCAGCCTGCTAAATCTTTTTGTTGTTGTTGTTGTTTTTTTTTGAGATGGAGTCTCGCTTTGTCGCCCAGGCTGGAGTGCGATGGCACGATCTCAGCTCACTGCAAGCTCCGCCTCCTGGGTTCATGCCATCCTCCTGCCTCAGCCTCCTGAGTAGCTGGGACTACAGGCACCTGCCACCAAGCCCGGCTAATTTTTTGTATTTTTAGTAGAGATGAGGTTTCATCATGTTAGCCAGGATGGTCTTGATCTCCTGACCTTGTGATCCACCCACCTTGGCCTCCCAAAGTGCTGGGATAACAGGCGCGAGCCACCGCACCTGGCCCAGCCTGTTCAATCTTAATGCAGTTGGCAAACACCTTTTTTAATTTCTGATTTTTAAGGGCCATTTCCCTGGAGTTCACTGTTAGGTATAATGTGGGGTGTTATGTTAAGGGATATTCATCATATTAAAACATAGTTTCTCTGCACCGTGAATTTTATTCTTCCAGTAAGTAGTAGGTGTCTATTTTTACTAAAAGCTTTTCCAGCGTCAGAGCCAGGGAGGTTTCCATGGAGGTCCAGCCAACCCAGCTGGGGCCAGTTCCTTTGGTGGACACCCCTGCCCTTCCCCCTGGTGGAAGATCTGCTGACCCCTTAGCCAGTCCCTGGACCCCCAGCAGAGCTGGGCCTACTGCTTGGCTTCCTTCCATGCAGCCCTGGATGTCCCAGGGATGCAGCTTCGGTGGAAAACACACTGCCTTCCCTGCAGTTCATCCCCTGCTCCTGCTATACCGAAGCCCGTTTTTCACTCCACAGAATTCAGAATGGGGAAGACCTTCCCTGCCCCCAGTCCCCTTCCCTTCTTCACTTCTTCACAGTTGAATGAAGCCAGCTGTTTCCTTGCAGCTAGGGCCATCTGCTAAGATACACTTCCCCCTCCAGTCTGTGTGTCACTTTCCCTCCTGAGACCCTGAGAGACACCCTGATGCTCCTAGTCTTCCTCTGTATCTGACTCCTCCTGTCATTCTGAGAGAGGGTGGTGCCCTCCCTGGGAACTCTCAGCACACCAGCTGGACCCCTCTGCTCCAGCAACACTCACTGTTCTGTCATTTCTGCTCTCCCTCCCTGGACCATCGCTGAGGCACCTCTCCCCTCTGCTGGGACCCCCAGCCTCGCTGTTCTCTGGCTGCGTCTTCTGACTGTTCCCTTCCACCATGGCTTTCTTGCAGCCCAGCCTCTTTCCCCATCGTCTTCGCCACCCTTGCCAATTTTCCCCTCAAGTCCCCTGGGAACAGTCCATTCTTTATCATTCCAAATGTTTGTCTGGAAAAATATCTGACCCAACCATTGCAGTGGCATCCTGTTGTCATCCTTGCCATTAGCACTGGTACCTTTGAGACTGGTGACAAGCCACACTTCTACTGTCAGGTTGTCACAGGGCCCAGCCTCTCCACCTGCAGCTGCCACCGATACTTCCCACGTTGGCATCCAAGAAATGGGCAGGTGCAATATTCTGGAGAATCAATGTCCCATGCCTGCACCCTCACTGCTAAGGAGTTGAGGAAGCATACATTTCAGATAGAGATGGAAAGATAGAGAGGAAAAGCTAAAAGAGGGTTAGCGTGGGAGCTGAGCAGATGATTTACAGAGTATGACACATGCAGTTTCACAATCATGTGTCTAGGTGGGGTTTTAGTTTTCTATGTTCTGCTCTGGCTCTCTTGTGCTTCTTGAATCTGAGGATTCACGTTTATCAGTTCTGGAAAATGTGCATGCATTTCCTCTGCCCCAGTGGCCAGCCTCTCTCTCCCTTTGGGACTTCAGTGATTTACGTATTGGTCCTTCTAGCTCTTGCATCATCCCTCTCACTTTATTCTGCCTCCTATCTCTTTATTTTCCCATGCATATTCTGGGTAATTTATTAAATCTATTGCATTCATCTGCTAGGGCTCCTCCAACAAAGTACTACAGATGGGGCAGTTTAAACAACAAAAATTTGTTTTCCCACAGTTCTGGAGGCTGGAAGTCTGAGATCAAGGTATCAGCAGGACTGGTTCCTCTGGGGCCTCTCTCCTTGGCTTGTCTTCTTCCTGTCTTTACATGATCACCTCTCTGTGTGTGTCCTAATCTCCTCTTATTATAAGGGTACTAGTCATATTGGATTAAGGCCCCCCCAAGACCTCACTTTAAATTAATTACTCCTTTAAAGACCCTGTCTCCAAATACATTCACATTCTGAGGTACTGGGGGTAAGACTTCAACATGAATTTTGGGGGGACACACTTCAGCCTAGAATGTCTATTTTCCAGTTCACTAATTCTCTCTTCAGCTGAATCTAATGTGCTTTTTAAGTATTCCACCAAGTTTCAATTATGAATACCCATGTAGTCATTTGTAGAGGTTTGTTTTGGTTCTATTTTGAGTAAAATCTTATTTGCCAGGCATGGTGACTCATGCCTGTAAACCCAACACTTTGTGAGTTTGAGGCAGGAGGACTGCTTGAGCCCAGGAGTTCAAGACTAACCTAGGCAACATAGTGAGATCCCATCTGTACAAAAAAAATTTAAAAATTAGCTGGGTGTGATGGTGCGTGCCTGTACTCCCAGCTACTTGGGAGGCTGAGGTGGGAGGATCACTTGAGCCTGGGAGGCTGAGGTTGCAGTGAGCCATGATTATACTCCAGCCTGGGCAACAGAGTGAGACCCTGACACACACACACACACACACACATCTTATTTACACAATCACAATCTGGTTCTCAGAATTTAGATTTCTTCATTTTGAAATGTATCTAACCCTTTCCTTTGTGTTTACTTTCAGGTCATTTTGATGAAGTGCTGAGAGGTGTAGCTCTTCCTATACCTGGTAAATGCTGACCCCCTGAACCCAACCCCGAAGCCCCCATCCACATGCTATGGGGACCACATTGGGAGCCTGTGGTATGATTTTGCCTTTGTTTATGCCAGACACCTTGGGTTGACCTGAGCTCACGCTCAGCAAAAGGACTAAATGTTAACTTCTTAGCTTAGAATTCCATGTGGTATAAATCTGGATCCCTCATATGCTTAAAGGACAAGCCTGGGGTCTGATTATTTAGGAAAACTTTTTCTACCCAGAATCCATGATGTGCCCCTTCAACGGGTGTCATCCCCTCCCTGAGAGTCAGCCACAGCCAGCACCTCCTGGCCCTGGGCTGGAGGCACTGCACCGGCTTCCGGGGAGCAGCAGCTCTGCCAGCTTTGCCCACACCGCCTGTTTCTGACGTGTCCCCCACTCTGCAGCATGACACCCAGACCCCATCACACTCTACAGCTGGGGTATCACAGTGGGGTGGAGGCCCTCGCAGCACCCCCTCAGGAACCCAGAGGGTCCCCAGTTTGGAGACCGCTCAGGAAGTGGGTCCAGACCAGCACCTCTGGCTGAAAGAGCTGCACCCAGCCTGGATGAAATAGATACTCGTTTGAATCTGTTCCATCAGGAAAAACTCGCTGTCTTAAAGGTGTCCATCTGTCTTAGATGTGGGACTTCAGACACATCAGATAACCTCTCAGGGTCTCCAGAAGCTCACCTGGAAGGCTGTAATGATGGCTCCTGGGAGGGCGGGGACAGGTTTAAGTGGTGTGATTCTGGGCCAGGCCTGCAGTTACTGCCCATCAAAGGCAGGTCTTAGTATCTCCCTATTGCACCCGGCAGTGCCTCAAGGTATAGGCCCCTTGGAATGATACTCTTTATTTTTCTCTGCTGTTTCCTTGTTTCTTCAGCTGGACTACAGAAAGGCAGGCAGCCACTGCCTAGAGAAGGGTGAGGACTGCAGAGACCAAACAGCTCCTCCCATGTCCACATCAGCCCTGTCTGAGCAGGTCCTAGAACGTGGCCTGCTTTGCCGCCTTCTCTGCCTGCAGCGCTCTGCCTGGGGCTCCAGTCCAGCGGCATCTGTGTGGCTATAGCTCCCTGCCAAGTGTCAAACAAGAGGGAGGCCATGTAACCTCCCGCCTCACCACAGCCCTGGGAGCTGCCCTGTCAGCGTCAGCACGTTCACAGTGCCAGTGCCAGCCCCGCTGTCAGAAATCTCAGTCCCTGGCCAGGGACCTGCAGCACAGCTGGCCAAACAGCCAGACAATGTGGCTTCCCAGCACGCTGCAGCTGTTCTGAGGCCCGCCTGGTGTGCTGGTGCCCTGGCAGGTGCGAAGGCCCCTGCTAGCCTCACTCCTACCCAGCAGCCTGCACTGGAGGCCTCAGGGGCTGGAGGTGATCACTCAGGGCCAGGCCTACTGTTCAGCCGCATAGCACTGGGCTTGGAGGCCCAGGGAGGGCCTGCTTCTCTTTGCTGACACCCTCCACAAGGGGTGTGTGGAACTTGCAGACCTCCGTCTGTGACCCTGCCCACAGCATTGCTGTCCTGCTGTGGCCCTACCTCACTCCTTTCCAACTGAGAGCCTAGTCTCTCCTGGGGCATCTTGGAAACAGAGCCCTCTCCCCTGAGCCTGCATTCCCTGTCCCCCTCCCTGGACCTGCCTGCTGAGGGGCAAGGTGGGCTGGCAGGGGTGGTGCAGGAGCTGCAGACCCAGGGACTCAGGCTCTTCCCAGGTCCCCTTGGACAGGCTGTTGAGGAGGAGAGCCAGCTCCTGCCATCACAGCCCAGCCCTGGAGGGTCCGTCTGTTCTCCAGAGCTGGTCTTTGGGCCAGTCCAGGTGGTCACCTCCACACACCACTTCCCAGGGTCTTTCTTGGTCTCCATTCAAAGCAGGGTTCTTTATAGTCCTACAGAGAGGATCCAGCATCTCATAGGTGAGCTGTGCACTGCCCCTCTGCCTGATTGGCCCAATCCTGCCGAGAAATGAGGCAAGGAGCCCAGGAATAGCTGTTAACCACTGCCAACCACTGCTGACCACTGCTAACCACTGCTAAGCACTGCCAACAACTGCCAGCCACTGCTAACTACTGCTAACCACTACTGACCACTGCTGACTACTGCTAACCACTGCCCACCATTGCCAACCACTGCCAGCCACTGCTAACTACTGCTAACCACTACTGACCACTGCTGACTACTGCTAACCACTGCCCACCATTGCCAACCACTGCTAACGACTGCCAACCACTGCTAACCACTGCCAACAACTGCTAACCACTGCCAACAACTGCCAACCACTGCCAACAACTGCCCACCACTGCTAATTACTGCTAACCACTGCTGACCACTGCTGACTATTGCTGAACACTGCCAACCATTGCCAACCACTGCTAACCACTGCCAACAACTGCGAATCATTGCCAACCACTGCTTACCATTTCTAACCACTGCCAACCAATGCCAACCACTGCCAACTACTACCAACCACTGATAACCACTGTTAAGCATTGCTAACCACTGCCAATGACTGATAACCACTGCTAGCCATTAGCAACCACTTCTGACCAATGCCAACCACTACTAACCACTGCCAACAACTGCCAACCACTGCCAACAACTGCAAATAATTGCCAACCACTGCTAACCGTTTCTAGCCACTGCCAACCAGTGCCAACCACTGCCACCTACTGTCAACTACTGATAACCACTGTTAAGCATTACTAATTACTGCTGACCACTGCCGACCACTGCCAACCATTGATAACCACTACCAATCATTGATAACCACTACCAATCATTGCTAACCACTGCTAACCATTGCTAACCATTGCTAACCACTGTCAACCACTACCAACCATTGCCAATCATTGCCAACCACTGCTAGACACTGCCAACAATTGCCAGCTGTTGCCAATGACTACTAAGCACTGCCAACCACTGCCAACAAGCCATTTTCCTTGAGCAGCCTCAAGCTCTGGGAAGAGATGTGAGGTTTAGAGTTGGGGGAGAGTCCCCATCAAGGAGCGACTCCCCCGCCCAGCACCACCACTGCTGTCATCCTTACCCTCCCTGTCTTTTCTACCCAGCCCTCCTTCTCCTGACTAGAAGGTCCTGGCACGCCTCATCTCGAACCCTCAGGACTGTTCTGAACTAGGCAGAAGTTTAGTGCTGCAGCTCAAAGCCTGGAGAGAACCCCATATCTGCAGAAGTGCCTCATGTTGAGGACACCTGTCCCCATCTCACCCAACCCTGGGTGAACCCAAGCAGGGTCAAAGATGGCTAAGTGGGCCCTGCCTCTGGAGCAGCCTATTTGAATGGGACACTGGGGCCCCTGCTGTGGGCATGGGATGTCCTCTCTTGGGAGGCTCTTGGCCTGGTCCTCTCCAACCCCCTGGGCTTCCTGGCAGGGTCGGCCATGTCTGGGTGGGGCTTAGCCCAGGAATGCTCAGGACACACAGATCCTCAGGAGGCACACACGGGGAAGAGGCCTCCAGCAGACTGTGGTGTCCAGATAAAGACAGATAAAGACACAAGGTCCAGGCAGGCCAGAATCGAGGTGATATAGTGTGGACTGTAAGATCCTCTGACTCCAGTCAGCGCGGTTAACAAAAGCTGAATTTTCTGCACAGTGACAGACAGGATGCTGCACGGGACGGCACTGACCTGGGTTTCCACCTTCCCCAATTCCTATCTCAGCAAGCCCAGCTATGGCACACACCTGTAACATTTAAAGGCTTTTTTGGAATCTCAACTGGGAAATGCATGACCATGTCCTCAAGATAAGGAAATACTGAGTTTCCAGAATGGCATTTTGCCGTCATGGTTTGATGCTTATTCATGAGGTTTCCAAGCGGTGACTGAGGGCTGGGCTGCCGTGCATAGCAAGGAAACTGTTCCTTCCACTCTGGAAGCTGACGTTCCCATGATTTATTTTTGCAAGTTGCAGGCAGGCATGGCTAAAGGCAATAGGAAAAGTCTCCTTATTTTAGAAGGTAATAATCCCCAGACTTACAGGAAAGTTTAATTTTGAAAGTGCTCGTAGTAGCAAGGTGCTGACTCGTGTGTTCAGAGGGGTCCATTTTGATAAAAAACAACACCTATGTAGAGAAAGGCGTGCGTTCATCTTTTATGAACACAGAGAGACGTGAGGAAGAATAAGCAATGAAAAAAATGATTACCCCTGGAGAGGATGGATGAGGGAGGAGGAGCTCGCGGGTGATTTCTTTATACACCTCTGCATGATCCTTGCTGAGAAAGAACAAGAAGCACTATTTCTCATCTCCTTCCTTTGACGGGGATAAGATGATTTTCCCAGAGTTACACGGAGGAAGCAGAGCAGATGAGCAGTTCACCTCTTTCTGCTTTGCTCACAAGCATTAGTTGAAGTCCTACTGTCTGCACATCCCAAAGTGAGGCACCAGAGACACGCCCTACCCTCGGGTAGCAGAGACACAGCCAAGACCTCGAGCCTTGAGCTGGACCAGGATATATAGGTGCTTTCACATGATTCCCCAAGATGGTTTCCCATAAAAGTGTATCCTTCATACCACAATGCTCATCACAGAATGTCTCGCATACAATAAGACATGTTGTTTTTGACCTCCCATTTTCCAGATTTATTTATTCATTCACTTACTGAGCACCTGCTGTGTGCCAAGCTATGTCTACAGGGCAGACAGAGAGATGAGAGACTGCAGGGCAACGTGGCCAAAGCTCTGATGGGAAACCGCCCAGGGTGCTTTGGGACCACACAGAGGGGCTTAAAAATCCGGTGGGGGGTCCTGGAAGTCTTCATGGAGGTGCTACTCAAGTTGAGTTTTACAGACCAGAAGGAACTAACCAGACAGAGGAGTGAGTGTTCCAGGCACAGGGGCAGAGACACCAAAACTCAGAGGCATGGTGTGGCCAAGCCAGCGTCTGTGCAAGTACATGTGATTTTGCACCAGAGGGGCTGGTGGAGGCCACATCACCAAGGAAGGAGGGTGCCGAGGTGGGAAGTTGCCCTGACCAGGTGGGAGAGACAGGAGATGTGCCTTGGAGAAAAATTACCCTAAGAATGGAGCCATCCAGGTAGAAATGACAGATTTAGCACATACATTTACTTTCTTCCTTCTTCTCCCTTCTGAAACCCCGTGAAATGACAGTAAAGAGATTTTTCAGATGGCATACACTCACAACTACAAAGAACATGGAGGAGAGAGCATGGCAACATTCTTACAGCAGGAGAGGGGCTGGGTACGGTACCCCTGGGAAAGTGGGGGTGAGGAAACCAAAGAAGTAACTCCAGAAAGTCCCCAGAGTGGAAAGGTAGCAGTTTCCAGATGAAAAGTTCCCAAAGTATCCAGCACAGTGGGTGAAAATATATTCACGTCAAGGCTTGTGAGCTGAGGTTTCACAATGGTGAGCAAAGCAAGGCACCTAGAAGCTTCAGATCACAAACAAACAACCGGGAATTAGGATGATTTCATGTGTCTCAACGGCAACCTCAGAAGTTATCAAAGGAGCCATGCCTTCACAAGGCCGAGGGAAAACTATCTGCAAGCTAGAAAAATATATTTAGCCAAGCCATTGGCATTGTAGCCTCCTGAGTCTGGCATGGCTGAAGACGCTGCTGCTAGACTCAATCTTCCTGCTAATAAAGGGAAAAAAGAAAACACTAACAAACTCTGGAAATAAGGCAAAAGAAAAAATCCCCAAAATTTGAAGGCACTGGAAAGTTAAATACATAAATAAACAAATGAGCAAGCAGAGCCTAGAGAAGGGGAAGTTTTGTTTTTGCTTGTTTTTCTAGCGTTTATGCTGAGGGCAGGCCAAAGACAGCACTATGCAGGGTGGATGCAACTCTGATAGAAAATCTCCAAAGATTTGGAAACTAAATAATACACTTCTTAATAATCCATGGGTCAAAGAAAAACTGAGAAGGAAAATTAAAAAGTATTCTGAGCTGAATGATAAAAAGACAGAATGTATATAGCCCAGATGCCTGTATTAGAAAAGAAAAAAAGATATGAAATAATGGCCTCAGCTTTCCCCTTAAGAAAATAGAGGCTGGGTAAGGTAGTTCACACCTGTAATCCCAGCAGTTTGGGAAGCAAAGGCAGGAGGATTGCTTCAGCCTAGGAGTTTGAGGCTGCTACTGCACTCCAGCCTGGGTGACCCTGTCAAGGAAAGGAACGGAAAGGAGAAAGGAGAAAGGGAAAAAGAAGAAAGAAAGGAAAAAGAAAGGAAAGAAAAGAAAGGAAGAGAGGAAGCAAAGAAGGAAGAAAGGAAGGAAAGAAACAAGAAAGGAAGTAAATTGAGAATAAGTAGAAGGAAATAACAAAGACAAGAGCAGAAATCGATAAAATATGATGTACACATTAGAGAAAAGTAACAAAGCCCAAGATTGATTCCTTGACTAGATGAACAAAATTGATAAACTTCCCAGCTAGACTAATAAAAAAAATCAAGTAATCAAGCAAGCAAAAAAGAATATAAATTGCCGATTTGAGGAATGAGGAAGCAGCACTACAGATGCTATAGACATTAAAAGACTATCTAGAGATTAGTATGAATACCTTTATGCCTATAAACTTGACTTAGATAAAATAGATTTCTTGAAATATGACTTACCAAAGCTAATGCATGATAAAACAGAAAATATGAATGGCTATATACTTAATAAATATGTAATATTTATTTTTAAGAGCCTTTCTATGAAAACATCTTCAGGACTATATGCTTTCATCAGTGAATTAAAAAAAAGTTTAGAGATAAAATAGCACCAGGTTGACACAAATTCTTTGAAAATATAGGAGGAAGGAAGCTCCTGAAGTAACCCTAACCGTAACCCTAACCCTAACCCTAACCCTAACCCTAACCCTAACCCTAACCCTAACCGTAACCCTAACCCTAACCCTAACCCTAACCCTAACCATAACCCTAACCCAACCCTAACCCTAACCCAACCCTAACCCTAACCCTAACCCTAACCCAACCCTAACCCTAACCCTAACCCTAACCCTAACCCTAACCGTAACCCTAACCCTAACCCTAACCCTAACCCTAACCCTAACCCAACCCTAACCCTAACCCTAACCCTAACCAACAAGGCCAGCATAATCCTAGTGCCATAACCTGGCAAAGATGTCACAAAAAAGAGACAATTTTAGACCAATATTTCTCATGAAAAATTTTTTAAATATTCTACAAAGTATTAGTAAATTTAATCTAGATATATTATATATTTATATTATCTATATTTATAAATAATTTATATAAACAAATATGTATATGTATCTACATATAAATACATCTACACATGTACATTAAAAAATACTCTGTAAAATATTAGCAAATCTAACCCAAAAATATATATATGTATATGTTATAAATATGTTTCACATATATACATGAAAATATAATGTAATTGAAATGACTTAGCATGTAGAAATCAAGCAATACAATACTGCAAAATAAAGCAGAAAAAACAAATGATCTTTTCAATAGATGCTAAAAAAGCATTTGACAAAATTCAACCCATATTAATGATAAAAACCCTGAACAAACTAGGAAGAGAAAGGAACATCAATCTGATTTTTAAAAAATTACAAAAAAGCCATACTTACTAGGGAGTGAATAATTAGCTACTTAATAGTGAGTGAATAATTAAATACTTTCCCACTAAGATTGGGAACAAAACAAGATGACTTTTCTCGTCACTTCAATCCAACATTGTAACAAGGGTCCTAGCCATTGCAGTAAGTTAAGAAAGAAAAATAAAAGTCATTAAGCTCCAAAAGGAAATAAAGTTGCCTTTGTTCACAAACAACATGATTGCTTATATAGAAAATCTTAAGAAATATACAAAACAGTCAATCAAGCTACACTGTGAATTTAGCAGACTCAAAGGATATAAAGTCATTGCGCAAAAATAGTGTTTTAAATAAACTAGCAGCAAACAATTGGAAAATGAAAATTTAAAAATCCATTTACAGCAGGATCAAACATATAAAAGACTTAAGATTAAAGTTGACTAAATATGTGTAAGTTTACTACACTGAAAACTATTCATACTGAAATCTTGTTAATGCTGTGTGTGCTAAGGTGTTTCATTTGGGGAAGTGTGCTGACGTCTGTAATTAATAAACTGGGTTAATGGACAATTAGAGGGCTGGATAGGTGGATAGATACGTGAGAAAGCAAATATAGTAAAATGTTTCTGGTAGAGTCTCAGTGGGTGTTCACTGAATATTTGAAAGTTTTCTTAACAAACTTGAAAAAAAAAAAAGAGACATTTGCAGATAAGCAAGTTCTTTCAAAAAACATGCTTCTCAAATACCAGCTCTCAGTGAATGTAGGAGGAGGTGCTCCCGCAAAGCAAGAGTGAGTCAGGAAGTGAGAAGCAGCAGAATTAGACAGGAGTGGGTGAAGGGAATCTCCAGGAGACAGGGAAGGGAATTGCCAGGAAAAGACCTGCCCTGAGGGCGGCCAGAAGGCTCAAGGGAGATTCCTTCAAGAAGGTGAAATTAATACAATATCTGAGAGGTTTGCATGAAAATTTAGACAACTGGTGGAGAGTTTGAGGTTGAATTGGTGACATATACAAAGAAAATCTAACACACACAAACTCCAGGAAAAACACAAACAAAAATGTTGTGCAAGAAAGGAAAAGAGCATCTTACATGCTACGGCTCAACTAGAAATAATATTTACATGTCTTACAATGAAGAAACAAAGTGCTGATCTAGTCAAGTAACGACTAAATTGAGAGAATGGAAGGAGAGCAGTGTGCGTGTGTGCGTGAGTGTGTGTGTGTGTGTGTGAGAGAGAGAGAAAGAGAGAGTGACAGCATACCTGTGCATGTGAGGGGCATGTGCAGAAGAGCTGCGTCCTTCACCTTTCATAGTGGACATCTAGAGAGAATGCCTAAAACCAGTCAGCAAGAAGTAGCAACGTATGCAGGGTAAATAAGGAGTTAAATGGCAAAAGGGCCCTGCTAACACAATGGAATTTAGGGGAAGGGAGGTAGGAACTGTCGTTTTCACAAGACTTGTAGAACTGTTTTCTTCTTTAAACTACATACATGTCTACTTTGCTGAAGATGGAAACAGACCAACCGGCTGCTGTATCCTCTGCCTGCTCCTCGGATGAGGGAGGATGGGAGCGAGGAGTTGAGGGAGGAGGCCACTGGAGAGATCAGGCAAGAGATGACGGCGACGACCTGGGGTGTTGGCAGGAATGGAGACGGGACAGAGCAGAGCACCTGTGGAGGCCAGATTCCATGGAAATTGGAGTCCGAACTGAATGTGGGGCACACGTGAGAAGGAGGTCCAATAAATAAAAGGATTTGCTTAAACAAACTCTGGAATATCCAGAATGAGGGTGCTACAGTATGAATGTGTTCCCCTTAATTCCCATGTTGAGATTCCAGCCCCCAGTGTGATGGTTTTGGGAGGTGGAACCTTTTGGAAAGGTCAGAGTGGGTCATGATTGGCCCAGATTGGGTCATGAATGTGGAGCCCTCGTCGGGCGTTAAGTGACCTACAACAGAGGTAAAGACAGACCCCTTACCCCTTCTGCCATGTGAGATGCGAGAAGACAGCATCCATGAACCAGGAAACGGGTCCACATCAGATACTGAATTCTGGCACTCACTGTGGCCCAGGCAGGATCCAAGAGCGTCGCACACGTTCTCATTTAAGACTGAGCTCTGTGTATTTCTGCCCAGTGGGGCTTAACTGCACCCTCACTGAAAGTTCAATTTGTTGTTGAATGAATGAAGGAATAAATGAGCCTTCTCCTTTTGACTGAAGAAAAAACAGCCTCAAAGAAGGTAAGACACTCACCTGAAGTTTTGTGCTTTAGTGAGTGATGCAGAAGGACCTTTGAGCCAGGCCCTTGTGGTTCCGAACCACCCTTGGGCTGCCCCACCAGGATTCTGAGCTAGAGAGTTTGGTTTTATGCATAGACTCACCAGAAGCTGAAATCCACCTTCCTTGGAGGTTGGGGTGTGCATTTCAACATTGTTTTGCTTTTCTAGTATTCAGAAATAATCAGGGAAAATGTCTGCATCTAATTTTTTATGTTCTGTCTAGGCAGGAATGTATCCATGTCTTCTACCACGGGGGCCAAGGGTGTTTCCTCTGCGGGGTTTATCTGTCTACGGAACTGATTTTGCAGCTTGGAGCAGGCAGGTTTCCATCACCTTACTCAAAGGTAAACCACGAAGGAAGAGCTGGCGGAAACACCCCAACTGGGTTGGGGATCTCTAGGGGAAGCTGCGCCTCTTCCTAACACTCAAGTTTTATTTTAGTGGAGGAAACAGTGATCTTCACTGCCTGGTTTTAATGTGTGACTCACGGAACTCAGGAGTCAACATCACCTGAAGGGAGAGGATATGGAGCATAAACCTGTTTCAAGTTATTCTTTTCAAAAGAACAGGGTAGAGGTGAGTGCTGAGAGGGGTCCGGAAATCCATGCTATGCTGGAGGGTGGAGGACAGCCCCTGAGATTTTGCCCCCCTCCTGGTGTCCTCCTCAAGTGAAAAGATACAGAACCTGTGCAAGTCACCACCTGGCAGTGTGGGGCTTACAGATCCTGACCAGCCCGAGCTTTGGGAAAAGCCGCCTGACAGGTGCACCTGAGTACCCCACTGGGCAGAGAACTGCGAGGATGGCGGAGGGTGTCTCAGAAGAGCTTCCAGCTCTGGTGAGGGATCCCTCCAGTCACACCACCTGTCCCCATCCCATGCCTGTGCTGGACATCACTAATCCATCGAGGCACAGGCCCCAGCACACGGCAGCCCCTACTGTAGGATGAGCTCTGCTGCCATTCTGGATCTAGAACAGCGCAAAGCTGTGAGCCCTGCTATGGGGCGTCAACCTGCACTTGTATGGTACAAGCCTTCTAGGGCCTGAGTCACTTGAATTGTGAACCCCGCGGGTCCTGGAAGGGGCCTCGGGTCAGCACAGCCCCTCACGGGTGGGATCTGAGACCCCGTGAGCAACGGGGACTGAGATCAAGGCCACCGCCCAGTGCCCGTGTGGTTGGACTACAGCAGGTGCGGAAAGGCGGTGCATGCTACCTGTTTGCAGAGCAGAGGTGGGTGGTGGGTGGAGCTGGCAGAAGTGGGTGGAGCCAAAGTGGTAAGTGGGGCAGGCAGAGTGGGTACAGCTGATGGTGGGTGGAGATGGTGGAGATGGGTGGAGCTGAAGGGGTGGGCTGAGCTGGTGGAAGTGAGCTGAGCTGAGGGATGGGTGGAGCTGGTGGAGGTGGTCAGGGCTGAAGGGGTGGGTGGAGTTGGTGGAGGTGAGTGGGACTGAGGGCGTGGGTGGAGCTGGTGCAGGTGGGTGGAGCTGAAAGAGTGGGCAGAGCTGGTGGGGGTAGGAGGAGCTAAAGGGGTGGGTTGAACTGGTGGAGGTGGGCAGAGCTGGTGGAGGTGGGTGGAGCTGGTGGAGGTGGACGGTGGGTGGAGCGTGAGTAGAGTTGCTTTCTGACTGCAGTCTCCTAAGGGTTCAGCCCCACCTGGAGTCCTGTCCTTGGTTCTCCTCAGAGATGGAGGCTGCCTTTGCTCAGAGCCCCTGGTGACCCAAATACCATGGCACAACATTGCACCCTCCCACCCATTTTCTTTCCTGACCTCCTTCAAATCCCAACCTTAAAGCTAAGCCCTAGCCCTGACCCTGACCTCTGCTTGCCTGAGTTTCTGTTGGCAGAGACAGCCTCAAAACCCCAGGCCTCTAACCTCCATCTTCCCCTTTGGAGCATGAACTCCACAGCCAGGAGGCACCACCTCACCCAGGGGCCCCAGCACCCCCACGCTCTGTCCCTCCACCCCCCCCACCCCTCACCCTGCATCCACCCCCACCCCCTGTCCCTCCACCCCACCCCCACACCCCTCACCCTGCATCCACTGCCACCCCCATCCTTCCACCCCACCCCACCCACCCCTCACCCTGCATCCACTGCCACCCCCTGTCCCTCCACCCCACCCCACCCACCCCTCACCCTGCATTCACTTCCACCCCCTGTCCCTCCACCCCACCCCACCCACCCCTCACCCTGCATCCACCTCCACGCCCAGCTGTCCCACTTCCTGGCTCTCCCACCTCCCCCTGCTCCCCAGGTTCCTGCACTGTTCCCCTCCCGTCAAGACCCCCTTGTTCTGTGCCCCTCCACTTCTGCCTCCCTGCAGGGCAGTGTCTGACTGTGGAGAGGTTGCTCATCTCTGTGAAGTGGGGGTGCACAGGGACCATGCAGCTCTCTGAGGCTGGCGGTTGCAGTGCAGCCCAGCAGGTGAGCGTGGGTGTCTGCTGAGGCTGTCCTGCCTAGTAAATCTGTTGGCGCATTTCAGAGGAAAGTGCCATCTGCTTCCTATGTACCCTTCTTCTTGGGTCGTGTCTCTGGTCTGGAGTAGACTGACCCCCCACAGGCGTGGGGATCCGGCTGGCAGGGCTACAAGAGGAAGACGGGAATCCGATGCCGCCTGGCTGAGCTGTGCTCAACCGATCCCAGCCAAGACCCCAAGAGGACCTGCCTTAGGGATGCCCACTCCAGCCCCCAGCCCTCTCAGGTCAGGAGGCAGACCCCTGAGGTGGAGCTGATAGCTCTGAGACTCACCTGGTCAGTGGCGGGCCCAGAATACAGCTCTGGCCCTCTCTGGTGATGTGAAGCTTCCTTTCTGTTCTGCACGATTGTTCTTCATGAGCACAGGGTCTTGCTGTGCGGCTCCCTCCCCAGAGGAGCCGAGGTCAGACCAGCTCACTGTGCACCCCTCACTCAGGGCAGTCTTGAGGGCCTCTGGTGGGTGACTGGGGCCAGGCTGAGGCCTCCCCGGGGCTGCACCTGCCCCAGCAAAGGGCTCCGGACCAGAACCAAGACCTCTCCTCGAGGGCCAGGGAGGCCCCAGCCAGGCTCCATTCCCTGACCATGTTCCCATCGAAGCTGGCAGGGATGGCTCAAGGCCGTGACATACTGCTTTGCTGATAGCCATGAGTGGCATCACTGTCACCTGGTTTTTCAGGCAGGGGAACTGGGGGCCCTGACAATGATGCACCCACATCACACTCTGGAACCTGCACTCGACCACCAGGGCTCCGTCTGGACACTCAGGGGTTACATAATGGTGGGGGACTGGGGTGGTCCTGGAAGGGAAGGAGCAGCTGCTTAGGGTCTGGGGCAGGATTCTGGGCCCTGGTCCTTAGGAGGAGGGAAGGGGACTAGGCCGAAGGATGGGCTGTTGCAGTGACCAGGGGCAGGGCCACAGCCTGCAGGATGGGAGCCCAGAGGGAGACCTGGCCTGCCTGATTGCCAGGCCTTGCCGGGGGAGGGTTGGTCTTTTCTCCAAGAGTCATGGGTCGTGACCCGCAGGAAGGCGGCACACTGAGTTGGAGAGAGTCTCTGCGGGGCACCAGGGTACCAGACACTGACGCTCCCACCAGGCCTTCCACCTGCTGCACAGCTGTGCATGAACTGGGCGCCCGGCCCACACCCAGGGCCCGAAGCGGCTGCAAACCAGACCAGACAGAGGCCATGGTTTCCTGGGCCACAGCTGTGAAACACGTGTTCAGGTTAACTGTCTGAGCTCACAGTCCAGCAGCAACCCGGCTTCCCCAGCTCGGTGCTTGGAGACCCGGCCAGAGGCGGCAAGCAAGCTGGGAGCCATCTTGTCAGGCAGCGAAGGTGCCCGAGTCAGCTGGTGGACTGTGAGGCCAGATCTGGGCTGCATGGCCTCTGAGGACCCTGCAGTGCCCTCTCTGATATCCAGGGGCACCCTGGAGTTCCTCCCCAAGGATGTGCTTGAAGCTCCAGGCCCGTCCCTGCTCAGATCCACCATGGGCTCCACATCTGTATCTAGTTCGGAGGCCACGGCCAGGGGTCAGCCAGCCTCTCTCTGCCTAGTGAGAAAAGGAAAAAAGCTTTTATCCAAGGAATGTAGTCTTTTGACATTGTCAGTCCCAGAAAGACGTTAAGATGAGACAGCAGTCACATCCTCTCCCGCTCTGAGCTGTGTGTCCACCTCTTGAAGCTGCTTGTGTCTGCCGCAGCAGCTGTAAAGTAACCTAGTAATGCCACACTGGACGCTGTAACTCATGCCCTGTAGCTGAACAGTGGATAGCCAATCACTCACCAATGTGGTTTCCGTAAGCCAATGGGAATTCCCAACAAACAACTGTCTGTCCCTCTTTTTCGTCTTTAAAAACCTGCCTGTAATAAAGGTCGAATAGGGCTCCTATCCAAGCTGCCTCAGTCCGAGTCTTCCAGGCAGCTGCCCTCACCTCAGCTCAAGTCAATCTTTCAGCTACATTTTATGCCTCAGCCTCTTCCTTTTAGGTGGTCACCAGCATCCCTGCAGATGGGAGCCAGCTGCGGCTGTGTCCCGAGGCAAGGGCAGGCAGTGCCTTCAGGCTGGGTGAGAGGGGACATCTCCAGGCAGGCTCCTGCTCTCAGGCCGAGCTGGCCAGCGTGGCTGGAATGCTGATGAGGAGAGCAGGAGCTGGACTCACTGAATGCTAATGAGAGGCAGACAGCACCTCCGTGCAGCCGCTCTGAGGGATACCCTGGTCAGTACCCCAGAGGTCATGTCTGGGTTCTTATCTGTTGAAAGACTGGGAAGTGGCTGTTCGTTCAAGGAGCTGGTCGTGTGGCCTGGCCCGGGATCCTGTGCTTGCCCACTCTCTCACAGCACTGGTGAACGCCCACGTGAGCGGTGTATTCCTGTCTACACAGCAAGCAGCCTGTGAGGGGCGCATTCATTTTTACACAGCGAGCGCCCTGTGCTACGTCTTGATCACTATCCAAGCGGAATTCTGTGCCCTCCCGACTGCTCAGTCAGACTCAGCATGGTGAACAACCAGCTGATCGAAACAAATCACATCAAGGTCAGAAGCAGGCAGCCCAGGTGCCCCTGCTGCGGGCAGGTCTGCGTAGCGGGTTTACCATGCCCCGGGCTCCATGGGGCCAGGTGCTGGGAAATCCAGTGCCCTGGAGAGGAGCCCCCAGGATCCTCCCGGAGAGGCTCAGAGGGGCTGGGGGGGCTTGGAGGGGCTGGGCCTGGCTGAAGAACCACCCCCAGTGGCCCCTTTACCACTCCCAGTGACCCCTTTGCTGCTCTCTGTGTCCCCCCTTCCTGGTCTTGACAGTCCCTGCATGTGTTGGGGAAACATCTGGATACACGAACCCCAATTCCTTTTGTCCTGTAAAACCTCAGACTTCTGTCATTAAGCCACGCCAGTGACACCAGCCATTACCTCCTGTGAGGCATGCTGGCCACGTACAGCCGCCTCCCGGGACGCAAGCCAGTGCTCTCTGCTGCAGCTCCTTCACATGTTTCAAAATGAGGTCTGGTATTTCAAGGACTAAGGCTCCTTCACCCTAGGCCAGTCCCCATAGGCCTTGGCTTATGGGAGCAGAGGGCTCGGACACAGCACTAGACCCAGATCCGGACACAGAGCTGGGAGCAGCCTCCTACTCCCTGGTGGGCAGGATCCCAGGTGCAGCTGCCTAGCAGCTGGGGACCCCAGGGGGACAGAGGCCCAATTCTCCCTCCCTTGGACACACTGGGTCCAGGAATAGCAAGACCCTCCCCTCACACAGGGACAATATTCTCACAGGCAGTTTTTTAAAATTTGTGAGCTGAAATCATGCCAGGTGATTCCAGTGGACTGGGAGTAAGGTTGGAGCGTTCTCCCTACCCCCCTCCTCTGCGGCTAAGAGGGTGCTGACCGTCTCCTCTGGGCCTGGTGACCAAGCCAGGCTTGTCTACCCTGAGCTCCAGTGCACCTGTCCGGGGGAGACAGCAGGCTACCCTATGGCCCACTGAGGACTTGCTTTGTTCTGGGGCGAGATCCCTGATCAACTTCTTTTAATAATGGAATTGTTAAGGAAAACACACATCCATTACTCTGAGTGAAGGAAAAGACTAGAACTTCGGAGAGCAGGGGGTGTCCTGGGGGTTTCCCTGAGAAATGCTGCTTATCCGAGGCCATTCTCTCGAGGGCATGGGGCTGGGTGGGGAGGCTGCCATGCTGGACACATTGGCCTGGAGATCCGGAATCGTCCAGGAGCCAAGGGCAGAGACCCCACGGCTTCCCTGTGGCTGCCCCTCTGGAGCTTCCAGGTGCAGGTTGTGGTAGATGGGAGCCCCCGCCTCAGGGGCGGCCCACCCCAGGAAAGGCCCAGCCTCCCTGCAGGACCAAGGGAGGTCCTGACACGGGGGCCTGAGGCTGCTGGCTGAGGCTCCAGGCCCTGGCCAGGCAGGTGTGGCTTGGAGAGTGGCTCAGTACCAAGCACAGGTGCAGTTTAACCGCCTACGATGAAGCTTCTCCTGGGCCCAGGGATGAGCAGGGAAGGGGAGGGTCATTCAAGCAGATACTCAAGAAAACAGGGGCCCAGGTTTGGCTCTCGGGATGCAGCAGCTTGTTGACCCCTGACCCAAGGCACTCCAGGAGGCAGGCCAGGCTGCCTGGGGTGGCCACTTTGGGAGGGACTTACTTTTTCCCACTGTGACCCAGGGGCTATTCCTGTGGGGCCTCAGAAGGACATCCCTATCCACACCAGCTACCTCTTGTTTTCCAGAACCCCATGAGCCCCTCTTGTTTTCCAGAACCTAAGGTCCCTGGAGAGCCAATTGGGCCCTGCAGAGAAGCCCCCCAGGCAGGGCACAGCCACATCCTGGGCTGGGTGCAGCCTCGCGTGACTTTCTGGAAGACTCTCCTCCCCGGCCCTGGCCTTACTGCCCTGGGGAGGGAGGTGGGCGGTGCCTGCTGAACATACTCCACCTGCCCGTCTCAGCAGGGTCAGCAGAAACGCTTCCAGGAAAATCAGCCCAGCCATCTCTGCCACACTCTGGAACCCAGGGCATAGGGGCGTCAGCCTATCCGGAGGTGCAAGTACAGCTGTCAGCCTGTCTGGAGGTGCACGTCACCCCTGGGCAGCTGGAGGGGACACCTTGCTCAGAGCTGGGGCCAGGTCCCCTGCTTGCTGCCCCTTCTCGTGTCCTGACGGCCGGGCACAGGCACCAGCTCCTCCCCTTTCTCCTGTCCCCAGGGCTTTGCCTGGTCCTGCGTCAGGAAAGAAGGTGAAAAACAGGCAGTGGGGAAGACCACTGCAGAGGCGAGACCACACCACACCCCCTGCTGGAGTTTTAAGGACGGAGTCCCCTGCATTCTTGGGCCCACAGGACCATGGTCTCACCCCTCTCTGCATCTCTTTGGAACCCTTCGTCTCTCATCTTCAGAACAGTCACTGCTTTGTAGTGGGGCCTGAACTCTTTGGTGGAGAACCAGGACGAGGGCACCTCTGTGGCCTGGGTACCACGCCTGACTGTCCCCTCCTGCCCTGTGGCCAGGGACCCTCACTGCGTAGCAGTGGAGCCGTCCTTGAACCTGGGAGGAAAGGCCAACTCAGTGTTCCAGGAGTCGCTGGCCCCTTGCTCCAGCCAACCACCCCACACCCCCACTCATTGCAAACGCTATGGGAGGGGCTGCTGCTATTGGCCCCTCCTGTGCCAAGGAGAAAAACCAGAATGACACTTCACACAAAGGTTCCAGAAGTCACGCCAAGGTCAATGCAAGGATATGGAGAAGAAAATACTGGGTAAGACTGGAAATTCAAGGGGGGACCCCTCTGTCCATGAAATGCAGATTCCTGCATGGGGTGGGGCCACACACTGCATTCAGCAAGGGTTTCCAATCTCCACCCAGGGATGCTGTGTAGACTGAACATCAGGCACGTGCATAAACCTTCCTTTTCAGCCAGAAGTTTCCTTCTACTTTGCTTGGGGCCAAGGCCTCGAGAGTCACGGCTTCCTCACCTGTCTGTTCTTCCTCAGAAGGTCGCTGCAGACTGCCCCCACCCCTGTGCTCTGTGCCATTGCCACGAGGGCTGAGGGTCCCCTCAGCAGGCAATAGGGTTCCACGGGGCCCCATCTGGGGGCGTGGCTGGCTCCCCAGGTGAGCCAGTGCATGCTGGACACAGCTGTCTTCTGCTGCGGCCAACAAAGGTCCCTGGGAGATCAGGCCTGTCAGTGGGCACAGACCGAGAGGTACAGTCATCCCCTGCCCCACTCAGTACCTGCCCAGTATCCCACACCCCTGTGCCTTCTGCCTTCAGCCCTGGGATCCAGAGACTCAGACTGGCCCATAGTGCAGGGAAAGGGGAACCTCAGTGCACCAGCCCTGCCCTCCATAGAGAACGGGGCTGGGGCGGGGCTGCAGTGAGGGCTGTGACGGGATCCTGGGCAGCAGCACCAGAAGAGGTTTGGGTGCCATGAAGGGGTGGTTGGATGGGGGCACAAGGCCCCTCGCGGGGTCAGCTCGGTTTTGCCGAGCACAGACACACACGGGCAGGGTTTGCCCAGTCAGTCGGTGAGCTAAAATAGGCTGCACTAGGCACTGAGTAGGGGCGGGGTGGCGGGGCTGTGGCCACTTGAGGGTCTGCTCAAGGCCTGGGGGCCTGGAAGGTAGAATCTGCATAGACTTGGGGACAAGTGGGAGCAGCAGAACCCCCCAGAAGGTCAGGGAAGAGCTGCCCCGGAGGGTCCTGGTGGAAGCTTAGACTGTGGGCACAGCACCTCAGGAGCAGGTTTTCGGATGTGTTTTCTCCTGATACAGCAGGTGTATATTTATCAAAACTCTTCGTATATTTATTTGAAAAGGTATTTGTTGAGCACTCTCTCTCTTGCTGCAGCTGTGAGAAGTGCTATGGAGGGGAAGACACACCTGTGAGGACAGGTAGGTAGCGCTCACCTTCATGGCCCGCAAAGGGAGACATGCACTCTGGCAGGTGAAGCTCGGGAAGAGAAGGGAAGTGCCTTCCGATCAACCTCCGGGGGTGCCTGGCATAGAACAGAAGACAACTAAGCAAGAATGCTGTGGCTTCTGCTCAGCACTTAGGTCAGACTCCTGGCCGGGACAGAGCTGAGGGACGAAGCTGTGACCTGACCCTGGAAACCTGAAGAGTGCCCCTGCTGAGCCAGCCTCCCACTGCACCCGGGCACACAGGGGGAGTCTGGCCCGGGTTTAGGCCTCGAGGGCCGCTGGCTGGGGCCCAAGCCAGTGCAGACGCCCTGAGGCAGGGCACACCTGGAGGAGAACTCCAACACTTCCTTGAAGGCCACTTAAGCAGGTTCCTGCCCGGGAGAGGAGGGACAGCCACCTCGACTACTGCCTCAGATAGCAAGAATTGGAACCAGGTGAAACAGAAACAGGAAATAGAAACCATGGCCACTGGAGTGACATGGGACAGAAATCATCATTCACAACACGTCCCAACAGCTCCTGATGTCCTCGGTCCATGGAGGTGATCAAGAGAGCCAGCCTGCAGCCAGGAGCACCCAGAGGACGGGGGTTTGCTCCACCCATGCAGTGAGGACCAATGTCCTGGGTTGAATGGTCTCTCTTGTTCCAGGAAGCCATTTGTAATCCTTGTTGGGGCATAATTCAGGTGAAAGGCAGTCATATTCTGAGCTTGGTCATTCTGCCTTCAGGGAGGACTGGCCGGCAGAATGATGGATGTCAGGCTTTCAAGGCTGCATAGTGATGATTCAGATCTTAAGTGGCATTTACGGGGTGTTTGCAGTGCCTGCCCGGAGCAAGAGCTGCTTCCTCAGCGACTCCTCCTGCCGCTGGCCAAGGCGCCCTCCGGCCTTTTGGGTCCTGCTGAGGCCTTGGGCCTCCCTCTCTCCCCGGGCTGCTCAGAGCCTCAGCTCTGCCAGGCAGGCAGGTGCCCCACTGCCTCTTTAGCCTTCCGATTGAGGTGAATTGGGGTGGAGGCAGCCAGGATGCTGAGTCCATCGGAGGCCCTGGTGTCTCTGGGCTGAGGGTGCCGTGGAGCCTCCCTCACTTCCTGCCACGCAAGGGCCCAGGTGGCAGCAGCCTACCAGTAGTGGTGCTGGGTGTGTCCAGCCAGGGCAGGCATGTGCGGAGCCCAGGAGGCACATGGGGGCTGGAGTTGGGCTCACAGCCACGACCCCTGTGGAGGCAAAGGAGACACTGTGAGCGCAGAAGTAGCTCCTCCAAAAAAGGCCTGCAGAAACCTCTGGGCCAGGAAGTTAGCACCAAGACAGCCACAGGGGCTCAAGACAGCACACTTGGAAGGTGAATGCCCGGGGCCAAGGTGAGGGTAAGGACTGTGGGCCTGATCAAAGATTCATTTCTAGGTCACTTTCCCCAAATTGTCCCCGCCCTTACAGGGGTAAAGTGTTCTGGGGCCCCTGTTGGTGGCCCTATTGAGTACTTCTTCCTTTCTCTAAATACCAGACCCTGGACTATGAAAACCATGGGCCTGCTGGGAACTCTCCTCTCTCCCTGCCAGGAGCCCTGTTCTGGACTTCTTTATTAGGTAGAAGGTTGCCAGCAGCCTCCATCCTCCACAGAGCAAGGTCCTGACTCCAAGCAGTGACCCCCAGAAGAGAGTTTGGTTTTACGCATAGACTCACCAGAAGCTGAAATCCACCTTCCTTGGAGGTTGGGGTGTGCATTTCAACATTGTTTTGCTTTTCTAGTATTCAAAAATAATCAGGGAAAATGTCTGCATCTAATGTTTTATGTTCTGTCTAGGCAGGAATGTATCCATGTCTTCTACCACGGGGGCCAAGGGTGTTTCCTCTGCGGGGTTTATCTGTCTACGGAACTGATTTTGCAGCTTGGAGCAGGCAGGTTTCCATCACCTTACTCAAAGGTAAACCATGAAGGAAGAGCTGGCGGAAACACCCCACATGGGGTGGGGCTCAGGAGGACTCCCCTTAGAAAGGGGTTGAGAGCACCCATGGCTGGCTGTCCAGTGTGACGATCAATTTTAGCAACAGAAAAGAAGAGGCCTTTTGGATGGAGGGAGGAGGGAGGTCTTTGTGTGCAAGTTGGTGCTCAGAGTGTCATTAGTCCTGTGGGTCTAGCATGGGACCAGAAAGGCAGGGTGTCACTGCTTACACGCACAAGGGCCCAGGGTGCACCTGAGCACCCACACACCTGAGGGGCCCACAAGCACCCTTCAAACAATAGACAAGCCTCCTGCTTCCAGGAGGGTTCCCCTCCCAGTGGAACCAGGGAGGGGTGTGGGTTCCCTGTCCAGGTGAGATGGGCCCTGAACTATGCTCTGCAGTGAGGCCGCCCTTGGGCCAGGTGCAGAGACCACAGGACTGACTGCTGAACAAGAGGAGAACAGAGACCCTCCCTGGGAGAATGTTGCCCTGCCCAGAGGCCAGCACACCAGGCTGCCAGGGTGGGGCAGAGCCTCCAAGCAGCCTTAGGTCTCTGGAGAGGCAGCTTTCTGGGATGGGGGCTGGGTGAGGGCTTGGGGCATCATTTGGGTAGAACAGTAAGAGTGGCTTTCTGCTGTGTGCCCAGGCTGCTGAGGACTGTACTACATGGGGGAAAAACACACATATGCATATAAATTATGGATGTAAATTATATCTTATACTATGTATCAATTGTTTGTGAATTATGCATATACAATTTATATATAAATTATACATCATATTTAGATATAAATACAGTGTTTTATCCTATGGCTCATGTATTTATATATTAATATGCTGCTTTTCTGCTTTTTGTTTTCAGTTAATAATTAATGCTGAAATTCTTTCGATGCAGGACATCTAGCTCTCTTTAATTCTTTTAAATAGCTGCACAGCAGGTCATCATGAGGATGGCCTATCATTTATTCATCTTCTCTAACTTTGATGGGTACTTGGTCCATATCCAATTTTCCACTATTGTCAAAAGTGCTGCATGAACACATGCTTTTCTCCTTTTACCTATTAATATGTGAAATTAATAGATTTCTGAACATTGAACCATCCTTGCATTCTTAGAGTGAATGACTCAGAGATTTTGTTTTTCAATTACTAATAAATTTTACTTGATAATATTTTGCTTAAGATGTTTATATCGAAAATCTGCAGGTTTTTCTTTTTTGTAATGTGCTTCACAGATTTTAGTAGAGTGTTATTCTGGCTGCAAAAAAATAGTGTTTTATGTATTTTAAGTAAGGTGTACCTTCCAGCAGGTGCACACATCAATCTACCAGAGGGAGAAAAGATAAAGCTTCTGTGTATGCACGCTGTTATCGCAGCTTTTCAAATGTCAAGCATTGCATATGTTTTATAATGGACATGAGATATTATATATCCATATCATATATTGTGATAGATAATTTATAAGTAAAATTAATAGGTATCCATATTGAGGGCACATGATAAAAAATGTTTAGACCTCACAGGTCCAGTACGTGGTGTATATTTGTAAATATTTCCTGGGTATTTAAATGGGTGTATTTTCTGTATGCAGGATACATACTTAGATGTTTAAACTTCTCATTAATTTAATTTTGCTCATATTCTAAATTCTTAATCATTTTGTAATCTACTTGATCTGTTAAGGATTGAGAGATGTCTTCCACTCTTATTGGATTTTTGTGGATTTTTCTTTGTAGAGTTTCCAGCTGTTTATGTAGCTTAATGTCATTTATTTGCCATATTTTGTTTGCGAATAATAGCTTTGAAGTGGATTGTAACCCTGATCATTAGAAAGTGATCTCTTTAGGTCGAATGCTTCTTTTTTTCTTTCAATGCAAATCAGCCTGAAATTCGTATCATGGCCCTGCCTTTTCTCCTCGGTAGTGGAAGGCCATTTGCATTTGCCTGCTGTGAATGTGAACATCAGTCTACCAGGGCCCCTCTGAATGGCTTTGTTCTGAACAACCATATTTTTGTATTCATGTGTTTAGATGCCAGCTGGAGAGTCTTCATTCTTGATGGTAAACTCATCCCCCTATAAGGGTAAACATTTTTATTTTAAGAACTGCCAGGAAAGCTCCTCTTGGTTAGAAAGTGGTTTTTTTTGTTGTTGTTGTTGTTGTTGTTGTTTTGGTTTTTTTTCCCCAGAACAATTCCTGAAAGAATCCCCAGCAGGTGGGAAGGAAGTCTGCAGCTGAGTAGCCCTGACACTTGAGCTGTCTTCCCCAGCCACTGCCCATCCCTCTGTGCCCAGGGCGCACCACAGACTCACACAGAAGCTGGCCTGGGCTCTGACCCTGTGCAGCTCTGCCAGCAGCCGGTCCTCCTGGGAGGGGCGGGGCAGGTGTGGGCATGGCCTGCGGTGATGACAGCAGTTTTAGTGACTGCTCGGGATTTTCCCTTTGGGTTTGTAGAACCAGAGATGCTGTGAAAGTGTTGCTCACAGGGAAGAGAAGGTTGGCCTTTGGCTGAAACAGCTTCTAGTCACAGGCTTCCTGGGAGCTGTCAGTCTCTTTTTCCCTCTCCCTCCTTCCCTCTCTCCCTTTCCCTCTCTCCCTTTCTTTCCCTCTCCCCACTCTCAGCCCACACCTCACACAAACACAGCTGAGTATGTAGTTGCTGCAAACAATGAAGCTCCTTCCTTCTGAAGAAGGAGGTCATGATGCCGACTTCATTCGGGACATTTTCCCAGGGACAGCGTCCACCCGAAGTCTGGAGGCAGGAGCTCCCTCATCCTCTGCTACAGCCAGGGCTGACATCCCTGGTAGCTGCTTAGCCCTGCTCCCACCCCTCGGCATGGATGCTGCGGCACCTGCCAGGGAGGTCAGGAGATGCCCTTGGAGCCAGGCCGATAGGCACAGGCTCTGGGCAGCCTGTGCTTTGCAAAAAGGGCCAGGATCACAGACCATGCTCAGGAGTGTGTGTTTTGCTCCAGGAAATGGCACAGCCTGGGGAAACACTGAGAAGGACAGAGGAATGTCTGTGCTTCTGTTGAGGAACATGGCTGGTATATGCAAGAAAGTCAGACGGGAGAGGAAGAAGCCAGAGGGGAGGATGGCAGCAAGTGTGGATGAGGACAGGGAGGCTTTGGGTTGGGGGTGGTGACAAGGGGTGGGAAACAGATAGATTTGGGAGCTGAGACTGGCAGCCTTGGCCCTGAGGGTGGGGGAGAGGGAGCACCCCTTGAGAAGTGCCGAGGACTCAGGAGGCAGAGCTGGGACAGATGGAGCCAGGACCCTGCCATCACACAGCTGACCCTTGAGGCCCAGTAGAGCGGGACACACTCAGGGGAGCATGGGGTGAGGACGGGGCCAAGCCCAGAGGCACAGAGCACAGGGCCTCTATTCAACCCGGCCCCAGACCAGAGTCCGAGAGTGTCCTGAGCTTCGGGCATGACAGAGCCCCGACCACGCATGAACTCGGTTTCCCCTTTGCACTAAATATAGGAGTGAAGGCAATCACAACTTCCACGGCCCCTGTTCCAGCTCTGTTCAATTATTCAAGGCTGGTTCCATTAGAGACAATCACATTACATAGGCAGGAAGAGGAGCCAACCAGGTAAAATTGGAGGTTCAGCTTTTAGAGCATCAAAGGGAAATGCTGAGAGGGAAGGAGAATTACCAGCATTACAAGGGGGAGTCAGGGTTTTGGATAATCCCCTGCTATTTCCTCCCCCAGAAAGGCACTGGAAGGGGCAGAAGCAGGCCCGTGAGCTGGCTGTGCTGGGAAAATGGCGGGCCGGGTGACCACTGGCCCTGCTGACCAGAGCTCAGGGCCCCTCCCATTCCAGAAGCCCTGGCTGGGTGCCATGTGGAGGGTGTGGCACCTACACGCTTCAGCTGCACTGGAAGTCGCCTGTGACGTGGCCCCTGATCTCAGGACCCAGGAGGGTCCACAGAGCAGAGCAGCTCCGGCTCCTAGGAGTCCCTCAGCCCTCTGCTTCCCTGCTCTCTCAGTCACGGCCCCCAACAAGAGGTAGTTTCACTTCCCACCTTCTCCCCAGCTTGGATTCCGTTCCTCCAAGTTCAGAGGTTTCCAAGCTTGGACTCTAAAGACGCAAGTCACTGACTTCATTTTGATGGATGAGTGAGCCTGGGGGAAGGAAGCCGAGACACAGGCCAGGCCCCAGCAAGGAGCTGGGTACCAGAGATGACAAAGGACCGGGAATCCTTGTGCTAATTAGAGCAAGTCGGCGCCTCAGCGAGGAATGTGGAGTGATGTCACATGAAAGCATTCTGCTTGAATTATTGCCAATTTAATTTCTATGTAATTAACAGCAGGGCATGCTGGAATTAATGAGATTCCCCAACACATTTCTCTGGCTCTCCCCTCCTCTCTATGCTCCTTCCCTCCAATACTTCCTTTCTCCTTCTGGTCCACACAGGCTCAAAGCAGAAACCGACAGCTGTCCTGGATGGCTGACCACCTTCACAGAGGCCATGCCAACACCCGCACGCATCTGCTGTGTGCCTCAGGCCTTCTTGTGCCCTGATGGACATTCCCCACATGCTGCAGACCACATGGGACACCCAAGGGGCTGGGCATCCAGCCCTCCTCTCTTGTTAACACAGAGTCCTGTGCAGGCAGAGGGAGTCTCTTCCTGGCCCCTTGTAATGCCTAGCATTTTGCACTGGCCCTGTGCAGAGTAGGGGCTCAGTGAATATTCACATATGACAGCTTACCTGGCGGTTCTCAGCATGGTCTCTGCCCAACACCACCTGCCTCTCCACCTGCCCGCACTCCTGCCCTTCCTCCAAGTCTCAGCTGCCACCTCCTCCAGGAAGCCTTCCAGATTCCAGCTCAGGCCAATGACCACCTGCACCCCCACTGCACCCTGGGAACTTTACTGCACCCTGGGGATGGTGCCATCCTGTGACCCTTCCCTTCCCAGAGTCCAGGCTCAGGTCTTGGTCATCTCCGAAGCTGGGCTCCTCCCAGAGGCCCTAGTGAGGGCAAAGGACATGGCCAATGGCGTGGACAGACATTGTCCAGTGTGGAGCGGGTGTGAAGTGAATGCCAAGGGGATACTGGGGCTTCACCCCCAGCCTCTGTTCTCAGAGGCCCAAAACCACAGCAGCAGCCCGAGAGATGGAGGGACCAGAGCCAGCTCCTTCTGCAAGGGTGAGGTGGATGGAGCGTGGCCCCCGCAGAGCCAGTCCCAGCTGGCATTTTCCCAGCTGCCAGGGGAAACCTTCTTATTTGGTGTCTATGGGTCTCTTGTTATTCTGGTTTACAATTTAATAGCTCCTTTGAAAAATTGCTTTATTGTTTTTATGTTTTAAATGATCTTTGTTCACTGTAACTTTTAGAAAGTCACAAATTCAGAAAGAGCAAGAAAAAATGGAAAAAAGAATCACCTGAAATTTCACCTTCCAGAGAGGAGTTTGGTGTATTTCCTTGCAAATTCTACATTTTTTTTGAGAATGGAATTATATGACTTACACTATTCTGTCACTTACTGTTTGTATTTGTGCACAGAAATTATCTTGGAGAATAGTCTGTGTTGATAAATATAGATACAACTTCCTTTCTCTCTCACTCCACACACACACACACACACGTGTGCACACACACACACACACACGCCACACAGTTTTCCATTTATTGTGAGGGCTGTAATAAATAATGGATGTGCACTGGTTTACTTAACCAACTTCATTTTGATGGACACTGGTTTGGTTCTAGTTATTTAGGATTTAAAAATAATGCTGCAGTGAGCATGTTTGTATTCTTGTGTGAGTGCTTCTGGAGAATAAGTTCTCACAGTGGCACTGCTGGGCCAGAAGCCTGCATGCATTAGCGTCTGATGGGCATCCTCACGCCTCTCCCTGTCAGCGGTGCCCTGTGTGTTTCCATCCATGACACACAGGCAGGCATAGCCCCTCGCCCAGCCGTCATCAGGCGATGCCAACCTCTGTCACACAGGGCGCTCTGGGAAGCAGAAAATGCCTGCTCACTATTTCCATTTGAATTTTTAATTCTTCAGTGAGATGATAATATTCTCATGTGTTTGTTGACTATATTTCACGGCCAAAGAAGCAAACTAGATGTTTTGCAGCCTCACAAAAACTACTTTTAAATAGGTAAAAGGGTCATACATTTAAAAAACTCATGGAGTACTGCTGTGTAATATTATGTTGAGGAGGGAAAGTCCCTTCTTAGCCTAACAAGGCCAGAAAGTATTTTTAAAAAACACCAAGTTGATTGCATTTTTTAAGTCAGTAAGGTAAAAAAAAAAAAAAAACCTCATAAAGAAGCTGAAAGAGAAACAATAAGGGGTTTCCAATGTACATTCAAACTAATATAAAATTACACATTTAAAAGCCTGCATGCATTAGCGTCTGATGGGCGTCCTCACACCCACCAGATAAAACGGTAAAAATCCAGCAGAATGTAGGGAGAAGGGGCATGAACATGCAATTGATAAAGTAGGCAATTTGCCTCCTTTGCCCCTTTCTCAGGAGGCTCAAGGAGGATAAGCCAAGAGACCAGGGGCTGTGGAGGACCAGGGCTCCGTGCTCCCCAGACAAAGGCAGAGGGAATTCCTGGGAGGACGGGAGGTCCTGGGGCAGCAGCTCTAGAACAGGGGCATGGACAGCTCCAGGAGCAACAAGCAGAAAGCCAAAGCTCTGAGTCTATGCACTCACAACAGGTACATAGAAATTAAGCAGACAGAGCAAGGCAGTGATTAACCATGGAAGAAGATCTGTGTCAGAAAAGCAGCCATGGGGAATATTTGCAAAGAGTAATGCAAACAGTGAATGCAGAGTTAACCCAGCTGTGATCTAACTCAGTGGGGGCCTGGTGGGAAGGCAAAGTGTGGTGTGGGAAGGGGAAGATGGCGCAAGGTGGCTGAACCTTTAGCTTTTGGAGTAAAAATCGGGGCAACGTCCGACATTGAAAATTCAAGTCAGTACCGCCATGTAGCCAGCGACAGGAATGGCTAGAGGCTGGGAGAAGCTGCAGCTGGGATTAGCCGGGGGTGGGGGATTGAGTCGGCACAGCTGGTTTGCAACAGAAGCCTCGCTACCCTCAGCCCGCACTGGCCCGTCCTCCCCTGCATCCGGAGCAGCTGGGCGTCACCGTGCAATGGGCTCCTCCCATGGTATGTGAGTGCATCCCGGGCAGGCCGGTGGTCAGAGGTGGCCTGTCCCTTCCCACAGTGCAGCTGGTGAAGCCCCACACTGACCCGGCAGAAGATGAGCAGGGTGGAGAGCAGGGGCTGGAAGCAAGGCCTTGAGGAAGTAGCACCTATCCAGCGACATGGAGGTTTTAGTGTGGGAACTGTGAAGAAACAGTTCATGACACTAACAGCATAAAGAAAAACAAGTGGTATTTTTAAACAGATGCAAGCACAAAATGCGTGTTTGACAGCTGTGTTAGTTATCAGTGCTCATAACAAATCATCCCAAAACTTAGCAGCTTTACACAATAGACATTTGCTATCTCACAGCATCTGTGGTCAGGAATCCGGCCTGGAGAGAGAGTGAGAGAGCTTGCCCGAGAGAGACGCTGCAGCGTTTTCATAAGCTGTGCCAGTCGGGTTTTCACCTCCACCATCGCTTCTGCTCTGTGCTATTGTTAGAAGCTCATCACGAACAGCCACGCTCAAGGGAAGAGAACTCAGTTCCACCTTCCACCCTTCAGGAGAGCATTTCAGATCATCTGTGGGCCTACTTTTAAAACCATCACGCCGACTTTTGGTGTTAAAGCTTCTTGTGAGAAGTAGAAAATGAAGAAATCTTTCTCAATATAATGTGAATTATATATTCCATTATTAAAAACCAGCAGCAAGTGCCCCACTAAATGTAGCACACGGTGAATGATGATGGGAGTGAAGGCAAGGTCTTGGGAAATGACTGAACCTGGATTGAAGCCATTGCTTGAATTCTATTAGTGTGGCTTATGTGGTCACAGGTAGACCTGAGAATAAAAGGAGGTGGGGACCAGACCTCCTCTCTTCAGGGGAAAATACTGTCTTTGTTCTGGGGGAGACATTCCTGTCCCCTTGTGGGGTCCCTTCTCAGTTAGGTAAGGACCCCTTAGTGACACCATGTCAAGGCAGTGTCTGAAAATCCCCGGGAAGCCCCAGGGGTCCCTGAGAAGTGGACTGCTGGACCCCGAAGTGTGCTGCTGAGGTGCTCTTGTTCTCCTGCCGGGGTCTGCTGGGGGGCGGGAAGGCAGCCGGGCCAGGTGAGGAGTGGATTTCCTGCCATCGATCACCCTGCAGGAGATGAGGACTGGCCACGGTGGGCAGAAGGCCACGGAGGCCTGGGCCTTGGTGCACACGAGCTGGCCCCTGGAGTCAGGTGAGGGGCTGCCCGGGGATGCCTCATGTGAGGGGTGCAGAGGGTGGGTGGGCCTGGGTGCCCCGTGTAGCCACAGCTCTCAGAGCTGCCAGCCAGGCTGGATCCACTCCCTTCCCTTGTTCCGGAACCTGAAGCATTCAAATGTTCCTTGAAACAAAGTGACCCAACTCTCCCACAGGGGTTCCAGCCAAGGCTTGGGGGTGTGGTGGAAGCCCTCAGATCCAAGCCATAGCCTCAGCCCTGCTGCGCCAGCCACAGCTCCTTCCCAGTTAGTTCAGAGCCTAGGGTGGGGAATGGGAAGCCCCTGGAAATGCCACGAGTTTGCAGCAGTTTGCAGAGCCCTGTGACCGTGATGAATGGGTGATGGCAGGGGCAAAAGATGGGCATTGGCCAGGCAGGATGGTGGGGGAGGGGGGAAGCAGGGCTTCCCCGCCTGCACCAGCAATGTCCTGGCCTGAACTGTTCTTTGTTTTGGGGGCTGCCCTGCACACCCTGCCCTCTACTTGCCAGATTCCAGAACACCCTCCTCCAAGGTGTGGCAACCAAAAATATCTCCAGGCAGCACAAAATGTTAAGAACCACTGCATTTGTGTTAGCTCCAGTCTGGCTGACTTAGAAGTAACCAGGGACTTCTCCGGGGCCAGTCATGTCTCATGGTCCCATCCCCTGGATGGCCAAAGGCTATGATCAGGAATGAGTGCATACCCTGGGGAAGGAATTCAGTGACAATGATGAGCAGTGATTGGCAGTGACGGCAGTGATGGACAGTGGTGGGCAGTGATGGACAGTGATGGACGGTGATGGGGTGATGGACAGTGATGGGCAGTGATGGACAGTGGTGGGCAGTGATGGACAGTGATGGATGGTGATGGGGGTGATGGACAGTGATGGGCAGTGATGGACAGTGGTGGGCAGTGATGGACAGTGATGGACGGTGATGGGGGTGATGGACAGTGGTGGGCAGTGATGGACGGTCATGGGCAGTGATGGATAGTCATGGGCAGTGATGGATGGTGATGGACAGTGATGGACGGTCATGGGCAGTGATGGACAGTGATGGGCAGTGATGGACAGTGGTGGGCAGTGATGGATGGTGATGGGCAGTGATGGGCAGTGATGGGCGGTGATGGACGGTGATGGACAGTGATGGATGGTGATGGGCAGTGATGGGGGGTGATGGACAGTGGTGGGCAGTGATGGACAGTGATGGGCAGTGATGGGCAGTGATGAGTAGTGATGGGCGTTGATGGACTGTGATGGACAGTGATGGACGTTGATGGGTGGTGATGGACGGTGATGGGCAGTGATGGGCAGTGATGGACGGTGATGGGCAGTGATGGACGGTCATGGGCAGTGATGCACAGTGATGGGCAGTGATGGACGGTGATGGGCAGTGATGGATGGTGATGGGCAGTGATGGACGGTGATGGGCAGTGATGGACAGTGATGGACGGTGATGGACAGTGATGGACGTTGATGGGCGGTGATGGACGGTGATGGACAGTGATGGGCAGTGATGGGCGGTGATGGACAGTGATGGACGGTGATGGACAGTGATGGACGGTGATGGACAGTGATGGACGGTGATGGACCGTGATGGACAGTAATGGTCGGCGATGGACAGTGATGAGTAGTGATGGGCGGTGATGGACAGTGATGGATGGTGATGAGCACGGACAGGGCATGACTCGCTCAGCCCCTTTCCTTGTCACAGCACCATGAGGCCTGTGAAGACTGTGAGCCTGGCCAGGAGCTGCTGTGCATCCACCTCCACTATCAAGCATTGCCATTACTCTGGCGGACCTAGCTTGACCTGGGGCTGCAGGGCATGGAACAGAGAGAGGCCTGGAGTAAGGGTCCAGGCAAACTCAGAAGACAGGCCAGTTCCCAAGCAGCTGGCAGGGAGGGACAGAGGAGAAGCAAGACCCAAGGACACACCCAGCATAAGGACAGGATGGGGTGTGGGCCTGTGGGCACCAGAAGTCTGGGTCTGGGCACTCTTGGCCTCTGCAAGTCGCTGCCCCAGCTGGGAACAGAGGCAGGCCGGGTCAGGGGAGGTCCTAGAGATGCCAGCCAGTTCCTATTTCATCCTCCCTGAAGCCCCATCCTCAGTCCCAGCTGGTCCACCAGAGGACCAGACAGCTGAAGATGTCAGCAAGCTCAAAGCCAGCATGAGTGGAGGGGGCTTCCGCACAGGCTCCTCCAACCTTGTGGGCTCTCCCTTGTGGGATCCTTGTGGGCTCTCCCTTGTGGGATTCTCACCCCTAGGAGTGGCTGATCATTGTTGCAAGGTATTCTGTGCACCTGAACCGCCCAGTGTGAGCCAGATGCCCCACCCTGGAGCAGAGCCAGAGCCAGCCCCTGACCCCTGCACTTCAGCCTGGAGACAGAGACAGGCAGGTGGGCTGCAGGGGTTCACAGTAGGGTGTGGAAAGCTCCAGAACAGATTCAGGCATTATCCTCCCACCGTTCTGGAGACCACAAGTCCGAAATCAAGGTGCCAGCAGGGCTGTTCTCCCTCCAGAGGCTCTAAAGGAGGAGCTTTCCTACCTCTTCCAGGTTCTGGTGGCCCCTGGCTTCCTTGACTTGTGGCCGTGTTGCTCTAAACTCTGCTTCCGTCTTCACATGTCCTCTCCTCTGCGTGTCTGTGTCTCTCCCCATCTTATAAGGACACTCGCCATTGGATCTAGGGACCACCCTACATCTAAGATGATTTCGTCTCAAGATTCTTCACTAATTACATCTACAAAGACCCTATTCCAAATACAGTTGCACCGTGGGGTTCTGGGTAAATGCTGCTATTCAACCCACTTCTGGCCATGCAGAAGAGCGCAGGCAGGAGGAATGGCCGGGCTAGGGGCAGGGCTCAGGCCCTATGCTCTCTGCTTATGCCTGAAGAAGCAGCACGGGAAGAGGGAGCTTTTCTCTTCCATCAGAGACGATTTTAACAAAGAAAATCAGAGGGGACGTGAATAACTTCCGAAATTTATCAAATTAATAGGCACATGGAAGCCCAGCTTGCAAAAAAATTCATTTCAAATCCCCTAAATCTTAACTGTCACATTCACCGAGTTTCCAGGGGCTAAATGCTGAATGCTAATACCATTTCCAGGATACACAATCCAATCTTAATTAAATCTGCACCACACTGAATTACTTTAACTATGATTTTCCAGTGGAAGGTATTGTGAGAAGTGTATTCTCTCTTATTTTAATCAGATTTCATAATTTTCAAGTGGACATGCTGGTGGAAAGACTGTTTGTTTAGAGATTGAGTTGGGAGGAGTCTCTCCAAATCTCATCAGTGGCTTTCATAAAGAAAGAGGAGGGTGTCTTTAATAAGACCGACCCCTTCTACGGGTTAAAAAGTCAACAGTACGCCAAAGTATGGGAGAAGATATTTGCAATGCACATAATGACAAAAGATATTCAAAGACAAATAATAAACACAAAGCCAGACAACCCAATGGAAAAATGGGGAAACGCTTGAACAGACACTTCACGGAGAACAAGTCCAGTTGCAGACGGATCATGGGGCATGTGCCTCCTCAATGGCAATCACAGAATTGCACCCTGCAGTAGCTACTGCCATGCTCAGCTCAGATTCACTTAACTGGCTGCCATTTCCACCCTTGGCAGCAGCTTGTACTGGCCAACAACTCACAGCTGACACTCCTGTAAATAATTGCCCTTGGCCCAGCAGAAGCCACTTCATCAAGGGGCTGTGTCCCACACCCAGGGCAGACCAAGGACAAGGACTAGCTGGCATGAGGATACTACAGGGCAGCCCCTGCCTCACAGCAGGGCCAAGTCCTGGGTGCATTCACACTCCAGAGCTCCCATGGAATTGGGCTTGAGGTGAACTCCAGCTGAGGTCAGCTTCTGCTCCTTATTGCTTGATTCACCTGCTGTCTCCTGAGAGTCAGTTGAATAAGAACCCTCGTCTCAGGCTCTGCTTACAGGGACACCAGTCCCAGGACACCAGTTAGGATGACTACTGTTAAAAACAACAACAGCAAACCCTCAAAAACAAACAAGCCCAGAAGGTAACAAGCATTGGCAAGATTGCGGAGACATTGGAACCCAGTGCACTGCGGGTGAGAATGTAAAATGGTGCAGCAACTGTAAAAAAAGTTCCTCAAACAATTAATCAGAGAACTACCATACCACCATCAATCCCGCTTCTGGACATATACTCAAAAACATGAAACAGGAGCTCAAACAGATATCGGTACACCCATGTTCACAGCAGCGCTACTCACAGCACCCGAAAGACGAAAGTAACCCGCTTGCCCACTGAGGAATGAGTGGATAGGTGTGGAGCACACGTACCATGCTGTCTCAGTCCGTTTCGTGTTGCCATCACAGAATACCCGAGCCTGGGTAATTTACAAAGAACAGAGGTTTATTTGGCTCACGATTCTGGTGGCTCCAAAGCCTAAAATTAGGCAGATGCATCTGGTAGGGGGCTCGTGCTGCTTCCTCTCATGATGGAAAGTGGAAGGGGGGATGAGCAAAGAGATCACCTGGTGAGAGAGGAAGCAAGAGAGAGCTGAGGAAGCCAGACTCGCTTTGACCACAGCCCGCTCTCTGGTAACTAATCCAGTTTTGGAAGGGCAAGCACTCACACACTCCGGAGAGAGAGCGTTAATCTGTTTATGCGAGATCTGACCCCATGACCCAAACACCCCCCACTATGCTCCACCTTCCAACACTGCCCCACAATGGATGCAATTTCAACACTACGCTCCACCTCCCAACACTGCCCCACAATGGATGCAATTTCAACACTACGCTCCACCTCCCAACACTGCCCCACAATGGATGCAATTTCAACACTACGCTCCACCTCCCAACACTGCCCCACAATGGATGCAATTTCAACACTACGCTCCACCTCCCAACACTGCCCCACAGCGGATTAAATTTCAACATGACTTTTGGTGGAAACAAGCCACATCCAAGCCATAGCAAATGGGCTATTCCTCAGCCTGCAAAAGGATGGAAATTCTGATACATCATACAACATGGATGAATCCTGAAGAATTATGCTAAGTGAAATAAGCCATTTATAAAAGGACATTTACCGCTTCATGATTTTGTTGATGATATTCCTGGAGTAGTTACATTCATGGAGAAAGAAAGTGGAATGGTGAGTGCCAGGGGCTGTGTTTAGTGGCTGCAGAGTTTCAGTTTTTTAAGATGAAGAGTTCTGGAGGTGGAGGGTGATGGCTGCACAGCACTGTGAATGTACTTAGTGCCACCAAAGTGTACACTTAAAAATGGTTAAAATGAGGCCGGGCGCGGTGGCTCATGCCTGTAATCCCAGCGCTTTGGGAGGCTGAGGCAGGCGGATCACGAGGTCAGGAGATCAAGACCATCCTGGCTAACAGGGTGAAACCCCATCTCTACTAAAAATAAAAAATTAGCCAGGTGTGGTGGCGCGCAACTGTAATCCCAGCTACTCGGGAGAGAATCGCTTGAACCAGGGAGTCAGGTTGCAGAGAGCCAAGATCGCCCCACTGCACTCCAGCCTGGTGACAGAGCGAGACTCCTCAAAAAAAAAAAAAAGGTTAAAATGGTAAATTTTATTTTAGGTGCATTTTACCTCAATGGAAAATGTTTCAAATGAAAACAAAATAAAAATTCACCTCCAACCAATCTACTGAATGGCTAGAATTTGAAAGGCCAACACATGAGCTGCTGCAAGGCTGGAGAAAGGAAGTTTCAGACACCACAGGTGAGGGCACATCGCTTTGGCTTTATCTAGAAAAACTGAGGTTACACGGGCTCTATGGCCCCGCAATGGCACTTCTGACCATCCACCTACAGAGAGACACATGCCCTGAGCCCGGGATACATTTACAGGAATGCTCATGGCTGTACTGTGTGCAATTATCAAAAACGGGAATCTCAAACAGAGTGAATATCTAGTTCTGGTAAAGTGGGCGCATATTCAATTGAATATTATACTGCAGTAAAAACAAACAGCTATAATCACATGCTTCCACATAGATACGTCTCCCAAACGTATCTATGAGAGTAAGAAGAAAGACACAAAAGATTAAATAAGGAATGAAGCTTTTTTTTTTTCTTGAGACAGAGTCTCGCTCTGTCACCCAGGCTGGAGTGCCATGGCGCAATCTCGGCTCACTGCAACCTCCGCCTCCCGGGTTCAAACAATTCTCATGCCTCAGCCTCCCAAGTAGCTGGGATTACAGGCGTGCACCACTACACCCAGCTAATTTTTGTATATTTAGTAGAGACGGGGTTTCACCATGTTGGTCAGGCTGGTCTCAAACTCCTGACCTAGTGATCCACCCACCGTGGCCTCCCAAAGTGCTGGGATTATAGGCATGAGGAAATGAAGCTTTTCATATAAAGTTTATGCCACATTGTTTCAGGATGCAAATGGAAGTGGAAAAACTTTAGAAAAACGATGATGTGGTTGTTCCAAAAGTTGAAGGACAGCTGCCACCAGGCACAGGGTGCCGCTGTGAATCGAGAGAGGCAGGCAGTGGAGAGCGAGGGCATCTGGGGAGATGGACCGGCGGGTTCTGAGATTCTGGCCATGTTCGAGGACTTGACCTGGGAGGTAGGCTCGTGGGTGTTTATTTATAATGGTTGTATACAATTATGTAATATAAACTTCTCAGTGTTTGTCAACAACAATAAACAAAGATCAATTTTATTCCAAACCATTTCCTTTGTTTACAGCTTATCTTTTACAAATAGTTTCCATTAAAGAAATCCATGCAGATCCTTCTGTAGTCGGCTGTGTCATATGACAACAAATATTCAGACGACTGTGCCAATCTGATGCTAGGTCGCCACACGGTGCAAAGCGCACACACCCGTGTGGTCCATAAAGGATGCACAGGCGGTGCCTGAAGGTCATTCGCAGTCTTGAGTGTTGGCCACTCCAATGTCTTGGCTTTGAGGAACAGGATCATGACTGTATTCGTCAGTTCTTGCACTGCTATAAATAAATACCTCTGACTGGGTAATTTATAAAGAAAAGAGGTTTAACTGGATCAGAGTTCTGCAGGCTGTAAGGAAGCATGACAGCTTCTGGGGAGGCCTCAGGAAACTTTCAGTCGTGGTAGAGGGCAAAGAGAAAGCAGGCACGTCTTACATGGCCAGAGCAGGAGGTGGTGGGGGGGTGGATGCCACACACATTTAAATGACCAGATCTCATGAGAACTCATTCACTGTCATGAGAACAGCACCCAAGGGCATGGTGTTAAACCATTAGAGACCACCCCTCTAATCCAATCACTTCCCACCACGCCACATCTCCAACACTGAGGATTACAACTGAACACAAGATTTGGGTGGACGCAGAGCCAAACTGTATCAGCTACTGAATCCTCACCATTGTCCATTTAAAAAGTAGTCTATTTCCAGTAAAACAGGTGTAAAACAAAACTAGAATTTGCAAGGAAATAAAATAACATCCTTCTCCAAACTTGTTTCTAGGAGAAAGCAGAAGACATTGGCAGCTGGTGGAGAGACACGTGTAGACATGTAGGGGCTTCGGGGTCTCTCCTCAAAGGACAACAGGTGCAGAGGGGCCGGCCTTTGGGAACTTTGCCTTCGCATTGACCTGGGCAAAGGGCTGCCCACAGTCCTATTCTGATGCCTGCTGTGCATGACAGAGACGGAGAAAGAAGGAAGAAGGGGAAGGGGAGAAAGGGGAGAGAGTGTTTTCTGTTCACAGGTGGGAAAAGAGGAGACAGGAGCTTCGATGAGGCTGCTGTCATGAGTGATACATACAGGGATGACCAGAGCTGGAATAAACTGAGGTGAGAATGACAAATATCAGAGGTGGCTGTGCGCAGGTACCTCTGGAAAGGAGAAAGGACTTGGTGTGGAGCAGGCCTATTAGCTATGGCTTCAGACTTCGGGGAGGGGAGGTCCTTGCAGGTCTATTTCCTCCTCTGGACCCCTCTCCCGCATCCTCTTCCCTCTTCTCTCTTTGCCGAATTCCACTCCAGCTCTCAGCTTGGACACCACCCCTTAGGGAGCCTTTCCTGCCTTCCCCACGGCACCCACGCTTGACACGCTGATGTCTGTCTTCCCTGAAGCTGCTGTCTTGTTCCTGCTGCTCTGCAGGCCGCTAGCAATCAGCATGGACCGGAACCACTGCTCCAGCGCCAAGGCGGTGCTCAGCAAGTGTCGGCTGAATGAGGGGATGAGGAATGGTGTGCTTGAATGACCGTGGGTCCTGGGTGAGCCGCCAGGGATACGATAAACCTAGAACCCCTGGGTGACCCCTCCTATGTTGGGTGCGCTGGTCCCAGAGCCACCCAGATGCCCCAAGCCCCCCGACTTTGGGGGATGGGAGGGAATGGGAAGGGTGGGGAATGGGGGCCGTGGACTCCACATCATATCCACGGGTAAAATGTTCTCAAGGAACAGTTTGTTTTCATTTCAAAGTCTCATCCAATATATCGGGTCAAGGTTTATCAGAAAATTTTCCGAGATCTTACTGTTTTCCCTATATCAGAAAGAATTTCCAAAAAACACTGTTTTAAAGATGTGTAATTGTCACTGGAGTGAGGTGGAGTCACGTCCAGGAGGGCGGGTGGCAGTTTCCGGGCAGAAGTCAGGGCCTCAGCCTGGATGCATTCTTGCCTCCCCCAAGGTGCTGAAATGCCTGCCCATTCCGCAGGACTCCAGCCTCCGAGGAAAGCAGGAGACCCACAGGAAGGGTCCGTTCCGCGGGACTCCAGCCTCCGGAGGAAACTAGGAGACCCACAGGAAGGGCCCGTTCCGCGGGACTCCAGCCTCCGGAGGAAACTAGGAGACCCACAGGAAGGGCCCGTTCCGCGGGACTCCAGCCTCCGGAGGAAACTAGGAGACCCACAGGAAGGGCCCGTTCCGCGGGACTCCAGCCTCCGGAGGAAACTAGGAGACCCACAGGAAGGGCCCGTTCCGCGGGACTCCAGCCTCCGACCCACAGGAAGGGCCCATTCCGCAGGACTCCAGCCTCCGAGGAAAGCAGGAGACCCACAGGAAGGGTCCGTTCCGCGGGACTCCAGCCTCCGGAGGAAACTAGGAGACCCACAGGAAGGGCCCGTTCCGCGGGACTCCAGCCTCCGGAGGAAACTAGGAGACCCACAGGAAGGGCCCGTTCCGCGGGACTCCAGCCTCCGACCCACAGGAAGGGCCCATTCCGCGGGACTGCAGCCTCCGAGGAAAGCAGGAGACCCACAGGAAGGGCCCGTTCCGCGGGACTCCAGCCTCCGACCCACAGGAAGGGCCCATTCCGCGGGACTGCAGCCTCCGGAGGAAACTAGGAGACCCACAGGAAGGGCCCGTTCCGCGGGACTCCAGCCTCCGGAGGAAACTAGGAGACCCACAGGAAGGGCCCGTTCCGCGGGACTCCAGCCTCCGGAGGAAACTAGGAGACCCACAGGAAGGGCCCGTTCCGCGGGACTCCAGCCTCCGACCCACAGGAAGGGCCCATTCCGCGGGACTGCAGCCTCCGAGGAAAGCAGGAGACCCACAGGAAGGGCCCGTTCCGCGGGACTCCAGCCTCCGACCCACAGGAAGGGCCCATTCCGCGGGACTGCAGCCTCCGGAGGAAACTAGGAGACCCACAGGAAGGGCCCGTTCCGCGGGACTCCAGCCTCCGACCCACAGGAAGGGCCCGTCCGGCGGGACTCCAGCCTCCGACCCACAGGAAGGGCCCGTCCCGCGGGACTCCAGCCTCCGGAGGAAACTAGGAGACCCACAGGAAGGGCCCGTTCCGCGGGACTCCAGCCTCCGGAGGAAACTAGGAGACCCACAGGAAGGGCCCGTTCCGCGGGACTCCAGCCTCCGACCCACAGGAAGGGCCCATTCCGCGGGACTGCAGCCTCCGAGGAAAGCAGGAGACCCACAGGAAGGGCCCGTCCCGCGGGACTCCAGCCTCCGACCCACAGGAAGGGCCCGTCCCGCGGGACTCCAGCCTCCGACCCACAGGAAGGGCCCGTTCCGCGGGACTCCAGCCTCCGAGGAAAGCAGGAGACCCACAGGAAGGGCCCGTCCCGCGGGACTCCAGCCTCCGACCCACAGGAAGGGCCCGTCCCGCGGGACTCCAGCCTCCGACCCACAGGAAGGGCCCGTCCCGCGGGACTGCAGCCTCCGAGGAAAGCAGGAGACCCACAGGAAGGGCCCGTCCCGCGGGACTCCAGCCTCCGACCCACAGGAAGGGCCCGTTCCGCGGGACTCCAGCCTCCGAGGAAAGCAGGAGACCCACAGGAAGGGCCCGTCCCGCGGGACTCCAGCCTCCGACCCACAGGAAGGGCCCGTCCCGCGGGACTCCAGCCTCCGACCCACAGGAAGGGCCCGTCCCGCGGGACTCCAGCCTCCGACCCACAGGAAGGGCCCGTCCCGCGGGACGCCAGCCTCCGACCCACAGGAAGGGCCCGTCCCGCGGGACTGCAGCCTCCGGAGGAAAGCAGGAGACCCACAGGAAGGGCCCGTTCCGCGGGACTCCAGCCTCCGGAGGAAACTAGGAGACCCACAGGAAGGGCCCGTTCCGCGGGACTCCAGCCTCCGGAGGAAACTAGGAGACCCACAGGAAGGGCCCGTTCCGCGGGACTCCAGCCTCCGACCCACAGGAAGGGCCCGTTCCGCGGGACTGCAGCCTCCGAGGAAAGCAGGAGACCCACAGGAAGGGCCCGTCCCGCGGGACTCCAGCCTCCGACCCACAGGAAGGGCCCGTTCCGCGGGACTCCAGCCTCCGAGGAAAGCAGGAGACCCACAGGAAGGGCCCGTTCCGCGGGACTCCAGCCTCCGACCCACAGGAAGGGCCCGTCCCGCGGGACTCCAGCCTCCGACCCACAGGAAGGGCCCGTCCCGCGGGACTCCAGCCTCCGACCCACAGGAAGGGCCCGTCCCGCGGGACTGCAGCCTCCGAGGAAAGCAGGAGACCCACAGGAAGGGCCCGTCCCGCGGGACTCCAGCCTCCGACCCACAGGAAGGGCCCGTTCCGCGGGACTCCAGCCTCCGAGGAAAGCAGGAGACCCACAGGAAGGGCCCGTCCCGCGGGACTCCAGCCTCCGACCCACAGGAAGGGCCCGTCCCGCGGGACTCCAGCCTCCGACCCACAGGAAGGGCCCGTCCCGCGGGACTCCAGCCTCCGACCCACAGGAAGGGCCCGTCCCGCGGGACGCCAGCCTCCGACCCACAGGAAGGGCCCGTCCCGCGGGACTCCAGCCTCCGACCCACAGGAAGGGCCCGTCCCGCGGGACTCCAGCCTCTGAGGAAAGCAGGAGACCCACAGGAAGGGCCCGTTCCGCGGGACTCCAGCCTCCGGAGGAAACTAGGAGACCCACAGGAAGGGCCCGTTCCGCGGGACTCCAGCCTCCGGAGGAAACTAGGAGACCCACAGGAAGGGCCCGTCCCGCGGGACTCCAGCCTCCGACCCACAGGAAGGGCCCGTCCCGCGGGACTCCAGCCTCCGACCCACAGGAAGGGCCCGTCCCGCGGGACGCCAGCCTCCGACCCACAGGAAGGGCCCGTCCCGCGGGACTCCAGCCTCCGACCCACAGGAAGGGCCCGTCCCGCGGGACTCCAGCCTCTGAGGAAAGCAGGAGACCCACAGGAAGGGCCCGTTCCGCGGGACTCCAGCCTCCGGAGGAAACTAGGAGACCCACAGGAAGGGCCCGTTCCGCGGGACTCCAGCCTCCGGAGGAAACTAGGAGACCCACAGGAAGGGCCCGTCCCGCGGGACTCCAGCCTCCGACCCACAGGAAGGGCCCGTCCCGCGGGACTCCAGCCTCCGACCCACAGGAAGGGCCCGTCCCGCGGGACTCCAGCCTCCGACCCACAGGAAGGGCCCGTCCCGCGGGACGCCAGCCTCCGACCCACAGGAAGGGCCCGTCCCGCGGGACTGCAGCCTCCGGAGGAAAGCAGGAGACCCACAGGAAGGGCCCGTCCCGCGGGACTGCAGCCTCCGAGGAAAGCAGGAGACCCACAGGAAGGGCCCGTCCCGCGGGACTCCAGCCTCCGACCCACAGGAAGGGCCCGTTCCGCGGGACTCCAGCCTCCGAGGAAAGCAGGAGACCCACAGGAAGGGCCCGTCCCGCGGGACTCCAGCCTCCGACCCACAGGAAGGGCCCGTCCCGCGGGACTCCAGCCTCCGACCCACAGGAAGGGCCCGTCCCGCGGGACTCCAGCCTCCGACCCACAGGAAGGGCCCGTCCCGCGGGACGCCAGCCTCCGACCCACAGGAAGGGCCCGTCCCGCGGGACTGCAGCCTCCGGAGGAAAGCAGGAGACCCACAGGAAGGGCCCGTTCCGCGGGACTCCAGCCTCCGGAGGAAACTAGGAGACCCACAGGAAGGGCCCGTTCCGCGGGACTCCAGCCTCCGGAGGAAACTAGGAGACCCACAGGAAGGGCCCGTTCCGCGGGACTCCAGCCTCCGACCCACAGGAAGGGCCCGTTCCGCGGGACTGCAGCCTCCGAGGAAAGCAGGAGACCCACAGGAAGGGCCCGTCCCGCGGGACTCCAGCCTCCGACCCACAGGAAGGGCCCGTTCCGCGGGACTCCAGCCTCCGAGGAAAGCAGGAGACCCACAGGAAGGGCCCGTTCCGCGGGACTCCAGCCTCCGACCCACAGGAAGGGCCCGTCCCGCGGGACTCCAGCCTCCGACCCACAGGAAGGGCCCGTCCCGCGGGACTCCAGCCTCCGACCCACAGGAAGGGCCCGTCCCGCGGGACTGCAGCCTCCGAGGAAAGCAGGAGACCCACAGGAAGGGCCCGTCCCGCGGGACTCCAGCCTCCGACCCACAGGAAGGGCCCGTTCCGCGGGACTCCAGCCTCCGAGGAAAGCAGGAGACCCACAGGAAGGGCCCGTTCCGCGGGACTCCAGCCTCCGACCCACAGGAAGGGCCCGTCCCGCGGGACTCCAGCCTCCGACCCACAGGAAGGGCCCGTCCCGCGGGACTCCAGCCTCCGACCCACAGGAAGGGCCCGTCCCGCGGGACTGCAGCCTCCGAGGAAAGCAGGAGACCCACAGGAAGGGCCCGTCCCGCGGGACTCCAGCCTCCGACCCACAGGAAGGGCCCGTTCCGCGGGACTCCAGCCTCCGAGGAAAGCAGGAGACCCACAGGAAGGGCCCGTCCCGCGGGACTCCAGCCTCCGACCCACAGGAAGGGCCCGTCCCGCGGGACTCCAGCCTCCGACCCACAGGAAGGGCCCGTCCCGCGGGACTCCAGCCTCCGACCCACAGGAAGGGCCCGTCCCGCGGGACGCCAGCCTCCGACCCACAGGAAGGGCCCGTCCCGCGGGACTCCAGCCTCCGACCCACAGGAAGGGCCCGTCCCGCGGGACTCCAGCCTCTGAGGAAAGCAGGAGACCCACAGGAAGGGCCCGTTCCGCGGGACTCCAGCCTCCGGAGGAAACTAGGAGACCCACAGGAAGGGCCCGTTCCGCGGGACTCCAGCCTCCGGAGGAAACTAGGAGACCCACAGGAAGGGCCCGTCCCGCGGGACTCCAGCCTCCGACCCACAGGAAGGGCCCGTCCCGCGGGACTCCAGCCTCCGACCCACAGGAAGGGCCCGTCCCGCGGGACGCCAGCCTCCGACCCACAGGAAGGGCCCGTCCCGCGGGACTCCAGCCTCCGACCCACAGGAAGGGCCCGTCCCGCGGGACTCCAGCCTCTGAGGAAAGCAGGAGACCCACAGGAAGGGCCCGTTCCGCGGGACTCCAGCCTCCGGAGGAAACTAGGAGACCCACAGGAAGGGCCCGTTCCGCGGGACTCCAGCCTCCGGAGGAAACTAGGAGACCCACAGGAAGGGCCCGTCCCGCGGGACTCCAGCCTCCGACCCACAGGAAGGGCCCGTCCCGCGGGACTCCAGCCTCCGACCCACAGGAAGGGCCCGTCCCGCGGGACTCCAGCCTCCGACCCACAGGAAGGGCCCGTCCCGCGGGACGCCAGCCTCCGACCCACAGGAAGGGCCCGTCCCGCGGGACTGCAGCCTCCGGAGGAAAGCAGGAGACCCACAGGAAGGGCCCGTCCCGCGGGACTGCAGCCTCCGAGGAAAGCAGGAGACCCACAGGAAGGGCCCGTCCCGCGGGACTCCAGCCTCCGACCCACAGGAAGGGCCCGTTCCGCGGGACTCCAGCCTCCGAGGAAAGCAGGAGACCCACAGGAAGGGCCCGTCCCGCGGGACTCCAGCCTCCGACCCACAGGAAGGGCCCGTCCCGCGGGACTCCAGCCTCCGACCCACAGGAAGGGCCCGTCCCGCGGGACTCCAGCCTCCGACCCACAGGAAGGGCCCGTCCCGCGGGACGCCAGCCTCCGACCCACAGGAAGGGCCCGTCCCGCGGGACTGCAGCCTCCGGAGGAAAGCAGGAGACCCACAGGAAGGGCCCGTTCCGCGGGACTCCAGCCTCCGGAGGAAACTAGGAGACCCACAGGAAGGGCCCGTTCCGCGGGACTCCAGCCTCCGGAGGAAACTAGGAGACCCACAGGAAGGGCCCGTTCCGCGGGACTCCAGCCTCCGACCCACAGGAAGGGCCCGTTCCGCGGGACTGCAGCCTCCGAGGAAAGCAGGAGACCCACAGGAAGGGCCCGTCCCGCGGGACTCCAGCCTCCGACCCACAGGAAGGGCCCGTTCCGCGGGACTCCAGCCTCCGAGGAAAGCAGGAGACCCACAGGAAGGGCCCGTTCCGCGGGACTCCAGCCTCCGACCCACAGGAAGGGCCCGTCCCGCGGGACTCCAGCCTCCGACCCACAGGAAGGGCCCGTCCCGCGGGACTCCAGCCTCCGACCCACAGGAAGGGCCCGTCCCGCGGGACTGCAGCCTCCGAGGAAAGCAGGAGACCCACAGGAAGGGCCCGTCCCGCGGGACTCCAGCCTCCGACCCACAGGAAGGGCCCGTTCCGCGGGACTCCAGCCTCCGAGGAAAGCAGGAGACCCACAGGAAGGGCCCGTCCCGCGGGACTCCAGCCTCCGACCCACAGGAAGGGCCCGTCCCGCGGGACTCCAGCCTCCGACCCACAGGAAGGGCCCGTCCCGCGGGACTCCAGCCTCCGACCCACAGGAAGGGCCCGTCCCGCGGGACGCCAGCCTCCGACCCACAGGAAGGGCCCGTCCCGCGGGACTCCAGCCTCCGACCCACAGGAAGGGCCCGTCCCGCGGGACTCCAGCCTCTGAGGAAAGCAGGAGACCCACAGGAAGGGCCCGTTCCGCGGGACTCCAGCCTCCGGAGGAAACTAGGAGACCCACAGGAAGGGCCCGTTCCGCGGGACTCCAGCCTCCGGAGGAAACTAGGAGACCCACAGGAAGGGCCCGTCCCGCGGGACTCCAGCCTCCGACCCACAGGAAGGGCCCGTCCCGCGGGACTCCAGCCTCCGACCCACAGGAAGGGCCCGTCCCGCGGGACGCCAGCCTCCGACCCACAGGAAGGGCCCGTCCCACGGGACTCCAGCCTCCGACCCACAGGAAGGGCCCGTCCCGCGGGACTCCAGCCTCTGAGGAAAGCAGGAGACCCACAGGAAGGGCCCGTCCCGCGGGACTCCAGCCTCCGACCCACAGGAAGGGCCCGTCCCGCGGGACTCCAGCCTCCGACCCACAGGAAGGGCCCGTTCCGCGGGACTGCAGCCTCCGAGGAAAGCAGGAGACCCACAGGAAGGGCCCGTCCCGCGGGACTCCAGCCTCCGACCCACAGGAAGGGCCCGTCCCGCGGGACTCCAGCCTCCGAGGAAAGCAGGAGACCCACAGGAAGGGCCCGTCCCGCGGGACGCCAGCCTCCGACCCACAGGAAGGGCCCGTCCCGCGGGACTCCAGCCTCTGAGGAAAGCAGGAGACCCACAGGAAGGGCCCGTCCCGCGGGACTCCAGCCTCCGACCCACAGGAAGGGCCCGTCCCGCGGGACTCCAGCCTCCGACCCACAGGAAGGGCCCGTCCCGCGGGACTGCAGCCTCCGAGGAAAGCAGGAGACCCACAGGAAGGGCCCGTCCCGCGGGACTCCAGCCTCCGACCCACAGGAAGGGCCCGTTCCGCGGGACTCCAGCCTCCGAGGAAAGCAGGAGACCCACAGGAAGGGCCCGTCCCGCGGGACTCCAGCCTCCGACCCACAGGAAGGGCCCGTCCCGCGGGACTCCAGCCTCCGACCCACAGGAAGGGCCCGTCCCGCGGGACTCCAGCCTCCGACCCACAGGAAGGGCCCGTCCCGCGGGACGCCAGCCTCCGACCCACAGGAAGGGCCCGTCCCGCGGGACTCCAGCCTCCGACCCACAGGAAGGGCCCGTCCCGCGGGACTCCAGCCTCTGAGGAAAGCAGGAGACCCACAGGAAGGGCCCGTTCCGCGGGACTCCAGCCTCCGGAGGAAACTAGGAGACCCACAGGAAGGGCCCGTTCCGCGGGACTCCAGCCTCCGGAGGAAACTAGGAGACCCACAGGAAGGGCCCGTCCCGCGGGACTCCAGCCTCCGACCCACAGGAAGGGCCCGTCCCGCGGGACTCCAGCCTCCGACCCACAGGAAGGGCCCGTCCCGCGGGACTCCAGCCTCCGACCCACAGGAAGGGCCCGTCCCGCGGGACGCCAGCCTCCGACCCACAGGAAGGGCCCGTCCCGCGGGACTGCAGCCTCCGGAGGAAAGCAGGAGACCCACAGGAAGGGCCCGTCCCGCGGGACTGCAGCCTCCGAGGAAAGCAGGAGACCCACAGGAAGGGCCCGTCCCGCGGGACTCCAGCCTCCGACCCACAGGAAGGGCCCGTTCCGCGGGACTCCAGCCTCCGAGGAAAGCAGGAGACCCACAGGAAGGGCCCGTCCCGCGGGACTCCAGCCTCCGACCCACAGGAAGGGCCCGTCCCGCGGGACTCCAGCCTCCGACCCACAGGAAGGGCCCGTCCCGCGGGACTCCAGCCTCCGACCCACAGGAAGGGCCCGTCCCGCGGGACGCCAGCCTCCGACCCACAGGAAGGGCCCGTCCCGCGGGACTGCAGCCTCCGGAGGAAAGCAGGAGACCCACAGGAAGGGCCCGTTCCGCGGGACTCCAGCCTCCGGAGGAAACTAGGAGACCCACAGGAAGGGCCCGTTCCGCGGGACTCCAGCCTCCGGAGGAAACTAGGAGACCCACAGGAAGGGCCCGTTCCGCGGGACTCCAGCCTCCGACCCACAGGAAGGGCCCGTTCCGCGGGACTGCAGCCTCCGAGGAAAGCAGGAGACCCACAGGAAGGGCCCGTCCCGCGGGACTCCAGCCTCCGACCCACAGGAAGGGCCCGTTCCGCGGGACTCCAGCCTCCGAGGAAAGCAGGAGACCCACAGGAAGGGCCCGTTCCGCGGGACTCCAGCCTCCGACCCACAGGAAGGGCCCGTCCCGCGGGACTCCAGCCTCCGACCCACAGGAAGGGCCCGTCCCGCGGGACTCCAGCCTCCGACCCACAGGAAGGGCCCGTCCCGCGGGACTGCAGCCTCCGAGGAAAGCAGGAGACCCACAGGAAGGGCCCGTCCCGCGGGACTCCAGCCTCCGACCCACAGGAAGGGCCCGTTCCGCGGGACTCCAGCCTCCGAGGAAAGCAGGAGACCCACAGGAAGGGCCCGTCCCGCGGGACTCCAGCCTCCGACCCACAGGAAGGGCCCGTCCCGCGGGACTCCAGCCTCCGACCCACAGGAAGGGCCCGTCCCGCGGGACTCCAGCCTCCGACCCACAGGAAGGGCCCGTCCCGCGGGACGCCAGCCTCCGACCCACAGGAAGGGCCCGTCCCGCGGGACTCCAGCCTCCGACCCACAGGAAGGGCCCGTCCCGCGGGACTCCAGCCTCTGAGGAAAGCAGGAGACCCACAGGAAGGGCCCGTTCCGCGGGACTCCAGCCTCCGGAGGAAACTAGGAGACCCACAGGAAGGGCCCGTTCCGCGGGACTCCAGCCTCCGGAGGAAACTAGGAGACCCACAGGAAGGGCCCGTCCCGCGGGACTCCAGCCTCCGACCCACAGGAAGGGCCCGTCCCGCGGGACTCCAGCCTCCGACCCACAGGAAGGGCCCGTCCCGCGGGACGCCAGCCTCCGACCCACAGGAAGGGCCCGTCCCACGGGACTCCAGCCTCCGACCCACAGGAAGGGCCCGTCCCGCGGGACTCCAGCCTCTGAGGAAAGCAGGAGACCCACAGGAAGGGCCCGTCCCGCGGGACTCCAGCCTCCGACCCACAGGAAGGGCCCGTCCCGCGGGACTCCAGCCTCCGACCCACAGGAAGGGCCCGTTCCGCGGGACTGCAGCCTCCGAGGAAAGCAGGAGACCCACAGGAAGGGCCCGTCCCGCGGGACTCCAGCCTCCGACCCACAGGAAGGGCCCGTCCCGCGGGACTCCAGCCTCCGAGGAAAGCAGGAGACCCACAGGAAGGGCCCGTCCCGCGGGACGCCAGCCTCCGACCCACAGGAAGGGCCCGTCCCGCGGGACTCCAGCCTCTGAGGAAAGCAGGAGACCCACAGGAAGGGCCCGTCCCGCGGGACTCCAGCCTCCGACCCACAGGAAGGGCCCGTCCCGCGGGACTCCAGCCTCCGACCCACAGGAAGGGCCCGTCCCGCGGGACTGCAGCCTCCGAGGAAAGCAGGAGACCCACAGGAAGGGCCCGTCCCGCGGGACTCCAGCCTCCGACCCACAGGAAGGGCCCGTTCCGCGGGACTCCAGCCTCCGAGGAAAGCAGGAGACCCACAGGAAGGGCCCGTCCCGCGGGACTCCAGCCTCCGACCCACAGGAAGGGCCCGTCCCGCGGGACTCCAGCCTCCGACCCACAGGAAGGGCCCGTCCCGCGGGACTCCAGCCTCCGACCCACAGGAAGGGCCCGTCCCGCGGGACGCCAGCCTCCGACCCACAGGAAGGGCCCGTCCCGCGGGACTCCAGCCTCCGACCCACAGGAAGGGCCCGTCCCGCGGGACTCCAGCCTCTGAGGAAAGCAGGAGACCCAAAGGAAGGGCCCGTTCCGCGGGACTCCAGCCTCCGGAGGAAACTAGGAGACCCACAGGAAGGGCCCGTTCCGCGGGACTCCAGCCTCCGGAGGAAACTAGGAGACCCACAGGAAGGGCCCGTCCCGCGGGACTCCAGCCTCCGACCCACAGGAAGGGCCCGTCCCGCGGGACTCCAGCCTCCGACCCACAGGAAGGGCCCGTCCCGCGGGACTCCAGCCTCCGACCCACAGGAAGGGCCCGTCCCGCGGGACGCCAGCCTCCGACCCACAGGAAGGGCCCGTCCCGCGGGACTGCAGCCTCCGGAGGAAAGCAGGAGACCCACAGGAAGGGCCCGTCCCGCGGGACTGCAGCCTCCGAGGAAAGCAGGAGACCCACAGGAAGGGCCCGTCCCGCGGGACTCCAGCCTCCGACCCACAGGAAGGGCCCGTTCCGCGGGACTCCAGCCTCCGAGGAAAGCAGGAGACCCACAGGAAGGGCCCGTCCCGCGGGACTCCAGCCTCCGACCCACAGGAAGGGCCCGTCCCGCGGGACTCCAGCCTCCGACCCACAGGAAGGGCCCGTCCCGCGGGACTCCAGCCTCCGACCCACAGGAAGGGCCCGTCCCGCGGGACGCCAGCCTCCGACCCACAGGAAGGGCCCGTCCCGCGGGACTGCAGCCTCCGGAGGAAAGCAGGAGACCCACAGGAAGGGCCCGTTCCGCGGGACTCCAGCCTCCGGAGGAAACTAGGAGACCCACAGGAAGGGCCCGTTCCGCGGGACTCCAGCCTCCGGAGGAAACTAGGAGACCCACAGGAAGGGCCCGTTCCGCGGGACTCCAGCCTCCGACCCACAGGAAGGGCCCGTTCCGCGGGACTGCAGCCTCCGAGGAAAGCAGGAGACCCACAGGAAGGGCCCGTCCCGCGGGACTCCAGCCTCCGACCCACAGGAAGGGCCCGTTCCGCGGGACTCCAGCCTCCGAGGAAAGCAGGAGACCCACAGGAAGGGCCCGTTCCGCGGGACTCCAGCCTCCGACCCACAGGAAGGGCCCGTCCCGCGGGACTCCAGCCTCCGACCCACAGGAAGGGCCCGTCCCGCGGGACTCCAGCCTCCGACCCACAGGAAGGGCCCGTCCCGCGGGACTGCAGCCTCCGAGGAAAGCAGGAGACCCACAGGAAGGGCCCGTCCCGCGGGACTCCAGCCTCCGACCCACAGGAAGGGCCCGTTCCGCGGGACTCCAGCCTCCGAGGAAAGCAGGAGACCCACAGGAAGGGCCCGTCCCGCGGGACTCCAGCCTCCGACCCACAGGAAGGGCCCGTCCCGCGGGACTCCAGCCTCCGACCCACAGGAAGGGCCCGTCCCGCGGGACTCCAGCCTCCGACCCACAGGAAGGGCCCGTCCCGCGGGACGCCAGCCTCCGACCCACAGGAAGGGCCCGTCCCGCGGGACTCCAGCCTCCGACCCACAGGAAGGGCCCGTCCCGCGGGACTCCAGCCTCTGAGGAAAGCAGGAGACCCACAGGAAGGGCCCGTTCCGCGGGACTCCAGCCTCCGGAGGAAACTAGGAGACCCACAGGAAGGGCCCGTTCCGCGGGACTCCAGCCTCCGGAGGAAACTAGGAGACCCACAGGAAGGGCCCGTCCCGCGGGACTCCAGCCTCCGACCCACAGGAAGGGCCCGTCCCGCGGGACTCCAGCCTCCGACCCACAGGAAGGGCCCGTCCCGCGGGACGCCAGCCTCCGACCCACAGGAAGGGCCCGTCCCACGGGACTCCAGCCTCCGACCCACAGGAAGGGCCCGTCCCGCGGGACTCCAGCCTCTGAGGAAAGCAGGAGACCCACAGGAAGGGCCCGTCCCGCGGGACTCCAGCCTCCGACCCACAGGAAGGGCCCGTCCCGCGGGACTCCAGCCTCCGACCCACAGGAAGGGCCCGTTCCGCGGCACTGCAGCCTCCGAGGAAAGCAGGAGACCCACAGGAAGGGCCCGTCCCGCGGGACTCCAGCCTCCGACCCACAGGAAGGGCCCGTCCCGCGGGACTCCAGCCTCCGAGGAAAGCAGGAGACCCACAGGAAGGGCCCGTCCCGCGGGACGCCAGCCTCCGACCCACAGGAAGGGCCCGTCCCGCGGGACTCCAGCCTCTGAGGAAAGCAGGAGACCCACAGGAAGGGCCCGTCCCGCGGGACTCCAGCCTCCGACCCACAGGAAGGGCCCGTCCCGCGGGACTCCAGCCTCCGACCCACAGGAAGGGCCCGTCCCGCGGGACTGCAGCCTCCGAGGAAAGCAGGAGACCCACAGGAAGGGCCCGTCCCGCGGGACTCCAGCCTCCGACCCACAGGAAGGGCCCGTTCCGCGGGACTCCAGCCTCCGAGGAAAGCAGGAGACCCACAGGAAGGGCCCGTCCCGCGGGACTCCAGCCTCCGACCCACAGGAAGGGCCCGTCCCGCGGGACTCCAGCCTCCGACCCACAGGAAGGGCCCGTCCCGCGGGACTCCAGCCTCCGACCCACAGGAAGGGCCCGTCCCGCGGGACGCCAGCCTCCGACCCACAGGAAGGGCCCGTCCCGCGGGACTCCAGCCTCCGACCCACAGGAAGGGCCCGTCCCGCGGGACTCCAGCCTCTGAGGAAAGCAGGAGACCCACAGGAAGGGCCCGTTCCGCGGGACTCCAGCCTCCGGAGGAAACTAGGAGACCCACAGGAAGGGCCCGTTCCGCGGGACTCCAGCCTCCGGAGGAAACTAGGAGACCCACAGGAAGGGCCCGTCCCGCGGGACTCCAGCCTCCGACCCACAGGAAGGGCCCGTCCCGCGGGACTCCAGCCTCCGACCCACAGGAAGGGCCCGTCCCGCGGGACTCCAGCCTCCGACCCACAGGAAGGGCCCGTCCCGCGGGACGCCAGCCTCCGACCCACAGGAAGGGCCCGTCCCGCGGGACTGCAGCCTCCGGAGGAAAGCAGGAGACCCACAGGAAGGGCCCGTCCCGCGGGACTGCAGCCTCCGAGGAAAGCAGGAGACCCACAGGAAGGGCCCGTCCCGCGGGACTCCAGCCTCCGACCCACAGGAAGGGCCCGTTCCGCGGGACTCCAGCCTCCGAGGAAAGCAGGAGACCCACAGGAAGGGCCCGTCCCGCGGGACTCCAGCCTCCGACCCACAGGAAGGGCCCGTCCCGCGGGACTCCAGCCTCCGACCCACAGGAAGGGCCCGTCCCGCGGGACTCCAGCCTCCGACCCACAGGAAGGGCCCGTCCCGCGGGACGCCAGCCTCCGACCCACAGGAAGGGCCCGTCCCGCGGGACTGCAGCCTCCGGAGGAAAGCAGGAGACCCACAGGAAGGGCCCGTTCCGCGGGACTCCAGCCTCCGGAGGAAACTAGGAGACCCACAGGAAGGGCCCGTTCCGCGGGACTCCAGCCTCCGGAGGAAACTAGGAGACCCACAGGAAGGGCCCGTTCCGCGGGACTCCAGCCTCCGACCCACAGGAAGGGCCCGTTCCGCGGGACTGCAGCCTCCGAGGAAAGCAGGAGACCCACAGGAAGGGCCCGTCCCGCGGGACTCCAGCCTCCGACCCACAGGAAGGGCCCGTTCCGCGGGACTCCAGCCTCCGAGGAAAGCAGGAGACCCACAGGAAGGGCCCGTTCCGCGGGACTCCAGCCTCCGACCCACAGGAAGGGCCCGTCCCGCGGGACTCCAGCCTCCGACCCACAGGAAGGGCCCGTCCCGCGGGACTCCAGCCTCCGACCCACAGGAAGGGCCCGTCCCGCGGGACTGCAGCCTCCGAGGAAAGCAGGAGACCCACAGGAAGGGCCCGTCCCGCGGGACTCCAGCCTCCGACCCACAGGAAGGGCCCGTTCCGCGGGACTCCAGCCTCCGAGGAAAGCAGGAGACCCACAGGAAGGGCCCGTCCCGCGGGACTCCAGCCTCCGACCCACAGGAAGGGCCCGTCCCGCGGGACTCCAGCCTCCGACCCACAGGAAGGGCCCGTCCCGCGGGACTCCAGCCTCCGACCCACAGGAAGGGCCCGTCCCGCGGGACGCCAGCCTCCGACCCACAGGAAGGGCCCGTCCCGCGGGACTCCAGCCTCCGACCCACAGGAAGGGCCCGTCCCGCGGGACTCCAGCCTCTGAGGAAAGCAGGAGACCCACAGGAAGGGCCCGTTCCGCGGGACTCCAGCCTCCGGAGGAAACTAGGAGACCCACAGGAAGGGCCCGTTCCGCGGGACTCCAGCCTCCGGAGGAAACTAGGAGACCCACAGGAAGGGCCCGTCCCGCGGGACTCCAGCCTCCGACCCACAGGAAGGGCCCGTCCCGCGGGACTCCAGCCTCCGACCCACAGGAAGGGCCCGTCCCGCGGGACGCCAGCCTCCGACCCACAGGAAGGGCCCGTCCCACGGGACTCCAGCCTCCGACCCACAGGAAGGGCCCGTCCCGCGGGACTCCAGCCTCTGAGGAAAGCAGGAGACCCACAGGAAGGGCCCGTCCCGCGGGACTCCAGCCTCCGACCCACAGGAAGGGCCCGTCCCGCGGGACTCCAGCCTCCGACCCACAGGAAGGGCCCGTTCCGCGGGACTGCAGCCTCCGAGGAAAGCAGGAGACCCACAGGAAGGGCCCGTCCCGCGGGACTCCAGCCTCCGACCCACAGGAAGGGCCCGTCCCGCGGGACTCCAGCCTCCGAGGAAAGCAGGAGACCCACAGGAAGGGCCCGTCCCGCGGGACGCCAGCCTCCGACCCACAGGAAGGGCCCGTCCCGCGGGACTCCAGCCTCTGAGGAAAGCAGGAGACCCACAGGAAGGGCCCGTCCCGCGGGACTCCAGCCTCCGACCCACAGGAAGGGCCCGTCCCGCGGGACTCCAGCCTCCGACCCACAGGAAGGGCCCGTCCCGCGGGACTGCAGCCTCCGAGGAAAGCAGGAGACCCACAGGAAGGGCCCGTCCCGCGGGACTCCAGCCTCCGACCCACAGGAAGGGCCCGTTCCGCGGGACTCCAGCCTCCGAGGAAAGCAGGAGACCCACAGGAAGGGCCCGTCCCGCGGGACTCCAGCCTCCGACCCACAGGAAGGGCCCGTCCCGCGGGACTCCAGCCTCCGACCCACAGGAAGGGCCCGTCCCGCGGGACTCCAGCCTCCGACCCACAGGAAGGGCCCGTCCCGCGGGACGCCAGCCTCCGACCCACAGGAAGGGCCCGTCCCGCGGGACTCCAGCCTCCGACCCACAGGAAGGGCCCGTCCCGCGGGACTCCAGCCTCTGAGGAAAGCAGGAGACCCACAGGAAGGGCCCGTTCCGCGGGACTCCAGCCTCCGGAGGAAACTAGGAGACCCACAGGAAGGGCCCGTTCCGCGGGACTCCAGCCTCCGGAGGAAACTAGGAGACCCACAGGAAGGGCCCGTCCCGCGGGACTCCAGCCTCCGACCCACAGGAAGGGCCCGTCCCGCGGGACTCCAGCCTCCGACCCACAGGAAGGGCCCGTCCCGCGGGACGCCAGCCTCCGACCCACAGGAAGGGCCCGTCCCACGGGACTCCAGCCTCCGACCCACAGGAAGGGCCCGTCCCGCGGGACTCCAGCCTCTGAGGAAAGCAGGAGACCCACAGGAAGGGCCCGTCCCGCGGGACTCCAGCCTCCGACCCACAGGAAGGGCCCGTCCCGCGGGACTCCAGCCTCCGACCCACAGGAAGGGCCCGTTCCGCGGGACTGCAGCCTCCGAGGAAAGCAGGAGACCCACAGGAAGGGCCCGTCCCGCGGGACTCCAGCCTCCGACCCACAGGAAGGGCCCGTCCCGCGGGACTCCAGCCTCCGAGGAAAGCAGGAGACCCACAGGAAGGGCCCGTCCTGCGGGACGCCAGCCTCCGACCCACAGGAAGGGCCCGTCCCGCGGGACTCCAGCCTCTGAGGAAAGCAGGAGACCCACAGGAAGGGCCCGTCCCGCGGGACTCCAGCCTCCGACCCACAGGAAGGGCCCGTCCCGCGGGACTCCAGCCTCCGACCCACAGGAAGGGCCCGTCCCGCGGGACTGCAGCCTCCGAGGAAAGCAGGAGACCCACAGGAAGGGCCCGTCCCGCGGGACTCCAGCCTCCGACCCACAGGAAGGGCCCGTTCCGCGGGACTCCAGCCTCCGAGGAAAGCAGGAGACCCACAGGAAGGGCCCGTCCCGCGGGACTCCAGCCTCCGACCCACAGGAAGGGCCCGTCCCGCGGGACTCCAGCCTCCGACCCACAGGAAGGGCCCGTCCCGCGGGACTCCAGCCTCCGACCCACAGGAAGGGCCCGTCCCGCGGGACGCCAGCCTCCGACCCACAGGAAGGGCCCGTCCCGCGGGACTCCAGCCTCCGACCCACAGGAAGGGCCCGTCCCGCGGGACTCCAGCCTCTGAGGAAAGCAGGAGACCCACAGGAAGGGCCCGTTCCGCGGGACTCCAGCCTCCGGAGGAAACTAGGAGACCCACAGGAAGGGCCCGTTCCGCGGGACTCCAGCCTCCGGAGGAAACTAGGAGACCCACAGGAAGGGCCCGTCCCGCGGGACTCCAGCCTCCGACCCACAGGAAGGGCCCGTCCCGCGGGACTCCAGCCTCCGACCCACAGGAAGGGCCCGTCCCGCGGGACTCCAGCCTCCGACCCACAGGAAGGGCCCGTCCCGCGGGACGCCAGCCTCCGACCCACAGGAAGGGCCCGTCCCGCGGGACTGCAGCCTCCGGAGGAAAGCAGGAGACCCACAGGAAGGGCCCGTCCCGCGGGACTGCAGCCTCCGAGGAAAGCAGGAGACCCACAGGAAGGGCCCGTCCCGCGGGACTCCAGCCTCCGACCCACAGGAAGGGCCCGTTCCGCGGGACTCCAGCCTCCGAGGAAAGCAGGAGACCCACAGGAAGGGCCCGTCCCGCGGGACTCCAGCCTCCGACCCACAGGAAGGGCCCGTCCCGCGGGACTCCAGCCTCCGACCCACAGGAAGGGCCCGTCCCGCGGGACTCCAGCCTCCGACCCACAGGAAGGGCCCGTCCCGCGGGACGCCAGCCTCCGACCCACAGGAAGGGCCCGTCCCGCGGGACTGCAGCCTCCGGAGGAAAGCAGGAGACCCACAGGAAGGGCCCGTTCCGCGGGACTCCAGCCTCCGGAGGAAACTAGGAGACCCACAGGAAGGGCCCGTTCCGCGGGACTCCAGCCTCCGGAGGAAACTAGGAGACCCACAGGAAGGGCCCGTTCCGCGGGACTCCAGCCTCCGACCCACAGGAAGGGCCCGTTCCGCGGGACTGCAGCCTCCGAGGAAAGCAGGAGACCCACAGGAAGGGCCCGTCCCGCGGGACTCCAGCCTCCGACCCACAGGAAGGGCCCGTTCCGCGGGACTCCAGCCTCCGAGGAAAGCAGGAGACCCACAGGAAGGGCCCGTTCCGCGGGACTCCAGCCTCCGACCCACAGGAAGGGCCCGTCCCGCGGGACTCCAGCCTCCGACCCACAGGAAGGGCCCGTCCCGCGGGACTCCAGCCTCCGACCCACAGGAAGGGCCCGTCCCGCGGGACTGCAGCCTCCGAGGAAAGCAGGAGACCCACAGGAAGGGCCCGTCCCGCGGGACTCCAGCCTCCGACCCACAGGAAGGGCCCGTTCCGCGGGACTCCAGCCTCCGAGGAAAGCAGGAGACCCACAGGAAGGGCCCGTCCCGCGGGACTCCAGCCTCCGACCCACAGGAAGGGCCCGTCCCGCGGGACTCCAGCCTCCGACCCACAGGAAGGGCCCGTCCCGCGGGACTCCAGCCTCCGACCCACAGGAAGGGCCCGTCCCGCGGGACGCCAGCCTCCGACCCACAGGAAGGGCCCGTCCCGCGGGACTCCAGCCTCCGACCCACAGGAAGGGCCCGTCCCGCGGGACTCCAGCCTCTGAGGAAAGCAGGAGACCCACAGGAAGGGCCCGTTCCGCGGGACTCCAGCCTCCGGAGGAAACTAGGAGACCCACAGGAAGGGCCCGTTCCGCGGGACTCCAGCCTCCGGAGGAAACTAGGAGACCCACAGGAAGGGCCCGTCCCGCGGGACTCCAGCCTCCGACCCACAGGAAGGGCCCGTCCCGCGGGACTCCAGCCTCCGACCCACAGGAAGGGCCCGTCCCGCGGGACGCCAGCCTCCGACCCACAGGAAGGGCCCGTCCCACGGGACTCCAGCCTCCGACCCACAGGAAGGGCCCGTCCCGCGGGACTCCAGCCTCTGAGGAAAGCAGGAGACCCACAGGAAGGGCCCGTCCCGCGGGACTCCAGCCTCCGACCCACAGGAAGGGCCCGTCCCGCGGGACTCCAGCCTCCGACCCACAGGAAGGGCCCGTTCCGCGGGACTGCAGCCTCCGAGGAAAGCAGGAGACCCACAGGAAGGGCCCGTCCCGCGGGACTCCAGCCTCCGACCCACAGGAAGGGCCCGTCCCGCGGGACTCCAGCCTCCGAGGAAAGCAGGAGACCCACAGGAAGGGCCCGTCCCGCGGGACGCCAGCCTCCGACCCACAGGAAGGGCCCGTCCCGCGGGACTCCAGCCTCTGAGGAAAGCAGGAGACCCACAGGAAGGGCCCGTCCCGCGGGACTCCAGCCTCCGACCCACAGGAAGGGCCCGTCCCGCGGGACTCCAGCCTCCGACCCACAGGAAGGGCCCGTCCCGCGGGACTGCAGCCTCCGAGGAAAGCAGGAGACCCACAGGAAGGGCCCGTCCCGCGGGACTCCAGCCTCCGACCCACAGGAAGGGCCCGTTCCGCGGGACTCCAGCCTCCGAGGAAAGCAGGAGACCCACAGGAAGGGCCCGTCCCGCGGGACTCCAGCCTCCGACCCACAGGAAGGGCCCGTCCCGCGGGACTCCAGCCTCCGACCCACAGGAAGGGCCCGTCCCGCGGGACTCCAGCCTCCGACCCACAGGAAGGGCCCGTCCCGCGGGACGCCAGCCTCCGACCCACAGGAAGGGCCCGTCCCGCGGGACTCCAGCCTCCGACCCACAGGAAGGGCCCGTCCCGCGGGACTCCAGCCTCTGAGGAAAGCAGGAGACCCACAGGAAGGGCCCGTTCCGCGGGACTCCAGCCTCCGGAGGAAACTAGGAGACCCACAGGAAGGGCCCGTTCCGCGGGACTCCAGCCTCCGGAGGAAACTAGGAGACCCACAGGAAGGGCCCGTCCCGCGGGACTCCAGCCTCCGACCCACAGGAAGGGCCCGTCCCGCGGGACTCCAGCCTCCGACCCACAGGAAGGGCCCGTCCCGCGGGACTCCAGCCTCCGACCCACAGGAAGGGCCCGTCCCGCGGGACGCCAGCCTCCGACCCACAGGAAGGGCCCGTCCCGCGGGACTGCAGCCTCCGGAGGAAAGCAGGAGACCCACAGGAAGGGCCCGTCCCGCGGGACTGCAGCCTCCGAGGAAAGCAGGAGACCCACAGGAAGGGCCCGTCCCGCGGGACTCCAGCCTCCGACCCACAGGAAGGGCCCGTTCCGCGGGACTCCAGCCTCCGAGGAAAGCAGGAGACCCACAGGAAGGGCCCGTCCCGCGGGACTCCAGCCTCCGACCCACAGGAAGGGCCCGTCCCGCGGGACTCCAGCCTCCGACCCACAGGAAGGGCCCGTCCCGCGGGACTCCAGCCTCCGACCCACAGGAAGGGCCCGTCCCGCGGGACGCCAGCCTCCGACCCACAGGAAGGGCCCGTCCCGCGGGACTGCAGCCTCCGGAGGAAAGCAGGAGACCCACAGGAAGGGCCCGTTCCGCGGGACTCCAGCCTCCGGAGGAAACTAGGAGACCCACAGGAAGGGCCCGTTCCGCGGGACTCCAGCCTCCGGAGGAAACTAGGAGACCCACAGGAAGGGCCCGTTCCGCGGGACTCCAGCCTCCGACCCACAGGAAGGGCCCGTTCCGCGGGACTGCAGCCTCCGAGGAAAGCAGGAGACCCACAGGAAGGGCCCGTCCCGCGGGACTCCAGCCTCCGACCCACAGGAAGGGCCCGTTCCGCGGGACTCCAGCCTCCGAGGAAAGCAGGAGACCCACAGGAAGGGCCCGTTCCGCGGGACTCCAGCCTCCGACCCACAGGAAGGGCCCGTCCCGCGGGACTCCAGCCTCCGACCCACAGGAAGGGCCCGTCCCGCGGGACTCCAGCCTCCGACCCACAGGAAGGGCCCGTCCCGCGGGACTGCAGCCTCCGAGGAAAGCAGGAGACCCACAGGAAGGGCCCGTCCCGCGGGACTCCAGCCTCCGACCCACAGGAAGGGCCCGTTCCGCGGGACTCCAGCCTCCGAGGAAAGCAGGAGACCCACAGGAAGGGCCCGTCCCGCGGGACTCCAGCCTCCGACCCACAGGAAGGGCCCGTCCCGCGGGACTCCAGCCTCCGACCCACAGGAAGGGCCCGTCCCGCGGGACTCCAGCCTCCGACCCACAGGAAGGGCCCGTCCCGCGGGACGCCAGCCTCCGACCCACAGGAAGGGCCCGTCCCGCGGGACTCCAGCCTCCGACCCACAGGAAGGGCCCGTCCCGCGGGACTCCAGCCTCTGAGGAAAGCAGGAGACCCACAGGAAGGGCCCGTTCCGCGGGACTCCAGCCTCCGGAGGAAACTAGGAGACCCACAGGAAGGGCCCGTTCCGCGGGACTCCAGCCTCCGGAGGAAACTAGGAGACCCACAGGAAGGGCCCGTCCCGCGGGACTCCAGCCTCCGACCCACAGGAAGGGCCCGTCCCGCGGGACTCCAGCCTCCGACCCACAGGAAGGGCCCGTCCCGCGGGACGCCAGCCTCCGACCCACAGGAAGGGCCCGTCCCACGGGACTCCAGCCTCCGACCCACAGGAAGGGCCCGTCCCGCGGGACTCCAGCCTCTGAGGAAAGCAGGAGACCCACAGGAAGGGCCCGTCCCGCGGGACTCCAGCCTCCGACCCACAGGAAGGGCCCGTCCCGCGGGACTCCAGCCTCCGACCCACAGGAAGGGCCCGTTCCGCGGGACTGCAGCCTCCGAGGAAAGCAGGAGACCCACAGGAAGGGCCCGTCCCGCGGGACTCCAGCCTCCGACCCACAGGAAGGGCCCGTCCCGCGGGACTCCAGCCTCCGAGGAAAGCAGGAGACCCACAGGAAGGGCCCGTCCCGCGGGACGCCAGCCTCCGACCCACAGGAAGGGCCCGTCCCGCGGGACTCCAGCCTCTGAGGAAAGCAGGAGACCCACAGGAAGGGCCCGTTCCGCGGGACTCCAGCCTCCGGAGGAAACTAGGAGACCCACAGGAAGGGCCCGTTCCGCGGGACTCCAGCCTCCGGAGGAAACTAGGAGACCCACAGGAAGGGCCCGTCCCGCGGGACTCCAGCCTCCGACCCACAGGAAGGGCCCGTCCCGCGGGACTCCAGCCTCCGACCCACAGGAAGGGCCCGTCCCGCGGGACGCCAGCCTCCGACCCACAGGAAGGGCCCGTTCCGCGGGACTGCAGCCTCCGGAGGAAAGCAGGAGACCCACAGGAAGGGCCCGTCCCGCGGGACTCCAGCCTCCCACCCACAGGAAGGGCCCGTCCCGCGGGACTCCAGCCTCCGACCCACAGGAAGGGCCCGTCCCGCGGGACTCCAGCCTCCGAGGAAAGCAGGAGACCCACAGGAAGGGCCCGTTCCGCGGGACTCCAGCCTCCGGAGGAAACTAGGAGACCCACAGGAAGGGCCCGTCCCGCGGGACGCCAGCCTCCGACCCACAGGAAGGGCCCGTCCCGCGGGACTCCAGCCTCCGACCCACAGGAAGGGCCCGTCCCGCGGGACTCCAGCCTCCGACCCACAGGAAGGGCCCGTCCCGCGGGACTCCAGCCTCCGACCCACAGGAAGGGCCCGTCCCGCGGGACTCCAGCCTCCGACCCACAGGAAGGGCCCGTTCCGCGGGACTCCAGCCTCCGAGGAAAGCAGGAGACCCACAGGAAGGGCCCGTCCCGCGGGACTCCAGCCTCCGACCCACAGGAAGGGCCCGTTCCGCGGGACTCCAGCCTCCGACCCACAGGAAGGGCCCGTTCCGCGGGACTCCAGCCTCCGAGGAAAGCAGGAGACCCACAGGAAGGGCCCGTCCCGCGGGACTCCAGCCTCCGACCCACAGGAAGGGCCCGTCCCGCGGGACTGCAGCCTCCGGAGGAAAGCAGGAGACCCACAGGAAGGGCCCGTTCCGCGGGACTGCAGCCTCCGGAGGAAAGCAGGAGACCCACAGGAAGGGCCCGTCCCGCGGGACGCCAGCCTCCGACCCACAGGAAGGGCCCGTCCCGCGGGACTCCAGCCTCCGACCCACAGGAAGGGCCCGTTCCGCGGGACTCCAGCCTCCGACCCACAGGAAGGGCCTGTTCCGCGGGACTCCAGCCTCCGACCCACAGGAAGGGCCCGTTCCGCGGGACTGCAGCCTCCGGAGGAAACTAGGAGACCCACAGGAAGGGCCCGTCCCGCGGGACTCCAGCCTCCGACCCACAGGAAGGGCCCGTCCCGCGGGACTGCAGCCTCCGGAGGAAAGCAGGAGACCCACAGGAAGGGCCCGTTCCGCGGGACTGCAGCCTCCGGAGGAAAGCAGGAGACCCACAGGAAGGGCCCGTCCCGCGGGACGCCAGCCTCCGACCCACAGGAAGGGCCCGTCCCGCGGGACTCCAGCCTCCGACCCACAGGAAGGGCCCGTTCCGCGGGACTCCAGCCTCCGACCCACAGGAAGGGCCTGTTCCGCGGGACTCCAGCCTCCGACCCACAGGAAGGGCCCGTTCCGCGGGACTGCAGCCTCCGGAGGAAACTAGGAGACCCACAGGAAGGGCCCGTCCCGCGGGACTCCAGCCTCCGACCCACAGGAAGGGCCCGTCCCGCGGGACTCCAGCCTCCGACCCACAGGAAGGGCCCGTCCCGCGGGACTCCAGCCTCCGACCCACAGGAAGGGCCTGTTCCGCGGGACTCCAGCCTCCGACCCACAGGAAGGGCCCGTTCCGCGGGACTGCAGCCTCCGGAGGAAACTAGGAGACCCACAGGAAGGGCCCGTCCCGCGGGACTCCAGCCTCCGACCCACAGGAAGGGCCCGTCCCGCGGGACTGCAGCCTCCGGAGGAAAGCAGGAGACCCACAGGAAGGGCCCGTTCCGCGGGACTGCAGCCTCCGGAGGAAAGCAGGAGACCCACAGGAAGGGCCCGTCCCGCGGGACGCCAGCCTCCGACCCACAGGAAGGGCCCGTCCCGCGGGACTCCAGCCTCCGACCCACAGGAAGGGCCCGTCCCGCGGGACTCCAGCCTCCGACCCACAGGAAGGGCCCGTTCCGCGGGACTCCAGCCTCCGACCCACAGGAAGGGCCTGTTCCGCGGGACTCCAGCCTCCGACCCACAGGAAGGGCCCGTTCCGCGGGACTGCAGCCTCCGGAGGAAACTAGGAGACCCACAGGAAGGGCCCGTCCCGCGGGACTCCAGCCTCCGACCCACAGGAAGGGCCCGTCCCGCGGGACTGCAGCCTCCGGAGGAAAGCAGGAGACCCACAGGAAGGGCCCGTTCCGCGGGACTGCAGCCTCCGGAGGAAAGCAGGAGACCCACAGGAAGGGCCCGTCCCGCGGGACGCCAGCCTCCGACCCACAGGAAGGGCCCGTCCCGCGGGACTCCAGCCTCCGACCCACAGGAAGGGCCCGTTCCGCGGGACTCCAGCCTCCGACCCACAGGAAGGGCCTGTTCCGCGGGACTCCAGCCTCCGACCCACAGGAAGGGCCCGTTCCGCGGGACTGCAGCCTCCGGAGGAAACTAGGAGACCCACAGGAAGGGCCCGTCCCGCGGGACTCCAGCCTCCGACCCACAGGAAGGGCCCGTCCCGCGGGACTCCAGCCTCCGACCCACAGGAAGGGCCCGTTCCGCGGGACTCCAGCCTCCGACCCACAGGAAGGGCCTGTTCCGCGGGACTCCAGCCTCCGACCCACAGGAAGGGCCCGTTCCGCGGGACTGCAGCCTCCGGAGGAAACTAGGAGACCCAGAGGAAGGGTGGCTCCCCGCCTGCCTTCCACCACCTCCCTGCTATAAACAAAAAGGTCTCGATCAATTTAGGAAGTTTATTTTGCCAAGGTTAGGGACGCGCCTGTGACACAGCCTCAGGAGGTCCTGACGACATGCACCCAAGGTGATGGGGCACAGCTTGGTTTGATACATTTTAGGGAGATGTGAGACCTCAATGAACGTGTGTAAGATGAACATTGGTTTGGTCTGGAAAGGCGGGGACAGCTCGAAACAGGGAGGAGGCTTCCAGGTCATAGGAAGATGAAGAGACAAACGGTTGCATTCTTTTGAATTTCTGATCAGCCTTTCTAAAGGAAGCAATCAGATACGCATTCGTCTCAGTGAGCAGAAGGGTGACTTTTGAGTTCTGTCTGTCCTTTGTGTGCAGGGAATTTCCTTGTGGACAAATTGTGAGGGAGGTGTGTAGCTGTTTAATCTTAGTAGGTGTCTCTTTTAGGAATAGAATGGGAGGCAGGCTTGCCCTAACCAGTTCCCATCTTGACCTTTCCCTTTGGCTTAGTGACTTGGGGAGTCCCGAGATTTATTTTCCTTTCACACTGGGCTGCCCTGTCTTACTCAGAACCAGCCTGCCTCCACCCCCAACCCAGCACACCCGTATCCTCTCCTCTTCTGGCCAGAGGGTATGGTGGGAATGTGAACCCTGGCCCAGGTCAGGCCCAACCAGGCCCTGGTGGCCTCTGCAGGGACAGGCTCCCTGTGCAGGGAACTGGGGAATGCTGGCCTGGCAGACAAGCCCGTCTGTACTGTGCACTTTTATGGGGCATTGAGGGAGCTAGCTCTGAGTGAAGCTCTCCCAGGCCCCAGCCATCCCTACCACCTGTCCTACCACACCCGAGCTGCCCACATTCCCAAGCCCTGAGCCTCCACCCTGGACTTGGCCTTGACTGGTGAATAAATCGCAGGCTGTGCAGAGTCTGCCTGACCACCATACCCTGAGATGGAGGAGTTGGACTGTTCTCACAGGATTTGCATGACGAAGATTCTACTCCTCTTTGATTTTATTGAGAGGATTGTGAGCTGAGATTTAAGTGAGAAATGGGTTGAAAAAACTATCCCATCAGTAGTTAAAAAAAGAAAAACAACATAAGAGTGATAGGTGCCAAAAGACATTTGCAAAAAAATCAACATTTATTTTGAATAAACAAATATATAAAGAAAAAAAACTTACTAAACCAGGAAGAGAAAGAACATTGTGTTGGGGTGTGAGGCATGAGAGGCCCCTCCCAGAGCCATTTTGGAAGAGAAGTTTTTCAAATCTGCTGGAAAACATTAGCTCTACAAAGAGCTGGGAAAAAATGGGGCAAATGGGAAAAACAGTATCAAGACCAGTCAACGTGGAAAAAAAAAGGTTTTAAGACAACAATGGCATAGGTTTCTGTCTCTTATGTACAGCCAGAGTATAAGGTGTACTCAGAAATGGGCGTCACCTGCTGCTCCTAGGAGGAAAAGTTGGCACATGCTTTCTGGAAGACCACCTGACAGTACAAGAGGAAAAAATAAAAATGGCTTTTCTCAGCCATTTCTCTTTTAAGAAATCATAAAAGAGAATCACTCAGACAATGGTCAAAGATAGACATAGCGTTGCTCACTACAACCAAAGCTTGAAAGCAACCTAAATGAGGAATGAAATGAACCATGGACTAATCAATGAATAAATCCAAGGATGCCCCCAAACCCAAGGACTCTGGATGGGAAGGGGGACTCATTGACTTAGGAAGTTGTTCACAGTCTATCCTAAGAGGAAAGAAAGGCTATTTCAAAACAAAATGTGGAGTAAGTAATTGAAGCGTATGGAGTATCTATGAACAATTTGTAAAAAAAGAATATAAATAAAAGCCCGGGTAATACACATGAAAAATCATTGGGGATTATCTCTGGCAGATGGGATTACAGGTGTTGTATTATCATTTTATTCTTTTTTCCTTATGTATTATTCTAATTTTCCCACCATGATCATGTTATGTTGTAATTAAAATATAGATATTGCAATTATACTGGAAGTTCTTGGCATTGGCACATTTCGTGAACAAACACATCTTCTAAAACTGATTCAGCAGGAAATTTCAGCTCTGACCAGACAGGAATGGAGGAAGAAGAACAAGCCCCTACTTGGAGGTTGCAGTGGCGATTTTCAGAATCAATTTGTGTGGCAAACAGACAGAGCATCCTTTACCTACACCACGTGCTCCTGGCACTTCCACTGCGAGACAGACGTGAGGGGACAGAGCTGCCCATTCTCACAGTGCAGGTCTGTCTCCAGCACACACAAAGTGGAGGATTGCCCGGCCCAAGCCAAGGAAGGAGTTAGATGAAGACTGTGTTAGTCTGTTTTCACAAAAGACATACCCGAGACCGGGTAATTTATAAAGAAAAAGAGGTTTAAAGGGCTCACAGTTCCACATGGCTAGGGATGCCTCACAGTCATGGCAGAAGGCGAAAGGCATGTCTTACAGGGTGGCAGGCAAGAGAGAACTTGTGCAGGGAAACTCCCCTTTATAAAACCAGCCGATCTTGTGAGACCCATTCACTATCACGAGACCAGCATGGGAAAGACCCGCCCCCGTGATTCAACCACCTCCCACCGGGTCCCTCACATGACACACAGGAGCTGTGGGAGCTAAAATTCAAGATGAGATTTGGGTGAGGACACAGCCAAACCATATCAAGGACTGAGACCAATCTCATGCGTGAACTTAGGTGAAGAGTTTAAATTACGAACTAGGGATCCAAAAATCAGGCGCTTAACCTCTCTAATATCCAGAACAAAACAAAATGAAACCCAGCGGTGACCACCACCCATCCACCGATATGGCCCCAGAACCACCACCCACCCATCGATGTGGCCCCGTGAAATGTCCAGCAGCAAACCCCAGCTGGCGAGATGAATGAGGAACAGCAGGGACTGGCAGTGTGGCATCACTGGCATGGCCACTGGGAAAACCTTTCAGCCACATCTATAAGCCGAATAAATGTAAATCCCCAACCCAGGAACCCCATGCCTAGGAACTCGAACAGTGACAATGTGTTCATGCATGAACCAAGGACATTCAGAATCCAACAGTACAGTGGGGAGTGACTTCCCCCCATTGAAGCAGGGATTATTCCTTACAAAAGAGTCACAGGGCACTTGCCTCACGTGCAAAAGATATCAGGAATATTGCTTTTTCTCCAAGTTTTGTTTTTTGTGCACATTGATTTGAGCCCTTGATACGTTTTTTAAAAGTTCCTCTTCTCGGTGTCATGTTTTCTGTAAGTATTTGTCTCCAGGCCTCATTTGGGACTAATAAATGAGAAATACATTTTATTTCCACCAGCCAGTCTGCTACCCTGCAGTCATTGCAGGCACGTGTCTCCTTTTGAAGGTCTGCCTGCCTTCCCTCCTTCCTCCCTCCCACCCCACTTCCCCCACCTTGGGCATACCCTGGAACCCTTCCTTTGGTAGCTAGGTTGACTGTATTTTTTCTTCTGCTTTTTTTTCCCTGCAAAACTCTGTGAGGGGAAGGAAATCTAATTTCAAATTTTGTTCCAAACAATTAACCAGTCGTCTCAGTAACATTTATTGACTAAATCTCTGCCTCATTGATTTGTGGTGCCTTCCATACCAGAAGTTCAGTGTCAGCTTCCAGTCGGCTCCTGGACTGTCTACCATATCCTGCTGGTCTCGCAGTTAATCACATACAAATGCTACACACGTCTAATTACTGCATTATGAAAATGCTCCAACATCTACTGGGGCTGATGCTTCCTCACGACCCTTTTCAAAGAAGGAATTGTGGCTTCATAACACACCTGCTTATGCTTCACAACATTGCTTTGAAGTCCATCTGAAAGTTCACTGGAATTACAGTCGAATTTTATTAAAATGCCATAAATTAATTCAGAAAAGAATTTATATTTTTATTCATTTTGCTATTTCAACTTGGAACATCCCATGCCTCTATGTTTATCTAAGATGTCTTCCATGTCTCCAGGCTGTTTTGTACCTTTTCACATATGATCTTGTTTCTCCTGACGGTTCCTGGGGGCATCAGGACCTGGGGTGCTGGGAGCTCCCGGCCTCTGCACCCTCAAGGCTGTTCCTCCCACAGTAGGCAGCGGGCTGCACTGGGAGGCTGTTGCGGGCTGGGGACCTGATCTAACTTGTACCCCAGATCACTCCAGGATGATGCTGAGTGAGAACAGACTGCAAAGCCAACTGAGACTAAGACCTCTTTCCACTGCCTCACCTGCCTGAGCAGAGGCCCTGCCTACTGCCAACACTGCATGGTGTATCTGCTTCTAAGATAGGAGGCTGGAGTGTAAAGGACTCTCCACCAGCCCCTCCATGCTGTGAATGGAGAGAAGAAATGCCCAGGCCACCAGGCCCCACTTCCTTCCAGTCTGCAGCCGGTGAGCAGTGGGCCCCAGGACCCCGTGGGCCAGGTCATCACTGTGCAGCCATATCTCCACCCCGCTTCTCCTCCACCAACTCCCATGAGGCCCTGCTTACTTCTCACAGCTCCAACCCACTGCACCCCTCAACCTTTTCACTTTCCTTCTGCAGCCTTGCATGAACAGCCAAAACCCACAGTCTCTTCAGGGGTGCCACCCTGAGTAGTAGGAGGAAGAAGCCAAGTGCCAGTCATTCTGGAAAGGCAATTTGGGCTTCATCTAAGAATGGACTGGGTAACCGTGCAACTCACCTTTCATCTAGGAAAGGACTGGGTAATCTTGCAACTCACCCTTCACCTAGGAATGGACTGGGTAACCTTGCAACTCACTCTTCCTCTAGGAAAGAACTAGGTAACCATGCAACTCACCCTTCATCTAGGAAAGGACTGGGTAACCTTGCAACTCACCTTTCATCTAGGAAAGGACTGGGTAACTGTGCAACTCACCTTTCATCTAAGAATGGACTGGGTAACCTTGCAACTCACCCTTCACCTAGGAATGGACTGGGTAACCTTGCAACTCACTCTTCCTCTAGGAAAGAACTAGATAACCATGTAACTCACCCTTCATCTAGGAAAGGACTGGGTAACCTTGCAACTCACCCTTCACCTAGGAATGGACTGGGTAACCGTGCAACTCACTCTTCCTCTAGGAAAGAACTAGGTAACCATGTAACTCACCCTTCATCTAGGAAAGGACTGGGTAACCTTGCAACTCACCCTTCACCTAGGAATGGACTGGGTAACCTTGCAACTCACTCTTCCTCTAGGAAAGAACTAGGTAACCATGTAACTCACCCTTCATCTAGGAAAGGACTGGGTAACCTTGCAACTCACCCTTCACCTAGGAATGGACTGGGTAACCGTGCAACTCACTCTTCCTCTAGGAAAGAACTAGGTAACCATGTAACTCACCCTTCATCTAGGAACGAACTGGGTAACCGTGAAACTCACCCTTCCTCTAGGAAAGGACTGGGTAACAGTGCAACCCCCCTTCCATTTAGGAATGGACTGGGTAAATGTGCAACTCACCCTTCCTCTAGGAAAGGACTGGATAACAATGAAACTCACCCTCCATGGAGCAGTTGCTCCCCGGGCACTGGGGCCAAGGTGCCCCTAAGGGAGTGTCTATGTTAAGGGACCTGGAAATACAGGGCTTGAAGCCTGTCACATCCATCCACACCATGTCTCCCTCACTCAAGGGGGTTCCCTGACACCCTTCCCCATTTTCAGGTCTCAGAATCTATGTATTTATTTCTACATAATAAAGTGTTCCAAAACGTGGCAGCATAAAATGATAAGCACCTCTTACCTTGCTGCCTCTGCGGGTGGGGATCTGGACACAGCTGTGTGGGTGCCTCTGGCTCCAGGGCCCTCCTCAGGCCGCAGTGGAGCTGTTGGTCAGGGCTATGCTCTCATCAGAAAGCTCAACTGGGAGGTAATGGCTTCCAAGTTCACACATGATTCTCAGCAGGAATTTGTTCTTTGTGGGCTGTTGGCTGGAGTCCTCTTCCATTTCCCCACCTGTGGGTCTCTCCATGGGGCAGCTCACAGCATGGCAGCAGCCCCATTAGAATGAGCAAGGAACAGCACTAACAAGGGCAAATGAGAGAAAAGCCAGGGTCGTTAAATGTATCTTGGAAGTGACATCCCATCGCCATGGCCAAACTGTCTTGCTAGAGGCAAGTCCCAGGTCCAGACACACTAGGGAAGAAGGTAGGGGATGGATACCAGGAGGGCATCATCAGGGGCCTTTGTCACTTGGTCACCCTCTCAAACAAGTGGCTCCTCCAGGCAGTAAACCCCGGCACGGGCATCATTCCAGAGGTGCTGCCACAGGGGTCCTTCATCTGGGGAAGCGGACAGAATGGGCAAAGGCTTTCCCCTTGGTCCTCAGCATGACTCAGTCAAGGCAGGCCCCCCATGCCCTCCCATCTTCAGGTCGGCACTGTTTCAGGGCCTGCTGTCTACGGGGCTGTCTGAGGTGTGACTTTGGGGAATTGGGGCGGAAAGATTTCCAGGGCTCCCATTCCACACAAAGGCAAGGCAGGCGTGGAGATTTTCAATTTTCTTTTTAATCAGGGTGGCACCCACTGGAGAATACCTGCCCAGTTATTCTGTAGAGCACTTGCCAAAGCTGAGTCCTGGGGAGACTTTGTTAAACCTGTGAAAGCCGCCAGGGCCCACAGAGTAGCATCTTCCTGACCAGGACCACTCAGCGCAGTGTCTCAGCCACCGCAGCCCTGTCTCCCCTCCCGGCTCCCCTTTCCTCCCTCTTCATTCTCCCTTCCCTCACACACCCTACTCTCCTACCCACCCAAGGACCCTCCATTCTAGCCCTGCTCCCCCCTGCCCCGCCCTTCCTGGCTGCGTGGTTGACCCTCTTCTTCCCGGCAGCTTCTTCCAGGTTTGGAAATTGTCTTTGCTCTGTCACCTCTGAAGGCCAAGGACACATGCTCGGGGCTCTTGTTGGCTGCACCCGGGCAGAGCTTGACTTAGAATGGCCCAGGGTGCAGTGAGAGAGAGGATGTGCCTGGTTTGCCCAGGGCAGAGAGGTGGGCAAAGGCTGCATGGTATAGCCCAGGTGCTGGGCTGGTAGGAGAAGCTGGAGGGGGGTGTGTGGGGAAGGTGGGCTGGGCAGGATTAGGCAGCAGAGGTGGGACGGGCAGCTCCGGGAGAGGCTGCGGGCAGAAGTACTCACTGGAGGCACCATATGGTGGCCCATCTGGCCCATCTGGCCCGTATGCAGCAGAGCACTGACTCTATAGTCACCAACAAAGACCTCGGTGTGGCCCTCGGGAACATTGTTTCTCGAAGGAGTCGGGAGGAGAAGAAAGTCACGTTTTCCAGTGTTTGCTGAGAACCTCCCAGGCTCCCATCCTGCAGAAGCTGGAGGAGCTGCTGTGTCTGTGATTAAAGAGCTCAGGGCTCCCCTGGGAGGTGGCAGTAGGGACACATGGCCAGGCTTGATTCCTTTCCAGGATGGCGTGGAGGCCCGGGCCTTGTCCTCGGCCAGAGAGGGAGAAGTGCACCAGTACCCACAGCCACCGAGCCGCTGCTGCCCTCTGATTCCCTCCTGGGTCCTCAGGTTGCTTAGCATTGCTGCCCAGTAGAAGCCCAGAGTCCTGCAGGGAGGCCAGCCACAGATTATTCCACCCAACTGCTAACCACAGCCCATGTGGGAAGCCACTGGAAATCGTGCATGGTGAGAAGCATACGGTGTTCCCAGGGCAGCCCCAGATTGGAGAAGAAAACTAGAAATCTCAGCTCCACAGTGCACAGCACCTGCTCCCTCAGGGCCTCCCAGGTGAGGCTGTGACTTGAATCCCACTGGGCTTCAGACCCTGCCTAGACCTGGCCCTTCCTTCTCCTGGGAGATTCCCCATCTGGCCCCAGCCAGGCCCTTCCCTCCGTGAAGCCTGTTTTCTGGAAGGAGTTGCAACCCCCTCCCATCTCAGTGAGATCTGGGCCTGCAGTTTAGATGGGAGATAGGCTCATGGCAGAGTTTGGGGCACTGGCTGAGCCCCTGAAGCCCCCAGACACTCAGCAGTGCTGTGGCAGAGAAGCTCCAGCTGTCGATGTGTGGGGTCTTCCCAGGTGACCTGGCACTTCACAGACTGAGTCCCCTAAGCCTGTGGAGAGACCCCAGCCCAGGTCAGATGGCCAGGCAGGAATCTGATTATTCCCACATGACTGGCATGGAAACTGAGGGTCAGGGAGAAGAGTTGGCCTTCCCACAGTCACAGCGATGACAGGGAGAGGAGAAGGGATGTGAGTGCCAGCGTTCTCAGACCCAGACCAGGCTGCTCGCCACCGTGGCATCCCTCTGCATGTCTTTCCCTTCCAGCAGGAATTCCGCCTGTACCTCCAGGGTAGGCATCGGGGTCTACTCACAAGTCACATTATCACACCGCACTTCTGCCCACTCTCAGTGAGCACAGCAGGGGAGACAGCAAAGAAGAAAAACCATAACAGAGACAGATGCTCTCAGGATGCAGGGTTGGGGGCCCTTGAGGGAGAACACATGGGCCCTCCAGAGGCGTAGGAGATGCTAGGAGAGGCTGGCATTGGGGCTGGATGTGGAAGAAGACTGCACTTTCGAACAGCAAGAATGTACAATGTGCTGGGGCCAAGCAGGCCATCTCCCCAGGGATCAGGTCATGGGGGCACACCTGAAGGCAGGGTAATGACAGAAGATAAAGGCAGGCTGAATGGGGCCCCATGATTGGTCCCTGAATGCTATACTGGGTTGAATGTCCCTCAAATTTATGTCTACCTGGATCCTGTGACAGTAACCTCATTTGGAAACAAGGTCTGATATGGTTTGGCTTTGTGTCCCCACCCAAATCTCAATGTTGGAGGAGGGGCCCGGTGGGTGGTGATTGGAGCAGGGGGGCGGTGGATTTCTCCCTTGCTGTTCTCTTGATAGTGAGTGAGTTCTCATGAGATCTGGTTGTTTAAGTATGTGGCACCTTCCCCTTTGCTGTCTTCCTCCTGCTCCAGCCATGTAAGACATGCCTGCTTCCCCTTCACTTTCTGCCATGATTGTAAGTTTCCTGAGGCCTCCCTCAGCCATGCTTCGTGTACAGTCTGCAGAATTGTGAGTCAGTTGAACCTCTTTCCTTTACAAGTTACCGAGTTTCAGGTATTTCTTCATAGAAGTGTGAACCTCTTTCCTTTACAAGTTACCGAGTTTCAGGTATTTCTTCATAGCAGTGTGAGAACAGACTAACACAGGGTCATTGCAGATATAATTAGTTAACATGAGGTCATCCTGAATTAGGGTGGCCCATTAGAGTAGTGTCCTTGTAAAGAGAGGGAAATTTGGACACAGACATACAGAGGGAAGAGAGCCATGTGAAGATGGAGGCAGAGAATGTAGCGATGCTGCCACAGACCAAAGAACACTGAAAACTGCTGGAAATCACCAGAAGCTGGAAGAATCAAGGAAAGATTCTCCCCTAGAGCCGCTGGAGGGAGCATGTTAATGTTCCATTAGTATCAGAAAGAAGAGGAGCAGGTGTGCCGTGGCTGCATGGTCCTTGGGGACCTTCCAGAGGAGAGTTTCAGGAGGGAAGCAGGAGGACATGGCCAGGTTGAAGGTGATCAAGGAGGGTGGATGGAGGGAAATCAAGGCAGCAAAACAGACTTCTCTGAAGTGTGAAGGAATGATTTAAAACACAGCAGAGTTAGGGAAGTTTCATTTTGTGTATTAGTTATCTATGGCTGTGTAGCAAATTACCCCAAAATGCAGCAGCTTAAAACTTTGTTTTTTGAGATAGGGTCTTGCACTGTTGCCAAGGCTGCAGTGCAGTTGCCTGATCACAGCTCACTACAACCTCAGCCTCCAGGGCTCAAGCCATCCTCCCACCTCAGCCTCCTGAGTAGCTGGGACCACAAGCAAGCACCATCATGCCTGGCTATTTTTTGTATTTTTTGTAGAGGTGGGGTTTTGCCATGTTATCTAGGCTGGTCTCAAACTCCTGGGCTCAAGCAATCTATCTGCCTTGGCCACCCAAAGTGCTGGGATTACAGGCATGAGCCAGTGTGCCAGACCCAACACATACCTGTAAGCTTACAGTTCCTGTGGGTCTGGAATCTGAGCACAGCTTAGCTTGGTGCCTCTTGGTGTCTGTCAAGGCTATAATCCAGGCATCGGCTGCTGCTGCAGTCATCACAGGACTGGTATGGGGGCATCTGCTTCTGAGATCACATCCATGGCTGCTGCCAGGATCTGGATTCTTGTGGGCTGTGGCCAGAGGCACCTGTTCCTTTCCATGTGGACCTCTCCATAAGGCTGCTCACAATGTGGCTACTGGCTACCCTCAGAGGGAGTGAGGGAGAAAGAGGGAGAGTAGAGGATAAGAAAACACTTGGAGGGCCAGCAAGACAGAACCTGTCTTCTTGTAACCTAATCCAGGAAGTGACATATTCTGCTCTTTAGAAGTAAGTTACTAGGTCCAGCTCACACCCCAGGGGTGGGGATTACACAAGGGCCTAGGATACCACAGGGCAGGGGCTTAAGACCCCATCTCAGTGGTGGGCTCAGGAGGCTCTGGGGAGTTGGAGAGGTGGGGAAGGGAGGAGAAGCACAGGCCTGGACGGGAGGGGGTGCCTTTAGGGAGGAGGAGACGTTCGGATTCTTGGACAGGAATTAAAAAATGAGAACATGCACGTGGAAAAGAGAATCGATGTAAATCTGTCTGCAATCTTATTTTTTCACTCAATATTTTATGGATTCTGTTTTTATGTGGTCCTCACTGGTGGAAACAGCTTTTCATAAATCTCTGTCTGGGCTTCCCAACAGAGTGTCAGCAGTTCCATCCTAGGGCTGGCACAGGTGGGGCCAAGACAAATCTTCCCCTGGGCTGGAGTGCAGCAGGAGCCCGCCCAGGGCTTGGGGCTGGGAGAGACCTCTCTCATCCGGCACTGGCTCCTCCTGGGCTGCACGGGGCGCCAGAGAAAGTCAGGTGGCGTGGGGGCTCCTGTGTCCACCTGTGTTTCCGTTTCCGGTGTAGGCGGCTGTTTCCAGTGTGCTCCCACCCTTGTGCTGGCCCAGGGTGGCCAGAAGGACCCCTCCTTGCCATGGAGCGCTGATGCAGGGTCTGGGCCTGCATCACCCAGCCAAGGGCCCTGGGGCCAGTAGCCTTGGGAAGATGCCTGGGCCTCGAGACCCACCTGGACGTGGGAGTTGTTTCGTGGCCTGGTCCAAGCCTAAACCTGATCTAAACCTTTGCCAAGAGCTTGTGAGATGGAACATCCCAGTATTTACCCAGCCTTCTCCTAGAGCTCCATCCTGTGGCCCCATCACCATGACAGCCTCCTAACAAAGGAGGAAACACTTCCAGGGGGTCCCACCTCCTCTCAACAGCTGCCGAGTTGGCCTCGTGATTTGAAGAATGCAGTGCATTTTATTCTAAGGTTGGGTCTTATTACCCAGGGAAGCTGCTGGACATACAGAGCTATTTTAAAGGAGCAGAAATAGAACAGAAGAAACAGTCTTCCTGCACATTTCTTGCTATTCATAATATTCCCCTCTGCGAAGCTTTGATGGTGGAAAGGCTGAAGATGCTGGCTGGTTTGAAATAGTGGACCTCCCTGGAGGGACCCTCTGACCCCATATGTTGATTAATCTTATTCTGGAACATCCATGGCCCTGACTCCACTCCCCTTGGTGGATGTGGCCACACAGGCTGTCATACCCAGTTTTCCCTCAGAACATAGTTTCTTTGCCCAGAGTTGCTTCTCTCTCTCCTTGAGGCTTCTCCAATGAAAATGAACATCTCCCTGGCCACTCACTCAAGCCCTACTGCAGTGGCTGAAAGCACTTTCAAGGAACCAGCCTACAGCCCCAAGAGAAGAGCCACTTGCGGCCATCAGCAGGGATTAGGAAGCTCACACCTGGACAAGTCAAGCGCTCCCCAGTTGTTGCAGAGAGACAAGATCTCTTGGGCCATTTCACAGCTCTCTACTCACACAGAGAGATGTGAAACCATGACCTTCCAGAAGACTCTGCCTAGTCATTTATGGAGGCTTGGACACTGTGAACACATCTGTTATATATCTCCGTCCTACAGCTGGTGAGAAAAGGAGAGACTTGTTTTATTCCAACATATAGAATCTTCCCTGGGAAGATTAGGGATCTTCTAATCCCTGCTGATGGCTGCAAGTGGCTCCTCTCTTGGGGCTGTTAGCCGGTGCCTTCATCTGTGCCCTCATCTGCCCCTCCAGGCTTCTTAATCACAAGGCCAGGTTGTCACATCCTCAGCATCTAGACCATGAGCTCCTGGGGTTCCTCTTCATGATGCCTGCAGAGAGGGTCCCAGACACTGACAGACACCAGGGAAGCATTGTGAGTACAGGATGCATTGAAAGCTGAAGGAGCTGCTCTCTAAAGAGGAGAGTAGAGCTGGAGACCTTCCACATGTCTGATTTGCTCTTCCCCCCATAAGGGGATGTGAGATAAGAAAGCAGGGCAGAGTAAGGATGAGAATCAATGAGCCAGGATGGGATCGAGGTCATGGAAGGGCATCCATAAGGCCCGGCAGAAGCTTTGTAATGGGAATGCCTCATCTCCCCTGAAGGTGCCCAGACCAGGTTACTCAGCCCAGCATTTCGGCAACTCTAAAGCAGAGGGATTCCTATTCTGAGACCTCACAATCTGGAGATACTGGAAAGGTGGAGAATAAAGAGGGGCCCAGAATAGAGACTGTTCCAGGAAGCACATAATACGGACAGAAAACATAAGCTTTCCTGGTGGGATGTTAAAGTGGGGAGAGGTCGGGGAGATGGCATGCTCACACACTGTTGGCAGAAACATGAAGTGAAACAAGCTTTCTGGAAGATAAGCTCTGTAACAAAGTGGAAGGGCTTATAGAAATGCACCTGAGTGAAATAGATGCCAGGCAAATGTATGAGGATGGTCCCTGCAGCATTTTTCAGAACACTGATATAAGTGAAAATGTCTAATAGGCATTTCAGTGTTCCCTTCCCTAAAAAAAAAAAAATAAAATAAACATAAGTAAAAAACCACAAGTAAACAGAAAACCAGTAAGGACATAGAAGACTTGAATCCCCTTATCAAAAAACCTGACAGCTAACATTTGGAGACCCCTCCACCCAACAACAGCAGAATACATATTCTTTTCAAGTGCACATTTTAACCAATATAGGCCATATTCTGAACTGTAAGAAAATGGCATGAATTTGAAAGCATTCAAAGATATACAGAGCACGTTCCTTAACAAAAATGGAATTAAAATATAATTCAATAACAGAAGGATATCTGGAAATTCACAAGTATTTGGAAACTAAATAACACATCTTTTAATACCCCATGATTCCAAGATGAAATCAAAGGAAAACAACAAAAATGTTTGAACTAAGTGAAAGTGAAAACACAGCATGTCAAATTGTGTAGGTGCTGCTAATGTAGTATTGATATAGCACTAAATACCTGTATTAGAAAAGAAGAAAGGTTTCAGATCAATGACCTAATCTTCCACTTTAAAAAACTAGAAAAGAAGAGTGAACTAACCCAGTGTAAATAGAAGAAAAAGACTCATGATTATAGTGGAAATCAATGAAATAGAAAACAGAAAAAAGTAGAGAAAAATCGATGAACCCAAAAGCTAGTTCTTAGAGTAGATCAATAAAAATGATAAATCTCTGGCCAGACTTATCAGGAAAAAAGAGAGAAGACACAAATTAGCAATATCAGGAATGAGGAGATGACATCATGACAGATTCTACAGATACCAAAAGGATAATAAGGGAATTTGATGAAAAGCTTTATGCTAATAAATCTGACACCTTAGATAAAATGAACAAATTCCCGAAATTACAAAAGCTCACTCAAACAGAAATACATACCTTTATAACCATATATCTGTTAAAGAAATTGAATTTATAGTTAAAAGCCTCCCCACCAACATAACTCCAGGTCCAGAAGTCTTCACTGAGGAATTCAACCAAATATGAAAAGAGGAACTCAAGCCTTTCTACACCAACTCCCCAGAATATTGAAAAGGAGAGAGCATTTCCCCACTCACCCTACGAAACCAACATTACCCTGTGAATAAAATCTGACAAAGACAGATACAGTGGCTCACATCTGTAATCCCAGCACCTTGGGAGGCCAAGGCAAGCTGATCACTTGGGCCCAGGAATTCAAGACCAGCCTGGACAACATGGCAAAACCTTGTCTCTACAAAAAACACAAAAAATTATCCTGGCGTGGTGGTGCATACCTGTAGTCCCAGCTACTTGGAAGGCAGAGGTGGAAGGATCACCTGGGCCTGGGAAGTTGAGGCTGCAGTGAACCAGAGGTGGCACCGCTGCACTCCAGCCTGGGCCACAGAGTAAGACCCTGTCTCAAAAAACAAAAACAAAAGCAAAAACAAAACAAGAAAACTACAAACTGCTATCTACAAACTGCTAGGTCATTACAGACATCACAGTTCTTAGCCAAATTTTAGTCAACTGGACTCAATAATATATAAAAAGGATAACTCATTATTACCAAATATGGTTTACCCCAGGCATACTAGTTTGGTTTAACATTTGAAAATTAATATTAAACTAAAAAAGGAAAAAAAAAAACATATGACTACCTTAATAGATGCTGAAAATGCATTTGACAAAACCCAATATTCATCTCTGATTAAAAAAAAAAACTCTGAGCAAGTTAGCAATGAAATACAATGCTCACAACCTATAAAGCACATCTATGAACAACCCATAGCTAACATCACACTTAGATGGGGAATAACAATGTTTTCTCTCTAAAATCAGAAATAAGGCAAGGACACCTGCTCTCATCCCATCTATTCAACATTACACTGGAGGTTCTTGTCTGTCTAATAAATGAGGAAAGAGAAATTAAAGGGATCTAGATTGGAAAAGAGGTTAAACTGTCTTTCTTTGTAGACAACCTGATCATCTCTGTAGCAAATCCAATGGAGACTACGAAAAAGTCACTATAACAAGTAATTAAGTCATCAAAGTTGCAGGATAGAAAATCGACATATCAAAATTAACTGGATTTCTATATCCTGGAAACAAATAATTGGAACTTGAAATTTTAAAATTTCATTTTCAATAGCATCAAAATATGAAATGTTTAGGGACAAATCTGACAGTGTATAAAACCTGTACTCTGAAACCACAAAACATTGCTGAGAGACATTTAAAAACTAAAAAATGGAGTGAGACCCCCATGTTCATGGGCCAGAAGACTCAGTGTTGTCAAGATGCTGATCCTCCTCATTTAGATCTGTATTGTCAGTGCAGTCTTAATCAGAGGTCCCATCGGGATCATTTGAAGAAGCTGACAAGCTGATTCATTTGGAAGCGTAAAGGGACCAGGATGGCCAAAACAACATAGAAAAAGAAGAACGAAATCGGAGGACCAACACTACCTGGCTTCAAGACTTATTATAAAGCTACAGTAATCAAGACTGTGATATTACTCTAAAGATAGACAAACAGATGGATGAAACAGAATAGTGTAAAAAATAAACTCACATATATATGATCCACTGACTTACGACAAACATGCAGAGATCATTCAGTTTATCAGGTTTATCAGTTTATCAGAATTTAGTTATTCAATTTTGAAAGAAAAGCTTAAAATGATGCTGGAATTAATTGATATTTATTTGAATTTTAAAAATCTCTTTCAGGCAGGAAGGGTGGGAGGAAAGGGTTACTAAACACAAGGAAACTTATGGTGGCGACGGACACATCTGTCGTCTTGTTTGTGGTGCTGACTTTATGGGTCGTGCGTGGGTCAAACATCATCACGGTATTTTAAAATACGAGCAGTTCATTCTATGTCAAAAATTGCCTTTAAGACCCTAATGGATCGCTCCTCCATTTACCCCCTGACCTTAATGCCTACGACTCTGTCGCTTGCTCAGTCCGCTGGATCGGAGAGGACTCTTTGCTGTGTGTTGACCATGCCCTCACCTCAGGGCCTTTGTGCATGCTGTTCCCTATGCCTGGAATGCTTTTTTCCCAACATCTGCTTCAGGGATTCTCTCCCCAACACCTTCTTAGGTCTTGCCTCACACATGACCACTCAGGCTTTTCCTGACCACCATCCTATTTAAAATCCCTATTCACCTTCCCAAAACACACACACACGCACACAGTCACTCCTGATTCACTTTTCTGCTTTATTTTCATCCATGGCACCCACTAATGTTCTACGTGTTATATTCATTCTTTAGCTGTCATCCCCTACACACACACACACGCACACACACACACATGCACACACACACACACACACTCATAAAAGCTCCACAAGGTGAAACGCCTTCATCCCGTTTTCTCCCTCTGCATTCCTAATGCCTGAAACAGAGCTTATCACCTTTTAGACATCTGGTATACTGTGTTGAATGAGTGAACAGAATAACCGACTAAATGCTTCTTGGCCATCCCTAAAGATGTACCTTGACGCAGGGGGATATTATATAACTGTTAAGAAAGGATGAAATGGGTTTATTTATATTGACCTTCCTGTCAGCATGAATGAGGCTCAAGGTTGTCTTTATTTCAACGTCTGCTGGACTCCACGCATGGGTTCCCATGGCCCCATCCTAGGGAGGCCTCGTGAAGCACAGGGCATCCTGCTGACAGCTCGAAATGTCTGCATCTGCAGCAGCCCCAGTCTGTCCCGGGGCCTTGAGCAGACAGGAAGCAGAACACCAGCAGTGCCTCCCCGTGTGTGAGTCTGAAGCAGAGCCCACCCTTTATCCCATTGCCCCTTCCTTTCTTCCAACGCTGTTAGGTCAGAAATGGAGGTGGCGAGTGAAGTGTGGGAAGGGGCCCATTTATCATTATATTAGTTTCCACTAGTTTTTAAAATTTAATCAGAAAAGTTTAATATATCAGAAATTTTTCTGGCTCACTTGTGATGCATTTTTACTAAAACTGTACTCTCTCTCCAAACCTGAACATTAGTAAGAGGGAAAAAAAATCAAAAGGAAAGAATCTACTCAATCAGGTTACAAATCCACTTTCCTAAATTTATTTCAACTCCGAGTTTAGTTGAGGCCAAAACAAACCCTAAAATGCTGTCTCTACACATATGAAGATATCCAAGGTGTACTAAGTAAATTATACAGGTTAGAGAGCAAATACAGAAAGCAGGTTTCAGGTACATAAAATAAATTGTACAAGCACAGAAGAACATGTTGATAATTGTAATAGTGATTAACTAGATGAGAGTGGAAATTGTGGAGGACTTTCTTTTTTATGATATACACCTCTTTAAAGTTTGAACCTTTAACTTCAAACATGCATTACGTTTATAATCGCTGAATAGTAACAGTATTTCCATCTTGGGGGAAAACCCCACACACCAAATTGGGGAAGGAAATATTTGCAGTTATTCTGGGCCTTCTGAATATTCCAAGTAGGCAACTGATAAGGTTTGGCTGTGTCCCTACCCAAATCTCATCTTGAATTATAGCTCCCATAATTCCCATGTGTGATGGGCAGGAGCTGGTGGGAGATACTTGAATCATGGAGGCAGTTTCCTCCACACTGTCCTCGTGGTAGTGAATAAGTCTCAAGAGACCTGATGTTTTTATAAGAGGTTTCCTCTTTCACTTGTCTCTCATTCTCTTTTGCCTGCCGCCATGTAAGACATGCCTTTCACCTCCTGCCATGATTGTGAGGCCTCCCCAGCCACGTGGAACTGTGAGTTCATTAAACTTCTTTTTCCTTATAAATTACCCAGTCTTGGGTATGTCTTTATCAGAAGCATGAAAACGGACTAATACAGCAGCTTATTTGAATACACTAAGAACTAGAAGATTACTTTGTTGTTGTTTCTCAGACCTCTGTTATTTTAAGAATGCATGAAAACTAAGTGTTCAAATCATCTCAGTCTCCCCTGAACATCCCATTTGGCAGGTATTCTCTCCCGCTTGGCAAACACTAGTTTGCACCGTGCTAGCCAGGACAGGACAAACACATGTGCCAAAGACAAGCTCAGAATCAGAAAGAACGCCTGTTCTTCCACAGGGCACCCAGGAGAGAAGTGTGAAAATTCCAGAGCCCTCCTCACAGCGTGGCCTCGTACCACAGGACGCTTTGTTTAACAGACATTGTCCTTAAATGTCTGTTAAAAGGTGAGGCCAGCCCAGGGGGAGCCAGGAGTCCAAGGCAGCTGACTGTGGTGTGATGGGAATTTCTGGAAGCCCCATTCACCTAAACACTTCCACAATAAGGATGCTTGAAATTCTATGACAGAAGCCTCACTTGGGCAAATGAGAAGGCTCTATGCCAGAAGGGCTAGGACGCGCAGCTGCCACAGCCTGCTCAGCTCATTCTTCCTAAGGTTTGGACCACCCGGAGAATTTGAAGCCATAGGCACTGCCACAACGTGACTACCCAGGGAAGTGGCCAGGCCAGGACGCTGGTGAGAACTGTTCAGTGGATGTCAGGCCGCTGCACGGGCCTGACTGGAGATGGGGCAGGGGTGGGGACCACCCTTTAGAGGTTCTATAAGCTGAGGAAAGTCAAGAGGTCAGCCCAATCCCATTATCCTGCATGTCAATATTCAAATACCTACATGTCAATATTCATATACCTACATGTCAATATTCAAATAAAAAAAGCAACTTCAGAAACAATGATTGTCTCCCACTGTTTATACCATCAAGTCAAAATTCCTTTACCTTGAGCCTTCAGCTCTGCTCACCACTGCCCTCCAGACCCCTCTCCCTCCACCTCCCAGCCACCTTTTTCATGGCTGGTGTTAAATTCTGCCTGTCCTTCCTGGCTAAAAATGCCCCTTTAGTTTAATCACTGCATGTCACACAGCCTAAAGTGACCCCCAGTGAGTGATAACTTGTATAATCTGCTCCTCTTGAGAGTGGTGGAGACTGTGACTTGCTTCTAGGCCACACAATATGACATGGGTGCTGGGCATCACTCTGCAATTGTGTAAGACTCCAGCGTCTTTGCAGAGTAGAGTGAGGTCGAGTGAGAGATTCTCCTGTGGCTTTAAAAGAGCAGCTGCCATGCAGTCCACAGGCACAGGAATTGAATCCTGCTGACAACCTGCAGGAGTTGGAAGCACGTCCTTCCTGAGTTGAGCTTGCAGATGAGAACACAGCCCAGGTGACCCCAGATTGCATCCTGTGAGACCATCCGCAGAGGACCTTGCTAAGCCGTGCCTGGAATGTCTACTTACAGAAACGAAGAGAATAAGTGGTGGTGTTATAAGTACCACATTTGTGGTCATTTGTTTACAGCATGGAAAGCTGACCCCTCTTGCCTCCCATGGGGGCTGTTAAGGGCACAACCCAACCCAAATAAGCCCACGGTGCAGTGGAGCCAGGGACTCAGTCCCCAGCAGTCTCCCACAGCGCTGGAACCTCAGCCAAGGCTTGGTCCGCTGATGTGTTCTACAGAACAGACTCTCCTACAAGAGGACATCACAGGAAGAGATGGAAGAAATATATTTAAGATGCAAGGAGATTGGTAGGTACAGACTGAAATGGTCAATGCCTGTGTTAGGGGAGCAGCCCTTATCATCCTATCATGAAAGTTTGTTCTCTGAAATAGACATCTATTCCATGGCAGCCTGGCCCGTGGAAAACACACAGAGGCCTCCACAAACTCAACCTTGGATCAAGCAGCCAGTCTGTTCTCTGCACAGGACAGAGGCCCCCGGCAGCCACCCTTTGCTAAGTCAAAGAGGACTTATTATTCCCTGCACAATCCAATTAACAGCATAGTTTTCTTTTAATAATCTAATTGAGGCACCAGTATTTGAAATAACGTGGCATGATTAAAGGAACTACCACCAAAACCCAAGCCAGCAATGAGAAAGTAATTTGATCATAGTGGCGTCTTTAATCTTTTAACCAAAACTAAGTTAAAATATATTAACCACGGATTCATTTTTTTCATGATTATCTTAGTTGTATAAATACGCTTCTGCATCAGCCCCGAAAATCAAATTCTCAATGGACTCAATCATGTTGACTTAATAAAGTGGTAAAATAAATCTCAACTTAATAAACAACCTTGTAACCACATCTTTAACCGCTGGCCGCTTGAGGCTAAAGGAAACAAAACACTGCCTCCCCAGAAGATCTCTCTCATCTCCCTGCATTTCTGTGAGAGCAGGAGACAGGAAACAGACACTCGGTCCCTGGCTGACACGCCCACTGGCAGAGCTTGTCCAAGAGGCAGAAAGTCCCCATGCCTACCCACTTGGGGCCTGACGGATCCTTTCAGAAACTGGAGCTTGCTTCCCAGGAGGATGGAGTCTGGAACTCTGCACTGAGGAAGGAGAGTGAAGGGACAGCTGGCTGTGTCAAGCTTCCTGGCCTCTCCCCTAGCTGATAGGCCTAAATTCCACATCCCACCCACTAGGGACACCTTTAACTGATCACCTGCCCCCCACACTTCCGAAAGTGAAAGGGACTGTTAGTAAACGTGCCGGGGCCACAGGCCTGCACGTGCTGCCTCACACAGGGGGGATGCACAGCCACCCTTCCCTGCCAGCCAAGGGATCCCTGTTTCCACGGCGCCCCCCCCCCCCACCTTTGCTCCTGTGTCCCCTGACCCCTGTTCCCTGACCCCTGGGCTCCTGACCCTGGACCACCTTCGTTCCTACGTCTCAAGCCAGCAGCTGGCGGGGACTGGTCTCATGGCTGGGGCAGAGGTGGGAGAAGGCAGTGGGCCCTCCTTCACTCAGGACCCCAGGAAGCCTCTGAGTTCAGCCACAGCAGGGGTTTCAGGGCCCAACCTGGATGTGTTCTTGATGGCAGCTGGAGCTCCCTGTTTCCAGGTCACCGTGCCCAGATCCTCTGGCTACAGGTGGTGAATCCCAGAACAGACAGGAGTGAGTGTGCCCAGGCCCCAGGAGGGCACAGGCCACACACTTCACAGGCCAGGGTGGTGGGCCCAGACCCGTGACCCCATGATGTGGCCACAGTGCACTGCGGCCAGGTGGACTCACGTCCTGGGGAAGCACTGGGGTCTCTCCAGGAACTTGGACTAACCTAGGTGAGGTCAGTCATCTTTCAGCCACAGAGCTGGGAGGCCTCATAAAGTCACCACCCCAGGGCTGGTCATTGCTGTGCCCTACTCAGTGGCAGAGACAAAGCTTGGGGCAGGGCAGCGGGTTTCAGGGAGAAGGGGAGAGGAGGCACAGAGAAGCAGAGGCCAGAGTTGGAGCCCAGAGGTGTCTTAGAAACAGCTGATGTTTCAGAGATAGAGCCCAGGGGTGTCTTAGAAACAGCTGATGTTCCAGAGATAGAGCCCAGGGGTGTCTTGGAAACAGCTGATGTTTCTAAGGTGCTCACCGAAGGCTCCAGGAGCACCACCATCGCATCCTCCCACGGCACTTCAGGGGCCACGTCCTTACCTGGGGTCGGGGGGAACAGGCTCGGAGAAGGCTGCCAGAGGTCACAACACTGATCGATAGAGGAGGCTGGACTCCAGCTCCGGCTGCCCTTCCAGAGGAAGTGCACACCCCGGCCAGGAGCCCTCTGGGCCTGACCCTCCTGCCCAGGCAGGTCACCAGCAGGCCTCTCAGCCAATCCCCACAGGGTCAGCTTCTGCTGCACCCCAACTGTGTCAGGGACTCATTCCCCAAAATCGCTGCATCCATAGGACCCCATCAGAGGTCTAGACCACGCCCAAGAGGCCATGCTGGGAGCTGCTTATGTGAGAGACCAGGCCTGACGGGGGGTGCCAGGACCACGTGTGGAGCCACAGCCCGTCCCGGGGTGCCTACATCACAGTGCCCCTGTGGGTCTTAAGGGCCACCTTGGCCCCAAGCTGCTCCTGACCCCAAGGCCCCCACAGCTGGAGAAGTAACTAGGAGAGCCCTGCTCAGGCCCCTGAGACTGTGCTCTGGGCTCCAAGGACCAGATGGGGTGGGGGTGGCTAAGCCCTTGATCCTGTAAACCAGGGGTCCCCAACCCCTGGGCTGAGGACAAGTGTGGGTCCATGGCCTGTTAGGAACCCGGCCGCACAGCAGGAGGTGAGCGGTGGGCAGGCGAGCATTACCGTCCGAGCTCCGCCTCCTGTCAGAGCAGCAGCAGCATTAGATTCTCAGAGGAGCACGAACCCTGTTGAGAACTGCGCAGGCGAGGATCTCAGACGCCCCCTCCTTATGGGAATCTAACTAATGCCTGATGATCTGAGGTGGAACACTTTTATCCTAAGACCTTCCCCACTCCACCATCCGTGGAAAAATTGTCTTCCATGAAACCGGTCCCTGGTGCCAAAAAGGTTGGGGACCCGTGCTGTAAATCGTTTGGCAGCTTCTCGCCTGGGGGCTGCACGATTCACACTAGGAGAGATCGTCTTCATGGAGGCCACTATGTGTTGGGTGTTGTCACCAAGGGGACAGGCGAAAGTCGAGAAGCCACCCTGACTGGCCGTGAGATGCTGGACGTGCCCCTCTGGCCATTCTGTGACCAGTTCTGGGGCCGCAGCCTCGGACCCTGGGCAAGGTCGTGCCGGCCGCCCCGTGCAGGCCCCTTCCTTGCCGGTCATGGCCGGGCCTTGCCCTATTTGCCACCCCTGTGCAATGGGTCAGCAGGGATTGACCGTGTGGGAACAGGCTCCATCCCAGGAGGTCACTGAGCAGGGGGCCCTGCTGACCGCAGTGGCCCCGAGTGCCTCAGTGCACTGTGGCCTCTGCTTGCATCCTTGTGAGTGGTGCAGTTTCGAGGCTCACTCGAATTGAGTGAGTAATGAATTGAGGAAAGCAGGAACATACTCGGTGGGGTTTGGTGCCATCTGTTTTAGAAGCACCTGCTCAATGCATCCTTGGTCTCTCACCCCTCAGCCCAGGCATCACGGCCGCCTGGAGTGGCACGTGCCACGCAGCCACCCAGCTATTAGCAGGGAGCAGCCCTCAGTCCTCATCCCTCCTCAGAGCCTCCTGCCCCTGAACTCTGGATTTATGGGCTTCTTCCCTGTGCCGGACCAGAGCCATGAGAGCAATTTCACCCTGGTGGCGTTTGTCAAGGCTCGCGGAAGCTTTGGAGACGCACACCCTCAGCCCCAGTGTGTTCCTCAGCTGCTGCAGAGGCCGCCCCAGGGGCTCTAGAATTGTGGGGGAAGGGGTCAGCCCAGGGGCAACTGAGGCCCATGGGGACTGGGCCTGCCTCTGGCCACACAGCTGGGGCACCCTCATCGGCTTCCTGCAGCCTGTAGCCACCAGGCAAGGCGTGGAGGCCGCCACTGCCCAGGGTGAGGAAGTCCAGGATGAGGATTTCATGAGGCTCCAGGAGGCCAAGGAGGGACCCAGAGGGGCTGTCCCTGAGGGAGCCTGGTCACCCTCCCCTCCCAGAGAGGTCTCAGTGGGACAACTGGAGTCAGGAGCAGACAGGAGGGTTCTGGGGCTGAATTTCCACCTGCCTTGGGGTCAGGGGATGGCGGCAGATGTCTGTACAGCTCAGGGTCCACCAGGTAGCTGCGCCTGCACACAACAACTGTTGGAAAGGCTGTGAGGGCCGAGAACCTCCCAAATCCCCAAGAGGCATATCTGAGATTGTTTCCCCCTCCAGGAAAAATGTAGTCACTGTGAGAGCTCCTGCAGATGCTATGAAGCCCTCCAGACGCTGCGGCTGTGCACTCCTGGGACAGCGGCGTGTGTTTCCGGGAGCTTTTGGGGACAGCCCTTCCCTCGGTTGTGCTCAGAGGTTCCACCTCCGATGGTCTGAAGCCCAGCTAGAGACCCCTCTGGCTTCACCCTCCCTCCCAGCCCCCAGACTGGACTCAGTGTTTGACTGCCTGTGACACATCACGGTGAGGGTGGGGGATGGCAGCGCCCACAGCATCGCTGGGCAGATGGCAGCCCGGGCAAAGGACCTTTGCATGGACGCCCTGGTCTGCCCTCTTCTCCACCCCTGCCTGGCCTCCCCAGGAGGAGGCTTGGCATCACACTTCGTCAGGAAATGAGACCGCCAGCCACTGGGCCACCCAGCAACTCTAGGCAAATCCTCCAAAAACCCATACCCAGAAAGCCAGTTTGCTGAGACCTCCTCAGAACCTCCCCTGAGACCCTGCTCTGCTATTCCATGGAAGGGGGTGGGGGATACAAGGCAGAGGAAGATGAGAGGCAGAAAGCTGGCTGCAGACAGAGCCCACCCACCACACACAGGCAGGGAGAATTGGGGGCACCGGTGTGCAGTAGGTGGGGGCCTCCACACGGTGAGCCTGGCTGAGAAAAGCCACAGGGCCATGAAGAGGCTGACTTTAGAGGCCTGGGAATTTCAGCCCCTCAGCAAAGAGGCACCTGGATGCAGGAGGCAGATTTGCAGGAAACCTCATCCCCACCTGCCCCTGCCTGGAGCTTTCCTCAGCAAGAGGCAGAGCAGGGGGTGTCTCACCCCACCCTCACTTCCTCCAGCCCAGCCCGAGCTCCGGCCACACGCCTTCCCACCCTGTCCCCAGGCCCCCTCCAGAAATCCTCCATGTCAGTGCCTACCCCCCGTGTTAGTCCATTTTCAGGCTGCTATAAAGAAATACCTGAGTGGGTAATTTATAAAGGACAGAGGTTTCATTGACTCACAGTTCCACAAGGGTGGGGAAGCCTCAGGAGACATGATCATGGCAGAAGGCAAAAGGGAAGCAGACACCTTCTTCACAAGGCAGCAGGAAGGAGAAGGGCTAGCAAGTAAGGAAGTGCCATATTTTTGAAACCATCAGATCTCGTGAGAACTTCCTCACTATCATGAGACCAGCATGGGAAAACCACCCCCATGATCCAGTCACCTCCCTCCCTCCACACATGGGGATTACGGGTCCCTTCCTTGACACATGGGAATTACAATTTGAGATGAGATTTGGGTGGGGACACAGAGCCAAACCATATCACCACCCACATCCCTGTGACACAAACACGTGCCACTTCCTGCCTGGACTCAGCCACCCTGTCTCCCCCGTGTCTACCTCCCAACTCCCGCCCTCCCCTCACCCCCTCACTGGGAAGGGGGGATCCTGGGGTCTTCCTGCAGCATCCCTCTGGAGCACTCTGCCCTGCCTGCTGCCTGCTGTGCTCCTTGAAACTGGTCCTAGAGCTGAGGGCCCCTCCCTGGACACTCCCTTCCTTTCCCCACTCCAGCCCCTTCCTTTCTCCTCACTGGACCCTCAAGGCTGCTTCCTTACGGACCCCTCCTTAGCCTGGCCCTGCTCTTTCCATCCTCTTTCCACTTCCCAGGAAAGCTCTCTATACAAGCTGACACCCTCAGTCTCCCCTAAGCCTGGGACTCCCACCCAGTTTTTTCTGCAGCGAGCTGAGTTCCAGTGGCAGCACCTTCCCAACTGAGGCTGGTGTTCCAATAGCTGACCCCGCTCTGTGAGCCAGCGCCGACAAGATGGGAGGGCCTGGGCATCTCCCTCCTGGCTGCACAGCCTGGGCATCAGCTGATCCACCCGGCAGGCAGCAGGGCTGGCCCGGGCCAACTGCACAGCCCTGATGCAGAGTCTGTGGGCTAGAGGCCCAGGCTGCCACACCTGCAGGCAGGTGTGGTTGGAGTGGAGGGTTGACAGAGGGGCAGGCAGAGGCCTTAGTACCCTGACCCTAAGCCACCCGGATCTGCCCTGGTCCCTGCTCAGCTCCACCACTGTCCCGCCCTTCCAGCTGAGACCTTCCTAGGTGCTGAGACCCACATGCCACTCTGCCTGAGGACCCAGGACCCAAGCACCACGTCAGCTGAGCATCTGCACTAGTGAGGGTGCGTGGGGTGGTGCTGAGGGTGTGCACAGGCTCAAAGACTTCAGATTTTTTTTCTTTCTTTAAACGTTCTTTAAACTTGACTCCATCTTTGACCCACGGCTCCCTTCTTCCTCTGTTCGGGGAACCCCAGGTCATTTGTCCATTCATGGAACCAGAGCTGAGTGAGTCGCCCTGCTTTGTGCCCTGTGCCCAGCCCTGTGCTGGGGAGGCCCTGCGGGCCCGAGTGGGCTGTGCTCACACTGGGGGCTGTAGCTGAGACCATGCCTGGCTCCCGCTGCATGGAAAAGCAGAGCATTTGTTTTGCTCTTTGCTTAAAAAGAGGGCCAGGCACGTTGTGGGTGATGGATGAACCTTTCAGAGTCACCCAATAAATGAATCAACAGATGCAGGAAAATGGTCAGCTCACCTTGAGGGACATGTAGGATGAGGGCATGTGTGTGTATGTGCCTGTGTGTGTGCATGTGTGTGCCTGTATATATGGGTATATGTGTGCATGTGTGTGCATGCATGTGTGTGCATGTGTATGTAAGTATATGTGTGTGCATGTGTATGTGTGTGTATGTGTGTGCATGTGTATGTGTGTGCATCTGTATGCATGCATGTGTGTGCATGTGTGTATATGTGTGTGCCTGTGTGTGTTCATGTGCATGTGTGTATATGTGTGCTTGTGTATGCATGAACGTGTGTTTATGTGTGCATGTATTTGCATGTGCATGTGTGTGTGCATATGTGTGCCTGTATATATGGGTATATGTGTGCATGTGTATGCATGCATGTGTGTGCATGTGTATGTAAGTATATGTGTGTGCATGTGTATGTGTGTGTATGTGTGTGCATGTGTATGTGTGTGCATCTGTATGCATGCATGTGTGTATATGTGTGTGCCTGTGTGTGTTCATGTGCATGTGTGTATATGTGTGCTTGTGTATGCATGAACGTGTGTTTATGTGTGCATGTATTTGCATGTGCATGTGTGTGTGCATATGTGTGCCTGTATATATGGGTATATGTGTGCATGTGTATGCATGTATATGTGTGCATGTGTATGCATGCATGTGTGTGCATGTGTATGTAAGTATATGTGTGTGCATGTGTATGTGTGTATATGTGTGCATGTGTATGTGTGTGCATGTGTGTGCATGTGTATGTGTGTGCATGTGTATGTGTGTGCATCTGTATGCATGCATGTGTGTGCATGTGTGTGTATGTGTATGTGTGTGCATCTGTATGCATGCATGTGTATGCATGTGTGTATATGTGTGTGCCTGTGTGTGTTCATGTGCATGTGTGTATATGTGTGCTTGTGTATGCATGAACGTGTGTTTATGTGTGCATGTATATGCATGTGCATGTGTGTGTGTATGTGTGTATATGTGTGTGCATTTGTATGCATGTATATATGCATGTATGTTTGCATGTGTATATGTATGTTATGTGCATGTATGCATGCATATGTGCACGTGTGTGCTAATGTGCACATGTGCACAGATGTGTAGGTGTGCACATGTGTATGTGTGTGTGGTTGTGTATGTGTGTATGCATGTGTATGTGCGCATGCAGGCACATCAATGTGTAGGTGTGTGCATGTATAAATCTCTGCATGTATGTGTGTGGCTGTGCACATGTATGTAGGTACATATGCACCCCAGGCCAGGCCTCTGGAGGGCAGGCTGGTTCCCTGCAGCAGAGATCTCCAGCCATGGCCACCGAAGACTTCTCCTTTCCTTGTCCTGTGTGAGCCCCTTCTCTGAATCCATCATCTGAGAACACACCTGAGAGTGATGACTGCAGTGTTCTCCCTTTACTTCTCAAAGGCCCGCACAAGTGCTCATCCCATCAGTGTGGCTGCCAGGAGCTCATCTTTTCCTTCTGAAGATTAAGAAATGTTCCCTTGGGTTGGCCTGCGTGGCAATAGCTCATGCATGTGGCGTTTCTGGAACATTTGGCCGCGTGGGCATTACTGACCAGAGGAGCGCAGAGAGAGCCTGCGGTGCAGAAGGCAGTAGTGTTCCTTTCCTTGGCTGTGAACACTGGGTTCCCACCCCAGCTGCCCTGGGGGTATGGGATGGGAGGCGGCCAGAGAGAGAGAGAGGTGCTGGCTTTCACTAAGGCACAGGAAACTATCCTCACAACAGTAACAAGATGAAGAGTCAAAGCCGTCCATCCTGCAGAGCCCTGGCTCGGGAACGTGCCTGGCGGTTTTCTCTTGCTTCCTTGCTAACCTTGTCATTTTCTGTGACCTGCACTTGCTTCCCCCACCCCCAAGGGCAGGAAAAAATGATGTGTCTGAGAAGTAAATGGTCATTACCCAGAGGTCCCATTTAGAATGAGACGGAAGGCTGGCGACCCCCGCACTGCACAGCCCTATGCTGGGGCTCTGGGGATGTGGGAGAGAGACAAGGCTGGCTCCCTCACTGTGACCCCCCTCCCATAGCTGTGTCAGCCCCCACCCCACCCACTGGGGGCACGCCCTCAAGGAGGGGATGACAAGGGAAGGGGAAGTGAGGAATGCCTGGCAGAGGAAGGATTTCTCTGGGCCTGGAACGATGGATGTGGTATGGATGGACAGGAAGGTGGGGAGGATGATTCTTGGGAGAGGAGCAGCCGATTCTGGAGCAGAGGCAGGCACCCACCTGGCACAGGAGAGGAATGGGGAGGGGAGGAGGCAGCTGGAGGAGGAGGCAGCTGGGTCTCATCGCAGTGAGGTCCTGGAGTATGGGAGGAAGTACATTGGTCCAGCAGGAGCCTGGGGACACTGAGAGATGGACAGCACCCTCCATAGACACCTGCATGTGAGTCCAGAGTGGCTCCAGAAGCCAGGGCTGGCACAAAGCAGGTGCTCAGGGAGTAGTGGCTAGGAGGTGCTTCTGGGAAGGAGCTGCGGGCAGAGGACTCTGGGTGCTGCCGCCCGCCTCCCTCCACCTGCCCTGAGATGCTGCCTGTTCCCCCTAAGTCATGAGTTCATCTAGGTATTTCCAATTCAAATTGTTGATGACATGTATGTCCTTCTATGCCAGCATCTCTTTTATTCTTTGTGGAAAATCTTGGTTCCTAACAACGTTAACATAATTTTAAAACTGCATTGTCCCACAACATACATATCATAATGTCAAAATAGTAATGCCAATATTATCACTAATGTTACTAATAGTTACCCACGCTCTTTATCCTCTTCCCCATGCCCTCCAGACCAGCAGGCTGAGTAAGGTGCCTGCAGGGCCACGCTCGCCGCAGAGGCTCCAGGGAGAGTCCTTTCTGCCTCCTCCAGGGTCAGGGGGTGGCCAGTCCTTGGCTTGCGCCCTGACCCCAGCCTCTGAGGCAGGTGGCCTCCTGTGTATCCACTCTCCCTCTGCCTGTCTCCTACAGGAACACCCATGATGGCATCCAGAGCCCACCCAACTAATCCAGGGTCACCTCCTGTCTCAAAATCCTTAATGCAATAACATCTGCAAAGTCCCCTTTGCCATCTAAAGTGGCATTCACAGGGTCCAAAGATTAGGACGCGGATCTCGGGGCTGTGATCACATGAGGAAAATCACATGAGGCAAGGGAGAGAAAGCACTCGGCCTTCAGACATGGGAGCCTGTTACTCTGCACCTCGCAAGGCAGGGTGGATGCTGTTTTCTGGCTGACTTGTGTCCTCAAAATTCACATGCTGAAGTCCTAATGCCCAGCGCTTCACCTAGTGACCTTATTTGGAGATGGGGTCTTTACAGAGGTAATGAGGTTAAGATGAGGTCATTGGGGTGAACCCTAATCCAAATGTCCCCTTTTTGGACACAGAGAAAAGCACCAAGGGAAGACGATGTGAAGAGACACAGGGAGAAGACAGCCATCTACAAGCCGAGGAGAGGGACCTGGGACAGGTCCTTCCCACAGCCACAGAAGGAGCCAGCCGTGCCCACACCTGGATCGCAGTCTTGCAGCCTCCAAAACTGTGAGGGAGTCATTCTGTTGTCTAAGCCACCCAGCCTGCAGGCCTTTGCAGTGGCAGCCTGGGACACGAATTCAGATGCATTCCTTGGCCGCACTAAGGTGGTTTTCAGGGGGCAAGGGTGAAGAGTAGACCCCTCCCTCTGACGTGCATACAGGCAGCAGAGGCAGCTGGCACTCAAGTTCCCACAATGCCCATGGGTCGCAGCTCCCGTGTCCTCGCGGTGCCTGAGGGTCCGGCCTCCTAAGAAGCCTGGCGGTGGTGCGTGGGTCACGGCCCTCCTCTCTCACACAGGGATGACGTCACACCACACCACGGGGGCCACGGCCCTCCTCTCTCATGCAGGGATGATGTCACACCACACCACGGGGGCCACGGCCCTCCTCTCTCACACAGGGATGATGTCACACCACACCACGGGGGTCACGGCCCTCCTCTCTCACGCAGGGATGATGTCACACCACACCACGGGGGCCACGGCCCTCCTCTCTCACGCAGGGATGATGTCACACCACACCATGGGGGCCACGGCCCTCCTCTCTCATGCAGGGATGACGTCACACCATGGGGGCCAGAGGCCCAGGTCAAGATGCCCAGGAGGTGGCAAGGCCAAGAAGGCCCCAGAGCAATGCCTCACTACACCTGCCAGGCCCGCACCAAGGTTGCCTGCTACTCCTGCATCCCATCACCCCAGGTCCACCCAGGCCGCCATCTCTGCTGCAATCCATCCACTCATTCCACCCTGCCCCCTGGTCACTGTGGTGAGTCAGGTGCCAGGTCAAACATGGGGACACAGTGGGGGACCAGCCAGACCCAGTCCTGCTCCCGTAGCAGACACTCTAGTTGGGGGTCAGACAGTGGACAAATGTGAACACGGGGAGCTAGAGACAAGCTGTGAGCCGACACTACTGGACCACGAGGCCACACAGGACCACGAGGCCATGCAGGACCGTGCACAGGATCACAAGGCAGTACAGGACTATGAGGCTGCACAGGACCACCAGGCCACACAGGACCATGAGGCCACACAGGACCACGAGACCATGCAGAATGATGAGGTTGCACAGGACCACGAGGTGGTGCAGGGCCACGAGGCCACACAGGACCACGAGGCCTCAAAGGACCATGCACAGGACCACAGGGCTGCACAGGGCCATGAGACCGCACAGGACCACAAGGCAGTGCAGCAGGTGGCCAGAGCCTGGCGGGGAGGCAGGGGTCCTTGGTGAACCCTGCACTTTTGTAGCTGCCCATGGTCTCTGCACAGTGGAAGGGTTGGTGATCTCTCCTGGCTTGAACTGAACAGGAGCTGGCCCACGTTTCTGAAAAACAGCAGAAGCTACCGTTACCATGGTGCCCTATGAACATTATCTCTAAACTGGCCAATGAAGGGTGAATTTCAGTGCCCAGTGGCATGACCTTCAACTACCATGGCCTTCAGCTTCATGGAAAAGGAAAGAAAAAAACAAAACAAAACAACAAAATCCAGTGACCAAAAGCAAGCAGAGGCTGGGCACGGTGGCTCATGCCTGTATTCCCAGCACTTTGGGAGGCTGAGAGGGGTGGATCACCTGAGGTCAGGAGTTCGAGACCAGCCTGGCCAACATGACCAAACCATCTCGACTAAAAAATACAAAAATTAATCAGGTGTGGTGGTGCATGCCTGTAATCCCAGCTGCTCGGAAGGCTGAGGCAAGCGAATCGCTTGAACGTGGGAGGCGGAGGTTGCAGTGAGCTAAGATTGCGCCACGGCACTCCAGCCTGGGGGATAGAGTGAGACTTTGTCTCAAAAAACATAATAATAATAAATAAAAATAAAAATAAAAAAGCAAGCAGAGCCGGCAGACCTGATATTACCCCTAGGTTTCTGATGCTTCAGCTGAGATATTGGGCAGGCGGGCATCAGGCAGGGGCAGGCAGAGGAGTGTCCGGCAGAGGGAACCGCTGGACAAACGCTGGGGATCAGGAAAGGACCCTGGTGCTGAGGGACTGAGGGAAGACCAGGGAGGCCCTAGAGGCGGGCAAGGCTAAGGTTCGGGGTTTTGTCCCAGGCCGTCAGAAGCCCCATCAGAAGCTCTGCAGGGGTTTGGGGAAGGGCAGGAGTGTCTAAGTGTCACTCAGCGGCTGCTGGGTAAATTGATCTCGGGTGCTCCCAGGGTGGGCACGGGGTGGGGCGGCAGCAGGAGGACCGTGAGCCGACCGGGTTGGGGAATATCCTGGAGGTAGAAGTGCGGGGCTTGGCTGAGTGACTCTCCAAGAAGCCTCACAGATTCTCCGACGGGGTATGCCTCGTGTGGCCTGATCAGCGACCTCACATCACTCTATGAACTTTGCTTCTCTTGTGTCTGGAAGCCCCAGACCTATTCAGGCCACGATGCGTCAGGATGTGGTACCATGCGGGGCTGCATGTGACGTGTATCCCACATTCAGGTGCATCAGGATGTGGTACTGTGGGGGGGCTGCGTGTGACGTGTACCCCACATTCAGGTGCATCAGGATGTGGTACCGTGGGGGGGCTGCGTGTGACGTGTATCCCACATTCAGGTGCGTCAGGATGTGGTACCGTGGGGGGGCTGCGTGTGACGTGTACCCCACATTCAGGTGCATCAGGATGTGGTACCGTGGGGGGGCTGCGTGTGACGTGTACCCCACATTCAGGTGCGTCAGATGTGGTACCGTAGGGGGGCTGCATGTGACGTGTATCCCACATTCAGGTGCATCAGGATGTGGTACTGTGGGGGGGCTGCGTGTGACGTGTACCCCACATTCAGGTGCATCAGGATGTGGTACCATGCGGGGCTGCGTGTGACGTGTACCCCACATTCAGATGCGTCAGGATGTGGTACCGTGGGGGGCTGCGTGTGACGTGTACCCCGCATTCAGGTGCATCAGGATGTGGTACCGTGGGGGGGGCTGCGTGTGACGTGTACTCCGCATTCAGGTGCGTCAGGATGTGGTACCGTGGGGGGGGCTGCGTGTGACGTGTACCCCGCATTCAGGTGCGTCAGGATGTGGTACCGTGGGGGGGGCTGCGTGTGACGTGTACCCCGCATTCAGGTGCGTCAGGATGTGGTACCGTGGGGGGGGGCTGCGTGTGACGTGTACCCCACATTCAGGTGCGTCAGATGTGGTACCGTGGGGGGGCTGCGTGTGACGTGTACCCCGCATTCAAGTGCGTCAGGATGTGGTACCGTGGGGGGGGCTGCGTGTGACGTGTAGCCCGCATTCAGGTGTCCTGGACTTTGCCATGTCGCTGCAGGTTTCTGCCCTACAATCACAGGGATTCCATTTTCGCCATTTGTCATTTTTTGAAAAGGTGGGGAAAAGCATATGGTGAGTTTCTAATTGTGCACCTGGCCTGTGGCAGAAGACAACTGCCTTTTGCTAATGCACTGATAAGAACTGCACCCTCCCTCCACTGCAGACCCTTTCCCAGAGTGGCTTCCAGCTCCCTGTGTGCACAGCCTGCCCTCCTTACACGCACACTTCTGGTACAGCGAGCTGCGGAATGCCTTCATTGCGTGATGTGACCTCAGGCCCGCTCCTTCATGTCACCATCCCCAGCCAGCCAGCATAGTGGGCAAGACCTGGGACAGCTTACAGTGGCTTGGCTCTGCCCAGAAGTGATTGCAAACCTCATAAAGATGGTCCACCAAACCCACAGTAAAGAGCCCCACACAGCCAGCCCACCACACAGCCATGCCAGGGCAGGCAGAGCAAAGACAATGGGCTTAACTGGCTGCCTGAAAACATCAAGGTTTGGTTTGATTTGTTTTGCAAAAATCTATCAAACCACGTGACTGTGAACACACTGCTGGGCTTTCCAGATCACGGGGGCAGCTTTGCACAAGTCCTGCAGCTTAGGCGTCGTGACAAGGTAAGTCTGCCTTTCCGCAGCAGGTTCACTGGGAGGGATCAATTGTATGAAAGTAAAATCATGAATGTCAGGTATATTTCAAGATGTTTCCAGCATCATCGCTTAGAGCTGCGAGGTCCTGGAAACCTTGGCACGCACCCGCAGGAGACTCGCCGCTTAGAGCTGCAAGGTCCTGGAAGTAACCTGGGCCCTCACTTGCAGAGATTCACCGCTTAGAGCTGCGAGGACCTGGAAGTAACCTGGGCCCTCACTTGCAGACATTCACCGCTTAGAGCTGCGAGGACCTGGAAGTAACCTGGGCACGCACGCGCAGAGATTCGCCGAATGCATGTGGGTGTGTGCACACAATTGAGCAGGGCCCCACGGGGGTGTGACGATGTCTGGAGACCATTTGGGCTGTCTAGACTGGAGAGTGCTCCTGGACATCGTGGGCGGAGGCCGGAGATGCTGTTGAACGCTCCGCAGGGCACAGGACGGCCCCACCACAGAGACTTGGTCCACCCCAAGTGTCTACAGTGCTGAGGCCGAGAAGTCCTGTACTAAGGTTTATCAGCTGTCAGAAATGTCAGGAGACAAAATGACAACATATCTGCTTATAGGTCTAATTGGCTTTTATTCACTCTTCATGAATCGGGGCAGAGCTCCGATTCTGTTTCTACAAAACACAATGAGAACTCCCACCAGGCAATGGCAGAACAGCAGGTTTTGTAAGGTGGGAACAAAGAATCAGAACAAGAGGCAGACGGCGACGGCTTTTTGTGTAAGGGGTAGAGCGGAGGAGACGTACTTATCACCTGACTCAGGTAGACTGGAATCTCCTGTTTTCAGGAAATACTGGTCTGCTTGGGACCTATCTGCTTCTTTAAAGTGTCAGTTTCATTATGTGGCATTTAGCATGAGTGCCTTCATTTTGGTTTGATCTGGTCTGTTGGGGCCTCATGCGGGAGCCCTATCCACAATGATGACCAACCTCACCCCAATTTTTTTCCTAACAAAATGAATGGATGAGTCTAATATATATTGACCTGGCAGATGTCCAGAATGTATCCTTGAATGAGAAAATGCAGCTGTGGATGAATGTGTGTGGTCTGATCTGCCTGCAGTGCCCAGCCCAGCCCAGGAGGGAGGGGGACAGGGTCTGTCCACACCGGGCCATTAGCACTGAGCGTTTGCTCAGAGAAGGGACCTGGAGAAATGAGAGGCGATTGCCTTTTTTTCATTAAAAAAAAATATATAAATCTCCTTTTGCGGTGTGTACAATCATTTGGCCTGCCTGTGGGGTAAGTGGCTGGCATCTCCCTGGGAGCAGAGCAGGGGTCAAGGTTCTGCCTTCAAGGCCAGTGGGCTGGAGAGCTGCCTCCCAGCCATCCAGAGTGATTCAGCGCACAATTCAAAGGCATCTCCATCCCTTTAATTCCGAGATGCGGTTCTTGGCCCAGCAAGCGCCTCTGACTCCCCACCCTGTGGGCTCACAATACCTGCTTCTGGGATGAATCAGCGAATCTAGGACAAGCAGCCAGAAGTGAAACAGGCAACCTGCTCTTTAATCTCCCTGTTTCCAACAACATCAGAGAGGCGAGAGCCAAAAAGTCAGAGGGAGGAGGGCGATGGGCTGGTGCCTGACTCCCAGCAGAGGCCCTCAAAGGCTGCAGAGCCCAGGGAGGCCCCAACGGCGGCGTGACGGGGCCACACCGCCCGGATGCCTCAGCCAGGCTGAGAAACACACTGAGCCCTGGTTCCCATAAATTCGGCTTTTATGTGGCGGTGAATAGGGGTGAACAATGGATCTATTGCAGGCTGCACAGAATTGGCCCAGCTTGGGTCTCCCTCCCGCAATTAGGAGGGTTCTGGAGCCCCTGGCCTGCCTGTAAGCCTCGTAAACGCCACCGGCTGCTTGAATTTGGGGGAGGAGATTCTACCATCCCCTGGGGGCTGTTGCTGGCCAGACCCCCTCCCTGGCATCCCCAGCTGCCTGCATCCCAGATGGTGGCTGCTGCACCATTCCCATTGCCGTGGGCTCAGGCTCAGCCCGCGGCCTTCAGTCATGCCTTCCAGTTTCCCTCAGGATGGGACCCCCTACTCCCCTTCCACACTATGGCTCCCGCTCTTCAAACCCTTTTCCTCCTGCTGGCATCTGGGGCATCACATCCAGCGGGGGCTGGGCGTACAGAGGAATCTCAGCCCCACCCTGCACTTCCTGAGCCCAGGGCCTCACCGGCTCATCTGTGCCCACTCAGCCCCCAGCCCTCTGCACCTACAGCACAGGGTCAATGCTGTGGGCCCACCCTCCGCAACACCCACCCCACCTCCTGGAAGCACCCACTCTCACCTCTGCTAGCTGTTCCCCTAGTTTTCACCTACATGCAGTATTTCCAAAGAACACCTTTAATGGCATTAATTTTATGCGTCAACTGGGCAAGTCTGTGGTACCCAGCTGTTTGGCCAAACCCCTGTCTAGATGTCAATGCAAAGGCATTTTAAAAATGAGATTGTCCAGGCATGGTGGCTCATGCCTGTTATCCCAGCACTTTGGGAGGCTGAGGCGGGCGGATCACCAGGTCAGGACATCAAGACCAGCCTGGCCAACAAGGTCAAACTCCGTCTCTACTAAAAATACAAAAATTAACTGGGCGTGGTGGCACATGCCTGTAATCCCAGCTTCTCGGGAGGCTGAGGCAGGAGAATCTCTTGAATTAGGGAGTCAGAAGTTGCAGTGAGCTGAGATCACACCACTGCACTCCAGCCAGGGCAAGAGAGCAAGACTCCATCTAAAAAAAAAAAAAAATGAGATTAACATTTACGTCGGTTGACTGATTAAAACAGATCCCTCTTTATAATGGGAGTGGCCCTCATCCAATTAGTTGAAGGCTTTAAGAGAAAAGACTGAGTTTCCGCAGAGAAGGAATTCTGCCTCCAAACAGTCTTTATACCCAAGATGGCAACCTCAGCTCTTCCCTGGGTCTCCAGCCTGCTGCCTGCTCTATGGACTTTGAGTTTGCCAGCCTCCACAATTGCATGGATTAATTCCTTAAATAAGTCTCTCTCTCTCTCCACACACACACACACACACACACACATCCTACTGATATTCTATTTGTTCTGTTTCTCTGGAAAACCCCGACCAATACACATCTCCAGTGAAGGGAGCCCTCGCAATGGTCCCCACTGACCTCTGGCTCCTGTTGTTCACACCCTTGTATAATTCTCTCCCCTTGAGTGAGGGCAGGGCGTCATGATGGATCAACTGTGTGGAGTATGGTAAATGTAACGGGTTACAAAAAGACTTCCATCTTGCTCTCCCCCTCTTGTCCCTCTCTGATGTCACAACCCTCACTCTGGGAGAGGCCAGTGGCCCTGATGGGAGCTGCCCTATGGAGAGGCCATGTGGCAAGGAGGCCACCAGGCATTAGGGATCTGAATCCTGGTGACAGGCGTGTGAGTGAAGTGGATCTTTCCCCAGTCATGCCTTCAGGTGACTGTCCTCCAGCTGATAACCTGCAAGAGACACTGAGTCAGAAGACCCAGTGGTCTTGTGCCTGGATTCCTGACCCACTCATGAACTAATAAACATTTGTGATTTGGGGTCTGTTTTCTTGAGCCAATGTGTTTTGGGAGTAATCTGTTACTCTGAAATAGGTAACTAATGCACCGCTCTCTCTTTGTCATCTTAGACCTTATCTGTTGAATTGTTGCTGTCTCACACTAATTTTCATTTCCTCTTCCTCCCAGTATAGCTATATCATGGTTTGGGTTAAATCAATATTCATGCCTCATGGGATCATGATCATGTAAGTAAAACATAACACTGAGCTAGGTAGTGCATTCTAATGGTATTTCTTTCTGAGCACATTTTTATTTTCCTGGAGTTAGTTATTGCCTTGCTTTTATTTAAAAACAAAAAGTTAGCTTTCTATGTGCCTATTTATATTCCAAATGTTTTAACAGAATTCTCAAATGTCAGCAATACATTTTCAAATGCTGAAATACACCAGATAATCCACTGTTTCCATTTTCCTTTTCTCCTGGCAATTTCCCTCTTCGGACCTTTGCCCCTTCCTCTGGAGTCTTGATTCTCTGGACCTGAGTTGTACCTGCCACTCTGGGGGACTCCCTTCACCTCTCCTCTGAGTTGTGCAACCTGTTTTCTGTATCATATAGTTTCTCTGTAAACTATGTCACCCAAACACAGTTCTAGTAGAGTCTTAAGAAAGGGAACATGGGAAATAAAATGTTGAGTCCCAGTAGGTCTGAAAATACCCTTTTCAATCCTAATGGTGGACTGGTCACTTTTTAGGTGTGATATTCTAGGTTCTCTCCAAAGTACTCAGGGCATCTTGCCATACATCCCAGCTTCCAGTGTGACCATGGAGGGACCTGATGCTTTTTGAGTTCCTGCCCTTTTTATGTGATCTGCCCTTGCAGGTTGGATACCTGTAAGCTTTTATTTGGTTTCCAGTGTCCTGAAATGTCCAAAGCTGTGCCTTCTTGTGGGTTTTTTCCTCTTCTGGCCTCTCCCAGAGTGAGGGTTCTGACTTCAGAGACAGAGCAAGAGAAAAAGGAAGAGAGGAAAAGGGCAGAGAGTGAGCCTGGTCATCAGAGACGCTATTCTCCTTCACCGGGAGAGACTTGCTATATTTTCATGATTGCTGTGGACATTGGCTCTGCTGAGTTGAGCCTCTAATGTTTCTACTTTTCTCAGCGATTTTCCATATTTTGTCTTTTTGTTCTATTTTAGGAGAGACTTTTGCTGTCTTCTTACCTTTCTGCTAATTTTTAAAATTTAGATTATTGCATTTTCAATGGCCAGTAATGTTCCTTGTTTCAGAATGCAGCTTTCATTGTGGCCTCCCATTTTGTTTCATGGACAGAACGTCTGTCTAACCCCAGTGCTGTCTCAGCCGATGCTGTCTAACGCCAATGCTTTCTAACCCCGATCCTGCCACCGTGTTTCCCCCATCCTCCCTTAACGCAGGCTTGCACCTTGAACCTTGTGGATATCACTGAGAGCTGATGCCACATGCCAGGAGCTTCCTGGACACAATCCTATTGTTTTACTCTTCTCAGATATGGAAGCTGAGGTATGGAGATGGTGAGTGTCCTGCCCAGTCGCATAGCCTGTCACAGCCTGGGCCAGACTCACCGGTAGGTGACACCGGTAGGGATCCCTTCCAAGCCTGGGGCATGAGCCAGCCTAGGAGGCTCAGTCCCTCCCTCCCTGCACGTCCGCCTGGTGTCTCTCACACGTCTTCTTGGTGGGGTGGAAGAACCATCGCATTTCTCCCAGCAAGGATCCTTCTGAGGCCCCCTCTCCTCGAGGCTCACGCCCCACCCCATCGGAGTACAAGTCACAAGTCCTTCTACCCACCCCAGCTAGGGGCAGACCCCGAGCTGTGACCCAATGGAGTGTCCCCCGCCTCTGAGAGGTGGCAGTGACTCCTCTCAGAAGCATCATAGGGCTGGGAAGACCCCCAAGTCCCAGTCTCCACTGGCCACTGCAGGGCCTCGTGTGTCACTGCCTGGGAGGTGGAGGTGATATGAGCTGCAGATGGTGAGCTCTGACAACAACGAGGCGTATCTTTGTTGAGGGCTTCTTGTGTGCCAGGGACCCCTCTTCTTTAGTTTCCTTCACAACCCAGGGTCACCACCATTTAACAGATGGGGAAACTGAGGCACAGAGTTGTTAAGTAACTTGCCCAGGGTCCCACAGCTAGTAAGAGGCAGACCCAGAAGCCAAGATGCTCTCACATGAGACACCTGTGGCCTCAGCGCAGCTCAGGGGCTGAAGTGGCAGCAGCTGGGAAGGAGCTGGCCAGAGGTGGGAGGGTGCTCTGGCAAAGTCCCAGCCCAGGGCTCCTTCCACCCCTGCATTTCGGGGCCTCAGAGTCAGGTGCAGAGGGCTCCTACCACCCCTGTGTTCTGGGGACTCAGAGGCAGGTGCATAGGGCTCCTACCACCCCTGCATTTCGGGGCCTCAGAGGCAGGTGCAGAGGGCTCCTACCACCCCTCTGTTCTGGGGACTCAGAGGCAGGTGCAGAGGGCTCCTACCACCCCTGTGTTCTGGGGACTCAGAGGCAGGTGCAGAGGGCTCCTACCACCCCTGTGTTCTGGGGACTCAGAGGCAGGTGCAGAGGGCTCCTACCACCCCTGTGTTCTGGGGACTCAGAGGCAGGTGCAGAGGGCTCCTACCACCCCTGTGTTCTGGGGACTCAGAGGCAGGTGCAGAGGGCTCCTACCACCCCTGTGTTCTGGGGACTCAGAGGCAGGTGCAGAGGGCTCCTACCACCCCTGTGTTCTGGGGACTCAGAGGCAGGTGCGGTTTTCCAGGGTGTGAGCTCTGGGTGGGCAGGAGTGATGCAGCCTGGGTGGGGTGAACCTGGCCATTTGTCACCCGCTTGCCAGACCCCAGGAACTGGCCTGAGATCTCACAAGAAACCAGGACACTCCAAGATCCTGAACTGGAAATGGTTTAGAGCACTTCTTTGGGTCTGGCTGAGTTACCCTAGTGGGAAAACGGCCTGGGAAGGCTGGGTTTGAGGGGCTGGGGTCAAAGTTGGAGAGTGCCTCTCCCAGAGGAGGGACCTAACTGGGGGGACCTCCAGAGCTCTCGTCCATCGGGTTTTCACCCCTCTGAGCCTCCATTCTCATCTGCAAGGTGGGACCAGTCAGTGCATGGCCCTAGGAGCTGGGCAACAGACCTGCATAGGGACGCCTGGACCCCCACCCTTACCTGCAGGCAGCGCAGCACCACAAGTGCCCCAGGGAGCTTGCAGCCTCCCCTCCCCACCTCACCTGCCCACCCACTGGGACCTGTGGCCTTGGGCAGAGGCTGCCTGCGCAGGGCTGCCCTCTCCTGGTTCTGGTGTGCCAGTGCACTTCCATCCCCATTCAGGACTTTCTGTTTCCTGAAAGCCCAGATAATCAGAACCTGGAAAGACCTTAGCAAGGGTCTGACCCAGCCCCTCCTTCCCCCAGGGGAGACAGGGAGGGGTGGAGGAGGTCTCGTTCTGTCCAGGTATCTGCTGACTGCAAGTCGGCTGAGCTCTCTCCAAAGGCAGAGATGGATGTCACCAGGCAGGGGCCAACCTCCCCTGCACACCCTGATTTTCTGTGTCTCCAGGCATCCTGCGCTGGACTGGGACCCACATCGGCAGGTTCAGGAGGGGATGGCAAGAGCCAGTGGGCACACAGGGTGACTGTGGGGATGGGCAGGGGACACATGTCCAGTGACAGAGGATGACAGTGTCCTTCCAGGCTGGGTCTGGAACTAGCCCTTCCTCACCTGTGTTCCTTGGGAATCTTTTTCCAGGTGGTAAACTAACGCAGGGAGAAAAGTTTATCTTAGACAAATCCGCATGGGTTGTGCAATAGGAATTTCTTCTTTTTTGGAGATCCCAAATGCCCATTTGTTAAATGTCCAGGGGTGGGTGGTCCCACCCCAAGGGCTGCCCATGAGTCTCAGCCTTGTGCTTGGCCAGCTGTGAAGGAGGCAAGGAGCTGGGACGAGAGCACCTCCCTTCCCTTCCAACCGAGTCCTTATGGGCTCCTCTGCCTTCTCCTCTTCCTGGAAGCTGGCGTCCTGGCCCCATGGTCGAGGACCCAGAGTGTGAGCAAATTTAGAATCGAGTACCCCTGGTAAGCTGCTGCAGTTGTCTTGCCACGGTTTATCTTTGAGAGCCATGGCTTAGAGAGCCCCCTGGGCATTCTTATGGACAGACACCTGGGCGGACGGAGCCCCAGACCCCTGCACCGCAGTGAGGAAGCAGCAGCACTCGCAGAGTTGGCCTCACAGGAGGGGCTGCACAGTTCTGTCTGGGAGGCCTCGGGAGACATCAGCAACCTGCAGTCCCAGGGCTTTCAGAGGACCAGGGCATCTGTGCAGAAGCTCAGGCCCTGCTCAGGGCTCTTGCAGGACCAGGGTATCCATGCAGAGGCTCAGGCCCTGACCAGGCCTTCTGAGTGGGCCTCTGTGCAGGTGACAGAGGAGTGTCTTGGAAGAGGCAGGAAGGGTGGTCTGACCCTTACCTGCTGGGGCTGCCCTGAGACTGGGCTTATTATCCCACTCCAGTCTTGGCTGTGCACTCTGGGCAGGTACCGTCCTTTGTAGAGCCTGTTTCCTCTCCAGGGAGATGCAGACGATAAGAACAGCGCTGACTCTGCTGGGAGCCAAGGATTTCAGGGGACAGTCTATGGAGGGGTGTGGCACAGAGCAGCTGCTGGGGACATGAGCTGGAATGGCGCAGACCTTTCTCACCAAGCAGTGATGCTGTTGTGGGACGAGACCCACCTCCCCACTCCCGCCCAGGGACGGGTCACCTGAAGCAAGTATCTACCTATCTGATCAAACAAGGAGGTAACTGATGGCCTTCCGAGGGTCACGCTGTGCCTTCTGGCAGGCAGGTCTCTTGTGCTCTATCTTTGGCTTGGCTCTGGGTCCCCCTTGGAGCTGGCCCCTGTGTCCCCAGAGACCCGTATGTCAGGAGGACTGAGGGATGCACGGATCGGGGTACCTCCTTGTCCACCTCACTCCTCATGGTCCCTCTAACTCCAGCCTCAGCTACAACAATGCGCTCTGCCCAGGCCTCACCTGCCCTGCGGCACAGTCCTCACCTCACCTGCAGCGCCTGCTCCTACTTCATGCTTCCTCCCTGACTTCTCTGAGATCACTGCTCTGGAAGCCTGCAGCAGCCCAGTGGGCACCCCAAACAAGAAGTGGGGGAGTTTATCCCATGGGGCAGCCCCCAGCCAGTGGAGATGGGAGACAGTGGAGTGGATACACACGCCTCCTTCTAGGCTGAGGATCAGAAGCCCCGGGGCATGCCCCCGCTGCCCGCAGCAGCACCAAGCCCGCGACTCACCCTGTTTCTCCTTCCCTGCTGTCTTGCTCCCAGTACTACATTCCCACTGCCTGGGTCACTTCCCAGGTAGAGCACATGCCCATGCAACAAACCACACACGTCACACACGCACATGGGTACACACATGCACACGGACACACACACGCACACACCACACACACATAGCACACACCACACACATGCACACGGACACACACAGGCGCACACACACCACACACACACAGCACACACCACACACATGCACATGAACACACACATGCACAAGAACAGAGTACACACACACCCCACACCCACCCGCTTAACACACACCACACACATGCACACAGACACAGTACACACACCTCCCCCCCACACACACAACCTACACCCCACCGACAGAGCACACAGCACACACATGCAGGCCCCCCCACACAATACACAGACATGCACACACACAAGTACACATCCCAGACCCCACCCACATAGCACACAGCACACTCATGCAGGCCCCCCCCACACACACAATACACAGACATACACCCATGCATGTGCCACACCCACACATCCCACACATGCATCCAAGCACACAAACACAAATACACACGCACATACGCGTGCACACACCACCTCACACATGCACATGCACACGGGCACACACACACACACATTCTTCAGGCTAAGACAACACTGGCTGAATGTTGATGCAGTGTCTGGGTGTGGCTGTTGGAGGCTCTGGGTCCTCTGGAAGGAGGAAGATGAGTGGGCGTCTCCCGCCTTCTCTTGCTCCGAGGGTGTGGGGGCCGTGGGCCCTTCCCTTTCCCAGGTCCCTTTCCTCCCGCGCTGCCAGGCCAGGCCACCCCAGCCCAGCCTTGTGCCCGTGGAGATTCCTCCTGCTTCACCAAGGCGCCGGGGCCCTGGCTGGCCTCTCGGTGATGTTTCCACCAAGCAGCGCAGGGTCCTCAGGTGCCTGTGTCATGGCGTGTGGAGTGTGGGTCCTGTCGTGGAATTCAGGCACCTGTCACAGCCCACCTGGAAAGCTGGTGCTTCTCTCCCCGAGTCATGGGAGGGCTCCCTCTGCCCTGTGTCCCCATCCCTGGCTCCAAGTCTGAGAGAAGGAGGCTCTGCCAGCAGTGACCTGCCCGCCTCTCTGGCTCTATCAGCTTCTCTCTGTGATGAGCCCAGCCCGGGCCAGCTCCAGACAGCCATAAGTCCCTGGGCCAGGGGCCTCAGCTGACAGGGAGGTTCAGGGCTGCAGCCCATCTGCTCACATCGTGTAATGACCATGACCCTAGAGTTCCAGGAGGAAGCATCTCAGAAAAGACCCTCGTGGGCGTGGGGAGCTGCCTGCCTTGCCCCCAGGGCTAGGGCCACGCTGGTGGTCGGGGGCCTGGAGCCCCTTCTCCCCGCCAGCCTGTGCTCAAAGCCTTGGCTTTTGGCCAGACCTGGGCATGGAGCCAGGGGCCAGGCGGGTCCACATGCTTCTGTCCTGCACAGGGTTACCAGATTTGGCAGAAAAAGAAAAAGAAAGAAAAACAGGTAAAATTGGAATTTCAGTTAAACAAGGATGCTTATCAGTATAAATATGTCCCTGGCAATATTTGGGACACACTTATACTAAAAAAAGTATTCATTAATTATTTGAAATTTACATCTAACATGGCATCTTGTATTTTTTTCAGGACAACCAGGGTCCCAAGGGCCCCCCACAACCCCAGCCCCACTCGACCCCAGGCCAGATTCCCCTTTGTTTCAGGAGAAGCCTCTCAGGCCCTGAACTGGGACCTGGTCAGGAATTCTCAGTTGGTTAAAGGAAGGAATTATATCTTTTTTTAAAAGAAGAAGCAAATGGGCCTTAAACAGTTTAGCTTTCAAATCTGCCATCTTTATGGGACAGTCTTGTAACATGCGGGGGGCTTTTCTCTGACTGTCTCCTGCCATGCATGGTACCCCAGGAGGCCCAGCTGTGCAGAATCCGGTGAGAACAGCGCCCCTGGGGTGCGCCTCCGCCACGCCCCCTCCTCATTCCCAGCTTGGTTTCCTGAGAACGGAGCCTTCGGACGCCCGTGATCTGCAATCCAAAGTCAGGTCCAGCTGGATTTTCACTACTTTGGTTCTAATCTTTTAAAGCTGTCACACCCACATCTAATTAGACAGTTTTTAGTGATTTTTACTGTAAGTAGAGGCCTCTCCAAGTCAACTTAGTTTTAATCCAAAAAGCTCTTTCTTTTCATGTTCATTATAAATCAAGACATTTCGTTATTTTATTAAAATAACAAGGACAATCGGCACTGGTGGGGTTGGGAACCCACGTAGGTGACTGTCAGAGGGCGCCCTTATCCTCACTCCTTGGGTACCTGGGCTCTGTCCTCGGGTTTATGGAGGGGGCAGAAGACAGCAGCTGAGAAGCAAGTGGGCAGTGAGGGTGGGGAGGGCCGCGTTCCCTGTGGCTCAGCGAGGACAGCAGGGTGGCCGGCCTGCAGGCATGGTGGGCTCTGACACTGACTGGCTGGGTGGACCTGGACCAGGCACTAACACAGGTTCGGAGAGGAGGCAGGCAGGAGGCAGGCAGGACACAGCCAGGCAGGAGGCAGGCAGGACACAGCCAGGCAGGAGGCAGGCAGGAGGCAGGCAGGACACAGCCAGGCAGGAGGCAGGCAGGACACAGCCAGGCAGGAGGCCGCATCCCTTGCTGAGACCGAGGACACCAAGGACATGGGCCAGGGGGATGGGGGTGGGGTAGGCTGTAAGGAGAGGCCATGTCCCCCATTGAGACCGAGGATGCCAAGGACACAGGACAGGGTGACAGGGGCTGGGATGGGCTGCGAGGAGGCCGCATCCCCTGCTGGGACCGAGGACATGAGACAGGGTGATGGGGGCGGGGGTGGGCTGCAAGGAGGCTGTGTCATCTGCTGGGACCGAGGACAACGAGGACAGGGAACAGAGGGATGGGGGCTGGGATGGGTGTGGAGGAGGCTGCCCGAGGGTCCTGGGAGGAGGCTGTACTTATGGGACAGACAGGTGAGCAGAGGAACCGATGTGGTCAGTGGGGCTGCTGGGAGGGGTGGACAGGTTCCAGGCAGCGAGCAGAGCCCCAGTGCCGAAGCAGGGGGCAAGTTCCTGGGGCCCTGATGGCGGGCTGGCGAGAGAGGAGCTGGGAAGTGAGTCAGCAGCAGGAGCCTGGGCTCTGAGGCCAGACGTGGGAGCAGCGTGGACTTTCCAGAAGCCTCCCTGGCAGCCGAGGGGTGAGTGGTTTGAATATGGCCTGTCTGCTCCGGAACACAGGTCCAAATCTGGTCACCATGATGGCGGTGTCGTGATGGGGCCTTTGGGAGGGGTTTGTCGGTAAAGAGGGGCTGGTGCTTCCTGTCGGGAGTGGGTCGACCCTCTCGGGAGCACGGCTATTATAAAGGCAAGCTCAGCTGCCTCTCGCCAGGGGCCCCCTTTGATTCCCAGCCATGCTGTGGAGCAGCACGAGGCCCTCCCCCGAGGTGGCTGCCCAGGCTTGGACTCTCCAGCCTCCAGAAGCGTGAGCTGAACAAACCCCTGTCCTTTATAAATGCCCAGTCTGTGGCATTCAGTGAAGACCAAGACAAGGGGACAGGGAGGAGCACGCAGGAGGCACAACCCTCCAGAGCCCATGTCCGGGGGGACTGTGTCTGTGTCTTTAGGATTTTAAATCATGAACAAGTGTCTGTGCTTGGCCTGTTCCTCCAGGAAACAGAGGTGGGCTGGGCACAGGCCTGGCCACCCCAGGCTCAGTGACATCCACAATAGCCCAGGCTTGGTGTTCCCGAGCTGGACAGCAGGGGGCACCAGAGACCACCCGATCTCTGCACTGCCAGCGGCGCCCGCAGCCCGGCTCTGCCTGGTTGGCTTGGGACCCACCAGTGCCCACCAAGACCGTCTTGTGTGTGTGAGCATGTTCTCGCCCCAGCTAGACGAGACTTCCAGAGGCCTCCGATGCATCCACGATGGGTGGGGACTGTGCGGGGCAGGGGCAGGAACTGGGGCCGGGGAGCAGAGACCCTGCAGAGTCACCTGGAGAAATTTCAAAACCACTGAGACCTGGACCCATTAAATCAGAATCTCACGTTAGGAGGCTGGAAATCCTGACTATTCAAAAGCTCCCACGTGGTCCCAATGTGCCGCCAAGGTTAAGAGCCACTGCTTGAGATGGTGGCCCTGGACCTGCCCAGCACCACCTAGAGACGTGTTGGAAATGCAGATTCCCAGGTCCCTCAAGCGCGTGAATCAGAACTCTGAGTGGGAGGGGGCCAGAAAGAGACCTGCATTTTAACAAGCACTCCAGGGACTCTGAGGTCAGGCCCCCAGGGGACTCTGACCCCCAGGCTGAGAACCGCTGCCCGTGCCTCGCAGCCCAAAGTGTGCTGGGGGACCAGTAGTATCCTCAGCTCTTGGGAGCTGGTTAGGGATGCAGAATCCCAGGCCCCCCACCTGTTGAATTAAACCTGCATTTTAACAGGACCCTTGGGGAATTCTTACAGTTTGAGAACCATTGCTGTAGGGGCTGTCACTGAACAAGAACAATATACACAGCTTGGTGTGCAAACCCCTACAGAGGGCATTCCGGGTGGGCTGCAAGAGAGCAGGTGAGAGAGGAATGATGAGTGAGTGGCCAGGGTGGCGCCCTCCAGGGTGCAGGGGATCCAGGGCCCTCTGGGTAGGGCCAGGGAAGGCTGTGTCCAGGCCAGCGAGGGACAGTGACCCTGCAGGACCCAGGAAGCAGGACAGTGCATGGCGGTGGGGCAGTGCAAGTGGCAAGATGGACCAGGACAGCCCGAGTGATCAGCAGCACACAGCTATTCGTGGTGCTGGGTGGTTTCTTTTTAAGATTTTTTTCCTTACATAAAAATAATAAATTAAGGAACATACATATACCCAGAATGAAGAAAAACCACATATATACGCCCATAGGTCCACCGTCCAACACCATTACTGCTTACTACTTCTAGAGTTTTTCCACGTATAGTCTTTTATTCAGTCATTATAAAGATACGGTACATGCTATCATATCTCATCTTTCCTAACGCCATAGGCGTATTTTCACATCATCTTCAGACATGTGGTTATTAACAGAAGGATGATAGGCCCATCCTCTCTGGCGGCCCCATCATGGTCAGAGGCTGAGGCAGGGCCCGGCCCACCCTCACCCTCCTCCCCTCTGCATCTAGCTCCCACCTTCCCTGCTAGACACGGAGGTTCTGGGCCCACCGCCGATGCTGGGCTGTGCATTTTCAGACAGGGCCTCCCAGACTGTTTCCCGGCTCGCCCTCCCAGGCCCTCCCTTCTTCAGCACCTTCCACAGTCGCAGAAGGCCCATTCCTGTAGCAAGCTCACTCCGTGTCTGGCCACACTCCCCCCAACCCAGCTGGACACAGTATTGGTGCTCGAGAGAGGTCCAGGGATGGGAATGCTCAGGGTGGAATCTGGAATTGGATCTCTGGCTTGACCAGATCGAAGACTGGTTCCATTTCCCATGGAGAAGAGGGCACTGTCACCCACCCAGTGCAAAACAGAGCTATAGAGGGCAGGACTTTGGGCGACCAAGCAGCTGAAGCCACGGAAATAAGGACCGTGGGCTTGGTTGGTAACTGGAAAGTGTGCTGCCGAATCTGGGAAAAGACAATGACGAGCGCAGAGCTTAAATTCCCAGCTCAGGGGGCAGGTAAGGAACCAGAAATAATCTGAGCTGTGCAGGGAAGGGTGACGAGCAGGCCTGGGTCCTCGCCTCGGCACCTGGATCTCAGAGGGGCCACTGTCCCTAAGCTCTATGCGCCAACAAATGGTTGTGCTGAGCACCTGCTTCCTCCCGGGGGTCGGAGATCTGCACACGCATGAGGCAGAGGGGGCTGCATGAACAGCCCTGGGCTCTGAGGTTCTGAAGGGCTCCCCTCGTGGGGAGATTTCACAGGTGTTACCACAACGTGGTGCTGGGGAATGGAGAGCATCCCGTGGGGTCCTCGAGAGAATGCTGAGTCCCACGAGTCCTCCTAGGGCATCTTCCTAGTGAATCATTGACCTGGGTGCTCTTGGTGACCCTGAATACAACTGCCCTGAAAGAATCCATTGCCTCCTGTAGCCACAGGCTCCAGATTTCTGAAAAGGAAACCCAAAATCTAATCCGTGGATGGCTGCCTTACCATCTGAATTAAATTAACCACCTCTCTGGGTATCTTTGGTTAAATGTATGGCATTGTGTGGGGAGAAATGAGCCCTTAATCATTTGGATGGGGACATGTGAGCAGACTGTGATGAACTCCAGAACCATGGGACACATGGGTGAGGAGCTTCCCAGAGTCCTTAAACAGCCCCCAGGGTGACCAGGAATGACAGGGTAGACTGCCACAGCAAATTCGGCCCCTGATTCAGTGGGGTGGCGGGACCCCACGAAGCAGGACCAGGAGGAGGCTGTATGTACTGGAAAGACAGGTGAGCACAGGGACCGATGTGGTCAGTGGGGCAGCTGTGTAGTCAGAATGGCCCTGCCCACAGAGACCCTTGGTGCTGGCTGCTGGTGTCCCATGGTGGGGACAGCCTCCTGCCCACCTACAGACTGACATTTTGGATCGCAGGGAAGCTCCCACCTGGAGACGGAAGTCCATCTTGACCCCACACTTTCTGCTGTGGCTCTGCTTGGTGGACGTCCTGCAGGCAGGTCCCGCTGATGGGGGCTCCTCCTGCCTGCTGGTTTAAGTGGAAGCAGCGCTGGAATTATTCAGCTCCTTCTCACGAGGGAGGAAATCTCAGCCAGCCCTGGTATTGGACGTAGGATCGCTCCTTGCGGAGAGGAAACTGGGTTTGTTTCAAGTACCAATGCTGAATTCAGTCCTAACAATTTCAGAAATGGCCGAGCCAAGATGTTTTTCTCTCAGTTTGAACTTTGGATCAGATTCCCAGAAGTTGACACTCTGTGCCTGCCAGCAGGGCGACAGGAGCCCACGGTCCTCCGGTGGGGATGAAATATATTCAGTTTGACTGTTCAGGCAGGTGACGTGTCCTTCCTCATCTGTAGCCCTTCTATAAAGAGGACCCTTGAGCTGGCAGCAGAGCCCATCCAGGCAGCACAGCCAGCTGAGCAGAGACAAGGTAAGCTCTGGAGAGGCCAGGCAGAGTGGAGGGGGTGCAATTTCTTAAGTCATGGAAATTAAGGCCAATTGAGGCAGGGATTTCACCTCCAAATAGTGGATTGAAACCACTGAAATGGAAATTGCTAGGAAAACAGCAAGAATTTTTTTTTAAAATCCATGCCATTTTCCCCAGGGCTGCCCACACTGGGACTGGTAGAGGAAGCCGGCCCTGACGGATGGGTGGTCTCGCCCTTCCGGGGTTCATCCTGCTGCAGGTGGGCCTGAGTCGCAGATCAGGAAGCACCGGGAAGATGCAGGCCTGCATGGTGCCGGGGCTGGCCCTCTGCCTCCTACTGGGGCCTCTTGCAGGTGAGGGGCCGCTCTGGAGGGAGGCAGCCACCAGGACCCCCGACAGCCCTCCTGTTCTCTCCCCTCCCGCACGCATCCCCAGGCTGCTGGGAAACCTCAGAGCCCTGCAGCTGGTGTCGGGTGGGCCCAACCGGCACCTGGGTGGTCCTCCTGGGTGACAGCTCTTCTCTTCCTTTGCAGGGGCCAAGCCTGTGCAGGAGGAAGGAGGTACTGTTCTCCAATTTCTTTCCTTTCATTTGCATAAGTAACTGGTATGCAGCGGGGAGAAACTGCTGGGGAGGGCAGCAGCTTCTTATCCCAAGAAGACGCATCAGGGGCCCTGGCTCAGCTCAGGCCCAAGCATGGAAAACATGGCCCTCAAGAGCCAGCTTGGAGCTGTGCAAGCAGAGGGTCTATGAGCTCCTTCCAGCTGGGACCCTGCCCTCCAGCCACCAGGGAACACACTGGGCAGGGGGAGCCAGGGCCCCATGACCCCTGACATTCCCACCCTCAGACCTGGGTTCCAGCCCCCAGGCCCTCCCAACTCTGAGCCCTAGCTCAGTCCAGTATCTTCAGGGCTGCCCTTGCCCAAGCTTTAGGACAGGTTATACGGGGGGTAGCGGAGTGGGGTGTCTGTGCTCCGTTCTGAAATCCCAGCAGGTGGCTGCTGGTGCCCCACACCCTCCCCACACAACTCCTTCCTCAAACAGGACAGGCCTTCCCCTCCCTCTCTTCCCTTTCTTCTTCTTCCTCTGTCTCCCAGACCAGATATCCCCAAGGATCTGAGAGGGGACGGGCTCAGGCCCCCACTCTGGGAAGGTTGTATCACTGTGGGTAGAGCTGGGAACCATCCACTTGCCTTGAGACCTCCGAGGATGGTGTCTCCAGGCAGGACCATGGGGACAGCCCCCAAGGCAGGTGTCATGTGTCTTTCAGACCCTTACGCGGAGCTGCCGGCCATGCCCTACTGGCCTTTCTCCACCTCTGACTTCTGGAACTATGTGCAGCACTTCCAGGCCCTGGGGGCCTACCCCCAGATCGAGGACATGGCCCGAACCTTCTTTGCGCACTTTCCCCTGGGGAGCACGCTGGGCTTCCATGTTCCCTATCAGGAGGACTGAATGGTGTCCAGCCTGGTGCCCGCCCACCCCGCCAGGCTGCACTCGGTCGGGCCTCCGCAGGCATGGAGTCCCCGCAAAAACCTGGCCCCTGCAGGAGTCAGGCCTGGTCTCACGCTCAATAAACTCCGGACTGAAGATACACAACCAGCGTTGTGGGTTGTCTTTCAAGGACAGCTGCGCTCAGGCCCCACTTACTTTATTTCACAAATGAAGCTGGTTTTATTTTGATTCCTGGGGAGCACTTTCATAAACTCTTTCATAAATGTGCAACATTTCCATCCACATTGGCATCAACAAGGGATCTTATATCCTGGGCAGGCTCAGGACTGGCTTTCTGTGTCTCTCACTCATCCATTTCCCACGATGATCCTGGGGGGCGCTGCAGTTCCCCCAGATTACGGGTGAGGAAACTGAGGCAGAGACATGAGGTCACAGCCTGACTTGTTAAGGTCACACAGCTGGTTAGGGGGTAGCTAGATTCTAGTCCAGGCACCCCCGCTCTGGGCCACTAAGCTGGGCAGCACGCAAACCCACAGTCAGGGCTAGGCTGACTCCACACCATGACACACCCCTGGGAGCAGTGCCCAGGAGGCAGCAGGAAACGGAACTGAGAAACCCCACCTGTATCTGTCATCCGTCAGGGACAGCGGGGCCTGGGCAGGCTCTGTCTTCCAGGGACGGCTCTAGGCTTTGAGGATGCTGGGAGGAAGGGGGCTTCACCTGGGGCACCCTGGGGCACTGGAAGACTGGGCAGGCAGCATGATGGTGTCTCAGGGATGGGCCTCCAGCAATAGGATGGCCTCTGCACAGGTGGTGAGCCCCCCATCCCTGTAGGGTGTACAAGCAGACCGTGGAGACCCACAGCTCCACCCCTTAGCTAGTAAAGACCTTGACTTAATGGGTCACTCTTCTTAGTCACTGCCAAGCCCCTGTTCCATCGGACTGACTTTCACTTGGGTCCTTCAGGGTGACGCACATTGGCATGGCATGAGGCTCACCCAATATCCACTGCCAGCTTCTCCCTGCATCCCACACTGTCCGCTCAGGCCAGGCGGCCCCTTTTCAGGCCACACACACCCCTCACATTTCAGCTCAATTCCTGTCCCTGGAACCACCCTCATCCATGCCGCCCCCCCACTCCCCTTCTCTACAGCCTAACCCCCAAACCCACCTCCTCTAAGGCCTGTTAAAGAAAACATTATTGGAATTTTTCAGAAGTTGTTCTGAACCCTGGAGACGGCTGTGGGGACCACTGCAACGGGATCTTGCAGTGGGGGAGGGAGACCAGGCTCAGCTCGGAACAGCACAGGCAGTGGGGGTTTGTGGCTGAGGAGCAGGTGGGGTCGCGGGTGGCAAATGACTGGGAGGAACACAGTGCGGGACAGGATGCTGGCTCGGCCGACCCCGCAGGGCTTTCGCTGAAGACAGGCCTGGGCCATCAGACATCCTGGGGATGCTGGGGGACCAGGAACCCGATCCAATATCCAGGGTGGGGGGCTCTGGCTAAACCAACTTAGCAGGGCTCTCTGCGAAAACTGAACCTGACAATGCAGTGCACAGATGGGCCTGGGAGGAGGTTAGGAGGCCACCGAAGTCTGGCTGAACAAGGAATCTTTGGCAAAGTCTAGTTCCAGGACCTCTTGCTCTCTCTCCTTCCCTCCCCTGTTCTTCCTCTCTCCCTCTCTTCCTCCAACCTTCTCCCTCCTCTTACCCCTTTCCTTCTCCTTTCCCTCGCATTTCTGTCACATTTTTTTTTTTTTTTCATTACGGTAAAACATCACAAATTGTTTCCATCTTAACCACATTTCAGTGACGTTAAGCACATTCACGGAACTGTGCAGCCATCACCAGCAGCCCTCTACAGATCCTTTTCATCTTTCAAGGCTGAAACTCTGTCCCCACTAAACACGAACTCCCCATTTCCCCTTCCCCAGACCCTGATAACCCCCTTCTACTTTCTGTCTCTATGACTTTGACTCCTCTAGGGGCCTCGGCTGAGTGGAATCATGCGGTGTTTGTCTTAGGACTGGCCCGTTTCCCTCGGCAGAGCGTCCTCAATGTTCCTGCGCGTGGCAGCAGGTGTCGGCATTCCCTTCCTTTTAAAGGCTGAGTAATGTTCCACGGTGTGCGTGGACCACATTTGCTTATGCACGTATCCATCGATGGGCAGGGACAGCGGGGGACGCTTCCCTTTTTCATTTATTATAAATAACGCTGCTGTGAACGTGGGGTAAAGACGCCCCTTGGAGCCTCGGCTTTTGGTCCTCTGGGCTTGTGCCCGGAAGGGGAGTGCTGGGCCACGTGGGTGTCCGTGTTGGATTTTTCTGGGACCTGCCCCCCTGTCTCACTCCCCGCCGCGGTGCGAGGGGCCCCGTGTGCCGCGCACCCTTCCACCCGTGTTTTGCTGTTTTTTTGACTCTGGGCGTCCCAGGGGTGCAGCGGCCGTGGGGCCCTGGTTTGCTTTCACCTCTTCATCTGCTCACTGGCCGCGAGTGTGTCTTCTTCAGACAAACGTCTGGAGGTCAAGCCCTGGGCTCCTGTGACCCCGGCCGTCTTTGCGGCAGAGTCTGAGGCTCCTTCTTTATTCTGGATCTGGCCTCTGGTCGGAGGCGTGCTCTGCAGGCACTGCTCCCATTGCTGGCGGCCTTTTCTCCCCGTGGCCGCCGGGCCGCCCATCAGAGGCGTTGCAGACGCCCGCCCTCGCCAGCGCAAAGACAAACGCCGGTGCCGCGGACGCGCCGGCGGCCGGGAGCACCCCAGCGGGCGGGCACCACAGAGGCGCGGTCCTCCGGCGTCTAGATCTGCCATGTGGCGCGCGCCGGAAGCGGCTCTGAGGCCGGAAGTGAGCCTAGAGCGCCGCGGCCCCGAGATGAAGCCGGCGGTAGACGAGATGTTCCCCGAGGGCGCCGGGCCCTACGTGGACCTGGACGAGGTGGCACGGGCCCGGCGGGAGTCTCCGAGCGTGGGGAGCGGGGAAGGGGGAGCGGAAGGGCGGCGTCCTGGTGCGCGGGTCCCGGGGAGGGGAGGCCGGGCGGGTGGGCGATGGGCGCGGCTCCCGGGCTCCCTGCCCCGCGGAGAGCAAATCCCGGTTTCTCCGAGCACCTGGTGAAAGGCGGCGACCGACCGCGGCGGGAAGCGTGTGCCCTAGCCCGGGGGACCAGGAGGCGCAGCCTGAGGGTTGAGTGCCTGCTGGGTGCCCCCAAGGCCCCCGGGAACACACCCGTGGTCAGAGGAGTTGCGTTTGCTGCTCTTCGATGGCTGCAGCACCCCATGGGGGCCCGCGGTGCGTCTCCATAACGCGGGTGGGGAATCAACCTCGTGTGGGATTTGAGCTCGTGTTAGGGGATTTGGGGGAAGAAAGTGGGCTTTGCTGTGCCTTGGAAGCGAGGATAATTCTCCGATTGGGCCTCTTAATCTTAACTAGAATGAGGGAAGACTGGAGCAGCCGTCATTCCTGTCGGAGCGGAAAAGGAGACGTCTGGCATTTATGTGCTTTGCGTAGTGGCCTCGTTCTTCTTTTTAGTTATACAGGATTATACAGTCGTCTTGGGGTTTTGTTGGTCTCTATTGTGTTCACAGAGTGACCTTGTCTGATGTGAGCGTTCTGAGATGGTTTATGGTCAGCAGGAGAGCACCACAGCCTAGCTCAGATTGGCAGGCCAGCTCCTACATGTCAGGGCCTTATGTGCTCTTTCTCAAAGCTTAGGGGCTACAGAGGTGGTCAGAGGCAGCCCTTGTGCTTGTGGAGGTAATAGCATGGCAGAGCGGCTGATTGCAAATACCAGGTGTCATAGAAAGCCGAAGGCGCACCGACGGATGGACCCTCAGGGCTTTGAGGGGGCTCAGCAAAGGTACAGCTGAGGAGTCGACTCTGTGGCCAAATGCTGGGGGACGCATTGGTGTTTGCCAGGTAGTGGGGGACGAAGGCCCGGCAGGAGCAGAGCCCTGGGTTGGGGGATGCCGACTGGCTCACCAAGGGAAGGGAATGTTGTGTCGTTTAACATGGTTGAGCGTGCAGTGCCAGAGAGAGGGGAGACAGTGGGTAGGGACTCTCTCCCTACCCAGATCATGAAACCATCTGGAACCATGCTAAAGAGGGTGGCTCTGTGCACCCCACTCCCGAAGCACTTCCATTAAACCCAGGCTTCTCAGTCCTGTTTTACAGTCACAGTCCTAGGCGATGTGGAGCCACCGGAGGGCTTTACAGTGGGGAGTGAGAGGCTCCGACTTGCTCTGTAGGGTGGCAGCATTTACGGGTGAGAGGGTAGAAAAATGGGAGCAGGGAGAACAGGAGAGTTGAAGAGGGTGTGAATGAGGCAGATGGAGGTAGGGACAAGCTTTAAGTGGTAGAATGCGCGTGGCTTACTGTGCTGATGGGGACAGGGAGGGAGGCTGAGAAGCCAGGGGAGGAGGCTGAGCGTCCTGGCTTTTCTGAGAGTGTCTGAAAGGGAACAAGGGCATGCAGCTACGTGGGGATCAGGGCAGGTCTGAGCAAGCGGCCTTGTGAATGCTGGGGCCAGGGCAGCAGCAGGACCTGTGGCCAGCTGTCCAGGGTGCTGCTGTCAGAGGAATCTGCTCCCTCTGTCACCGGTTGACTCTAAACAGGATCCAAAATCCTGAGGGCTTCAGATTGCCCAGCTTGGGTTGTGACATGGTTTTTCCACTGCCGTGGAGTTGTGGCAGTGGACGGTCCATGATAGCAGCCGGGCACCAGAACCTCAGAGGCAGAGCAGGTCAGTTTCCTCGGGGAAGTGGTTTCATTCCCAGAAGAGAGAGGGAAGGGATCCTGAGTGGAGGCGATGGGCTCAATTTCGCATGTTTGTGGCCTCTGGCGATGTCCGGCGAGGGATCGGAAAGCTCTCCTTGAGGGGCACAGAGAAGTAGTGGTGCTTAGGTCAGTGGTAGCTTTCTTTTTTAAAGGCAGACAGGAATCAAGGAACAGAAGCCCTTGAGAGACCTTAAAAATCATTCCTTTGAATTCCTCCCCCTCCCCCCAATACACATTCCTGTGTCTGGAACTAAAATGTTGACTCCAACTTGAGCCTGTTTCCCCTCACCCATCTTCTTTTTTTGTGGGGGTAGCGGCCCTGCAATGCACTTATCACCTGTTCTTTCGGAAAACGCACCTGACATAACCTTGCCTTTCCATTCCCCAGGCGGGAGGCAGCACCGGGCTCTTGATGGACTTGGCAGCCAATGAAAAGGCCGTTCATGCAGACTTTTTTAATGGTAAGGATGCTTGGAATGGGATGCCAGATTTAATCTGAATATTTCTTCTCTAGGTGAAGGCAGTGAAGCAACTTGGTGACATGAATAATTTGGATCATAAGGTGGTAGAGCCCCTGCGCTCCTCTCAGAATGCAGTGCAGCCTCTGTGGAGCGATGACACGGGCTGCGGCCACTGGCAGGCAGCCTTATTTTTCAGGAGAAAAGTAGCATGAAATTATTCCCAGCTTGCAGCCCAGTAGTTGAGTTTGAGCTCTGGCATGCGTGTTACATGTGCCTGCGGACACCTCAGACTGTAGCCAGGTCTGGCCCCTCACCCCACACACGGCCGTAGGAACCCTGTCTGTCTCCCTGTCTCCGCCCTCTCTGGGTAGCCGGTTTCCTTTCCTCTCCCAGCCCACCTGTGTTTGCCTGCCTGGGTTCTCATGCCCTCAGCTGCCTTTGCAGAGGGACAGCCATACTCCAGCTCTTGCCCAGCTCTGAAATCAGGACGCAGGATGTGTTTTCCTCTTGATTTAAGGGCTTCAGTGCTAATTACCAAAAACATGGGTAAACCAAATAAACAGTGAAAAGCAAATTTTCTGTAACATCTTCAGACCTGCTAGAGGGAATATTTCTCATTCTCTTCTGATTTCTTCAGGCCTTATTCCTATAGATGATATTAACCTTTACTAAGGGTTCAAATCATAAGTAAATAAGATAGGTTTCTTACTCCAGAGAGTGAGGTGGCATTTTTCATCCTGGTTTAATCCATGGTGCTTGCCTCTACAGAAAGCTCTTGTTACTAGTTAACAGCTAGGACGTGAGCTTGCCACATCGGTTTCTAACTTACCAGAGACCCCCTGCCATCCTGAGTCCCTGCTGCTTCATCAGGCTTACTGTCAGCCAGCCATTGCCTGAGGGGAGCAGCCAAGCTGCTGAGTTGGGGTGCAGGCTTTCCCAGGGTGCCTGGCCATGCCCCTGAGGCAGCATTCTTGCTGCTACCAACTGGAGTCAGAACTGGGGCAGATGACATTTGAGATGAGCCTGGAGAACTGAATAGCATTTATTTCAATTCTTTATGCCAGAGCGAGGTGGGAGAAGGGTGTTGCCTTCAGAGGGAACAAATTGTACAAAGCTGCAGAGCGCTCTCCAAAGCTGCTTTGCAAAAACACCAGCTCACCAGGGCGGCTTTGAAGCTTTTCACGTGGGCAGGATTGGGCAGTTGCTAATGCTGGCACCACACGCTTGCATTTTGATGATCTCCTTCAAAGTCCCATTTATCCTCTGCCAGCCCATTGGTTAGAGGCGATTGCTGTGTTCTAGTGTTTGAGTTCACATGACTTCCAGAGTCAGCCCTTGAATCCTGACGGGAAAGCATCTCTGAGAGGGACCCAGGCCCTACCCGTCAGGTGAGCGCCCAGCAACCTGAGCATTGTGGGCGCGTGTCTGCCTTTGAGCCACGGCCGGTCAGGGAGGGAACACAGGAGAGCTCTGTGTCCCCTGCCTGCCCACCCACTAAGTTCACAAAGCACTCACTGTCCCATCAGGTTGTGACAACCCCATGTGTTCAAGAAGCCATTTACTTTGAGAGACCTCTGTGGGCTGTGGATGGGGCTTTTGCTAAGTCCTTTTTACTCGTCAAACAGATGGGTTTTGCTGGGCTGCTACACCCTGGGCACCAGGGTTCTAGCCACGAAAGAGACACTCTCTCTTCCCTCGCCATGTCTTACAAAATTGTGGGTCCAGACAAGTCAGCAGGCAGGGGCTGGACTGTGACAAGAGCCCTGGCAAAGCGTGGACGGCATTGTTTCCGGGAGCACAGCAGAGGGAGGTTTCTCCAGAGGGGGCAGCAGAGCAGAGGTCGGAAGGTGTGGAGTCAGCCAGGCCCAGGACTGCGCAAAAGTGCTCCTAGTGGCGAACCACAACCAGCAGTCGGGAGGCAGTGAGGATGTGGGGGTGCATCAGTGTGGCTGGGGAGCGTCGGGACCCTCTGCAGTATCCAGAGATGCCTCAGGGACGCCACCCTCCCCAGGAAGGCTGGATGCTGTGGTGCCAGCAGGCTCCTGGCTCTTCGCTCTGACCCTCCAGGAGTTGAACCTCATCTTTCTAGTTCATAATTCATACTGCACATTTTCAGTGCACAGTACATGTGAGTGGGCTTTTAGTTGTATTTTCACCTCCCATTGTGAAAGTGATGATTGCCTGTAGTAGGGAATTTGAAAAACACAGAAGACTAAACAGAAGGACAAAATCTTTCCTGGGGGGCCTGATTTTGATGACCCAAAGCAGGGCACTACGTGTTTGCTGCGTTTCTTCCAGTGAGAATGGGCCTTAGCAGGTGTTTCTCAGGCTTGAGTATCATTCACGCTCCCTTACTGGAGGCGTCACCTTTCTGCAGCCTAGCCCGGCTTTCTCATGCTCACAGCGGCAGCCGGCTGCTTTCCCTCTGCCCTCAAGGACCCAGCACGTGCCTCCCAGCTTCATCTCTCCCCGGCCCCGGCAGCGAGGGCAGCATCTTGGGTGCCCGTGCACTCGTGGGTGCAGACACGGCACTGGCGTGTCCTGAGTGCTGAGTTGTGGCTGTGCGGTGGTGTCCGTGGGACTCAGAACAGCCCTGCATGCATTTTCTTAGGATTGTCTTTTAAATGAAAGCTAGAAAGCACTCTAGCCAACACTGTCCCCTTGGACTACATGTACGAGCCCTGGTTGGCTGAAACTGAAAGTCTGTTACGGGAAAAGTCTTTTATTTCATTGGATCATTGACGATTATCTCTGTATTTTGGACTACTATATAATTCATTCTGAAGTGATTTCTTCAGCCCTTACCCTTGTATGTGTAACTACGTGGTTTTGCTTATTTCCCTAGATTTTGAAGATCTTTTTGATGATGATGACATCCAGTGAGATGCCCTCTGGCTGCAGGTGGGGCCAAGCCCTTGGTACAGAGCCGCAGTGTGAGCCTGCGCAGGACAGTTTCAGGTGGTTTTAAAGAACACGTGGAAATCCCTTGAATTTAGGACCTGGTTAACCAGAAAGATAAGACTGTTCTTAACGACCTAGATGGTTCTGTTCATCTCTGAATGGGATCAGGTTTTGTCCTCACTCCAATTAAAAGAAAGCAATGTCACATGTGGAGTGATCTCTTTCTTGCACTTATGAGTGAATGTTGCAGTCCCTAAAAGTCTCTGTGTGTTTGTGTGTGCATGCATGTGCGTGCATCTGTCAGCACGCTGAGAGAACCACATTTGTCTGGTAGCAGATACCTTGTGTTAAGGTGCTGTATGTGCTGGAGCAGGAGGCAGCGCGGCCCGTGCACAGCTGGGCCTGCTGACAGCACTTGGAGGACCTTGCCACAGGGCCGCCCCTCTGCTGTGTGGGCAGGTTCCCACTGTGTGTGTCTGTCAGCACAGTCGTCCTTATGCTGTCCTCTGGCCTCCACGTCAGGGCAGCTGCCCCTAGGCTTAAGAACTAGGACGACAGGATGCGACTGCAGGAGACGCCTTCTACGTGGAAATGCACATTGGTCCATTTCAAAGGAGAGTGTAACGCCCATGTGGGAAGAGGGGTCTTGTTTCCTGTAGGCCCAGCTCAGTAGTCGATACTGGCAGTAAAGCAGCGAAGTTGCTGTTTGACATCCATCTCGAAGTGAAGAGTGTTTCTCAGGCCAGGAGACGCCCAGGCCCAGGACTTCAGCAGTTCCCATTTTCAGAGTTAAAGCCCCTCAGTGGAGGGACCTGCTGCCCCCGCTACTGGGAACCCGCTGAAGGGTGTCACCTTGTCATGTTTACAGAAGAGACATTTGTACTGGAGGCCAGGTGAGATTTTAAGCAGAACCGAATGTCAGCTCTGCCTCTTTTTCTCATGAGTGGTGAGTGGATTTCCACCCTGTCATCCTGATGGAGCTCCTGTCCTCTGTTGGGGCTCAGCAGCTCAGGACTGCCCAGGACAAGCCAGCAGTCCTCCATGGTTCCCGCACTGCGGCGAGGGCAGTCGGAGCACGGGGTCCGTGGGAAGGCAGCAGAGCGGCCTGTGGTGTCGGAAGAGGTGAGAAGTGCATCTCTGTAAGAAGGTCTGCACTGGGCCGCACATTGAGGCTGCCGCTTTGTTTCTGAGACCCACGTGGCTTATCTGCAGGCGAGGAGCAGGGTTTCCAGCGGCCAGGCGTGCACGCCGTCTGCACTTGGAGAGGGTGGGGTTTTTCAGTGCTATGCTCTTGCAATTCATTTCGTGAGAGTTGTTTTTACAGTTTCATGAGTGGATTCCTCAAAGCAGGCATGGAGGGCTCTGTGGGGAACAACTAGGTATTTGGGTGAATTCTGTCGTGATCAGGTGGTTACCCTGCAGTTCCCCCTCAGCTGAGGTTTATCGCAGTCCCACAGGGCCTGCAGTACACAGTGGTAAGGGCTGTGGCTACACTCAGACTGGCCAGTGGCAAACACCACTGCCAGCGAGCTGCAGGCTCCTGCTGAATCCGTTCCTTTCTTTGGAGGGCTGGGCACAGTGGCTCACTCCTGTAATCCCAGCTCTTGGGGAGGGTGAGGCGGGAGGGTCACTTGAGGCCAAGAGTTTGAGACCAACCTGGGCAACAGAACGAGACCCCCCTCTCTATATAAAAATTAAAAAAATGAGCTGAGCATGGTGGCACGTGCCTATAGTCCTAGCTATTTGGGAGGCTAGGGCAGGAGGATCACTTCAGCCCAGGAGTTCAAGATTGCAGTGAGCGATGATCGCACCACTGCCCTCCAGCCTGGGCCACAGAAACCCTGTCTCTAAACAAAACCAAAAATGTTTCTTTGGGCCTCTGTTTCCTCCTTGGTGAATGGGGATGTCAGCCTCTGGCCTTCAGCAGGAAGGAATGATCCCAGGTGAAGAAGAGAGCTGCTGCAGAGGAACTCAGGCAGAGTGCAGACGGGCACACCCCTTCTAGACCAAGGCCTGTGAGCCCCAGAAGCTCCTGTGTGGGCCGTAGAATTTAAGTTTGCCTGGTCTAAGCTGCTCTGTGAATAGCAGTCTGCACATGTGTGCATGTCAGTGTCTTCTGCACATGTTGAGGCCTGTGTGGGCTCTAGGAGACCTCCCTTTGCCTTCACAGAATCCTTGCAGCTTCTTCAATACCATGAGGCCACGAGCATTGCCACCTGTTTTTCTTCCTCATCTCCCTGTGACTCGGCTGTCACCATGAGGCTGTCAGGAAGGGTGATGACCTGGGTGATTGGACTGCAGCTGACGGGCCCAGCCATGCCCACTCCCGTGGCAAAACTCCAGCCATTGTCAGTGATGTGTCTTCACCTACACTGACAAAGAGGTATTTTCTCGGTTTTTATACCTGATCGCCTTCATCACAGAGACCTCTATACCGATCCCTGCCACATTTAGAAAGCTGCTGGGGGACCGCAGGCTCAGCTGCCGGCCAGATAATGAACCTCAGCAAGGCAGCACAGCTCTGCGGGGAATGCCTGCCTGCGTCTTGGAGCAGAATCGGCCGAGGGCGAGGGAGCCTTCTGGGGTCCTGGAGAAGACGCTTCTGTGAGAAAAGAAGGAAGCACTGTCCATTAAAATCCACGCAAGAGAGGAATTTGTTGGAAGGCTCACAGAAGGACAGCTGGCCCCAGGGCTCAAAGATCCCTGGACTCAACTACTTCCTGTTTCTGCCTGCCCACTGGCTTCTTGGGCCTAGAAAATCTTTCTCCACAACAGTTTCTTTCTCCACCGTGGTTCCAGCAGTCTCCACACTATATCTCTGGTAACACGCCTCCCGGGGTGGCAAAGGGGACTGTGTCCCAAGGGAAAGGCTTGAGGAAGGTCTGTGATTCACCCACCTTCCGCGAGCTGTGCGCTTTGCCCGCGTCCAGCCCTGGATCAGCACCCGGACTCTCAGCACACCTTGGTGGCATCGTCTTGGCCACACAGCGCAGGTTTTGTGTGAATAATCATTGCCTCCAATTAGTCCCAAAATACTACTCTCAAGTATGTCTTGAATGGTTTTAATGGTTCCTGGGTGATTTTCGAGGGGGTGTGAGTGGCCTGCCATCAGAGATGGCTGTCACTTGGGGGGCAGTGAACCCAGGGAGGGTTGCTCAGCTGGCTGAGCAAGGCAGAGCAACCCTGATCAAGGGATGCCTGGTCCCTTTGTCAAGGTGCTCAGCAGGCATTTCTTAAGTGTAAACAAGCAACAACAGAGGGACTTTGAAAATGACGGAATCCTGGGATCTTTTGGAGAGAAGAGAAAGCCACCCCAAGGGCACTGAGCCTGGTGACTGTTAGGTGGTGCCTTGCTGTGGAAGAGGCATGGGGTCTCTCTCAGATCTCTCCTGTACGGACGCTGATCCCACTCATGAGGGCTCTGCCACCATGACCTAATCACCCTCCAGAGGTCCCACCTCCTAACACCATCACCTGGGGGTTGGGGGTGAGGATTCGATGTGAATTTTGAGGGGACACAAATTTCTGAACAGTAGCACCTTGCAATTGGAGGGTGAGCAGACATGGCCCGATGTGGGCAGTGCCACGCCACCCAAAGGCAGGAGCTTGAACACATCTGGGATGCACTACCTGGTCAGGAAGTGTGTGTTTGAGAGAGAGAGAGAGAGAGACTGGTTAACGGGGGCCCTGGGACTCGACCTAAGCCTAGCTGCCTCTGGGTGGTTTGGAATTTCCCTGTGCCTGAGCTGTAAGGTGGGGTCATAATGATGCCTTGTGGGGCGTCCTGGTAGGGGTGGGGGTGGGGGTCAGCGAGCTCCTGTGGGAAATGCTCGGAAATGCTCTGGCAGTGCCCTGCACAGTAGTCCAAGCGCTGCCTGGGTATTCGCCGTTGATGATTATTAGCAAGCCTGTGGGTCCCAGGAACCCTGTGTCCTTGTACTTAGCCTTCCCCTCTCTGTCCTAAGTTCCTGTACCTTGTAGAAATACTTGTCTTCTCACTGGACAGAGTGACTTGTCCCAGGTCACTCGGAATTCCAGAGGCAAACCTACCAGACCTCGTTCTAGTGTCATGAGCTTCCTTGTCTCTCCCCAGAGATGTGAACTGAACGGGAGAGAAGTGGCAGCTTTGGACAGAGCGTTTGGGAGCACAGGCCATGGGCAGGGGGCGGAAGCGCTAATGTTTACCAGATGCAGAGAACATCCGCTATGTGGCACCAACAAAGCAACAAGTGAGGGGAAAATGGGCACAGGACGCTTAAGAAACAGTTTACGGAAGAACCAATCCAAGTGGCTGGGAAGTTATCTAGAGGGGCTCACAACCACGAGAAGCAGGCGAGATGTCAGCGAAGACAGCAAAATATCAGTTTCTACTCACTGGAGGGGTAAATGTTTTCAGAGTGATGAAACACCATCCGTTGCTGGTGGAGAAGAAGGGAAGAAGACCACACAGCCATGCATAGATGTGAGGTAGGATGCAGAGAGGTGTGTGTTTCTGACATTATCTATTTATATACACGTCAAATAGCCATTGTGTTCCTGTGTGTGCAGAGACACATGCTTTTTAGGTGAGTGTCAATGTGGCGTGTGCCCGTGTCTATATGCCCCAACGTCGGAACACCTACCTAGAGTCCTGTGTCGCTTAGTGACGGTGTTCCCTTCTGAGAAATGCCTCATTAGGTGATTCTGTCATTCTTCCAACATCACGGAGTGACTGACACAAACCTAGATGGCTTAGCCGGCCACACACCCAGGCTGGAGGCTGGAGCCTGTTGCTCCTGGGCCACACACCTGCACAGCTCGTGACTACTGAATCCTGGAGACAACCGGAACACAATGCTGAGCATTTGTGTGTTGTGAGACAAAGTGTCAAACCTAAGGAGCCCTGTTTGCTCATTTCTGCTTGCCAGCGTAATTTCACAAAGTCCCTGTGTGCAGTGCTCCAAAGATGCTTTGAAGACAAAACAGGGCAGAGCACACGCCACGCCCACATCTCCCGCCCGAGTCACTGCGTTCCATGTCTTTCCTGCACAAGGCAACGCCTGTGAGTTAGTGATTGTGCCTGTGCGATCTACCACCTGATGTCCTCCTGCACAAATGCCGATGCGATTCTGCTCTCAGGGAACTTCTGAGCAGGTTCAACGTGACTGTGTCCTGAACCCCACCACCTGCATCTCCGCAGTGCACTGACACCCTGTGCGGGGCAGTTGGACAGGACCTTGCCAAGGGGCTGCTCCCAGCCTGGAGGACTCGGTCTGGAGTCCTCAGAAAGACTTCTGAATAACACTGGTTTAAATGCCTTCAAAGCTTGACTTCTTTTCTTGCATCAACAGTATCTAAACATATCTAAGCCTAGAAAAGGAATGGTTAAACTGTGCTGTTATAATCTGATGAAGCCACTGATGCGTATGCCGTCTATTTTTGCCCAAAATGGCATTATGTGGTACATGACTGTAGAGCAAACATGGACAGATCCAGAGGGAGAAATAGAATACGAAAATATAGGAGACTCCAGAACTCCTATACGAAAATAAAGGAGACTCCAGAACTGTACAGTCACGGGCAGACCATCCAGAGAAAGTCAATGAGGAAAAAGCCAACTTAAACACCGCTACAGACCCAGCGGACCTGACAAACATTCTTCCCCCAACCTGTGTGCTCTGCCACCAGCTCCTTGATGGCAATATGGTAACGGCGATGAAACTGAAGATACACAAGAAAGTGGGGTTTGCAGCATGTTTTCCATACGACAAAAAACATGGAAACAAAATGAATGCTCATTCTTGAAAGAGGAAATTATGGTGTGTCCCTACCATGGGGTCCTGCACGTCCTTACCGTGGTGTCCCGCACCCACCAGGCAGAGCATCCCTACCGTGGGGTCCTGCACCCACCAGGCAGAGTGTCCCTACTGTGGGGTCCTGCACCCACCAGGTAGAGCATCCCTACTGTGGGGTCCTGCACCCACCAGGCAGAGCGTCCCTATCATGGGGTCCTGCACCCACCAGGCAGAGCGTCCCTACTGTGGGGTCCTGCATCTACCAGGCAGAGCGTCCCTATCATGGGGTCCCACACCCACTGGACAGAACATCCCTAACATGGGGTCCCGCACCTACTGGGGAGAATGTCCCTACTATAGGGTCCTGCACCACTGGGTGGAGTGTCCCTACCACGGGGGTCCTGCACCCACTGGGCAGAGGGGCTGGAGTTTCAACCGCTGGTGTGGAGGGGATTCCACAAAGCCATGTGGCTGGGAAATGTGGGATGCAGAGAGGTAGGTGTTATCTCACATATTCATAATGATTTACGTATACATCGACATTTTGTGTGTGTGCATAGGTGTACACTTTTTAGATGAGTGTAAATATGGAGCGTGCATCAATCTGTATAAAACGCCACACGCTTGCACTGTGCGGCTCACCTAGGCCCACGGGCCATGATCAATCTGTATAAAACGCCACACGCTCGCACTGTGCGGCTCACCTAGGCCCACGCGCCATGATCACACCCCTGCATATGATCATACAGGTATGTATGTGTATGTGAATGTTTCATGAAAGACTGTGCTTACAGCCCTGTGGGGAAGGATGAACACTAAGGCCGCTGTGAGAACCCACTGTAAAGCACGAGGGCAGGGCAGGTGTTCAGAGGGTGGGTGCAGGCCCCGGACCCCACTCTGGAGGGGCCTGGGGGAGTGTGGATGGAGAACCTTGGGAGAGGATGCACAGTCCCGAGGGAGGGGAGGGGCCATTTGGGGTGGGCAGGGGGCCTGAGCGTCAGCGAGGGGCTGGGCAGAGGGTGGCATTCAGATGGCTTTTCTCCCCAGACCCAGGGGCTGCCCCCAGCAGGGGTCCCTCTCTATTTCCTTAGATTCCGTGTTTGCAGCTGAAGCAGAGAAGGAAAGCCTGGCCTTCAGGGTCCAGGGCTGTTCATCAGCACAGGGCTGAAAAGAGGGGCTGACTGCAGGGCTCAGTCCTCTGAACTGGAGGAAGCCTTGCTGGTGTCAGGGCCCTGGTGGCGCCTGCAGAGGGGCTGTTTGCCTAGAGAATGAGTGCACCTTCTGGACTGGGAACAGGCGGGTCTCAGCTGGAATCTGCCCCGGACATCAGTGATTTCTGCTCAACTGAGAATTACGTACATCATGGCAATATAGAAATGAATTTACACATATCCTTCGCCCACTTTTTGATGGGGTTGTTTGATGTTTTCTTGTAAATATGTTTAAGTTCTTTGTAGATTCTGAATATTAGCCCTTTGTCAGATGGGTAGATTGCAAAAATTTTCTCCCATTCTGTAAGTTGCCTGTTCACTCTGATGGTAGTTTCTTTTGCTGTGCAGAAGCTCTTTAGTTTAATTAGATCCCATTTGTCAATTTTGGTTTCTGTTGCCATTGCTTTTGGTGGTTTACACATGAAGTCCTTGCCCATGCCTCTGTCCTGAATGGTAATGCCTAGGTTTTCTTCTAGGCTTTTTATGGTTTTAGGTCTAACATTTAAGTCTTTAATCCATCTTGAGTTAATTTTTGTATAAGGTGTAAGGAAGGGATCCAGTTTCAGCTTTCTACATATGGCTAGCCAGTTTTCCCAGCACACTTATTAAATAGGGAATCCTTTCCCCATTGCTTGTTTTTGTCAGGTTTGTCAAAGATTAGATGGTTGTAGATGTGTGGTATTATTTCTGAGGTCTCTGTTCTGTTCCATTGGTCTATATCTCTGTTTTGGTACCAGTATCATGCTGTTTTGGTTACTGTAGAAGGATATGAACAGACACTTCTCAAGACATTTATGCAGCCAAGAGATATATGAAAAAAATGCTCATTATCACTGGCCTCAGGGAAATGCAAATCCAAACCACAATGAGATACCATCTCACACCAGTTAGAATGGCAATCATTAAAAAGTCAGGAAACAACAGGTGCTGGAGAGGATGTGGAGAAATAGGAACACTTTTTCACTGTTGCTGGGACTGTAAACTAGTTCAACCATTGTGGAAGTCAGTGTGGCGATTCCTCAAGGATCTAGAGCTAGAAATACCATTTGATCCAGCCATCCCATTACTGGGTAAATACCCAAAGGATTATAAATCATGCTGCTATAAAGACACATGCACACTTATGTTTATTGTGGCACTATTCACAATAACAAAGACTTGGAACCAACCCAAATGTCCATCAATGATAGACTGGATTAAGAAAATGTGGCACATGTACACCATGGAATACTATGCAGCCATAAAAAAGGATGAATTCATGTCCTTTGTAGGGACATGGATGAAGCTTGAAAACATCATTCTCAGCAAACTTTCTCAAGGACAGAAAACCAAACACTGCATGTTCTCACTCATAGGTGGGAATTGAACAATGAGAACACTTAGACACAGGGCAGGGAACATCACACACCGGGGCCTGTCATGGGGTGGGGAGAGGGGGGAGGGATAGCATTAGGAGATAGACCTAATGTAAATGACGAATTAACAGGTGCAGCACACCAACATGGCACATGTATACATACGTAACAAACCTGCACGTTGTGCACATGTACCCTAGAACTTAAAGTATTATAATTAAAAATAAAATAAAATAAAATAAAACAAACTACCTTTAGTCATTCCAGTCACATAAAAAAAAGAAAGAAATGAATTTATACAATTTGGAGGTCTCTTGTGGATCTGCAGATTGAAGCTTCCTGCAGGGCAGGAGGCCCAGATGATTTGTTCCAGCCAGCAGTCCTCGGGTGGTGTGGTGGTGTTTGTGTTTTTTCCCCCGCCTTTGGCCATTTTAACTTTAAAGGTTATTTTGCTGAGATTCCATTTATCCTGTCACTTGGCAGGCTCACCTCCATGTCCCCAACTGCGTCCAGTATAGCTAAGGAAATGTTGAAAGCACCTGCTAGCCCTCTTGCTGAGGCAGGAAAACCACCAACCCTGCCATGAAAATAACATTTAGAACAGTTAGTTATGTTTTTTATTTATTTAGCATCTTGCCAGTGATCATAACAATCTCAAAAGATCCCTTCATTGAAAGCCAGCATTGAGCCCAGCATTCATATTCTATCATTTCATCCTCCGAAAGTTCCCAAGATGGACGTGGCGCGCTGGCTTTGCTGATAAACAAACCAAAGCTCCCTGCGGCACAGTGATGCGTGCAGCCTGGTCTGGCCGTGTGAGGAAGGACAGGGTGAGGCTGAGAGCAGCAGTGCAGTGCGGGCCCCGTGCAGGAAGCGCAGGCTCAGCTCCCAGCTACCCTCTTGAGGTGTGACCTGGAGCAAGTTACCACACTTTTTTGCCTGGGTTTTCCATTTGCATAAATGAGGATTATGACAACACCCACCTCAAAAAATTAAAAATATCTGCTCAGCAAAAAATACTGGAGTGAAGGAACAGACTGTGGTGGGATCTGCACAGTACAGGAATCTGACAGGGGACTCACTTTGTCCAGAACACGTTGCCTATAACAGGAATTCCCATAAATCAACAATAAAAGCATGCACAGGCTAATGAAAAAGTGGGCAAAATGCATTTGATTGATAACTCATTCAGAAATGAATGTATGCAAATGATCAGTAAGCACCTTCAAAGGATGGCAACACCCTCACCCATCAGAGAAATGCAAATCAAAACCACGGTGAGGCATCACTTCACATTTCTGTCTGCCCCGAAAGTCTAAGATGAAGCATACAGCACTGAAAGTCATCAGGGATGTGGAGCCTCTCCTGGAACGGTGGCCGTGGGTGGGGGCCTGACCACCCGGGGAAAAGTTTGGCAGTTTCCTAAGTGAAACCTGTATCTAACCTATGGAACACCCCTCCCCAGTGAAACCTGTATCTATCCTATGGAACACCTCTCCCCAGCTTCCACTTTTAGGTACCTGCCTAAGAAAAATGGATGCATATGTGCGCGTGTGCACGCACGCGCACACACAGACACACACACACACACACACAGACACAGAGATGTGTCCAGTAATGCCCAGCAGCTTTATTCATCGTAGCTCCACACTGGACACCGAAACAGAATATAGAGTCCAGAAATAAACCCACACACGCTTGGTCAGATGAATTGTGACAAAGGGGCTAAGGAAATTCAATAGGGAGAGTCTTCAACAAATGGTATGGGAAGAACTAGATATCCATGTGGAAATATAAAATGATCCAGTGCTGACTTTACACTGTACATGCATGTTAATTTGAAATGGATCAAGATGTAAAGCTACATAACTTCTGGAAAAAAAATCGTAGGAGCAAATCTTCAGAGCCTTGCAGAAAGCAAAGACTTCAGGAACCAACAATGTGAACATCGAAAAGAAAGGGAGAAAAACAAACTAGATTCCATCAAAATTAAAAACTTCTCTTCAAAAAGCACTTAATAAAATGGAAAGGCAAACCACAGATTGGGAGAATATATTTTAATACATATATGTGACCATATAAAGAACTCTCAAAACTCTGTAAGAAGACAAACATCTCCCCTTCAAATTGGTCAAACATTGAATAAACACTGTACCAAAGAAGATGTACCGATGACCAATCAACACATAACAAGACACGCCACATCAAAACTCATCACAGAAATACAAAAGTAACACTGCAATGTGACACCTACTATTATACACCCACTAGGCTAGCTAAAATTTTAAAAGTCCGGCAATCCTAAATGCTGAGGAGTACACGAAGCTGTTGTAACTGACACACTACTGGTGGAAGTGTATATTGTACAGCCACTTTGGAAAAGCATTTACTAGGTTCTTATAAAGTCAAACATACACTTTCAGTATGACCTAACAATTTCACTTCGTGACATTTATTTAAGAGAAATAAAAACATATGTCACAAAAAATCTTGTACACAATGTTCATAGCAACTTTATCCATAATATACAGAAACTGAAAAAAAACTGATGTTCAAATGTCCATCAGCAGATAGAATGTATTAAAAAAAGTATAGTATATCCATCCAATGGAATAGTACACAGCAATAAAAAAGTTAACTACTGATGCAAATATCAACATGGATGAGTCCCAGAAACATGCTCTCAGCAAAATATGCCAGACGCAGTGGGCCCAGAGGTCAGGGAATGGAGTCAAAGAGAATTATTCTTGAGTCTTAAAAGTCTAATGATTTTTTTTTTCTTTGGCTAGGCTTCAGACTTGGTTGAGACCTGTCACTTCTTTCTCCTTTCTGCTTTGTCCCTTTTGGAATGGGGATGTTTGTCCTATGCTTATCCAACCATGGTATTTTGGAAGCAGATAATGTGTCTGGTTTTATAGCAGGAGAGGAATTTTGCTTCATAGTAAATCATACTTTGATTCTTACCTATACCTGGCATAGATTATATTTACGTAAACTTTTGGACTTAAGAGTTGATGTTAGAATTGGTTAAGCTTTTGAGACTATTTGGATGGGGTTCATACATTTTGAATATAAGAAGGACATCAGTTTCGGAGTGGCAAGAGTACAGTGTTATGGACTGAATTGTCTTCCCTCCAAATTTATTATTTCGAAGTCTTAATCCCCAGTACTTCAGAGAGGACTGTATTTGGAGCTAGAACCTTAAAGAAGCAATTAAGGTAAAATGAGCTTGGGCGCAGTGGCTCACGCCTATAATCCCAGGACTACGGGAGGCCAAGGAGGGTGGATCACCTGAGGTCAGGAGTTCAAGACCAGCCTGGCCAACATGGTGAAACCCTGTCTCTACTAAAAATACAAAAAATTAGCTGGGCATGGTGGCACACACCTGTAATCCCAGCTACTCAGGAGACTGAGGCAGGAGAATCTCTGAACCTGGGAGGCGGAGGTTGCAGTGAGCTGAGATTTTGCCATTGTGCTCCAGCTTGGGCAACAAGAGTGAAACTCCATCTCAACAAAAAAAAAAAAAAAAAAAGGAAAATGAGGTTATATGGTTGGGCTGATGTTCTTATATGAAGAGGCGATTAGGACACAAACAACACACAAACTGGAGGGTAGCCATCTGCAAGCCGAGGAGAGAAGCGTCAGAAGAAACCAACTCCACTGACCCCTTGATCTTAGACGTCTAGCCTCCAGAACTGTGAGAAAATAAAAGTGTGTTGTGTAAGCCACCCAGTCCCTGCACCTACTTTGTTATTATGGCAGCCCTGGCAAACGAATGCAGGTTGCCAGGGCTTTGGTTGCTGCCAGTTTGGGGCTATTACAATGACGAACACTATGACCATTCATGTACAAGTCTTCGTATGGACATATGCTTTCATTTCTTTTGGGTAAATATCCAGGAATGGATTGGCTGGGTCACATGGTAGATTTATAACTTTTTAAATGGGCTGTTTCCCAAAGAAGCTGTACCACTTTACATTCTCATCAGCAGTCTATGAGAGTTCCAGTTGCTCTCTGTGATCAGACTTTTATATCTTAACCACTTTAGTTAGCATGTTATGGTATCTTATTGGGGTTTTAATTTGTATTTCCTAATTACTAATAATGTTAATAGTTTGTTACATGCTTATTTGCTGTCTATATTCCTTCTTTGATTAAGTAAATGTGTGTTAAAATTATTTGTCCATTTGTTTATTTGGTTGTTTTCTCATTTCAAATTATATATATATGTATTATATATATATGATGTTAGTCCTTTGTCAAATATATAATTTACAAATTTAGAAATATTTTCTTCCAGTCTGTGACTTGTGCGATAGGTGGGCACCTTCCAATACAGCCCCCAAAGATCCCTGCCTCCTGGTATTCCCACTGTTGTTTAGCCCACTTTCCTCAAAGGTGAGCTGGAGTTAGTTATTTTCCTGTAATAAGTAGAATATGGCAAAGGAGACGGTATGTCTCTCCCAGGATTAGGTTGGTTATGTAAAGACTGAGGCTTCTGATTTGAGTACTCTTTCAAAATTATGTCTTGAGGCCTTGAGACATAAGGAATGTTCAACTTTTTCTAGCTGAATTTTGAAATTACTGTGGTCCAGTGGCCCCTCTGTGCCTCCCATTCTCCCCACCATCTACACTTTCTGAACAGGAATGCCTATAGATGTTATCCTGTGCCTGCCTGTCCAACCGTTGTAATGTTGGATGTTGGGATCAGATAACTTGTCTCTTTGGTTTCACCGTTCTACAGATTGAGAAAAACTGTACTCAAGAAGCTGTAATTAAGAAACTATACCTGAGGAGCCTCATCCACACCTGGACCTAATATATACAATAAGCTTTTAGACTTTGAGTTGGTGTAATAATGAGATAAAATTTTGGAGAATCTTGGTATGGAGTGAATACATTCTTTATGGGGGAGAGAAATAAATCAAATGAATAAAATACAGCAGAAATTATGTATGGTTACTTCTGTTTTTGGACTATTAAAAGGACTGTAGCTTCTGTCTTGAGGTTCTCTCTCTCTCTCTCTCTCTCTGTCACTGCTTGTTCTGGAACAAGTTAACTTCAGTGTCATGGGTCAGTCCTTATATGCTGCATAAGTGACCTTGGAAGTAGATTTTCTGAGGCCCGACCACGGCCAATGTGTGAGTTTAGAAGTGGCTTCTCCCACAACTGAAACTTGATATGACTGCAGTCTGTGCTGACACTCCAATCAAGAAAGACCTTGAGTCAGAACAAAGCTGCTAAATTTCTCCTATGTTCTTGACACTCTGTTCAACCCCAAAGTTTTGGAGGTAATTTTTTAAGTAGCAATAGATAACTAATAGCACTATCCTAGTTCCTTCTTCTTTCCATGTAAATGTTATAATCAGCTCATCAATACCCACAAAAAATGCCTGCTAGGACTTTGATTGGGATTGCACTGAATCTGTAGATCAAATTTGAAATAATTGATATCTTAATATTGTAGAATATTCCAATTCATGAACACAGTTTATCTCTCCATTTATGTAGGCCTTCTTTAATTTTTTTATTGTTGTTTTATAATTTTCCATAAGCTAAACATCCTTTGTTTATTCTGAGGCATTCCACTTCTTTGATTCTATTGTAATTGGTACTTCTAAAATATTCAAATTGCAATTGTTTATTGCTAGTATATATAAATATTATTGATTTTGCATGCTGATTTTCAATCCTGAGATTCTGTTAAATTACTTATTTTTCTAGGAGTTTTTTTTAGATTTTTTAAGAGATTTTCTATGTAAAAAATTATGCAGTCTTCCTATTTGAAATTATCTACTAAAGCGAAACATATGTCTCAGTGACCCACCTATTGTACAGATTTCTTTACATATTTGCGATAGAAATAGTTGCATATAACCATCAAAATACATGCAAAAGATTGCTTATAACAGTCCTTTCAAAAATCAGAACAGCTCAAATGTCCATCAACGACACAAGGAATGCATAACCTGTGGTATATTTTTGCAGTGGAATAATACACAGCAGTGGGAAGGAATAAATGACTGCTACCTGCAACAGAATGGATCACTTTCAAAGGCACTATGTTGAGCCAAATAAGACTGACAAGAGTACACATTATATGATTCCATTTTTACGATGTTTAAAGACAGACTAAACTAGTTTATGCCACAAGAGATCAGAATAGTTGTTAACCCTAGAAGCAAAGTATTAATTGGGAAGGAACATAAAGAAGTCCTTTTTGGTTCTGAAAATGTTTTCTACCTTGAAGAGGGTGGTAGTTTTATGAGGATCTTTAAATGTGAAGACATTGAGCTGCATGCTTAGTATACGTGCACTATGAATGGGAAGAGATGAGATCAGAGGATCTCATGTGAAGACAGTGGCCTTGGATGTCATTGAGGGAGGGAAATAGATTTTACAGACACATTTAGGACAAGAACATCCCCTCAGGGGCATCTACATTTAAAGGGCATGAAAAAGAGGGCTCAGCAAAGACGTGTGGGCAGGAGTAATCAATGGTGTTTGAAAAGAGCAGGGATTGCCAAAGATCCCACCCACCAAGGGAGGAGGACTGTCAAAGAATAATGGACTAACACACCCAAATCCACTCAGAATCGCTGTCTAGGGTTCATTCATCATCCAAACTGGTGTACCCTTTATCATTCAAGTGTTCCAGGTAGGCAGGGATATTTCTTCTTAATTTTTTAGGGCTTCTTTTTAAAGTTGGTTCCTCCATAGAAATTTTAGAATTAATTTGTCCAGTTCTATATAAAAATTATGTTAGGGGCCAGGCACGGTGGCTCACACCTGTAATCCTAGCAGTTTGAGAGGCCAAGGTGGGTGGATCACCTGAGGTCAGGAGTTTGCGACCAACCTGGCCAACATGGTGAAACCCCGTCTCTACTAAAAATATTAAAAATTAGCTGGGTGTGGTGATGGGCACCTGTAATCCCAGCTACTCAGGAGGCTGAGGCAGGAGAATCACTTGAACCTGGGAGGCGGAGGTTGCAGTGAGCCGAGATTGTGCCATTGCACTCCAGCCTGGGCAACAAGAGTGAAACTCCAACTTAAAAAAAAAATTATGTTAGGATTAAGATAGTATCAATTGTATTGGCCATGTATAATAGCATAATCAGGGTCTTTATAATGTTGAATAATGTTGAAATCTCCTATCCTTGAACATGGTATAGCTCTCCATCTATTCAGTTCTTTCATAGCTTTCAATAACATTTACATTTCACACATCATTTGTTATATTTATTCATAAATGTTGAAGAGTTTATATTACAATATTTTACCTTTAAAAAATCCAATATTATGAAAGAGTAGAAGAATGGACAAATAGCTCAATAGGACAGAATATAGACTCTAGAAATCGATCTACATATAGAGACACTTGGTTTATGACAAGGTGACACTGTATAACACTGGAATAAAAATGTTTAAAATGTGGTCAGCAGGATAACCATATGGAAAACATGAAGCTGTTAATCCCCTCTATCACAGAAACAAAAAATAATAATTTTATGTGACTTATAAATACTAATATGAAAGACTTAGTGAAAAGACCTCACCAAACTATAAGATAAAGAAGAATATATTTTTGGATCTAACGCAGGCAAATATTCTTTAAACATGCCAAAAAATGAAGTACCTATGAAGGAAATGACTCATAAGCTTATCTTATTGAGCAAGTTTAAGAAATTATGTTAATCAAACTTAAAATCGACATGAGTATAAATATGGAAGCTTCAAAGTGGGAGAAATATTTGCAAGCCATATAACCAAAAACAGGCTCATATTCAGAATATGTGAATAATTTTATGATCAATATGGAAAAGCAAAGCAACACAGTAGAAATAAAGGGCAAAACACATATACGTCCTAAAAAAGAATATCCAAACGACTGCTAACTATATGAAAAGCTGATTAAGCTCTATAGCCACTGTAGAAATGAACATGAAAATCGCAATGATCTATGGGCACAGATCCACCAGAACTGCTAAAATTTATACAATGAACAACACGGATTATCCCTGATGATGTGCAGCAACGGCAACTCTCATTCACTGTGCGTAGGAACAAAAATGGCTATAACATTTTAGGAAAACCATTTGGAATTATCCAAAAAACATGAACAATTCCACTTCTAAGAATATTCAGGAGAAATTCATTCACAGCTGGAGACATATAAAACAATGCAAAATTATTTTAAAAGCCAGTGATGAAAAACAACCCAAATGTCCCACAGTAGGATGGATAAGTGAATTACATTATAAATACTGTGAGGTGAAGCCTTGTCCTGGAATCATATACTGCAGTCTTACTGCGGCAGTGAAAAGCAAAGAACAACTGGAAGAGGCGTTCACATGGATTAATCTCAAAAAGATATAATTGAGCAAAAAAGTGAGTCACACAAAAAGACAAACTATGTTTCTATTCGTAGAATGTTCTAGGAAGAGAAAGTAGGACTAATCTGTGTGTTAGAGTTGGAATAGGAGTTAGTCTTGGAGGTCAGTGACTGGAAGGAGGCATGGCAGAATTGCAGATGTGGGCAGGTTTCTGTCTCTTGACCTGGATGATGTTGAATTACCTGAATTGTGAATATGATTTGAATATTTTCCTTAGATATGTAAAAATTTATATATAAATATATATATATGTAAACTTATATATAAAGTGAATGTTGACACTTCTTCACATCTCCGTCTGCAGGTAGAAGGGTGGATGCCGTGTCTGGAGCTCTGAGGCAGGACAGCATTGTTCATGTTCGTGGTGTGACAGGGCGGGAGGCTGGGGGAGAGCCCACATTTGCTTCAGACCTCTGGCCTGGCTCTGTGAAAGCAGCACTGTGTGTCAGATCTGAGCCACTCAGAGCCAAGCCTATTCCTGCTGACACCTAAGCCACTTTGGGAGGATGCCTTGGCTATGTGTTTAAATTATTATTATTTTTTGCATGGCACATGTATTGTTCATTCACTGTTCAGAATTTTCATGCCATCTTTCTGGATTCACCCAGAGCCATTGGGTAGCTCCCCACTGGCATTCTGTTGTGTTTCTACCAGCCTCCTCTGTCCCTGTCCTCATTTGTAGGATGCACTGCCAGTGTCCGAGGAGCTCCCGGGGTTGTCCTTATGAGGGAGGGAGAAGGAATGTGTGCAGAGCCGGCCTCAGCAGAGTGATGAGCTTTGCATCCTGCACCCCAGGGGTCTTTCCTGTGACTTTCTCTCCTCTCCACCTCCTCCCTTGCCCAGCAGCCTCCGGGCCCCCAAGGGCTAAGGAATCAGATCGGGTTTGAATCCTGACTCTGCCAGTAGCCATGTGATCTCAGGGAAGTTTCCTGATCTCTCTCAGCCCTTTTATCTCCTTCTACTATGTGGGGAAGAGACCCCCTCTCTCAAGGCTTACTATGAGAATTCAATGACTTCAGGTATCTAAAGCAGTGGGCACAGTGCCTGGCATACAGTATGCCCTAAATACACCAGGGAAGAGAAGACATCTATCTAATAAATCAAAGTCAGAGCCAGCTGCCTAGGGGAATTTGCTTTATAAGAGTCTGGTCCCTTTAACAGAGCCCAAGAAATGACTCTCTAATGGTGGAATTTCAGACAACATAGCACAGAGAAGGGGAAGATCTGGAGGCATAGGCCTCCTCAGCATCATTTGAGTCCAGCCGGGAAGACTGCTACTTCTTCTGCCCAGGGGCAAGGCTGGTACTGTCAGAAGGCATACTGACCCTGTCTTTAAGGCCATGGAATTGTAACCAGGCAGAGGCCCATTTCAGGGAGCAGGAAGAACACGTCTAATGTGTATTTATTTAATCATCCCTGCCAGAGAGGAAGCAGCTTCCTCTGTGTGGGTGTAAACCAGGGGCTTTAAGAAGCACAACAGTCTTTTAGGACACTAAATCCCTTCCTAGTGCCCCTGAAAAGTCACTTGTCACAGCCCAAACCACCATGAGCTCTCACAGTGGGGAGTTCATGTGTCACTTACCCTCAAAACCCACTTTTGAAGAGGATCCCAGGTGTCTGGCTAAGGAAGAAATTATGCACCTAATATGAGCTTTACCCTTTGTTCTTGGCAGCCCTCATAGTAGGTGACCATTAAAATAAAAATCTGATAAATGGCCACAAGACTGAAATAACGGGACCAGTAAGAAGCTGAATATTCCATCCAATAGTTGATATGCAAATAGAGCCACGTTCTTCTTCCTTGATAGTAATCCTTTTAATTTAAAGCTGATCTATCAGTCGGCTCTGTGCATGCATTTCTCAGTAAAGATACGGGGCAGCTAAGGTGTGTGTGCCTTTGATTGTTTTAGGTTTCCAATGAAACAACAAAATGCCACTCAATGGATAATCTTAAAACATGCAACGGCTGGGTGTGGTGGCTCACACCTGTAATCCCAGCACTATGGGAGGCCGAGGTGGGCAGATCACAAGGTCAGGAGATTGAGGCCATCCTGGCTAACACGGTGAAACCTTGTCTCTACTAAAAATACAAAAAAAATAGCTGGGCGTGGTGGTGGGCACCTGTAGTACCAGCTACTCAGGAGGTTAAAGAAGGAGAATCGTTTAAATCTGGGAGACAGAGGTTGCAGTGAGCTGAGATCACACCACTGCACTCCGGCCTGGGTGACAGAGCAAGACTCTGTCTCAAAGACACACACACACGCACACGCACACGCACACACACACACACACAACGTGCACCAACCTAAACTGTGGCTGATACTATGGAAAAATGTCTTCCAGACCAGAGAAAGAGAGAGAGAGAGAGAGAGAGAGAGAGAATGAGCACAGAGTTAAAAGATTAATGAGACAAGAGGACTAGAATGGCTCTACAAGCAAACATCCACCAGTCGGAGCTGGGGGCAAAGCAGATGAAACCAAGGAAAGCTCTATGGATCTGGGAGCGTCTCTCCAAGTATTTGGTTCATGCTAAAAAATAGAGCACATTTATTAAAAATATATGCTTATAAACCTTGATCTGAGCAGATACACACATCAAGCCAATGAAAAAAGAAAAATAGGTTATCTCCTTGGTATCAGATAGACACTCCTGATGAATGGGATGCCCGTGAAAGGGCTGCCTCTGTGATGCTTCCACTGAACAGCCTGCAGAGTTCAGATGCCACACTTGTCCTGGAGACGCACATCTGAGCCGTGTCTGCCCTGTTCATCTGTGGGAACAGGTGGTCTCCATCAGCCATCTGGGATCATGAGCTTCTGCACGCATGCGCTCCGCATGGTGTCAAAGGCTGGTCTTCCAAGCGTTCCTCTGGCTCCCTGCCAAGGACATTGAGTTCCTTGTGGTGCTAATCAGTTTTATGGGATTCTTTGTGTTTTCATATCTGTCCCTCGGCAGCAGGATCAGTTTATTTTTGTGGCCTTTTATAAAGTTCAGAGGTGTGTTTGATCCAGCGGTGTGTGGAGGTCAAGCCTGCTTGTTCTCGCAGGGTCTGGTCCTGATCCGTCCACGCACAGGACTCCCATCTTTGGCCATCCAGAGGCTTCTGAGGATGCTGGGGCCACGGCAGTGTGGTGTGTGCGGATGGATATGATCACCATCGGGTTCAGAGTCAACCTCGTAATCCCCAGCCTCGCCAAGTCTCTCTCCCCTTCCTCTCTTTTCCTTGAGGTCCTCAGCCTTCCTCATTTCTACACGCCATTACCACCTTAGTTGCAAACCTCTTCGTCTTCCTTGCCAGGTGCGCCAAGAAGTACATCTAGAGGTGGTCAGTGGGGCACAGCGGCATGCAGCAGAGCCACAGCCTGGCCTGGAGCCTGAGGAAGGTGAGGAGGAGAAGAGAGGAGGAGGGGAGGAGGAAAGGAGAGGAGGAGGGGAGGAGGAGAGGAGAGGAGGATGGGAGGAGGAAAGGAGAGGAGGAGGGGAGGAGGAGGGGAGGAGGAGGGGAGAGGAGGAAGAGAGGAGGAGGAGGGGAAGGAGAAGGAGAGTGGGGAGGAGGGGGAGGTGTGTATTCAGCCAGGTGGTTTCCAGATGGCACCCGGGGGCTTGTTGGGAGAACCTTGGGGGTGGGGGGGGCAGCATGGAGGGAAAGAGAGAGGTAAGTTACTATTTTAAACAGACCTATTTGAGGATGCTGTGGAAGATGAGCTGAAAAGAGGCAAAAGCGGAGGCAGGAGGCCCTTTCAGTTCGTGCTCTCAAGAGGCCACTGGGCATGGCAGGCCCTGCCTGGAGTGGGGGAGCAGGGGTTTGGAGGTTTGGGGATAAATTGCACGTCGACATTTTTTTCTCTGACAAGTTTGATCAGGATGCACAAATACCTAACCTCCCTCCCACGAAAACACATGGAATGGCCCAGAAGCCATGCCGGGTGGGAGGTAGAAGGCTCGCCCTGCTTTGGACCCTTCATTTTGCTGTGCTGGGTCTTCACATGACTGGGACCATTGCACCCTGTCTGACCCTTTAGAGCCCTGGACGCAGAACATGCCTGTCCATCTCTGCGTCACACACTTAGTCACCGCCTGCTCATAGCATGCTTTGCAGGGGGATTAGAGGGATGTGAATACATTGCCCAGTGCATCCAATTCCATGTGCACCTGGGGAAGGGTGGGGGCTCCTCACCACCCAGGGTCTCCCTCCCGCCCTCCCTCCAGCCCCCAGGGCACCCTGTCTTTCTCAGGCCACCATCCTTCCCATGAGTGCGTGTCTCTGGCCCAGCCTCCGCAGGGCCTCCTTCATGTCCTTGTTTCGCAGGCTGTAGATGAAGGGGCCAAGCATCGAGATGACCAGGCTGTAGAAGACAGACACCACCTTGCCCTGCTCCATGGACTCCATAGTCCCTGGCTGGGCATATGTGACAAACACAGTCCCATCAAACAGGGACACGGTCATCACGTGGGAGCTACAGGTGAAGACCTTATGTCACTGGCTGCGGAGGTTGTCCTCAGGATGGTCACTGTGACACAGCCAAAGGAGATGAGGACCACAAGAGTGGCGCCCCCATCATGAGCCCACAAAGGCTGAACTTGGTCAGCTCATTGAGGGCCAGGCATGCACAGGCCAGCCGGAGCAGCTGGGGCATGTCACAGAGTGGTCAATGTGGTTGGTCCCTGCAGAAGGGAGCTGGAACATGAGGCCGGTCTGCACGATGGAGCTGAGGCAGACCCTGCAGTAGGTGCCTGGTCCCAGGATGATGCAGATCGAGAGGCACGTGGTCACTGGGCACCACACCAGACTACAGATGGCCACGAAGCAGTCATAGGCCATCACGGCCAGCAGGAAAGTCTCAGTGGTAGCCAGCAAGGAGAAAAAGAACCAGGCAGCACAGCCTGCAAAGGTGACGACCTTGGACGAGGAAGAGAAGTTAACCAGGGCATTGGGGTGATGGAGGCGTGGCCAAGGTCCAGGAAGGGGAGGTTCCTGAGGAAGAGATTCACTGGGAAGTGCAGGTGGGTGTCCAGGACGATGACCATGGTCATGGTGAGGTTTCCCGGGATGGTCACCATGTATAGACCCGGGAACACAGCAAAGAGCAGGGCCTGGTTCTCCAGGCCACCCTCAAGTCCCATCAGCATGCTCTCCCACAAAGGAACCACTGAGAGATTTCCATTTCTGTGGGTTGACATAACCCCTGAGCAGGGACACGGTGGGGCAAAGAGAAAGTAAGAGGCCATGAGAGGAAGTAGGTCACAGTCTCAGGATCACATGTCCCATGGAGCACAGGGACCAGCCGGTGCATTGCTGGCCAGTGTGCAAGAGGCCACCAGCTGCCCTGTTCAGCTTCTGGATGAGCTCACGCTGGCCCGTAAGGGGGATATTCCCTTCTGTTGATGCAGCTCCCATGCAGGCGTGGAGCAATCCCTATGTGGGGAATGTTTCCTCCTTTTGATGCAGCCCCCACACAGGTGTCGAGCACTCCTTGTGTGAGGACATTCCCTCTTGTTGATGCAGCTCCCATGCAGGCGTGGAGCACTCCCTGTGTGAGGACATTCCCTCCTGTTGATGCAGCTCCCATGCAGGCGTGGAGCACTCCCTGTGCAGGGACATTCCCTCTTGTTGTTGCAGCTCCCGTGCAGGCGGAGCAGTCCCTGTGTGGGGACGTTCCCTTCTGTTGATGCAGCTCCCGTGCAGGCGGAGCAGTCCCTGTGTGGGGACGTTCCCTTCTGTTGATGCAGCTCCCATGCAGGTGTGGAGCACTCCCTATGCAGGACATGCAGAGCTGCTGCCATGGGGATGCAAAGAGGCTTCCACAGCTGAGTGACTCTGGTGTAAGAGCAGTGCTGCAGCCTCCCTGACCCTCCACCCAGGTGCATGCCCTCCCGCCCCCAAGGGATAGCCCACACCTACCATTTCAGCTCACTCATGTATCCAGTCCTGCCTTTTCTATGCCTTATTTTCCTAACTCACTGATTCAAGAAATGCTCATTGAGAGCCTCCTGCCCACCAGGCCCAGGGCAGAGTGGCCACTCCATCTCCTGGACTCGGAAGAGAGCCCTACACTCCCCAGGCTGATGGGGGCTCTCTCTCTCCACTGCAGGACCCTGAGCCTCACCTCAGTAGAGTCAACTCTGAGCCTGGACCGCACTGGCATTTAATCAGCTGAGCTTCCTGCATCCTTGAGAATATCAGGAGCTTTCTGCCCATGTGCAGATATTCATGAAGCCAGCCCATAGTCTGAGGACCAGCAGGGCGGCAGCCGTGACACATTCCAGAGATGGCCGTGGTCCCCCTTTGTTCTCACTGCAGCCCTTTTTCTCCGTCCTTGGCTTCTCCGGGGTTGGCTTGTTTGAGCAATAAGAAGCACTGAGCGCCCTCACTTCTGCACCTTCCCGGACTGGGTGCTGTCATGGCCAGACCACGCAGGGCTGGGCACCGCACCCCAGAGTGACATTGGTAACCAGTGGGGTTCCATGAAGTCCAGAGGAATGGGGAGAGGTTGGGTGGCTCCCCCTGGCAAGGGAGGAGCAGGAATGTGGGCACGGAGCTGCTTGTGCATCCCAGGCAGAGGAGCGAGACCTGGGTGGAGATAGATGGTGATTTCACAGCAGACTGCACGTTCTCTAGAGGTCAGGTCTGGGGCTTCATGGCGGGGCTGCCTTGGGAGGGAGTGAGGTCACTGAGAATGGCGGTGTGCAAGCACAGGCGGGCGGGCAATGCTGTCAATGCAGGCGGGACTCTCCCCCAAGTCCCTCTTAGCCCAAGTCCTCCTGGGTGGTGCTCTATGACAGCCCAGATACTCTAACAAAAAGTGAGTCAGGTGAAACGATAATAGTGTCATTTTCCTCTCCTGGGACAGCAGAGAGGGCAGGCAGAGCGGTGATGCCCAGGCGGGGTCCAAGGGAGCATGGGGGTGACAATAGGTGGGACTGGACACCGAGCGGAGCGGGGCCTGCCCTGCACACCTTGAACAGTGGCTCAGGTGACTCCCTGGCTGTAGCCACTGCCTGGGGCCTCCCTCTCCCTCTCGCCCACCCCAGGCCACCTACACTGTCACTCACCCACACAGGAGCAACTACAGTGACCAGAGGGACCTATCTTCCCACAGCCACCTGCAAGTCAGCAGAGTTTACACCTCTCCCCCATGAGGGCCTCAGCTTAGCATCTCTGCGGCTATTTCCCAGGACAAGGAAGCCCCTCCAGGGCCTTGGGTCAGCACCCCCGAGGCGGCCTGGAAGCCTGTGGCACCTGAGGAGCTATTGCAGGCGTATCTGCAAAGCCAGACGCCGTTTCGTGTTAGAAGAACAAGCATATACAGTGCCTCCTGCTTGCCTATGAGGCTCAAGGGTTACAGCAGGGACACCAAAAAAAAAAAAAAAACAAAAAAAAAACCTGGCCATTAACTCGAGCCTGAGCAATATCATTCTGGGTAATGCAGAGGCACCAGTGTTCTCTGTGACCCGCGGTTTGTGATGACTTGGCCCTGTGTGCCTTCACCGTAAATGCTTGCTACTCAAGTGCGGTTGGGGCTGCAGCACCCACGTCACCTGTCACTATCTAGAATGCAGAATCTCAGGCCCACTGTGTTAAACTCACATTCATATGGGTCTCCCTGCTTATTCCTCTTCACATTCAGTTTGAAGTGACCCTGGAGCCCAGGCAGTGCTCTGCTGAGGCACAGGGAGTGCTCCACGCCTGCATGGGAGCTGCATCAACAGGAGGAACGTCCTCACACAGGGAGTGCTCCACGCCTGCACGGGAGCTGCATCAACAGAGCAGCTGGGGCGATGCTCAGGGTTCCATCCCCTGAGAGCGGCCAGGCAGGGCCCACTGTGCCTCACGCCCTGGGGACCACACTGTCTCCTGCAATCATCATGACAGAACATGACTCACCATAGCCTGGGAGCTCCCAGGTGCTCCGTGCCCTGGCCTGCACTGAAGTAATGAGGTGGGCACCAAAGACTCAGAGTTTCTATTATCACTGAGGATGACAATGAGGTGCCCCCAAGGACTACTGCCCCCTCACACTTCAGCTGTGACTTCCTGTGCAGGGAAGTGACAGTGGGAGGGGCAGAGGTGGCACCTGGGGTCTCAGTGAGCATCACCCTGGTGCTCCACATCCTGGCTACAGGAGGTCCAGGTTTCTGGTGAAAGGAGGGAGGGATGGGCTCATGCACCTCCCCATCCTCACCCCTTTCCCATTGGCTGGGCTCTGTGTAAGGCACCTGCACTTGGGGTCACTGTGCTGGGGAAGATTCTCTGGCAGGGCTGGGACTCGGGGCCTCCCGTGGCCAATTAGGTGAGACTCTGCCTCTATAGGGCACCAGGACTCCAAGTTCTCCTGGGTCCTCTGTCACCACCCTGTCTGATCCTCCTTACCCACAGGGCAGGACCAAAGCCCAGAAGTCCCTCAGGGGGCCCAGAGGAGCAAACAGGAGACAAGCAGAGGATCTAGGAGCAGACCCAGTGGCCTCAGCAAACTGTCTTCCAGGCATGGATGTGAACTCCTGGGTGCAGAGCTCCTTTCTTGAACCAACCCCTCCTGACCCAGCCCCAACATTCTGGCTGAGGAAAAGTGACCTAATGGGACAATTCTTGATTTGGGGAACTGGATCCCTTGGCTCCACCCCAAGTTCTCCATGGAGAGCCCGTGACCTTGGGCAAGTCACTCTTTCATTGTCATATATCCAGTAATTAAATAAGGTCATCTCTAAATTCCTCTCTGCATTTTTTATTGCCAGCAAACATGCTTAAAATTCTCTATTTTTTTTTTTCGAGGCAGAGTTTCGCTCTTGTCACCCAGGCTGGAGTGCAATGGTGCTATCTCAGCTCACTGCAACCTCTGCCGCCTGGGTTCCAGCGATGCACCCGCCTCAGCCTCCCGAGTAGCTGGGATTACAGGCATGCGTCACCACACCTGGCTAATTTTTGTATTTTTAGTAGAGACAGGGTTTCACCATGTTGGCCGGGCTGGTCTAGAACTCCTGACCTTAGGTGATCCACCTGCCTCGGCCTCCCAAAGTGCTGGGATTACAGGCGTGAGCCACTGCGCCCGGCCAAATTCTCTATTTCTAAAAAATTCAAAATAAGCACCTGCTTGAAAAAACCCAAGCTATAAAGAAGTGAGTAAGTGAAAAGGGACCTTCCCACCTTTCCCTACAAAAAGTTAGCCCTCTTAACAATTAGTTTGACTCTGCAGGGGAGTGTGTGTGTGTGTGTGTGTGCGCGCGCGCATGCATGAGTTTTACTTTTGTCATTTAAAAAAACTAGATCACGTTACTCATTAGATCTTCAGTTTGATTCTTTTTTCACTTAACTCAATGCCATGCACATCTTAGTTTTTTTCTGCCTCTGAATGGTCTACTGTAATTTGTTTATATATCATATTTATGGACCTTGGGGTTATTTTTTCCCCTGTCATAAATGATATTGCAAAGCGTGTTCATGATGTCCTCATGGTAACATTCCCATAGGCCAGTAATTGACTGTCATGCCAATTCTCTATTGTACTCCAAATAATTAGTGCAACTTCTGCCACTGGCACTTCAAAACATGGATTTGTCTCCCCTCACTAGTACTTACTATCATCAGTTTAAGAAATTTGTATGTATTGGGAGGCTGGGGTGGGAGGATCAATTGAGCCCAGAAGTTTGAGACCATCTCTACAAAAATTTAAAAACTTAGCCAGGTGTGGTGGCATATGCCTTGTAGTCCCAGATACTTGGGACTCTGAGGCAGGAGGATTGCTTGAGCCTTGGAGTTCAAGGCTGCAATGCTCTATGATTGTGACACGGCACTCCAGCCTGGGCAACAGCAAGACCCCAACTCAGGAAAAAAACGTATGCATCTCACATAGTGTGATGGTTAATTTTGTGTATGAACATGACTGGGCTGCTGAGTGCCCAGATACTTGGTCAAGCATTATTCTGAATGTTTCTGTGAAGGGGCATCAGATGTGTTTAACAATTAAATCCGGCCGGGCGCGGTGGCTCACGCCTGTAATCCCAGCACTTTGGGAGGCTGAGGCGGGCGGACCACGAGGTCAGGAGATCGAGACCATCCTGGCTAACATGGTGAAACCCCGTCTCTACTAAAAAAATACAAAAAAAATTAGCTGGGCGCGGTGGTGGGCGCCTGTAGTCCCAGCTGCTCGGGAGGCTGAGGCAGGAGAATGGCGTGAACCCGGGAGGCGGAGCTTGCAGTGAGCCGAGATCGCACCACTGCACCCCAGCCTGGGCGACAGAGCGAGACTCGTCTCAAAAACAACAATAACAACAACAACAACAACAAACAACTAAATCCATGGACTAAGTAGATTGATCTCCATAATGTGGGTGAGCCTCATTCAATTAACTGAAGGCCTAAATAGAACAAAAAAGTTGACCCTTCTCCATGTAAGAGGGAATTTCTCTTGCCCAGCTACCTTTGAGCGGGGACATCTGGTTTTTTTACTGCCTTCAAACTCAAATGGAAACTTCAGCTCTTCCTGAATCTCCAGCTTGCTGACTGCCAACCTGCAAACTCGTCAGCTCCAAAACTCTGTGAGTCAATGTCTGACAATACATCTATGTATGTGTGTACATAAATACATGGACATATGCACATATGTACACCATAAGCTATACCCATATATTCTGTTTCTCTGGAGAACCCTATTACGCATGGCACCTCATTTTAATGAAAGTAACTGTATTCGTTAGTGTGGCCGGTTGTCTTTTCTATACTTGTGGGCCATTTGTGTTTCTGCTTCTGTAATTTGCTCCTGTACATTCACACATTCTGTCTGATGGTGGTGCAGTCCTGCTTGGGGACCATGACTGGAATCAGATGGGGACTGGAGGCTACGCCCAGGGAATGCCTCCTTCCCTGCAGACCCTAGCCCCAGGCCCAGGCACACCAGCCACGTCACTGGGGTCAACGACTTGGCAGAGTTGCTTTCTCACCCTGACGCAGAGTTGTTTCCATTTGTTTTGGTTTGGGGCTTTAAAAGTTCTACCCAATCTTATGTAGGAGTAAATCCTGGACTCCACACTGGGTCCAGTTCCCTGCTGGGCAAGAGCACTTTCCACGTAGTGCTCCATCTTTGCTGTTCCATTGTCTACTTTCTCTTTTGCAATAATGTTTCACTTTCCCACTGGATTGCTGAGTTTCTTCTTATGGAATTTTATGAGCTCTTTACATAAAAGAGTTTTATGGACCCTTTATACTCCTCAGAGTAAATATGCAAGGATATTTTTCACTTCCACATATAAAAATGGAGGCTCTCATTTTTCTTGAACCAAGGGTAAGAGAAATACGGCATTTCACTCAACCACATGAAACACTTCAATACAACTTTAATGGTAAGTGCTAATTGACATGAGTTTAGAGTTGGAAAGACAAGCGAGACAGGTGGAGACTGGGGTAAACGTCAAATAAAGGCTGTAACTACAGCTCGCCTCCAGCCAACTGTTGCTGAGTATCAACACAGGCTCTGTGTTACCAGGTCTTCTGAATTTCCAAACGAAACAGAAGTCTAGATTTTATATTTTTTAGATACTGGAAACCAATTGAAGATTTTATTTTTATTTCAATAGCATTTGGGGTACAAGTGGTTTTTCGTTGCATGGATGAATTATATATTGGTAAATTCTGAGATTTTAGTGTGCCCATCACCTCAGTAGTGTATGATGTACCTAATGTGTAGTTTTTTCCCTGGCCCCTCTCCCACCCTCCCCTTTCTTAGTCTCTAAAGTCCATTATGTCACTCTGTATGCCTTTGCATACTCACAGCTTAGCTCCAATTGATAAGTGAGAAAATATGGTTCTTGGTTTTCCACTCCTGTGTTACTTCTGGCCTCCAGCTCCACCCCAGTTGCTGCAAAAGACATTATTTTGTTCCTTTTAGTGGCTGAGTAGTATTCCATGGTGTACATATGCTACATTTTCTTTATCATAAGTCAATGGACACTTAGGTTGGTTTCACATCTTTGCAATTGAGAATTGTGCTGTTATAAACATGTGTGCACAAATGTCTTTTTCATACAATGGCTTCTTTTTCTTTGGGTAGATACCCAGTAATGGAATTGCTGGATCAAATGGCAGATCTACTTTTAGCTCTTTAAGGAATCTCAATACTGTTTTCCATAGAGGTTGAACTAATTCACATTCCCACCAGCAATGTATAAGCATTCCCTTTCTCCTGCATCTGTGCCAACATCTATTGTCTTTTGACTTTTTAATAAAGGCCATCCTTGTAGGAGTAAGGTGGTATCTCATAGTGGTTTTAATTTGCATTTCCCTGATGATTAGTAATGTTGAGTATTTGTCTATATGTTTCTTGGCCATTTGTATATCTTCTTTTGAGAAATGTCTATCCGTATCCTTTGCCCACTTTTTAATGGAATTATTTGTTCTTTCTTGCTGATTTGTTTGAGTTCGTTATAGATTCTGGATAGTTCTCTATTGGATGTGTAGTTTGCAAATATTTTCTCCCATTCTGTGGTTGTCCGTTTCCTCTGATGATGATTATTATTATTATTATTATTTGCTGTGCAGAAGCTTTTTAGTTTAATCAGGTCCCATTTATTTATTTTTGTTTTTATCACATTTGCTTTTGGGGTCTTAGTCACGAATTCTTTGCCTAGGACACTGTCTGGAAGAGTTTTTCCAACATTGTCTTCTAGAATTTTTATGGTTTCAGGCCTTATATTTAAGTCTTTGTTCCATATTGAGTTGATTTTTGTGTATGGTGAGAGATAGATAGGGATCCAGTTTCATTCTTCTACGTGTGGCATGCCAGTTTTCCCAGCTCCATTTATTAAATAGGGTGTCCATTCCCCAATTTATGTTTTTGGGTGCTTTGTTGAGGATCAGTTGTCTGTATGTATTTGGCTTTATTTCTGGCTTCTCTATTCTGTTAAATTGGTATATGTACCTACTTACCTACTTTTATACCAGTACCATGCTGTTTTACTAACTATAGTCTTGTAGTGTAATTTGAAGTCTGGTAATGTGATGCCTCCAGATTTGTTCTTTTTGCTTAGGATTGCTTTGGCTATTTGGGCTCTCTTATGGTTCCATATGAATTTTTGGATTGTTTTTTCTAATTCTGTGAAGAATGATGATGATATTTTGATGAGAATTGCATTGAATCTGTGGATTGCTTTGGGCAGTTTGGTCATTTTCACAATACTCATTCTTCCAATCCATGAGCATGGGATGCGTTTCCTTTTGTTTGTGTGATCTATGATTTCTTTCAGCAGTGTTTTGTAGTTCTCCTTGTCGAGGTCTTTCACCTCCTTGGTTAGGATATTCCTATGTATTTTATTTTATGTTATTTTATTTTATTTTTTGCAGCTGTTGTAAAAGGGATTATGTTCTTGATTTGATTCTCAGCTTGGTCACGGTTAGTGTATAGCAATGCTACTGATTTGTGTACACTGATTTTGTAACCTGAGACTTTACTGAATTTGTTCATCAAATCTACAAGTCTTTTGGTGGAGTCTTCAGGATTTTCTAGATATACAATCATATCATCTACAAATAGTGATAGTTTGACTTCTGCTTTTCCAATTTAAATTCCCTTTGTTTTTTCTCATGTCTGATTGCTGTGGCTAGTACTTCCAGAACTATGTTGAATAGAAGTGGTGAAAGTGGGCATCCTTGTCCCTGTTCTCAGGCAGGGGGATGCTTTCAACTTTTCCCCATTCAGTATGATGTCGATTGTGGGTTTGTCACATATGGTTTTCATTATTTTGAGGTAGGTCCCTTCTACACCTAGTTTGTTGAGACTTTTTATCATAAAAGAGTGCTGGATTTTGCCAAATGCTTTTTCCATATTTATTGAGATGATCATATAGTTTTTGTTTTTAATTCTGTTTATGTGATGTGTCACATTTATTGACTTGCATATGTTAAAGCGTCCCTGCATCCTGGGGATGAAACCCACTCGATCATGATGAGTTATCTTTTTGATGTGCCTTTGGATTCAGTTAGATAATATTTTGTTGAGGATTTTTATATTTATATACATCAGGGTCTATAGTTTTCTTTTTTGTTGTTGTTATGTCCTTTCCTTGTTTGGGCATCAGCATGATACTAGCTTCATAGAATGATTTAGGGAGGATTCCTTCTTTCTCAATCTTTTGGAATAATTTTGGTAGGATTGGTACTTTTTCTTTGAATGTCTGGTAGAAAGCCGTGAATCCATCTGGTCCTGGGCTTTTCTTTGTTGGCAAAGTCTTAAATTACTGATTTATTCTCGCTGCTTGTTTTCAGTCTGTTTAAGGTTTCTATTTCTTCCTTATTTAATCTAGCAGGGTTGTATGTTTTCAGGAATTTGTTGATCCCCTCTGGGTTTTCTCATTTATGTGCATAAGGATCTTCATAGTAGTCTCAAATGCTCAAATGATCTTTTGAATTTCTGTTGTGTTGGTTGTAATGTCTCTAGTTTCGTTTCTAATTGAGCTTATTTGGGTCTTCTCTCTTCTTTTCTTGATTAATCTAGTTAATGGTCTATCATTTTGTTTATTGTTTCAAAGAACCAGATTTTTGTTTCGTTGATCTTTTGTATTTTTTTTGTTTGAATTTCATTTAGTTCTGCTCTGATCTTTGTTATTTCTTTTCTTCTTCTAGCTGTAGGTTTCATTTGCTCTTTTTTCTCTGGTTCCTTGAGATGTGACATTAGGTTGTCAATTTCTGCTCTTTCAGACTTTTTGATGTAGGCATTTAGTGCTATAAACTTTTCTTTTAGCACTGCTTTTGTTGTATCCCAGAAGTTTTGATAACTTGTCTCAGTATTATCATTTAATTCAAAGAATTTTAAAATTTTCATCTTTATTCCATTGTCAACTCATTCAAGAGCAGATTACTTAATTTCCATGTATTTGTATAGTTTTGAGGGTTTCTTTTGGAGCTGATTTCTAGTTTTATTGCACTGTGTTCTCAGAAGATATTTGATATGATTTTGATTTTTTAAAATATATTGAGACTTGGCTGGGCATGGTGGCCCATGCCTATAATCCCAACACTTTGGGAGGCCAAGGCAGGTGGATTGCTTATGCTCAAGAGGTCAAGACCAGCATGGGCAACATAGTGAAACCCCATGTCTACCAAAAAAAAAAATTAGCCAGATGTGGTGGCTCATGTCTGTGGTCCCAGCTACTCAGGAGGCTGAGGTGGGAGGATTGCTTGAGGCTGGGAGGTGGAGGTTGCAGTGAGCCAAGATCTTGCTACTGCACTCCAGCCTGGCTGACAGAGTGAAGTACTTTCTCAAAAAAAAAAAATTGAGATTTGTTTTATGGCCTATCATATGGTCTATCTTGAAGAATGTTCCATGTGTTAATGAGAGAAATGTGTATTCTGCAGATCTTGGGTAGAATGTTCTGTAAATATTGTGAAATCTATTTGTTCTAGCATGTCATTTAGGTCCATTGTTTCTCTATTGACTTTCTGTCCTGAAGATCTGTGTAATGTTGTAGTGGTGTATTGAAGTCTCCCACTGTTATTGTTTTGCTGTCTATCTCATTTCTTAGGTCTAGTAGTAATTGTTTTATGAATCTAGGAGCTCCAGGGTTAGATGCATATAAATTTAGATTTGTAACATCTTCTTGTTGAATTGATCCTTTTATCATTACATAGTGACCATCTTTGTCTTTTTGTTGTGTTATTGTTACTTTGAAGTCTGTTTTGTCTGATATAAGAATAGCTACTCCTGCTCACTTTTGATTTCCATTTGTGTGGAATACCTTTTTTTCACCCTTTTACTTTGAGTTTGTTTGAGTCATTCTGTTGTTAAGTGAGTCTTTTAAAGACAGCAGATATTTGGATTGTGATTTGTTATGCATTCTGCCATTCTGTATCTTTTTTTTTTTTTTCACTCTGTTGCCCAGGCTGGAGTGCAGTGATGCAATCTCGGCTCGCTGCAACCTCCTCCTCCCAGGTTCAAATGATTTCTCCTGCCTCAGCCTCCCAGACCATTTACATTCAACGTTAATATTGAGATGTGAGGTACTGTTCTCTTCATCATGTTAATTGTTATCTACATGGTTTGTGTGTGTGTGTGTGTATGTGTGTGTGTTATTGTTTTATAGGAACTGTGAGTTTTAAGCTTTCAAGAGGTTCTATTTTGGTGTATTTTAGGCTTTTGTTTCAAGAGTTAGAACTCCTTTTAGCATTTCTTGTGGTGCTGGTTTGGTAGTGACAAATTCCATCAGGATTTGTTTGTCTGAAAATGACTTCATTTCTCCTTCATTTGTGAAACTTAATTTTGTGGGATACAAAATTCTTGGCTGACAGTTGTTCTGTTTAAGGAGGTTGAAGATAAGACCCCAATCCCTTCTGGCTTGTAAGGTTTCTGCTGAGAAGTCTGATGTTAGTCTGATAGGTTTTCCTTTGTAGGTTATCTGTGGCTTTGTCATACGGCTCTTAGAATTCTTTCCTTCATGTTAACTTTAGGTAGCCTGATGACTATATGCCTTGGTGAAGATTTTTTTTGCAATAAATTTCCCAGGAGTTATTTGAGCTTCTTGAATTTGGATATCCAGATCTCTTGCCAAGCCAGGGAACTTTTCTTCAATTAGTCCCTCAAATAAGTTTTCCAGACTTATTATTTTGTCTTCTTCCTCAGGAACACCAATTATTCTTGGGTTTGGCCACTTTACATAAACCCATATTTCTTGGAGACTTTGTTAATTTCTTTTGGCTTTTCTTCTTTGTCTGATTGGGTTAATCCAAAAGCCTTGTCTTCGAGCTCTGAAATTCTTTCTTCTATTTGTTGTAGTCTATTTTTAAAACTTTCCACTGCATTTTGTAATTCCCTCAGTGTGTCTTTCATTTCCAGAAGTTCTGATTGAGTTTTCTTGATGACATCTGTCTTCTAGAAAATGTTTATTCATATCCTGAACTGCTTTTTAAATTTCTTTATGATGGTTTTCACCTTTCTCTGATATTTTGAGTAGCTTAATAATCAACCTTCTGAATTCCTTATCTGGTATTTCAAAAATTTCATCTTGGTTTGAGTCCGTTGCTGGAGAGCTAGTGTGATCTGTTGGATGTATTATGTCACCCTGTTTTGTTATATTACCAGAGTTATTTTTCTGGCTTCATCTCATTTGGGTAGACTATTTCTTCTAATTATTCTTGAATTTATGTTTGGTTTGACTGTATTTCTTTGTTTTTAAATTTCTTTTTTCCCCCTTAAGGATGAGACTTTAATGCTTATAATTAATTATAGCCTGATTCAGTTCTTGGTACTTTCAGGAGTGAGGCAGACTCTGAAATTCCTTGGTTACGGATGGCCTCAGTGTCTTGGCCTTCTTGAACATGGGTTATAGTAGTAATGAGCTGGTCGTGTAGACAGACTCAGGACCTCCTGGTTAGCTAGAGTGGTGCAGGTAGAGGTGATAGCTGAGATTGCACAGCGGTTTTCTCCTTCCTGGGTGAAGTGTTCTTCTACCAGGAGATGCTGTCCTGGACTGTGCTGATTGCCCTTCAGCCATGAGGTGGTGCTTGCAAAAGAGCAGCAGTGGGATTTGTGCTCGCCTTAGGTTGCCCAGGGAGATACTCTGGTTTCTTAGGCAATGGGCGGGGTCATGTAGCTCCCAAGAGATTCTGTCCCTTGTGTGAAGCTACCAGGGCAGGTGGCGGGGCAAAGCCAGGAGGGGGCTGGACGGGGCGGGTTTGCGCTGATGCTCCCTGTGCAGGGTAAGCAGTAGCCCCTGTGCGTGTCGGGGCACGGGAGCGGTCCTCAGGCCACGGGGTTGACATTCCAGGGGGAGCGCTGCTGTCTCTGCAGCACAGAAAAGTTTGTGCAGGGAGTGGGGAGTGGCAGGCGGTGGCCAGCCCCACAGTTCCCACGCACTTGGAGAGTCGGATCCACTCCCACAGTGTTCGCTGGCAGCAGCGAACTGAGTTCCAGTCAGCCTGTAATCCGACCTTCCACTGCCTGGAGTCATAAGCTTTCCCCATGGAGATAGCAACCGCCGCCTTCAAGCCACGCCCCTCCCTGTCTGCTGCAAAGGTGGGCGTCCAGCCCCTGCACCCTGGCCCCTGCACCCAAGGCTCCCGCACCCGGGGTCCCTGCACTCGAGACTCCAGCACCCGCAGCTCCTGCACCTGGGGCCCCTGCACCCAAGGTTCCTGCACCCAGGGCGCCTGCACCCGCGGCCTCTGCACCCAAGGCGCCCACACCCGTGGCCCCTGCACCCCAGACTCCCGCATCCGCAACTCCTGCACCTGGGGCCCCTGAACCCAAGGCTTTTGCACCTGGGGCTCCTGCATCCGCGGCACCTGCACCCAAGGCTCCTGCACCGGGGTTCCTGCACCCGGGGCCCCTGAACCCGAGACTCCTGCACCCGCAGCTCCTGCACCAGGGGCCCCTGCACCCGGGACGCCTGCACCCACGGCCCCTGCACCAAAAGCTCCTGCACCCGGGACCCCTGCACCAAAGGCTCCCGAACCCTGAAACCTGCTTTTTACTCTCTCCCACCTGGGGTTATGTCGTGAAACGCCCCCATTGGGAGCTTCTTTCAACCTGAGACCACGCCTGAAGTTCTTGGCTGTCCGCAGGGTGCCCTGTGAGGAACAGTAGGAAACGACTGATCTTGGTCTGCCTGGGCTCTGGGAGTGCAGGAGCGGGGTCTTCCCAACGCAGCTCCTGCTTTGATATCCCACCACCCTCCCCAAGTCAGTTCCTGCTCCGGGTGGGGTTAGGGCCTTCCTTCTCGTCCTCCTGGACTTTCGGGGTCCCCAGGGGTGTTGCGTATCCCAGAGGCAAACTCCCCCCTCACACTCGGACTCGCAGCCCCTGCCTGACTCACAGGGTGGGCTGCAGCCTCCCGCTTCCTTCAAAGGTCCCTAGAATCCTGCGGTTTTCCCGTTCAGCGATGGCATCTCTTGTTGAAAAACATTTCACAAGGTGAATCTCTACACACTTTTGTCCTTCCAAGCGGGAGAGATGTGCTAGCGATGCCCCTAATCCTCCATGTTGGGTTGAAGATTTTATTTTAAATACTGTGTGGCCAAAGAAAATACGTCTTTGACCCAGACTCAGCCTGCAGGCTGCTGGTTTTCTGTTCATATCAGAGAGTATGTTGGCCCATGATGTACCAGCTCGCAGACAAGGTCTGGATGAGCTGCCGGTGACATCAGTGAGCACAACAAAAAGGAATTTTAAAAGGTATCAGAAGGTCATTTGCACCAAACAGGATAATATTGTGTAAAATACAGATAAATGTGTTAAGTACGCTTAGCATTGCAGGAAATTAGACCATCACTTTTTATAAGATAGGAGTTCTGTAACAATAGGGAGAAATAGAAAGAAAATTCATAGAACTAAGAGGATTTCAGAGCCAAAATAGGTATTTAAAAAGTTTTGCAATGGAAACAGCATGGTGTGGAAAGGGATTCCTGGCATAGAGAAAAGTCCTGAGTCCATCCTGGTGAGTGTACAGAATAAAGAAAGAGAGACTTCTTAGAGCAAAGGAAGTAGAATTGGAGGACAGATACATAAAATTCAATGTGAAGTTAACAAATTTTGAAACAGAGAAACCAACAATGGAAAAAAAATGTTTTCAGAAAGACAGAAGAAGGGAATTTTACAGCATTGAAGAAAGAGCCACACTGAGAATTGAGTTTTGGGAAAAAATTTATGCAGAAGCCAACTCTGACATGCACCCTAACAGCACGACGGCGACAATGAAGATAGAAAATTTAAACATATGCAAAAGTAGAGAGTGCAGTATAATGCACCTCAAGCAGCCAGCACCCAGCTTTCATGGCAACCAACTCCTGGCCAATCTTGCATCCTCCCTACCCTACGCCCACAGTCTCTGTAGTATTTTGAAGTAAATATTAGACAAATAGAGTTTTATCTATAAATATTTAGCATGCATTTCTTTAAAAAGACAATTTCTCCTAAAAATATCTACAATACCTAAAGAAATATAATTTCTTAATATCAAATATTCATCAGTGCTCAAATGTTCATTTTCTCATTAATTAAATGTAATAGATTTTAAAAATAGAGCTTGTTTTACTCAGTCAAAAATGGTTCACACTCTGTGACTTGTATAAGGTCCTTTTAATATGGGCTGACTTCTTTCTCTCTCTCTCTCTCCCTTCCTCCCTCATTCTTTCTTCCATTTTCCATCCTCTCTCCCCCTTTACCTCCCCCCTCCCCCCTTCATCCGTGTACGTCTGTGTCTTGCTTTAATGTATTTCCTTAAGAAACTGGAGTTTCATTGATAAGCAACTTCGGCAAAGTCTAAGGATATAAAATGAATGTGCAAAAGTCACAAGCATTCCTATACACCAACAACAGGCAAGCAGAGAGCCAAATCATGAATGAATTCCCATCCACAATTGCTACAAAGAGAATAAAATACCTAGGAATAGAGCTAACAAGGGAAGGGAAGGACCTCTTCAAGGAGAACTACAAACCATTGTTCAAGGAAATCAGAGAGGTCACAAACAAATGGAACATATTCCATGCTTATAGATAAGAGGAATAAATATTGTGAAAATCGCCATACTGCCCAAAGTAATTTATAGATTCAATGCTATTCCCATTAAACTACCATTGACATTCTTCACAGAATTTAAAATTCATATGGAACCAAAAAGGAACTTGTATAGCAAGACAATCCTAAGCAAAAAGAACAAAGCTGGAGACATCAACAGACCTCAAACTATACCGCAAGGCTATAGTAACCAAAACAGCATGGAATTGGTACAAAAAGAGACACATAGGCCAATGGAACAGAAAAGAGAATTCAGCAATAAGACCACACGTCTACAACCATAGGATCTTCGACAAACCGGACAAAAATGAGCAACAGGAAAAGGATCCCCTATTTAATAAATGATGCTGGGAGAGCTGGCTAGCCATATACAGAAAACTGAAACTGGACCCCTTCCTTACACCTTATACAAAAATTACTCAAGATGGATTAAAGACTTACATGTAAAATCCAAAACTATAAAAACCCTAGAAGAAAATCTAGGCAACGCCATTCAGGACATAGGCACAGGCAGAGATTTCATAATGAAATTGCCAAAAGCAATTGCAACAAAAGCAAAAAGTGACAAATGGGATCTAATTAAACTAAAGAACTTCTGCACAGCAAAAGAAACTATCAGCTGAGCGAACAGGAAACTTACAGAGTGGGAGAACATTTTTGCAATCTATCCATTTGACAAAGGTCTAATATCCAGAATCTATAAGGAACTTAAACAAATTTACAAGAAAAAAACAAACAACCCAAATGCCCATCAATGATAGACTGGATAAAGAAAATGTGGAACAGAATAGAGAATTCAGAAATAAGAGCTTCTGCGTAGCAAAAGAAACTATCATCAGAGCGAACAGGCATGAAAAACTATGCAGCCATAAAAAGGAACAAGCTCATGTCCTTTGCAGGGACATGGGTGGAGCTGGAAGCCATTATTCTCAGCAAACTAACACAAGAACAGAAAACCAAACAGCACAAGTTCTTACTTATAAGTGGGAGCTGAACAATGAGAACACATGGATACAGGGAGGGGAATAACACACACTGGGGCCTGCTGGGTGGTGGGGTCGGGGAGGGAGAGCATTAGGAAAAATAGCTAATGCATGCTGGGCTTAATACCTAGGCAATGGGTTGATAGGTGCAGCAAACCACCATGGCACATGTACACCTGTATAACAAAGCTGCACATCCTGCACATGTACTCTGGAACTTAAAATAAAAATAAAAATGAAAAACGAAAAAAAGAAAAACTGGAGCTTTGTTATACAGATTTTCCGACAGTTTAAGTTTGCCAGTTGTCATTCACCATGTTCCTCTGCCGGGCGTATTTCCTGTAAGTTGGTAGTTGGATCTGGAGTCTTAACGGGATTCGAGTTAGTGCTGTTGTTTATTTATTTGTTTTTATTTGTTTTTATTTTATTTTATTTTTTGAGACAGTGTCCTTTTCTATCACCCAGGCTGGAGTGCAGTGGCACAATCTTGGCTCACTGCAACCTCCATCTCCCGGGTTCAAGCAATTCTCCTGCCTCAGCCTCTGGAGTAGCTAGGATTACAGGTGTGCACCATAACGCCTGGCTAATTTTTGTATTTTTAGTAGAGACGGGGTTTTGCCATGTTAGTTAGGCTGGTCTCAAACTCCTGACCTCAAGTGATCCACCCACCTTGGCCTCCCAAAGTGCTGGGATTACAGGCATGAGTCACCATGCCTGGCTGTGGTGTTGTTACTATTATTATTCGCTGATTACTTTATGGGTGGGAGGGGGCTCTTCGGTTCTCTTTTTGTGGTGTTATTGGTCATTACGATCACTATCTATTTTCATTAAGTCACCATGGCCTGTAAATGATGACAGCCTAATTCTTTTTTAAAAAATATTTTTAACTTTTATTTTAGATTCATGGGGTACATGTGCAGTTTTGTTACCTGGGTATACTGCATGATGCTGATGTTTGGGGTATGATGGATCCCATCACCCAGGTACTTAGCATCGTACCCAATATTTTTTCAGGCCTTTTTCTCCTCCCTTGCTCCCCCTTCTAGTAACCCCCAGGGTCTATTGTTGCCATCTTTGTGTCCATGAGTACTCACTGTTTAGCTCCCACTTATAAGTGAGAAGATGCAGTAGCTGGTTTTCTCTTTGTGCATTAATTCTCTTAGAATAATGGCCTTTAGCTGCATCCATGTTGCTGCAACAGACATGATTTCATTCATTTTTATGGCTGCATAATATTTCACGGTGTATATTTACCACATTTTCTTCATCCTATCTAGCACTGATGGGCACCTAGGTTAATTCCATGTCTTTGCTATAGTGAATAGCACTGCGATAAACATGAGTGTATATGTCTTTTTGGGAGAATGACTTATTTTCTTTTGGATATATACCCAGTAATGGGATTGATGGGTCGAATGATAGTTGTAAGTTCTTCAAGAAATCTCCAAACTGCTTTCTACAGTGGCTGAACTAATCTACATTCCCAGCAACAGTATATAAATGTTCCCTTTTATCCACACCCTTGCCAGCATCTATTATTTTTTGACTTTTAATAATAGCCATTCTGACTGGTGTGAGATCGTGGTAAGATGCTATTTCTATCATTCCCTCTTCACTGGAGTACCTATTTCTCAACTCAATGCCTCTGTGAACATAAACTACCCTCATTGGTGATCTGGTTCCTCAGTGATAGGAAAAGCAGGATGCTTGAGTCTTGCTCTCTGGGTACAATTTCTAAGACATTGAATTGTTGCATTAGCATCCTCCAATGGTGACTAAGTTTTTTGTATTGTTATGAACTCAGATTCAACATACTTGATGTATTTCAGTCTATTGCAGTTATTATTATTATTATTTTTAGATAGAGTCTCGCTCTGTCACCAGGCTGGAGTGCAGTGGCACGATCTCAGCTCACTGCAACCTCCGCCTCCCGGGTTCAAGTGATTCTCCTGCCTTAGCCTCTCGAGTAGCTGGGGCTACAGGCACGTGCCACCAGGCCCAGCTAATTTTTGTATTTTTAGTAGAGATGCAGTTTCACCATGTTGTCCAGGATGGTCTTGCTCTCTTTACCTCATGATCCTCCTGCCTTGGCCTCCCAAAGTGCTGGGATTACAGGCATGAGCCACCGTGCCTGGCCTGCAGTTATTACTCTTGCGTATGTTAAAACAGTTCAATTTTTAGCCAGCGTTAGAACAGTTCAATTTTTAGACAGTGGGCACCTCTTCAAATTGGTCTGAATCCTTTTGACATGGCCTACTGGTCTATGATAACTCTTTTGCTTCTAGGAGGGCATGCTGTCCTTACTTGTAAATTCCTCTAAGGATCCAGATAACTTTTAGTGTGCTTGCAAATCACAACTGCCTGGCTGAATGAGCTATTGAACTTACTTCACTGGCTTCTCTGTCTCAAATTCCTTACTGGATCCTCCTTTTCCTGCCTTCTGTTTGTGGCAGTGCCCAGAACTTAGTCATCTGTTGTTTCCTCTTTGCTGTCTTGGTGACATCAAGTAACCTCATGGCCTTATAATCTCATTCTACACCAACACTTCCCAAATGTATACCTTCAGAGTGGACTTCTCCCCCAAATTCCAGAATCCTATAGATCCAGCTGGCTACTCAGTGTCTCCTCTTGCATGTACAAGACTGGCATGGCCAAATTGAGCCCGTGATTCTCCTCACCACCACTAACAGCCCTCCCCAAACCTGCTCTTGCCATCATATCAGTGATAACCCCATCCCTCCAGAGACTCAGGCCAGTATCTCTGGGGCTGCCTTTGGCCCTTGATTTGCCTTTGCCCCTCTTCTGTTCTGTCAACAAAACCTATCAGCTCCAGCAGCCTCAAGACTTCATGTCCTTTGGCTACTGCCCCAGTTCAATCGTTATTATCTTTCCGTTGGATTCCTGCAATGGCTTCCAGCCGGGGTCAGTAACAAACAGATAAAATCTGCTAACCTGAAGTCAGACAATCTCCCTTTTCTACTCAAAACCCTCATAAGGCTTAATGTCTCACTCCAGGTGACAAACCATCTAGGGAGTGGGGGTGGGGAGTGCAGAGTGTAGGATGCCTTGGAGCTACACCACACCCTAACCTGTCTGGCCTCTTCTCTGCAGCATTCCTTCTCCCTGGCACAGGCACACCGGATTCTGGAACATCCCTCAGACAAGCCTGTCCTGCTCTCCTTAGGGACTTTGTATCTGTGCTCTGTCTTCCTGGAACGTCTGCTCGGCTGTTCTCTCACCGTCTCTGTTCTTCTCACCTTAGACTGCTCAGCACCAGGAACTGATGTTCAAGGCTGCAGGCATTTGTGATAAGAGGAAAGCCACGGAGGTTGGCCAGACCCTAGCACTGGAGACTTGAATTGGCTTCTGATATGTTTTAAGCGTCCCTGTGGTCTAAGCCATTGTTGGCTATTTTACAGATCTGTTTGTATACACTACATTTCCAAATGTACGTACATTTCTTACTAGACTCTCCACACTTAGATTATTTCTTTTTAAAAGTATTCTAGTTTCTGAATGTAGACATCTTTTAATTTCTTTATATGTACACAGATATGAAGGTTCATGTACATGAATACATTTTTAAAGACATACTAAATTCTTACAGTTGTTTTTAATTGTAGTGATGTTTTGTGCAGTCTTTTTAAAATTTTTATCTTTTTAATTGGATCATTTCCTTCTCCAGTAACAGTCCCTGACTTGTGATCTCAGATCACCCATATTAACAATCCAGCTTACATTATTATGTATAATATGTCTGTACCTAATTACATGATTATTTAGAAAACATTATTTGTGTATATATCTAATCTCAATAGGTATATATTTGGAGGTTTTGGGTCTTTTGAGGTGCAGATTCAGTGCTTTTACCAAAATGGGATCATATTAGAAACACTTCTGCACTTCAGATTTTTTTTTCGTTTCCATTCAATTATAATTTATGAAAATCCTTCCAAGTTGACTAGAAGAGAGGCAATTCATTCTTACCAGTAGCTAATGAATTTTAATATGGTGTTCCTGTGCTATAATTTATTAAATAATTCTCTTAATTGTGGGTCACTAATTTTATTTTCAGTTTATTTGCCACTATAAGCAATGCTACAGTAAACATCCTTGTCCACAGATTATTTAATGGGATAAGAATATATACATTTTGTTCATCAAAGTTGGTTTTGATTTATTGTTTTAATCATGGTACTTTATCTACTTAGACAAAAACATTTAAGCTAATTTTCCTCCTTCTTGAAGTGGATCTTATATGAGTACTTTTAGAGGATGTCTGTTAATAGCAAACTTTATTTTTTCTTTTCTTTCTTTCTTTTTTCTATTTTTTTTTTTTTTTTTGAGACAGAGTCTCCATCCGTTGCCCAGGCTGGAGTGCAGTGGCATGATCTCGGCTCACTGCAACCTCCACCTCCTGGGTGCAAGTGATTCTCCTGCCTCAGCCTCCTCAGTAGCTGGGATTACAGGCACGTGCCACCATGCCCAGCTAATTTTTTTTTTTTTGGTATTTTTAATAGAGATGGGCTTTCACAATGTTGGCCAGGCTGGTCTTGAACTCCTGACCTCAGGTAAAGACAGAGCAGGAGCTCCGTCATCTTGGACAAACACCGCCACTTTAAGTTCCAGCTCCCTTCTAGCCTCATGTACTTCAAGCAAATCACTTCTCTTCTAACTACAAGCAGCCAGAAAGAGCAGACAGTAAAACACAGATAAGACAGCTAGGGCACAGGGGGAGGTGAGGGGAAAGTCTCTTGGGTAACTGCCAAACTTCATCCTCATACAATGGGCCCCAGTAAAACAGTGGGCCTTAATAAGCGTATTTCTTTCCCTTCAGGCACACTAAGATAGGGACGCTAAAAGCAGACTCACTGCAGAAAGATGTATGGGAACAGACACACAACTCTCCCTCCCAGATAAGCACAACAAAGAGACATAGAAACAGTCCAAGCCTCTGATAAATGTTCCCACCCTGAATCCTTAAAAACTCTTAGCCTGTAAGAAAGTATTCCTCTAACCTAACTCGGCAGAAGGTACCTCTCATGTGTGTTTTCTCTAAAATAAATCTGTCTTGACTGGTGAGCTGCCTTTTGTGTTTCTTTCCTCTTTCTTTAATTCTTTCAGGTAATATGCCCACCTCAGCCTCCCAAAGTGCTGGAATTACACGTGTGAGCCACCATGCCTGGCCTATTTTTTCTATTTTGGAAAAAAGTGTTCATATTAACATGTTTTACTGAAAGATATTTCAGATATACAATTGTTGGTTGAAAACTATTTTCAAGTAGCACTGTGAATACAATTTCCCTCTATTTACTGGCTCCCATTGATGCTTGAGAAAGTAGTGTCATTTCAAGTGATATTACTTAGGAAGGTTGCCTGTATTTTCTCTTTGGTTGTTTTTCTCTCTAGTCTCTGTTCTGCAGTGTGTGTTCTATGGTGTATGCCAATATGTGCTTTTAAAAAATATTTCTTTCTTGAAATTTTCTGGGATTTCTGATGCTGAGGCTTAGTGTCTATGATAAATTATTGACCATTCATTCTCTTTAAATATTGATTTTCACTCATTTTCTCTCTTTTGTAACTTCTGTTAAGTGTATGCTTGGCATTCTTACTGCTTGTTTCAGTTCGATAATACATATTTATGTTATCCATTTCTTTGTTCTTCTGCCCTGAATGCTCTGTAATTCCTCTAGATAGATCATCCATTTTACTAATTCTACATTCAATGCTGTCTACTCTGCCATATAACTTATCTATTGAGTTTCTAATTTTAATAATTGTATTTTTAATTTCTAGAACTCTTTTTGGCATTTCCCCCCTAATCTTCTGGATCATTTTTGAGCGTCTCTTGCTCTTTACACAAACTTTTGACCCCTTTTTGCCTATATTCCGGCTTAACGTCCTTCCTTCTTTTTTCTTTTTTTAAATTTGTACTTCTGGCACAAAGGCATGGATTAATTAAACTATTTGGCTCAGGACACACTTTCAGTATTTGCATAGCTTTCTGTTTTGTGGTTTTAAAACAATATTATAATGAATGCTTGTGAACTTACCATTTAACTTATAAATCAGAAAATTATCCTTCTCCATTGGTATCCTGTATTCTGAATTTCAGGCTTATAATTCCCTTGCTTGTTTTTCTTTTGTTTTCTCCACCCCACCCCCACCCCACCCCTTGCTGCACCTAGCCCCATCTCATACACACACATACACTCACACACTTAGTATTGCTTATATTCTAGCTTTCTAACTTTGTAACAATGCATTATGCTTTCTGTAATCTTCTGGTGCTTGCTATTTTCACATTGCATATGTCACTAAGATTCGTTCTTTTTTTGTCTAAAATGGAAGTCTACTGATGCTCAGAGCTGAGAAATAGTTTATTGCTTAGGAAATATTGTTGGAGAACACAACGTATTCACTTCTTTGTTGATGGATACTTGGGTTACTTCAGGCTTTTTCTTCTTTTTGTTTTAATTTTTGCTAGTACAAGCTGTGATGTAATGAGCACTCTTTTAAATCTAGAGGAATTTCTGCATTGTAGGGTAGGCAAAAATATAACTTTAAAGGTAATGCTAAATTGCTCTTAAAGTGTTATATCAATTTATATTTTTACCAACAATGCATACAAAATCCCATTGATCAACATAATCTTTAATACTTGCTCAAATTTAATTCTTTATTTTTGGCTAATTAAAGAAGTATAAAATACTTTTTCATTGTGGCTTTCGTTTTCATTGACCAATTTTTATTTCCCTTCTTACTTTTCTCCTTCATGGTTTTTTTTTGGGGGTATTCTTGTCTCCTTGATTTTGTAACCAATTTGACAATTTCCATTCAAAAGCCTACTAAAATGTTGATTAGATTTGTACTAAATCTATAAGTTTTGAGATAATTGATTTCATTGTCATGTTAACTCTTCCTACCCATGAACATGGAATGCCTGTCTTTTCATTTAGGTCGAAGTTCAAAGCCTTCAGTAAAGATATAGAATTTTTGAATCATAGGACTCATATGTATTTTATTAGATTTACATTTCCATTATAAATATTATTTTCCAAAGTGGCTACAACACTTTGCATTTACACCTGTAATGTATCTGGAGGCTGAGGCAGGAGAATGGCGTGAACCCAGGAGGCAGAGCTTGCAGTGAGCCGAGATTGTGACACTGCACTCCAGCCTGGGCGACAGAGCGAGACTCCATCTAAAAAAAAAAAAGAATCCTCACCAACACATGGTGTTACCTATCATTTTATTTTTAGCCATTTTACTGTGCGTGGAGTGGTGTATCATTGTAACTTGCATTTCCATAATGACTAATGGTGCTGAGAATCTTTTCATATGCTTATTTGCCATTCTTACGTTTTCTATTGTGAAATATCTGTTCAAAGCTTTTGCCCATTTTTAACTAGGTTGTTTGTCTTCTTGCTATTGAGTTGAAGAGTTCTTTATATATACTAGATATAAGTCCTTTATTAAATATGTCTTCTGCAAGTATTTTCTCTTCATGGCTGGACTTTTATTTTAAAATATATTTTGTAAAGCAAATATTTTTAATTTTAAATGTCCAAATAATCAAATTCTCCCTCTCTGTAGCTTCTACTCTGTGGTCCTATCAAGACATCTTTGCCTAACCTAACGTCTCAAAGATTTTCTCTTTTACTTTTTCTAGATGTTTTAAAGTTTAGCTCTTATGCTTAGGGATTTTATCCATTTGAGTTAATTATTGTTAAGGTTGATGTTCTTATTGTTTTGTGTGTTGATATCCAAGTGTTTCAGCACAAATTTTTGAAAAAACTATCCTTTCCCTCATTGATTTACTCTGCCAGTTTTGTCAAAAATCAATTGACCAGGCCGGGCACAGTGGCTCACGCCCATAATCCCAGCACTTTGGGAGGCTGAGGTGGGCCTATCACCTGAGGTTGGGAGTTTGAGACCAGCCTGACCAACGTGGAGAAACCCCATCTCTACTAAAAATACAAAATTAGCCAGATGTGGTGGCACATGCCTGTAATCCCAGCTACTTGGGAGGCTGAGGCAGGAGAATCACTTGAACCTGGAAGACAGAGGTTGAGGTAAGCTGAGATCACGCCATTGGACTACAGCCTGGGCAACAAGAGCAAACTCCATCTCAAAATAAATAAATAAATAAATAATCAATTGACCATACCTGTGTAGGTCTATTCTGTAACCTTGATTCTGTTCCAGGTACCCAAACAACATTGTTGTGATTATGTTAGTTTTTACAGTAAGGACTTAAATCAAGTGGTTTAAGTCCTCCAATTTTTAATTTCTCTTCAAAACTATTTTGGCCACTCCATGTTCTCTGCATTTCCACAAAAATTACAAATTCACTTGTTAACTTCTATTAAAATATCAGGTGTTATTTTGACTGTAAGTGCAATTAATCTATTGGTAATTTGGGAGGAAATTTGACATTTTAATACTATTGAGTCTTTTGCTTATTGAATACAAGATACATCTCAATTCTATTTAGGTAGTCTTTAAATTTTCTCAGCAATGTTTTGAAGTTTTCAATGCACAGGATTTGTGTGTATTTTATTAAATGTATCCCTATTTTATGATGCTACTGCATATGGTATTTCCAATTGTTCATCACTGCTATAAAAAAACAATAAATTTGGTATATTGACTCTGTATCCTGTGATGTTACTATACATTATTAGTTACAGTCAAGTTTTCTGTAAATTCCTTAGAATTTTCTAGGAGACAATCATGTGATTTACAAATAAGAACTGTTTTACTTTCCAATTTGTATGCCTATCCAATTTGTATTTTTCAATTTGTATGCCTATTCAATTTGTATTTTACTATCCAATTTGTATGTTTACTTTCCAATTTGTATGCCTCTATTTTTCTTATGTCATTGCACTGGGCAGGACATCTAGAACAATGGTTGCTAGAAGTAATTAGATAAGACACCCTACTCTTGCTTCTCATGTTGAGGAGGAAACATTCAGTCTTTCACCATTAAGTATGATGTTAGCTAGATATTTCAATAAACGTCTCTTAGATTGAGGAAGTTTTCTTCTATTTATAGTTGCCCGAGAGTTTTTAATTGTAAACGAATTTTGGATTTTGTTAATTCCTTTTTCTACACTTTTTGAGATGATCATAGGCTTTACTTTTTAAATCTTTTAAAATGTGGTTGATTGCACTGAATGTTAGACCCATCTTGCGTTCCTGGGATAATTTCCACCTGATTATGGTATGTTATCATTTTGATACATTGCTGGGTTTGATTTGCTAAAATTATGTTAAGGATATTTTAATCTGTGTTGTTGAGGAATATTACTCTGTAGTTTTACTTTTATATAATGTAGTTTTCTAGTTTTACAAGTGGGGTAATGCTGACATAAAAAAATGATTAGCAAAATGTTCTCCTTTCCAATTTTCTGGGAGCGTGTATGTGGAACTGGCATTATTTCTTCCTTAGATGTTTGGCAGAATTTACAAGAGAATCTATCTGGGCCTAAAGTTTTCATATGGGAAGGTCTTAAACTATGAACTCAATTTATTTAATAGATATAAGACTATTCAGGTTATTAATACTTATATTATTCTTGAGTTAGGTTTGGTAGTTTGAGTCTTTTCAAAGAAATTGTCTATTTCATCTAAGTTTTCAAACTTCTAAGTATAGAACTGTTTGAAGTATTCCCTTGTTATCCATTAATGACTGTAGGATTCTTAATTATGTTTCCTTTTTTATTCCTAACATGGATATTTTATGTTTTTAAATTTTTTTTGTAATCAATATCCTTAGAGGCTTATTGACTTATTGATCTTCTTCAAAGAAACAGTTTCTGGTTTCAACAATTAAAATTTTGTTTTTTGTTTTATGTGTTCTCTTTTATATTTGTTATTTTCTTAATCCTGCTTATTTTGTATTTCTTTTGCTCTTTTAAAATTATTGTTTGTTTCTTAAAGTGAAAGCTTAAGTCATTCATCTGAGGTGTTTCTACTCTTCTCTCATATAAGCATTTAATGCTATAAATTTTCCTCTAAGAAGTGGTATTAGCCTGGAGAGGCTGCCTATAAATACATTATCATAGACTGAGTGGCTCCAAAAACAGAAATGTATTTCTCACAGTTCTGGAAGCTGAGAAGTTCAAGGTCAAGGTCCAGCATGTTTGGTTTCTGGCAAGGGCTTTCTTCCCGGCTTCAGTCAGCTGCCATGTGGTTCTGTGCTCAAAAGGCCTTTCCTTAATGCATGTACTCTGGGAATTGGGGGTGAGGGTCTCTCTTCCTCTTCTTGTAAAGCCACTAATCCCAACATGAGGGATCAACCCCCATGACCTAATCCAACCATCATTGTCTCCCAAAGGCCCCATCTCCACGTACCATCACACTGGGGATTAGGACTTCCGCATATGGATTTGGGGAGGACATAACCATTTACTCTCTCATAGCACTTCTTAGCAGAATACTACATATTTGAATTCTTAGATTTTCATTTTCTTTAATATGAAATTTCCTGAATTTCTTCTTTAATGTCTTTTGACAAGTGTGTTAATTTCCAAATATTTGTGACTTCTAAAACTATTTTTCTGTTTGACTTCTCATGTAATTTTACTATATCTGAGATCATGTTTTGTATGATTTCAATCTTTTAAGTTGTATTTAAACATTTTTTGACCCAGAATATACCCTGTCTTGGTGACTGTTTCACCTGTACTTTAAAAAATTTTGTATTCTAGTATTGTGGGTAGAATGTTTTATAAATGTTGGGTTGGTTTAAAATGTCATTCAAGTTTTCTATATCCTTGCTGATTTACTGTGTATTTGTCTTCTTGAATTCTGAGATAGAGATTGTTGATGTCTCCAACTGTAATGGAAGATTTGCTTATTTTTCCCTTCAGTTCTATATGTATTCATGTATTAGGACATTCTGTTATTAGATGTATACGTATTTAATTTGTTATGTCCTCTGGAAAAATTGGCCTAAGTGGTTATAACATTCCCTCTCTATCCCGGGTAATATTCTCCGTTTGACATTCTAATACTAATGTACCCACTTCATGTGTTGTTTTTATTGTCACTTGCATGGTACACTTGTCTGTCCTTTTACTTTTAGCCACTGTGTGTCTTTGCATTTAAAGTAGATTTTTTAAATGGCATACCATTTGATATTACTTTATTTATCCATTCTAATAATCTCTGCCTTTTAATTCTTAGTGTTTCTATATATGTACTTAGTGTAGTTGTCAATATGTTTTAATTTAAATCAACCGTCTTACCATTTGTTACTATTTATCCATCTGATTTTCCCCCTTTCCTGTTATTTATTTCATTTTATTATTTTATTTTTATTTTTATATTTTTGAGATGGAGTCACTCTGTCGCCCAGGCTGGAGTGCAGTGGCACTATCTTGGCTCACTGCAAGCTCCACCTCCCAGGTTCACGCCATTCTCCTGCCTCAGCCTCCTGAATAGCTGGGACTACAGGTGCCTGCAACCATGCCTAGCTAATTTTTTTTTTTTTTGTATTTTTAGTAGGGACGGGGTTTCACTGTGTTAGCCAGGATGGTCTCGATCTCCTGACCTCGTGATCTGCCCGCCTCGACCTCCCAAAGTGCTGGGATTACAGGCGTGAGCCACCATGCCCGGCCTCCTGTTATTTTTTTTGGATTGAGAATTTCTTAAAAACTTATTTCATATACCCTACTGGGTTATCAATACCACTTTGTTTTAGCTTTTGGTGATTGCTCTGGAGTTTACAATGTAAATATCTTTAATGTATCAAAGACTACTGTCAGATTATATTAGATTCTCTTCCAGACTTTTTGCTATTATTGTCACATATTTATGTCTTCATATGTTATAAACAACACAATACAATTAATTATTTTCGCTCTATTAGGCTATTAATTATCAGAGGACAAAGACATTGCCATATGCATCTTTCCCAAGCCTTTGGAAAATGCCTAGAACAGAGTGTGCTTTAAATAAATGTTGATTTAATGAAGGGAGAAAGAAATCACCTTCCCGACCCACATTCACAACAAAACGCTGTCCCTCTGCTGGGTCCTCAGGGTGCTCTGTCCCTCTCCGCTACTCTCCTTCACATGGCTGTGTGTTTCTGGCCCAACCTCTTCAGGGCTGTTTTCACATCGTTTTTCGCAGACTGTACATGAGGGGTTGAGCGTTGGGATGAGCAGGGTGTAGAAGATGGAGATTGCCTTGCCCTGCTCCATGGACTCCACAGGCCCCAGCTGGGCATACATGACAAACACAGTCCCGGGAAAGACAGTCACTGTAGTAACGTGAGAACCACAGGTAGAGAAGATTTTGCATCCCCTAACTGCAGAGTACATCCTCAGGATAGTAGCTGGGGTGTAGCCACAGGAGACGAAGACCACAAACGTCACACCCACCATAATGAGCTAGCGATCCCATTACTGGGTATATACCCAAAAGATTATAAATCATTCTACTATAAAGACACATGTACACGTATGTTTATTGCAGCTCTGTTCACAATAGCAAAGAGTTGGAACCTACCCAAATGCCCATCAATGATAGACTGGTTAAAGAAAATGTGGCACATATACACCATGGTATACTATGCAGCCATAAAAAAGGATGAGTTCATGTCCTTTGCAGGGACATGGATGAAGCTGGAAACCATCACTCAGCAAAGTAACACAGGAACAGTAAACCAAACACCACATGTTCTCACTCATAAGTGGGAGTTGAACAATGAGAACACATGGACATAGGGAGGGGAACATCACCCACTGTGTGTGTGGGCCTCTTGGGGGGTGGGGGACTCCGGGAGGGATAGAATTAGGAGAAATACCTAATGTAGATGATGGGTTGATGGATGCAGCAAACCACCATGGCACGTGTATACCTAAGTAACAAACCTGCATGTTCTGCACATCTATTCCAGAACTTAGAGTATAATAAAAAACAGAAATACAAATAAAATAAAATATTATATTTTAATATATTACTTTTTTCTAATCTATGAACATGATCATGTTGTCTGCAAATAATGGTCATTTTGATTATTTTCGGAGTCCTATTTTTGCTATCCCTGGGCCTTTAATTTACATTTTAGTTAGTTTTTAACTTAGTGCACTTGCTGGGAACTCCAACACAATGTTGCATTTAAGTGGCAATAGAAGGTGTTGCATCCTTGACTTGTTTTCAATTTTAAGGAAAATACTTTCAATATTTCAAAGTAGAAGTTTTGGAAAACTCTTATTCCTGGTTTGCCAAGAGTTTTTTTCAAAATGAATGTTGAATTTCCCCAGATGCTTTTACTGCAGCTATTGAGATGATCATATGTATTTTCTTTTTTCATTCTGCTGATAATTTAAGGTACAAAAATTGATTTTTAAGTATTTAACAACCTTGCATTTCTGATGTAAACACAAGTTGGTTGTAATATATGATATTTGTCTATATGTGTATGTGTGCATGTAAGTACACACACACACACACACACACACGCAGGGTGAGACTTTTAAGACTTTTGTTTTTTTCCTTTCTTTGTTTCTTTTTTGAGACTGGGTCTTGCTCTGTCACCCAGGCTGGAATGCAGTGGTGCAGTCACAGCTCATTGCAGCCTCAACCTCCCAGGCTCAAGTGATCCTCAGCCTGCCAAATAGCTGAGACACAGATGTGTGCCACCATGCCCAGCTTTTTTTTTTTTTTTTTGAGAGAGAGACACAGGGTCTCCCAATGTTGCCTAGGCTAGTCTCAAACCTCTAGGCTCATGTGATCCTTTCCTCTCAGCCTTCCAAAGCATAAGAGATTTTTTTTGTTTGTTTATTTGAAAAATTTTCCATCTGTATTCATGAGAGAGGAGGGCCTGCAATTCTATAATGTCTTTGTCAGATTCAGAAATCAAGATAATGCTGGCCTTATAAAATGAATTCATTAGCGTTCTTTCTATTTCTAATCTTGGGAATGCCATGGTCATGTTTCTTTCTTAAAAGTTTGGGAAACTCATTGGCAGAGTTTTCTGGGTCCGGAATTAATACACATGCAAAATTTATGATTGTGAATTCAGGGTCTTTGCTTTCTGTATAATCGCTCAGCTTTTTAATTTCATCTTATGTTGGCTTTGTTAAGGTTGCATTGCTGTAGAAATATTTGTCCTTTGCATCTAAATTTTTGATTGATCTGATGTTGCTCATAATATCCTCTCACCACTGTTTTAATATCTGTAGTCTCTGTGTGGTGCCCTGTTTCATTCCCGACGTTGGTCACTGATGCTGTTTTCTTTCTGCTTAATCCACCTGGCCATGTGTTTATCACTCTCATTAACCTTTAAAAAGAATAAATTTTAACTTGGTTGATCCTCTATATTGTGTGTTTATTTCTTATTTTATTAATTTATACTCATCATTATTTCTTCCTTTCTACACTCTTTGGGTTACATTTGCCCTTTTACTAATTTCTTGATATGGAATGTCATTGAAAGAGATAGTTGTCTTTCATAAGAAGATATGAATTTTTTTCTGTTGTGCCTTTTAGATTTTCCATAAAAATTTGGTTTTCATAATCTTAACTGACATATCCAACTATCATTTTTTGGTAATAAATATCTTACTTGAGGTTTCATCAATTTTGGAAAACTCTCACCTATTATTTTTTCAAACATTGCTTCCAGCTCATTCTCTCACTCCTGCACTCAAGGACAGCACTCTTACATATGTTAAGCCTTATTACCATATTATTCCCTATGTCTTTTCTACTTTTTCAGCATTTTTAAATTCTTTTGTCTCTTCATGCTTAAGTGTGGATATTTTCTTTTGATCTATATTCCAGTTAACTAATTCTCTCTACAGCTATATCTAATCTGTTGTTAAAATGATTCATTGAGTTCTTAATTACAATTATTTTATTTTTTAATTCCTGAAACATACTAATCATACTTATTTTGAAGTACATGTCTGATGGATTCTGTGAATCTGCTTCTAATGGTTACTGTTTCTCCTTGTTTTTTGTCATTTTCCTGTGAGACTGGTTACTTTTGATTACTTACCAAATATTGTATATCTTAAAATGTGTGGATAATTTCAGGCTCTGGATGATGTCACCATCCAGACAAGCAATCTCTGACTACACTAATTCAATCAGAAATTGATGAGATTTGAATTTGGGAGATAGCGTGAAATCTTGTGAAAGCTAGTCTGCTTTTAGTTTACTGCTACTTCTAGGATATTGCTCTTCAAATGCCCCTCTATTAGGTGCCAATTTTTGTCCACTAAACCCATGAATGCTAGTTACTTTTCAGCATCTCAGTAGCAACTTTAGCCGTTGCCAATTTTCACAAAGGAAAGAGCCCCAATACATTTTATTCTCACCTATCTTGGTTTAATCTACATTTCTATCTCAGTCCCCTAATCATTGCTATCCTAGTCACTAATTATTTTAAACAATGTAAAAATATTTTTAAATATTTCATATTTCATCAAGAGGATTTGTGTAGTTTTTCCCTTCCATTGCTAGGAACAGAATTCCCGTTTTATCATTTTCCATTCTTTTCTTTTTGAACTTTCTGTGTCATTTTGTTTTAAATATATCTCATCAAAAAACAAGTAGTTGTTTCTTTGTTTTACCATTCTGGGAGCCATTTCCTCTGAATAGGCTAATTTACTACATTTATCTTTGCTGGGCTTTTGATATTTTTAAACTTATAACTCATATATTTTCTTGTATTTTGTGTTGGCCATCTTACTTACTTCTTTTCTTACTAATTTTTGTACAAATCATTGAGTTTTTTCTTCCACTTTTTATTCTCAGTATTTGTATATTACACATTTATTTCTATTTTTCCAGTAGCTACTCTTACATTTTTAATATATATGTTAAATATATACTTTGTATTGATGCCTGGAGTGAATCAGAATCTCCATTCCTCAAGAAACCCAGAACATTAACATGATCTTCCCCTTAGACCACCACCCTAATATTAACATCCTTCAGCAGCTTAGATTTAAAAATATAAACATTGTATTACATTCTGTATCAAAAGTCATGAGGCTTAAAATATATTTTACTTTCTTGTTTTTCACCATGATCTCTTTTACCTGTCTTCATCTTTCTTGAAAACATTTATTTTTCTGGAATACACCATGTACAACTGTCTCATTGTTTATTTGATAAAGGGGATGGGCCAGAATCTTGTCTTGTGATGTCTGTGCACACATCTGGGGACATACCTTTCTCTGTCTCCAGTTCCTGCAAAGCACCACTCTTTAAACCTGTGGATAGGCACCTTCCTATACCCTATGAGATAACTGGGGAAGAGCTGACTGATCTAGATTGGTCCAAAAGGAGCTCCCAAGAGCATCACCTGGTGGATGGCCCAGAGTCTCTTCCTGTGTCCTGCATCTGTTCATACAGCCCCGCCATGCCCACACCTTAGCAATCTTCTGTATATATTTGGGGCTTTGTACTGTATCGCTTACTCCACAGATTTTTTTCCTTTCTGAAGAATTCTTCAAAATGCCTTCTTGCTGATGACATTTTTTCTTGATTTTCCAGATTATTATGGATTTATTACATTCAGAAACTATCTTTTGTATTATCTACTGGGATCTGGTGTGGGAGAGAGAAAAGAAAATATGTGTATTCAGCCATCTTGATACAATACGGCTTTAATTTGTATAATGACATAATCAATGACACTTATGTCAGCCAAGTATTCTGATATTTATTATGAATTTTTTATTACCTTTCAAATGAATTAAAGCTGTCCTTTGCTATCTGTCTCTATTCTAGTCCTATAAGAAGTGAGTCAGCCATCATTGTGAACTGTTTACTAAGAATCCCAGTGCTTGTTTTTCGCAACCTGAAAGTTCCATACTCCCCCGGGGTTCTACCTTCAAACTAACTCTGTGCAGACTAACAGGCAAACTAACAAGCTTGAAATTCTTGCCTCATTAAGGAGTTTCTAATGAGCTAATCAAACATGGGTAGAGTTTGGCCAAAGAAAGGCCCTTAGAGAATCTGGATTCTGAGACAGAAAGGAGAGGGAAGTAAACCCTGGAGACCTCAGCCTAGACAACATGAAGATCCTAATGAGCTGGGCCTGGCTGGCAGCCAGCTCAGTAAGCACATACAGTCAGACAGCAGATCGTAAGGAGCCTGGGCTTTTGGCCCCAGCCTCTAGTGAGATAGCTTGGCCAGCTGCATCTTCTAAGGGATTCAAGTTGCCAAACCACCCGCATCTGCAAAGGCAGGCCTCACCATCCATAGGCCCAGATGAGCAACCCATCCCCACGCAAAGCTCCTCCTTTGTCTAAGCCATCAAAACACTGGGGTCCACATAGCTCAATATCTCATGGGATTAGAATCAGAGAACCTGGAAATATTCAGAAGTTCACTTAGTCCAATCCCATCATAAAATGAAGCCTAGACAAACTAAAATTTTACAAGCTGCATGCATTTTACAAGCCACATAAATTCCAATGTCAATCATAAAGAGAAAAGGTGCAAAAATGATGAAAGTTTGAAAAAGAACAATGAGGCGGGATTTTTTTCAACGAGATGTTGACATTTATTATAAAAGTAGTGATTTCTGGTGCTGTTGGCTGCCTAGAAAGTCAGCCATTTCGTCTGTTATCAGGTGATTAGCATCGCCACCCTTCCATGACAGAGACCAGACATGCAGATGCCAGTGCTCTGTCCCCCTTGCAGCTGGAGTATCCATATTTGATGCAGTTGTGATTCATCATTTGGAAATCATCTGGGAAATACTTTCCTCCTGATCAAAAGCGACAGTAGGGCAAGATAGACTCTGTAGAAGAGATTAATGGCTGTCCTTTAACACTGATTTCCTTGTGTGATGTTGTAATAGAATCCTTGTTGATAGCTGTTGCATATTCACCCAGAATAAAGACAGGAGCTTTCGTCCTCCTGCAAAACACTGTGGTCATGTAACCAAGTTGCAGTTAAAGTAGTATAGCCAAAGTGTCACACAACAGCGTCCCAGAAGCTTCCAAAGACACAGCACGATATGTCTGCTGCCCTCTCATTTTTCTCTTCCTTTAGCCTGCTATTTATTCGGCAGATGTCACCATGTGGAGCCAGGACTTCAAGTTCAACATTGGTGGAGCAAAAAGGCAGAAGGAATGTGAGTTACCATTATGCACCAGTGCTGCACCACCTGCCAGGAACTTCACATAAAAATAAACGACCCTGGCCGGGCGTGGTGGCTCACACCTGTAATTCCAGCACTTTGGGAAGCCGAGGCGGGCAGATCGTGAGGTCAAGAGATTGAGATGATTCTGGCCAACATGATGAAACCCCGTCTCTACTAAAAATACAAAAATTAGCTGGGCGTGGTGTCACGTCCCAGCTACTCGGGAGGCTGAGGCAGGAGAATCACTTGAACCCAGGAGGCGGAGGTTGCAGTGACCCAGATTGCGCCACTGCACTCCAGCCTGGGCAACAGATTGAGACTCCGTCTCAAAAAAAATGACCCTTTCTTTTATTTAAGCCACTGTTGTTTGGGTTTTCCATCACTCACAGCTACTTGAACCATAAGTAACAGGACTTTTCTCCATGTGCCCTTCCTTTCTGTCTGTGGCTTTGTGGGAGCAAGGTATGATGTCTGGAGCTACAGTAGCCATCTTCATGCCATGAGTCAACCACCCTGAGCATGAAAGTCAACACTCTGAGGAGGGGCAAGGAGGAGGAAGAAAAAACCTGCACCTCTGAGCACTTGAAACAACCTTCAGACCAACCAGTCCTGGGCTTGTTATGCATGGTAATAGCACTATTAATTTTAAACCACTTTTAGTCAAATATTGGTTACTCTCAGCCAAAAACATCCTAAATAAGTCAGATATGTTAATTGAAACTAAATTGTTAGTGGAGATATACACAAACAGATCAGTAGAACAACCTCTAGAGTCCAAAACAGATGTTTGTAAACATGGGATTTCACACCAGTGGAGTTTGGGGCAATAGGCTTTTCACTTGGGGGAAAAGTGAGAATCCTACCTCAAATAATACAAAGAATAAACTCCAGATGGATTGAAATCAAAATATAAAATCATACAAACAAATAGAAGAATATTTTTATGGTCTTGGAGTAGAGAAGTTTTTTTTATAAAGCTACAAATCTTAGAGGAAATAAAAAAAATTTAAGCTTCTCTATAATGAAGGACACTACAGATGAAGTTGGTAGATAAATAGAAAAACCTGGAAACAATATCCAAAACATGCTAGGCGAGTGAAAAATAATTATTGGGATATATTGAGAATTCTTACACATCAATAAGAAAAAGATTTTTAAAAAACTAACTGGAAGGCCAGGCGTGGTGGCTCACACCTGTAATTCCAGCACTTTGGGAGGCCGAGGCAGGTGGATTATTAGGTCAGGAGATCGAGACCATCCTGGCCAACACGGTGAAACCCCGTCTATACTAAAATACAAAAAATTAGCTGGGTGTGGTGGTGGCCACCTGTAGTCCCATGTACTCGGGAGGCTGAGGCAGGACAATTGCTTGAACCCGGGAGGTGGAGGTTGCAGTGAGCCAGGATCGTACCACTGCACTCCAGCCTGGTGACAGAGCAACTCCATCTCAAAAAAACAAAACAAAACAAAACTAACTGGAGATGGACAAAGGTTAGAAACGCACAAATATAGGAGAGGAAATACAAATGAACGATCAACATGAAAAGATTGTAAGTCTCAATGATAAACATCAATTTTCCGTGAACAAAGTAAACTATGAGGTTAAATATGCTCAACCTCAATGAAGAGACATTAAATTTCAATGATTGGGGAAAATAAAACCCGAAATAGTTATGTTTTGTTCATAAGTTTGTCAAACATTAAAAGGATCACTGGCACCTGGTTTTTGATAAGAATGTCATCTTCACTTGGTTATCTCAGAGATCTCTTATAATGGACCTATCCAAAAAAATCCTCTCTTAATCTTTCCTTCCCAATCCCTTCTTTATTTCATTTCTGGATCTTCCATACATCACTCAAGCCAAACATCTGAAATTCTTTAAAAATTCTTTTTCTTTCTCTTATAATATCTAACTTATTTCCAGTCATAACCTGCATCATTAAGACATTTAAAAGTGGAAACAAGGCCCAGCACAGTGGCTCATGCCTGTAATCTCAGCACTTTGGGAAGCCGAGGTGGGCGGATTGCTTGAGCTTAGGAGTTCGAGACCAGCCTGAGCAACATGGCAAAACCCCACCTCTACAAAACATACGAAAATTAGCCGGGCATGGTGGTGCACACCTGTAGACCCAGCTACTTGGGAGAATGAGGTGGGAGGATCACTTGAGCCCAGGAGGTTGAGGCTGCAGTGAGCTGTGATCATGCCACTGCCCTTCGGCCTGGACAACAGAGTGAGAACCTAACTCAAAGAAAAGAAAAGAAAAGCGAAAACAATAACACAAGTTTTAACATATGTAGGATAACTTCATTCATGTTAGAAATATTCAATACATACCCATGTGAAAATCAATGTATATAAATGCAAAGGCAAATAACTGGGTGATGTAAGTCTATTTACATCACTTACTTCTGCCAAGGATAATGGGGAAGGAAAAGGGAGATTGGAAAGTAAGAGGGGGCTTCAGTGTCTCATTTCTTATTCTTATAAATTTATAGACTTCTTTCCATGTGACTGTGTTTCCAAGAAATAAGATAGCTGAATCAATAAACTTATTGTTTTAAAAAATATGAACTACACAGAAGGCTACAGCTATTATGACAATTCCCCATAAACACCCAAACCCATTTTCCATTTTTTATTTATATGTTCTAAACACTTTGTTGCATATTCCTCGAGGTTTTATATTTCTGGGTGCCTATCTCTGTGTCTGTCTGTTATTTTCTCCCTCTCTTTTTCTGACAGAGTCACAGTTTTTCTCTATATGGGTGGACTACAGTTTATATGCTTTATTTAACCCATGTCCTATTGAAAGATTTTTTTTTTTTTTTGGCAGGGTCTCACTCTGTCACCCAGGCTGGAGTGCAGTGGCCCGATCTCAGTTCACTGCAACCTCTGCCTCCCGGGTTCAAGTGATTCTCCTGCCTCGGCCTCCCGAGTAGCTGGGATTACAGGTGCACATCACTATGCTCGGCTAATTTTTGTATTTTTAGTAGAGATGGGGTTTCACCATGTTGGCCAGGTTGGTCTCGAACTCCTGACCTCAGGTGATCTGCCTGCCTTGGCCTCCCAGAGTGCTGGGATTTAGGCCTGAGCCTCCATGCCCGGCCCCTACTGAAAGATTTATAAGTTGTTTCTTATATATTTATAATTTGTTTCTTATATTTCCATTGTTTCCTAAGGGACTGCAACAAAAATCTGTCTGCACCAGAACAATGATTTTTGGAGGCGAGATTCATAATAATAGATGAAGAGTGTCAGAAGGTAGGTTCCTTTTACAAGGGCTGATAAATTATCCTCCAAGCATGAAATGCTAATTAACACTTCAAAGTGCTGAGTTGGCCTATTTCCCCACAACCTGTGATGATTAAATTTAATTAGTATTTTTGAATTTCAGCTACTCTGACAGGCCCGAAGAAAAAATGGTACTTCAATGTTATTTGTCAAACCGTATTCACTTAATTTTAAGTGATGTCAATCATATTTTCTTACATTTATTGGCCACTGATAATCCTTTTTTTGAAGTTTTAAATCATATTCCGTGTTTATCTTGGAATATAGAAGCTGTTGGAAAGTTTACCTCTCATGAATCCATTTTTAAAAATTACTAGAAATTTGACCAAATGATGCTTGACTTGGGATAAAACATCAATTTAAGAAAAATAAATGTTCAAGAAACACAGCAGTGAATAATGAATTCAGAGGCAGGACTTCCAAAATGGTGGCATAAGGGTTTCTATAAATCTGATCCTCCAGGCCAGGTGCAGTGGTTCATGCCTGTAATCCCAGCACTTTGGGAGGCCGAGGCGGGCAGATCACTTGAGGTCAGGAGTCTGGCCTGGCCAACTTGGTGAAACCCCCATCTCTACAAAATATACAAAAAAAATTAGCTGGGCATGGTGACAAATGCCTGTAATCCCAGCTACTCGGGAGGCTGAGGCAGGAGAATTGCTTGAATCCAGGAGGGAGAGGTTTCAGTGAGCCAAGATTGCACCATTGCACTCCAGCCTGTGGGACAGAGACAGACTTGTCTCAAAAAAAAAAAAAAAAAAAAATTCTTCCATTAAAGTAACAAGAATACTGGCAAAATTATCAAAGTCAACTTTTTCAAAATTCCAGAAATTAGCCAAAGTTCATGACACTCTGAAAAGCGTTTACAAAAGAAAAATGACTGAAACTTGGTTAGAATAGCAAGGGCTATGGCATTTTAACTTGGTATCTCTCATCTCATCTTTCCCACCACCATGGTGTGGTAGCCTGGAAAACCAGCGGCCTTGCAGCCACCAAAAGGGAAAGGCTGGTTTTGAAACTTCTCAAGAAGACAACCCTAGAGCATTGTCACTGTGACCTGCAGTTCCCCAAGAAATCTGTATTTATGTCATGGCTACTGGATCTGACCCAGAGTAAGAGTCAGCAGCAATTGTTTACCTTTGCAATTGCCTAATGCTGCAATATCATTATTTCTAGGGCAAATAAGAACTCAACTAAAAATTTAAAAGAAAGACATGGGGTGTAAGATATCCAGAGGCTTTGAAAAGCTCCTATGTATTCCTGGGGATCTAGAAGTCTGCATATAAGCATATGTCTGCATACCTGCCCAGGAAAGACTAGAGGAGCCCAGTCAGTCACCTCTGGCTGACCTTGAGGCCCTGTACAAGCAGAAAGTAAAGGTTAAGACAGATTTGAAGGAGTGACTCTAACACACACAGATACCCTTAGGAAAGGGTGGAAGACTTACTGGCTGATGGCATTTAAGAAAATCTAAATGAACATTGACTGACAATTAAGTCAAGGTGAGTCAAGGGTGACTCTTAGAAAGCCAAGCTTAAAAATAAAAACCAAAATTTAAAAAATACCCAGAGGCTTCCGTGGCCATAAACTGTAGATAAAACAGACTCTACAGAATAATCTGAGGAAGGTCATCAAACAAACAAACAGCAACAAAACCACCTACAACAAACCAAGGGTGGGCTTATACCAGAGTTGTCACATTATATTATTTAAAATGTCAATGTATCAATGAAAAATGATGAGACACAAAGAAACAGGATAGTATGTCTCACACAGAAAAATAAAGCTGTCACTTAAAACTGTTCTTAATGGTACTTAGATGGTGGTTTGTCTAAAACTTATTAGACAAACACATGAAATCAGCCACTGCAAACATGTTCAAAGAACTGAGGAAAATCATGTTTAAATAATTCAAGGAAAGTATGTACAATGATGTCTTATCAAATGGAAAATACCAATACAGAGATAGAAATTACCCATCATATTATTATATATAATATACATATATATATATAAAGATATATATATATGTATATCCCCAAATAGAAATTTTTGGGACAAAAAGTACTATAACTGAAATAAAAGAATTTACTAGAGGTGCTCAACTATAGAAAAAAGAATCAGCAGACTTGTAGATAGGTCAATAGAGATTATTCATAGTAAGAAACAGAAAGACTATAGAACGATTAAAAATAATCAAAGCATCAGAGACTTACAGGATACCATCAAGTGTACCTACCCATACATACTAGGAGTCCCAGAAGGAGAGGAGCAAATTAAGCATAAAAAGGATTTGAATAAGTAATGGTGGAAAACATCCCAAACTTGATGAAAAATATTAATCTATAAATAGAAGAAGCTTAATGAATTTCAATTACAATAAATCCAAAGGGATCCACTCCTAAACATATCATAGTCAAACTTTCAAAAGCCCAAGACAATAAGAGAAAGCAGCAAGGCAAAAAATGGCTCCTCATATATCTAATACTCAATCAGATTAATGCTTAACATCATCAGAAATGATGAAGCCAGAAGGTAGTGGAATAACATATTCAAACTGCCAAAAGAAAAATTATATAACACTGGAATAACGTAATATAACACTGGAATAACCTAACATAACACTGGAATAACATGAAAAATGGCATCTGACTTTTCGTTGTACACAATGGAGGCTAACAATGGAACAACATTTTTAAGGTATTGAAAGGAAAACACTGTCAGCATAGAATTCTATGCCCAGCAAAAATATTCTTCAAAATGAATGCTAAATGAAGACATTATCAGGCACAGAGAAGCTGAGATCATTTGGAACCTTCAGGCCTGCACTAAGAGAAATTCTAAAGGAAAATCTCCCAGCGTAAAGAAGATGATATTAATTGGAGCCCTGAATCTTCAATGAAGGAATAAACAGGACTTGAAAGGGTAAGAGTGAACATATGAGCAAAGGCAAAATAATTTTTTTAGAAAGCAAAAAACAAACAAACAAAAAGTTCAGGAGGGGAGTACATGAAATTATACAAATGTAACATTTCCATATAGTTCATCTTATAGCATAGTATTAATTGAAGATAGACTATAATATGTTAAAGGTACATATTTCAACTTCTAGAATAACCCCCTGAAACTAACTGTATTAACTTCCTATTGTTGCTGTAACAAACTCTATTATCTTACAATTCTAGAGGTCATAGTCTAAAATGGGTCTTATGGAACTAAAATCAAGGTGTGAAAAGAGCTGCATTTCTTCTGGAGTCAATTCAGAAGAGTCTGAGTTTTCCTGTGTCCAGAAGCTGCCCATATATCTTGGCTCTTGGCTGCATCACACTGGCTTGGGTTTCCACCATTATATCTCCTTCTGTGACTCTTGCCTTCCTCTTCCATATTTTAAGGACTCTGCGATCACATTGAACCCACGAAGATAACCCAGGGTAGTTTTCCTATCTAAGGATCCTTGTCTTAATCACATCTGCAAAGTCTTTTTGCCATGTAGGGTAACATGAGCAGATTCTGGAGATTAAAATGTGGACATCATTAGGGGAATATTATTCTGTCTACCACACTAACAAAAGAAATGTAGCTAAAATATCAATATGGAATATAAAGCAGAACATTTTAGAAGTGCATAATTTATCCAAAAGAGGAGAGTAAAAGAGAAACAAAGAAACAATGAACAAAGGAAATAGACATTAAAATGGGAGGAAATAGAAAGACATTAAAATGGGAAACTTAAGACATGTCATTTATTGTATTAAGTGTAAATTGAGTAAATACTCTACACAAAAGAGTTAACTTTATTTTTAAAAAGCATTTAAAAATTTTAAAATACGTAACTTTGCTTAAAAGAGGCAAATTGTTTTGAAACAATGAAGTTGAGTGCTGTTGACTCAACTACTCTGTGCTGAATTCAAAGAGATCTGTCTCATTTCCTTAGTGGTTTCCTGAGCTCTAATAGATAGGAACAAGCATCTTTCTCCTCAAATATCCATTGCAAAGGCTGAAAAGTATTAAATTAGCATTTTCCCTTTCCCAGGAAGAATGGGGGATGTAGGCCAAGCAAAGCAGAAGAATTTTCCAAAAATGCTTGACTGTGAAATTCTCAGCCCAACACAGGTTGACCAGTCAAAATAATTTTCATCCTATAATTAGCTCCAAAACTCAAAGACTAAATAGACAAACTAAAGTAATCCTTGTGGTTAATATTGCTATTGCATTGCTTAGAAGGAAAGCTGTTCCAATAGAATTCTCTCTTCTTCTGAGAGCAGGAACCTAACAGAGATCCAAGGAACATTTAAGTTTAGCAAAAGGTTATTTCAGAAAGCTAGCAGAAAGGAAAGTTAGTGGAAAGCCAATCAGCTCAGACATTTTGTGGTGCTTATCCATATTTTTGCCTGCATGGAATGCCTTACCTTTCTGAAAAATGCCTTCCCGCAACACTGGGTGGTTTGAATGGATGCTGCCATCTTCTGACACGTTTGGAATCTTTGTCACTTGTGTTTTGCCAGAAGAAGGTACCTAACAGCAAGTGGGGCCTAGAGGACTTCCTTGAGATTTTTTGAAGCTCATAACCAGACGAGCAACCCCCCGAGGAGGTTAAGTAGGATAAACGAAGCATGGAAACTGTTGGCAACTTTCTTGCTGTACAAAGAAAAATCATCCGGGACAAAAAAGGCCAACTGATTAACAGACTGTATGAAATTCGAACATCCCTTGAGCCTTGCGCCCAGGTACCCTTGAGACCAGCTGGTCACCTGCTCTGCCTGCCGTTCCACAAACCTTCCAGCAAATTCCTATTCTTCAATGTCTTAGTTGCAGTTGGACTCCCTTCCTTTCCAAGGTAGAATATATGATATTTTTCTCATGAGCGACTCTTCCCCAAGACACCAAATATTTCTCTCCACCTCAGAGGTGACTCTGTTGCAAGTAGTTAATAGTCATTCCAATTAGAGCTGAAGACCTCATACTATGATTTGCCTTTCTGATGTAATGTTTACTTTCTAGCTTCTGAGCTCATAATTGACAATGACATTACTTTTATTTGCAGCAGGATTTCTAGATGTTGCAAAAATCATTAATGGGTTTCTTTGATTTAGGTAGTTATAAAAAGTGAGAAAAATTAAAATGGCCTTTTTTGTCTGTGTCAAAGACTGCCAATATTGAAGATGACTGGAATTGTAATAATAGTATGCCAATAAATTCAACAACATATTATTTTTAAGATAGAGACCGTGTCTCGCTCTCTCACCTAGGCTGCAGTGGTGCAATCATTACTCACTGCCACTTTGAACTCCTGGGCTCAAGCAATCCTCCTGCCTCAGCCTCCTGAGTAGCTGGGACTACAGGTGCGTGCCACCAGGCCCAACCGAAATCAAAAACTTCAATGAAAAGGCCAAATATTTTTAAAATGTACCTAATCAAAACGGAAACAAGCAGAATAGAAAACCTGAAACAGCCATGCATCTATTAAATACATGGAATTTGTAAACAAAACCTTCTTACCAAGAAAATGCCAGGACCATGTGGTTTCATTGAAACTGTTAACAAAAAATTTAATGACAAATAACACCAATCTTACAGAAATTGTTTCAGAAAATAAACGCAGTGCTGTTTTCCAGCTCATGGTTGAAGCTAGTAAAACCCTGCTATCAAAACATGAAGAAGATGCTACAAGAGAAGGAGACTTCAGACCAAGCCTTCATTAACATAGACATAGGCACAAGAGTCTCTAAAAATATTAGCAAACAAATCCAGCAATACAAAACAGGGCATCTCATCATGACCAAGTAGGGTTTCTTCCATGAATTCACCATTAGAATACCCATAATTTACCATATCAACAGAATAAAAGAGAAACACCATACCCCTAGCATCTCAATAAATTCAGAAGAAAAAAGGCCTTTGACAAAAATTCAACACACATTCAAAGTAAATATTTCAGAAAATAGGAACAGAAGAATTGAATAAAACTGTCTCAAGCCAGAAAAAGAGCATTGACAAAAACTTAAAGCTGACATCATGCATGATGTTGAAAAACTGAATGTTTTTCCGCTAAGGTCAGCAATAAGGCAAGGATATCTGCTTTTACTACCTGTAGTTAACATTGTGCTGAAGCCTTCGGCAAATGCAGAAGGCAAGGGAAAAACCGCATAGAGATTGGACCAAAAAAAAAAGAATTTAAATGTTGTTTATTCACAACACAATTTTCTACATATAAAATACTCAAGAATCTATAATTCAACTATTAAATCTAGTAAGTAAATTTGGTAAGGCCATGAGCCATGATTATACAAAAATGAACTGTTTTTCTGTAATTAGCAACAAACAAATAGGAAAAATAAAAATTTTAAAAGGTATGGAAGATGCCTACCCTAAGAACTGCAAAACATTGGTAAGATAAATTAAAGAAGTCCTAAATAGAGAAATGTATGATGTCCATATTATTTAAATGTGAATTCCCCCTAGTGATCGCAGATGGAACCATCAAAATATAAAAATTAGTAAAGAGTAATTGAAGTATTAATAAGTAGGTAAACAATTATTAGCTGTTTGAACAATAAGAGCAAGGACACATACTTTAAGATTTATGTAGAATTTTGTAAACGTTGAGAAAGATGAAATGAAATTAAACTATTTTAAAGTTCTAACATTATCTTAGTGGTAATAAATATAATTAATCTTAATAGATTGTAATAAGAGAATAATGCATGTTGTCTTTTGTAGGATAGCCAGAAAATAATAAAGAATATATAAAAATTTAATAAAGGAAAAATTGAAATACAAAAAACAATTCAAGTGAAAGTAGATAAAAGTAAAAGTAGGGGTATAAAAGAGAGGCCAACTTTTAAAAAATAGGCAAAAGATGTCAACAAAATTATGTCAGCATTTACATTAAGTTATTTAAGTATTCTGTTTAAAAGACTGAGATTATCAGGTTGGCTAAGACATACCTTAAATATAACGACACAGGAAAAATGGAAGCAGAAGTAAGGGGAAAATCTATGTCATAAAGTTAACCAAAAGAAATCTTGTACAGCTATAGCAATATCAGATGATTCTACCTTAAAGCGAAAAGCCATTCAAGAAATAAAGAGAAATGTTACAATGATAGAGGTGGGTTTGTATGCTGTGCAACCTAGGCAGGTTGTCTTACAGCCCTTTATGAGCTCAAAATTTCTTGGCAGTGATGGAAACTCACCTGATGCAGTATCCACCTGAACCACTTAACATTATCCTTGTGGTACCTGGGAATAGGCAAGGGGAAATGATGCAAGCATGAAGTTTATACATTCTCCCATATCATGAGTAGTAAACTCTGTTGTCTCTACCTTCTGTCGGCATCCATGAAAGTGTGGCAGACTTAATTGGTAGCTCATAATTAGGTAAAATCTCAAATTCTTCACAATTCCTGACAAATATGAATGGCGAATAAACCCATGAAAACATGCTCTACATTGTTAGTAATTAGAGAAAAGGAAATTAAAGTCACAACAAAATACCTGGCACATTCACTTGAAGAGCTAAAGAATGGCATTACTAAATCTAGGTTAGGATGCAGAGCAACTAAAACCCTCATATGTTGTTGGTAAGAATGTAAAATGGTACAGCCCATGAAAAGTTGTATGTAAGCTCAAAATACAATTTCTGCATAACCCAGAAATTGCATGCCTTATGTATTTATCCAACAGAAATAAATCTCTGTACACACAGATACATACACAAATGCTCATAACAGCTTTATTCATAATAGCCAAAATATAGAAACAACTCAAATACCAATCAACAGATAAGTAGATTAAAATATGTGGTATATTCATATGCTGGGGATACTATTCAACAATAAAAAGGGAACAAATTATGCACCCAACAATATGGATGAATCTCAAAAACATGTCGAGCAAACGAAGCCATACTGTATGATTCCACTTACACAAAGTTTTAGAAAAGGCAAACATAAATCTATAGTGACCAAAAGCAGATCAATATTTCCTTGAGCAGTGGGTAGAGATCATTTGCTGCAAATGGACATAAATGAACTTTTTTGGGATGACTGAATGTTCTATCTTGATTGTGGTAGTATTACACAACTTTATACATTTGATAAAATTCATAAAACTCTACACTTAAAATAGTGTATTTTAATACACTATAGCTCATAAGGTTGTATCAAAAGGAACATTCCAATAAGAAAAATCTATAGCAATTTGATACTTGGTCAAATATTATAAGTTCTCCCACCACACACACATGCACACACACACACACACCCCACACAAAAATATTCAGGTTAATTTATTCTTATTTCCATTGTTTCAAGATAATTTGTTAAAGAGCCTATCTTTCCCCATCAAACTACCTTAGTACTTTTACCAAAAATCAATTTACCATTTATATGTCGTCAATTTCTGAATCATAGCATATTCTATACCACTGGACTACATATCTGTCATCATGCCAATCTCACCCTGACTTTATTACTGTAACTTTATAGTAGGTGTTGAAATCAGGCAGTAGATATCCTCCAATGTTGTTTTTCATTTTTTTTTTTTTCAAAATGGTTTGAACTCTTCAAGGTCCTTTCCTTTCTATACAAATCTAGGGTCAGATTTTCAATTTGTGAAGCCTGCTAGTATTTTTATTGGGAGTGCTTTAATCTATGGATCCATTTGGGAAGAATTAATATCTCAACAATATTGAAATTTTTAATCCATGAACATGGTATATCTTAGTTTAGTATGGTATATTTTATTTTAGGCCTTTGTCATTTTCTTTCGGCAATTTGTTTTAGTTTTTGGTGTTTCTCTTATCAATATTTTGCAGTACTCAGGCTGAGAATTGACAAAGCAGTAGGGTCTTCTGGCCCAACAACTGGTTGGAGACCCAAAGTCATATGTACATGTGTGGGGAAAAATGGCTGAAAGGTGAGACTAATTTTTCTGGGACCCCTTGACACAGGAGTCCAATGCACTGTGGCTTCAAACCTGTTGGTAAAGTCCAAATGGGGGCTACAGTTAGATTGAGAAAATTGGACACACTAAACGAGAATCCATAGAATTTCCAGAACTCATAGAGGTTATTAATTTGAAACAATATAGAACACCTGGTAGACAGAAAGAGATTACCACTTTAATTGACAACAGAAGCTGGAATGGTTATAAAGAGATTGTTTGTTCTATAGCTTTTTGGGGCCTGTGGAAAGGTAGATGGATCATGGACACTATCGGTAGATAATCAAGCCTTAAGTAAAGTGGTGAAGCCAATAGCTTCAGCAGTTCTTAATGTGGTTTCAATAATGCAAAAAAAATACAGCAAGCAAAAGGAGATTATGCTCAGCGACTGGTTTTGGAGGTGCTTTTTTCTCAATCTCAATCTCAGAAAAGAGCCTTTCATGTAGAAACGATCTCAGTTTACATTTATTGTACGGCTACAGGGTTGTTTGAATTTAGCAGCTTACTGTTATGATTTAGTTAGAAGAGATTTCAAATTGATGCAGCTCTTGAGTGTAATAAAACATAAAAAAATTGATATTGCAATAATATCAGAAACTGAAAAGCAAGCTAGAACTGACCTAAAGAGGATGCTGATACACGTGACTAACAGAGGCTCATTGATAAATCCAACAACAATAGAAGGACATGTCCAAAGGGTGAAATTCTTAGGAATAACATGGGCAGAAACCACTCTTGACACTCCACAGGCAACTAAAATTTAATTGCTGTCATTGCCTACCCCTGGAACTAAGGAAGAAACACAGTGCATGATTAGGACATTTGGATTTTCAAGGATGCATATTCCACAGCTGGGAATATTGGTAGCTCCAATCCATGACACTACCTGAAGAAGGCCACATTTGAACAGGGACCCGAACAAAAAGCAGTAGCTCTATCGATGTTCTTGAGCCCTAATGAGACACACTCAGACATAATTCCGGAATTATCTGCCACTCACACTGCATGCAGGAGCTCATAGCTAAAGCCTATGAGTGCCACCCAGTGGCAAACTCAGGGATTTTGAATCAGAATATTTCCAGATGCATCAATATGACATAGACTATTTGAGAGATAATAACTAGTTTGCTACTGGGCATTCATTGACGCTGCCTCTGTGATTGAATGACAGGAAACAATCTTGAAACCTGAAATGCCCATAATGTCTTGGGTGATGTCAGAGAAATACTCTCATCAGGAGAGCAATTCCCAGAAGAGTTCCAGAATAAAATGGAAATGGTTTACACAGGAGCATGCTACAAGGGGATGCCTGGAAAGTATTCATTGTATTCACAAAACAGCAGCCTCTTTTCCTCTGTGGCTGACTTTAGGACCACCTGAGGGACTGCTAGATCCCATTGCCACATGGGAGGTGCCCTATGAGCAGCCCTGGATTGACCAAAGATAAGCTGCTTGGTTTAGGGACAGCGGTTCCAAGGAGGATGGGTAGCATCCTGTTTGGAAGGCTGCCACCCTATGACCAACTGATGGAAAAACTGATTGAAGAATGTAAGAATAAATCAGTTCAGTCAGTGGAAGTGCGTCCTGTTTTCCTTGTGGTATTGGAAGAATTGAACACCAGTAAGAGCCCTTGTGTTTGGGTGTTTACGGACTCATGGGCAGTGGCAACGACCTGGCTATGTGGGCAGGCAGGTGGGTCATGGAAACTGCACTATTAAAGAATTGGGTAAGGCCCCATAGAAATCACTATGGGAATTTCAGGGAGTGCATTAAAGGACATATCAATGTCTGTCAGAACCCCCTTCCAGGATCAGAAAGTGATTGGAACCAGCAAATGGAAAGCCTGGTGCACTCACTTGAGGTGGCCACCAGGGCCCATGGAATGAGTGGACGTGGGGGCTGGAGCTGTGCAAGGAGGGAGTGCACCTGGATATGCCCCCCCCCACACACACACCCTCTGAGGTACAAGATGCCAGCAACAACTGTCCTGTCTTCAAAGAAGAGGGACGGAGACTGCAGATGATATGAAGCAGACTCCCTGGGTGGGCGCGGGAAGGGGGATGGCCCCACACATCGGGGGCAGTAGACTGTCACAGCACTACTGGTCACTCCAGGACATTATAAATTGGCCATGCAGGAAGAGACACTTGCTCTGGACTGGGCATTGCATACCCAGTGGTAAATGCAAATGCTCAAAATACTATGAAAGGACTGGAACAGAAGATGCTACACCAGTTTGCTCCATGGAGTTACGTTTCCTCAAGAAAGAGCCTAGGAGAGCCAGAGTGACACCATTTTAAATCAACTCCATCTTAAAACTAGCAAGGAACACTCCTTGCCAGTCATGACCCATGGTCTTAAGATGTTTACAGCTAAGGAGGCAGCTTGGTGCTGTCTGCAAAAACACACTCCTGCAACAACAGAAAGTCCAGATGTGCTGATGCCCATAACAATATAGGCTTTCTAGATAATTCTAGCTATGCTTTGATGGACTCACACACAAAAATGTTAAGGACAGTTTTCTTTAAATCAATAGAATAATGCATTTTGTCATGCTGTCAGCTCACCCGCACACAGAGACAACTTAGCTTAGTCATTGCGTGGACGAGACACTTACATAAGAAAAAACTTAAAACAAAGCTGAGGTGCTCCCCATCTTGCTTCCTTTTTTTTTTTTTTTTTTCAGACAGAGTCTTGCTCTGTCGACCAGGCTGGAGTGCAGTGGCGTGATCTCGGCTCACTGCAACCTTCACCTCCTGGGCTCAAGCAATTCTCCTGCCTTAGCTTCCTGAGTAGCTGGTACTACAGGTGCACACCACCACATGCGGCTAATTTTTGTATTTTTAGTAAAGACGGGGTTTTACCATGTTGGTCAGGCTGGTCTCGAACTTCTGACCTCAGGTGATCCACTCACCTCTGCCTCCCAGAATGTTGGGATTACAGGTGTGAGCCACTGTGCCCAGCCCCCATCTTGCTTTCTGAGGATGCCCTGCTCTGTAACAGAGCAGCTTTCAATGAACTCTTCTCACTGCACTCTGTGACTGGCCTTGAATTCCTTCCTGCATGAGACCCAAGAACCCTCTCATGGGGTCCAGATCAAGACCCCTTTTTTCCAGTAACAGATGCAACTAAAACCAGGTGAAAGGCTTGAGCAGGTACATCAGGGAAGGAACCAACTGGCCAAGCAGCAGTGAGCAGGTGTCAGTGTTATTAGCAACAAGAGGAATGCACACTGGAAACACAGGCAGATGCCCAAATGGACAATAAAAATAGAAAATGTGAGATTGTCCATGTTGTGTGGATCGATATTCATTTGTTCTGATTGCCAAACAGGACCCCAGCATACAGATGCACTCCAATGTGCTTATCCATTGACCTGCTGAAGGGCAGCAAGGCCATTGCCAGCTTTGGGAGATGATGGATGGGGCTGCTATAAACATTCGTGTGAATATAGCTTTTGTGTGAATATACGTTTAACAGAAGCTGTGAGACCATTTTCCAGAGCAGCAGTAACACTCTGCATCCACACCAGCAGCGTGCGAGGCCCCAGCTTCCGTGCCTCCCAGAGAGCATGTAGTGCTGTCCCTGTGTTTTATTTCAGCTACTCTGATGGGTGTGCAGTCGTGTCTCATGATGGCTTTGATTTGCATTTCCCTTGTGGCTAATGGTGATACACATCTTATAAATCCTCTTTGATAAAGTGACTGTTCCAGTCGTCTGCCCATTTCTTTTATTCTTTTTTCTTTCTTTCTTTTTTTTTTTTTTTTTTGACAAGGTCTTGCTCTGTTGCCGAGGCTGGAGTGCAGTGGCACAATCACAGCTCACTGCAGCCTCTACTCCCCTGCTCAAGTGATCCTCCCACCTCTGCCTCCCGAGTAGCTGGGACTACAGGTGTGTGCTGCCACGCCTGTCTATTTTCTTTTTTTGTAGAGATGGGGTCTCACTATGTTGCTTCTATTTCTTAATTGAGCCCTCCTTCGCTCTGTCTACTAGCCTTCCTGAGAGTCAGAAAGACCTTGGCAAGTTGGAGTATTTCTTTACAGGAATGCCCACCCTCCCCCACTGCCTTCTCCTCTCTTGCATTGGGCTTCTCTCCAAACAGTGTAGCTCCCAGACTTCCTAGGCAGGGACAGGCCTCTGGGTGCTCCCATTTCTTCTGCCACCAGAAAACTATCTTTTGGAAATATTTGCAAGACCGACCTGTTTGGGCTAAGACTGATACAATGATGTTTATGTTGGCTGTATATTTGAGAAAAGAAATTATCTTATGTCAGAAACTCAAATTTCCTTGTCCCCTTGACAGTGACAACATTCCTGGATTCTGGAATAGAGTATGGTCCCTCCCTGTCCATGTTCCCTGGACCAGGTCATGGCCATTGAGTCTAGAAAATGCCTCTGTCCCCAAGCAGAAGTCACACCCCTCTCTGACCCCAAAGAGAGAGGGTAGCAGAAGTTGTGGTGGGAACAGGGCTGTATGGGTGGACTCTGAATGGACAGGGGAGGAAGGTTGGTCAAGCGGCCTGAATGTCTGGACAGGGCACCAGAGATGGTCAGCAGTAAATGGGGTGAGTTTCTTACCATCCATGGTTGGGGCCACTCCTCAGCCAGGCACCATCCCACACATAAGATTCCAGGCTAATTGGCAGTATGGGGCAGTGACTTCTCCGTGGCAGGATAATTGGACCCTGGAGTCCCTACATCTGTGCACAACGGGGAAGGAAGACACAGCCCCTTCTTCCCTGGTGCCGCCTACAAACCAGCTCTCAAGACTGGCCGGGCTGCCTCAGAGGCCGATGGGCCACAGGTGCCAGTGGGCAAGACAGAGGGAAGTGCTGGGCTGCACCAGGCTGAGGACAACCACCGTGACTTCCGCAGCTCTCCAGGGTAGGTTCCTTCTGCCAGTGAAGTGACTGGGTCTGGGGGACAGCCCCAGGATCTGATCCCTCAAGGGCAGTGGTCGGGGTTGAGATCCCTGCCCCATGACTGGCCCGGGACGTGACTGCACAACGTGGGACTCCCCCTCGTAGGGTCCTGCCTCCCACCTCAGCTTCCTCTCCCTCTGCAGTCTGAAATCTTCACCCAGGGGCACAGGCACAATTCCCATTCCCATGTGCCCACCCTCTGGCTTGCCTGCCTGACCCCCAATGTAGAAAGATGGAAGAAGCCACTGCAGGTCTGCTCACCCCGCATCTGTGCCAGGCATGGCATGTGGGTGGCACCTGCTCTGCTTCGCGCCCTCCCTGCCTGTCCACCACACACCGCCTCTCCCTCCCTCCTGCTGCAGCCTGCTGAAAGCATGCTGGCAGGCACATTTCCGAAAGGCCATGTTCACTGGGTCTCATGCCAGTGACCGGCTGCAGGGCCTGAGCAGGCAGGGCTGTTCTGGGGGGCAGGCGCGGGAGGTGGCAGGCTGGAGCTGCTGCCAGAACACCCACCTGTGCCTGTGCCCTCGAGACGCGGAGGGACCAGAACTCAGGTGGAGGACTGCCCCTTGCCTGCTCCACCTCCTCCTCTCTGCTCTTCCTGCTCACTCTCTGTCTTCCTCTCTCCTCTTTTGCCTCCCTCATTCGAATTTCCTCTTATCCCATCTTTGATGAGGCTGAAAATGACAGGAGGTTTTCCTCTCAATTGGGAGGTTGGAGGGCTGCGAGAAAGACAAACAGACTCAAAAAGCCCTGAGCTTCGCTTCCCGCAAACATGATGCTCCAGCCAAGTGGATCAAGGGTGCCAGGGAGGTGTCCGTTCGGAAGCAGGACGGTTCCCCTGACCCTGATCCAGCCACGGGCCTGACCAGTCCCCCTGTCTGACTCCCACAGGGAGTGACGGCCCTGAACCATCACATGAGGCCCCAAACTCAAACCTGTATCCAGTCTCAGACCCAACCCAAACTCCATCAACAACTAGCAGCTAGGGGGCGCCCCTCATCCCCTCACATTGGGCCTGGGCCAGACTTCGCCGTCTTGGTGATTTTGGGGACAGGCGTGACAAGGGATGGGCAGGAAGACGTAGGTTTCTAAGACCCTCTACCCCCTAGACCTTGCTGCCGTGTCCCCTCCAGCCGCACGCTCATCTCCACTGCAGCTCAGAAGCATGCGTTCCAGGCATCCTCCCCGGGGACAGATCTTCCCCAGAAACACATTCTGGAGGACTCTTGTTTGGTGTTTGTACTTTCCATTGTGATATTAACTCCACAGAACTGGGTTCAGAAAAGCTTTCAAGTAAAATACCTACTTACACTTCAAGACACCAGAAGTAAAAGGATGAAATGTTTTGGGAAATGGTAAATTGCGAAAGTACACCAAATTGTATCACTGTTTTCCTTCCTCCTGAGAGGCATCTGTTCCTGCTAGCTCTGTGCCACTTCCTTTCCAATTCTGCCTGCCCCATTAACATTGAGCTTCTGCCCCCAAACCCTCCCTGATATGTTTTCCCTCTGCCGTTACCAGTGGCCTCCTACCTGCCAATCATGCTCCCTCCTCTTGGAGGGGCCCCCGTGTCCTGGCTTGGGCCACATGTCCCCGAGTGTCTCCCCACGTCTCCCACCGCCTTCACCAGCCCCTCTTCTTCCTCCTCTTCCTGCTTCTAGAGGGGGAGGCTTCTCAACTTTTATTCTTGCCCTCTTAGTCTTCACGTTTTCCTTGGTCAATCTCATGCACATCCCTGCAGGCAGCACAGATTGACTTCCTGGTGTCACTTTCGATTCTCAGGGACCCAGCCAGGAAGCCTCGTTGAGGCTGCCTTCAGCACACACTGGACAGGTTTGCCCTTCCCAAGCCTCCTGCCCTGGCCTGCGCTCCTGCAGCCTCTTTCCCTGATGACCTCGGGGTCTCTGCACGGGCTCCCCCTCCTCACCTGACTCCTCCAGCCTGATCTCAATGAGGTGGTCAGAGTCAGCCATTTACAGTGTGGGTGGTGCCATGCCACTGCCGTCAGAGTGACAGCCAACGTCCTCACCATGGTCCTCACCACCTCAGGCTCTGAGTGGGCTCCTTCTGCTCTTGGTTGTCACTGTCTCCTGCCACTCCCTATCACTCTGCTGCAGCCAGCCTTGCCCCAACCCCCTGACCCCCTTCTTGCACTCCCCAACCTTCAGCCTTTGCACCGCCTTTTCTCTCCACCTATGTGTGTCCGACAGACAGCCACAGGCTAACTCACATCTTCTTCGAGACTCTGCCCTGGTGTCACCTCCTCTCTGGCACATCCCCACCACCACCCCCCAGCCCACCCTGACCTTCTGTTCCCATCCACTCACCACCTTCCACACTCTAAATAATTTCCTTACATATCATGGGTATTATTTATTTTTCTAATTATTTATTTTTCTGACTTCTTTCCTGCCTTCACTAGAATTTACATTTCATGAAGGCAAGAGTTTGGGACTGTTTTTTTCTCCTGATTTATCTCAATTGCCTGAAACAATGACTGGCACATATTAGACACTTAATAAACCTTGGACCGACCCCCTACACATCTTGACATCTGACCTCAGTCTCTGGTGGGTGTTCTGGATGTCAGGGGTACTCCTGGAGCTCTCTACAGGGTGTCCCATAGGCACTGCAAACCCAGCATGCCCCAAACTAAGCCCCTCATCTTCCTCTCTCTCCTCAAGTGCACTTTCCCCCTCTGCAGGGAAACCCTAATGAAGCAGAAGCCTGGAGGCGCCCTGAAATTCCTCATCTCTGGGAGCAGCTAATAGCATCGGGAGCTCAAGTGAGCCCATCAGGAAGAAGCTACGTCTGAGGCAAGTCCTGAAGGGCAACTGGCAGGACAGCAGTGGGGACTGAATCAGCACGGTGCTCTCATGGCACTGAAGAGGTGCCTCCTGCAGCAGCCAGGGATTCCAGGAGGGGCAGGAGCAAGAGAGGCAGTGAGGCCATAGAGAGGCTGACTCAGGAGCAAGGGGCTTATGCTAAGAACATGTGATGGACGTGGCCAGGAGAGAGGTCTGCGTGTCATTCCCTGAATGTCATTCCCTGCTACTGGGATGATGGATCAGACAGAGTCAGGAGAGACTGGAGGAAGACCAGTGAGAGAGCGGTGACAATAATCCAGCCTGGGAGGGACGGAACCTGAACAAGGACAGGGTGGATGGTAGCCCACGAGCTTGGAGACAGCAGACCTGATTCTGGAGGCATTTAAGACGTGGGGCAGAAGGACTCAGGCTTGCTCGGGTGTGGAGGGAGGGGAGGGGAAGGGTCCACACTGGAGCTCAGTGGGGCATCCAGGGGGAGTGGGCAGCCGCACCACTCCCTGAGAGGAAGAGCACGGGGGCAGGGGCTCCATGGCCAGGGGAGGTCTCGAGTCATTGGCTGGACACAGGAGTTGGTTCTGCAGAGGGATCAGGGGCAGCCTGGGAGTCGTCAGCTGGAAGTGACCACAGGAACCGCAGGGGCGGGTACGTTGTTCTGAGTGTGGACGGTGGGGACGGAAGGCTGGGGCCACAGCGCCAGACACTGAAGGAAAGGGGAGCAGAACAAGAGCCAAAATGTGGGCCCAGAAATGAGCAGAACGTCGCTGGCATCTGGGGACAGCCAGTCCCCGAGGTACACGGCGACAGAAGCCGCATGGCAGTGGGAGGAGGGAGTATAACTGCCTGTGAATCTTCATGTATGGGAGGAAGAGGCCTCATCAGAGGCATTCGTGGGAATGTGCACCCCAAGAAGACAGGGGACATGGGGACCCAGAGGTATCTGAGTAGGAGCAGAGACACATCATTGCCTGCCTCGCGCCCTGCTCTGCAGCTGCAATCAGGTAAGCAGTGGGCAGACGGGGCAGGCCTCCCAGAAAGAGGGGCCATGATGCGAGCAGGGTGCATCTTGCACTGTCCACAGGGTGCATTGTGAGTGCAGGACCTTGAACGGTGTTGCCTCAGATCTTCCAGCTTTTCGAAAGAAACCAGATATCGGTGCCTCTGTGTGAAATGTTCTGATTTTCAAAAACAAAGGTCAAAGTGAAAGTTTTAGAGAATTGTCCTTCTGAAACGTGCAGGATAAATGACATCCCAATATACCCAATATACAGGCGTGTGAGGAACGGGCTTGAGAGGTGCTCAGAAGCCACTGGAATTCTCGGTCTGCCCCACCATAAAATCTGTCTCCCTATTTATGTTTAAGAAGCGGTGGCTCATGCCTGTAATTCCAGCACTTTGGGAGGCTGAGGTGGGCGGATCACCGGAAGTCAAGGGTTCGAGACCAGCCTGGCCAACATGGCGAAATCCCGTCTCTACTAAAACAGACACAAAAATGAGCTGGGCACCTGTAATCCCAGCTACACGGGAGGCTGAGGTGGGAGAATCGCTTGAACCCAGCAGGCGGAGGTTGCGGTGAGCCGAGATCATGCCACTGCACTCCAGCCTGGGCAACAGAGTGAGACTCTGTCTCAAAAAAAAAGAAAAGTCACAAATAATCTTTAATTGGATTATTCTTTAAAAATCAGTGCTGAAAGGAAATCAACGAGCAGGCTATGCGTGTCGGGCCCACGGGCTTCCAGCTTGGGCTCTACCCTGTCGTGTCCACAGAATAGCAGCTTAGGAGAGGCTGGAGGACCGGCAGGCATCGCAGGCTCTGTCCATCTGAAATGCACTTTCTGATGTAACATATGAAGAACAGACCCGGTTGGTTTTTAGCATGGGTTTAATGAACTATCTTGACATCACGTTTAACACAATCCAGGCTTTCCTTGCTAATAGTATCACAGAAATCCTCAGCTCTGACATAGGGCTTTCTATACTTTCTCTATGCTGTTCCATTGACTTTATGGTGGTGCTCGTTATCTTTAATATTTATTTTATTAAGTTATTCTTTTATTTTTATTGTAGTTTTTCTATCCAAAATAGAAACACCTCTTCATTAACCTGCTTCTCTTTTCTTCTTCCTGAATTATTTTAGCTATTCTCATCTGTTTATATTTCCAGATGATTTCAAGAATTATTTCATCCTGTTTCAAGAAAAATAAAATTTGGTGAGATTTCAAATAGAATTGAGTTAAATTTCAAAATTGATTTGGAGATATTGACATTTTTACAATATACTTTTTTTAATCTAAGAATATTCTAATTAGTCATTGTTGGTATATAGGAAGACTACATTTTTAATATTCATTTTGAAACCCCTTAATTATAATAGTGTAGCAGATTTTTCAGCTTAAAAGTCCTGCCATCTGGAAATAATGATAATTTTGTCTACTTCTTTATTCTGTTCTGTGGTAGCTAGTACAATGGCACATTGTTACGTAGCAGTAGTTACAACAAAGAGCCCTGTCTTAATCCTGACCTTGGCGGAGCAGGAATGATCCTGGTATTTAGCTGTGGGGATGCTGTAGGCTGTTGGTTGAGGCTAGTATTATTTATCATGTTAGGAAAAATCACTTCTTTGGGGATGACAGATGCACGAAAGTTTTGGGAGAGTTTTTAATCAAAGCCTTTTAGCATTAGCTAGACTTCAAATGTGATCCTTTCAGCAGATTTGCTGACCTCGAAGTCTCTTTGCACCGCTGAAATAACCATGCTAGTGCAACGTGAGCTCTTCTAAAGTGCTGCTGGGTCCTAATTGCTGACATTTTATTTGAGTTTTTTAAGTATAGTAAAAAAGAAAAAAATCATCGATACATAGTTTTTCTTCCCTGCAATCTTCATCAGGCTTTTGTATCAGGAATTTGCTATTTTGTAAAATGAATTGGGACTTTCCCATGCTCTCTAAGGGTTTACCTAATGTAGGAAAGATCTGCTCCTGGCATAGCTAGAAGCTGGGCACAGGCAAAGTATCTGGGCCTGTCGGTTTTCTCGGAAGCAATTTTAACATCATGATGCTGTTGAGCTTTCTGTCTTCACTCAGTTTTCTCAAAAATAGACTTTTTCTTGACTTTAACAGTCACTCTTATATGATTGCTCTTAATCATCTTCTAAGCCCCCAGTCTTCCTTGTCATCTGTAAACTGAAGCTGGAAGAGGACCACTGAATAGAATACATATTAGGTGCTTAGTAAATAGCGCCAACCCTTCCCCTGTCATTTGGTGGGTCTCCATCTGCAGTTTACTCTTTTTTTAGTCTCTGAAATTGCGTTGCATGCTCATATTTTCCTGTTCATTAAACTAGAGTTTCATCTATTTTACTGTCCTCAACTCTAAGCCTACTTCAGAACAAGTTTTTGCTGCTATTGATCAATTCTATTATTTTTTCTAATTCATAAAAAATGATTTTTATGCCATTGTTTTAGGGAAATGTGTTATCTGTGATTCTGCTTTGGAGACAGATTGAACATTTTTCGATGCCATTGCCGATGATTTCTCCACATTTTCTAAACAAAAGTGTGTATTTTCTCAAGGTTGTGAGTTTATTATCCCTCAAATCAACATTTCAAAAATTTTACTATTCTAATTCCAATACTTGGCATTCTAATTTGTTTTTACCTTTGAGATCTGTCAAGTAGTGAGAGGCATGTACTAGAGTCTGCTGCTGCTACTTTATTTCTGTCTCTTTTTTTTCCTTTTTTTTTTTTTTTTTGTCTCTTTGAGACGGAGTCTTACTCTGTCACCCAGGCTAGAGTGCAGTGATGCCATCTCCGCCCATTGCAACCTCCGTCTCCTGGGTTCAAGTGATTCTCATACCTCAGACTTTGGAGTAGCTGGGATTACAGGTGCCTGCCATGACGCCAGGCTAAGTTTTGTATTTTTAGTAGAGACAAGTTTCGCCACATTGGCCAGGCTAGTCTTGAACTCCTGACCTCAGGTGATCTGCCCGCCTTGGCCTCCCAAAGGGTTGGGATTACAGGCATGAGCCACTGTGCCCGGCCCCTGTCCATTTCTTCTGATACTAAAGTCAGGTTTTTGCTGACTCTGTGTTGAGGATATATTATTCACTAAAAGGTTTACAAGTAAAACAGACCATTTGGGGTCTGAAATTTTACTTGATCAAATGTTAATTCTGCAATCATGCTTTCTTTCTGTTTGATTATACATCTGAGCCTACGGTTGTCATTTCAACCTGAGTTGAAGTTTTTCGTTGTGCATCTTGGCATATAACCGCAATTACTTTTGCACCAACCTAATACAATAGATTTTTTTTTTTTTTCTATGACTTGGGCATTTTTTCCTTTTACCGGGTGAGTTTATCCTACATACATTTATTGTCACAACTGATTTTTTTTTACTCCAGTCATTGTTGTAGTTATTTTTGGGTGCTTTCTTATGATTTCCTTTATTTCTATATTTTTTGTTCTTTCAAGATTTATAGGATCTATATCCTTTTAAAAACCATGATTTACTATTAAAATTTTTAAGGACTCATATTACTCTAACAATAAACTCCAGGAATATAACATACCCTTTTGATTATCTCATCTGAAAATGAGGCAACACACACTTTTTTTCTTATTACAATCTTATCCTCTCCCAAGGTTTTCCTCTTGGAAAAACAATTAGATAATCAGTAATTGTTTGGAAAAAGAAGAGTAACTGGTTGAAATCTAGTGACTGGCTTTGACTGTATTTAAGCCCAGTTTCTCTTTTTTTCCAAACAATTACTATTTTTCATTATATATTATTTCGATTAACAAGGAGAGACGTTTGCATTTTGTTTTGTAGCTATCCGGACAACATTTGCTAGAACTGGATACGCTGTGTCTGAATGTGTGTTTCTTCACTGCCCGTGTTTTTACGCTGTGAAAGTCTTGATCGGGGATTGTTATTATATCTCAGGTTAATACCTGTGACATTTTGAGTTTCTTATTGAGGAAGAGTTTAAAACTCCTACATTCAGACCAGGTGCTTGTGCAGGCTGCCTCTCTGCTACCCTCAGGCGTGAATAATTCCAGGTCTGGACACAACATTCGAGTTTCATACCCTCCAGCCCTCGCTAGAAGTTTCTCTGCTGTTTTCTGGACTCAAGTTTTTGATGAAAACTAAAGCTAACTCAACGGATCTTCTATTTTATATACAAAAAATATACTTATTTTATTCTGGCTGGATGCCTTTAGGGTTCTTTTTCCTTGAAGTTCCTAAACTAGCCATGCTCTCCCTGGTACCTGGTGATAATCCTGCTATCCTTAGTCTGTTTACAGCCACCAAGCGGCCCAGCCAGTTGCCTCTGCCCTTCTTAAATTTTGCTGATTTTTAGCCATGAAAGGACTTCCAAATAGAGTTTCCATCAGCCATACAGCCCACTCACACCCAGCCCTCAGCCCTCCTCCCTGCTGACCCAGAGAACTGTGAGATCCAGACTCCCACCATCCATGTCCCCTGGGCCACAGAGCTCTCTGGGCACCCTGGTGAGGCTTTCTGGACACCTTCTTCCCTCCCATGGGTGAGAGGGTGGTAACATCCTCAAAGACTCTTGGCTCTGGGCCGCCTTTCTTCACTAGCTTTTTGTGTCATGAGGGTAGCCCTCTAGTTGTACATTTTATACGTAATTTCTCCTTTTCTTTAAAGATCCGGGATTTAAGGACTAAGAGGAGAGAGAAGAGGGGGCAGGTGGTTGTGGTGGTGAAAAGAAACATGTGCCATCACCCAATCGGCCGCCTTTTGCTGCACCGTGTTAGTTTGGGCAGACCCTTGTCACTCCTTTAACTTTCCCATCGACACTCATTCCCCTACGGCTTGTGGAGTTTCTGCTGCATGGTGGGAAGTGCTCTTGGTGCCTTGGTCAGTAGTGAGAGAGGCATAGCTCCTGTCCTCAGGAGCATGCGGCCCAGTGGGTGCGCAGCAACAGGTGCTTCACAAGCACCTCCCAAATAGAGAGCTTCCACCAGCCCTGCAGCCCGCTCGCACCCAGCCCGCATCCCTCCCAAATAGAGAGCTTACATGAGCCCTACAGCCCGCTCGCACCCAGCCCGCATCCCTCCTCCCTCATGAACACAGCAAGTGCAACCAGGAGAGACAGTGCGGAGATGGGGGTAGGTGTGGGGTGATGGGAGCCCAGAGGACGGCCACAGCAGAAGCAGCCAGAGTGGGGACGGGGCTGGGGGGCATTCCAGGTGCAAGAAAGGATGTGAGCAAAGGGCCAGGGACTCCACTTTATACAGTTCTACGATGTATACTACTGTGGTTTAAACTCATTTTGTGTTTAATCGGTGTACTTAAAAGAAAGCTCTTTTATTAGATTTCATTAATGTAACTCCTATGCACAATATTGCTACCATTTATGGAACGAATACTGCATGCCAACACGAACCAGGTGTTTTAACAACTCCCTACATTTCCTATGTGTTTTCTTTAAAGATCTGTTGAATTCATATTACTTATTTATATTCTTAATCATTTACCTACTTATTCATGCTCTAACAGATGCCATCAATATGTTTCTATTTCATCTTCATTTTCGGTTTTCTTTTCTGTATTTCAATTTCTCTGCTATTTGGGGAAGCAAACTGCTTTTGATATTATTCTGTCGTTTCTGATCCATCCTCTGTTTTCATTAATTATGATATCTGTGCAATATCATAATTGAAACTTTTGTCATTTTTAAAGGCACACGATACACTGCGCAATACACTTTATTCTCATTCAGTCATTTAATCTATGTGCGTTTTTCAGTATAGATTTGGAATTATGGCCTGGGAAAATGTTGAGTTATTGAATTTTTAATCCAGTGCATAACGTTTTCTTTTTGAAGGAGAATGTAGCAATTTAAAAATAAGTCACGGATCACTATTTTCAATAAATGTACACTCACGTGAAACAAAATTCAAAATGCAGAAAAAGGGTTGCCATAAAAACATCTGTGTTCCAGTGACCTGCTCTGCCCCTCAGGACAGTGAGTGTCCCCACCACCTTGTACCTTCACGGGTCGTCCGCCCTATTTACATACTTTTACTTGTATGAGCGGAGGCATACGATCCGTGCTGTTTTGGACATTTAAAACTGTGGCTACAGACCTTGGAAACCATTCCGTATCTACAGACGGACCTGCCCCTTCTTTTCAGTGACCACATAGTGTTCATAATAGGGATGTGACAAAACTTACTTAGCCCATCCCTTATTAATGAACAATACGGTGGCTTCCAAGTCTTTTGTTTATTAATTTAAATATTTGCTTTAGGTTCGTTCAACCAACCTATGCCCTATATCCCTGTATTTCCTTCTGAAGGGGTCTTCTCTGCCTTTTTTCTGAATAATACTATTTATTTTGTGACTTTGTGTTTTCATTGCCTGTTAGTGTAGTGTCACAGGGCAACCAACAACTGAATCTACACATCTTTATAATTCAAATGTTCTAGCCCATGTCCACATGGGTTCACTGCTTCTGTTGTGGAAACCGCATTAGAAGGGCAGCGGCCTTGGTGTTAGAAGATTCCAGTCTGTGTCCTGGTGCTGCCCCGGCCCTGGGTAAGTCCATGAACCTTTCTTTTTGGGTCTCAGACTTTCCATCTCAACTTAGAGATGTAAGCCTTGTTTTTCCCAGGACTGTAGTGAGGATTAATGGATGTGTTTTATATAAAAATACACACTCAGGTGTGGGTGGACGGCTCCTCCCTCAGCCACAGGCCCCTCGAGAACGTTCTAGACTTCCTCCTCTCTGCTGCCATCTGTTTTCTCTCTTCTGGGATTGCACTGCAATCTCTCCCTTGCTGATATTCCCCTCAGATTGACAGGGATAAGGATGTGACCACTTTCCCTTCTTGGCCTGGGAGGCTCCGGCTGCTGCTGTGGATGTGCCTGAGTCTGGGATCTGGCCAAGTTGGACCTGGGCCTCACCCCTGCCATGGTGTCACTTCCTCCTGTAAAATCAACCCTAAAACCAGGTAACAGGTCATATATCTACCAATTTAGAAAGAACAGACTCAAACAATACATCCAGAAGCCTGGGGCAGTCAGCGCTCATCCCCTGGAGGACACCGGACACCCTGTGGATGCCCTTCATGGTTATTGGGTCCCTTGGAGAAGTCCAGGTGGTGAAAAATAGGACACAGCTTTGAGAGATGAGGGAGACTGGTGGTGACAGGCTCAGGAGGGCATTCCAGACCCAGTGTTACAGGCTGAGACCTAGAATCTATATCATCAGAGGTTAGTGCTTAACATGTATCCGGGTGGGGAGCTGCTTTTGCTCCCCACTGGTGCTCTGGGGAGCCACGTGGCCTCTCTTTACACCAAAACTCCCTATCCAGGTCCAGCTCCACTCTCCCTCTGCCCCAGCTGCCCTGCAGCCCTTTCCTCTTGCTCTTTGATGTTTTGTAGGCGCGCAGCTCCCAAGCACAGAGGCATGAGTGGGGAGAATGTCACCAAGGTCAGCACCTTCATCCTGGTGGGCCTCCCCACGGCCCTGGGGCTGCAGTACCTGCTCTTCCTCCTCTTCCTGCTCACCTACCTCTTTGTCCTGGTGGAGAACCTGGCCATCATCCTCACTGTCTGGTGCAGCACCTCCCTCCACAGGCCCATGTACTACTTTCTGAGCTCCATGTCTTTCCTAGAGATCTGGTACGTGTCTGACATCACCCCCAAGATGCTGGAGGGCTTCCTCCTCCAGCAGAAACGCATCTCTTTCATCGGGTGCATGACGCAGCTCTACTTCTTCAGCTCCCTGGTGTGCACCGAGTGTGTGCTTCTGGCCTCCATGGCCTACGACCACTACGTGGCCATCTGCCACCCGCTGCGCTACCACATCCTTGTGACCCCGGGGCTGTGCCTCCAGCTGGTGGGCTTCTCCTTTGTGAGTGGCTTCACCATCCCCATGATCAAGGTCTGTTTTATCTCCAGTTTCACGTTCTGTGGCTCCAATGTCTTGAACCACTTCTTCTGTGACATTTCCCCCATCCTCAAGCTGGCCTGCACGGACTTCTCCACTGCAGAGCTGGTGGATTTCATTCTGGCCTTCATCATCCTGGTGTTTCCACTCCTGGCCACCATGCTGTCATATGCACACATCACCCTGGCTGTCCTGCGCATCCCCTCGGCCACCGGCCGCTGGAGAGCCTTCTCCACCTGCGCCTCTCACCTCACCGTGGTCACTGTCTTCTATACAGCCTTGCTTTTCACGTATGTCCGGCCCCAGGCCATTGATTCCCGGAGCTCCAACAAGCTCATCTCTGTTTTGTACACAGTTATCACCCCCATCTTGAACCCCTTGATATACTGCCTGAGGAATAAGGAATTTAAGAATGCCTTGAAAAAAGCCTTCGGCTTGACTTGAGCTGCGCCATAGAGGGGAGGCTTTCTAGTCTTCTAGAACTTCATCTCCCAATATACAGCCAGCCTCTCTGAGGAGGCCATTTGACTGTTTGCATTATTGTAGTACCGCATTTATTTAAAAATTACTTCCAAATCTATTTTTCTCCTTCAGGAAAAAAACAGAGGTTGAGGTTAATAGCGTAGGTATTGTTGTTGGTGTTGTAACACCAGTACTTTCTTGTTTTTGTAGATGAGCAAAGCTGTAGTTAGTAAAGCTTAATGAATTTTCCTCGCCTTTAAAATTACCATGCACATTTCAGAAAGCAGCAAAACATGTCAGATCATCTGAGATTTTAAAGTCCCCAATAAATTGCAGTGTGTTAGAGTACTAAATATTTAACCATGTGGCAAAATGAGCTCCAGGTGTCCCTGAAGCAAAATGTGTCTGGGAAAAGTAAGGGCACATAGCCTTCTGTTTTACACCCAAGGAATGTTCTCTGATTGTCTTGGGTGGACGCCCCCTCTGCCTTTTTCCTAAATAAACCCCTACTCCATGCCCAGTCAGCTGCTGAGAAAATAAAAATTGTTTTATTATTGCATGAGTTGATTCTGATTGAACCTAAATATACGCAGATGCCCAGGCAGGCAGGGCCACCTCTGTCCTATTCACTGTTGTACCTGGCAGCCGAGCACCTAAATACACACAGATGCCCAGGCAGGCACGGCCACCTCTGTCCTATTCACTGTTGGACCTGGCAGCCCAGCAGAGCATCTGGTGCCCGATGGGCATGCAGGAGACAGAGGCTGGGTATGGGCTGGGTGGGACGTGTAGGGGATCAACAGTGCAAGAAGAGAGAAAGCAAACCCAGGTGGGGGCTGCAGGGAGGAGTGGAAGAGGGCCACCTGGATGGCATGATATCTACACCTTAAAACAGGAATGGAGGTTATTCAATTTAAAGGGTGGAAAAGGAAGGGTGTTCCAGGCAATTTCGATGATAGCAAAGCCTCAGAGGCAGGAAGCAGCATGGAGCTGTGCAGAGCTCAAAGACGCAGCCTCATAGGAGCCTGGTGTTCACCAAAGGGGAGACTTGAGACAAAAAGAGGACAGAGCCCCAAGAGCTCACATGTATGGTGGGTAACGTCAGAGCCCAGAGAGCTCCCAGGTGTAGCGGGCAGATCAGGACCCGAGAGCTCCCAGGCGTGGTGGGCAGATCAGGACCCCCAGAGCTCCCAGGCGTGGCAGGCAGATCAGAGCCCCGAGAGCTCCCTGCATGGCAGGTGGATCAGGACCCCCAGAGCTAACAGGTGTGGCGGGCAGATCAGGACCCGAGAGCTCCCAGGCATGGCAGGCAGATCAGGACCCGAGGGCTCACAGGTGTAGCAGGCAGATCAGAGCCCCAAGAGCTCCCTGCATGGCAGGCGGATCAGGACCCCCAGAGCTAACAGGTGTGGCGGGCAGATCAGGACCCGAGAGCTCCCAGGCGTGGCGGGCAGGTCAGGACCCGAGGGCTCACAGGTGTGGCAGGCGGATCAGGACCCCCAGAGCTCACATGCGTGGCGGGCAGATCAGGACCCGAGGGCTCACAGGTGTGGCAGGCGGATCAGGACCCCCAGAGCTCACATGCGTGGCGGGCAGATCAGGACCCGAGAGCTCCCAGGCGTGGCAGGCAGATCAGGACCCGAGGGCTCACAGGTGTGGCAGGCAGCATGGACTCATCTGGCAATTAAGGTGGGGGTAGAGGTACGTTCAGTTTCCTGCCTTGGACCGTCTATTTGGCAGGTGTGTGACAGATGGAGAGGGGACCCCGTGGGAGGCAAGGAGGCTGTGGGGGAGGCTGCTGGGATTGTGCACGTGAGGGATGAGCACTACCCTGGGTTGAGCAGTGGATGCAGGAGTTGGATGCAGTGGCCGGGCCCATTTGAGAGCTATGTAAGTGTTCAAATCAGCATTTGGGGTTAGAGTGGGAATAGGAAGGAACTGAGGAATGCATCCAGATACCTGTTGGGGACCGAGTGGATGCCAGAGCTGAAGGAGGATGTGCAGATGAGTGAAGGCTGTTGAAGGCTGAGGGAGTGGGTTTGGGCTGTAACTGCCACAGAGGCCCCCAGAGAGTCGGAACTGATCGCACCTGATCTTACAGTAGGCAAAGGGGTAATTCCTATCAAACGGGTAGAAATCAGATCCAGGTGAAGACTTCTTCCAAGGCCAAAGGAGACATGGGATTTCATGGGAGGGCGGGATGGGGTAGCAAAGGGCTTTGTGGGGTCTGATTTAAGGGATCAAGCTGACTTGGGGTCAGGAATTTAGAGCCTGCCTCTCAGTGGGTTGAGCAGGAGAGGGCATCGGGCTTGGGTTTGGCTTGCTCCCAGTGAAGCCTGGTGGTGCCTTGGCCACATGCATGCCTGTTCATCCACAGCTCTTCATCCACGGCCCTTCATCCATGGCTTTTCATTCACAACTTTTCATCAACAGCTCTTCACCCACGGCTCATCCACGGCTCTTCACCCACGGCCCTTCATCCACGGCTCTTCACCCATGGCCCTTCACTCATGGCTCTTCACCCACGGTCCTTCACCCACAGCTCTTCACCCACAGCCCTTCACCCACGGCTCTTCACCCACGGCCCTTCATCCATGCCTCTTCACCCACGGCCCTTCGTCCATGCCTCTTCACCCACGGCCCTTCACCCATGCCTCTTCACCCACGGCCCTTCGTCCATGCCTCTTCACCCACGGCCCTTCGTCCATGCCTCTTCACCCACGGCCCTTCCTCCATGCCTCTTCACCCACGGCCCTTCCTCCATGCCTCTTCACCCACGGCCCTTCGTCCATGCCTCTTCACCCACGGCCCTTCGTCCATGCCTCTTCACCCACGGCCCTTCCTCCATGCCTCTTCACCCACGGCCCTTCCTCCATGCCTCTTCACCCACGGCCCTTCCTCCATGCCTCTTCACCCACGGCCCTTCCTCCATGCCTCTTCACCCACGGCCCTTCGTCCATGCCTCTTCACCCACGGCCCTTCGTCCATGCCTCTTCACCCACGGCCCTTCCTCCATGCCTCTTCACCCACGGCCCTTCCTCCATGCCTCTTCACCCACGGCCCTTCCTCCATGCCTCTTCACCCACGGCCCTTCGTCCATGCCTCTTCACCCACGGCCCTTCGTCCATGCCTCTTCACCCACGGCCCTTCCTCCATGCCTCTTCACCCACGGCCCTTCCTCCATGCCTCTTCACCCACGGCCCTTCACCCATGCCTCTTCACCCACGGCCCTTCGTCCATGCCTCTTCACCCACGGCCCTTCCTCCATGCCTCTTCACCCACGGCCCTTCGTCCATGCCTCTTCACCCACGGCCCTTCGTCCATGCCTCTTCACCCACGGCCCTTCGTCCATGCCTCTTCACCCACGGCCCTTCGTCCATGCCTCTTCACCCACGGCCCTTCCTCCATGCCTCTTCACCCACGGCCCTTCCTCCATGCCTCTTCACCCACGGCCCTTCCTCCATGCCTCTTCACCCACGGCCCTTCCTCCATGCCTCTTCACCCACGGCCCTTCCTCCATGCCTCTTCACCCACGGCCCTTCCTCCATGCCTCTTCACCCACGGCCCTTCGTCCATGCCTCTTCACCCACGGCCCTTCCTCCATGCCTCTTCACCCACGTCTCTTCCTCCATGCCTCTTCACCCACGGCCCTTCCTCCATGCCTCTTCACCCACGGCCCTTCCTCCATGCCTCTTCACCCACGGCCCTTCCTCCATGCCTCTTCACCCACGGCCCTTCGTCCATGCCTCTTCACGCACGGCCCTTCCTCCATGCCTCTTCACCCACGGCCCTTCCTCCATGCCTCTTCACCCACGGCCCTTAGTCCATGCCTCTTCACCCACGGCCCTTCGTCCATGCCTCTTCACCCACGGCCCTTCCTCCATGCCTCTTCACCCACGTCTCTTCATCTACACCTCTTCAGCCACAGCTCTTGCCCGGTGGGCTTCTCACAGCAGGGCAATGTCTTGCTGCTGTCTGCCAGGGCCACCTTCAACACCTGTCTTCTTGTTTCTAACATGTACTTTCTAATAATCTCTTACTAAGTCTATCTTTATCAACTCTGGCATCCATTCAGTCCTCTGCACATTTTTGAGCCAGAGACAACCAAGAAAAGCTTCTTCAGCTCATACTGTAAGCTTCAGCCCACTCTAGAATTGGCCTTGTGAGTCTGGTTTTAATATAGAAACTGTTTTGTAGTCAATCGCGCATCCTCAGACTGCACAGGGCCCTGAAGCCCACTCCTCCTCTGGACCAGACAGTTCCCTGCTGGCTCCCAGGCGCCCAGGTCTGCTCTCACTCGCCAGGGGAAGGGACACTCGGACCCCTGGGAACCCAGTTGGCTTGGAGCAGCTGTCTGGGTAGGAAGGTTGCACAGCGGTGCTTCAGCCACCACTGTACGTCCCAACACTGGGAAATGATGAAGGTCTAAAATCTGCCTGTATCTGTATCTGAGTTATGGAAAAGTTGCTTTTCCTCCTCTGTATTCATTCTGACTGAGTTTGGATCCATTTGCAGAGCCTGTGTCCACCCCATTAAAACCCACTTGTCTCTTCCACATCTGCCAACCTCTAGGCTGCTGCTGGACACCCACATTGTTGCACAGAAGCACCACTGTCCACTGACTGTCCACCTCCAGCTCATGTCCTTTCCAGAGTCCACTGCTCTCCTCTAAGTCTCTGGCGCCCTCTCAGTTGGTACAGAGTGAGCGCTGAGACTTCCTGCCATCCACAGTCAGGACCTCCCTCCTGGGTCTCCTGGGTGTCAAGACCTTGGGTTTGCCTCCTTCATGTGCAATTGATCATCTGGGTCTCCCCCCCACTTGGCCTGCTGAGTCAGACCCCATGTCCCTGCCTTATTTGGAGGAAGGGCTCTAGGCTGGGTAGCCAGCCCAGGGACCCAGGCACAGGCTCAGAGTGATGCTACTGGTGCCATTCTCAGGGCTGTGGAGAGCTGATTTTCCTCCCCAGGCAGCTGGGCTGGGACATGGTTTGTCTCCTGTTAAATTACTCCATCTTCTCTGTCCATACCCTTCTCTGGTCACAACCAACTGAGTCATTCATTCATTTACTCATTTATTCATCTAAGCACCTACTATGTGCCAGACACTAATCTAGGCACTCAAGGTAAATGATGAACAAAATCGACAAAAATCTCAGTCCTCATACAGTTTACAATCTATTAGATGAGAGAGAAATACACAAAATAAATAGGTAAAATACTCAGAATGGTATTCAGGGATACATGCTAAGGAAAAAAAAATATATCAGCTCTAGTCAGCTGAAAAATGGCCCCAAAATATAGGTCTATGTCAAATCTCTGGAACCTGTGAATACAACTTTATTTGGAAAAAGGGTCTTTGCAGATGTAACTAAATTAAGGATCTGGAGATGGGGAGATCAGTGTGGATTATCCAGGTGGGCCCTAAATGCATTGATGAGCATCCTTATAAGAGACACATGGTGGGGAATTCCAGTTCTTTAATGATGGCATAGAAGCTGGCTTCTCCACCTGCCCCTGCCCCCATACAGAATGAACAACAAATACATAGCACCAAGAGTATCACCGGCAACATCCAAGAACTCAAATATGAGGAGGAAAAAGATCGTGCAACCACAGAAAAGTGAAAAAAACTCCAAGCCGACAATAAGAGAATTGGACTTCCATATTCACGACATCCCTCTCCCCAAAACTGCCCAGCACAAAGGACACGGAAAATGTCCCCCTGACTCACAGTTTCTACGCTGGAAAAAGTGAGATTGAGGTGGACAACCAGCTTCCTCACTCTCTTAGGTTTCCTGGCAGGAGATCTGCCCCAGCCTCAACCCACAGGAAGTGCTGCTAGCACTGCTAGCACCTGAAGGGAAAAACAGCCTTAAGGCCAGCAGAGACAAAGCGGGAAGGTAGGACTACCAACCCCAGCTCTGGAGACTCTGTTCTGTAACTCAGCCAAAGAAGATGTCAAATCAGTGTGGCAGTTCAGCAGCACCATGCTGTAGGAGGTTTGTTCCACACCTTCCCCGGGCACAGACTGTGAGCCAGCCTTCCCACACTACCAGGATATCCCCTCTGGGGCCTCCCTCATTTGGGATGGTTGGCACTCTGACTGTTTACTAGAGCTGAGGCAAACCTGGGCTTAAGGAATCATCTAGTGTTGAAAAGAAAGCAGCAACATAGTGAGGTGGCAGGGAGGGAAGAAAGAAAATCAATAGATAAATTACAAGGAGTCTCTAAGCAAACAAATCTAATAAAAGCCAAACAAGCCAGACAGAGAAGACTGGAATAAATAATTAACCCTTCAGTGAAAAACTATAGATGTACATCTATGGGAGACAACAGCAAACAGAAAACATGACCTCCTTAAATGGACAAAGCAAGGATCCAGTGACAGACCCCAACAAGACAGTGATATGTGAACTCTCTGAACAACAATGCAAAATTGCAGTTTTAAGGAAACTCAGTGATCTCCAAGATAACACAGAAAAACAATTCAGAAATGTATCAGAGAAATGTAACCAAGAGATTGAAACAATAAAAAAACAAACAAACAGAAATCTTGGAACTGAGAAATACTTTTGCTGAACTGAAAAATTCATTAGGGCCTCATAAGAGATGAATGGATTAAGGAGAGGAAAGAATCAGTGAGCTTGAAGACAGGTTATTTGAAAACACTGAGTCAGAGGAGAAAAAAGAAAACAATGAATAAAAAGGAATGAAGATCACCTACTACCAGATACAGAAAATTACTTCAAAAACCTGAACCTAAGAATTATTGATGTTCAAGAAGGAGTTGAGCAAGGACAAGGAATAGAAAACTTATTCAAAGAAATAATAACAGAAAACGTCCCAAAACTAGAGAAAGAGATAAACACCTAGGTACAAGAAAGTCTAAGAACACCAAACATAATCAACCCAAGTAAGACTGTGCCAAGGCATATAATAATCAAACTCTCAAAAGTCAAGGACAAAGAGAGGATCCTAAAAGTAGCAAGAGAAAAAAAGCAAATAATTTATAAAGGAATTCCAATTTGTCTGGCAACAGACTTCTCAACAGAAATCATACGAGTCAGGAGCAAGTGGGATAACATTTTCTAAGTGCTAAAAGAAAAAAAAAAGGTCAGTCAAGAATACTGTAGGCAGCAAAGATATCCTTCAAATATAAAGGGGAGATAAAGTCTTTACCAGACAAACAAAAGCTGAGAGAATTCGCCACCATCAGACCTATCCTACAAGAAACACTAAAGGTAGTTCTTCAATCCAAAAGAAAAAAACATTTCTGTGCAGAAAGAAAGCACGTGAAGGTATAGACCTCACTGGTAAAATTAAATACATGGACAAATCCAGAATACTATAATACTGTAATTGCGGTGTGCAATGCAATCATAACTTGAGTATGAGGCCCAAAAGACAGCTCTATCAAAAACAGTAATACCCACAGCGACTTGTTAAGAGATAGGCAATATAAAAATTTGTAAATTGAAACAACATAAAGTTAAAATGTGGAGGGGGATGGAGTTAGTGTAGAGGGTTTTCATTTTTCCTTTGTTTGTTTCTATTCTTTGTGACATAAGTCTTCATCTTTAAAATAATAAACATCCAATATCTATAAGATATTTTTGTAGCTTCATGGTAACCACAATGCAAAAGTTTATAACAGATTCACTAAAAATTAAAAAAGCAATAAATTAAACATACTACCAGAGAAAATCACTTAGCCACAAAGGAAGACATTAAAAAAAAAAAAAACGAAAATGGGAGTTACAAAACACCTAGAAAACAAGTAACAAAATGGCAGTAGTAAGTCTCTACTTATCAATAATAACATGGAATGTAAATGTACTCAATTTTCCAATTACAAGGCACAGAATGGCCAAATAGATGAGGAAACAAGATTAAACCATATGCTGCTTACAAGAAACTGACTTCATCTATAAAGACACAAACTGAAAGTCAAGGGTTGGAAAAAGATATTTGATGCAACTAGAAACAAACAAATATCAGTAGTAGCCATACTTAGATAACATAGGCTACAAATAAAAGACTGTAAAAAGAGACAGACAGTGTTACTATATAATGATAAAGAGGTCAATTCAGAAAGAGGATATAACAAGTTTAAATAGCTATGCACCCAATACTGAAGCTTCCAAGTATATAAAGCAAACATTAAACAGATCTAAAGGGATAGCAGGGGACTTCAACACTCCACTTTCAGCAATGAACAGATCATTCAGACAGAAAATCAACAAAGAAATGTGGGAGTTAAACTATGCACTGGACCAAATAGGCCTAACTGACATTTATAGAACACATCAGCCAGCTGCTGCAGAAATACATATTCTTTTCAGCACATGGAACATTCTCCAGAATAGGCCACATCTTAAGCCATAAAACAAATCTCAACAAGTTCAAAAAAGTATAAATCACTTCAAGTACCTTTTCTGATCATAATGGAATAAAACTAGAAATCAATAACAAGAGGAACCTCAGAAAATACATGAACACATGAAAACTAAATAACATGCTTCTGAACAACCAATGGATCAATGAAGAAATTAATAAGGAAATTTAAAAAATAATTGAAACAAATAAAAATGAAAATATACCAAAATCTATGGGATATAGCAAAAGCAGTACTAAGAGGGAATTTTATACCAATAAATGCCTATTTCAAAAACGTAGAAAGACTTCTAATAAACAACTTACTGATACACATCAAGGAACTAGAATAGCAAAAACAAAGCAAAGCCAAAACCAGTGGAAGGAAAGAAATAATAAAGATCAGAGCAGAAAGTAAATTGAGACTTAAAAAAAATACAGAAGATCAATTAAACAAAAAGTTGTGTATTGAAAAGATAAACAAAATAACAAGTCTTTAGCTAGACTAAGAAAAAAAGAGAGAAGACCCAAATAAATAAAATCACAAACTAAAGAGGAAACAACAACTGAGACCACAGAAATACAAAGAATTATTAGAGACTGGTATGAAGAACCATACACCAATAAGTTAGAAACCTTGGAAGAAATAGATAAATTCCTAGACACATACAACCTATCAAGAGTAAACTATGAAGAAATAGAAAACCTTAACAAACCAATAAAAAAATAACTAGATTGAAGATGTAATAAAAGGTCTCCCATCAAAGAAAAGCCCAGGACCCAGTAGCTTCAGTGATGAATTATACCATGCATTTAAAAAACTAATAACAATGGTACTCAAACCTTCAAAATATTGAAGAGGAAAGAATACTTTCAAACTCATTCCATGAGGCCAGCATTACCCTTGTACCAAAACCAGGCAAGCACACAACAAGAAAAGAAAACTACAGGTCAATATCCCTGATTAACACAAATGCAAAAATTCTCAACAAAATACTAGTAAATTGAATTCAACACGTTAAAATGATCATTCACCATGATCCAGTAGGATTGATCCCAGGGATGAAAGAATGGTTCACCATACGCAAATTGGCACATGTAATACATCACATTAAAAGAACCAAGAAAAAAGACTGCGATCATATCAACAGATACTGAAAAAGCATTTGAAAAAATTCAACATTTGTTTATGATAAAAAACTGGGTTTAGAAGGAACATACCTCAAAATAATAAAGGCGATATATGACAAACCCACAGTTAACATCATATTGAATTGGGAAAATTTCAGAACCTTCCCTTTAAGGTTTGGAACTAAACAAGGATGCCCACTTTCACCACTTTTATTCAAGCATAGTACTGGAAGTCCTAGCCAGAGCAATCAGGCAAGAGAAAGAAATAAAAGGCATCCAAATTGGGAAGGAGGAAGTTATATTAGTCTTGTTTGCAGACAACATGATCTGATAGTTAGAAAAACCTAAGAACTCCACCAAAAAAAAATGTTTAGAACTAATAAACGAATTCAGTAAAGTTGCAGGATACAAAATCAACATGCAAAAGTCAGTACTATTTATATATGCCAACAGTGAACAATCTAAAAAAAAATTAAAAAGCAAACCCATGTATAATCACTATGAAGAATATAAAATACCTAGGAATCAATTTATCTAAAGAAGTGAGAGATCTATAAGATGAAAACTATAAAACACTAATGAAAAAAATTGAAGACGACACAGAAAATGGAAAGATACTTCATGCTTATTAGTTGGAAGGATTAATATTGTTAAAATGACAATACTTCCCAAAGGAATTTGCAGATTAAATGTAATCTCTATCAAAATACCAATGATATTCTTCAAAGAAATAGAAAAAAAATCCTAAAATTTATATGGAATCACAAAAGACCCCTAATAACCAAAGCAATCCTGAACAAAAAGAACAAAGGTGGAGGCCTCACACGATGTGACTTCAAAATATACTATAAAGCTACCGTAACCAAACCAGCATGTTACTAGCATAGAAACAGACACATAGACCAATGGAACAGGATAGAGAACCCAGATATAAATCCACACATTTACAGTGAACTCATTTTCAACAAAGGTGCCAAAGACATATGATGAGGAAAGGATAGTCTCGTCAATAAATCGTGCTGGGAAAACTGGATATCCATATGCAGAAGAATGAAACTAGACCCCCATCTCTCACCACATACAAAAATTCAATCCAAATGGATTAAAGACTTAAATCTAAGACTCAAAACTATAAAACCACTAGAAGAAAACATTGCGGAAACACTCCAGGACATTGGTCTGGGCAAAGAATGATCTTGTGTAAGACCTGGAAAGAACAGGCAACCAAAGCAAAAACAGAGAAATAAGATTACATCAAACTAAAAAGTTTCTACACAACAAAGGAAACAATCAACAGAATGAAGAGACGACCCACAGAAAATGTTTACAAATTATCTATCTGACAAGGGATTAATAACCAGAATATATAAGGAGCTCAAACAACTCAGTGGCAAAAAAAAAGCAAAAAACCCAAATGATCTCATTTAAAAATGGGCAAAAGATCTGAATATATATTTCTCAAAAGAATACATACAAATGGCAAACAGGTTTGTAAAAAAACGCTCAACATCACTAATAATCACAGAAATGTGAATCAAAACCACAGTGAGATGCCATCTCATCCCATTTAAAATGGCTTTTATTTTAAAAAAGACAGGGAATAATAGTTTTTGGTGAGAATGTAGAGAAAGCAGAACCCTCATTCATTGTTGATGAGTATACATTATTTTTGGTGGAGTTCTTAGGTTTTTCAAACTATCAGATCACGTTGTCTGCAAACAAGACTAATATAATTTCCTCCTTTCCAATTTGGATGCCTTTTATTTCTTTCTCTTGCCTGATTGCTCTGACTAGGACTTCCAGTACTACGATTGAACAAAAGTGGTGAAAGTGGGCATCAGTACAGCCACTATAGGCAACACAATGGAGGTTTCTCAAAAAAATAAACATAGAACTACCATAAAATCCAACCTTTCCACTACTGTGTATATATCCAAAAGAAAGCAAATCAATACATTGAAGAAATATCTGCACTCCCATGTTTATTGCAGCCCTATTCACAATAGCCAAAATATGGAATCAACCTAAGTGTCCACCTCAATGGATGAATGGATTAAAAAAAGTGGTACTATATGCAGTGGAATATTATTCAGCCATAAAAAGAATGAAATCTTGTTATTTGCAGCAACATGGATGGAACTGGAGGTCATTACGTTAAGTGAAATAAGCCAGGCACAAAGACAAATATCTCATGTTCTCACTCATATGTGGGAGCTTAAAAAGTAGATCTCATGGAAATAGTAGATTGGTGGTTATGAGAGGCTGGGAAGGGTATAGGGGACTGTGGGATGAAGCGAGGTTGATTAATGGATACAGATGTATAGTTTGATAGAAGAAATAAGACCGAGCATTAGAGATCAGTAAGGTGACTATAGTTTTCAGTAATCTATTGCATATTTCAAAATAGTCATAAGAGAAATAATTTGAATGTTTCTGGTATAAAGAAAAGACAAATATTTCAGGTGATGAATAGCCCATTTACACTGATTTGATATTTACAAATTATAATTGCATTCAATTATCATATGTACTCCAAAAATATATTCATCTATTATGCATAAATTTGAAAATAATAAACACTCATATAAGGAGACACACAGAAGAGATCTGACACACAGATCATGGGAGGTGACGTGACCTGAGATGTAGAGATCAAAGTGTTGGTGCCACAGACCCTGAAGCCAGGAGCCCCCAGAAGCTGGGAGAGGCCAGACAGGGTTTCTCCCCTGGCAGCTGGGAGAGGCCAGAGAGGGTTTCTCCCTTTCCTCATCTGGCAGGGGAGGAAAAAGGAATGTCCTGGCTGGGTGTGGGATTGTAGGAAGTGAGGGAGGGGGCAGGCTGATGCGGAAGGAGAACATTCCAGAGGGCACAGTGAGTCCCAAAGCCCCAAGCGGGGTGGCAGGAGCCAGCCTATCTGAGGAGCACCTGGGGCCATGGAATTAGAGTGGAGAGAACAGGGGAGGTCGGAAAAATTGGACCAGAGAGGAAACAGAGGTCAGGTGGGACAAATTCTTCCCTCAGAGGGTGCGGGCTGTGCAGGAACAAGGGTGGCCCATGGACAGCAGCTCCTCCAGTAGGGAGTGTGGGAGATAGATAGCCACTGAGGAGGGCGAAGGGCCCAAACAGGGAGCCAGGAGCGGGCTCAACAGCCTCTGCTTGGGTGCCCTCAGCCAGGCAGGGGCCAGCCTGGCCCCAGAGGCACAGGCTCACCTAATTGGCAGTGTGGGCCTTTCCATCATCAGGGGGATAATTGGACCCTGGAGTCCCTATGCTCATCAGAAAAAGCCACAGTGGTTTCTCCCCAGTGCCTCAGGCAGCCCACTTCTCAAGAGCATGTTCAAGGCTTGTCTGGTCACTGTGGCCAGACTGGCAGTTGCTGGACACAGGCAGAAGCCACTCTTCACTCCTGCAGGCAGCTGCAGACGTTTGCAGTGAGGCTTCCAGACACCCCAGGTAGGATCCAGCACTTTCCATGTTGCCGATGGGCTCCTTTCGCTGTGATTTTAGGGTACGTTGTATTCCTTGCATGGGGAGAGAGCTCTTCTTTTATGTGTGTGATTGACACTCCCCACTCCACATGCCCCCCACATACAGTCTGGAGCAGGGACTCCCCTCTGCAGTCTCACGGCCAGCACCAAGCAGGATGGCTCATGGATGCTCCATAAATGGCCCTTGCATTTTTGAGTACTGTGCTGGGTACATATTCATAGGCATTGGGTTATGCCCTGATATCTAACATCACACCCAGAATTAGCCAGCAGCCTCAGGTGGCTGAATGGGGCAGACAGCATTTGCTCACTCATCATTGACGAGGACTGGTTCTGGGTGGCTCTGTCAGGCACCAGGGAAGGCATCAGAGTAAATGGCTGCAGGCTGATGGTACGTGCAGCCGGGAGGAGCTACTGCAGTACCCGTCTCACGGACCACCCCAAAATACATCCGTTCTGTGGTATGGAAAGCTTCACTTTCCTCTCTCAGATTGGAGACCTAGGTTTGAATTTGTGACTGGGCAAAAACAGTCTTTGTAACATATTGGAGAACCTTGTTTACGATGAAAGGATGCCAGCCTCCCTCGGCAGCGTCCGCTTGGACTTTCAGTCTGTCCACAGAAACCAGGGAGGTACAGCCAAGTTAAAAAGGCAGCCATGCCTGCAGCGATGGGGTACCCTGGAACAGAAACGGGCACTCGAGGGAAAAAAAGATGAAAGCCAAAGTCTGGAGTTTAGTCCACAGTAATACCAATGTCAATCCCTTACTGTGACAAATATGCCCTCTTCATGTAGGAAGTTAACCTTGGAGGAAGCTGAATGGAGGGTCTCCCAGAGCTCTCTGCACTCTCTTCGTAACTTTTCTGTAAATCTAAAATTATTCCAAAATAAAAAGTTTATTTAAAAGAAAATGCAGCCATTGTCTAACAAGTTCAGGGGATGGAGAGAGTGTGCTGTAAAGGGCCCTGAATTTGTAAAGTAACACAGTTTCAATTTAATGAATCAATCCGGTATTAACTAGCCAACTCATTAATGATCAGTTACCACTATCCAAATAATCAAGATAAATCTATAGGTGCCTCTACTGTTCTGGGTTAAAAGCACAAGAACCAAAGCTCGCTACCCCCACTGCCAGCTCTCCCCAGCAAACCCAGTCAACAGGTGGGGGCTGCTGGCCTTCCAAGGAGCTCCTGTGGACCCCAACTTTCCTCCTTGTGGACTTTAAAGCCCCCTGTGGCCACTCAGCTGGGAAGAGGACACAGTCACCATCCTGGATGGTGTCTAGAGAGGCTACATTCAGACTCACAGCTTGAGACCCCTTTAATGGCAGGGGTTCTTATTGCTTTTGTTTTGGGGAGACAGTAGGCGGTGACTGGAGTGAGTAGTAAATGCTTGTGAAATTGATCCTAAACTCTGAACTGCACGCTGGCATTTTAAGGCAGGGAATGGCCATGCCGCCCCAGTGGATGATCTTGGGTTCCCACAGAATGCTCACCCTAGACGGCAGGAGTACAGGTGCGTTTCCAAGTGTAAACCTGTCCCTGGGCAATTCCCTTCTAGAAGTTTGTTTTTCAGCCTGCAACTCTTCCATGAACTCGACTTGTCTAGCCAACCCCCTACACGTCACCATGAGGCTCTCCAGTAAGTGCCGTGCACCACACCTCCCCAGCACAGACTCCAGATTATTCGGCACCCACCTGGCCCTCTCCTAGTCTTCTCATCAATTTTTAGCATCCTGGGCCAGAAACCTGGGGTCACCCTCCCCAGCTGTGAGCTGGTGGAAGTCTGCCATTCAACCCACCTAGACTGCCAATGAAAAGAACCACCAGATGCCCTGTGGGGCAAGGGGCTGCGGCTACCCTCTCTCTCCCCCACCTGTGGACCAGGTCCCCGAGAGCCAGGCAGCCCTTTCCTGGGAGCCCTCCCTGCATTCCTCCGGCTGGTTAGCCCAGTTTGGGGTTCTGCCCTGGTAGGCTGATAGCCCCTCACCTCATGCCGAGGCTGCTGCCCTGATTTGCAGGAACCCTCAGATGAAGGACCCTAAGGAGGGCCAGCTCTGTGTCCATGCCCACTTGGATCTTGAGAGCTGCCCCGAGCACGTGTGGACTGGTAGTGCCCCTGGACTCAGAGCTTTGGGTTTTGCCCACCCTGGAGCTGCCCGGCTCTGTTCCTCAGCATATACTCTCTTCCTCATTCCTACTTCATGGTTATATGTAAATGCAAGCACACAGAAGTTTTCTACTTTAAAATTCAGAAGATGAGCAGATCACTGCTCTCTCCTGGTGCTCTGGGGAGCCACGTGGCCTCTCTTTACACCAAAACTCCCTATCCAGGTCCAGCTCCACTCTCCCTCTGCCCCAGCTGCCCTGCAGCCCTTTCCTCTTGCTCTTTGATGTTTTGTAGGCCTGCAGCTCCCAAGCACAGAGGCATGAGTGGGGAGAATGTCACCAAGGTCAGCACCTTCATCCTGGTGGGCCTCCCCACGGCCCCGGGGCTGCAGTACCTGCTCTTCCTCCTCTTCCTGCTCACCTACCTCTTTATCCTGGTGGAGAACCTGGCCATCATCCTCACCGTCTGGAGCAGCACCTCCCTCCACAGGCCCATGTACTACTTTCTGAGCTCCATGTCTTTCCTGGAGATCTGGTACGTGTCTGACATCACCCCCAAGATGCTGGAGGGTTTCCTCCTCCAGCAGAAACGCATCTCTTTCATCGGGTGCATGACGCAGCTCTACTTCTTCAGCTCCCTGGTGTGCACCAAGTGTGTGCTTCTGGCCTCCATGGCCTACGACCGCTACGTGGCCATCTGCCACCCGCTGCGCTACCACGTCCTTGTGACCCCGGGGCTGTGCCTCCAGCTGGTGGGCTTCTCCTTTGTGAGTGGCTTCACCATCTCCATGATCAAGGTCTGTTTTATCTCCAGTGTCACGTTCTGCGGCTCCAACGTCTTGAACCACTTCTTCTGTGACATTTCCCCCATCCTCAAGCTGGCCTGCACGGACTTCTCCACTGCAGAGCTGGTGGATTTCATCCTGGCCTTCATCATCCTGGTGTTTCCGCTCCTGGCCACCGTGCTGTCATATTGGCACATCACCCTGGCTGTCCTGCGCATCCCCTCGGCCACCGGCTGCTGGAGAGCCTTCTCTACCTGCGCCTCTCACCTCACCGTGGTCACCGTCTTCTATACAGCCTTGCTTTTCATGTATGTCCGGCCCCAAGCCATTGATTCCCGGAGCTCCAACAAGCTCATCTCTGCCGTGTACACTGTTGTCACGCCAATAATTAACCCTTTGATTTACTGCCTGAGGAACAAGGAATTTAAGGACGCCTTGAAAAAGGCCTTGGGCTTGGGTCAAACTTCACACTAAGACAACTAAATGTCCTAGAGTAAAATCTGTAGTGATGAAACAACATTGTATATGGCACTTTGTGCTCTAAATTAATTTTTAAGTTAAATTTAACAAACCTACAGAACTAAGTGAAATTTAACAAACCTACACAACTGTGCACACGTAACAAGCCTTCGTCTGCATATGTTTTCACAAAAGGACTGTGCTCATGGAACCAGCTCCCAGATCAAGAACTAGAAGCTGCCTTCACGCCCTCTCCCAGTCATTAACCCTCCTCCACAAAAAGCACTGTCCTGACTTCCAAAACCAGATGCTAGCATTGGTGTTTCTGAGGGGCTTACACATAAAGTATGTGCCCTGTTATGTTCAGCTTCTTTCATTCACCGTGCTGCTTGAGTGAATCCTTGATGTTTTTGCATGTAACAATAATTCATGCATTCTCATTGCTATCCAATATTCATAATAAATAATACATTTATACTGTATAATACACAATGCATAATACATTCATACTGGGATAATACATATACTGGGATAATGCATATACTGTATTATGTATTATATACACATAATACATTATGCTGGGTGAAACCCTGTCCCACCTGTCCCAGCAGGTGTGAGCCACTGTGCTCATCCATAATTTATGCATCTAAACACAGATAAGGTAAGTCAAAATATAATGTCATAATCTTATGGGACCACCATCTTATGTGCCGTTCAGTTCATCATTCACCAAATGTCACTGTGTGGTGCACTACTGTGTCAGTTGAGAATATTTGTGCTGGCTTATTTCTGGATCCTCTGTTCTGTTAAATTGATCTACGTATCTATCAATATCACACCCTCCATCCATACCACACAGTCTTGATTTATATGATTATGTAGTAAATCTTAACACTGGAAGAGTGACTCCTCCCACTTTATTCTTCTGCTTCAAAATTATTGTGGCTATTGTACAGCCTTTATATTTTTATATAAATTTTATAGTAAGCCTGTCAATGTCTACAAGAGAACCTCGCTGAGATTTTGCTAGAAATTCCATCAAACCTAAAAATCAATTTGGGAAGAACTGACTTCATTACTCTGTTGAGTCTTTCAATCCATGAACATAGTAAACCCCTCCAATTATTGAGGTCTTCATTCTTTAAATCAGTGTTTTGTACTTTTTAATATGCAGACTCTGTGTGTGTTTTGCTGGATTTAGACCTAAATATTATATTTTCTTTGAAGCAACTGTAAATGGTATTCCATCTTTTATTTCCGTTTCCTTCTGTTTGTTGTTAGTACATAGGATGCAGTTGATTTTCATATGTTGACATTGCAGCCTGCAAACTTGCTGTGCTCACTCATTAGTTTCAGGAGTTTTTTGTAGATTCCTTTGGGTTTTCTATGTGAACAGTCATGTCAACTAAAAATAGACAGTTTTATTTCTTCCTTTCTGATCTGTATGAATTTCATTTTTTATTTTTTGCCATACTGCATGGCCTATTACTAGAACTTCCAGTGCTCTGTTGAATAAGAGTGGGCAGAGCAGATATCCTTGCCTTGTTTCCTCCTTAGAAGGCAAGCATTCAGTCTTTCATGATTAAGTACAATGATGCAGAGTTTTCATGCATGTGCTTTATCAAGCTGAAGCAGCTCCCCTTTAGTCCTTATTTGCTGAGAGCAGTTTTTGTTTTTATCATAAATGAGTATTTAATTTTGTCAAGTGATGCAGAAAACTGCATCAGGCAATCTGGTCATAGATTTTGTCTTCTTTCACCTGCTGGTAAGGTGTATTACATTGGTTGATTTTCAAATACCAGATTAGCCTTGCATCTTCTGAATAAACCACCTTGGGTTGTGGTGTATGATTCATTTCATATAGTGTTGGATTCAATTTGCTAACGTTTCGTTAAGGATTTTTGTGTCTAAGTTCACGAGAGATATTGGTCTATTGGGGTCTGAAGTTATTTTCATGCTGTCTAATATAGTGTGGACGTCAAAGCGACCTCCTAGAGAACATTCCTAGCTCTCAGAACGTTCTATCTGGGGAGGGAAAAGGGAAAAAGGGGGGCGAGAAGCGGAGGGACGGGGAAGTATATAGTAATACTTCCCTTGAACCAGTAAAACTGTAATGCCCAACCTGGTTTTTACTAACTGTTTTCAGATTCTCCCTTTTCCTTTAATCACCTAGCCCTGTTTCCACCTGAATTGACTCTCCCTTAGCTAAGAGAGCCAGACAGACTCCATCTTGGCTCTTTCAGTGGCAGCCCCTTTCTCAAGGACTTAACTTGTGCAGGCTGACTCCCACCACATCCAAGAATGCAATTAACTGGTAAGATACTGTGGCAAGCTACATCTGCAGTTCCCAGGAATTTGTCCGATTGATAACGCCCAAAGTCCCGGGTCTATCACCTTGTAATAGTCTTAAAGCCCCTGCACCTTGAACTGTTCACTTTCCTGTAACCATTTATCCTTTTAACTTTTTGACTACTTTACTTCTGAAAAATTGTTTTAACTAGACCCCCCCCCCTTCCTAAACCAAGGTATAAAAGTTAATCAAGCCCCTTCCTCGGGGCTGAGAGAATTTTGAGCGTTAGCCGTCTCTCGGTCGCCAGCTAATAAAGGACTCTTAATTCGTCTCAAAGGTGGTGTTTTTCTAACTCGCTCAGGTACAACAAAACATCCATGCAAATAGGTTGTAAGAAGTTACGTCTGCATGCTGTGATACCTAGAGGAACCACTACGAAAACTATACATAATGATATTTCCCAAGACATTATCAGTAAATCAAGATGGAATTCTAAAAAAATGTACTGTATCCATTGGAAGGTACAAAAAAAAAAAAAAAAAAGGCAAAGGAAACAAGACAAAAAACAGCAGACATGAACCCTAAAGCTTGTTAAATGGATTTCAGGGGCCCCCAGGATCTAAAAACCAGACCCTCCTGCGTTGGGGACCGGGAATCCGTATTTTTGACAAAAAGCAATTCTTCAATTATAGAAACATCCATAGAACCGGCCTTAGTTTACACAGCTGCATTCCCACTGTTTTACAATCGCATGATCATTTCTGAAAAGTTGAAAACAAAGTTAAAGAATATTTAAGGGGTTAAGAACAGAAAGCCCGAGGAACACAAAAGATTATAAAAACCCTTCCAAACAGCAGGCATACTTGGAAGGAAACCTCACATGCAAGGCTCCTTCGTGGAGCCCAGAGCCCAGGTCCTGACGGGAGCACATTTTAAGAGATGGACTTGCCGGCGCGGTGGCTCACGCCTGTAATCCCAGCACTTTGGGAGGCCGAGGCGGGTGGATCACGAGGTCAGGAGATCGAGACCATCCTGGCTAACATGGTGAAACCCCGTCTCTACTAAAAATACAAAAAATTAGCCGGGTGTGGTGGCGGGCGCCTGTAGTCCCAGCTACTCGGGAGGCTGAGGCAGGAGAATGGCGTGAACCAGGGAGGCGGAGCTTGCAGTGAGCGCGATGGCGCCACTGCACTCCAGCCAGGGCGACAGAGCGAGACTCTGCCTCAAAAAAAAAAAAAAAAAAAAAAGAGATGGACTTGGAGCGTGTGCTTTTGTTTTCTATGCTATTCAATGTGTTCACAGCAGGTCCCCTGGATGAGACCACTTAGCCTTCAGCTCCGGAGGCGACCCAGGCCGGCCTTGCCAGGTCCCTCTCCCTGACAGGCGCCCCTCGACAGGGGTCCCACCCCGTCCCTCCGCTCCTCGCCCCCTCTTTTTCCACTTTCCCTCCCCAGCGAGAACGTTCTGAGAGCTAGGAATGTTCTCTAGGAGGTCGCTTTGACGTCCACACCGCGCCTGGGGGATTCTGCGGGGAGCACAGGACCCTGGGACGAGACGCAGAAGTCGCTCCACGCCCTGGGCGGCCTCAGCTCCCGCGACACCGCAGCAACTCAGAACCCAGGCAGGGGCCGGGCAGCCAGCATGCCGCCCCCACGTTCACCTCCAACTCCCACCTTTCGGCCCTCGCCCCAACCCGCAGGACCCTAGCAGCGCGCTGGCGGTCTCCGCGGAAGCCCCCGAGGGCCTCGGCGCGGCCCCGCCCCCTGGAAGGTTCCCGACAGGCGCCGCGGGCACCCCGGCCGTGACGTCACGGCAGCGCGCCGGCCGCGGGAGAGGGCCCCGTCGCGACCGCGTCCTCTTGGGTCCTTGATTCTGAGCTGACCGGGTAGCCATGGCCTTGCGGCTCCTGAAGCTGGCAGCGACGTCCGCGTCCGCCCGGGTCGTGGCGGCGGGCGCCCAGCGCGTGGTGAGCGGGCGGCAGGGTGGCGGGGTGGCGGGGTGGCGGGGTGGCGGGGTGGGGAGCAGTTCCACATCTCCCCCGGCCTCTGGCGGCGGCTCCCAGGGTCGCTCTCCGGGTGGGTTTGGGGGACCCCTCCTGCCTCCGGAATTGTTTGGTCTTTGGTCGTGGACAGACCTCAGGGGGCCACGAGCTTCTCCAGGCCATTTTATCTCAGCTTTAAGCAAAACGCTGGAGCGCGGAGGTGATCGGCCCCGAGGCTGCCCTGATGCGGGAGGCCCGTGTGCAGGTGGCAGGCCGGGGGCACGCGCGCTTGTCATTCGATAATTCACGTAGCGGCCCTGTCAAGAGCCGTTTAAAGGTCGGGCCCTGCTAGGTGCTTGGGTGATGCCATGTTGAGCAGACACGGAGTTCAGTGCTTGTGTCCTCTTCCTTTTGCCTTTACTCTTACTGACTACTCTCATTGCTTAGCACTTTGCCCCCCCCTTCTTCAGTGAAATTGTTTCATACATTTGTAACACAGTTGGATTGCTTTGTCACATTCTGCCTTACATCCTGGGATCCTTCTACCTAATGCGTTTTTAAAAATGTGCATACATTGAGCGCATTCTTTGTGCTATAAGGTTCTATGGATTTTTTCTTTGTGCCATAAGGTTCTATAGGTTTTGACACGTGTGTAATAGCATGTCTCCACCATTATAGGTTCGTACAGAGTAGCTTCACTGCCTTAAAAAATTCCCCTCTGCTTTACCTATTAAACCCTTCTTTTCCTCCAACCCCTGACAACCACAGATCTCATTAACATTTCCATAGTTGCCTTTTCTGGAATGTCATATAATTAGAATCATACAATATATTGCCTTTTCAGACGCCTTGAATACTTGGAAATATCTATGTAAGATTCACTTATGTCTTCGTGGCTTGGTAACTCATTTCTTTTTAATCACTGAGTAATATCTCATTGCATGGATGTACTTCAATTTATTCAGCAATTGAAGGGCATCTTGGTTGCTTCAAGTTTTTGGCAATTATGAATAAAGCTGCTGAAATCGTGTACATGCAGATTTCTTTTTGGAAATACATTTTTATATCATTTGGGTAATACCTGGAAGAGTGATTACTCATGTAGTAAGACTAGTTTTCTAAGAAGCTGCCAAGCCATCTTCCAGAGTGACTGTGCCATTTGACTTCCACCAGAAGTGAAGGCTGTCCGTCGCCAGCATGCGGGGCTGTCGGTTACTTTGGATTGCTATCCATTCTGATAGATGCGTAGTGGTATCTTGTTTTAACTTTGGAATATCTCATGACATACAGTGTTCATCTTTTCATATACTTATTTGCTATCTGCGTTAATTTCATTTGCGAGAGGTGTTTACATCTTTTGCCCATTTTTAAATTGGATTGTCTGCTTTGCCTTGTTTTGTAACTTGTTTCTTCCTTACTCTTCAGTTATCAAATCAAGATCGAAAAATATCTTGATATTTTATATTCTCCTGTTTTATTTAAATTTCACTATAAAGTATTTTAATATTTTTGTGTTTTCCTGAGTACTTAGTATTCCATAATATGGATATGCCTTAATTTTGTTTAACTATTCCTCCGTTGTCGGACATTTAAGGGTTTCTATTTGCATTTTTGATGTTACATCATACTTCATTGAGCATCCTTATAGGTCAATCTTATGTATATACTCTTTGAATGGATTCCTAATGCTGTAGACCCAGTGTCCTCTAGGTTTCATTACCATTAGCAGTTTAGGATGGTACTCATTGTCTTGTCCTAACTCTGTAATCATTTTTTAAATTATTTCTCATTTTGACACATGAAAAACTAATGTTTCCTTGTTAATAGTCTTTTGTTTTTTTGTAGCAAGGTTGACCACTTTTTCATGTGGTTTTTGGCTATATTTTATAATTTTAAAATAAGCTGTGCGTTTTTATTCTTTGTTTTCTTATTGTTCTGTACAATTTCTGTATATAGTAAGGTTATTATCCCATCATATCTGTTGAACTTTTTCAGTTTGTTTTACTTTTGGTTATGTTTCTTTTCTTTTTTTGGAAGGAATGTTTTCACTTTAGTGTGGAGAATAAATTGGGATGCTGGAGACAGGCATTGAAGCAGGCCTTTGCCTTGTAGATGAGAGGTGTGAAGATGTCTACAGAGTCAGCACATGGCATAGGGAGGTGATGCAGTGTCCAGAGAGTTTGGAGAGTTAGGATTTTGTGTGTAATTCTGCAGTTGAAGGAAGGAGAAAGGTATCAAAGACGACACTCAAATTTGCTCTCTTTTGCTTGTTAGGTAGTGGATATTCCTTGCTGTGAGGGAAAGCAGATTTGGGGGCTAGGGTATGGATGTTGCATTTCACCTTAGCTCTGTTACCTTCAGGTGCCTTCAGGACATCTAGATGGAGCTGTCTAATAGGCAGTGGGGTAACTAGGTCAGGACCTGGGGACAGAAGCTTGGATTAGAGAAATGTTTTTTATTCCCTTCCCTTCACTCCTGAGCTTCCCTCCATCCCTGTCTTTCTTCCTCCCATCTGTCCGTCCATCCATCCATCCATCCACCCCTCCCTCCCTCCCTCCCTCCAATTTTTATTGAACATAGTAAACATATTTAATAAAAATTTCAGGCATTGTTCCAGGGCCTGAGGATTTAGCAGTGAACAAACAGTATATCTGCCTTTAACGAAACTTACATGGACAGAGTGGTGGGGGATAGACAGATAATTAAACAAATTAATAGGCAATGAAGATGTAGATGTTGGCATTTTTATCACCAAGAGGTTTCTTGGTATTTTTACCTAATAGTTACTAATGCCTACAGGAACCAGAGTGGTCACAATGTGCTGCTGTGTGATTTTGTGTTTTTCAGAGAGGAATTCATAGCAGTGTGCAGTGCAAGCTGCGCTATGGAATGTGGCATTTCCTGCTTGGGGATAAAGCAAGCAAAAGACTGACAGAACGCAGCAGAGTGATAACTGTAGATGGCAATATATGTACTGGAAAAGGCAAACTTGCAAAAGAAATAGCAGAGAAACTAGGTATGATTTTATATTACACAGAATGATACCTTTTTCTCAGATATATGGTTGCTTATTTCAGTGGTTTTTCTTCAATATTAATATTAAATAATATTAAATATTTAATAATTGGGCCTAAGGTGGGTATTTTACATTTTTGTTTATTGAAAAAGCTGTTTTATAAAGCGAAACAAGAAAAAGCTGTTTTTAATCTTTTATGTTTGGAAAATTTGTGAAAATCCATGCTGGTTGTCAATTTGAATTGGAATTTTATGTGGGCAGTGTAAGCAGGGCACTTCCACGTAAACTGTCGTGTTTGAGCTTTGTGACAGCCTCTGAAATAGAGCCAAGGACGGTACTCACTCACAGATGGGTGTACTCCTCAGTGAGCAGATGCCACATAGCTGGGTCCCAAAGCCAAAGTTAGAGCCCCTTCCTGACTCCTGGTGCAGCTGAGTGTCCATTGTACCTTTCTGTAGCACCTGCATGACAGCAGCTGCCCGCTAGAGGGGGCTCCTGTGGTTACAGGGAGCAGTCCTTTCAGGAGGAACCTGGATAAGGGCACTGTGCAAGCTCTTTCGCTCACATGCTTGCTCGTATATGTTGTGTGTTCCCTTCATACGTGATGAAACCCAGGCATGTAGGTGACTTTCTCTAGGTCTTTGGCTCCATCCCTGGCGGTGAGATTTGGGCGGGCTGTGTGTTTTGGCTAGTCCCCACTGCTCCCTGCGGGGAGTGAGTGATGTGCATCAGACTGCATCCAACTGTTTCTCCTTTCAGGCTTCAAGCACTTTCCTGAAGCGGGGATTCATTATCCAGACAGTACCACAGGAGATGGGAAGCCCCTCGCCGCCGACTATAATGGCAACTGTAGTTTGGAGAAATTTTACGATGATCCGAGAAGCAATGATGGCAACAGTTACCGCCTGCAGTCCTGGTTGTACAGCAGTCGCCTGCTGCAGTACTCGGATGCCTTGGAGCACTTGCTGACCACAGGTGCAGTATTTCTGGGCAGTTAGATCTGTTCTGTACTTGAACACTATTCTAGAATTCAACCACGTTAAATTGCCACTGAGTCGAGCTTTCCTTTAAGGGTGTTTGATGAGGTGAGTTCTGTCTTTCCAACAAGATCATGAATTTCTTGAGATTGTGTTATTTTTGCTTCAGAATTAATTTAATGCTGTTTCACTATGGATACTGGAGTGAGATTTATGGATTGTATAGAATTCTCAAGGCACTGCTTTAAGCTTCTATACTTACATATTCATTTATATATGAAATGTGTCAAAACAAAGGGGAAAAGAGAGCACAGAAGTGTCCAGGAGGAAACGGGATCACACTTATGAAGACTGTGCATGTGCCATGCAGACAGAGATGTGGATGCCAACAACTAGGGTTGTCCCGGAGGGCCCAGAGATAGGCCGGAATCACCATAAAGCCACGAGGCAGACGTGAATCTTGATAAGATGACGGGGGGAGGCAGAACACACAGGGTCCCATAGGCCAGTGCAGTAGGGGAGGATGCTTCCCTTGAAGGTATCCAAAGCAGAAAGGAAGAGCTGTGTACTGGGGAGCCTGGGAGACGGAAACAGGGATCAGAAAGTATAGTTAGGAGAGGAAGGGAAGGTGGATGAAAGGGCATGAACATGGACTACTTGTGTGCAGAATGAGGTTAGGGTCCAGGGAGGGGTTACTGTAATCATTTTGGGAAACAGCAGTGCATGCTAGACATCCTGAGAGTTGGACCACAGATGCAGTGCCAATTTTTGGTCAAAGCTACCATGCCACGGCGGTCCTCAGTTCACAGGTAGCAGCAAATGGCACATCTGTGTGCGGAGAGAGGGAGATGGGTGGATTCTTAGGGCCTTCGTGTCTGTTTTATATTGCAGTGCTTGCTGCTTTCATTGATTGGCAGTGCCCCTGATGAGCTTCTCACACACAAGCTCAGCCGCCACTAGGGTTGGCTTCATGGGGTCTGAGCCGTGAGAACAAGAATGTGGTTTTCACTGGGAGTGGCCGGCGCACGGGCTTCTTCTCAGAGCTGAGCTAGGAGCCGCTGCCTATGCTCCTTCAGGTCTCCACGGATGCAGTGTGTGTCCATGACACGTATCTACACAGTTGTACGGCGGTGGAGTTATTGTCTTGCTTTGAAAAAGTTGAAAACATTTTATTAGTGCTTCTTTTTTTCTTATATGAACGTAAACCCTGATCTTGGTTAGTGTTACTCCTAAGAAAACAATGTGGTGTGCTGTTTCTGGTTTGAGGTTCTTTACCAGGAGCCAATCCAGGAGCTGATGTCGTAGTGTGGACTTCACACTGACATCCGGGCTTACTCCACGTTCTTTTTAAAGCATTCTTCAACCCTGTCTTCTGACTACTCATTTCTTAAAATGAAAAAGAAACATTTTACTTGTTAAATAAAACCTTGCTTTTTTTGGTGCTATAGTAACCTATTTCCCATTTAGAAAAAAAAAGTGCAGCTTGCTCCCATCTCAGTATTCTTGGGGCAAATTGGAACTGGGTTAACGTATTCATTAAATATTTAGTGCATGTCTGCTGTGTGCCAGACCCATTCTGGGAGCTAAGGGCGCCACAGGGAGGGAAGCCTGTGTTTTAGTAGAGGGATGAAGACTCGATGTGGAAACAGGAATGTCTTGCCCCAAGTGAGTGGTGGCTGCTCTGAGGAAGGAGGCTATGGGGAGAGGCTGGGTAGGAAGATTAGGGGAGGCCTCTGCCCAGACACAGCAGGGCTGACTGCAAGGAGGCTGGCTGGGGACCCTGGGGACTAGTGCTCTGAGCTGCGCAAGTGTCCGTCGGGGCTGCTGTGATAGTAACACAGCCAGTGAGGCTGGGAGTGGACAGAGGTGAGGTTGAGAAGTAGCCCAACATCAGTAGATCTGACTGGAATGGTGGGGGCAGGAGCAGGATGGGGGTGGGCACCGTAGGGGTGGAATACGTTATTTAAAAACAAGCACTTTTTGTATTAACTGGATGCTTTCTGTTATAGCTGACTTAATGAAATGATGTTATATTGCTCAAAACTGAAAAGATACTTCAGTTTTTGAAAATGGTTTCCCACTTACAAACATGTATATGTTCTTTTCAGTATTTTGGTGTGGAAATGGAATTGTAAATGATTGTTATTTTCTTTTTTCTGAAATGCGGTGATCAGTTGACAGTGCTTTGCTATCTGTCTGATTTTCAATTTCTGTTTGCCTATGTTTAAACAGGACAAGGTGTTGTGTTGGAGCGCTCCATCTTCAGTGACTTTGTGTTCCTGGAGGCGATGTACAACCAGGGATTCATCCGAAAGCAGTGTGAGTCAGCATTGCAGACCCACTTCTGGGTGTGTGGTGCGACTTTGCAAAGGCTGTGATAGACTCACCTTGCACTTAACTGTGTTTATGAATGTCTGTTAGATAGATGAATAAATGCCATTACTTAATCGGTCTCCGCTGGAAAAAGGAACTTCCTAAGTATCTTCCACCCTTTCTCCCTCCTGAAATAGGTGTCTTTTGTGCTATCATGTCTCCCTGTGAAAGCAGATTGGAGCCCTGGACCTCAAACACACGCAGCTTAAAGTGCAGCCCCCACAGCCTCCCGTTAGAACCTCCCCTGCTCTTAGCTTGCCCTAGCAATACCTAGGCTGTAGCTCTAATTGTAACAGACTTTCCAGTTTCTAGTGTGTGATTTTGATGAATTGGGATGTTAGCCCTGCCAGTTGCCAGCATCATCACAGTGCTTCCCTCTGACACGCTGCCGTTTTTCAGGACAGTAGCTTTGTGTTGCTGTATTGGGGAAGGTCTGACAAGTGGCAAATGGAAAGGAACAAAGACCCCCTGGTTTGAAGCAGGCTGACCTTGAGGAGTCAGGGTGGGGTTGGGGTGTCTGTGACTAGGACTGTGTTGGGCGGTGCGTTGAATAGGCCTGGTGGATAGTCTGACTGACGGCATTTTCATCTGTAGACTGGGGTGGCTGGAGCCAGTGGAAAGCTGGGATCTGGGAGCTCAGAGGAAGTACTGTTGATTAATGAAAGAGGAGGCCGAAGCAAGCCAGGTGACCATTCTGTGGAGGAGGCGCCTGCTTCTGGCTGCTTGTGTGTCCTGGTGTTGCCGGTACTCCACCTGTGAGCTTGCCGCCCGCAAGAGCACTGCAAGCCCGTGCTTCTGATAGGGGCTGATCCTCCCTGGACATGCTGAGCAGCGGGTCAGGTCACCAGCAAGTGTTTCTGGAGTGCCTGTGGTGTGGCAGGCTCTCTTAGGTGCTAGGGATATGAATATGAAGAAACTTAAGACAAGGCTCCCACGGGCCTGGGGTTGGGGGCTGTTGAACCAATGGGGATGGTTCATTGTAATAAAGTGTACTTAGCACTCCTGAGCATTACTCCTGGGTGCTTTGGGGGCACATAGGAGAAATGTGTAACCGGCTGGGAGATGGGATAGTGTCAGGGACAGCTGTTTTGATGAATGGCCTGTCATCTGTAGCGCAGTGGGAGTGAAGGACATGTGGGGATGGTGGAGAAGCCTGCGTCTGCCACAGGCTGGTGGTGGTGTCCTATAGTGAGGGCTGGGTGCTGGGGGAGAATGATGCTGGATGAGGCTGCACGAGGAAGGAGCTGCGCCTCGGCGAGGATGCTTGGCTTCTGTCCTGAAACTAGTGAGGGACCACTGGAGGATTTTTAGCATGGCAGAGACATGGTTAGATGTAAGTTTAAAATGGTTGCAGGCCTTCATCTGAAGGATGCATTTGGTGAGGAGAGACGGAAGGGGAAGGAGCCTATCTGGGAGGAAATTGGGGTGGGACAGGCGTGCACAGCAGGGAGGCTGCACTGGGCAGTGGGAGTTGCCGCTCAGGAGGGACACTGGGCAGGCCTGGGTGGGTGCTTTCCTGTGTGCACAGTGGGGAGTGGCGTGGACCTGCCCTGGCTAGTGGGCCGCTAAGGGGGAAGGATGCACAGGGGCAGTGGACCGATGTGGCTTCATGTTTGGGTGTTGGATTCCTGAGTGTGAGGTTCCCATGGCAAGGTGGCAGGAGATACCTGTCGGCATCTGCTGAGTGTCTGCTGAAGTCTGAGGACTGGCCTGGGCTGGAGTCTGCAGGCGTTGGGGGTCCAGCACTGACCGTGAGCATGCTTTCCTTGGGAGAGCCCAAGGGGTGATGGGGGAGGGCTGAGACCAGATCCTTTGGGGACCATTTCTGGGGTGATGAGACCCCCACTGAGGGATTGAAGCTGAATGATCAGAGGTGCACAGGAGGAAGCAGAGGGGATGTGGGGAGGGTTGGTTGTTGGTGTCACATGTGCTGTGACTCTGATGGGAACTGAGAAGTGACTGTCGCGTTTCACCTTTCGGGGGCTGGTGATGTTAGCCAGAGTCGTTTGAGTGCTGGGCTGGGGGAAAGCAGATCATGTTGGCTAAAGGACAGGTGGCATAGAGCAAGGTGGGGACCACCTGAGAAGTGGGTGTACTGACAGGACTAAGGGTGAGGGTGGGAAGCAGGGTGAGAGCAGACTCGGTGAAGGGAGGTTTCACCTCAGCAGCAGGAGAGACCGGCCTGCTACCGGTCCAGCAGACCCGAGGTCCCGTGTGCTCTGCCTGGCTGCGGGTTTGTGTTTGTATGCTCAGGTGAACGGTACTCCACTGGCAGCCTCCATCCTTTGCTTTGTCACACCTCCTCCTGGGTGGTCTTCCTTGTTCTTTAGCTCATGCCGTTCCTGACCCTGAGCCAAAGGCTCATCCCACAATTGCCTCTAGAGTGAGGTTACTAGGAATGCTCACTGGAACTTTTTTTTTTTATTTAATTTTTAAAATTTTTATTTATTTATTTTGAGACTAGGTTAGGAGACTGGCTAATGTTTGTATTTTTGGTAGACATGGGATTTCACCATGCTCCTCAGGCTGGTCCTGAACTCCTGGGCTCCAGTGATTTGCGCCCACCTCGGCCTCCCAAAGTGCCAGGATGACAGGCGTGAGCCACTGTGCCCAGCCCATTTCCTTTAAAGCAAAATAGTTGTCTTTCTGTGGACCCTAGCATGGCCGTCTGTCACTTCTGGAAGGTTCCACACGTGAAAAGCTGCAGAGGGGATGGCTTCTCAGCATGGCCTCTCCACATGCACTGGCGTGCACTCTCTGTTGGCTTCTGGGAGGTCGGGTGTGCATGAGCACATGCAGGTGCAGAGTGCTCTGAAGAGCGGCAGGGTTCCCTTGGGTGGCACGGGCCCTGCGGGTGCCGTCTGGATTATGCATTCTGTGTAGTGATCACTTTAGGAGAATTATTCCTCAGCCTTAGCTGCTTTCAATTTCATTTTGTCACTAAATCTGACTCAGTAGATACTTCTGTGCAGCTGATTATACTACTGAACCGGGATAAATGTAGCTTGATGATTTTCAGCTGAGTTATTTGAAAAATAAAGTATTTAAAGCTGTTCTTTATTCTTCAGAGAAGACCAGACTCTTGTATCTATTATTACTATGAAGAAATATAGTAGCATGTATACTATATACCTGCAACATATATACTGCAAGTATATGGAATATATTTCAGTTCAAAGATCACTGAACTGTGACCTCCGTCTTGCGTGACCTACGTCTTGCCTCAGGAGCAAAAGTGAACCCTTAAATGTGGCTAAGATGTGCTAAAGATCTGTCTTTTAGGATGATTAAGGTCACAGTTTAAATGCTGGTATTTTACTCTGTGTAAGTAGCTTAATTTTTCTGGGCCTCAGACCTTTGGTTTGTAAATACAGTGGAGGCGACAAGCCCTGTTTGCAGGGTTGTGGGCACCACAGCTGCTGTCTGCACATGCCCTGTGGCACCTGGAGCACAGTCACATGCCATGTGTGTGGTCAGTGCTTAGAACTGTGACCGAGATAGGGTTTGTAGATTGGTACGTGGCTTTGAGAATTGCATGTATGTTTGCCCTTTTATTCAAGGAGGAGTGTGTTTTGGAAACCCGTGTGGGGACTGGTAGGTGACAGTGCCCCTTTCTCCTATGTGCCAGGTGTGGATCACTACAACGAGGTGAAGAGCGTCACCATCTGCGATTACCTGCCCCCCCACCTGGTGATTTACATCGATGTGCCCGTTCCAGAGGTCCAGAGGCGGATTCAGAAGAAAGGAGATGTAATGCAGTTTTCAATCAAAGGCCAAGCATCTCTATTTTGAATGTAGATCAGCACTAAAAGCCCTGTTTTAATAGCATTTATACTAATTCCTACCAGTCCTCACGAGGAGAGTGACACACACCCTGTTCCCACTTGAGAGAGGGCATCTGCAGGGGTGGAGGGGAGACCCCATGGCTCGGCCTGGTGCCACAGCCTGCGGGCCTGCCGCCCTCCAGTGCTCTGCGGTCCCACTGTGGTCCCCGAGTCCCCTCAGCTGTTTAAACTTGGGAGGCTGGGGAGGGCCTCCTGGCAGAGCGTCCTCCATCCCTCTGTCACGTACCTTTCTGTTCTCTGATGAGGTTTTTGTGTCCTATTGTTTTCTTCCACATTGGAAGCAATTTCTAATATCCCTTGTCACTTCAATCTATTTAACGCAAATCGTGCCTCTCCCCCTTTTTCTTACTTACCAATTCTAGAACAGTAGAGCAGTGATATCCACACACATCCATTTACTCTTTGTAGTTTTCATTGGATCTTAATTAGGTGGCCTCGAAGCAACGCCTTTTGAAGTGACCCTGTGGCCGTCGGTAGCTCTGTTGGCAGCTTGATGGAGGATCCTGAGATGAAACAAAGACCGTCTTTGCCCTATGGCGAGTTCTTTGTTTTTTTTTTTTGAGACAGAATCTCGCTCTGTCACCCAGGCTGGAGTGCAGTGGCACGATCTCGGCTCACTGCAAGCTCCGCCTCCCGGGTTCACGCCATTCTCCTGCCTCAGCCTCCCAAGTAGCTGGGACTACAGGCGCACGCCACCATGCCCGGCTAATTTTTTTTGTATTTTTAGTAGAGACGGGGTTTCACTGCTTGTTTAATACTATGTTATTTTTTCCTGGAGGAGAATATGGTCTCCTTTTTGATACTGTGATGAAAATGCAGGGCTACCTGCCTGTTCCTCACTCTGATGCCCATCCTCAGTGCTGGAATTCTTGTAGGTGCTCAGGAAATACCTCTCTGGATGGTGGGTTCTTGTCAGGGCAACAGTAAAGCTCTGGTTATTTTTTGCTGCTCCTGAAAGATCCATGGGACTAACTTTCCTTCTCTGTTGCAATAGTAGAAACAGCGAGATGTCTATGTATGCCTTTCTATTGCCACTCTGGAACTTGTATTGTTTAAGCATATGCTTGTAAGTATATTGTATAGCTAGACTTCTAAGAACCTTCCATCAAGTGGCAAAAGGAGGGAACTACAAGTTCAAAATGTTTGTTTCTCAGTGGACTAACTGGACACCTTTGCTTATTATGCTGACATTTATTGAGAAAAACAAAGTCATACATTTAACATTCTCTAGATAATTCTTTTGTTATCTGGGAAAACAGTATTTCAAAAATAATTCTGAGGTCTAAAGTAGAGCTGTCAACTTTTTAATTTTTCCAAGTAAAGTCTTCAATACTGTCATCAGCTAAAATTACCCCATTTTATAAAAGACATCACATTATCAGTAAGTCTGTGTTCTTATTTTGATTTTTATTTCAATGCAGTCTGTGTCTCAGTATTGCACCTTTTGGGAATAACTGATAGGAATATCCGAAAACCATTTCTAGATTCTAAGAAAACAGTCAAAGTGATTAATAACTACATATTTTATCAAGTAACTTCAGGTCAGAGTTCTGAGATGGTTGTGTTATGTTGCGTGTTACGGGCTTATATTACACTAGAGTTTCTTTTATAATCAGTTAACATTTAATCTTATTCTACTTGGCACATAGCTAATGATAGAGATTTAGAATCTTATCACCTCTTTTATACTTTTGTTGATTTCACTGACTCCTCTAATACAGAGCACCTCCTATATGCAAGGCGCCTGTGCCAGGCACCTAGGAGGCTGCAAAGATGAACAAAGATGGTCTCTGCCCAGACACCAAGTCCTTATTGGAAAATAGAACTCCCAATTACTGCCTTTCCCCCTTTTGACAGAGCAATGAAGTGCAGCATTGCCTGTATCATCCTTTCCCTGTGCCCCGTCGCATTACTAGAATTAATATGTGTTCAGTAAATATTTATTCTTTGAATGATAGGGTTTTTCTTATTTTGAACAGCTTTAATGAGGTATAATTTATGCTCCATAAAATTCACCCATTTTAAGGGTACGACTGAATGATTTTGGGTAAATTTACCAAGTTGTTGCCACTCTTGCCATAATCCAGTTTTAGAATGTTTTCATCATTTTGTAGGTTGAAACCGCAGGCCTATTCGTTTCTTTCTTCCTTCCTCTCTCTCCTGTAAGTGTTGATTGAGCATCCACCCTGTCCTAGACCCTGCTTGGTGCTAGGGATATACCAGTGAGCAGGGTGGATGAGGTCCTCACCCGTGAGCTCATATGCTGATGGGGGAGACCTACAGCAAGCAAGGAGATAAATAATAAATACATCAAATAGAGGTAAATGATGTGAAGAAAACAAAACGGGCTGAGAAGATAGTGTGAAACTGTAAGGAGTTTTAAATTTTAAAACTTGCTACTCATAATTAGATTTTCAAGTTTCTGAAATTGGCATAGTGCATTTCAGATGATGAGAGAGGTGACAGCCGTAGAAAGTGGGAGAAGTGGTTGCGGGGAGATGGGTGAGCGATGGAGGTGGCGAGCAAGTTGGAGAGATGCAGGGAGAGCCAGGTGACAAGAAGAGAGTGTGCTGAGGACAGATGGCGGACAGACAGGCCACTGCCCCCAATTTTTGGTGCTCTTTCATTCCTGCACTCAGGCACGAGGCAGACAGGAAAGACAGGCAGTGCTGCTTCGTAACAGGCATCTTTCTTGCCCTAAGTATACATCTTAGAATGTGTGGAGAAAGTCACGCTATGGGAGCACTTGGGCAGGCTCAGGTGTTCACTGTAGTAGAAGGAGAATGACTCTAGCTGATGTTGGGACCCTTTACTGTCACCCCGCAGTCCCCACACTGCCCCGTGTGAGTTGTAAGAAAATGGTGCTCAGTGATTGTCTTCGCATTTTATATACGCACAGGTCAAAGAGAATGAACTCTAAATGTTTCCCAGTTTGATTTTTCTGCTTTTGTTTAGCCACATGAAATGAAGATCACCTCTGCCTATCTGCAGGACATTGAGAATGCCTATAAGAAAACCTTTCTCCCTGAGATGAGGTGAGCCAAACACACGACTGATTTATGGGGCTAAAACTTCTTCGCCACTCGTTTCTTAGGCCCCAACAGCCCAGGGAGTTTTCTGTCTTATTTACTGCAGTGGATATTGTCTGAGATGTTTAATCTGATGTTTATAAATAAGAAAAACAGGAGACATTTCAGTTTGATTTTTGTGGGGTTTATTGGTTTATTTGTTTCGGTTTGCTTATCTTGTCAGTACTTTTGCTCTGCTATATTTCTGAATTTTTTTGATGCTAGAAGTAAACCAAGCTCTATTCCATGACAGGTTTTACCATAGAGAACTTGTGTGTTTTTACTTCAGGTGGCAACTAAACATTCGTGTTTACCTAGAAGGATTGATTGGAAGTGTATTCATGGAGAAAATTCATGAAAGATAACACTTTCTCTGGACATTCTTAATTGATGTCCTTGAGAGATGTTTGGATTAGATGAAGGAAACACCACCAGACTGTTTTTCTTTCTTTTCCCCCTTTCTTTCTTTGCTGAAAGCACGTGGAAAATGTGGTTTCACTCATCCTATGGCTTGTCATTCTGCACTTCTTGGGTATATTCGTGTGTAAGGAATGTCTGCCACACTCATTCACGTCCAGTTAAACTCAGATTGTTTGAATAATGCTTGAAATGAAGATTTTTATACTATTTCTCATACTTTTTAAAACCCTAAGCCTCTTTTGGTGCCTAAAAATCTCATGTTCTTGTTGTTTAAAATTTCAAAGTAACTGTAAAGTTGTGAATAAAAACAAAAGTATAGCAATTTTAGAAAAAAAGTTTTATTTTTAAATTTATTTTAGTTAAATACTGAATATTTACAATGAACAGCCTTAGAAGATAATATTGTTAGACCATAGGTAATAATAAAATCGAAAGTGAATAAGAGAAATGTTCTATTCAGGGAGTTTTTTCTGTACCGTAAGTATTAACGTTTATGTCATCTCTGCTTGTTTGTGGTGAGCGTTTCTTTCTTAGGTGGTAAGAAGACAGGGTGGCCTCTGGCTTCCTTTTAACCTGTTGTACTGCCCTGTTTCCAAGGCCACAATACCAAGGGAAGTATCTAGAGCCAACGTGAATAAACAGCATAAACAGAGATAGTTGACCCTAGAGTTTCAGGCTCAAAAATTACTCTTGGAGATCTTCTGGCTTCAAAAACATCACTGAGAAAGAGCTTTGTCATAAGTTCTCAAATGGAGTTTCTAGCTACAGCATCAGCAAAATAATGGCTGGTTTCAGCCTGCGCACAGGGCAAGAGTTTCTTTTACTTTGCCGCCCTCATAGACTCGTTAAGCCTCAAGCATTTATTTCTTACCACTTGGTCTTGCTGTGTTTTTAGCTCCTGTTTTAGGAACAGATACAGTCTCTGTTCATTGTTAAAGTAGATCTTACCTGACAGCTCAAGCCATATGGATTGATGGGAGCCACTTGATGTAGGGGTCATTTGTCACACATTGAAGAATGAGTACCAGATGTACTCTATGCAGTATGCATTATTTTAAGTGCTGAATTGTAGACCAAGATCAAACTGCAGCTTTGTGATGGACTTGGATCTTAAAAGTTTTCTCATAGAAATTCACTATGAAATTTGGCTGAAACTATTTTGTGTAAAATTGCAAGAAACCTATGACGAGTTGTATTTTAAAATTTATTGGCCATTAGCATTTTAGAATTCAGGAGTTATTTTCCAACAGAAACAATATTAGGTTTCCCGGGCTTGTATATTTAAACCATGGTTTAGTTAAATACTGAATATTTTTATTGTTAGATCTTAGGTTAGACCTTAGAAGACAATATTGTTAGATCATAGATAATTAATAAACAGTAAAATCAAAACTAAATAAGAGAAATGTTTTTAGTTTTAATACTAGTATTTGAAATAAAGCAGATTGACCTGACAAGATGATGGCTCCGTTGAAGTTCTGTGTCTCCTGTCTTTGAGCAGTTCCTCCTGTGTTAGCCCTTCTCTTTGTCACGTGCTGATATATGGTGATGCTTCACTGTTTTTGTATTTGTTGCTTATGAATGCATAAAGAGCATTGCAGCCTTTTCCAAAATATTTGTATTGTGGGATTTTAAGAGGTACAATGAGCTAACTCTCATAGGAATGTGTATTTTCTGGCTTTGTCAATATTTGTGACCCAGATCTTAGGCGTACATGTCTTTCTCCTCATTACCTGAATTGTGAATGTGTTAATGAGTATCAACTTAGTTTCACCAACATTTGGCCATTCCCGTGTTCAACATATATTTATTTACTCAGCTCCAACACTGCTAGCTCCCAGTGTCAGTGTTAGCTGAGACACAGAGGTACACAAGACAGGGTAGGGAAGGCCTTTTTGAGAAAGAATCGTCTCCTCTGAGATTTCAGAGACAAGAAGAGGAGCACTGAGTGACCAGCCTGACATGTAGCGAGTTTTGTAACTGTCTTTATTGTTTCAGATTGTTCTAAGGTGGGTGAGGAGCTGGGGAGGCTCTGGAAGTATTGAAGTAACTTGGGGGTTCAGTAACACAGCTTGTGGCTCTCCTCGGCCCTGAGCGACCTATAGGAATAACCACCATTGAGGTCGCACGTGAACTGCTGGCCCAGCCCTTTATGGGGGTTTCCTCCAGATCCCTGACTCCACACTTGATACCTTCTTATTTTAGGCCTCCTTTCACAAGGCAGTGGGAATGAGAGGCAGGTGTGACTGGACGGAGGCGGTTTTATTTGTCTGTTGCCGAGGTTGTTAGCATGCTGAATGGAGGCGCACAGAAGATAGAAAATGGACTCTCCAGGTTACTCTCATCAGGTAGTTTGGGGTCTGGAGCTCATTAAGGGCAGGAGCCCTGTCTTCCCCACCTTCCGTACCCCACACAGCACCTGGCTCCTGGTGGGGCTTCAGCTAATGTCTGTTCAGTTATGTGTGTTGAACGAAACTGTCACATCGTCCTGATCTCTCATGACCACTCTTGTGCAAATACGTCAGATAGTTTGTGACCTTTCATATTGCTGTGTGAGAACAAATAATGTTTCTGTGCCAGCCCTGTTCATCAGGGATGTTTAAGACCTCTGTCTCCTATACACTTCAGTTGAATATTCACTTAGGTGACTTGCAGAGGGAATTATTCTCCTTTGTCACTTTGTGCCTTTCTCTTCGTAATAACAGTGGGTAGCTGTAGAGGTTCAGGAAGCAATACAGCAAGTCCTGTAATTAGCGTGGCCTTTTCCTTGCCAGCCCTAATGGCAAATGCAGTAAGTTACTTTCCTCACTATGGATTTATTGTTCACTCTGCTTACAGTTTCTGACCATTTATGTTGATCTTAAGGGTGCTGTGAGGAGTGCAGTGATCTCGTTGCAGTAAGAATCTATTATCCAGTTGTATGACTCTGTGAATTGTGAGTTATAGACTTGTGTGGAACAGATGTGTTACTGAGTGATTGTAGAGCTTGAAGACTTTTTTCTTTTTCCTACACTTTGGAAGTGATGTGAGTCAGTAATGATGAGACTTAATAAAATACAAGCACTTTACCTGTACTACGTAATTTAATCAACCAGTGGTCTGTTGAAGATGGTCAGCAGAGTTGGTGAAGTTTGTTTGGTACCATTGTAGGGGTCAGATGCTGATTTCAATATGAGAATAAATAGCTTGTACGTTCTTGGAGTGTTTACTTACCCTGTATGTTTACATCCTAAATGTGTGGAGGGTGCTGTGGTGTAAAGATGCCCTCTGCCTGTGCTCGGTTAGGCCCTGGGCTGTGGAGGGTGCTGTGGTGTAAAGATGCCCTCTGCCTGTGCTCGGTTAGGCCCTGGGCTTCGTTGTTCTTCCCTGCAGCGGGCACTGCATTTGGCGATGGTATGTGCAGCTGCTGACATGGCTCATGTACCTTGCTCCTGTGGACAGTGATGGCTGTGGCCTGTCACGCCCTTGGCTTGGGGGCAGTGTAGTCAGGAGAAGGGAAACGAGGAAATGGTCCTGCTGTTGTCACTGTCAAGCCAGCCATGAGAACATTCTGGCTTCTTTTAACATGTCCTCCTGAACCAGTCAAGCTCTAATGCACCCTCACATGCCCAGCACAATGCCCAATGCAGAGAATGTGAGGTTTTAAATTTGAGCAGGAGACTTTAGCGGTATGTATTCATTTGTACATTTAACTTCAGCTTGGAAAAGTTTACACTGAATTTCATCTTGTTTTTTCTTACAGTGAAAAATGTGAGGTTTTACAGTATTCTGCAAGGGAAGCTCAAGATTCAAAAAAGGTAAGAAAATGGTTGAAAAGTTGAAAGTTATTCCTACATTTGATTCATGTGTAAGGTTCTTGCAAATCAGATCGTCAGTTAGATTCCCACTGGTCTTAACAAACATCACTGTTTTATCACCTGAAAGCAGTGCCAGTCAAACCCATCATCACACTCGCCTGGCCATGAGGTTTCGAGTTTCTTTCAAGTAATTCGGTTTCTACGATCTGAAAATTACAGATGTCACAGAATCTTGGGTCATCCACTCCACCATTTTTATTACAGAGATGGAAAATTGAAAGTTGGATTAGTTAATGGGAAAGATTTACATGTGAAGATAACAGTTTTCCTTAAATTAGTGTGTTTTGTGAAAGTCTAGTAAATCTTGGTGTAGTTTTCAGGGAACTTTATGAATAACAGCCACACAAACATTAAAACATCTGAAGAAGAATAACGAAAGAACATTTGCCCTCTCACATACAGAAACAAACTATACGATTGTAGTAAGGAGAGCATTGTGGCGTTAATGCAAGAATTAATAAAGAGCTTAATGGAACAAAACAAGAGTCCAGAAACATGTATGCACCTGTGTGTAAGTATCTTCAGTTTGGCAAAGTTAGTTCCTTAAAGGATAATTACAAAAATGAAGTAGAGGAAAATTGTTTCCTAAATGGTACTGAGGCAATTGAGCATCTATTTGTTAAAAAACAAGTTTTTTATTTTGTATTTTATATATTAAGCATAAATTACTAAAAACAAAATGAGGTGTAACAATTCTAGAAGAAAATACAAGTTTCAGGATCTGGTCTTGAAGTGTGAGTGGTGCCTGTGTAACAGAGAAGCTTTGCATAGTTGGCTGCTGGGGTGACAAGCACGCTTCAGTTGCCTCTCAGCATTGGGAGGGTGAGAAGAGGGAGGTTAACTGAGCTTTTCTGCACAGAGAGTAGCATTCTCCTTGCAGAGGGAAGCCCTGCATTCTCGCCCAGGCTCTCCTACTGCCAGTTGTAAAGTTCTTTTGAGACCTTGGTTTATTCTACTCAGACTGATTAGATTACATTTCATTTTCTCCTCCGCCTTCTGTTTCTGTTTTTAGAGTATTTATATACCTTTGAGAGACTGTTTAGGTGGCATGTATCTTAGAAGAAGAATAATACATTTTGTCTCTAATAATATGTTATTTGAGTTCATTTTTGAATTTACCCAAATTCCCGAAACTAAAGAGGGTTCATGAGTTTGGCCTGTTGTGAGGAGAGAGTGGGTATGGAAAGATTACTCCTCTGGAAGGGCAGACTGTGTAGACAGCCAGCCTTGAGGCCGGGCACCTAGATCATTAGGTCTCTCTAGGTAATGGGTTTGTATCTTATTCTTTTGTCATTTTGAGGCGCTAGGTTTTGCCTTTTAGAAGGAACTTACTTGGGAAGAAATGAGTAGCCTGTCCTGAAGGCTGATTTTTCTCCCCTAGTCTTCATTGTTCTCACCTGTCCTTTTCTCCCAGCCTGCAGGGTAATGTCTGTCCTACTTGATCCCTGAGTGTTAGCTAGGCAAGGCCATACTGTGATGCAACTCTGAACCCCACCATTTCATTAAAGGTCAGCCAGCTTCACTTCCATTCTGTTACGGTGTGATTCTTCCTGCCAGATATTCATAGCTTATAATGTATTAAAATGTTACCTCGTGGCCAGCCATGGTGGCTCACGTCTGTAATCCCAGCACTTTGGGAGGCTGAGGCAGGAGGATCGCTTGAGCCCAGGAGTTTGAGACCAGCCTGGGCAACATGGCGAGACCCCATCTCTACTAAAAATGCAAACATCAGCCAGGTGTGGTGGCGTATGCCTGTAGTCCCAGCAACTCGGGAGGCTGAGGTGCTGAGGTGGGAGGATTGCTTGAGCCCAGCAGGCCAAGGCTGCAGTGTGCTGTGATTGTGCCACTACTTTCCAGCCTGGATGATAGAGCCGGACCCTGTCTCAAAAAAAAGTTATTTCATTTAAATTTCTAAAATGGGGTTCTCTGTTTAAACTGGAATTTTTCCTGTCTTAGGCGGTAGAGGACATTGAATACCTGAAGTTCGATAAAGGGCCGTGGCTCAAGCAGGACAATCGCACTTTATACCACCTGCGATTACTGTAAGTGCATCTGTGTGGGGGCTGCTGCATGTCTGGGGTCTACTTGCATGATGGGGAAACTTGGGGAAGTTTGAAATAATTATGTTTCAAGTTAGGTGTTAGCAGCACCAACCCAATACTTAGAGGTATTTTCTCTTCCAAACAGCTCCTGAACCCCCTGGTCTGATACTTAATTTATTGAGTGCCATTATTAATTTAACAGGCATTTTGCTTCCACTATGTGCAACACCGTTCCAGATTTAAGAGATACAGTGTCAGATAAAATTCTTGATGTCTTTGAAAATGTGTTTTAGTAGGGGAGACAGAGTAAACAAATAGATAAAACTGCGTCAGGTCACAAAGGCCAGGGAGAGAAGTAACCCTGAGTAACAGGGTGGTGAGTAGCTAGGGGTGACAAAGGGCCTCTCTCGGGATGAGGCCTAAGTGAGGCCAGGATTGGGTCCTGTGGGCTGTGGGGTGAGCAGAGGGCAGGGGCTCGGCAGGTGCAGAGGCTCTTCAGCCAGGAGTGTGGTGGGAAGGTGTGCCCAGCAGCCAAGCCAGTGTGGCCGGAACAAGTGTGGGGAGGGGAGGCCACAGCGGAATGGAGCAGGACTAGGAGGGGAGGCCGTGGCGGAAGGGGGCAGGACTAGGAGGGGCGGCCGTGGCGGAATGGGGCAGGACAAGGAGGGGAGGCCACGGTGGAAGAGGGCAGGACTAGAGGGGAGGCCACTGCAGAAGGGGGCGGGACTAGGAGGGGAGGCCACTGCAGAAGGGGGTAGGACTAGGAGGGGAGGCCACAGCAGAAGGCGGATAGGTCTTGGTGCGTTTGGTGGGTTTTCTTCTGATGAGATGAGATGCCGTTTGGGGGTTTGAAGCAGAGGAGTAATACGATATGACTTATATCCATTCAGCTATTGTGTGGATTCTTTGGTATCTATTAAATGAAAAACAAAAACCATACCGATTAGGTAAGGTTGAAAAAAGCTGTCTTTGTCTGCACCACTCTATTGAAACTGCTCCTGCCAAGGAGACGGCCTCGCCATTCCAGATGCGGCAGACCCTTGTCTGTCTTCATGCTGCTCCCTGGCCCTGGAAGCAGCACCGCTGCCCCTCTTCTCCACTCCCTTCTCCTGGTTCCATGCCCTCCTCCTCCCCCACTCTCTCACTCCTCCACCAGCTGCTGTCCTCTGGGGCCGGGCTCTCTTTTTCTGGTTCCTTCTGCCTGCTGCCAGGCTCTAGCAGGCACAGTGACCCCGGGCAGTGTCTCGTCCGTTGAATTCAATTTCTTGAGGACGTACCTAGTCACACAGCTGTGGATAGCGTGGATACCACCGTAGGTCTTGGCGCAGACCTTTACCCTGCACAGCCAGCAAATATCCCTCGGCTGCCTCTTGCAGTGTCTCTGTGCATTGACCTTCCCACCGGTGATCCCCAGCTCTGCCTCTTCTGTCCTGGCTGGTGCTGGCCACCCGGGAATCTCATCCTGCTTGGGTCTGTCCTCCACCACCCACCCCCTGCTGCTTCTCATCACTGCAACGCCCAGTTCCTGGTATGGGCCTCATATCCAGCGTGCACTCAGGAGATGTATCTAGAGTGAGTGACTTTGATTTCTTTTAGGGCTATAAATTCTACAAAATTCAGAGATGATTTTGTAATGAAAAGTGCTGTTGTATCATAATTCTGATTATTTATAAATCAAGATTGGAGTAATTTGAGGGTCTTTGACTTGTGAAAATGCAGGAAACATGAGTAGCTATTTGGGGATCTGCCTTTTGTGTTAAGCCTCGAGCCCTTGGCCTGAACCTGCCCTGTGCTGCTTCCTGCCTCTACCCAGGATGCTCTGCGCAGACTGCACCAACACTTTGCCTCTCGAGGGCCTGGAGGCACAAGGATGGCCGGGGCACTCAACTTCCCTCTCCTCAACGTTTGGAAGTAAATTAGGAAGTTGGTGCCTACAGATGGCAGCTCTGTTCTTGGCCCTGTGATGTTGGTGTTCTTAGGCCGTTGGTGCTTACCTTCTTTCTCTACCTGATGGGATGTGAGTGATACAGTAGTCTCCTAGGATGACCAGAGGGACAGCTGGCTCACTGCACATGTCACTAAAAGTTCACTGATCAAAATGTAAACAGAATGTGTAATAAGGTTACTTCTGGCCAGGCAGCATTCACGTCTGTAAACCTAGCACGTTGGGAAGCTCAAGCGGGAGGATTGCTGGAGCCCCGGAGTTCGAGACCAGCCTGGGCAATATAGTGAGACCCCATCTCTACAAAAAATTTAAAAATTATCTGGGTATGGTGGTGCATGCCTATAGTCCCAGCTACTTGGGAGGTTAAGGTGGGAGGGTCACTTGAACCTGGGAGGTTGAGGCTGCAATGAGCTGTGTTCACGCCACGGTACTCCAGCTTGGGCGACAGAGACCCTGTCTCTCAAAAGAAGTTCACTTCTGTTTGATGTTTTTAGTACAGCATTAATAAGCAAAAAATAGGTTTACATTAAAAAAAACTAGTCATTCTACTTAGTTTGTTAATTCCTGCCCCACTGTTAAAATAGTATTTGCAAAATCAGTTTTCTAGTTAGTGGAATGGATACTGAAGGGTGAGCGAGGTAGGCACACTGTGGGGTCCTCATGTCAGACTGAGGAGACGGGAAGGGTCAGGTCAGCCCTTAGCTGGCTGTGTGACTTGGGACAAGTCACTTTATCTGCCTGTGCCTCCATATGTAAGATTATGGCAGTGAGGTAGAGTGCTAGGCCATGTGTAGTGAAGGAAAAAACAAATATAAATTTCATATATTATATTCATGTATTGACTACTGTATAAAATGGTGTTAATCTAAAAGTAGCTTACTGAAACGATTGGCTCTCTAGAAAGTCTTTTGAAAGGAATCTAGCAAATCTTCCATTAGAAAGTAAAACAAACAACAAAACCTGCTTTCCTTGTCTTTTTTTTTTTTTGAGTCAGAGTTTTGCTCTTGTTGCCCAGACTGGAGTGCAGTGGCACAATCTCAGCTCACTGCAACCTCTGCCTCCCGGTTCAGGCGATTCTCCTGCCTCAGCCTCCTGAGTAGATGGGATTATAGGCATGCACCACTATACCTGGCTAATTTTTTGTATTTTTAGTAGAGACAGGGTTTCGCCATGTTGGGCAGACTGGTCTTGAACTCCTGACCTCAGGTGATCCACCTGCCTCGGCCTCCAGAAGTGCTGGGATTACAGGCGTGAGCCACTGCGCCGGCCTTCCTTGTCTTTCTGAGCCATTACTAGGAGATGGAAGTAAAGCACAAAGCACTGCTTTTGGCCTCTGAATAAATATTCTGCATCCTGGAGACAATGGCCAAAGGTTACAGTGCCTACTCCAGGTGGACAACACATTTCAACCTGAGGGCCGTGAGTTTGCTGATTGACAGGGCGACCGACCAGAAATTAGAGGGGTCCTCTGAGGTGTCTGAATGTAGAAGTTTCTCTGAGTCACTGAAGTCAGCTGATTATTCCCTGTGCAGCCATTTTTGTTGCAAAGTCAGTGTGTGCTTTGCTGTGAACTGTGGCAAGGGCCATCAAACATTGGTTCATTCCGAGTAATTTTAACTTTAGGACAGGGATGCGTAGGTGATGGAGACCAAGAGGAGAAAATAAAAGTATATTTCTGAGAAGAAAATGATTGTTGTAATACCAGAGACTCACCATTTCATAACCAGGTCAGAAGGACCCCTTGAGAGGGACTCAGCCACTCACCTGTCACTGTGCCCCTGGGCAAGGGGCCTAACCTCTCTGAGCCTCTGTCTCCTTGTTGTAAAGCAGGAAGAAAATAGAAGCTACCTCATAGGACTGTTGTGGGGATTAAATGTGGGAATAATTTGAAAGGCTCAGAACAATGTGTATATATCATAAGTACTAAAGTTTTAGGGACTATGTTATGATACTGTTTATGGTATATTATTATACTCTGATTGTAGATGCATGATGTGTTTACATTTCTCCATTAATATTTTTGTTCTTTAATACTAAGCTTTTTTTTCTTTTACTTTTTAAGTAGTTTTTTTCTGATCTTAGAAATAATTTACATTAATTATCCTCAATTCACGCTTTATGGAAATCTACAGTGAAGTTGAACCAACCCACCTCCTAAAGACAACTGTGTTGAAGATGCTATTCATATTTTTTTCTGTGCATGCCCCAGTGCAGTTGATTGTTATAAGCCAGAGTCCCAGTGTGCCCCGCCCCTTGGTGGGAGAGCCGACCTTCCGAGTGATGTGCTCACCACCCTTACAGGATTGAGCACCACAGGGCTTAGCACTGCTTTGTGTACGTAGTTCTGTGTTGCTTAACGACAGGGATATGTTCTAAGAAAGGTGTCGTGAGGCGATTTCATCATCGTGAAAACATCATAGTGTGTGTTTACATAAGCGTAGATGCTATAACCTGCACACCTAGGTGGTATGGTGGAGCCTGTTGCTCCTAGGCCATAAACCTGTACAGCATGGTACAGTACTGAATACTGTTGCCAGTTGTAACACGACGGTAAGTATTTGTGTATCTAAACATAAAAAATAATATGGTATAAAAGGTGAAAATGGTCCACCCGTCTAGGGCATGTACCGTGAGTGGAGCTGACGGGACTGGCAGTTGTTCTGGGTGAGTCAGTGAGTGAGTGGTGGGTGAATGTGAAGGTCTAGGACATCACCGTACACTGTGGTAGACTTTGTAAACAATGTACAATTAGGCTACACTAAATTTATATAAAAAGTTTTTTTCTTCAGTAAGAGATTAACCTTAGCTTACTATAACTTTCTTTATAAACTTAAATTTTTTTCTTTCTTTATATCCTTATTCTAGAAGTATTTTCTGATTTTTAAAATTATTTATTTTTACTTTTTAAACTTTTGTTGTTGTTGTTGTTAGTTAAGATACAAACACAGTGGCCTGGGCCTACCCGGGGTCGGGAGCATCTGTATCATTGTCTTCCATCTCCACACCTTTCTCACTGGAAGGCCTTCACGGGCAGTAACACGCGTGGAGCTGTCACCTCCTGTGACAATGATGCCTTCTTCTGGATGCCTCCTGAAGGACCTGCCTGAGGCTGTTTTACAGTTACTTTTTTAAATAAGTAAGATGAGTACTCTAAAAATCACGATAAAATGTCTAGTATAGTAAATAACCTAAACCAGTAACATGGTCATTGATGAGAATATCAGGTATTCTGTACTGTACATAATTGTATGTGCTGGACTCTTCCACGGCTGGCAGTGCAGTAGGTTTGTTAATGCCACATCACCACAGACACGGGAGTCATGCGCTGAGCCACGGCACTGTGACAGCTGCTGTGATAGGAAGTGTTCAGCTCCATTAGAATCTTGTAGGACCACATTGTATATGTGACCTGTTGTGGATGGAAACGCCATGCTGTGCATAACTGGAAACCGGCAGGAACCTGTCACACGGTACAAACAACATGGGTTTCACAGGAAAGCCACGGGAAGGCTCTGTAGTGCACTCTCCATCAGTATAACTTTGTGAATTTGCCGTAACATTTCCATTTTCCCAAAATTCAGCTTTAGCTGCAGCTGTCAGGTTCCTCGTAGGAAACAGATGGCACATTTGACCAGAGAACAGAAGAGAGTTTAGTAAAGGAACCATTGATAAAGAGCAGGGCAGGGTTGAGGGAAGCAACAGGATGGTGAGACACCCAGGCCATCCACAGTGGGAAACTGGCAGTTGAGGGCGGGGGCACTGGGTTTTGGAGTCCAGAGCTGCTGCTGCTGCTGCTATGGAAGAGGCTGTCCAGCATCAGATGGAGCCCGAGGGGGATGGGGAACCCGCATGCGGGGAACCAGCAGAACAATCGTCCCCCCAGCTGCACTTGAAGTCAGAGGGCAGCAGAGCCCCTCGGATGCAAGGAGCCAGCCTCTGGGCACAGAGCACCTTGGAGGAATGGTAGAGAGGAGATCTAAAGGGCCAGGTGGAAAACAGCCCCAGACTGTCCACCCAGAGAATGCAGAGGACGGTCGGCATTCACCGTTATTCTCTGTCCAGAATGAAAACGTGCATCCCTACGTGGAACAGGAGCAGCCACCATGTCATTGTGCGGTGATGACCATTCATAGTCTTGAGTTGGTCACTGCAGGTGTTTTTCATATAAAGTAGAGGGGGAAAGAAACAACCTGCCACAGAGTTCCTGGAGTCCCCGCTTCTGTGGTGAGTTCGGAGACCCAAGTTCACTTTGGTAGCTTCCTTGGTTCCCACAGCCTCCTCCCCTCTGCCAGCAGCTCAGCTCCATGTGGTCCTTACCTGGTGCAGCATCCTGAGCCTGTGTGCTGTGGGTTGGAGCCTTGGGGGCTCCCTCTGTGGTATCTGCCTATCTCTATTCAGAATAAGATTTATCACAGTGAATGAGGACAGATACGCAGACAGATCAATACAAAAAAAGACATGTTGGACTCTGGAGAAATCCATGCACAGGCTCTTCCTCCTGTGAGGGACACTGACACATTGATTGAGCAACTTTCTCTAGCAGTGAAAAATACAGTAACATATGGGCAGTATTTCTGCCTGGAAAGCCCTTTAGACACTCAGTGCCCGTAATTTTTTTTTTTTTTTTTTGAGACGGAGTCTCGCTCTGTCGCCCAGGCTGGAGTGCAGTGGCGCGATCTCGGCTCACTGCAAGCTCCGCCTCCCGGGTTCACGCCATTCTCCTGCCTCAGCCTCCCGAGTAGCTGGGACTACAGGCGCCCGCCACCACGCCCGGCTAATTTTTTGTATTTTTAGTAGAGACGGGGTTTCACCGTGTTAGCCAGGATGGTCTCGATCTCCTGACCTCGTGATCCGCCCGCCTCGGCCTCCCAAAGTGCTGGGATTACAGGCGTGAGCCACCGCGCCCGGCCTGCCCGTAATTTTTACTGGGGGCTGGTCACGTAGGAATCCTCTGCTTCGCAACTACTCGGGTTCCAGACTCCCAGAAAGAAGGCAGGTGTTCTCCATAACTCCCATCGTACCCTGGTAGGGCTGAGTTTGCTGCCCAGCCTCATCAGCATGGGGCACTTTTTAGAAGCTGAGTTTCCAGAAGCCAACCAAGGGCCAGCCTCGCAAGGAGGCCCTGCCACAGACAGCAGCATAGGCCTGCTCTGTGTGTGGCGAAGGAAAGGCTTTCTGAGAGCGCAAGAGCTGTGCTTCTGGCAGAAAAACTTCAGGCAGGGGAGGCAAATCCGAACCTAGGAGATGTGGTTTTTTACCTTGGGCAGAGCCTGGGATTTTAACAAGACTGAGGTTTTGTAAGAGAGGGGCAAGGGAACTGAGCACAGACAAAATCGCATGTGAGTAGTGGTGAACCATGACGCTTAGTCTGGGTAAGGAGGAAAGTGAAGGAGGGAGGGGTGAGGGGCCTGAAATGACAAAGTGGATGAGAGGCCAAAGGCACACCCTCTTGGAAGAGAAAGTCAGGAACAAAGGTTGAATATAGAATCAAATCACCTGCGCTTCTGACACCACAGTGCCAGGATTAACAGTTGAATGCAGGTTCTTCCAGTCTTTAAATATGTGTGTGTGCATATATTTCTAAATATATCTTGTGTGTATTTTTGTATTCTACTTCCAATATTTTGAGCATGTTCCTGTTTTGTTAAACATTTTAAAATTTGATTTTTTCATGGCTCCCCATATATGCTGCACTTACCATTGATTGAGATGCAAATCAGGGCTTGGCAAACTGTTTGGCCTGTGGGCCAGATCCAGCCGTCAGCTGCTAAGAATGATCCTTACGTTTTTAAAGGATTGGAAGGAAAAGAAAGGATTATGTGATGGAAACTGTATATAGCTCTCAAAGCCTGGTATTTGCTATCCGGCCGTTTACAGAAAAAGTTTTGACTTCTCCGACACTGCATAATCTGCATAATTTACTGTTTCTTTAAAATAGATCTCTTGGATTATTTCAGTTTCTTCATGTTCATAATACAGTGAAGAGCATGTAGTACCCCTTCTTGTTCAATTTCAGGTTACTTAAGGTATAAAAGTGGTCAGAGTATATGAACGCATTTTACAGCTATTGAGTTTTTGCAAAATGATTCTCCGGAATATGTGTACCAGTATTCATACTTGGACCTGGTCCTCTGAATTTCCCTATAAAGAATATAATTAAACAAAATGCAAACAAAAACTTTCGATTCTGATACCCATACAAGTATTTGTTTTACTTTGCATTTTATAAACACTAAACTTCAATTTATATTTTTATTGGCTATTTATTTGCTCTTTGTGAATTTTCCCTTCATATTTATTAACTTTTTCGAAGAACCAGGTTTTTGTTTTGATAATTTATCCAGTTGTTTTCTGTTTTATTGATGTATACCCTAGTTTTATTATTTTTTCTCTGCTTTCTTTAGGCTTCACTTGTTCTTTTTCTATAGATTCCTAAGCTTATTGATTTTAGATCTTTTTTCTTTTCTAATATAGTCAGCCCTTTGTATCCCTGGGTTCTGCATCCTTGGATTCAACCAACCTTGGATCAAAAATATTTGGGAAAAAAAAAGCCAATAAAAATAACACAGCAATAAAAAAATAATAAAAATGTAAAAATACAGTATAACGACTATTTATATAGCATTTACATTGTATTAGATATTATAATACTATATTATTGTATTACATTGCATTAGGTATTATACATACTCTAGAGATGATTTAAAGCGGGGGTGTCCAATCTTTTGGCTTCCCTGGGCCACATTGGAAGAAGAAGAATTGTCTTGGACCACACAAAATAACACTGACGATAGCTGATGAGTTAAAAAAAAAAAAAAGGCAAAAAAACTCACAATGTTTTGAGAAAGTTTATGAATTTATGTTGGGCTGCATTCAAAGCTGCCCTGGGCTGAATACAGCCATGGGTTGGACAAGCTTCATTTAAAGTGTGTGGGGAGTGTGTGCATAGTTTATATGCAAATACTGTATGGTTTTATGTAAGGAACTTGAGCATCCTCAGATTTTGGTATTAGTGGTGGTCTGGGAAGGAAGCCCTGGAGAACAGAAGAATGGTTGCATATGCATCAGTGCTGTCAGTTTCCCTGTAGGTGCTGCTTTTGCTGTATCACACAAATGTGGATAAGTTGTATTTTTATTTTCGTTCAAAATGTTTTAAAAAATATTTTGAGACTTTTTCTTTGACCCACGTTATTTAGAAGTGTGTTGTTTAATCTCCAGGCATGTAGGGATTTTCTAGGTATCTTTCTGTTGTTGATTTCTAGTTTAATTCTCTTGTGGTCTGAGAATACACTGTGTATGATTTCTCTCCATTTACATTTATTAAGGTTTTCTATGGCCAGTGTTTCCTATCTTGATTAGTGTTCCAGTTCAGCTTGAGAAGAGTGTAGATTCTGCTGTTGCTGGAGTGTTGTATAAATGTCAGATCGAGCCAATTGACGGTGGTATTCAAGTCATCGGTATCCTTACTGATTTTCTCTCTGCTGGGTCCATCGGTTACTCAGAGTTGGGGTCATCAGTATCTTTACTGATTTTCTCTCTGCTGGATCTGTTGGTTACTGAGAGTTGGGTTTAAATTTCCAACAGCGCTGGATTTGTCTATTTCTCCCTTGGGTTCTATTAGTTTTTGCATCATATATTTTGAGGTACTGTTGTTAGGTACATAGTTTATTATCTTAGGTTGTTATCTTCTTGAAGAATTGGCTGCTTTATTGTTATGTAATGCCCCTCTTTTTCGCTGATGTTTGTCCTTGTTTGAAATCAGCTCTATCTGAATTTAATATAGCCACTGCAGATTTCAATTAGCGTGGGCATGGTGTGTCTTTTTTCCTCTTCTATCTCGAGTCTTTAGTTTTCTTGTAGATAGTAAGTAGTAATTGGGTCTTGTGTTTTAATCTACTCTGACAGTCTCTGTCTTTTAATTGCTGTATTTGGACCATTCACGTTAGAAGTGAGCGTGAAGATAATCAAGTTCCATTTTACCATGCTTTTCCCTGTTTTCTGTTTGCTGCATTTGTTGTTTCTCCCTGCCTCTTTTTCTGCCTTCTCTGGATTTCATTGAGCATTTTATAAGATTCTCTTTTATCTTTTCCCTTAACATCTTGATTGTACTTTAAAAAAATGTTTGTAGTGGTTGCTGTGGAGTTTCCAGTATACATTTACAACCCATCTAGGTCCACTTCGTGATGGTGCTGCTGCTCCATGGGGCTGCAGGTACCGACGGCACAGTCTTCTTGGCTCCTCCTGCTGTCACTGTGACATGGCTGCCATTCCTTCCACTTTTCTTTTTTTTTTTCTTTGAGACAGGGTCTTGCTCTGTTGCCCATCGCCCAGGCTGCAGTGGCATGATCTTGGCTCACTGCAGCCTCCCCTTCCTGGGTTCCAGCAGTTCTTAAGTATCAGCCTCCCAAGTAGCTGATACTACAGGCGTGCACCACCACACCTGGCTAATTTTTGTATTTTTAGTAGGAATGGGGTTTTGCCATGTTGGCCAGCTAGTCACAAACTCCTAATCTCAAGTGATCTGCCTGCCCTGGCCTCCCAAAGTGCTGGGATTACAGACGTGAGTCACCGCACCTGGCCTCTTCCACTTTTTATAAGCTATAAAATCACTCAATTCATTGTTGCTGTTAGTCCAGGAAAGGCCATTGATTTTCAGTTTTTTCTTATTGGAAGGATGGAAATTACAGCTTCCAGCCTTCACCCTTTGGAGCTGAAGCTGGAAGTTCCCTCTTTGTTTTTTAAAACTCTGTTAACATTTTGGACTAGATGCCTATATTTGTGTGTGTGTTTGTGAATTTACCTAAATGATATACTCTATTATTCAAAACTTTGCTTTAAAAAACCTCCACCTTCTCTTTAAACTGCTCTATTGCAGCGGTCCCAAACCTTTTTGGCACCAGGGACCAGTTTCATGGAAGGCAGTTTTTACACAGACTGGGGCGGGGATGGGTGGATGGTTTCAGCATGATTCAAGTGCGTTACATTTATTGGGTACTTTATTTCTCTTATTATTACATTCTTATATATAATGAAATAATTCTACAACTCACCATGATGTAAAATCAGTGGGAGCCCTGAGCTTGTTTTCCTGCAACTAGATGGTCCCATCTGGGGGTGATGGGAGACAGTGACAGATCATCAGGCATTAGATTCTCATAAGGAGCATGCAAACTAGATCCCTTGTATGCACAGTTCACAATAGGGTTTGTGCTCCTGTGAGAATCTCATGCCGCGCTGGTCTGACAGCAGGTGGAGCTCAGGCAGTAATGCGAGCGAGGGGAATCGGCTATAAATACAGATGAAGCTTCGCTGGCTTGCTCGCTCACCTCCTGCTGTGTGGCCAGGTTCCTAACAGGTTGCAGAGGTTTGTGGCCCGGAGGCTGGGGATGGGACCCTGCTGAACCGTGTTTTGCTGTTATGTCTGAAATCTCATAGTTAACAGTAGATGTCAACACAGCGTCTGGAAGGTGTTTCGGAAATAATTTGTCTGTTCCACAGCACTTCTGTGGGGCGGGACTCCCTCATTTTACAAGGAGGAGACCATGACTCGAGAGCTCGAGCCTGCCAAGGTTGTGTGACTGTGTGGGGCGTCTCACCTCTCGGGCTGCAGGAGCTAGAGCTGCTGCTCTCTGCATCCTCTGTGTGGTCCTGTGTCCCGGGCCATCTTGCCTTCCCTCCTGCCGTCTGTTCAGGCTTGAATCCTGGTGGAACCTTCGACTCCTCCGTCAACCATAATCCTAGCTTGAACCCTCCTTTTTCCCTGCTGACCCCCTTATCCTCCCCAAAGTCACACCCTGCAGGTCAGTGTGCCACTTTCAGTGACTTCTTTCCCTTGTCTCTAACACTGCTGCTCCCCTTGGTGTGGAATCCCCTGGTTCTTGGTGTCTGTTCCTCTGCCTCTCTATTTCTTCATCCCACTCCCACCAGGTTAATTTTTTTAAAAAGTCACAGTGACCCCGTTTTCTCTTTACTAAAATCTTTGAGTGGCCTATCTTCATTTAGTCATAGGTCTGAATTTCCTTTCCCAGAATTAATTGAGAATCCCAGTCTGCCCTGGTTCTGCGTCTTCTACCAGGATACCAGGCAATCTCCCAGGCCCTTCTTCCACCACCACCTGCCCAGTAGTTACCTAGAAATCCTAGCAGTCTTTAAAGCTTGGACGTAATCACCCTTTTTTCTCCCTGACACCTTCCCTTAACTCTTGTAGGCTGTTACTTAAATGAATGTATATGGTATCCTTGTTTGTTAGTATTAGCTACTGCTGGGCATCATATGACATCTAACAAACTTACGGAGACAAGGGATTGTGTCTGACTTGACCTCCCTGTGGTAACAGTGTCATTTTCTAAACACAGTGTGAAATGTGTGTTGATTCGATTCTGCACCATTCATGTAGTTATTTAGTTATGTGCTTATCGGAGCATAGAGAAGGATCCTGTAATTCCCCCATAGCGTATCAATTATAGCATTCAGTTGTTTTAATCTAGCTCACTATGAATGGTTTTGTCCTTTTTTCTCCTGGTATTTTGCCTTTCTTCCTCCCCAAAGATGTTTCATAAGTTTACAATATCAATTGTGTTTATTTTCATTTGAGTACCATTTCTCAATTGAGGGACTCAAGTGATAATTATGACCAATTTTCTAACATAATTATTGTAAACATGCCGTTTACCAGTGACATTCATTTTATCCATAACCTGACCAAATTATTGGTTTAGAACATTTCTGCACCATCTCAGTTACGTGTTGCCAGTGTCTAATTATGTGTATGTGTATAGCTATGCTTGTGCTGAGAGGCAGTAATTGTATTTTTCAGTCTTGTTCATATCCACATCCCTAACTGACTGGCGCCTGCTTGGGCTGGTTTCAGTCCAGTCAGGACGTCCGAGGACACGTCAGGCCTCCAGCTGTGCAAGCTCCTCTCAGACCATCCCTGCTTCTCCAGAGCCCAGACCTTCACACCCACCTTCTTTTTGCTTAATTGCTAAGATTTTTACATGACTCCTGGAGCACGTCTTTTTAACATGAAATTTCAGTGCTACAGAAACTGTAGCATGTGAGATTGGTTTCAGAAGTACAGTGTTTCAGATAGAACTTTGCAATTCAGGAGAAACTGAAAAATAGGGTTTGGAAATGTTATAGGACAAAGTGTTGACATTCGGTTAATTGGGAAACAGCTTGAGTCATAAAACACTATTTACAATTTTACTCTTTTTTCTGTGTTCCTGCCTTACTCTTGTTTTAAAATACGTGTCCCAGCACCTCATATTGTAACCAAGCTCTAGTATATTTTATATTCTTCTTTAGACAGTGACTTATGATATTAAAAGGATATATTATCCTCAATCAGTTTTGAATTCTTCTTAATGAAACTAAGTGCTTTGTGAAGAGAATATTTTCTTTCACTGCCTTTTGCTTCCTGAGTCATAAAATGATTCCTTGTATCTTTATTTCTTACTTAAATCTAGGAGTTTACTGGAGATATACCATGGACTCTTCCTAGTAGTCATCATTAAGCTCATAGTAATAAATTGAAAGGGTAGTTTGGTTAGGTATAAATAAATTGCAACAGATTCTTTTTTTAATCTTCAAAAATAGTTTGAAGCGTACTTGTTAAAAGATTTTCCGGGACTACATGTAATGTTGCCAAATTAAGCATAGATGGCGCTGTTGCTCTCTATACCACACATGGTCCAGGCCACTGATTGCTTTCACATTTTCTAGCATTTTCTTAGGTTTTTCAAACTGTAAAGAGAACCATGTCACCTCCCTACATTGATATTTGTTAACATTTAAAATATGAACTTCATTTTTAGTTGGAATTTCTTATTGTGAGATCACTTCAAAAATTATCCTTATATTTGTGTTAACAGTAAGAAGATACGTACTTGTAGATTATTGACACATGCATGGAAGTGTTTAGATAGAATGCATAAGGAAAGCTAGCAGCAGTTTCCTCTGGAGAGGGAAATTGTAGTCTTACAATTAATGCAGTCTTACAAAATACAGCAACTTTATGCCCTTCACAAACTTTCTGTTTTGCTTGCTTGAGTTTTTAAAAAATATTTGAATATCTTTTGGCAAGTAAAACCAACTTAATAGTAAAACTAAGAAAACGATCTTATCTGTAAGTGTGTACATTACAGCCATTTGCCTACCCATGTGGAAACGCACATAAATACACTTAGGAAAGCAAACGATCATTGTTATCCTGGCAGCAGTTTCTTGGAGGGGCATTTGCATTATTGGATCACTAACCGTGTACGAGCGACGCGGTTTTTACTAGGACGCTCCTGATGCTATACCTACCGTCCACTCATCTTCAGCTTGCCGCAGGTTCGCAGCTCTGTGGCTGTCTGTGGAAGCATGATTCGTGGATCCCGTGAGCCTTGGGTTCTGGTCAGGTTGTTCTGTTTGTGGGAGAGCCTACCTGGGTACCGTGGGGAACAGGCCTTGGGTTTGCTTAGTGGGCCTGGACTGTCTCACAAAGTCTGGCCGAGAGCCAGATACACTCACATAATTTCCATTTGAGCCATTACAAATGAGAAATGTCTCCTGCTTTTATAACTCAGTAATGGGAATGTGACTGTTGAAAATAATTATTTTCTTTGTTTTGAGCCCTTAAGAAAAGAGACTTTATTTTAATGTTTTTTTTCCAAAAGCTCAAAAAATGCTTTTTAAAAATCTTTAAGTATAGTGGTTATATTCAGACTATATTTAATTTAAAATAAGCAAATTGTAACAAAGTATAAATATTTTAACATTCAGCAAAATGAAATGATAAAGCTAAGAGACTATCCTATGATTTGTATATTTATTGGTGCCAAGAAAAGTGGAGAATTAGACCTTTTACAAGCCGTGGTACAACAGACCATCCTATGTTGGCCTCAGCATACAGAACAGAGCAGTAAGACGCTGGCTGCAACCCCAGAGGGACTGAAGCTACTCACCGTTCCTGCCCCAAGATCCACTCATCTGGAAAATTGTTAATGGGGGCATGCTTTGTGTGTAGCACTGTCATATAACCATTTGCTTCTAGCTTTTTATTCCTGCTATTCCTGTGTTTAAAGCACACTTTGCCTCCTTTTCCTATGTCTCCAAAACAGCATTCATTCCCAGAAGGTCGTCCTATGTAGGTACTGAGGCTTTTAAAAGATGCTACCTCAGGTTCTGAGAGTAATATTAAAAAGCAGCTCCAGATCGACCATGTGGTCTTTGGGAGGAAGGCTTTGCTGCTGGGATGATTGCTTGGCAATGAACGGCATTTATTGGGATATATAGATTTTTTATATGGATGTTTAAAAAAAATCGGACTTAAACTTCTTTTATTGTATTTATTTTGATGGTTTGGTGTGATCCACATGTCTTATTTTTTAGGGTTCAGGATAAGTTTGAGGTGCTGAATTACACAAGCATTCCTATCTTTCTCCCGGAAGTCACCATTGGAGCTCATCAGACTGACCGTGTCTTACATCAGTTCAGAGAGGTAAGACTGTGGAAATGGAGAAAGCTGGCCAGTGGATGAGTCTGCAGCACCTGGGGACAATGCAGTCACTTCTCCAGAAAGGGGTTTTTGTTGTTGCTGTGTTTTGTTTGTTTTAGTGAAGGAGCCTCTTTTTCATTGAAATAATCCTCCCTTTTCCCTGTATTTCTGTGTGGAAAGCTGATGAAGTCCTCAGATGACAGCCCCAGAGCAGAGATGTTCTTCTGGAAGGTTCTTCATCAGGCATATTATCTTGATAGGAGAACACTCTGTTCATCAGCTGTTATGTCAGTTTCTTTACTGTCAAATGTTACTTCTGGTATTTTCTTACTCTTTGTCTGTAAATAATGAGGGTTCCATTTCTGCAGAAGGCCCTTAGGCCATATGGGAGGACATAGGGAGGGCAGGCAGAGCTTGGGACAGACAGCGAGGGTGGAAGTTGGTAGGGGCAACTGTGTCATTGATCTTCTTATCCAATTGCCATACCTTCTTAGTGAGTTATTTGTTCTGGCAAGATTCCATTAGGTTCGAGGCGTGTGTAAGTTTTGCTGGGAACCAGCGGGTGAGTTGCAGCCTGCACTGCAAATCCCAATGTCAGTGGACTGGGAAGAGCACGATCCATATCCGCGGCAGTGGTGGCTGTGGTTTGTTATGGGTAAAAGTGAAATAGTTGTATTAAATCAGAACTCCAAGCTATGCCTTCGACATGTAGATGAGTTGAAATCTAAATTTTTTTGCATTACTGTAATTGTCTGAGTTGATATGAGCAAATTGCCTGAAGCACCCACTGAAAGTCTGGGTAGATCCCCTTGCTTCCTTTCTTACTCTACTTGGCATTTTCTTTTAAGTAAATTTTTTGGATTGTTTTGGAAGTGGTTTTATTCAGTGTGAGGATTTGGGGAAAACACATAAAACCATAAAGATATCTCTCAGAGGCACCTGCGGTTAATAATCTGTGTTCACCTCCTTCTGTCTTTGTACACGTGTGTGAGTGTGTGTGCTGTTTCTCCCTTTGTCCTTGTATACTTGTGTGAGTGCGTGTGCTGTTTCTCCCTTTGTCCTTGTATACTTGTGTGAGTGCGTGTGCTGTTTCTCCCTTTCTGTCCTTGTACACGTGTGTGAGTGTGTGCTGTTTCTCCCTTTCTGTCCTTGTACACTTGTGTGAGTGTGTGTGCTGTTTCTCCCTTTCTGTCCTTGTACACGTGTGTGAGTGTGTGTGCTGTTTCTCCCTTTCTGTCCTTGTACACGTGTGTGTGTGCTGTGTCTCCCTTTCTGTCCTTGTACACGTGTGTGAGTGCATGTGCTGTTTCTCCCTCTTTGAGTGGGGCTCTGCGGATTTGCTGCTTCCCTGGCATCAACGCTGTAGCTGGTGCTTTGCTTGCTGCTCTTGTGTAGGCCAGAAAACCCACACTTGGTGTTCGTTCCCTGTCTCTGCTTTTGGGCGTGGCCAGGTCCTGTTGCGTCTGTTTCACAAGTGGCTTCGCTTCTTCCTGTTGACATCCAGGCTGCCATCATTCCCACCTGAGCTTGTTCGGCGGCTTCCTCTTGGTCTCCTTGGGTTTAGTCTCGCCCTCAGTCCTTCTCCAGTAAGGCAGAAGCAGCCGTGATCTCAATGCAGAACCCACCATCTCAGTCCTGTGCCTGAAGTCCTTCCTTTGCTGTAGGAGGTGTGTTAAAGTCTGCCACTCTTTGTAGATTTGTGCCTCGTTTCCGTTTTGTGAGATTTTGTCTCATGTATGTTTTAGGGCTGTATGATTAGATGCGTACCAATTTAGAATTGCCTTGTTAGGAGGGTCACCCTTTTCACGATGATGTTTTCCTCTTTACCTGTAGTGGTGGTTCTTACTGTAAAGTTTATTCAATATTTATGTGGCATCTGAAACTTTCTTTTGGTTAGTATATGCATGATGTAACTTTTTCTATGTCCTTTAATTTCAAGCTTTATGTGTCTTTATATTCAATGTGGATACCTTGTAATTTGCAGTTATTTTTAAATTTTTTATTAGTCTGAATATTTGGGATATTTATCTGTTCACATTTAATGCAATTACTGATATATTTGTAAATAGTTATCTTACTGTTTTATATTTTTTCTACCTGTTCTATGTATTTTTTTCTTCTTTTTTTTCTTTATTCCATTTACCCCACCTATTTCCCTACTACTAGTTATCATTCTTTTAATAGCTTTTTGTTACTAACCTGATAATTAAAATATTTATCTTTGGTTTAATGATGTTGAAGATCAATTAGCTTTCCAGTTCCAGAGCAGAGTACCCACTCGCATGTTTTGCATGATCTCGGTCGTCTTAATTCTCCATACGTGTTAGCCCCACAGGCATCTGCGACTGTTCGGAGCTGTGCTCGGCAGCTCTGCCTGTGCATTCGCCCCACGGCTGCCCACTCCTTCTCTGGGCGCTGCGCCTGCATGTAGCATCCTTGGCCTTCTGCCCGAAGAAGTTTTTGCTAATACTAAATTCTCACACTTATTTTTTAAAATGGTCTTTATTTGATCATCATTTTTACCTATTTGGTTTTTTTTAGTTTGGAATGTTCCAAACTAAAAAAAGAAAAATAACTTTTCCTGAACCATTTAAGGTAAGTTATTAACATGATGGTCTGTTATCTTCAGACTCTTGAATGTGATGGTTCGCCGAGTGTGGTCTCAGCGTCAGGATCATTTGAGCTGCTGTTGGGAATGCAAGTTCTCAGGCTTCAGTCCAGGCCTCCTGGACTAGACACACAGGGGATGGGGCCCAGACACGCATTCGAGTGAGTCCTCCTGTCGATGCACAGCGCCTGCTTTGAGAATCGTGGCTTGAATGTGTAATTCTCACAAACAAGGGTGTTCTCCTCCACAACCCCAGGACAGCTGTCAGAGTCAGGAAATAAGCATCACGCGTTACTGCTGTCCAGTCCACAGGCCCTCTTCATGAGCAGTCATTTATCCTGGCCATGTTCTTCTGAGCAAGAATTGCCAATCCAGGGTGATGGCCTGCATTGAATTGTTTCCTCTGCTACATCTCTTTGAATCTGGATCAGTTCCTCAGGCTTTTCTTGGCATTCAAGACCTTGACATTTTTGAAGACTACAGAACGGTTACCTTGCTGAATATCCCTCAATGTGGTTTTGAGGGATATTTGGCATATGGTTCCCATTTGTCCCATCACTGCTTTTGTTACCTTTATTGCTTGTTAAGGTGGTGTCTTCACTATAAAGTTATCTTTTACTCTTAATATTTAGTCAGTATTTTGAGGGGGACGTACTTTGAGAATATGTACATGTCCTCTTCCTCATCAAACTTTCACTCAGTAGTTTTAGCATCCATTGATTTTCTTGGCTAAATTATTACTATGATGATTGCCAAATTATAATTTTCTGTTTCTATCGTTCTTTCTGTATGACCAGGTAGTGTCCTACTAGAAGCAAGTAGTTTCCCTTCTCCCCATTTATTTATTCATTGATTTCCATATATCACTATGGACTCCCAGATTCCTGTTTATTCAGATACATCTATACTTGTTTCTGTGTTTCTATTTGTTGAAAACTGTGAATACACACCAGTGTCTCCAGTTCCAGTGCAACACATCAAGGTTCATTTTAGTGCTCTTGTGGTCCATATCCTTCTCAGATGATGAGAAAGCCAGCCCCCGTCATCTAAGTGTATTTACCTGCCGGAATCCCACGGGGCGTAGCTAGTCTCCTGTCTCTGCTACCATGGCGTCCCTAATCCCTGCCACCCAGGCAGGTGCAGGCAGGCATTCTCCAGTCCTGCAGAACAGCTTTCCATTTGAACTTGAAGGAAGGAAGGCTGTCTTCATTCCTGCAGGTTGTTTTCATTGGGTATTGAGTTTTAAATTGCCAATATTTTCTTTCAGTGCTTCCAAACTTCACTGTTTTTTATACTTCTGGCTTTTGTGTTTCTAATGGTAGTTCCTCTTCGGAAGATATTTCTTATTTCTCTGGCAGGTTTTTTCCCCTTCTTTTTAAAAGAGATTTTTCTGACTTGGTTTTATGCATTTATGCTCTCTGGGGTATGTTTTGTGTAAGTAGGTGTGCATGTGCGTCTGTACTCACTCGGCCTGAGGTTCATAACACTCTTTGAGCCTTTGGCTGGTGTTTATTGTCTGTAGCACTTTTTTTTGTTGTTGTTGTTTTTTTGAGACAGAATCTCACTCTTGTCACCCAGGCTGGAGTGCAGTGGCGTGATCTCAGCTCATTGCAACCTCTGCCTCCCAGGTTCAAGCGATTCTGCTGCCTCAGCCTCCCGAGTAGTTGGGACTACAGGCATGCGCCACCATGCCCAGCTAATTTTTTGTGTTTTTAGTAGAGACAAGTTTTCACCATGTTGGCCAGGCTAGTCTCAAACTCCTGATCTCAGGTGATCTGCCTGCCTTGGCCTCCCAAAGTGTGTCTGTATTACTCTTGCCGCATTTTCTGTCTGCCTTGGCCTCCCAAAGTGTGTCTGTATTACTCTTGCCGTATTTTCTCTCTGCTCTCTTTCTGGTTCCAGTTGGTCATATGTTGGACCTTTTCACCATACACCATATTCTTCGTGTGTCTGCTCCTTTCTGTATTTCTCGTCTTTTTTTTTTTTTTTTTGAGCGTGCATCAGCCTAGATGTGTTCTTCTAAACTGCCTTTCAAGTTACTAATCATCCTTTCAGCTCGTTCTAATCTGTTGTTAGACCTGTATTTCTTATATTTGAGTTTTGAATTTTCATCCTGGTTTGTTTTTGATTCTAGAGTTTTCATTGTTATAATTTCAAGTTTACTGCTGATATTATTTTGTCATCTAATTTCTTAAACATATTCATCACAAAGTTACACAGAATTATCTGATAATTGCAGTATCTGTGTCTTTTGTAGGCCTGTGTGAGTGGTCTGGTCTCTCACGTTTGGTTTGGGGTTGTTTAATCTTGGTGTTTGGTGGCCTCATCATTGGTGTTTTGTTGTTTTCCAATGGCAGTCATTTTTTGTGGAGACTTTGCCTGGAGTCATCTCACCCTGGAGAGGATGCACTTTACCGTCTTCTGGCAGGCATGGAGGTCAGGGCAGGTCCCCTGAGAGCACTCAGGAAGCAAGCTGGTGATGCTGGGCTTCTGTTTTGTGAGGTCTGGGGTGTTTCCAGCTTGCGCTTACTGAGAGGCCATTTTTGCCAGGGTCCCTTCTTTTTGTTGGGTCCTGAACTGCATGTTTGGCCCCACAGTGCACTCCTGCTGCTGAAAGCTCTGCCGGGCTTCTCAGCCCCCCGGCTCTGCTGGTGGGACCAGGGAGCGCCTCAGGGATGGGAACGTGCAGCCCAGCTGTGTTTGCTTCTTCTCTGGACCTTGGCACCCAGGGCCCTCCCTGCCCTGTTGCCTTTACAGCCTGATGTTGCCTTTGTAGAATTCTTTTCTGCATTGTCCCCTGTTTGGTTGTTCAGGAGGGGACAGATGTGTTAGCCGTTTTAACAGTTACATGGTGAGCTCACCTAGCAGTTTTTCATCACTGTGTTTTATGTGGTTTTGTCTGCTTTTCAGTTTGTGAGCATTAAAGAGAATCTAAGAGAATATATGATATTGGGCTTGTGGTTTGAATTAAATGTTTAGAAATGTTAAAATTTTGAATCGTATTTAAATGACTGGGAAAATCCGATTTTTAAATTTCTAAGCATTTCAAAAAATAAACTTGAATGTTTAGAACAGTTTTAGATTTACAGAAAAACTGTGACGGTAGTAGTGAGCTCTCATATCTCACATCCAGTTTCCATTTTATTAACTTCTGTGAGTATGGTACACTTGTTATAATTAATGAATTAATAATACTTACTGGGTTTTTGTTTTTTGTTTTTTTTTTGGAAACCGATTCTCACTGTATCGCCCAGGCTGGAGTGCAATGGCATGATCTTGAGTCACTGTAACCTCCACCTCCCGGGTTTAAGCGATTCTCGTGCCTCAGCCTCCTAAGTAGCTGGTATTATAGGTGCCTGCTACCATGCCCAGCTAATTTTTGTATTTTTAGTAGAGATGGGGTTGCACCATCATGGCCAGGCTGGTCTCAAACTCCTGACCTCAAGTGATCTGGCCACCTCGGCCTCCCAAAGTACTGAGATTACAGGTGTGAGCCACCAAATTCAGCCCTTATTATTAACGAAAGCCCACACTTTGAATTATTCAGATTACCTTAGTTTTTCCCTAATGTCCTTTTTCTGTTCCAATACCCCGTCTAGAATATCACATGACATTGGGTCCTCATGTCTCCTTAGGTACCTCTTGGTTGTAACATTTTCTCAGACTTTGTTTTTAATAAGGAGTGCTGGTGAGGTATTTTGTAGACTCTCCCTCAGTTGAGGGTTGCCCGATGTTTCTCTAGCGATTAGATTGGACTGTGTGTTTTGGGGAGGAATCCACAGAGGTGAAGCATCAGGGGCACTTGCTGTCAGTGCAGCCTGGCACCGTGGCCCTGACCGTGGGCTCCTGGCTGAGGTCGTGCTTGTTGGGTCTCCACTGGAAGCTGCTCTTCCTCTTTCCAGAAAGCCCCATGCACACCACAGCCTTTATGTTCCTTTGTTGAGTAAGAATTGTCTGACTGTTTAGAGGATTTTGTTTAAGGAAATTCGGTTGCTTGATATTAAAAAATGATCAGTTGAAATTAAATAGTAATAAATAATAATGACCATTTCTGTAAATTCATAGAATTCCTTTTGTCCATCAGAGACATCAGCAGCAGTTCTCATTGCATTTCCTTCTGGAAACAGCATTGTGGGGATACCTGGAGGTGAATGAACAAAGCCCCTCTGGGTTTCATGTGCAGCTGTTTCAGATCTGGGAAGGTTTGTGGCTTCTCACAAAAGGCTCTCTGCATGGGTTGCAGAGCTGCTTTCTAGATTGGCTTCTCTGGGCACTGGGGAAAGCTCCCTCCCCTCCGGTAGTCCCCTCCCTCCTGAGCCTGTGCTCAGGGGGCCCCTCAGGGAGCTTCATTCTGACCTGAGTGACTTCGGTAGAGCCCTTAGCAGACAAGGAAGCGAATACTGAAATGTCTTGTGTGAAGCCTTCTGTAACTCCTTGCACACACCCCTGAGAGAGTGCAGGCCTTCCCCAGGAGTAGGAGGAGATGGAGGGTTTTTATTTCTAACAAAAGGCCCCACCCTGGTGAGAGTGGCTTCCTTTTATCTGGCCACCCGACAGACAGCTTGTGCTAGCAGCAATTTCCATCAGATGCTGAGCGGAAAAAACAACTGTTGCTCTAAAAACACGTTAAAAATCAAACCCTAACTATAAAACCCATTTTCTCCAACTCTTTTCCTTCTTTTGAAAACAAATACTGATGGTGTAATAGGAAGGCAAATGTTCATGAAAATGTAGTTTCTCTTGGATCATTTGTGTTTCAGGTTGCCTTCATCTCATTTCTGTCTAGTTCAGCTGGAGACAACAGGCATAGCTAGAAAAACAGAAAGTGTATAGGAAGAGAGAGGGCCTGGAGACAGGAATGTGTGCAGGTGGAGGTATGTCTGATCTCATCAGAACAGACGGAGAACATGCCAGAGCCCAAGGAGCCATCAGTCTCTGACACCTCAACTCGCAGAGGCCACCAGGCAAAGACAGTTGAAGTTGTTTTTAGTTGGGTCACAGTTAGAGGTTCTGAGGTTTAGCAAGAATTATTGTGATGTTTGAATTGCTAACAAAATTAAATGCTGTTTTCTATAATTACACGTTAGAAGAAACAGTAAATACAATCAAGACAAGAATCTTTTTAGAAAAGAGTTCAGGTTTTGCTTTATGAAAATTGCAAAAGACAAGTAACTAAAGAAAAGTAAAGTCGGCCTTTGTCAGAGGCGAGGTGAACAGAATTGTTTCGTCTAACCTTGTAGCTGGGGATCCCCTACCCGCAGCGGGCTGCGCAGAGTGCAAGAGAGGGTCCTGAAGTGCTTCTCACTGGTCTTTGGAGGTGGGAAGACCTTCTCATCGGTCTTCAGGTACACGTGTCAGGTCACTGGTTTGCTGCAGGGGAGCAAACAGCATTTGAGGACATTCCACAGGACGTGTGACTATTAGAGCAGAAGGTATTTGGCGGCCAGTTATTTCCTGGAGCACGTGGAGGCCATGGATGCCTTTTCATGGCAGTGGTTCTTAGAAGCCCATTACCCTGCTAGGCAATTTCTCGCTTTCTGGGAGACTTTTTTTTTTTTAATGTTGAAAATATGTGTTTTAGCCAAATTCTGCCACCAACATGAGAATTTCTATAATCCCAATTAATTTTCTAAAAATAAATTACTAAAACTATGCCTTATAATTTCATGAGAAACTTAAAATATACTTGCACTGTGCTTCTGTAAATAGGTGGTCTGTGTATTGTAACACGCCCAGGACGTTGCATGCGTGTTTTATGATGGGTATTGTCCTTGTTGATACCTGGAGGTTAGGAGTTATTAGGTAGCACTTCTGATTCTTGGAAAATGAGTAATGCTTTGACCTTTATTCTTTAGATTAAGGATTATAGTCTTCGTTTTTCTTCCAGGATTTTCCTGATTTTTCTGACTTTAGTGTTTTTGTAGTTTTGTGAGATGGGTCTAGATTTGAATTTTTCTTTATGCCAGTGCTATTTGCATCTTGTTGGTAGGATCTTATTCCTTGTTGGTAATTCCCCCATTGCTTCTCTTTCTGTAGACATTTTAAACCTAGTTACTTTATGCTCTGTCTCTGGAGCGCTGCTCTGGACGCTGTCTGATCTTGTTCGTTGTTTCTTCTTTTTCTCACCCATGGTGGCTTCTTTTCTTGACTGTGTTGGAGACTTTGGGTACAGAGCTTCTGCCCTGTGGGGCTCCATCCATGGGCATTTGGTGAGAGTGGGTCCCTCCTGAGTCAGGTTGCCAGATGAAGTACAGGATGCCAAGGTAAGCTTGAACTGAGAGCAGCTAGTATTTTAGTATAAGTATGTCCCAAGGTTTTTAACCGGGTATCCTATATGATTTCCCAGTCCTGGCAGCCCTGCTCCTGAAAGGACCCTTTGCTGCTGCCAGGCCTCAGATTCCTGAGGAGCAGGGAGGGATTGATGGCACCTTTGTTGCTTGTGGTATTCCAGGCCCTGGAGGTAATGCAAATTTCAACCCTCGAACCTGTGTGGAGAGAAGCTCTGGTTACGAATTCCCAGTGGAGAGTGGTTTCACCACTAGGTGCCAGCTGGGTTCTCCTTGCTGGTAGGAGGCCTTCTCCGCGCACTGAGGTGTGGCCCTTCAGGAGTCACCTCACAGGGACACCAGGCCATGTCTTGTGGCTCTCTGCAGCTCTTGGGCGTCCCGAGGGCACCGCGGCTTCAGCTCACCACTCTGGCTTTTCCACTCACTCTTCCTTCTTAGCCCTTTGTGATTTCTTGCGGAGCTCAGCTGTACGTGTAGAAGCATTTCCAGAGGTTTTTATATCAAGAAGTTTTTCTGCATATTAGGGCTGCTGTTTTGCTAGAAATGGAAGGCTTCCCTATTTTTCTTTATAACTGGAAACTCTGTTTTGGTGCTGGTTCTTTCTGTAGCCATTCTGTGGAGGACCTGTCTGAATTAAAGTCTTCATTTTATATACTCAATAGGTATTTATCCAATGAACAGTCCCCCAGAATGCAGAATTGAGTAAATCCCCAACCCTGAAGGCACAGAAGGGAAACCTGGCTGATCAAAGAATTCTTGCCTTTTAATTTAATCTGAGTTCTATCCCAGAGATAGAGTCAGGCATCTTGGGAGTGCTAAGGTAGTAGGAATGACAGTTTATCTCAATACCTGCTGCCAAGCCTGACATTTCAGACCCCCTGCCCGACAGTGTCATCCCAGTGTCCTACCACTTCTGCACTTAGCCCTGATTAGATCTTTATCGTGCCAGGCACTGTTGTAAGCATTGGGGCCACACCCGAGAGTGAAGCCAAGCCCTGCCCTCATGCAGCTCACCTCCTAGTGGGCAGGGAGAACAGATGATAGACAGGTAACAGGGTGCCAGGGTCTTGGAGAAAGCACAGCCGAGGAGGCTGCCATGTGGAGAGAGGTCTCAGGCACCTGACGCAGGGGACTGAGGGATGTGGGGGTGTAGGGGAGCAGGTGCCACAGGGGAGTGAGGGATGTGGGGGTATAGGGGAGCAGGCACCGCAGGGGAGTGAGGGATGTGGGGGTATAGGGGAGCAGGCACCCCCCGGAAGGCAGGAACAGGTGGACATGGTCTGGAGCTAGAGAAGAGCCCGTCATGGTGAGGTGTGATGCGGGTGGGGTGAGCTTGAGCAGGGAGTGAGCTGAAAAGGCAGCAGGCCAAGGTCAGCCGGGGTCCACAGCTGCCACGGGGACCTCAGTTCAGCGGTACTCCTGGTGAGGTGGTGGCGTTGGTGCGCCGGAGAGTGGCATCATCTGGGTCTCAGGTTTAAAGGGTTGCTCTGCTTGCCACGTCGAGTATCAACTGTGGGGGCAAAGGCAGAGGGCCAGGGCGGTCAGGGAGGGTCCTGGTGGTGCAGGTGAGAGTGCTGGTGCTATGGGCGGGGGCGCTGAGAGTAGTCACCGTCTCTTTTCCCGAGAGCCCCCACTTAACAGGGGCATTGTTGCCCCTCCTTGCCCAGCCAAGTTGCTTCTTGCTTTTTAGGTTTTCAAAATTAAGCAGACTATTGCTGAAGGATTCCAGCAGAGGGAGTCAGGGAAGAGGTGCAGGGTGGGGAGCGGGCTGCTGAGGGCCTGGTGGTGGCCTTTCCTCACCGGACGGTGGAGCCCTGGGCCTCTGCTGTGTTGCCTCTCCTGCAGAGTTGTGTGTGTGACTGGAGGAGAGGGGTGGAGCGAGTTCAGCCAGCACTGGGGTTCTAACTATAAAGCACGTTAGAGACAGGTAGTGGCAGCTGGGTGGGGTGGGCTGTGGGGTGAGGTTCTAACTATAAAGCACATTAGAGACAGGTAGTGGCAGCTGGGTGGGGTGGGGCTGTGGGGTGGGGTTCTAACTATAAAGCACATTAGAGACAGGTAGTGGCAGCTGGGTGGGGTGGGCTGTGGGGTGGGGTTCTAACTATAAAGCACATTAGAGACAGGTAGTGGCAGCTGGGTGGGGTGGGCTGTGGGGTGGGGTTCTAACTATAAAGCACATTAGAGACAGGTAGTGGCAGCTGGGTGGGGTGGGCTGTGGGGTGGGGTTCTAACTATAAAGCACATTAGAGACAGGTAGTGGCAGCTGGGTGGGGTGGGCTGTGGGGTGGGGTTCTAACTATAAAGCACGTTAGAGACAGGTAGTGGCAGCTGGGTGGGGTGGGCTGTGGGGTGGGGTTCTAAGATAGGAATTTGCCGTTTGTGACAAAGGAACTTTGGTGTAAAGGCTTTAATTTAGGAATCCCAGGCATACTTCCTCATGGATCTTTTCCTGACCCTTATGTTTAATTTAATTTACTGATGGATGGATGAGCCCAGAAAGGGTTACACAGGAGCGCACTTCTCAGGGAGTGGTGTGACGCTGGGGAGGCTCGCCCACCCTGTGTCTGAGCTAATTTCTGAAATCTGTTTGGAGCTTATATATTGAAACAAAGCCGTTATTCTAACTTTCACATGAAAAGAGCTCCATGTCTTTTAAGATACTTTTTATTAGAGCTCAAGTTCTTTTATAAGCAGAAACTCCTTTTTTAGGTTTCTAAAAAGCATACAAACGGTGGGAAGACAGAATTCTTCCCCAAATCACCTACAGGTGGTTCGCCCACACCTATTTCAATAGACCTTATTTTAGCGACTCACCTTCATCAAATGGTTCCAAAGTGTTGCAGCCTAGTTTTAACAGAACAGCAGCTCTTCCTTTTCAGACGCGTAGTTTTCATAACATTTAATTAAATTTTGCAATTGCAATGACAAGTACAACTGGCGTCGCTGCTGGGAAACAGACCACTGACTCATACCACTTGGTGGGAGGGACAGAAGTGCCTGCGGGCCAGTGGGAGCAGGTCCTGCCACTTGGCGTCCTGTGTAGGCTGGCTTGTGAGTGGTCCAATTGGGGTTGGTCAGAAGAGCTTTCTGCTGAAAGGAAGAAGAGCTGGTGAAGAGGACCAAGCTTGCCAGAGTATTAGGAGGCAGGCCAGACTGTGTGGGCCCTGGGCGCCAGCAGAGGAGCCTGTAGAGGAGCTTCAGTGTCTGTCAGAGGCCGCAGGAAGGTCGGGGTGGTGAAGGTTGACCATGCCCAGGATACTGCGTTGATGACCAGGTCATAGGTGAACCTTGAGAGAAGTGTCAGGAGACTGGTGGGAATTAGAGATTCTATCTTCTATAGCTTATTATTTTGTCTTGTTTTTAAGGGCTAAGGCATTCTCAGTGTGTTTATAGGCAAAAGGGTAAGTGCTTGTGGAAAGAGGGAAAAGATGCAAGAGAGGAATGGGACCGTTGATGGAGCAGGGATCCCAGAGGCAGGGGGGCCTCTCGGCTCATCAGAGATCCCAGTTCACCAAGCAGGGATCCCAGAGGCAGGGGGGCCCTCTCAGCTCATCAGAGATCCCAGTTCACCAAGCCGGCGTGGCTGTTTGTTTCATAGGACCCCACCCTAGTCTGCTGAGGGGAGGCTGGAGGGGTGGGTGAGGGCTCTTTCCTCCCATGGGGAGACACTCTGTTGGATTGGCCATGTGTGGAGTGAAGGCATAGAACCTACATCCAGGGTGCTGCGAGGGTAGGTGAGAAAGCCAGCTGACCCATGCTGGGTGGTTGACCAGGCCCAGTGACCACGTTGGCCATTGTCATCGAAGCATCTCATTCCTTGATTAAAATCCACTAGTGCTCTTCACATCACAGGGCCAGTTCCAGACAGTAGATTACAGCCATTTGATGTGTCATATTTACGTTCTCCTAGTGTGAAAGCAGCAGTTTGTGTGCTTAACATTATAAATATGCATGGTTGAACATCCTGGATGTGATGGCTAATGAGTCTCTCTGGAACAGATTGGTTTTGGAGATGTCTTGACTGGCCTTTAAGGGGCACGGTCGTCCAGCTGTGGAGCACTCGTGGAGTCAGATCTCCACACAGTGGTTCAGGTCCCTGTGAATCCTCTCACCTGCGGGAAGGGCCTGGCTGCCTCTTCTAGGTGTCTGGAAAGCCTGCTCTTTCCCATCAACTGCACCCTTAAATGGGGACTCCAGAAACAGGAGCAGTGTCAGGGGCGAGTTAGAGGGCCTAGCACGCCACACTCAGGGACAGTGGCGGGACGCTGGCAGGAGCAGTGGCAGCTCATGGGGCTCCGGATCCCACGTGCCTGTGCTCACCCACCTGCACCTGCCAATGGATGGGTGACTTTGAACAACACGAGAAGACAGCAGGTGGGGTCCAGCGGCCTTCGTTACTGTTAGGAAGAAGGTCCAGTTGCCCATTCTAGACTTACTGTCTCTCTTGTCTGTCTTTCCTTATCCCTGAACCTGGCTTCCAGTCTGAGTTTAGGGAGATCTGTTTGGCGGGGGAAGGTTTCCCAGCTCTTCCTGTGGCTGGATGGAGTCAAAGGCACCAAGACCTGAGTCTGGGAGGGGTCCAGCCAACTCGTTTTTCTTCTTGGGGTTCTGTAATTTTTGCTTTGCTTGCCCTTGTGTAATTATAAGAGGTGCACAGCTGCTGTTTGGGTTGCAGTTGTCTAAATCAGTGGTGCCCCAGAAGTTGCCAGTGTTCTGGGAGCTGCTCTTACTGAGAGAATCATGTCTTTTTACCGGAACTCCTTCCTAGGGCCACTCTGAGCGCTCTCAGCCTCTGCCACAGCTCATAGTTTCTGGCTCCACATGGTGGAGTCGCCTCGCCTTCTGCTGTGGCTCCTCCTTGTCACTCTTCAGTACACTCAAGAGTGGTTCAGCCTGTCGGTTGGAGCTCCACCTTCCCTGTGCATTCATTTGGCCCCCATTTCACCGCACTCGGTGCCAGACACTGCACCAGGGCTAGAGACACAGCCCAGTTTCCACACCCTGGAGACTCGGCAGAGACACGTGCGCAGATGATGCGATGGAATCCCAGAGGCTGTGGGGACCCGTGAGAGGGTAGGGATGTGCGGTAGGTTGCTGTGTCTGGGATCTCAAGACTCGCACCTCACAGGATGAGTATGAGTTTGCCAAGTAGAAAGAGTCTTGTAGGGGGGCAGTTGAGGGAGAAGGAGGATGGCTGTGAAGGCCGGAGGCTGCAGGGCATGGCCGGCAAGGGCCATGATGTGAAGGGAAAGGAGATAGTGGCCCTGGGGTGAGCATGATGTGAAGGGAAAGGAGATAGTGGCCCTGGGGTGAGCATGATGTGAAGGGAAAGGAGACAGAGCAGGTGGGGAGGGTGACGAGTGGGGCGAGATGGCACAGGGTCTCAGGGTGGACTGTGGAGCTTACTTTTCATCCTAAGCCACGTGGGGGTTACAGCAGGCATGAGATTAACCCGAGGAGTTCAAATATAACAGAATCAGAGAGCATTGCACATTGTTATATAACCAAGTCTTGAATTGCAGTGTAAAGAACTTCTTATCAGCATTGATGGGATAATTAAGAAAGGTTGTCAGAGATGTTGGAATTTGAACCAGAATTTAAGATTCATAGATACTGAGGATTTATGGGCTTTATTTAGAGTAACTTCTTGACTATTAGAAACCCTATCAGATAAATTTTAAAACGGAGACCCAGAGCTCAAGGTAAGACTACTAAATGGATGATGTGGAGTGATGGTTAAGATGACATTTTCCTGGCTGGTGCTGTGGCTTTGGTTGGGAACAGCGAGAGATACAGAACTGACGGTCTGGGATCCAGGAGGGTGGTTGGCAATAGGGAGGAAGTGTGGACACTTGATCCAGGAGGCACTTAGGATTAATCTGGCAGCCATGACCTGCGAGGTGGGGAGAGGCTGGTGGAAGGAAGGATTATGGGCTGGGGGCTGGAGTGTCATGGGCTGAGTAGGACCTGACAAGAAGGGGAAGGAGCAGAGAGACTGAGGCTGAAGAGGGCACCACTTCTGCTGCTGATCACGGTGGTAACAATACCAGGTCACCCCGAGCATCTTCTGTGTGCTGGGCACTATGCTGTTGCCACAAGAAGACACTATTATTCTTATTCCCATTTGCAAATGAGCAGTTGGACACAGTGGCTTTCTGAGGTCCTGCAGCTTCTGGGAGGGCAGGACTCACATTTGGGCAAGTGTGGCCGGGCGGCCATGCTGCTTCCCATTTCCCTGCTTCTTGCAGGGCCCCTGGGGTGAGCACCATGCACAGACTAAGGTGTGGGGGTTGTATTAGGCTGGTCTCGCATTGCTATAAATAAATGTCTGAGACTGGATAATTTATTTAAGAGGGTTTTATTGGCTCACGGTTCTGCAGGCTGTACAGGAAGCATAGCAACTTCTGCTTCTGGGGAGGCCTCAGGAAACTTACAATCATGGTAGACGGTAAAGGGGAAGCAGGTACATCCTAATAAGGCAGGAGCAAGAGAATGGGGCAGCAGAGTGTCACATATTTTTAAATGACCAGCTCTTTGGTGGCGGAGTGTCACATATTTTTAAATGACCAGCTCTTTGGTGGTAGAGTGTCACATATTTTTAAATGACCAGGTCTTGTGTGAACTCAGAGTAAGAGCTCACTCATCACCAAGGAGATGGCCCAAGCCGTTTATGAGGGATCCGCCCACATGATCCAAACACTTCCCACCAGGCCCCACCTCTGACACTGTGAGTTACATCTCAGCATGAGATTTGGAGGGGACATCCACACTCTCATTTGATGAACATGCTGGTGACACGGGTACACAGACGAGTAAAGAAAGACCTTTTCACAGCAGAGTGGATCTTAGATTTTCATATGAATAGAAGGGTTTATGATTTTTGGTTTTGTTGATCCTGTGACCTTGGAGTGTTTGTCCTGTCACTTGTCTGGCTAGTGTCCTGATGGCTCTCAGGCACCTGTCCACACTCTAGGCGACACCCAGCGCTAGGGCACTGATGCCTCAGGAATCCAAGTTTTCATCTAAAACAGCGTTTTCATTGGGTGCAGTGGCTCACGCCTGTAATCCCAGCACTTTGGGAGGTTGAGGCGGGCGGATGACTTGAGGTCAGGAGTTGGAGATCAGCCTGGCCAACATGGAGAAACCCTGTCTCTTCCTAAAAAACACAAGAATTAGCCAGGCGTGGTGGCGAGCACCTGTAATCCCACCTACTCGGGAGGCTGAGGCATGAGAATCACTTGAACCCAGGAGGCGGGGGTTGCAGTGGGCCAGAATTGCCACTGCGTTCTAGCCTGGGCAACAGAGTGAGACTCCATCTCAAAAAAACTAAAATTAAATAAAAATAAATAAGTAAAGCAGCATTTTCAGTGGGGCATGTGTACCTGGGGTCTGAGCAATATATATGAACATGTTTTTCCTTAGCGACCCTCCTCATTTTGTGCCCAGAATTGACCCTGTGTAAGTTCATGAAAATACTGAATGTGTGCAGGACAGGCTGCTGATTTTTTAAAGTCACGTTTTAAACATTGTATCAGGTCACTTTTTATTTCTGTACAGCCCTTCTTTGGATTAGACAAACTGTGATTTGGTTTCTATTTTACCAGTTCAGTCTCTTTTCAATGGAAGGAAGCCAGATGCTGTTAATATACTGTGCTCCCTCCTTGAAGCTGATCGTGTCCAAGATAGTTGCTAGGACAACAGAATCTTCTGTTTTCTCGCCTGCTATTTTTGTTTCTTTTACTATCTCAAGTTGTTTTCATTTTCAGTATTGAGTTCTCCCTTACCATTTTTTAAAATAGAGATGTTTTTATTAACTTTAATATGTTAATACTGTGTGTTCTTGCCTTTATGAAATTCACCTTACAGAAAGGCACTAGGATCAGTTTACCTAAACATGCGGGAGACGGAAGGCCAGACGTGACTGCTTTAGATTCCTCATGACATTCAGAACTTACTTGGAACTCAGTTTGGTATCTAGTTGTGTTAAAATACAAATTTTCAGTTTATAAGTTACTTAATTAGGTTTGAAAGTAAATGTGTAATGCCTTCAGTGTTCTCTCCACTTTGTGCCCTGCCACCTGCACTGTGGAAATTAATCATAGAAACTCAGCGTTAATCTGTATGCCCGAGTTATTTACATCTCTGTGTATGGAAAATTATCAGCATGTGTCCCTCGAAGAAGATGATGAGCATAAAAGGTGATCTTTACCAGGTCCATTGGTTTGTATGTGATTGCTGTGGTATGTGGTATCTGCCTGTCTACTGATGGAAAGTGGTAAGATACTGTCTTACATGCAATCTGGAAAACCAAGTGCCCTGACTTTACAGTGTGTTACATATGATTGTATTTACTTTAGAATTTTTAGAAAGCATACCATTTTCAGGTTTAAAACAAGCACTTAAGTTAGGAGCTTTTCTATTATTCACAGCTAATAAGAGTTAAGGAGGATTAAGACATTTGAACTATTGTTAATACTCATTGCAACAAATATGACAGCTAAATAACGATATATTTGTAGGAAGCTATAGTTTTATGTGTTAAAAAATAGAACACACATTTTCAAAATAAAAATATGGTTTTTGAAAGTTGACTGTTAAAAGATTTTTTGAAAATTGATGCCAATTTTGTTATATTCGATTTGTGTTCTACAGTAATGGAAATTAAGGGAAATTGTGTATCAGAGAAGTGTCTTTAATATCTATAGTGCTCTTCTTTAAAATTAATGAAAAACTCCAAGCAGAATTGATTAGCATTTATATGTTATAATGGAAAATAGGAGTTGGAAACTGGAATTTCCAAATCACCCCAGAACTGTGCAGTATTTTGAAGCTCCTTAGTGCATCTTGAGAGAGGGAGCCAGTCATGCCGGGCATAACCCATTGCTTGCCCCAGCGGAGTGAAGCCCACCCAGTACACAGGCCCTCACTCCATCGTTTTTTTTGTTTAATTTATATATTTACAGTAATACAATAAAGGGTTTGTTGCTGGAATATACACATTTATTTATATGTATAATATTTATCAATATATGTATACATGTAGACACACACACACACACACACACACACATCCTTCATGAAAACTCTTTCAGCTGGGAAACTGAGCATCCTTGAATGTCCCTGAGGTGACTACTAGGATATAAACATCCCCCAAGGGAAGTGCTTTGAGTTACATACGAAAGGACCTGCAGAAAGATTGGAGTCACCTTTATCCGGGTAGAGTGGATTGTGGACCATAACCTAACAGACACCCAAGAAATCTCATAGCTGAGACCTTGAGCAACATACCTTTACTATATATATGCTGATTGACAGATAAATGGAAAATTGGAGGGAATGAGGGGAATTCAGTAAAACCTCGTGTAAGTAGTATGTGATTGAGGAAAGAACTTATTGTGTTATTTTTAAGAGTTAGCACACTAAAAGTTACAATTTAATTCAACGAATATTTACATGCTTTAGTGGGAAAAAGATCCTGGACTTGATCATTAAAAGATCGGGGCTCCACTTTCAGCCTGCCACCAGCTAGCCACATGACCTTGGGCAAGTCAAGTCTCTGAACACCCTGTCTCTTTTAAAACAGAGACTGTGCCTTCCTTTACCTCATGCTGTCAGGGTCACAGGAAATAACACTAGTAAAAAGGCTTCTACTTAGAGGCTGCCCACTAATATCAGTAAGTGTATCAATGATTGCATTGGACATAACTTTTCGATGAGTACCAAAGGAAAAGTCAAAGGACGAAGGGAGCTCTGAGAAGGAAGGGGCATTATTTCATGGCAGGATTCGAGGAGGCAGAGGTGGCTCAGGACAGCACTTCAAAAAGAGTGAGTGGCATAGGTGTTCAATAGAGAAAAGCCATGGCCTTGGCCAGGAATAGCAAGTCAGCTGCCACACTCAAGGAAGACCTACTTGGAGACCCTTGCGATGTACCTGGGCGGGGAGGTGCTTGTTCAGGAGGTTTCTTTGGCTTTCTCCTGAATGACATTTCCTGAGATATATCTACTATCAAGTTAATCACATTCACTCACCAAATAAGTTCTTTTCTGCTTTCTTCTTACAAAGTAGCATTTGAGAATGTTTTTGTATGGCACTTCTTTCATTACTGTAGTTCTCTGATAAGTAACTGCCTAGAGCAATAGTAGGGCTGTTAAGTGTTAGAGGCTGTCTTTGCTTAAACTGAAATAATGACACAGAGAAGTTTGTCCATAAAAATGAATGATTCAGTGACATCTGTTGTTATTAGCCAAACCCTGGATAGGAACTTTCTTAGAGGGAGGTGAGGTGCCCTCTCTGGCTGAACTACCTGCTCCTTCTTACCTTACATTTCAACCATATATAATAGCAGGTGAGATTCACATTTACATCTTTTCCTAAGTTCTTTTTAGAATGGTTATGTACTGTAATTCCATCTTATTTCCTTTGTGGCCTTACGAGCTACCCCTCTTTATTTCATTTCTGATGATTGCCGTAGGGTTTCACCACGGGCAACTCTAACTTGTCACAGTCAATCCACACCTTGTCAGCATTTAACCGCCTCACACAGAATGCAGGTATCTGGCCCGAGGCCACAGCTGTTCCTGCCCTCTGTGTTCTTTGTGCTGTTATTCTCATATACTTTCACAGAAACCACACAATGGACTGTTTTGATTTTGGCTTTAAACAGTAAGTTATCTTTTAAAGAGATCGAAACAATCTTTTAGTCTTTTAGTCTTTTATCCTTCCCTCTACCATTTCTGATGTGCTTCATTCCTTTGTGTGGACCTGAGTTTCCACCCGGCATCATCTTTCTCCTGTGTGAATAACTTCCTTTAGCAGTTGTTATAGAACAGGTCTGGGAGCAGTGAATTCTATTAGCTGTTGCTTTTCTGAAAATATATAGTTCGACTTCATTTTGTTGAGTATTTTCTTTTGATATAGAATTCTAGGTTGACAGTTTTTTTTTCCCCCTCCAACACATAAAAGATATTCCATTGCCTCTTGGCTTGCATAGTTTCTAATGAGAAGACTGCAGTTCTTCCTAGCTTTGGTTCTTGTCCCTGATGAACCTTTTTTCCCTTTGGTTGTTTGTAAGATTTTCTCGTGATCCTTTTCTTACTAGTTTTTCATAATTTAATTATGGCATGCCTCTGCGTGGTTTTCTTGGTATTTATCCTGCCTGGGGTTTATTGAGTTTCTTGGGTGGCAGGATTATCATTTTCAGAACACATGGAAAGTGTTTGGTTATTATTTCTTCAGATTTTTTTCTATCCTCCCCCTTTTGGGGACTCTTATGTATCCATGCATTAGGTGACTTGCTATTTTCCACAGGTCCCTGTGACTCTGTCCATTTGTTTTTGGCCTTTTTCTTTCTGTGCCTAATTTTGGATAGTTTCTGCTGTTCTGCCTTCAAGCTCACTTATCTTTTCTTCTGTGGGTGTATGATATGCTATTAAGTGCATTGTGTTGGTTTAGGTCTTCCAAGAATCAGAAGCCAAGAGATTAGATGTCGAAGAGGTCTGTTGGAAGAAAACACCTTTGAAGGATCAGGGAGAGGAAGTCTGAGGTGGCAGGAGAGCCTTTGCTCTTCCTTGCGGGACTGTGACAAGAGACAGGAGGAAAGAATCCAGGAAAGATTTGGCCAGGCTGATGAGTGTCCTAGAGCCAAAGATGCCTGTCAGGGAGTCCCATGTCCACAGGAACAGCTGGCACCAGAAGCTCTTCTGTGCTTCATCACTGACCAGGCACATTCTGTAATGTGCGTGGCCGTGGCACCAACAGGCAGCAGATCCTGAGGCTCAGCAGATGCAGGGTCAGGAGTGGCAGGAGCGTTGCAGAGGAGCACACTTTCCTCCCTGCAGTAGGAGCTCGGCAGAGCACATTTTCATGGCCACCACACTTATCCAATAGAATTGTGTTTTAGGAATCCTATTTTTTAGCTCTAGAAATTCTCTTTGGTGCTTTTTATGTTTTCCAGTTCTCTCCTTATGTTTTTCGTTTAATTCTTAGAGCATACTGAACATTTTTATAACAGCTGTTGTAATGTCTTTGTTTCCTAATTCATCGTCTTTGTCAGTTCTGAGTTGGCTTGATATTTTCCCCTTGTTATGGGTTACATTTTCCTGTTTCATATGCCGAGAGATGTCTCATTGCTTTGCCATACGTTGCAAATTTTATGTTTTTGAGTGCTAGATCTTATTCTATTCCTTTGAACTGTGTTAGAACTTTTTTTCTGACAGCAGTTAAGGTACTTGCAAGTCAGTGTAAACCTTTTGAGGCTTGATGTTTCAGCTTTCTGGTGAGCCTGCAATGGGCTTTCTTCAGGAAGGGCTTAGCCCAGTATCAAGGCATGGCCATGGGGTCCCTGTTGAATGCTGCATGCGTGCAGTGAGAGGCCCCTCTGCTCTGGCCAGTGGGAGCTCGCCGACTCTCAGCCCTAAGTGAACTCTGGGAGTCATCTACTTGCAACTCCCTGGAAACTGTTCTTTCCCAGAAGTCGACTTTGTCCAGCTTCATGGAGTTTTACCCCCTGCACACACTGATGGCTACTCAGCCAGAGACCGAGTGGGTCCCCTGTGCAGATTTCTGGAGCTCTTTTTCTGCCTAGGCCCCACCCCTTTAGTGCTCTACTCCGTAAAATCTAGTCACTGTGTCCCGCCCAGAGTCAGATGCAACCGCCAGACTCAGTTTCTCCAGTTTCTAAATGTATCTGGCTGGGAGGCAAGTACAGACCCTGTTACTGCCTCATGAAAGGAAACTGTTGACTATTACTTGGCCTGGTGCCTCTCACTTAGGCCCTAACAGTATAACTGATTGCCCAGGAGCTGCATAGTTCACGTTAACTGAAGTCTGGAGTGTATTTCGGGAGGGGGCATTTTTCCATGTCAGGGCTTCTTTAAGACCACAAGGCTGAAGTCTGTGCTCGCTGCTCGGCGGAGGCCGTGCTCTGCGCATTGCGTGCATTTGCTGCCTCCTCCCTTCTCCTGAATGGTCACCTCTTCCCTGCTGATCCGCACGCTGTCTGCACCTGAAGCCTCTCTCCGTGTTGGTCAGGTAGGATTTCTCCACCCTTTTCGCCCTCCATCACCTTCCATCTTCTACTTTGGACTTCTCCCACATTCCAACTCGTTTCTAGGATTTTCTAGCCAGAGAAGAGAGGACTGGCTTGGTTCATCTCTCTCAAAGTAGTTAGGACACAGTGTTTCACCAGTAGAAGGAGTTTCCTCCATTAGAATGAGTGACTGTGTGTGTGTGTGTGTGTGTGTATATATATTTTTCCTTGACTGATTTCTGTGCGAACAGCTGGCATTTGAAGCACTATATAGGGCATGTCTAAATTGTGCACCCAAGAGAAGAGCCTGGGAGAAGCCTCATTGTACAGCCTTGGCCCTCATGGCACAGATCCCAGGTTGGCTGTAGCATTTAGAAGTGGACACTTTTCTAACATCAGAACTCATCCAGTCCTTACGGTGAATCACACAAACTCAGTGGCGTCACTTTGGATCAAAGAACAGCACGTTTCAGCTGCCTCTGCGACCTCACCTGGAGCTGGGGAATCACCCTGTTCCCCGCTGTTGCCAAGCACAGGACCTGGCACCTGTGGGCACTTAGCCGGCACAGGACCTCGTACCTGTGGGCACTTAGGAAGTAATTGTGGGCTAAGTGAACTTAAACCACGTCGTGGACTCAGCTTTACTGTCTTGTTGTTACCTTCCTGTCTTTCTTAGGCCAGTGATCAGCAAAGGTTTCCTTTAAAGAGCCGGAGAGTAAAGGTTCCCAGCTCTGTGGGCCACACAGCCTCTCACAGCCGCTCAACTCTGTGCCGTGTGAAAGCACCACCAGCCTGTGTGTAAATGCATGGGCCAGGTTGTGCCAGTGAGGCCTCATTTACAGAAACAGTCAGCGGCGAGATTTGATCTGTGGGCTACAGTTTGCCGACCTGTGCATGAGGCAATAAAAGGCCAAGAGCCTGGTATAAATTCATAACGAGAAACCAAGGCTCTGAATCAGCCCCGAAGTGTAAGCAGCAGCATAATGATCTGGAGCAGCATCTCGGCGTTATTAAATTCAACCCATTCCGATGGCTGCGTCAGCATCTATTGCTCTGTTTATTGTTTTTCCTTAAGCAAGCAGTTCCATTTCTAGAAATTTATCTCAAGCACATAAATCTAGAGGGGGCACATCGGTGTTATTTATGACGGGAAAACTGGGAACAGACACAGCCCTAGGCTAGAAGAGGCACAGAGTGATGTACAGTGTGGGCCAGTGGTTAGGAGCAGACTCAGGAGCCAGGGGACACGGCTCCAATTCTAGCTCTGTGAACACACTGGCCGTGTGCCACCCTCAGCAAGTTACTTAATCTCTCTCTCTTAGGAAAAAAAAAAAAAAGGAAATCCTTGCACATGCTGTAAAATTCAAAAGATGAGAGTAATGTTCCTTCTTTGTTCCCCAGCCGCCCAGGGCCCCTCCCTCAGGCAGCCTTGTTCAGGTTTCTTTGTAGCCTTCCGGTTGGTGGGGGAGAGGGTAGCACCTGTGTGTGTGTGCCATTCACCCTCTTAACTGTGAGGGTCAGGAAAATCATCATGTTAGTTTACATTAAGCGTGGACTTCTGACACACGGATTTGCACGCAGATATTTGGGGGAAATCACGAGTGGGTTTGATGAGAGTGTCCAATACTGTCTCTTCTCCAGTCTTTCCTGTATATGAATCAGGATGCACGGGTGGGAACAAGTCCGGTCCTGTGGGGTTTTCCGGGAGAAGAAAGTACAGATCCACATTCCCAAACAGGCTGGGCCACATCCCCAAGCAGGCTGGGCTGCAGTGTGCACACCCTCATGTGTCATTTTGTATCTGCTAGTACAAATGTTCACACCCTCTGCAGCCTGGAATGGAAGCCCACCCTGCTCATTCTCCATGTCTGGGCTCCATCGGGGGCCGGAGGGGGGGGGTTGTCATTTCCAGCCCAGCCCCCCCGTGACCAGCAGCTCTTAGGGAAAGGAACTTGGTTTCTACACTGAGTCAGCCCAGGTTGCCAGTGACTGGGCAGGGTGCCTCCCAGTGCACTGTCTAAAATCCCTTCCCAGCTCCAAGCCTCGCCCTGGAACACTCCGGGTGGGCCACCAGGGACTGACACACGCCAGGGTCACGGGTGGAGGGCAGCTTAGCTGCTTGGCTCTGGAAGAGGACTTGGAATGTTTGGCTTTGTAATTTATTGAGTTTTTTTTCCCTTCAATAAACTTCCTTTTTGATTTCTAATGGAAAATGGAATACAGGGAAAGAGCCTCCTGAAAGTGTTAAACTTATCAGAGCCCTGTGAATCTAATGAGTCCAAAATGCCTTGAATTCAGAGATCCAGCGAGGGAAACTCCATTCGCATTGTACGGTAGAGGGGATTGCGGAGGATGAGCATTGGAGGCGTTTGTTCCTTTTTCTGTTAGGCGCTCTTTCTTCTTTTGCTCCTTAGGGATTCTTGGTTTGCTCACCCGGTATATACTCGGCAGAAGCCCTGACTTCTGACAGGAGGAAAATGATTTTCTTTTCATTTTAAAGTGGGTGTACGGCCTTCATAGTTCACCTGAGATAGTTCACCGCATGCCCTTTGCATCTCAACCTTTGGACGCACAGCCACACACATGGGTGTCACGCACCCGGGCACCGTGAACGAGCAGATCCGGGAAAGCGTGGCTCGGGAGGAAGGTCTGACGAGGCCCGTTGCGGCTCCCGGAGTGAGGCTGCCCTGCGAGGGAACGGGCTTTGCTGCTTTCCTCCGAGGCGTTACCATGCGCGTTTTCTCATGTGATGAATGAGCACTGGGTTTTGGGGGTGGAAGGCTTACTTTAAATTAGCCGATACAGACGTGAAGTAGTCATGTAAACAAAGTGGATGATTTTGCATTTTCCTGGTGTGAGATGTTGCAAATGAACCCCTCCCCCCCGCATGGTTCTCTGTTGGCCTAAAACACTGAAAAGAGACCCCCAGGATCTGAGAACCCTCCTGGGTATCAAAGGCCAGTTAACTGCTGCCCGAGAAGTCCAGACACAAACTTTCCGAGACAATTAATGGCCACTGGCTGGACTTAGCAGGTTTGGTATTCTGCTAGTTTCTATTATCTGCTCTGATTTAAAATTCTATTTGCAAAGATGAAAACGGAGCCAGACTGTCCCAAACCCAGCCCTTCCTCTGTCAGTACTGCTGTGAACAGACCTGCGTGGCTGGTCCTGTGTTTGGGTAAAACATTAAATGACAACTTTAATTGAAAAACCCTGGGGAAGCTGACCCAGGGCGTCTTAAGAGAGGCGCCTGCTGGCCGTCGTGTGGGTTTGCAGCAGGTTGGTTAAACGGGAAAACCTTTCGGTGATCTTTTGTTCAGGTGTCAACTTTCTGTTCTTTGGGCTTAATTCTGCAGTTGGTCCTTTAGGGAAAAAGAAATGAATTTCTGGCAGGACCACCTCTCAGATGTGGAACCAACTACAGCGTTACCGTTTCCTGGCTGCCGCAGTCGTGTTTGAGTGTGGTTCTGCTGGAGGTGTCCTCGCCGGCAGTGTTCCTGGAGGGCCTTGCTGCTTTCACAGCTCTCTGGCCTGCCCCTCCCTCCGGGTTTGTGTTCTTGGGGTTGACCCACACTCTCCTGCATCCTCGACCTGTTCCCCTGCACAGTTTTTTTCTTCCTGGTGTACAGACGTGACCCGGTATCTCCCATCATAAAAAGCAGACACCCGGCAGGAGTTGTCTGTTGCTGCTGCTGCCAGCTACCACTCTCTAGCGGCTTAAAACAGTACACATGCATCCTCCTAAAGATCTGGAGGCAGAGGTTCTAAAATCAGGGTGCAGGCGGGGCTGGCTCCTTCCGGGGGCTCAAGGGGAGATTGATGTCCTTTCCCTTTCCAGCTTCTAGAGGCCGCCCACATTCCTCAGCACCTGGCCCCACATTACTGTGGCTGTTGCTTCCATTGTCACATCTCCTTCTCTGATTTCTGAGGACCCTAGTGATGGCCTGGGGCCCACCCAGATAACCCAGATGATCTCCCAGTCTCCTGCTGCAGAGGCCCTTTTGCCAGGTGAGGTCATGGGTTCACAGGTTCTGGGGGCTGGGCATCTGGAGATAGAGATCTCCACCACTTCTTGATGCAGAGACCCCGCCTACCAGCCCCCTGCACATGCATGGGCGTGCAGGCATAGACATATGTGCCATTACCTGGCATGTGAAAGGTGGCCCAGGCGTTGTGTCCCCTTCCTCAGCTGCTGACTGCTTCCCCGCTAGTGTAGTCTCCTCCCACCCTGCTCCTCCTGTCTTCGTGCAGAGCTAGTGGCCATCTGGTGACCGTGACGCGAGGCCCCATATGTCACGCGTGGTCACACCCAGCTCCTGCGGTGGCCTGTGCGCCTCACTCCTCAGTCCCTCTGCAGCCTCAGGCCTCAGCCATGCAGTGCTGCTCTTCGGCCTCTTCTCTTGTCCAGCACCCTGGATGGTCGGCTCACATGGCGCTGCCTCCCTCAGTTACTGGGAGGTGGCTCCACAGCCCTGTCTTCTAAGCCACAGACGCAGGTTTCCAACTGCCCACGGGTCATCTCTATGGGGCAACCTGCCATGTAGCCCCCACACCCTGCACATATTCTATAAGCAGACCGGACACTTACCTTCCCTGGGGCTGACCAGCTCTTTCTCTCTGTCACCCAGGCCTTCCTGACCCCGTCAGGCCCTTTGAGGCCAGCCCCAGGTGCCCATCACTGCTCCCCAGTCTAGAAACAGCACCTACAGCCCGTCTGACACAGGTCACACCTTACACCAAAGGTCTTGTCAGACCGTGAAGCCAGAAAGTCACGTCCCTCTCCTGCGGTCTTCCTGCCACTTGTAGACACCTGTAGTTCGAGCAGCAGTGTTGGGGGATCCCCCTGACCCTGGAGGGTCCCTCACTCTCCTGACGCCTCCCTGGACTCTGCCAGACTAGCTGCCTGCGCCCCCTGCTGGGATCCCAGAATACCAAACCCCCGGGCTGTCTTGGCATCACTGGCTGAATGACCTGGGCTTTCATCTCAGTCTCTTTTCGGATTTCAAACTCCTGAAGGAGCTGGGTTTTTCTTTTTTCTTGTGTGTCCCAGAATTCTCCTGGTACCCAAACAAAACCGTCTGTATCCACACTGTGTCCTGGGCCGGAAAGCTGGAGGCTGGCTGTGCCACACCCCCCCCCCCCCCGCCTTTAGATAAGCATTGATGTAGTTAGGATGTCTGTCCCTCCAGATCTCACATAGAAATCTGATCCCCTGTTGGAGGTGGGGTCTGGTGGGTGGGGTCTGGGTCATGGGAGTAGATCCTTCATGAAAGGCTTGGTGCCCTCCTTGAGGTAGTATGTTCTCACGGAGTGCACGTGGGACCTCTCATTTTAAAGTATATGGCAGCTCCCACCCCCCACCCGCCTCGTGCTCTTGCTCTTGCTCCCACTCCCACCATGTGGCGTACCTGCCCCTGCTTTGCTTTCCACTTTGATTGGAAGCTTCCTGAGGCCTTCCCAGAAGCAGATGCTGGCACCATGCTTCCCACACAGCCTGCAGAACCATGAGCCAATTAGACCTCTTTTCTCTCTGCATTTCTCAGCCCCGGGTATGTCTTTATAGCAGTGCAAGAACGAACTAACAGAGCACCGGCCCCTCCACTTCCAGGGCCCACTTTGCAGCTGTGCACCTAGGAGAGGAGAGGCTTTCTGGGGAGGAGGAAGGGTGGCTCCTGGGCCTTGAAGATCCTAGAGCTCTGGGGTCCTGTGTGTGAGATGGCTGGTCTTGGGGCGACCTGTCTGCTGCTTCATAGGATGCGTTGTGTGTTCGTCTGTCACTGCGTGGCCACTGTGGCAGAGGCCAGGCAAGGCACATTTCAGTGACTTGTGATCCAGGCAGCCATGGCTGTGTGGATGGCTATGAATGCCTGCTGCTGATTAGGATAAAGGAAAAGCTGATTCTTTTAAAAACGGTTTTAGTACCTGTTCTTAAGGGCAGAATTTGGAAGGGGTGTGTGTGTGTGTGTGTGTGTGTGTGTGTGTACACAAATTGGCTGTGTACCCATGCTGATTTGAAAATATGAAAAAACTCATCATTTTCCCACCTGCCATCGCTGGGCGACACACACCGTGCTGGGCGCTTTCTCCTGGCTCCGCAACGAGGTGGTCCTGCGGAGCAACACTCCTCTTTCCGCCTCAGCCAGCCCTGTGCTGGCCGCCTACCCTCATGAACAGGCGTCTTTGTGCTGGCAGGGGCTCTTGTTGCACCCCAGATCTCCCTGTGCCCTGTGAGGTTGGCCTCTGTGGACCGCCACCTGAGCCCCTGACCTCTCCCAGATGGTGGGAGAAGTGGGGGCTGTAACATCCTTTCTGCAGCTCCGTCACTGCCAAGCTCAGCCCCCCGCTGCCCTCTCTGGCAGCATCCGCTCCTCCTGGGCTCTGTCGTCCTGTCGCTCCTGGATGTTCAGTGGCTCCCGCTAGGGTCAGTCCTGCAGTGCTTCCCCCTCCTTTGCTGGTTTTCCTGAACCCTGCCCATGTCTACTTAAAAGGCCGGGATGAAACTCGCTTTCCTACTCCGCCAAGGGCCCCTTACAGCCAGCGGCCCGGCCTCTGCAGGCCCTCTTCAGAGGGGATTTCACCCGGGGCTTTTTCAGAGAGAACTCGGTGTTTCAGATGGTGAACTGTGGTTCCTGGGTCCCAGCCCCACCCCTGTGTCTGCATGGCTGTCCCTGCTCAGGGCCTCCCCTAAGTGCCACCCATTGCTCTCTGTCCCCCTCCCGTGGCTCTTGTCACCCTCCTGACATTAATGAGAACACTCAGTAGTTCGTTTCCATTTGTGGCTCCCAGCCCTAGGACAGAAGCTTCTGGCAGGCAGGGCTGGGTTGTGGTTTGTGTACCTGTGGCATCCTTGCACTCACAGGAGACCCTGCCACAGATCATGTGCTCACCAGCATTGCTGAAGGAACTCATGAAGTACAGGCATCTGCCGGGTAGACATTGAACTATGAGCTGGGGAAACATTCATTCACGTTAAACAGAATGCACCAATGCCTTTTTCCCCCACAGCTGCCGGGCCGCAAGTACAGCCCTGGGTACAACACCGAGGTGGGAGACAAGTGGATCTGGCTGAAGTGAACGGGCCGCCTTCTGCTCCAGCTGCATCACAGTGATGGCCAAGCTGCATCAGCCGCACTCTCCTGGACGCCATATAGCTTTAAGATCGGGGGAGGGTAAATAATGCAAAAATTGCACAGTGGAAGAAGGGGTCTCACAAAAAGCAATCCATCCTGTAGTATAGGTAATGGAGTTGGGGGAAGCAGCTTCCATTCTGGATGTTTGGAACCCTTTAGCTTTGTTTTGGAATGGCCCACCATTCTCACTGGAAAACAGTGGTCTGCTGTGAAAGGCCAGCTCTCGGCGGCCCCTGTGGTTTCAGCGCTGCCGCTCTGTGTCATTCAGGTTGTGTACATTGTTTTTCTTCCGACTTCCAGAAATAAAAGTGTTTCCATGGGAATTTCCCCATCGTACGTCTGTGTGCGTGCGGGCACGTCGAAACTGCACACGTGCACACGCTGCTCTGGGCCCTGACTGTTTGGTGTGGTGTGGTTTAATTGAGGCTTACATTATGCTGAAGAGTTTTTCTAAAGGCCTACTGTATTTATTTTAGTAATGTGCTACATTAGAGTAGAAAAAATAAGAACGTGAAGAAGAAATAGCAAAAGGAGAAAATTACCACAGATTTACAGAACAATATGTTTTAAGAGAGACGTTGAGAAAGATTCACGTGGCCGGCCGTCCTCAGCGTCTCAAACTCCTTTGAAGGGAGATTTGAGCTTAGGCTGTTGATGACATAAGATGCAAAAGCAAAATAATACACTCTCTTTGTTACCCAGAAAATCAAGTTGCCAGTCAAAACTGAGAAATGAGAAAGAAAATCACATTTCTTTATTCATCTCTGTTGAAGCCTAGAAAACCAAAACAAGCTGGTTGTGGTTCAGCATCATGGTTTAGGAATCAAGCTGCCAGTTGTGAGTCCTACTGAACTGTGGGTTTTCCACTGTAAAGCTCCACTGTGTCCAATATGGTAGCTCCTAGCCACATGTGGGTATTGAAATTTAAATGAGCTAAAATGTAATACAGTTTAAAATTGGGTTCCTTGGTTGCACTGGCCATAGTTCAGGCGCTCCACAGCCGCCCGTGGGCAGTAGTTCCAGTGCTGGTGCAGAGGATGATGCTCTGGTCCCCACGGAAGCTGTACCAGGCCTCGCTGCTGCGGAGCATGCGAAGAAGACGCACACTCCTTCCCTCCTTGCGTCCGCCTGCCTTGTTCCCGCTCCCCTTCCTTCCCTCCTTCTTCCCTCCTCCTTCCCTCCCTTCCCTCCTTCCTTCCGTCTGTCCTTGTTTTCCTCCCTCCCCTTCCTCCCTGCCTCCTTCCTTCCCTCCTTCTTCCCTCCTCCTTCCCTTCCTTCCTTCCTTCCTTCCATCTGTCCTTGTTTTCCTCCCTTCCCTTCCTCCCTGCCTCCTTCCTTCCCTCCTCCTTCCCTCCCTTCCTTCCATCTGTCCTTGTTTTCCTCCCTTCCCTTCCTCCCTGCCTCCTTCCTTCCCTCCTTCTTCCCTCCTCCTTCCCTCCCTTCCTTCCTTCCTTCCAATCTGTCCTTGTTTTCCTCCCTTCCCTTCCTCCCTGCCTCCTTCCTTCCCTCCTCCTTCCCTCCCTTCCTTCCATCTGTCCTTGTTTTCCTCCCTTCCCTTCCTCCCTGCCTCCTTCCTTCCCTCCTTCTTCCCTCCTCCTTCCCTCCCTTCCTTCCTTCCGTCTGTCCTTGTTTTCCTCCCTCCCCTTCCTCCCTGCCTCCTTCCTTCCCTCCTCCTTCCCTCCCTTCCTTCCATCTGTCCTTGTTTTCCTCCCTTCCCTTCCTCCCTGCCTCCTTCCTTCCCTCCTTCTTCCCTCCTCCTTCCCTCCCTTCCTTCCTTCCGTCTGTCCTTGTTTTCCTCCCTTCCCTTCCTCCCTGCCTCCTTCCTTCCCTCCTCCTTCCCTCCCTTCCTTCCATCTGTCCTTGTTTTCCTCCCTTCCCTTCCTCCCTGCCTCCTTCCTTCCCTCCTTCTTCCCTCCTCCTTCCCTCCCTTCCTTCCTTCCGTCTGTCCTTGTTTTCCTCCCTCCCCTTCCTCCCTGCCTCCTTCCTTCCATCCTTCTTCCCTCCTCCTTCCCTCCCTTCCTTCCATCTGTCCTTGTTTTCCTCCCTCCCCTTCCTCCCTGCCTCCTTCCTTCCATCCTTCTTCCCTCCTCCTTCCCTTCCTTCCTTCCGTCTGTCCTTGTTTTCCTCCCTTCCCTTCCTCCCTGCCTCCTTCCTTCCCTCCTCCTTCCCTCCCTTCCTTCCATCTGTCCTTGTTTTCCTCCCTTCCCTTCCTCCCTGCCTCCTTCCTTCCCTCCTCCTTCCCTCCTCCTTCCCTCCCTTCCTTCCTTCCGTCTGTCCTTGTTTTCCTCCCTCCCCTTCCTCCCTGCCTCCTTCCTTCCATCCTTCTTCCCTCCTCCTTCCCTCCCTTCCTTCCGTCTGTCCTTGTTTTCCTCCCTTCCCTTCCTCCCTGCCTCCTTCCTTCCATCCTTCTTCCCTCCTCCTTCCCTTCCTTCCTTCCGTCTGTCCTTGTTTTCCTCCCTCCCCTTCCTCCCTGCCTCTTTCCTTGTTTTAAGAATTTGAAAATAAAGTTTCCCAGGAGTTTTGAATTGGAGTCGAGATTTAAGTGGCTGAAGTTTTGCATTTCACTAAGAAACCAACAGCTTTAATCATGAAATGAAAGCACAGCTGGGCATTGGGCCAGTCACAGAGTGTCTTTTGCTCTGAGCACTTCACAAACCCATTGTGGAGGGGAGGAAAGAAAAAGAAAGCCATCTTTAATTATCTTAGCTGTTCCTAATGTCTTTGGCTGCAAAGAGCTAGCTGTTTCCTTCAACCTTGGTGGTTGCATGGGTAGTGTCCTCAGCAGTGAGAGGGCAGGTCTGCCCTGTGGTCAGGATTGCCCTTGTGAGGGGCAGAGCTCTCCAACCATGCAGGGCTCGGTGTCGGCATGGTGTGGACTCGGGTGCTCTGATCGTCCCCTGTGTTTGCGTCTGACCCTGTGTGGTTGCATTCCCTTGATGGAGTCGGAAGTGTGTAATTTGTAGTGCTGAGGACATTCGTCTGTTTGATTTTCTGGTGTTTTCAATGACATGCATGTTCAGCAGAGAAAGATGAATAAACACTGTCCAATTCTTCTCTCCACATAGAAGCCTCAAGAAGAGGTGAGGAGATGCCCCGATTTCCTTATTTCAGAGCAGTACGTGAGTTCGTCTCACGAAAGCTCTTACAACTAAAACAACAGCAGCAACAAACCAGGATCAAAATCATCATGCATTTTCCAGGATTCCATGTTGGACTTCTCAGTGCTTTGGAGATCAGGAAATAATCATGCTGTTGCAGCAGTATGGTTTTGTGTCTGGATTTTATTCATACAGGCATGTGTTTACAGGCATGAGAATTCTGTATTGAAAAGAAAGTCCTTGTTTTTTTCTAACGTATCTTTCTGTTCCATCAACTGTTAAAACCAAATTGTTAAGAACATTGAGCTTCTTAGGAGAGATTACATGCAGCTACTTAGGACCACCTCAGCAAAATGGGGTTGCCTGGGTAGATAGCAGCAGCAGCTCACCAGCCCCACGCTGCCAGGCTGCTGGCTGCTGTCCACCAGGCAGCCGTGGAACCTCCATGTTCTGCCTAGGTGTTGTGGCAAGAACAGCAGGGAAAGAGGCGGCCGCCTCCAGGCCACAGGTGGACCCAGGGACCTTCAGTTACGCCGCTTCAATTGAATTCGTGGTGGTTTCTCTGCTACAGCAGAAGTGGAAGAAGCTCTTGTCTTGTTTGGCATTTGTCCCATTTTTTGGCTAATAATTGGCTTTGAATCTCTCTGTGTCCTGCTTACCAATTATAGCTTTCTGGATTGGCCATTCTTAGCAGTGCAAATGTCAATGCAAAGAAGCAAGCAGGCGGCTACTTTCTGGGAAGAAGCATAGTCCGTGCTCACACTGGATGCAAATCTGCAAGATTTGGGGGTTTGGCAAAATAGGGGTGGAGGGAAAGCTGCCATGGCTGTCAGAAATTGGGGCTTTTTGAAGAAAAGCTTGTGTAGGCAGCAGCCACTGGCTGGCCAGAATTCCATGAATGGAAGCAGGTGCCCGAGTGATCTGGGGCTTTACATCTGGATATAAATAGGAGCCGGGAGCCTGAGGCTTTGCTTTAGGAAAATCATGAGCCAGAAAACAGAGGAGGTGATTGTCAGTAGTCACCTCACGCCGCTAGTGTTTTCTAATACTCTCTCGAATTGTCAAAGCAAAGGACCTTATAACAGCAACACGTGTGTGACTCGAAGCAGCGAGCTTCCCTTGGGAAAAGGAGCCTCTTCTCAGCAGAGGATCCCAGCCTTTCTGTCCTTCCCCATCGGAATGCCAGGCTCTGTTAGTTTGGATGTTGGACATTGCCACCTGAATTCCAGGAGGCCGGGGAGCTCCAGTGATGAACTTGTCCCCAAAAGAGTGGTGCTATTCTCAGAGCGATAAATGTTCCACTGAAAGTGTCTGTCCCCTGGCTCATGCTGGCTGCACTTGCTTGAAGGAGGCTGATTTAAGGGTTCTAATAGGAAGACAAATGAAACTATCAAATTTTATCTTTAAGCATGTGAGTAAGTTTGCTCATTCGCTTTTACTATCGATGTATAGTTTAAAAATTCTTAATTTAAAAATTATTTTAATAGTAAATTTTTCACAAGTGAACACTTTTTATCTTTAAATTAAAATTCTGAAGCTCCCTAGTTAGTTAGATCCAATTGCTGGTTACATTTTGGGAAGCTCTCATTTTAGTGCTATGTAGTTTCATTGAATAAACATGTTTTTAATGAGACTATACCTGGTGATTATATTAAAAATCCCAGCTTTTAATTTGTAAAAAGCTGTTTCCTCTGGCATGTTACGCGTGGTAGTGTGGGTTTTCTTACAGTGAACGTTGATGGGGCCTCCTGCATCCAGGGCAGCATCTCAGCGCTGGACACGTGGCAGTGAGAGCAGAAATGCTAGCGGTGGCTGAGGGGCGAGGCCCGGGTGGAAGCCCCTGATGCAGGGTTGTGCATGTGCAGAATCTGAAAGCTGTGAGACTTGGCGAGCCCACAGTGGAGGGGGGTGTCTGAGCCGCAAGGAGGGTCTGGCCTGAGCTGCAGGGCACCCCCCCAGAGCCCACTGTAGGTGTTGGAGGGCTGAGGAGAGTGCAGAGGGCCTGGGAGGCGAGGGAAGGAGTGAGGCGGCCAGGCTGGGTCAGGTGCTCCACACGCGTCAGGGAGAGGAGGACCTGCAGGGACTGTCGACGTGACTTTGGCAAGCTCTGTGTCCGCAGAGCTGGAGCTGAGCTGGCTGGGGCAGGAGTCAGTGTGGGAATTAAGGAAAAAACAAGCAGGTAGGGTAGAGAGCCAGACTACCATCAAAGCATGAGTTTTCTGCTGTCCGGCTCCGCCGTGACGCCACTCCTCCCACCAGAACGAGCGCGTTTGTCTCCACACTCTCCCCTGCTTGTCATTGAGCTTTGTTCGGTTTAGGAAGCATGAACAGAAAGGTGGCTGTGACAGGCAGTGGGCTGGAAAGTGCATTTCCACCGGTCTGTCCTCTCCTGGGACAAGGTGAGCTTGGTGCTTAGCACTGGGCCGTCCCGACTCCAGGAGCAACGCCAGTCCTCCAGGCACGGGAGGCTTTTCCTCCTCTCAGTATTGCAGCAGGCAGCGCACAGCCCTTCTGTCCAAATCTGGGAACCTGAAAGACCGTCGGAATCTTGCTGTTTTAGACGTTGTAAGAGGAGCGGGTAGGACCCCACGCGCTCAGGCCCCACGCTTTGGATCTACCCCCTCTGCAGCCAGAGGGACAAGCAGCTGCTGTGCTGGTCATGGCCTCATCCCGTGTGTGACGATGGCCACTCACGTCTTCTCATTCTACAGAATTTATCACCATGCGTCAGACTTTTATTTGGATTTTGTGCGTCTTGCATGTATGGTGGGGATGACCGGCCCCACCTCCAAGTGTAGGCGCTGGAGCCCCTGGGGACGCAGCGCTGCTTGTTCCTGACAGATGGGTTGCACCGGTGGGAGGGGTCCAGATGCGTCAGCTCTTGGGAGTCAGTGATGGGTGTACCGGGAATGGCCTGGCGTGCATTTCCATTCAGAAACTCCCAGTCCCTGCCTGGAACCTGGCTCCTTTTGCTGTTTTTTGCCCCCTTTCCTGTCCCTTTCCTGGGTTGCTGGTCCCTGCTGTCGCCCCTGCCTCCCTGGCTGCAGAGCTTTCCTCTGGAGGACTCCACACAGAGCCTGCGCCGTCTCTGACTCCAGGCTCTGCTGCCCTGCCCCACTTTGGTCTCTCAGGTTGGAGTTGAGGTTGCATCTGCTGAGAGCCGTGCCCACAGGTGAGGTAGCATCAGGGTCCTGAGCCAGTCTACTGTCCCCTGGCCGTGGGTTTGGAGCTGCCAGCCACCCTTCCCTGAGAACCCAGCCTATGACTCGGCTCCCCTTGGGCCTGCCCCATCTTTCCCTCCTGCCCCGGTCTGTCCTGCGGCCCCCTCAGTCCTCATGGCCAAGTCAGCCAACAGCAACCCACACACAGAGGCCACTTCTGGATGGGTGTCTGGCAAGGTGTGGGTCTGAATTCAGCCTTTTGCCTCGCGTGCCTACCCCCGTGTCCTGGGCTCTCCAAGAGCCACCTTAGGAAGATGGGGAGTGGGTCTGGACCACTGAGCAACTGGTCATTCTGCATCAGCTCCTGAAAGTCCCTTGTGGACCAGGACCCTGATGAGGACAAGCTCTTAGCTCAGAACAACACAGAATCCAGCGCTGGCCATAGGACGGCTGTCTAATGGTCCTTCTCTAGAAACCTCTCTGTGCCATTCTGAAAGTGGAAAATGCCGGCATTGGTCATGCGACCTTGCACAGCTGACTATTTTCATGGTCTCTCCACCCACTCTGGCCCCTTCGTGTTTTGTGGAGAGAATAGCAGACCCTGCCCCCCGCCCCAGTGTTAAGAGGTGACTTAGACACCCTCACCTTGAAGTTTTCACATATTTTCTATCTATAGTATTTGTATACTTCACACGAAGCCTTATTAGTGGATAAATATAATAAACTCCTTCCTATTGAAATAAAATTTGAGAAGAACATGGTATGTGCCAGCCAAAGCCCAAATTCAAATGAACCCTTCTGTGAAGGGGAAGAATCAGTCTTGTTGAGAGAATGTAATTTAGATGCAGAAAGAATCCCAGCTGCCTAGAAATCCCCGTTGCCAACAGCAGGCGAAAGGAACCACTCATGGGAGGGAATGTCGCAGGGCATCGGCAGGTCGGGCGGCAGCGCAGCAGCCGTGAGAACACAGGACTCTCACTTCTGGGCTGTGTCGCCAACATTGGCAACCAGTCGTCACCTGCCAACAGTGCCACCCACTTGGGGGAGCATGGATGGTATTGGTCGGGCTCTATCCAGCTGTTTGTTAGCAGTGAGTACAAAAAAATAAAAAAATGATATTTTTTAGCTGGTCAGAAATGACTTGAAAGACCTCAGACTGTTGAGTTAACTTAAAACAGCCCCTCCTTTGCATCTAACAAAGTAATAAAATTGTGTGTGTTCATCCAGTGGGTAAATATGCAGCCTCTGCTGTTTCAAGGAAAGTGAAAGGCTCCGCAGTATGTGTTATCTTGCCCTCCTTAAGGCTGCTTTTCCTCTGAATGTCCTTGGCTCAGAAAGCTGGTTGTCAGGGAGCTTCACTGGGGTCTCTGAGGGGACTTCTCCAGAGGAGCTGGTGAAGGAGCGCGTGAGGACACAGGAGAGCAGCATCTCTGGCTGGCACTCTGCCCGGCCGGGCAGGTTGAGCCCACTTTCACAACCCTGAGGCGGTCACAGCCGGACCGTCAGGGGGAACCCACTCTCACAGTCCTGGGTGGTCACTCAGCTGGCCTGGCAGGTGGCACCCAGTATCACAGCCCTGAGGCAGTCACAGCCTGACTGTCAGGGGGAACCCACTCTCACAGTCCTGGGGTGGTCACTCAGCTGGCCTGGCAGGGGGAACGAACTCTCACAGTCCTGGGGTGGTCACTCAGCTCTCCCAGCAGGTGGAACCCACTTTCACAGCCCCGAGGCGGTCGGTCACTCAGCCTAGCCCAGCCCAGCAGGTGGAACCCACTCCCCACTGTCACAGCCCTGAGGCGGCGGGGGCGTCCTCCACCCCGCTCTTCCTGGAGAGACGCCAGTGTGTGGGTTTGGAAGTGGAGTCTATTTTAAGTTTGCAGTTCCTGAAGGAGCCTGTGTTTGCTGTGCTGTCTCCACATGGTCACAGCCTTGAAGCCTCCAGCCTTTTAAGGGCAAGCCTCTGCCTGGCTGCCTGTGGTCGGGGCAAGCCGCTACTTACGTTCCCTGAGGTCGGGGCAAGCCGCTACTTACGTTCGCGGTGCCTGTTGCATTTTCCCACCTAAGAGGACACAGGAGGTGGTGGAAGGGGAGTGGAACTAAGGCGGGGGACTTGAGAGCAAACTGTGAGTGTCCAGAGCTGTAGGAGGTTCGGAGAAGACACTGAGGGCTCCTCCTGCAGGGTGAGAAACCCTCCTGTTTCTGATTGCCTCATGCACCACCATGCTCGGGTCACCCGGCAGGCACCCCTCCCTGGGGCTGAGCCCAGATCAACGCGGAGCAGTTTCCTAGGGCTGCGGTAAGCAGCTGCCTTGCACTTTGCAGCTAAAGCAGCACAGATCTATTATCCTAAGTTCTGGAGGCCAGGAGGCCTCCAATCAAGGTGTCAGCAGGGCTGGTCGCTCCTGCAGGCTCCTGGCCTTCCCAGCTTCTAGAGGCTGCCTGCGTATGTGGTCTTGTGACCCCTCCTCTAGTCACCTCTCCTCTCTGCTGGCCCCTGCTGCCTCCCTTGTGCAAGAACCCCTGTGATGACATTGGGCCACTCAGTCCAGGAAACCCCCCATCAAGATCTTCAACCCCATTTGCTCAGCCCCTTTGCCACCCGAGGTCCCATGTCCCAGGAGCTGGGGATCAGGATGAGGCTGTCCTTGGGGCCCTGTTCTGTGCACCACAGTCCCCACCTTGGGCCGACAAGAAGGCCCTGTGGAGACTGGCAGCCACAGGCCCTGCTCTGGGTGGCCCTTCAGCTTCTTCTCACCTCCCACGTGGCTGGAGAGGAGGGTCTCACCCACCACAGAGATGGGCCTTCTGCCTCAGAGAAGGCATGGAGCAGCGGGGCTGGCGTCAGCAGCTGTGCCTTGCGTTTTCTGGCAGCTGTGAGCAGCCCTGCCTTGCCAGCTTGGTCAGCAGAGCCTTGCATCTGCCGTGGGCTGGCTGCACCCCTCCGGGGCCCTGGCCCAGGCCCATCCCTGTCCCCACGTGGTACACACCGTGGGGAGAGGTGGACATAGGCTGTCCCATGTGTGGTGACAGGTGGTCTCCATAGCCATGTCTGGCACAGGGTTGCCCATCCGGGGGAGGGAGGCCTCTGGGAGGAAGAGAGGGGAGACTGTTTTGTCCATCGTGGAAGTTCAAGAAAACCAGAAAAACCCCTACAGGGGTACCTGGAAGCTGTTGGTGCTCAGAAGCTCTTCCCACCTACAGATCTTGTGATGGGGCCTGCAGGTGAGTGCCCACCGGCTGCCAAGGAGAGCCTCAAGCCGCACAGTTGGGGCCCTGCCGGCCAGTGGGGGTGGGTTTGCTGCGGGCTGCACAGTGCTGGCCTCCTGAACCCTTCACCTTCCACAGACAACAGCATCCTCATCTCTGCCCAGGAGGTCTGCTCCTTTCTCCTGGGCCCCCCTCCCCACTCTGCCTTCAGAGCCCTTTGTGCTTTGGCCCCCACCCTGCCAGCCCCCTCCCTGCGCCCCCCTCCTCACCACCCAGTCCTTCATGCAGCCTTTCCTCTCCCTGGGCTTGCAGGTCTGCCCCACCAAGCCCCCATCCCAGGACGCAGCCAGGCTGTCTGCCCTCTGCGAGCAGGTGTGGCACACGTGTTGCTGGTTCATCCCGTGGGCTCACAGGGCGGCTCCTGTGCAGACCTCTAGTGGGCGTGGGACTTCAGGCAGCAGCCTTTGGCCCCTGCCGGCCCACACCCCAGGACCCATGCCACAGCGCCTACTGAGGGAAGGAGACCAAAGGGCATGCACCATATCAGGTCTTGAGAGGGACAGAGCCAGGCAGGAGCCTGGGCAGGCGTCAGCAGGGCCCTCATGTGTTCCTGGGTCCCACTGTCCTTCCCGCTGCCCAGGGCATGGCCAGGCCGGAGGCCTCGGTGTGCCGTTGGGACCAGGCCTGGGAACCCCTCTGGCTTGTTTCCCCTTTTTAGTTACACAAATACTTTATTATCACTTCTTAAAATTTAGGAATTTTAGGAAGGAACAAGGAAGATAGCTTTAGAGTTATATACATTTTCTTTTACTTGCCATTAGAGTCTTCCTAGACCCTGTTTTTTAAAGATGCCTGACTCTCCACGCCCGGTTGTGACCAAGCCTGCCGCCCCTCCATCATAGCTGCTTCTCAGTGTCCGGCACATCCTGTACTGGGTGCTGAGGGGACCCAGGGAGGGTGTGGTGAGAGGAGGACCCTGACCAGGCATCCCTGGGACACGGCTGCCCAGCACGGGCATTTTTTCTTTTATGGAGGCTCAGAAGTGAGGCCTGAGAACACAAGAGAAATGGCCTCGGTAGACCCTGGCCCCACTTTCTTCCCAATCTCAACCACCTTCGACGACTCAGTCATCCATGTCTGCGTCTCTCCCCCTGCTGTCCTCTGTAACCCACGGGTGACTGACGCAGCCATTGTCCCTGTCTCCAGGGCAGCGGCACAGGAGCGTGTGGCCCTCCCGAGGCCCCTCCCGCACGCCCTGTGGGCACCCCGGCTCCCATCGCCGCAGGGTTCCCTGTCTCAATAGTAGCCTCGCCTTCTGATGTCTTGTGGTCAGATGTTTGCTGGAAAGGGCCACAGAGCCCCAGCGAAAATCCAGACTCAAAGATGAGACTGAAACGGGAAGTGTCAGCATTGTTTTAGGGTTTTTCACTTCAAAAGCCAATAATCCTCTGAAGCAGGGCCCTTCTGCACTCCTTCCAGGCTCAGCAACTACCTGACAAAGGAACGAGGGGCTGAAGCGGAACGTACTGGAAGCCCTGGCCAGCAGGTGGCCAGTGGGACGCTGACTTGAAGCCTCTTTGAAGCAGTCATGGGAGCAGTGGGAACAATTGCCCCGTAATTGTTGGACAGTGTCACACAACTAGACAGGCACCTACTTGAATCACAGAATGGAGCTGTGTGGTGTTTCTGTGACACTGGGATGAAGCTGCAGGCACGAGCAGGGGTCTGCACAGCTGACCACGGGGACAGACAGGCGTGCGGCTGCCACTCACCTGCACGTGGTGGCCATGTGACATGCACAGGCCCTGCCTGTGTGGGGTCCTTACACCGAGGGCACCAGGTCTAAACACAAGTGGGAAAGGTCAGTGTTTACATCTACACTTCAGATGCCTAAAAACAGAGTCTTCGGGGAGCAAGGAGGAACCGTTCCTCAGATTTCCAAAGGTCATGCCCCGAGGGGGCTGCTTGGTGGACTGGAGCCATCTGAAAAAGAAGGTGGTGGGTCGGGAGCCCTGAGCCTCCTGCTTGGGCCAAGGCATGCCCACAGGAGACCTCTTGCCCGCTCACGGACTCGGGGGCCTGAGGGATCCCTGAGGAAGCTGTGAGTGGTGGGCAGCCGTCTGGCTGTAGGAGATGCATCATCTCAGCTTCTTTATAACAAGGCCAGCCTGTGCTGCTGAGGGTGGACCAGAGCCACACAGCATGGGGCGGAGGAGCTGTAAGGACTGGAAACCTTTCTAAATCTCTGCCACCACTTCGTGAGCCCACTCTGAGGTGTGCCCCTCCCTAGATTCTCACAGCAAGCTTGGCTGCAGGTGGGGCCGGCCTGATTTTTCTCCCATCATGTACGTAAGAAAATGGGCTCGAGGGTGGGACCTCCCCAGTCTCCCAGATGGAATGTGGTGGGTCCCGGTTCAGGCTCAGTCAGGGCTCTCCTGAGAACAGGACCCACAGGATGAACAGATGTGGAGACAGTTACAAGGATTCTGGAGGCTCAGAAGCCCCAAGATCTGCTGTCTGCAAGCTGGAGACCCAGGAGAGCCAGTGGTGCAAGTTCCAGTCCAAGGGAAGACCAGTGTCCCACCTCAACAGGCCACTGTCAGGTATGGTGGCTCGCGCCTGTAATCCGAGTGCTTTGGGAGGCTGAGGTGGGAGGATCGCTTGAGGCTGAGTTGGAGACCAGCCCGGGCAACATAGATGCGGCCTTGTCTCTTCAAAAAGTAAAAGTGTGGTGGCACACGCCTGTTGTCCCAGCTACGTGGGAGGCTGAGGTGGGAGGATTGCTTGAGCCCAGGAGTTTGCACTCCAGCCTGGGCAACAGAGAAGACCTTGTCTCTAAAAAACAAACAAACAAAAGCAAAAAACAAAAAACAGGCAGAGAGTGGGAATTCTTTCTTCCACCAGCTTTCTGTTCTTTCCAGACCCCCAGTGGACTGGAGGATGCCTGCCCACACTGGGGAGTGCCGCCTGCCTTCCCGAATCCACCAGGTCACATACTGATCTCATCCCCCACTGATACACCTCAAAAATCACATTTGACCAAATACCCGGGCAGCTGTAGTCCAGTCGGGTTGGATGTCTAAAGCTGATCTGTACGATTGCTAACTCGCTTCGCCCTCCGAGCCGTGCATCTCACTCCTCAGACACAAATGCTGGTGCTCATTCCTGCCCCAAGCTCCTATCCGTACCACTGTTGGAAGAAGCCGCTCAATCAGCAGTTGGTTTGCTTTGATTTTACCTTAAAATCCCGACGCTATCCTGGTCATAATGAGCTCTCATACATCCGTCCCAAAGAGGGACATGTGTCCATTGCATTCGTGGGGTTAAAGCAATGAGAAAGCCTGCAAGGCAGGAAGCTTGGGGTTGGGGGCTCCAGGGGAGCAAGGAAGGGTTGGGGGGTCCAGGGGCGGAAGGGGGTGCCCTGTGACTTCTGAGACACTGCATTTGAAGTAGAGAGCCTTCTCTTCTGGACTCCTGCTCGCTTTATCTTTGTATGAACTGTTCCCTGCAAAATAAATACACAGGCCTCTGCTGGCTCCTGCCTAGGCCAGGATGGCTTGAGGCTTGGTGAAGTCCCCAAGGAGGGAGGGCCACCTCGGCTGGCTCTAGTTTTTTCTGTCCCAGACACACTGGAGGCCTGGATTTGTGGAAGATGAAGGGACATACTGAGTTGCATCATCAGGCTGGCATCTGAGCCGCCTTTGCAAGCCCTAGTTTGTCCTTGTATTTGGAATGCTGGAGGCTCGAGTCAGGATCCGGGTCCCATCGACGTGTATTTGTGCTTTGAAGATGGCTGGGGCTTTTAGCCTTGGCAGCTTTGCTCGGGCAGGCCTGCTGCTTTTTACATTGGGTTTTCCAGCGACTCCACTTGCAGCTGCAAAATGGACAGTGGGCTGTAGACCCTGAACAACGTCAAGTGAGTGCATGTTTTGAACGCCTGTTACTTTTCCGTCGCCACTCATGGAGCGGAGGCTGTGGAGATGTCGGTTACTTTCTGTCCCCTGGGGGCTCAGGACCCAGCCGCAGAGCCAGCCTTGAATGAGACTACAGGGAGCCTCTGAACAGGGCCTTGAGGGGCCAAAGGGAGAAGAGCAGCCTGGAGGCCATTGTCCGGAGCACAGCCTGGCTTCGTCTCTGGAATGCGTGGCTGAGGCTGGGAAGAGGGACGTGTGGGCAGGGCCCAGGAGGTTCTAGCTCTTAAGTGTTGGTGGAAATGAGCTGCTATTTCCCTAAGAATTGTGCACAATCCTGAACCTTGCTGCCGTTAACTGAACCTCTGGACTTTTGCTCAAACAGCTGTAGTGACGACAGAGCTTGTCCCCCGACCTCACCTCCTCCACCTCACCACCAGAGGATGTAAATTGGCTAACTTGGCCTTGGAAGACCAGCTTGGAGGGCAGGGCCACCTATGCACATGTGACCTCCATGTTCACCCAGTGCCCACGCTCAAGAAGGGCCCACACTTGATTTAATGTTCAGCTGTGGCCATCCTGAAAGTCTGAACAAGTTTTGGAGAAAAGCCTCCCGTTTTCATCTTGCACTGGGGCCCACAGGTTATGTCGCTGCCGTGGGCGTGTTGAGGCACCACCCCGTGCTTCCTGGAGCCCTCATCCCTCTTGCCATCTGGCAACAAGAGCTGGGCTGGCCTGTTGCATAGTCTTTGAGGCCTTCAGTGGATGGAGGAGCTCACGGCAGCAGGAAGGCCGGTGTGTGAGAGGAGCCCCGGGGAGGAGCCTCACAGGACCCTGGGTCTGGAGGCCTGGGGCTCGGCGGGGAGGGCGGGGCTTGCTCTGGGCCTCAGAGAGTCAGGAGCCGTCCCTGTCTGTGTCTGGTGAGCAGAGAGGGCGGGGCTTACTGGGCCCTGGTGAGGCAAGGACTGTCCCTGTCTGTATCTGGTAGCAGCTGCCTCCCGGTCTTTGTCCAGCTTCTTCCTTAGGCCGAGCATTTGGCTGTGGCTGCAGGAAGCCCAGCGGGGCGTGGAGAAGGCAGGCACACAGGACAGTCACTGAGCCATTTTCCTCTGTGGGCCTCAGGAGCTCTGTCCCTGGGGGCTCTGGGAGTTGGTGTGGGATGTAGGCCTTAGGCACCTGCACTGGTATAGGGCTGTCCTGGTATGACTTCTTGGTATTCCCAGGCTCGGATGCCTGCTGCCAGATAATGTCCAGGGCCTTGGTCCAAGCAGTGTGAGCAGGCTGGATGGCCCCAGATGGCCTGGCCTAGGCCTCCAGGGATTCTGTCCCCATGAGGAAGGGGCTGCACTGCAGCCTGGATCCCAGTTCCTTACCCAGGATCCCACCCACACTACCTGCTGAGCACCGGGCTTCAGGACTGAGGAGTCCCATGGGAGGCACAGCACCCACCACCATGGGCTGGGCATCCGTCTCCTGGGCACTGCCCTGGCACTTCACACAGGGTTCCCTCCTTCCGCCAACCCTTTGAGGCCGTGGCCTTATCCTCATTTCACCAAAGGCAGCCTGAGGTTCAGAGAAGTTAGGCAGGACATCAAAGACACACAGCAGGCATTTCCAACATGGGGCCCTCTGGCCCCAGAGCTTGTGCTTGCAGCCTTCTCTCTGCCTGCAGGAACCTCACTCTGACTTTCCCCAAAATCTGACCAAAGGGAGTGAGTGCATTTAGCACACCTGGGCACACATCCATGTCAGGCGTGCCTGACAAAACCTCGGTCCTGCCTCCTTCAGGGAGGTCCTGCACCAGCGTCAGGAACTGTTGAACTCAAAGCTTTTATGTGGACGACAAAGGGATTCATCGAGATGAGCTGGAGCTGGGCTGGAGAAGGTGTAGCGTCCATCAGCGTTGACCTTGATACCTGAACGATGTGGGGGTGTTTGTGATTGCAGTGAGCCCTTGGGCTTGAGGCTCACTCCATGGCCCTGAGCGCAGTGCCTGCGGGGAGGGCCCCGGAGGCATGACTGAGGGGTTTGCAGGCCCAGCACCTCATACAGAGCATGCGGGTTAACGAGCTAATTCCATAGAGGGTGGCAAGGGACAACGTCTTCCCCTAGTAACACGCTACCCTTCGGAAACCCTCCCAGCTCATCACTGCACCCATCTCCCCGTCTGCTGGGGCCGGAGCTGTGGTATGGAGTGCAGGGCTCATGACCACCTGGGATTTGAGTGGCTCCAGTGGCCAGGTGCCGCCTGGGAGGGTGACGGAGCCCCAGCTGGGGCTGAGGAGGAGCAGGTGGGAGGAGCGTGCAGCCGTCCTTCCTCGACTTCGAGAAGTCGCTGGAGCAGGGGCCGAACACACACAGCTGCCAAGGTGTGGCCCCTCTCTCTGGAAACCTGCAAGGGACACATCTGCCCTGGAAGCCTGGGCTCCCTGTTCAGAAAGGAATCCCTGGGGCCCTCCTCTCCTGTCCTGGTCTGGGGGTGCAGCTCATCATGTGAGGCTCTGGGCTGCTTCCTGTCCGCAAGCGGATCCCATTCTCAGCGCAGTCTCTTCTCCCACCCTCCTGCTCCAGGCACCTGGGTTGCACACAGGGTGCTTCTGGCTTGCAGTCCCGGAGCCCTGTGGGCCCTTGCAGCCTGGGGACGGCCTTCAGGGGGGTCTGGAGTGGTCCACTCTGCACGTTTGGCCGTGATGCCTGGTTGGGCTGCAGCACTTCTCTTGGTGTGCACATTCATTGTGTGTTTAAAAAATACAAAGTAACTGGGTGGAAGCTCTGGAGATGCCTCTGCTCTGACATGCTGGCTTTCATCCCAGGGCCAATCGATCCATTCCATGAGAAACTCTTCATGAAGGACCAGTGTGTGGCCAAGTCCTCCCTGGAGGGAGCCTCAGCCCCCAGGATCCTCCCAGCCTGGCCATATGGGGTAGACTGCAGCCCTGACCGGCTCGGTGGGGCGCAGGGAGCCTCGCGGTGCAGCCTGTGTTCCGGTTGGGGTGTCCGCTCTTCCCCCGAGGGGCCTCCCAGCGTCTTTGAATGGAGCCGGGGCGACGCTCAGAGGTGAGGAGCTTGGTCTTGGTAGCGAGGAGGCTCTGATTTCCAGTCTCCACTCAGCAGCAGCGTGACTTTGGGCAAATTGCTGATCTGTGAGCTCGTGTCTTCCTGGCTGCAAAGCAGGAGGAATGATGGCGCTGCTGCCGCGGTTGTGCAAATGAAGGAGCCCATCGTCTGCAGAGCAGCCTGCTCAGCGCCTGCCGGTGACCTGAGAAGTGGCTTGTCATTTCCTCCCCAGTCAGGCCCTCCTGCGGGAGGGGTGCCGGGGCTCTGATGGCTGTACACGTGCCTGGGTTTCTGTAGAGGATAGAGAGAGGAGAGGCAGGGAGGCTTGCCTGGGAGGCTGCTACCAAAACCATGGAATTCTGTCTCGGGGAGGCACCTTGCAATAAAGAAGCAGCCTCCACAGGCCCCCTGGGAAGTCACCCCCATGGCCGTGTCTGGAGATGAGCTCTGGGCGGGGTGCAGCCTGGGAGGGCCAGTGTGCCCCCCACCTAGGGTGGTCCTGCAGCCTTTGCCTTCTATTGCGGATGGTGGCGGGTTGGCCGAGCTTTGGGGGCCAGTTCCCTCCAAAGTTACTATGGCCCCAAGGCTCTGGGGACAGGGGCAGGTGGCTCTGGGCATGGACAGAGCTTGCTCCTTGAGCTGGAAACCCTGGCTAACGAGCGAGCAGAGGCCCTGGGGCCACCAGGGGCTGTCGAGCTGCACTCTCCAGGCTGCCAGAGGCTTCCATTAGGCACACTGATGTTTGATTTTGTTTCCTTGGAAGACCTGGAGTTTTTGTCGGTTCTGAGTCATTTTTCTTGATCTGGGCTGCCAGTTCCACAAAGAAAATCACTTTCAAACAGATGTGGAGGAAACTGCACCTCCTCGCTTGTCCAGACCCGGCCTGAATTCACATGGAAAGGAAATCATTTCCCCCATGAGCTCACTGAGAGTCCGACAGCACTGTGAGGGGAGGTGGCCAGCAAGGCACCCAGCCTGAGCCGTGACCAGAGGTCCGAGCCAGAGGTGCAGCCTTGGGATCTCAGCCTGCGGCGCTGGCCCTGGGGCCACACTCAGCATGGGGGACGCCAGGCTGGAGCAGAGGCCAGGCCCAAACAGCCGCTCTGCCCCCGGGGACTTTGGCAAGGCTGCTGCCTACGTGAAATGATGGAAAGGTCTAGGCTGGCCCCAGGTCCTTTCTGGCATGGCCTCAGGATCTTGGCAGGAGGATAACAATGCCAGGAGGGGGTGTGCTGAGTCATGTGCCTCCTCTCAGGGGCCTGGCTGCAGTGGTCAGGGGCAGGGCGGCTCATTGTGCGGGCACCGGTGCCCTGCACCTGGGGGAGGACCAGCAACAGGACTAGCCAGGCGGCCGCAGGCCCTTAGGACACAGGGGAGGCCCAGGATTTATGGGAAGGAAGGAGCAGAGCACCTGAGTCTGGGGACATCTCGGGACAGGCACTGCCCCCAGCAGCCTCAGCTTCCCCCCATAAAAGGGACAGACGCTGCCAATGCCTTTAGCTCCATCACTGTCCAGGGACAGGGACTAACCCTAGACCCCTCACCCCCAAGGAGTCTTGGGCTACAGGTCCAGCTCTGCAGAGGGGCTGCAGGGAGCATCCAGGGCCCATACTCGTCTGCTCATCTCTCAGTCTCTGTGTTTATGGAAAACCGGGGGATGCCAGTGCTGTGCCAGGAGGGGCGGTCGGTGCTGCGTGAGGCCCGCTTCCCAAATCAGACACATTCTTATGAGACTAAGATTTGTCCCTGCTCATGGACATTAAAAAAATGTCAAAGACAGCAGGATTAAGCGGAATCACAGTGTCCTGCCCCCAGTCCCTAACAGAATAGAAAGGAAAAACTAGAAAAATAATCCCAACAGAAAACAAACAAGGCCATACACTTCGAAAATTTGTAGCCAAAGACCAGGTATAGTGGCTCACACCTGTAATCCCAGCACTTTGGGAGGCTGAGGCGGGAGGATCACTTGAGCCCAGGAAATTGGGGCTGCAGTGAGCCCTGATTGCGCCACTGCACTCCATCCAGCCTGTGTGGCACAGTGAGACACCATCTCAAAAAAAAAAGAAAGAAAAATTAGTAGCCAATAAAATAAGCAAAAGATTTCAGAGTAGAGCAGAAGGCAGATTCGCGTGGCTCTGACCTGCCGCCAAGCCTGAGTCCCACTGGTACACGAGCGGAGCCCCAGGCTGCCTCTGTGCTTGGGATCTGGAGACAGGGAGTCTTGCAATGCCTCTGGCAGACATGGGAAGATACCTGTGAGTTGAAACTCTCCGTAAGAAGTGGAGGCTCCAGGGATGCGTTGGCCTGTGGGCATGGCCTGAGACCAGGACTGGATGCACCACTCTCCCTGTGATGAGGTGAAGCCAGCTCTGGTCTGGGCCATTTCACAGGATTCCAGAAGCAGGAGCAGAGCCTCAGCATTTGAACGAACCTTCTTCCACTTCGGCTGAGCAGCTCCTGCCACCACCATCCTTGCAGCTTCCCGAAGGTGGCCTGAACACAAACTGCCTGGGCTTCCTGTGACTAAGAGGGGAAGACGAGCCTTTGCCAGGTTTTGTGGAAAGAGTTAAAACCCCTCCAGTGCTGTGTTAAAACATATGAGGACCCAGTCAGAGCTGCTCAGGCTTGAAGAGAATGGAAAGGCAGGGAAGGGGAGGGCAAGTGACAGGCAAACGTCCCACAGAGAAACCCGTGACTCAGTGCTGGAGAAGGGACCACAGCATGTGCAAGATAAACATGCGGAAGGCAGAGGACGCACAGCTCGTGAACAGAAAAAAAAAATATTCCTGTGCTTTGCCTAAGAGAACAGTTTGATAAGAACATGAATTCAATAAAATAAATGTCAACAATGTATAAGACTAAGAAATGAAAATAAGATGTCAGACCTCAGGAAGCAAACAGAACCGAAACAGTGTCAGTACCAAACCAATACATTTCAAACAGCAACAAACGACATAGCAAGGCTGAAATTGCTATTGACAGAAATCCATCGTTCTCCAAGTGTGGCTCCTGGACCAGCGGCCCCAGCCCCCACCTGGGAGCTTGTGGGAAATGCAGGTGTCTAGGCTGCACCCAGGCCTGCTGGCTCAGGCGCCCTGGGGGGTGGGCCCCAGCAGCATCTGTGTTTAGCAAGGTGATTGCAGCGCACACTACCGCGTGAACACCGCTGCCCTAGAGGAAAGGCTGAAGACAGCCACAGTAAGTAAAGGTAAGCGTGGTAGAGGGATGAAAACTGTTATGAACTTTGTATATGTAAAACTAATTTATAGGAAGATGGACAAAGGCAGTCTGGCAAAAGAATCATTGGTGTTCAGACCAAAGTGACTCCAAGTGAAATAGTTTGTGCACACATGGTGTGATCTTTCAATATGCAGAATCCATTTGTTTTTCTCATTTCAGGGGATTTTAAAATCTAAGGTCCATGCTGTTTGGGTGCAGAAAATTCACTAGTTTTACTTTCATTTGCTTATGTTGAAAACTGATATTAAAATAAACTAAGTGTAATTTAAAATAGCATTGATAGATCTCATTTCATGAAAGCATACCTGTCTTTCTGTTGATATACAGGCATACAAATATCAGGATGTTGTTCACTGATGTAGATGGTTTTTCTGAAGAGAGGAATTTGGAATTTTTTTTCCTTTCTTCCTTGAACCTTTTTTTTTTTTTTTTTTTTTTTGAGACAGAGTCTTACTCTGTTGCCCAGGCTGGAGTGCAGTGGTGCGATCTTGGCTGCCTGCAAGCTCCGCCTCTCAGGTTCAAGCATTTTCCCACCTCAGCCTCCTGAGAAGCTGGGATTACAAACGTGCGCCATCATGCCCAGCTAATTTTTGTATTTTTAGTAGAGATGGAGTTTTACCATATTGGCCAGTCTGGTCTCCAACTCCCAACCTCAGGTGATCTGCCCGCCTTGGCCTTCCAAAGTGCTGGGATTATAGGTGTGAGCCACCACGTCCTTGAACTTTGTCGTTTTGATGTCGAGGAAGGAACCTCTGACACCGAGGGTGGAACAGCCGCAGTTCTGTGCCCCCGGTGCATTCACATCATCGGGCGTGGGAAGTGTCTGTCCCTGTTTGTGAAGATACTTTACGCTATATGCCACTCCCATTGCCCTTGTCCAGGGAGGCCAGCATTCCCTGTGCTTGACAGATCTTTTTGTTTGCCTATGTTCTGACATAATGTGTTGTTTCGTGTGTTTGCATTTTTAAGGAACGTAAATGGTTATGGGTCATACGTCTATTGCCTGTGTGTTTTCACTCAACACTGCCTCTGTAAGCTCCTTCCTTGTTGCCGTGGGTGCATCTGGCTTGCCTGTTTCTGCACCTTGTAGTGACCTTGCTGCTGTCCAGTTTCGCTTACGCTTCCTGGGTGGTGGGTACCCAGACGCCTGCAGTGCTGCAGGAAGAACCTCACACATGGAGAAGAATATCTGTGGTTCACAGAAAACTGTGCATTGCCTAGAGGACACTCCTCAAGGTTATTGGATTCTACTCTGTCATCATTTAGAACTATCTTATAACTCTGTTCCTTGTAGGTCACTGATAGCGGTACAAAAGAATTCATATAGACGGGAATGTTCTGTGCTATGTAGTGGAAATCCAGTGAATACCTCCCATCCCCAGGAGACAGCCCGGTTTGCCTTCACTTGCATATTGATTTAAATATCTCTGATCTCTAAGTGTGGCTATTCTTTGGATTCTGTTTTGAACTGGTGATAACATCTGTCTGATACCTTCCTTGATAAGTGAATAGACTAAATTTCAAATGCGTTCCTTTTTATATTTCTATGAGAGTCATGATTTTACTTTTTTTCTGAAAATTAGCTTTTAACACACATATCTCCTTATGGATCTGTGTAGAAATTTACTTGGAGAAATTTATCAAAGAATAGCATTGCTGGATGTGCTGGGCATTACTGGTGTTCATCAACATTCAATCCTTGCCTCCTTCTGGAAACTCAGAGCGTACTTCCAGCAATGTGGCTCATTCTGTCCCCAGGCTGGGAATAGCCGTGACAGTGTCATTAGTGGGCCAAAGCAATGATAAGCCATGGTGAGATCCTTATGCCACACACTCTCTTCCCTTGCCACAGTGACTGCCAGTGTTTTAGCTCAGGGCTGGAAAACTGGCCCGGGGGCCACATCCCACTCACCACCTGTTTTTGTAAATAAAACTTTATTGGAACACAGCCATGGCATGTCATCTGTGGCTGGTTTTGCCTGGAGTTGAGTATTTGTAACAGAGGCTGTATGGCCTGCAAAGCCGGATGTGATGTCTTTACCCTCCAGCCCTTTACAGAAAGTTTGCCAACCCCTGTTGTGGATGTTGGAGCTTTCAGCCGCCTGGGTTCCTCAGAGGCGGCGGGAAGCAGAGCCTACCCCCACGTCACACCAGACACCTGAGCAAGACATGACCCTTCCCCAGGCTGAGCTGCCAAGACTGGGCAGACTTGTTGCCAGGCCTCTCCTGGTCAGCCCTGACTGAGTAGGGCTGGCTGCCCCGTGGAATCGCAGCTTGGCCTGCACTGCAGCCGGTTCCAGGAGGGGCCATGTGGCCCTCGTCTCCCACACCTGGGATTATCCGCGTTCTGACTGTCCCCAGGGCCAGGCATTGCTGTGCTTCCAGTGGGTAGTGCCCTGTTTCCGTGTGCCTGGCAGCCCCTGGATTTCTTCTTTCTATTGCCTGTTTGCATCCTTTCCTTCTCTTTGGCTAGGATAGCTGTCCCTTCTTTGTCGATGTGGAGAAATTCCTTTCCTATTTGGAAACTTTAGACATTACAAATAACCTCTCACCATTTCTTGAATATTCTGCATGGCTCAAATCCTTCATAATGAACTTGTATAATCTTTATCCCCCCAAAATGATTCTCCTTAAAAATGCAAAAGCAAACAAAAAGTGTGGCAAAAGCAGAAATGCCTTCAGCAATGGCAGACACGTTGGAGTACGCGGGTGGCCCCCCAGGGAGCTGTTTCCACTGCAGCTGCGTCACTTCCTGGGACAGATGTGGGCTTTGCTCCTTTGTGGTTCTACCCCTCTCTCTCCCCGAGTTCCACTCGCCCTCCCCACAAACCCAGGAGCATTTCAGCAGGTGCCCTGCTGGGGCTGGTTTGAATAAGTCACCTCTTTGGAAAGTGTCCAGAAGACACTGGCTGGCATGTTGGGGCTTACCAAGGCAGGAACCCGACAGACCCCCAGGCTTCCCTTTCCACTCAGTGAGGATCATGACAGTGCCCGGGGCATGAAACGCGGGCAGCTGGATCCTGACTGTCCGCGGGTCCGAGGATCCTCCCCACGCCTGGGCGCTCAGGGCCACCAGCTTACATCTGCCTAAGCCCTGCGAAAGCAGAGCATTGCGGGGCCTCCTGAGGCAGCGTCTTTCCGCCGAGGAATGTTTCTCCAACTCAACGGCTAAACAGGAACCAAGCCGTCCGCGGGGGCCGCTGACCCTCTGGCTGTGCTGGGTGTGTGTTGCTCAGCTCATGCACTTGTGCACCGATGCTCGCTGGATGGTGCATTCGCTGCGCCGTCTTCTCTGTGCCGTTTGGGTGAAACTTCCTTACTCCCGCCAGGATCTGCACCCTCCCCTGCCTCGTTTCCTAGCCGCCCCTGTTTAACTGATCCACACGTCTCCTGTGCCGGCATCTGCGCGAGTCCACCCTGCAGCCCCCCAGGGCAGCTCATGTGAAGACAGAGAGGACACTGAGATCCAGAGATCATGGCAGTGGATTAACCACAGCTGCCCGGGAACAGACCCCACTGGGCAGGAAGAGACACTGCCCTGGAAGTAGCCGCCTCCCAGGGCATCCTGGAAGAGGCATCCTGAAGCTCACACACAGAAGAGCTTCTCCATTCATCATACAGCCTCTGACAAACCAGGAAGCAACTGACCTATTGCACAAGTTGGAGACCAAAAGCATAAACCCCGTGTGTGTCAGTGGCTGCCCAGGCCAGCGGCCACCTCAGTGCAGGTGAGGTCTGTCCTCAGGGGGGGCCTGTGCAGCATGCGGAGTGGCGGGAGGTGTGGGACGGCCAGCCTGGACAGCCGGTGTCTGTAGTGGGCAGAGCACTGCCATTGCCACGCTACGGGTTTATTCCATATCACGGTGCTGTGAGCTACATGCTGTTATCACCCCCATTTGCAGATGGAGAAACTGAGGCCCTGACAGATGGGGGAGCTGTCCGAGAAGAGAAGTGGGGGCTGCTGGGGAGTGGGGTGCTGGGGTTGCGGCCGAGCACTGGGCTCCCTTCTCTTATCCCCGAGGCTGTCCTGGCGTCAGGGATGCAGGGAAAAGGCCACCAACCAAACAGAGCCACAGAAGCACAGCAGTGAGTATTTGTGGCTGCTCTCCAAGGATTTAAACCATGGCTCGGTGGCCCCAGCCAGTGACAGCGTGGCACATTGGGGTGCTGTGAGCAGTCATGATCAGCTGTGAGGTGTGTTACAAATAATTTGTTACAATTAAAGTCGGGCTTCCACCAGAGTGGCTGTAATAAAAAGGTAGATGGTAACCAACGTTGACAAGGATGTGGAGAAACTGGAAGCCTTGTGTGTTGTCAGTGGGGTGTAAAATGGCCCTGCTGCTTTGGAAAACAGCTTGGTGGTTCCTCAAAAAATAAATGAGTAGAATCAGGATCAACTCAAGAGCACTGAACGCACATGTCCTCACAGAGTCTCGTACATGGATGTTCAGAGCACATTATTCACAATAGCCAAAAAGTGGGAGCAGCCCACATACCCGTCAGCTGATGACTGGATGAGTGGACTGTGGTGCATACACATAGCTGATGATTGGATGAGTGGACTGTGGTGTATACACATAGCTGATGATTGGATGAGTGGACTGTGGTGCATACACATAGCTGACGATTGGATGAGCGGACTGTGGTGTATACACATAGCTGATGATTGGATGAGTGGACTGTGGTGCATACACATAGCTGACGATTGGATGAGCGGACTGTGGTGTATACACATAGCTGATGATTGGATGAGTGGACTGTGGTGCATACACATAGCTGACGATTGGATGAGCGGACTGTGTTGTATACACATAGCTGATGATTGGATGAGTGGACTGTGGTGCATACACATAGCTGACGATTGGATGAGCGGACTGTGGTGCATACACATAGCTGACGATTGGATGAGCGGACTGTGGTGCATACACATAGCTGACGATTGGATGAGCGGACTGTGGTGCATACACATAGCTGACGACTGGATGAGCGGACTGTGGTGCATACACATAGCTGACGATTGGATGAGCGGACTGTGGTGTATACACATAGCTGACGATTGGATGAGCGGACTGTGGTGCATACACATAGCTGACGACTGGATGAGCGGACTGTGGTGCATACACATAGCTGACGACTGGATGAGCGGACTGTGGTGCATACACATAGCTGACGACTGGATGAGCGGACTGTGGTGCATACACATAGCTGACGATTGGATGAGCGGACTGTGGTGCATACACATAGCTGACGATTGGATGAGCGGACTGTGGTGCATACACATAGCTGACGATTGGATGAGCGGACTGTGGTGCATACACATAGCTGACGATTGGATGAGCGGACTGTGGTGCATACACATAGCTGACGATTGGATGAGCGGACTGTGGTGCATACACATAGCTGACGATTGGATGAGCGGACTGTGGTGCATACACATAGCTGACGATTGGATGAGCGGACTGTGGTGCATACACATAGCTGACGATTGGATGAGTGGACTGTGGTGTATACACATAGCTGATGATTGGATGAGTGGACTGTGGTGCATACACATAGCTGATGATTGGATGAGTGGACTGTGGTGCATACACATAGCTGACGATTGGATGAGTGGACTGTGGTGTATACACATAGCTGATGATTGGATGAGTGGACTGTGGTGCATACACATAGCTGATGATTGGATGAGTGGACTGTGGTGCATACACATAGCTGATGATTGGATGAGTGGACTGTGGTGCATACACATAGCTGATGACTGGATGAGCGGACTGTGGTGCATACCCATGGCAGACTCATTAGGCCATAAAATGAATGAAGCTGGGATCGAGGCCACCGCGTGCATGAACCTTGACAACAGCCACAAAAAGCACATAGTGTATGATGCCAGTTACTTGACATGTCCAGAACTGGCAAATTCAGGAAGACAGAAAATAGATGAGTGGTTGCCAGGGGCTGGGAGGAAGGGGAACGGGCAGTGACTGTCCATGGGCATGAGGCATCCTTTTCAGATGATGGAAATGTTCTAAAATCATACCGCAGTAGTTAACGCAATTCTGTAAATTTCCTAAAAACATCATTGAGTTGCATACTCGAAATGGTTGTATTTTATGGTATAGAAGCTATGGCTCAGTGACGTTGCTTTTAAAAACTGATGGCAAAGTAGAGTGCATGGGCTCATGTTGGCAGGTTCTTGACCATTTTGCAATGACAGCTGTGCGGTGAGCGTCTCTGGGGTGGCCACTGCGGACTGCCCCCAGCCCTCCCCTCTGCTCCTGATTGGTCAAGAGGGGGCATGTGGCCATGGACACACGAGGGGAGGGCAGCTGGGGCTTCCAGAAAAGATTACATCACTTGTACTTATTTCTTTAAGACTTATTTCTTTTTTATTTTTATTTTTTTGAGACAGGGTCTCTCTCTGTCACCCAGGCTGGAGTCCAGTGGCACGAAGGTGACTCACTGCAACCTCTGCCTCTCAGATTCAAGCAATTCTCCTGCCTCAGCCTCTCGAGTAGCTGAGATTACAGGCATGCACCGCAACACCCGGTGCCTGGCTAATTTTTTTATTATTAGTAGAGACAGGGTTTCGCCATGTTGGCCAGGCTGGTCTTGAACTCCTGACCTCAGGTGATCCACCCGCCTGGGCCTCCCAAAGTGCTGGGATTACAGGCATGAGTCACCACAACCTGGCCAAGACTTACTTTTTTAAAAGCAGGTTTAGGTTCACAGCAAATCTGAGCGTAAGGCAGGGATTTTCCCCATGCCCCCTCCTCCACACTTGCATCCTTGTTCCCCACCAGAGTGTCCCTGTCCTGGTGTGTGAGCCTGCACTGACCCGTCGCCATCCCCCAGCCTGCAGTTTACTTTAGGGCCCCCTCGGTGTTGTGCCTGCTATGGGTTTCAGCAAACGCATAATGACACGTATCCACCGTTTCAGTGTCACGCAGAGCAGCCTCCTGCCCTAACAGCGTCTGTGCTCTGCCTGTTTATTTCCCTGCCCCCACTTACCTTTAAGGAGACACCAGGAGCAATGCCCATTCTCTGCCTGGGGACACTGCCGCCTCTACCATGTCCCGCTGCCCTGCCATCCTGAGGAAAGCCAGCAGAGACCCTGGCAGATCCTGGGGCCTGGAAGCTGCTTGTGTGAGTCAGCATGCACAGGGCATCTGCTGCCCACACCTCCGCTTGGCCTGACCAACAGTCACTGTTCACTCTCTTCCTGCACCCTCATGAGTGCTCTTGAACAGGAGAAGTTCTGGGGCTGGAGCCACAGCTGCCCTTGTAATAACTGCAGGATCCCAGCACCTGGTTCAGGCTGCCCAGCCCTGGGGGAGCCGGGAGTAATAACAAGGTCTGTATTGAGAAGCACCTTCCAGGTATTGCAACACAGGGCGTTTCTGAAAACAACAGTTTCCCTGTGTGTTAGTCTGTTTTCACGCTGCCAATAAAGACATACCCAAGACCAGGTATTTTATAAAGAAAAAGAGCTTTAATGGACTCACAGTTCCATGTGGCTGGGGAGGCCTCACAATCATGGCAGAAGGTGAAAGGCATGTCTTACATGGCGGCAGGCAAAAGAGAATGGGAGCCAAGAGAAAGGAGTTTCCCCTATAAAACCATCAGATCTTGTGAGACTTACTCCCTACCATGAGAACAGTATAGGGGAAACCACTCTCATGATTTAATTATCTCCCACCAGGTCCCTCCCACAACATGTGGGAATTATGGGAGCTACAATTCCAGATGAGATTTGGGTGGGGACAGAACCAAACCGTATCATCCCGATCAGTTATGTCAGTGGGAGTGAGACAGGCAGGGAGTCCCCGTCCTCAACTCTGTGGGAAAATATTACGCACCATGAGCTGAGCGATGGGGACAAATGCAGAAATGGGAAGTGCAGGCTGCTCCCCGAGGCCCGATCTCTGACCCCCACACGGCCCTGTCGGCCTGCAGGGCCCAGGGAATCCGGTCAGCGATGAATTGTAATTTTCCCATCCAGTGGCACAGGTCACCATCCACATTACAAACGTGGATTTTCACTGGATGAGCTAAAATCTGTTCACCAAATGTGTTTGAGTGGCCTTTGGGTTGGCTCTTACTTTACACTTAACACCACAGGGCAGGCAGGGACTGGGGGAAACGAGGGCCTTCCAATACTTGCCCAGGTCCTGCAGGGCAGGGCTGGCCACAGAGGGAGGCACCCCGTTCAATTTTGCATCCTGGGAACCAGCGCTGAGAGACAGCCAGGAAGGACATGGCAGGTGCTATTTCGGACCAGAGGCGAGAGAGAAGGACTCTCCCAGGAAGAGCAGGCAGCGTCCATGCAGGGGAGGCCTCCATTCCAGGGGCGCCAGAGGTGGTTCTGAGGCTGTGGGTAAGGCAAAGTGGGGAGGGCCAGGCTGGTGGGCACGCGGCAGCTGCACCAACTACACTCCTAGGCGCCAGTGGGAGCTTGGATTGAAACCTGGTGAGCGAGAGGGAGTGGGGTTGTCTGAGTTGCAGGCCCATGTGTGGAAAACGGGTGGGGGCGGAGGTGGCTGGTCCATGCGGTGGACAGAGAGAGCCAGAGAAAGGAACGAAGTGATTCATGCTGCACGGAGGTCACAGTGAGAACGGTGCGCTGAGACCTGTCAAAGGACAGACAATCGCAGCTGACAGGACGAATGAGGTCCAGCGCCCTCTACCGCTCTAGGATGACTCTGCACTTACTAATCACGTGCAGCTTCAAACAAGGAGGATGTTGAATGCTCCCAGCACAAAACAGGGATAAATGTTTAAGATGATGGGTAAGCGAATTACCCTGATCTGATCACTGTACATGATACGGATCCAAACATCATGAGTATGTACAATTCGTCAATAAAAAAATAAAATGAAAAGGTGATGAGAAAAGAAGCCAGACGTCAAGGACCCCGTATTGTTACAATTCCTTTCATGCCAAATGTGCAGAGTGAGATTTGGTTCGTGGTTCGTCAGGCTGGGGGTGGGGGTGGGGAGGCAGGAGGTGGAGTGGGAACTAGGAGAAGGTTAAGACCCACCTGCCCCCCACTCCCTCCCAACATGGCAGTGACTCTGCTGAGAAGTGGCTGGTGTCATCACATGTGGGAGGCAGAGTTCATGGGACAGTGTGGAGACTAGGATCCAGGGCAGGAGATGGTGCCTATTAGTTTACTTAAATCTGGCCAGGCGTGGTGGCTCACACCTGTAATCCCAGCATTTTGGGAGGCCAAGGCAGGAGAATCGCTTGAGGCCAGCAGGAGGATCGCCTGGGCCCAAGAGCTCAAGACCAGCCTGGGCAACATGGAGAAACCCCACCTCTACAAAAATTAATAAATTATCCGGGCCTGGCAGTGTGCACCTGTAGTCCCAGCTACTCTAGAGGCAAAGGCAGGAGGGTTGCTTGAGCCCAGATGTTCAAGGCTGCAATGAGCTGTGATCGTGTCACTCCACTCCAGCCTGGGTGACAGAGTGAGACACCCTCTCTAAAAAAATTCAAAATACAAAACTGGATCATTCAAATCTATGATCCAATCCGCTTATGGAATGGTGTTACCTTGATTAGTCTCTCTTCCCTGTAATTTTGGGACGTGCCCCTGTTTCACTGACTTCGTTCCGTACAGGGCCCTACATATCATTCCTTAGATCCTTGGAGCACCTGATGCCTGTCAAAGCATTTTCACGCACAGGGTTTTACAAGACACTCCCCGTAGCCCTGGGAGGAGGCTGCAGGGACTTTGCAAATGTAGCTGTGCAGTAAGGTGGAGGCTCTGAGAGATCCCGCCACTGCACTCCAGCCTGGGTGACAGAGAGAGATTCCGTCAAAACAAAACAAAACAAAAAAACCATGGAGGCTCCGTGGCTTGGCTGTCCCAGCCTACAGCAGTGGTGGCAGGACTGGCAGGACCAGCTGGCTCCAGGTCGCTCCCCAGGCCCGGCTGCAGCCTTTGTCCTCAGGTATAGACACATCATTAGTGTGGCCTGGGATGTCCCCAGGAGACAGCGAGACAGGGAACTCATGGAGGGTAGAGATGGAGGCCTGAGCTTGGAGCATCTCTGAGCAGTGTAAGAGGGACCCGAGGCAGATGGGATGGTGGGATATGGCCTGGGTGGGCAGAGTTCCTCTGTTCCTCAACTGCCGTTAGCCTTGAGAAGGGCAAGGGCTCCCAGCATCCAAACTGCTTGCCTCCTGGGGGTCCCTCCCTCACCCCGATGTGTCCTGCTACTGCCTGGGACCTGCCCCTGTGCTGGGAGGTGCTGAGATGCCCCCACCCCAGGCCCTGCCACGGGAGACAGACCACAACCTACACGGGCTGCCGTCACTTGTCATAGCCTGCCTTCCCCACTGAGGGCCGCTTCTAGCGTGTACGGGAGTCTCGCTCATAGTGTAGGCTCTTAAAAATGGTTTGTAAATAAATGGATTAATAAAGCCTATTAAATACTTTGATCAGAGGCCAGGCGCGGTGGCTCACACCTGTAATCACAGCACTTTGGGAGGCCGAGGCGGGTGGATCACGAGGTCAGGAGATTGAGACCATCCTGGCTAACACGGTGAAACCCCGTCTCTACTAAAAATACAAAAAAAAATTAGCCGGGTGTGGTGGTGGATGCCTGTAGTCCCAGCTACTCGTGAGGCTGAGGCAGGAGAATGGCGTGAACCCGGGAGGTGGAGCTTGCAGTGAGCTGAGATCCCACCACTGCACTCCAGCCTGGGCGACAGAGCGAGACTCCATCTCAAAAAAAAAAAAAAAAAAAAAGCAGAGGTGCAGATGAAGGGCAGCTCTTCAGAGCCCAGCACTGTGAGTGTGATTTGTCCAGAGGGATGGAGGCTCTTGGGGAGCCCCAGGGCAGCTGTCTTCTCACAGGATGTTACAGCCTGGGGGCCGCTATGGCCTGTGGGCCAGCCTTCTCATCTTGCTGAGCTTGTATTCATTCACTGAGTAAACACTGACTGGGCACCTGCTGTGTGCCAAGCACTGGTTTGGGCACTTGGAGATCTGGAGGGCACAGTGCAGATGGAGACCCTGCTTGGGGGAAAGACGCTGTGGCGAGGAGACCCTGCTTGGTGGAAAGACACTGTGGCGAGGCGAGTGGTGTCCCCAGAACATGTGTCCACCTGGGACTTGTGAATGTGACCTCATTTGGAAAAGGGATCTTTGCAGATATATTAGTTAAGGATACTGAGATGAGCTCATCCTGGCTTTCGGGCACACCCTCATCCAATGACAAGTGTCATCGAAGGAGAGGGAGGGGGCTGTGTGAGGACAGGGGCAGGGGCTGGAGCGAGGTGCCTGCATGCCAGGGGTGCTGGGCACCTCCAGAGAGGCCCGGAACAGCTTCTTTCCTGCAGCCCTGCAGACACCTTGATTTCTGCAGAAGTGAGAGAGACTACATCACGTGGATTAAGCCGGTCTGCCCCAAAGAGCTCATGCCTGTGGCCAGGGTGAAAGTTGCTGTTCAGATGCTCACAGGGAAAAGCCAATGGGACCAGAAGCACTCAATTTAGCAAATCAAGTCACTGCTCTGCTCAAAACCCTCCGAGGCTCCCACGGCCCTAAAAAGCTAAACGCCATTCTCCACAGGGCCCTACTGCCCCCGACCTCCCTCCCTGCCACACCCCTCCTGGACTCTGCCCCTCCTCCTGGGCATGCTGTACCCGTCCACCAGGACCCTGCGGCCTCCTGACCTCCCTCCCTGCCACACCCCTCCTGGACCCTGCCCCTCCTCCTGAGCTCGCTGTACCCGTCCACCGGGGCCTCCATGCCTGCTGTTCCCCTGCCCGAAACTCTTCTGCACACCCTCTGGTCTGGCTCCCGGTGCATCCTTGCCTTCCACCTCCCTGTTTCCCACAACCCTGCCCTGTGTACCTTTCCTTCCTGGTGCTCACCACTGATTGGCCAGGTGCCACCTGTGAGCCTGTAGAGCTCTTTGGGGGTGGCAGGCAGGGTCAGCAGAGGCTGCGGACAGCGGGGTGCAGAGGGACTGGAGCCATTGCCTGCAGACAGGCAGGACCGTCTTTCTGCTTGGTGTGACCTGGTCATTTCTCTCGGCGAAGTGGCGATCAGGACGGGATCCATGGGGACGGGGTCAGGAAAGGTCTCTGAGGAGGGCATCCTGGGAGATGATCTGCATGCACGGCTGAAGGAGGAAATTTGCAGGGGGTGTGAAGGTCATGGCAAAGGTCAGAGCAGGGGCAATGGAGGAGCAGGGGTGGCGGAGGAGCAGGGGTGGTGGAGAAGCAGGGCTGGCGGAGGAGTAGGGGCGGTGGAGAAGCAGGGCTGGCGGAGGAGCAGGGGTAGTGGAGAAGCAGGGCTGGTGGAGGAGCAGGGGCAGTGGGGGAGCAGGACTGGCTGAGGAGCAGGGGCAGTGGAGAAGCAGGGCTGGTGGAGGAGCAGGGGCAGTGGAGAAGCAGGGGCAGTGGAGGAGCAGGGGCAGTGGAGGAGCAGGACTGGTGGAGGAGCAGGGGCAGTTGAGAAGCAGGGCTGGCTGAGGAGCAGGGGCAGTGGGAGAGCAGGGCCGGCGGAGGAGCAAGAGCAGTGGAGGAGCAGGGGCAGTGGAGGAGCAGGGCTGGGGAGGAGCAGGGCTGGTGGAGAAGCAGGGGCGGTGGAGGAGCAAGAGCAGTGGAGAAGCAGGGGTGGTGGAGAAGCAGGGCTGGCGGAGGAGCAAGAGCAGTGGAGGAGCAGGGGCAGTGGAGGAGCAGGGCTGGGGAGGAGCAGGGCTGGTGGAGAAGCAGGGCCGGGGAGGAGCAGGGCAGCTTGCTGGAGCAGCAAGGGCTGCCGCACTTCCCAGGCTTGTGAGGTGCACTAGCCTCCCACAAGAAGGAAAATCACCACTGATTAAATAACGTTGAGAGATGAGGAAACACTGCCATGGCTTGTTTATTTTGCATTCCTTGCAAGAGCTCTTTTTGACTCATTTTTTCCTTTTTATGGAGGCTCAGGAGTGAGACCTGAGACCACAAGAGAAACGGCCTCGTGAGACCCTGGCCCCTCCTTCTTCCCATTCTCAGCCACCTTCGACAACTCAGTCATCGATGTCTGCATCTCTCCCCGGTACCGTCCTCCGTAACCCATGGGTGGCTGATGCAGCCATTGTCCCTGTCTCCAGGGCAGCAGCCAGGCCACGGGTTGGTGCCAGGCACGCACACCACTGCAGTGTCAGGGCAGCGTCTCGCCTGGGTGGCTGCATCCCGGCTTTGGAGACGCCGGGTGGCGATCTTGTTACTATCTCGTTAGCCAGATGCAGCGTTCTCTTCATTTTTAAAGAGCAGTGGGAAGGCACGGGAGGGGGTTCAAGCCTGCTTTGGTTCTTGTCTTCAGCTCACCGGGCGCCAGTGGGGAGCACTGGACAGAGACAGGAGTAGGTGCAGGAGGAAGAGTTGGGGGCTCCTAACGTCGGGAGTGGGATCCGGGTGGCCGCAGGGTGTTGGGAGACAAAGCGTTTCGGAGTCAAGGCTGGGAGGATTCGTGGAGGATCCGCTGATGGGAGGAGTGGGGTAAAGGAGCAACCACAGGCTCCGAGGTTGGGCCTGGGCTGCTTGGAACAGGGATACCACCTGTTTGGAAGGGATGCTGCAGGGAACGCAGAAGGGTCTGACATCCATGCACAGAGGGACCTGGAACGGGATGTCCGGTGGTTGGCTGGGTGCCTCTGGAGCAGGTGAGGCAGGGCTTGGAGACAGCTTGGGAATCACAGGTGAGAGTGTCCCCCAGGGTCCTGGATGAGGTCACCTGTGGGGAGAGCATAGTTGGAAACGAGATGTCGCTGTCACAGCTCCAGGGTGGGAGACAGGAACTGCATTAAACCCAGCAGCGGCTCGCAGTGGGCCAGGGCCGAGGAGTCTGGTGTGGATTCAGGGGATTTCCTGCCATGAGGAACTGACTTCACAGAATAATAATCATAATAGAAGTAATTTTCAGATCGGAAGTGGTTTTCCTTTTTTCCTCTTTGTGTTCTCTTTCCAGCTCTATATTTCATCTTGTCTTTTGCCTTCTTTTCTTTAGTCATGATTCATGGAATTCATGTGCTCCTTTATTTCTTGGAAAACATAAAAGCAGTTGAGGTATACATTTTCTTCTGTTATGGAACAATTATGCCTTCAAAGTGGCATTGGTACCTGCCTTTTTTTTCTGTTACATTGTTTTCTTCTTTTGTTATTTTTCTTTTTAAAGTCCTGGAATCTTTGTACAGACCTTCTGCCCCTTACTCGCGTTTGTGGTGGGTGCTCTGCTGGGGTCTGCTGTTTTCCCATGTGGGATGGGAGGGCCCTTCTTGACTTCAGTCCCTGTTTACCTGGGTACTGGCGTTTTGTGTCTTTGCTTTTAACTTTTAATTTGATGACGACACATGCACAAGAAATTGCAAACGCAGCATGCAGAAGTACCCTGTGTCCTTGCCCAGCACCCCCACAGCCACCGTATTGGGGTACCAGGGACCTGACAGTGATGGGCCCACCAGCCTTGCCGAGTTTTTGCCAGCTTTCCTCACACTCATTTGTTGTTCCATGTGGTTTTATAGAATTTTGCCACTTGTGGCGGCTGCCACGCTGATGTCATCGTGTGAATCTCCCTCAGGCTGTCCCCAGTCGCCACCCAGGCTCCTCCCCTTGCCCCACCCCTAACCCTGGCAACCAGGAAGCTGTTCTGCAGCTCTGTGATTTTGTCATTTTGAGAATTTTGTATAAATGGAATTGTGCGGCATGTGACCTTTAGCGATTAACTTTTAAAATTCAGCCTAATGCCCTTGAGCCCCCTCCAGGCTGTGAGTGTGGCAATACAGTCATGCTTTGCGTAATGACGGGGATACATCCTGAGGACTGCACCATTAGGTCGGTGAGTCAGCCAGTGGGTGGGGAGTGAACGTGAGGGCCTGGGACATGACTGTGCACTGCTGCAGACTTTATAGATATTGCACACTTAGGCTAAACTCAATTTATCGTTAAAAGTTTTCTTTCTTCAGTAAGCTAACCTTAGCTTACTCTAAGTCTTTTACTTCATATACTTTTTGATAGTTTTTAACTTTCTGACTCTTTTATAATAACATTTACCTTAAAATACATGTTACAGCTCTATATTCTTTCTTCATATCCTTATTCTATAAGCTTTATTCTATTACTTTTTTAACTTTTAAAACTTTAAAAAAATACTAAGGCACAAATGCACACATTAGCCTAGGTCTACATACGGTCAGGATCATCCATGTCTGATAGGGTATAACTGTGTCCCTACCCAAGTCTCATCTTGAATTGTAGCTCCCATAATCCCCATGTGTTGTGGGAGGGACCTGGTGGGAGGCCGTTGAATCGTGGGGGTGGATCTTTCCCATGCTGTTCTTGTCACAGTGAATCAGTCTCATGAGATCTGGTGGTTTTATAAAGGGAAGCTCCCCTGCACACGCTCTCTTGCCTGCCACCATGTAAGATGTGTCTTGCTTCCCCTTCGCTCTCCACCATGATTGTGAGGCCTCCCCAGCCATGTGGAACTGTGAGTCCATTAAACCTCTTTCCTTTATGAATTACCCGGTCTCGGGTACGTCTTTATTAGCAGCATGAGGACAGACTAATATGACGTCACTGTCTTCCACCTCCACCTCTTGTCCCACTGGAAGGTCTTCAGGAGCAGTAGCACACATGGGATTGTTCTCCCCTGTGGTAATGATGCCTTCTTCTGGATACCTCCTGAAGGACTTCCTGAGGCTGTTTTACAGGTATCTATTTTTTTTTATAAGTAGGAGGAGTACACTCCAAAATTATGATAAAAAGTATAGTGTACTAAAAATATAATCCAGAAATATCGTCAGTTATTTTCATCAGTATTATGTACTGTACATAATTGCATGTGCTAGACTTATATATGACTGGCACACAGTAGGTTTGCTTACACCAGCCTCATCACAGACAAGCTATGACATATGCTGGCTACCGTGTCACTAGGGGATAGGATTTCTTCAGCTTCATTATAGTCTCATGGGACCACTGTAGCATATTTGGTCTGTTGTTGACTGAAGCATTGTATGCTAGTTTTTTCTGTTTATTGCTGAGCTCACATTACCAGTGTACCACAGTTTGTTTAACCATTCACCCATTGAAGGAAATTGACATCGTTTCCAGATTTTGACAATTATGAATAAAGCCGCTATGAACATTGATATACAAGTTTTTGTGTAGACAGAAAGTTTCATTCCTCTGGCGTAAACGCCCAGAAGTGTAATTGCTGGATCGTAGGGTAAGTGTATGTTTAATTTTTTATCAGAGACTCCAAAATGTTTCCCAGAGTGGGGTACCACCTTACATTCCCACCAATGATGTGTGAAGGACACAATCTCTCAGCATCCTCGTCAGGATTTGGTGTGGTCTCTATTTTTAATTTTAGTTGCTCTGAAAGATGTATAGTGATATTTCATTGTGGTCTTCATTTCTCTAGTGACTGGTGATGTTAACATGTTTTCATGTGCTAATCTGTATATCCTCTTTGTGAAATATCTGTTCATGTCTTTTGCACATTTTCTAACTGGACTGAGCTGATCATTGTTGAGATTTGAGACCTTCTTTATGGATTTCAGATTTTGTCCTCTGCCAGGTGATCTCCCACTTTGTAGCTTGTCTTTTTATTCTGTCACTAGGGCTTTTCACAGAGCAAAAACTTAAATTTGCATGAGGTCCAATTTTATGTATATTTTTAATTGATAATACTTTACGAGTCAAGTCTTAAGAATTCTTCACCTAACCCTAGATCTCAAAGATGACCTTCTCTGTTGTTTTCTGCAAGTTTAGTAGTTTTACACTTTACATTTAAGTCTGTGGTCCATTGTGAGTTAATTTTTGTACATAAAGGGAGACTTAGGTCGCAGTTCATTTCTTTTGCCAATGGATGTTCACTCACTCCAGCACCATTTATTTTTAGAAAGACTATCCCTTCCCCATTGAATTGCTTTTGCACCTTTGTCAAACATCAATTGGAAGTACTTGTATGGATCTGTTTCTAGGTTCTTTATTCTGTTCTCTTTTCTCTCTGTTTCTCTATAGTCTCGATTACCGTAATGATGGAGTAAAAATTAAAATCAGGTAGAGTGATTCCTCCCACATTTTTCTTCTTTTTCAAAATTTGTTTAAGCTAGTCTACTTTATTTTCCTTTCCATATAAAATATAAGATATGCTTATTCACATCTGCAGATTTCTGCTAGGATTTTAATAGGAACTACACTAAGACTATAGATGAATTTAGGGAGAATTGAGTTTTCCAATTCATGAACGTGATATTTCTCTCCATCTATTTAGATCTTATTTTACTTATCTCATTAACATTTTGTAGTTTTCAACATACAGATCCTGCACATGGCACGTTTATTTATACATAGGTAATTTTTTGAGTTATTGTAAATACACTGCATTGTATTTTTAATTTCAGTTTCTATGGGCTCATTGCTATTATACAGAAATACAATAATTTTTATGTGCGTTGTTCTTGTATCCTGCAGCCTTGATGAACACGCATTAGTTCTAAGAATTTTAAAATAATTGAGGGGAGATAATTTCTATGTATACCATCATGTCATCTGCAAATAAGAAGAGTTTTTCTTTATTTTTTTCCAATCTCTATGCCATTTGTTTTCCTTTCTTGACTTACTACTCTAGTTAGGATTTTTGGTCCTACATTGAATAGGAGTGGTAATAGTAGACATCTCCAACTTCTTAATGATATTCAGGATCCGAGTCTTTTATCATTAAGTGTTATGTTAGCTGTGATTTCTTTTTTTTGGTAAATGTTCTTTATCGAGTTGAGGAAGTTCCTCTCTCTACCTGTTTGCCGAGAGGTTTTTTTTAACATCATAAATGAGTGGGTTGACTTTTGTCAAGTACATTTTCTACATCATCAATTGATATGATAATGTGAGTTTTTCTTCCTTACCTGTTTACCTGTTGATGGTGTATTATATTATTTTCAATGAACCCTACTTTGCATTCCTGCAATAAAACCCACTTGATTGTGGGGTATGATTCTTTTTTTAATGTGATGTTTGATTGAATTTGCTAGTGTTTTGCTGGGGATGTTTGTATCTAAGTTCATGAAGGATATTGATATTTTTCATTTTTGTGCTTTCTTTTTCAGGTTTTTATTAAGGTAATACCAGTCGCATAAAATGAAAAAGGATATGCTTTTTTTCTTTTATTTTCTGGAAGAGACTGTGTATAATTGGCACTAATTCCTCTTTGAATGTTTGGTAGAATTCTCCACTGATACCACCTGGGCATGGAGACTTTTAAAGAAGCTTTTAAATTAAAGATTAAATGCATTTTATATTGGATGAGGTGTAGTTTTCAAGTAATTGATCCATGTCATCTAAGTTGTGAAATTTATGTGTGCAGTAATGTTTGTAATATTTGCTCCTTTTAATGGCTGCAGGGTCTGTAGTAATATCACCTGTTTCATTTCCAGCATTGGTAATTTGTGTCTTCTCTCTTTTTCCTTTGTCTGTCTTGCTAGAGGTTTATTAATTTTATTGATATTTTCATGGAAACAAGTTTTTATTTTCTTGATTTCCCTTATTTTTCTGTTTTCAATTTCATTGATTTCTGCTTTTTAATTTTCTTTTTCTTTTTTTTCTTGCTCTGTGTTTATTGTGCCCTTTTTCCTAGCTTATTTGTGTAGGAATTCAGATTATCTTGGCACTTAAATTATTGATTTGGGACTCTTCCTCTTTTCTAATGTAAGCATTTAATACGCACCCCACAAATTTTGATGTGTGTGTTTTTATTTATATTTTTTCTGTATTATTTACTTTTCTTCTAGGATATTTCTTGAACCCATGTATTATTTATAAATCTGTTGTTTAATTTTCAAGTGCTTTGAGATACTCCTGTTATCTTTTTGTTATTGATTTCTTCTTTGGTTTCCTTATGGTCAGAGAACATATTTTGTATGGTTTCAGTTTTTTTTATGAACCAGGATATGGTCTATTTGGGGAATTTTTCATAGGAATAGAATGTATATTTTGCAGTTTGAAGTGCAGCAGTCTAGAATATTAGATACTTTTGTTTGATAGTGCTCAGTTTTTATGCATCTTTGCTGATTTTGTGTCTAGCAGTTGTATTGCTGAGAGAAGGGTATTGAAGTCTACAACTTTATTTGTGGATTTGTCTATTTCTACTTTCAGTTTTTGTGTTATGTATTATGAAGCTGTGTTGCTCAGTGGCTATGTATTTTGGATTGCTGTGTCTTCTTGCATATTGACCCTTTCATCATGATGTATGTAATGGCCTCTTTTGTCCCTGGTAATTTTCTTTGCTCTGACACCTACTTTATCTGATAACGTATATAGCTACTCATACTTCTCTTCTTTTAAGCCAACATCTGCCTCCATCCTTTACTTCTAATTTACCAGACTTTGATGTTCTTGAGCCCTGGCAATGCCAGTTGCTCCTTGGTTTGCAGCCTCATGGTAATCATTGTCCTTTCTACTTTGCAAAGGTGTGGTATACGTACCCTACCATCTTACCTGCTGGCACACTGCACACCTGTGATGGGGCCGGGGATTCTTAGGGTGCTTACAGCTCCAGGATGACACCTGGGGTGGAAACCCACTTCACTCTCCCTCAGTCTGCCTCATCAATTTTAAACCAGGTGTCCCTGGAATCATAGCTGTCATATCATGTTGGTACAGGGGCTGGGATGAGCCCAAGGACCAAGGCATTGTGGTGTAGGAAAGTCAACCTGATGGACGACAGTGGTAACGGCAATGCCCAGCCTCTGATTTTTCCCAGGTGGCACCGCCTCTATCCCCTGAGAAGTCATTGTCCTGTCTAGAGGAACACATGGTCACTATCCGAGAAAGACATCCATGTGTGGGAGAAAGACCTGTCTCTGTGTACCTGTCATGGAAGGTGGAGGTAGGGCATGGTCTGTGAGTGCTCCTCTCTGTCCTGGGGTCCCTGATGCCTTGGCCTGCAGCTCACTGCCTGCCTTGAGCCCCTCTGAGACTGGGTGGTGGCATTGAGGGCTCCCAGGCTGCCCAGCCATAGTCAGCAGAAAGGCAGACTGTGGGGTTGGCCAGCTGAGGTGCCTAGCTGCCTTTCAGCACAGAATCCAAGTCACCCAAAGATAACTGGCCACTCCAGAGCAGAAGTGGGTATAAAGACAAAGGGACACTCAGGACATTTAGCAGCAAGGTAGGAAAAGCTCATTTAGGGGCAACTGCTTATAATTGAGGGGAAAATGGAAGGAAGGGAGGAAGGGAGGAAGGAAGGAAACAAGGAAGGAAGGAAGGAAAGAAGGAAGGGAGGGAGGGAGGGAAGAAGGAGGAAAGGAGGGAGCGAGGGGAGGAGGAAAGGAAAGAAGGAAGGAAGGACAGAACAATGGAGGAAAGGAGAAAAGGAAGGGGAGAGGGAAGGAGGGAGGGAAGAGGGTGAGGAGGATGGACCTGCGCAAAGAGCCAGCAGTGTCCTGTCCCCACCCTGCCCCCAGATCTGGCTGAGCCTGGTTCCGTGAGGCCTCACCCAGAGGGAACTGGAGCTCCATCCATAGAACCTCACGAATGCCTGACCTGGCCTCATCCCGGGTCTCCTCGGCCTGGCCTTACAAGGGGATTGTAAAATGCGCCAATCAGTGCTCTGTAGTAGCAAGAGGTTTGTAAAATGCACCAATCAGTGCTCTGCAAAAACACACCAATCAGTGCCCTGTAGCTAGCAAGAGGTTTGTAAAATGGATCAATCAGCGCTCTGTAAAATGGACCAATCAGTGCTCTGTAAAATGGACCAATCAGCAGGGATCCTAAAAGTAACCAATCACGGGGAAGATTGAAAAAAGGGCACTCTGATAGGACAGAAATGGAACATGGGCAGGGACAAATAAGGGAATAAAAGCTGACCACCCAAACCAGTAGCTGCAACCTGCTTGGGTTCCTTTCCATGCTGTAGAAGCTTTGTTCTTTCCTTCTCCACTCTTTGGGTCAGTGCCACCTTTAAGAGCTATAACACTCACGGCAAAGGTCCGCGGCTTTGTTCTTGAAGTCAGTGAGGCCACAAACCTACCAGAAGGAACCAGCTCTGGACACAGCAGGGTTGGGCCCAATGAGGTGCAGCTCACTCGCCTACCTACACGGCTCATGCCCTGGTTCCTGCAGGTTGTGACCTGCCCTAAAGTTTCCTTAGGTTCGAGCCACCATATTGATTTGCAAATAATATTGGTTGATTGACAAACTATCACACAGTCCTGTGGGACAGGGGCTCTGGCTCTTGGTTGCTCTGTCCACAGAACCCTGTGGCTGTGTGGAAGATGCTACTTCCTGGACAATCATCTCTAGGCATTCAGCCTTCCCCAGGATACCTGAGGAGAGACAGGAGAAACCTGCCCACCTGGGGAGACTCAGAGGGGTTGCCCAAGGATTAAAGGGGGCAGCCAATGACCAGGCACCTCAGACGACCCCACCCCTCCGCCTTCTAGGAACTGTGCTCATCTGCATCTGCCAGGCTTTCTTTCAATAGCAGGTGTGGCTGGGGCTGATTCTGCAGAAAAACCAAGAAACAAAACCACAGCGCCTCCATCGCTATCACGCAAAAGGCCTGGGAGCCCTTCCCTTAAAGGCCATGTCCCTTCCTTTACCTTCAGAGTTGCTTCCTTCCAGAAACTGTGTGGAGCAGTTGGATGTTGGGCTCTAGGGAAGTTAAGGAGACGGAGACACAGCTCCTTTTGGCAAGTGGGGATGCTATTTAAGGACTCCCGTTCTCAATTTTTAGCTTAGGAGAAAACACTTTAAAAATAGTCTGCGGCTCCAGCCCCAAACTGGCTGTCTGGCTGCTGAAGCCTTTTGATTTTCTCCCCCTCGGATGCTCCTGTCCCTGGGGCCTCAGCCTCCAGGATCTGCCCCAGGACGGGGCTGAGCAGGCACTGTGCCCAGTCCCCATGGCAAGGGGACCTTATCCACGTGTCATTCTGGGCTGCTGTACAAACTGCTGCTGATGGGATGTCTCAAAGGACGTTCCGTTCTCAGCTCTGCAGGATGGCAGTCCCAGGTCAGGGTGCTGAGGTGTTCTGTTCCTGGGGAGGGCCCTCTCCCCACCTTCCTGCTGAACCCTCACACGGGGTTGGAGAGAGAGGAAGCAGCATTCTGCTGTCCCAGTCCCATCATGGGGCCCCACCCTGTGACCCCACTGAACCCTGACCACCTCCCAAAGGCCCCACCTCCAAATCCCATTATGCTGGGACCAGGGCTTCAACATATGAATGGGGGGGAAGCACCCTGGGAGCAGGGTGAGGGGGCCCCCAATCTCACAGGTGCTGGGGCACACACAGTACTGCACCTTAATTTCAGGCCTTGGACCGTGGCTATACTGATGGGGAAGGACTGGCGTAGGCAGGGGCACCGGCCTCCTTGCCTCCCTATGGCAGAGCTGGGCGGCCCCACCCCTCCTTCCGTAGGGGCCGTGTCTTCCCCCACGTTCTCTCCAAATGGCAGGCGAACTCAGAGTTCATGGAAGATGTGTTCAGGGAGGGGTGAAGTGTGGAGAGAGGCTGCAGGTGGAGAAGCCCTTTGGAAAACGAGGTATTCTCAGGGATGGTTTTGTTTGTGTGTCAGGTTTTCTGAGAATGTGATCCTCTTAGGATGGGGCCTCAGTTTCACAGGAATTACTTGGATTACTGTAGGAAGAATGCTAAAATCACCCATAACCCCACACCCAGTGGCGGGCACTGCAGGTGTTTTGGTGAATCTGTTTCTGTATGAGCCTTAAGGCTACGTTTGGTTATTCCTTCACTCACCCCGTTCCGCATGCCCACTGCGTGTTAGGAATCATCCTGGGAGCTGTAAGTGCATCAGAGAACAAAGCCGTGAGGACGCCCCTGCCCTCGAGGAGCCAGCATTCTAGAAGGAGACAGAAGTAGGCTAGTTGAGTAATTCAAGGAGCCATGAAGGTCAGGGAGGGGCAGAGAGTGAGGAGGGAGGGGTGATTTCAAGCAGGGGTGGGAGACCCCAGTGCAAAGGGGGCATGAGACAAACCAGGAGAAACAAACCATCAAGAGAAAACAGCCCGAAGAGGGGCAGGGCTGCTGTTGTCAGTGGCTCCAGAGCTGCATGCTGTCTATGCCACCGAAGGTCCACATGGTGGCTAGAGCAGGGACTGGAGTCCTGATCTGGCTTCCTCCTCAGCAGTGGGTGTCAGTCTGTCCCACCTCGGCCCCTCTGCTACCTCCCAAGATGGTGCTCAGACCTGGAGAGAGAAGTGCCACCTCCCATCCCTGCTGTCTTCAGATCTTGTCAGGAGTCTGCCCTTCATGGGGTGGAAGCAGCCGGTTACTGTGTCCCTGCCGTTGGCCTCCCACCTGCCGTGAGTGGGGACGGGAAGACGGACACTGGATGAGCAGGAGGAGGGTGAACTCCATCAGAGGCAGCTGGACCCAGACCTGGAGGAGACCCTGCCACACGGGCCACCCCTTCCTGAACTGGCTGTGTCCTTGGCAAGCCCTCAGCGTGGAGAGCGAGGACACAGGAGTGGGAGCTGACGTGGGTAACCAGTCATCATGCGTGGTCCCAATGCTGGATTTCCATCTTTGTTCTGTGAGGGTGAGGCACCAACTCCACCCCTACCCACACCTGGGAATAAAGTGGAGGAGAGAGAACTTGTGAATGGTGGAGAGCTGTTCTCCAGAGCTGGGGGCTTTCTTAGGGTCTGTGGATGAGGCTGCCACTGCAGGAGGGGAGGGAACTAAGGTATGAGATTGTGTTCATGGGTGGGAAAGTGATTTTGCCAAGTCAGGTTTTCCTTGGCCTCTGTGTCAGGGTCTGTCCTGGGGAGACAGGATTGGGTTAGCACCGGGGTGGAGGGGCTCAAGAGGAAGTCTCCGCTGGTACTGAGTGCCAGGCCTGGCGTGCGGGGGCACCTGAGGAGGCCTCGGGTTCAAGGCTCCTACAAGGGTGGGCTTCCTGAGAGCAAGGGCGATGGGGCGCATGTATGTCCCGTGTCCAGTCCTCCTTGGTGAGGGCCTCCCTGGCCTGTTGCTGCCCAGGGCTGTGGGACCTCAGTGGAGAATACCCAATGGTGGGTTTTCCTGGCAACATGGCAGGTGCTGGCCATGTGCCAGAGCATGCATGGTCCATCTGTGGCACCCTCCTTGATGCAGAGGGTCCCTCAGGCCCCAGAGCAGGTCCAAGGAGGGCAGAGATCCCATAATTCAGGCCCAGGCAGCAGAGACAGAGGCCCTTCCCCTGAGGACCAGGAGCAGGCCACCTGGACAGCCCAGGCCTCCTCTCCCCACCTGGAGTCCAGGGCTGCTGGGCTGCCGCCACACCGTGACTGGCCCTGTGGCTCCCATTCTGCACTGCAGCCCAGGGCTGGGGGTGCTGCTCCTCTGCTGAAACCTTCTCAGGGCTCACATGTCACTGGTACCTGCCATAGCTGCCATCTTCCCAGAGGGGCTCTTGTTGTGGGAATCAGGAGGATGAGAGAGACCTTGGGGTAAAGCAGGAGGATCTTTACTGAGTGCATTCAGAGCCAGCGGACTTAACATCTGGAAAACTGGGCCTGGAACAAAGACAGCACATGACTTTTATATACACTTCAAAAAGGGGGTGGGCTAGCTTGAAGCAGGCTTACAGTTACAGTGGTGTGGAAGCAAGGATACAGAGGCAAAACAATTAGTCAAATTGTGACAGGTTCATAACTCAGGATTACACATGACTGTTGCTATGCAACCCAGATGTCTGTTATCTAGGTTTTTCTCTTGTGCCTAGCATGGCTTATTCCATGACCTTCACTGTGGTGTCCAGGTGGCTGGATCTCAGGCCTGCCCAGATAGTTTATGATCTTCACTCCACTGCTTAGATAAAACAGAATGCTTGAAGTTACTAGTTACAGAGAACAGGAATCTATAAACTCATACCATAAGAGACAGGAAAATTTGTTTTTTTTCTCCCTATGTTGAGGGAGTGCTGGGAGAGTCTTCAGAGCACATTCCTTTTTGTCCTAGCTTCTTAAGACAGTGTTTATCAGACTTTTCATGGGTGTGGGCCTTGGAGCACATTCCTTTTTGTCCTAGCTTCTTAGACAGTGTTTATCAAGACTTTTCATGGGTGTGGGCCTTGCCTGCTACTGCCTTTGGGATGAGTCAGCCTAATCCAGGAAAGCCTACTTCTTTCTCTTTTTAATTTTATTTTTATTTATTTATTTAATTTCCCACCTCACTCTGGCTTCCTGGACCCTTCCCTTCCTTGGTGCTCAGCGTCAGCCCCTCCCTGGCCTAACCTGAGACCCACCCCCAGGCATTCCTGCCTGGATGTGCTCAGGGCCTCACTCTGGCTGGCGACTGTGACAGGTGTGTGTGTCTCTCTGGGTGTGAGCACACTGGAGCAAGTGTTATGTCCACAGTGTTTCATGTCTGCCCTGTAATGCTGGAGCCTGGGATGGTGCCAGCACCCCATGGCTCCTGGTCAGATCTTGGGCATCAAGTCTGAGTCTGACCCCAGGGGTTGAGACATAATGGCCAAAGGGATGGTGCAAAAAGGTGGGGCCACCAAGAGCTGGTGAGGCCATGAGGGCTGCTCCTCCTGAGGGAATCAAGGCTCTCGTGAAGGCGGCTCACACAGCGCCTGTTCCGCGCCTGTCCCTCACCTTCCACCCCAGAGGTCGCAGCACAAGATGCCATCCTGGGAGCAGAGAGCAGCCCTCGCAGACACCAAACCTGCTGGCGCCTGGACCCTGGACTTCTCAGCCTCTGGAATGGGGAGGAAATAAATGTTTGCTCTTTATCACTTGTGCAGCGTTGGTATTTTGTTAGCTGCATATGCAGATGAGGATGTGGTCTTTGCTGGATCTGGAGATGTCAGGGAACTGAGCTTGGCCTGTGACGGGCATTTGGGCTCTTCCTGCAGGATTCAGTGTGGTGCATCTCTGTGTCTCTGTGTGTGTCTGGCTGTGTCTGTGTCTGTGTGTGTGCACTACTGTGTGTGTATGTGTGTCAGTGTGTGTGTATCTGCATGTCTGTGTATGTGTGTCTGTGTGTGTTCTGTGCATGTGTGTATGTTTGTGTATCTCTGTGTCTGTATATTTGTATCTGTGTATGTGTGTGTGTTTGTGTGTGTGTGTATCTCTGTGTGTCTGTTTGTATCTGTATATTTGTGTGTGTCTGAGTATGTGTATGTATGTATGTGTGTGTTCTGTGTGTATGTTTGTGTATCTCTGTGTGTCTCTCTGTGTGTGTCTGTATATTTGTGTGTGTCTATGTATGTGTGTGTTCTCTGTCTCTCTGTGTGTATCTGTATATTTGTGTGTGTCTATGTATGTATGTGTTCTGTGTGTGTGTATGTGTATCTCTGTGTGTCTCTCTATGTGTCTGTATATTTGTGTGTATCTGTGTATGGATGTGTGTTGTGTGTGTGTATGTCCGTGTATCTCTGTGTGTCTCTCTGTGTCTGTCTATGTGTGTGTGCTGCGTGTGTATGTGTATCTCTGTGTGTCTCTCTGTGTGTGTCTGTATATTTGTGTGTGCCTGTGTATGTGTGTGTTCTGTGTGTGTGTGTATCTCTGTGTGTCTCTCTGTGTGTATTTGTATATTTCTGTGTGTCTGAGTATATATTTGTGTGTTCTATGTGTGTATGTGTGAGTATCTCTGTGTGTCTCTGTATATTTGTGTGTCTGTGTATGTATGTGTGTGTTCTGTGTGTGTATATGTTTGTGTGTGCATCTCTGTGTGTCTCTGTATGTGTCTGTATATTTGTGTGTGTCTGTGTATGTGTGTGTTCTGTGTGTGTGTATGTGTATCTCTGTCTCTGTGTGTGTGTCTGTATATTTGTGTGTCTGTGTATGTGTGTGTTCTCTGTGTGTGTATGTTTGTGTATCTCTGCGTGTGTCTGTATATTTGTGTGTGTGTGTGTTCTGTGTGTGTATGTATGTGTATCTCTGTCTCTGTGTGTGTGTCTGTATATTTGCGTGTGTCTGTGTATGTGTGTGTTCTGTGTGTATGTTTGTGTATCTCTATCTCTGTGTGTGTCTGTATATTTGTGTGTGTCTGAGTATGTCTTTGTTCTCTGTGTGTGTGTATGTTTGTATCTCTCTGTGTGTCTCTCTGTATGTGTCTGTATATTTGTGTGTGTCTGTGTATGTGTGTGTGTATGTTTATCTCTGTCTGTGTGTGTCTGTATATTTGTGTGTGTCTGTGTATGTGTGTTGTGTGTGTATGTGTATCTGTGTCTCTCTGTGTCTGTATATTTGTGTGTGTCTGTATACGTGTGTGTTCTGTGTGTGTGTATGTTTATCTCTGTCTCTGTGTGTGTGTCTGTATATTTGTGTGTGTCTGTGTATGTGTGTGTTCTGTGTGTGTTTGTTTGTGTATCTCTGTGTGCCTGTGTGTGTATATATTTGTGTGTGTCTGTGTGTGTGTTCTGTGTGTATGTTTGTGTATCTCTGTGTCTCTCTTTGTATCTGTATATTTGTGTGTGTCTGAGTATGTATGTGTGTGTACGTGTGAGTATCTCTGTATGTCTCTGTGTGTGTCTGTATATTTGTGTGTGTCTGTGTATGTATGTGTGTGTTCTGTGTGTGTGTATGTGTATCTGTGTGTCTCTGTGTGTCTGTATATTTGTGTGTGTCTGTGTATGTGTGTGTTCTCTGTGTGTGTATGTGTATCTCTGTGTCTGTATATTTGTGTGTCTGTGTACGTATGTGTGTGTTCTCTGTGTGTGTGTATGTATATCTCTGTGTCTTTGTGTGTCTGTATATTTGTGTGTCTGTGTATGTATGTGTGTGTTCTGTGTGTATGTTTGTGTATCTCTGTGTGTGTCTGTATATTTGTGTGTCTGTGTATGTATGTGTGTGTTCTCTGTGTGTATGTATGTGTATCTCTGTGTCTTTGTGTGTCTGTATATTTGTGTGTCTGTGTATGTATGTGTGTGTTCTGTGTGTATGTTTGTGTATCTCTGTGTGTGTCTGTATATTTGTGTGTGTCTGTGTGTGTGTGTTTGTGTGTGTATCTCTGTGTCTCTGTGTGTATCTGTATATTTGTGTGTGTCTGTGTATGTATGTGTGTGTTCTGTGTGTGTATGTGTATCTCTGTGTGTCTGTATATTTGTGTGTGTCTGTATATGTATGTGTTCTGTGTGTGTGTATGTTGAGTATCTCTGTGTGTCTATATTTGTGTGTGTCTGTGTATGTATGTGTGTGTTCTGTGTGTGTGTATGTTTGTGTATCTCTGTCTCTGTGTGTGTCTGTATATTTGTGTGTGTCTGTGTATGTGTGTGTTCTGTGTGTGTGTATCTGTATATTTGTGTGTGTCTGTGTGTGTTGCCTGTGAACTCCGTTTCTCCTGCTTGTCTGGGGAAGTGAAGGTTTCTCAGATCTTGCCAAGCCCAGAGTTTTGTGCTGTCCTATGCTAAGTCCACGTCCGCCTCAGTTCCTGGATAACGTTGGTGTTAGTGAGAGAAGACAAATGCCCTCCTTGCTTAATATAAGGCAGGCGGGGGGGATGCCTCTTCCACCTGCGGGCCCCTGCCCACCCTTGTTCCACCTGCTGGAAAGGGGAGCTGCTGAGCAAACTGACCAGAGAGTGGGAGAAGCTGAAGAGGCCACACATGTGGATGACAACAGGACGCTCTTGGCCGCGTCCTCCTGCACGCCGAGGTGATGCCCCTTTCTGGCATCTGCACACATGTGCACAGACACTGGCCTTTGCTTCAGGTGCTGGAACATGCAGCCTGCCAGATGGGGTGGGATCCCAAACTGCATCCGGTTGAGCTCGGGGACTCTGCAGTGTTGACAGATCAAACATGGTTGAATACTACAATTTTCCGGTTCAGCCTGTAGTGTTACAGCAACAGGAGGCAGAAGGCCTGCACAGACGTGAGCCTGACGCATACATGCAGGAAAGGACCCTGCCCCTTGGGCCGTGTGGCCCAGAGCTCCACGCAGTATTGAGATGTCTGCGGTGGTGGCAGACAGCCCCAGGGGGAGAATCACGTGGAGGCGTCTGAGGTGCAGAGCAAGGCCACGCCACCCACCCAGCATGTGTGCTGAGCCCCTTAGAGATGAAGCTCTTGGCCAGGGTTCACCACGTGACCACAAGGCCAGCCCGCCCATCGTGGCAGAGTCCTGTAGGACCCGTCATGTCCTCAGGTTGCGTGGGCCGAGCAACAAGCCCGCACAAGATGGAAGTGGTGCGCCTAGGCCAGCGTCCTCGGAGGAAGGGAGTAAGCTAAGCACGAGTGGCCTCACCCCCAGCCAGCTACGACTCCCACCTGGGTCACTCCCCACGGAGGGCAGTCTTGGCTCAAGGTACAGCCCCACAGAGGGCAGTCTCTTTCAACCAGCTGGCAGAGGAGGAAGAAGGCTGGGCATGGTTCAGGGATGGGTCAGCTTAATCATTGGATGCAAGCCAAACGTGGGCTGGTGGTTATCCTACAGCCCCACTCAGCAGTGGCCCCGAGTGGCAGAGGTGGGGTAAATCCTGCCCGTGCCAGAGCTTTGGGCAGGGCACCAGCCACTTGCTTTCCATAGAAGGAAAGGAGCTGGAGGAGAATACGCACATTGACTCGGGCAGCTGGGAACAGCTTGGCTGGCTGGACCAAGGCTTGGAGAGACTCGGGAATTGGAAGATCAGGGACAAGGAGGTCTGGGGTTGAGGCAGCACGTGGACCCGATGGAGTGACCTGAATGTGAAGATCTATGGATGGACATTGACACCCAGGTAGACAGGATGACCTGGCCAGTTGACCACCACCAGCCTCTGTCACCTGTGTCCTCAGTGTGACACAATGGGCTCCTGGGCGGAGAGGTGGTGGTGGCAGGGATAGGGGTATGTGTGGCCCCAGCATTGTGGGCCCCAACTCATGGAGGCTGATCCACCTACTGCCAGATGTCCAGCCTACGAGCAACAGACACCAATGCTGAGCCCCTACGTGGCACCACCCCTGGGAAAGGCTGGCCAGCCGCTCAGTGGCAAGTTAATTGCATCAAGGGCATTCTGCCCAGGAGAGACCCCAGAAGGGTGAGCAGCTACTCTCGCCTGGCTCCAGCATGTGTTCTGGGTACAAGTGTGTCTTTTCTGCCCTCAGGGTCTGGCCAGCACCACCAAGTAGGAGCTGACCCAGCGTTGGCAGGGGCGGCAGGAGGATGACTATCAGCTACAGCCTGGAGGCCAGCTGCAGCTCGGCCCCACGAATCCGCTTCCCACCCTTCCTCTCCCAAGCGTTCTGCCCAGGATGGGAGCCTAGCCAGAATCCTGGAGATGTTCCCAGGTAGGCAGCCTTATTCTATGGAGCCAGGGGAGCCCAGCAGGACCAGAGGTGGGTGTAAAGTGCTGGGTGCTCTGTGTGCCGCCCAGACCCTCCTTCAGGACTGAGGCCTGAATGTTCCAGCTACAGGAGTATTGGCTTTGGATGGTTCATGCCTGAGTCCTTTAGAAAGTTCTGTGGGCACGAGGGGTGTGCCTCCAGCGAGTGAGCAAAGCTGCGCCTCCTCTCTGGGGCAACATGCAGCTGGTGCCTGCTAGACGCATGGTCCCAGCAGCTGCCCTTGTACACAATCCCAGGAAACCCCCCAGGGCTGTTCCAGATTCAGAGCTGCCAGTGGGGTCCCACTGGAGTCGGTGCCTCCCCCACTTCCTTGAAGCTGTGATTCTTGTCTCAGTCTGTTTCTGGGGAATCTGGCCTGAAACTGCTGGTCACCGAGGGCGTGGACTGGGATTTCTGGGTGGTGTGTGGTGTGTGTGTGCACAAGAGAGAGACTGGGGGATGGGCTGGGGGAAGGAAGAGAGGAAAGGGGAGAGAAGGAGCAACAGGGAGTAGGACACACACACACACACACACACACACACTCGTCTCTCATGTTTTGGTGTCTGGGCTGGGCTGGCTTTGTAAATGTTTTTGGGTGCTTTTATGCTTTGTCTAACCTTGGAAAGGTTTGAATCATGCCAGCAGCTCTGCCGTACGGAAACTGTGAAGGAATTAACCAGTGGAAGGCTCAGGGTGTGACCCTTTTTGGGGTATGTTGAGCAAGGCTGGAGGATGTACCTCTCAGGCAACTTCTCCTTTCTTGGTTTAAGCAAAACCTCTCTTGTTAGATGAATGTGCATGCCCCAGTCCCCCAGGGTTTGCAGAGCTGGTGGCAGGGAGAGAGGGCTCCTCATTCTACACAGAGGAAGGGGAGCCTGCTGGAAAAGAGCAAGAAAGAGTCGCCTGCCGCCCTGGGGGACGCAAATTTCCTGCAGCAGCCTAGGGGCTGGGATAGTCCTGAGCCCCTTCTCCCAGGTCAGGGTGTGAGCCAGGATTACACACACAACTCCCTCCAGGGAGGGGGGGACAGTAGTACGTGGTGTTGCTTGGAGAACTGGAGGACACATAGAACCCATTCCAAGGGGACTTGAGTTTCTGTCAGGAACGAGGCCCCAGCGTGGTGTGACTACGGCTGAGTGCCCTCTGCCCAGCAGACCCACTAGGGTGTGTGTGGTGGGTCGAGACCACTGGAGGTGCTCTGGGGAAGCACGCAGTGTGACTGTGGTGGGGTGGCTGGGCTGCAGCCTCCTCTCTGCCGGGCACTTGGAAATAGGACTCTCTGCTCAGGACGGAGTGGCCTCTGCCTCCAACGGAGCTGTTGGACAGCTCACGAGGAGGAGCCGGGGCCTCCAGAAGGAAATACTGGACTTCCCGCCATGGTGGGCAAGGTGGCTTAAGTGATTGCTTTTGGAAAAGGCTGATATCAACATTTGTCTCTCAAGCTAGTGACACTGGTCATCTCGGTCACATGATTTTTTTTTTTCTTCCACTTTCATTTTGAGTTCAGGGGTACAGGTGCGGGGCATGTGGGTTTGTTGCATAGGTAAACGTGTGTCATGGTGGTTTGCTGTACAGATCATCCCATCACCCAAGTACTAAGCCCAGCATCCATAGCTACTCTTCCTGATCCTCTCCCTTCCTCAACACCCCCTAGCAGGCCCCAGTGTGTGTTGTTCCCCCGATGTGTCCATGTTCTCATCATTCAGCTCCCACTTACAAGTCAGAACATGTGGTGTTTGGTTTTCTGTTCCTGCATTAGCTTGACTGAGGATGATGGCTTCCAGCTCCATCCATGTCCCTGCAAAGGACATGAGCTCATTTCTTTTTATGGCTGCATAGTATTCCATGGTGTATATGTGCCACATTTTCTTTACCCAGTCTATCATTGATGGGCATTTAGGTTGATTCCATGTTTTTGCTATTGTGAATAGTGCTGCAATGAACATACACGTGCATGTGTCTTTATAATAGAATGATTTATAATCCTTTGAGTATATACCCAGTAATAGGATTGCTGGGTCAAATGGTATTTCTGCTTCTGGATCTTTGAGGAATCGCCACACTGTCTTCCACGATGGTTGAACTAATTTACGTTCCCACCAACAGTGTCAAAGCATTCCTTTTACTCTGCAACCTTGCCAGCATCTGTGTCTTTTGACTTTTTACTAATAGTCATTCTGACTGGCATGAGATGATATCTCATTGTGGTTTTGATTTGCATTTCTCTAATGACCAGTGATGTTGAGCTTTTTTTTTTTTTCATATGTTTGCTGGCTGCATGTTTGTCTTCTTTTGTTTGCCTTTCTTCTTGCATATTTGTTCAAGTTGCTTGTAGACTCGATATTAGATCTTTGTCGGATGGGTAGATTGCAAAATTTTTCTCCCACTCTGTAGGTTGCCTGTTCACTCTGATGATAGATAGTTTCTTTTGCTGTGCAGAAGCTCTTTAGTTTACTTAGATTCCATTTGTCAATTTTTGCTTTTGTTGCAATTGCTTTTGGCATTTTTTAATCATGAAATCTTTGCCCATGCCTACGTCCTGAATAATATTGCCTAGATTTTCTTGTAGGGTTTTTTTGTTTTGCTTTGCTTTTGTTTTTGAGATGGAGTCTTGCTCTGTCGCCCAGGCTGGAGTGCAGTGGTGCGATCTCGGCTCACTCCAACCTCTGCCTCCTGGGTTCAAGCAATTCCCCTGCCTCAGCCTCCTGCATAGCTGGGATTACAGGCACATGCCACCATGCCTGGCTAACTTTTTTGTATGTTTAGTAGAGACGGGGTTTCACTATGTTGGCCAGACTGGTCTCGAACTCCTGACCTCGTGATCTGCCTGCCTCGGCCTCCTGAAGTGCTGAGATTACAGGCGTGAGCTGCCGTGCCTGGCCTAGGGATTTTTTAAAAATGGTTTTTGGTTTTACATTTAAGTCTTTAATCCTTCTTGAGTTAATTTTTGTATAGGGTGTAAGGAAGGGGTCCAGTTTCAGTTTTCTGCATCTCTGTCACATGAATATTAAGAGCCCACTTTGGTTTTGTTTGATTTTTCTAGGGTCCATCTGTTTTGGTTTGGATTTTCTCAGAAGCAGCCCCTAAGCCAAGGATTCTAATGCAAGGACTGTTATTTCTTTGGGAGGCGCTGGAGGAGGCAGTGGGGTGACACGAGGAAGAGACCAGCCAACAGAGGGCATGTCATTAAGTCAGAGTCAGCCAGCGGGGAGCTTGGGAGCCGGCTCAGACCACACCTTGGAGTTAGCTGCCCAGAGAGGATGCGGGAGCTGGGGCACCAATCCACTGACTCTGGGCACTTGGTGCTTGGGGGCTCCTCCTGGGGCAGGGACTGACCCTTGTCACTCCAGGTTTCCAACAGGGAGGTAGGTGCAGGTGCCACGATGGCTGTCGTGGTGTGCAACCCCGTGGGAAGGTGGGCTGTGGAGGGCACTGAGGGCCTGGCCCCTTCTCTAACTGAGACCTCTCACGCTCACTTTCTTTTCAGTGTACCTCATGTATTGCGAATAAGGGAGTGATCTCTGTTAAAGGTAAGTTTATCCCATTTTCTTGTCCTTTCCTAACAGCGCATTGGTGGACATTCTGCCATCTTATTTAAGGTTTGCTGAATTAAAGGCCTGCCTGCTATTTCTTTGTGAAAGTCACAAAGCAAGTCAGGGAGCCCTCAATCCCCATGGGACAGGACGGGAGCTGCCTTAGCAATGGGCGGCACTGTCAGGCTGGGGTGGGGCCCTGACTCTCAAGTCTGGGAGCACCGTGCCCAGGGGCAGGGCCTGCAGTCTCCAGGACACCTTTTCTTTTTCTTTTTCTTTTTCTTTTGTTTTTTTAAATTATGCTTTAAGTTCTAGGGTACATGTGCACAACGTGCAGGTTTGTTACGTATGTATACATGTGCCATGTTGGTGTGCTGCACCTGTTAATTTGTCATTTACATTAGGTATATCTCCTAATGCTATCCCTCCCCTCTCCCCCCACCCCATGACAGGCCCTGGTGTGTGATGTTCCCCACCCTGTGTCCAAGTGTTCTCATTGTTCAATTCCCACCTATGAGTGAGAACATGCAGTGTGGTTTTCTGTCCTTGTGATAGTTTGCTCAGAATGATGGTTTCTAGCTTCATCCATGTCCCTACAAAGGACATGAACTCATCCTTTTTTGTGGCTGCATAGTATTCTATGGTGTATATGTGCCACATTTTCTTAATCCAGTCTATCATTGATGGACATTTGGGTTGGTTCCAAGTCTTTGCTATTGTGAATAGTGCCGCAATAAACATATGTGTGCATGTGTCTTTATAGCAGCACGATTTATATTCCTTTGGGTATATGCCCAGTAATGGGATGGCTGGGTCAAATGGTATTTCTAGTTCTAGATCCTTGAGGAATTGCCACACTGACTTCCACAATGGTTGAACTAGTTTACAGTCCCACCAATAGTGTAAAAGCGTTCCTATTTCTCCACATCCTCTCCAGCATCTGTTGTTTCCTGACTTTTTAATGATCGCCATTCTAACTGGTGTGAGATGGTATCTTATTGTGGTTTTGATTTGCATTTCTCTGATGGCCAGTGATGATGAGCATTTTTTCATGTGTCTGTTGGCTGCATAAATGTCTTCTTTTGAGAAGTGTCTGTTTATATCCTTCGCCCACTTTTTGATGGGGTTGTTTGATTTTTTCTTGTAAATTTGTGTAAGTTCTTTGTAGATTCTGGATATTAGCCCTTTGTTAGATGGGCAGATCGTAAAAATTTTCTCCCATTCTGTAGGTTGCCTGTTCACTCTGATGGTAGTTTCTTTTGCTGTGCAGAAGCTCTTTAGTTTAATTAGATCCCATTTGTCAATTTTGGCTTTTGTTGCCATTGCTTTTGGTGTTTTAGTCATGAAGTCCTTGCCCATGCCTATGGCCTGAATGATGTTGCCTAGGTTTTCTTCAGTTTTAGGTCTAACATTTAAGTCTTTAATCCATCTTGAATTAATTTTTGTATAAGGTGTAAGGAAGAGATCCAGTTTCAGCTTTCTACATATGGCTAGCCAGTTTTCCCAGCACCATTTATTAAATAGGGAATCCTTTCCCCATTTCTTGTTTTTGTCAGGTTTGTCACAGATTGGATGGTTGTAGATGTGTGGTATTGTTTCTGAGGGCTCTATTCTGTTCCATTGGTCTATATCTCTGTTTTGGCACCAGCACCATGCTGTTTTGATTACTGTAGCCTTGTAGTATAGTTTGAAGTCAGGTAGTGTGATGCCTCCAGCTTTGTTCTTTTGGCTTAGGATTGACTTGGCAATGCGGGCTCTTTTTTGGTTCCATATGAACTTTAAAGTAGTTTTTTCCAATTTTGTGAAGAAAGTCATTGGTAGCTTGGTGGGGATGGCATTGAATCTATAAATTACCTTGTGCAGTATGGCCATTTTCACAATATTGATTCTTCCTATCCATGAGCATGGAATATTCTTCCATTTGTTTGTGTCCTCTTTTATTTCATTGAGCGGTGGTTTGTAGTACTCCTTGAAGAGGCAGCACACCTTTTCATCAAGAAGAAAGGAGGAGGCACCTTTAGGGTTGGGTGCAGGGCAAAGCGTCTGGGCCAGCATTCTGGGGGCAGCTGGTTGGCTCTTGCCATCCATGGGGTGCACTGCCATTTTCTCTAAATCTTGGGCTGTTCTCTGTGTTTTAGCAACAGGTTCTCTTCATGTTGTCCCGCCTGCCTTAGCAATGGGAGGCACTATAAGTGCGGGGACTCCATGAATTGGCGTGGGGGCCCCTGTCTGGTGTTCTCAAGGCTTGGGGTGCTTCAGGAGCCCTTGTTGCTCTGATTTCAAGGGTCAGCTGGGGTGCTGAGGTGAAGGTGCCCTGAGTATCCCAGAAAATGGCCTTGGCGTCTATCAACAGGGTGTGGTCAGTGCCTAGACAGTCAGCAAGGCACAACTGAAGCCACAGTTTTGCTAAGAGCTTGAACAGTAGATGATTAAATGACTTTTAATTATATACTGACTTCCTTCCGGGTAATATTTCCAACCACCTGGAGGGCCGGGGGTTCTTGTTAAAAGGTGTGCTGGAGTGTGAAATATCTAGGCACAGAGCAGGGCCCGCCCAGAGCCCCCGAAGGTCATGAGCTCCGCACACATCTGTGGCCAGGGCTGCTTCAAGGTCCCCTGAGCACCTTGGAGGTATCACCCCTCAGGGCTCCAGGAATTCCTTAGGGGAATTCTGATCCCACCACAGGAGGCCAGGCCTTCTGCGCATGGGACAGGACGGGGCTGCGATCTCTTTTTGCAGCATAGGGGAAGCCGGCCTCCACTTGGGAGGAGACCTCCTCTCCCACCTGGACTGCTTCCTCCCCTCCCGTCCCCTCCCAGGCTGCTCCCCTCCCCTCCCCTCCCAGTCTGCTCCCCTCCCTTCCCCTCCCCTCCTCTCCCCGCTTCTTCTTCTTCAGAGATAATTAGCCTCATCCCTTGGCAGATCTACAAATGCCTTCTGTCCTCTGTCCTGGGCCTACCTCTCCTCGGAAGCTCTGCCTCTGATGGGGCTTGTGTCCAGGATCCAGGTCTGTTAACAGATGGGACCACGCAAAACAAGGGGAAGAGCAAGGAAATCCGACTGACCTCAGGCTTTGCTGCGAAAACCCCCAGATGCGGCAGCATCCCGTGAAGAACATGTCAATCAGCATTGCTCAGTGTGGAACCAACAGCAGGTGCTGTTGGCCTCACACGCATGTAGACGCACATACCGCCCCCACCACACACACATATGCACGCCCTGCTCCACCTCGGTAGCCGAGAGTCCCGGTGCAAATCTTCGAGGCTGCTGAGGAGCCCAGGAGCACATGTGGCGCCTGAAAATCCCCGGAACCTAGACGCCCTTTGAGCCGGGAGGACCAAGAACGCCCACTGGAAGCGCTGCCCCTCCTCTGTCCTCTGTGAGACTCAAAGGGTTGTCCTTCCATGTGGTGGCCGAGGAAGCCCCCTTCCCACACTGTGCGGTTAGAGGGGGTCTTCACACTGCATGGGGTAGACGGGACCTCAACAGGCCCGGGCACACATTGCGTTCAACCCCCTGGGCTGGGAGGGATCCAGTGAGTTTATACCCAGCAGAGAGGGTAGAACAGCAGTTTCCAAAGATACCCTAACCTCTGGAGCTTGTGAATGGGAACTTATTTGGAAAAAGGGTCTTTGTAGCTCAGTTAAAGCTTTTGAGATGAGACCCCCCTGGATTAGGGCTTCCCAGTGACAGGTGTCTATATAAGAGGCGGAAGAGCAGAAGGCACAGACACGGTGAGATGCCGGTGTGAATGCAGAGGCGGGATCAGAGCCATTCCACCACAAGCCAAGGAAGCCTGGAGTCACCAGACACTGGACGAGGCAGGAGGGACCCTCCCCTAGAAGTCTCCGGGAGAAGACAGCCGTGTGGACACCCTGACTTCGGACTTCAGCCTCAGAGCTAAGATAGTGTGTCTGCTGTTGTAAGCGCCCCGCCTGATGTGTGGCCAGGTGTTATGGTGGCCCCAGGACACTGATGCACCAGGCTGGGGTGGGGCCCTGGCTCTCAGGTCTGAGGGCACCGTGCCTAGGGCAGGGCCTGCAGTCTCTAGGGCGCCTTCTCAACAAGAAGAAAGCAGGGGCTGGGCGTGGTGGCTCACACCTGTAATCCCAGCACTTTGGGAGGCTGAGGCAGGCAGATCGCTTGAGGTCAGGAGTTCGAGACCAGCCTGGCCAACATGGCGAAACCCCAACTCTACTAAAAATACAAATATTAGCTGGACATGGCGTGTGCCTGTAATCCCAGCTACTCAGGAGGCTGAGGCAGGATAATCGCTTGAACCCAGGAGGCGGAGGTTGCAGTGAGCCAGAATCACACCACTACACTCCAACCTGGGTGACAGAGAGAGACTACGTCTAAAAAATATGTATAACGAGTAAATAATAAATAACTAAAAAGAAAAAAGAAGAAGAAGAAAGGAGGAGGCACCTTTAGGGTTGGGTACGGGGCGAAGTTTCAGGGCCAGTGTCCCCCGGGGCACACTGGAAGGTTCTGGCCATCTCTGGGGTGTACCACCACTTTCTCTAAAGCCTGAATTTCTCTGAGATAGGCCCCCACCCCTCCTCCTCTTGCCCCCTTTGCCTGGCCTCCTGTAGTTCTGTGTTCCTGGAGTGACCCCATGCGCTCAGGACAGCTTGGGCTCCCTGGGATGGGCAGACGCCTGCATCATCCAGGGCGTCTGGACTCTGTGCTGCCCCTCTGTTACCGTTGCCCACCCCTGATTCTCTGCAGCCCTGAGGCCAGGCGGCCCCTGCCCCACCTGATCTCAATGACACAAAGTTCTCCCCTGCATGGAAGAGCTGTGGGACCTTCCCTACCCCACTCTCAGCCCAAAGTGATTCTGTTCCAGCAGGGCCCGGTTAGAAACCGGCAGCTGCCAACAAAAAGGACCCATCTGTGAGAAGGGAAGAAACTGGCTTTTAGAATATCTTGACAATGGGGAAGGAAATAGCAGGAAATGGGAAGAAATGGCAGAGCCGGGACACATTTTCCAAACTGCAAAGATTTTCTGAATATACATATAATAGGTATAATTGACATTCTTTTCCTTATAAAATGCTTCCAGATATCTCCTTTCCCCTTTTCAACAGGGCAGCGTCCAGCCTTATTTGTCAGGCATGCTCACGCCTTATGTCTGGCCTTAGAGAAAAACAGACTTTCACCCAGACCCTCACTCCAGAAGCATCAGGAGCTGCCCTGTCCTGGGACATGCAGAGCAGCCCAGGGAGGGCAGGGACTGTGGGATCATTCTGTCCATCGCGACTGCAGGTTGGTTGGGCTGAGGTGGCCAAGGCCCTTCCTGGTCACCTGCAGGTAAAATGCAGAAGGAGCCTCCTCGCCCTGAGCTCAACGTAATATACAAGCCCCCCGTGCTGACGTTCTATGGCCACATTCCTGAAAGGTGTTTTAGGGTCCAAAGCACTCATGAGAAGTCTGGTTTTCTAGAGAAATGTTCCTCAGTGGGGAAGGAGCGCACGTCTCACCAGCTGCCCTGTGTCATGTCCAGCTGTGAGCCTGGGAAGCCTCGGAGCCTCAGGGTGACCTCACCAAGCAGGGGTGAGGTGAGCTGGGTCAGACAAGAGCGTGCTTTCGTGCTCTGGATTTCCACCACAGCCACTCATTGCCCATGTGAATTCTGGGCCTGCGTTTCCACGTCTGTGAAACAGGCACGTGTCTGACATGAAAGGGTGTTGTATGGATTGAGTGCAATGGCCAACTGCAGCCCAAATATCGGCTGGGCTCCTGCTGTCTCTTAGTTTTAATTAAAATCAAGTCAAATCTGCATTCAGGGGAGCAGGAGCCCAGTCCCCTTCCGCAGGAATCCTGGCTGTTTCCAAGGAGTGGCTCTCAGGGCCGCTTTGGGTCTGGACTGCAGGTCCGGGTGCTTTGTTTGCCTCAGGAACCACCCTGTCGCTAAACGGTGTCACCAAATTACCTTTGCCTAAGGTCCCACAAACAGCGTACACCAGGCATGCACAGAACAAGGCCGTTCCCACTCAGGATGAGCAATGTATTTTAGAGCACAAGCCCAGTCCTGTGGACACAGAGTGTACAAGTGTGTACAGACATACCTTTGGGGTATTGCGGGTTAAGTTCCAGACCACTGCAACAAAGTGAATATTGCAAAAAAGTAAGTTGCACAGATGTTTTGGTTTTCCAGGGCATATAAAAGCTATATTTATACTGTACTATAGTCTACTCAGTGTGCAAATAGTATTATGTCTCACAAAAACAATGTGCATACCTCACCTTAAAAATACTTTATTGCTAAAAAATGCAAACAATCATCAGAGCCTTCCGCAAGTTGTAATCATTTCACTGCTGGAGGGCTTTGTCTGGACTTGGTGGCTGCTGACTGCATAGGGTAGTGGCTGCTGAAGATTGGGGTGGCCGTGGCAACTTCTTAAAATAAGACAACAGTGAAGTTTGCTGCATCTGTTGACACTTTCTTTCGTGAAAGATTTCTCTGTTGCTTGAGATTCTATTTGATAGCATTTTATCCATAGTAGAACTTCTTTTAAAATTAAAATTTTAAATTTTAACATTGAGAGTAAATCTCCCTGCCACTGCTTTATTAACGAAGTTTATGTAATATTCAGAATCCTTTGTTGTCATTTCAACAACGGTCACGACATCTTCACCAGGAGTAGGCTCCATTTCATGAAACCACTTTCTCCGCTCATCCACAAGAAGCAATTCCTCATTCACTCAAATTTTCTCCTGAGATTGCAGCAGTTCCGTCCCATCTTCAGGCTCCACTTCTGATTCTAGCTCCCTTGTCATTTCCACTACATCTGCAGTTGCTTCCTCCACTGAAGTCTTGAACCCCTTAAGTCACCTATGAGGGTTGGAATCAACTTCTTTTAAACTCTTGTTAATGTTGACATTTTGACTTCCTCCCATGAATCAAAAATGTTCTTACTGGCATCTAGAATGACGAAGCCTTTCCAGAAGGTTTTCAATTGACTTTGCCCAGATCCATCAGAGGAACCACTATCTATGTCAGCTATAGCCTTACAAAATGTGTTTCTTCAATAATGAAACTTGAAAGTCAGATCACCCCTCAGTTCCTGGGCTGAAGAATAGATGTTGTATTAGCAGCTTTGAAAACAACGTGAACCTCCTTATGCCTCTCCATCAGAGCTCTTGGGGGACAGGTGCATTGTCAGTGAGCGGTAGCATTTTCAGGGGAATCTTTTTTTTCTGAGCAGTAGGTCACAACAGTGGGCTTAAAATACTTCGTGAATCATGCTATAAAGAGATGTGCTGTCATCCAGGCTTTCTTATTCCATTTATTACTAGTATTATTTTGGGGACAAGGTCTCACTCTGTCTCCCAGCCAGTGGCGTGATCATAGCTCACTGCAGCCTCAAACTCCTGGGCTTAAGCGATCCTTCTGCCTCCCAAAGTGCTGGGATTACAGATGCGAGCCACTGCCACCCAGCCATTGTTGTTTCATTTGTAGAGCATGGCGGAGTCAATGTAGCATAATTTTTAAGGGTCCTAGGATTTTTCAGAATGGAAAAGAGTGTTGGCTTCAGTTTGAAGGCACAGTGTAATGCCCCTAACCAGAGAGTCAGCTTGTCCTTTGAAGCCCTGCATTGACTTCTCTCTAGCTATGAAAGTCCTAGATGGCATCTTTTTCCAACAGAAAGCTGTTTCTTCTACATTGCAAGTCTGTTGTTTAGTGTAACCACCTACATCCATGATCTCAGCTAGATCTTCTGTATAACTTGCTGCAGCGTCTCCATCAGCACTTGCTACTTCACCTTGCACCTTTATGTGATAAAGATGGCTTCTTTCCTTCAGCCTCCTGAGTCAACCTCTGCTGGCTCCAGGCTTTGCTTCTGCAACTTCCTTCTCTAGCTTTACCGTCACAGAATTGAAGAGAGTGAGGGCCTTGCTCTGGATTAGGCTTTGGCTTCAGGGAATGTGGTGGCTGGTTTGATCTTCTAGCCAGACCACTTCTCCATATCGGCAATGCCAGGGGATCTGACAAGGTTCTACACCCACCCATCAGTGTCACTCAGCTTTGCTGGGCTATGTGGGTGACTTCCCCACCCCAGCCCACACACATGGGTTTTTTTTTTTCCTATGGAAGAAAAGACCACCCAATGAGAAAAGCACAGGTTACCTACTCAGAGCTTGCTGTAGCAGGGGAGGCAGCCATTATCACCTGCATTTGGCAGAGACAAAGATAAGCAGAGGAGTGGGGAACTTCATGGTAGGAAAACGGGGAGGCTCAGGTGTGCCCTGGCTAGAGGCCTGTATTAGTCAAGGTTCTCCAGAGGGACAGAACTAATAGGATAAATAAATATATATATATATGAAGCGGAGTTCATTAAGGAGTATTGACTCACACGATCACAAGGTGAAGTCCCACAATAGTCTGTCTGCAAGCTGAGAAGCAAGGAAGCCAGTCCAAGTCCCAAAACCTCAAAAGTAGGGAAGCCAACAGTACAGCCTTCAGTCTGTGGCTGAAGGACCGAGACCCCCTGGCAAACCACTGATGTAAGTCCAAGAGTCCAAAAGCTGAAGAACTTGGAGTCTGATGTTCAGGGGCAGGAAGCATCCACCACGGGAGAAAGATGAAGGCTGGAAGACTCAGCAAGTCTGCTCATTCCACTTTCTTCTGCTTGCTTTATTCTAGCCTCTCTGGGAGCTGATTAGATGGTGCCCACCCAGATAATGGGAAGATAACTTCCCAGGCTAGTGACTTTGTAAGATGGGTGGGCTTCCTGGCCTACTGACTGTGGATGATTGGTGGGCTTCCCGGCTGGTGACTGTGGATGATGGGTGGGCTTTCTGGGCTGGTGACTGTGGATGATGATGGGTTTTGTGTGCTGGATGCTGCAGGTCGTGGAATTCTGTTTTTACATCTGGGCTGGACATTGTCCATTCAGCCTCTCACTCCCTTAAGTGTTGCATTGAGGCCCAGGAGCTTCTCTACCCTCAGGGATGTGCAGGGTGGCCCAGTGGCTCATTGCTTTGGCTCTGATGTCCACCTGCCTTACTAACTGACTTTGTTGAGTTGGAGACTTGTTTTGCCTAGAATAAAAATAACTATCAACCATTTTCCAGGTACCTGGCCTGGAAGCTCTAGTGGCGCAGTTTTCTGTTTCATCCTGGCAATTGTGGAAGGGACCATCACACCCCTCCATCACACCTCTCCATCACACCCCTCCGTCACACCCCTCCATCACAACCCTCCACATTCCTCCATCACACCCCTCCATCACACCTCTGCATCATACCTCTCCACCACACCCCTCCACACCCCTCCACCACACTCCTCCATCACACCCCTCCTTTACACCCCTCCATGACTCCCCTCCATCACACCTCTCCATCATACCTCTTCATCACACCCTGCCACACCCCTCCGCACTCCATCACAACCTTCCATCACACCCCTCCATCACAACCCTCGATCACACCCCTCCATCACGTGTCCATTGCACCCCTCCATCACACCCCTCCATCACAGCTCTCCATCATACTTCTCCATCACACCCTGCCACACCCCTCCACACCCCTCTGTCACACCCCTCCATCACAGCTCTCCATCATACTTCTCCATCACACCCTGCCACACCCCTCCACACCCCTCTGTCACACCCCTCCATCACAACCTTCCATCACATCCCTCCATCACAACCCTTGATCACACCCCTGCATCACACCCCTCCATCACATCCCTCCATCACACCCTTCCACACCCCTCCATCACACCCCTTCACACCCGTCTATCACACTCCTCCATCACACCTCCATCCCACCCCTCCACACCCTTCCATCACACCCCTCCACACCCCTCCATCCCATCCTTCCATCACACCCCTCCTTCACACCCCTTTACATGTGGAGAGAAGGAGACAGGCCTGGCATGCTGTAAGCTCAGAAAAATGCTTGCTGTGCTTTCGTATGATGACAGTTATTCTTCTGTGGTCCTTGCCCCATCTGTGTAGGACTTCGTTGTGCACTCGTGAATGTGGTTTCCAAGATGATGCAGAGTTGACACCTGCATCTTGCTCTTCTCACCTTGCCTGTGATGCAGTGGCACTAAGTAGCAGGAACCTGCAATCACAGGACATGTCCACATGCTCACCAGTGCAAGAGAGGGAAGGAGAGGAAGGAGAGGCGTTCCTGGAGAGGCGTTCCTTGCCTGCCCCTGCTGGTGCCCTCTTCGGGTCTGATCTCTTCTGGGGTTGGAAGCCCCAGGGTTCAACCTCACCAGGAGCAAAGCCCGTAAATACGGCATCAGCTCCCAGTCCTGGGAATTCACTTGTGGGCCGGGGGCTGACAAAAAGAGGAGAGTGTGTGTAGGCAGCTCCCTCGGGGCCACCTTCCTGACTCTGGAGGCTGGCAGGCAGGGGCAGCGCCTCCTCCAAACAGCCCCGGGCGCAGGCTGAGCACCTCCTGAGTGCCGTAAGGGACTTGGCTTTCTAGGTGCTGTAGGAAATGCCACTGCAGACTTCAGAGGAACACTTTCTCTCATTTTATAACCTCCTTGGTATAAACATCGTGATTTTATTGCAGAGTATTGGGAAGTGGAGGAGAAATGCCCATGACTGCGTAACCCTGAACAGTCCTGACTCCATTTGTGAGCTGGGCCCTGGGTGGTTCTGAACAGTCCTTGCTCCGTCTGTGAGCTGGGCCCTGGGTGGTTCTGAACAGTCCTTGCTCCGTCTGTGAGCTGGGCCCCGGTTGGTTCCTGCAGTTCCGTTTTCTCACAGAGCAGGCAGCCTGGCTCTATATTCCAGCTTAGCCAGACACCAAAGCCATTCCAGTTGTCTTGGTAGGGATGGTTCCTTCTCTCAGTATCCTGCTGATGAAAGGAAGAGGGATCCCAGAAGGGAAGGAACTGAAGGGTTGCAGGAAGGGGCTGTGTGCCTCAGGGGATGCGTGTGCTTCTGGAGCTGAGGCTGGGATGGCAGAGGGAGGGGTGAACCTGGCTCACTCCCACTACCGGCCTGGGTGCTGCAGTCTCTGGGGGCTGAGTGACCTCCAGGGCGGCCATCAGTCTTCAGGGCCTCCCAACAGGAGGGTTTGGTGGCTTTAGGCCTGGGGACAGGCAGGTAAGAAGAAGAGGAGGAGGAGGAGGGCCCAGGAGAGGAACTGAATTCAGAGGGAAGCTGCCGGCCTGGAATCCGGAAGCCTGGGACGCTCTTCGGCCCTCCAGCACTTCATCAAGTATGGATGCTTTTCAAAATATAACGGACACTTGTCAATAACAACAACAAAAATAGTCAGCTTTTCCCCCTTTGGTTTTATGAATCTGAGGCCATATTTAGGCAAATCCAATCTACTCCTGTGTCTAAACTTGTCTCTAATTTACATGTGTGTGGTACGTGCATGTTAATTTTTTTTTTCACTTCAAGAAAAAGTATGATCTAAAAATGTATTTTTTCCCTAAAGAGTCATGGGAAGAATCAATTTATCACCAATAATTTTAGTGATAGAATTTCTAATAAAAATAGGATTTTTCTTGAATTTTTACTAAATAAAAACTTGAATAATTAGCTACTGCAATGTATAGAGTTACATCTTCAAGAAAGAACATTATAGTGTGTCCTACATGCTGGGAAATTTTCCATATTGCTCGAAGAAATGAAAAGAAGGGATACGAAGTTGAGATAAAAAGTGATTTCCATGCCAAAGCTCTCATGTGTGGATCATAGTTCAGTCTTCATTAACTGCTTACTAATTTATTGCAAAATAAGGTAATTCAGTGTTGAAAATATAATTCCTTATAAACTAAAAGAAAATATTTGTTTAAGGAATACATAATAAGTACACACACATACACACATACATATGTTATTTTCCTTCTTTCTGTTATAGAACATTTAAAAAACTTTTTAAAAAGTAGAATAAAATGATGAACCTCTGAGATTCAAACATTTTCAATATTTTGCCAATCTTGTGCCAACTATTCCCCTGCTGTTTTTTTCTAAAATACATCAAATCCCAAACATCTTGTCCTTTGACTTACAGATGACTTGGTCTGCATCTTTCACGGATCGGGCATTTTCCCCACGTAACCACGACACATACGACTATCCTTCACTCTAAGAAGACTTCCTTTACCTCTATAGCATCAAATACAAGTTCATATCCAAGTTTCCCTAATTATCCAGAGATGTGTTTTTACAGTTGGTTTGTTTGAATTAGGAGCCAAACAAGTTGGCATTTCCGATGATGGAACCTGTTTCAGCCTCTTTCCTCCCTTCCGTGGCCCCACTGGCTGGTTGCAGTGTCTGGGTCATTGGCTGCAGTGCCCTCAACCCTGGATTTGCTGTGTCCTTGTGGTGGTGTTTAACATGCTCCTCTACCCTTGAATTTCCTGTCAATTGCAGTTAAGACGAGGGTACTGCCAGCTTCACAGGTGTGCAATCTCATGGGGCCTTGCACTTAAGAAGGGCTCTGTGCTGGGCTTAATGCTCGGCCAGGTCTGCCCTGAATCTTGATACCTTTGCCTTTGAACTTGTGTTTTGGAAGCACTGCACAGCAGGGGCAGGAGCACAGGAGATGTGCATGATATGCACGTCTGCCATTCCTTGCCTCTCCATTCACACGCGGCATTGGTGACACAGCACAGAATTCCAGTGACCCTAGGATGCACGGGAGACCAGCAGGACTCGAGGCCAGGAACAGGTCACTGTGTGTGTTTGCCACTGAGTCTGTGGGAAAGCCACACCTTCCACATGAGTCCACTTCAAATGTAGAAAGAAGGCAGTGGCCTTGTGAATAACACCAACAACCAAGGACCCTATTGTACTTTTTCTTACTTATTCTACTTTCGTGTATTAGCCAAGCACTTACACTGAAAACAATGCATGGACGGAAAGAAGACGGGAAAAGCCACAGTTCCTTCTTTCAGTTCTTCCATTTTCACCGGTAAGCTGCAGGCAGTGTCAAGAAGGCAGTAGCACGGCCAGTATCGAGAAGTGAAATCAAAACCCTTGGTTTAGTTTTGCACAGCACTTCCACTGTTCAGGTAAAAATTAAATATACATACATATGTGAGCTACAAAATAGGAATCGTGTAATCTCTGTGTTTCTGCATGGGGATCTAATGCTTTTATATTTGTATTTAAAACTGACATTGCACAATATAAAATGAACAGTAGAATTCAGCTAAAACATAAAAATTGAAATTTTCTTTACTTAGGATGACCTTAAGTAGCAAATAACAATAGTAAATTATTAGAGAGAACAGAGGAAAAGGAAAAGTTTTGTTTTTTAACACTGTTAAGAGCAGTTTTCCCTGTTTTGTGAACAAGGGACTGTGTGTTTTCATTTTATAGTTTCTCCCCTAACCTATCACTTTTGAAGTTGCTGCCCTGGCTTCAGAACCTATGAGTGTGGAGTAAAGCCCCACCTACACCTGCACAGAGCTCGGGCTCCCCTCCTCACTCATATGCTCTGTGGTCACTGTCCTCTTCGTCTCTAGGTCCCAGCAGACCAGGAGCACAGATGGGTCAGCCTACTCAGTTCTCCACTGGGCTCCCTGTTCTCAGAATGGTCTGTGCTTGGAGAAGACTCCTAAGTGCCTGGGAATAGGTAAGTGAGTTGGGGCAGAGGCCTGGCAGGCATCCTGGAGAGGGAGGATGTGACGTGGACTGGGTCAGTGATGGATGGTGGGGATAAGGAAGAGAGGGTGAAGGCAAGATTCTTCTCTACAGGGCACTGAAAGCCAGTGCCCGGCTAAGATAGATGTGGGGGTGAAGGAGAGACTGGGAAACTGGGTTCTGGGTTTCTGGTTTGGGCGACTGGGTGGATGGGTGTCTTTACCTGAGCTGCTTCCTGAAGAAGGGGTCAGGGTTGTGGGAAGAGACTTCGTGTTCCACTTGGGACCTGCTAAATTTGAGGTGCCTCAGGATCGTGCCTGTAGCCATATTCATCATGGAAGAGGGCTGCTGATTTGGGAGTTGGTGGCTCATATATTTCAGCCATAAAAAGATATGACATTATCAAAAGACAGCCATGGTGAGAGAAGAGGCGAGGGTCAAGGAGAGAATGTTGGTGAGGGAGAAAAGGGGACTCCATAGAGAAGGTCAGAAGGGACAGCCACAGAGACCGAGGAATGCAGGAGGGGGCATTGGCAGTAGAAGCTGGCGTGGGGACTGTTGACAGAGCAACAAGGCAGAGAACAAGAGGAGCCAAGTCCTGAAATGGCCCACTGGGACAAGGAAGAGGACACAGGCTGGAGAGCTGTGGAGGAGGCAGAAGAGACAGATCTTACTGACAGATCCGGTGTTGGGGACTGATGAGAGGGAGATCCAGAGGAGGTGGCAGGAAACTTGCAAGGCTCTCATCCTGGGGAGGAGGTGGAAGCAGAGGACGGGAGGCAGGGAGAAGGAATGAGGCTGGGATGATGGAGCTGAGGACGGGAGGCAGGGAGAAGGAATGAGGCTGGAATGATGCAGCTGAGGACGGGAGGCAGAGAGAAGGAATGAGGCTGGGATGGAGCTGAGGATGGGAGGCAGGGAGGAGGAGTGAGGCTGGGATGGTGGAGCTCAGGACCACCTGACTTTATCTAGGCACCTTCCCTGCCATGCTCCCCACCCCCACTGCGTGGTTTGAATGATGTGTGTCCCCTCAAAATTCGTGTTGAAACTTAACCCCCAATGCAGCAGTGTTAAGAAGTGGGGCCTTTAGGAGGTGATCAGGTCCTCATGAATGGATTAGTGCCTTATGGAAGGGCTTGAGCAGGGCACTTCCACCCCTTCCATCTCTTCTGCCACGTGGAGACACAGCAGTTCTCCCCTCTGGAGGACGCAGCCATAAGGCTGCAGAGAGCAGCCCTCACCAGACACCAGACCTACCCTGATCTTGGACTTCCTACCTCCAGAGCTTTGAAAAATAATGTTCTATTTTTTTCTATAATCTATCTAGTCTGTAGTTTTTTGTTACAGTAACACAGATGGACTAAGACACATCCCAACAGCCACATTCATGGCAGGGCTGCCGTATTGGCACAGACTCCTCCCCCAGGCTCTCTGATTGGCTCAGAGGTGGGCACATGGTCCATGCTGGGCCAATCAGAGCCCTTCTGTGCACATACTTCCGGTCCTCTCTGCAGATCATGATCCAGTTCTCTACTGTGTTCTCTGCTGTGCACCCTGCGCTGCTGCTGGCCTGATTGAGCCGCATCAGCTCACCCCCTGCCCTGGCTTCCTTTTGGGTTTGCCTGGTGGGGAATCTCAGCAGGGGATCAGAAGGGCAGAGAGTACTGCCAGGGCAGGGTACTTACTCCTGGCTTCATCCCAACTAGTTTCCTGTTGCTGGCTACAACCCCCAGTGAGGGTCCCGGCTCCCCAAGGCAGCCTCTCCACGTAGGCGTTCAGGGCCAGGCTCTCTGCCCTCGTTCCTTCAGGTGAGGGGGGCTAACAGCCTCACCATTGCTGGCCTCCAGAAATGATGCTGTCCCCTGTGGTTTCCTTGCCCCCTGCCTACACATTTGTACATAGTCTCTTTACCAATTCCTCCTGGGATAAACCTGACTCAACTGTGCCAGCTGGTTTCTGCCGGAACCATGGTCTCCCCCTTGGCATTGGAAACAAAGCTGAGAAAGAGAAGTCATGTTTTGCTTGGGTGGTGGAACTAAGGACATGTCCACTGTGTGGCATAGGTGGGCTGTGGGTGAAGCGGATGAAGGCGATACAGAGCGAGGACGTGGCCTGAAACCGAGAGCAGCATTCTCCCTTCCCTGCTTCCATCCGTTCCTGGTCTGTGTCCCAGCCCTGGTACGTAAGGCTGTCCCAGAGCCCCTGTAAATTCACTTTCCTGTTAAATGATTCCGGATCATTCGGTTATGTGCAACCAGAAGTCCTCACCCATCCGTCATCATACAGCATTAAAGCTTCAGGCGACTTGGGTATGTTTTTAAAACAAAAACGTAAGAATTGTTTTCTTCCTTCTAGCTACCAACTTACTCACAAACCCAGCACTCTATAAAATGTTGATTTCAGGTACTGTTAGAGAAAGGTGGTCGTTAGCAGAACTTAGCAGGGATGACTCAGGCCACGCACCCTGGGCACTGGGGAAGCATCATCCTGTGAAGGAATCCAGACATTCGAAGAGTTTACAGAGAGAAAAATCGATGACGGGACCACAGCCATGCCGTCACGTATCTGAGCCACAGGCATTTTAGCAGAATTTCTAGAGACCATCTAGAAATTCTCCCTGCTTATCCTTTCACTCGCCTGACCATCTGACATCCATCCTGGGCCACTAGGTCCTGCTGGTGTCTGAACCGGTCCAGCCTTGTTTGGAAGGCATTGATGCTTAGTGCTGGAGCACACAGGAAGGACTGTGAATGAGAAAACTATAGTCATGCATCACTTAATGACAAGAATATGTTCTGCAAAATGCATTGTTAGGCAATTTCATAATTATACAAACATCATAGAGTGTGCCTGCAGCTCCCCTAGGTGGTATAGCCTATTACACACCAAGGCTGCATGCTGGATGGAGCCTATTGCTCCTAAGCTGCAGACCTGTACAGCATGTGACTGTGCTGAATACTGCAGGCAACTGTGACACAATGCTAAGTATTTGTGTATCTAAACATATCTCAACATAGAAAAGGTGTAGTAAAAATGTAATATGACAATCTTATATGGAACTGCCACCGTATATGTGGTTCTCGTTGCCTAAAATGTCATCCTGCAGCACAGGACTGTACTTCTGTGGGTCAGCTTTACTCTGAAATGTCTGTGTCTTAACCTGTAACATTCAACCTGGACAGTGAAGAACTTAGTACAAGATATGGTGCACATAGTTTTGTCCTGGCCAAACTTTGTTTTTCAGGTACACAGAGGCCATTGAGAATGTTGAATAATAACTGAAGTTATGCTTCCTGTGGAGATGGTACTAAGAAATGCTGTATTCCAACACTAATATTTGTGTATCATTGCAAGGGGGTCCTGGACCCTAAGCCAAGGACCCTGTTTTGATCAGTTTCTTCATGTGAGGGCTGACTGTGGGGCCACACATTGTGATGGATCAGGAATATCTTTTTTTTTTTTTTCTTTTGAGACAGTTTCACTCATTCAGGCTGGAGTGCAATGGCGGGATCTCGACTCACGGCAACCTCCGCCTCCCGGGTTCAAGCAATTCTCCTGCCTCAGTCTCCCCAGTAGCTGGGATTACAGGCACCCACGACCACGCCTGGTTAATTTTTGTATTTTTAGTAGAGATGGGATTTCACCACGTTGGCCAGGCCGATCTCAAACTCCTGACCTCAGGTGATCCACCTGCCTTGGCCTCCCAAAGTGCTGGGATTACAGGCATGAGCCACCATGCCTGGCCAGGAACTCTACTAAAAATACAAAAAATTAGCCAGGCGTGGTGGCGGGTGCCTGTGGTCCCAGCTACTCAGGAGGCTGAGGCAGGAGAATGGCATGAACCCGGGAGGTGGAGCTTGCAGTGAGCCGAGATTGCACGGCTGCACTCCAGACTGGGTGACAGAACTAGACTCCGTCTCAAAAAAAAAAAAAAAAAAATTGTGTATTTATCTTATAAGAAACAATCAAACATGTGTTACTGCTTTTTTAAAATGTTAAATGAGAACTCAGCAAAACTTCTCCACTCTGAGGTGTTCCAGATCAACTCTGGAGTCTAAAAGCTCTGACCTAGAGAGACACCTTGAGTCAACAGAGACCGTAGGCATCGCAGTGGGCTACAGAGAAGGCCAGGTGTCCTAAACAAACACATTTGCCAAGCCACCTGTTTGCTTGTGAGCACCAGGAGCAAGAGAGGAGCAGGGATACCCCAAAGTTCTGCTATGGCTTCATCCCTCTGCTTTATTTAAATGCAGTGGGGTTCGGCATGGCTGTTAAACACTAGGTGATTTTAGAAGTAATGCAACATCCGCTTGTTCCTCCAAATCAGAGCTGTGATCCTGCTTGCCCACTGACTGTATTTCAGCTGCCCAGGTGTCAGCTTATCATCTTTTTCCACAGCCTTGTCATCATTCTCAGTGAATTCCAACATCTCCTCTTTACCACGATTCACTGAAATCACAAGGCGCATGCTAGTTCTCAGTGTCAAATCCTCCATCTTCCACAGAAGTGCCCCTTTCTTCCATTCTTCTTATGCAAATGTAACATTCTCTTCCAGTTCATTTTTTTAACAGTAACGTTTGTTTAATTCACAAATTAATTCTTGTAGACATGGCTGTTGAATGACCCCGATTGGAAGTGACTTGTCTTGCTTTATGTCCTAAGACCATCTTTTTGGCCTCTATCCATCTGAAGGCAGCTGCATCAGGCCTTTCCTTTCGTATTCCGAATGGGAAGCTGCGGCCCCCTCTCTCCAGGCTGTCTGCGCTGCCCGCTCCCTGTTGGCTAGCACATTGGAGAGGGCAGCCAGGCCCAGGGCAGCTGTGACTGCAGCCGTCTTGCCCTCCCATCTGCTTCAGCAGAGCCCATGCTGGCTTGGAACACAGGACGGACAGCTTCTCCTGGACCCTGGTTCCTGCCCCTGACCTTGGGATGTCACCATCAGCAAATCCCCAAAGGCTCAGATTGACAACTCCTATTAGGATTCCATCTGCTCATGCTTTAATGTTTTTGACCTGGGAGAGATGAAGGCTTGTTTTTCCTGTGTCCACTGTGGGGACATCAGTGGGGAGCTGGCCCCAGCCCAAGCCTGTGTTCTCCATTGCTATTATTTGCAAGTTAATATAATGATTTGAGCCAAAATAAACTCAAGACAGGCTGCAGAAATTCTGCAAGTTATCTAAGCAAGTGTGTGAGGTGCATCTGATCAAGCCCTTACTGAGAAGGGTGGGTGCCCAAATCCTGCCATTTCCCACTCCTGCTTGGGGAAGGAGCCCTTATGGGTCACTGTGGGGATGGAGTGGGACCGGGGGATTTCTGCCAGGGGCTGCTAATGGTGCGAGGGGTAGGGGCTCTGATTTGTCCTGCCAGAGTCCACCGGAGAAAGCTACACTTTCAGCGTTTGAGGGGCAGGATTCTGACCCTAAGGAAGGTGAGACAAGGCAGGAGTCAGGGTTGGGATCCTTCCAGCAGGCGTTCAGGGCCAGGCAGACACGTCCAGTGTGAGGCCAGGTCAGACATTACTGAGATGCCAGCCATCCAGTGGGTGGGTGAATGGGCTGTCTTTTACATGGGTGTCCTGTGAAGCCAGGATCATCCAGCCTTTGGGTGAGATGGAGCTGGGCATGTTTTGATCTTCGCTAGGGTTATCAGAATTCCAGACCAAATTACAGCCAATGCTCAGCACCTGATGGGTATTATTGTTTGCTACCCAGGCTAATCTCATGTTTCTACGGTTACTTTCCATTCTCCTCTGTTTCATTGTAGGAATCTCGATAAGCTTTTTAAATTTTTTTCAGGCATAAGTTATTTTCCCATTGATGTGTTGCTGTGCTCATTAGGCTAACTCTTTTTTTTTTTTTTTGAGTCAGAGTTTCACTCTTGTCGCCCAGGCTGGAGTGCAGTGGTGTGATCTTGGCTCACTGCAACCTCCACCTTCTGGGTTCAAGCGATTCTTCTGCCTCAGCCTCTTGAGTAGCTGGGATTACAGGCATGTGTCACCACACCCAGCTTATTTTGTATTTTTAGTAGAGATGGGGTTTCACCACGTTGATCAGGCTAGTCTCGAACTCCTGATCTCAGGTGATCTGCCCGCCTCAGCCTCCCAAAGTGCTGGGATTACAGGCATGAGGGCTCTTTTTGTATGTTTTATTTAAGTGTCCAACTCAATGGTTCTTAACACGTTCAGAGATAAATGCAACTGTCTTCGTCTTTTTGTGCTGCTGTAACAAAGTACCACAGGCTGGATAATTTATAATGGACAGAACTTTACCAGCTGATAGTTCTGGAGGCTGGAAAGTTCAGTTTCAAGGTGCTGTCAGCCTTGATATCTGGTGAGGGCCCCAGTCTGTGCTGCCAGGTTGGTGCCTTGAACACTGTGTCTTCCAGAGGAAAGAAACACTGTTCTCACATGGCAGAAGAGTGAAAGAGCCAGGAGAGAAGTCACTTCTGAAATACCTTTTATTAAGGCGTCACACTCACCCATGAGGGGACATGCTTGTGACCTAATCACCTCTTAAAGGCCCCGCCACCCAAACCATTACATTGGCAGTTAATTTTCAACATGAATTGTGGAGCAGACAAACATTCAAAGCATAGCAGCAACCATCACCCATTTCTAGAAAATTGTAAGAAATCCTATGCCCTTTAGTATCGACCTCACTATTTTCCCCTCCCCTCACTAAGCAACTGCTAATCTACTTATGGATATTTCTTTGGGAGTGGATTTTTTTTCGCTTAGCATGATGTTTTCAAGGTTCACCCGTGTCGTGTTAGTACTTCTTTCCTTTCCGTGGCCAAACAGCACTCCATTGTATGGGTATATCACATTTTGTTTATTCATTTTTCAGCTGAGAGGCATTGCTCCCTCCACCTTTTGGCTGTTGTAAGTAATGCTGCTATGAACATTAATACATGAGTTCCTACATGGACATGTTCTCATTTCTCTGGGGTATTTACCTAGGAGTGACATTGCTGTGTCATATGGTAATTCTCTGTTTAAGTGTTTGAGGAAGTGTTGTGCTATATTCTAAAGTGGCAGCACCATTGTCCATTTCCACCAGCAATCGTAAAGGTTCCAGTCTCTCCACATCCTTGCCAACACTTGCCATCCTTTATAAATCCTTTTTATTTCTGTAAGATCAGTAGTAATATGTCTCCTTTATATTTCTGATTATAGTAGTTTGAGTCTCTTCTCTTTCTCTCTCTCTATATTTTTTTTTGGTCAGTCTAGCTAAGGGTTTGTAATTTTTGTTGATCTTTGCAAGGAAACTGGTTTTGGTTTCACTGATTTTTTTCTATTATTTTTAAATTTTATATTCCACTAAATCCCAATCTAGTCTGTATTATTTCCTTCCCATTGCTTCCATAGGTTTTGTATGTACTTTTTCCAGTGTCTTAAGATGTTAGAAAAATTCGAGATATTACTACTTTTTAAATACAGTCACAGTCATAAATTTCTAAGTACTGTTTTAACTGTTTGAACCCCATTAGTTTTGATATGTTGTGTCTTCATTTTCATTTATCTCAAAGTATTTTTATAATTTACCTTTTGATTTCTTCTTTTACTCTTTAGTTGTTTAAAAGCATTTTATTTAATTAATACATATTTGCAAGTTTCACAAGTTTTCTCTCCATTCTTGACTTCAATTCCATCAGGATCACAGAATATACTATCATTTCCATGCTTTAAAATTCTTTGAGATTTGTTTATGGCCTAGCATATACTCTCTCCTAAAAAATGTTCCATGTGCACTCAAGAAGAATGTATGGTTTACTGTTGTTGGGTGTGGTGTTATATTGAAGTCTGCTAGATCTAGTTGGTTTATTGCACCGTTTAAATCTATTTCCTTGTTTATCTTCTACCTAGCTGTTATATCTATTGTTGGAAATGAGGATACTAAAATATCCAACTATTATTGTTGAATTGTCTAATTTGCCCTTCATTCCTGTCAGTTTTTGCTTTGTGTATTTTAGTGGTATAGTGCTAGGTGCATATATGTGTATAATTGTTGTACCTTCTTAATGGATTGAGCCTTTTATTGTTACTATTTATCCCTAGAAACACTATTGTTTTAAAGTCTGTTTTGTCTGATATTAGTATAGCCACTCGAACTTTCTTGTGGTGCTGTTTGCATAATATGTCTTTTTCCATCCTTTTCCTTTCAATCTATATCCTTGACCTAAAGTCTGCCCTATGTGGACAGCATATTATTGCTAGATCTCTTTTTTTTCTTTTTGTAATCATCTGACCATCTCTGCCTTTTGAATGAGTTGTTTAATCCATTCAAATTTACTGTTGTAATTAATATGGTTGGATTTATGTCTACCATTTTAATTTTTGTTTTGTATATTTTATGTATTTTTTGTTCTTCATTTTCTCTGTACTGCGTTCTTTTTCATATATATGTGACTATTTTCATACATACGTGACTTTATGTATATGTGACTTTTTTCTAATGTAACATTTACATTTTTAATCTTTTTTTCTATAGTTTTAAATGTTGTTTTCTTAGTGGTTGCCATAAGTCTTACATACATCTTATCAGAATCACCTTTAAATTTACAGTAGCTTAATTCCAATTAGATGTAGAAACATTTCTCTCTCTTTCTTTTTAAGACAGGATCTCACTCTGTCACGCAGGCTGGAGTGCAGTGGGTTAATTATGGCTCACTGCAGCCTTGACCTTCTGAGCTCAAGCAATCCTCCCACATCAGCCTCCCAAGTAGCTGGGACTACAGGTGTGTGCCATCATGCCCAGCTAATTTTTGTATTTTTTGTGGAGATGGTTTTTTGCCATGTTGCCCAGGCTGGTCGTGAACTCCTGGGCTCAAGCGATTACCTGCCTCAGCCTCCCAAAGTGCTGGGATTATAGGTGAGAGCCACTGTGCTTGGCCAGAACACTACTCATATATATTATATTTTTCCTTTTTTGTGGTATTATTTTCATGCAGATTACATCTATAAATGTTACTAACCCAATGATATGCATTGTTGTTATTATCTTATACAATTTTATGTTTCTTAATAAAGCTGAGAGGGAAGTAGAGTGAGTATGTATTTATACCTTTGGTTATATTAACTTCTATTTACTATTTCTGGTACTCTTCATTTGTTCCTATGGATTCAAGTTACTCTCTGGAGTAATTTCTTTAGCCCAATACAGCTTTGTTCCCACCCACCTCTTTTGTCCTGTTATTGACAAGTATATTACATTTCCATATGTTATGCACCCCAAAATACATTATATACATACCATTTTATACAATAGCTCTTTTGTTTTTTAAAGAAAGTTATCAGGAAGAATATACAATTACCTTTTAAATCATTTAAGATAAGAAAGGAGAAGTAGCATGCATTTTACTGTCTTTTATAGTTGCATAATTGTATTTACTGGTGCTTTTTTTTAAAATGTGAATTTGAATTACCAACTGGGGTCACTTGCTTTTAGCCTGAAGAACTTTCTTTAGTATTTCTTGGGTATGCTACCAATAAATTCTTCCAGTTTTACTCATTTGGGAATGTCCTTATTTCATTTTAATTTTTGAAAGATAGCTTTGCTGCATATATAATTTCTGGGTGACAGTTTATTTCCTTGAGAATTTTAAATATATCATCCCATCACCTTCAGTCCTCCATTGTTTCTGATGAGAAGTCAGCTGTTAGTCTTATTGTGGTTCCTCTGTAAGTGATAAGTGGCTTTTCTTTTGTTGCTTTTTCAAGATTGTCTTATTTTCTTTGACTTTCCGCATTTTTACTATGATGTGTTCATTTGTGGATCTCTTTGTGTTTCTTTTACTTGCAGTTTGTTGAGCTTTTGGATGTATAGATTGATGTTTGTCGATATATTTGGGATTTTTTTGTTATTATTTCTTCAAATCTTTTTTCTGTTCCTCTCTTTCTCTGTCTCTCCTTCCCCATCTCTGCCCTACCCCTAGTTTCTGTTACTCTAATTATGCATATGTTGGTGCACCTAATGGTCTTATACATTTCTCTGAGGATCTGTTTTACTTCATTCTTTTTTCTCTTTGATCTTCATTTTGCATAATCTCAATAGACCTATCTTCTTCAAATTTGTGATTTTTTTCTTCTCCCAGTTTAAATCTACTGTTGAGACCCTCTACTGACTTTTTTAATATCAGTTTTTATACTTTTCAGAATTTCCATTTGGCTCTTTTATTAAAAAAAATTTCTATCTATTGATATTCTCTCTTTAATGCAACATTGTTCTTATACCTTTATTTTCTTTTTGCTCATCACCAACCTGGGAGCTAGCCCAGGCTAGGCCAGGTGCATGTGTAATAACCAAGTGGAGTAATGTACACTCCCCAGATCTTGGTAGCTTAGCATGCAGTGTAATATTTGCAGGCACACAGTCTACTGCTGGTCCAGCTGAGAGTCCCAGGCTCTGTCCCCACATGGAAGCTCCTCATGGTGGGGGCCTGGCCACTGCTGGCTGTGGCTCCTCCGCTCCTGCCTTTGGAGAGTCTCTTCCCATCACTGTGGGAAGAGACAGCTGGAGGGAGAGCTGCAGCTCCTCAGTGCTTTCTCCCAGAAGCCACACGTGCCTCTCCTTTCCATGGCCCTGTGGCCAGGGTTAGCAGCCAGCAGCATGGTCTGCAGAGGCTGGCGCGGAGGGACTCAGTCTCCATGTGCCTGAGGGAAGGAACTGGACACTTGGAACACTGTCTGCATCCACTGCACTGACACTGGGCATCACCATGGTAGGCCCCCAAGTCTGGACACAGCCTTCTTGAACCCCCCTCTTTCTATGCAATGATGAAGCCAGGCTCTTCATGCTGAATTCTCCCTGCTCAGGACAGTGCCTCTCTCCTGGTGACTGCCAGCAGGGCAGAGGGTGGTGTCTGTTCTATTGTGGGGAAATACTTTTGCTTAGCATTGCAGTGGGAGTGGGTTTTTACAGCCTGGTGGGGCAGCTGGTGGGCGATCATCCTAGAGATCCTGTTGTAAAATCATCTTCACACCAGCACCACCTCCCTGCTTAGCCTTGATGACTGCACAAGGGGCTTTCCTCACTTCCAGCATGTGCTGCTGTGAACCCGTCTGGTCCTCTGTGTGGCTGCCACCCTCAGTGGGGTTGGGGTCCTGGGTTGGGGCTGTGTGTCCAGCTCTGGGGAGGCTCCCAAAGCAGGGATGGACTCCCAGGCAAAGAGCTTGCCCTGGCAAATTGGACAGTAAATGTGACCGGGTACTGGGTGTCCATCCTACTTCAGATGCCCCCGATCCAGGGCTGCTGACCAGGGAGGAACTGGACTATCAGGGAACAGACACAGTGGCAGGAGCCCCTCTGTCGGTTGCCACACCCTGCTGGCCCCACAATCCATGGAGCACCGAGCCTCTGCTGGTCCCCCAGGCTCTGTCCCACCCAGGTCCTGAGCCTCTTTGTTCCTGGCTGCACACGGAGGGGCATTGCCAGGAAGCCCTGGGATGCCCGAGAGGCAGGTTTGTGTGCCATATGGAGGGGGCAGCAGTGTCAGGCCTGTCATGCGTCTGTCATACATGTGTGTTACTCATGGAGTCACAGAGCTGGGGAGGAGGGCCCTAGAGTTCTTCTTGTCTATCTGCCCCTTCTGCAGCTGAGGATACTGAGGCTCAGCACAGGGACGTGCACCTCAGAGTGACTCAGGTGAGAAGACGTTGATCCCGGGTACCGGGTATGTTGGTGGGCTCCAGGCATCACCAGCAGCACCTGCTCCTCAGATAAGGCCCCAGCCTGAGGGCAGAGTTGACCTCCCCCAATCCCACCAGCACTTAGTGGGCCTCCTGCCAGCCCTTGTCACAATCTGCTCATCCAATGGTCCTCCACAGAGTATGAGAAACAGAGCTTGGCTCGATGCCATCTTGCCTAGACCTCAGAGGACCCAGTGGTCCAGACTGGATATTGTGGGCTCCCAGGATAGCAGAGCCACCTCCCACCCTCTTCCAATTGACCCCAAGCTCTTGTTTCAATCCTTCAGGAGACAGGAAGCTCTCTGCCTGCAAGTCTTACAGTTCATGTGCTGGAAAACGCTGATTAAAACCTTCTACTCAGCTGCTGTCTGACACTCAGACCCCAGCCCACAGCCCCTCTTTGGATTGCCAGCACATAGTGCCTGGACCAGGGCAGGCTCTCGGAAATAGTGGTTGAATGATGCACCTGGAAAAAACCATCGTGGTCTGTGGTCATGCCCAGCCCTCAGCTCCCTGCAGTTCCTCAGCCTTCCTTCCTGGATGGGTCCCTGCAGGACGGGCCTTCAAGAAGGAGCCCACAGGTGCACACCTGCCACCTTGACTTGGAAGATGTTCCTGAAGTCGCCACCAGATGGAGCACCTGTTGGAGTCTGAAACGTCTCCCGCTCATCCCTATGCTTTGGGTCAACAGTGACTTCAGCATTGACTCAGTAAAGAAGAGGGTGACCTGTTCCTGGGCCAAACAGGGATCCAAAGACTCACAGATTTCATTTTTTTTCCAATAACCAAGTATCTCACACACAGAGACAAGTGCGGAAGGTAGACGTCACTCACCTGTGCCCACCACCGAGAACTAACCAGACTCGCAGTTCAGGGAGTACTCTGGCCACCCCTGTGCTATGAGGCTTGGAGGCTTTCCCAGGCGGTGGTGGGGTGACCTCCAAGTGCAGGTGCCCACAGCTGGGCAGTGTCCCCGTCCCCTTCTCCGGCTGTCTTGGGACACAGGGATCCGGCCTGAGGGAGCCTCGTGTGTTTCTCCACTTCCTTGGTGCGGTACCTGCGGAAAAAACAAGGCTGAGCACCCGCCTCTGTGCCAGCTGCTGCTGTTCCTTTTGTTTTTGGTTGTTTTTGTTTGTTTGCTGTGGCTTGCCTGGCTGTTTAGGGAGACTATTGGCATTCGCTCCAGGAAATCCTCTCTGGGATGGAAGTACTTATTCACGCAGGCGGCTGGATCGAGGGAAGCACAGTTTCCAGCAACTCCGCTTGGTTATGATTAATGGAGATAAATCTGCCCAAGAGAAGCTAAATTTAGCCAAAAGTTGAGCCCCCTGCTTCCGCACTCCGCCCTCAGGCACAGGCAGAGTGTGTGTTGCTGTTGGCCAGAGCCCAGATAACATCAAGAGGTGGAAAACAATCCCCAGAAATCTGAAAAATGTAGAACAAGGAAAGAAAATGTTCAATCCATCAAAACAAACAGAGATACAATCTCACCCCCCTTGGTTTTTGTACCACTGGGTTTAGGGGAAAAGAAAACAAGAGACTGAATTAGAGAGATATGCATTAAAAACACAAAAAGATTGAAGACAGGAACAGAGTGCTCCCGCACAGGGTCACAGGGCTTGAGAGACCCCGGACCCTCAAGTGCAAGGCCCTGGTGGGGCAGGGCAGTGGGCAGGAGGGAGGCCGGGTTCCCCAGGGTGCACGCCAGGTGTCCCTCAGCCCTGGCTTCCCTCCCTCCATGCGTTGCGTGCTTACCTTTTTCTCTTCCCGACCCTGGCTGTTTCGATAATCTTCAGGCTTTGAGAGTGAATTCATTACTCCTGTCATTTATCCCACAAAGATGTACTGTGCTGGGCACAGGCAGGGCCTGGGCCTGCAAAGAGGAATAAGATGGTCCCTGATCCCCAGGACTCGAGATTGCTGGGAGGGCGGCCCAGATGGAGGTGGGAAAGTTGGAGGTGGCGTCTGGGCTGCCCTCTGGGTCTCCAAGCAGGTTCTGGGGTTGCAGGGCTCTGTGAGCTAGGGGAACCCTGCTGGCATGCTGCTTGTTAAGATCATGCTTCTGGTGGCTTCTGTGTCTGGTTGGAATGCTGGGGGGCGGGCACTGGGGAAGCATTAGAGCCCACGATTTGGGCCCTTCTTCTTTTGATTTCGGGTAGTACACCCTTAGGAAACACTTTGGGAGCCACAAGCACCCTACAGATGAAGTATTTTATTATTTTTAATAACTGATCATGAATTCAGGGACCATGAACCATCCGCCTGAAGAGTCAGTATTGCAGAAAGTTTGAAGCATTGAACTCACATTTCAGGAGTGCTGGGTCACTGTGATGGGCTCTGGGGAGTGACCGGTGAGTAGCAGAGGGGCACAGTGAGAGGTGACGAGTTCCTGAAGGTCCCTCTCCCCAGGGGCACTTGGGGCCTCTTGGTGGGTGCTCCAGTAGGGCCCTGGGGGGACACACTGATGTCCCCTTGCTGGTGGGGTGGAAATTGTCCCTTCAGGGTGTGCAGGGCAGATGCATCCCTCTCTTAATAAATGGTGATGTGGCAAAGCTCCAGGGTGAGGCACTGAGGGATGCTGACTTCTAGAAGGATTTGTGTTTGGAGAGTTCAGAGCTAGGCCTGAAAAAATCTGCTGTCACTCCAAGACATTGCACCTATGCCAGGAGTTGCGGCTCCCTGAGAGCTGGTGTCTGACCCAGCAGGTCACCTAACCCCCAGGGGACCACAGGTGAGGGGTGCAGGAGCAGCAGGGGCCCCCAGCTCATGGCCCCACTCCTGGAAATCAGTGCATGGGGTCGGGGGGTGGGGCTGCTCTTCTCTTGTGTTTATCACATCACAGCTGCCTTTAAAATAGAGGAAAATATCTCCTCCAAGCAGGAAGAGTAACTTTCCACTGATTGGCCGTTCTCTCTGCTCTCTCCCTTTGCACAAGCTCTGCCTGTGGGTTTCAGTGAGTTCTCTGTTCCTGAACAAAACTGCAGCTCAGAGTGGCCTTCCTTTCTCTTGTAGAAAGTTTAATCTTTTTACACATTTATGGTAGGCAGAATTCTAAAGTGGCCCAAAGATTTCCACCCCCCGTTGTACCTGCCTTGGATGATTTCCTCCCCCTGGGATGTGGCAGACCCTGTGTGATACATGACATGGCAGTGAAGATTTTTCACAAATGTAATTAAAGTCACTAATCAGCTGGCTTCGAGTTCACCACGAGGGCAACTATTTGGGTGCTGATTGAAATCGCCTGAACCCTTCACATCTGATTTGAGGGGTGAGAGACGGGAAAGGAGGGACTCAGGGTCAGAGACTTGTGCTCCCGCAGCCTGGAGGAAGCTGCGCTGTGGCCTGTAATAAAAGAAAAACTTCAGCCAAATTAAATTTAAAAGAGTTTAATTGAGCAATGAACAATTTGCGGATCGGGCGGCCCCCAGAATCACAGCAGATTCACAGAGACTCCCTGGCAGCCACGTGGTGGAAGATTTATAGACAAAAAAAGGGAAATGACGTACAGAAATTTGTAGTGAGGTGCAGAACGGCTGGACTGGTTGTAGCTCATTGTTTGCATTATTTGAACACAGTTTGAACACTCAGCAGTCTATGAAGTGTGGCCGCTGGGATTGGCCAAGACTCAGCTATTGTTACAGGCAGGCATATACTCCTAAATTAAGTTTTCAATCTTGTCTGACTTTTTTTTTTTTTTTTTTTTTTTGAGACGGAGTCTTGCTCTGTCGCCCAGGCTGGAGTGCAGTGCAGTGGCGCGATCTTGGCTCACTGCAACCTTTGCCTCCCAGGTTCACGCCATTCTCCTGCCTCAGCCTCCCGAGTAGCTGGGACTACAGGCACCTGCCACCACGCCCGGCTAATTTTTGTATTTTTTAGTAGAGATGGGGTTTCACCATGTTAGGCAGGATGCTCTCCATCTTTTGACCTCGTGATCTGCCCGTCTCGGCCTCCCAAAGTGCTGGGATTACAGGCCTGAGCCACTGCATCCAGCCTTTTGTCTGACTTTTAAGCCAGGTTACAGTTCATTCACAAGGACTCAAATATAGAAGTGCGGAGTCCATCACAGGCCATATTTAGTTTGCTTTAACACCTGGCGAAGGAGACCATGAGCCGAGAAGCTGCAGGCAGCCTCCACAGATCAGAAGCAGCCCCAGCTGACAGCAAGCAAGAAACGGGACCTCAGTCAAACAGACACAAGGCAACAAATGACCAACATCCCTAATGAGACGGACAGGGATTCTGCCCCAAACCTCCTCACAGAAGGCAGCCCTGCCACATCTTGATTTTGGCTTGTGAGACCCTAAGCAAAGAGCCCGGCCATGTGGTGCAGAATTTCTGACCCATAACACTGTGAGCTAATGAGTGTTGATTAAGATGCTAAGCATGTGATCATTTATCACTCGGTAATGGGTGACTGTTACAAAAAGCAATGCAAATCTATGGCACCCAAATTAGAAAAATCAGACAGGAAAAAAAAAGAAAGAAAGTGCAAACCACTAGTAATGAACCATCTAGACATGACTATTGTTAATATTTTGCTGCATAGTCCTCCAAATATGTCGTATGTTTAATTTTCTCTCCCCCACTACGTATCACAGAATTATGGAGCTACAATTGACATGAATAAACCGCATGTTTTAGCATTGTACAGTTTGGTAAATGTGCTGTGTGTTTACACCCACGCAGCCTTCACTGCACAGGATGACGACCATGTCCACCACCCCAGGAAGTCTCCTCACACTGCTCTGAAGTCTCTTTCTCCCACCCTGTCCATCTTTCTGTCACTATCCATTAGGTCGCACATCCAAGAATTGTATATCAGTGCAGTCACACAGCATGCACGCCTTTCTTTATTTGTTAGTCTTAAAAATCTTTGTGTTTCATTGTGGATGGTTTCTATTGCTGCCTTTAGGTGCAGTAATCTTTTCACCTGCAACCTTAAATCTTCTGTGGATCCCGTTCTGTGTACTTTTCATATCAAACATTGCAGTTTTCATCTCTAGAATTTTGATTTTGGGCCTTTTTAGTGTCTTTAATGCTCTATTTAATGGAACCATCTTTCCCCTCACCCCTTGGACATATGGAGCTGTAAACAAAATATAAAATTCTAAGCCCCCCACCTGACGAATGGACCCTCCCTCCCCTTGGCCAATGGAATTCCCAAGTTAACCTGAAAAATTAGTTCAGGCTGTGGTGGGAAGGTGGGGGTCAGGCATGCCTCCTTCTACCCTCCTCCCATTTTAATTCAGGCACAGCTGACCAGCATTAACATTAAAACAGAGACCTTCAGATTTCAGATCTTAAGACGAAACAGACTCTGTAGCAGTAAGATACCAAATTCCAGCCCGACTCTAGTATAGCATCACTTGACAGATTGCAGGCCCTGGAAGAAATGGAAGTATTTTACCCCAAAATATATTTCTTTGACATATTTTGAAACGGCCCTGCAAAGCTGTCTCTCGTGGGGAAAGTCTACATTCTGTAGAGAATCCTCATTCTTTTCTAGGTCTTTTCCCTGATCGGGGAGAAAACCAACAGGCTGGCACCGTTTTAGGTCTGCTAAGAGCTCTGAAGCCTGCTACCTGGAGGCTTCATCTGCATGACACAACCTTGGTCTCCACAACCCCTTATCCTAACCCAGACTTTCCTTTTGATTGATTCCAGGTCTTTAGCTAATGACTCTCAACCAATTGCCAATCAGAAAATCTTTGAATCTGCCCCTGCTTCCAGTTATCCCTCCTTTCCACACCAAATCAGTGTACATCTTACATGTGTTAATTGATGTCTTATGTCTCCCTAAAATGTATAAAACTGAGCTGAGACCCGACCACCTTGGGTGCGTGTTCTCAGGCTCTCCGGGTGCCGTGCCACCAACCATTGGTCACTCATATTTAGCTCAGAAAAAAATCTTTTCACAACTTACAGAGTTCGAATCTTCTTGTCAACAGAGCAATGTCGTACAACTACCTCAGTGTCCTTGAATCCCGACCCCACGATTCGTGCCCACTAAGGTCAGGTTCCATTGACTTTTCTCATCATGAGAGATCACATTTTCCTTCTTCCTGACAGGACTGGGCATTTTTAATTGGATCCAGACATAATGAATCTTAACCTTGTCGGGTGCTAGGTATTTTTGCATTCCTATAAATATTGGTTTGTTCACACATGCTCTGATCTCTGCACTACCGAACCCTCGAGTGGGTCCCTTCATGGAACCTGGCGTTGAACTCTGTGCAGCTCTCTCCTCTGTCATAATACAGCCCCCTCCTCAGATGTTAGACTCTGCCTTCTCAACCCAGGGAGTCCTGCAGGCCGGGCCCTCTCCAGGCAGTAAGTAGGGCCGTGACGGGGCTCAGCTCATCTTTGTTTTCTATTTCTCAAGCATAACGTCCTTAATTTCCTCATATCCAGAGTCCTGAAAAGTGTTCTTTCCTATATTGTGTCTGTTTTTTTGTTGTTGATTCAGACAGACGGGTAACTCAGGTTCCTGTTATCCCATCTCAGCCACAGCAGAAATATTGACATATGTTTTGAAAGAGGTAGACTCATACCAGGCTTCATGTTTTGAAACCTGACCACAATGCCTGGAAATTCAGTTTTTGCTCCTTTAAGGGTTATAAGGTCAAATCAACAAACCCGTGTTCTCGGCAAAGCTCCGTTCCTCACCTGTGACCAGGAGTGAGGCAGGAAGTTGCCTGCACTGATTGTGAGAAGTGGCTCCGGCTCTGATAACGGCGGTCCCAGATGGTAAGATGAGTTCCTTGCATGGGGCGCAGACCAGGACTGGCCTGGGGAGCCCTCCGGAGTCCCAGCTGCTATCACAGCAGAGGTGTCCCCAGGGGCTTTTATTTCCAACAACACTTCGGTTTTCCTCTCACATTTATTCTTACAGGTGAGCTCCAAGATCTCCAAAATGCCTTTCCAACTCCAGGAAGAATCCTCCTCCTAGGATTGACAAGGGGTCACACTCTCTGCTTATAGTTAGCCCAAAGCCTCCCCACCCTTCCCTGCCTCCTCCGCAGGGCTGCCCTGTCATCCACACTCCAGGCGTTGCTGCCCAGCCCCTCCTCAGCCCTGAACCGACCTATGTCCTGATCTGTCTCTCTGTCTTTTTTCTTTTCTTTTCTTTCTTTTTTTTTTTTTTGAGCTGAAGTCTCGCTCTGTTGCCCAAGCTGGAGTGCAGTGGCATGATCTCGGCTCACTGCAACCTCCACTTCCGGGGTTCAAGTGATTCTCCTGCATCAGCCTCCCGAGTAACTGGGATTACAGGCACCCACCACCACGCTTGGCTAATTTTTGTATTTTTAGTAGAGATGGGGTTTCCCCATGTTGGCCAGGCTGGTCTCGAACTCCTGACCTCAGGTGATCTGCCTGCCTCGGCCTCCCAGAGTGCTGGGATTACAGGCGTGAGCCACCGTGCCTGGCTGCTCTGTCTCTTGAATGGGACGAAGGCGTGCCTCAGACCTGCACACACCTGGCCCTGGCTGTGCCCACTGGGGACAGCCCTTCTCAGCGAGAGATGCTTACCCTTTCACTCCATGAAGAGTCCTTGCACTCTGAGCAGTGTGAAGCAGTCAGCAGCTCAAACCCAGGCAGAACAGTTTTCAGAGATGGGAAAGTGAGTGGGATTTCGGGGCAGAGGTCCTAGAATCAATGTCATTAACTTAGTGGGTGGTGAGTTAAAAAGGCACCCCATGGGCTTACCACGACTTCGTTTCATATAACCTGTGCAACAACCCTCATCTGTGCTCTGGACAAGGGTGTCAGGGGATGAAGGGCTAAATATCAGAGGCACACAGCTGGGAAGCATCAGACCTGAGATTCAGTCCTGGGCTGTCAACCACCCTCTCTAGGGTGGGACTTTGGGCCTCAGTTTCCCCATCTCTAAATGTAAGCCTTCCCTGGAGGGCAGCCGTAGAGGATTCCCTGGGATGGACCAGAGATGGTGTGGCATTTATGTGGAAATCTGTTTTGTGAGTTGCAGACCCCACAAAAACTAGTGACCACACCTGGGGATGGGTTTGTACATTCCTGCCTCCACTGGGGACCATCCAGGCCACTGAAGTGACCCAGGTCCACGAGGTCCAGCGGCATTTCCTTCAACACAACAGCCTCCAATCCTTGCTGCTTCCCACCGTGGGCAGCAGCCAGTTCTCTTCCTGCATCCCCTGCCTCTTGCTACAACCTTGGCTTCTCCAGCAGTGTTAATGACCTCCATCAACGGGAGACTTGAGACTCACTGCCATAGACAGAACCCAGACAAGAGGCTGGCGTGGAAGCTAGGACAGTCGTGGTCCTCAGGGAACATGCCGGCAAGGGGAGCAAGTGGGCCCAAGGTGGGCTCCATGGATCACAGGGTGAGGGGCTGCGCAGGAGGCCTGGAGAGCCGCACTCGGGTGTGGGCAGGTCTGAGAGCTCAGGGGCCTTCCCCTGGTTCCCCTGTTCATTCCCTCATTCCCCAAATCCTTGATGAGCGACTGTCACGTGCTAGGCAAGAGAGGGGTCAGTAGGGAAGAGAGAAACCTCTGCCCCTGAGACCTTGCGTTGCAGAGGGTCATGCAGACAGAACACAGGAGCGCATAGGAAATAAAATGACTCTAGAACTGAGTGCCGTGAAGCAGGAAGGAGGGCAGTGGGGCGGGGAGGCAGGCAGGGAGCACACCATGCAGCTGCAGTGGCCAGGAGAGGCCACTGACAGGGGACCCGAGTCTGAATCCAAATGGCGGGGAGGAGGCAGCTGCACACGGCTGTGGGAAAAGCCTTCCGGGCAGAGGGAGGAGCAGTGTGAAGAGTCAGGAGTGAGACCAAGATGGTGATGGGACAGAAGGAAGTTCTGTGGCCAGACGGGAGGGCCCAGGCAGAGGCAGGTGGGTCAGCAGGAGGGAGCAGAGACCTGAGGCTCAGGGTGGTTGGAGGCCCTGGGGGTTCTGTGAGCAGCGAGGTCGCATGCTGTCGTTCACGGTTTTAAAAGTTCGCTGTGGCTGCAAGGTTACCAGGGGAGACGAGGCAGAGAGAGGGGCACCCTCACATACCTGATGCAACAGAGGGGACGGGTGCTTTGTTCTGACACTGTTTCCCAAACTCTTTTGTAATGAAAATGAAGTGAGTTGAACATATTAGTCTCATAACTAGAGTGAACCTGTCTCATGGCCACAGAAGAAACCTCGCTTTTACATCTCTCCAGGTTCTGGACAGCGCATCGAAAACCCTCTCTGAAGTTCCTGCTGCCGACCTAGACAGCCGGCCACACCCAAAGCCACCCACACACCCGGCACCTGCTGTGGTCCCACCATCCTTTCCCTGTGCTGTCCAGAACAGAAGGAAACAGCACACCCAGGAAATCTTCCAAATGAGCTTCATTTATAACTCACTGTGCTAAAAACTGGAATTCTCTCCAGCTTCAATTCGAGCAATTGTGTAATCACTTAACTACAGCAGTGAAATCAAATGAGAGAAAATTCAATATTAGCTCTTAAGAGAGATGGAAATTGGGTTTCTGGATCAATAGGAGACACTCTTTAAATCACAGTGACAAAAATATTCTACTTGCACTGTCTGGAAATCAAATAAGATGTGACAATTTAGTAATAAGATTCACACATTATATAATATACATTTATAAAACACTGTCCTAAAAATCATCATCTTATTAAGTCTCCATTTGAGATATTGTGTAATCACTTACATAATAGGAATAGAACTAAAAGAGAAAAAAATCAAATTTAGAAGTCAAAATTCTGGCTATGTTTCTGGGTTATTTTAGTGAGTTTATTAGCAATAATAAAGATACCGTAATTACGCTAGTTATAAATAGGATAAAATGTAAGTAACTCACATAAGTTAAAGTTATAGAACATTATCTCGGAATTAGAATATGAGCAGTTTCCACTTTAGCCATTGAATAGTCACTTAATAGCAATAAAATTGAAAAAGAAAAAAAAACAGCCGGGGGCGGTGGCTCACGCCTGTAATCCCAGCACTTTGGGAGGCTGAGGCGGGCGGATCACAAGGTCAGGAGATCAAGACCATCCTGGCTAACACCGTGAGACCCCGTCTCTACTAAAAAAAATACAAAAAAATCAGCTGGGCGTGGTGGCAGGTGCCTGTAGTCCCAGCTGCTCCGGAGACTGAGGCAGGAGAATGGCGTGAACCCGGGAGGCGGAGCTTGCAGTGAGCCGAGATCGGGCCACTGCACTCCAGCCTGGGCGACAGAGCGAGACTCCGTCTCAAAAACAACAAACAAACAAACAAACAAAAACAGGCTGGGTGCGGCAGTTGCTCCCTCCTATAATCCCAGCACTTTGGGAGGCTGAGATGAGAGGATCCCTTGAACCCAGGAGCTAGAGACCAGCCTGGGCAACACAGCCAGACCTCATCTTTCCAAAAACATTTTTAAAAATTAGCTGTGTGTAGTGTTGCACACCTGTCGTCCCAGCTACTCAGGAGGCAGAGGTGGGAGGATTGCTTGAGCTCAGGAAGTCGAAGGCTGCAGTGAGCCATGATTGTGCCACTGTGCTCCAACCTGGGAAGCAGAGCAAGACCCTATCTCAAAAAAAAAGAAAAAAAAATACAAGAGGAAAAATAAGAATTACTTTACAGAGAGCAACGCGTCTTGCCATAGTTCTGGATCTTAGAAGTGGGCACGCTGGAAGTGGGGTCACTGGAAGGTGACTCACCTCTGCTGAGACACATTTCTCTGCTCCCCAGTGGAGGAGGTTCTGGGCCAGGGACATCCTTTCGGGGAGATACTCGTGGTGGGTGTCTTCCCCGTCTTCTGGAATCGGGGGAAGGATAGAGTCTTCTTCCCAAGAGCTGCCCCCCGGGGACTCTCAGGACGCTCTGATATCTGAAAAGAGAGGATGGAGCTGGGTCAGTGGCACCCCTTTCCTGCAGGACAGTTGGATCAGAGCAGCCCAGGGCAACCCCCAATCCCATGGGAGGCGTTGGATCAGGGCAGCCCAGAGACACCCCGGTCCTGTGGGAGGGTTGGTTCAGGGCAGCCTAGCTGAGGGGCATGGGAGCTGAGGCTTGCCATCTGGTGCAGGCTCTGAGTAGGGCTGGAGGGGTTCTGGTGGAGGCTCTTGTTCTTGGGCCTGATCCTGGGAGGGGCTACACCTTGAACCCTGGGCCCTGACCCCCCACCCACTGGGGCCTGGTGCTCCTGCTCCTCTGGGTCCTATCATCCCCATGGTTCTCTGCTGAAAGCCCCACAGCAGCATCAGGGATGTGAGGATGCCTCAGGAGCCCCTTGATCCTTCCTCCATAATGTATCTCAGAGCGCATTCTCTTTCTTAGGCTGTGCAGGTGTGTCTCAGCCGAAAGTGCTCTCAACTCATTCGCATGAGCTTTTCTCACAGGGAAAGTAATCTGCCTTCCATGATGGCCAGGGATTCTCTCTAGGGTTTCTGGAGGATTTGGATGGCATGTTATGCATCCAGCTTTTCCCAGTGTGGTGATCTTGCCATGTGCCCTGGAGAGTCCCCTCTGTCCTCACAGGGCAGACGCTCTCCATCAGTATCTGCCAAACACTCTTTTCCTTGGTGCAGGTTGGGGGTCGGGGAGGGAGATGGGGGGATGGGGGGATGGGTTTTCCTTGGTGCAGGTCGGGGATGGGGAGGGGGATGGGGGGATGGGGGGGATGGGGACATGAGTCTTCCCGGGAGCTGAGCCTCTCCCTTCTGACTGTGATTTTCTGAGTGTGGCAAAGCAGTCAGAAGCATGGGGATTTCTCGTGATCTTCTAAGGACGTCGATTTTATTTTCTACAGTTAATTCTTTCTTCCTCGAGAGTTTCAAATCAGTATTTAGCTCAGCTGCACCAATTGTGTCTTCGGAACTCCTTTTGATTTATCTTCCACGTGGTCTCTGTTCCCATGAATTTGTTCCGTGCCATCCTGAGCTCCCGTCCCCAGCCCACGAGGTCCCCTCTGTCTCTCGTCTTCCCTCGGTGTGCACCCAGGGCTTGCTCTGTCCCCTTTAGAGATTCCAGTGTTCTCTCCACCACACAGCACATTTACTCCCTCTCCCCTCCGCTCCTTCAGCCCCCCAGGGAAGCAGCTTCAGGCTTCCCTGAAGAGGGGGATTTTCTCCTAAAGCGACGGGCAGAGCTGCCTGAAACTGTTCCTCATTCTTGTGACCGATCTTCAAGGATGCTATGGTGTCAGCTACTTGATTCTCATGGGTCTGGCCACATTGGATCTTTCCGGAAATGTCAGCCATCAGTGCGGGTTGCCCTAAATGTTGAGAATTGTCTTCTCGTTTTCCTTTGTGGAAGGCATCCATTTTATGCCCAAGGGGCGAGCTGGACCTTTCTGGCTCCTGGATGAAAGCCTCCAGTTTTCATAGTTTGATGCTGGCTTCTCTAACCTGGGTGTGATGAGCTAGGGAGCAGGGCCTGGCTGGGCCGAGTTGTCCCTCCAGGCGAGCCTCAGGTAAGCACAGCAAGGGTGAGATGGTGGGATTCTGGGTGTATTTGAAGGTGGGGCATCAGGATCTCTGGGTGGATTGGATCAGAGATGTGAGAGAAGGATGCTGACTCCAGGATGCTCTATCGGAGTGACTGGTGTCCCAGGTAAGCCTATGCGTCCAGGATTCTCCATCAGAGTGACAGGTGTCCCAGGTAAGGCTGCGTGTCCAGGATTCTCCGTCGGAGTGACAGGTGTCCCGGGTAAGGCTGCGTGTCCAGGATTCTCCTTCGGAGTGACAGGTGTCCCAGGTGAGGCTGCGTGTCCAGGATTCTCCATCGGAGTGACAGGTGTCCCGGGTGAGGCTGCCTGTCCAGGATTCTCCATCAGAGTGACAGCTGTCCCGGGTAAGGCTGCATGTCCAGGATTCTCCATCGGAGTGACAGGTGTCCCAGGTGAGGCTGCCTGTCCAGGATTCTTCATCGGAGTGACAGGTGTCCCGGGTAAGGCTGCCTGTCCAGGATTCTCCATTAGAGTGACAGGTGTCCCAGGTAAGGCTGCATGTCCAGGATTCTCCATCGGAGTGACAGGTGTCCCAGGTGAGGCTGCATGTCCAGGATTCTCCGTCGGAGTGACAGGTGTCCCAGGTGAGGCTGCGTGTCCAGGATTCTCCATCGGAGTGACAGGTGTCCCGGGTGAGGCTGCCTGTCCAGGATTCTCCATCAGAGTGACAGCTGTCCCGGGTAAGGCTGCATGTCCAGGATTCTCCATCGGAGTGACAGGTGTCCCAGGTGAGGCTGCCTGTCCAGGATTCTTCATCGGAGTGACAGGTGTCCCGGGTAAGGCTGCCTGTCCAGGATTCTCCATTAGAGTGACAGGTGTCCCAGGTAAGGCTGCATGTCCAGGATTCTCCATCGGAGTGACAGGTGTCCCAGGTGAGGCTGCATGTCCAGGATTCTCCGTCGGAGTGACAGGTGTCCCAGGTGAGGCTGCGTGTCCAGGATTCTCCATCGGAGTGACAGGTGTCCCGGGTGAGGCTGCATGTCCAGGATTCTCCCTCGGAGTGACAGGTGTCCCGGGTGAGGCTGCGTGTCCAGGATTCTCCATCGGAGTGACAGGTGTCCCGGGTGAGGCTGCGTGTCCAGGATTCTCCATCGGAGTGACAGGTGTCCCGGGTGAGGCTGCGTGTCCAGGATTCTCCATCGGAGTGACAGGTGTCCCGGGTGAGGCTGCGTGCTGCCCTGAAGGTGATGCATATCCTGCAAGTGTGTTTTCAGTGAGCCTGGGCTGCTCAGAGGCATGTTGTCTTTCCTCCAGAAAGGCGGACACTCCATGGCCTGTTTGCCTCTGTGTGAACCTAGTCAGATCTCACCAGCAAACAGACCAACAATCGCCATTAACAATGCCATCCCCAGTGCCCTCAGGTCCCTTGGCAGCACGGCCAACACCCGGCAGCACACTCCCAGGACCAGAGTGACCCCGAGCATCATGGGCTCCGTGACCCTCCTAGGTCCTGAGGCCCCATGGACCGGTGGTTTCCCACAGCACAGTGGAGGTCCAGGTGTCAGAGGCAGGGAGGGGCTGGACAGGCCTGAGGTGGACTCTGCACATCTGGGGTACCCAGAAAGGCCAGAGCCTCAGACGCCCCTGGCGATGGACAACCTGTGTTGGGGGTTGAGGGGGTGAAGGTGGAGGATGCCTGCACCCCACTGCTATGGAGGCGGGGGCCCCTGATCAGAGCAACCGCTTGGGCCTGGGGCTGGTACGAGTGGCCTGAGTTTGGGGCCAGCTTAAGTCCCCAGGACAGAACACGGCCCAGGCTGGAGGGCATAAATTGAGGACGAGGGCCTTCCAGGGAGCCCTGAGGTCCTGGAGAGCAGCTTTGGAGCAGCAGGGGCCTGTGTGTGCACATGTGTGTGCCTGCGAGTGTGGGTGTGTGTGTGTGTCTGTGGTATGTGTGAGGAGGGATGTGTGTATGATGTGGTATGTAGAGATGTGTGTGTTTGGTCAGCATCTAAGTGTGTGGTGTGTGTATTTGTGCATATGGCATGTGTATGCATGTGTGCAGTGAACATGTAGGTTCATGTGTGTGCATGTGTAGGTATACGTGTGGTGTGTGTGATTTGTGTGGCGTGTGTAGGTATATGTATGTGTACATATGCGTATGGTGTGTTGTGCTTGTGTGTGGTGTGTAGGTATGTGTAATGCATGTGTGTGGTATGTATATGTATTACGTGTGAATGTGTGTGTAGGTGTGTGTGATGTGTGTAGTGTGTAGGTTATGTATGTGTGTGGTGTATATGAATGTGTTGTGTATGGTGCATATGTGTGTGTGGATGGCTGGTGTGTGTGTATGTGGTGTATGTAGGTGTGTACATGCAATGTGCATGGTGTGTGTCATGTGTGCATGTGTGTGGTGTGTGTATGTAATATGTCATCTGTGTGTGATGTGTGTTGTGGGTGTGTAAGTGTATGTTTGTGTGGATGTGGTGTGTGCAAGTGTGTATGTGCAATGTGTGGTGTGTGTCATGTGTGCATGTAGATGTGTGTGATGTGTCTGGTGTGTGTGGAGGTGTGTGTATGTGGGTGGTGTGTGTGATGTGTGTACTGGTGTGTTCGTGTGATGTGTGTGGTGTGTGTCCTGGTGTGTTCGTGTGATGTGTGTGGTGTGTATGTGATGTATGTAGTGTGTGTATGTGGTGTCTATGATGTATGTAGGTGTGTGATGTGTGTGGTGTATGTGTGATGTGTGTGGTATATGTGATGTATGTGGTATGTGCGTCTGTGTGGTGTGAGGTATGCAGGTTTGTGTGTATGTGGTATGTGCGGTGTGTGGTGTTTATAATGTATGTGGTGTGTGTATATGTGTGGTGTGTATGTGTGTGCATATATATGTGGTGTATGTATGATGTATGTAGTTGTATGTGATATGTGTGATGTATGTGGTATATGTGATGTATGTGATGTGTGTGCATCTGTGTGGTGTGTATGATGTATTGTGTGTGGTATGTGTGGTGTGTGCATGTGTGGTGTTTGTGTGTGCATGGTGTGTATGATGTATATGTTTATATATGTGGTGTGTATGTATAGTGTGCTGTGTGTATATGTGATGTCTGTGTGGTGTGTATGATGTATGTAGGTGTATATGTGGTGTGTATGGGTGGTGTGTATGTGTGATGTTTGTGTATGTGTGATGTATAGTGGGTAAGTGATGTGTGTGTGTGATATGTGTGGTGGGTGTGTATGTGATGGTGTGTATACTGTATGTGGTGTGTATATGTGTGGTGTGTGTAGTGTGCTGTGCTTGCGGTGTGTAGGGGTGGTGTGTGTGTATGTGTGATGTGTGTGTATGTGGTGTATGTGGTATGTGTGATGTGTGTTTATGTGGTGTATGTGGTATATGTGATGTACGTGATGTGTGTGCATGTGTGGTGTGTATGATATATGTAGGTGTATGTGTGTATGTGGTGTGTATGTGATGTGTGTGTATATGTGTGGTGCATATGATGTATGTGAGTGCATGTGTGTATGTGGTATGTGTGATGTGTGTGGTGGGTGTGTGGTGTGTGTATATGTGTGGTGTGTATGATGTATGTAGGTGTGTGTGTATGTGGTATGTGTGATGTGTGTGGTGGGTGTGTATATGTGTGGTGCATATGATGTATGTAGGAGTGTGTGTATGTGGTATGTGTGGTGTAAGTGATGGGTATGTAGTATGAGTGGCATGTGTGTTGGTTGTGTGTGTGTGATGTGTGTGGTGGATGTGTGTGATGTGTGTGGTGGGTGTGTATCTGTGATGTGTATAATGTACGTAGGTGTATGTGTGTGTGTGTGTGGTGGGTGTGTATCTGTGATGTGTATAATGTACGTAGGTGTATGTGTGTGTATGTGTGATGTGTATGTGTGATGTGTGTGGTGGGTGTGTATGTGTGATGTGTGTGGTGGGTGTGTAATGTCTGTGTATATGTGTGGTGCGTATGTATGTAGGTGTGTGTGCATGTGGTATGTGTGATGTGTGTGGTGGGTGTGTGATGTCTGTGTATATGTGTGGTGCGTATGTATGTAGGTGTGTGTGCATGTGGTATGTGTGATGTGTGTGGTGGGTATCTATGTGATGTGTGTGATGTATGTAGGTGTATTTGTGTATGTGGTGTGTATGTGTGATGTGTGTATGTGGTGTGTGTGATGTGTGTGGTGGGTGTGTATCTGTGATGTGTGTGATGTATGTAGGTGTATGTTGTGTGTATGTGTGATGTGTGTGGTGGGTGTGTTTATGTGTGGTGCATATGATGTATGTAGGATGTGTATGTATATGTGTATGTGGTGTGTATGTGTGGTGTGTGTGTTGGTTGTGTATGTGTGATGTGTGTGATGTATGTAGGTGTATGTGTCATGTGGTGGGTATGTGTGATGTGTGTATCTGGTGAGTATGTGTGATGTGTGTGTATATGTGTGGTGCATATGATATATGTAGGTGTGTGTGTATGTGGTATGTGTGATGTGTGTGGTAGGTGTGTATCTGTGTGATGTGTGTGATGTATGTAGGTGTGTCATGTATGTATGTGTGGTGTGTATCTGTGTGGTGTGTGTGATGTGTGTGGTATGTGTGATGTGTGTGTGGTGTGTAGGCCTGATGCATGTGGTGTGTATCTGTGTGTATCTATGTGGTGTGTGTGTATGTGGTGTGTAGGTGTGATGTGTGTTTTGTGTATCTGTGATGTGTGTGTATGTGGTGTGTAGGCGTGATGTGTGGTATCTGTGTATGATGTGTGTGGTGTGTGGTGTGTATGTGTGATGTGTGGTGTGTGTGGTGTGTATCTGTGTGTGGCGTGTGTGTATCTGTGTGGTGTGTGATGTGTGTGGTGTGTGATGTGTGTGGTATGTGATGTGTGTGGTATGTATCTGTGGCGTGTGATGTGTGTGGTATGTGATGTGTGTGGTATGTATCTGTGGTGTGTGATGTGTGTGGTGTGTGTGATGTTTGTGTGTCAGGGGTGCAAGGGCTCCCCCGTGTTCTGGATCCACACAACTAAGGAGAGTGGGTTTCAAACCTTTACTTTTATTTTAAACAGGAAATATCCCTGTTGCCACTGAGGCTCACGGGACGCTCACATGATCACACGAGCAGAGAGACGGAGGAAGGAGGGAGGGATGGATTGAGGATGGCGAGTTTCTCCCTCCCTGCCCGAGTCCAGCTGAAGCTCCGGGAGGTGCCCTCCGAGCCGGGTGCTGGACCGCGCGTGGGCAGCAGGTGGGCCCTGAGCGCTCCTGAACGCCCGGCCGTCTTCCCGGCGCTGGGGATCCGTAGCGAGGGGCGGAGACGGTGACGGGGAGCAGCCCCAGGTGAGCAGGTGCTGAGGGTGAGTTTGCTGGGGGCTGAGCTGAGGGATGGGGAGGGAGGGGGAAGGCAGAGGCTCTGCTTAGTTCAAGACCTCGGGGTGGCCCCCGTAAGAGCTGAGCGGGGTTCGGGGTTCTGTGGGAGCCGGGCCCGGGGCCTGCGTGGTTGAGGGCGAGGCCGCTTCTGGGGCTCAGGGCTGCGCCCTGGGTGTGATGAGCGGGAAGCAGAGGTTGGCTGGGCCGAATCATCCCTCCAGGTGAGCCTCATGTAAGCGCAGCGAGGGTGAGGCGGCGGGATTCAGGGTGGATTTGAAGGTGAGGCGTCAGGATCTCTGGGCGGATTGGATCAGAGATATGAGAGAAAGATGCGACTCCAGGATTCTCCATCGGAGTGACAGGTGTCCCGGGCGAGGCTGCGTGTCCAGGATTCTCCATCGGAGTGACAGGTGTCCCGGGCGAGGCTGCGTGTCCAGGATTCTCCAGTGGAGTGACAGGCGTCCCGGGTGAGGCTGCGTGTCCAGGATTCTCCAGTGGAGTGACAGGTGTCCCGGGCGAGGCTGCGTGTCCAGGATTCTCCATCGGAGTGACAGGCGTCCCGGGCGAGGCTGGGTGTCCAGGATTCTCCATCGGAGTGACAGGTGTCCCGGGCGAGGCTGCGTGTCCAGGATTCTCCAGTGGAGTGACAGGTGTCCCGGGCAAGACTGCGTGTCCAGGATTCTCCAGTGGAATGACAGGCGTCCCAGGTAAGGCTGTGTGCCGGGGCTGGAGGTCCCGGTCAGCCCGGGCCGCCATGAGAATGGAACTGAGAGGAGCTCAAAACACCAGGCATTCATTTATCAGCCTGGAGGCTGGAAGTCCAGGATCAGGGTGGCAGCTTAGACGGGCTCTGGGACTTGGGGTCTGGTGCCATCTTTACTGCACTCCCGCATGGCGGGCAGAGAGTAAGGCGGCTCTCCAGGGTCCAGCCCAACACGAGGGCTCCACCCTGACCTCACCACCTCCCGGAGGCCACCCCATCCTGACACCATCACCTTGGGGTTGGGTTTCAACTTATGAATATGGGAGGATCCAGGGAAGATCACTTGACTAAGAGGCAGGAGACCACAGGGGAGTCTTGGTTCTTCCCCAGGTGACCCTGGAGACGTCCTCAAAGCGCTCTGGGTCTCCATCTTCTTGAAGTCGGCCTGCCCTTCAGGCCTCTTCCTCTGAGCTCCCCCTACCCTCCATAGCTGCAGCACTCGCTGGTCGCCCTGGATGCCAGCCTCCGGGAGCAGAGTGAGGACATGGTCTCCAGTCCTACTGCTCCTCCTCTGCGCTTGGCGCAGATGGCCTGCATCTGCACTCCTCGGGGCACCTCCCAGGTTCCGTTACCTCAGCGTGTGTGTGAAAAGAGCAGCCCTCCAGCCCAGGGGCAGCAGGATAGAGGCTCAGCTAGGCCACCAAGGAGCTGGCTCAGGTCTGAGGAGCTTTGCAAAACCTCTCTCCAGTTTCTTTCATTTGCTGTTGAGTGCATTTTTTTTTTTTTTTTTTTTTGAGATGGAGTTTTGCTCTTGTTGCCTAGGCTGGAGTGCAATGGCACGATCTTGGCTCACTGCAACCTCTGCCTCCCGGGTTCAAGCGATTCTCCAGTCTCAGCCTCCCAGATAGCTGGGATTACAGGCACATGCCGCCACGCCTGGCTAATTTTTGTGTTTTTAGTAGAGACGTGGTTTCATCATATTGGTAAGGCTGGTCTCGAACTCCTGACCTCAGGTGACACACACGCCTTGGCCTCCCAAAGTGCTGGTATTACAGGCATGAGTCACCATGCCCGGCCATGAATTCTTTTTACTTAAAAGCTAACAGGATTTTATTTTCCTCTTTTCTTACCATCTTTGATACATTTTTTCAAAGCAAAATTTATTTCTAAGGTGTATTTCTTCTCCCTTGAATGCTCTTTCTCCTCTCCATATTTATTTCATATCCAATCAATATTTATTGAGCCTTTTCTCTTTGCCTGGCATATAAAGATTATTAAGAAAATGTTCATGGCCCCCCCCCCAAAAAAAACCAAGTTATTAGCAAGGGAGACAGGTTGAAGTCACTGTGGATTAATTCATGGTAAATACAACGTAGAATACTTTCTCCTACCAACCCCACTGTATCCTCTAGGACACACAACACCCGTGGATATGGATAAAGCTGGTACAAACAAACAAACAAACAAAGCAAACAGGAACTTGTTGAGGCATACTATTTGCAAAGGATTGTGTTATGTGACTGTTGTACTTTATATCATTTGTTTTTTATCCTTTTTTCCTTTTCCTCTCTTTTTTTGCCTTCATTTGAGTTAATTGGTTGTTTAGTAGTTGATGTAGGGTTTAAATAAACTGTTTAAGTGGTCGCATTCTACCTTCAGATAGTATCATACAATTTTATGCATACTGTAAGATCCTTACAAAATGTGTCCATTTCTCTGTCTCATCTTCTGTGCTGTCATCATCCTTCATTTTACTTCTACCTGTGTTATAAACCCCACAGTATATTACTGTTATTATTTAAATTGTCAATTGTATTATAAAAAAATTTAAGAAAAAATTCTTAATTTCCCAGTAGTTACCATTTTTTATTCCTTTGTGTAGATTTAAGTTACCAGCTGATAATATTTTCTACATACGTTTTTCTATTGCATGTATAATTGCAGAATATATTTTGTTTTCTACTATGACAAGTGACCACAAACTTAGTGACTTTAAGAAACCCCACACGTTTATTATATTACAGTTATGTAAGTCAGAAACTTAACATGCATCTCACCGGGCTCAGATCAAGGCGTCAGCAGGATGCATTGCTTTTTATATGTTCTGGGGGAATCTGTTGCCTTGACTTTTCCAGCTTCTCCCACATTGCTTGGATCCTGCTGCCCTTCCCCCATCTTCGAAACCAGCAACCTTAGGCTAAGTCTTTCTCGCAATGCCGCTTCACTGGTTGTTTCTTCCAATTCCCTCTTTCAGTTGTGAGGAGGCTTGTGATTGCATTGGACCCACCTGAATATTCCCAGATACTCTCCTTTATTTAAGGTCATCTGTTGGCAACCTTAATTCCATCTGCAAACTTAATTCCTCTTCTCCATGTAAACTAGTATAGTCATAGGTGTTGAGAATTAAGATGTAGTATCATTGGGGTGGCATTATTCTGTACATCGTGGTCAGTCTTTCTAGAGGTTTGTCATATTTTTAATCTTTCCAAACATCTCTTTGATTTTCTCTACTGCTTTCCTGGTTTCAATTTTACTGAATTCAGTTCTTCATTATTTTCTTTCTTCTCCTTTTTTGAGTTTAGTTTGCTCTCCTCTTTTATAGGTTCCTGAGGGAGGAGATTAGATTTTTAAATGGATACTTTGCTTCTTTTCTAATGTATGCATTCAGTGCTATAAATTTCCCTCTCATGTGGCTTTAGCTCTGTCACAAACATTTTGATATGTTGTATTTTCAGCTTTATTTATTTGGATATTTTTTTTTATTTCCTTTGAGACTCCCTTTTTGACCTATGAACTATTTTTGAGGGTGCTGTTTAGTTTTCAACTGTCTGGAGAATTTCCTGTTATCTTTGCGTTACTGATCTTGAGTTTGATACCACGGTGGTGGGAGAACACATTCTGCATGATCAATTCTCTTACTTTTGGTGAGATTTGTTTTATGGTACAGGATATGGTCTATTCTTACTATGTGATCCTTGGACACTTGAAAGTATATTCTGTCGTGATTGAGTGGAGTGTTCTGTAAGTATCGATTATATCTTACTGATTAATGGCGTTTTGAGTTCTTCCATACTCTTGCTTTTTGTCTCATTTATCTATCAATACTTGAGAGAGAGGTTCTAAAGTCCCCATCTCTAATTGAGAGTCTGTCTATTTCTTCTTTCATTTCCATCAGTTTTTGTTTAATGTATGTTATAGCCTTGTTTTTGGCTCATACACATTTGGAATTGCTGTTTTCTTGAGCAACTGACTTTTTATCATTATTTAAGGTCCCTCTGTGTCTCTCTGTCTTTTGAAGTTTCTCTGCTATAAAGTCCACTTTAATATTTATGTAGTCACTCCTGCTTACCTTTAACCAATGTTTAGATGGTACATGGCTTTTATTATTTTATTTTCAACTTTTCCATATTAATATAAATTTTTATAGTCAGCTTATAGTTGGGTCATAGCTTTTTAACTTCCAAGCTCTGCCTTTTAATTGGTGTTTTGAGACCATCTACATTTAATGCAAAATAATTGATATGTGAAGGCTATGATTTCCATTTTTGTTATCTATCCTGATTTGCTTCTATGTTTTCTTTTTATTGTATTTCCATGGGTTACTTAAACATTTTTAGTATTCAATTTTGATTTATGTATAGTGTTTTTGAGTGTACATTTTTGTATAGCTTTTTTAAAGGATGCTTTGGGCATTGCATTATATATACATAATGTCACAATCTACTGGTGTCATTGTTTCAAGTAAAATATAGAAGCCTCCTAACCCTTTACATCACTTTAACCTCTTTCCCTTATAATGTAGTTGTCTTAAGTATTCTGTCTGTATACATTTAGAACCATATCAGAGAATTAGAATTTTTTCTCAAATTGCCAAACATAATTTAGAAAACTCAAGAAGAAAAGGAAAGTCTGATGTATTTACTCCAGTTTTTTATTTCGCTTGTCTATTCTTTCTTCATTCCTGATCTCCAAATTTCCTTCTTTTATGTTTTCATTTCCGTTTAGAAAATTTTGTTTAGTCATTCTTTTAGAATGCATCTGCTGGTGATACATTCTCTTGTTTGCTCTTCCTCTGTGATGTCTTGATTTCCCTTTCATCTCTGAAGGTTACTTTTACCAAATATAGGACTCTAGATTAGTAGTTCTTTTCTTTCAGTATATAAAAATGTTTTGCCATTCTTTTTTTTTTTTTTTTTTGGTCCCCATGATTTTTGATGATAAATTCACTTGAATTGTTTTCTCCTGTAGGCAATACTTTTTTTCTGTCTATAAACTTCCACACTTTTTCTTTGTCTTGAGTTTATAAGTTTGACTATGATGTGTCTTTGTTTGGATTATTTTGAGTTTATTCTTTTGGGCATTATTTCAGCCTCTTTTGCTAAGTTAGGAAAGTTTGGGGCACTATTTCTTCAAGTACCTTTTTTGGTCCCACCATCTTCATCCTGTCTTTCTGGGGACTCCAGTGACCCAAACATTAGATCTTTAGTTATAGTCTCATAGGTCCCTGAGGGTCTACTATTTTTTTAGTCCATTTTTTTCCTGTTGTTCAGATTTTCCTGTTTCCAATTCATTTATTTTCCCTTCCTGTCTCCTCCAATTTTCTGTTGGGCTTATCTACTTATTTTTGTAACATTTTAGTTATTGCATATTTTTAAGCTCTAAAATTTTCATTTGGTTATTCTTCTAATCTTTTTTTTTTTTTTTTTTGAGACATTGTCTTGCTTTGTCACCCAGGCTGGAGTGCAGTGGCACAATCTCAGCTCACTGCAGGTTTGACTTCTCGGATTCAAGTGATTCTCCTGCCTCAGCCCCTGAGGTAGCTGGACCTACAGGCATGTGCCACTGTATTCAGCTAATTTTTGTATTTTTTGTAGAGGTGGGGTTTCGTCATGTTGTCCAGGCTGGCCTTGAACTCCTGAGCTCAAGCAATTCACCTGCCACGGCCTCTCAAAGTACTGGGATTACAGGTGTGAGCCACCACACCCAGCCTTTGAATCTTATATTTTATTGCTGGGACTTCATATTTTGTTTGCCAAAACAATTTTTAAATTTATTTCAAGCATACTTGTAATTGTTTTTTGAATATATTCATAATGGCTACTTTAAAAATCTTTGTCAGATAACTCTTACACCTATGTCATCTCACTGTTGGCATATTTTGATTTTCTTTTATCGTTCAGTTTGAGATTTTCCTGGGTCTTGCTATGGGAAGTGATTTTCAATGGAAATTCATACTTTTTTGCATTATGCTAAGGAAACTTTGATTTAAATCTTCTGTCTTAGCTGACTTTCTGTGATACTTCTTTTGCAGGGGAAATGGAGAGGTTGCCTTAGTATTGCCAGCTGGAGTTCTGGCTCCCCACTAGATCTTTGATGGTACCTCTCTGTGTCAGTGGTAGTACCTGATGTGTAGAAATTTATTTCATAAATGACATATCAGTTAGGATCTTTATAACCTCAAGTAACAGAAAATCCACCGACATGATTCGAATCATCAGGATATTTATCATTATGTTGACAAGAATTCCAAAGTTAAGTAGTCTCAGGATTGTTCTTTCAGCTCAATAATGCCATCAGGCACTGTCTCTTTCTTTCTTCTGCTATGAAAATTCTCAGCCTTATGCCTACATCGCACTGGTCCAGAAATCATGTCTCCATTCCACATCCAAACAAAGGGAGAAGAGCGGCACTAGGGAGCTCTCCCCTCACATCCATCCTTTTTTTAGGAGGAAAAAATCTTTGCCAGAAGTCTTCCTGCAGTTCTCTGCTGACATCTTTTTTGGCATAGGGATGTCAGTGTCATAGGCCCTGTCCTTGTACAAGAATGAGTATCTGATAAAGGGGATTAAGATTTTCAAGATCAGTTAAAAAGCATTATAATGTATCAACTGAAATTGGCAGAACAATGTACTCTCCCTAAGTACATGGGATCTCTTCCTGCCTCCTGACCCAATTGACCATCTCTAGGAGGGAAGAAGAAATGGGGTTGGGGGACAACTGTTGGGAGGCAAAAAGTCACCGGCACCATCAGCAATGCACTCATTCTCCTTTTGGAACAACTTCTGTGTCCATTATCTCTTCTCCAACATCAAAACCTAACTACATACCTAACTAAGCCCTTCCACATTGGAGGGCTTCAGCACACAGTACATGCTTCCAAAGACTGTACTTGCTCTGATTGTGGTCACTTCAGGTGGGTCATCATGTAGATGTGTATTCTAAACCTCAGCATTAATTCACATCCTAAGACACGATGCAAGGAGGCACCTCCAAAGGCAGTGGGTGCAGGGACAGGCAAGGAAAGACACTTCCTTTCCACAGGATTCATCCTGACTTTCCTTTCTTGGGTCAGTCTGAGGCATACCAAGCCATGCAGGTTTACATGAAGCCAGTTTTGATGGGGAGACAAAAGAATTAAGTTCATTACTCCCCTCCTTATTTGTCTCCTTATCGGCACTGACAAGGGCATCCATCATTTACTCTCTCTAGCTGTGTCCAGATGTCTCCACGATTAGGATTCAAGAAAGGCAAACAAAGGCGCATTCACCACTCTTGCTGCTGACGCTGAAAGAGGCTTGTCAACTGAGATTAGAGGGGGAGTTGCAAGGCAGAGGAAACAGATGGGGAAATGAAAGGACTCAGAGAACAAGAAAAGTGCCAGGGAGATACAATGGGAGGAGGCGCTGGGACATACAGAGGATGTCTGGGGAAGAGAGATAGAGAAGGAACAAAACAGAACCACCTGTGAAAGGCCAAGGAACCTCTTCATCCTCCTTCCCATCCACCCAGCTCTGCATATAAATTTCTTACAGAGAGGACAGAACTTTCAAAAGACATGAAAGGAGCAGTGTTCAGGGTCAAGAACAACAGTACAATTTTGTTGTGAGACAAAATATAAGAAAAATAAAAATACAAGACAGTTATTGACATTTGAAGGAAAAGGAACATTTTGCCCAAATGTTGCAGAGGATTGCAGCATCTGGTCTGTGTTAGGTGGGATGACCCTAGCAAGACCCCTGGAGATGATGACTCCCTGCCCCCCAAGTTAATGATCTGGAGGTGATGTTCCAGGAGGTGATGACTCCTGGAGGAGATGACTCCCTGCCACCCAAGTTAATGACCTGGAGGTGATGTTCCAGGAGGTGATGACTCCTGGAGGTGATGCCTCCATCTCTCAGAGTTGATATCCCCTGCAGGTGATGCTCCTTGTAGGTGATACACCCATGAAGGTGATGACTCTTGGAGGTGATGCCCCCATCCCTCAGAGTTGATATTCCCTGGAGGTGATGCTCCTTGTAGGTGATATCCTGTTGGAGTTGATGCCCCCTGGAGGTGATGGCTCCCCCAGAGTTGATGTCCCTGGAAATGATCTTCCCTCAACTTGATGTCCATGGAAGTGATGTCCCATGGAGATGATGTCCCCCTGGAGATGATGCCCCCTCAGAGTTGATGTCCCTGAAGGTGATGTCACCCTAGAGTTGATGTCCCTGGAAGTGATGTTCCTTGGAGATGATGTCCTCCTGGAGTTGATGTCCCTGCAAGTGATGTTCCTTAGAGATGATTCCCCATGGAGGTGATGCCTCCTGGAGTTGATATTCCTTACAGGTGATGTCACCCTGGAGGTGATGTCCATTAGAGGTGATGTTCCTTGGAGATGATGTCCCTTGGAGATGATGTCCTTGAAAATGATGTTCCTTAGAGATGATTCCACCTGGAGGTGATGCCCCCTGGAGGCGATGTTCCTTAGAGGGAATGTCCCCCCAGAGGTGATGTCCACTGGAAGTGCTGTTCCTTGGAGATGATTCCCCCTGGAGTTGATGTCCCTGGAAATTATGTTCCTCGGTGATGATTCCTCCTGGAAGTGATGCCCCCTCAGTGTTGATGTCCCTGGTGGTAATCTCCCCCTGAAGTTGATGTCCTGGAAGTGATATTCCTTGGAGATGATTCCCCCTGGAGGTGATTCCCCCAGAGGTGATGTCCCCCTGGAGGTGATGTCTTCTGGAGTTGATGTCCCTTGGAGATGATGTTCCCTTGGAGATGATGCCCCCCATCAGAGTTGAGGTCCCTGAAGGTGTCTCCCCACTGGAGTTGATGTCCCTGGCGGCGAGGCCGTTCACAAGTGAAGCCCCCTGGAGGTGACGTCTTTTACCAGCTACTGAGTAAGACGAGGGGGTGCTGGCCTCCATGTGCCATGAGGCTCCATGGTAGAGCTGCTTCTGGTTGGGCCCTAGCATTACCTGGCTTCATGCCCCAGAAAGTCAGTTCCTCTCTCTAGCATCCCATCCTTCTCTGGAACATGACAGGTGAACATTAGAAGTGTGACTTACAACTGGCTCCTGCCACTCTTTTCAGCAGCTGCCCTGCCCATTCTGCACAGTGCAAGCCTCCCAGTTAACTTCCTTGTCTTGCCCCTGCCCACCTCCATGGACCCTGCAAGCAGGAAGCTTCACTTGTTCAAGGCCATGGAGCTCTCCGCTGGGCTCGACTCAAACCACCATAGGGCTCTCCCTCCTTGCCTGGAGCCCTTCCCACTCAGGCATGAACCTTGGCTCCACTTCGCTTGCCAGTGATCCTGGATCTTGGAGGCCATAGGATCCGCTGGGGAGTAGTGAGGACCTAAAGTGAGACCGCTCAGCCCTCATGCAATCACTGGACTAAACCAACATCTCATATTACATCAACAACATGGTACATGAATGGAGAGGCAGAGGAAGCTGGACTTTCCTTCTTCCTCCTTAACCACAAGGTTGTGAACATGAAAACTGGAGCTGACCAGAGTGTCAGGGAGTCCTCTAGCTTCAGAGATGCAGGAAATCCAGCCAACCAGGGCTGGAACCAGCCAGAGGCTCCTGGGTTCCTGAAGCCACAGGGCGAATGCTCTAGAATTGCAGGCCAGAGTCCAGGTCACACCACCTCCTGGCAGATAGGGCCAGTCGGAGGGGGAGCCAGCCCGTGGAGACTCAGCCTGTGTCCACCCAGCTCTCAGCACTAGGATGGAATGACACCTACGATCCCAAACAGCCCTGCCGGCTCATGCCATCCCCATTTGACAGACAGTTGTGGGTTAAATTATGTCCCTTCCCCCCAAATGTATGTGCCCTGATCTCTGGTATCTGTGAATGTGACCTTTTTTTGGAAATAGGATCTTTGCAGATGATCCAGTTGTCAGCCTAAATAGCAGACAGAGAGTATCTCTAAACGAAAATGATATTTATTCAGGAGTAAGTTTTGCAATAGGAACATGGTGGGCATTTTCAGGGAGGAAAAGTAAGACAAGAGTTTTAAGAGGAGAAATGAGGAGGATTACCTAATTGTTTTGAAACAATTATCCTTGGCTCCAAAGATCAATAACAAGGGTGGACAGGCAGTTGCTGACCAGATGTCCTTGCAGAAGATTTTTCTCTGTGTGGTTACTGTGGCCTTTGTGCAAGGCTATGTTTTTTGCAGAGTATTTTTTTTTTTTTTGAGACGGAGTCTTGCTCTGCCTCCCAGGCTGGAGTGCAGTGGCATGATCTTGGCTCACTGCAAGCTCCGCCTCCTGGGTTCAGGCCATTCTCCTGCCTCAGCCTCCTGAGTAGCTGGGACTACAGGTGCCTGCAACCACGCCTGGCTAATTTTTTGTAGTTTTAGTAGAGACGGGGTTTCACCATATTAGGATGGTCTCGATCTCCTGACCTCGTGATCCGCCCGCGTCGGCCTCCCAAAGTGCTGGGATTACAGGTGTGAGCCACCACGCCAGGCCCTTTTGCAGAGTATTTTTGGTAGTTCTCTTCAAGCATATGTGCATGCAAGGCTGTGTTTTTTGCAGAGTATTTTTGATAGTTCTTGTCTTCAAGCATACGTGCATGAGAACCCTGCCTTCATGTCCCACCCACGTCCATTTGTCGGGGCTTGACACAAGTGACCCATTTGGATTCTGACAATTTTCACAAAGTTAAGATGAGGTCATTAGGGTGGTCCCTAATCTAATATGACTAATGACTTTATGAAAAGAAAAATTTGGACACAGAGATAACACACACAGGGCGAATGCCATGTAAAAATGAAGGCAGAATTTTGGGTGATGATGTGTTTATAAGCCAGGAATGCCAAAAGGGACCAGCAAGCTGCCAGAGCCTAGGAGAGAGGCTGGTAACAGATTCTTCCCGACAGCCTCAGAAGGAACCAACCCTGCTGACACGCTGATCTTGGACTTCCGCCTCCAGAGCTGTGAGGCAGTAAATTTCTATTATATGAGACATCCAGTTTATGGAACTTTGTTATGTCAGCCCCAGGACTCTAATGTGCAAAGATCCTGCAGCACAGGGCCACCAGGTGACCCAGGCAGTTGGAGCATAAGGGGCAGGTGCCTCCCACCCTTGCCACGCTGACAGGAGCTGGTCAGGTTGCCTCACTTCCTCCAGGCATCCTCTCCTGGGTGAGCTGTAGACCCAGGGATCCATTCCTGTCCTTGTTGCCGGTCCCCTGTGAGCTAAGTCTGGGTCTCTGACCTAACCTCTGTCAGCATTTTTGTAAAACCATCTTTTGTGAAAGTCGGAGATGCTGCAACTCTCATGGTCCCTCTGCTGAGGCCCAATAGGTGGGTCATGCTGATGTTGGTGCTGCATAGTCCATTACTGTGAACATTCCTGAGTCCACCCAGGAGCGAGGCTCAGGGTTCAGTTCTGGGTGTGCCGAAGGGGATAAAGCAGGCTCGGCCACCCTCATGGGAGCCTGGATTCTCCCTCAGAGACACAGCAAAGGGAGGGGCTACACATAGGTGGGCATATAAAGGAGTTTGATGCTGCCGATGAGCTTTAAGGCTCTGGGGTCAAAAATGAGTGTGGGGTGTGTGCACACACATGCCTGGCTTCTCTAATACTGGATGCACCTGCACCTTGGAGGGGTCCCAGCTCACAGGCCAAACAGCAGGAGGAGGTGGAGAAATGGCCTCAGGTCTGGTGACAAAACACCAGGGCAGTGGAAGGCTGCAAGTAAACGTTTTTCATGTACACTGGAATAAAACTGTCAGCCTTGTACTTCCTTTGCCAATTTCCTTTTTAAGGCAAGGGAAACAGAGCCAGCTGTGAGCCTAACACAGCAGGACATTTTGCTCGGGTACCAGTGTAGTTTACATCAAACTCAATGGGATCAGTATGGGCTTAGGTTGTCAAGGGAACCTAAGATCCCTTTTGCCACCCAGAGCCTGTTCAGAACAGGGGACACCTAGTCATGGAAAATGGTAAAATTATCATAAGATCAAAGAGCAACTTGTGCGAAAGGACCTCTCTTCTTCAAGGGAAAAATCAGACTAGATTGATAGACAGCTGGGAATCTAGCTCTGGTTTGATTCTTAGATGAAGGAGAGCCCGAGGTAAAAATCAGAAAAGAGACCACATTAATTTTCAGGACCAAAAAAGTAGGAAAAAATAACTTTTTCTGAACAGAATGTTCTTGGTTGACAGGGATGCCTATAAGTGAGACCAGCCTGGAAGGCAAGGTTGTGTCATGCCTGGAAGCCAAAGTCCCTGGGTAGTCCCAGCGCCCTTTTTAACCGCTGGGCAACATGGGGAAGGCACGTGGCTTCCCCGGGTCTCCCTTCCCTTCCCTGTGTGCTGGTGGACTGGAGCGGGAGGGCCTCTGATCTGCAGGTGCCGAGGTCCCAGACTCTCCCCAGGTGGAGCCAGGCTCTGCCTGATCAGGGGAGGAGGCTGCAGGATTCTCATCCTCATACTGAGCTGGAAGGAGCTGGGTCAGCAAGGAATGGCCTGTTCCTCAGCTGGATGGTGAAGAAAGTAAGGCAGCATGAGAGGCCTGCTTGACACTTTTATCCATTTTGCTACTCGGATTCCCAATCAGATTTTATTTTTCAAAAGTGTTTGTGCTAATTGTTTGACAAATATGAAATTAATCAGAGTTCAGCGGTGTAGCTGACATGAGCTCTCTGTGTGAAAATCCAAATCTTGCCTATGCACCAGTAGACATCAATTAAAAAATTATAGTACAAAAACAGATTGTGTTTCAAATCCCTACAAAAATATGTCCTTAGAAACATGCCTGAGAATTGTTTTATGGAGAAAGTCATACAGATTTCCTGACAGACAAGAGGACAAGAAAAAATCGAGAAGGATGCCATGTCATAGGAGGGAAAGACTCCTTGTTGTAAATGTATCAGTTCACCCCAAATTAACTTATAAAATCAATGCAAATCTAATCAAAATCGCAAAAATGTAATAGAAAAAAAAGAGTTTTCAGAGGATGTCAGCAAGATGGCTGATCAGAGTTACCTGCAGCATCCCCTGCCCCACAACACACACCAAAAGTACCAAAACAACAAATAAGCAACTGTATTTCAACCAGCGTGACTGAGGATGTACACTGGAGAGCACCAGGGCCGTGGCACACTCTGTGGAGCACAGAAGCCCAGGATAGCACCGTAGAGACGAGAGCAAGGCATCCTGCTTCTGCCACACTGTGTCCCCCACCCAGGACTGGCTCAGAGTCAGGGCCGATTTCTTCTTATGGGGAATGGAGATCCACAGCACTCCTCATTGCTTTCACAAACACCAGCAATCCTTGCTACGGGAAGGGCCCCCAGTCCTCACAGGCCCCAAATCCAGTTTGGAGAGTATCTGGGATTTGTTACAGTTATATTACCTGAGTAGGAGCCTGAACTGAGTGCCCCCAACCCTGTTACCTAAGCTGCTGCAACTCAACACCATTTTGAAACTGAACCTACTAATAGGGTATGCCCTGTCCTGGGGATGAGTAGCAACCAACTATATCCATCCTTCAGGCCCTACTGTCACTCTACCATGTTCACACAGGTGCCTGCAGTACCTCGAACCCAACTTCCCAGAGCCTAGCCCAGACAGAACACCTGAGACCCCACCCAGCATCTGAACCCATGTGGCACACCATCCCCACCCCCCCCACCCCACCCAGGGAACAGGTGGGCCTGCACAGCAGGGCAGTCACCCAACAGCTGGCTAGTCACCTCACCTACATGCACCTGAAATGCATAGCCAGTCAGCCCTCTGAGCTTATGCATGTCTCTGCATAGACCAACAGCCAGCCCTGTGATGACCTTGCCCTGCTGGGTAGATTGCTATAAAGCCACCTAGCCCTACTGCATCCACATGTACCTGGCCCAATATCCAGTCCACCAGCAGCCCTGTTTCCCTAAAGAGACAGTACATACACAGTTTCCTGGCCAGCCATGCCCACGCATGCCTGAGTCTTGCATTTAAGTCAGCTTTTCTTGCTTCCAGAGAACCCAATGGACAGCTTTTTGGCCCTCCATATCCGTATGTGCCCAGCCCAACAACCAGCTCAGCACTCCCTCCCCCAGCAAAACCACACCACTACCATCACAAACTCCCATAGCCTATACCACTGAGGCAATCACAGACCTTGATGATGAAGATTATTATATGATATGAGGAAACTATATGACAGCTGCACTACTGAGTCCACCCAGAACCAAAGCCAACATCCTAGGACATATCTACAGGAAAATGTCTTTCCCTATGAAACCTACTCCATAAAATTGGAAAAAGTGGCTATTCCACTAGATGCACAAATATCAATGTAGAAACATGAAAAAGCAAGAAAGTATGGCACCCCCAAAGGAACACAATAAATCTCCAGTAACAGACTCCAAAGATAAGGACATTTGTGAAATGCTTAAAAGGAATGTAAAATAATGATCTTAAGGAAACTCAGTGAGCTACAAGGGAACACAGACAAATCAATAAAATAGTTTTTACAATTTCATGACTGGAATGAGAAATTCAATAAAAAGACAGATAACATAAAAATAACCATATAGAAATCTTGGAGCTGAATAATTCAATAAATGAAGTTAAAAATACAATTGGGATTTTCAACAACAGAGCAGATCAAGCAGACAAAAGAATTTCAGAACTGAAAAACAGGGCATTTGAAATAACCCAGTCGGAGGGGACAAAAATAAGTAAGAATAAAAAAGAATGAAGAAAGCCTACAGGACTTATGAAACAACAACTAAGCAAACACATATTCATGATATAAGAATGTCAGAGAAAAAGAATGAAGAAAGGTACAGTAAATTTATTTAACAAAATAATAGCTAAAAACTTCTCACATATCAGGAGAAATATGGACATCCAGATGCAAAAAGTTCAACAGTCCCAAATTAGATTCTGCCCAAAATGACTCTCTCAGAGGCGTATTATAATCAAACTCTCTAAAGACAAAGAGAGAATTCTAAAAGCAACAAGAGAAAAGCATCAAGTCACATATAAGGGAATCCTCTTTCGATTATTAAGAGATTTCTCAGCAGAAACCTTTCAGGGCAGGAGAGAATGAGATATTCAAAGTGCTGAAAGAAAAAAAAAGCCTGTCAGACAAAAATACTATATCCAGCAAAGCTATCCTTTAGAAATGCAGGAGATGTAAAGACCTTAGACAAGCAAAAGCTGAGAGAATTTATTACCACTAGACTGGTCTTACAAGAAATGCTTAAGACAGTGCTACAACTGGAAACAAAAGTGATAATTACCATTATGAAAAAATATGAAAGCATATAACTCACTGCTATAAATACATTCATAATCATACTCAGAATACCCCAGTGCTATAATGCACTGGGTGCTATTATAAAGTTTTTTAAAAATTTTTTTAAATTTCCATAGGTTTTTTTGGGAACAGATGGTGTTTACTTACATGAGTAAGTTCTTTAGTGGTGATTTGTGAGATTGTGGTGCACCTATCACCTAAGTGATACCGTGAACCAAAGTTGTAGTCATGTATCCCTCACCCCCTTCCCATCCTTTTCCCCTTAGTCCCTAAAGCCCACTGTATCATTCTTATGTCTTTGCATCCTCATGGTTGAGCTCCCACTTATGAGTGAGAACATATGATGCTTGGCTTTCTGTTCCTGATTTACTTCACTCAGAATAATAGTCTCCTGGGCTGGGTGTGGTGGCTTGTGCCTGTAATCCAAGCATTTTGGGAGGCCAAGGTGGATGGATCACCTAAGGTCAGGAGTTCGAGACCGACCTGGCCAATATGGTGAAACCCTGTCTCTACTGAAAATACAAAATTCGCCGGGTGTGGTGGTGCATGCCTATAATCCTCACTACTTGGGAGGCTGAGGCAGGATTATTGCTTGAACCTAGGAGGTAAAGGTTGCAGTGAGTCAAGATCATACCATTACACTCCAGCCTGGGCAACAAGAGTGAAACTCTGTCTCAAAAAAAAGAATAATAGTCTCCAGTCCCATCAAGATTGCTGCAAATGCCATTAATTCATTTCTTTTTATGGCTGAGTAGTATTCCATTGTGTATATGTACCACCACAGTTTCTTTATCCACTCATTGATTGATGGGCATTTGGGGTGGTTCCACATTTTTTGCAATTGCAAATTGTGCTGCTATAAACATGCATGTGCACGTATCTTTTTCGTATAATGACTCCTTTTCTTCTAGGTAGATAGTAGTGGAATGGCTGGATCAAATGGTAGGTCTACTTTTAGTTCTTTAGGGAATCTCAACATTGTTTTCCATAGTAGTTGTACTTGTTTACATTCCAACCAGCAGTGTAGAAGTGTTTTCTTTTCACTACATTCACACCAACATCTGTTATTTTTTTATTATGGGCATTCTTGCAGGAGTAAGGTGGTATCACATTGTGGTTTTAATTTGCATTTTTCTGATCATTAGTGATATTGAGCATTTTTTCATATGTTTGTTGGCCATTTGTATATATTCTTTTGGGGATTGTCTATTCATGCTCTTAGCCCATTTTTGATGTTTTCTTTTTTTCTAATTTGTTTGAGTTCCTTGTAGATTCTGGTGCATTTAGGCCATTTACATTCAACATTAGTATTGAGATGTATTATTCCATTCATTGTGCTATTTGTTGCCTGTAAAGCTTAGGTTTTGTTTGTTTGTTTGTTTTCTGTATTTTATATGTCCTGTGAGAGTCATGCTTTAAGGAGGTTCTGTCTTCATGTGTTTCCAGGATTTGATTCAAGATTTAGAGCTCCTTTTAGCAGTTCTTGTAGTGCTAGCTTGTTAGGGGCGAATTCTCTTAGCATTTGTTTATCTGAAAAAGACCATATCTTTCCTTCATCTATGAAGCTTTGTTTCTCTGGCTACAAAATTCTTGGCTGACAATTGTTTTGTTTAAGGAGGTTGAAGATAAGGCCGCAATCCCTTCTAGCTTGTAGGATTTCTGCTGATAAATCTGCTGTTAATCTGATAGGTTTTCCTTTATAGGTTACCTGGTGTTTTTGCCTCCCAGTTCTTAAGATTCTTTCCTTCATCTTGACTATAGATAATCTGATGACAATGTGCTTAGGCAATGATCTTTTTGTGATGAATCTCCCAGGTGTTTTTTGAGCTTCTTGTATTTGGATGTCTTGGTCTCTAGCAAGACTGGGGAAGTTTTCCTTGATTATTTCTCCAAATATGTTTTCCAAACTTTTAGATTTCTCTTTTTCCTCAGGAACACCAATTATTCTTGGATTTGGTCATTTAACATAATCCTAAACTTCTTCAAGGCTTTGTTCATTTTTTAAATTCTTTTTTCTTTATCCTTGTTGGATTGGGTGAATTTTAAAACCTTGTATTTGAGCTCTGAAGTTCTTTCTTCTGCTTGTTCGATTCGATGGCTGAGACTTTGCAGAGAGTTTTGCATTTCTCTGTGTCCTTTATTTCCTGAAGTTGTGACTGTTTTTTATTTATGCTGTCTATTTCTCTGAATACTTCTCCCCTCATTTCTTGTATCATTTTTTCCCCTTAAATTGGACTTCACCTTTCTCTCATGTCTCCTCATTAGCTTAATAATCAACCTTCTCAATTCTTTTTCAGGTAAATCAGGGATTTCTTCTTGGTTTGGATCCATTGCTGGTGAGCTAGTGTGATTTTTTGGGGGGTGTTAAAGACCTTGTTTTGTCATATTACCAGAAGTGTTTTTCTGGTTCCTTCTCATTTGGATAGGCTATGTCACAGGGAGGATCTGGAGCTCCAGAAGGCTGCAGTTCAGATTCTCTTTTTTTTTTTTTTTTTTTTTTTGATGGAGCCTCGCTCTGTCGTCCAGGCTGGAGTGCAGTGGCATGATCTCAGCTCATTGCAAGCTCCACCTCCCGGATCCATGCCATTCTCCTCCCTCGGCCTCCCAAGTAGCTGGGACTACAGGTGCCCACCACCGCGCTCGGCTAATTTTTTGTATTTTTAGTAGAGACAGGGTTTCACTGTGTTAGCCAGGATGGTCTTGATCTCCTGACCTCATGATCCACCCTCCTTGGCCTCCCCAAGTGCTGGGATTACAGGCATGAGCCACCCTGCCCAGCCAAGGCTGCTGTTCAGATTCTTTTGTCCCATGGGGTGTTCCCTTGATGTAGTGCTCTCCCCCTTTTTCCTAGGGATGTGGCTTCCTGAGAGACAAGCTGTAGTGATTGTTATATCTCTTCTGGATCTAGCCACCCCGCAGGGCCACCAGGCTCCAAGCTGGTACCGGGGGTTGTCTGCACAGAGTCCTGTGATATGAACTATCTTTATATCTCTCAGCCATGGATACCTGAACCTGCTCCGGTAGAGGTGGCAGGGGAGTGAAATGGACTCTGTCCTTAGTTTTGGTTATTTATTGCACAATTTTTTTTGTGGTTGGTTTCCTGCCAGGAGGTGGCAATTTCAAGAGAGCATCAGCTGTGGTAATATGGATCAGGCAGTGGACAAGCCCTAGAACTCCCAAGAGAATATGCCCTTTGTCTTCAGCTACCAGAATGGGCAGGGAAGGACCATCAGGTGGGGCAGGATTAGGAATGTCTGAGCTCAGAATCTCCTTGGGTGGGGCTTGCTGAGGCTGCTGTGGGGGATGGGGGTGTGGTTCCCAGGTCAATGGAGTTATGTTCTCAGGAGGATTACGGCTGCTGCTGCTGTGTCATGTGGGTTTTCAGGGAAGTGGGGGGAAGCCGGCAGTTATAGGCCTCACCCAGCTCCCACACAGCCCAAAAGGCTGGTCTCACTTCCACTGTACCCACCCCTCCAACAGCACCAAGTTCGTTTCCAGGTAGTGGGTGAGCAGGGCTGGTGCCCCAGGCTACCAGCCTCTCAGCTTAGAAAGCAAGCAGGTCTTTTGTGCCTCCCCACCTGTCGAGTCTGCACACCAGATTTATGCCTTCCCCCAAGTTCTGGCCAGGAGACTTCAGGTTTGTTTGGAATTGTTATAAATTGACTCAACTCCAGGTAAGGTCAAATCCTTCTCCCATGATCTAGATCTTCAGGTTCCCCAGTGAGGGTGTGTGTTCTGGGGTGGACAGTCCCCCTTTCCCACTTTCACAGCTTGGGCGCTCACGGTGTTTGGGTTGTCTCCCAGGTCCTACAGGAGTAATCCACTTCCTTCAGAGGGTCTGTGGATTCTCTCAGCTTTCCTGGTGTGTTCCTGCAGTAGTTCTGGAGCAAAAGTTCACAATGCGAGTCTCCACATGCTGTTCTGTCTGTCTTAGTGGGAGCTGCAATCTAGTCCGGTTTCCTATCTGTTATTTCCCTCTCTGTCTATTATGAAGTTTTCAAGTCAAAATAACATCAGCTACAGTTAATGGATAAGGAACACACAATATATACAAAAGTAAATTAAGGGAACATTAATAATTTTTTTTTGGAAAGAGGGAAAAATCTAGAATATTTTCATGCAACCAAAGTTTAGTTGCTATCAGCTTAAAATAACATATTATAACTACAAGACCCTTTATGTCAGCCCCATGATAACCACAAAGAAAGAAATTACAGCAGATACACAAATGAGAAAGAGAAAGGAAACACAGCTTAGCACCTTAGAAAACCACCAAACCACAAAGGTAAACAACAAGAGAGGAAGAAAGGAACAAAGGATCAACAAAACAACCAGAGAAATGTTAACAGAATGGCAGGAATAAGTTCTTATCTATCAATAATACCTTTGAATGTAAATGGATTAAATTATCTAATTAAAATATATAGAGTAACCAAAATTAACAACAAAAAAGACCCAACTATATGTTGCCTACAAGAGACTCACCTCATTGTTAAAGACAGACTGAGAATAAAGAAATGGAAAAAAATTTTTCATGCAACCAGAACCCAAAAGCAAGTAAGGGTAGCCATACTTATATCAGATAAAATAAATTTTAAGTCAAAAACTGTACAAGGAAACAAGTAGGTCATTAGATAATGATAGGGATCCCTATTTGATACACAGGGATCAATTCATCAAGAAGATATAAAAATTGTAATTATATATGCACCCAACACCAGAGCACCCAGATACATAAAGCAAATATTATTAGACTTAAAGAGAGAGATAGACTCCAATACAATAATAGTAGGGTATGTCAGCACCTACTTTCAACAACAGATATATTATCTAGACAAAAAAGTCAACAAAGAAACACTGGACTGAAACTGAAGCATAGATCAAATGTACCTCACAGATATTGAAAGAACATTCCACTTGGCAGCTACAGAATACACATTCTTCTCAACTGCACGTGGAACATTCTGCTGGATAGATCACATTAGGCTACAAAACTAGTTAAGAAACTTAAGAAGACAGAGATCATATCAAGTATCTTTTCTGACCCCAGTGGTATAAAACTGGAAATGAACAATAAGAAAAACTTTGGAAACTTTATAAATACATGGAAACTTGTCAACATGCTCCTAAGCAACCAGTGGGTCAATGAAGAAATTAAAAGAGAAATTAAAAATCTCCTTGAGACAAATGAGAATGGAAACACATCATACCAAAAATCTATGGGACACAGTAAAGCAGTTCTAAGAGGAAAGTTCATAGCAATAAATGACTATATTAAAAAAGAAGAAAGATTTCTAATAAACAATCTAAAGATACACTTCAAGAAACTAGAAAAATAAGAACAAACTAACCCAAAATTTGTAGAAGGATGGAAATAATAAAGTTCAGAGTAGAAATAAAGAGGTTTAAAAAATTGTTAAGATCAATAAAACAAAGAGTTAGATATTTGAAAGGATAAACAAAATTGACAAGCCTTTTGCTAGATTAAGAAAATAGAAGAGAAGACTCAAATAAATAAAACCAGAGATGAAAAAAGAGACATTATACCTGACACCACAGAGATACAAAGTATGATAAAAAATGATTATGAATAACTACACCAACAAGTTCTTTTTAGACAGGGTCTCACTCTGTCACCAGACTGGAGTGCAGTGGCGTGAGCTGGATCATAGCTCACTGTAACCTTGAACTCCTAGGCTCAAATGATCCTCCTCCCTCAGTCTCTCAAGTAGCTGGGACTACAGGATTGCACCACCACAACCTGCTAACTTTTTATTTTTTGTAGAGATAGGGTCTTGCTATATTGCCCAGGCTGGGTCAACAAATTTGATAACTCAGAAGAAATAGATAAATTTCTAATCACATATAAACTACCAAGATTAAATTATAAAAAAATAGAAAATCAGAGCAGACTGATAATGAGTGAGGAAATTAAATAAGTAATAACAAGCCTTCCTTTAAAGAGAAGCCCAGGACCTGATGGCTTCGCTGCTGAATTCTGCCAAGCTTTTAAGAATAATAATACAAATTCTCCTCAAATGATTCCAGAAAACTGAAGAGGAGGGAATACGTACAAACCCATTTTGTGAGGACACCATTACCTTAATTCTAAAACCAGAAAGGGATGCAAAAACAACAATAACAATGAAAACTACAGGCCAATATCTCTGATAAACATAGATGCAAAAATTATCAACAACGTACTAGCAAATTGAATCAAACAGCACGTTAAGAAGATCATTCACTATGGTAAAGCACATTTCATCTTAGGGATACAAAGATGGTTTAACACAGAAATCAATAAATGTGATATACCACATTAACAGAAAGAAAGACAAAAATCATACAATAATTTCAATAGACACAGAAAAAGCATTTGACTAAATTTAACATTTCTTCTCTCAAAAAATTTGGTATAGAAGTTATGTCCCTCAACATGATAAAGGCCATTTATGACAAACCAACAGCTTTCATCAGAATGAATGAGGAAAATAATATCAGGAACCAGACAAGGATGCTCACTTTCACCAATTCTATTCAAGATAGTAGTAGAAGGCTTAGCCAGAGCAATTAGGCAAGAAAAAGAAATAAAAGGGATCCACATTGAAAAGGAGAAAGTTAAATTGTTCCTATTTGCATAAAATACAATCTTATATATAGAAACCCCTAAAAACCACCAAAAACCTGTTAGACCTAATTTTAAAAATTCAGTAAATTTGCAGGGTATAAAATCAACATAAAAAAATCTGTAGTATTTCTACATGCTAATAGTGAACCATCTGAAAAAGAACTGAAGAAAATAATTCCATTTAGAATAGCTACAAAAAATAAGCTAGCTAGGAATAAACTTAACAAAGGATGTGAAGATCTCTACACTGGAAACTATAATACTTTGATGAAAGAAATTGAATGGGACACAAATAGATAGAAAAATATTCTGCATTCATAAATTGAAAGAATATTTTTAAATGGCTATATTGTTTAAAGCAATCTACAGATTTAATGCAATTCCTATCGAAATACCAATGTCATTCTTCACAGTCATAGAAAAAAACCCCTAAAATTAATATAGAACAACAAAAGACACTGACTAGCCAAAGCAATCCTGAACAAAAAGAACAAAGCTGAAGGCATCACACTACCTGACTTCAAAATTTATTATGAAGCTATAGCAACTAAAACAGCACGGTACTGGCATAAAAACAGACACATAGACCAGTGGAACAGAATAGAGAGGTCAGAAATAAATTCACACATCTACAGCCAATTGATTTTTGACAAAGGTGACAAGAACTCACATTGAGGAAGAGACAATCTTTTTAATAAACCGTGCTGGGAAAATTGTATATCAACATGCAAAAGAATGAGGCTAAATCCCTACTTCTCACCATATAAAAAAATCAACTCAAAATGGATTAAAAACTTTAAAAATCTGAAGCTATGAGGCTACTAGAAAAAAAAACAGGGGAAACACTTTGCAACATTGGGTTGGGCAAGGACTTTTAAAATAAGAACATAAAAGAATAGAAAAAAAACCAAAATAGACAAGTGGGATTACATCAAACTAAAAAGATTTTGCATGGAGTGAAAACTATTAAGAGTGAAGTGACAACCTGCAGAATGAGAGAAAATATTTGCAGTCTATTTATCTGGGAAGGGGTTAATATCTAGAATGTATGAGGAATTTAACACAATTCAGCAGAAAAAAAATTTTAAATGGGCAAAAGATGTTTTCTTTTATTTCTCAAAAGAAGACATATTTGAGAAATGTCAAAAGAAAACATACAAATAGCCAACAGATTTATGGAAAATATTCAACATCAGTAATCATCAGGGAAATGCAAATCAAAACCACTGTGAGATACCACTCACTCCAATTAGAATGGCTCCTATTGATAAAACAAAAGAAAACAAGTGTTGGCAAGGACGTGAAGAAAAGGAAACTCTTACACATTGTTAGTGGGATTGTAAACTAGTAAAGCTGTTACGGAAAACAGTATGAAGATTCCTCAATAAATTAAAAATAGTACTACTATATAATCCCACAATTCCACTACTGGGTATATATCCAAAGGAAATGAAATCAGTATGTCAAAGAGATATCTGCACTCCCATGTTGATCGCAGCAGTATTTACAATAGCCAAGACATGGAATCAACTTAAGTGCTCAACAGTGAATGAAAGGATAAATAAAATGTGGGACAATGGAATACTATTCAGCCATAAAAAAGAAGGAAATCTGATCATTCGCAACAACTTAAATGAACCTGGAGGGCATCATGTTAAGTGAAATAAGCCAGACGAAGAAAGACAGATACCATATGATCTCACTCATATGTGGAATCGAAAACAAACAAAAAGGTCGCTACCACAGAAGTAGGGAGTAGAACATGGTTACCAGAGACTAGGGTGGAGACAAGAGAGGGAAACGGGGAGAGGTTCGTCAACAGGTACGAAGTTACAGTTGGGAGGAATAAATTATGATGTTTGTGTGCACAGCCAGGCGATGGTGGTTAATAGTAAGGTATTGTATATTACAACACAGCTGGAAGGGAGGCTTTTGAATGTTCTCACCACCAAGGAATGATAAATACATGAGATGCTGGATATACTAGATACCCTGCTTGAATCATTATACAACACAGATGTGTATCAAAACATCAAATTCTATCCCATAAGTATGTACAATTATGTCAATTAAAATTCATTAATTTTGAAAGATTTTTTATAGAACTTGACAAAGTGATCCTAAAATTCATATGCAAGCATACATTTCAAGCAACTTAAAATAGAAAAGCAAAGAGTTTTGTTTTTAAAAATTTACTCTACCAAATATGAAAGAACAAGGTTGGTATTTACAACAGTGAGTGAGTCATAGTGTGGACATAGACACCTGTATCAGTGAAACAAGCAGAAGCTCCAGAAAGAGGCTGTTTGTATGTGTGACCTGGGTCCATATAGAAGCAGCCTCTCAGACCAGTAAGGAAAGGACAGGCCATTCAATAGAAAGTGCTGAGAAAACTGGTACCCATGTGGGAAATATTCTATTTCTACCTCACACCGTAGACATAAATAAATTCCAGATATATGTAATGAAAAATGAAATGTTTAAAAATGGAGCTCTAAGATTATCTTATTTAAATATAAGATACAATATTTTTCATATTTACACATAGAAGGCAGTGTTTAAAAAAGACTTCAAAGCAAAATTCATATAATAAACATATTGATAACATTGGTTATATAAAATTTAGATTTTTGCATGACATTAAGATATAAAAAACTAAGCTAAAAATAAGAACAAATGGCCAGGCGCAATGGCTCACGCCTGTAATCCCAGAACTTTGGGAGGCTGAGGCGGGCGGATCACGAGATCAGGAGATCGAGACCATCCTGGCTAACACAGTGAAACCCCGTCTCTACTAAAAATACAAAAAATTAGCCGGGCGTGGTAGCAGGTGCCTGTGGTCCCAGCTACTTGGGAGGCTGAGGCAGGAGAATGGAGTGAACCTGGGAGGTGGAGCTTGCAGTGAGCCGAGATCACGCCACTGCACTCCAGCCTGGGCAACAGAGCAAGACTCCGTCTCTAAATAAATAAATTAATTAAATAAATAAATAAATAAATAAAATAAATAAGAACAAACTGGAAAAAATGTCATTGCTATCCAGGCAAAGATGAGTGATCCAAAGCATATAAAGGGATCCTGCACATGCCCAAGAGACAAATAGCCTAGCAGAAAATGGGCAAAGATCTGAGTAGCAAACTGCATAAGAAGAAATACGAACGGCCAATAAACATCCAAACAGGGGCTCACTGTCATTGGCAATCAGAGAGGTGCAAAGTAAAACAACGATTACACGACACTTTTCATCTGATTGTAGAAATGACATTGTTACAATATGAGATGGGAAGATATTAGGATGGGAAGACACTAGAATACCTGATTCTTTTAGACATAGCCGATGGGGCAAACGGGCAAAGGTTGCCTGGAGCTACCTATTAAAATTTTGAACTCACATACACTGACCCAGCAATTCCATTTCTAGGAATATTGCCGGAAGCTCTCACACACCACCAGGAGGACAGTGCCATTCATCACAGCATGGCTGATGGTAGGGAAAATACTCATTGTTAGAGGAGTGGACGGACAAAATGTGGGACAACCCCTTTGGGAAGTTACATGGCATTATCTTGAAAGTGGACAGTACACTTCCAAGTCAACTCCCAGCCATCCAGCCTACAGAAACTCTCAGATAAGGGTCCCAGGGATCCTATATGAAAATGTTCCCAATAGCATTGTTTATTAAAAACAACAAAACAAAGAAAACCCAAATGCCCGTCCACAGGAGAGAGAAGCAATACACTGTGCACATTGTATACAACACACTATGATGTGTGCATGACGGAATGTCAGACAACAGAGGCAATCAGGGCTCAGCAGTTGTGTCATAGCATGAATGTCCCCAGGAAACTCAGCATGATGCCAAGTAAAGAAGGCAACATGCAGAAGCCCTCAGAGAGCACAGTATCATTTTATAAGTTACCATTGAGACCAGCCCAAATTAAACAATCGATTGTTTAAGGCAAGACTTATGGTATAAATCCATAAAAACAAAGCAAGGGATTAGACCCCAACATTCTGGGAGTGGTTACCTTTTGGGAAGCAGCCTGGGGTGTGAGCCTGGGGTGGGGGTCTGGGGAGATTCCGGTGTCACCTCAATGTCCTGTGTGACATCTGTGCCTCACACTGTTAAAGGATCCCTGGGGTGTCACTTTGCCAGCCAGAAACCTCTGCGGCCACTGGTGCATTTGCCTGAGTTTTGCTCTGGCCCGCTGGGTTTGTTCTGCCCACTCGGCCTGGCAGGCTGTGTTCAGCTCCCACTACCAGCCTGGATCTCACACCTGCCAAGGGCGAGCCAGGCATGGAGCAGTGAGGGGTGTGTGAGCAAGTGTGAGGTCCCACCATTGCGTGGTTAGGCACGCTGGCTCCCTGCAAGGCTACAGTTGGACCAGGTGTACCATAAGCAGCTTCCATGGCTGATACCAGGGAATGTGTTGTGGCACCTAGAAGCTTGGAGATGCCAGGAACTGCAGAGCCCTAAAAAAGGTGTCACAGCCCTGGCTCAGGGCACTTCTAGGTCTGAGCTATCTGAAGGGCTGCAGCTCTTCTCTCCTTCTGTCTTCCCTCCCTCTTGTCACCCACAATGTGGTGGGCAAAGGGCATGTTTTAGCCCTGTTTGTGTTACATCTTTCTTTTATATATATATATATTTTTATTATACTTTAAGTTCTAGGGTACATGTGCACAATGTGCAGGTTTGTTACATATGTACACATGTGCCATGTTGGTGTGCTGCACCCGTTAACTCCTCATTTACATTAGGTATATCTCCTAATGCTATCCCTCCCCCCTCCCCGCACCCCACAACAGGCCCTGGTGTGTGATGTTCCCCTTCTTGTGTCCAAGTGTTCTCATTGTTCAATTCCCACCTATGAGTGAGAACATGCAGTGTTTGGTTTTTTGTCCTTGTGATAATTTACTGAGAATGATGGTTTCCAGCTTCATCCATGTCCCTACAAAGGACATGAACTCATCCTTTTTTATGGCTGCATAGTATTCCATGGTGTATATGTGCCACATTTTCTTAATCCAGTCTATCATTGTTGGACATTTGGATTGGTTCCAAGTAGTGCTGCAATAAACATACGTGTGCATGTGTCTTTATAGCAGCATGATTTATATTTTTGGGGGTATATACCCAGTAATGGGATGTCTGGGTCAAATGGTATTTCTAGTTCTAGATCCCTGAGGAATCGCCACGCTGTCTTCCCCAATGGTTGAACTAGTTTATGGTCCCACCAACAGTGTAAAAGTGTTCCTATTTCTCCACATCCTCTCCAGCACCTGTTGTTTCCTGACTTTTTAATGATCGCCATTCTAACTGGTGTGAGATGATATCTCATTGTGGTTTTGATTTGCATTTCTCTGATGGCCAGTGATGATGAGCATTTTTTCTTGTGTCTGTTGGCTGCATAAATGCCTTCTTTTGAGAAGTGTTCATATCCTTTGCCCACTTTTTGATGGGGTCGTTTGTTTTTTTCTTGTAAATTTGTTTGAGTTCTTTGTAGATTCTGGATATTAGCCCTTTGTCAGATGGGTAGATTGCAAAAATTTTCTCCCATTCTGTAGGTTGCCTGTTCACTCTGATGGTAGTTTCTTTTGCTGTGCAGAAGCTCTGTAGTTTAATTAGATCCCATTTGTCAATTTTGGCTTTTGTTGCCATTGCTTTTGGTGTTTTAGACATGAAGTCCTTGCCCATACCTATGTCCTGAATGGTATTGCCTAGGTTTTCTTCTAGGGTTTTTATGGTTTTAGGTCTAACATTTAAGTCTTTAATCCATCTTAAATTAACTTTTGTATAAGGTGTAAGGAAGGGATCCAGTTTCAGCTTTCTACGTATGGCTAGCCAGTTTTCCCAGCACCATTTGTTAAATAGGGAATCCTTTCCCCATTTCTTGTTTTTGTCAGGTTTGTCAAAGATCAGATAGTTGTAGATGTGTGGTATTATTTCTGAGGGCTCTGTTCTGTTCCATTGGTCTATATCTCTGTTTTGGTACCAGTACCATGCTGTTTTGGTTACTGTAGCCTTGTAGTATAATTTGAAGTCAGGTAGCATGATGCCTCCAGCTTTATTCTTTTGGCTTAGGACCAAAATCTCCTTAAGCTGATAAGCAACTTCAGCAGTCTCAGGATACAAAATCAATGTGCAAAAATCACAAGCATTCTTATACACCAATAACAGACAAACAGAGAGTCAAATCATGAGTGAACTCCCATTCACAATTGCTTCAAAGAGAATAAAATACTTAGGAATCCAACTTACAAGGGATGTGAAGGACCTCTTCAAGGAGAACTACAAACCACTGCTCAACGAAATAAAAGAGGACACAAACAAATGGAAGAACATTCCATGCTCATGGATAGGAAGAATCAATATCGTGAAAATGGCCATACTGCCCAAGGTAATTTATAGATTCTTGCTATCCCCATCAAGCTACCAATGACTTTCTTCACAGAATTGGAAAAAACTACTTTAAAGTTCATATGGAACCAAAAAAGAGCCCACATTGCCAAGTCAATTCTAAGCCGAAAGAACAAAGCTGTGTTATGTCTCTTTTAGCCCTCCTGTCCTGCTTCCAGGAAGAATGAGGTATGCAGAAAATCGGGGGATGAGCAGGATGAAGAGGAGCTTTATTGAGCAATAGAACAGCTCAGAGGAGACCTGCAGTAGGCAGCTCCTCTCTATAGCCAGAGTGTCCTGAGGAGTGTCCAGCTCTCAGCGGACAGAGCAGCTCCTCTCTGCAGCTGGTTATCCATCACCTCTTCAGCTCTCAGCAGAGAGGGTAGCCCCCTTCTACTAGGCAGGTCATCCTGATGAATGTCCAGTTCTCAGCAGAGAGGAGATGCTGGGGTGGGCAGCTTCTCTCTGCAGCTGGTCATCCTGTCATCTGGACTCTGGCTGAGTCTGGGGCTTTTAAGAGCCTCAGAGGGGAGGAAGTGAGTGCTGATTGGTTCGTGGGTGGCCAATGGTGGGCCAGAAAAGACACCACATGTTCTCATTCCAGTTCATTGCACTGGCAACCTGGCCCCCAGGTTTTAGGTCCTTGTCAACTTGAGGGTGGGGCTTCACCAGGGACCTACCCCCTTCTGCCCAGGAGCCTGTCTGCTTTCTGCCACCATTCATGGTGCCCAGGCTGTTTGTGCCAAGGGGTGCATGTAGGTCAGTGCTGAGCTGCCCTCAGCACACTGTCAGTCTCCCTCCCATGCTCATTGGTGCCCAAAGTCCAGAGGGGGCCAAGGTGGCAGGGGACTGGTGTGTCAGTGCTGCCCCAAGCATGCACACACCTAGCTGGGTTGTGACGGTGCCTAGGCTCAGTCTCAACTTTGCTCCATGATTGGAGCAGGTGTTGACAGCGGGAAGAGGCCAGGTAGTGGAACCAGACACCTCTGAGCCTGTGGGGGCAAAAGGGGGCCTTCTCAGGGTCCCTGAGAGTGCAGAGATGCCTGGGTCCACAGCCACAACTTGGGTACCTGCAGCCACACCTGGGAGGGTGAAGCTCCTTCCTGTTCCTGGCTCCCACTGGCTCTGTGAAGCATGGCACCACCCTGGGCCCAGCTCCACCTCAGGGAGCAAGGTTGAGGTTGTGGCTGAGGCTCTGGGCCTGGGAGTGGGTCCTGCCCTGCCATGCAAGGGTAGGGGTGGTGCATTTGGCTGCCTCAGAGACGTGGGGCACAGGGGACTCACCACCACCACTGCTACTCCTGCAGCCACTCCTGCCACCACTGCTTGTGTCTCTCTGCTGCAGCTGGTGTGATGACAGCGGCCACTCCAGATGGCTCACTGTTGCCATCAACACCATCATCCATATAGGTGCATTTCATCCCAAACTATTTTAACATATGGCAAATTATACATTGAAACACATATGAACAAACTAGATTCATGAACATGGCTGAACCCTCAAGTTAGTTTTTAATTGAGGAAAGAAGCAAATTGTAGAATAACCCATATAACCTGGCATCATTTATGCAGCACATATGCACACAAAATAATTCTATATGTTTCCTAAGATGCAAACATGCTTTAAGAGGCCTGAGATGATATAATGAATAATGAATTCATAAGGTTGAATAGTGTTGGGAGTGGGGACAGAGTTCTCATGGGAGGGGCCTTGTTAAGAGGGACTCTTGAGAGACCAGTTAAATTTCACCTTTTTTTTTTTTTTTTTTCCTGGAGACAGTCTCATTCTCTTGCCCAGCCTGGAAAGCAATGGCATGATCTCAGCTCACTGCAACCTCCGCCTCCCAGGTTCAACTGATTCTCTTGCCTCAGCCTCCCGTGTAGCTAGGATTACAGGCACGTGCCACCACGCTCAGCTAATTTTTTATATTTTTAGTAGTTTGTGGTTTCACCAATCAGGCTGGTCTCAAATTCCTAACCTCAAGTAATCCACCTGCCTGGAAGTTTTACCTTTTTAAAGTTAGATGAAGAGGAGGAGATGATGTGCAGCAAGATCAGGATAGGAGTTACTGAGCACATTTAGAAAGACCATGTGGGGGATCACAACGAAAGTCCACGTGCACCCTACCCTTTCATTTGAACCTGAGCTGTGGAAGCCGTCCCCTGGCCAGCCCTTGGGTGTGGGCCACCACTGTTTCTTGGATTGGGGCAGCGGCTGCGTTCCAGGCCATCTTTCTTGAGCCACCCCCCTAGTGCATCATCTCTGCTTCTCACTGCCATTAAAAACAACAACAACAACAACAACAACAACAAAAACATTAGAATGAAAGCTTAGAGACACTTGCAAAATAACCTGAGTGTAGTTCTTCATCCTTACAATTGTTCGGCTGGCCTGTCTTTTACACACCTTTCCAGTACACAATTCAACTGCCTTTAGTAAGGCTTTCCAAAGAATGCAACTTGAGTTTCCCAAGAAATCGCTGTTTCAGCGCTCACCTTTCACCAGTGTGCGGATGTTAAAATTAAATGGCGCAGCAGACATGCAAGATAGCGGCTACCGCATGTTTTTTTTTTTTTCTGAGATGGAGTCCCACTCTATCTCCCAGGCTGGAGTGCAGTGGCGCGATCTCGGCTCACTGCAAGCTCCGCCTCCCGGGTTCATGCCATTCTCCTGCCTCAGCCTCTGGACTACAGGCGCCGGCCACCATGCCTGGCTAATTTTTTGTATTTTTAGTAAAGATGGGGTTTCACTGTGTTAGCCAGGATGGTCTCGATCTCCTGACCTCGTGATCCGCCTGCGTCGGCCTCCCAAAGTGCTGGGATTACAGGCGTGAGCCACCGCGCCCAGCCATGATTTGCTTCTCTCTGCTGCCACCATGTTCCCTGCCTCTTTAGAGACAGGGAAGGATCTTGCTCTGGAATTGGTACTCACGGGTCAAGCTCTGGGAATCCTTTGCACATAGCCCTAGTCTTGGCGGTTGCTATCCCATGTGGGGTTCAGCACCCAGGCGGAGGGCTCAGCCTTTCTGCAGGCTGTGAGCCCTGTGAGCAGGCTCTGGCCACCAGGATGGCTCACGGGGATGCTGAAGACCCCTGGCCAGGGAATGTGGGTAAGGTCATCATGAGGAGTTGACGTGTTGGTGAAAAGAGGATGCTTTTGGTGCCGTTGTTTTCTCCTCCCTGCTCTGGTTCCAGAGCACCTTGCTTCAGAGGCTTCTATTTGGTGACTCCCCCTCTTAACATTTTTTTTCCTAGAAGACTATTATCCACATGCAACTCCTGATGAATTTTGGTCCATCAGAGGCAGTTCTCACAGATTCGACTAGCTCAGAGGAGACGCTCTGAAATACTCTGCAGATGGCCACCTGTTTTCTGATGTCCTGAGTGCCCACATAGTGGACAGCGGCCATCGGAGCCTGACTCGGGCCCCACGGGGGGCCCACTGGCCTGCCATGACCAGCACTGTCACTTCCTCTGCGGCAGGGAGGGAAGGAGGGAGAGAAGGACTGGTCCTGCCAGCTCCTTGGTGGGGTTGATGGTCCTGGCACCGTGTCCCTCCCAGGGTGGAGGAGAACTCGATTTCCGAGCAACCAGCCTAGGCGTATGGTGTCTCTGCCCTTCCCTTCCCCAACCCACCTCCTCCCCCTCTTCCCCTTCTTCACAGGCACCCACACGCATGACCACAGATCTTAGCTGCCCCAAGCCACCTGGGAGCATGGCCTACTCATTGCTGCCCCTCTGCCGGCCAGGGACAGCCATAGGTGGGGCAGACACCATGATATCCACGGCATCTTCATCTCCAGCTTCCCGGGAGGGCTGGAGTCTGTCCACTGCCTCCACCTCTGCTCATTTACTCTCTTCGCCCGGGGCCATCTCTCCCTGGACTTTCGTGTTGCCAACCCTCCCGGCTCTGCTCGATGGGGATGGCCTTTCTCGTTTGCTCCTCTGCTGCCATTGTCCCTGGCCCCATTCTCCATGTCCCCCGTGAGGCCCCTCACCTTCCTCTCTTCCTGACAAAGCTCTCAGCCATGTTCCTCCGGGAGCCTCCTCTCCAGGGGCTGCCGCCAGCTGGATCCTCCCCGTGTGCCTGCTCCCAATCTGTGCCCTCTTCTGGCTGTGCTTACCTGGGTGTCCCTCAGCCCTGGAGCCCACGATCTGCTGTGGATTCCCCACTCTCTCCTCCGTGGCTGTACTAACTCGCCGTGGACCTGGGTGGAGCTGGTGACCCTCCGTATTCCCGCTTTCCTCGGAACTGGAAGAACTTCGATGAGGCTGGTGCCTTTCAGAGGGGCCAACTGCCCGGGCTGCTCCATCTTATTCTCTCCTCCCTGTGGCCTCCCCAGTTTAACACCAAGGTCAATGCTCTGATGTTCCTCCTGTTGTAGCTAAAGGCAGAGAAAGCCACCCAGTAACTCTGGGATCCTCCCATCCCAGGCCAACCACAGGACACAGGGAATCTGTCCTGTACTAGCCTGAGGCTGTCTCCCCGGAGGAGAGCACTAGCGAGGGACTGCCAGGCTCCTGGGCACTGAGTGGCTGGTTTGCAGACCACCCTGACTTACAGCAGAGGCAGGGAGAGCAGCAGCAAATGTGTGGGGTTCCCCACTCACTCCTGCAGGCTCTCCTGGGTCCTGCCGGCCTCCCTGCCCTGGGCGTCTCAGGATGCCCCTGCCCCTGCCCCAGGGTAACACGAGGCCCCTTCCTTCCCTTTCCTTTGACAATCCTGTCCCGGAATCACAGGGGTGCTTCCCATCTGAGGCTCCCTGGCTTTGCACACACGTGTCAGACTTGGTGATACCATATGCTAGTTATTTACCAAGTGTGCACCAAGCGTTACGCTTCTGTGATGAAAACAATGGAAAGCGAAGACCTTCCCTTCCCAGTGCATCTCACTGAACTGTGGGATGCTAGTCTGGCCTCCTGGTTTTCCTTTCTCTGTCTTTTTTTTTTTTTAATTTTTGTGCTTGCTTGTCAGAGACCTGATTTCCTTTGACTTGCTTCTGATATGTTATTGCACACACTCTGAACTCCTGACCTCAAGTGATCCACCTGCGTCAGCCTCCCAAGGTGTGGAGATTACAGGCGTGAGCCACCGCGCCTGGCTATACAGGAAAAAGGTTTAATGGACTTACTCTTCCACATGGCTGGGGAGGCCTCACAATCACGGTGAAAGGCAAGGAGGAGCAAATCATGTCTCACATGGATGGCAGCAGGCAAACAGAAAGAGCTTGTGCTCCCCTTTTCAAAATGATCAGATCTCATGAGACTTATTCACTCCCCTTTTTAAAACTATCAGATCTCATGAGACTTATTCACTGTCATGAGGACAGCATGGGAAAGACCCATCCCCATGACTCAATTACCTTCTACTGGGTCCCTCCCACAACACGTGGGAATTCAAGATGAGATTTGAGTGGGAACACAGCCAAACCGTATCAGCAGGGCTCAAGAGACATTTGTTGAGTGAATAAATGACCTGGTTTGTGAATTTCCAGTTACTTACTTCCCTATTCATTTTCTCAAATTGTAATATGGAGAACTCTCTGCTTCCCTCATGGGATGATAGTGAGTTTATATGTGACAGAGCTTTGTGCCTGGAGTGACTGTTTTCACTAAGGATAACCGAGCAGCCCGTGACCCCCCCAGACCAGCCACGTCACCATCACCGGGAGTTTGCAGAACAGCAGCGCCTCCCACCGAGGCCACCAGTCAGTATCTGCATCCGCTAATACCTGCAGGGAGGCGTGCACCACCCCCAGCCCAAAGGCTCCGCTCGGAGGGAAAGTTCCCTTGACGGAGCAGGGAGGCCTGCAGTCAGCATGTGAGCCCCCCGGGCTGTTCTGCAAAGCTGGCCAGGAGGGCTGGGCTTATGGGGCCAGGCCATTATCTCTCATCCCCCGGTTTAAACTTTCCCCACGTTCCTCCCAGCCCGGAAGGGTCAGCAGCTGGTTTCTTAGGGCCCCCAGGAGGCATGTGTCACAGAGCATGTGCAGAGCCTATTGTCAGCCACAGCAGCCATCAAGGAGCCCTCCTCGCCCATTTCCTGTGGGCCATTGATCCTCTAATGGCCCTTTCCAGCTTTAGACCAGCTGGCTGCCATTCCAGGCACTTAGCGTGTGCGGAAAAATTTTATGTTTTCATGATATCAGCAGGAAAATAGGAAATGGCTTGGAAAACAGGGAGGCATAAAACAATGGTTTGAGGAGAGTGAGCCTTGGATAAACATCCCTGGTTGCCCTTTGGAATGTGTGGATTTAAACACACACTCAGGAATATATGCTCCGTGGTGTGAGAGATAAACATCCTAAAACTCATTAGGCCAGCAGCTCTGTTCTAGCAAACGCTGCTGAGGGACGCAAGAAGGGCTGGCCAGGGCCCAGCAAACGCTGCTGAGGGACGCAAGAAGGGCTGGCCAGGGCCCAGCACCGGGTACCCTGCAGCTGCTTGGCCCTGCTTGTGAAGGCAGAGGACCTGCCATTGGCCTCAACAGCACAACCTGGCCCAGTCACCTGACAGGTGCAATGCTCCCCATGGGCTCTGCATGTACTGGGCCAGTGCTGGGAGCCCAGGTCCCTGCCAGGTGGGCTTGGGGTCTGGTGCCTGGGGAAGACGGTGCCTGGCTGTCAGAAGGGAGTTCACGTTGTGGTCTGCCTCTTTCTTGACCCATCTGCAGGCAGCCGGCTCAGGAGTCTGTGATTTTCTATAGGACAAGGAGATTTTAGAGTTGGTTTTACAGATAACTTACTCAAGGAATACAATACCTTGAAATTAGCCCTGAGGTGTTTGGCAGTGAGACTCAGGCATGGCCTGCACAGCTGGAGCTGAAGGTGACCTCAAGTGATTGATGTTTAATACTCCTAATAATAGCTTGCATGACTAAGTCTTAACCACACATCAGAGGCTAAGCTCTGCACACACTCTTGCATTTGACCACAGGTCAACCCTAAGTGGTGAGGACAAGCATTGCAACCATTTCACTTCTCAGATGAAGATGCGGGTGTAGGCCCAGGGAGCGGACGGTGCTGCTGGGGCCACAGGGACCAGAGCTGCAGGCTGAGCTCCCATAAGAATGGGGGCCTTGCTTCCCAGGGCTCTTTCTGTCATTGAGCCACCTCTGCCATGGGGTGAGTGCCAGTGGTCAATGCCAGGCCAATGGGCTTGAGGGGCATCTCGTCCAGTCTGAGAGCTGCAGGCTGAGTGCCACCCCCCACTTGGAAGCACACTCCCTGGCCCTGCTGGAGATGGGTGGACAGTCCCTGTCTGGGAGGCAGTCTCTGCTGGCACGTCTGGGGCTCCTTCCTTCTTGAAGGCTGCTGCAGCAGGCACAGCCCTCAGCTGCTCTTAGCCCACGCTGTCTACCTAGTGGTCTCAGGTACACCTGCCCTCGCACTCTCCACCTCCCTCCCCCAATTTGCAGACGTGAACAGCGTGGGAAAATATTTCTCAGTAATAATAAAAAATGGTACTTTGTTAAAGTTTACAGCGGCTTGCAGTCATGGGTTTGTAATCTCTCTTGTCCATTCTAAAGGTAGGTAGGTGGCTTTCAACAGACTCCCCTTCTCCCCATTAATGTTTTGTTCTGGTGAAGAAGCTTGGAATTAAAGGAGCTCCGTGTGTGGCTATGCCGAGACAGAGTTTGAGCCTTCTGCAGGCTGGACCCAGGCCTGCAGGCTCTTTTTTCCGAGAAGTGAAGGATGATGGAGTCCCAGATCTTAGAAAAGGACAGAAGAGAATGGATTTAGAAAAGGAAAGAGGAAAGTGTGGAAATATATTTTTAAAATGAAGTTTGGATGGGGGAGAGCTTCTGCTTTGCAAAATTTTCACCCTGGAAGGTTGAAACCTTTTTGTGGCCCGTGGGTTCCGTCCCCACCGCACCCCCGGAGGCTTGACAGCCGTCTCAGGACAAAGATCCCTGCCTCGCAAAGCTGCTCCAGTCCGGGAGATCTTGGCTTGCTGTTACTTCTCGTGGAAACCCAAAATAGCTCTTGGTGATCGTTGCCCGTTTTCTCCACTTCCCTTTGGACTCACGGCAGTCAAAGCACTAACGATTTTCAAATATTTGAAGATGCTCAAAGCTCGAGTCTCTTTCCCAGCATGGGTGTCCTCAGTTCTCCCGTCTGGCCCGCCTACAGCAGAGCTTCCTCACCCCTCCATTTCCCTTCCCAGGGTCCCCTCTGGGAAAGGGATGGTGGCAGCCACCGCTGGCCCCGGAACTCTTGGCTGTGCCCAGGGTCCCCTCTGGGAAAGGGATGGTGGCAGCCACCGCTGGCCCCGGAACTCTTGGCTGTGCCCAGGGCCCCCTCTGGGAAAGGGATGGTGGCAGCCACCGCTGGCCCCGGAACTCTTGGCTGTGCCCAGGGCCCCCTCTGGGAAAGGGATGGTGGCAGCCACCGCTGGCCCCAGAACTCTTGGCTGTGCTGGGCTGCACTTCCAGCACGCTCTGCTGCCAGGGACCTGGGTGGCTGAGTTCTGGCCCAGAGAGTGTGAGGGAGCAACTCAGGATTCCTCCGCACCCGGCCCCAGAAGGCCCTCCCAGGTTCCTTCTCTGGGATGTCTGCTCTTCCGGCGATTAGGATGGTGGCCCAGGGTGCTTTTGGAAGCTCTGAGTTCCATATGGCCACCCTTGATGGCAGGTCCTGAGTGACCACATGCAGCTGACCCCTTCCCTGCCCAGGTCTGGCCCACCCTCGTGGTGAGGGGTGGGGATGACCCTCTGTCCTGTGGCCCTTCCATGCTTGGCTCTATCTGTTGTCACAGCACCTCACGCCCCCTGCAGACACGTGTGCTCCGAATAACACAGTGAAGTGGCCTGGAGCAGCAGAGGCGAGTGCTTCTGTGCCACCCGCCAAGACCTCCATCCCTGCTGGAAGCCCAGGGGTTGTCTGGCCTCTCATTATCCCCAGGAAACACACCCTGCGGTGCCATTCACAGTTCGGTGTCCTCATAGCAGTGTTGGCTCTTGCAGAATCAACTCGAAGACCTCAAGTTTCTCTCTCCCAGATTCGTCTGATGAGCAGGACCTCCAGGACCTGGAGAATCCCCAGCTGTGGCCTCTTCCTGTGCTCCGGGCCCTGCAGCCACAGCTTGTGTTAGATTAGAACACGTTGCCAAGTGCCCATGGAGAGATTCAAATTATTTTTCAAAACCAGCTGGAGATCGGTGCGGGAACCCATGTGGCTGGTGGCTCTGGGGGAGCTCAGGGCCAGTCAGCAGTGCAGGGCGCGGGCTCTCGGGAGAAGCAGTGAGCTCTGGCTCTGGGATACACCTCTTTCCCTAGGGGATTACACTTCTGATGGCTGGGTTTTATCCGGCACGAAAAGGAAGAGTTTTTCCCTGAAGGAGAAGGTAGCCAGGAGACTGCCAATTGCAAGAAAGCAAAATAATAAACCTCCGTCCCTCTCCCTTCACCTCATATGACATTTGTCCAATTTTATGGCCAGTGGTTGGGGCCGTCTTTTATTTTCCATTAAGTGAAAATGAGAATTGTTCCAAGTGATGAATTATCTGGGCAGTCCTGCCAGAAATGAAGCATGCTCAGGTTGTTCAGTAAAATAAACTAGGCGGACGTCCTTGCACAGGGATTCTCACGAGCGCGTCCTCTTTCTACCTGGTCCGGTTTTCCCACGGGAGCAGGAAAACACCTCCTAGAGACAGGGAGGGCATGGAGGGTGGCCCGGGGCCCCAGGGTGGTGGGAGCCTCACTGGGATTTTTGATTCCTTGTGGAAAGCTGGGAGCCGAACCCATTTCAACTTTCCCAGGCCTGGCCCAGCCCTTGCCCAAATCCTGTCGCTTAGTCACCCTCAGGAGCAAACCTCCGCCGCGCCACAAGCCCAGGGATGCACAGGGAGACACAGGCCCAAAGTGGGGTGGGGGAGACCAGCACAGGCATGAAGAATAGGAACCGTGCAATGGGAAGAGGAAAAGACGGTTTCCCCAGGAGTCCTGGGTTCCAGGAGGCACTCAGAAAGCCCCTCTCAGGGGTCCCCGTATCTCCCTTCACGAAGATAAAGCTGTCTCAGACATGCAATCCGGGGACGGTTGTCCAAGGCCGTGCAGCCTGTGGCAGGGAGCTGCTGGGGGTGGTGCCTCCGCTCTGCCCGATGACAGAGGAGACAGAGCCCATGGCCTAATCCCGGTCTCCTTGACCCCACATGGGGAAGAACCTCCTTGAGGTTCCTCAGGAAACTCAGCAGGTCTCAAGCGGGTGGGTCCTTACAGGCCAAGGGCTGGGGCAGGGGGAGGCAGAGACGCCAAGTGGGCCCGGGAGCTCTCGGTGCATCTCAGTTCCCTTTGTCTTCAGGATTCGACCTGGATGTCACATCATCCCAGAGCCTTTCCTGAAGGACCTAGCTAATGTGGCACCCCTCTGATTGCCTCTTCCCACCCCCAGTTTTACATTCCTTCCTAACCTGCATCACTGTTGGAGGATGAGTTCCAGGTTTTCCTCGCTGCTGTCTCCTCCCTCCCTGCATGGAATGCAGGATGGGGTTTTGTTCACTCGCACACTTTTGTGCCTGGCACATTGCCCGGCTGTAGTCGGTGCTCAGTAGGTAACCACTGAGTGCACGGAGAGAGGAAGGACGGGCTCTGAAGCTTGCCTCTCCCCAGGAACAACTCCTGCTTATTCTTGATCTCTGACTATCAGGCTTTCCCGGGGAGCCCCACCCTTGTTATGGGACAGAGAACAGGGTCGATCACACCCCGGACCCCAGGTCACTGCCTCCAGCAACCTCTTCTGCTTTTATTTCTATTTTAAAAACCTGAAGCAGTGTTCTTGAGGTCTGAATACATCCAGTAGGTTCGACACGGCTTTGGTGGAAGATTCCACGAGTACGTCACCATTCCATGGAAGACTAGAATGTTCTCAGCCTCCAGACGTGCCGTTCTGCCACTTCATCCACAGCCCACTGCTGGTCAGTTCACCCCTTGCAGTGAGTTTTGGAGGCTCTAGGACTTCGCAGTCTTGAGATTCTACAGCTTGTCATCTGGTGTCCCGCCTCTTGCTCAACATGTTTTCTGAGATTCATCTACATTGTGTGTATCGGTAATCCGTAATCTGTTCTTTGTTCTGTTTTGTTTTTTTGGAGATGGAGTCTCACTTTTGTCGCCCAAGCTGGAGAGCAGTGGTGCGATCTTGGCTCACTGCAACCTCCACCTCCCGGGTTCAAGCGATTCTCCTGCCTCATCCTCCTGAGTAGCTGGGATTACAGGTGCCCGCCACCACACCCAGCTAATTTTTGTATTTTTAGAAGAGACGGGGTTTCACCACATTGGCCAGGCTGGTCTTGAACTCCTGACCTCAGGTGATCCGCCCGCCTTGGCCTCCCAAAGTGCTGGGATTACAGGCGTGAGCCACGGCACCTGGCCTAATCTGTTCTTTTTTGTTGCCGAGTAGAATTCCTTGTGTAAATACATTGCAGTTTAATTGTTCATTTGGATAAACAATGTTATAAGGACATTTGGATTGCTTCCAATTTGGGGTTCCTATGAACAAGGCTGTTGTAAGCATTCACGGACGTGTCCTTGCATGGATGTATGTGCTCATTTCTCACAGGAAAAATGCCTTGGAGTGGAGAAGTTGGTTCACAGCTGTGTGAGTGCCCTGGGGCTGCCATAACCAAGTTCCACCCACTGGGTGCTTTAAGCTACAGCAGTGTGCTGGGTCATGGTGCTGGAGGCCTGAAGCCACAGTCACAGTATCGGTAGGGCTGTGCCTTCTGAGGCTGGGAGGCGGCCGCAGCTCCAGGCCTCTCTGCAGCCTCTGGGGTTTGCCGGCAGCCTTGGTGTTCCTGGGCTTGCAGAAGCACCACCTTGATCTGCGCCTTCACCTTCACGTGCCCTTCTCCCCATTTGCTTGTGTGCAAATGTCCCCCTTTTAGGAGGACTCCAGCCCGCCATGCTCCAGCATGACCTTATCTTAACTAGTAACACTGGCAATGACCCCATTTCCAAATCAGATCATGTTCTGAGGGGCAGAAGGTTAGGACTCCAACACATGAGTTTTGGTGGGACACAACTCGACTCTCAGCACTGGGTAGGTGGATTTGACCTTGATGGCACGCTGACAGCGGGGCTATGAGTGGCCTTTCTTGGTTTTGAGGCTCCCCATGTCTGAGCGTGCCAGCCTTTCCTCCACCTGTTGCCATCTGTGGAGTTCCTGACCACCTCCCCCAGGTCCCCTCCCCACAGGCCCCAGGAACTTTGGAGCCTGGCTCACTAAATTTTCCACCCAAGTCCAGACACCACTGCAGATGACTTTGAAGCCCAAGAGGGTGGCACATGCATCATCCTAGCCCCAGGCCCCTTAGCTTTCTTCAAATGTGGACTCATCGTTACCCAAGCAAACATCCGCATGGCCGTGGCCAGATCTTGGCATTCCCCAGGACTTTTCATCTCTCGAATCTTCATCCCCACTGTCTGCTCCGCACCTTCCCAACCCTCCTCTCTGACACCGGCTCCATCATTTGATTAAGAGGTCAACTTCCGCATGCCCCAGACTCTGACTGGCTCCCCCAACCGGCAGATCCAGGAACCGCTGGAGCCAAGGGCTCGAGAGACGCTGTCAGTCGTTTCCCTCTTTCCTTTCCTCTCTGTCTTCCTCCCTTCTCTCCATCTCAATTTGGATTGGCTTTCGTGTCAGTCCATTTTTGCATCGTATAAAGAAATCCCTGAGACTGGATAATTTATGAAGAAAAGAGGTTTAACTGGCTCACAATTCTGCAGACTGTACAGGAAGCATGGTATGGGTATCTGCCTCTGGTGAGGGCCCAGGAAGCTTCCAATCATGGCAGAAGGTGGAAGGGAGCAGGTACATCACGTGGCAAGAGCCAGAGCCAGAAGGAAGGGGGAGGCACCACACTCTTAAACAACCAGATCTTGCAGGAAAAAACTGAGGGAGAGCTCACTCATCACCAAGGGGATGGCGCTAAACCATTCATGAGAGATCCACGCCAGTGATCCAGTCACCTCCCTCCAGGCTCCACCTCCCACACTGGGGATCACATTTCAATGTGAGATTTGCAGAGAAAAAACATCCAAACCACATCAGCTTTGTTCTTAAACAGGTGTCTCCACCTGGCTGTCATGGTGAGTACTGGACTGTTTCATGTCCAGATTCTTGTGGCTTGTGGTCTAGAAGGAAGAAAGTCCTCCTTACAGAGTCCAAATATTAAATCTTGTTGAAGGACTGTGGTGGGCTGTGCTTGACAGACACACATTGGATTCCCCATAGGGGATGGTGTGGCACGAGCAGCCCACCTGAGCCAGCGGGGGGCTGAACCCCACGACTGCAGGGCCCTCCGCAGTGAGGCTGTTTGGACTCTGCCATTTTGACCCAGTGGACATTTTCACCCTGAGAGCTCTTGACTCCAAGTTCATGACCCATCACATTAATCAGAATTAAAACAACTGTTGACATTTGTCAAGGAAGCGTTTTCTGAAGCAAATTCCATGAACCCAGTTTAGTTTAGTTCTTGGGTCAATTTTCTAACAGAGCAGTTAACCAAATTGTTTCCATTTTTATTTTTCGGTGATAACTTGACTCATCCTTTTTTTTTGTGGGCTTTTTGTTTTTTCCTTACTCGAGTCTAATTTCAAAAAGTGAATTTTCTGCTCTAATGAGTCTTCTTTTTGTGGCCATTACTTCTACAAAGCCAAATTTCTCGAATAATTTGCACAGCTCTAAATTTAAAAAAAAATTCTTCTTCTTCTGTCAATACAAATTTTAAATTTAACATCTGTATTTTTACATACTGTCAGTTGCATTTTCCACTGATAATTTCTAATTTTCCCAGTTCAATTTTTATAGTTTTCAATGTTAACAATGACTGACTGTTCAATTTTTAATCTATAACGACTTTTGCTGTATGCTTCAGTTTTATAGCTTTTTAAATCTATAATAACTTTTGCTTCAGTTATTGTTGGCTTTATTTTGTGTTATGTCTGCTGTAATATTAATTTTGAATTGAAAAAAAATGTGTTTGTATTTCTTAGGTAATCCTGAGCCATTACTCTTGATAATTGCTCTTGTCCACAGCTGGTCCACTTTATGGCTCATCAGGCTCTTTCATAAGTTTATAACAGCTCTACGAACTCTCAGTAACCATCTGCTCTGTGGCAAATGGGCAAAGTATCTGCCATGGAGTCGAAACACCTCCGGGTAAATGTGGCAAGATCAAAGGAACTTCTTTGATTCATCCAGAGCCATGTCCAGCAGATAGGGTAGTGGCCATTCCCTAGGAGAAGCTGGGTACTGCTCCTACAACAAGGGCGAAGGAAAATCATGCTTGGACCTAAGAAGGCTTTGCAAGGTCTTGCCTATCCACTTCTTAAGATTTCTCCTTCCCCCAATCTTTATCCTGCCTGTTGCCCATAGCACACCTCCGTATCCCATGCTTCACTCTGGGATATGAACCTCAGTTAGCCCCCTCCCCAGGGTACTTCTGCAGGGGCTTGGGAAATTACCAATGGAGGACCAGCCCAACACTCCCTTCTCTACTAGTACCCAACACCCACCTCCCCTCCCAAATCCAATGCTCTTCTTCCCTCCCATACCTAGCACTCCCTCTCACCTGTATTAGTCCATTCTCCCACTGCTATTAAGGAATACTTGAGACTGGGTAATTTATAAGGAAAGAGGTTTAATTGGCTCAGGGTTCTGCAGGCTGCACAGGAAGCATGGCGGCATGTGCTCAGCTTCAATCATGGTGGAAGGTGAAGGGGAAGCCTGCACTTCACATGGCCGGAGAGGGAGGAAGGGAGAGACAGGGAGGTACCACACACTTTTAAACAGCCAGATCTTGGGAGGACTCACTCACTGTCATGAGAACAGCACCCAGGGGGAACTTCACCCCCATGATCCAATCACCTCCCACCAGGCCCCACCTCCAACACTGGGGATTACAATTCTACATGAGGTTTGGGCAGACACACAGATCCAAACTGTATCACCAACCATACCCAATGCTCCTTCTCTGCTAGTACCCCGTGCTTCCCTTTTTAACTCATGCTTCAGACTGCCGCCCACTGCCAGAGAAAATGCAAACGCAATTGGCTGGGCCTCCAGGGAACAGGGAACGCAATCCCGGCTGCAGCCCTTGGCTGCACAGGACACCCTGTCTGTGCCTCTGGATGCTCCACAGTGACTCAGTTTCCCTCTCTGTGCACCCCACCTGCCCCTCACTCTCAGCTGATGCCCTGGCTCCCTGCTTCTCTGAGCAGACAGGGACCATCCCTCAAATCCCTTCTTGCCTTCCTGCAACTCCCGACAGCCATACTTGCATCCACGCTTTATCTTCTCCCCTGGTGCCCCAATGCCCTACGTATGGTTTATTAAGAACCGTTCTCCAGTGATGATCTCTCCCTCTTTGTTGTCTTCAGTCTTCTCTGTGCAAGGGGCACAGCACCCCTAAGGCACCCTTGAGTCCTGTTATCCGGGGACATCTCAGGCTCTCTCTCCAAAGCCCTGAGATCTGTTGTCCTGCCTCCTCCCTGTGCCGTGTGACTGCTGTCCTCTTGCACTCTCCTGGGCCTGCCACCTGCAGGGATCCTTGTCTTCCTGAGCCACCCCTTCCCTACCAGCATGGTGGCTTTTCTGCCTCTGCTCTCAGCCCTCTGCCTTCCAGCCAGAGCCCCCCTTTCCCATTGCCAGCTTAGACCCCAGCTGTTCTCCTGAGGTAGGGCCCTTCCTTGCCCAGGAAGGAGCCCAATTCCAGTATCTTCTCTTTGTCCCGGAGTCCCGTGGTCTTAGCCTAGGTCTTACCTGCTCCTGCCTGGGGCTGATGCTCACATTAGGCTGCAGGTTCATGAGGGGTGAAATGGAGCAGTGTGGGATGTTTCTTGACCTTGGGAAAGTTGGGGAGGCAGAAAGTGGTGGGTCCATCTGCTCCAGCTGGCTGGGAAGCCTGCTGTTTGAATATGACCTGGTATATTCTAGACGTGGAGGCGTCAGATGGCCAGAGCTCCAGGACTACTCCACAGACACTCCTGTGCTGGCGGATGGCAGAAAGCCGGGGCTGGGCAGATCCGTGCTGCCTCCTTGGGCCCAGTGTGCACTCCTCTGGAGAAGCACTTGGGCTTCAGTGTCAAGGGTACAGATCCACACAGCAGCCCTGCAGCTCACCAGCTCTGAGACCAGGCACCATGTCCTTCCCGTCTGCACGGGGTGATAACAGCCTGACCCTGTGACAGCTGGGTGATGTGGTGCTGAGGACTGTTTCACACAGAAGCTGGCAGGCTCCCTCCCAGTGCGTTACAGTGGAATCACTTGTTTCCCGGGCCCCTGTGTGTTTTCTTCCTCCTGAGCACAGCATGCTATTGTGCGTGTCTGTGCTGTCAGAGTCACCGCCTGAAGTTAATGATGGTGGTCACAAAGTGTCACAACTGTCCTTGACTTCCCTTGCCCTCACCCGAAGCAGCTCTGGCCCCAGCGGTGTCCTGGCCTTGGCTGGGATGACCCCTGTCTTGCCTTCCCTCCAATCTCTGCCTGGGAACTCTCCGCCCCGCCCTTGCCCCCACGTGGCCTTTCTAAGGTGACGCCATCAGACCTCTGCTTCCTCCCCCTCTCCCCTTTCTTGGGATCACAGCAGAATTCACCCGTCTGTCCTTGGAAGCCCTGCCTGACACTGAGGCTGTTTGTCTGGATGACCTCCCAGCATCCATCTCTCTGATTTTGGCCACCTGCTCCTGGTTCCCTGGGAGGTGGGTCTGATTTTCCCTCTTCTGTCATGGCCAGGATCAAATGCCCACTGTGTGCTCAGTGCTGGTGGCAGAGAGCTGAAGCCCCTGAGTTCCTACTCTCAAGGCATCAATGATCTAGAAAACAAGGATGTGGGTCATTTCAACACAGGGGACAGAGATTTCCAAAGGTGCAGTCATGAAACTGGACTGGAAATGCCATGGGGGGCTTCCCAGGAGAGGTGATGCCCCCGCTAAATTGAGAGGAAGGGCAAAGTGCCCAAAATCAAAGCACGGGGAGAAGGGGCTGAGGCCACAGGAACGGAGGTGCCAGCAAAGGCCCAAGCACTTGCAGCATGGATACGCACAGATCAGCGCGAGCTGGATGGGCACCTGCGTGGGGATGAGAGGAAGGGAGAGGGCACTGTCCCGAGCCTTGGGCCAGGAGCGCCAGGCATCCCAGCTTTGACATGGCTCCTCTCCAGAAAAATCATCAGATACCAGATAAGGCAGAGGACGTGTGTGGGCGGCTGCATGGATGACTTCACACAGGCGGTTTGATGCTGCTGCTGATTGGATCATGTTCCTGCTGCTACTTTCTGGAGTGGAACTCGAGGGACAAGTTCTTTAAACAACCTGTTTCTGAGGTTCAAAAAGAGGCTCTGACACTCGGCCACTGTCCCCAGACAGAGCCTCTCCTCCTTTCCCTCCAGGTTCCTGGAAGACGGCCCCCTCTCCTCCAAGCACATCTGTCTCTTGGACTCTGAATTCCACCCCTTTGCCCCTGCAGACCCTGGGCACCCCTGCCTGGCACTGCTGAAGGACCACTCCCTCCCTGGGGACTCCCACCAGACCCGGGCGGTGGCTTCACCAGCCAACATGGAAGGGGCTCAGGGCAAATTGTCCTTGTTTGCAGATGAAGAAACAGAGCCTTGGTGTGCAAGACCAGAGTCCAGCCACAGAAGCAGCTGTGCCCCCTCCACTCCTCATCTTGAGAGACACCTTCCTTACACAATGCTGGGTGACCCAGGAACCCACATATTCAAGACAGAGGCCCCATTTATGGCAGCCGATGGCCCTGGGCAGGGGTGGGCTGATGTCTGCTGGATACAGACTGTAGGGTGCACTGGTTGTCAATTCTGGAATGTCCTGGAGAGCCGTGACTGGGAAGTGACAGCATCACCCACCCCGCTGGACACTTGTTCCCTTATGGGAAAGTCACAGCCCCTCTCGGGTGGCCTTCTGAGCTTTAAGGCCTTCCTGCAGGCAGCTGTGTCCTCTGCCGGGCCTCCCCCGAGGTCCCCTCAGTGCTCTCCCATCTCAAGGCCGCACACACGTTTCTGGAGGCCTGGGCTGTCCTTCCTGGAGGTGCTGGAAGGAAGCACTGACTGCTCACCGTGTTCTGTGCTGTTTGATGCCTCCTTGGCCATGGTTCATGACTTATACCATGTGCCAGATACTGTGGTCAGTGCAGTGCCCCTTAGGCAGGTTCCATGTTTTCATGTTCACTGCAGCAGGCCAGAGCACCCCTGAGCGGACAGGGCTGGGGCCTCGGGCTAGGAGGGGCCAGCAAGGCTGGACATCATGCTTTTGCTATGGTGCCATTTATGTGACTTTTTCATTAGCTTCATTTAGCCAACCAGGAGTAAAAGAGAAATCAGATGGCCAGATGCTCTCTGGGCTGGGTCCTGGCAGGAGGGATGTGATGAGAGGTCAAGGGCCCGAGGGATTTAGGGTTCAGGTCAGTGTGCTGGTGAAGGATAGATGAGGTCCAGGTCAGCGTGCCAGTCAATGATCAGATGGGGCTCAGGTCAGCGTGCCGGACAGTGATCAGATGGGGCTCAGGTCAGCATGCCGGACAGTGATCAGATGGGGCTCAGGTCAGCATGCCGGACAATGATCAGATGGGGCCCAGGTCAGCGTGCCGGACAGTGATCAGATGGGGCTCAGGTCAGCGTGCCGGACAGTGATCAGATGGGGCTCAGGTCAGCGTGCCGGACAGTGATCAGATGGGGCTCAGGTCAGCGTGCCGGACAGTGATCAGATGGGGCTCAGGTCAGCGTGCCGGACAGTGATCAGATGGGGCTCAGGTCAGCGTGCCGGACAGTGATCAGATGGGGCTCAGGTCAGCATGCCGGACAGTGATCAGATGGGGCTCAGGTCAGCATGCCGGACAGTGATCAGATGGGGCCCAGGTCAGCATGCCGGACAGTGATCAGATAGGGCCCAGGTCAGCATGCCGGACAATGATCAGATGGGGCTCAGGTCAGCATGTCAGTGAATGATCAGATGAGGTCCAGGCTAGTAGCCAGGGCTGGGATCCCAGGAGGGCAGGGACAGAACCGTGCGCAGAAGCTTGGAGTTTCTCTTAAGAGGGACCTGGGCTGGTTGGCATCTAGTACAGTGGTCAGGACAAGGAAACAACCCACTCAAGGGTTTAGAACAGGAAATGCAGCATAGTGTCTATCTAGTGATGAGAAAAATACCACAAAGGGGAAGAAAAGGACCAGGACAAGCCTATGAAGCTCTCTGATCCCGAGTCCATCAGTTCAGCCACCTCGGGCACCAGCTGGTGGTGACCAGCCACGGGGGCTTAGATGTCCCTGGGATGACGAGTCCCACATGGCCTGGACCCCATGCTGGCGACGTGGATGGCAGATACCCCTGAGTGCACTGACTCCACTTCTCACCAGCCAGATCTGGGGCTTGCTGTGAGACAGCTCTGGAGATCCAAGGCCCCCTTGGGCCTCTCCACTCCCCAGGACAGGGCTGACCCTTCTCAATGTCTGGCCTCACCCACCTCTTTACCTAGCATAAAAGCTTAAGCCAGTCACCAATCGCATCATATCCACATTAGTGGGATGGCAGGGCTCCTGAACACACGGCTTTAGTAGATTAGATATCCTCGTTGGTCAGTGGCGCTGGTCACCAAGGGACCTTCAGAAACCGGGGAGAAGCCATGGGAGTGCAGAGAGCCCGTGTGTGGTCCTGGCATCAGTGGGCACAGAGGCAGGCCCTGGGAAAGTTGCCTGGACTCCTGCGGAAGGTTCTGATCATGCCCGTTCTCATGTCCCTGAAGCCAGCCCTCTTGGTGTCTTCAGTTCAATGTGACAAGTTGTTTAATGTGGCAAATGGAGGCCTTATCACCTCTAAGGGATGTTGGGTGCAGCATCTCTGTCTGCTTATCATCTGTCACATTGCTGCTAGGATATGCAATCTCTCTCTGTGGGGGTAGCCCGAGTTTTGCTGCTAATATTAATGGTGCATGACATGTGTGCATCTCCGTTTCATCATGAAGCACTTCCTCAGAGGCGGTCTCAGTGGTCCTCCCAGGCCTCAGGCAAGACAAGTCTCATGCACTAGGTGCCTCGAGAATGCAAACATGCACATGTCTCAGTGCCCCCACAAGAATGTAAACATGCACATGTCCCAGTTCCTCCCTCGAGAATGCAAACATGCACGCGTCCCAGTTCCTCCCTCGAGAATGTAAACATGCACATGTCCCAGTTCCTCCCTCGAGAATGCAAACATGCACGTGTCCCAGTTCCTCCCTCGAGAATGCAAACATGCACGCGTCCCAGTCCCTCCCTTGAGAATGCAAACATGCACGCGTCCCAGTTCCTCCCTCAAAAATGCAAACATAAATGCATCCCAGTCCCCCCTCGAGAATGTAAACATGCACGCGTCCCAGTTCCTCCCTCGAGAATGCAAACATGCACACATCCCAGTTCCTCCCTCGAGAATGCAAACATGCACGCGTCCCAGTTCCTCCCTCGAGAATGCAAACATGCACGCGTCCCAGTTCCTCCCTCGAGAATGCAAACATGCACCCGTCCCAGTTCCTCCCTCGAGAATGCAAACATAAATGCATCCCAGTCCCCCCTCGAGAATGTAAACATGCACGCGTCCCAGTTCCTCCCTCGAGAATGTAAACATGCACGCGTCCCAGTTCCTCCCTCGAGAATGCAAACATGCACCCGTCCCAGTTCCTCCCTCGAGAATGCAAACATGCACCCGTCCCAGTTCCTCCCTTGAGAATGTAAACATGCACGTGTCCCAGTTCCCCCTCGAGAATGCAAACATGCACACATCCCAGTTCCTCCCTCAAGAATGTAAACATACATGCATCCCAGTTCTCTCTCAAGAATGCAAACATAAATGCATCCCAGTCCCCCCTCGAGAATGTAAACATGCATGTGTCCCAGTTCCCCCTCCAGAATGCAAACATGCATGAATCCCAGTTCCCCCTCGAGAATGTAAACATGCACACGTCCCAGTCCCCCCTCGAGAATGTAAACATGCACGCGTCCAGTCCTCCCTCTGTGTGCTCCCTGCGCCCTCTCTGGTTGTTATTGTGTGATCCAGATCAGGGGTTGGCAGAGGATCACCTGGGGCTGAATCTGGCTGACTTTTTAAAATAAAGTTTTATTGGCACACAGTCCTCCCACCATTTGTATGTTGTCTGTGACTGCTTTCCCACTGCCCTGGAATCAGTGAGGTGAGTTGTCCCACCGACGCTGTGTTGCCCAGAAAGCCTAAAGTGTTTCCTGTCTGCCTCTTCACAGAAAATAAACGTCTCCCCTGATCCAGATAATGGAAAGGAAGAAGTTGTTTTGATTTGGGAGTGCAGCCCCCAGTTGGCACCCCTCTGGGGAGTAGTAAATACTCAGCTCTTTGGATGTTGCCGTGGTGGGGGTTGTCTGTCTGTGTTGTAAGGAAAGGCAGTGTTCAGACAGCACAAAACCAGCCATTAGCACACGACTGTATTACAGTGCAAGGTTTGCCTCACACCATTCCAGAGCTGTTATTTTCTGGAGGGTCATGAGGCACTCCAGATGTATGTGGATTCTATTGTCTTCCTGATTTTATAGATGACAAAGCTGAGATTCAGAAAGGTGGTGGGGTTTGCTCATGGTAGCTTCCAGTCTAAGACTTGATTTAAAGCCAGGACTGTTGGCCACAACCAGCACCTCCCATGCCAGGAGGGAGGCCAGCTGCAGTGGACACGACTGTGCAGCAGACACGCTTGTGTAGCGGATACACCTGTGCCCACCACGCACCTGAGCTGACTCCTGACACGGCTCCTTGAAAGCCTTCTGCCTGCCAGGCCGAGCCGCAGCCCGTGCCTGTGATTCTGCCTCCCGCAAGCCTGTGTGTGCATGGATGACGGCATTGGGTCCATGTCACGGAGCCGCACACAGACATGCGGGCTTCATGCACTTGTGGCCTCAGCTCGTGTGTGTGGAGATGTGCGCCTGATGGTGCTCTCGTGCTGAATTTTAAATTAGTTTAAAAAAATTGTTTTATTATAACTGAAAGTGGAAAATATACCTCTGGAATGCTATCAGCTAAACCTTGCACAGTAATAAATCTGTGTGCTGATGGTTTGTTTTTGTGCTGTTTGGTTGTTATGGTGACGGGCTGCATTAACTAATACGTAAGTTTGTTTTGAGAATTTTAACACCGGCTTGCCAAATGTTCTCTTTCTGCTGCGATCTTAGGCCTTTACAGTTCTCATTGGTGAGGATCAGCTTGGATTTCAGGGCCCTTCATGGTCTGAAAATGGCCAGAGCCCCCTCAACAACCCTGACTGGCACGTCTGAGAGAGGTGCCTTGTGTAAACAAGTGTAAGAGTAATGACACTTCAGAGGCACTCCAGGAGAAAATAAGCAGCAAGACTCAGCCTTTGTGGAACATGTTTTCAAGCAGGAGCTGGGTTGTGATGGCCAGCAGGGAAGGCAGCCATCTCTTCCCGGTGGCCAGTCAAGGGCTCTCGTGGACGGGCCACTGGTCCCAGTGGGGAGCAAACCTGACTGGGCCTTCCCCTGTCACCACCAACTGCTCAGGCAGGGCCAGAAAGACGGAAGAACTTCTGAGACACAGGGGCAGGGTGGCGGGGGTCCAGGCTGGGCGGGCAGCCTCTTGCCTGAGAGAGGGAGATAACAGTGAGGTCAGACGAGAAGGCCTGTGCTCCAGGTTTAGCCTGGGAGTCTCCAAACAGAGCACTGCCTCACAGCGAGGCAGCGTGGGGAAAAGGATGGGAAATGGGGGTGAATCAGAGGCCTCTGCATTCGTGCCTGGCTGTTTAAAATGCTCTGGGCCTCAGCATGCCCGCTTTAAAAATGGAGGAAGTGTGTGGGAATGTGGAAACAAGTGAACGATTAATACTCAATTCCAGGAATGGCTGTGCCAGGAAGGAAGCCAACCTGGGAAGGGGCAGCAGGGGGAGGTGACTCTTTAAAAAACAGGCCAAGGGCCAGTCGTGGTGGCTCACGCCTGTAATCCCAGCCCTTTGGGACGCTGAGGCGGACGGATCACAAAGTCAGGAGTTCGAGACCAGCCTGGCCAATATGGTGAAACCCCATCTCTACTAAAAACACAAAAATTAGCCAGGCGTGGTGGCAGGCACCTGTAATCCCAGCTACTTGGGAGGCTGAGACAGGAGAATCTCTTGAACCAAGGAGGCGGAGCTTACAGTGAGCTGAGATTGCATCACTGTACTCCAGCCTGGCCACAGAGTGAGACTCAGTCTCAGGAAAAAAAAAAAAAAAAAAAAAAAAAAAAAAAATAGTTGGCCAGGGAAAGCCTATGAGGAAGGGACTTCAGGCCAAGTCTGAGTGGAGCGTGCAGGACCGTGGACAGGGGTAGGGAGTGTGGGAGAGGCTGTGTTTAAAGGGCTCCCTCAGGGACACAGGTTCGGAGAGGCACTCGGAAAGCAGGTGCCATCAGTGCCTGGGAAGGATGCTCTGCGTGTGCCGGTGGCAGATCTGACGCCCTCCTCCTGGGAATGGCAGGGCTCCTCCAGCAGCTGAAGGCACCTGTCACCCAGGCCTGTGGGGATGATGTGTTGGCCTCAGCAGGGGCTCTGGGCAGCCCGGCCTTCCCTTGAGATATGCCTGAGCATGCAGCAGTGACGGTGGCCCCGGGCCCTGGACAGCCTGGAGACAATGTAGCAAGGCCAGGCCCAGGCAGTTTTAAGAATTCAGAGTCCTTCACATTCATTCAGAAAGTTGTTGACAATTGTTTGCAATTTTCTCTTAACATTTCTCTGCCTCCATCTCCTTAGCTGGAAAATGGGGAGCTCGTGTTTGGACAGTCAAGGATGGACATGGCAGGAGAATGGGTAGCCAGGGCGTGTGGCGCAAACGTGACCAAGATGTCCAAAGCTAAGGTTGACGTTCCTCCAGTAGACGTTTCCCCAGTGGGCTGGGCAGGGTGGCTCCCGCCTGTAATCCCAGCACTTTGGGAGGCCGACGGGGTCAGATCACAAGGTCAGGAGATCGAGACCATCCTGGCTAACATGGTGAAACCCCGTCTCTACTAAAACTATAAAAAATTAGCCAGGCGTGGTGGCAGGCGCCCGTAGTCCCAGCTGCTCGGGAGGCTGAGGCAGGAGAATGGTGTGAACCCGGAAGAAGGAGTTTGCAGTGAGCCGAGATCACGCCACTGCACTCCAGCCTGGATGACAGAGCAAGACTCCGTCTCAAATAAAAAAAAAGAAGTGTCCCTGGTGGCCCGTGGGCCTTATTTTCGGGGGTTCTTGGGAGTGCAAAAGGGGCTAGAACATGGCGATGCACTCAAAAGAACCATTGTAACATATATTTTGGTGTGTCATTGATTTTGGAATTTTGAGTGGTGTGTGTGTGACTGCGTCTGTGTGTTTGGGACGGAGTTTGGCCTGGTTTGTTTTCAGGGTCATTTCCAGAAGTGACATTCGTGGATGTCTGTCATTACTCTAGACAAGGGCGCTGATAACAACAGGACAGAAACAGGTGGCCACGCTGGAGTACCTTTTCCTACGAGCACGGCCGAGAACCAAGAGGCAAAAGCAAAGGGTTCCCCACGCACTACACTTCCGCATGTGACTGGGAAGGCCAGCCCTGAAGACCCTCCCTGGAAGCCCACTCCTTCTGCTCCACACACAAAGTACACACATCTGCTCACCTGCTCTCCTGAAGCACAGCAGATTAGACACAGCTCAAGGGAGGATCAGGGCTTTTCATGGCAGCACATTTGGAAGTTGCTGCTAGGATTAAAAAAAAAAAAAAGAGTGCAAGGAAACAAAACAGGGAAAATAACAAGGGCCCCTGACTGTCCTCGAACAAGGGACACTTTAGGGTTGGGGCAGCTACAGATTCCCGTGTGCGTGCCGTGACGGGACAGACCTGCAGCCATCATCCGAGAAGGTGTGTCATACGGGAACTTGCTGTTGGTGTCCTCGTGAAAGGAGGTACAAGGGCATAACACAAAAGGCGAAGCGTTCGCACTCACTCTGCTCTCCTGACCTCATCTGCTCCGGCCCCTTAATTTTATAGAAAGGCCAGGCTCAGTGCAGACCAAAGTACATTGCTCATTGGCCAGCAGAGCCATACGCAGCTCTGTCTAGCTCAGTATTTCTCTCTGTGGAAAAACGAGGCTGAGGAGCACGTGGACTGTCCCAGGTGGGGCAGGAGGACGATTGTTCCTCCTTGCAGGCAGTGCCCATGAACCCCCTCCCTAAGCCGGGTGTGTTCTAGTTGCAGGGTGGTGTAGGGATGAAAGCCAAGATTAGACCATTGGAACAGAAGGGATTGAACGCTTGGAACCCAAGGCAGCATGGGGCAGGGAGAAGGTGCCTCTACTGTGACGTGGAAATTCCTCTCTGCTTAAGGAGAATGTCCGTTAATAGTTCACTTCTGACCAGATTATTGTATCACTGCCAGCAGATCTGAGAAAAGCCTCTGCGTTTCCAAATTCTAAAGCCATTTCACTTTTTCCTAACATCAGAAATTCCCTGATTCCTGTTCAAAGTGGCGATGGATGCCAACTCCGCTTAGCTGAAGGCTCTGAGCAGACTCCTCTGGTCCTATTTACAACCTCACGGCCATTTCCACTCGAGGTTCCTACATGGACCCCCACAGAGATAAGCCCTGCTGTCTGCTCAGAGGCCCTCAGAAGAGCTCCAAGGGGACCTCTCGGGCTGAGAGGGGAGCTGAGAGATGTAGCCCCTGTCCTGGCCAAGCTGGAACTGTGCTTTCGTTCCTTCTGAGCCCAGCTCAGCTCCTGGGACTTGGGGAGCTGAGGAAGTGCAGACCCACCCTCTCCTGAGAAGCTCCTGTCTTTGTCGACAAGAGGTGGGTCATGAGGGGACTGGCTAGAGTCCTTCTCCTAAATGGCATTGAGCTGAGGGTGTCTTCCTGGGACACAGACTGAGCCTGCAGTTACCCTTTTAGCACCTGAAGGGAGCTTCTGTCGTGAACCCACTAATTGCCGGACTTTGGAATTCGTTATGCATTTGCACGAGGCTTTATGGGGTCTTTCTAGGCGTGTGGTTCCCTGGATGGTTGCAGCTCCCTGAGAGATCAGTAAGAGGGTCCCACCTGGGAGCCCTACAAGCACAGGCTGGGAGACCGTGGAGCAGGCGGCCCAGCAGGAATCTGCTCCCACTTGGAGCTAGAGCTGGGACCAGGACCGACGTTCTGATGACTCCCTGCCCCATGGGATGGAGGGGTCAGCCTGGCCCCAGGGCCACCCTCAAGTCCACAGCAGGAGTCCTTTAGTGAGAGCACCTCTCAACGGAGCCAAGGGTTCTAATGGGATGGAGAGAAGAGAGAAGAAGGGGAGCCGACTCGAAGGGGTGAGAAGCATGGGAGACAGGAAGCAGGAGAGTGGCAGTCTCATCAAGACTAGGACGGTGCTGCCAGAACGTGACTCCACAGGCCCCTCTCCGGGAAGTGTGCACGGCTCACACCCCTGCTGCCCCTGAGGGCAAAGGCACATCTAGATCCCAGCTTGCTCATGTGTGGTCCAGGAACCAGCAGCATCAGCATCACTTGGGAGGCTGTTAGAAATGTAGGCCCTCAGGCCCCACCCCATGGCTCCTGGGTCAGAATTCTCATTTCAACACAGTCCCTGGGGCACGTGAGCATGTTGCAGCCCCACAAGCTCTGTTCTAGATGACATGGAAGAGTTAAGGGGCCAGGTGTGGTGGCTCACACCTGTAATCCCAGCACTTTGGGAGGCCGAGGGCAGGAGGATCCCTTGAGCCCAGGAGTTCAAGACCAGCCTGGGCAACGTAGCGAGACCCTCTCTCTACAAAAAAATTTAAAAATAATTAGCCAAGCATAGTAGAGTCTGCCTGTAGTCTGAGCTACTCTGGAGGCTGAGGCAGGAGGATCACTTGTGCCTGGGAGGTCGAGGCTGCAGTGAGTTGTGATTGCACCATTAAACTCTAGCCTGGAAAACAGAGTGAGATTTTGTCTCGAAAAAAAAAATGTGTGAAGGGCAGATTGTGAAGGAGGCTTTCTCACACTGTGGCTTGGTGCCTTCTCAAACAGCCCTGATTAACACCCAATGAGATGGGATCTCATTAAAACCCTTAAGTGAAAACATGTTTGCTCTATCCCCCTGTTTCATATAGTCACAGGGGATGCTAACTCCAGGTGATCTGATGTGCATTGAGGGAAAAGTCTCCCGGACGGAAATGGCTTTTGTTGGTTTCCTGCAGGATCACTGGGCCAGGGCCAAACACAAGACACTGACAAGTCGAGTGCCCCTGCCCCAAAGGAAACCATCCACAGGACAGTAGGGCACGCCAGGCAGCAGCGAGAGATGGCAGGGGTGACTGTCTCAGGGGAAGAAAGGGCCGGAGCCTAGTCACTGCCCAGCCACTCCCACCACTCGCCATCAGTCAGTCGCCAAAGCTGGCCCAGTCTCTGGGGAGGGAGCAGCGCCCACACAGGGAGGAGGGAGGAGGGAGGTGGTGGACACCTTCTGAGACTCTACACAGACCCAAGACAGAAACACAGACCCAAGACAGAAACACAGACCCGAGACAGAAACACAGACACGAGGCTGGAACGCAAGACCCTGGGCTCCAGGACACAGGGAGGGTCTTGGGTGGGGGAGCAGAGTTGGCTTTAAAGGAAGGAAGATGCTACCATGAATGGGTGCAGAACAGGAAGGGCCCTTAGAGAACGTCCAGGGTCCATGGGCTGCAGGATTCCTGGGAGTCTGTGATGGTGCCTCGGCTGGTTCCCTGGGGTAGCAAGAGGGTTATAGGGTACTTCGTATCCTGAATTATTTACTTCTGTACTTATCTATTATTCTAATGACAAGATAAGATGATGCTTATTATAAAAATTCAAAGATTCCTTTTCCCTTAAAATGGAAAAATGAAAATCATAAACTTCAAACAGAAAAATTGTAAAAAGCAGCCACGTCAAGTCAAGGAAGTAACATGGTCAGGAGTTAAATGTCCTTAAAGCTCCTGCCATTGCACGCAGCACGCATGGGGCAGGCTGGACGGACAGGCAGACTGGCATCGGGGGAAGGGGCTCTTCAGACACATGACAAGGATTGAGTCTATCTTTCAGAAAAACATTTTGAGCCAAATGGCTTGGCACACGGAGAAAGAACACAGTTTGAATCTCATGTCTTTAAAACTCAGTAAATTCAGATCCATCAAAGAATTAAATATTAAAAACTAAAATGTAAATGTTCTAGAATCCAATGATGCTGAAAAGGCTTGGAGTTACTGAAGGCCTTTTTTTAAGCATGTTCCCAACTCCAGAAATCATACTGAAAAATATTGATAAGTATGACTACATAAAAATGTAAAATAGCTGAAAAAAAAAAAAAACGCCTACAGCCAGGATGAAAATCAAATTTAAAAACTGGGAAGGTGTTTTTCACATGCATGATTGACAAGGTCTATTATGCAAAGGATATTTACAAATAAATTAGGAAAAAATCCCAATAGAAAGAAATGGCAAGAGGCTATCCACAGGCATAGAAAAAGAAAAGAAAAACAACCAATAATTACAGAAAAGAAATGCAAAATAACAATAAGAGTTTTCAACATTAGCTATTGGATTGAGAAATATTAAAGATCACAGAAATCTGTGCTGGCGAGTCTTCTTGTGTGCTTAGTAGCGGCTCACGTTAGAACCATCAAAAACACAGTTCAGAAACCAGCATCATAATGTGTGATGGCTCCAGCTTCTGCCTGAGTCGTTATTTGTTGTAAAGGTGATAACTGCACAAGGTTAAACGAGGGATGCACGAAGATGTTCATAGGAAATGATTTGTTAAACAAAGGGAAAAAGAAAAACACGACATCTCTAAATGCTCATTAATGGAGATTGGCTACATAAGCTCTGATAAATCTACTGAAAGATCACACGCTAATTAAAAGCAATGATGTACATGTCTGCTTGTTGGGAACTATTTCTATATCATATTGTTGACAGAAGAAAGGTGATTTCAGAATAAAGTGTACATGCGTACAGGGTAAACTTGCGTTTAGGTGGACAAGCAACCCTTTCCTCTCTCCCGGAAGTGCCATCGCCCGGGAACGTGCTTGGGAAAGAAAGACGGGTGCTCGAGTATTCTTGCCCAGTTTGTTGACGTGAGCGCTGCACCCAGAGCTGCCTGCCCCCTGCCCTACCTTGCTGTGGGTCCAGCATTGGTGGGAATTGGTGGGAAGCACTTCGCTCTCCCAGCTCCAATCTGATAGATGGAGGAAACCCAAGCCAGGGCAGCCGCAGCCATTTCTAGGTGGTTGAGCTTTAGTGGATTTCTACTTTCTGTTTTACGGATTGTGTAATTTTTCCCCCATGTGTAACTTCAAAAACAAAGAATAACTTTTCAAAGATAGGCACAGAGTGGTGTGTGGAGGGCTGAACATTCCTGCACCTGGCAGTGTGTTTGAAGAAGTCCAGGGCATTTATCAAAGCACGGCAGGATTTGAGAAGAGTGCCTAGCTGCTGTGAGCTACCAGCCCTGGGGTCCTGGTGATCCTTCCATTTGCGTCTTGTGCTCTGGCTTTCAAAGCCGCTCTCATCCATGATCGTCTGGGGGAGTTTCAGAGGCGCCTGAAGGGAAGTGAATGGATACAGGGGCCTCTCTGGGCATTCCTCGGAAAGTCCAGCAGTGCCTCCAGGAGGCATGGGCACCGGGCCTGGGTGCTGGCCTGGGGGCCCTGGTCTCAGGGACAACCCAGCCTGGAGGCAGCGTGAGGGGAAGATGCCTTTCTGAGTCTCTTCCAAGAGCACTTTCCATCCTGCAGCAGTGGGAGCGGTTCACCCTGGCTTTACTCTGTTGGCCCTCTCATCCTGTCCCTGCCGCTTAGACAAGGATCAAGGATGGGCCAATGGGATGCAAAGGTACCTGGACCCACACCTGCCCCTCGCAGCGCCCCTCGGGGGGGCATGTCCCTACTCAGCACTGGCGGGAGGATGGGCATCAGCCAGGGCTGAACACTGAGTCTACCTCCCTCTGGGACACAGCCTGTGGCTTGGGCTGGGCAGTGGCCTCACTGCCGCACATGCCCCACTCTGCCCCATGTGCCCCCGCTCTGTCCACGTGCCCCCTGCTGTCTGACTTTGCTTTGATGTTGTGCAAGTGGTACATGGAGGAGTTGTAGCAAAAGTTGGCCGTGAAGTGCGGTCTCTTAGAAGCCCTTTGTGTCTGGCTCTCTGCATCCTCAAAGGCCTTTGTCTCCAGATTTGCCCATTTTCACCCTCCCCTCTGAGGGAGTGAGGTCTGATGATCCCTGGTAACTCTCTGTAGGTAGTTTGGACTCAGCATCTCTCTGGATCCAGCAAAGAAACCAAAGATAAGAACCACCACGGCGACTTCTCAGAAGTTCCCCAGAGAGCAGAAGAGAGAGAAGACTTCCTAACTGCCCGCTCTGCAGGATTGGTTCAAACCCCAACTCACTGGGCTCCCCTTCCTTGCCTGCTGCTCACTGAGTAGGTGGGACCAGTGAGGGCTCAGAGACCAGAAGCAGGTCCCCTGGGCCGGGGCTTGAGGGAGCTGGGTAGGACCGTCAGCTTCTTATCAGCCAGGCTCCCCTTCCCTCATTAGGCAGAAGAGCAGGGTGGTAATAAAGTAAAGGACTGCTGAGTGCTCTCGGGGAGCTCTGTGCAGGGGGCAGTTGGCTTAAAAGGCAAAAAGGCAACCACGAAGCTCACGGCAAGGTGAACACCATGCGCCGTGAGGGTGGTGCTGCAGCTGGTGGAGCCGCACAACAGATAACACCTGCTCTGGCTGATCCAGAAGGCTCAGGTGTGTCATGATGTGTTTAGCTTTTTAATGTATGTCACGGCATATCTCAGGACCCAAGTTCACCGTGCCAAAGGGAAAAATAAAGCTGGATGGAAGCTCTGTCATGTTGTCATGTGAGAAACTGCCTTCCCTTTTTTTTCTTTTTTTGAGACAGAGTCTTGCTTTGTCACCAGGCTGAAGTGCAGCGGCTCACTGCAACCTCTGCCTCCCGGGTTCAAGCAATTCTCTGCCTCAGCCTCCTGAGTAGCTGGGATTACAGGCGCCCGCCACCGCGCCTGGCTAATTTTTTTGTATTTTTAGTAGAGACGGGGTTTCACCATCTTGGCCAGGCTGGTCTTGAACTCCTGATGTCGTGATCCACCCACCTTGACCTCCCAAAGTGCTAGGATTACAGGCGTAAGCCACCGTACCCGGCCGCCTCTTGTTCTTAAGCAGAGAGCTCGGAGAGGAGGCCCGGGGTCTGCACAGTGGCTCTGCTGTGCTTCCTATGTCTCACGGAAAGTGCTGATTTACCGAATGCCAGAGAAATGCATCACCCGTTCCTCTACCTGCTCCTCTTCACGTATGACACGAGGCTTCAGTCACGTGACCATGCCCTCCAATTTCCCTCGCTGCCCCCTTTTCCTCTTAAGATATGGAAACCCTCGAAAGCCTCTTTGGAAAAAGCCCAGATCACAGACTGTTCCTGTAGTTTTGTGTTCCTTTTTTCACAGTCTCATCCTTAACCCGGGCAAAATAAACCTCTGAGTGGACTGAGACCTGCCTCAGACACTTTGTGGTTTACACAGTCAACAACAGCATACGAGCAGGTGAAGCTACCCGTTTATGCTGAAAGGGGATTATCCGTGTGAATGTAAGAGTGAGGTCCAGGACGAGATACTCGGAGACCTCTTCTCCCTCGCTGAGCATCACCCTGTAGGAGCTGGTGGCCTGGGCGTCCCACTGCGCATCAGCCTCAGGCGCACTGGGCTGGGGGATCTCCGGAGGCCTGGGCCTCACAGACCGGACAGGCGGTGCCTGCTTTCCCCGCTACTCCTTGCTGGTTCAAGACCCAGGCTCTGGGGAGCTTTGGGCAAATGACGGGGGACCGCCGCTTCCATAAAATCCTGCCGTGACCTGCCTACAAGGCTGGGTGAGACCTGGTTCTTTCATTTTAAAACCGGGATGGAGCTGAAAGGAGCATCATGTCTTGGAGACTCTGAAAACTCAGCCCTTTTGTTTTACAGGGAGGGAGACAGAATCAGACTGTGGAGGAGGTGTGCCTGGAACTGGGGACTCCGGCAGCCACAGGTCTGGCTCCTGGCCCAGGACCTTTTGCTCCATGCTGCTGCCCTGGGAGGGCCCTCAGCTCCCTCTGAGACAGTGAGGATGCCTAGGGCTGTAGCCCCTCACTCAGAGAGCCTCAGAAAGCTACCAGGAGGCCTGAAAAGTGTCTCCAAATACTGGGCCGCAAAGACGCCTGGCCACACATATGGCCCGTTGTCAGAACTGACCATTCACAGGTGGGTGGTGTCCACCATGGTCTGACCATCTCCAGAGACCCTGCCCTCCCCATCCTCTGCCCGTCAGCACAGCTGTGTCCAACGAGCCTGAGGCTGAGGCTACTGTGACTTGCCGGCCACATGTGCTTGGACAATGATTCTCACCACTGCACCTCGGTGTCCCGCGCAGAGGTCTCTGGCCTCCCTGGAGTGAGTGGATGAGCTACAGGGACATTGGAGTTGCTGGCACAGAGCTGGGCCTCTGTGGGTCAGCTGGAGCTGCACCAGGCATGTCCCTGGGAGCCTCCCTAGGGCTGGCTCTCAGAGGGCAGCACCCATGTGGTACATACTGGGGGCAGCGGGGCCCAGCTGGGGCCATCACATGCAGTGGCAGTGAGGAAGAGGCATGTTCGCTTAGACACACCGGTCCATGCCTCAGCCACCCCCAGCACCCGAGGGACTTCACACACCTGGGATATTCTCAAAACCCACACCAGAGCCATGTGATTGTCCTTTGCAGCTTCCACACAGGTGCGTGGCCTCCTCGGCCAGCCAGCGCTAACCAGCAGTGAATTTGTCCCTCTCTTGGGAAGCATGACTCCAGCTTAATTTTTTTTCTATCTTTAGCATCTTCAACTTCTTTTCCCTTTATACGACAAGGCCGTCCTTGTCCCCACTCCCTGCTGCATGCGGCGAGCCCTGTGTTCCCTTTGTCCTTTCAGAAGCACTGGCTGCCATCTCCCGCACAGCAGTGGCTCCCCGCGGATTGCGGCGAAGGCGTTATTCCAGGGGAATAATAAGGAAATGGAGACTCGGAAAACAAGGCACTGGCTCGTCAAGCCTGCGAGACAACCACATTGGTTCCTCCTGAATCTTGTTAAGAATTTGCGGTAACGTGTTTTGGCTGCTGCTGGAGCACTGAAGGGTCTTCCCTGGTGGCCGCTGGCAACAGAGGTGGTGAACCGGGGAGAGGTGTGCTGTGATGCTACGGCGCCAGGATAATGACGCTACATCGGAACTTAAAACCCTGTCAAATTCAGTGAAGACACTGAGTACTCAAGCGTGAACAGCAAGTGCGAGGCCCTAGGGAGGCTAGTGAGAGCTACGCTTCTGTATGTGGGGCCTCCTGGGAGTCAGACTCAGAAGTGAGCATAAGTCAGAGATCAGGCAGGGCTTCATGGAGGAGGTGTCCTCGGAGGGGCCTGTGAGGATAAGGAGGAGCTCACCAGGCAGCAGCAATGGGGGCAGAGGGACATCGCGGGTAAAGAAGGGAAGATGAGAGAAGATACAGCCTGTTCCTCACACATGGTGTCCCCGGAGCCTCGGCAAGTGTGACAATGACACAGGCGTGTAGGGGACAGCAGGGACGGGGCAGCAAGGGTGTGGGGTTTATATCCAGGGATCTTCTATTTGATCAGCAGGACCTGGAGCACAACTTTAAATCTATGGAAGCTATTATTTGTTTCCAACACTAAGAGCATTTCAGGCGGGGAAGGATGGAAGGGGCAGGGGCTCGGGATGACGGTTAAAGAGACGTTATCTTTATTTTTTATTTTTGAGACAAGAGTTTTGCTCTGTTGCCCAGGCTGGAGTGCAGTGGCACGATCTCAGCTCACTGCAAACTCCGCTTCCCAAGTTCAAACAATTCTCATGCCTCAGCCTCCCAAGTAGCTGGGATTATAGGCGCCTGCCACCATGCCCAGCTAATTTTTTTTTTTTTTTGTATTTTTATTAGTGACGGGGTTTCACTATGTTGGCCAGCCTGGTTTCAAACTCCTGACCTCAGGTGATCCGCCCACCTCGGCCTCCCAAATTGCTGGGATTACAGGCGTGAGCCACCGCACCCGGCCAGAGAAGTTAACTTTAACACTCATGCGTTTAAAACAAAGACTGGAACCTGAGCCAGCAATAGGCTCACAGTGGCTTTTCCTCATAGCTGCTCGCTATTTATTATGATACTCAACATTTTTAAGCTTCTTGAGAGTGTGCAACGTGTGTACACAACATTTCACGGTTTCCCCGGGCCTTGGCCTGACCTTTGTTGATAACAGACTCAGGGCTTGCTTCAGCTCCGAGGCTTCTCCCTCCTGCCTGGCTGTGGCTGGGATTTGTTCCCTTCCCTCTGACGCTGTCTTCGCGGGGACCACTCCTGCGCGCCACGCCCAATCTTTCCTGCCCATCGTCTTTGCCATCGTGGGGCGTTTTCATTTTGTTCTTTGTCCTTCCCCTCTACATCCCACGACGGTGTCTGGGGTTTGTCCTCTCCATCCCCAGCAGGTTTCTGCAGCAGCGCGGGGTCTTGAAGCTGAGTTCACAGCTTTGCTCAGGTGGAACTTCCCTTCCCTGCTGTCCCCAGCACCTCGCCCAGCCTGCGTGTTCCTTCCTGCTACTCCTCAGCCAATTCCATTTTCATCCCAGTCTGTCACTTAGTTATCTCGCTCTCCATCTCTTTTCACAGAGTTTCCTGAGTCTTGTTGAGAACACGGAACAGATGCTTTCTAAAAATTGCCTTTTATCCCACGGTGAACAGTGACTCTATACCATTCACATTCATGAATATATAAAGACACAGACGTGTGCACACGAATGGATACAACGAGCTCCCTCTCTGCAGCTCCAGAGCTCTGTGCAGGTCGTAGAATGACTTGTCCTGGAAGAGAAACCATTTTCCCAGGCATAGCAGGTGGGCTCCCCGGCTCCTCGCACCATCCATCTGGCTGACTGAGGGCCTTCGCTGCAGCTCACCTGCGGAGCCCAAAGGACAGTGTCTGGCCTCCCACCAAAAGGACCACCCCAGCTCCATGCAGAATTTCAGCCCCCACCCCTCAGTCATCTCACAAGGAAGAACGGAACTCACCTCCAGATAACCTGAAAGTTCATCATTATTCTCTTGCCAGAAAGGGTCAGTCACCACGTACTAGAACCCTGGGTTGCTGGGCCCAAGGGCTCTTCCAGGGCGGCCGTTCCCTGCAGCCAGCTGTGCCTTCCCAGATGCGGTCTCTCCCTGGCCACTCTCACGTGCCACCCAGTCCCGAGGTGGGACAGAAAATGGTTCCAGCGTGGTGTAGACATGAACATGTATTCATGGCCCGGAAAGTGGCAGACGCACAGCAGAGGGTGGCTGCGGCTAGGGGGGGTCTCACTCCCAAGAATCCAACCCAAAAGGAGAGAGGTGCCAGTGCGGACCTAGTCGCACTCCAGCTCACTGACCACACCGTGGGAGACAGAAATCCCTGCGGCGGAGCACTGATCCGCAGTCCTGGCTCCCAAGGCTCCTCCACGAGTATTTCAGTGGGGAGGTGGTAACGGGTGGTGGGCAGAGCGAGGGTCCAGCAAAATAGAAGCACCTCCCCCTTCACGCTTCTTCTCACCAGGTCATTTTAACAGGGCAAGAGGGAGTGGAATAAATGATTTGGGGTATTTTAGGGCCCGTTTTACAGCACGATTAATGGCCCATTGAGATATGAACTGGTTGCACAACCAGTTGCCCATGCACGAAGAGACTGGCAACAGGGAGGGGGTGTGGTTTTGCTCATTCTCCTCTTAAATGAGTCTGGCTTGAGTTGGGTTCAGGTGGCAGTCGACTGGACCTAAGATCGAGTCTGGCTAGAGTTGGGGTCAGGTGACAGTTGACGGGCCTGAGATTTTGTCCGGAACTGGTTCCTTCCCGTGGGTTCCTGGTCCCGCTGACTTCAAGAACGCAACCACAGACCCTCGGTGGGGAGTGTTACAGCTCTTAAAGGTGGTGCAGACCCAAAGAGTAAGCAGCAGCAAGATTTATAATCAGCACGAAAGAACAGACCTGAGCATGTTCCCGCTGCAGGCTGGCAGTGGCCAGCTTTTATTCCCTTATTTGTCCCCGCCCATGTCCTGTTGATTGGTCCATTTTACAGAGCACTGATTGGTCCATTTTACAGAGTGCTGATTGGTCCATTTTACAGAATGCTGATTGGTCCATTTTTACAGAATGCTGATTGGTGCATTTACAATCCTTTAGCTACACACAGAGTGCTGATTGGTGCATTTACAATCCTTTAGCTAGACAGAAAAGTTCTCCAAGTCCCCACCTGACCCAGAAGCACAGCTGGCTTCACCTCTCAAGATGTCATCACCAGGATAGAGAAAATTACAGAAGCAATTGAACAATTTAGTCATCAGATGTAGTCAGCTGAAGAGTTTGATCCTGGATATTTGTACTAAAACATAGTAAAACCAAAAGCCAACACATGATATTAGTTAACAAATGGTTCAATTAAAGAATTCATTGAAGAATCTGACCTGCAATGGAAGAGCTGTTCAATGGATCCATTTTCTAAATACTTTCCTGGGCTTGGCTCTTCTGAGCTTAGCTCACTTTGGGGACAGAGGCAGGAGAAGGATGTGACTTTCATGTTCTAGATGAAGAGGTTGGTGCTTAGGGAGGTAGGTGCTTTCTGGTCTTCTGGCTAGTGAGCATCTGAGCTGAGGCTGAACCCACACCATTCTGCCTCCAGTGAGTGGGGGTGGGGGCTGGGGTTCGGGTTGATGTATAGGAACAGCATGCCAGTATGGATTCTAATTCTGGACATAGAGTATATATGTTGCTTCCTACTCCTCTCAAAGATGAGGGCTTCTCTGCCAATTTCGGTGGTTGGCTTAGTATCCCTAATGGCTGGGATGTTATCGTGATCATTTGGAGATTTCATGAAATCATCCCTCTTTGGCAAAATGTGTGAATCATCACTGTGTCTCCCTGGACTTCTGAGGTGTTGGGGAACCCGTGGAGAAGGGGAGCTCATTTTCCTAATGAGAAAAGAGACGAATTAAATGAGGACTTTGATGATCTGAGGCAGCACCAGCAAATGCATGGCTCACCATGGAGAGTTAGTGCAGAAGTTAACTGTTTACTTAGGAAATTTCAGGAATGAAAAAAGAGAAAATGAGGCCAAGCAGTAGTCAATTCAAAGAAGTCTTCAACATGCTTATTTATTCTCGGCATATTTTCAACTTCTTCTTATGTAGAATTTTAAACATATAAAGAACATGTAGAATGCTACAGTGTATTTTCATGTACCTAACACCCAGCTTCAAGTACTGTCCTAAATCAATATACATATTTTTACATCTAAATTCTCTCAGCCTGGCCAATATGGTGAAACCCTGTCTCTATTAAAAATACAAAAACTAGCCGGGTGAGGTGGCGGGTGCCTGTAATCCCAGCTACTCAGGAGGCTGAGGCAGAAGAATCATTTGAACCCGAGAGGTGGAGGGTGCAGTGAGCCAAGATTGTGCCATTACACTCCAGCCTGGGCAACAGAGAGAGAACCTCTCTCAAAAAATAAATAAATAAATACATAAATTCCCTCACACTTCCCCTTTCCTCATATTTTTTAAGAAATGAACCCAAGGCATTATAAAATATCTTTTGTACATGTTTCTGTATGTATTTCTAAAAGGTAAAGGCTCGTGTTTTTAGGCAAGATAATGGTTATGTCCTTACTATTTCAAAAACCTTTAATATCAAATATCATCAGTGTTCAAGTTTTCAATGGCCTCATAAATGTCAATTTGTCTTTCTTACATTTTGTTTGTTTGAGTCAGAATCCAAATAAGGTTGACACAGTGTGATTGATGGATGTTTTTAAAGTCTCTTTCAATCTGTAGATTTCCCTTTTCTATAATTATTCTTTGAAATATATCTGCGAAAGGAACATTCCTGCATATTTCATTTTGTGTAGTCATTGCTAGATTTCAAGATGAGAGGGAGAGCAAAGAAAGAAGGCCTGGGTCCAGTGGAACTCTCAGGGTTCTGGATAAATCGGTTTCTTATGGCTCTTTTCCAAGTGGGGTGTGCAAAGGAGGATTTGGGACGTGTGCACTCTGCTCTGTCTTTGTTCTGGGTTAAAGCTCACATTTCAGCTCTCTGTGGCTGTCTGTAGAATGGGTTGAAATAAATGCAAGTCCCAACCTTTCGGAGAACCTTTCAGAGAACTTCCAAAGATAAAAATACAAAGACAAAAATATGAACCTCTTCAGAGGACCAGGAAGGTGCTTCAAGAAGCCAAAAACAATAATAAGTAACTGAGTGCCCGCTGTGTGGCAGGGACCAGGCTCAGCGCTTAGATTACAATATGGATTTTTTTGCTCTTGACTATAATTTGGTTTACTGTTTCCTTTTTAACAGGACAAAATGACGCCATCTAAAAATGTCTTTAAATTGTTGGAAAGCATTTACCCCTCTTCCTGATCATCCCAACGCCCCACAGGGAACAGGCCAGGAATGAATCATGTACTTCACCTCTAGTACGTTGCCTAGAGTGGGCTTTTTATGAGTGGCCAACAGATGCCATTCATGGTCTAGGACTCCACTAATTTGAGAGGAAAGGAAGAAAAAATGAAGTTCATTTCTGTCACTCACCTGTATTAAAATGTCTAAGGGAAGGCATCCATTTTTTATAATGGTGAACTATGTTAACCATTGTCACTAACAAATCCTAAAAATCTAGATTAAATGTATCTTAAAAATTGGTTTAAAGGCACCAGAGAACTACCAAGGCAAAGAATAATCCAGGGGTCAGGATCCTGGAGAGAAGAAAAACAAAGAGAAATGAGTCCAACATTTATCTCTTCTTCCTACATGGAGACATTCATAATCTTTGGCCCAAACAACTGGTAAGTTGAGCAAATTGCCCCAGCTGAGAGCCTGAGAAGTGTCAGCCATATCATGGGGCTTGGAGGACAGCAAATGGAATGAAACTCCCATCAGAGAGTATGGCCTAGCAGAAATTCCAATCTTCACCTGAAGTCAATAGTCAGCCTTCTCAATGACCAAACACCTCACTTCCAGGTGGGTCTAAGTGAGCTTCCCCTTCCCCTTAACTAGTTACCAGAAGCAAAAATAAATCCCCTTTGGAGGAAGATAAGTCAAAACCTCAAACTTTGATTTGCCTCAAATATTTATACACATTATCAACTGTTCAATCAAGATTACCAGACATGCTAGAGACAACAGCAAATGACCAAACACCAGTGGGGAAAAACAGAGGATAGAAAGAGATCCAAAGAAGATACAGATACAGAAGTTACTATGGACTTTAGAATAGCTCATGAATATGCTTAAAAATAGCTGACAACACAAAAAATTTCAATAAAGAGCTGAAAATTTTGAAAAATTCAAATGGGAAAATAGAATTAAGAAGTCATCAAATGGATTTAAAAGCAAATCAGACATGACAAAAGAGCATATTAATGAGCTAGAAGGTGAGTCAATAGAAAACAACCAAAATGAGGGACCAAGAGGCAAAAGGATGATATGTACAGTATAAGAACATAAAAAGCACGTGGGAGATGGGAAAAATAAAAGCCTAATGTATACGCAGTTGGAGTCAGAGAGAGAGAGAGAGAGAGAGGAAAAGAGAGAATAGGACAGAGCATATAGAAAAGTTGAGGATATGCTGGCTGGGTATTTTCTAAAACACTACGTGCATCAAGCCACAGAACCAGCAAAGTTACAAACTCCAGGTAGAATAAATAAAAAGAAAGCCACAGCTAGGCATATTGTAGGAAAACTACTGAAAACCAAGGACAAAAAGAAAATATTAAAGGAAAGTTGGGTCATCTCATACCCATTACGATAGCAACTACAAAAAAAAAAAAAAAAAGAAAAGAATAAGTTTGCTGAAAGAGGTGGAGAAATTGGAACCCTTGTGTACTGTCGGTGGGAATGTCAAATGGTGCAGCCACTACCCAAAACAATACCGTGATTCCTCAAGGCATTAAAAATACTTTTACCATATGATCCAGAAATTCTATTTATGGGTATACTCCCAAAAGAACTGAAAGCAGGGTCTCAAAAAGATATTTGAAGATTGATTTTCGTAGCAATATTATTCACAATTGCTAAAATGTGGAATGAACTCAGGTATTCATCAATAGATGAGTGGATAGGCAAAATGTAGTATACATATAAATGCAATGTTATTTAGCCTTAAAGAGGAAGGAAATTCTCACACATGCTACAACATGGATGAATCTTGAGGACACTGTGCTAAGTGAAACGAACCCATCACAAAAAGACAAAGGCTGCATGAAAGTATTTGAAGAAGGTATTCAAAGTACTTGAAAAAAGTATTAAAGAAAGTGGAATGGGGTTTACCAGGGGCTAGGGGAAGAGGGATGGGGAGGGAGTGTTTAATGGGGACAGAGTTTCAGTTTGGGAAAATGGAAAGTTTCTGGAGATGATGGTGATGATGGTTGTACACATTCGGAATGTATTTAATACCATGGAATTGTACACTTAAAAATGATTATTGTGGAAAATTTTATGTTATGTGTATCTTACCACAATAAAAATTGAGAGAAAAAAAGAAACTGGGGTTGGAGCTGGGAAAGATAGATACATTATTTACAAAGAAATAAACCGGACAGCTACTTCCTCAACAGAAAAAAATAGAAGTCAGGAGACAATTGAATGATGTCTTTCAGGTGCTAAAAGAAAATAATTGCCAACTCAGAATTCTATGCCCAGTGAAAATATCTTCTAAACCTAAAGGTAAAATAGATGTTTTCATATAAAGTCTGAGAAAATTTGCAACTAAAACACAGACCTAAAGGTAATGTACAGGGGATTATTTGTTTATTTATTTATTTATAATTAATTAATTATTTTTTTTTTGAGACTTGAGTCTCAACTCTGTTACCCAGGCTGGAGTGCAGTGGCATGATCTCGGCTCACTGCAACCTCTGCCTCCTGGGTACAAGAGATTCTCCTGTCTCAGCCTCTTGAGTAGCTGGGATTACAGGTGTGCCCCACCACACCTGGCTAATTTTTGTATTTTTACTAGAGACGGGTTTTCCCAGTGTTGGCCAGGCTGATCTCAAATTCCTGACTTCAAGTGATCCACCCACCTCGGCCTCCCAAAGTGCAGGGTTTACAGGCGTGAGCCACTGTGCCCGGCCAGTACAAGGGGATTCTTCTTGTAGAAGGAAAACGATCCCAGGTGGAATCTTTGAAATGAAGGAATAACGAGAAAAAAGGTAAACCTACATGGGCCAATCTAAGTGAATATTTAGTGTTTAGAACAACAAAAATCATGTTCTGTGAGATTTAAAATAAATGTAGAATTAAAATACAGTAGCATAGTAGCAACAGTAGCATAGAAGTAAATGGAATCTAAATATTCTTAGGCCCTTGCAGTATATTAAAATTATTTTGGAGTTTTATTTTTATTATATAAACTCATAAAATTTTACTGTATGTTATGTAAAATGTACATAATAAAACTAGATCTTATAAATTTGTATGCAAATATATACTATATGAATATAAATATTTTATTTATTTTATAAAATTTATTTTAGAATTTTATAAGTGAAGGATACATTTTGAAAATCTCTAAGCCTAAGATAACCTCTAAAAGAAGAGTGAAGAAATGTACGATTAAGGAGTTTAGAGGAAGGAAAAAATTCACAAAAGAAAATTAATACTGTATAAGCTGAAGGAGAGAAAAAGATACAAACGACATTGAGGAAAAATAGAAAAACAATAAAACAGTAATTTTAAAGGACAGAGTGTCCTTGCCATCCACATAACCCATGACTCATCCAAGAGTATGGAAGGACTCCTGGACATCAATGAGGAAACGTCAGAAAGCCGAATGGGAGACAAGCAAGGGACCTAACAGGCTGTGGATGAAAGAGGCCACACAGCCGGCCAGTGGACATCGAGGTGCTCAGCCTGGCCAGTTGTCAGAGAAACACACATGAAGGCCACAGCATGGTGGAAAGGCTCAAAGACAGCAGCCTGCACTGGCCAGGGCTGGCCAGTTGTGGGGCAGCGGACCCTTGCCTGCTGGGGGAGCCTATGGTGGCACAGCTATGTTGGAGGCCAGTCAGGGCATTGCTATACCCTAGTGTGCATGCTCCCCATCCCAGGAATGGATCCCCATCCCAGCCAGAAGCCAGAAGCCATGCACACATACCCAAACCTGGGCACAAGGATGAGACATCCCTGAATAGCAGGATGAATGCATTGTGGCATCCAATTCAATCCCAATCAGCAATAGCAATGAGTGCATTCACAGCATGCATGCACTCCCAGGCATGACTCTTACAGGTGCAATGGTGAGCAAAAGATGTCAGGCTAGGAGAATATATGCCACATCTTTCCATTCATGCAAACTTCAAATCTTCACATTCATACAAACTTCATGCAAACTTTAAATCTTCAGATTCATACGAACTTCACACAAACTTCAAATCTCCATACAAACTTCATACAAACTTCAAATCTTCAAGTTCATACAAACCTCCAGTCTTCAAATTCATACAAACTTTATATAAACTTCGAATGTTCAAATTCATACAAACTGTGAATGTTCAAATTCATACAAACTTCAAATCAGCAGGACGCATACCATGGGGAGAAGGGGCCAGGTGGAGGCTGGGGAGGGCTCCAGCCCCGGGAGGCCCAGGAGTACCGGTAACGCCCTGCCTGTTTGTCTGGAGGCGGTGAGACAGGTGCTGTGAAAATCCAGCATGCTGTACCCTGGTGAATTGGCACTTTTCTGTAGGGAAGTTAAACTTCAATAAAAGAGTTTATTTAGAAAAATAAAAGAGGCCAGGCCCATTTTTGGGGTTATGGTTATGTAAGTGCAGATATTCTAGGAAACTCCTTATTAAAAGCATGGTCTAGAGAAGAGATGATGTCATTCTGTCCCAGCACTGTGCGGGTATAAGGCAGCAATGTCAGGATAAAGTGGAGCCCAGCCTGGAGCGGGCAGCAGAGGGATGGGAGGATGCGTATGTTGGCGGTGACCCTGCAGGGCCTGGGTGGGCCGAGGAGCAGCTGCAGACTCCCACTGCTCTCACGAAGACCTGGCCAGGCATGCGCAGCGTGCTGGGGTGGGGGCAGATGTGAACAGCACTGGCCCCTCCCTGTCCCTGAGGGCCCCGCCACTCACCGCGGGATGCCAGCAGTGCAGGGGCTTGACCTGCTGGGATAGACTCCGGCCGCATTAGGACCCCTGGCAAGGGGCCTTGTTTCCTTATTTGTTTGCTTGGACTTGTGAGTTAGGCTAACTTGATTTTTTTTTTTTTTTTAATTCACTAACCCTGTAGTCCACACGAGCCCACGAGGGTCAGCTCGGGCACTGGGAGCCAGGCCAGACACGGACAATGTGGATGATGTGGACAACGTGCATGAGGGCACCTGCAGGCAGCGAGGCCCCATCCTGTGGGAAAGCAGGAGGCACTGAGTGGAGCCAAGCACAAGGTCTCTGCTCTCAGACTCTCCTTTCAGACAAGGCACCTGCACCAGGCAGGAGCATGGGGGACAGAGAGGAGTCCAGATGCTGCCCCTGGGCTTGCTTCCTGGGAAGGCAGAAGGGGCTGGGAGGGAAGCTCATCCCCAACATCCAAGGACCAACTCCCGAGCTGTGTGCTGTGTGGGGCTTTCCTGGGTGAGAGACGGTTGCAGGGGCAATTCGTTTCCTTCCACACAGCAGCCCTGAGCCCTCTTGCGAGGGAGACGAGGCAGGACTGGACCTGCTGCTGCAGGGGATGGGAAGGCGAGCTGCCGAGGCCCTGGCTGCAGGAGCATGTGGGCACGCTGAAAGGTCTGGGCGTGCAGTCAGAGGCCATGTCCTAGGGGCTCCAGTGACCCCCTTAGCACCCGATGGCCTCACTCTTCCTCCTCTGTTTCGGGTGGTTGGGCTTCTGTCCTCCTGGCTTCCTAGGGCCCCTAGAGCCGCATGCTTTAATTCCATGGCAGCCCCATCGCTCACCCGTGCTCCCCACCTCGTCTGCCCAGGCTCTCTCTGCGTCCACACCCATCCCTGTCAACAGCATGGCAGCCACCCCTGCTAGGGGAACAGGCACATCCTGCGTCACCGGATTTTCCACAGTGCTTCAAAAACTGCCTGGAATTGGGAGTGCGGGTCCTCGCTGGGTTTATGAACTTGGAATTGCATTTCTGAGAAGCATCTTAGGCTGATAATAGCACTCCACCATGGAAACACTCCCAAGCTCACTGGCCATGGCAGTTTTAATGCTGCAGTTTATAAAAGAGTTTTTAATTAGGCAATGCTCCCTTCCTGTGCGGTATTATGCTTGAGTCCTAATCCTTCGAATTAAGTGGCTAATCTTGAAAAATGCCTCTTGTTGTTCTCTGTAATACTTTAGTTCTGCTCTTTACAGGACTTATTTTTTTTTAAGAGAGAAAGAGGTATTATATAATACTGATGTAATAGAATGCAGTTGGAGTTCCAGCATGCAATAGAGTAACTATGGTATTCTTGAAAAGGCAGCTTCTCAGTTAAAATCTTCCCATTTTAGAAAAACAAGGAGGCTCAAATTATGTTACGTTGATATCTGTAGATTGCTCAGTATTGTCCAGGACCGTGGGAGTGCATGAGCAAGAATGCGGGGGGGCTCTGGTTCCACTTCCTTGTTTTACAAGTAAGGAAACTGAGGCACAGAGACATTCCCTGCTCAAGGTTCATAGCTGCTCAGTCCAGGTCCTCATAGCTGCTCAGTCCAGGTCCTCATAGCTGCTCAGTACAGGTCCTCATAGCTGTTCAGTCCAGGTCCTCATAGCTGCTCAGTCCAGGTCCTCATAGCTCAGTCCAGGTCCTCATAGCTGCTCAGTCAGGTCCTCATAGCTGCTCAGTCCAGGTCCTCATAGCTCAGTCCAGGTCCTCATAGCTGCTCAGTCAGGTGCTCATAGCTGTTCAGTCCAGGTCCTCATAGCTGCTCAGTCAGGTGCTCATAGCTGTTCAGTCCAGGTCCTCATAGCTGCTCAGTCAGGTGCTCATAGCTGTTCAGTCCAGGTCCTCATAGCTCAGTCCAGGTCCTCATAGCTCAGTCCAGGTCCTCATAGCTGCTCAGTCAGGTGCTCATAGCTGTTCAGTCCAGGTCCTCATAGCTGCTCAGTCAGGTGCTCATAGCTGTTCAGTCCAGGTCCTCATAGCTGCTCAGTCAGGTGCTCATAGCTGTTCAGTCCAGGTCCTCATAGCTGCTCAGTCCAGGTGCTTATAGCTGCTCAGTCCAGGTCCTCATAGCTCAGTCCAGGTCCTCATAGCTCAGTCCAGGTCCTCATAGCTGCTCAGTCCAGGTCCTCATAGCTCAGTCCAGGTCCTCATAGCTGCTCAGTCCAGGTCCTCATAGCTGCTCAGTCAGGTGCTCATAGCTGTTCAGTCCAGGTCCTCATAGCTGCTCAGTCAGGTGCTCATAGCTGCTCAGTCCAGGTCCTCATAGCTCAGTCCAGGTCCTCATAGCTGCTCAGTCCAGGTCCTCATAGCTCAGTCCAGGTCCTCATAGCTGCTCAGTCCAGGTCCTCATTGCTCAGTCCAGGTCCTCATAGCTCAGTCCAGGTCCTCATAGCTGCTCAGTCAGGTCCTCATAGCTGTTCAGTCCAGGTCCTCATAGCTGCTCAGTCCAGGTCCTCATAGCTCAGTCCAGGTCCTCATAGCTGCTCAGTCCAGGTCCTCATAGCTCAGTCCAGGTCCTCATAGCTGTCAGTCCAGGTCCTCATAGCTCAGTCCAGGTCCTCATAGCTGTCAGTCCGGGTGCTCATAGCTGTCAGTCCAGGTCCTCTGCCTCCAGTATGCAGAACGCTGCACACGGGAGGAGGAAGCTTCTGTCTGCGGCTCTCAGCTTCCTCTTCATCCGTGAAGGGAGCAGTCGGCGAGTGTGAGTGGGTGTCCAGGCTGCCTCCTGGGGCCTCATGCTGTTTAAAAAACATCCACCCTGTATCCTCCCCTACTATGCATGAGGAAACAGAATGATACTAGGTGGGATTATATGGTAGAGAAGTCTTACCGAAGAGAAACCACAGAATTAACAGTGAACACTCGCTGGCCCACAGTCTGTTCGAATTCGGCCTCATAGCTCACACGCTCTCCAGGCCAGCCTGGGGATAACCTGAAACGCTGCCCTTCTCCCCTGGGGAGTGGGCATTCAACAGAACCTACAAGCTGCCTGAGCCGTGTGTCAGTCATCTCAGTGACAATGTGTGCCGAGTGCTGGTCGTGGGTAATAGCTTCGGAGTCCCCGTCTGCGGGTGGTTGGTGGAGCTTCAGCAGGAGTCAGCGGGGCCTGGAGGGCTGCATGCCCGGGAGGAAGAGTGCTCGGTGCTTCCCTGTCCCCTTCACGTCCAGCAGTCCCTGAGCCTGTGACTGCCCTGGTCCAACTTCCATGAACTTCAGGTTTTAATAGTCTCCCTTTAGAATGTAAAGGGATGTTTATAAAATAAGATGCTGGCAGGGTGCTGGGTGCCAAGGAGCAGCAAAGATGGTGGGGCACAATCCCACCCTCAGGTCTTGCCGTCAGCCTGGAGGGCACCGGTCTGCTCTTTGGAGCCTGTGTTTGAGAGACACGTTGTTAGATGCTTGCTCTGCGTTCTCTTTCTCCCCTTCTCCGGGATGTTCTTTTCTTTTATCATTGTTCTCTCCTGTATCCGGCGCACTTGAGGCCTGGCCAGACCCACTGATTCCTTGGTTCTGCCTCTGAAAGTGGCGCTGCTGAGTGAACCTGTCCCCCACCTCCTGGACTTCCCACAACGCTGCCTCCTGGGAGGGACTTTAGAGGTCACCCTGTTCCACTCCTTCACTTTCCAGGCCAGGAAACGGAGGTTCACAGCTTCCTGCTGCTCACAGATAAAGTGAATTTCAGGCTGGGCCTTGTGGCGCTGCCCCAAGGATCTGGGGCGGGGTGAGAAAGCGCTGCTCTGAGAATCGAGCCTGGTGAGGGGCCCAGTCTCTGAATCTCAGACCTGCCTTTCACACTGTGCTCCAGGGCAAGGGGACTGCAGGTGCAATTTTACATACTCCACTGTCCTTAATGTCTACAACTTGAAATTTCAACAATGTTGAAATTCCAAAAATACAACAATGACTTTCTCTTTTAGAAAAAAATCGACTTGTCCAAGACTTGGAAGCCCTAGAGAAATGTGGCCTGGTGCCATGGGACAAAGACCACACAGAGGCCGGCTGTGGCACACCCCCAGGAGGTAATCCTGCTCTCCTGAGGCCATCCTCGTGCTGGACATCAAATATTCCCTCCAATGTCCGTGTCCCTAGGCACTGAGGACACAGAGACCTAGCCTCAATTGGTTTCAGCAGGAGCCCTGTGGGGTTAAATTCCCCACATGACTAATGAGGCAGGAGTGAGGTTAGGAGGCCATACTGACAGGTCTCCCTGTGGGAAGCCTGGAAGAGTCTTCCCTGCACCTTCATGCATCAGCACCTGACTCTTTTGCAAGGTAAGCGCTCTTGCAGGATACCAGCCGCCTGCCAGATGGTTACCTGTTCCTGATCCCTGGCCCAGGAAAGAGAACAAAATCCCTTTTTCCTGATGTAGCTTCCTCAGTCTCCAGCCAATCACCACCAAAAGCCCAAGAAGCTATTAGCTATAAATTCTTGCCTTGGTGGGGGGTGGCCAGGGACTTCTCCAGGGTCCCTCATGTGCTAGGCTCAAGGTTTAGCTTATAGTGACCTTTTCTTCATTTTAGTAGTCCAAACACATCCACAGGTGGAGACTTCATATGCTAATTATGCATGGGATACGTGTTAGATCATGTAGATGCTGAGCACATGCGCTAGCCGCAGGTCCGCCTTTGCACACCTGACCTCACCAGTGTTTTATGAATATTCATACACAGCTCTCATAAGGGGAATTCCTCTTAAGGCACTGGCTGCTGTCTCTCCCTTTGAGAGGTCCACCCTGCCTCTCAGAGTGTACCTTTGCTTTGCAATAAACTTCTTTGCCTACTCTTACTTTGAACTTGCTGTCAAATTCTTTTTGTGACGAACTCAAGAACCTGAACCAACCTACCAATAACACTTTTACAACATGAAAATTCAAGCACAGCAACTAAATTAAAGTAGCTCGATGGCCTGATCGTTGGCTTTTCAGTCACGTGAATGCTTAGATCTTAACTGATTTCCTCAGGCTATTTTTAACAACAGTGGCTCTGTTGATGTAGAATAAATACAAGCTAGCATAGCCAATGACCACTCATGGGAGCAGTAGGTAATATCAAGATGTTTTTCCTCTTCCCCAATGCTGGAGATATTTATTAGAAAGGGAAAGTGAAGGGAGAAAGGATAACCACATGTTCATGCTAAGAGGACCCATCCATCACTTTAATTCAAGTCAGAATTTAAAAATATCGCACTACGTTCTTGTTTGTTGGATCCAGAGATCCAAGTTATTGGGCATTTCAATCCTGACATTTGCATCCAGACAGTTTGCAAAGGGTAAAGGTAGAAAATGCTGTAAACCCAATCAACTGCTGCTTGATATTCCAAGTAGGGTGAGTAACCTTTTCAAATAATAGAGGAACTTGTGAGTGATAAGATGAACTTTGACCTCTGGAATCACAGATTCTTGGTAATGCATCTCTTTACCTTTGACTTGCCTTCTTTATAAATACCTTGAGGTGCTGGGTTTTGATAATAAAGAAACGTCCTGTAGAGCTTACAGACAAGATCCCATATGTCACTGTGGTGCTTTCTGGCTGCAACCACAGCAACCTTCATGATACCCTGTCATCCTGCCTGGCCACACTGGCCTTTCCAATTGCAGAAACACTCTTGGGGGCTGGAGTGGGTGCAATCCTGCATCATGACCAGAGCTTTCCAAGAAGGGATCTTATTCCAGCCTGCCGATGTGCATGGGGCAGACCTGCCTCGGTCACCCCGACTTCATTTCTAATTGCTTTTTCTAATGACGTGGTGCTGTGGCTGAGATGGGCAGCCTCGCCATGGTGACACTGCCCGTGTAGATGTAGATGAGGTCAGCTCATCTACATCTGCCTCTGCCATTCCAGTGGCCCATGGAGCTTTGGTTGCTGGGTCTCCAGGGACATAAGGCACAGTAACCACTGTTCAAACAGGACAGTCCTCAGTGTAAAGAGGACCGTAGAAATGATAAAAATATGCAATGTTTGAAATATGTATTTATTAACCAGCAAATTGATTACATTACATTACTGAATCCATAAAATAGCTCCATGAATAAATAAATTTCAAAAATAAAATTCCTATTAAAAATAATGTATTTTCATGTTCATCAAAGCAAAATAATCTTTATATTGGATATCTGAACACTGAAAAAATAGCCAGATTATTCTTGATATATATTCATATACTATACTTGAATCTGCTACTTAGCCATTTCTCTTTTCATGAAATTCATAGTTTATCTCTCATCTTTTTAATCTCTTCATAAAATTACAATCTTCTTTAAATTTTTGCTTTATCATTAATAAATTTAAAATGATAGACACCTTCAATGGACTCTTCTCTGCTGCCCATCGTATGTTAGAGAAAACATTCTCTCTAACCATGCTGAGGTATCAAGTAAGTGCAGCAGAATTTCTGCTAAGTGGAGGATAATCTTAATTCTATTTCTCATATATAAGTGTGTAAATATTTCAGGCCAAATGTTTCCATAGATACTATCTTTATGCCTCCATTCAGAGTACATTTTTTTTGGCAAAGATAGGATAAAACTTGTCAAATAAATTGTGTCTATTTATGGTTCTTTTGAATCTCTCACCATATTTAGATCATGCAAAACTGTAAGACTTCTCAATTTAATTCCATTCTGGTACAGAGTATAAATTTATCCAATTAAAAATAGGTGCTCCCTCGAAAGATTTTTCCCACAAATTGAGATATACTAAAGCAAAGCCATACAATTTGAAAATTAAAGCTGATACGTGGCTAGAGCGTTCACCAAGTTAATGTGTTCGATTTCTTCTTTGATTTTATTCCATTTACATTTAACACAATTACCAATAAAGTCTAACTATTTGCTTTCCATTTGTCCCATCTGTTTTGTTCTCTTCCTTTTTTTAATTAATAAAGTGCTATTGTAGTTATTGAATTTTGTTGGACATTTAAATGTGCCTTTTTGTATTTTTCTTTTAGATGTTGCCTAGAGATTGCAGTAAGCATCCTTGATTTACTAGATCTACCTGGAAGTACTGCTTTTATTACACTCAGAGTAACACAAGTGTGGTGGCCGTGGTGCTCTGAGGGTTCTCAGGGTGCTCAGAGAACCCACTGTCAGGAAAGTAGCTGGTGGATAGGTTCTAGCTGTGCACCTGCAGACACACCATAGTGTCATGCCAAGGCTTCGTTCCCTTCCCCGGGCTGTTCTCACTCAATCATGGAGCATGGTAGGAGTGCAATGCTAGCTTGTTCCTGCCAACAGGGTTCCTTTGACAGACAATCTTTGCTGGGGCTCCCTTGCAAACTGGCTGAGACCACAGTCTGAGGCTCTTCCTGTCCAGTCCTTCCTCCTCTTCTCTCTTCTTTCACAGGTGTCAGACCAGCATGATGGTCTGAAGATTCTACGCACCCAACCCCCTTGCCCTCCCCTGTGTCTTTCACAGGTGTATCCCCAATACATCTCTGCAAGTCTCAGTTTTTAAAAAAACATCTGCTTCTTGGTACCAGATCTGACAAAAGAAGAATCTTACAGGAATGTAATTCCATTCATTCCCTTCTGTCCTTTTGCTACTATGTATTGTATTAGCCCATTTTCATACTGCTATGAAGAAATACCTGACACTGGGTAATTTATAAAGAAAAAGAGGTTTAATGAACCTACAGTTCCACATGGCTGGGGAGGCCTTACAATCATGGTGGAAGGTGAAGGAGGAGCAAGGGCATGTCTTACATGGTGGCAGGCTAGAGAGCATGTGCAGGGGAATTGCCTTTTATAAAACCATCAGATCTCATGAGACTTACTCACTATCAGGAGAACAGTATGGGAAAACCCACCCCCATGATTCAATTACCTCCCACCGGGTCCCTCCCATGGCATGTGGGGATTATGGGAGCCACAATTCAAGATGAGATTTGGGTAGGGACACAGCCAAACCATATCATGTGTTTTACAAGCTTGGCAAACATAGTTGCTATTGTTGCTTTGCACAATTAACATCTCTCATATTTGTACACATATTTTATCTTTCTCCAGCTCTGTGTTCCTTTTGCAATTCCAATTTCCAGTTAGAATTGTGTTCCTGCAATCTGAAGAATTTCCTTTACTGTTTCTTGACGTATGGTCTGATGGCAATTCATTCTCTTTGCCTTTGTTTGTCTGAAAGTGTTGTTATTTTTACCTTCATTTTTGAATTTTTTTTCTGAATATAGATTTCTAGGTTGGCAGGATCCCCCCTCCACCCCTTTATTTAAAAATATCATTGCATTATTATCTGGCTTCCACTAGACCATCTACTATTATTCCACATCTTTCATGTTCTGTTTGGCTCTTTACCTTTTTTCTTTTATTTCTCTGTTTTATCTCGGATATTTTCTATTAACTTATCTTCAAGTCTACCAACTCTGTTTTCAGCAGTGTCCAGGCTATTTTTAAATCCATTGAATGGCTTTCTGATTTTGGATATTGTGTTTTTTTCTGTTCTAGAATGTCTGTTTGACTTCTTTTATAGATTTTAATCTCTGTTGAAATTCTCTATCTTCCATTTTGTATATCTCTCCCTGGCACTTAACATATTAATCATAGTTATTTTTAAAACCTTATCTGCTAACTCTGATATCTGAATCACCAGTGAGTCTGATTTTCTTGTCTGTGGGTAAAAAATTATAGAGGAAGGCATGCTTTTCCTCCGAAGAGTTTAACATTTCCACTTTACTCTCCCATATTTCAATAATTATATCCCTTCCAGTTTCTTCTCAGTATCTTAAATTAGTTAATTAGAAAAACAATTTTTTTAGCTTTTATGATTGTTATTGGCAGGAGAATCAGAGAAATAGAAGCTACTTCATCATGATTGAAACTAAAGTCTTTTTCTTTCTTTTAGTTAGTTAAGTTTCAATGCCTTCCAATTATGGCTTTGTTTTCAATAATTGTACTTGCTTAAGTCCTTTGACACTCCAATTAGTTAACATTTTAAGCAAAGATTTCAAAATGTTTTTTATAATATATCATTGATAGCATTGCAGGATATTGAGGTTGATTTACAGAACTCACATATTCCTAAAATTAAATTTATGATAGGTAATAAGGGGAGAGATTTATTTCCATGATATGTATGTTTATACAACATCAGTGTAACCATAAAACATTTATAGTTCAATCATTCCGTGTGTGTGTGTGTGTGTGTGTGTGTGTGTCTATAGTGTCAGTTTGAATGGGCCACAGGGTGTCCGGATTAACCATTGTTTCTGGGTGTGTCTGAGGGTGTGTCCAGATGGGATTAGCATTTGAGTTGGTGAATTCAGTAAAGTAGATTTCCCTCCCCAGTGTGGGTGGGCATTATCCAATCTGTCGAGAGCCTGAATAGAACAAAAGGTGGAGGAAGGAGAAATTTGCCCCTATCTTCCTGCCTCAATGCTTGATCTGGGAAAACTCATTTAATCTTCTTCTGCCCCTGGAGATGTTAACATCAGTACCCTAGTTCTCAGGACTTCTTTCTCAAAATAAATTACATCCACAACTTTCCTGTGTCTGCAGCTTGCAGACACAGATTGTAACGCTTCTCAGCCTCCATAATCACTTGAGCCAATTCCATAATAAATCTCTCTACACACACACACACACACACATACACACACACACACACCTCTATCTATCTATCTATCTATCTATCTATCTATCTATCATCTATCTATCTATCTACTGTTGCTTCTGTTTCTTTGGAGAGCCTTAAATAAATGCATACATGCATACATACATACATATATGGACATTCCTCAGTGTCCACAGGGGATTGGTTCTAGCCCCTCTGTCTCGGGTAGATACCAAAATTCAAGGGTACTCAAGTCCTTTATAGTCAGACCTCTATATCTGCAGGTTCCACATTCGAAGATATGAAGATATGGAGGACTGACTCGCTCTCTGTCTCTCTCTCTCTCTCCACACACACACACACACAAATTTACACATGCATAAAATGATATATATAAATATACATAATTCAAAAACTTGATGGCTGTGACTTCTATTTCAGTTGGTAGACTATCATACCTTGTTTGACAAAATTGTGGATTCTATTTGCACCACAACCAACTCCTGGTTTCCATCCTGCTGTGGTTTGAATGTGTTCCCCAAAGTTCATGTGCTAGGTTACATCACAAGGGCATTGCCCTCATGAATGAATTAATGCTTTTATTGAGAGAGTGGGCACCTGATGAAAGGATGAGTTTGACCCTCTCCCCTTCTCTCTCTCTCTCATATGCTCTTTTGCTCTTCAGTTTCCACTAAGGGATGATGTAGCAAGAAGGCCCTCAACAGATGCCGGTCCCTTGGATCTCCCAGCCTCTAGAACTATAAGAAATAAATACCTGTTCTCTAAAAATTACCCAGTCCACATGTTCTGTAATAGCAGCACAAAATGGACTAAGACATGTCCTGAGGCTTCTTAGTTTAGCAAGAAACTTACCATAGTGCTATACTCCACCAAACTTTGTATTTGTATTATCACTGCAAAACAACTAACTTTATCTCAATGTTGAATTGTTTGACTGAACTGCATCTACAATAATATCCGATGTTTCACTTCCAAGAGGATAAATTTCTCAAGGCCCTGCTTTGATTCCATAAATTAAATTTTGAAAATTGGAATCCTTTATTGGAATTAACGTAGTGGGTTTGCTGTTCACAGCATCTCATGGTGCTGGTTGAGTAATTGAAGAGCTGGCCTCTCAGAAGGTCTGTGAAGCCCTTCTTCTGTTACTGGAACCCACACGTGAGCAGCTAGGGCCTCATTCTTCATGTGTGCACACGGATGCTTAGAATTTGAAGTGAGCAAAATTAATTTAGAACAAGAATGAATTGATCTAAATAAAAAGTCATGCTTCATAGAATATATGTAAATGTGCCTTCTGTATCTGCATGTGTTACATTATGATTTTTGGTCACAGTTTTTTATGAATAACAACTAACTTTTTAAAGTAGATGCTGGTACATTTTCAGCAAATTTGTGTCTTCTACTTTTTATAAGTTCAGGATTATCACCATGGCTCCACAGTGAATGGTCCATGTCAATAAACATTTCATGCAGCTTACACACTTTCATCATCACTGAGAAATAAATGGCAGAGAATTTTGTGTTAAAAACAGCAACATTTTTAATTTTGTACTTTTGAAAGCTTATTGTGCTGAAAGGATTCACTGCAAAGTTAAAAAGTTTTATCAAATGATAAATTGATTACCTGTATTCAACAATGACAAAGCCACCAAAGCAGAAGTCTCTGACCCATGACGCTCTGCAGTGGGGCCCACTTGGCTTGCACTTCCCTGCAAATATGTATTTGTTTCTAGAGCTGCCCTAACAGCTTATCACAAATTGGAGCATGTGAAACAACAGAAATTATATCTCTCACAGTTCATGAGGCCAGAAGTCTGAGACTGAGGTGTCAGCAGGGCTGGATTCTTCTGGAGGCTGTGAGGGTGCGTTCCTTTCTCTCCTCTATGGCTCCTACCATGGCAGCAGCCCTTGGTGTTCCTTGGCTTGTAGATGGACCCCTCTAACTTCTGCCTTTATCTGTACATGGATTTCTTTCCTGTGTGTGTTTCCTCCTTGTCTCTATATGCAAGTATCCATGCTATTGGATTTATGGCCCACCCTACTCCAGGATGACCTTATCTCAACTTGATAGCATCTTTAGAGAACCTGTTTCCAAATAAGGTCACATTCACAGGTACTAGGGATAAGGATTTGAACTTGTTTTGTTGGGGGGACACAATTTAACGCACATATACTTTCCTTATTGTTTCCTATGTTTCCCCTGCGTGGCAGCATCCTGCCACTGGGCATCTCACAGATCACAAGGCTTTGGGTCATGGCCCAACTGTTTGGCTCAGCCAGTGCCCAGCAGGGGCAGCAGCATCTGCACTGGAGGACTGAAGTCCTTCCTGCTCACACCAGAGCACTGTACCTCCTTCAGATGTAAGAGCTGGTGCTATCCCTGAAGGGGGCATGTTAGTGACCATTGTCTGAAAGGTGTGGAATAGAGAGGCAAGTGTTTGAGGTATTCTTCCAGATCAGACCACCTGTTCTGTGCACGTGTGCCTCCCGCTGTTCTGACCCCAGGACACCGCCCTCCCCATGACCAGCCCCTTTGCTTTTCTCCTTGGGATGCCCAGTGACAGCCTCTGCCAGCCTGACCCAGGACAGGCATCCAGAAAGTGCGAGGAGGGACGTTTTGGAGGCTTAGGAAAAGCAACTGCAATGGCCTGAATGTTTGTGTCTCCCAAATTCATGTGTTCAAGCCTAATCCCCAATGTGATTCTGTTAGGATGTGGGGCCTTGGGAAGGTGATAAAGTCATGGGGGCAGATCCATCCCAAATGGGATCAGTGCCCTTATAAAAGAAGCCACAGAGAGCTCCCTTGACCCTTGACCATTTGAGGACACAGTGAGAAGGCATCATCTAAGAACCAAGAAGCAGCTCTCAGCAGACATACAGCCTGTTGGCAGCTTGATCTTGGACTTCCCAGCCTCCAGAACCATGAGAAGTAAATATTTGTTGTTAATAACACACCCAGTTTTTGGTATTTTGTCATTTCAGCCCAAAGAACTAAGATGGCCACAGGCATCTCCAGCAGAACCAAGAGATAAAGAGGGGATTTGGACACAGGCAGATCTGGGCAGGGGTCCGAGTCCTGCCACATCACAGCCACAGGGACCCTGCCAGGCCTTGGTGTGTCCACTCTAAGACAGCACCCAGCGCTGCCTCACTTCACCTGGGCACTGGGAGAATTTGTGCGTGTGAAACTCTCATCACAATTCCAGCCGCTTCACAAAGGTCTTTTCCCTGCTCTATCCCCAGCACGTAGAACTGTCGGTTTCCCGCACATAGCAGACACTCAAAGCTGTGTGTTGAATTAACACATCGTGCTAATCGCCGTGATTATTTCTGACAACACTCTCGGGTGAGTGGCTGTCACCCCCATGCCTGCCTTGTGATCCTACCATGGTCATTGCCTCCGACCCGACCCTGTCATACACACACACCTGGAAAGATGTCCACCTGGCTTTTGACAAGGGACCCCCCCATCTTGGGCCCCCACTCGGCCTCATGGCACCCACCCCATGTGCTTGTCCAGTGGCAGTCAGGTGTCCTGGGCTTCTGCTGGTCTAGAAGGGGACCTGGAAGCATCCCGTGGGCACGTGGTGGGTGTCCGGCCACAGTTGAGCCCCAGCCCCTGCTCCTGTGGGGAAAGAAAAGGCAAACGTGAGCATGCTCACTGTTCTGGGTGATCCCCCTTCCCCATCACCAGTGTGGCCTCAGAACCCACCACCTTTCAGGGGTCTTTGCAGGCGTTGGCGTCTCCTCCTTACCACTTGGTTGGAATTAGCTGAGAGTGGACTCTCTTCCCTATGGGAGAAGCTGTAAGCCTTGGTGTTAATTCCAGAGAGCCCCTCTGCTGGGCTACTTGGCATTTGGACTCTCTGTCAAGGGGGAAAGCCTGAGCCCTCCAGAAAGCTGAACCTGAACGTCAGGCTTTGGTGCTAACTCTGAGAGAGGAGGGCAGGCCTGGGATGCAGGGAGGGAGGGAGCCACAGTCAGGCAGGTGATGGAGCTGGGCCCCGGTGAGTACAAGGGTTGCTCAGCCTCCTGGGAGAGACTGTCCCCTGAGAAGTGCCACAGAGCAGAGGGGAGGATTCTGTCCATGGGCGCCCACGTTCTGCTGGCCAGACCCCCCGCCTGTGGCACACAGGGCCACACGTGGTCCAGGGCATCTGTTGTTCCAGCATCGACAGGGGTGGGGTGTGGGCGACCCTGTGGTGGAGCTGATCTGGGGGACACAGAAGCAGTGTCTGAGGGGTTGTGTGAGGGGCACAAGGGGTTAGCTGCTGCCTCCAGACCACTGAGAAGAAAGAGGTCAGAGAGAAGGACCCAGGAGGCAAGGCCGGGAGCAGAACTGGCCAGTGCGAGGCCGATGAGCTTTTTCTCTTGTCTGCACTTGGCCTGAAGACGGCGTGAACTCAGAAAAGGGCTCCAAGAAAGGGTGGGTGCAGCACACAGGCTGCTTGGTGTGAGGTCTGGGGGTGTTGCTGAGATCATCCACAGGAGTCAGCTTCAGCCGTTCCAGGAAAGCAAGCCTGGGGCAGGGGTGCTGCCTCCTGGGGGTCTTCACCCCAAGATCCCAGCTGACATGGATGCTGTGTGTGGCCAGGGCCGGGCCTGGTGGCTGGGCCCCAGGAGGGATGGGCGGGCTGGGTAGACCTGGTTGGAACCCGCCTTTGCTACCTCCCACTGCATAGCCCCAGGCAGATGGCATAGACTCAGCCCAACACCATGTGCTATGGATGAGTCCCTTGGGCACGGGGATGCAGGCCCTCGGGCACACAGAGACACCCCCTCCTGCATCTGTCCGCTGTGAGGGTTCCACCTGTCCTGTCACCTCAGTGCCTGCCATAAAGGCCGAGTTTGATAACTTGCCCCTGGGACATCAAGACCCCACCACCCTGACCCTCTAGCACCATGCCACAGGGATTGGAGGGCTGGGGTTGGAGCACAGGGACATGGGGACACGAGGCGGTCCCTGCTTTTTCCCTCCCAAGATGGGTGCTGACGGCGGCCGGTGTGGGAACCCGGCCAGCGCCTCCTGGCTCACTCCACTGTGCGCTTTCCAGCCTATCACAAATGCCATCAAAGAAGCAATTTTCTTCCTTCTTTACCATGAGAAGGGTGGTCAGGCCCAGCCTCGACATGGGAAATGTGTTCCAAGCCGACTGACTTCAAGTCACAGCACGGGCCTGCATCCAACCATGGAACTGATTACTCGGCAGCCTGAGGGAGATTTCCAGCACAGGTGCGGCCGCTCACAGTGCTGTTCCCAGGCCCCGAGGGGATGCTGGCGGGAGGCTGGGGAGGTGCCTGGGTTTCACCTCCACTCCTGGGGCCCAGGCAGGGTCCAGGCCTTCTCAGGTCACACCCTAGGCAGCAGGCGTGACCCATCACAGCCTGCTTTGTGCCGAGTGCTGCACCAAACCCCAGGATCACTGAATCCTGCCGTCAGTCCCATGAGGATGGAGCAGCCCCAGACCTGCCTGTTCCTGCACCAGGAATCTGAGGCCCGGGAGGGGCATGGCTTGCCCCAGATCACCTGGTTTGGAGCAGAAGTGGGGCTGCTTGTCCAGTCTAGTCAGTAGGAGCTTGGTCTCTGGGGCCAGGGGGCTTGAGTCCAAATCCAGGTCTTCCCTCCATGGCACCAGGACCTTAGGAGCAATTCCTGCTCTCCTCTGGGCCCGGGCTCTGCTCCTGGGAGTGGCGAGGTCATAGCTTCCCTCCCAGGGCAGCTTGAGCCCTGCTGATGGTGGCTGTCTGGGGCCAGCCCCAGTTCCAGCGCGGCACCCCTCAAGGCTCACAAAGCCCGTCAAGCTCATGTTCGTGGCCCAGGCAGGCTCCTCTTTCCCAGGCTCCCAGCAGATCTAGGGCATCTGTTAGCTGCCTTGAAGGTTGTGAACTTAATCCGTGTAAACCCATCCACAGAAGTGCATGGAAACCACCTACAGAAGCACCTGGACTGCTCCAAGCTCACCCTGGCCCAGCTCAGCGGCACGACAGGAGCTACTCCCTCATTCATTTGTTCGGTAAGTATTCGCTCAGAGCTGGACACCCCAGAAAGGCCTCCAAGCACATCATCCTCTCACCTGCTGTCCTCAACCTCAACTTAAACTCAGGAAACTGAGGCCCAGAGATGCCTCGGCATTCCCCGGGTTCCATGCTCTCAGGACCCTAGCTTGGATTTGAACCTCAGTCCTAGCAATGCTTGAAAAGCACCCACCCACTGGGGTGGCACAGACCCTGGATGGGGCGGGGGGGTCTCAGCTCCCAAGAGGAGACTCAGGCCAGGGTGGGCGGGGGTGGGCGGGCGTACCCACCTTCTTCCACCCAGTGCATGCTTCCCGTTTGCTCCCACCTCTCCCGAGTGCAGGCGGAAGTTCCTCTGGCCTGAATGAGAACTAAAAACGCTCCCTAGGACTTCTGGATGCACAGCTGAGACCAGGAGGAAGCTGACGAAGGCAGCCGGGCTCGGGGCACCAGGCTTCTCTCCTCACCTCGCATGGCATCAAGACAGCAAAAGTGAATCAATGTGGAGCCCCCAGCAAGCAGGCGTGGCCTCAGGCAGGGCAGCGTGGGCTGGGGAGGGGGCTGAGCCCAGCTCCTCATAGACTTGTCTCCATCCCCAACCTGCCCTTGCCCAGGGACACAGAACTCCCACCAGTCAGACTTTGATCTCCCCCAGCCAGAAAAGAAGGGGGCAGCTATTCCATAAAGAAATTAAACGCGTTGTTGAGGATGCTGTGCCTGCAGATTGATATTTATGGAATGAACAGGGAGACCCCCAAGCAGCCCGTATGTATGGCTGTTGATGTCCCCGAGCAGAGGTGTCCCCGAGATCCTCTTTCTGGCATTCACCAGTCCCCTCTGTGCCCCAACTGGCATTTCCTTTGCTTCATTCTTCAAAATACCCAGTGATCCCGGGTTGTCCATGCCTGTATTTGAGAAAATCCACTACAGAAAGGAAAGAGAGGCAGAAAAATACATAGCTGACCCTGCAGGAAATGAACACAACACACGGAGCAGGAAGAAAACCCTTAAAAAGCCAGAATTCCCATCCTCTGTGGAACAGGAGGGTGGAGGCTTCCCGGACCCAGAACAGGGTGCCGTGCGAGAACGCAGCTGAGAGCAAGAACAGCCCCTGGAAAGATGCGCTTGCCAAGACTGAAAAAGAACCACAGCCAGCTGCGGTAGAAGTCTTGGAGAAAGTTGACGAAATCTTCCAGAAAGTCAGATGGAAAGACAATGAAATGGAAAACGTGGTGACAGAGGAGAGGAACTGAGTTCTCTTGAGAAGAAATGAGACCCCACGTCACTCAGCAAGGAAGGCTTGAGCCGGACTCTGGGCTGCAGCCCACTGCTCGCTGGCGGTCCTGACCCCGCGGGATCCCTCCCTGGGTGGACGCCTGGTCCCACTGACCTCGGGTGGTGGCTCTATGATTCACCATCTTTCCTTTGTGCCCTGGGTGTCTCGTTCTCCCTGCTAGAACCAAGGACTGACAGGGTATTGTCTCTTATGTAAGTGAATCTCACAGCAATTTTATTCTTTCCAAACTCTGAAGGCCTGAGAATAACGGGGAGGTCATGATGGGATGGGGCAGCGGCAGGCGTGGGGCCTCTGGGCTGTCTGCCGGCTCCTGGGGAAGTCAGCAGGCACCCCTGCCACTTCTGCTACTGTGGCCAATTCATGTCGCTGAGCATTCCAGCTCAGGGAAGGCTGGACTGAAGGGAAATGGATCCAGGGCCCCCTTAAAACCATGGCACTATAACCCAGCTGCTACCAGGGGCCTCACCTCGGCTGCCTGCCCTGATTTTTTGTCTCATCTTTTAGGATTTTACTAGGACATTTAAATCAAGCTGCACGCAAACGTGTCGATCACAATGCAATAAAGAAAAATGCCCTCCTATGATGAAAGAGCCGTGGTCTGTGATAAACATGAAGGCTGAGGCTCTGGTGGCATTTAAAATTGGGGAAGAGCTGAGCTGCAGTAAAGCATATCTGCGGTCGCTTCCCCATTGTCACAGCCCCCCATGCATTTCTGAAAAATTAACAAGGCTAATGTTCGAGATCTAGAAAGCTGCCATTTCCCACATACCAGCGCTTTCTCATAATCTTTTTGTGTAGGAATCAAAGGGTAATGGGAGCCATGTGCTGTTTATGGAGCAGCAACGGGTTCTCCGTGCTGTTCCCGTGACGGCGGCTCAAGGAAATGCACTCTCCTTCTGGGAATTCGACTTTCTGGCTTTATTCACACGGTGTCTATTTCAAGATGGGCTTTGTGGTTTTGGGTCAAGAAATGAGACAGATGAGTCTGTCCTGCACAGTTTTAGCGTGCTGTCACAGAAGCTGGTGTGGCTCTGCACCTACACACGTTCCAGGGAGCCTCCGTGTCACGTCCTTCCCGCTGCCTCCAAAGGGCAACACGGCTTCAGAGTCATGTGGCTGACGGGTCCAACAGCTCTTCCAAAAGCAGGTTTCCCCTTCTGCTCATGCAGGAAACCCAGTCTCTTTTCTTGGGCTGGGAGCTTCCGAAGAGGGGTCCTCTCTTTTCAGGGCAGCTGGGTGACAGCATTCGGGTGCTTCTTGGGAGATGGGAGGTAGAAGGAACGGGGACGCCTCCCTTCATGAACAGCTGAGAAAACTGAAATAGTAGGAGGATCAGCTCTGGACCCAGAACGCAGGTCTCACCCTCTGTTCCTTGTTCTGTCACCTTTCCCTTCTTTTCTCGCCCACATCAGAGCTCACGCGGGCTTCCAACTTTCCCCGTTTTCCCATCCGGTTCTGTGCGTGGCACACCCAAAACCCAAGACTCACTGGTCTTGGCTCTGGTGTTCCAAGGGTCCCAGGCACAGCCTCCTGCCCTCTGGGAGGTTTCCTCCTCCCCCTTCCCTCTGCTTCTATGTTGGGTCAGTCTCTGGCACCTCACACCCAGCCTCCTCTTCTCTCTCTGCTTCCAGTTCCATGGGTGACCCATCCATCCCAACCTTGGCTCCCCACTACGACAGAACTAATCTTCCAAAGCCACCACCTTCATTGTGCCAAACTTCTGCAGCAGCCTAGAATCCCTCCTGAGGACCCCAAGTCACTAGCGAGGTGAACAGTATTCTGTTCACCTCCTAGCTCCCAAAATCATGTCCTCCTAGCACCTCAGAATGTGACCTTATTTGGAAACAGGGTCTTTGCAGATGTAATTAGTTAAGGATCTTGAGATCGAGTCCTCCTGGATTTCGGGTGGGTCCTGAATCTAATAACCAGTGTCCTCATAAGGACAGGAGGGACACAGACACAGATGTGACATGGGGGCAGAGACCGGGGCAATGTGTCCACAAACCAGCGAATGTCAGCAGCCACCAGGAGCCAGAGAGAGAGGCATGGCACAGGTCCCCCAGAGCTTCTGGAAGAACTAACCTTGGAGATACCTTCATTTCTGCCTTGTGTCCCCCAGAACTGTAAAGAAATCCATTTCTACTGTTTTAAAGACTCCCTGGTTTGTGGTACTTATCTATACTGGCCCCAGGAAACTAACACTGATTACTTAGGCTGGACAAGAAAGCCAAGGTCTGCATCGGCTAGCCAACCTTCAACACCATCGGGCCATTCATGTGCAAGCCTTAGGGACAGAGTCTTAGCCCTGTCCCCCCTCAACACCATCCCACCTGTGACAGCATCCTGGCTCAGCCCTGGGGTCACAGCCCAGCTCTGCTGCAGGAGCCTTCAGATGCCCACAGCAAACAAGCCTACACTTGGAGCTGCAGGCATCATTGTTCCTTTGAGGACTCCAAGTCTTGCTTTCAGCCTGGCCCCTTCTCCAGGCAAGGCCCTCATTTTAAATTCCTGCAAGGACTTCCCCCTTGGAGACTCTGTGACAGTCATGCCCTCCTTCCATGCCAGTGCCTCTTCCTGTCCCAGGGGTCCTGGAAGAGGCATTAATGCAAACACAGTCTGCCAGACTCCCGGGTCAGGGCTGTATGGAGCATCCATCGGGAGATGTGTCCTTGACTTGAACCTGAAAGCGTGGATGGCTCCTGTCAGCCATTCACGCTTAGGGCGAGGAAACACCTGTTACAAAGGGAAGCTCTGATGCCTGCTAGAAACAACTGTCCCTATAGCCCTGGGAGGCAAGTTGAGACCCCAGCCTCCTTCTGCTCCATGTTTAATAGTTTTTCATCTTCTCTGATCGCCTGTGATAACTCTGGCTTGATGTCTTGATAGAAAAGGTGACTAAGGGCCCTAAAGGACCTCACCAGTAGGGTAGGGATCCTCTTGTCTGATGAGCCTGTGGCTCGGGCTGGAGCTGGCAGCTGCCTCAATGCAGAGGCTACATCTTTGATCAGTATCTGAACTTAAAGGTAGGAGTCTTGGCAGGGGTGGAGCCCACGCTGTAGCCTGGCAGGGCTGGGCCAGCAATGACCTCCCAGCTCAGTGGACACTTCCTGTTAAGTTGAGCAAATGGGCCTTGAGTGAGGGAAATTACTAATGAGAAACATAAAGAACTGAGACTGTGTCATGGTGACAGCTATGGCTGGTGCGGAGGCTTCTCGTCTCTACAAATGAAATATGCTGTCAGGAAGCCCCTGCCTAGCACTTACTACTGGCCCCACACAGCCGTAAACACATTGCAGGGTTTAACTCATTTCATCCTTCCAATGACTGTTATGCAAGGAGGAAATACTCTGATCCTCATTTTACAGACAGGAAAACTAAGGCACAGAGTAGCAGTGGCAGAGTGGGGTTGGATGCAGCCAGTCCAACCCTGAAGTCCACACCCTTCACCACTGGGCTCAGCACTGGGATATTAAGCCGACTCCACACAAGGTTGGGGCAGTTGGGGATGTACCTGCAGGACAGAGGCAGCCCTGCTCTACCAGACAGTGGGATGCAAGCTGCTGTGATAGATAAACCTAGAAACCTCAACAGCTCAATGCAATGAGATGTGATTCTTGCTCCCATGAAGTCCAGTCAGTGGTGGCCAAGCTCCAGGCACAGATGTAGACGCTGCCATCTTGAACCCCTGGCTTCCGAGGTCTCCCTGAGTGTGGACATCCAGCCAGCAGTGGAATGAGGAGAGGAGGAGGGAGGACAGGAGGAGGGAGGATGGAGAAGAGATGCTTTGGTGGAGAGAGAGGTGACTATGGGCCAGGCTTGGTATGGTGGTCATGACCTCTGCTCATACTCCAATGGCTAGAATGAGTCACATGACCACTCCAATGCTCAGGGCTGGAAAATGTGGCTTGAGGGGCTTGGTGACTGACTGGGGGGCGGTTCTGGTGGGCAGGTTTTCAGCTCCGTGCACCTGAGGCTGGTGGTGCTCCCTCCTTAGCTGCCAACTGTCTCCTGTCCCCTCCCTGCATTGTCAGTCTGGACCAGGACAGTAGCATGGAACTGTGCAGAGGACATTTTGGGGGAAAAAGACCCATTCCTGGGTCTGTGCAGTGGGACCATGGGGTCACTGTTTTCTGCAGTGGGAGGGGGATACTCGGCTACCTCTCCAGGCTTTCTTTTGGTGGGCTCTGGGACACTCGTCTCCCTTTGATTACCTGCCCCTCACTTTCCCTGTGAGATGGGGTAAGATGTCATGACCCAGTTTGAGATGTGGTATGAGCCAGGATGCTAGGTTGGCACAAGTCCTTTCACCAGTATGCCCTGCAGCTGGGCAGATGAAGCCAGAACCCAGCAAATGAAATGTTCCTTTGCTGTTGTCCCTGGGTACTCCTGGGGACTTGCAAAGGAGGAGTGGTGTCTAGAAATAACAATAATGATTATGGTAAACAAACTTGATTGAGGGTTTCATTGACAGACAGTGTTCTAAAAACTTGACATGTGCCAATTTGTCCTCCTAACAATGATATGATAAATATTAATATTGTCTCCATTTTATTGGTAAATAAACTTGAGACACAGATTTGTTCATATAACTAGTAAGCTTCATGGAGGAGCTTTAAACTCAGACAGTCCAACTGCAGGGCCCACACTCTGACTGTGATTTCCTTGAGCCTCTGCAAATGACATTATTCAATAGGAAAAATGTTGCTCTCTCACTCCTACCAATTACACTAACAAAGTAGTATTTTTGGTTTACCCTGCATTTGTGAAATGACATTCTCTTGACTACTTCTAGAAGACCCAGGTATTGTTGTTTCTGGAGGCAGCCTGTGAATCCCCAGCAGTCAGGGATGGTTTGATCCTTCTGTCCCTCCTGACCATCTGGAGAAGACAATCTGGAGATTGTCTGATCCGTGCAGGTTCATGAGGTTCTGGAAAGTGTACAGGGGAATAAGCCACAGAGTAAGAGAGGAGGGGACAATCAGCATGAAGCTCCCTCAGGGGACCAGGGTGCAGGATGCAACAGGAAGCCTAGGGGTCTTGGTTGTATGATTTCTATAGAGTCACAAACAGGCAGATTGCCTGCTGGAACTAAATTTTAGACACATTTTGACTGACTGAGCATTATTTTTTAGAGTTCAGATTGATTTAATACATTCAATAATCTAGAAATCCTGGTTTCTCTTGATAAACCAGAAGAGCTGGCCACATTAGGTTCAATGTTCCCCAGGACAATAAGCTGGGTTCACACAGCTCTTTGGGTGGGGGCTGTGTACTGCCAGTCCCTGCTGACTGGGCCACATCCAATTGTTGACACCAATTGGCCAAGCCCATCACTGCAGACATTATGATCTGGGCCCTTTGGTATGGGGGCAGCCAGGTTCTGAAAACTGCTTGGGGAGCGGGTAGTTCTCAAATTTCTAATATAGATTAATGCAGTTGAATGTTTGTGATCAATCTCTCATAGATTTAATCAATAACATGAAGTCATATGTAGTAGTGTGGGTCCTACTTTACAGCCACAAAAGATCAGCTGTTTTTAGAAACTGTGAAAACTTATACCTTAATAATATATTTTTATGAAAAAGGTAGTTCCAGGAGTTCATGTCCCATTTTACACCTGCAGTTAACTAAGTCCTGCAGGCTCACAACCACTTCTCAGGGGATGTTGATGAAAATGGTATGGCCAATTGGTGTCAACAACTGGATGTGGCCCAGTCGGCAGGGACTAGTAGTACACAGTCCCCACCCAAAGAGCAAAGAGTCGTGTGAACCCAGCTTATTGTCCTGGGGAACACTGAGCCCTTTGTGGCCAGACCTTCTTGTTTATCAAGAGAAACCAGGATTTCTAGATTATTAAATATGTACTATCTACACTCTAAAAAATAATGCTCAGCCAGTCAAAATGTGTCTAAAATTTAGATCCAGCAGGCAATCTGGATCTATTTTTCTGGACCCACTCTTCAAATGTGCACTCTAGGAGAGGGTCATGGCGGCGTCCACACTTATAAAGTGGAGAGAGTTCAGAACAGCATTTGCCCTACCAAAGCATTTTTCAGGTGACATAAGGTCCACGGCCGTTTTCACTAAACTGGATCCCTTCATTGTGTTTCAGGTCTGTTTATAGCACCGGGAAGTGCTGATGAGGTCAGTGCTCACAGGTGGGGCTGGAGACTGAAAAAGCACTTTTCCACCTGCAGGGGAATCTGAGCCTCCCAACACCTGTCAAGTGAGAGAGAACAGCTTCCACCTGAGACTCCTGGATGGGTGTGGGGGCAGGGGTGGTGAGCTCTGAGCTCTGGCCTCTGTCTGAAGGCAGCTGCAGAGGGGTTTTTGTCATCCTACCTCTGCTGCTGTGACCCTGAGGGACCCATCGATATGACCCAGGAAGCCCAGGTGGCAGGGAGCCCTGGCCCCCTGCTCTCAGTCCCTCAGAGGCCGATGGCTCAGCTCCCCTCCTGGAGGGGGCAGTTCTGCTCCCGGCTATCTTTGGGCGGGACCTGAATTGAGTGAGACCATCAAGGCCATCTCTAATTGGATTGTAACATCTGCTGCCTCACTGCGAATGCCAGGGCCAGGGTGTCATGGGAAGATGCTGACTCTGGGTTTTGTGTCTGAGATGGCCGGAGCAAGTGATTGCAAAAGGCCGTTTACCATGCTCACCCTCCACCGTTGACTGGGTCTCTTGGAGTGACGTGGACAGTGCTGCGGTGACCAGTAATCAAATGCATCTTCTGGCCAGACTGGCGATGACCCGGCATGCTGTCTGTCCAAACCCTGATGATGGCAGGTGTCAACCGAGACCCTGCACTCTGCCCCTGCCTCTGTGCCTCACTCTGGCGGGGCAGCTCCGAGGGGCTATGCAAGGGCCCCTACCTGGGCAAGACCTCTGCAGAGCCCAGCCCCAGCTGGCAGGGGCGTTCATGGCATGGAGTCCCCTGCCCGCAGCAGACAGCGATGTCTCCTGGCACCAAGGCCACTGCGCCTGCGGTTTCAGATTCCTTCCCTGTCCCGTCGCTGGTGTTGTGGGTGATTTATTTGCTGCTTGGCAGAACTCAGCAGCCCTTAGGAAATGGATGTCAGCTTATTGTGTTTGGGGGAGGGATGGATATGTACTTTCCGCTACATAAACTGGAGCCTTCCTAGCTCTACGTCCGTCCGCCCACAGGCTGTGTTGGGAGCCTCGGCCTGGCCCTCACCCACTCACCTTCTTCATGGTCTTTGCCTGCAAACAGTGTCTGCAGCCTTCCCAAGCCCCAAGTTCATGAAAACGGCCCATAGTAAGAGATATTTGTTTTAAACATGAACCCGGATTCATTGTCATCTGATATTAGAAATCTGAATTCAAAGATTTCCTGGTGTGATAAGGAGAAGATGAGGCTGTCCTCAGGCCTGCTCTTCTTTGTTCCTGGCTGGGCACGTGAAGGTCTCAGCTCTGAAAACAAGGCTCTCCTCATGCCTGCTCTTCTCTTTTCCTAGCTGGGCACGTGAAGGTCTCAGCACTCACACGACGTATCTTCTCATGAATGACCTGGTGTTCGGGACAAGCAACAACAACACTTGGCTGGGTGGATGGAGCCCAGAGTCAAGAGATGTCAGGGAGACCTTGAGGCCAGGAAGGCCATGGGAGCGGCCTCATAGTCCCGAAAGTGCTCTGGTGCAGTGAGCTGTCCTCTGAGATGTGCAGGATAAAGGGAGGTAAAGGGAGGGTGCAGATGGGGGTGGCCAGCAGCCACAGGGTTATTTGATGTTGAATGTCTCGTTCCTTTGGTGGTGCGCGATGCTTGGGGAGTGCAGACACTAGCAGGCACCCTGGGCCCCACTCCACAGCCCGGCATATGTGCTGTTGACAAAGGCGCCATACACCTCTCCCCCCATCAGCCAACAGGCTGAACCTCAGAGCCGGGGCACGTGCGGGACCTGGATCGAGGATGTGTGAGGGACTGACTTTGCCGAGCCACCGTCCAGCCCAGGATGGGAGACAGTCGTCTCCTGGTTCCACTCAAGATGCTGCGTGATGCCAGACCTGACCGTGACCCTCACCACAGGGGGCCCAGGCTGCCACCAGGATGGAGAGTGACTCAGGAAGGCAGGCCACCCCCTGCTAACAAGACTCGGTCACTGCTTTGGGAGAGGTGGGCAGTGGCCCTGGGAGGAGAGGGTAGGGGCTGGAGCGTGGACCAAGGACATCAGTGGGAAGGGGCGGGAGGTAGGACTGTGTGTGGACCCAGGCTCCACGCCTGGAACATGTGGCTCGGCCTCATTGGATTGTGCTTACAAAACATAGACTAAAGAAAAAGTGACCATGGCTTGCAGGGGCAGGACTGCAGAGCTCTGAACCCCGAGCATGGAGCCCTTCTGAGCATGGGTGCCAGCTCTCGCGGGTCAAATGCCCATAATGCTTTGCCTGGTACCTGATGAGGTTTGGATATTCACCTCTCATCCACGAAAAGTGCCACTGGGAGAGAGAGCGCACGCCAGCAGTGCCTGGGGCTGAGGGTGGAATTGGGGGCTGAGAGCAAGCAGGCTCGAGAGGATTTTGAGGTGATGAAAAGGTTCTAAAACTGGAGTGTGGCAATGGCTTCACAAATCTGTAAGTTTACCAAAAAACATGCAATTGTATGCTTGCTCACGGTGGGGGAATTTTATGGCATGTAAATTATACCTCAATAAAGCTTTAAAAATCACACTGCTGGGCATTCAGAATTTGCAGAGCAAATGGTCAGCCACGGGGCTCTGCCTCTGTTCCCTCTTCCCTGCCTCGGTTTCCCAGTCCATGACATGGGAGAGGGATTTCTAGAGAACCTTGTGCTCTGCAACTCTGGGCCTTGTTAGCGCCAAAGCTGCTCCCAGCCAGTCACTCCCAGGAGGAGCGAAGGCCACGTGGTGCCTGAGGTTGGCCCAGGAGAGGGGTCTCCTGCCCCTGGGAGGAGCACCAGGCAGCGGCCACTCCTGTGGTTGCTCTGGAACTGTCGCCCAGCCTCCCGAGCTGTAGGTGACGGCAGGCTGAGGGTGCCCTGTGCCAGGTAGTGCCCGGAGCCATTAAAGGCACAGCATTGGTCTCAGTGCACCTTCTCCACCACCCAAAAGCTGTGCTTGTGGCCGTGGTGCAACCTCATAGCCTGGGCCCGTCAGGCCTGGAGCAGTGTTGAAGCTTCACATCCCATTCCAGGTGTGGTTTCTGGAATGCATCTGCTACAATAAACCCCTGGGGTTCAAATAACCGCCAGAAACATGGCTCTGTGTCAGGGCTTGCCATTCCAGTGTCAGTACCGAGTGCTCACTGCTGTGGGAGCGGCAAGGCAGGCGGGGAGCCCTAGGCCTGTACAGCTGCTAACCGAGCTCCCTCGCAGACACAGAGGCCCCGAGAGTGAAACCGTGAAACTGAACACAGCAGCCAGTGGGTAGGAGATGCTGAGCGCAGGTCTCTGTGCCTCAGCTCCCTGCAGAGATGCAGGAAAGCGGTCAGGTGTGGACCCTGCCCAGGGTCTCCCCAGAGGCCTGTGGATCTTCAGGCTTCATCCAGAACAGGTGGGGTCCCTAAGCCAACCTCCCCCAGCCCTGCAGGCACAGGCACCTTCACACAGAGGAGCAGAGGGAGGGAGTCAAGCTGGAGAGGCTGAACTTCTCCCTCATGGGCTGGTTGGCATTGACGCCACGGGCCGGATCTGCAGTCAGTCCGGGGGCTCCTTAGGGAGACTGGCCGTGCTGGGAGACGAAGACACCACTCCTGCCACGTCACCTTGGCACGCGAGTGTGGTGGGGACAGATTTTCATCCCCACTGTCAAGCACGTGTCACATGAATATTCAGCCACCAAAGGTATGGGGGAAAATTAATGGATTCTGATTCATCTGGAAAGCTCCCTTCCCCACTGACAATATCTTCGATTTTTTTTTTTTTTGGTTTATCTTTGCCAATGGCCAGCATGAAGTTAGTTAAACTAATATGAAAATATGGACATGCTCTCCTTGAGCCCCTGGGGAAAGACTGGTCCCAACGCGGCCCCCACCATGCCCCTGAGTGCACGCTGTCTCGTGGGAGGCCCTCAAGCTTCCCTGAGTCCTGACCCAGGTGAGTGGGCACCAGCGTCTTCCATTGCACACAGCGTTTCTCCTGAGTCCAGATTCCTGTTTTCTCTGGAGACTGACAAAAAAATGTCACCTATAGCATCTGCCTTTCTTTTCTTTCGATTGAACTGGCTGTCCCCAGCAGATGAGTCTGCGGGAGCAGATGGGAAACTGACGGAAAGCCAGGGAGGAGGGGGAGGCAAGGTGGCCGGACACCTGGAGGCCAGGAGTTGGCCACTGCAGGGCACCCCTGCCCTTGTGGGAAGGAGCCTCCTCCCTCGAACCCTGCAGCCCTCAGCATGACTCAGAACACGCAAGTTTTCCCACTTAGAATCGCAGCGTGTACTTCTGTGCTAAGGTGGCCACAGCGCACATGGACGTGAGGACTCAAGCACGGCCCAGAGTCAGACTACACTCTCCACCTCCCATCACCATGACCGCCAGCTTCTCCAACAAAAGGTTCTGGGTGCTGGCGAGGTCCCCAGGGCACCGCGCTGGGTGTGAGTGTGCACAGGCAACTCTGATACGGCCCTGCCCTCAAACAGCTCCGGGATGTGTGGAGAGAAAGACATCTGGACACCAGTAGCATGTTGCGGTGGCACGGTACTCACAGGCCCGCCAGCCACCAGCCTCTCTGCTCCATATGGGGTGCGGCTGTCCCTGGGACGGTCACCTACAGAGGCCAGCAGTTGGCAGGCCATCTTCATCTGAGAGGCAGGGAGCAGGACAGAGGGAAAGGCTGCTTTGAAATCCTGTCCCTTCACCCAAACCAAGGACACTTGAGGATAAAGCAAAGCTCCCTAGGAGCGGACGCTTCAACATGTCTCCCCAGGTACCTCCCTGTGCACCCCCCATTCAAACCTGCTTCCCATGGGGATTCCTGCAAGGACACACTCTGAAAACTCATCCCAGGAGATGAGCGGCAGTGTGAACGGACCCTGCCCACGAGGGAAGGCTGCGTGTCCACAGGAGACCGACTGCCCTGGGCTGCTGGGCAAGAGAGTGTGAAGGCTCTGAATCAGCATGCAGAAGGCACTCGATAAGTGCTAGAGGAACTTGAATCTGCCATGTGGGGATGACAAGGTGCTCTGAGCATCTACTGCTGTGTAACACATGACTCCTGAACTTGGTTGAAATAACAACAATCGGTCACTGAGCTCACCAGTCTGCAGTTTTGGGGTGAATGGGGCTGAGAGACAGAGACAGAAAGGGAGAGAGAGGGGAAGCTGGCCACGTTGCTCTGGGAAGACATGTCTGGGCAGTCCTCCCGTCATGGCAGTGGTGGTGGGGCGTGCTGCTCAGCTGTTTCCCACTAGAGAGAAGAACCCTTTCGAGAGGCCTCCCTCCCTTTGGCCAGGTCAAGAGCTAAGGCTGAATGTTACCTGGCACGCTGTGAAGTCCCATGGGCCTGTGGCCCTGCCTGACTCTTGGGGAGCCTGCAGAAGTGAGGAGGGGTGGGCAAGAGGACACCAGGAGGAGAAAGATCAGTTCGGGGGAATTAGCACCAGGCCGGAGGGCAGGAAGAACAGCCGTCCCCACTCCCCACTTAGGATGGCCAGGCCTAGAGCCTGCAAAGAGGTTAACCCTTGAAATTCAGAAGTCCCAGGCCAGGCTGCTGGCTCTGAACCTCACATATGAATTCTCCTGAGCCACTCCACATCCCTGAGACTCAGTTTCCTCATCTAGGAAAGGGTTAATCACTGCACTTTCTTCCCAGCTTGGGCGAGCGGCATGTGATGCTCGGGGCCCCGCTGCATGGCATGGAGACCCCTTTTCTGATCGTGAGATCATCTTAGTTTCCACGCAGCCATGTATTTTGTCCCTCACGTTTGCACAGCCTAAGATTTTGTCTGTTACTACCTACCCTTGAAAGGCCGGTGAACCTCAAGCCTCTTCCGTGTGCACCTGCAGCTGCAGCCTGAGTTAGGGGCCTGCTCTGCCCCCAGGCAGCAGTGGAAAGGGCCAAGGGTCCTTCATTTCCACACCTGGGTACTCCCTAACCCTACAGGATGGATCTTTTTTTTTAGCAACTGGGGCATCTAAGAAGGAAGTACAGTGCATAGGAGGAAGAAGAGTGACCGGTGAAGCATCTCAACTTCATATGCTATTTGCTAAAGGCCTTTCTGCAGCTGTCTCTGGATAGGAGGGCCCCATGTTCTCCAGTGGATGTGTGTGTATTAGGAGGTCCCCATTGGACTCCATCAGTGGTCCCTGGAGTCACAAAGAGCAGACTTTACCTGTGGGGTCACTTCTGTGGGCTCTGACCTTGGCACACCTAGGATGACCTTGCTGGGGACCTGGGAAGAATGCCAGGGAGCTGCAGAGTTCCTTTCTTGCCTCTTGACTTGTGAGCTGGACAACAGGCCCTCTGTGCCCAGGATCCATGGGGCTCCTTCACTGGGCCCCGATGGGCAGGTCACAGAGGGTCTCCAGAAGAAGCTCTCACCCTTCACAGCAGCTGCCATGAAGGGCAAGTGACACTGTGTGCAAAAACATTGTACAAAGCAAAGCAGGCCGCACAAATCCAGAAAATGTGGAGAACAGGGGGCTGCCCAGGAATTTGGTATCATTTGTAAGTAAGACAAGAACTGCAAGTTCCAGGAGGTGGCGGGTGTGCTTGGTAGGCGCCAGGCTGTGATTCTCTGACGGGTCTGATGGTGCCTGAGGCCGTCCTCCGAGGAAGGGCCACCTGCTCCATGTTAGGGAGAGAAAGCACTGCCTGCACCCTGGGAGCTGATGTTATGCCTGAAAGAAACGCACACAAGCAGAAGTGTCCTCGGGCAGATTCTCCCTCACTACAAACATCTTTCAGCCAAAGAGAAATTCTAGTTGCTCTAAGGGCAAAATCTGCAGAGCCCATCTGATTGCTGGCATTGCTGCCACCTTCTCATCCTGCCATGCAGCCCTTCCCGTTGCACGACCCTCTCTCCACCTCTGTCACCTGACAGGCCCCACTTTCCAGGAGCCCCCCAGCCAGCGGGATTGCACTCTCAATTTCACCGCTAGGCATTCCTAATGGAATTCTGCTTCTTTTCCATTTCTTTCCAGGCCTCCTTTTATCCATGAATCTTAAAATTTCCAAATGATTTAGCTAGTCCTTGGAACGGAATCCCTTGTATAGAAGAACATAACAGCTCAGAGAATAAAGACAAGTGGCCAAAGCCACAAACAAAGCTAAGGGCTGAATCGTGGCTGGAATTCAGGTTTCCAGGCCAGACCCTTCTTTGCAGCTTGGAGGAGAAGGATAAAACCTCAGCAGAAAGAAGGTGCATGAAGCAAGCTGCAGATGCTGCAGTTAGCAGGGGGAGTGAGCTGAGGAGGCACTCCTTCCACTCACGGGAACAGCCAGGAGCTGCCAAGTGACACGCTCTGACCAAGGAGAAATAGTGGAAGTTTGCCAGGGACATCTGAGAAAGCTTTTCCTTTCCTCATGGAAATGGCCAAACAGCTGGCACTGCCCTTTGAGACTGGACACAAAGCCTGGAGGAGCAGCAGACATCCCGCAAAGGTGAGAGAAAGGCCGGGAGAGCCACAGAGCCTCTGCTGGGATGTGCAGCTGCTGAGCTGACACCAACCAGCACTGACCCCCAAACCACCTGCCCGGTGAGAAAAACACACTTACTGGTTTACGCCATTGTTTTCCGGGTATTTGATCACATGCAGCCTCATTTATTCCCACATGATGCAGGCTTTTCTGCCTTGATGCAGCCCACAGCCACTCCATCTCAGGGGAGCGATAGATGCAGGAACAGCAACAACAAATTTCAGTCTGTTGACACAGTCGACTTTGTTGCCTCCTGACTGTCCCACACAGCAGGTGCTCCTGGTCCGTGGAAGCCTTCCTTCTGCACTTTTGCCCTCTCCCAGGAGGATGCTGCATTCAGCCGGCAGATGGGAAACATGGGACAGTTATCTATTGACACAGAACAAATCATCCCCACAACTCTGAAGCACAAACCGGTTTGAATGGCTTCAAACCACAAACCGTTATGATCTCACAGTTTCTGTGGGTTGGAAATCCGTGCACAGCTCAACTGAGTGCCTCCATCTTGTATTCTTGGATGAGGATGGAGTGAAGCCCTCAGCAGGGGCTTGGGTTTTATCCGAAGGTTCAACTGGAGAGGGTACCATGTCTAAGCTCATTCACGGTTGTTGGTAGAATTCAGATCCTCATGGACTCTTGGACTTGGAGCCTCTGTCTCTGGATGACCATTGGCTCCAGTCTGTGCTCAGGCCCTTGCCAGGGGGGCCTCTGCCTGGTGTAGTGCACAGCATGGCAGCTGGCCTCACTAAAGCAAGGGAGGAAGGGAGAGAGGGAGGGTGCTGGGACAGGACAGTGAGAGCAGAACAGAAGCCACTGTCTTTTTATGTCCCACCCCATTACTTCTGCAATGTTCTGTGTAGTCCCCTCCATACTCAAGGAGAGGGGTCCCACAGGGTGTGAATGCCAGGAGGTGGGGATTGCTGGATATCTCAGAGGCTGCCTCTCACAGGCATAAAGGCAGGCCTGTGCCTTGTTCACCTGTCCTGGGGTGGCACACTTCACTTTTGCTTACCTGTCTCATCAGGTGACCACGACTGACCACGGGGACACTGGGAAGGCAGTCTAGTGGAGGTTCAGGAGCCACAGGATATGGTGAGAAGAGTGACCACAGTCAGGCTCTGCCTCACCGCATGGAAGCTCCCTTCCTCCAGGACCTGCAAGGCTCCCTGCCCTCATCAGCCCCCCAGCCTACGAGATGCTCTGTCTCACTTGCTGGAAGGTATTTTCCCCTTCATCCTTCTGGCTAAGATAGTTTGTACTTCGGATTCTCGCTCTTCCACTCAAACCTAGGGCTTGGGTTTTTGGAAACAAAATCCATAAATTCTTGCGGGGGATGAGATTTCTGCTTTGACTAAGTCATGACCCTCTGTGAGGCAATGAGCCTGGTGCTGCTGACCACCTGCTTGAATTGGAGGATGGACAGAGAAGGAGAGATTATTGGGGCAAAAGCAGAAGAATGGATGCCCTCCAGGGAACACAGCATAAATTCTAATCCCTCAACCAAGGACTCTGATGGTATCAGGCAAGCCTGTACTCCCCCACAAATACCTGACCTCTGCTACTCAGGTAGGAGGTGAGTCTTGGAACCACATGCCTTTCCACATCGGGCTGTTGGGAGTGAGTGGGACCCATGTGTTCTGTGGAAACTGAGGCTCTCAACAGAGTCCAGCATCTGGGCGGGGCTGCCTCACTCAGAGGTAAGAACGGGGGTCAGGGTTGATATTCCCTGAGAAAGTAATTTTAAAGTAATGTTGACTTGCTCCAACCAACACCCCCCCAGATATCTTCACCATGCAAAAAGAAAGTTGTGTCTAATGCATGTGTCCCGACAATGAATCACCTCACTGGGGCATCTTAGAATGCCTGGCACGCATACCACGTGGCAGCCTGGGTCTCCCCACAGCACTGTTCCAGTCCTGCACACTCATCCAGAACTTGCCACCACTCCCCCCAAGAAGCGAATCTCTTTCTTCTGCTCTTGGAACTCATGAGACTTGATGGCCACCTCATTGAATAAAATGCTGCAGAAGTGACACCATATGACTTCCAAGGCCAGGACATGCAAGATGAGACAGCTTCTTCTTGGACTTCCTTTCTGTCGGGACCTCGATCTTGTAACCAAGCCACCATGTTGTGAGGAAGCCCAAGTGCTCTAGCTGACAGTCCCACCAAGGTCCCTGCCCACAGTCAGCATCAGCCACCAGACGTGAGTGAGCATTCAGGCCACTTCAGACCCAGCCCGTAAACCCTCCCTGCTGGTGTCCCCGGCTCGGGGAGGAGCCATCCCACCCAGCTCTGCTTCAATTGCAGATTCATGAACAAAATAAAGGTTACCATTGTTATTAGCAGCAAGAGTTGGGATTTGTTACACTGCATTGGATAACAACCATGGCACATGCTCCCTGGCTCACTGGCCCAGGTGAATAACTTGTGACATGTACAGCGAGAGCCACCTGCTTGTGGAAGGGGTGACAGTAGGCAATAAACCAGTGAAACCAAACAGAAGCAGATTCAGTTTAGCACCGTTTTTCCATGGTCTTGCACTCTGACCATGATCTCCTGGGAGGCCAGGGCATAACAATCAAACCATGTGCCCGTCAATGAGGTTGGAAGAGTGGAAGTCATGTCCAGGAAGGGGCACATGAAGACGCTGCAGAATCCTCCGTTTTCATGGCGAGCAGTTCTGGCACAGCCTCCCCGCAGTGTGACACCTCCCTTCTCCGGGAAGGAGCTTCCCCTGCGGGTGGAGATCAGGGCATGTGCCCAGAAGAAAATTGCAACCAATTATGACACTTTAAAAGCTGACAAACACTACAAGCATCACAACATGAAGAAAAATAGCAGCAACAGTCATTTAATAATTATCAGCCTGTTGTACATTTCTCTCCAACTGTTTGTCTATATACTTCTTGATGGTCTCTTCATACAAGTACACAACATCATTTCTATGAAGAAAATGGAAAGATAATCCAGTCTCCTTCAGCATGAGTGACCTCTTTTTTATCTTAGTTGTTGAAAGTTTAGAAAAGTTCATTTTAACTTGGCAGCCCACTATTGGTAACGACGAGAAATTTTAGGATTCTTGTCAAATTTAGGAAAATCTCTATCATATTTCTTTCACATCCGATCTGTAAAATATTAATGCTTTTTATGTTTTCTTGGGTAGTGAATACTCTTAAATACTTTGGATTGATATTTTGAACTAATTTCACTTTTGTTGAACAGATAGAGGGTTTTCAGGTGGCAAAAACTACAAATTCCTTATAAGAATTTTTTCCCATTGGACGGGAACTACACATTAGAGCTCCTGGAACTTCAGTCTTATTAGATTCATGTAAATTCATCTGAGCTTGTGTGTCCCCAGGCAGGAGAGCCTCTCAGCAGCAAAGTGAGGGCTGTGCCATCGCCCACCGCGCAGGGCTGTGGAGAGTCAGTGTGGCCGTGCAGGTGCCAGCCCACTCCTAAGTGCTGGGTACAGGTGAGCTTTATCATTACTTACTGTTGTAAACCCTGGCAAATGTCTCCACAAGACTGTAAAGTGAATACTGGCAGCATGTGTTAGAGCAGCCTGTATAGTTCTCCTGCAAAACACAGACCTTGGAAACCTCGGCTCTTTTTTGTTTGTTTGTTTGTTTGTTTGTTTGTTTTTTTGAGACAGAGTCTCACTCTGTCACCCAGTCTGGAGTTCAGTGATGCGATCTCTGCTCACTGCAACCTCTACCTCCCATATTCAGGTGATTCTCCTGCCTCAGCTCCCCGAGTAGCTGGGACTACAGGCATGCACCACCACACCCGGCTAATTTTTGTATTTTTAGTAGAGATGGGGTTTCATCATGTTGGCCAGGCTGGTTTCAAATTCCTGACCTCAGGTGATCGGATTGCCTCAGCCTCCCAGAGTGCTGGGATTACGGGCGTGAGCCATTGCCTCAGCCTCCCAAAGTGCTGAGATTACGGGCATGAGCCACTGCACCCGGTCAGCTAATGCTTCAGCTGTCACCCAGTTTTTAAAGGACAGCGCTGTCTTTCCACCCCTAATGGAAGCTAATTTCTTGCTTATAAAGAGTTAACTAGAAATTAGCTTCCACTAGGTGTGGAAAGACAGCGTTGTCCTTTAAAAACTGGGTGACAGCCCTACCAGCACAGCCAAACACACCTATTGGAACGGTTGGTAAAACAGCACACGTGCAGGTGAGGACGCTGCTGGGGGGAGTGCAAAAGGGGGACAGCCTCCTGGAGAGTGGCTTGGCTGTGCCCTAAAACGTCAGCCACATACCACTACATGACTCAGCAGTCTGGGCCCCTGGGCATTTTCTCTAGATAAATAAAAACCTGAACGTGGATGTTTATAGCAACTCTAGTCATAATCACCAAACACTGGAAAAGCCCAGATGCCCTTTAACAGTGGAATAAATGACGGCACATTCGTGTCATGGACCGCTTCCCAGAAATAAAAACAAACTAACTTGATACAGGCGACAACCTGGGGTGGGTCTCAAGGTGTCACGCTGAGCGAAGGTAGCTCTGCACTGTGGGGCTCTGATTCTGCTCCATTCTTGAAGAGACACCACTGGAGGAACAGTAAATAGGTCAGCAGCCCGGGGGTTTCGGTGCAGGAGGGTGTGGCTACACGGGGCAGCAGGGGGGCGTTGAGCTGATAGAATGTGGTGGTGGTTACACAAATCTCTGTGTGCATTAGAACTCACAGAAGCATGCACAGACAATCAACACTACTGCGGCTCTATTAGTCTGTTCTTTGCTGCTGTAAAGAAATACCTGAGACTAGGTAATTCATAAGGAAAAGAGGTTTAATTGGCTCATAGTTCTGCAGGCTGTACAGGAAGCATGGCTGGGGGGCCTCAGCAAACTTACAGTCATGGCAGAAGGTGAAAGGGAAGCAGGCATGTCGCACATGGCTGAAGCAGGAGCAAGAGAGACAGCGGGGAGGTGCTGCACTCTTAAACAACCACAACCCGTGAGAACTCACCCACTAAACAGTACTGAGGGGACGGTGCTAAGTCATGGGAACTCCACCCCCATGATCTGATCACCTCCCACCAGGCCCCACCTCCAACACCGGGCATTACAATTCGACGTGAGATTTGGACAGGGACACAGGTCTAAACCATATCAGTGACAGTGACAACTACACAGCCAGGGGAGCTCCTTTCTGGGCCCAGATGCCCAGGACCTCAACCAAGTAGCTCACGGGGTAGTGAAGGCTGCACGCCAAGCAGGGTTTAGGCGTCTGAGCCTAGCTCGTTTCAGAAGCACACGTGGTGGAGGAGCAGACAGACTGGGGTCGGGGCTTGCGGGCAACCTCCTCTGAGGGCAGGACCAGTATCCAGGGGACAGGAGAGAGGCGTAGCCAGGCAGTGCCTCGCAGCCATGGGAGGAGGGAAGGAGTCACGCATGTCTGAGAGGCAAGAAGATTGCCCATGAGGCTGCCTGGCCGGGGACTTGGCAGGGGGAGCCACAAGGGTCCAGGGCCCTGAGCAGCCTCTCGTGTGGTGGCATGGGTCAGGCCTGAGTGGGCAGTGCTTGGAGAGTTGATCCTGAGATAGGGGAAGGTGCTGAGGGCCAAGCCCTCTGAAATGCCAGCAAAGCGCTGCTCATGTGAGAGTGGGAAGTGGGGTCAGGGAGGGGACTGCTGTGTCACCAGGACACCCGGCTGGCTCTCCGGTCCTGGGCCCCTGACCACCTCTCTCCCAGATGCCTCTGTCCACGCTTCCTGAGAGGCGACCCCAGCTTGACAGACAAACCGTTGGGAACCAGGAACACCAGGAGGCTTCCCATGCACAGGGCTGGCCAGAGTCTCAGGAAATTGGAGAGAGATTTTGTCCACCCACACAGAGTCCCTCTGATACGAATCCACTGCAGGATGCGGCGCGGGCCAGGATCACCCAGCCCCAGCCTGGAGAATCGATGAGAGCGACGGGAGCAGCCCGTTTCATGGCATCTACCCCGTGGTATGTGGCGTTTCTAATTTTAGACGCAGGTTGTCATGGCAACAGGATGTGTTTTTTTTGTTAAATATAGCAGCTGTTTCAGTCTCACATGCCCTATGGACAGGAGTATGCTTTTGCTTGGAAAGCACTCGGATATTAGGTGTAAGGAATGAGGAATGAAAAACATTGGCTTTACACAGGAGAATGGAGGAAGCCTGCCTGATAAACAGTGTTTTCAAAGCATCAGCGCAGAGGTCGTGCAACTCCAGGCCGGGGGCTTTCCCCGACTTGCCAGCGCACCAGTGTCTCTGAAATAAGACTGCACTGCAGAAAACCTCACTCCAGCAATGCCCAGGAGTCCAGGCTTTGGGGGCTACCAACAGGGGTCACTGTCTGGGGCCCTCTACACTGGGCACATCACATGAGTTTTGCTGGTCCTGGTCTCTCCATCTGCAGGGCAGAAAGGCACCAGCTCCCAGTGCCCTGGTTCCTGGGCAGATCCTGCACCCACTGGCTCTGGCACCACTTCATAAACGACAGACCCATTTCCGCCGTGAAGAACAATGCACATTGATGCGAGTGAACACAGGGCAGCTTCCTTCCCACGGCCGTGTGTCTCCTGCGAAGGAGGCTAACAGAGCCATGCTCAGGCCTCCCAGGGAGGCTTCATTCACTGACCAAGCAGGCTGGGTCCAGGCCCTTTTAGAGGAAAGGCTGCTTTCCCTGGGCCCCATACAGAGACACTCCTCAAGCACTTTGCCCACTTCTCTATTAAACAGCAAATCCCCCATATTAATTTTCTGTTTCTGCTACAGAAAATTTAGTGGCTTATGACAGCACGCAGTGATTACTTCATAGCTCTGTTGGCCAGAACTCCAGCTCAGGCTCACTGGGCTGAAATCAAGGTGTCTGCAGGGCAGGGCTGTGTTCCTTCTGTAGGCTGAAAGGGTGAATGCATTTCTTTATCTTTTCCAGTGTCTAGAGGCCACCTACGTTTCTTGGCTTGTGGCCCCTTTATCCATATCTGAGGTCAGCAATAACGCATCTCTCTGACCCTTCTTCCACTGTCGTTTCTCTCTCTGACTGCAGCTGGGAAATGTTCTCCACTTGATGATAACTGGCGACATTCACAGATACTTACATCCCTAAGCAGCTCTCAAAAAATCCTTTAGAAGAGACCATGATCATCAACACTTGATCATGCCTGACTTTCATTCTTTCATCCACTCATCCATGCACTTACCTATCCATCCACTCACGCATCCGCATACCTACTCATCTGTTCATCCACCCGTCATTCATACATCCACCTATACATTCATCTTTCCATCCACCAGCTCTTCCATTCACTCATTTACCTGTCCATCCACCTACCACCCATCCATCTACTCATCTGTTCATCCACCCATCATTCATACATCCACCTGTACATGCATCTAGCCATCCACCAGCTCTTCCATTCACTCATTTACCTGTCCATCCACCTACCACCCATCCATCTACTCACTCGCCCACCCACCCATCTATCCATCCATCCATCCACTCACCCATCCTTTCATTCATTCACCCATCCATTCACCTATCTATCCATCCCTCCACCACGCATCAGCCCACCCACCCACTACCCATTTATTTGTGCAACCATCTATCCATTCATCCATCCATTTGTCCATTCATCCTTCCACCCATCCATCAACCCATCATCTATCCATCCCATCCCTTTCATCCATCCATTCATCTATCCATCCACCCATTCACACATCCTTTCATCCATTCATGCATCCATCCACCTATCCATCCACCCACCCACCCATCTACGCATCAATCCACCAATCCACTACCCATTTATTTATGCAACCATCTATCCATTCATCTCTCCATCCATCCATTTGTCCACCCATCCATCCACCTACCTATCCATTTATCCCATCCATCCATCCATCCACTCATTCTTTTGTTCATTCATCCATCCATTTATCTATCCATCTACCTATCCATCCACACACCCACCCAAAAATCAATCCACCCATCCACTACCCACTTATTTATGCAAACATCCATCTATTCATCTATCTATCCATCCAGTTCTCCACCCATCTATCCATTCATTCATCCACCCATCTATCCATCCATCCCATCCATCCATCCATTCATCTGTTTATTTATCTATCCATCCACCACTTATCAATATCTTACTACAAGCCAGGCCTATGCTAAATTCAGGAGAAAAATAATTGAATAAAATGACTCTTGACCACCAGGAGCTCACATTCTGTTGGGGACTAAGGCATGCCAATAAGAAACTTCTACACACCCACACAATTATCTCAGAACAGAATCGTGTGGGGCATGGAAAATTTCTTCAGTTTGGGGAATATGAGCATTATTCAGATGAGACTGCTGCCCCCCAGCAACTGAGATCTAGCTGCAGACTGAGAAATACCAGAAATCATGAGAATACAAGTCAGCGAGAAGTTGTACTAGGAAAGGCCAAAGGGAGGCACAGAACAGGTGTTGTGGCAGTTAACAGGAGGGGGTAATTGTGTCCATCGTCACAATGCCACCCTGGCCTCCCACGGGATAGTTGCTCCTTAAGCTGGCCTGGATTGACCTTTTGAGAAACATTCTCTTCTTGTGCTGTGTCTGCTGACAAAATGTCTTAGAGCAATATTTGGATTTGAAATTCTAGCTTTGGGATATTAATTTCTCTGAATCTAATTTTTCTCATCTATAAAATGGAGATAATTATACTTATTTAAGGAATGTTGTCATGAACACACAAAACAATGTGCACTGAGTGTCTTGCTCCCTGCTTGGTGCCTTCCTTGGTTGATTCACTCAACAGATACCAGTGGACACTTACGAGGGCTGAACATGCTTGGTGGAGATGAAGCAGGTACACCGTTAATGAGAAGTGCACCTATGTAGGGGCATGAGAGCTAAGAAGGGACAGACAAGTGGCAGCAGTGCACAATGCCGAGGCGACACCTGCTTGGACAGGGCACCGGGAAGATCTCCTTGGACTCAGCACAGCCAGAGGCTGGGGAGGAGCCCAGGCTCCGGGCAGAGGAATGGCGCTGGGCAGTGCCTGACAGATGCTGGCTTTCTGTCTGCCCCTGCCTCCTGCTTGGCCTGGAGTAAGCAGCTGCAATCAGCCCCGGGTCCCTGGGGAGGCTTGGGAGGGGAAAGAGTCATTATGCACATTTTATCGAGTGGAGGATGAGGTCACCGGTGATTGATGCCTTGGTTGCTCCCAACACAGACACGGTGGGGGCTCTGGAAGTCGAAGCCAGTGCCATGAGGACAAGGCTGGGGGGAGACGGCTCCCAGGGCCCCTCCCTCTGTGCTCTGTGAGGACCATTACAAGGAGCGAGGGTAGGCGTCTGGAGCAGGTCCATTAGGCCCCACAACACAGCCCAGATCGATGCCATGGAGGGCGGAACGGAGCAGCAGGGAAGGGGTGGGCTGCTGTCCCCACTGGCCAGACACGGAGAGCATGAAGAACGCATGGAGGTGCCCAGGATCTGACTTGAAATGTGCATGGACATCCGGGGGCACTTAGGCCACGTTTCCTCCTGCTTCCATAAGGCTGTGTTTTCAGAACAAGGATGACTATGCTCTCTCCCTGGTCAGGAGAGGATGGCGAGGTGATTCAGAGGAAGCAAAAATTCTCAGGCACTCTCCAAAACGCAGGGCATTGCAGTGGCAGATTTACTTCCTGCTTACTCAATACATTAGGTCTAAGCACAGGCCTCCTTGGTGTGTGTTCCCAAGGCCCGTTCCTGAGAACTGCACACTGCAGGCTGAGGCACTGGGAGCTTCCAGATCAGAGGGTGAAGGGGGGACCACAGGGTGTATGTCACCCATCAGGAGGGTGAGGAAACCCCATTATTAGGGGCACATTAAAACCTGAATGAGAATGATGGCCCAACCCTTCCTGAGCTACAAGCTGGGGAACTGGCTTCATGGGACCTCCCAGTACCAGCCAGGCCCTGATGTAGCCTCCAGATTCAACGCTGTGCTGCATTCAGAAAATCTGGTGGACATCTCCAGACACCCCAACCCTGTGGCATCCAGGCTAAGAGTCTTAACCTCTCAGGGGCTCAGAGAGGTGCAGCCACATGCGCTCAGGCTCACACAGCAGCATGGCCTGAGATGGACAGCCGGCTCCTGAGTCTGGGACCAGGGCTTCGACGCACCGGGACCCACGGAGCACCCTGTGCCCACAGAGCCAGTGTGCTCTCGGGGGCTCCACGTGCAAACCGCCGGCCGGCCTGCTGCCACCAGGCCTCTCTCTCCCACTTTCCAGACAGTTGGCCTGCCCCTGTTTGGAAAACAAGTGTGGAAACCCAGCCAGGCCACCTAATGTCTTCCTCATTCACACCCTTCCCTCTCCGGCTCTGTGGGTGAGGCTAGAGCTCACGTATTAAACGTTGTCCGTAGAGTTGGTGATTTCTTCCCTAGATTACTCGGATGGTGTTTATTTTTATTCCTTTTGTCCATCGCGCAGTGAGTTTCTTCTCCCTTTAAAAACGCTTCACCCATGAGTTGCTCAAAACAAGGGGCTTCTGCCAGCACCGTTCCCACGCACGGCAGAGTTCCCACGCAGGGCAGAGTTCCCTCGCAGGGCAGATGTCCAGGAGTCAGCCTGGGCCCGGTCATGGTGGGTGACGGGGGTCTTCATGTAGCCCCGCAGATCCCACCCAGCTGGGCAGAGTCATCCTCAACCCTGGCAGAGTTGGTGCTACCATCCCCACAGCCTGCTCCTGCTGGGAGCGGCAGAGTCGCTCCTGCTTTTGCGGTGACTTCCAGGCTGGCCCAAAGCCCCTCTGCTGGGCCTCTGGGTGCTGCGGCCCTCAGCTCAGCCTCCCTTCTTCCCCAAGCCTGCACAGTGCAGGAAGGCTGCCCTTCCCCCTCTCCGCCCACACTGCAGGAAGTACATACCAGCTGCAGAGGGGTAGGAAGGGCCCCGGGCCGCGCTCCAGCGGGCCTGGGGTGCTGGCAGCCAGGATGAGCTTGGTCAGCCCGGGGTTCACCTGGTGTTTCTGTACCAGGGTATGGAGGCAGCACAGAGACGAAGCCCCCAGCTCTGTCCCCGAGACCACCAGAGGGCCTGCACTGCACTACCCCTGCCCTTGGGGACCACTCCTCACACAGAATGGACCCAGCGACCCAGCTGTGCGGGCCAACGGCCCCCTCCTCCCTGGCCTGGGTGTCCCCTGGGTGACGTCTACTGCCCGGGCTTTGGAGGTGTAAAGTGACTGTGGCCACGTGCCTGCCCTGTCCAGACGGGGCTCCCCCATCAGGGAGGGGCTCCTTCCCAGGCCGCAGAGGCCCATCCTCCCCAGGCTTCCTGTACCCTCTGTCTGGGAACCAGCAGCTGCAGCCCCTGTGCCACCCCGGCCATGTGTGGAGGGCAGTGGCTGGGAGCTTGGGGGCAGCATCATGAGGTCCTTCAGATGCCACCTCCCACTTGGCGGGCTTGTTACCTGGCTGAGCCTCAGTTTCCTCGTTGGGATCTTACCTTTCTGCCATGGCTAGGTGAGAATGACCTGAGGTCATGGTGAAGTGGCCTGGCAGGGACAGGGTGGGTGCTAGGATGGGGAAGGTGCCTCCGCTCCTGCCTGAGTCCTGGAACAGGACGGCTCCCTGGGAAGTGGACAGGGGAATGGGGAGGAAGTCGTCTGTGTGAAACCTTGGAGCCTTGTGGAGAGCCGGGCCTGCAGAGGAGAGCTTCAGAGCAGACCCCGGAACCCACCGGACCCAGTGGGGTAGACACGGCCACGGAAGAGCTCAGGAGGTCCCCCCAGCAGCCTCTCCCAGGACAAGGCCACATTGTGGTCTTGGGGACCTGGGCAGCCCATTGCCTCTCTCTGTCTTTGGGCTTCACTTGTAAAACACAGAGCCTGGCATGAGCAACAGCTGACGTCTGTGGGAACATTCCGGGGGCTCCTCTCTGGCTCTCTGGGCAAGAAAACCTCCCACAGCCCAGGGACGCTGCCCGAGGAGGCTAGGACAGCCTGGGTGTGCCAGGCCCCACGCCCTGGGCTTGCCCTCCAAGGGGAGGTGTCCAGGTGGGGAGGTGGGCATCCAGGGCCTCTCCAGGGCCCCTGCATGTGGGATGTGGATGACCCTCGAGGTGGTCCTGATGGGCGGTCCGGACAGCGCCGCCAGGTAGAGCCTGGGAATGAGTGCGGTGCTCCCAGGAGAATGACCCGCCTGGCTTGGCCCTGCCCAGGGAGATCCCAGGGACAAGCGCCGATGCCTGAGAGGCTGCAAAAGAGACCAGCCCAGCGGGTGTCGAGGGCCTGGGCCCATCCAAAGGCCATGCTCGTTCTGCAGGTGTGAATGGATGTTTGGGAAAGGAGCCCATAGAGGAGAAGAAAGCGGGGAGCTTGGTTGGGGGGTGTGCTGGTGCCAAGGCGGAGCAGGCAGCCTAGAGAGCAAGGGGCAGCCGTCAGGGTACAAGGAAGGGGTCTGGACCCCTGGGACGGCGGCTGCAGGATGAGCGCAGGGGACGAGGGGGGCCGGGGCATTGTCACCGTGATGGCTTCCCGAGCTGCTTCCCATCCACCCTCCTGCAAGACCTGCGTGTGGCCCTCCCGCCTCAGACAGCCCCAAGCTTCCAGGCCTGGATCTATGTCCACCCTGTGTCTGGGGGTGTCCTTGGACGCCGTGAGGAAGGGGGTAAGCGTCCCAGCAGATGGAGAAAGCCCCAGAACTGAGGGCTGTTGCCTCAGCATCTGAAAATGCCTGAATTCTCATCCCAGCTCACAACTGCTTCCTGACAGTCGCTGGTTCGTTGCTACTGCTGTCTGCTTTGCAGTTGTGATGGAGCAAAAGAGAGAAATATATTTGTTTGTTTTTTTGGAAGAGAAGCTTGCTGTTTGTCCTCCCTAGTCCCTGCTCAGAAGGTAGCATCTCTGCAGCCCTGGCCCCAAGACAGCCCCTACTCTGAGCACCACTAGCAGAGCTGCTCCAGAGATGCGGGGGGCAGCTGCTCCCAGCGGCCCCCAGGAGGCTATGGCTGCTGCAGGTAGTTATTCTAAAGAGCTGCTCCTCCCACTTGCCAGAGCTGAACACAGGTTCTGGGAGTTCCTCCAGCCAAGCAGGAAGATGGGAGATGCTGGCCTTTCCCAGTCCCCGCCTCCAAGGCCCCAGGACTGCGGGGTGAGGGACTGAGCCAGGGCTGTGCTGGAGGCCAGGGCTGGGTGACGGGGCCAGAAAGACGGGCCCTGCACGGGGAGAGGGGCAAGTTGTGCAGCCACACATGGTGTCCACTCCTGCTTTCAGGCTCGGTAGCAGATGCTTTGCCAGAGTCGAGACTCCGCCCCTCAGGGGTGGTCTTGGTGCACCCGCAGCCTGGCTGGTGTCTGAAGGCGGGGCTGTCCACCCCCAGGCTGGGTAGATGGCTCTAGTCCTGCAACTTGTCGGGGAGTTAGGCCACAGCTTCTGTCTATGGGGCCCTCTCAGCTCCAGGGATGGCCGGTCAGCACCTCTGGCCACCTTTGGGAGTCTGGGTGCTCACTGAGGATCCCGGCCCACTGCACACCCTGAACAATCAGCTCACGGAATTTGGGGTGAGGGAGCTTCCCCAGGCCCTATGCATAGGCCTGTGTGTCATCAAAGGAGGGGTTTTTACTTCCACGAAGATGTAGAACCTACCAGGGCTTTCTAAACGGCCGTGCTCGGCCCAGGTGACTCTGCGCGAGCCGGCTGGCCAGTTGTTGCAGATGATGAAGTGGCCAGCCTGGGGTCTCACCCGGCCACCACTCAGCTGGCCTGTAGGCCTAGCCCGGTCACAGCCCAGGGTAGATCAGGGTAGATCAGGGAGGCTGGCTTCCCGGGAAGATCATCCTGAGCAGGGGCCCCTGGGTGGCCTCAGTGGCGAGCACTTTGGCATTGGGTGGAGTCATAGAGCCCAGCTCTGCCCTTGGCTGCCTGAGACTCTTTGGGTAAGGAGCTTATTAGTTCTGAGTTTTGCCTTTCTGTAAAATGGGAACAATGGCGTCTCCTCCAGAAGGTCTTCATAGGGATTAAACGAAAGATCGCATGCGAAGCCCTGGGCACGTGAGTGGAGCATGCACCACATGACAAGATGGTAGTCATGTGTGCAATCAGAAATGTCTGCATCTGCTCAGAACATGGGAGGGAACAGCCCATGTTCCCTCCCCCGGGCAGAGCCAAATTTTCAGAACCAGGGCTCAGAGCTCTGGGGGCAGTTGGGAGCCATTTGTTGAGTGGCATCTGGTTGGTGTGACCATTTTTACTCTGAGTGCAGACCTGTCAGGGGCACGGCCCCCACCACCTGACCACACATTGTCCCCCAAACCGTGCCTGGACAGGCACTCCAAGGACACCCAGACTCTGCTCTGGACCAGAGCCCTCCTCTGTGGACCACCCCCCACCTTCAATGGCAACACTGACATTCTTCATGGTGGGCTCTGGCCAGGGGTGGGAGCCCACGTGGTGGCTGCATCTGCAAGGGAGGTGGGCCTCAGTTCTTCCACCAGGATCCCCAACACAGTTCAGAGATGAGAGGCCAGTTGAGCAGATTATTAAGCTAGTTTAAAAACCAAACATTTGCTTTTTGTCTTTGGTTTGTGTCTGTCTTGTTTTGGGGGCTCTGTGAGGAGCAATGTGACTTTCCACACCTCAGAGGCTGCAGAAGGAAAGGCTAAACTCCAGCCCAGGTGAGCACAGGTGAGGAGCAGGTGCGTGCAGGTGAGGGGCAGGCAGGCTGAGTGTGGAGCTGCTGCCCAGGTGAGCACAGGTAGGCTGAGTGTGGAGGTGCAGCGGAGGTGTGTGCAGGTGAGGGGCAGGCAGGCTGATTGCGGAGTTGCATGTTCCTGCACTAGTGGTTCTAGCCATGTGGGGTGTGGAAGGCAGGATTCCAGAGTCCCTGGGGTGAAGAGGTTGGAGAGAGAAGGAGCCTTGCGTGGGCGACACAGACTTGAACTTGGTGCCTCTCAAAAGCCCCCCGGACTCTTCCCCCTTGGCTCTGAGAGCCCTGAGGGTGAGCACCTTCTTCAGCTTTGGGCCTGCTCTGGGCCTGGCCCTGACTGTGATTCAGGGGTCCTTGGAGAACTAAATTCTGAGTAGCATGCAAACCTGTCACACGAGAGGGAAGAGACATTCTGACTCTAATGGCAGAACTCACTGGTGGGGGCTGCTGTAGGGTCAGGGCTGGGGTGTGGTGAGCTCCAGGGCGGGGCTTCCGCTGTGGGCGAGCACCGGGCACTGGGCGTGGGCAGAGGGGCTCCGCACAAGGGGAGAGTGGGAGGAAGTCAGGACACGGGAGCCGTGCAGTCAGACCATCAGGGCGGGGTCCGGGCTGTGAGCACATGTGCTGTTGAGGACGCTGGGGAGGAAGCAGCCACAGGGATGAGGGTGGCAAGCCAGAGCAGCCGGGGACAGGCACTCGAGACCACACCCACCCCGGCACCTTCCTCCTGCTTAGCAGAAATTTGGGTGCGGGCTTTTCCCTAAGCAGTGGGTTTTGGAGGTTCCCAACAATTGTGCCTTAGGCTCAAGAGATGGGAAGAAACCAAAATCCCATCGGGGTCACACATTTGGAAGTTTCCGATTTTCCTGAACACTGGACACAAGCCCAGCCTCCACCTGCTGCTACCATGGCCCAAGCGCCTTCTCCCCAACAACTCCAGGGTCTACTAAGCAGTGGGCACCGTGCCAGGCACCCAGCGGGGCACTTTCAGGGGTGCAGAGATGAACCAGACAGCGTCTGTGCCCTCAAGGAGCTTACCAGAGGCTGGGAACACAAGACGGCTGCCCTGTTCCATGTGTATGGGGTGACATCAGACACAGTCCATCCATTGTCCATTAAAAGCAATCCCCCAACTCCCAGCAGGAGGGTCAGGAGGCTGTGCCGGTTCAGGGGTGCACTGGAAGCCCGAGTCCTTTCTCCATCCTCCCTCACCTTCCCCCGTGGCTTTGCTTCATCCTAGAACTAGAGCAAGACCACAGCTGCAGCTCCAGCCGGGACAATGCCCTAGGAAGTGGGAAGTGGCTCTCTGCTCAGGAGACCTATTAGACAAACAAACAACAAAACAGAAAAAAGAAGCTTTTTGTGATGGCAAATTTCAAACATGGACAAAAGTGGACAGAACCGGAGAATGGGCGCCAGGCCCCACCTCGGCATGTGGGTGGTGCTCCCTCCGCCTGTCCACCCTCCTCTCCTCTCTCCTCATGCCCCAACCTGCCCCCCACACCTGTGGAAAATGCACACTCATTCCTCAGTATCAGGGTTCACATTTTCCTGATGGTCTATCCTTTGTTTTACAGGTTTAAAAACAATTGGAATCAGGACGCAGTTAAGGGCCGTGCATTGTGATTGGTTGGTGTATACGTTTTAGCCTGCAGGTCTCCTTCCACATCTGTTTTTACATTAACTTTTAAAATGTTTTACTACTTATTTGTTTTTGTGGTGGTGGTTGTTAAAGAAATTGGATCATTTCTCATTTTCTGAGTTTTGCTGAATACATCCCAAGGGTGGCATTCAACCTTTATCTCTGTCCCCTGTAATTCCTGAAAGCTGTCGACAGGCTCCCCCGGGTATTTTGGGGAGGCTGCGCTTAGACCCTGCCGCTGGCTTTCATCTGGAGGCACGCGAGGTCCTGCTTTCTCTGGGATGTGTGCAGCGGCTGATTAGCTGCCTTGGTTCATGGCTTCCTCGGGGGCTGCAAAACAACAATATCCTAACTCTAGGCTTGCTCCTGTGTTTATCAGCTGGAACACTCCCACCAAAATAAACTTCCCCTTCATACCAACTTAGCTGCCCTGAGGGACGGTTTGCATAGAGAAGTCAGTAAAGGCTTCATTTTTATCCTTTACTTATCCGTGTTCAGAGTAATGAGGTGGTTCTCCAGCTGCAGCCGAAGTTGACCAATTATCTTTTTGTTTTCTTATGAACTCACGGATGTAGACACAGAGACGCTGTTACGATTCATTGCGGCTATCATCCTTATTCTCACTCAATCGCATCTGAAGCTTTGGAACAATGAGGAGATCTTCTGGGGCTTCTCTGACTGGCCCCTCCCCACACCCACATCTCCTCATCCAGAATCGGGTCTGAAGTCCACGCCTGATCCCCCATCAGCCGGAGAGTGATGACGGAGCCCATCGGACTGAAGCTCTGGGGCTGGGATGGGCCAGCACCCTGAGGAGTGTGACCACCTGGAGGACGGACACACCTGATCAATATGGAAGGGGAAGGAGGGGGAAGGAGACAGGGAGCTGGGGCTGGGAGCCCCTGCCAGGTGGGCCTCAGGCCTTCTGGGGCATGGGCAGACCAAGTGTATTCATGTGTGGGAGGCCCCTGGAACAGTGCAGGGACGGGGGGGCTCCATAAATACTCCCTGCTGTTACCACTGCTGCGGCCAAAAGCACAGTCATTAAAAAGTCGGCCCTGAATGTGCCGACTGTGAAGAGCCCGCGGACAGGAAAGTGACCCTGTGCCCACCAACAGGCTTCAGAGCGGAGGGTGAAAGTGGAAGCTGGTGGTGCCAGCCTCGAGGACTCAGCGCCGATGCTGTCCCCCAAGTCCCTGGGCTCAGGCGCTCGGGAGCCATGAGGGTGCTCAGAGCCACCTTTCCTCCTTCCTCCTCTAAGCTGCTGCTGCCGCAAAGGCGCAGCGCAGGCAGGGAGCAAGGCGGAGGCTGACCTGGCTCTACGACTTCCGGGCAGAGCTGGTCCTGGCTTCCAGACGGCCAGACCCTCAGTGCTGTCTCGCATGGGCCTCACGGGAGGGCAGAGATGCTCCAAGTCCTCTCCGAGTCAGAGAGGCTTCCGATGTGCCTTGTGACAGTGACCCTGCAGTCCTTGGGTGTTCTTGTCCTGTGACAAGTCCCACAGCCTCAGCCTGACTCTCTCCAGGCTCCCCTGCACAGCCCCAGGCCAGAGAGAGCCTCTGCCAAGCCCCCAAGTGACAGCACTGCCTGTGCCTGACGTCCCCAGACACACAGCAGGTGTGCAGATTTATGTTTGTATAGCGATAGATACAGATATTGGTATATAGATAAACATGACTACATTAAACTTATATATGATCTTTGCTTCCCAGAAAAATGATGACTATATTCTTTGAATCTGTTTCCGTGCATATGCATATATCTGTATTATATATATATATGTATCTTGTACACTCATTCATATATATAATGCACACATTTTTATATATCTATAGTTACATATCAATTATATATGTGGGTATATATGCTTGTTTATATTTGCTTATATATTGATGCATTATATTATGTAAAACCGTATGTGGTCAAATATAGTTATTGGTACAGTGATAAACAAATATGGCTGTGGACCACATCCCCTATAAATATGAAATTTAACATAGGGCAAGAATGAATAGATCGAAACAGCAGGTATGTGTGTGAGCACGTGGAGATCCACATGGGGCTTGGGGGGCCTACCTGCTCATTTCCCACTTCCTCTTGTTCCTGGGGTCACCACCCTGGGCCTCCTTCCATCTGTGCCCACTGGCATCACGCTGCAGGAATTCCTGGCCTCCAGGTGCATGGATGATGCCATCTCAAGGTCCAGTGCCAGAGTCAGACATGCCGCTCTCATTTGCCATCAGTTCTTTCCATGTGACTCCAAGAGGGGCTCTGTACACAGCCTGCAAAGAACTTCTTCTAGAGGAACTTCTCAGTGGTACTTTACACCTCTCCCTCTGACCCCCATTTGGTTTGAGGAAGATTCGTTCTTCTTCCAGAGGCATGTTCTTCTCTCTCCTCAAACCTGTGAGAGGAAAATACATCCCAGGACCCCCAAATCACTAAGCCAAAGGGAAAAGTCAAGCTGAGAACTGAGAACTTAGGGCAAACCCATTCTATTCAAAGTCATCTCTCTGCTCACTAAGATAAAGGCATATCTGACGGCCTCCTTTGGAGAGGCTAATCAGAAACTCAAAAACAAAACAAAAAATGCAACCATTTGCCTCTTATCTACCCATGACCGGAAGCCCCATCCCAGCTTTGAGTTGTCCCACCTTTCCGGACCAAACCAATGTACATCTTACATACATTGATTGAAGCCTCATGTCTCCCTAAAATGTATAAAACCAAGCTGTGCCTCGACCACCTTGGGCGCATGCTGTCAGCACCTCCTGAGGCTGTGTCACAGGTGCGTGCCCTTAACCTTGGCAAAATAAACTTTCTAAATTAATTGAGACCTGTCTCAGATACTCTTTGGTTTACAAACCCTATTTCTTGAACTTTACATGTGAAATTTTCAGACTATGGAAGTAGAGATTCTACCCAAGAGAAATGGAAACTTAGATCCGCGCTGAGACTTCCTCACAGCGTTACTGATGCCAGCCCATGACAAGGAGCCATACAAATGCCCATCACCTGGGGGGCGGCCAGACCCAGTGGGCTGCAGCCAATCAGTGGGGGCTCCAGTCATGAGAAACGCAGGTGAAAGAGGCTGGACCCAGTGGGCTGCGTAGCCTATGATTCCATATATATGAAAGGTCTGGAAAAGGCAGGTATTTGGGCAGAGAAGTAGATTGAAGACTGCCGGGGCTGGGTGTAGGGTTGGGGATTAGCTAAGAACGGGAGGGAGGGGGCTGACTGGGGTGGGGGATGTCCTCAAACCGGTTTAGGGTGACAGCTCCACCCGGTAGTTACCAAAAATCACTGAGCTGTATACTTGGAAGGGGTGAATTTGAGGATACATAAAATATGCCTAAATAAAATGTTATCTAATACCAAAGCAGCAAGAAAAGGAAAAAACAACACATAGAGAAGTGACTCTCCCCGACGCCCACCCCCAGCTTCCACATCATCACCCACAGCCAGTCTTCCAAGCCTCGTTCTTCTGTTTTTCTTGTTTTGTTTTTTTTTTTTTCCACACTAGGTCTTGGTGGCCAGGTAAGCCCAGTGCCCAGAGTGTCAGCAGCCACTAGGCTAATCCTGCCGTCACATTGGACCGGGAGGGCCTTGCCATCCCACCCTCCCGGGAGCAGGAGGAGAGATCTGCTCTTCATCCTCTGCTGAAGGTCGGGGCATTGAAAGCTGCTCTCTAGGAGGTTCTGTTCATCTGCTCTGGGGGAGGCAGACACGTGTTGCCATCAGACTTCTAACGGGAGTCCCGTCCCAAGGCTCCCTGGCAGGGGAATGGCACGCGGCCATGGTGAGCAGCAGCACAGAGAGCAGGCAGGTCTTCTGGGAGCAAAGGCTGTGGGGAGGGGAGTGGCTGCTGGGCAGAGGCTGGGTCATGGTCCGGGACGGGCTTTCAGGGAGCAGAGAGGCCTTAGCCAGGCCACCGGGTGAGGGGCTTCTCCCCTGGGTACTCACTGAAGAAGGGCAGAAGCTGCGTGCAGAATGAGGGTCCAGGTGCAGAAAGCGGCCCTCTGCAGCCTAAGGCATGGCAGTACTGGGCTCAGGGACCAGTCTCCTCAGTCCTGGTGTTTGCTAGCCTCAGTGCCAAGAAAGGGGGTGGCATGAGGACACCCCAGCCCCCACATCTGCATCCCGGAGAGCTTCATTTCACCATCCATGGCGCTCATGGCACGGAGAGAAACCTTTGCTCACAGCTCCTGGCTCCCTCACAAAGTCCAAAGGTCACCCTTAATTAGGGTACCTGGGACTGTCCTGGTTTTAAAACTGAATCTCGCTCATCTTAGGAGGGCCCATTAGTACTGATCAAACTGGGATGGTTGGTCACCCCGTTGCTAATGACCGGGATGTGGATTTTCCCGCTTCCTGCTGTCAGAATCCAGTGTGGACACACACACTGAAAGGTGCCCACCACCAGCAGGGCCACGGTCAGCTGTAGGGCACTGCTGGCGATGTGGCCTCCCAGGCAGGATTCCATGGCATCTCTTGTCATCCCCTTGGGGAGACATTTATGTCTGCACACGACAAATCCGAGACCCAAGGCGACTCAGGTAATATTGCCAGGAAAAAACACAACCCAGGTTTCCAACCAAATACCAGTACCCTTCCCCTGGAGCTGGGATATGTGTGCTCATAAGGCCATGGGGCTCATCTGGGTGAGACGCAGTGGCCAGGGCAGAGTCTGGCACCTTCTGCCCCATCCAGGCTCCACCCAGCTCCGTGTGTGTGGATGGATCTCCAGCTGCACCTTGGTGCTCTGTCTGTGGGCAAATCTTTCCCATGTATAAAACTGATGAAATTGAGATTCTATGAAAGTGGAAGAGGTCAGATTAGAACCCCGGCAGTTCCAGGTGCGTGTGTGTGTGTGTGTGCACATGTGTGTTATTTTTAGTGACTTTACTGAGTGGCACCTGTCACCATACATGGGTTTTAGAACATCTTCATTTCCAAGGGCCCGCTTCCCTCATGTGTCAGACAGATGGCTCTGTGGAATTCATTTCCTTTGAAAAGCAGTGATTTTTGAAGGACCATTGTTATGAAGGCGGCCACCCGGCTGTCCTTCATGCTCTGAAGTAGGCCTGCAGCTTCCACTTTCGCCTGCAAGTGCCAGGGCATGGATTCTAAGTAAAGTCTAAGAGGCCAGAGGTCGTGTGCCTCCCCAGCATCCTACCCACAGCCCGCCCACATCACTGAGAAAACCAGACCTCAGGTCTTCCAGCAAAGCTCCTGAAACATTCCTTGTGCACCCCGCTCCCAGCCACAGTCATAACAATGCTACTATCTTCTGGAGTGCCAAATTGGGGTCATTCCTCTGTGACAGCCACATCCACTACAGCATAGGGAGAGACCCCCAAGACGCCTCCTGGGAGGGCTCTGAGCACGTGTCCACCAGCCTCCTCCTCCTTTGAGATGTCTAAACAGCCATCCTATTTCTCTACAGCACCCACCAGGCAAGCTGCTACATTACTTGATTGCTCACTCCTGGGCTCTCTCCCCACTGCATGGCACAGAGGCTGTGTTTTCTTTCCTGACATAGCTCAACACCTAGACCAGTGCCTTGTCCGCAGTGTAGACGCTCAAATGTGAGTGTCCAATGTGCAGATCCGCACAAGTCAGTTCTTGGATTGCAGAAAGCACCTTGGAGAGCTGTGAAGGTGCTGTGGGTGGTGTGATCTATTGACAGTCACCGCTTCAGACATTCTATGGTGGAAGTGTTCAAATAGACAGAAAAAGTGAAAGCATGTTGCAATGAACATCCCTAGCCCATCGCCTGGTCTCTTCATGTCTTTCTCCCCTTGGGCATCGCTGATCACTCCATCTGTCTGTGTCTCTAGCCTTTCATCAATACATCTTTTACTTTACGCATTCAAAGTAAGTAGGAGACATCAGTGCCTTTCTCCCCAAGTATTTTTGCATAATTAACTAGAGCTCAACAGTTGGTGATGGGCCTTTCTGCAAGTTCTGCATTCAATGAGATGAATAGATTTCCTTCTTTCTTCATCAGCCCAGCTACAGGTTTGTCAATTTTCTTGATCTTTTCAGAGAACCAATTTTAGCTTTATTCTCTACAGCTTTGCTTCTCTCTACTGCACTTCATTATCCCCTTCCTTTTGCTAAGCTCTTGTTGAGTTTACTTTTCTCTTTCTAGCTCCTGAAGGTGTACAGTTAGGCTATTGATTTGAGACCTTTCTTCTTTTTCAGCATAGAACATGGACAGCTGTTTTTCTCTGAACCCTGTCTTCACTGCTTTCCATAAGTTAGTCATCCGATGAGTTTCAACCAATCCACGTGCCCACATAATCCAAACCCCTCTAAAGACACAGCACCTGCCACCACTCTAGAACGTTCTCTCAGACCCCTTCCTGGTCAAACCAGACCCCCGGAGGCAAACACTGTTCTGCTTGTATTCATTGTAGATTAGCTGTACCTATTCTAGAGCTTCCCATGACAGGATCATACAGTGTGCACCCTCCGACGTGAGGCTTCCTTAAGTGGGCACAATGGTTTTGAGATTCACGCACTTTTTTGCATGTCGGCAATCTGTTCCTTTCTGTTGCTGAGCAGTATCCTGTTGTATGGGTATTCCATAGGATGTTCACCTTCCTCTGTCTGTGGAGGAGTACCTGGACTATGTTTAGTGTTTGGTTTTTATGAACATAGCTTCTAGAACATTCTTGCCCAAGTCTTTTGGTGGAATTCCCGTATTATAAGGTAGGGGAGAGTTTAGTTTTATAAGACAGTCATTTTTGATAATAGAGAATATCTTAATGATCTCTTCTAACACTCTTGTTTGGAAATCATTTCATCTCTTTGTCCTTTGGTTTCCTTGACCCTTAGTTACTGAGCTTTCAGCTAGAACAGTTGTGAAAATTATAAAATTCATTTGTTCTACAAATATCCAAGAGCATTTCCCATGTGACAGGCCCAGCACTTGGCTGCAGACACAACATGGTGAGATTCGGTCCTCGCCCTCGGAGGTCCCTGCGGTGGGAGGGAGTCAGACCCAGCACGCCAGCCCACAGCGGAGGCCAGACCTGAGGTTGCTCAAAACTTGGCAGCTACAAATTGTGATGCCGCAGGGAGTCCTTCTGAGCTTCAGGAAGTGGCATCTTAAGGTCACCTTTGGTGGCATATGGTTCTTTGTTTTAGGAAATAACTTTAACGGGTCTAACAATATTATATTCTGCAACAGAAAAGTTTTAGTCTACAAGGAGCTAAATTGCTTCGTGTAATGAGGTAAACAGCCATCTTCCTAGTGGTAGAATTGCATTTATGTTATGTTTTCTTTAGGAAATTTATTCTAAATATGGATGTAATTGACACTGTTCCTGAAATTGGCTGTTCTTAGATGTGAGGGTGTATGTGTATATTTGTGTGTGAATGTATTTACGTGTGTAAGTGAGTGCGTGTGTGAGGGTGTATCTGTGAAGCATATGTGAGTGTGTGTGTATCTGAGTGGGGTGTGTGTATGTGAGTGATTGAATGCGTGCATATGAGTGTGTGGGTTTATGTGCACCAGAGTGGGTTGTCTGTGTATGTGCAAGAGTGTGTGTGCATGAGTGCATGTGTGAGTGGGTGTGTGTGCATGTGTGTGCACGTACATGTAAATGTGTGTGTGGATGTGAGTGTATATAAGTATGTGTGAGTGTATATAAGTGTGTGTGTGGATGTATGTATATAAGCGTGTGTGGCTGTGAGTGTATGTGTGTGTCAGAGTGTATTTGAGCATGTCCGAGCGTGCACATCCAACTGTGTGTAGGAGTGTATGCAAGTATGTGTGCGAATGTGGGTGAGTATATACATATGTGTGTGAGTGTGGGTGTGAGTGTATACAAATATGTGTAAGTGTGGGTGTGAGTGTATATGTCTGTGTGCGTGTATGGCTGAGTGTATATAAGTATATATGTGTGCCTGTGTGTGTGTCCGAGTGTGCACATGCACATGTGTGTGTCTGTGCCCGAGTGTGTGTGGGCATGTGTGAGTGTGTGAGCATGTATGCATTCACTTACGCGTCCCTGTTCAACAGTGGACGCAGGGAGGGAGGGCAGAACTTTCTTGCTGGCAGGGCTGGGGCTGGGCTGGGGCTGGGGCTGGGGCTGGGCCGGGGCTGGGCTGCGGCTGGGGCTGGGGCTGGGCCGGGGCTGGGCTGCGGCTGGGGCTGGGCTGGGACGGGGCTGGGGCTGGGCCGGGGCTGCGGCTGGGGCTGGGCCGGGGCTGGGCCGGGGCTGGGCCGGGGCTGGGGCTGGGCTGGGACGGGGCTGGGGCTGGGGCTGGGCTGGGGCTGGGGCTGGGGCTGGGCTGGGGCTGGGGCTGGGCCGGGGCTGGGCTGCGGCTGGGGCTGGGGATGGGGCTGGGGTTTGGGGCTGGGGCTGGGGCTGGGGCTGGGGCTAGGCCGGGGCTGGGGATGGGGCCGGGGCTGGGCTGGGGCTGGGGCTGGGGCTGGGGATGGGGCCACATTCCGGAGGCCGGAGGGGAGAGGGAAGAAGCCAGGCGCGAGGCGCTGGGTTGGGGGGCGTTGGGTTGGGGGCCCCTGGGGGTCCTGCCTTGTCCTCAGGGTGGAGGGTGAGAGGAAGACCCCGAGTGTCTGCCCAGCTCACCAGCACCTATCGGGGCCAGTGGCCAGTCCTGCTGCCCGCCTCCCTGCCCTGACTGATCGCACCTGTCAGGGTGTGAGCCCTTCCTATCTCAGGGTGCCCGACAAAGGTGCAGTTCCAGGTCCGAGCACACAGGGGCGCGTTGACCCAAACACAGATTGGCCAACCAGCCATGCGCGGCATCCCGTGTCCTACCGAGACCAGCGACTGCCTCCTACCCTCCTCCCGTGGGCATCGGAGCTTGAGCAAAGCCTGGAAACCAGTCCGTCCCCCCAGACACTTTGCTGCCTCCACACAGGCCTTGGGGTACTGACAGACATCACTGTCTCCACGCGACCTCACCAAGGAGACGCAGCCTGGGGTGGAGACAGCAGGGCTCAGGCCCAGGGGCAGCCGGGACTCTAGGCTCTCCCAGTGGCCTGGGCTGCAGCCTCCTCGCTGCACTGCCCAGTGGGGACCCAGGTGACAGACCATGGGCAGAGACCACAGCCTGCTGCCCACCAGGGCTGGCCCCTCTGGAGTCTCCTCCTTGGAGCCAGCTCCGGGCTCTGGGACCTGCAGGGGCGCTCCTGGTCCCTCTGTTCATGCGCTGGCATCTTCAGAGAGGGGAGCCAGGCTCCTCCTGCCGGGCTGTGCCTGCAGACATCCTCTTGCATCTCCAAGGCAAATTCTAGGGTGAACCTGGAGTGATGGTCCCAGGACCATAGCGTCAGGGATGCCCAGAGAACCCTCCCAGTCCTCATTCTCCGAGAGAAGTCCTCGCCTGCACAGCTCCCATGACGCCACCCACCCAGGCTCAGCCATCCTGCCCCATGCTGCCTGGTCACACTTGGCCATCAGCCCAGAGGGGCCCTGCCCTTCCGGCCCATCCATTCCGACAGTGCCCCAGAAGTCAGAAGGCAATCCAGAGGCTGTGCTGGCCAGCCTTTTGCTGCTCTCTAGAGTCGACCCACACTGCTGGCCTCGGCAGTGTCGGTGGGGTCTATGGAAGCCGTCTGCTCCCAGTTGGGAGCTGGCTGTCACTGCAAGGCAGCACTGGCATTAAAGAGGCAGTTGGCAAGCAGGGCCCAGACTCGATGCTGAGTGCCCAGGGGTCTTGGTGTTCACCCACAGTAGCAGCTGTCTTCAGGGCCTTGCTGGGGTGGGTGGACCTGCAAGGCCTCCAGAACCCCCACCCGTGCCAGCTGCCTGCAGTTCGAACTGTGCAGCTGGAGGGAGCGAGGCTCAGTCTCCGCATTGTAATTCCACTGCTACTGCGCCCCGCTACTGCGCCCCGCTACTGTGCCCCGGAAGGCATATTTTATTTATCGGACAGGGCGGGAACAATTTGTGAGCAATCCTCCAGCTCTGCACCCCTTGGTGGGAGGGGAGCATCACCAGCTGCAGGCTTTGCGCGGGTCCCGGATGGCTACAAGCATCTGTCACGTGACGACGCACTCTCCAGGCTACACACAGCAACGGCTTTCTCCTGGCCCCGGCAGGGGGCCCTGCATGAGTGCCAGGCACTGGAGGCTCCAGGACAAGCCCAGCCCATGCACCAGCCCAGGGAAATTCACCTCTCAGGCTGCCCCCACTCCTATTTTAGGTGGATCCTAGACCATGAGCAGCTACTTTGGCCTGGTTCTCAGAGAGTCTCCTGGAGAGCATGGCCCAGATATTCAAGTTCTGAGCCTGGGGGCCGGGATCCTGGTGCAAAAGACACTGGCCTCTGGTCCATGTGTAAATGGCGCATTTCCTGTGCTCCAGGGCAAGCCAAACCTGACCCCAGCCTCTGCATGCTCCTGCATAGGGGAGGTGGCTGGGGATCCTGGGGGAGGCCCTGGCAGACTGCGGCTACCCATGGGGGGCCAGTTTCACCCCTCACAATGGAGTCAACCTCACCCAGCCTCAGTCTCCTCATCGGTAAAGTGGGTGCCACAACCTGGCATGCCCACTCCCAAGACTCCAGAGAAGGCTCAGCAGAGGGGTGGCCCTAGGTGTGCACTGGCAAGACAGTGGACCCCCCAGCCCCCTCGCCCCACCGCCTCCCCCACACATGCAAATGAGCCTTTTACTAGAGATGAATATCATCCTTCCAGTTTCCTGCTTGCCAGGAAAGGCCCACACCGATGAAGCAAGAGCCAATGACAGCTTCCCAGACTGTTTCTGGCCTTCACTCTGCACCCTGGGCTCTTCACTTCACTGGCTCGGTCACCTGTGGGTGACAGGACCAGGCCTGACCCGCCTCCATGGCTCACCAGGGACCTAGGACAGGGCTTCCCAGAGGCCACTGTGTTTCCAATACTATCTGCATCTGTATGGTTTGGCTCCGTGCTCCCACCCAAATCTCATCTCAAATTGTAATCCCCACCTGTCAAGGGAGGGACCTGGTAGGAGGTGATTGGGTCATGGGGGCGGTTTCCCCCATGTTGTCCTCATGACAGTGAGTGAGTTCTCATGAGATCTGATGGTTTCATAAAGGGCTTTTTCCTGTTTTGCTCAGCACTTCTCCTTCCTGCCACCATGTGAAGAAGGACATGTTTGCTTCCCCTTCTGCCATGATTGTAAATTTCCTGAGGCCTCCTCAGCCCTGTAGAACTGTGAGTTAATTAAACCTCTTTCCTGTATAAATTACCCAGTCTGGGGTATGTCTTTATGGCAGCATGAGAATGGGCTAATACAACATGACGTGTTGCTGCCTTCATTCAGCCTCAGCTGCCACCAGGGGAGAAACTAAGCATCAGAGAGGGGGCAGTGACTTGGCCAAAGTCACACAGCAGTTCCATAAGAGCTGAAGCAGGAGCCACCCTTCCCTTTCCCCCAGAGGTGTAGTGTGGAATGGGGTCCCCTTCCTTGAGGCCTGAGCTTTGGCTGGGAGTTGAGTTGGGGAGAAGATAGGCTGTTTTTTAAACTTTTTGCTCCACTGGTAGAGATTAGGCGCTTAGAGAAGGGATGGGCTGAAGCTTTTTGTGAATTAGCACACTCCAGCCATTGACACGGGGCCTGGACGCTGCCTTCTCTCCATCCGTGTTTGCTGTCTGTGGGCCAGCATGAGTCTCTGTGAGGATTGGGGCTAAGGACATGGATTGGAGGGACCAGACCTGCTGTAGAGCTGGACTGCCCCGTTCACTATTCCAGGGCCCTGAACTCCTCCACTCCCTATTCCAGGGCCCTGAACTCCTCCATTCAATATTCCAGGGCCCTGAACCCCTCCACTCCCTATTCCAGGGCCCTGAACCCCTCCACTCCTTATTCCAGGGCCCTGAACTCCTCCACTCCCTATTCCAGGGCCCTGAACTCCTCCATTCAATATTCCAGGGCCCTGAACCCCTCCACTCCTTATTCCAGGGTCCTGAACCCCTCCACTCACTATTCCAGGGTCCTGGACTCCTCCACTCACTATTCCAGGGTCCTGAACTCCTCCACTCACTATTCCAGGGCCCTGGACTCCTCCACTCACTATTCCAGGGTCCTGAACCCCTCCACTCACTATTCCAGGGTCCTGAACTCCTCCACTCCCTATTCCAGGGCCCCGAACTCCTCCACTCCCTATTCCAGGGCCCTGAGCCCCTCCACTCCCTATTCCAGGGTCCTGAACCCCTCCACTCCCTATTCCAGGGTCCTGAACCCCTCCACTCCTTATTCCAGGGTCCTGAACCCCTCCACTCAATATTCCAGGGCCCTTAACCCCTCCACTCAATATTCCAGGGTCCTGAACTCCTCCACTCACTATTCCAGGGCCCTGAACTCCTGCGTTCACTATTCCAGGGGCCGTGGACTCCTCAGTTCACCAATCCAGACCCCTGGACTCCTCTACTCAGTATTCCAGGGGCCTGAACTACTCCACTCACTAGTTGTGGGCCCTGGACACCCCCACTCACTATTCTAGGGGTCCGGACACCCCGTTCACTATTTCAGGGGCCTGGACTCCTCCGTTTCCTGTTCCAGGGCCCTGGACTTGAGTGTCCTTCTGCTGCAGGTCTGCCAGGTGAGGCCAGTGTCCATCCCCACCCTCCCAGGCTGCAGGGTTCCCGAGCATGAATCCTTCTTCCTTCTTTTGACTGGGGAGTGGGAATGAGAGAGCTCAGTGCTGGGGGCTCCCAAGCCTCGAGGGTGCCAGGGAAACACAGGGTCCCCAGGTGGAGCTCCGGGGTTTGCCCCATGCTGGTCAGAGGTCCTGAGAGCAGGGAGCACTCTCACCCATTTCAGGAGGGGTGGAGGAGCACAGGGACACATTGCCAACGTGACCACCCCTGCCACCCCGGTGGTTCACAGCTGTGCCCAGCATGAGGCTCAGGCACCACCCAAGGACTCTTAGGGTCAGAGCTCATGCCTTTAGGAAGCCACCCAGCATGGGAGACCTTGAGGAGGGAAACCTGTGTGTGTCCCCTTGCAGGAGCCGGCTTGTATCCCTCCAGGTCCGTGCTCTGGAGAGGCTCTGGAGAATTCCCTGTGGGTCCAAGGAGGCAGAATGGGTGCCTCACTGGCCTGGCAGGGAGGAGGCTGGAGGGGAGCAAGGATGGTAGAGGGTGAAGTGGAGGATAGGAAGGAAGGTTGAAGGTAGAAGGTGGAGGAAGGAGAGGGTGGAGGGTGGAGGGAGGAAGGAAGGTGGCAGGTGGAGGGTGGGAGGGTGAGGTTGTAGGTGGAGGGTGGAAGGGTGAGGTTGTAGGTGGAGGGTGGGAGGTGGAGGGGAGGAAGGAGGGTGGGGGGTGGAGTGGGAGGGTGGGAGGTGGAGGGGAGGAAGGAGGGTGGGGGGTGGAGTGGGAGGGTGGGAGGTGGAGGGGAGGAAGGAGGGTGGGAGGTGGAGGGGAGGAAGGAGGGTGGGGGGTGGGAGGTGGGAGGTGGAGGGTGGGAGGTGGAGGCTGGGAGGTGGAGGCTGGGAGGTGGAGGCTGGGAGGTGGAGGGGAGGAAGGAGGGTGGGGGGTGGAGTGTGGGAGGGTGGGAGGTGGGAGGTGGAGGGTGGGAGGTGGAGGCTGGGAGGTGGAGGGGAGGAAGGAGGGTGGGGGGTGGAGTGTGGGAGGGTGGGAGGTGGAGGGGAGGAAGGAGGGTGGGAGGTGGGAGGTGGGAGGTGGAGGGTGGGAGGTGGAGGCTGGGAGGTGGAGGCTGGGAGGTGGAGGGGAGGAAGGAGGGTAGGGGGTGGAGTGTGGGAGGGTGGGAGGTGGAGGGTGGGAGGTGGAGGGTGGGAGGTGGGGGGTGGAGTGGGAGGGTAGGGGGTGGAGTGTGGGAGGGTGGGAGGTGGGAGGTGGAGGGTGGGAGGTGGAGGGGAGGAAGGAGTGGGAGGAAGGCCTCGAGTGTCTGCCCAGCTCACCAGCACCTATCGGGGCCGGTGGCCAGTCCTGCTGCCCGCATCTCTGCCCTGCCTGATTGCATGTTTCTGAGTGTGAGCCCTTCCCGTCTGTCTCATGACCACAACCCTCCTCTGAACTCTGCTGTAGTCTTCTCTGTAGGGAAACATGTTTGGCATATGGGGGTCACACCCTACCCGTACCCTGGGTCCTTCCTTCCCAGCAGCCTTGGCACAGAAGAGTCAGGGCTCTGGAAGGCACAGGGGGTCACTGCTCAGCCCTGGGGTCTGGAAGGCCCACTGGAGCCAGGAGTGCTGCTCCCAGTGGCCACCAGGAGCCTGGCCGAGGTCTGAGTGAATGCACCGCGCATTGGAATATAAACAGGCGGGTGCCTGGTGATTGGTCTACTTAAACCCAAACAGGACCCCAACGCCCTCCACGACCCACAAGATGCACTCTGGGGCTGAGATGAAGGCCCACACACCCTCCAGGCCCAAGCTTCCCTCTTCTTGTTCCACTGTTCCTCCGTCGTCTCCCTGCTTCCTGGCTTCACCAGCAGATGCTCCCCCAAACCCCACGGTGGGAAAAGCTCAGGAATGAATCAAGGACAAATCCCATGGGACTTTGTGGGAGCCACATCTTGGGTGTCATGATCGCAATGCAAAGCAGGCAGTGTCCAGGGCGGGCAGGACAATGACTGTGGACATCCAGGGGTGGGTGGTGATCCTGTTGGGACAAGGATACAATTAGGAAAGGCAATGAGACCCTTGAGGAAGGGCAGGACTCAGGAAGATAGGACAGGGGCTGGGAGCCTGGCTGCAGAGACCAGCAGAAACAAAGCGGGAGAGGTCACCCAGCCGGGAAGCAGAGAGACCCACAGACGCTGGAGTGGGGCCAGGGGGAACAATGGGGAATCCAGAACCTACCATCGATGAAGCTATAAGACCGTCGGGCAGGACCAGATGTGAGGTAGACAGATGTGGGAGAAAAGAGACATAATTATCAGCATAATTAAAATGACAATATCTAACTTTTTGAGCACAGATGAAGCCCCAGGTGTAGTGCCAAGGCTTTACACACAATATCTCACGGACCACAGTATTATTCCCCTTGTGCAGACAAGCCTCTGCACAGAGAGGGCAGGGGAACTCCCCAAGTTCTGTTGCAGTTCTGAACTCCCTAACAGCTGTTGGAGAAGGTGCAGAGCCCCATCAGGAGCACACAGTCGTGGCTGCAGTGCTGCACAGAGAGGTCAGGGGAACTCCCCAAGGTCACACAGCAGTTGGAGAAGGTGCAGAGCCCGTGAGGAGCACACAGTCATGGCTGCAGTGCCGCACAGAGAGGTCAGGGGAACTCCCCAAGGTCACACAGCAGTTGGAGAAGGTGCAGAGCCTGTGAGGAGCACTCGGTCGTGGCTGCAGTGCTGCTTCCTCCAGTGGTGGTCACAGCTTTCTTCCCGTGGACGCCTCTGAAGCAGGCTGCATAAACTCACGGCCTCCATTTGATATTGGGGAAATGGAGAAGCAGGAAGCCCATGTGATGTCCAGGGTCAAGGGCTGAAGGGGCTGGGGCTGGTCTCAGTCTGTTTGGAGAGCCGCAGTCAGGGCTAACCACCCACCTTCTCCATCAGCTTGGGGTCCCATCCACACCAGCAGCCCTCCAAGCCTGCCTCCTGCACCTCGGCTTCCTGCACCACTGGAGGAAGCTCCAGAGTGAGCCCAGCACACCACCCTGTAAATCCAGCCTCGCCCCAGGCCCCCAGATATCTTTGTACCTCACCCAGGGATCAAGAAAGAGCTTTAATGACACGGTCCCTTCCAACGCCAGCAGCAATGATCCCAGGCAGGGAAGTTCTCATCCCCAAGGACCCCGGGAAGCGGAGTGTCAGCAGGTCAGGGTAGAACCCCTGAGCCAGGGCACCCCAGCTGAGAACCCCTTTCCCTTGTCACCCCGAGGGCTGCCCTGGCCTCTGGCACATGGCTCAGAGCTGACCGGCCTGGCAGGGCCTATGCTCACCTGTGGCAGTGCCTGCCTGAGGCTTTGGGGCTAGGAGTTGGACCCGTCCTCCTCCTCAGGTAGCACCTCCCTGCCCACGGCCTCACCAACCTCTCTGCCAGAAGGCCCTGGGACAGGGTGTGTCTCCAAAGACCCACTGGCCTGATCCCCTTCAACCCCACCCCATGAGCAGGACTGTCCCAAAGGGCTGAGCTGCTGTTCAAAGTCACACAGCTCAAAAGTAGGACTGGAAAGGAGGTGGCCCCACCCCGCCTCCCTCTGCCCCACCCGGTCCTCCTCCGGCCCTAGCAGCAGGGGAAGCACTTGTGAGAGGCCAGGTTTCCCCACGTACGAAGGACCGAAGGTGCCCTGGGATCCCGACAGACTTCCCCTGGGATTCAGACAGCCCCGCCCTCAGGTTAGACCCCGCAGCCCCCCAGGGGACCCTCGGAGTGGGCTGGAGCCTCCCCCACCCACAGCAGGCCCCAGGTCCTGCAGGAGGCTGAGCCCACCCAGAGCTCCAGGGGCCCGACCCACCTGGCCTGGTCTCCCGGCCGCGTTGGTGGTTCTCCGACCTTTTGCTCAACATAAGGGAACGTTCCATGGGCAGGTGTCAGGCAGTTGTCAGGCAGGGCATTAGGAACACTAAGGACCCAAGAGTTTGAAAAACTGATGCTGAGTGTGACAAAATGAAAATCGCAGGAAGGTCTTGATCTGGTGAGAAGGTCTGGGCAGAACTGGTTTCAGCCAGTGAATTCACAAGCTTCACACCTCAGCCCCATGCCCGATGGCACCTGAACGCCAGCCCCAGACTGCCCCTGTGAGATTAGATCAACCCTCTGAGCCTGATCAACCTCCTGGCCCGTGGCTGGGTCTGTGCTGGAGAGGGGAGAAAACTGCCCAGTAATGATCGCGTTTCATGGGTGATGAGAGTCCCATCGTTTCATGGGTGATGAGAGCCCCGTCGTTTCATGGGTGATGAGAGTCACGTCATTTCATGGGTGATGAGAGTCACTTCGTTTCTGAACGTAACAGACGGAGGTCCATGCTGAAAGAACACTTTTCAAGACAGGAGCAGAATCATCTTGTTAATGCTTGTGTGATCAGGCAGGCAAGGAAGGAAGGGGCTGCAGGCACTGGCCTGGGGTCAGGAGCACGGCCACTGTCTCCATGAGACGGGACCACACGGCAGCACCTCTGACCTCCGCACAGCCACTGGGGCCTTGGGGACCGGCGCTGTCTCACAGTTCTCAGCTGTCTCTCTACATCCTCCGCTCACAGGTCCCCCTCCACACACACGCATGTTCCCCTCCTGCGTAGTAACAGTTCCGGCCGGGAGAGCGCGTGCTGGGGCCGGGGCTCGGCAGAGACAGCCCAGCGCCTCTTGGACAACTGTCCCTGCCTGTGCATAGGGAGCAGGCCCGTGATGGCCGACCTCAGCCCCAGTCATCCTCCTGGGACCCTTTCCACCAGCATTGATGGAGCGCCGCCAGAGCTACGCCGTGAGGAGGAGGAGAGCTGGACTTGCCAGTGCTGAACTCAAAGGCCCAGGACAGAGTTGGATGCTAAAGCAGTCACCGCCTGTTGGCTCCCTTCTGCGGAGCAGCCAGGAGGACGGGAGGCCCACTGGACACCTGGCTCCTTTGCGTTTGTGCCCAGCTGGGCGTCCTGCAAAGCCAAGGTGCCCCTCCGCTCATTGCCCTTGAAAATCACAGGGTGGGGGCATCTCGGGGAGGAGCCTCAAACAGGCAGGCTCTTCAGCTCTTTTAATCCCAGACACCAGGATGCTCAGGCAGACGTGGAGCTGCAGTGCTGCCCGCAAGGCTGTGGAGTGCTCCTGCTTGCCATTGCTCTGAGTGGCCCTCTGAGGCCAGTGCTGTGAGCCTGTTCCACAGGTGAGCAGCCCGAGGTGGGGAGGGCCTCGGCTGCTCTGAGCCCCAGCTGCCTGTTTGTAGAACTGGGTAATGAGAGTGTGGGTTGTCCTAGGGGTCAGATGAATGGACATCTGCGAGGTGCCAGGGAAGCACCAGCGGCCCATCATTGAGGCAGCCACTGAACAACAAGAAAGGGCAGGTGCAAGGAGCCCAGGGGTGAGGGTGTGGGTGGAGGTGAGCTCACCCAAGATAAACGGCTGGACCACATACACGCAGGTGCAAGCAGGACCCTGTCACCTGGTGACCCACATGGCAGACAGGACTCTGCCGCTCTGGCCCGGCTGCACTCTCTCCTCACTCACCCGACACCCACCTGATGCTGCACCCGGGTGGAGGGTGCTCTCTGTGAGAAGTGGGTGCCCTGGTCAGGGGCTCAGGCAGCCAGAGGATGAGGATGGCCTGTCGGGTGCTGGTTCCCCATAACCTCCCCTCCAGAAGCACAGTGGGCCCCTCGGGGCTCGGCACAGAAGCACTCTGCCCTGCACAGGGCCTGGCCCTCCCAGCAGGTGCCAGCCTGTCTGGGAACCCTGGGCTTTTGTTCGTGAGTGGCAGACGGCTCGTTAGGCCTGGGTAAAATGAAGCAAGAAAACTTCCTTGCTGGCTTATGCCCTCTGGCCGTGTGTGCTCCTCTGCTGTCTATCTCAGACCTGTGCCTGGTAAAACAAGCACCATGGTCAGACAATGTCCTGAGCCCTCACGAACTGCAGAGGGCACTGAGCCAGACGGGGTGGGCACCTCCCTCAGGGTTCAGCCTGCATCATGGCTCCAGCCCTGGATGCACGGGGAGGCAGAGAGGACTGGGAATCTCAGCCTTGGCACACACCTGGGGCCACGCGGCCTCCACGTTCTCACTGCAGGATGGGGAGGCCAGGCCGGCCAGCCAAGGGGCTGACAGAGGAGGGCTGGTGTGGGCCAGCTGCTTGCTGCACAGGGAGTGCTGACCATCAGAGGCCGTGGGAGCCCCACAGGGCAAGGCAGGCCTTGGCCACCCGCTATGCCTGAACACCAGCAGCTGTACCCCGGGGCCTGCCACCCCTGCTACTCTGGGCATGTTCATCACATGCTTGACCATAGCACGGCCTCGACACCCAAGGGCTCAATCCTGCAGGTTCAGAGGCTGGACCTCCTCCCACAGATTGAGAGCTAGGCCCTGTCTTTCAGGTCAGCCTCATCAGCCAAACTCAGGAGACTGATGTACAGGCTTGGAAGGCCATGGTGCTGATGTGGGGGCAGAATTACGGCAGACCATGGGTGGGACTTCAGATGGGAGCCACTTCCATGGAGAAGCTCCCCGTCGCTGTGGTGGAGCCAGGTGTCCCTGAGACCTCCCTTACCTCACGGGCAGGCCGCATCGCGGGGAGCTGCATTACTGTCTTCTGATGTCCGCCCAGCTGATGGGGGTCGCAGTGGGGCTGTGTTGTCCTCACAGGCTTGTGTCCGGGTCTGCACAGCCCTGATCTCAGCTGTGGGCCCTGAGCCTGCCAAGAGATGAGCAAGTGCCTCTGTGTTCCCTGGGGAAGAGGTGCTGGAGGCCCCGTCTCCAAGAGCACCCTCCCCACACGAGCCGCAGGCGGGCTCTTCACATTCCTCATTCCCAAGCTGAGCACCGCCCCTCCGACAGGCCGAGTCTTTCTTTAAACACAACTGTTCCTCTTTGCTCAGGCTCCGGAACAGGCTTGCGGGCTCGTCTGCAATTTCCTGTCACCTACAGGGGCAGATTCACCCAGTCCCTGAGTCCTGGGCACAGGGCTGCCCTCTGGGTGAACAGTTGACCCAGAGGAGCGGACGGGAGTGCCCCTGCAGGGCGGTGGCCCCCATGTCTGAGAGGCCTTTTGCAGGGCTCAGTGTGTGAGGTCAAATGCTCAGCTCTCACCCCAGGTGAGGAGGATTCCCTGGAGCCAGCCGGAAGAGCACCCATCGTAGAACAGGCAGCAGAGGCACGGTAGCTTAGGGGCCCAGGAGGAAGACCCTTCCACACCAGGGCTGCCCACCAGGCAGGTGAACCCAACAAGGACCTAGGCATGTGACCCCTTCCAGGACCCAAACAAGTAACCCCACCCAGGCCCAGGCTGGAGGCTGCATCCAGACTCAGGTGGCCCCATCCAGGTCTCAGACAAGTGATCTCCTCCAGACCCAGGCAGGTTACCCCATCTGGGACCCAGGCAGCGGTCCATGAAGTCATCCACACCAGGCACCACAAAGATGCAAATGGCCAGTCCACACGCACGCCGGTGCTGGCAGGATCTTGTCACCTGATGGCCCACATAGTGGGCAGGACTCTGGCGCTCTGGCCAGCATGGACGCCACTCCTCCCTCACTCACCTTCTCCCTCCTGAAGCTGCACCAGGGTGGAGGCAGCTGTAGCCACAGGACGAAGAGGGCCTGCTGGGTGCTGGCACCCCGTAGCTGGGGCTAACATTCCTGTAATTAGCATCAGGAGAGGCCCTAGCTGCTCCGGAGCACTGAAGGCAGGGATGGATGTAGCCTAATTGCCAGCTCCCTACACCTCCCAGGACTGCCCTCTATGCTCAGGGTCTGTGTGATGTGGCAACTCAGATGGCCCCACAAGGGTAGAGGTGTCCCTTCCCTCCTCAGGCTCCCCTGGTGCCCACTGCCCAGTCACTCCCATCAGCCTGTTTGAGGCAACCTGCTCCCCATTCTAGAGCCTCTGGGTAAATGAGCGCCTCTCCCAGGAAGGCTCCTGCAGTCTCACCTGGACTCAGGGCGGAACTGCAGGTAGGTTTCTGCATGGCACCTGTGGGCACAATCGACTGACTGTAACTGCCCAGGGCTGTTGACCTGCTGTAAACTCGGGGCCTCCTCCTGTCTCTGCCTTGTCTCCACCTGCATCAGACTCTCCTGGCAGCGGGGAGACAGGCGTCGGGTGCCCACACAATTGGCAGGAGGGGGAGGAGAAGAAGCACTGGGATCCGGGGGCAGAAAGGCACAGATCGAGACATTCCCAGGTATGGCTGGGAAACAGTGGGCCAACCCACATTCCCCAGGTAGGCTAAGTCAGCTATGCATTAACAAGGGGAAAATGAGCGTCATGACCTCCTACAGAGCACCCCACTCCAGAAAACTCCTACGGGTGGGTGGGAAGATGCCAATTAACCCAACCTCTCAATGGCTCCTTTTAGCCAAGTCCCTGCAGGCAAACACCTGCAGATGCCCACCTGGCTCCTGGGGAGAAAATTCCCTGCTGAGCCCAGTCCTTGGCCCCGGGATTCTCAGGGCAACAAGGTCTCCTTCCAACAGAGCGGGGACACAGCGGCAGCTCAGCCTTCCTGAGGCTTAAACTCGGTCAAGAGGAGCTCCTGGGGAGAGGCTCAGAGAAGCCAAGATAGGCGGGGTGAGTTCTCCCGGCACAGCCTCCTGGAGCAGCTGGCTAAGGAGAGACAGGGTTTGCAGGGCCCGGCCCAGCCCAGCATGGCAGAGCAGAGCAAAGCACGGGCAAGAGCTGAGGACCAAGCGCCCAAGAAGTGGCACAATAGCTTAGGGACCCAAGAAGAAGACCCATCCACACCAGGACTATCCACCAGGCAGGTGAAGCCAACAAGGACCTAGGCATGTGACCCCTTCCAGGACCCAAACAGGTGACTGCAGATGCCGCTCAGCTGGCGACTGAGCTCGCTCACACACACTCACACACCCTCATGCAAGCTCATGCAGTTATGCATACTCACACACGTACACTCGCACATGCTCACACACATGCATGCTCACATACATGCACACGTGCACACACAGCTCACACACTTATGCACACTCACATGCATGTTTACACACATGCACACACATGCTCACACACTTATGCACACTCATGCAGTCCTGGACACTCACACAAGTACACTCACAATGCTCACACACACTCACATGCTCACACACTTATGCACACTCACATGCACATTCACGCACATGCACACACATGCTCATACACACACACTTATGCATGCTCACATGCACGTTCACGCACATGTACACACATGCTCACACACTTATGCACACTCATGCAGTCATGCACACTCACACAAGTACACTCATACATGCTCACATGCACACTCACACATGCACACATGCACACACATGCTCATACACTTATGCACGCTTATGCACACACACAGTCACACACACACTTGCTCACTCGCATGATCACACACACTTACACATGCTCACTCACACACAGCTGCACAAGCAGGGACCTGGTGCCTAGGGCAAGAGCAATCAGGAGGTGGGCAGTGGCCCCTCAGTGTTCTGGGCAGGACAACTTGGAAGAGCCACAGAGGAGCCTGGAGTTGGAGGTCTAGAGGTCCCAGTGTTGCACCTGACAGCTGGTGACCCTGGGGCAAGGCACTGCAGTTCCCAAGTCCCAGGGCAGCTGGGACTCATCCAGGGGAGTGTGCTACAGCTTCATGCCCTTTAGTCCTCTGCCACCTTTAATGTCCCCTGAAAGCAGTTTCCACAAGTACAGTAGAGGGCAGGGCGTTTCCTAAGGGATGCAAACCACAGGGTGCAAGAGGTACCACCGTGGAGCTGGCAGTTGGCCCTGGAAAGCAGGCCTGACATCCTCATGAAAGCCTTGTCCTGGGCCCAGCAGCCACTCCCAGGGCCTTCAGGCTGTGCGTGCTTCTCTGGGCCCCCAGCGGGACCTGCAAGGCAAATGCATCCCTGCACTGCAGTTCTGGGACAGAGCAGGAGGCTTTCTGGACACGCAAGTCCCAGCCCTTAAGAAGAGACCTCCAGCTTGGAAGCGTCCATGTGTCCCTCCTTTCCCTTCCATGTATTAGAGACATGGGCCACAATCTGACCACTTTGCTGCGCCCGCCTTCTCCACCTGCCCCTCGTCTGTGCTGGCCACTGTCCCTGTCCACCTTCTGCCAGCTGGAAAGCAGGACGCCGTGCCTCTCCGATGCCCAGCCGCACTCCATGGCCCTATCACACACCAGACAGGAGAATGACAGCCGCCTTCCCCCATGTGCCAGCCCTTCAGCGCCCCTCCCTACCCCTCAATGCCCCAGTGTCCAGGTATTTCTCATGGGAGGGCATGGTGTCACCTCAGCTGGACTTTGGCCATCCCCACTGGGCCAAGTGCTGTCATGCACATGGAGCTGCTGCCCTCTCTGGGCCTGCCTGATGTTGTGGGCAGGCGGATCACCCCCTGAGGCTCAGGTACCACCTGAGTGGGGCCGGGTCACTCAGCCCACAGAGATGCACCATCACTGACCACATCTCCTGCAGGGCCAGGTGTGTCCTCTGCTACAGCCAACACCTGGACACTGAGGCCTGCAAGGACCCTCAGGCCACCACCCTTAGCTGTGGGGTTGAGCATGGAACTCCCCCTGCACCTCAAGGCTGGGGCTGCCTCCCTCAGCTATTGTGGGGAACAAGGAGGCAGCTGGACGGGGAGCTCTCCCCAGGCTGTGGAGCCCTCCAGAGCTCCAGGACCCCACCTGAATGGTGTGGGGTGCAGCCATCAGCTTCGAAGGCCAGCAGTCCAGTCCAAATTCCAGCTCCATCCATCCCCAGTTGCGTGACTGTGGGCAGGTGCTGGACTCCTCTGAGACGGATCTGCTGACAGGCTGTTGACAGCTCCAGGCATCCACACATGGTGCAGCGTGTGGCCCGGTGCTGCCGGGCTCTCATCCTGCCTGCCTGTCCCAGGAGCAGGGCCCTCTGGCCCTGTGGAGCTGTGACAGACGAGATGGCTCCACAGGCGCTTTCCGCACCTCTCAGGCTGTGGGGACGTCTCTCTGCCTCTGTGGTCTCAGTCCAGGGTCCCATGCTTCTGACATCTCCTGGACCACCCATTTCCTGTCCTGCAGGGCAGCCCCAACACGTCCAAGCCCCCAGCCCCCACCTGTATATCCAGGAGCAGGCTCCAGAATCCAGGTGTCCCCGGAGCGACTCACTCTCTCTGGGCCTCAGTTTCTGTAACACTGGGGATTTGGACTATGTCACCTCTCAGGCCCTTTCTGGAGTGGAAATCCTCTCCGGTGCTGATGAGACGAAAAGCTTCACGTGCCCCTCTGAACAGTATTCTTTTCGATATAAATTAATGAAAAGAATAAATGAGATGAGGTTGCTGGGGCGGATCCTCATCTTAGGTTAGACTCTGAGGCGAGAGGTTTGTGAATCGTTGATCACACCGGGGCCTGGGTGGGGCAGGGAGAATGGGGCTGCTGCGTCACAGTGACAGAGGCCTCTGAAATCCGGTGAGGGTGCATTGGGGTTGCCCCAGCCCAATGTGGGGGTGGCTCTGGGTCCATCGCCGGCCAAGAGCTGCCCCCCAGGCAGGGGTGTAGCCTGGGGCAAGGCAGCTTCACCTGACTGAAGGCAATTCCCAGAGACAACAGCTCCCCGGACATCACTGCAGAGCTCACTCCCTATCACAGGTCTCAGACGCAGGTGCTGAAGACCCAGAGTGGGTCCCTGGGACCCTGACGGGGCCTCTATTGAGAGCAGGAAGCTGCTACTCGGAAGAAAATGCCTCTCTGAAGGACTCACACACTGAGAATTATTTCCTGGAATTTTTCCACGATTGTTCTGCCCTTTCCTTGTCTCCACATAAAGGGAAAAAACCCAGAAATGACACCATCCCCACATGGGCCGAGGTTACTTTTTGAATCAATAACTGTGGGTCGGCCCCTCATCTAAGTCTGTTCCCTAGAGCAGAAGGAGGCCCTGGCCAGGGCAGGCCCTGCCTCTGCATCTCTTTGGCCATCTTGAATTCCTCTCGGGCCTGGGCCAGGCTCAGAGGCCCTTAGCCGGCACCAGGGTGCTCCAGAGGCCCTGCTCCCCAAGTCCAAGGCCATCTTCTGACACAAGGGAAGGGGCATGCCAGCTCTAAACCCGGCCGCATTGTCATGGGGTCACCATTGGCTCATGTCCTAGCTCCCCTCCAAATCTCCCGATGCCAGCACCGCTGTTGCAGGCAGCCTCACACTGAGAGGGTCCACCCATGCCCCAGTTCCCCTCCAAACCTCCTGATGCCCCAGTTCCCCCTCCAAACCTCCTGATGCCAGCACCGCTATTGCAGGCAGCCTCACAGCGAGAGGGTCTGCCCATGCCTCAGCTCCCCTCCAAATCTCCCAATGCCAGCACTGCTGTTGCAGGCAGCCTCACATCAAGAGGGTCTGCCCATGCCTCAGCTCCCCTCTAAGCCTCCCCAATGCCAGCACCACTGTTGCGGGCAGCCTCACATCGAGAGGGTCCGCCCATGCCCCAGCTCCCCTTCAAGCCTCCCCGATGCCAGCATCCAGGTTGTGGGCAGCCTCACATTGAGAGGGTCTGACCTGCAGTTCTTCTGGGGACAGATTCCTTTTTTGAAATCCTGGATCAGGACTGATACCAGGGCAGGAGTCCAATCTGAATGGAAACCCTGGCCGGGCCGGTGCGTTCTCCCTTTCAGAAGGCACCGGCGTGGGGCGAAGTCTAGGTTGGGGCACTGTGGTTTCACAGCTGAAATCCAACTCTGGAACCAGTTTAAAGTGTCTAATGGGAACGGGATGGAAGGGATGCATGGCCCGGCTGCAAGGAGAGGAAGGGCCGTGGAGGCTGTGGCAGAGAAGCGGCTCCTTGTTCATCCTCCAACTCTACAGACCTGCCCAGCCAAGCCCTCCGGGCAGAAGGAGTCCAGCTCTGCCTGAGTGCATGTGCTTTGTTTGCTTTTGCTTATTTTTCCCAATCCAGACTCAACGAGCAAACCCCAAGGTGACTCCTGCCAGCTCAGGTTCAATCCTCCCATGTCCGTGGCTTCATCGTGTCCTCAGGACACCCCATGAGGTGAAAAGTTTCATGTGGTTTACAGATGCAAGGGATGGCCACCCAACTGGACAGTCACCTGGATGGACGGACACCTGGATAGACGGTCACTCCGCTAGACAGTCACCTAGATGGTCACCTCGCTAGACAATCACCTGGCTGGATGGACACCTGGATGGATGGTCAGCTGGCTAGACAGTCACCTGGATGGTCACCCATCTAGACAGTCACCTGGATGGATGGTCACCTGGATGGATGGTCACCTGGATGGACAGTCACCCGGCTGGATGGCCACCTGGATGGACAGTCACCTGGACAGATGGTCACCTGGATAGATGGTCACCCGGCTAGACAGTCACCTGGATGGATGTTCACCTGGATAGATGGTCACCTGACTAGACAGTCACCTGGATGGATGGTTATCTGGATAGATGGTCACCTGGATGGATGGTCACCTGGATAGATGGTCACCCAGCTAGAGAGTCACCCGGCTAGACAGTCACCTGAATGGATTGTCAACCAGCTAGACCATCACCTGGATGGATGGTCACCTGGCTAGATAGTCACCTGGATGGATGGTCACCTGGATAGATGGTCACCCAGCTAGATAGTCACCTGGATGGATGGTCACCTGGATGGACAGTCACCTGGATGGATGGTCACCTGGATAGATGGTCACCCAGCTAGACAGTCACCTGGATGGATGTTCACCTGGATAGATGGTCACCCGGCTAGATAGTCACCTGGATGGATGGTCACCTGGATGGATGGTCACCTGGATGGACAGTCACCTGGACGGATGGTCACCTGGATAGATGGTCACCCGGCTATACAGTCACCTGGATAGATGGTCACCCGGCTATACAGTCACCTGGATGGATGGTCACCTGGATAGATGGTCGCCCGGCTAGACAGTCACCTGGATGGATGTTCACCTGGATAGATGGTCACCCGGCTAGATAGTCACCTGGATGGATGGTCACCTGGATGGATGGTCACCTGGATGGACAGTCACCTGCACGGATGGTCACCTGGATGGATGGTCACCCAGCTAGACAGTCACCTGGATGTATGTTCACCTGGATAGATGGTCACCCGGCTAGACAGTCACCTGGATATCTGTTCACCTGGATAGATGGTCACCTGGCTAGATAGTCACCTGGATGAACAGTCACCTGGACAGATGGTCACCCGGCTAGACAGTCACCTGGATGGATGTTCACCTAGATAGATGGTCACCCAGCTAGATAGTCACCTGGATGGATGGTCACCTGGATGGATGGTCACCTGGATGGACAGTCACCTGGACAGATGGTCACCTGGATAGATGGTCACCTGACTAGACAGTCACCTGGATGGATGGTCACCTGGATAGATGGTCGCCTGGCTAGACAGTCACCTGGATGGATGGTTATCTGGATAGATGGTCACCCGGCTATACAGTCACCTGGATGGATGGTCACCTGGATAGATGGTCACCCGGCTAGACAGTCACCTGAATGGATTGTCACCCGGCTAGACTGTCACCTGAATGGATTGTCAACCAGCTAGACCGTCACCTGGATGGATGGTCACCTGGATGGACAGTCACCTGGATGAATGGTCACCTGGCTAGACAGTCAACTGGATGGATGGTCACCTGGATAGATGGTCACCCGACTAGACAGTCACCTGGATGGATTGTCAACCAGCTAGACCGTCACCTGGATGGATGGTCACCTGGATGGACAGTCACCTGGATGAATGGGCACCCAGCTGGCTGCTCTGAGTACAGCTCTCACAAAACCTTTGCTTCCCCCCTCCAAGTTCACGGCCTTTCCTCCACTCTTCCCTGCCCAAGCACTTCTAATTAATGTAACTTTGCCTAAGCTGAGATCCTGGAGTTCTTTCAGTACCTGTCCCAGGCAGTGGCAGGGCCAGGAGAAGGGAGATGGCTGAGTATAGGCGAATGTCTCTATGCCACACATATATCCCGTTTTCCCAGCTGGAAGTCGCAAATCCTTTTCTTCCTGTTTTCAGATCTTCTGATGTGTCTTCAGATAGTGTGTGTAGTTCATGTAGTCATGTTTCTGTTTGGGAATTTTTTTTCCCTGGAAAATCCTCAGGGCTCTGTCTTTAAATTGAGGGCATCTTAAAGTCTTTGAAATGTGCTTTAGGGCTAGAAAGATTCCTGTTCAATCCTGGCCCTGCTGTTTACATCTGTGTGACCTCAGCAAATCATCTCACCTAGCTCAATCCTCTCCCACCTGTATTTTAATTTATGTGGAAAACAAAACATAACATCATCCAGAAAAGCCACCTTTCCTGTGGAGACTGCTGCCTTCCTCGGCCCCCTCGCACCCTTGCCGGTGATGCTGTGTGGCACGCCCTAACCCACGAAACGGTGGAGCCGCGGTGCCCGGTCTCACAGGCCCTGACGTCCTGGGGCCGCACACCTCACACAGCTCCCCAGGCATCAGTTCCGGCCTGCGCCTCTGGGAGGCAGCGAGAGAAGCCTGAGGGTCCGCAGCGATAGTCAGCTGGGCCCAGCTGCAAACATTCAGCATTGATCCTGCCTTGCCGCCCGCCCACCCGCGGCCCAGGACGAGTTGTTACCTGGCCCAGCTCGGTGTCCTTGCGCAGAACAGGACGCATCGCCCACGTCCTCAGAGGTCTGCTGTAGTGGTCAGAGGGTAGCACCGTACTGGCAACATCACAGCATGTCTAAATGTCAATTACTGCCATCATCATTCTTGTTTTTATTTGCTAGTGTTGATTAAAAGCTTGCAATCTGCCAGGCACTGCCACCCCCATCCATGGGCTGTCTCCGTGCTGAGAGATCTTAGTTTTACAGATGAGGAAACTGAGGTTCAGACAGCATAGGGCGCCTGGGATGGGTCAGGGGCATGTGGGGAACCCAGGAGGTCTGACTCAGAGCCCGTTCCTCACTCCAGGCCCTGACCACCAGCCCAGCTCAGGTGGAACTTGGGTGTGAGTTGAACTTCTCAGGTGCCTGGTGTGGAAGAGCCAGGATGTGGGCTTGAGGATGTGGGCTGTGCCTGCGTCTCCTTCTCCCTGAAAAGAAAAAAAATCCCAGAAAGCCAGACACTGGGCCCAGGGATGTCAAGTTCACGTGCTGCCAGAAACACTTCGGTGTGACTGTGAACGGCTGTGCCCCTTTCTTGCAGAGCAGCTGCCCTGCTTATGTGGCACCAAGAAAGTGAGAGAGAAGGTCTCTCTCTCAGCTCAGAACCACCACTTGGCAGGCCAGGCAGGCAGCTGTGATTCAAAACACACCCGTGGCTCTGGAAAGAAGAACTCCAAAGCCTGGGATGGCCTGGAGCAACACAAAGCCACTTGTGTGGTGTTTCCAATTCTCCTTTTAAAGCAATTATTAAGTTCATCTGAAAGTCAAATAAGAGCCACAAATCAAAAACAGAATTAACAAGTAACAGCGGGGCTGTGAAATTGGATCTGATGTGTTTTCAGGGAAGTGGGCGGAGTGCCCACTCACATCTGGTCAAGTTCAGCCTCACTGGAGGAACCGCTGGCCGGGGTCAAGACCTTCTGCATGACGGATCATGGAATTAGACGTCAAAACCTTCCGCATGACGGATCATGGAATTAGACGTGACGTTCACAGGAACGACAGTGAGCCCTTGGCCAGCGAATGTCAGCTCTTTGCTTACGAAACTGTGATCCTTTCAGGAAAGCCAGACACAGGGTCCTCTAGGTTTGCCAGGCTTTGCGGGGCCCGTGTTCTAAGGCCCTTGAGAGGCTGGAACCTCCTTCTTCAACAAGCTCTCCCGTAGCGGTCGTCCAGCCCAGAGGGTTTTAGATCTCACACTGGTTGTTTGCTCCTCACTGAAACCCTGTTCACAAATTCCAACATTGCAGGGCCAGGTAGTAACTGGGGCAGGGAGCACTGAGAGTCCCCGGGAACTCCCCCAGTTCAGGTCCCCATGTCCCAAGAGAATGACATAAGACGGGCTCACATTTGTGCCCAGTGACCCCTTTGAGCAACACCCATTCCCTCTCGGCTTTGGTGTCTGTGCTGCTCTTGCTTTTAAGAAAAATGTTTCTACTCTTACGATTTTTCCCTCACTTTCCAAATGTTTTCTGTTATCCCCCCACACACGCACACTCTCACACATATGCACACACAAACACACACAAACCACACACATATACACACACTCTCACACACATATACACACATGCACACAGAAACACACACACACAAACACCCTCTCACACATATACACATACATGCATACAGAAATACACACATATACACACTCTCACACACATCTGCACACACACACACACACACAATCTCAAGGTGGGAGAGCAGCATCTAGACTCGGCCTGCCTGGTCCCAGCACCAGCTCTGTGGTCACTCCCTGTGGAGAGATGGCACGGCCAGCAGGCACCACCCTCTGTCCGGCAACACAACAGCAGGCAAACTGTGCATGTGAGCAAATGCGTCCCGTACCCAGGATGCTCGCCAAGGTGAATACGAAACACCTGCAAAAAGCCAGCCCAGCGGGGCCTTCACCCCTGGTCCAGGGGAGCAGAAGGGCCAACCTGAGGACCATTCTCGGCGACCTGCTCTGCTGTGGCCTCCTGGATCTGGCTTCCAGGGCTAGGAAACCTGGTGAAAAATCTCTGTGGGAGGATTGCAGGGCTGATGCTGGGCGAGTGCAGGGAAGGGAATGCAGAGGCCGGAGCCGGCTGGCATTACGGAGGCCGACTCTTCCCCAGCCTTGTGATTCCGTGGCCCTGCAGCTCCTTTCAGAGTAAGCTGCAGGACAGCCAGTGCTCCTGACTGTGACCTGTGACCCAATATAGGCCTGCACCCCAGATGAGTGCTCAGGTGCTGCTTGTGTCCCCAACAAACACACTCTGCGCTGGGCACCCCCAGGACCAGGGAAGCACTGTTCACGGCAGTGCAAGCAGACTGCCCCGGCAGCTCCACATCTAGGGGAGAGGCAGGCAGCAAACCCGCAGGTGAGCAAAGCAACAGTGTTGCCTCAGAACCAGTACCATGGAGAAACTGACGCCGGGAAGGGAGAGAGGGGCTGCTGGTGGGTCCACGGGGGCTACACTGTCTGACCAGGCACCAGGCATAGTCTCTCTTCTGGGCTGGCAGGGGAGGGGCAGTGGCTGAGTGAGCCTGACAATGACCTGGGGGAGACCAGCAGCAGGGAGCACAGGAGCATGTCTGAGTGGCTGCCCCTGCCCCTGAGGGCTGACACTTAGATTCTGACTTTTTTTTTTTTTTTAGGTTGGAGTACAACGGCATGATCTCGGCTCACTGCAATCTCCGCGTCTGGGGTTCAAGTGATTCTCCTTCCTCAGCCTTCTGAGTAGCTGTGATTACAGGGGCTTGCCACCACGACCGGCTCATTTTTGTATTTTTAGTAGAGATGGGGTTTCACCACGTTGGCCAGGCTGATCTCAAACTCCTGACCTCAGATATCTGCCTGCCTCGGCCTCCCAAAGTGCTGGGATTACAGGCGTGAGCCACCGTGCCCAGCCTAGATTCCGACGTTTTAAGTGAAAGCATGCCGCCCAGCATCCTTAGAGCATCCTGCTTGCTTGCCCCTTGGAGGGTCTGATGGGAGATTTTCTTCATTGATTTACCTTTCTTTGTGTTTCTTGTGTTGTGATATGCAGGATTTTTGTGTTTATGCAGTCAAACTTATTCATTATTTTCTTATTAGTTTTTCAACAATAGGATGAGATGAGGTACTTGCCTGTAGTTACTTCTAGTTGATGCATGTCCCCGTTTTCACAGTGATCTCGGTAATTCACCTGGAAGGTATTTTGGGCTGGGATGTGAAGGAGAGCGCTTAGGTTTGGTTGACCAGACGTCCCAACAGCATCCAGTGTGAATTCTCTTTTGAGGCTGCCACCCCATTCCCACCATGTTCTTAGTGTCTCTGCAGTGGGTCTACTTTGGAAGCCCTGGCATTGTCATCTGCATCTACAGGCCCGGATCTGTGTTCTGGATCCAGGACCACCCCCCTGCTCTGCATTCTGGGTTCTGAGCCACCCCAGTGCTCTGAATTCTGGGTCCAGGGTCTCCCCTACTATGAGCTCAAGGGAGCATCTCACATTTTCCTCCAAAGCAACAGAGTGCGGTCCACAGGCTGGCCTGGGCCACAAACCACCTGTTGGGGCCTGCCATGAGTTAAGTTTAATAATGTACAGTGTTTAGAAACTTTGTTGTAGCAATTCAACTTTGTTATACCATTTCTACTGAATTTTGCAAAAGTATTGGTCCTCAGCAGATTGGAGGAAGAAACCAGTTCTTTGCCATGAGATCTTGGGAAGCCTGGTCTCCATCGCTGACACCATCTTCCTCTGCATTGAACCTGACCATGTCGGATACAGATGTTAATGCTGTCACTGCTTTTTTTATTTAACTTGTCTTTATTTCATTTACTTCCTGCCTGACTTTGAAATGAAAGGGGAATGAGTTAATGGGAAGGCAATTTTTTTTGTATTACATAGTCTTCTTTCTTGCCTTGTTTCAAAAACATTTAATATATGTGAACATTCAGCCTAGATATTTTCTCAAATTTCTTATTTCTATACCTTTAACATTGATTCCCTTTTGTAAAGCAGTAAGAAAAAAGTTCCCAACAGTAAAAGAGCAGAGGACATGAATAAGTGGCCCTAAACATATCAAAGTAATTTTAATGTCACGAAAAGTTAAATAAACACAAAGTAACACACAAAAATGAATAATACATTTTAAATCTATTCCATTGCTAGAAGTAACTGGAAGACTGAATTCCTGCTCGTGAAGCAGCACTGAAGTGGGAACCCTCCTGCCCTGTGTAGACAGGGAAACAGACACAGCTTCCCAAGAGAAACTTGGCCACAGAAACCAAGGGCAGAGACAAGGTACAGGTTTTTGACCTGGCATTGCTGTTTTTAGAAATATGTGCTAAGAAAATAACCAAAGAAGCAGACACAACTTTAGTACAATAAAGTCCCCAGGGTCTAAGGCAGAATGGCCAAAACAACCACCCACAACCATCACAACCAAATCTGGGAAGAGCTTAAATGCCCCATCAAGAGACAGTGAAATCCAGCTGTACCAATTCCATGGACTAGTACACGGCCATTAAAAATCGTGTGAAGGGTTCAAGAAATGGGGGAATGTTCTTGACATATCAGCACCTCGCAGATAGTACAACAGTACATTTTCAGACACATTCACACACATACACACGTGCAAATACAGACAATGCCAGAAGGCTGGGAAATAGCACCTTCTTAATTTTTGCTCACTCGGAATATTTTCTAACTTCCATGTTAGGCTGATTTACCCTCAGTTATTCCTGGGGCTTGTCTCCGATAACACTCTTCCCTCTGTGATCACCTACCAGGTACCTGGGGTTCTGCAGGTGTTTTGTCATGTCATCACATTTATTCAATTTCTAGGGACAAGGCAGCTGCTTCCCCCAAGATGACTGGCGATGCCCACTGCCCTTTGCTCTGTCTGCTGAGAGGACCAAGAGCAATGACACTGCAGTAGCAGTGAGCACACCCAGTGTTCAGATCTTGGTTTCTAACACCATCTCCAATTAAAAGAACCAGAGGGAGGCAGAGGTCAGAGGGGAGCAGCCACCTGTGACTTGAGCAAGGACCTGAGTGAAGCGGCCGCAAGCCCAGAAGTGCAGAAGCTGCCAGAAAGAAGTGGAAAGAGGAAAGGAGTGGATTCCCCACGGATGCCTTCAGAAGGAGCCACCTCAACTTTAGCCCTGTGAGTCCCATTTCAAATTTCTTGCCTCTAGAAAGGTAAGAGAATAAATTGCTGTATTTCTAAGCCATTGGGTTCTGGGCATTTGTTAGAGCAGTGGCAGGGAAGTGCATGACCCACTCATGGTTGCCTCTGGCTCTCAGCTCCATGTGCTGAGTGACATGGGTGCAGTTTGCAGCCCCACTCAGGTTCTCCGGAGCACCATGCAGGGACCTCGACAGAGGCTTGTGGCCAGGGCTGCACCCCTGCTTTGGCTGGACACTGGGCACCCCTCCCTCTTAATGTGGGAGAATCCCACCCTGCACAGCACCCTGCAACCCCAGGCAGGCTCGGCAGTGGCTGCAGAGGCTCTCCCTTCCTTCTGGAACTTAGTGGGATGCACCCACACGTGTGCTCTGCACACACAGAGAAGCTGTCTCAAGCCAGTGGCCCCTCGCCTGAGCTCTCACCAGTGCTTTCCTGGCAGGACTTTGCGCCCCCTACCCCCACTGCCAACCATGGCGCCACACACTGTGGATAGGTAGACACTAATCCTTGTCAGGTCTTGGGGGGGGGCACCCCTCACTCTGCTGTGGGGCAAGAGCCAGTGCACACCTTGGCCTTGAGGCCTCTTGACAGATGTCTCCCAGATGCCGTTGTCACCTCTTCTATCCTGAGTGGCTACACCTTGGGTGTGCTGCATTGGCTGGGGGTCTCACACTCATCGGATTCAAGCCTGGGTATCTTCACATTCACCAACTTGCTGCAGTCACATTGTAGGAAATGGTTTGAAGCAGAAGCTATGGGGCCAGGAGGGCTGGAACGGGAACTGACTTGAGAAAACAGTGTCCCTGGAGGACATGGGGAACATGCAGAGGAGGATAAGCTAACCAAGGGCCTCCCAGGTGCAGGACACAGATTCTGAGGAGAAAAGAGGAGGATGGGAGGCCGGAGGGCAGAGGGCAGACAGAGGAATGTATGACATGGTCCTGGGAGTGAGGCTGGGCCCAGGCCAGCCCAGATGGCCGTGCACAGATTTGTGTCTCCACCCAGAGAAGGGGGTGATGGGATCCACTGTGGATTGAAAGTCCACTGTGAAGTGTAGGGAGCAGATTTGGGGTCGGTGACAGGGCCACAGGAGCCTAGTGAGGACACCAATGCCATCACCCAGGCTGGGTGTTGGTGGCCAGGGACAAAGGAGGAGGAGGGGCTGGCAGGAGGCAGCAGACCGTGAGCTATCACGGGACAATGGTGAGGCCTGAGGGTTGAATGAAACTGAAGGGGGAGGAGGAGGGGCACTGAGTGACCTCCCCAGGCTTCTGCTTGTATAACAGACTGGATGGGGTCGGGGAGGTTAGGAGGAGAAGTTTGCAAGTTGGGTTTGGGCAAAGTGAGTCTGCAATGCCTTTTAGACATTCAGGAAGATATGTCCAGGTCATTTGGCTGTTCTGGTCTAGAGCTCAGAGGAAGCACCTGAGCTGGAGGTCCAGGTGGGCCCCTGGCATGTGGGCATCACCTGGAGCTGTAGCTGTGGTGAGAGGTCACAGGTGTGAGCCCCAGGAGCTCCAGGACAGGAGGAAGGTCCCACAGAGGAGTCACAATGGAGGAGGAAAGGGAACACAAGCAAAGGAGCAGAAAACATCAAGGAGATGCCTTCAAGGACTATTGACCATGTAGGGATAAGAGATGCAAACTCACACACACTGGCTTGTAGGAGGCCAAGGAAACCCAAAAAACTCACAAAAGCAGATTCTGCCTGTGAAAACAAGGTGCCGTGTGCTGGGCTCTTTCTTTGAGATGAACAGAAGGCAGTCACAAAAGAGACTGTCTTAAGAGGAGGACAATTTGCAGAAGTGGCAGCTTTCCCCTAAACAAAGAAAAAGAAAAAAGATAATGAATTAGATTGAGCAGTAGCTAATAGAAGTTGATAACTGAATAAATAATATATTTATTATGTGCCTAGGTACTTAGATTACCTTATATTTTAATACCATATTGTGAATTTTCATTTAAAACAAAATAAAATTATCAGTAAAGAGTGATCTATTTTACTTTATTTTTTGTAATGCTAAACTAAGACATAATGAGAAAGGCAGAATGGTTTGGATTATGTTTACGTATTCCTCAAAAATTAATATATTGCAAACACATTTAAGAATGGCATAATATATAGAAAATACTAAGGAATCTACCAAAAACTGCTAGAACTAATATCACAGTGAGGCTGGAGCATAAAATATCAATTTACAAAAATCAATTGTAGACACCAGCAATGAACAATCTGAAAATAGAATTAACAAAACAAATCCATTTAAAATATTATAAGAAAGAATACATACTTAGGAATCAATTATCAAAGAAGTACCAAACTTATACTCTCACATACTCTGTAATCTGAATATTACAAAACTGTTTAAAGAAATGAAAAACATTTAAATAAATGGAAAGATATACCATGTTCATGGATCAGAAGACATATTATTGGCAAAATGACAGGGGTGGTTAGTCTTACATGTCAACTTAGCTAGCCTACAGTCCCTAGATATTCAATTAAATACTAACCTTGATGTTGCTGTGAAGGCATTTTGTAGATGTGACTGAGTTCCATAATCAGTTGACTTTAAGTAATGGAGCATACGCTAGGTAATATGAATAGGCCTGATCTAATCAGTTGAAAAGCTTTAACAGGAAAATTGAAGGTTCTCTGAAGAAGAAAAACTTTTGCCTATGGACAACAGCTTCTGCTTGTGCCCAGAAGTCCTAGCCTCTTGTGATTGGCAACCTACTCTATGGATTTCAAACTTGCCTAGCCAGCCTTCAAAACTGCTAAGCTAATTCCTGCAAATAAACAAACATTCTGCTGATTCTTTCTCTGGTGGAACACTAACTGATACAATGGCAATATTCCCCAAATTGATCTACAGATCTAATGCAATCCTTCTCAAAATCTCAGCTATTGACAGTACATAAATAACAAAAGATAGCATAGATAAATTGGACTCCAACAAAATTTAAAATTTTTGTTCTTCAAGAAATTTTGTGAATCAAAAAAATAAAAAGACAACGCACAGAATAGGAGAAAATATTTGCAAATCATACTTTGCATAAAGGACTTGCATCTAGAATATATAAAGAACTTTTGTAACTCAGTAATAAAAAGACAAATAACTCAAATAAAAAATGTGCAAAGAATTGATACACTTTTCTTCAAAGAAGACACACAAATGTGCAAGAGTAACCTGAGACGTGCAAATCAAAACTAGGAAGACACCACTTCATACCCACTAGGATACCTGTAATGGAAGAGATAGATAATAATAACTATTGTCAAGGATGTGAATAAATTGGAACCTTCATCCACCGATAGGGGAAATGTAAAATGGTGCAGCCATGTTGGAAAATAGCTCAGCGGTTTCTCAAATGGTTAAGCCTAGAGCTACTATACAGCATAGCAATTCCACACCTAGATATATACCCAAGAGAAAGGAAAACAGGTCCACAGAAGCCTGCACATGAATATTCATAGCAACACTGTTCAGCAGAGCCAGAAAGTGGAAGCAACCCACATGCCCGTCAACTTATGAATGGACACATTAAATGTGGTGTATACATAAAAAGAACAACCACTCAAGTGTTGTGCACATGGTAACAGGGATAGATCTTGAAAACATTATTTTAAATGAAAGCTTCCGGTCACAGAGGACCACATACCATATAGAGACAGAAAGTAACTTAGTGGCTGAGCCGGGGAGTTAGGGGAAATGGCAAGTTACTACTTATGGGCACAGGGGTCCTCTGAGCATGTGAAAAGGTTCTAGAATTGACCGTGGTGATAATTGTACAACTCTCTAAATATGCTAATATATATGTTACTATAATATATAGTAATATATACTAATATGCTAATTTAGTATATATTAGTATATATACTAATACACATTATATAGTATATAATTTATATACCACATGTATATAAATGTATAGTATATAATTTATATACCACATGTATATAAATGTATAGTATATAATTTATATACTATATGTAAAATTTATATTATATATAACTGTATATCATATATAGTTATATATTATAGTTACATAGTTATTTAACTATATTATATATTATATACTATAATATATAATTTATATATTATATACTATAATATATAATTTATATATTATATAATTTATTTATTAGTATATAAAATTAGTATATATACTAATATATAAACTATTAATATATAAATATATAAATTATGTATTATATACATTTATATATTATATGCTATATAAATTATATATAAGTATATATAAATTAGCATGTTAGTATATATTATATATTAATATATGCATAAAATATTTATATATTTTATTATATATTTATAACATATAAAATAATATAGATTATATACTAGTATATATAATATACATTAGTATAAAATAATACATTATATATTGATGTATATATAAGTACATATATATTAGTATATATTTTTATCTATTTATAACATAAAATAATATATATTAGTATATAATAACATATATTAATAATACATATTATATATTAGTATATATATAAATTAGTGCATTAGTAAATGTACTAAAACCACTGAATTGGATACTTTACGTGAGTGAATTGTATGATATATGAACATATCTCAATGAAGCTGCTATAAGGAAACCATGATTAACTGGTCCTATTCATCAGAAAGTCTCTGTGAGTTGAAAGAAGCAGATCTAAGGCTCCCCATGGCATAAAAAGAAAACACATTGAAAAGAACTCGGTTGTTTTCAGTGGAGACCTCAGCTAGAAACTAAAACTCTGTGAGAATGGATTGGCTTTTAGCTTCCTATGGAGCTTCCTATGCCCTTCCCCAGGGCAGGGCAGGGCAAGGCAGGGCAGGGCAGGGCAAGGCAGGGCAAGGCAGGGAAGGGTAGGGCAGGGCAGGGCAAGGCAGGGCAGGGCAGGGCAGGGCAAGGCAGGGAAGGGCAGGGCAAGGCAGGGAAGGGCAGGGCAAGGCAGGGCAAGGCAGGGCAAGGCAGGGCAGGGCAGGGCAGGGCAAGGCAGGGCAGGGCAGGGCAAGGCAGGACAAGGCAGGGCAAGGCAGGGCAGGGCAGGGCAGGGCAAGGCAGGGCAAGACAAGGCAGGGCAAGACAAGGCAGGGCAAGGCAAGGCAGGGCAAGGCAGGGCAGGGCAAGGCAGGGCAGGGCAGGGCAAGTCAAGGCAAGGCAAGGCAAGGCAAAAGAAAGGCAGGGAAGGGAAGGGAAAAGAAAGGCAGGGAAGGGAAGGGAAAAGAAAGGCAGGGAAGGGAAGGGAAAAGAAAGGCAGGGAAGGGAGAGAGGTAGGGGAGCAGGGAAGAATAAAGAGAATTAGCTCCACACCAGGAGACGGAGCACACTTCCCCTCTCTGACGCTCAGTGTTTTAAACACCCTCCTCCTCCAGAGTGCCCTCTGGCTCCCTGTGACCTGGATTCCCAGCTCTGAGTTTTTCATGTAGGATGACCCGTCCCCCTTCCCATGCCTGTCTCTGCTGAGTCTGGGTCAGATCCAGACTGGCCAACTTGAAGTCCTTGAATTCCACACTTTGCCAGCCGGAAGCTGCTTTTGGCAGCCCTGGAGGTAGGTCAGAGGGCAAAGAGAGAATCTTGGAGGAAGAGATCCCAAAAGTTCCGAAGTTCCAGCTGAGTTAGCGTTTTAGAAGAGCTAGAATGACCGACCTTCGTGGGAAAAGAGTGCTGTTCAACTCTAACAAGGCCTTAGGGAAAAAGAGAGAGAGAAAGAGGGGGAGACAGAGGAGGAGGGAGGGAGAGAGGGAAGAAAACAGAGAGAAAGGGGGGCAGAAAGGAGGGGGAGAGAGGGAGGAGGAGCTCAGAGGAGGAGGATGGAGCTGTGGTCGGCATCAGGGGTCCCCTCTTTACACAGCCCACTGTGGTATCCCTTTCATATGAGCAGCCAGCCCCAGGGTCTGCAGGGTGCATAGTTTTTTTCTAATTAACAACAACAAAAGAGCCCCCTTGATCACCCACATTTGCATCCCCTCCCACACTCAGGGTCCTGATGGTGCAGCCAGGAGCTCCACCCTGAAACCCACCCAGATGTGAATCCCCCAGGCCTCATCAAGCAGTCCTCAGAATCTTCCTCCTCCCATTAGCACCTTCCCAGAAAAGCTCTTACGGTCACAGCCTTCCTCTAAGCAAATGGATTCCCACCAGAGGGTCTGTGTCTCAGGGGCATGAATGAGTCTGGGAAATCGCATCCACAGAGTCAACTGTGTGGCCCTTTTTCTCCTACTCTTCTGGTTCTTAACCTACATACCATCAGATCATAAATTTTCTATTGTCTTTAATAAAAGCTAGATTCGATGGGCACGGTGGCTCACGCCTGTAATCCCAGCACTTTGAGGGGCCGAGGTGGTTGGATCACCTGAGATTCGGAGTTCGAGACCAGCCTGACCAACATGGAGAAACCCCAACTCTACTAAAAATACAAAATTAGCCAGGCGTGGTGGTGCATGCCTGTAATCCCAGCTACTCGGGAGGCAGAGGAGGATGAGAATCGCTTGAACCCGGGAGACAGAGGTTGTGGTGAGCCAAGATCAGGCCATTGCACTCCAGCCTGGGCAACAAAAGCAAAACTCTCTCTCAAAAATAAATAAATAAATAAAAATAAAAATAAAAGCTAGATTAAATGGCTGCGGTCCCAGACACCTGGGTCTGGGTGGCCAAGTCTTCAGAGATGCCTTCAGATTGTGTCCCCTCTCGCTGCCTCAAAACACAAGGGGATTGTCATGCCTCCTGTCATGGTCCTGCCATTTGAAGTAAGGGTCGAAAGAGCCTTAGAAATGCAAATGGCATCTGCATGCAGGTCCTCTCTTCTAGTCTAGGACAGCTCCTGAACTGGGTTTTCTCCCTATCTGCATTCCAGCACTGAGGAGACAGACGCTCCTGGAGGTGAAGGGAGTCACCTCAAACTCACACTTGCCCATGGACAGGCTGGCACTTGGATCAGGGTCTCCCCTGTTGTCAGTACCCCATGGGGTCTATGTTCAGTTCTCCGGGTCCTAAATAACCTACAACATCTTTCTGGGGAGAAAGGGGATGTTGGGTGGGGGGAAGAAGCAGAGGTGCAGGGAGGGGAAGTCATTTGTCAGGATGTCAGGCTGGTGTGCAGGCAGAGCCTATCCTTGGAGCCCAGGTTCTCAGAACTGCCCCGCAGGGGCCTCAGAGCAGATAGCGGCAGTGGGTGCTGAGGGGAACTGTGGAATGGGGCCTGGCCAGTCAGTGAATTTTCCAGTCTAAGATGGGGGAATAACAAGCCCCTTCCTTTGCACCCACACTTGTCTATACCTCCTCTCATCTCCCTTCTGCCCTGCCAACCCCTCTAAACTTGAGCAGAGAGTACCATGGATTCTGCAATATGTCACCTAACTCTCTTCTCACTTTGCCAGTTCCTTGGTCTGGGTGAGAGGTGGGCTTTGTTTCTGGCTGTCCTTTGCTGTGCAGTCTGCCCTGGCTTGGGTCCTCTGACTCTTCCCGGATGAACTATTCCCTCTTTCATCTCTCCAGACACTTCAACCATGCCAAGAGCCTCTGCTCTCTTCCCCAGCACAGCTTTCTAAGGGATAACTGCACTCTGGCCTACAAAGGCATGTGGTTTCTTCCTTGATGGAAGGCACTTTCTTCTTTTCCTCATCTCTGATAAGTCTCACTAGGAATGCAAACAGTGATTAATGGACACACAGACCTGGATTGCAATCCTAGATCTTTCTAGAGACTAGGCAACTCCTGTAATTGTTCTGAGCCTCAACTGCCTCTTCTGTAAACTGGAGATAGTGTCCTGTGCCTACGACTGTTGCAGAAGCAAAATTATGCAACATGTGTGGAAGTGCCTGGAAAAAGCTCAGATACTAGTATAAATACTTGTGTCTACACAGAGAAATGATGGGCACCTGAAATGGAAACGTTGTAGGTAAATATAAAATACTTTTTTTTTTGTTTTTAAAATTATTTAAAAGATAATTGGCTGTTTAATGCAAAAATAATAGAACTATATTATGGGGGTTAAAATATCAGTAAAAGTAAATTTAACAATTACAATAAATATAAATGGTCTAAACACTTCAAATAAAAGGAGTAAACTGTCAGACTGGATAAAAAGAACACAACCCAACAACAAGCTGTCTATAAGATACGTACTTCAGGCCAGGAGTGGTGGCTCACGAACTTTGTGATCCCAGCATTTTGTGAGGCTGAGCGATCACTTGAGCCCAGGAGTTCAAGACCAGCCTAGGCAACATAGTGAGACCTCATCTCAAAAAAACAAAAGATAAAGGCATGCATTTTAAATATAAATACTCAGATAGATCAATGGTAAACAGACCTAAAAGAGATATACTATGTAAACTGTAATCATAAGGAAACTAAAGTGGGAACATTAATATCAAAGTTGACTTCGGGACAAGGACTATTACCAGGAATACAAAGAAACATTTTCTAATGATAAAATGGTTAATTCATCAACAGGATATAACAAACTTAAATGTAGGAAGCAAAAGCTTGTAGAACTAAAACATCAAATAAATCTACTAATATTATTGGAGAGATCAGTGTTCCTCTCGCCTAAGGGTAGAAGAAGTAGACAAAAAGTCATTGAGGATACAGAGAAGTTGGAGAGCAGTATCAAACAACTTGACCCACAGAACTTAGCAAGCACCCCACCCACCAGCAACAGAATCCACATTCTTTTCAGGAAGAGTTCTCCAAATATGTGAGGCCTGATATAAGATAGGGATAGCATTGCAGGTCAGTGGGGAAATAATTGAATAAATGATGCTGAGAAGTTTGCTATCCATGTGGAAAAGATAAAATAAAATTACATCTCTGCTTGCATAATCCCCAAAGATAAAATGTGGCTGGATTAAACATAACTGTGGAAAGTACATTTTTAAAACTGTTATTCAAAAAAATAAATATTTTGTGACCACAGAGTAGGGAAAGATTTATTAAGGAAGTACTAACACAACAGAGGTTCAACACAAAGGGCAAAAATGATAAATGTGATTGTATCTAAAGTTCAGATTGCACACGAAAGGACATCACAACAAATTTACTGAAACACCACCACATGGAAGATGTCTGTGTCACACAAAATGGCTGAAGGGTTAAAATCTAACATATGTCAAGAATTCCTACAAAAAAGTATAAAATAATAAACAACAGAAAAAATTTTCAAGGATTCAGAAGGGCAATTTATGGAGGGAAAATTTCCAATGGTAAATAAACTTGAAAATATGATCAATCTCACTAAAGGTCAGATAAATCCATATTAAACTACACTAAAACTCCAAAACTACCCACAAAAAGCAACAGAAATTTAAGTCTCATCACTTAAGTGCTGCAGAGGATGTAGAGAAAACAAAACTTTTATATATTGCTGGTGGGAATATAGATTGACATAATTACTTTGTATAACAAATTGCCAGTGTCTAGTAAATTTGAAGATGCCTCTACCCGGTGAGGAACAATTTGCCCCTGGGCATATATTAGAAGCTTAGAGAAACATTAAGTGCACAGGAGGAATTTTATAAAACTATTCCTAGCCATATTACTTTTTGTTGAGGAACACATGCATTCATAATGAAAGTGGTTAGAAACTCAGGGTGAGGATAAACACCCAAGTCAGGATGGTGATCCTCTCTTGGCAGGGGGTGTGAAGTGGAATAGGACCAGGAGCGGTACATGGGTGGCTGCAGACATGGATTCCACATTTTATTTCCCAGGCTGCTTGTTGGGCTCATGCGTGCACATGAAAGAAAGGTGGAACCTCCCTTATCAAAAATGCTTGGGATGAGAAATGTTTTGGGTTTTGGTTTTTTTAAGAATTTGAAATTTTTCTTTTACATAATGAGAGAGCTTGGAGATGGGACTGAAGTCTAAACACAAAATTTATTTATGCTTTTAGACACCTTATACAGAGAGTTGGAAGGTAATTTTGTCCAATATCTTTAATAATTTCGTGTATGAAACAAAGTTCGTGTTCAGTGCTTGTGCGTAGAATTTTCTAATTGTGGTGTCATGTCAGTGCTCAAAAAGTTTCAAATTGGCCGGGCGCGGTGGCTCACGCCTGTAATCCCAGCACTTTGGGAGGCTGAGGTGGGCGGATCACGAGGTCAGGAGATCGAGACCATCCTGGCTAACACAGTGAAACCCTGACTCTACTAAAAATACCAAAAATTAGCCGGGCGTGGTGGCAGGCGCCTGTAGTCCCAGCTACTCAGGAGGCTGAGGCAGGAGAATGGCGTGAACCCAAGAGGCAGAGGTTGCAGTGAGCCAAAATTGCGCCGCTGCGCTCCAGCCTGAGCAACAGAGCGAGACTCCATCTCAAAAAAAAAAAAAAAAAAAAGTTTCAAATTTTGGAGCATTTCAGATTTTAGATTTTGAGATGAGGGATGTTAAATATATATTCATTTTTTATTTTTAGATGTCCAAAAAGTTGCGTAAATTATAGTTAATTTCAGATGCTTTGGAAACTTAGTTCAGTTAAATACATAAATCATAAAACTGCAGTTAATGTGAAAAATCACCAATGTTTAACTTCTATCATTTGATGCAAAATATTCGTCAGTAAACTTGCTTTAAATTGTATTGTGTTAAAAAAAATTAGATGATAAAAAGGAAAAAGGAAATAAAGACATGAGACTGATTCTATGATGTTTTGGCTAAATCAATATTTTTCAAACTGTGGTCAGGCCCCTGGGGGTCCCTGAAACTTTCTCAGAACTCTCTGAGGTCGAAACTCTTTTCATAATGCTAGGAGGCCACTGTTTTCTTCACTATATTGACGTTCGCATTAATGGTACCAAACAGCCTCAGTGCTGGGCCTGGAACCAAAGCTGGAGCCACACCACACGGCAGTCACTGCATGCGTCACTGCCAGGCACTCACGGGGAGGGACAAAGAACATAACCTCCGTGTTACTTAAGAATGTTCTGGGTGAAGGAGAAAAATTATTTATGTTATTAAAGCTCAATGCTTGAGGTACATGCCATTTTAATATTCTAACTAAATAGAAAGTACACACAAAGCCCGTCTGCAAGCTGAAGAACAATGGTTCTCTTGAGAAAAAGTGCCATGTGACTGAACTAAGAGCTCCACTACCCACTTTTTTCATGGAATATTGTTTTTACTTGAAAGAATGACTTACAAACTATTCAGAGTTCAGTCTTTGGCAGATTTCTTGAAAGCAAATGAAGTGAACCAGCCTTTTCAAAGAAAACCATTGACAGTATTTGTTGCCAATGCTAAAATGTGAACTGGAGTGTAAATTAAAATTTTGGAAAGCATGTATTCACCACCAACGTCTTCATAGCTTCCCATTACTTAAAGACTTCCCTGGTGAGATGGGTGGTGATATTAGCAAATATGATTTTTTTGGATGCTGAATAATGAAACCTGTCTACATTTGAAAACACTGTATAACTCAGTGAGTCATTATTTTCCAAATGACCAAGATAGGATGTTATAAAATCATGCAAAGTAAAAGATCCGTTCAAAGTTAATGATAGGGCTATGCATTTTAATGTAACAGAGATGAAAGCGTTCATTAACAGGATTCAGACTCTACATTGTAACTAATCTTCAAGAAACTACCAATTTTTGTGTATAGCATAAGGGTCCAATTTTATTATTTTGCATGTGCATATCCAGTTTTCCCAAGAGAATATTCTTTCCCTATATGTATTTTTGGCACTCTTGTAGATCAGTCAACCATATATTGTGGATTTATTTCTGGGCTTTTGGACCAGAAACTATAAAGCTTCTAGAAAAAAACATATAGGAAAGGCTTTCTGGCATTAGTCTTGGAAATCATTTCATGAATATACCAAAAGCACAGGCAACAAAAGCAAAAGTAGACAAATGGAACATCAAATGTAAAAGCTTCTACACAGCTAACAAGCAACAGATGAAAAGGCAACCTACAGAATGGGAGGAAATATTTCCAAACCATAGATCTGATAAAAGGTGAATTTCCAAAATATGTGTGAAACTCCTACAACTCAATATCAGAAACACTAACAACTCAATTAAAAAATAGGCAAAGAGCTTGAACAGACATTTCTCTGAAGAAGATACACAAATGGCCAAGAGGTATAAAGAGGCTTAATGTCACTAATCATCAGGGAAATGCAAATCAAAACCAACCTCCTACCTGTGAGTACAGCTGCTAAAGAAAAAAAAAAAGACGCGCATCGGTGAGGCTGTGGAGCAACCAGAAACCTTGTATACTGTTGCTGTTCAGAACGCAAAATGGTACAGCCATTGTGGAACACAGTGTAGAGTTTCCTCAAAAATTAAAAATAGGGCCTGCTGTGATGGCTCATGTCTATAATCCCAGCACTTTGGGAGGCCGAGGTGGGTGGATCACCTGAGGTCAGGGGACCAGCCTGGCCAACACGGTGGAACCCCGTCTTTACTAAAAATACAAAAATTAGCTGGGCATGGTGGCACATGCCTGCAATCCCAGCTACTTGGAAGGCTGAGGCAGAAGAACCGTTTGAACCTGGGAGGTGAAGGTTGCAATGAGCTGAGATCGCGCCACTGTACTCCAGCCTGAGCGACAGAGTGAGATCCATCTGAAAAATAAAATAAAAAAATAAAAATAGAACCACCATATGATTCAACAATCTCTCTTCTGGAATTTAACCAAAAGATTTGAAATCAGGACTCAAAGAGGTATTAGAACTCCTGTGTTCATTGCAATATTACTCACAACAGCCAAGATGTGCAAACAACCTAAATGTCCATCAACACATGACTGGATAAAACAAACGTGTGTACACACAATGGAATATCATTCATCCTTAAAGATGAAGGCAATCCTGCCATAGGCAGCCACACATGATGAACCTTGAGGACAGGCCATGGGAAATAAACCAGCCCCAGAACAAATACTGTATGACTCCATTCCCACCAGGTCCCTAGAGGATTCAAATTCCTAGAGGGAGAAAGTAGAATGGTGGGTGTTAGGGGCTGGGGGCCGGGGGGCAAAAGCTGGGAGTTGCTATTCAACAGGCTTAAAGTTTCAAGTATGCAAGATGAGTAGGTTTTATTGATCTGCTGTACAATGTTGTGCCTATAGCTAACAAAATTGTGTTGCATACTTAAATATTTGTTGAATGTTTTTACCACAATAAAATAAAAAACACTACCAGTCAGACAGGTTGGTACAGAGTCAAAGCAGAAATGCACAATTATATATTAAAAAAAACTATTAAAAGAGTTTTATTCCAACAGACCTATCTGTCAGATTTTCTTCGTGTATTTCCACCAAAACAACATATTTAATTGATGGCTGGAGAAACAGCCATGAGACTCCAGCTACCATCTATTAACCCAGACTTTAAGGAGATCTGTGCAATTCTAAAGCAACACCACTCACTGTTTTCACTAAATATTTTACATTAAAAAGTATAGCTGTTTTCCCAACATGTTATTTACATTAATGTATGATATGTTATTATTGTTATTTTTAGGGAATACATCTCTGAGATATTTAGCTTTAATTTTTTATGATAGACATTGCTAGATATAACCTATGGGAACTAAACCTCTTTGGGGTCCTTGATGGTTTTTAATGTAAGGAGGCTTTGAGCCCAAAGCAGTTGCTATCCACTGGGATGAAACATCCATACCACGTCCCATGCCTTCTAACTTCAAGGACAAACGCCCCTGAAAACACAATCAGGGAAACGAATGTTTTCTAGAGACACGTCTACACTGGATTCCAGGGCCTGAGTGTGTGGGCGTAGAAATGCATGCTTTATTGTGTGGAAGAAAGTTGTTCAGATGATAAGTTTGGGAGAGGGTGTGTTAAACAGCCACGGCTTTATTTCTGGTAGAGAAAAAAACATACTGATCATTCTTTTTATTTAAAATATTTAAGCTGGTGATTCTGGCCACGTGTTAACATGACGCTGCTCAGCACTGAGCAGGAGGGAAAAGGGGCGGGGCCTGCCACCGTGAAGAGGAAGGGGCGTGGGCCCTCCAGATCCGGAGACACTAGAAGAAGGGGTAGACCTGGGCCGGGACGGTGCCCTCCCCCACGTTAGCCCTGCAGGGACACCGAAGGCTTTGTGCATGGTGGGCCCAAGCACGACACCCTGTGGCCTTGGACCTCAGCCTGGTAAAAAGCTGCCTCCCGGGTGTTCCCAGTGAGTTTTTCACATCAGCGTCTATGGCCACACACTTTGCTCTCTTGGTGAAGTCGACGCTGGTACTCTAAATCAGGGGTCCCCAACCCCTGGGCCATGGACAAGTACCAGTCTGTGGCCTTTTAGGAACTGGGCTGCACAGCAGAAGGCGAGAGGCAGGTAAGCGAGCAAAGCTTCATCTGTATTTATAGCCTCTCCCGACTGCTCGCATTACCACCTGAGCTCCGCCTCCTGTCAGATGATTCTCACCAGAGTGCAAATCCTGCTGTAAACTGTGCATGCAAAGGAATTAGGTTGTGTGCTCCTTATGAGAATCTAATGCCTGATCATCTGTCACTGTCTCCCATCACCCTGATGGGACCATCTAGTAGCAGGAAAACAAGCTCAGGGTGGGTTCCCACCAATTCTACATTATGGTGAGTTGTATAATTAATTATTTCATTATGTATTGCAATGTAATAATAATAGAAACAAAGTGCACAATGAATGTAATGTGCTTGAATCATCCTGAAACCATCCCCTCTACCCCAGTACATGGAAAAGTTATCCACGAAACCAGTCCCTGGTGCCAAAAAGGGTGGGGACTGCTGCTCTACATGAAGAAAATCAAGGGGCTTACACATTTATCCATTCATTCATCCAGATTCTTCCCAGTACTTATTGATCCCATCTCACATAGCATGCCTGTGCTTGGGGCTGGGAGCGTCTCTTTCCTTAAGGAATTCGCTCTGCTGGGAAAGTCAGAGAACAAGCCACAAATAAGAGAGCTTTGATTACAAGCAGCAAGAAGGAAATCAGCAGCTGCTCTGTGGTGAAGGACAGTTGGGGCCTGGGTCTGTTGGGGTGGACAGAAAAGGCCTCCCTCAGGCCAGGCCATGGTGGTGGAGACCTGGGGCTGAGCAGAGCAGCCTGTGAGGATCTGGGGAAAGAATTCCAGGCACAGGATGTTAGAGTAGGTGGTGCGCGTATAAGCTGGGCAGTCAGGAGCTCCTCAATTGCAAGATGTGCTTCCAGGCCAAACACCAGCGAACCCAAGACAGACAATGAGCAAAGTAGGGGCCTGAGAGGTCCCTGGGGAGGCAGAGCGGGGTTGGGGGTGCGTCCTCCATGCCCCGTGTGTCCCTGCAAGACGTCTCCAGCCAGGAAGGTCTTCTGAGCATATCTGGACCACTGCCAGGGACCCTATATTCTCATTTCTAGAAGAAAGAAAATTGTTCACTGCACACCTATCAGAATGGCTAAAATAAGAAATGCAGTTTACACAACATGCCATGAGGATATAGAGACACAGGACACTCATGCACTGCTGTGGGGGGCAGGGAGGCAGAGCTGCCCAGGAAGAGCATGGCGGCTTCTTCCTGAATGAAACATGTTCTTCCCATGTGACCCAGGCGATGGTTGCCCTCCTAGGCGTTTATCCCAGAGACCTGGAGACCTATAGTCACACAGAAGCCCACACATGAATGTTTATATTGTCTTCTTTCACAAGAGTCAAAAACTGGAAACAACACAAATTTCCTTCAACAGCAAAATGGTTACACTGCGGAACGCCTGTACCAGGGAATACTACTCAGGAAAGGGAACAAACTGTGGATACAAAAATTCAGATCATCTCCAGGGAGCCACACCAGGTGAAAAAGTCAATCTAGAAGGTTATGTCGTGGAGAGTAATCTTGAAATGATAAAGTGATGGAGGTGGAGAAGAGATTAGGGGCCATGGGGGGTGAGGGACAGGGAGATGGCCGTGGTTCCACAGGGCAGCCGCAGGGGTCCTGGATGGATGGTTCTGTGCCTTCACTGTGGCGGTGGATACGCGAACCAACACAGAATTAACCCACACACAGGCAAGTGCGTGTGACACTGGCGACATCTGAGTGTGGGGCGTGAACAGCGCTGAGGTCAAGCTCGAGGCTGTGGCTTTGTCCTGTGGTTACCTAAGACGGCACCTCTGGGGGAGACGGTGGAGGCACCCTGATCACTCTCTAGTGTTCCTGCAACTGCATGTGAATCTACAATTATCTCAATGCAAAAAGGTATTTGGTTATTTTTTTTAAAAGAAGACTGAGACAAATCAGTGGATTATAAACTGTCTCCATGGAGTTGTCAGGACCAAAACAGAGAAGCAAGAGCAGGACTAAGCACTTCCCAAGAAGGAGCATTCCGGATCAGCCGGTAGGGTGGGAGCCTCACCCAGGGCTCAAAGCCTATGTTGGGGCAGGGATGGCAGAACTTGTGTCTATTCCTCTCTCTCCCTGCCCTGTGGCTCCGGCAGGGTCCCTGGGCACCATGGCTGGGTCTTAGCCACCCGTGATGGAGCGTGGCCAACATACACAGTTGCCAAACACTCAGAGCTTAGCCCTGGAAATGACTACATGAGCTGGGGCCAGGGAAGATGGATGAGAACTCAGGGACTGCCCCCACTACCCAGGACCACATGAGCTGGAGCACAAAGGAGCCCGATGGACAGGAATCAGGACCTGTCCCCACAGCCCAGACCATGTGAGCTGGGGCAGGACAGGGCCAGAGAGGGTGGACAGGAATCAAGGCTCATCTCCACACCTCAAGTGGCCACCTTTTCCCAGCCACATCTCTCACTGTCCCTTCCTCACACACCACCATTGCCACGATCATCACCACCCACAGGTGCAGACCACAGCTCCAATGCTGGCACAAACCTATGAGATATACTTGCCCAAAACTCTCTGGAACCTCCTTAGTGTTGTCAAGTGCATATTCTGGTGCCAAGCAGTGGGACTCAAACCCACCGTTCTCTTCAGTTTACAAAGACTGAAATTTTAATGGAATTGGTGAAAATCATTTGGCAACGTCTGTATCATTCCTCCTTCTCAGAGCACGGTATGGGTTTAGAAGAGAACACCCCAAAGTGCATGATGGATTTGCCAAGCCACAAGTACTTAAAAACTAACTTTAGAACCTTGCCAAACCCCTAAATTCCGTGGCATATTTTGATCCTTATTAAAGGCATATAAAATAATACTACTCATGAGGGGCTCTCTGCTGCATTCCCCAGGCTCTGTGAGATTGCCTGCCTGTTCACCAAAGCAGTGCCTGCTCTGAAGGGCTTGTGGCAGCCCCGTGCCACCCTCCTGAAGGAGCAGGCACCCTGAGCCTCCTGGGCAGCCTGGCAGCCATGGCCCTCAATCCAGGAGGCCAGGAGAGTGGCAACCTTGGAATCTGGGCTGGATCCTGGCTGCACTGACTCCTTGGTTCTCCCTGGTGAATGATTTCACCCATCAGGCCTTGGTTTCCTCATCTGCAGTGTACATAGAGTGCTTAGCACTTGGTTATAGAAACCCCAGCTCTTCCAGCTCTTCCCTCTGCTCTGGTGGCTTACGTTTAATTTTCCCTGGAGAATTGCTCACCAGCCTGTGGGAAGCACTGTTTGTGCTTATAGCCTGTTCTCTGCAAAATTGCAAATCCTCTGCTGAGGCTTCTGTCCTCCATGGAGATGGCTACATTGGTCAGTGGGACAAGCCTCTGTCAGGCCTGTCTGACCCCTTGACTCCACCATATGAGAACTGAGGCCTCGGGCTGTTTATACGCCTTCTGAGTGGCTTCCCTGCAGGTGAGGGTGCCAATGTAGATGAGGCACACACTGTAAATAGCCGTGGCCTTGGGCCCCCACTTCCTCCCTCCCGGGTGGGCTCATCTGCAAGTGTGATCCCACCGGCCTGCTCCCAGGAGGAACTGGCAAGGGTTTGAGTCACATGGACTTTTTGGCCATAGGGGTGGGTGGGTGGAAAACTCAGCCAAACTTACATAAGCCAAAGAGGGGGTTATTGGAAACCCAGGGCTGGTGCACCATGGGTCCTCGTGGTGCCCCAGAGGTTCAAAGTTGGGTGTGGGCCGGAGCTCTGCTCTCCTCCTGTCTCTCCTGGCTAGGTACAGAGGCTCAGGTCCCCCCATGGCCCTGCAGCCCTGGCAGCCATCTTTCTACTCCTTGTTTCCAGGCTCACGTCTGGCCAACCTTCTAGACAACCACCCCTAGACCAATCACCACAGCTGTGGAGGGGGTGAAGTAGAAGAAGGGGAACCCATTGGCCACAAATATTAGGGAGAAGGTGGAGGGAAAGGGAGGAAAATACAATTCCCAGGAGAAAGAAAGTTCTGCCAGATCAACATAAATGCCTCCATGCGTACCACACAGGAAGCACAGGCCTGCTTTGAGGAACACACGGTGGCACACATCCAGGGCAGAAGATTTGCAGATGGCCAACAAGCCCGGGGAAAAACGCTCAAGGTCATCTGCCATCAGGATCCAAACATCGAAACCACCATGAGGTGCCACTTCACAGCCATGAGGGTGCCTAGAATCAAAGGGACAGAGAACAGTGCTGGTGAGGATGTGGAGAAAGCGGGACCCTTAGGAGCTGCCGGGAGACTGTGAAACCCTGCAGCCACTTTGGAAAGCAGTCGGACAGGTCTTCTAAAGGGTAAGCACACAGCCACCACATGTTCCAGCAACCCCACTCCTCGGTATACACCCAAGAGAAGCGAAAACACGTGTCCACACAAAAATCTACGCAAGCGTGTGCATAATAGCATTATTCATGGTATGTAGCCAAAAAGTGAAAACAACACAGTGTCCATCGACTTGTGAATGAATAAGTGATACATGGTCTACATACTCTGGGATATTATTCAGCCATATAAAAAAGAATGAGGCACTGATTCGCACAGCAACATGCATGAACCTTGAAGACATGATGCTAATAAAGGAAGCCAGAGGCAAAGAACCACATAGCATCTGAGTGTATGATTGCATTCGGACTGAAAAGTCCCAAAAAGGAAAATCTCCTGGGACAGGAAGTAACTGAGTGTTGTCTAGGTTGGGGTGGGGGACTGACGGGAGATTGGAAGGTCATAGCTAAAGGGGGTGGGGTTTCTTCTGGGAGGTAATAAAAATGTCCTGAAACTGATTGCGGTGGCAGTTGTACAATACTAAGAATATGTTAATGCCACTGAATTCTGCACTTTAAATGGATGAATTGTGTGGTGTGTGAATTACATCTCAATAAAGCTGTCACCAAAAAAAGACACTCTGTACCAGAGAGTGATGCTAATTAGCCTCATTAAGCCCTCCCCCTCACTGCAGGCCCAGCTCAGAATCAAGTTCTTCCAGAAGGACTCCCAGGCAGCTGAAGCCCAGGGATCTCTCCCCTCGGATCTCGCATTTCTGCGCCACCTGTGCAGCCCTGGATATCAGTTTCCTGTGCTGCTGGGACATGCCCAGATGAAAGTAGCGGCCCGTGGATCCTGCCCTGTGAGGGCACCAGCGAGTCCCTGGCACTGGGCAGCCACTTGGCCAAGGCTTCATTGATGTGGACGAGGGTCATCGGTGGTAAGAAACAACATGTGAGGAGAAGCTGGATGCAAAGTGTGCAGCCCAGGTGTCAGGTTCCCATGCTTAGGGCCTGGATGTGACACTGCCAGCCCCACCTCCTCCTGGCAGGGGCTGAATAAGGCAGTGGGGACAAGTCTCCTCACCCCGTCTTGATCCCTTGGCTCCCGCCTTATTTATTCAGGGAATAGGGGGAGCTTTGGTTGGCCTGGGTTTGAATAAGTGGGTGGGATGTTAGTGGATGGGCCAACAGTGGGGATGCTGAGGGTGACTGCCGCTAACGGGGGATGCAGCCCTGCTCAGCGCTTCTCTCCAGAGGCCATGAGAACCCCAGAACCCCAGGGCTGTGTTGTGTATGAGCCTCCGGGATCAGAACAGAGGACAGAAGTTACAAGCAACCAGGTTTGGGCTGAAAAACATCTTTGGAATAACTCTCTCTCGCAAGCCATGGGTCTGGGTCCCTCTCCCCGAGGCAGTCAGAATTCAAGGCTGGCAGGGTCTCATCTCATGGAAACAACACCTGCACGAGGAAAAGGGGGACTGGACGAACTTGACTGTCCCTGCTCCTGGAAGGTGGGGGGCCTTTCTGCTGTGAGCTGCCCCAGCCAAATCTCACATACACACACTTTGGGGTGCACAGGGGCCATTCTGGGGTGACTGGCGGAGGGTCCCTGAGCCCACAGCCAAGGCAGGAAGCCTGTTCCAGAGATACTTGATGTGCTCTGATGGCGATGGCCATGCTGCTGTGCCATCTTGGCAGGCCGCTTCTCTCCAAGGGTGTCTTCTCACCCTCTGAGCAAATGTGCTCAGCCAAGGGAAGCCCTGTAAGTGGTTTTTGAATGAATAAGATCAGGAAACAGCTCTTCAACCCCCAGGTTCTGTTCTGCGTGGTCCCCAGCCCTCCCCTGCCGTGTGCCCAGCACTGGGGTGGCCCATCCCGTCTGTCCCTGGGAGGCAGCACACCCCGAACTGTGTGTCCCTGAAGCTCAAGCAGCTTCGCCTTTCACAGAGACCAACACACTGTCCCTGCTGGCCAGGGCTGCAGCCCAGCCCAGCCTGTGTGCAGGTCATTTCAGGGCACTGCCTTTGGAGAGAGACCGAGGTACATTCGATCCGTGGCTGATCTGCTCTCTGCCGGCTCAGATAACACCCCTGGGCTGCTGCTCCTGGCCCAGAGCCCCAGCAGCTCCATCGAGCCCTTCCTCCTCAGCCCCTCGCCCCTGCAGCACAAGCCAGCCCCATGATCTGATCACAACACACAAGTCAAGTGTCCCCCAGGAGCAGAGGAAATGTGTCCCCAACCTCGTAGGCTCCAGTGTCTGGTGGGGCCCTGAGCAGATGCTCTGGCCAAGTTCAAATCCCACTAGACTCTGGGATGGGCAGTTTGGGTTTGGGTGACTCAGAAAGCCCAGACGAGCTGCGGCAGATTGATAAGGCAAGAGTGATGACCATGGTCCTTCCCGTGGCCCTTCTTGCGATTCCTGAGGGGCTGTGGCCTCAGTCTGTCCCATTTCTCAGAAGGATGAAGCTGAGGGCCAGAGGGCTTCTATGACTGCACTGCTGCAAAAGCAGTGAGCGGCAGAGCCGCACCAGGGTGCCCTGACTCCTCCGCCCGGGATGCCAGGGTGCTGACTCCGCCCACCCGGGATGCCAGGGTGCCCTGACTCTGCCCACCCGGGAAGCCAGGGGGCTCTGACTCCGCCCACCCGGGACGCCAGGGGGCTCTGACTCCGCCCACCTGGGACGCCAGGGTGCTGACTCTGCCCACCCGGGATGCCAGGGTGCCCTGACTCCGCCCACCAGGGACGCCAGGGGGCTCTGACTCCGCCCACCCGGGACGCCAGGGTGCTGACTCCGCCCACCCGGGATGCCAGGGGGTTCTGACTCCGCCTGGCTCTCGCTGCATCCGGCTCCTGGGCTCAGCCGCACCCCTGCACCCACCCTGGTATTTTTTTCAATATTTTTTTCTTTCTGAAAAGCAGTATTGACTTTTTTCTGCTAAAGAAAAATGATCTAAAAAGTGACAGCCCTGGGAAAATATTATGCTATAATTTTTAAGGAATAAAAGAGGATGCAGTAAGAAAGGGTTTGTGAGCATTCATATGGATCCGCACCTGGCAGGCTGGAAGCCACACACGTTGGAACATTTGATGTTTTTATTTGTTTCCTCATTATTGCATGCATTTTAAAAACATCTGCAGCACCTTGCTGACTTGTTTATGCATGTATTTCTTTTGTCAAAGCCCCCTCCATGGGAACCGCTCCCTGGTCTCCTGGGCCCTGAGCTGGGAAGGGCCCCTGGAGAGCCAGGTGAGTTTTTTGCTACTGGAGGCCCCGGGAGTGGCCCAGGCTGAGGCCGGCTTTTAGGATAATTTTTCTTCTTGAGGTTCCCATGGCATATGAGTGGTAGAAGTTCAGACTCACTGAAAAGTTTGGGAGACTTTGTATTTTCCCCTCATGGGAGACTTGTTTTTCTTTCAGAGGCAGAAGCAGCCTGAAGCATCCTGTCCCAGAAACAGAGCTGGAACCAGGGCTCTGCTCTCTGGGCCAAGACCACACTCCTGCCAGCCTGCTTCAGGTTTCAGGCCACGCAGGTACTGCCTTTTCTTTCTTCTGAACTCAGCTATATCTTTTTTTTTTCTTTCTCTGAGCCAGGATCTTACTCTGTTGCCTGGCCAGGCTGGAGTGCAGTGGTGTGTTCATGGCTCACTGCAGCCTCGAATTCTTAGATTCAAGCCATCCTCTTGCCTCGGCCTCCTAAGTAGCTGGGACTACAAACACGTACCACCACACCTGGCTAATTATTTTTAAAAGTTTTTGTAGAGATGGGGGTCTCCCTATTTGCCCAGGCTGATCTCAAATTCCTGGGCTCAAGCAAAATTCTCCTGCCTCGTTCTCCTGAATGTTGGGATTATTGGCCTGAGCCACCGCACCTGAACAGCTGTATCCTTAAACACACACCGGTGCGTGCACACACACGGGCCCTGCCCATGATTCTTGAATATTTTTGGCTGAACCAGTTCCCACCTCAGCTCTGTCCATCATGTTATGGGAAATCTGTATGTTTATAATTTTATAAAAATAGGTTTGCCTTTTAAATACACCTGTTTATGCCCTGTGTTCCTAGATGTTGGAGACATGAAATATATAAAACAATAGCTTTCCTCGGAGGTGCATTTCAGTACAAACCCAATAAAGGTGTGACGAGAGCTGAAAATGAGGAATAGTGAATGCAGATACATTCTTAGTAATAAGTATTAAAACATGGGGTGTTGTAATTTACTTCCAGACACAAAAAGTCTGGCATTCCATGGTGTACTGTGCAAGGAAAATATAAATGGCCCATCTCCACCTCCACACAAGTGATGCCCTCACCGTGGCTGCTGTGAGAACCCCTGTGAACACTTTGGGGAGACCACACAATTCTCATACCCGTGCCCTCCATGGGAAACATAGCATGAAGCAGGCACCCTGGGCTGGGATTCGGGTCCGAGGAAGCAGCCCCTCCTGTGCTCCCCCATGCCGGCCCTGGGTGTGGGTCCAGCTCAGAGAAAATCATTTTCATCTGTGTGATTTTCGGATTTTTCACGAGTAGTAAGGGCTGCATCAGACAAGGAGCCTCCACACCAGGTGTGCAATGAACCCCTCGCTCAGAGAAAGCCACTTCCCCACCCAGGAGAACTCTGACACCAGCTATTGCAAGAAAAACATCTCTTTGCCTCATCTTCCACAACTGTACTTACAGCAGACGCCAGGTTTTGTGCTTTGCATTTTTCTACTTAACAATACATCACAAACATTTTCCTTGTTGCTTCATAATCTTGGGACTTCTATGAGATGACATCTAACATTCAATCCATCGGGCATCATAAATTACCTAGCCCTTCCCCTCCCGACAGGCATCCAATTGACTTTGTGAGTTGTATAATTCTGCAATAAACCTCTTCATGCATAGGCTTTTGGCCATTTTTGGAATTTTCTTTTAGAATGATTTCCCAGAAATGTCGCCACGAGGTCAAGTGGAACAAACAATTTTATGATTCTTGTTATGTGCTGCCAAACGCTTTCCCAAACAACTCGTCTCCTTTTGCAATGCCAGAAGTGTGGGAGTGGGCAGGTAGGCAGCCGCCCCACCACGGAGGTGGTGGTTGGAATGTGGAGTGGGAGGGCTGCTCCTGGCTGAGGGTCCTGAGATGGTGAGGGAGGAGCTGTCCAGCAGGTGTATGGGAGCGGTGGAGCTGCGTGCAGGGTGCAGGGTGGGAAGTGCCGCAGCTGGTGGAGTCTGGCTGCTGCAGGCTAGGGGAAGAGCCCTGCAGGGCAAAGGCGGTGCACACCAGGGAGGCACAGCCGGGCGCCTCTGCCTGACACCGGGGCTTTGGGATTTTACCCAAACTACTGTGATCCCACTGACCAGCCTGCCCCTCATCCTGCAGTCTCTGGGACCTGTGTGGCTCTATGGGGTGGCACCCAGGAGGCCTCTATGGAAACAGTCCTTCGGTGGCTGAATGTGCGCCAGTTTGAGCATCACAATAAACACAGTGGTAACAGATTATAGCCCACAGCTACATCAAGAACCCATGAGCTCATGCTGATGTAAAGCCAAGAGGACAGATAATTAGGGGAAGGGGGAAGCTCTTCCTCACAGTAATATGTGGGCTAACTCATGGAGACGGACAGGATGAGGGAGTTAGGGTCACGGCTTCACAACCAGCAGAGTGAAAAAGATTCTGACAGGAATCCTCAATGGCTACTGAAATGGCTGGGGGAAAGTCTGACGGGGAGTGGGAGTCTCAATGATGGCCTCTCAAGTTCTAATTAATCAGAAAGAGGGACTAAGAACCAACAGAAGAGCTGAGGACACCACCCTAACTAGTGGCCGGGTCTGGGGACATCACCAGCTTCCTGCTGCACATCCCTTCCCCTGGGGAGTCCCTGCCAGAAGGCACCACCCACATCCAAGCCCGGGGCATCCTGCAAAGTAACTGCTCCTCACAGCAGTTACCTTCAGGGATGACGAAGAGAGGCCGAGACACTTCCAGAAGAAAACAGTCCAAAGAGGCATACAGTGTGTGATCCTGGAAATTAACTACAATTTGTGATCCTAGACTGCGCAAAAATGGCTGTAAAAGAAAACATTAGGACAAGGCACAATGGCTCACGCCTGTAATCCCAGCACTTTGGGAGGCCAAAGCAGGTGGGTCGTTTGAGGTCAGGAGTTCAAGACCAGCCTGGCCAACGTGGTGAAATCCCGTCTCTACTAAAAATACAAAAATTAGCCAGATGTGGTGGCAGGTGCCTGTAATCCCAGCTACTCGGGAGACTGAGGCAGGAGAATTGCTTGAACCCAGGAGGCGGAGACTGCAGTGAGCCAAGATCATGCCACTGCACTCCAGCCTAGGTGACAGAGCGAGACTCCCTCTCAAAAAAAAAGAAAAAATAAATGGGATAATTAGTGAAATGTGAATATGAACTCTATACTCTATACATATAATACTTAAGAGTATTATATGATTGTGTAACTTTTGTTGAAAATATCTCTATTTTTAGAGAATGCCTACAAATATTTAGGGGAAGGAACATGATGTCTGCAATTTACCCTCAAATAGTTCAGGGGGAAATATATCTATAATTGTGTGTGTGTGTGTGTGTGTGTGTGTGTGTGTACACACATAGAGACAGCCCTCCACATCTATGGGTTCCCCACTCATGGATTCAACTAACTGTGGATCAAAAATATATTTTTAAAAAAGGATGGTTGCATCTGTACTGAACATAAGCAGACTGTTTTTTCCCTGTCATTATTCCTTAAACAATACAGCATAACAACTATTTACATAGCATTTGCATTGTACTAGGTACTATAAGTAATCTAGAGATGATTTAAAGTATACAAGAGGATTGTGTATGTTATATGCAAATACTACATCATTTATATAAGGGACTTGAGCATGTGTGGATTTTGCTATGCACAGGGCTCTTGGAAGCAACTCCCTGTGGATACTGAGGGACAACTATATATGTGTGTGGGCATCTGTATCTATATCTCTATACCTCTATCATCTATCTATCATCTATTTATCTATTATCTATTTATCTTTCTATCTAGAAGGGAAAAGCCAATGGAGGAAAATAAGAACAGTTGGTCAATCTGAGTACAGGTCATATGGCCATTCTCTGTATTACTGTTGCAACTTTTATGTAAGTTTGCATTTGTATACAAGGTAAAAAGTTACAACCCCTAAAAAGATGGGACAGCACAAACACTGAGGCATCATTTCCACCTTGTCATTAGCAACTGTGTTGCCAGGTGGCATGGACAATGCTGGACTGATAGTTCATCCCTTCCCACTGGAATGGGGCTCCTGTCACTCAAGATCACGTGACATCCTCAAACTCACGCAGGACTTCTGGCTTCTCTAATGTCACTCACACCTTATCAGGCTCCTGCAGAAGAAATCAGTAACTCGCAGAACTGGAAATCCCGTTGGTCAGGATCTTTGCACGCACTGCCTCTTCCACTTGGACCCTTCCGACTCCATCCTCCTCCCAGTGCTTGCTCAGGGCTCATCTCCCTGGAGGAGCTTTCTCCTTCTTTGTCAAAAAGCAGTGGCCTCTGTTCTCCCTCAGCCTGTTGTGAAGCCCACCACCATGATTGTCAGAAGGTCCTATAATTCCAGGGTCACCTCCCACCTCCCTGACACCCCACGAGCTCTCCCAGAGCAGGAAACAGACCTCGTTCGTCTCCATGGGGCCAGCACCTGCCATGGTGCTTGGAACAGGACTGTTGCTCAATCGATGCCTGTGGAACAGACGGATCCTGGGTCTGTCAGTCTTCTCCATGCCTGGGTGGGTTCTCCTTGCACTACAAAGGAGTGGAGGAGGAAAGTCGTCCACAGAGTTGCAGAGGCACACAGGGGTGAAGTGGGAATGCAGCCTGCGTGTAGGTCAGGTGTGATGCCATCACGGCTTCGCTTCTCCCCATGAGGAGGTGAGCCTCAAGCGCTGTCCCTGCCCCTGGCATCCCTGGCTTCTCAGCAGTGCTGTGTCCATGCATTAACAGGGGTCTGTCCTGATGGATCAGTCCAGATGGGTAATTTAACTGAATGCAGAATTCAAGGGGAAAATGTATCTATGAACATTTTCAGTGACGTATCTATGTATATATCTCCGTTCAGTGATTATATAAACATGATTATTAAGTTTTCAGCTTCAGGAAAAGCTAAGGCAAAATCAATTCAATTCAGCAGCTCCCACCCCCAGGTGTCCTCGGTGCTGCCTTCACTGCTATTTTCCACCATTTCAGTGTCTTCTTTCTAAAGGGTCAGGGTTGCAAGCTTTTTCCCATTTTTGAGCCCTGGGGACTCATTTTCTCATAGAATTGGCTGAAATGTGTGGTTTTCCTGGGAAAGGAATCCATGAAAAAGTGAAATAACACTTTTTTTCTTTCAAGACAGGGTCTTGCTCTGTCACCCAGGCTGGGGTGCAGTGGCTTGATCACGGCTCACTGCAACCTCTGCCTCCCTGGCTCAAGCGAGCCTCCTACCTCAGCCTCCTGAGTAGCTGGGACCACACGTGCACCATGCCCAGCTAATTTTTTAATTTTTTTTTGTAGAGACAGGATTTAGCCATGTGGTCCAAGACAGTCTACAACTCCTGGGCTCAAGTGATCCTCCAGCCTCGGCCTCCCAAAGTGCTGGGATTACAGGTGTGTGCCGTCATGCCTGGCCAGAAATAAAGTGAAGAGAAGTAGCAGTTGAGTGAGCCATGCACAGTTTTGTTATGCAGCTCAGAGCTGCCTATTCCCATTAGGCAAGAAATGGCTCATGGGATTTGAAGACCAGGCCGCCCTGCATCTTCCTTCTGATGGGTGGAATGCAATTCCCACCCATCTTGGGTTTGATGCAATTCCACCAGCAGCATTGACTCATCAAGCTTCCAGGGAAGGCAGGATTAAGTGGAGGTTAATGAGATGTCAAACAACAGTCATTCTGGAAGCTTCCATATGAGCATTATGGAGCTCACCAGCATTATGCTCCAGTTCAGGCAGTCACAGGTGGAGAGTGGACCTGCCTGAGAAGATCCGGAAGGAAGAGAGGTCGGTCGAAAGGAAAGCAGCCAGCCAAGAGCTAGTGGTGAGGACAGTGAAGACTCCTCATGGACTGTGCTTCAAACTAGAGAGAACGACTGGCAAAAAGGTAGATCACAGCATCAGACACTCAGAGAGATACAGATAGTGCCTGCCAGCCAGCGTGTGGTTGTGAAGGGCGAGAATGAATAACTGCCTAACAGTCAGAGCTCCCGTGATTTTTACACTTTCTTCCCATTTGAATGGGCATTAACTAGGTCGGACACAACTCTGAAGCTGGGGAAAGGAGAGGCCTGAAGTGGTTTTCTCAAGGTGATACAGATAGTATGTGGCAGAGTTGGGTTTTCGATGTAATTCAAATGGCGAATTAACATGGGGTACTACTGATTTGGGCACCGAAACTCAATCTCAGCAATGCACAAAAACAGAAGGAAGTTAGTGGATCCATTAAAAACAAAAACCCACCTCTTCCCTTAAAACATTGAGAACTCTGGGTACTTGGGCTTCTGGGATGGGGTAGTATAGGGAGGAATTATTGCCTAGAGTAGAAAAAAAGGGACTCCAGAGATAGGATGTGGGGAGGAGAATTTTCCTGGTGTGTCTTTAATCCTTCTTCCAGCACTGGGCAGAAGTTAAAAACTGGTCCATCTACTATCCCTAACCACTGTAAGGGTTTCAGTTTCTAGGGAGTTTAGAGTAAATATCAACAGTTCACTGCTCCGAACACAACTAGAAAAATAAATTGATAAATTATAAAGATTATAGTTGTAAAACCATTGATTAGCTGTGAAAGTAGAAGAACCAAACAAATTAAAATTCCAGAGCAGGAAGAACCCTTCCCAGCTGAGCTGCAATCACTGACCATTTTGTCCCTGGGGGCGGGGGTGGGAGAGATTTTCTGAATCTGGGAAAAGGCTGAGGTTTAAGCTTTTCCTAGGCAGAGGGGCTCTTTTGAGGGAAAGATAAGTCAGTGGCTATTTTTAAAATAATTTGAGCTGGGCTAAGAGATCAGAATCTAGAGGAGCTCAAAACACTGAGCTGTTTTCTCCTGTAGGTTTATTGCTGGCTTCTGCAGTGGTACAAGAAGGGTGGAGGCACTAGAGAGGGAATGAGGTCTCCCACTGCCCCACTTGCCAGGCCCACCGTCTGGCTTCAGTCTTCAGACTTGGAAAACAGGTGCACTGCTTCTCATGTTGTACCCCAGACTCGAATCAGCTCAATCCTGAATTGGGTTGCGGTGATTAGCACCTAATCCCCATCTTCCAAAAAAAGGTGGGTGGGGAGAGGCAGAAATTGTCAGAGAAACAGTAGCAACAACTTTAGTTTCCATCATCTTTGTATACACGATGACTTTCCTATAATCAGAACTTAGATGAATGTGAACTAGGGAAACATGACTAATGATTGATAAAAAGCTGTCAATAGAAGCAGATCTGTAAATAATCCAGATACAGAAATTAGCACACAAGGACTTAAAATTATCAATTATAAAGGCATCAAAGCCAAGAGGGGAGAGATGCACTAAGCGGCTGAAAAGATGGAGAATTTCCCAAAAAAAAAAAAAGGTTTGGAATCTGTAAAAAGAATCAAATATACATTCTGAGTAAAAAATAGAATATCTGAAATTGAAAACTCATTAAATAAACTTCATAGCAGATGGGGCACAGTAGATCAGGCAAGTGAACAGAAAGACCAAAGCTCAGAGAGAAAGAAAAGACTAGCAAGAGCAGACATGTGAATGGTGGGCAAGTGGACCAACACACTTCTATCTGGAGTCACAGAAGAAGAAGACAAGGAGAATACACCAGAGTTAATATTTGAGGAGATTATGGCTGAGATTTTCCAAAACTGATGACAGACTTCAATCTACTGATTTAAGAAGCTCAAGGAAGCCCCATTTACCCTGTATGAGGAGGGAGCAGCCATCCCAGTGGTAGCTGGTTGGGAGGATAAATTAAAGATTCTACTACACACAAATTGGATGGAGGATAATTCAAAACAGATTCATCCAGGCTTTCCAGCCACAGAGTATTCCTTTATCCCTGTACCCTCTTCACAGCTCCAGGATTAGGTAATCATGCTCAGGAGAGAGTTGCTTAAGTGAGACCAGTGCCAAGGGAGAGATGTAATGTGTAATACCAGATGCTCTTCACCAGAGGATGCATCCTCCCTCCATCTCAAAAAATCCTCAGAAGCAGAGAAATTGTTTACATGGGTTTTATCCCCTCCCCTCAAATATCCACTTCCAGCACAGATAGATAATATCTCAGAAGGGTGTATTAGCTCAGTAAAATTAATGAGACTTCTTAAGAATACAACTGCTATATAGAGAAAGACAACAAGAAGAGAAATTCATACCAGATGAAGCAGAATAAATAGAACAGATGGAACAAGAGTTTAAAATAAGCCTGTTTAATTTCCTCTAAGAAATAAGGCAGGGGGTACTGGGAAGATTTAAAAAAAAGAATAAGAAATTATATATAAAAAAGGATTTAAAAAATCTATACACACACACATGCATACACACACACCCACACACATACATTTAGCCCGTGTGTGTGCGTACGTGTGTATATGTATATGGTATGTGTGACACACACACATATATATGGGCTAAATATCAGAATGAATTTAGCCAGAGATTAGTAAGCACAAAGATCTGTCTTAAGAATTCTCCAAAAGAAATAAAGAAGATATTAAAAGGATTTTTAGAAGTGGAAAATAAAGAGATATAGAAGACTGAAGTAGAGCCATCTGTTTATACATTAGAGACTCAGAAAGGAAGAAAACAATAAGGAAAAGAGAGAACATATATGAAGATTTATTGGCCAAGAATTTCCCAGATTTGAGAAAGATGTACAATCTCAGAGAAGAGAGAGAGAGACAGAGAGAGAGAGAAAGAGAGAGAGAGAGAGAGAGAGAGAGGGATCTCAGTACACTACAGAAATTTATGAACATTAAAGGAGAGGAAATTATAAAACTTTCAAAGTGGGAAAGAAATCAGTAACTTTCAAAGGAACACAAATCATATTGACATTGTATCTATCAACAATAGTGGATGCAGGAAGAAAGTAGAGTGATAGTCCCTGTATTCAAGGAAAACAATCCTGAAACTCAGAATTTTTATATTTAGCTAACCTGTCATTTATATGCCTTGGCCAAATAAGGATATTTTCAGATATGTAGGGCTTCAGAATTTTTATCACACAAAGACTCTTTTGAAAACGTTTTAAAAGATCATCCTATTTCAAGAAAAGAAATGAACATGAGCAATATGAGAAATATGGGTGACTAAATCAGTTATTAAAGCAAGGACTAAAACAAAAGTATACACGTCAATCTACAGCCGAAATTCTAGTTGATACTCACATGATATAGGAGAGAGGTTGGGATGTGAGAGATTGTTCAGAGAAATAAGAGAGTAGCCTCAGGTACTTGTCTTATTTACAGGGAAGAGATAGATCATAGTAAATTTAGGAAATTGTTGGGGAGAATAAGCATAACTATAGATCTGAAGAAGTTATGGGTGACCATCCAAAGAATCAAAATAAAATATATTATGTCAAAATCAGCAACAAAATTGTTTGTTCAATGGAAGTTAGGAAGGAAAAACGAAAACGAAATGTACATAGAATATGATAATAAAATTGTGAATAATAATTGTGAAATAATTCTTAATATAACATTAAGTATAGTAAATGTGAATGAATTATACTAATCTCTAATCAAAAGACAAGCTCTCAGAACAGATATTTTTAAAGAAATAGTAATTTAATATCTACAGGAGACACATAAGAAAGAAAAAAGAAGTTGAAATGCATAACAGCCAATGTTTTCATATAAGACTAAAAAATCTGTTTAGGTGAAACCCATGCCAGTAATCAAACAGGAGTATTATGGACACAACATAAACAGTAATAAAATATAAAAGAAAATATAGTTATTATGGACATATATGCATCAAATACTATAGTGTCAATATACATAAGCAACAGCTGATAAAACTATGTAGTTGTTGTACAATTGTAGTTGGAAATATTAACATACACACTAAAAACTGAAACATCTAGGAGTATGTAGGTCACAGAGAACATCTGAAAGAACAGAAGCCATGTCCCAGCCCTTAGGAAAATAGGACTGCACCCACTCTTTCCCATTGTCCCCATGGATGTGAAGCCCTCTGAGTTTCCTCCCTGTGAAGGACCTCTTATTGATTCCTAATACCTCTCCCTGCCCTAGATCCTATTATGAGTTAAGTGCTAATCGATAAGGAATTGACTTCTGTACAAGATTCCAAGAAATTCATCTCTGAAGAGATCCCCAGGTGTGGGATAAGAAGAGACTGCTTCTAGCCCCAAGAAGAGGGTTGCATAAGACCTTTGTGGGGCTCCTGAGCCTAATTCCTTCTAAGAACTGTATAACAAGGCAGCAAATGGAGGCAGAACCCTAGCTGCACCATGAGGCCAGAGGGAGGCTTCGTGCTGGAGGTGCTTTCCCTAGACCCCTAGCTCAGAGCTGTAGACTTGTACAAAGTATTTCTGCTGACAGAGGTGAGCCTCCCAGTGCAGGCTGAGCTGGTCAGAATTGGCAGACCCACCTTGTGGAACTAAGATGCCAACCAAGTCTGCACCTACATGGGGCTGAAACTAGCAAGGCCAGAACTCAACACCCAACCCCATCAGCAGCCATCAACCCTGGCGATTGCTCTAATTTTATTCAACTGGCATTACATGCCGACAAGTTAGGCATGATCTTGTCCTCAAGGAACTTAACTGTCTAATAGGGGCAGAGATATGCAAACGTGTTTCAGACACCCACAGGGGTTAATGGTGTGACTCAGAGTAGCATCTTGGATCTAACACTCACTATCTGTGTAGCTTTAGACAAGGTCATTATTCGCACTGGATCTCACCTTTCCCACCTGGAAAATGGGGATGAAAATAGCAGTACCAAGATAAAACAGTTCTTGTTAGAACTACATGAATTAACACATAGAAATAGTCAAGCACGTAGCTTACACCTGGCAATTATCATCCTGTTGTAACTCATACCTCAAAATGGTGATTATTGATGAAGAGGAAGAGTGGCACATGTATAGTTTGAGACACTATATTTGGTATTTTTATTGCTTCGTTATTTACAAAGTCAACAGAATCTTTGTGGCTGCAGTGGCTTTGTTTGAAATACAGAGAGAAGCCTTGTAGGACCATGGGTCTGAGCAGCAGGACGATGGGAGTGAGGAGGAGGCCGGGCCGATGAGGAGATGGCTCTGTCTGGTGATAGAAGGGGGTTACGAAGGCCCCTGGTACAAAGTTTGAGGTGAGACTTGAAAGAGGACGAGCCTGGGGAGCACGGCACACCACAGAAAAGAGACAAGACCCTTCCGTGGAAGGACACAGAGAGCTGGGGCCCCGCCTGGGCAGCTTGTCCACAGGGAAGCAGTGGTAGACAGGGCTCGGGTGCCACTCGGAGAGGCAGGGGCTTTACCCATGTGCAGGAAGGAGGTCTGGTCAAAGAGGATTCCAGTGCAGAGTTGGAGACAGAACTGGAGACAGAACACTGGGCAAGAAGCGATGAGCGGGATGGCCCCTAGAGTAGCCACATGCGAGGAGGGGGACACACCCTGTCCTCATGCAGCGCTGACCCCTATGCGAGAGGAGAGGGACAGAGGGGGTCACACCGAATGTGAGCGCAGCCCAAAAGGCCCAGCTCTGTGTCCTGGGAGAGCGACGCTACCACAGAGCCTTCAATCAGAAGTGTGCAGCCACCCTGCAAGTGAATGCCTGCAAATACTCATCATTTTATTATAAAAGTGCACCTCCAGCCATTTGCATAGTTTTGACTTTTCATTGCTCAAAAATAGACAAGAATGACTACCCAACAGTTGCTATAGATATGCTCTAACCAGTACTAGATTTTATTTTTAAAAATAATTGGCTTTATTGTGCTAGAAATAGTTGCCGTACATATTACACGTGTTTTTAAAGTTGGCTTGCTTTGACTTTCATGCACCCAATAAATAAAACTAATTCCACTTTTTCATGATGAACTAAGTTAATTTGTTAGGCAAATAATTGGATGAATATTTCGTGCATAATTGCCCAGTGCTCTTGCTGAGTGGCTCCCGTGCCCCATCTGGAGGGCCCTGGAGGCCCCTCTTCTGTACCATGATTGCTGGATACATCCAGGGTCTCCAGGAAGGAGTCGGCCCGAGGGAAGCCCTCCGAGCTGTCATCAGAGAGAGACTGTGGAGTCAGAAAAGGGTGTGGAGCTCGTGAAGAAGGGGCGTCCGCTGTGCTCAGAGACTCTTGTGGGACCCGGAAGAGCTGCCAGGCTGAACGGGTATGAATATGCCCACGGGGACTGACCAGCACAGCATGATGGGCCGGAGATGCTGACCCACCGAAGGGCATTTGACCAAGGGATTGCGCGTCGGCCATGCTGGCTGGGACTCAAGAGTCTCGTCTCAGGTCAGAAGGGTGCCCTGAAGCGGGCCTCCTGGGACCTCAGGTACCCAGGCCAGGAGAAAGGAGGAGAGAGTGGGCTCTAGGGGCCAAGGCCTGAGGAAATCCACCAGGCCTTGAGCCCAGGATGGGCGGGAGCTGAGAGCACAGAAGGCAGTGGGGCTGGAGAGCCTGTGATTCTTAGGGCCTCCTGCTCAGGGAGAGTCTCAGCAGCGATCTGGGTGCAGGGGCCAGGCAGCCCTGCCCCCAAGCCCTGGAAAGGATTCTGGAGAGAGCAGTGCAGGGCCCGGCCCCAGGGCTGGTGTGGGACAGACAGGCAGTGGGGAAGAGGTAGTGGAGGGCCCCCCTGGAGGAGGTGTGGGGACACAGTGGCCATCCCAGCTCCCTGAGGTGGGGCAGGGAGGCCGGGCAGGGGAAGGCGGCAGCGCACACCCAGGGAGGGAGGGAGGTGCCAGCTGTGTGTGCAGGGGCCAGGGAGCACTGCTTTCAGCCCTTGCTCTGGTTGGAGCCCCTGGGTCTGGGCTGGGCACAGGGTTCTGGAGACTTTTCTGGGCCCAGCCCTGGGAACAGAGGAGATGCAGCAGGGACAAGGCAGGGATGCCCCAGGAGGAGCCCAGGAACCAGGTCATGACGACAAGGGCAGAGACTCCCTGTTGACAAGTGACCCCCTAGACCCAACTTCCCCCTCTCTGAAAAGCCCCCGGCACGTAGCTGGCTAGCGGTACTCCCGTGCAAGGAGAAGCTTCGCGGCTGAGTGCAACTGTGCGGAGAGACTTCTAAAGCTGGGGCCTCAGAACTGCTGCCTTCTGCCTTCCAGAGCAGACTAGTGGGTAGGAGACGGAGAGGGGCTTGTCTGGGGTGGGGCCCAGCCCCCCGTCTTTCCCTGGTGCTCCCTGCCCTTCATGCGCTGGGAACAAGAGGCGCTGCTTCAAGGGCCAAGAACTTGGTTTTGTAAAACAAACAAACAAACAAAAAACACTAAATAAAAAACCTAAATATTGTATTCCCTGTGTGTGAGTGGTGTGTGCACGTGGTGGGGGTGCACATGTGTGGGTGGCAGGGCATGAACATGGGGGGTGCACGTGAGTGGGGGTTTTGAGCAAGTGGGTGTGGTTGGGCTGGGGAGGGGGTTGCACATGGCCCTAGAGGCACCAGATTTGGCTGTAACCTCTGCAGACAGCTCCTCGGCCAGTCTCTGGCTCCCGAGGTTGGAGGATTGGGGCTGGGGGACTTGCAGCTTGCTCTGCCCGGCATGAGCAGCAGTCCCCGAGAAACAAACAGAGCCTCTGAACCTCTGATTCCGTGATCTGTATCACCCCACAGCCTCCAGGGACAAACAGCCTGTGTCTGTCCCTGGACTAGAAAGACGATGGTGTGGCACATGACCACCAGGGTCAGACAGGGCGGGGGCAGGGTGGGGAAGGGGGTGCCCAGGAGCCCCCTCCTCACCATATGACAGATGTTTCTCCCTTACCACAGCCAGGCCCTGCCAACACTCCTCCCCGCACCCCTCCCTGCCTGCACGCGGCTGGAGGCCTGGGCTCTGCCTGGTGTCAGCCACCCACCCGCCCTGCCGGATGTACCTGCGGCTCAACGTGACCTCCTCCAGTGCAGGACCCGCTCCAGAGCAGGGCTCCCACCAGAGGCCAGAGCCCAGCTTGTCCCAGAGTTGCACCAGCCCTGCCAGCCCCTGCACCTGCCCTAGCTGGTAGAGCCCCCTCATGCTCCAACCGAGGTCTCATTCTGGATCTTAGGCCCTCCCCATTTGCCCCACACATCCCGTGGAGCTGGTCCCCATCTGGCCAAGTCAGCTTTCAGCACCTTTATTTATGCTCCGGCATCATCAGCATCAGCATAGTCCATGTGAGCAGCTAGCCCATGGGCGGGGCCCCAGGAGCCCCGTGTGGATCCGCTCTTACCACGCGGGCCTGGCCAGGGGGCCAAGGAGACCGTGCAGGCCAGATCCTGAGACACTCCTCCTCTCCTCACTCAGCAAACCCACATCTGCTTCGAGGGCCCCATGAGCAGGCAGCCTGCAGGAGGCAGGACCCAGGCTGAGCAGGGATGGACTGGAGGGGCAGGAGGCGGGGGGCACAGGACTGGGCTAGGATCCTGACAGCATCTTAGTCAGGAGCAGCTGCTCCCCAGGCAGTACACCAGCAGGAAGAACATCCCAGCAGAGTGGGGGCTGAGCACGGAGAAACCGTACATGTTAGAGACACCCGGGCCTCTGGGCAGGGCTGGAACTCAGGGTTTGGGGAGTGGGTGGAAGATGGGGGTGCAGGGGTAGATCCGCCGAGGTTCGGTGCACCCACCAGAACCAGCCCCTGCTGCCGGCCCATCCTGACTCATGGGTGGGAGAGGCAGCCTGGCCAAGCTCCTCTGTGGGCCCCAGCTTCGGCCTCTTCTCCTGAAAGCTAGTTTCCCCCCACTGGAGAAGAAACAGGGTGAAGCAATTTCTGGGAGGGGCACCCACTCTGACCACTCCCCCAGCACCATCACCTCCCACTACACGCAGAGCTCCTGCCCCCAACCATACCTAGTTTCCCAGCTACCCCATCAGGTTCAGAATGGGGCCCAGTGCATGTGCTGGACCCTGTCAGGCACCGCTTCCAACATACTGAGCCACCCTGGTCTCCAATACCAGCTCCTGTTGCCTGGGCCTGTGGTGGGCCCCCTCCAGTCTGAGTGCCTCCCCAGGCCCCGGCTGTGGGCCTCTTGCCCCACACTGGGGCTTCCCTGTAGATATCCCCACAGGATGCCAGCCACAGGCACACCTCCCTTTCCCCCAGACAATCTTCAGACAAATCCACTGCGGCTCCTCTGACGCCCCATCTGGGGCTGAGCGTCCGGCTGCTGGCCACACCACGATGTATCCTTACTCCCTTCCTCACCCCTTCCTCTCGAACCGCAGAACCACGATCCCCATGAAGGGTCCCCATGAAAGGCCATGCTTGGGAGCCTCTGGGCCATGCTGCACTTCCTGCAGACAGGGCCAACACCAGGCCCACCACACTCCTGGAGGACACCCCACCCCCTGCTCCCCCCAGGCACAACCCAAGTGCCCCTCCATGTGGTAGAACAGAGCCCAGCCTGCCCGGCCTGTCTCCTGGGATTCCTGCTGCCACCCAATCGCTGGCCCGGCTGCTGGAGAACACTGCAGGCTACAGGGAACAGGCCAGATCCAGGCCCGGCCCCAGGCACGCTGACCTCACAGGAAGCCATGCAGGTGCAGAGCAAGCTCAGAGCTCCGCCCCACGCCCCTGCCTCAGGAGCCCTGAAGTAGCTTCAGATCAGTTTCTCGGGTCCGGCCAAGACCTTAACGTTTTCCCTCCACTCCTCTCTGCTTGTCCACCTGGGTCTCACGTGCCGGGGCTGCTTGTCCACCTGGGTCTCATGTGCCGGGGACTGGCCTGACAGGGCTCATTCTGACACCCACAACTTCCCCAGGGGTTCCAGCCCAGAGATGGGACCCCCACACCACAACTCTGCCTCACCAGGGTTGGCTCTGCCACAGAGAGAACCCTAAGATGAAAGGGGCCCAGGGGTTGCCCCACCAGTGAATCCTCAGGCCCACGGTAGGCTCCACCCACTGCTTGCAGAGAAGGGCTGGCCTGGCACCTCTATGGGACTCTTCCTGTGAATCTTCCACCAGCTCGCTGCTGCTCTGAGAGCTGACCTCCCCAGCTCCACCATCCACCAAAGTGCCCGTGTCTTCCTGTTTTCCCGCAGCCTGGCAGAGATTACAACAGCATTTGCTACAAGCACAGCAAATGTCTTCTCAGACACTGATCTAGAAGAGCCTCATGACTTGTCTGAAATGTGTACCCAGCCAGTTCTTCAATGAAACAAACAAAGAAAATTCAATTGCAAATTTATTGGAGATGATTATGTTCCCAAGATGATGTTCTTGCAGACAGATGGCATTGATCATGTTGTCTATGTGGTTAAGGTTCGGGTGACTTTGGGCATGAGGCAGGCAAGTTTTCTTAAGTCTGTTTCAGAAGTAGATGGGGACAACCACCTCCACGCCCTTCCCTGCCTCCAGCAGTGAGTTAAAGTGCTGGTCCGTTCACAGGCCCACGGTGACCGCCCACCAGCGCAGGGCAGGTCCTGATGGAGAGGATGCCTAGCAAAAGCAAACAGAATGAATGAATGATGAATGGAACCAGCGACAAGCCCCTGGCTGCAGGTCTCCTGGGCCGGGAGACCCAGCCTAGACCAGGAAGAGATTTAACACGAGGAACTGGCAGCCTGGGGGGGAGGGCGCGCCCCACTGAGCAACACTTCTCAGACTGTGGGTCTCAGAACCCCTCCACTCTCCCGAAAATGCTTGAAGACCCCAAAGGGTTCTTGTCTATGTGGCGTACGCCTATTGATATTTATCATATTAGAACTTAAAACTTAGGATTTTAAAAATATTTATTAATTCATGTGAAAATAATAAACCCACCACAAGTTAGCATAACTAGCATATTTATTTAAAAAATAGCGTACTTAAAATAGTACTTTAGTGAGACAAATGGCATTGTTTCACGTTTTTACAATTGCTTTTTATGCCTGGTCTGATTGAAAAGACAGCTGGTTGCTCATATCTGCTTCTCTACTCAATCTGTTGCAATATGCTGTTTTGGTTAAAGGGAATAAAGAAAATCCAGCCTCACCAGATATGCAGCTGGAAGAGGTGGAAGGATTTTCATGGCTCTTCCAGATAACTGCGGACCGTCTTCTTTGATACTACACCCAAACTTGACAAGTGGTGGCTTCTTAAAGTTACTTGAATTGTGGAATCTGAAACTGCATCAATGAATTTTTGCACTCAAAATGAAAAATGAATTTTGTACTCACAAAATCCATTGGTCTGTCTTGTACTTCGAATAATTCTGTTACGCATGATTTCATAACGTCATATATGGGTCATTGGAAAATATTTCTTCACTGAGTTATGCAGGTTTTCTGAAGAATATTGACACAATTTATTTTTTAATATTTTAAGAAATCTCGCTCATGAATATTTCCATCAATTCATCAGAAAAGTACTGCAGAGCCATCAAGATCCTGGTGGGGATGCACATTTTCCAAAATCCTAAATTTCATTTGAAAAAGCTTGAACATGATCATTGGCAACAAACACTGTCAGTTGCTTTCCTTGGAGGGGTGGGCTCACTTCATTCATTTGTTTTTCTTGCACTATCAGAGCGGTTGGCATTCATCATCACTCCTTCATTCATCTTTGGGAAGACATCACCCAAGTCTGAATGATGCTCCCTGAAAACCACGCATGGGCTGGGCGAGGCGGCTCACACCTGTGATCCCAGCACTTTGGGAGGCCGAGGCAGGAGGACTGCTTGATCCCAGGAGTTCAAGACAAACCTGGGCAGCACAGAAAGACCTTGTTTCTATGAAAAAATTTAAAATTAGCCAGGCGTGGTGGTGCACACTTATAGTCCAAGCTACTGAGGAGGCTGAAGCGGGAGAATCGCTGGAGCCTGGGAGGTCGAGGCTGCAGTGAGCCACAATCGCACCACTGTGCTCCAGCCTGGGTGACAGAGAAAGACTTTGTCTCAAAACAAACAAACAAACAAAACTGCTCACATGGTTCTATGAAACAGGTGCATTTTTGTAGAGGTCCATTGTCTCTCCATGTGCAACACCACGGATGATCACCCAGCCCTGTGAAAAAGCGAGTGATTATGTAAAACAATTCAGACTTTTTTTTTTTTTTTTGCTTATCAAGGATATCCTTAAGTAAAGCTAGAATTTTTAAAAATGTTGATCATGATAGTGGAGAATTCAAGGACTGCTGGTACCGCTGGGGTCCACCGACTTGGTCCAGGAAGCGAAGGCACGGGCAGCTTCATCATCATCATCACTGCCACACCATGAGGGCAGAAAGGAAATAACTTCTGAATACTATGATGGAATAGTTTGGGACCCCTCCAAAGGGGACTCTCCCTCGCCCAAGAGCCACAAACCATGACCCCCTGAGCATCCTTGCTGTCAGGCTCCCAAGCCTCACCTGGAAAAGCACATCTTTCAGAATCTATTGCCTTTTTATTTTTGCATAAATATTTAAAGTGTCTCCTCCCATTGTCACTCTTCTATGTGTTTGTGATGAGTATTTATTTCAAGATGAAGAAACGCACCTCGTCATCATTACTGACATGCAGTGAGCAGTGAGCATCCGCAAGTGTGAGCTGTCTGAGCCTCTCCACTTCTGAGTGTTTTATAGACAACCTCATTTTCTAAGGCAGCAGTTTTGTCCCCGAGTCCGGGGGCTGGGCAACAGACACCCTGTTCGGAGAGGGCTTGGGCCCAGACCACCGCATGGCCCTCCCCTGCCAGTCATGTTCTTTCCGGCTCTAACATGGGTCCGTAGTGCACAGTCCCAAGAATCAAGTGCAGGGGACCTGCTCTCACAGCAAAGGAAGGTTGGCATGTTTCTATTTCCCACAGAAGTCAGTATTCTGTTTTGTTCCCAGTAAATATATGACCTTTGAATTTCTAAACATTCTGCAAATGAGCGGCTCCAAAACACGTCTCCTCCTCAAAAAGGACAGAGCGTGCAAACGCACTTTCACAGCACCCTCTGCCCGACCGAGGCCCCTGCACTGAGGAGGCTCTGTGGCTGAGTTTGGGTGCTTTGCACCCCAAAGGTGGTGACGTAGGGTGGATGAGCAACAGTGTGTGTGAGGACTGGGGGGGTTCTGGGGCGACACTCTGGGGTGAGCCATTGGTGGTCCTGCTTAGCGAGGAAGGGAGGGGCCTCTGCAGCCAGGCTGTGACACACCTGCCTAGAGGGGTGGTCAACCTGGGCAGATGTGTCCCCAGCTTCATGATGCAGGAACTGAGGCCCACTTCCTACCTTTGCAGAACACCAGGGCTTGAGAAGGAGTATGAATTCCAGGGGACCCCATGAAAGAGTTCCAGTTACTACTTAGGGAATGAATAAGTGGGTGAATGTATCAGACTTTCACAAAGTGTTTGCTGAATGAACGGCTGAGTGAATCCATAGGTCCCCACAGTCGGTGGCCCGTCTGCTCTGATTCTAAGTGGGGCTCCGTTCCTTCATAGGATCTTCTGTGGGACCCCCTTGAAATATATTCTAAGAACAAACTTCTAACTACAGCCAACAAGGCCCTGCAAAATCCTTCTCCCACTGGACTGCATCACTCAAGGCCCAGGCAGGGAACTGGAGAGCATTCTAGGTCTTTCAAATAGAGGGGATTTATTATAAGGAATCGTTTCCCAGGGCATGGAGGAGCTCAGATGCCAAACAAGACAGTGATGCAACCCAGACTTTCCATTAGCAGGAGGTAGCTGAGGAGGGAGAAGGCTGCCCTCTAAGCCTAAGTCCTGGAGTAGCCAGCAGGAGCCAGGACAACCCAGAGGACCCTCGGGAGGCAGAGGCAGCTACAGCAGGAGACGGCACATGAGGCAGAGGGAAGAGAAGTGTCCTGGCACCTCAACTTCTTCTGTCTTATCATCTTCCAACTGTTCCTCCGTGGCCGGAACTATCCAGAAATCAGAGGCAGAGCCTGGGGAACTGCAGTTCCTTACAGCACAGGCCAGGAGCAGGGTTGGGCATGGAGCTGGGCATCCAGCGAGGAGCCACCATCCCCGAGTTCTCCATCCTCACTCGTCCCATGTTCGCCCTCCCGCCCAGTTCCACATCCGGCTCCGCGTCCCTTACCTGCTCCTGCACAGCCACCTTCTGGCCTTGCTTGGGGAGGTGGGTGCCCCATGCTCGGCATCCTTGGCCCTGGCTGGGCTGGCAGATACCAGAGAAGAGCAGCAGGAAAGGGGCCTGCAGCACATTCATCCTCTGACTCCCTCCTCACCTGTGGCAGCTTTGCAGCGGCATCCTCTCCACGAGCTGAGGGCCTCAGTCCTGCCTGGCATCCCTCTCCCACGGTGGCCACAGGTCGCTCTCACCACCCCGCCATGTCACTGTTCTCAGCCCCAGATTTCTCTAACTCTGCCCCCACTTCTGACCAGGGCCCTTCATACCCTCAGTCGCCTCCTCTGAGGGCGCTGCCTGGTGTCCTGTGGGGCCCCGGCTGAGACCAACTTGCCCAGTGTTCTTCAGAGGCAGCCCCACAGGGCACTAGAGGGAGGGAAGGCTTCCCAGCCCAGCCTCATCACCCTCCCGGCATCCCCTCTCTGGTTGCCACCCTCACACAGGGCACACAGCTCCCAGATGTTCCCTCCTTCCCCTTGTGGCGAGCCCTGCTTGTCAGCTCACTGCGGATTGCTAATTCAAGAAGAACCGTGGATGCTTCACCTCCCAGGGACCCTGCATCCCCTGGGGCAGAGAGCCCTTACAGCCCATGCTCCAGCTGGGTTCATTCATAATTGGGGCCATCTGTGAGTACCAGGAAGGAGCTGGGAGACAGAGGGGCCTCCCTCAGGCTCAGGCCCTTCTAGAAGCTGGCCCCCATGTCAGGAACTCAGACACATTTCTGTAGGTGCTGCATCCCCCTAGAGTTTGGGAGCTGGTGTTGCAGAGTGGGCGAGAGGCTGCAGTGTTGCAGCAGCCATTTCCAGGGAAAGAGGGAGGTTTTGGGGAGGCCTTGTCCACCCAGGAAAGCATGATGGCGTCCCCAGGGCTCCAGAGGTCTTGGTGTCGGGCAGGGCAGGAGGTGGCTGATGGCACATGGCTGCTGTCATCTCACCTCTGTGGCCTGGTTGACTCCATGTGCCACTGAAGAGGTGAGGGCTTCCCATACCAAAGGCCAAAGGTTGAACCTTTGCCCAATAATCCAGAAACTGGAAGCACCGCTAAGGAGAGCAGGGCCGTCTGCTCTGTGTGTACCCTGAGTTGCAGTGAGGCTCAAGGCTTTTCTAGGCAGTCGTGTTTAGCCAGAGCCTCTCCATATTTGAGGTGTGTGCATAAGTTAGAGCATGTGTGCAGGCCTGTGTGTGCATGTGTGTGAGTGTGCATGTGGAGGTGTGCTCATGTGTATACATATATGTCAGTATATGCATGTATATCAGGGTGTGTGCATGCCTGTGTGTGTGTATGCACGTCTGTGTGTGCATGTGGAGGTGTGCTCATGTGTGTATCCATACATGTGAGTATATGCGTGTGTTTGAGGATGTGTGCATGCCAGTGTATATACACATCTGTGTGTGCATGTGGAGGTGTGCTCATGTGTGTATACATACATGTGAGTGTATGTGTGTTTGAGGGTGTGTGTCTGCCTGTGTGTGCATATGCATGCGTGTGTGAGTTTGCATGTGTGGAGACCGCAGCGTTATCCTATCCTCAACAGGTACAGAGTATAAGGAAACTGCCTACCCATATGCACTGTGTCAACTCATCCTCCTTCCAAGGTGCACGTGGGGAGGGTGTGCCAGCCAACCCCTCTGGACTAGGAAACCCATGTAATCCCATCCCTTCTTCTGGGGCCTTGGCCTGGACCAGTTTGGTGAGAAGTGATTTAAACTCAAGAGACATTCAAATGCTGGAAATGCCCAGGCCTGTGGGCCCCTCTGGGTGCTCTAATCATTGTGTTTACTGAGCAAGCCATGGTAGAGGCTGTGCGGGGCCCAGCCAAGGGGCACTGCCACCCGTTGCAGCCCATTCACCACTGTTGCCAGCAGGTCCTTTGCAGAGTTTGTTTCTCTTGGGTGGAGGAGGAGGGAAGGGAGACCGAGGGGTCTGGCTGAGGGAAGACAACACTCTCTGGAGAGCTCCTCCCTTGCCCGCCAGGCAGGCATTGCCGAGCTGTCCCAGAGTTGGGAATGGGCAAATTGTCTTCATCCAAAACCCATGCAGATGCCACCCAACTTGGCTTGGCTCTCCCATAGAGAAGCTAAAAGCAAGCCCCTCTGATACAGAAAGGTTGGCAGGGGCCCCGTGATGAACGGAGGTGGGAGGGGGATTGTTTGGGTCTCGACAACCAGGCAACAATCAAGTTTGTTTGTTTGTTTCTCTTCAAGATAAAATGCCCTGAGAAGTCATCTTCAGTGCTTGCTGTTCCGGGAATGCACAGGCTATTTTTACTGCACCCAAAAGAAAATATAAATTCTCTGTCTTCTGAACCAATGCCATTGTTCTGTGTCCGTGGACCCCTATGGATGCACATGTGTCTCAGCCCATCCTCTTGCACCTGTGCAAAGTCTCGCACCCCTTCCTTGGAGGAGGAGGCATGAGGGAGGAGCTTTTGTGCCCAGACATTAGACTTACAGGAGACGGGGCCGGCACTTCCACTTGCCAGCACCCCCAGGATCAGACTTCTCATCTGCACCATGGGGCACACAAGCACCCCTAGACCATCGCTGCCAGAATTCAATAAGACAGACGATGCTACTGATGCTGGCACAGTCCTAGGGCCCCAAGAGCCAGAGCGAGGGTCCCCTCGGCTGGTACTGAATGAGGGTGACCTTCACAACAATGGATTTTAAGAGTTTATAAATTTCAAAAAGTGAGTAATGACATTCTTGCAGTGTCCTAGCTTCCTCCCACCTACACATTTGCCCCACATCTCCTCACATCTTTCTTTGGTTCCTTCTGCAACTCATCTGCCCCAGGAGATGATAAAATAAACACATAAACAGCAAACACGCAGGAACAGAACACGCAGCAGCCCTGACCCGGTGCAGTGCAGTGCTTTGGGGCCTGGGGGACATGTTGCTGGCAGAGTGAGGATTTCGGGTGGTCAAAGATGCTGTCCAGCCTGAGGGATGGAAGGAAGTGTGTCACCAGACCACACACTGAGCAAAGGTCTTGCTTGCCTGCTGCCTGGGGCAGGAGAAGAGTAAGGTAGAGGCCCCTCGTGGCACCCTCACACCAGGCTGGGGAGGCACCCTGGAGAGAGTGAGCACGGTGGAGTGAGCACGGTGGCCCTCTGCTTGCTCTTTTGGATCTAGCTGACTGTGCATGTGGGGCAGGGAGAAGGAGGAGGTGGCTCCAACCACCCACCCCAGAGATCCCTCATTAGACACATCTGAGCAGAGGGCTGGAGGGTGGGGCAGATGGAGATAAGATGCACTGACTGCTGGGGCTGCGCTGCAGAGGCACGTTCTGGCCGGCCCAGGGCATGGTGTTTGGCGGGGGGCCAGGGCACTGAGGCTTCATTTGGAGAGCAGACTCCATTGGTCTTCCTTCAAACAAAGATTTCTTTTCCCAAAGTAAGTCTAAGAATGGAAAGAAGAAAGGAGCAGGTGGGAGGCAGGAGGCAGAGCAGGAAACTCCCGTGGGAGGAGGAGTGTCTGGGTCTTTGGTGGCGGCTGGAAACATCTCACTGGAGCGTCTCACCAAGGTGTGTTCACTGCCTTTGTGAATCTGAAGAAACCTTCGCAAGCCGCGCCCCGCCTCCCACACTGAAGGGTTATAGCCGCCCAAGGTTTCAAGCACCTGGTGAACCCCAGGAACTCCACCACCGGCCCCATCACCCAGGTGTGTGCCTGGGACTTCACAGATGCTCTTCGGACTTGCAGCTGGGGCTCCTTCAGTCCTCAGCAGCCTGGAGGCAAATTGCACCATCGTCATTCTACAAATGGGGGCTCAGGAGCTTGGAAAGGGACTGGTCGTGACAAGGGACAGAGCAAGAACCCAAACCCAAGACTCCAAGTCTGAGGCCAATTCCACCTCATTGACCTGCCCAGCCCTGAATCCCAACACTGAGCCAGGGGAGAAGGGCTGGGGGTTCTCAGCGCTGCTGCACACTGCAGGGTCTGCTCTGTTCCAGTTCTGTGACAGGTGCAGGCGCTCTGGGACCGAAGGTGCCACAGAAAGCAGGGCAGACCACCTCACTCCCTTCCCCATAGGCTGGATGCTACATCAGAGAGGCAGACAGGGACCACGTCACCTACTAATGTGACAGGATGGAGGATGGTGAGCAGAGCTCCAAAGAGGGCCCCACTGCCCCAACCAAACTTTCTTTTCTTTCTTTCTTTTTTTTTTTCAAGATGGAGTCTCACTGTGTTACCCAGGCTGGAGTGCAATGGAGCAGTCTCGGCTCACTGCAGCCTCTGCCTCCCAAGTTCAAGTGATCCTCCTGCCTCAGCCTCCCAAACAGCTGGGATTACAGGCTCACACAACAACGCCGAGCTAATCTTTTTGTATTTTTAGTACAGATGAGGTTTTGCCGTGTTGGCCAGGGTGGTCTTGACCTCCTGACCTCAGGGGATCCACCCACCTCAGCCCCTCAAAGTGCTGGGATTATAGGCGTGAGCCACCGCGCCCGGCCCCCAAGACAAGCTTTCTTAGGGCTGTGCTGCAGCCACACACTCCTCCTTCCATCCTCCTCCTCACCCCGCCCCTTCACAGGGGCCACCTTGTGGGGTTTCCGAGACCCTGCCCACACACTCCTGTCCTCGAAGGCCTCTCCCCAGTAGATCCCAGGCTAGATCCCAGGCAGGTCGACGGAAGCCTTGATGGCCACTTCTCGGGGGACTTAACCTGCTTTGCCACTTCCTGCTCAGCTTCCCAGGACTCTGTCTCCAGTGTAACAAATACCCTATATTAAATCCCTCTGTTGCAAATACCTAGAATGTTTCTGTCTTCCTGCCTGAACCCTGACTGCTCATCACAGACCAAAATAATGGCTGCCTGCATGACCACCGGGAGGTAGAAATGAAATTATTTCTAGAGGTTCTCTGTCAATCACAACAATAAAAACAGCTATTATTGAGCACTCCCGAAGTTCAGGCCCCTGTCTGAATGTTTTCCGTGTGTTAACTCATTCCATTCTCGTGGTAATCCTAAGAGGGGGGATGGTGATTGTCTTCATTTTACAGATGGGAGACATGAAGCACAAAGAAGTAAGTTCACTTGCCTCAGGTCACACAGTAGGGAGCAGAAGGAGGCGTGGCCCACATATTCTCCTGCACCGGCCTCCCCACCATTACCATTTCCCAAACACGTAAGACACTTACCTCCATACTTGATGTGTAGTCACAAACATCCAGTGGGCTCCTGTGGCCCTGATACAGGCCCAGCCAGTGTCCTCCAGTCCTCCCACACACCCAGGCATGGCACAGCAGTGACACACATAACCGGGGCACAGGGGACAGTTCTACCATGATGCTTCAGCCCTGGCCATTCCTACTTTAATCACAGAGGCCACCTCCCCCGATCACACTCACCAGGAGGTGGCAGAGGGGTCTCCAGCCTGGGCTGGAAGAAGGTCACACCCTGCTGTTCCCTACCACTCAAGAAGGCCACTTTGTCCTGGCCTTTGCCAAAGCGGGCTCAGGCCCCCAGGCCCCCAGACCCCCACCCCTCGCTTCCCTTGCCATCCTCAGGCTGCTCTGTTCCCTCTCAACCCTGGGGTGTCCCTCTACCTGGAACTAAAGGGGACCCCCTATCTGGGCCTCCTGGCTCATCCTTCTTTGGGACCCTCCTTACATGAAAAGCTATGAGAAGAGCTTATTCGTTCATTCATTAAAAAAAAAAAAAAATGGGCCAAGCCCACAGCTGGGTCCCTTGGACGAAATTGACTCAGAACTCAGAGTCTGGTGGCAAAGACAAGGTGGCAGACACCATCGGTGCAGGAGGTCACTGGAGAGCATCTGTCCACATCGGTCCTTCATGGACCTCTGCCTGGGGCTTTTTCTGGCCCAGAAAAGTAAGTGTCCCAGACTCCTAATCCTTTGGGGAGATGAATTCCAGGTGGGTCCTACACAGTCCTCAGAAGGGGTTGGTGGGGCTGAGTAACACTTGTCCTCAGGAGAGTCCCTCTCATTCATTCACACATTGTGTCTTTTCTTTTCTCCCTGTCTCAATCCCCTAAATAAACTGCCTGTACGCAAGTCCTGTCTCAGGACCTACTTTCAGGAAAACCCAAACTGAGACAATAGACAAGTTCAACGTTGGTGACATTAGGATGTTGGGATGAGACCGGTCCGGTAGACACAAATGCAAGGCCCCTGTCCCGGGGACTGTGAGGCTGAAGGGATCCTCGTTTCCTGCACATCCCACTGCACCTCCCTTAGTCACACTGGAAAGATGGGCTGGCAGGGGGATGACCTGCCCCCGCCCAGGAGTAGACGCTGGCCTTAAATTCCTGTACCCTGCTACCCCAGGCAGAGCCGGGCTGGCTGTGTCAGCCAAGCCCAGCTGCAAACCAAGAGCCGGCCTCAGACCCCAGCTCTGTTCATGGAAGCTCCCTGAGACCCAGGAAGGAGAGGAGAGATTGTCCTGACCTTGCTCACTCAGGGGCAACCTCGGGCTCCCCTGGGAGAGCCCCTCCACCCTCCCAAACAAGCAGTCTGTCAGGTGAAACCACACACTGCTGCTGCTGATGTGTGGATCACCCAACCCTTCAGCCCTTCCCCTTCTTTGGGGACCCTCCTTTCATGAGAACCTATGAGAAGAGCTCATTTATTCATTCATTTTAAAAAAATCCCTCTGCTTGAGCCTTTCTCAGGAGTGTTGTCGCCAGAGGCACCCCCAGTCCAGAGGGAATCCAGCTTCCCAGTCTCAAACCTGCCGTCTGTCCAAAAGTTAGAGTTACATTTACATAAATCGGGGGTTATTTTGATCCAAAGTACCCATTTTTCATCCCATCTCTTTGCCTTCATTTCAGTAGTCAGGGTTGTCAGGAATGTGCTCAGTTATTCAGATTTGCAAACACTATAATAAACACAGGGCGAGCCGTCTGTGGACGTTGTCTGCCTTCTTGTTTCGTTCCACGGTTGGCTGGAGAGCAGCGCAGTGATGTGAAGGCTCCAGGGCGGGCTCCAGCTTCACCACTAACTGGCTGCGTGTCTGGGGCAGGTTAATTATGCACCCAGTGCCTCGTCTTTCTTTTTTGTAGAAAAGATAATGATGCCTGTCAGTCTCAAAAGGGCATGCAAGTGTGCTGGACACAGGGCCCACGCTCTGGCACATAGCAGGTGTTTGACAAAGTCATCTTAGCAGAGACACAGACTCCACCAGCGAATAACCCAGGACCAAGGAAGGATTTTGTTTTTTGGTTCTCTCTCAAGTTCTGCTGTATCTGCAGAGACCAAGTAACAGCCTGAGGCTGATAAGAAAAGTGTTGAGTGATGACAATGAGATGACACGTCCTAGATGCTGCAGCAATGAAAGTCCCTTGGCGTGTGTTGGGTGTAAGCTGAGTCCCTCAGGAAAGGCACAGGAAATGGAGGAGCAGAGTGGAGAGGGAGTGAGCTGGCGCAAGAGGATGGGCTTTGGGGAGCGAGAAAAACAAGTCAAGACGCCTTTCAGGAGTCTTTCTGCAGGAAGCACCACACCCACCGCCTCCCTGCCCCTTTAAAAATACTCCCGAAAGATACATTGTATCTTAAGGTGTATGAAACAGATCACAAGTTTGTCCCAGTAGGCAGAGACTGTGCCACATGGAGCGCTAAGATTTGTTTGGGTTTCACTGACTATTATTTTTCTTTGATAATAAAGAAACTGGACATTTTCACGGTGAGTCCCACAGTGGGAGTTGGAGCATCTGGGAGTTAGTACCTTTTAGCTGGGGATTTAGCTGTGGCATGGATCCTCCAGCTGACAGTAAGTGAAAGGCTTAACTCAAGAAGAGAAAGCACATCGGTGACGGGCAGGCAGGTGGGGGCTCTGCAGTGCTGCGAGGGTGCTGCCAGGATGCTGCCAGCTCCTGGGGCCACAGTGTCGGTATCTACCTGACTTCTTCGGCAAACAAAGCATCTGACCCTGTCCTCTTCAAGCATCTGGTCAGCATCAACAGGGTACTATAAACACATTGTCACAGTGTATCAGGAAGGAGGGCGGGATTCAGAGGCTGTCAGACTTTTGTTTCTTACAGTGAAAGATTCGAAGATGCAGACAGCATTACTCACAGCATACAAACCCAGATCCACGCAGGGTCCAGCTGCTTTCAGGTGGCGGATATGCCAAACCCCCCATTTTGGTACAGCCAGAGAGGTATGTTTACCTGATCTACCTCATGCAGCCTTTGAATGCTAAACATTGGACATTGTGACAATGAACTTCCCCACAGAATCTGATTAGAAAGAAAAAACAAGGGCAAAGGAAGGGGCTAGAGAATGCTTAGCACATGCCCTGTACTAAGCCCTGAGGAAGCCCTGGGAAGGAGACAGAAGAACCCGACGCGGCTGCTGCCTTAGAAGTTCCTCCAGCCCCATAAAAATCATAGCTAATTAGTATAGTGCAGATTGTGGTCAAATACCACAAACAAACACTCCCGAGGAGGCAGGTCAGAAAGGCTTTCTGAAGAGGGAGGTTCAAGGCAAGCCTTGACTGTCAAGCAGAAAGTGAGAGGCAGAGATGAAGGAGTGGCTCACGCTGGTCAGAGGAGAGGCAGAAAGCCATCAGAACACTGAAGAAATCTCACTGTAACTTTCTTATTTTAGTAGACACCACAAAGAGAATCACGTTGCTGTAAAAAAAAAAAAAAATTGAAGTTTTTCCTAGACTCCTTGCAACATAAGGATCCTAAAGTAATCAGTGACCCTTGCATCCATATTGGGCCATTAAAACTGTTGACTTCTTTATTCCTAAATTGATGCCATTTGAATTCAAAGCATAAAGGCACCAACCTAAAATGTGATGATTATTAAAAGTTCCATGGCTCATCGCTGACACCCTCAGCTAATTTTATTTTTGGTAATTGCGTCAATCCAGCTTCAACTCTTCCTGTTCTAAACTTGTTCCGTGCCTTATGTTTTACAAAGCACTGTCTCACACATGCCTGCTTTGACTTCATGCCCACAACAGCATCGAGTGAAAGAATTTGAAACAGAGAGCGGCAAACTGGGGAATGCACGGCGTCCCCACAAATGGCACATGTGGACTCAACCCTGAGTCCCCGTTTCTTGGTCCAGCATGAAGTGTCTCATCAGCCACCTCCAGCTTCTTCTTCCACCGCTGGTCTCGGGGGGGAACCCAACAGACTCACATTTCATGTGAAAGGAATTTCTGCGGATATGGAAAAAGCAATGGCAGATCTCCACCCTTGAAACTCCAACAGTCTATGGAAGCGATGAGATCCAAACCTGCGAATATTTAGATCATAACAAGGTTGCTAACAATGCCGCCTCACACCAGAGGGTGTCTCATCGGTACTTGCCAAATGAATCACCTAGGAGCTTCTCCGTAGGTGGCCAGGTGGAGAGGTGACTCAAGGCTGGGTGGCGAAGCCAGCTCTGGACTGGTGCCTGCCTCTGATGAGGGAGGCAGAGGGAGGTGTCTCAGGTGGGGAGGGCTGGAGCTCAGCATGTATTCAGGACAGCAGGAGGAGGGGCAGTGAGCCCCGCAGTGGGGAGCAGAGTGGGGAACTGAGTGAGGAACAGCTGGGGCCAACCCCAGAGTCACAGAAGTGGCCTAGTGTGGCTCCACCTAGTCTGGGGGGCGGGCGGGGGGTTGCTGGACATTTACTGAGATGGAGCTCAGCAATGTTTTATGAGAAAGAACCTACCACGATGTGGGGCTCAGCAATGTTTTAGGAGAAAGAACCTACCCCTACGGTGTTGGAGCCTGCGTGGGAGGGGTGGGGGAGGACCAGGCAGTGGGGGAGGAGTCACCACACCAGCCAGGCCTGGACCAGAGTGGGGGCTGTGTGAAGGGAAAGACAGGGCGTGGTGGAATAAATACAGTGACAAAACCCTCAACACAACTGCCCCACTACCAATTGACCCAGACGCAAGTTTAGGGTGGAGGCAGGGGTGTGGTCAGTCAGCTTCGAGGCCCCACACAAGGATTCTATTGAGAGAAATCAAACAGAAAACATGAGGCCAGGCCAGGCGCGGTGGCTCACACCTGTAATCCCAGCACTTTGGGAGGCCGAGGCGGGCTGATCATCTGATGTCAGGAGTTCCAGACCAGCCTGACCAACATGGCGAAACCCTGTCTCTACTAAAAATACAAAAATTAGCCGGGCGTGGTGGCAGGTGCCTGTAATCCCAGCTACTCGGGAGGCTGAGGCAGGAGAATCGCTTGAACCTGGGAGGCGGAGGTTGCAGTGAGCCGAGATTGCGCCACTGCACTCCAGCCTGGGAGACAAGAGTGCAACTCAAAAAAAAAAAAAAAAAGAAAGGAAGGAAGGAGGGAGGGAGGGAGGGAGGCAGGGTGAGGCCAGATAGGGTCACAGTCTGGGTGGATGACAAGAAGTTCTGGTTTAGAAAGAAGAGACGAGGGACAAGTGGTGTGGCTCACCAGAGTCCAGGCCTGAGGTGCAGGCAAGTGAACACGTGGGCTCCCAGGGGCACAGAGGAGAGCAGAGGAAGGGGAAGGTGTGAGGGACACAGAAGACAGGAGGGAGGGGAGGGATGGGAGCAGTGGAGAGGAGGGAGGGGAGAGACGGGAGCAGCGGAGAGGAGGGAGGGTAGGAAGGAGAGCAGAGGAGAGGAGGGAGGGAAGGCATGGGAGCCTAGGAGTGGAGGGAGGGGTGGGAATGGAGCAGAGGAGAGGAGGGAAGGGAAGGAAGGGGAGCAGAGGAGAGGAGGGAGGGGAGGGAAGGGGAGCAGAGGAGAGGAGGGAGTGGAGGGAAGGGGAGCAGAGGAGAGGAGGGAGGGGAGGGAAGGGGAGCAGAGAGAGCCAATACTAACCCTGGGCAGTAACAGCATCCAAGCTAGAGGGAAGAACGGCCTTTGGCAGAAGTCCGGGGGAAGGGCCGGCGGTCTTTAGTGGAGGTTCAGGACTGCACCAGTAGGGCCTAAGGAAAGAGCTTAAGGAAGCCCACAGTCCTAACTGTGGCTGGCTGGGGACATAGAGAAGGCCATGAGAGTTGGAAGAAATAGCCAGAAATGATGACAGAAAGTCATTGATTGGCCCAAAGAGAGTAGTTTCTGTAAAAATATTTTTTAATGAAAAGAAGAAGCCAGATACAAAAGGTTCAAAAGAGAAGGAGATGGTGAAGTCAAGGTCATGAGAGTGGGGCAGACACAAGAGGGGACGGGGCGGGGGTCGGGAGGCAAAGGCAGAAACGAGAGCACCTGAGACCCTTGCGGGCAGGGTGCCAGGCAGGTCTGTTGGCCTAAGGGAGAGGGCACTGTGGGGCTGGCAGGGCCCGTCGGAGTTGCACTGCATTCCTCCAAATGTCAGGGCCCCCATGCACCTGCCTTGATCTGACATTGAATGTGACCATCCAGGAAGGCAATGAAAAACACACTTCCACAGAACTGTGCCAGGACAGTGAAAACCTCTCCAACAAAAACTTCTCCCTGATGCCACAGGAAATTAAAAACCCCTTTGAAACAAATACTGCAAGAAGAGATGCAAAAAAAAAATTCATCTTCAAGAGACAAAAAAAAAAAAAAAAAAGTTCTGGAGCCCAGACAAAGAAATGGAAGAGAAAGTTAAGAATATGCAGAAATAAAAGCTTCAGTAGGGAAAACAAAGAACAGATGCTGCTAAAAACCAGAAATAGGCAAAGATAGAGCAAAACACAAGGAAAAACATTAAAATGATGAGAAAGAAAACAATAGATCTGGAAGACAGACAAAAAAAGGACATAACATGTTCATACGTGATATTCCCAAAGCAGAGAACAAAACAAACAGAACCAAAAAAAAAAAAAAAATTAAAAATGCAAAGATAGAATAGAAGAAAACTAGAATAAAAGAAGGCTTGAATCCGCATGGTGAAGGGGAACACTATATCTCAAGAAACAATTATAAACACATTTTTGTAAAATCACAGGGTTTCAAGAATAAATTATTCTATGAACTCCAGGAAAGAAAAAAAGTGAAGATTCAGTTGGCACCAGAGGATGGAGAAGCCTAAATTTGTATTTTCTTCATGTCTACAGAGCATCTCCCCAAAGTGTTGCTCAAATGTAGAGAAAACAGACAGACATTCTCTAACATCCAAAGACTTCAGGAATGGCACCTGTGAGCTCAATTTGAGAAAACAACCTGACAAACTCCAGCCAAGCAAGAGACAAAGAAAAAAGACATTAAGTAATGATGATACACTAAATTTAAATCCAGAACTATGGCTAAACTTCTACATAAATATTATTTACAGAGTAAAGTTAATTTTATAAATTTCTCAATGAAGAAATAATGATATAACAACAACAACCAAAAAAAAAAAAAAAAAAACAGGAGGTAAGGTGGGAAACAGATACTTAAAAATATCTCCTAGATACTTAAACTGATATATCAAGTATAGTTTGAGCATCCTTAATTTGAAAACCTAGAATCTGAGATGCTTCAAAATCTGAAACTTTCTGAGCACTGCCATGAGGCCACAAGTGTAAAATTTCACACCTGACTTCACGTGATGGGCCACAGTCAAAACACAGGTGCACAACAGTTTATTCAGCATTCCCAAGGGGAAAAAGGCCCTCCATCCACCTTCAGTGGTGATATATCTTCTCTGCACACACCCAGATTACCCCACACAAGCACGTCCTCAAAGGGTAAGAAAATGGCATGTGTGCAGGCTGGACATGCCCACAGCGGGTTCCCAAATGTCCCACGTAAGCCAAAACCTACCTGCATGACTCACTGTTTTGTTTTTTTTTTTCTTATTCTCTGCTCTGTGGTGTAAAGATATTGCTGGAAATATTAAAAAGGGCTACAGATACCCCTTTGGGCAAACGTAATAAGAAAAAGACAAAGCATTGATTTATGGCACAGAAAGTCCAGCTGTTGGGGAAATAGGACCACAGCTTAAGTGTGAAATGTCTTAGAAAAGAGCGTGGTGTTGGAATGACCACCATACATGACCTGAAGAAACAGAAGGACAGACTGTTGAAGTTTTATGACAAAAGCGATGAGCGTAAGCTAGTGACAAATGGGAAAACACTGCGTAAAGCTAAAAATACAGATCGGGTTTGTGTATTGAAAGAGAGGATCTGTCAACATCACAATGAACACACATGCCACTTAATGCCATGCTGATTATGAAACAAGCAGAGACCTGTCACAATGAACTGAAATTAAAGGGAACTGTCCAACAGTTACATTCAACAGGCAAGTTGCAGAAATTTAAGAAAAGACACAGCGCTATTGTATTTTCATTTTTATTTTTTGAGGCAGGGTCTCACTCTTGCCAGGCTGGAGTGCAGTGGTGGGATCTCAGCTCACTGCAACCTTTGCCTCCTGGGTTCAAGCAATTCTTCTGCCTCAGCCTCCCAAGTAGCTGGGATTACAGGCACCTGCCACCATGCCTGGCTAATTTTTGTATTTTTAGTAGAGACGGGGTTTCACCATGTTGGCCAGTCTGGTCTGGAACTCCTGACCTTGTGATCCACCTGCCTCGGCCTCCCAAAGTGCTGGGATTACAGGTGTGAACCACCACGTCTGGCTACAGTGCTAAGTTTTTAAAGGTTTATGGTGATAAATCATCTGCTGGTCATGAAGCAAAAAAAAAAAAAAAAATTCACTGATGACCTGATGAATTTGCCAAGGCCATCACTAGTGAAAATCTGATGCTCAGAAAAAGTCTATAATGTTGATAAAACATTACTGTTTTGGTGTTATTTCCAGAGAAACACACGGACTACCGCTGATGACACAGCTCCTACAGGAGGGACAGAAAGACTTTGCTGGGATTTGCAAATGCAGCAGCCATGTGTACGTGTCAGCTTGCTGTGATAGGCAAGAGCCTGCATCCTTATTATTTTTAAGGAGTGAATTTCTTACCAGTTCATATTTTGCTAACAGAAACGCATGGATCACCAGGAACATCTTTTCTGATTGGTTTCATAAACATTTTGTACCAGTGGCTCATGCTCACTGCAGGGAAGCTGGACTGGATAATTGCAAGATTTTGTTATTCCTTAACAATTGTTTTGCTCATCCTTCACCTGAAATTCTCATAAAAAATAATGTTTATGCCAAGTACTTTCCCACAAGCATGACTTCACTAATTCAGCCACATGACCAAGGTATCCTTAGATTAATGAAGAATAAATAGAAAATCACTTTCTTAAGGAGCATGCTAGCAGCAGTAAACAGATGTGTGTGGGGGGAAGGTTTTTGAAAGGAATTTAGCATGAAGGCTGTTGTTATATGCTGTTGCCAACTTGGAACACAGTGACCAAAGACACAGTCATGCATGCCTGGCACAGCCTCTGGTGTGTAACTACATTCAGTGATGATGATGAACAAGGTGGTGACTTTGAAGGATTCCATATGTCAAGTGAGAAAAAGATGATGTCTGACCTTCTTACAGATGCAAGAAATATACCTACACAGTCCAGCGGCAAGCAAGAAGAAGTGGATTCCAATAAGTCTTTAACATTCATAATGAGGCTTCAGTTGTGCATTCATCGACCAACGATGAAACAGACAAAAGTTCTGAGTCAAGGTGATGATGATAATAGTGATGCTGAGGATGACGTTGTTAACACTGAAGAAAGGGTGCCTACAGGTGCCACGGCGAGAGTGTGTGTTGGGCTTTTTGAACGACTAGAGCAACATGAATTCATAACAGAGCAAGAAATCATGGCAGTTTATAAAATCCTAGAGAGACTTCTAAGACACACACACAAACGTTCCTGACGCAGATGACTCTAGAGGAAACATTGAAGAAAGCCATCCAGCAGAAACCCTCCACATCCCTAGAGGATCCACCTCCTGCTCCTTTCCAACTGTTTCTGATGTTTCTTCTCACCTAAAAAAAATACTGCATACAGCAGCCTTGTAATCAAAATGCAGCATTGTAGGTGGTGGCTGCAAGCGGCCATTGTTTGTTGCTGCTGAGGTTTAGAAGCTAGTGCAGGGGTGCCAGTGACGCTGCTGTGCTGCTGAGATACCCTGAACATGATATTTTCTCACTGTGTTAATGGCGTGTCATTTTTTACTGTTAAGTACTTATATGTCAGTAAGTGTAAGAAAATGGTGGCTGATCAGTAGCACATAAATCCAGAGTCAGGAATGATGGTGATGCCAGACAACCCCAGACTGTCCACACCAGTGGCTGAGATAGTGGCACCTTTGCTTTCTAATGGGTCAATGTACACAAGCTTTGTTTCATGCACAAAATTGTATAAAACAATGTATAAAATTGCCTTCGGGCTATTTGTATAAGGTATATAAGAATCATAAATAAACTTTATGTTTAGATTTGGGTTCCATTCCCAAGATATCTCATCACGTACATGCAAATATTCTAAAATCTGAAAAAAATATGAAATCCGAATCACTTCTGGTCTCAAGCATTTTGGATAAGGGAAATACAGCCTGTACTAGGAATTTTAGTATTTCATACAATTATATAAAGATAACCACAGGAAATTAAAAATATAGCATAAACTAAATTGGAAGGTTAAAGGGAAGGAAGTAAGTTAAGAGAAAGGATAAGAGAATAAGTTTCTTGGAGTTAGGAGAGATTATATAAAATCTAACACTTTTCATTAAGAAATAGAGACTACACTATAAGCATGCAAGCTATTAAAAATTACACACAAACACACATAGCTTATAGTAGACAAATGATCTTTAATCAAACAAGATGACAAAAATATAAAAAAATTATATCAATAAACAAATGGGAAAACTAATATATTAATAGGAAATAAAGTTCCCAGGGTTAAAATCCAAAACTTATCAACAGGCCACATACAGTACCTGAGCCGCATCTGAACAAAGTGACTCAGAAGAGAGAAAAAGAATAGTGGGAAAGGCAAAATAACAGGAAAACACACAAAAATAAAAATAACAATCTACAATAATGATCTAATATTTTTCTGTGACAAGTAATATTACATTAAAATGCTTAAAGCAAAAACTTCAAGAAATACAAGGATAAATATATCTAGGCTTCAAGGAACAAACCAGCCTAATGCTCTCTGTACTGTTCCAGAGAATAGATAGAAAAGTAACACACCAGAACACTTTTTATAAAGTCACCATAACAGTAGCACATAAAGCTAATAGGCAGACACAAAGAGAAACTTTAGACCAATCACATTCAGAAATATCACTGTGAAAATTACAAACACGTCGAATGGAACAGGGCGTTTTGAAAGCATAGCACCCTACAAACTGGGTTCCTTTGAAGAAGAAAGATTGGTCAACACAAGGAACTCAGTTTCATAATTTGCTAATTAAATAGGTCATTGGATAAAAGCCATTTGGTTAGCTCTTCTGATTTTTTAAATTAAACTTTTTAATCTAGAGATAATTGTAGATTCACATGCAGTTGTAAGAACTAATACAGAGAAAGCCCATGTGCCCCTTACTCAGTTTCCCCCATGGTAACATCCTACAAAACTCCAATATGATACCACAACCAAGAGACTGATATTGATGCAGACAAAATAAAGAACATGCCCGCTGCCAGGGACTGTGGCTCACACCTGTAATCCCAGCACTTTGGAAGGCCCAGGCAGGCAGATCACTTGTGCCAAGGAGTTTGAGACCAGCCTGAGTAACACTGTGAGACCCTATCTCTACAACAACAACAAAAAATTACAAAAATTAGCTAGACGTGGTGGTGCACACCTGTACTCCCAGCTATTTGGGTGGCTGAGGCAGGATAGCTTGAGCTCGGGAGGTGGAGTTTGTAGTGAGCAGAGATCGCGCCACTGCACTCCAGCCAGGGCCACAGAGTGAGACCCTGTCTCAAAAAGAAAAAAAAAAAAAAAATAGAACATGCCCATCACAAGAATCCCTCATGCTACCCCCCTTTTTTTTTTTTTTTTTTTTTTTTTTGAGACGGAGTCTCGCTCTGTCGCCCAGGCTGGAGTGCAGTGGCACGATCTCGGCTCACTGCCAGCTCCGCCTCCCAGGTTTACGCCATTCTCCTGCCTCAGCCTCCCGAGTAGCTGGGACTGCAGGCGCCCGCCACAACGACTGGCTAATTTTTGTATTTTTTTTTTAGTAGAGGCGGGGTTTCACCACGTTAGCCAGGATGGTCTCGATCTCCTGACCTCGTGATCTGCCTGCCTGGGCCTCCCAAAGTGCTGGGATTATAGGCGTGAGCCACAGCGCCCGGCCCATGCTATCTTTTTAAACCACACTTGCTTCCCATTTTCCGCCCACCCATCCCCATCCCTGACCCCTGGAAACCACCAACCCGCATTACTCCTATACATCTGTCATTTTAAGAATATTACATAAATGTAATCATACACGACATAACTTTGGGAATAGGGTTTTTCCACTGAGTCTAATTCTCTGCAGATTCACCTGAGCTGATGTGTGACTCAATAGTTCAGTTATTTTCATGTTGAGTATTATTCCATGGTGTAGATGTACAACGGTTTATTTAACCATTCACTCCTTTGAGGAGATCTGGGTTGTTTCCAATTTTTGGCTATGATGAATAAAACTGTGATGAATATTTATGTACAGTTTTCGTGCTAGCATAAGTTTTCATTTCTCTGAGGTGAGTATCAAAGTGTACAATTGCTGGCCTGTACAATGGCAGCATGATTCGCCTTACAAGAAAACAAACTGGTTTCCAGAGTGGCTGGATCATTCTGCATTCACACCAGCAATGTACAAGTGACCCAGTTTCTCCACATCCTTGCCAGCATTTGGTGTTGTCACTATTTGTTGTTGTTGTTTTAGCCATACTGATAGTTGTGTCATAATTTTTATCATGTTTTAATTTGCACTTCCCCAATGGCTAATGATATTGGACATCTCTTCATGTGGTTATTTGCTGTCTTTAGTGCCTTTGCTTTGCCCATTTTGTAATTGGGTTCTTAATTGTTATTTGCTGTCTATAGTGCCTTTTCTTTCCCCATTTTGTAATTGGGTTCTTAATTTTTTATGCTGTTGAGTTTTAGGAGCTTTTTATATAGTCTAGATACAAGTCTTTTGTCAGATAGGTAGTTTATGTATATGTCATTTCACTCAGTAGCTTATTTTTTCGTCCTGTTCCCAGAACAAAGAGTTTTAACTTTAATGAAATCCCATTTATCAAATTGTTCTTTTTTGCTTTTGGCCTTAAACCTAAGAATTGTTTGCCTATCCTAGGTCCCAAAGATTTTCACCTATTTCTTTTTTTCCCTAAAACTTTTGTAGTTTTATGTTTTACGTTTGGGTCTGCAATGAGATTGGAGTTGGTTTTTGTGTACAGTTAAGGCTGAGGTGCATTTTTTTCTGCCCGCAGATGTCCAATGGCTTCAGCACCATGGTTGAACAGACTGCACTTCTCTTCAATCACTTTTGTGCCTTTGTCAATAGTTGCTTGGAGATTTTTAATTACAGATTCAATTTTTTAATTGTTTTAGGACTAATCAGGCTGTCTAGTTCATCTTGTGGAGTTTGACAGTTTGAGGGTTGTGAAAAATTCGTCCATTTCTTTTACATCGTTAAATTTTGGTCTGCCTGAAATTGGTGACTCATGTCTTTTCTCTTTTTATGTAAGTCAGTCTTGCTAGAGATTTACCAATGTTATTGATTTTTTTTCAAAGAACCAGATATTTGCTTTATCGATTTTTTTTCAATTGCTTTCCTATGTGCAACTTCACTGATTTCTGCACTTATTATTTAGTTTCTTCTGGTCGTTTGGGGTTTGTTTTGTTCCTTTTTTTCTCATTTCTTAAGATAGAAACTTAGAATATTGATTTGAGATTTTTCTTCTATTCTAATGTAAGCATTTATAAATTTACAAAATGTACTCTCGGCTGCATCCCACATGGTTTTATATGTTGTGTTTTTATTTTCCTTCAGTTCTATGCATTTTAAAAAATTTCCTTAGAGAGTGCATCTTTGACCCATGAATTATTTTGAAGCATTTTGTTTAAATTCTAAGTGTTTGGAGATTTTCCTGTTGTCTTTCTGTACTGATATCTAGTTTGATTCCATTATGGTTAGAGAACATACTGTGTATGATTTCAGTTGTTTTAAACTTGTTGCAGTTTGCTTGAAGGCCCAGGCTATAATCTATCTTGGTTAATGCCCCACGGTTGCTTGAAAAACTGTCTATTCTGCTGCTGCTGCTGAGTGGAGTGCTCACTTAGATACCGTCGGTTGGCTGTGTTCTGGTTTTTTGTCTAAGAGTTCTTTCAATTGCTGAAAGTGAAAGATTGAAGGCTCCAACTATAACCTGAGGGTTTATTTTTCCCTTAGGTTCTCCTTGGTTTTGCTTCATGTATTCTGAGGCTCTGTGTTTGGTGCATGCAGATTTAGGATTTTTATGTCTTCCTAGTGGATCAATCATTATGTTAATATGGACTGTCTCTCTTTGTCTCTAGCAATTTTCTTTGATCTCAAGCCCCCTTTACCTGACATTAATACAGCTACTCCTGATTTTTTTTTTTTTTTTTTTTTTTTTGAGACAGAGTTTCAATCTTGTTCCCCTGGCTGGAGTGCAAAGGTGTGGTCTCAGCTCACTGCCACTTCCACTTCCTGGGTTCAAGTGGTTCTCCTGCCTCAGCCTCCCAAGTAGCTGGGATTACAGGTGCATGCCATCACATCTGGCTAATTTTTGTATTTTTAGTAGAAACAGGGTTTCACCATGTTGGCCAGGCTGGTCTCAAGCTCCTGACCTCAAATGATCCGCCTGCCTTGGCCTCACAAAGTGCTGTGATTACCTGCATGAGCCACCATGCCCAGCCTACTCCTGATTTTTTTTAATTAATGTCTGTATGATATGTCTTTTCCCACCCCTTCTTGGCATATATTTATTTGTGTTTAATCTATTTAGCATCTGTTCAGCTTCCTGAATCTGTAAGTTTATGTTTTGCGTCAGATTTGGGGATTTTTCAGCCATCGTATTCTGGAGTACTTCTTCAGTCCCATTCTCTGTCTCCTCTTTCTCTGGGACTCCAGTGACACAAATGTCAACCCTCTTGTTACTGTCACGTGACTGTCTCAGGCTTTGTTCTTGGCTGTTGTTATTCTGTCTTCCCTCTATTCCTCAGATTGGGGTAATTCAGTTGATTATTCTCAAGTTCACTACCTCTATTCTCAGTCATTTTCATTCTACGATCAAGTTCATCCAGCAAGGTTTTTATTTTACTTGTTGTATTTGTTAGTTCTCTGATTTTCTTTGGTTCTTTTTTGTAATGGCTACTTATTTGCTGAGATTTTAAAAAAAAAAATGTTTCAAGAGTATTTGTAACTATTTGTTGAAGCATTTTTATGATGTCTGCTTTAAAATCCTTTTCAAGTATTTCCAGCATCAGTTTCATCTCACTGTTAATGTCTGTTGATTTTCTTTTCTCATTGAACTTGTGATTTTCTTGGTTCTAGATAAGACAAGTCATTTTTTATTATCTTCCAGACATCTTGAATATCATATGATGAGACTCTGGATCCTATTTAATCTTTTTGTAGTGTGAGGGTCAGGTGGGTGTGTGTGTTTAGCTTCCTACTGGGCCCCCCAGCAGAGGTGGAGTTCCAGCTCACAGTGCCACACTGCAGACGTAAGGGCCAGCTGTTCAGCCCCTGCCAGCCCCATGGATGCTTTTCTGACTCTCACTGCCTTAATGCCTCTGAGTTTGGGTTAAGATCAGCTCCCCGCTGGGCCCAGCTGCCACCAGGAAGCAGGGAGGGGATGGCTGACTCATCCTGCTTTGTTGCTACAGGATGGGGGCAGAAGCTCAGCTCCCCATGGGGGCCCACTGACACCAGGTTGGGGGATGAGGCACAGCAGTGACAGCTAACCACCCCCACAGCTTCTCTCAGGGTCACTGCTATTGGGTGGTTGTGGAGGTGCACGTCCTCCCTAGATCTCATGACACCCAGAGCTGGGGAAGGTGGCAGCTCTCTAGCCCCAGCCTGTGCTTGGCATTCAGTCTTGACTCCAGGTGGGGTTAGAGACTCAGCAGCAGTGAGACCCCACTATTAGTACCCCAAGGTAGGGTGAGACTTGAAGCACTATCTGCTTCTGCTGGGAAAGGAATGAAAAGTCAGCTCCCAGCTGGGCCCCACCAGTGTACCCCAGCAGAGAAACTGGAAAGTCTCCTGCTCTCACCCAAAGGGAAGTGGAAGGCCAGGTCCCTGCTGGACCCCCTCACACCACCTCACACACCCAGCACAGGGGAATCTGAGCAGGCAGCTGGCAGCCTGCTCAGAGGCAGGGTGTGTGGGGAGTGTCATGGAAGATCAATGTCCCACTCAGCCTCTTGAAAACTAGGGGACGGAGGACGTGCAGGTTTTCTGTTAGTGTTTGGCTAGAGTGGGGCGGGTATCACCCAAAAGGTTTTCTACTATTTATTAGGCTCCCCTATTCGGGGTCCTTTTTAGGGAGAACTTGTGCTTTTTTCTTGGAGTGCCCTTTTGGTCTGTGCTTGTTTTCAGGTCAAGGCTGGAAGTAATAGGAACCCAGGGGATTCCCTCCATGTCAGTCTTGAGGCCCTGCTTATCCGCCTTCTTCCTCCCACTCTCCAGAGTCTGCCCTTGCTTGGTGCTTGTGTATGTCCAGAGATGTTGAGTTGCAAGAAGGAGTCTCTGGGAAAAATGGGGCTGCTCAATCTAGGTGGACCAGGAAGTCTTTACTCCTCAGACTTTGAAAGCCAATTTGTAAAATGCAATATCCATCCTGGCTTCAAGCACTTAATTATTAGTAGTAGGAGTAGTAGTAGTAACAACAGAATTTTGGATAATTCCTCAGGAATATCAAAATGTTTATCTCAAATTAAAACCAGAATCACTCTTAGTAGGAAAAGAAACTAAGTACCTTCCTTAAAGCTCAGAACATGCAAGGCTACCCAAAGCAGCACTGCCATTTAACATTTTCCAGGAAGTGCTAATCGATGTAATAAGAAAACAGAGTTGCATGGGAGAAAGTGAGCGGCGTCTCGTTATTTGCTCACGATGTGCAAATACAGCTGAAAATGTAATTGAAATAGAAATTTAATAAACATAAAAGCTGATCACAAAATTAATATGCCATACTCTTATGCAATAATGCTACGGTCTAAAAGTTTGTGTCCCCACAAAATGCATATGTTATGAATCCTAATTCCCAAGTGATGGTAGTAGGAGCTAGGGCTTCTGGGGTGATTAGGTCATCAGAGCAAAGCCCTCACAAATGGAACTGCGTGACCTCTTGCCTCTCCTGCCACGTGAGGACACCGGGAGAAGGCGTCATCTACAAACCAGGAAGCAGCCCTCACCTGACACCAAATCTGCCAACACCTTGATCTTAGACCCGCGGCCTGCAGAACTGTGAGAAATAAGTTTCCTTTGTTTACAAGCTACCCAAGCCTATGGTATTTGGTTATAGCAACCCGAAGGGACTAAGACAGATGATAACCTCCAAGAAATAGATGAAGGAAGAAAAGACAAAAAAAAAAAATCTCTAGGAATAAATTTAACAAGAAACTTGCAAAATTACATTAAGAAAACTTTAATATCTTACTCGAGTACAGAAAAGGAGACTTGAGTACGTGGCAAGATATATCTTATTCTTGGAGAAGAACTCTATTTTCAGAAGGCTTGCTGTATTAATAACTTTTAGAAACCTTGAGGTGATCCTAATAAAATAACAGCAGGAACTTGACAAGCTAATTCTAGAGTTTATATGGAAAATAAACATAAAATTACAGCCATGAAAAGTCATAAAAGGCAGGAGAATGAAGAGCTAGTTGTCACGGGGCAGGAACTGCTGTTCCCACCACAGTGGAGAGTAGGAATGGAGTTTATACTTCTCATCTCACAGAGTAAAAGGAACCCACTCATCATTTCTACCGTAGAGTATAGACTCTGGCTTTCATCTTCCCAAGGTGGAGTCGAAGAAACTAGGTTTATCCTTCTGACTATGGAGTAACCGGGATGGGGTTTCTCCTCCCTCCTGAAATAACTGTAAGCCTGGACAAAATATGTGAAACGATGGTTTTGAAGACAGTGGACAGTAGGTGAGGAAGGACAGTGATCGCTGCGGGCTGGGAAGCAAACAAGGTGTCCCTGGGGCTGCCCCCAGATCAGCTCTGGAAAATGTCCAGCCGCACAGCCTGGGAGCTGGAGATGGATTCTGGAGAGGCCAAAGGGGCCGGCGTGAGCGAGCAGAGCCCTCAGAGGAGCACAGTGTACAGAGAGAACATTCTGGAGAACGTGCAGAGGCTCCCCTTAGGTTTGGAGCTGAGAGCCCATCAGAGCATGTGTGTGAGGAAACCCCTGAGAACTGGAAAAGGCAACGTCCAGGCACACAGGGGAGGCGCAGCTCCTACTCCCGCCGGCTGAGTGGATGCCACCCTCGTGGGCACTGGGTAAGCACTCAGAAGGGCTTTTTCGCCCCAGGAAGGGGCAAGAGTAGCCCTAGATTCGATTCTGCTCAGGTCCCAACTAGCAAAGAAACAAAAGGACTAAACTTTCTTTGCAGTTTAAGCCCTTCCAGAACAGAGCTCAAGAATATTTATAGGAAGACTGAGATGCCCAGCGCCCTGCAAGGTAAAGTCACAAAGTCTGAGCATATTCCCAACTTCAAATGCTGGCATAGCCCAGACGCCCCTCAGCAGGCGAAAGACCCACATGCTTGATATATCCACAGTGCAACTCTATCAGCCACACGAGGACCACACTATCAATGCATACGAGCTTGTGAACAACTCTCCAAGGCAGGTGTTGGTGAAAGAAACTGGTCACAAAGGCTGCCGATTGTGTGGTTCCATGTATGTGCCATTCTCATTTTCAATAATTAAAACTATGGTGGAGGAGAACAGATCGGTGGGGGGCGGGGGGGGAGGTAGTGTGTGACCATAAAGAAATAACTGAGGCTGGGCGCGGTGGCTCACTCCTGTAATCCCAGCACTTTGGCAGGCGGAGGTGGGTGGATCATTTGAGGTCATGAGTTCAAAACCAGCCTGGCCAAGATGGTGAAACCCCGTCTCTACTAAAAATACAAAAAATTAGCTGGGCATCGTGGCGGGTGCCTGTTATCCCAGCTACTTGGGAGGCTGAGGCAGCAGAATCGCTTGAACCTGGGAGGTGGAGCTTGCGGTGAGCCGAGATCGCACCACTGCACTCCAGCCTGGGTGACAGAGCGAGATTTCACCCAAAAAAAAAGAAGAAGAAGAAAGAAAAAGAAAAAAAGAAAAGAAATAACACAAAGGATTTGGGGGCAGGTGGAGCCCTGGACCTGTTGTGGTGATTGTAGCTGATCATGTGTTTACATGCATGGAACTGCAAGCTAAAATGAAAAAATCTATATGACTATATGATGATTTTAAAAATTAAGAAAAGGAAAAAGTGTTCATACTGCGTTTCTTGTTACAGACATTTCTAGAAAATGAAAACTGATCTGTGATGTGAGAAGCAGATCAGCCATTGCCTGTGGATGGGGCACTGGAGGAGGAGGGCAGCCAGAGGCAGGACAGGAGGGTCCCCAAGGGGCACCAGGGAGAGTGGGGCGGCAGGAAGAGTGCTTGTGGTCATAACTGGATGGATGGCTTCACCTGTGTGTATCTACACAGACATCAAATGTCCCAAACTGTGCACTTTAAATGTGTGCACTTGTCAACTACACTTCAATAGAGCTGTTAAATTTTTCTGGACTCTCAGATGCTCCAATACAGGGCAAAGCTACAGTGCTTGAAAACGATGGACAGCTCCCTGGGGACAGCAGCCACAGCTCCTGCTCTCCACGCCACCGTCAGTCCAAGTGCAGGGCATATTGGGGCGTGAGCACAGGATGTGTGGCTGTGCACAAGTATGTACACATGCACACACAGTCACACACACTGCACCACCCCCCACACACAACCACACCACACATGATCACACACCACACTCATACAAACACACGACACACAATCGCACACACCACATAAACCCCACACACCCCACACATACACACCATACACAACCACACACATGCACACACAGTCACACACACAATCATACACACTCAACACACCCCACACACCACATACACAACCACACACACCACACAATCACACACACCACACACATTCACAAACATGACACACATGATCACACATACCACACACATACCACACACAATCACACACCACACACAATCACACGCACCACACACATACACATGACACACAACCACACACACCACACAATCACACCACACACAATCACACACCACACTCATAAAAACACACGACACACAATCGCACACACCACACAAACCCCATACACCCCACACATACACACCACACACAATCACACACATGCACACACAATCACACACACCACACACTTTCACAAACATGACACACATGATCACACACACCACCCACATACCACACACAATCACACACCAAACACAATCACACACACCACACACATACACATGACACACAATCACACACATCACACACATACACACCACACACACACCTCACACACCACACACAATAACACACACTACAGATACACACACACCACAATCATACATACCACAAACACCCCACATGGCCCACACATACACACCACACACACAATCACACACACTCCACACACCCCACACACCACATACACAGAATCACACACATCACACACAATCACACACACCACACTCATACAAACACATGGCAATCACACACCATACAAGACCCACATACCCCACACATATACACCACAATCACACACACCCCACACACCACACACACATGCACAGACATGATACACACAATCACACCCACCTCACACACTGCACACATACACATCACACACAATCACACACACCACACACATACACATAACATAATCACACCACACACACCTCACACACCACACACAATAACACACACTACACATACACACACACCACAATCACATATACTACAAACACCCCACACACCCCACACATACACATATACCACAAACACCTCACACACCGCACACATACACATACCACAATCACACACACCACACACACCACATGCATGCACAAACATGACACACAATCACACAGACCTAACACACCACACACATACACATCACACACAATTACACACACCTCACATGTACACACGACACACACACTTCCACACCCCCACACATACACACCACACACACACACCACACACCACACATTCTCACAGTGAGCAGACATCTTACCCCAGCAACACTTTACACACCCTACAGAAAACTCTCTCACCCCACACCGCACATCCCCACACACTGACCACACAAACCCGACATAGCCCACGTCCCCCACACCCAACATACACCCTACACACACCCTCCCATGCATCTGCACAATCCCCACAGTGGAGGAGACCTTTTCCAACCACCCTGACAACTCCCCCTTCTCACACCCATGCTGCCCCCCTTATCTCCGTCCACGATTGCCCAATGGCCTGGCTCTGCCCTCAAATGCCATGGCTCCCATTTCCCTTGGAACAAAGTCCACAAAGATCCCGTAACAGGGGAAAGCGCTTTCTCTGCACGTGAATGTGTATCGAAGGCTGCAGCCAACAGCAGCCAGCTGTCATGATGGCCGGTCAAGGATGCCGGCCCACCTGGGGGGACGCACAGAATCTCCAAAACCCAAGGAGATAAGGAAGTTGGCCAAGAGGATGTGGAAGAAAGGAGCAAGAACGTGGGGAGAATAAGAACCCCCGGACCACTGGCCAAAGAGGTGGGGAGTGAAGTTGGCAGAGGGGCTCCAGGGTCACACACACCAGGCAGTGCCAGGCTGCGGGCGGAAGGTGCAGACCCACTGTGTGGGCCTCAGAAAGCCCCAGACCATTCTGCAGTCCAGCTCCACATGGCATTTCCAGTGATTCTTTTTAACAAACATTGAAATAGACGACTGTGTTATTTTGCAAACCTGGTTTGGGCTGGGGTCTGAGATGTTTGTTTTAATCTGCTTAGTTGAACAAGGAAGATGAGAGCTTCCTTTTCTAATTGACTCTTCACTGGAGGGCAATTAACCTCAAGAATGTTTACTGCAGGGGAACTACAGCGTCTCTTAGATATAGTAATTTGAAGGATGGGTCTATGTTAGATTAAAAATCTTTCTGTGTTTGCCATTACCCTCTCTAAACATGGGAAGGCCCTATATTGAGGATCTCAGATTTGGTATAATTAACTTTTAAGGGCTTGAACCTGTCTGGATGTGTAATTTCTTCCCAGAACATTTGGGAACTATTATGTAGCCCATGATATCATTAACATAATTATTGTCAGCACTTCGCGTGCAGTTTCTCCATCTTCGAGCTGAAGTTGCATACATAATCATTTCTCCGCCTGTTGGTCACATTGCTTTCCTCTGTTCCTCGAACACTGGACACGGGTCCCTGTTTCCTGCAGAACAGAGTCCACTCTCCTCAGCACAGGGCTTGAGGCCCCGGGGTCTCCCATGGTTCTACCTCTCCCTGGTGAAGTGTCATGCACCAGAGATCCAAGGAAGACCACTTCTGTGACAGGTCACATGCATTCCTCGGCCTGGAAGACCGCTCTTCCCACATCCTGGTCACTGCCACATCTCATGGCAGAGTTCAAATATCACCCCCTACAGAAGACCTCCAAGATTCCCACACTGTGGTTCACACAGGGCTGGCCCTGACCCTGGAGAGATGGAGTTTCAGGTCTGAGGAGAGCTCATTAAAGTTCTAGGTCCAAGGGGATCTGTGGGCACTGGAGGGCTGGGCCAGGCTCCCACTCCTGCCGGCTCACAGTTAGTTGTTGGACAGGACCCCTGCCCACTCCCAGCCGAGCTTCCTCCTGACATCAGAGACATGGTCCCTTCAGGAAGCAGTTAGGTGAGTACTCATGCACAGTGATGGCTGGGGTTAGGATGAGTGTCGATTTGCCCGGTGCTGTGCTATGGATCAGGCTTACATTCGGCCACTGTTGTGGACAGAAGACAAAAATAGTTTGATTCCTTGCCTTTGGGAGCATTTTGCTATGACAAGTTAGCCTTCAGTTCACAATTTCAGGGGATCCTCACTAGCAAACAGAAGCTACTTTTAATCACTGGTGAGGGTCTTTGGGAGTGTTGGGTTAATAATGTGTATAAGGTCAACGAAGAGAAAAAGGAAAGAGGCAGGACCTGTGGCCTGGCGTTGGTGTCCAGCCCAGAGTGAATCCAGGTGGCAGATGCTGTTGGCTGATCACCCAGTGGCCCCATACTCTACTCTCTGAGGCCCTGGCCCCTGGCTTCTGTGCACTTTGCTTTCAAAGGCTTTGTGCCTGGGAACTCCAGAGAACTCCTGGAAGTGTGTATCCAGGAGCTCATGTCTACAGTCAGCCACTGATGACAGGTGCAGGGGTGTGGAGGCCTCGCTTTCTAACCTGGAGACAGGACACCCTCCAAGGTACAATTCTCCCTCCAGAGCTCGCACAGGACCAGGCTGAGGCTGGCTCTCCACCTGAAATCACCCTCTCTAGCTTCCACCCCTCCCCTGCCCTGCTTCCCCTCAAAGTTGCCATTTTCTCCAGAGGACACTTTTTAGATGAATTCCTTGCTTGCATGCTGCATCTCAGGGTCTGCTTGTACCAAATACAATCTGAGATTCCTGAGCCAGTGGTGAGAGGCAGCCGACAATGACCTGCAGGGTAAGTTCCACACCTAAGCATTCCACACCTAAGCACAAGCCCAGAGTGCCAGGGCCAGGAGGGGGAGGCTTGATTCTGGGTCTTGTGTTGGAAACCCGTGCAGCTGAAGGTGTGTGACCAGACCCCCAGGACCCTGGAATGGGTCTACCCCATCAACATCAAAATGCATGCCAACTGAAAAAAAAAACCACAATTGTATAAAGTTAGAAAGGAGCCTTTATTTCTTATAAAGGTTTACAGGCTGCAAGGTAGCCATCCTGACAGGCTGAGAAATGTAGCCTCTAGCAGAGACTCAAAAGCAGGCACTTCAAAGGAGGGGGTGGGTGGGGCATAAGCTTCATGCTGAACAGATTGACTGAATACACACATTCAACAGGCTGCAGGAGGAGCCATGAGCATTCACCAAGGGGTTCCTGATGAATAGCATTGAACAAACATGCATGTGACATGCAACACACGTTCACTGTGGGATGGAGACATCAAAATGCATTACAATTAGGCCCTGTACATCCAAAGGTGAAGCAGGGACAGGAAGGCACTCCATGGGTAGCCTCTGTAACCACCAGAACCAGTCCCTGGTCAGTGGTCTCTTACTAGGAGAATGTTACGGAAATGAGTCTCTTGTCCAATCACAGTCATGGTCTGGCAGAGCAGGGGTCAGAGAGTCAGTGTCCGGCAGGGGTGGCCTGCCCCTGGTTTAATGTTGTTTATCTCAAGGCCACTGTGCCTTTAGCTGCTAGAGAAAAAGTGAAAAAAACCTCAAGACAGTTAGAACAGTTTATCTTTTAAGTGTACGGTGTGTGGCTTAACCCTTTTTCTGTCATGGCCTTAAATCCTGTGTGCAATTTAATATTTTGACACAAACAGTCCATCCACCAGTCTTTTTTTTTTTTTTTTTTTTTTTTGAGATGGAGTCTCGCTCAATCACCCAGGCTGGAGTGCAGTGGCATGATCTTGGCTCACTGCAACCTCCACCTCCCGGGTTCAAGCAATTCTCTTGCCTCAGCCTCGTGAGTAGCTGGGATTACAGGTGCACGCCACCACGCCCAGCTAATATTTGTATTTTTAGTACAGACAGGATTTCGCCATGTTGGTCAGGCTGGTCTCAAATTCCTGACCTCAGGTGATCCGCCTGCCTCAGCCTCCCAAAGTGGTAGGATTACGGGTGTGAGCTACTGTGCCTGGCCCATCCACCAGCCCTATTATCTCTATTTTAACATTAATGCTGGTCAGTTGTTGTGTCTAAACCACAAAAGGGAGGGGGTATAAAGAAGCGTGTCATGGCTGGGAACTCAATTTTAAGATTTTCCTGGGGTCCCCTTGGCCAAGATGGGGGTCTTTTCCATGGGTGGGTGCTTAGGATTTTATTCTTAGTTCTCAAGTCAGACTTGCAAGAGGAAATGCAGGGCTGGGTCACCAATCCACTCATAGCAGGTCCTGAGTTGCAGTCCAGGCATTGACTTACTCAGACCAAGTCATGGAGTCCCATGGCCTCGTGCTCCTCACGGCTGTGCAGCTTTCCTAACCCACTGGACACTTGGAAAGTAGAAGAGGATCAGAATGTCAGAGTGAATCTCATGCATGATGTATTTATAAATGACTAAATTAAAAATTTCAGGTGGCTGTACTAAGGGAAATGTTCTATAATGTGATTCATGAGGTATGATAAGGTCTGTAATTTTGGAGGGAGAGAGAAAAATGTGTTTCCTTCAGAGCAGACCCAGGGCCAAAGTTGCTGTCATACCATTGAGGTCAGGAGTTGGAAGTCGAAATCCCCCACTGGAAGCCTAAGAACAGATGACACCCTCAGGTTCCAGACTCCATGCTGAATAAAGCGGATGGAACTCAACCCCCCAGTCTTGCCAGTAAGGAAGCCAAGACCCACAGTGGCACGGTGACTCGGCCGAGCTCACACAGCACAGTGCCTAGACTCTGAGCTACAACCTGGGATTCCCAGTGCGGGTCTCCTCCCATGTGCTGGGCTGAGTTTGCACCTGGTGGAAGATGGAGGGTCTTTCCTTAGGGGAGCCTGGGGTGGGAGATTGGACACAGCAGGGGATCTCCATTGCACTGATAAGGACAGCAAGGAAAGGGCTCCGACACCCCTGCTTCCCTGGTGCCTACAGGCTGTGTGATCTGATGGTACAGATGGGCTGCGTGACCTACCCAAGTCTTCTGCTCATGTTTTGGGTCACTTTGAGTGGCTTGGCCAGCATGTCAGGCAGATAAACAACTCCTCAGTTTACTTTCCCACCCTTGTTCAATGTGGAGAACATTTCTGTTTCCATTGGGCTAAGCACATTCTAGCAATAAGCTTTTCCCCACCAGGCATCCAGGGACTTTTTCCCAAGGCGCGACACTGTTTAGACAGCGGCTCTGAACCATGCTATTTGCAGGCTGATGGTTAGCTGTTTGTTTCTTTGTTTAGTGTCCTTAATTTCTGGCTCTGTGACTTTTGTCTTCTTGTTATACCTTGTAATCATTTTGATTATAGCTCTTGTACCAACTTTTCATATAAGCTTGTCTCTAACATTCACAGGCAATTCAGTTACTTACATTGCTTAAAAAATGTCATTGCCTCATTTGGTTGCCAGTGGCTCCTCCAGTCAGTTTTCTGGGCATTTGATTTCCAGGAGGAGGGTGTGGGACCCCCTGGGAACCACAAGAGGACAGAGATGTGCTCTGTCAGCCTCTGAGTCTCACCCACTTGGACTTGTGGGCACCAGCTGCAGGGAAAGAAGGGGTTCATTTGAGCTGAGACAGCTGTGAAGGAAGAGCCAAGAGGCAAGCATCCTTGACTTCTGTCAGACCAGACCCTGAGCACAGACACCCAGCTCTCTCTGCCTCCCCTCCGAGCACCTGAGCCTCCCCAAGGAATCTCCGGGCTTCCTTCTCAACATTGAAGAATGGTGGCTCCCAGAGTCCTTACCCTCCCCCACAGATGCTGTAAGACTACAAAAATAAGAAGGAGACTATTCAACAGTTACTGAATGAGTCACTACTATTTTCCCAGCAATGTTCTAAGCACTTAACTCAGACCATCATTTCAGTAACCCCACAAAGTGAGCAGCATTCTTGTGCACACTGTACCAATGGGAAGATGAAGGCTTAGAGAATGTAGTTACGAGCAAGGTGTTCCTGCCACAAAGAGACAAGGCTACACACACTGGAATGTGGAGTCTGAGCTCAGATTTACAAGGACACCTGCTCCTAATGACTGTGACAAGCTATGTAAAATTGTATCACTTCAACTGGACCAGAAGGTGACATGCAAAAGACTGAAGGAGAATGTGCTGGCTATTGTTATTTTTTTAAACTATCTTTGCAGCTTTGATAAGCCATTGTATTAATTATCTAGCATAATAAGCTCTACACATTTAGCAGCTTCAGCAACACATATTTATGATCTCAACATTTCTGTGAGTCAGGTGTCACAGCTTAGCTTTGCATCCCACAAGGCTGCAATCAAGATGTCAGCCAGGGCTGTAGTCTCATCCGAGGCTCAACTGTGGAAGCATCTGCTTCCCTGAAGACTAAACAGGCATAAACACCAGGAGGCAGGGGTAACAAGAGCCCATGTAAAGTCTACTCTCATGCTGTCTTCTCCACAGGAGACCTGGTACCATTGATTCTGCACAATGTGCTGTGGGATCTCAGAGGCCAAGGCTAATAACTCTGCCTGAGTCTCCTGGGAGTTCTCCTTGGGTGAAGGAGGTGGGCTCAGAGGGGGCACAGAAGGGTGTCAGACGAGACCGGCATCCCAGCTCCGGGACCAGCAAAGGCACAGGAGGTTGAGGAGGGGGCATGCTGGAAAATGACAGCTGGTCCAGAAGGACCCCAGTGAGTGGTGAGGGGATCATTATCCAGAGGCAAAGGCTTAAGGGGACAGCAGGATGAGGACAGGGCCTGCATAACATGCTCTTATGGGACCTTGACCCTCTAATAGACTGCTTGCTTATGAGATGGTGAGTCACATTTAGAATCCATCATTGCTGGGGCCATGTCTCAGTTATCTATTGCTGCATAACACATTTTTCAAAAACTTAGTGGCTCAAAACAGCAAATCCTTGTTATCTCACAGAGTTTCTGAGGGTTGGGGGTCTTGGAAATGGCTGAGCTGGGTAATGTTGGCTTGGGGTTTTTCATGAAGTTTCCATCAAGCTGTCAGCAGCAGTTGCTGTCATCTGAGGGCTCTATTGCAGCTGGGAAATCCAATTCCAAGTCACACACATGACTGTTTGCCAGAGGGCTTGCATCCTTACTCTGTGGACTTCTCCTTGACAGTTGTCTTCCCCTAGCATGAGGGAGTCAGGAAGGTGAGAGGGCATCTCAGATGTGTCTTCTGCAATGTAGTCATAGAAGTGACATCTCATCACCCTCAGTCATCAGATCATCCCTGTGAGCCACTCAGGGGGTGGGGAGATGGGTGGCATATTGGAGGCTGACAACCACAGGCCACCTCTTGCTGAATTTGCAAGGGCAGGCAGCTCAGAATTCAAAGTATTAATAAAAATAATAATGTATGTGCATTATATCACTTTACATGTGACACAAATATAGCTCAACCCTCCCAGAAGCCTAAGAGGTGGCCAATGTCACCACACCTGGGCATGGTGGTGAGAAGACAGTCCCACTGGGGATGGAGGAGCTTGGAATTGAATCCAGAGCCTGCAGCCACTCAGAACCCTCTGTGGTGAAAGTGGACTTTTCAGAGACCCACACTCACCCATTGGCACCTCAAGCTGCACACTGGAAGATGGGGTAAAACCCCCCTTGCACACACTGGGGCATGGGCCCAGTTGGGAAGCTGAGCTGGAGGGGGATACAGTCCTGAGTGGTGACCTGTCGACTCTCCTGGCTCTGTATGTGGGCTGAGAACACCAGGTCCATCTCAGGCTGGACAGAGGAGCTTGTGCCCCTAACACAGAGAAGGGCCTTTTGAGGTGCTCATGGAGAATAAATGAATGTGTCCCAGGGCAGCATGTGACCAATGATGGACAGGTGTGGGAGTATAAATACCCCAGTTCCCCCACCAATACAGTTCTTTTTCCTAGAACTTCCCCTAAAGGATTAAGGTCCAATTGCCATCTATGCTTACAATGCTCCCCCTGGAGGGTCACTGTTCCTTCCTCAAATCACTCCCCACCTCCCTGCTGGGGTCCCTGCACCATCCAGATGAGCTACACACAGCATTTCCTTAACTTAGGCTCCTCTGGAGACACTCAAAACTAAAACATGCTCCATCCAGCATAGGCAATGTCAGGGACAAGAGATGACCATGGTCAGGGTGAAGTCAGAAAGCAAAAAAATCGTTGCAGAAACCTGTGAGTCCAAGATCCAAGCCACCAAAGTGGAAGCTAAACAGGGTGATGCTGACCAGACACTGTAGTCTGAAGGTTTGTGTCCCCTCAGTGTTCATAGGTTGATGTCCTCACCCCCAAGGTGATGATATTAGGAGGCGGGGCCCTTGGAAAGTGATTAGGCCACTGGGGAAGAGCCTCATGAGTGAGGTTGTCCCCTTATGAAGAGCCCCAAGGGAGCATGGTTGTCAGTTCCACCATGTGAGGATGCAGTAAAAAGGTGCCATCTATGAGAATTTGGGCCCTCACCAGACACCAAATCTGCTGATGTTTTCATCTGGGACCTCCCAGTCTCCAGACTGAAAAATAAATTTCTGCTATGTGTAAGCCACTCAGTTTATGACATTTTGTTTCAGCAGCACAGAAGGACTAAGCCCATGCCACAGGGAGGAAGAAGATATACTCACAGCCTGTGTGATGGGCTTGAGGTGATGAGGAAAGACCCTTGAACCAGAGGGATGGGTTTGGGCATCGGGGCCAGGCTGGGCTGCCCATCTCCCTTGCCTCCCCAGTGAAGGATGGGTTTGGGCATTGGGGCCAGGCTGGGCTGCCCATCTCCCTTGCCTCCCCAGCATGCTGATTCCTGAACTTGTCTCCACCGTGACCCACAGTCTGGGTCATGTTCACATTCAAAACAACTCCCTGGGGTGCCAGCTCCAAGTCCACCCTTCCCTTCCTACTCTGAAAAGCACATTTGGATGCTGGCAACTGAGAATGGTGTCATTATAGGGATAGGAACCTAAGTCTTTAGATATTCTTAGTGGAACATAACAGACGTAACCCACCTCAGAACTGGGTTTGACCCACAAGCTCCTACCCTGGTCTGGCAGCTTCTGATGGTGGCTCCAGGAGGGGTGTGCCTGGGGAAGGTGGGAAGTGAGGAGGACTCAGGACTTGGGCTGGGGCCAAGAACCTCCACACTGTCCAGAAGCAGCCCCATGGCGCTGCCACAGTCTCAGCTCAGGTTGACGGTAAACAATGATGACTTTAATAAAGAAACTTGAAAAGGTGAACCATTCTTCTCCAGGGCTCAAGCAAAGACAACCATAAGAAAACAGAGCAGAGAAATAAGAAGGAGCCAAGGCATGGATCTCCTGCGGAGTCAGGAAGGTGTTTTGTAACTTGATATATGCCAAACTTCAGAACAGCCGGCCTTTGCTGTGTGAATGGGAGAATTACAACTCTCTCACTCCCCACAAGAGGTCCCATTAAATCTCAGCAACCATTTGGTACTTGGGAGCTCCACATTACAAATCTAATTAAGACTCCATAAAATAAAATAATTCAAGTTTGCATTCAACCATTCCATTATCTCACATGCTATATGATTGCTGCTTTATTAAACAACAAAGAAAAGCGAGTTCCAAACGAGTCTGGCCATTTGTTCGAGAATTGGCAAAACAATATGAAGCTCAATCACCCACAACAATGTGTTGCGTCTTCAGAAGGTTTTCAGCTGCGGCGTGTATTATGCTCACCAGACAGATTCTATGTGTAGGTCCATGGAGCCTTGGAAATAGGAAAAATAGAGAGGGATTATCTCCAGGGACTGTTCAAGGGCTGCCTCCATTTGGTCTGGGATCCCAGAGATCTAAGATGGGCTGGGTGTGTTGGTGAGTAGCTCATCCCAGGCCAAAATGGTTCCACAGGTGGCTGCAATAAGGACCCATCTTTTCCAGGGAGCAGATGGCAGAGGGCAGCCTGGGATAACAACCCAAGGATACGGAACATGGGATGGCTAATCAATGAATCACAGTCCTTAGAGAAAGTGTAATAGAAGAAAGGGGCTGCACGTCCTTCAGAACGCAATGCAGAGATTCACCTGGAATGAAGGTTTCATTTTCTTTCACAGAGGTTGCGATGGCTTTCTGGTCACACCCCAACTCCAGGTGTCTAGGGACATGTCTTTTTGGCCTCTGTATCCTCAGTACCAGGCACCCTTTCTGGAAATTAATGAATACTCACTATTTTTACAAAAGAAAGTATTTGAAACCTAAAATTAACCTTACAATGTCTTCATCAGATTAAATTTGTCCACTGGTTCCTTCCAAAATCCAGGCGGAAAGGAGTTCCATGCTTTCTGCGCAACTTCACTTGAGAGACGTGATGATGGAATGCAGCTCCCAGGCTGCACTCCCTTGCACGGAGGGAAGCACACCCACAGCCTATGCCCTTCCTGGTTCAAGGCCATACACAATCTGCAAAATGGATTTCTCTCCTTGGTGGGTCTGATCGAGGGACTCTAGTTGTCTATGCATGGGCAGTTGTCACGTAAGTCCTCTTTAAGGATAAACTTGATGGATTTTCTTTTACTATAAATATGAAAAACCTGAAATGACCAATTCCTTTCCAAATCTGGGTGACAGCAAAGGGGCAACCTAGTAAGTTGTTGTACCATACTAAGTTACAGTACCTTCAAAAAGCCTTCATGCCCAACTGCATCCTCCCTTCCTCTTGGGAAGACAGAGGAGCCTCAACTAGAATGGATTTTACTAATGAATCCTTCCCTTCAGTGGGAAAGGATTTTCTCTTAAGAAACAGAGTGAAGTCCTTAATGTGTGAGAAATAATCGACTAGCAGCTGAGATGGTAAGTTCTCACTAGGACCCACCAGTAATTCACTGTGTGCCCACCAGAGTAGGTCCTTAAATCTTTCCAGTTCCCATGCAGTAAGCTGCACATTCATTCTCACAGGTCAAATCCAGGCCCGGTGAAGTACTCAGAGGTGTTCCTGCCATTAGTCAAATGCTGAGGCAGACAGCAACAGGCTTTCTCTAAAAAGGTGCTTACTGGTTATTGTCACCAACAGACAATCTGTGGCCCAACTATTTAGTTGGAACCAGTGGATCAGTAAATAACCAGATTTATTTACTCAATGAACCTGTAACATGAGTCTTTAATTAAATGAGTTCTAAAATATGTAAATAACTTCAGAATGAATATTTTAAATACTAGTAATAATAAGAGCTTTGGCCTATTCAACATCAACCAAGGATATTCACCTACCTCCATCAGCCCATCAACTTCCTCCTTTGGAAATGGAGGAAATGGAGCAAACCCCTGTCTGAGGGGCCATTGTTAAAATTAGTAAAGTGATTAAATTGGTCACCGTTCTTAGCTGCAGCCTTAAGTATTCACTCTAGCTGGCTTAGGTAGGAAGGGGTTATTGATAAAACTATTTGGTAGTTTACAGAATTCCTGAGGAAGGTATAGATGAAGGTCTGAGTGCCACAACAGCAGGCCTTGCAGGCAAAGATCACACCTGGGGACAAATAGTCCATCAAGCATGGTTCTGAGGGAAGGAGCCCTGCCCCTCGCTGCATCTCTAATGCTGATGATGGACGCATAAAGCTCCACCACCTCCTGGCTTGCCTCCGTGCACAGGGCCTGCTGCAGTGACTCACTTCTGCTCTGAGCGTTCCACAAGGTTGTCTGCTGGAGGGAGCCAAGTAATCCTCCCTGCAGGGGCATCTGGAGAATGCCAGGCTCCAGAGTTAAGTAACCTATGAGGCTGTCGGAATGGGGTGGAGTGACGCACCGGACATGAGCCACCTGGGCGACTTTCCTCAATTCTCTCAGTTGCCGATCAACTCAGAAAGATAACAACAACAATAAAAAAATACAGAACAGGACTGACTCTTGGCCACCACTCCACATGGCTTCCAGAACCAGAGCAAGAGAAACAGAGAATCCATGCAAAGGAAAGTCATTTAAAATTTTTTTAAAATAAAATAAGTGTTATGTGAAAAATAGTTCCGTGTCTGCTCAGCGTCGCTGTGGGAGCCCTGCTTTGGTTATGAATCACTTTTCTCCGTGAGGTTTCCACGTGCCAGCCTTGCTGGGGACCAGCTGCCTGACGTTGCAGCATCTTGGATTCCCAGGGTCTAACTTCTCCTCCGTTCTAGGGCCTGCCAAGCTCTTCTTTGTTTTTCCAGAGCAGCCTCCCTTTTCTGGCCTTCCTGGAACACCTTCCTTCTGAGCAGCCTGAGGTGAACCTCTTTTCTTTCCTGGCAAAAAAAAAAAAAAAGAAAGAAAAAGAGGTGTCGGCGTGTGACGTGACGTCACTCTCAGCTGTTTTAAATTAACCTTCCCTTCGGTTGTGCCAAGGGAAAAGATGAAACATGATTCAGTGAGAAGAAGCCTGTGTGAAACTGTGGGTTTTTTTTTTTTTTAACTGTTCTGTTATTTTTTAAATGTGTTAAAATGCTCATGAGAGAAACAGTGTAAAGTTTTTAAGAAGCCATGTTTCAGAGAAAAAAGAAAGAAACCTCAAAGGTGTGTTAATGATCAATGTGGTCCCTGAAGGAGCACTCACACGAAGGCCACCACCAGTGGAACAGAATGTGGTCACCCATGGAAACACCTCCATTGGAGGCTGGAGGAGGCTGCACTGGGGAAAAGAAACAGAAGAGCAGGGATTTTTCCCACATCTCTGTTCTGACCTAAGAGTAGAAACAGCACTGCTGAAAACCACCGTGGCTGGGAAGTGGAACCTTGTGCTTCTCAGGCACAGCAAGCCTGTGTCTTGCCAACTCAAGTGTGCCTTGATGCTGTACTACAGTCGCCTGGGCAACCTATGCTCTCTGGAGGGTTTCTGACGTTTCAAACATAAAAATCTGGGTAGTTGAAAACTGTTTCCTCACAATCTGGGAGATAAATTCATGAATAAAGTAAGACAGCAAAATAATTTTAAAATTCACTTTTCTATAGACTGAGTGTTGTGTATGGGTTTTACATGGATTATTATTTAACTTCTCATAATGTTTCTGTGAAACACACAAGCGGGTACCATTTTGCAGATGGTGAAATAGAACTGGGTTAGCTAATTGGCTACTGGCATGTGGCTGGTATGTGGGAGACCCAGGACAGAGCCACGCTGCCCCCCGGAAGGCATCCACGTTGAAAGGGAGGAAAATGAGATTGGTGCCATGGTGCTGTTTCTTTCAATCTTGCTTCAAGTTATGTTTTTCTTAATATTAGTGTGTAAATAGGTTACATTGTTTATTCTTTATGTAATAAAATAATCTGTTGTTAAACCTCAAAATTCTCATTAACTGTCTGTAGTTTGTCCATCACTGCATCCCCAACATGCACACATATCTTGAATAGAGTGGGAATTCACTGAAGATTAGGTGGATTAGTCAATTCATGGCAATATCTATCAAATATGTGACTGGGCTGCTGGCTATAGAGCCTGTGATGCTAAGACAGGCTTCAAGAACGCCCCTTTCCCTGGTCCCTTCCGGAGAGTGAATCTTAAGTACATGACCTGCCTCAATCCCAGGAGACATTTAATCTTGTAATTTAATAACTTCACGAGTTACCACGAAGTTCAATGACTCTTGCACATGGCTCTTCTCCTTCCCCCTCCATCCCTCTCACCACAAAACACCAAGTAATTCACAAATCTCTCCAAGCAAACAGCAGAACCACTGCACTGAAGAGAGACGCTGCTTCAGTGACCATTGGAACCACCATTTCCTAAGAGCACTGGGAGCAGAAAGAATTGTCATAAAATATTTGCAATTAAGACTGGAGTTAGGCCAAGCGAGGTGGCTCACGCCTGTAATCCTAGCACTTTGGGAGGCTGAGGCGGGCAGATCTCCTGAGGTCAGGAGTTCGAGACCAGCCTGGCCAACATAGTGAAACCCCTTCTCTACTAAAATTACAAAAAATTATCCGGGCGTGGTGGCAGGCACCTGTAATCCCAGCTACTCGGGAGGCTGAGGAAGAAGAATCACTTGAACCCAGGAGGCAGAGGTTGCAGTGAGCCGAGATGGCACCATTGCACTCCAGCCTGGGCAACAAGAGCGAAACTCCACCTCAAAAAACAAAAAAAAAAACACACAAACAAACAAACAAACAAAAAGACTGGAGCTAAATGGAGCTGCAGAGATGCGGCTGACCATACCTAAGATCTGAACCCTGAGCCACTATGAGAAGAGACAGACTTATCTGCCGTTCATTGATTTATCCACCAAGCATGTGTTGGGTGCCCATGATGTCGTAGGAGCCATTACAAACACTGGAGACCCAGCATAACCCGGCATGACCCAGCATGAACAAAAACAGCAAAGTCCCTTGCTTCATGAAGCTTACAATCAATTGAATAGGAGAGAAAGGGAGAGGAACACACATCTCAATGTCAGAGAATTAAAAGGGGTGATATGATAGTGCTGCCTGGCTATTATAGAAAAGAGTCTTGGTCTGGGTGTGGTGGCTCACACCTGTAATCCCAGCACTTTGGGAGGCCGAGGCAGGTGGATCACCTGAGGTCAGGAGTTTGAGACCAGCCTGGCCAACATGGTGAAACCCTGTCTCTGCTAAAAATACAAAAATTAGCCAGGCGTGGTGGTGCATGCCTGTAATCCCAGCTACTCGGGTGGCTGAGGCAGGAGAATTGCTTGAACCTGGGAGGCGGTGGTTGCAGTGAGCCCAGATTGCACCACTGCACTCCAGCCTAGGCGACAGAACAAGACTCTGTCAAAAAAAAAAAAAAAAAAAAAAGAGTCAGATAAAAATCTGAAAAAGAAAAGACACTTAAACTGAGATCTGAATGACAATTACAAGCCAGGCATGGAAACAGAAAATAAGAGCATTCCAGACTGAGGAACTACTTAGTGCAAATGTTCTTGGGTGGAAATCAGCTATTTGCACTCGTAACTCAAAACATTTTTAAGTGGCCATTTCTGCACAGACCGGATGGGCAGAACCTGGAGCAGGGAAGATGAACCCGGTGGGCAATCTCCTCCAGCACGCCTTTCCCTGTCCCAGAACCAAATGAGATTGCACAGGCAGTTTGCTGAACATGTTCATTTTCTTAATTTAACATTTAGGTAAAGTCAGTTGCAGCTCTCTTCATAATGTGGTTTCCATCATTACTATCTCACAATGGAGAGAAGACTTGGGCCCCCAAGTGGGGACCCCTGGCCACACTCCTTGCCCAGGTAGTCCCCATTGTAAGCACTATGGAAGCTCAGTGTGGCTGCTGCTCCAGATGGCATATGTGATCAAAACATTTTCAGAAGTTGGGCACCAGTCAAGGAGGGGCGGGCACTGGCAGGCTGTTCACAGGGCGTGGAGGGCACCTGAGCAGAGCTGTGGCCTGGAGGAAGGCCAGTGTCGGGATCAAGTTCAAGGGGAATGTGGGAATCCTGCCCTCCCGGTGTCACAGCAAGACAAAGGCTTTGAAGCTCGTACAGCAGCAGAGAGCACAAAGGTGGGGGTGGGTAAGGGGGATGAGGCCCAGAGGCAGGCACCTGAGGCTCCTACCCATGCAAGGGCCCGTGCACACACACACACGTGCACACGGCACCCACATCCTTGGGGGAGTCGGGACACCTCAGCAGGAATGCAGCCCCAGAGCAGGACCACATCCCCACCAGGGACCCTGGCCAGCAGCACAGGGAGCCCCTGGCACCCCTTTCCGGGAGGCAACAGATGAGCGTTTTTTGCACACACGGATGTGAGTCCACCAGGGACCCTGGCCAGCAACACAGGGAGCCCCTGGCACCCCTTCCCAGGAGGCAACAGATGAGAGTTTTTTGCACATACGGATGTGAGTCACCAGCTACTGACAGTGGTCCTGGCAGGCCCCCCTTGGTTGCAGGGCGGGTGAGGCGTCCTGAAATAAAAGGATTTCTGTCGGCCAGCCGGGGGCACACCCTGGGTGGGGGTTGGGTTGGGGGCCTGTCAGCCTCCCTCTGGAAGTGAGCAAATGTGTCCCTCTTCTAACTCCTCTCTTGTCAGTGCACAGAATCTAAAACTGGGCAGATTTCATCCTAGAAGGTAACTCTGTGGGGCTTAGTTTCCTCGTATTTAAAATGGAGATAAAAATAATACTCCATATGTTTGTCATGGGAAATGGATAACTCAATTTACATCAAAGAGCTTATCATCTGTTAAGGACAAATGATAGTTAAATTTCACCCAGGAAATTCAACCAGTGTTGAGACATCACACAGAAGAACACACTGGGGAAGGGAGCTGGGCATCAGGAGCTCAGCAGTGCAGTGCTCTGGGAGGAGTCAGGGGACTAGCAGGGGGGCTCCACACCCCAGGGAGCCTTCATGCCCCAGGGGAGTCTCCCCACCCCAGGCCTCACTATTTCCTTTGGTAGAAGGAACAGGTTGGCCTAGAACAGGAGTCTGCAAACTACAACCAGTGGGCCAAATCTGCCTGCTTTTATAAATAAAGTTTTATTGGAACACAGTAATGCTTATTCATTTGCATACTGTCTGTGGCTGTCTTCCAGTTGTAAGAGTAGAGTTGTGTACTTTCAGTAGAGACTGCACAGCCTGCAAAGCTGAATGTGTTTCCTGTCTGGGCCTTTATCAAAAGTGTTCTCTGAGCCCAGCAGAGCCTCAGAATCACCCAAAGACGGGCACTGAAGACACAGCTTCTCCAACCTTGTTCCATCTCTGGGGTGGTCAGAGGGTGTTGTTCATGAGTTCAGCAGAGAATGCTTTGCAGCCAGCTTGGCCTGGTGGGTGGGCAGGAAGCACCAGCCCCATGGCCACCGAGGGCTCCTGTGCTCTGACACTCACATGCACACACACGCACACACACATGCCATCTGCATCCAGCAGCCCTGCCCACCCCGGGCCTCACTTTCAGCACCAGCAAGAGAACCAAGCTTCCACAGTACAAACCCTACACCACACTGCACATTTGTGGATAACACCACAGTTGACAAAGCATTTTCATAACTGTTGGAGGTTTTAGGGGAGAGACATGGGTCATGATCATTTTGCTGAGGGGAAACTCAGGCTGGGAGAGGAGAAGAGGCTTGTCTGAGGAAAAGTGCTGTATGTGGCCAACCCTAGATGTGACCGCAGAGGAACGGTCACCTACCTCCCCTCCTGACTCCATCACCTACCTCCCCTCCTGACTCCATCACCTACCTCCCCTCCTGACTCCATCACCTACCTCCCCTCCTGACTCCATCACCTACCTCCCCTCCTGACTCCATGGGTTAAAAGGGAAGTGGGTCTCTCCTGCTGACATTTCTAAAGTGTCCTTCAGCCTCTCAGGAAGCTCCCCGAGTCTCCCTACAACTATTGTGCAGAGAAAGCAAGGTCACCAAGACAGGGAGGCGGGCTCTGTGGTGCCTTAGAGAAAAGGTCCTCCCTGCAAGGACCCGGTGCCCACGTGTGTCCTTCATGGGCAGCGAAGCCACGAGGAGGCCAGGAAATTCTTCCCCTTAGGCGGCCTTGGAATGGACAAGAACTTCCAAGGTTGCGAACCCTCACTCCCTCCCTCATTCAGCACAGCTCTAAGCGTGTCCATGTGGTTGGGCACAAAGGCGCTAAGACACAGCCCCGCTTCCCAGGGGCAGTATGTGTCTGCTCGGGCTGCCATAACTAAGTGCCCCAGGCTAGGGGGGTTTAAACCACAAACACTTATTTCCTCACAGTTCTGGAGGCTGGGAGTCCGAGATCAAGGCACCAGCAAGGCTGGTTCCTTCTGAGGCCTCTCTAGCTTGTGGATGACTGCGTTCTCCCTGTCTGCAACTGTGTGTTCCCCTATGCATGTCTCTGTCCTCATCTCTCTTCTTATGAGAACATCAGTCATATTGGGTTAGGGTCTACCCTAATGACCTTGTTTAATTTTAATTATATTTTTTAAAACTTTATTTCCTAAAAGAGACATGTACAACATACTGAAATCTCTGGGATGCAGTCAAAGCAATATTAAGGTTTCTAGCACTAAACGCCTACATCAAAAAGTTAGAAAGATCTCAAATTAACAATCTAACATCAAACCTAGAGGGACTAGAAAAACAAAACACTAACCCCAAAGCTAGAAGGAAAGAAATAACTAAGATCAGAGCAGAGCTGAACAAAAGTGAGACCTAAAAATCAATACAAATAATCAACAAAACCAAAACTTGGTTATTTGAAAGGATAAACAGGATCAATAGAATGCTGGCTAGATTAACAAGAAAAAGAGGGAAAAGATCCAAACAAATACAACTAGAAATGACAAAGGTGACATTACAACTGATCCCACAGAAATACAAAAGAACTTCAGAGGCAGTTATGAGTAGATCTATGCACACAAACCAGAAATACAAAGGAAATGCATAAATTCCTGGAAGCACACAAGGTCCCAACATTGAATCAGGAAGAAATTGAAATCCTGAACAGACCAACATCAAGTTTTGAAATTAAATCAGTAATAAAAAATCTACCCACCAGAGGAAAAAAAAAAAAGGCCTGGGCTACATGGACTCACAGCTGAATTCAGATTTATGAAGAAAAGTTGGTACCAATTCTGTTTTGTTTTGTTGGGTTGTTTGTTTGTTTGTTGGGGAGGTAGAGTCTCATTTTGTTGCCCAGGCTGGAGTGCAGGGGCACAATCTCTGCTTGCTGCAACCTCCGCCTCCCAGGCTCAAGCAATCTTCCTACCTCCCAAGTAGCTGGGACTACAGGAGTGCTCCACTGTACCTGGCTAATTTTTGTATTTTTTGTAGAGATGGGTTTTTGCCATGTTGCCCAGGCTGGTCTTGAACTCTTTGGCTCAAGCAATCTGCCAGCCTCAACCTCTCAAAGTGCTAGGATAACAGATATACACCACCATGCCCAGCTGAGCTGGTACCAATTCTACTGAAACCATTCCAAAAAATCGAGGACAAGGGACTCCTCCCTAACTCATTCTATGAAGCCAGTCTCACCCTAGTACAAAACCTGGCAAAGACACAATGAAAAAAGAAAACTACAGGCCAATATCCCAGATGAATAGACACGAAAATCCTCAACAAAATACTAGCAAAACCCAGCAGCACTTGAAACATGTCATTCATTGAATATAAATGGCTAGCCATGTGCAGAAGAATAAAAGTGGGTCTCTACCTCTCATCATATACAAAAATTAACTTGCGAGATTAAAAATTTAAATGTAAGACCACTCAAACTATTGTAATTCTAGAAGAAAATCTAGAAAAAACCCTTCTCAACATCATCTTTGGCAAAGATTTCATGACTAAGTTCCCATAAGCAATTGCAACAAAAACAAAAATTAACAACTGGGACAATTAAACTCAGGAGGTTTTGCACAGCAAAGGGAATTGCCAGCAGAGTAAACAGACAGCCTGCAGAATAAAAGAAAATACTGCAAACTATGCATCTGACAAAGGTCCAATATCCAGAATTTATAAGGAACTTAAACAATTCAATAAACAAAAAACATAGGCAATTAAAACATGGGCAAAGGTCACAAACAGACACTTCTCCAAAGAAGATGTGCAGGTGACCCACAAACATGAAGAAATAATCAACGTCATCAATCATCAGAGAAATGCAAAACAAAACCACAGCAAGATACCATCTCACACCAGTCAGAACAGCTACCATTAAAAAGTCAAAAAATAACAGATGCTGGCAAGGCTGCAGAGAAAAGGAAATGCTTCTGCACCGTTCGTGGGAACGTAAATTAGCTCAGCCACTGTGGAAAGCAGTTCGGAGATTTCTCAAAGAATTTAAAATAAAACTACCATTCGACCTAGCCACCACTGGGTATATAAACAAATCATTTGGCCGGGCGCAGTGGCTCAGGCCTGTAATCCCAGCACTTTGGGAGGCCGAGGCTGGTGGATCTCTTAAGGTCAGGAGCTCAAGCCCAGCCTGGCCAACATGATGAAACTCTGTCTCTACAAAAAATACAAAAATTAGCCGGGCATGTTGGTGGGTACCTGTAATCCCAGCTACTTGGGAGGCTGAGGCAGGAGAATAGCTTGAACCTAGGAGGTGGAGGTTGCACTGAGCCGAGATAGCGCCACTGCACTCCAGCCTGGGTGACAGAGAGAGACTCTGTCTCAAAAAAAAAAAAAAAAGAAAGAAAGAAAAAAGAAAAACAAACCTTTCTACCAAAAGGACATATGTACTGTATGTTCACAGCAGCACTACAAATAATTATAGCAAAGATATGAACCAACCTAGGTGCCTATCAGAAGTGGATTGGATAAAGAAAGTGTGGTCCATATACACCATGGAATACTACTTAGTCATAAAAAAGAATAAAATCATGCCCTTTGCAGCAACATGGATGCAGCTGGAGGCCATTTTCCTAAGTGAATTAACAATAGGGCAAAAACCGCATGTTCTCACTTATGAGTGGGAACTAAGCGTTGGGTACATGTGGACATAAAGATGGGAACAATAGTCACTGGGAACTACTAGAGGGGCAAGGGCTGAATAACCACCTGCAGGAGACTACACTCACTACCTGGGTGACGGGGCCTTTCATACTCCAAACCTCAGCATCACGCAATATGCCCACGTAACAAACCTGCACGTGAACCCCCTGAATCTAAAATGAAAGTTGAAATTGTTTTTTTTAAAAAATCTCTTTGGAGTTGAGTGCATAGAAGAATAAATACATAAATGAAAATCTTCTTTCTAAGGGCGGAAGGGGGGTGAGAGTCGAAAAATTGCCTACTTGGGACAATGTTCACTATTCAGGTGAGAAATACACTGACAGCCCAGACTTCACCATACCATATGTGATATATGTAAGAAATCTGTACTAGTACCATCTAAATATATAAAAATTGAAAAATAAAAAAAAAACAACAGAAAAACTAATTTCCATGGAAAATCACACTCCAAGGTACTGGAGTTAGGACTTCAATATATGAATTCAAGGGGACGCACTTTGGCTCATAAAGGATAGAGCAGACTCAGTGAGACAGAGCGAGTTCAGGTGCTGTGGGAGCTTGGAACCACTGAGGATGGGCCAGTATCCCTGGTGGATGGCATTGAGCCAAGTATCAGAGGATCACACCGACCTGGGCTGCAGGAGTGCCCAGGTCCACAGGAAGGTGGCAAGGCACACAGCAGCTGAGCCGTGGGAGAAGCACCGCATGCAGAGGGTGGGAGTGCCTGACTCTCTCCCACCCACACCCTCAGCCCCAGGCTGCACCCGCCTCTCCAAGCAAGCATGGCCAAGCACTGGGATTGAAATCCAGGCAGACACCAACCCAGTCCTCACCAAGTCGATTAACACTGGACTGAGATGGCGGAAAGGAGTTTGGCTGGGACAGAGGCTGAGATATTAAAGACTAGAGTGCCCAAAACTTGGGGTTCAATTTGAAGTATTTGAGGGGGTAAGAGAGAGGACCAAGAACAGCTCCCATGTTAGAAAGATGCAGCTCGAAGTTAAGGAGGAAGAAAGCAGACATGAGCACTCACAGTTGAGCCAAAGTGAGGGTTAGGTGCCTGGGGCCATCCAGGCAGTGATGGCCAATAAGCAATGGTCAGGCCGAGCTCACGTGGCGCAGCAGGGCTGGGGCTAGTGACACAGAAAATGCAGATGAGATCGCCAGGGAGATTCATTGTGTCATCCACACAGTCATTTATTCACTCAACAATATTTATTGAGAATCGAGTGAGATGATGCCTGGACACAATGCTGGCTCTGAGGATACAGTGGGAGCGATCAGGAGAAATCAGGGACTGCCCTCACAGAGCTTGTAGGCCTGTGGAGAAGCCCAGTTTTGAGGGAATCAAGCATCAAAAACACTTTGGCATTAGAGAAACCCACTCCCAGCTTTGAGGGAAAGAACATTGTCAGCAGCGTTGCTTGTGAGACCAAAAGACTTGGGAACAATGTAGATGTCCACCAACTGCAGAAGAAATAAGTTATCTGTGATTTACTCAAACATCAGAATGCAGCATGGTGGTGAAAACGCACTGATTCTTGCTAAATGCATTAACATGGATGAATCTCAGGAACATTATGTAAAGTTGAAGAGCAGGAATCCAAAGAACATATTCAGTGTAATTCCATCTACATGAAGTTTTAAAACATGCAAAACTAAACATATATGGTTTAGGGATACTATAAATAAAGTAGTAAAACAAAAAGAAATGCAAGAGAATGTCACATAAAATTCGGGGTGATGGTTACCTCCAGGGGAAGGGAGGAGAAGAGTCCCGGGAGGGGCTGCACACAGAGGGGCTTCAAAGCAACACTCCCGGGTTTAATCTGGAGGTGGTTATGCAGACATGCTCTGTATTATAATTATTCCTTGCACAAAATGTTAAACGTTCTTTTGTATCAATTCAATGTTAAATTTTAAAACAGGTTTAAAATTATTCATACAAATGCTTATATAATGACAATTATGATGAATCCTAGAAAGGAAAGAACAGGGTGGTGGGAGAGAGAATGACAGGGTATCTTCTTTCTCTCAGGGGGCCAGAGAGGGCATTTAGGAGGATGTCACATGGAGAATGAGAGTGGAGGGGATAAAGGAACTGACTCCAAGAAGGGCAAAAGAAGGAGCATCTCAGGGGGAGGGGACAGTCCAGGCCAAGGCCCTGGAGTGGAAAGGGGCTTACTGAGGATCTGGGAAAAGGCAGTAAGCTTTAGCACAAAGATCAGGCTTCCAGGGGTACCAGGCCAAGGCACCGAGATTTTATTCTAGGCCATGAGAAGCCATTGATGGACTCTAAACAGGGAGATGTGTGATGCAACTCAGTTTGGTAAGCTGTATGCAGCCACCTGCAGAAGCAAGAGACTCTCCTCCCAAACAGGTTCCACTGTAGAAAATGTAACTACGGGTGAAATAATTACTATTCAAAGGACCCCAGGGACATGCATGCTAACACTCCACAGTCACATACTAACAGACAGTGACCGAGAGGTAAGATATTCTTTTGTGTTCTCAATAAAAATTAAAACAAACGCTTTGGTTTGATAAATATTAAATTGTAATCCCATTGCCAATCCTACTCAAGGTGGATGCCAAACCATGGAAACCACATACCCTGGGATGAGCTAATAACAATGAAGTTCAAGACATCACTTACTTGGGTCTAATACCTGCCCCAAATCAACAAACAGTTTGAATAGATCCCTCTGCAATGGATAAGCCAAGATAAAATTAGTATGTTGAAAAAGTCCGTATCAAATTTCCAAACTCCACTTGCTCATTTTATAGGAGGAAAAACTGAGCCCCAGGGAGGAGGTGGAATATACACACTGAGCTATTGGCAGTAACGCCTGGGGTAGGGCAGGCAGGGGTGTGTAGAAAAGCAGATTTAACATCAAGGACTACGTACCATACACAGGAAGCCTTAGCTGCTAAATATAGACATAGCAAATAGAGTTCTCTATTAACCTGCATAGATCAATTGCATGAATCCCAGGGGTGTTGGTATTCTGAATGGTCTCCACTCTAAAGCTTCCTTGACACCATCCCAGACTCCTGTGAAGCTATGTGTCATAGACTGTGGAGTTGGCAAGAAGATAAATGGGGCCTCAGGGACAGCAAGTATCATAGTTTTACCATTTTTGAGTCAGTAACTACCAAGTAAACATAGGAAACATGAATTCAAAATCCAATCAAAGGGGGGCCTTTCCCTTCTGGTTATGGCACAGCTAGTTTCAGATTAACCAGCCTGCATATAGAGGCTGGACACAATGCATGAAAATGGCTGGGTTGGAAGGTGCTAGAGAAAAACAAGGCAGCCAGGACTTCAGAGGCCACGGTCCTGGAGAGAAGAGAGTACACTGAAGTGAGCCCACAGGTATACACCCTTCCTTTCTCTGAAGCAATTGCTAATCAGCAGAACAGGACATGCAGATAAAACAGTGGATTAGAGCTTACAACGGTCATTTGGAGATGGAATTGAAGTTTAGGCTACCAAAGAAACCACTGCGTAAGTGCCAAGATCCCAGAAGAAAGCAAATTCTGGGAAGGCGAGCCTAGAATTCTGCACTATTAAGACGTGTTCAGATGCCTAAGTCACACAATTCAGTGTGAAACTTCACAAAACCAAGCAGAGAGCAGCTTCTAAGAGGCTAAAGGGCTAAACAGAGATTACAACAATGCCACAGAGCTGGAATGACAAAAATTGGAGTTCAGAGTCCACCAGGGAAGAGGGGCTCCAGTAATAATCTAAGCTTTCAGTTGAGACCCCTGAAATTCTCTGCCCTTGTAGTAAGAAATAGCTGAAATAGATCAGCCCTAAAGAGGTCATGGTGAACTACCCATATTCATCTGTTTGCCATATATACATACATACTATATATATATATGTATATATGTTGTATATGTATATATGCATACATATGTATATATGTGTGTGTATATATATATGTTGTCTCTGAAAGATGATCATCTCATTTGGGGAACTAAAGAATTTTGCATTTTCAATTAAAAATTACAAGCATGCCAAGAAATAGGACCAAATGGCAGAAAACTAAGAGAATAGACTGTAGAAACAGTCTCAAAGGGGATCCAGGTCTGAGGCATTGAATACAGAATTTAAATCAAATACAGAATTTAAATAAGTATGATTATCATGTTCAAGAAAATGTGGAAAAATATTAATTTCATCAGAGAGCTGATGAATCTTATAAAAGTAATCAATTGGAAATCCTAGAACTAAAAAACTATATAATATAATAAATAAAATTAGGAATTCATACATTGATTTAAAAGAAGATTGGATATGGCAAAAGAAAGGATTAGTGAATTGGAAAATACATCAGTGAAAATATTCAGATTACAGCATAGAAAAAAAGGGGTTGAAAATGCAGGGAAAAAAGAAACATATAGAATATGGTAGAAAAGTCTATCATAAATGTAACTGGATTTCCAGAAGAGTATGAGAGAAGGACAATTGAGCAAGAGCAATATTTGAAGATATGCTAAGAATTTTACAACAGTGATAGTCTATATACCCAAGCTGAAAAGAATACAATAAAAAAATACACCTAGGCACATCATAGTAAAACTGCAGGAAAATGAAGATGGTGGAAGAAAAAAAAAGGCCCAGAGGAAAAAGACACACTACCTTCATAGAAGCAATAATAAGAATGTAGCTTTCCCACAGAAATGGTTAAAACTAGAATACGATGGAATAAAATCTTTAAATACTAAAAGAAAATAACTGCCAATAAAAATTCTATATCTACTTCGAATATCCTCCAAAAAATTAAGGTATATAAAAAAACCTTCAGACAAACCAACACTGAGAAAATTTATCACAGACCCTCAAGTAAATACTACAGAAAGTTGTTCAGGCAGAAGGAAAATAATTCCAGGCAGAATTATTTCAGTAGAAGTGAGAAAGTACAAATATATGGTTAAATCTTAGTGAATATTGCATGTTTAAAACAATAATAGAAATGGATTCTAGAGCTTAAACATAAATTTAAAATTATGATAACAATAGTACAAACTTGGGAAGGATAAAAAAAGTTAAAGTGTTGCAGAATTCTCACATTATCTGCAAAATGATACAGCTTCCAATTTAAGGTAGAATCTAATAACAGTATGTCAAGGATGCATTTTGTAACCTCTAGGAAAACTACTGACTAAAATATTTTAAATAAATTACTAACAAACCAATTGAGCAAAAAATAGAATAATGAAATTATATCAATTCAAAAGAAAAGAAAAAAGATGAACAAATAGGGCAACAAAAATCAAACATCAAGCTGGGCACAGTGGCTCACTCCTGTAATCCCAGCACTTTGGGAGGCCGAGGCAGGTGGATCACTTGAGGGCAGGAGTTCAAGATGAGCCTGGCCAACATGACAAAACCCTGTCTCTACTAAAAATACAAAAATTAGCCAGGCATGGTAGTGCATGCCTGTAATCCCAACTACTTGGGAGGCTGAGGCAGGAGAATCGTTTAAACCCAGGAGGCAGAGGTTGCAGTGAGCTGAGATCTTGCTACTGCACTCCAGCCTGGGCAACCGAGCAAGACTAAAAACAAACAAAAATCAAACATCAAGATGTTATATTTAAATCTAAAATAAAATCAATGGCATTAAATGTAAATGGGCTATATTCCTAATAAAAAGCAATGACTGTAAGAATGAATTAGGAAAACAACTATAAGTTAAATACAAGAGACACATCTTAACTATAACAGACCAAAAAAGAAAACAACTGATCAAAACAAAGCGCAAAATCTAATGAAAAGAAAGCTGGTAAAGCTATCCAAATATCAGACAAAGTAGACTTTAGGGTAATACGTTCTACTGGAGAGAAAGGGGGATATTTCATAATGACAAATTGGTCAATCCACGAGGTCAAGTCCTAAATTTACATGCACCTAAAATATAGCCTTGAAATATAAAAGCAAAAAGTAGTAGAAACAAAAGGAGAAAGACTAATCCATAATTATAGTTGGAGTTTTTTGTTTTTTGTTTGTTTTGAGACAAAGTCCCACTCTGTTGCCCAGGCTGGAGTGCAGTGGCACCATCTCAGCTCACTGCAATCTCCACCTCCCAGGTTCAAGTGATTCTCATGCCTCGGCCTCCCAAGTAGCTGAGATTACAGGCATGCACCACCACACCCAGCTAATTTTTCTATTTTTGGTAGAGACAGGGTTTCACTATGTTGGCTAGGCTGATCTCAAACTCCTGACCTCAGGTGATCTGCCCAGTTCAGCCTCCCAAAGTGCTGGAATTATAGGCATAAGCCACCGTGCCCCACCTATGGTTGGAATTTTTAACTCACTTTTATCCACTGAATAGGACAAGCAGATAAAAAAAAATCAATAGTGACATCAAATGTTTAAACAAAATTTACCTAATTGGCATGTATAAAACACTGCACCCAACCACAAAAGAACACATCTTTTTTCAAATGTGCCAGTAACATTTTTTAATATAAACCGTATGCCAGGCCATAAAACAATTCTGATTAAATTTCAAATTTATGTTCTTATGATTGAAATTATAATATAATTAAAATCAAAATATAAATATGCTAGACACAAATAATTTAAAAATAAAAATGCAAAGCAATATCATAGATAATAATAATAGCATCATTAAACACCATATATCTGAGGATAATAAAGTATATATGAGACTTTTATATAGAAAACTACAAACATTAATGGGAGAAATTAAAGAAGTCTTAAATAAACATAGAAATATATCCTATATCATGTTCATTGACTGGAAGCTTCAATAAATCTATAGAGTCCATGCAATTCTAATCAAAATCTCAGCAGATTTTCAATGAAAATTGATAATTTTATTCTAGAATTCGTAGTAAAATTTAAAGTGTGAAGAATAGGCAAGGTAATCTAGAGGAAATCAAAATTAGAGGAGCCAGTTATCTATTACTGTGACACAAACCACTCCAAAACTTAGTGGCTTAAAACAACAATAATTTATTTAGGAGCAAAATTTAATGGGAAGCACTTGTCTCTGATCCCAGTGTTTGGAGCCTTATCTGGAATACCTGTGCAACGCAGGGATAAAATGGATGGGGATTGATGAGGCACCTCACTCTCATCAGGTAGTCTCAGAATTAAATGTGTCTCTACATAGAGTCTCTCTGGCATGGTGGCCTCACAGTAGTCGGACTTCTTATGTAGTTTCTCAGAGCTCCAAAAGCAAAAGACCCAAGAGACAAGAAGTTGAAGTCACCAGTCTCTCAAAACCTGGCCCCAGAAACAGAGTCAGCCTTGCTGCTGCCTTTCTCTATTGGTCAAGTGGTCGCTGGGTCCTCCAGACTGATGAGTGAAGTTCCCAAATATTTCTGATCATCTTTGATCCCCCACATTGAAGGACATACACTAGCAGGTACCAAAAACTTACTTTAAGCCTAAATAAATGTAAGAAGCAAGAATAGACAATTAGCTAGAATAACAGTACAGATAGCCCAGAAACAGACCCATATGATCACATGATTTATGACAAAAATCATGAAATGCAGTGGGAGGAAATGACCTTTTCAAGTAAATGGTGATGTACCAATTGGATACTTGATATCATAAGCTTCAATCCGTATCTTACACTATACACATTTCGTTTGTTTGTTTGTTTGAGACAGGGTTTTATTCTGTGACCCAGGCTGAAATGCTTACTGCAGCCTTGACCTGCTGGGCTCAAGCGATTCCCCCGCTTGGCCTCTTGAGTAGCTGATGCTACAGGCATGTCATCAGTCCTGATTACTTTTCGTATTTTTTGTAGAGGTGGGGTCTCATCACATTGGCTAGGCTGGTCTCAAACTCCTGGGCTCATGCAATCCTCCTGCCTCAGCCTCCCAAAGTGCTGGGATTATAGGCGTGAGCCACAGAGTTCAGCCCCCTACACAGAATTTAATTTCTCACGAACTGTAGGCCTAAAAGTGAAAAGTAAAAGCAAAAAAGCTTCCAGAGAAAAAAAAGAAAAAGAGACTATTTGTATGACTTGAGATCGGTAAAAACTTCTTAAACAGAACCTAAAAATAACTAGCTAAATAGAAGAGCAGATTTTGAATGTTCTCAACACAAAGAAATCGTAACTGTTTGAGGGATGACCCTGCTCTGACCATTACACATTGTATGCTTGTATGGAAATATCACAGTAGACCCCATAAACATGTACCATTATTATGTGTCAAATAAAAGCAATAATAAAAGAAAAAAAAGAAAAACTAATAATTTATTGAGCAACTACTGTGAGCCTGGCTCTGTTTCTGACATGGGAGACAGGGAAATGTCAAAACAAAGACCCTCTCCTCATGGAGTTTTTTATATTTGGAGACAAACAATAAACAAGTACAATTTAAAAACAACTAGCTAAAGATTTAAAAATTGATGAATTATACTTTATTAAAATAAATAATGTCTACTTATCAAAATACACACGAGAGTGAAAGGCAAGCTGCAGTGTGGAAGAAGATATTTGCAGTACATATAACCAACAGAGAACGCACATCCAGAATGTAAAAAGAACTCTAACATATCAATAAGACGTTTCCCCCAAAATGGGAAAAATATTGACTGTTGATCATTAAAAAGGATATGCAAATGTCAATATGTACATGAAAGGTGTATAATATGATTACTCACCAAGGAAAGTAAAACCACAATGAAATTCTACTATGTACCTGTCAAAATACCTAAAATTACATTTATATTTAATTCATAATATATGAATATATACATAAATAATATATATGAATATGCATTCATATATATTCATATACATACATTCATATACATGCACCTAGAGTGTTGGCAAGGATGTGGGGCAAATGGAACCATCATACTATGGCGGGAGTTTAAATTGGCACAACTACTTTAGAAAACCTTTCGGCAGTATTTATTAAAACAAAACATGGCTGGGCGCAATGGCTCATGCCTGTAATCCCAGCACTTTGGGAGGCCTAGGCAGGCAGATTGCCTGAGGTCAGGAGTTCGAGACCAGCCTGGCCAACATGGTGAAACACCGTCTTTACTGAAAATACAAAAATTATCTGAGCATGGTGGCATGTGCCTGTAGTCCCAGCTGCTTGGAAGGCTGAGGCAGGAGAATCGCTTGAACCTGGGAGATGGAGGTTGCAGTGAGGTGAGATCACACCACTGCATTCCAGCCTGGGTGACAGAGTGAGACTCCATCTCAAAATAAAATAAAATAAAAAAACAAAACAAAACATACACACACTCTACAACCCAGTAATTCTCCCCACGGGAATATATTCAGTGGATATACCTATACCCATGCATCAGACTATTCATGGCAACCTTATTATAATAGCCAAAAAATGGAAACACCCCAAATGTCTTTTCACAACAGAATGAATAAATAAATTACCGTCTGTTCATGCAATAGAATACTAAAGCAACTCATGATTAAAAGAATAAATGGCTGCTAAAGGTAACCAATGGCTAAATCTCAAAGGCCGAAAGACTCTGGACATAAAGAAGATACAATGTATTCAATAACATTCAAAAATGGACAAATTAACCTATGGTGATAGAAGCCAGAATAGTGGCTTTCTTTAGAGGAGTGATGACTGGGAATTAGCTCTACGGTTCTAGGAAAGTTCCAGGTCTTGATTGGATAAAATTTACATGGGCATATAAAGTACAATAAGCTGTACACTTCAGATGTGCACTTATTTGTATTCATGTTATATTTTAATACAGAAGAATTACAAAGAATTGGAAATTTATTTTTTAATTTCCAGTTTAAAAAAGAAAGCCTGAGGAGATCATTTCTCACACAACACAGCTACAGGGGAATAAGTCCTGCCCGGGTCTGCTGAGAAGCAGGCACCAAGACAGAATTCGATTGCAGGAGATGTTTAGGGGCAATACCTGTGAGCAAAAATGCAGAGGCGGTCAGGTGAGGCTAGGAGGGCTGTCACACCACAATTCGGGGCTGACCCCAGGAAAGCGAGAAGGAATGAGAGATGTTTGGAAGCACCTCAGACTTCCGTTCTAGGACATTGCAATGCAGTTCCAAGACAGTTTGGCAAGGCCGTCAGACTCGGAGCAAAATTCACCCGTCCAAGGTGCCTGGCACCTCCCTGGAGCCAACCGCCTTAGCGTCCCTGTCTCACTGTTATTAGCGGCCGGCAGCCATGGCCAGCGTGGCCTTGGGGTGGGCATGGTGATGGATTTCATAGCCCAGCAGCTGGGTCCTCAGGCAATGTCTCTCCCCACAGTCAGAGGGGCACGTTGGAGGGCCACCACAGTCCACTCCTTGTCCCCTGGGGTCTGGGACTGAGGGCAGCTTCTCCACGGTTCCCTGGGTCCCTCTTCCTGTGGCGTCACTTTGGAGAGCAAGGTTGGGGGGCAGCTGCAGCCTTTGTCATGCACAGTTCATGTTGGGGCCACAGCTGATCTTCATCCTCTCCTCCTCTGGCATCCACACTGAAGCCCCCTCCCTCAGCAGTCACCAGAGTGACCCTGCCCTTCATTCCTGCAGGACTGAGCCCTTGGTGGCTATACCTTGCTTAGGCCAGGGAGCCACACATATCCATTCAGAGTGAGGAAGTGAAAGGGAGTCCCTGAGGGACCAGGAGCATCACCTGGGCTCACAGGGATGCAAATTCTCCAGCCTCCTTCTGCCCACCAGGTGCCATTACCCCCACCAAGATGCTGCCTTGTGTGCCCCAACCATGAGGATTCTGAAGCTCCAGCAGCAGCTGGGACTGGCAGGGCAATGGGATCTTCGGTGTGACTGGTGGTGCAGTGGCATCCTCAGTGTGACTGGAGGTGTGATGGGATCCTCGGTGTGTTCCCAGCAAGCACACCCGTCAGTGAGCCCTCCAGTGATCACAGGAGTGATGGCGAACGGGCAGCTGCCCCTCCCACCCCAGGGCCCCAGGTTTTCCTCAGGGCTGGGAGGTTTGCATGACAGACCTGCTATGGCTGAGAATGGCAAGCATGCATGCAAATGTTTCCAGAGCCTGATTCTCACAGTGACACCCTCAGGCTGCAGGGCTCAGTCTGGTCTGACCTGCAGAGACTGGGGCCTCTGTGCTGTCAAAGAACCCACTGGCTCCCAGACACACCTGGCAATGGCTCCGCCCCTCAGTTTTATTATGCTCCTGCAGGTGCCAAGGCAGCTCGGTCCACCTGTCAGCTCCACTGCGCTTGTGGCTTCCTTCCTCCATCCAATGCCGGCATTGCTGTCCTGCGGCAGTATTCCCCACCATCAGGACAGTTTCCCAGGTCCCAGCAGGGACTCTGTGGCTCTGAGGTGTTACTCTGTGCGGGGACCTATCCATGAAACATTTGACACCTCAGCACCTGCTGGCTGGAGTGAGATGGTCCCAGGTCTTCATGTCAATACCTGTCTTCTTGGTGCCACTAGTGTCAGTTTGTGTCCTCTGAGAAGCAGCTGTCAGATGGGATTTGCCATGTGGGTGATCCTGGGGTTAGGCCTGCCTCATCTCCCTCCATATCCAGCCAGTCAAGAGCTGGAAGCAGCCCTGGGTCGTGTGATCATGGTTGCAGCTGGGGTGCCGGGCACAGCGGCTGGGGCTGTCGGGGCCAAGGAGGCACACCCCGCCTCAATGTGACTGTACGAGCCCTTGTGGGGATGCACTGCTCCTGCTAACAGGTGAGTGGGAGCTGCTCACCAAGGAAACAGCAATCCTTCTCAGAGCCTGAGGGTCTCAGTGCCAGAAGTCCCTCAGGGTCCAAGGGTTCCAAGACTGCAGCTGACATCCAAAAGAATCCAGCTTCCTTGGCACATCACTAGCAAGGGCCCACCCTACCTGCTCACACCTGCCCAGAAACACCCATCCCTCCTAAGCGGCCCCTCCTCCCTGCCTCCCTGCATCCACACCTGCAGCCTGGTCAGTGACAGTCTCCTGCCATGTCCACCCATCACCTCCACATCAAGGTCATTCTTCTCTGGGGGCTGTGCTGAGCAAGGAACCGAGGCTTCAGGGCCGATGGACCCCGGCTCACAGTCTCATTATTCCACCTTGACACCGTTATTTAAAGTCTCCAAAGCTTGGGGCTTATCTGTGAAACAGGACCAAAATCCAAACTTGCCGGGTGGTCAGGAGGCCTCGACGAAATGGAATTGTCAGGAGGCCTCGACGAAATGGAAGGGAGAAAGTTCACCCTTCTCTCGCTGGTCTTCTCTTTCCCCATGGAGAAGCCCAGTCCCTTCAAGGGCTCCTGTGACATCCCCCTACTCCTTTATCTATGGGGGAACCTATTCAGAACGTCCTTTCTCTAGCTGCGTTTTTTAGGGTGCCAGGCTCTGGCCATCTGGGCCCTAAGCACGACCGACACCTCGCATACTGTGAGCCCTACTCCTTGCCCCAGCTTCAAAGTCCCAGCGGAGCCTGCACCTCTGCCCCTGATGGCCCCCAATCCCTCGCGCCTCGCGGAGCACAGAGGAAGCTGGGTGCAGACGTGCATCTCAAGGAGAAATCAATCAGACCCACTAGTGCCAGCCCAGTTTGCACTCTGGAAATTTATTAAACCCTTACATTATTCATTAGAAATCTCAATCCAGGTTCCATTGATTTGCGTGGTGTCTAGGAACCATGCCGAGCAGTTATTACAGAGAAGAGAATTGATGGCAACATCTCCGTCTGCGAGCTGCTGGTCCACATCCGCTGCACTGTGGTTCTAGGTGTGAATGGGATGAGAAGACGCGGCACGCACAGAAGACAGCAGGCGAGGCCGCGGCAAATGCCAAGCTGAGAGGGCACACTGCTTGCCGGCCAGAGGACTGGATATCACTGATCAGAAGAAATCTCAGGCCCTCCTCTCTGCCAGGGAAAGTCTCCTCCCGGCTCGTGCTCCTGCCCAGCCCTGCACCTGCATGTGGCTCCCTCAGGACGACCGCAGGAAGATATCATCACCTGGCATCAGGATATCATCATCTGGATTCAGGTGCCAGTGGAGCTTGGGGACCTCCTGCCTAAGAAGAGGGGAGGTGGATGGTTCCCGGGAAGGCTGCCATTGTTCTCAGTGCAGATCAGCCCCCACAGCTCCAGGCCACCAGGAAGCTGAGTGCCCTGACCTCCTGGGGCCTGCGTCAGCTCTTCCTCTCCCAGCCTCGCTTTTCCCACGCCTGGCTCACAGTGATCAGACTGTCCCTCATCCGCCTGTCCCTCAGCCTTCTGGCCAGACTCCCGCTTCACGCTGGCACGCGTTAGACACCAAGAACAAGGCTGGGGCCGGGGCGGCACAGACGAGCCCTGCCCTGGGGAACCAGGCTGTCTCAGAGATCAATGTCCTGTTCCTCTCACTCACTCCCCCATTTGACTCATGATCACCATAAGCCCTGGACAACGGCCGTGATCATCAACAACCAACCCAGAGTTTCTGACTCAGCAATGCCCCAAAAGTTATGACTAGGTTGGTGCAAAAGTAAGTGTGATTTTTGCCATTATGTTCAACAGCAAAATCTACCATTACTTTTGCCCCAGTCTAATAATAAAATGGTAGTGACCGGCTTTAGGTGGCAGAAAGCACGCGTGGCAGCAGCCCTGACAATACCCAGACAGGATGGGGGGCACCCACTCAGGGCACCGTGGCCAGCAGACTCATTGTCTGCCGCACGTGGCGCTGCGTGCCTCCTTCTCCCGATGGCTGAGCGCCGGTGGAGAGGGCCCCTCAGGCAGTGACCGGGCGCGACACTGTTTCACTTGTGTGGGTTCCCGGCCCTGCTCCCCCAGCTCGCATGCGGCTGGTGGGCTCTGCAGCAGCCGAAGCCCTGCCTGGTCTGGTCCTGGGGACCTTTATAGCTTTTCCGTGTCCAAGTGTTCTTTTCTTTCTCATTGATTTTTGTCTTCAGGGCAGTGAAGCTTCATCGTAGTTTCATTGTCAATTTAGCATCTCCCCTCATGTATAATTAACACTTCTTCCCTGATTTCTCAGCGCTCTCAAACACAGCCTCGGCATGTCTACACCTCTCAACAGTTTTAAATTTTTTATTAAATATTAATAAGGAAATAAATACTCAAATGCCTGGCAGTTTATGTAGCATGTATTTTATTGTGTTCAAAATAAATGGGAAGTGTAAATCTTACTGATCAGAATTCTAAGGTCAGCTTTGAAGAGATTAGGGAAGAGACTTCTTGAAAAAAACGTTTTCTTCATCAATAACCACGCTTTCCCTGTTACCCTCCGGTGTTAATCTTTACAGATTAGCTTGTGTTGTTTTTATTTAGTAGCTGAATAGTTACAGATAGTCGCTCATTGCCAGGAGCAATCATGTGAAAAACTCCCTCTGCTGAAGTTGGGGAAAGAAAGCATGGGGCTGGGAGGAAGGAAGAGAAAGAAAGAGAAGAGACCAGAGGGAGAATGGAGAAAGGGAGTGTAAAGGGGGGGAAGGAAGGGAGGGAGGAGGGAGGAGAGACGGAGAGAGGGAGGAGGAAGGGACGCAGGGACACACATGCAGACTTGAACGCACACCAGCACCCCCTCACGCCAGCCTCGGCCTCTGTCGGACGTCTCCCCTTCCACCTCCTAGGCTCCTCCGACGCAGGGTTGATCACCGCAGCATGACCCTAGAAGCTGTTCTGACGGACAGCCACAGCCTCCTTGATTAATCTCCAGCCCTGCAGTTTCCTCACCCTCCTCCTGAGCCGGCTCACCCGACATGGTGGTCTGACGGGCCCGTCCAGGCCTCTCTGCAGCCAGCAGGCTGAGAACCAGCAACCTTCTCCCTGTCCTCACTCCTCTGTCTCTCTGTCCTTCCTCCCCAAGGCACATCTCGTGGCTCAGCCCTCATGTCCATGTCCTGACCACACATTTGCACTCAGCTCCCTGCCCCTCGCTGCCCCGTGCCTCTCGTCCTGGGCCCCAGTCCCACTCTGGGGCTCTCTCCTTTTGTCCCTCTGCACCTGAGCAGCTGTCCTTGTTGTCACAGTTGCTGCAATGCTGCCTCCAGTCCCCTCGCTCGTCCTTCACAGGTGTGGCCCTCAGTCCACCTTTTGCTTCTTTTCTTGGTATCTGCTCTTTGGAGGACTCAAATGGACATGATGAGTGTGACCCTCACAGGAACCTCAATGCCGTCCAACCACACCCCAAGACCAAGGACTTGCAAGGTGTGTCCTAAGGATGAGAAAAGCACACGAAGTGAGAGGAAGCCCCAGAAGCGCACAGCACTGTGGCCCCTGTGTCGCATGCAAGTCCAGGCTCAGAGGACCCTCACCCAACAGTGCCCGTGGACTGGCACACGCAGGAGGCTTGCCATTGTCACATGAAGTATGACCACGTTACAACATGTGACTTTTTAAAAAATGTTTTTATTGTAAAATACACAACATAAAATGTACTATCTTAACTAATTTAAGTGCACAGTTCAGTTTCACTAAGTACATTGAAATTGTTGTGCAATCATCACTGCCATCCCTCTCCAGAACTTCTAATCTTGCAAAACTACACCTCTGATTCCATTAAACGCTAACTCCTCATTCCCCTCCCACCAGCCCCTGGTAGCTACCATTCTCCTTTCGGTCTCTGTGAATTTAACTACTCTAAGTACCTCATGTCAGTGGAATCACACAGTATTTGTCTTTCTGCCTCTGGCTTATTTCACTTAGCGTGATGTCCTCAAGGTTCTTCCTGTTTATAGCTGAATAATATTCCCTAGTGTGTAAATACCCCATTTTTTTGTATCCATTCATGGGTTGATAAACATGGGTTGCTTCTGTTTTTTAACTCTTGTAAATAATGTTGCTAGGAACATGGGTGTACACATATTTCTTTGAGTTCCTGCTTTCGATTCTTTGGTGTATATACCTAGAAGTGGATTTTCTGGATCACATGATAATTCTATTTTTGATTTCTTGAGGACCTGTCCTATTGGTGTCCGCAGCAGCTGCACCATTTTACATTCCCACTCTCACTGTCCAAGGGTTCCAGTTTCTCCACATCCTCACCAACACTGGTTACTTTCTGGTTTTTGATAGTAGCCGACCTAATGGGTATGAGGTGATATCTCACCACATGTTGGATTTACATTTCTCTGATGATTAATGACGTTGTGCATCTTTTCATGTGCTGATTGACCATTTGTGTATCTTCTTTGGAGAAATGTCTATTCAAGATGTGTGATATCTTCAGGTTAGTTTGTCAACTGTACCTAAAAAATATGTAAATATCTGAAAAAATGCAAGCATGTATTTATTGTTACCATTTGTTGCTTTTATAATTGTTTTAAGTCTTAATTAAGACTATTTTTTAAATGTGTACTTTAACATTCTTAGCTAAATTAGGGAAGTAAAATTTGTATCATTATTTTTAGCTCTACTACGTGATTGTGCCATCAGTTTCACTGGACATTTGTCAAGGAAGGAGACTCCTTTTTGAAATGCAGCGGAAATGGCCAACCAAATGTCAGTGATGAAAGTGATGCCAAAAGAAGAAAGCCACGAGTGGGGCAGGTTGCTCAGAGCTATGATCCTTCATGCATTGAGCTCAGTGTTGCAGCCATCATTGATGGGGAAGTGCTAAAACCACGTTCTGCTATTTGTGGAAATGTAGGAGTAGCTAAAGAACCAATGAAACTATCAAAGCTTAAATGGTGGTTACATACAAAGCATGGAAAAATGCAAAAACAAAGCGTGTTCTTTGAAAGAATAAGAAGCTGAGAGATGTTCAATATTTTACACATAGACCTTAGTGCTTTCTGAGTTTCTTACAAAGCAGCATTTTGAGTCGCAAAAACCAAATAAAATCACCGATGCACTAAGGAAAGATGGCATCAGAGATGTTTTCAGGAAAACATTGACAGAATCCATGACAAGGAAGGCGGCTCAAGTACCACTTCCCGACGATGCCAAAGATCAATATATGCATGAACTGGCTGGTGGTATAGAAGACCAATCCACAGAGCAAGTAAAGCTAGCAAAATATTTCTCATTAAAATTCAACGATAACACAAATATTGCTAGCATGGCAATTCTTTGAGCATGTATGTGATTTGAACTTGATATGAAGGAAGAAATTTTTTTCAGCTTCATTGCCAACAAATACAACTAGCTTTAAACTGTATAAAACTATGAAGGATTGAATTGTCAACAAATATGGCTTGAAGTAGGAGCTTAATTTAAGGAGCTAATGCTGGGATCTAAATCAGCACACTGCTTCCTTCATCAAGAAAGTCTTGTTTTAGGAAAAAAAAAAACCCCCCCGCTGAACTAGATTATGCTTAGGAGCAAAGTAAAAATTATGTGTTTTGCAGTAGTTGGGCATGGTATAGTTATATTACAATATGTATTATTTTAAGGCTGTGTGTTAATGTTGAACTTAATCTCTTTTTAACAATAGAAGGTTGATTAAGAACAACTGTTATTACAAGCTGAAGTGCAATGGTAATGAAAAGATCTTTGTCTAGATTGTCTGACACATAGATTGATCTCTTAATACTTCTGAAAGATAAGAAACCAATTAGGTGCCAATGATTTAAATATTTGTACAGCCAAACTTGCTTATTTGTATGACACCTTTGGGATTTTAAATATTTTTTCCAGCAAAGAAGAAATACAACACATTTGGCAACTAAGAGTTGAAGGCAAATGCAAAAGTTAAAAGCTTGGAAGAATAAAGTTTCTTCAATTATTGTGACATAATTTCTACTACTTAACAACAACCGTCAATGAAGTACGACGTGATCATGATATTTCACATCCACGAAGAAAAGTTATCATCCAATGACTGAGAAGTTTGGTAGAACTTTCTGAATTTTGCTTTCTACCAGAAGACGTCAATGCATAAGACGTTCATGGACCCAGAGTCCATTTCCTTCATGGAAAGATGTTTCAAATGTAACTAAAAATCTACAGAATAAATTGCGAAACTAGCTAATGATGAAGGATTCAGTATGGATTTTGAAAATACATTATTTTCTTTATTTTGGATAAAAGTTTAAGATGAATATTCCATATACGCTGAAAGTGCTTTAAACTCTCTTCTGTTATTTCCATCAACATGCATTTTTGAGGCTCATTTCTGTTTATGTTATTAAAACAAAGCACTTAAACAGTTTAATATACATCATTCCCCATGAGCAGTATATCATCACCAGCATAGACTAAGTAAATATACAATTCTTAAAACCTGAGCTCATTTGCCATATTCAAAGCCATTAATGTTGGCATACATAGGTTTGTTCATAGATGTTTGTATTAGTTATCTGTGGCTGTGTAACAAATTACCCCCCAGAAATTAGTAGCTTAAAACAACAAACATTTCTTCTCGTGCAGTTTCCCAGGTCAGGAATCTGGATGCAGCTAAGTTTGGGGCTCGCCCAAGGCCACAGGCAAGCGCTGGCCATGGTTGTGTCTCATCTGAAGGCTCAAGTGAAGGAGGAGCTGCTCCAAGCTCACTCATGTGGTGGTCAGAGGATTCAGTTCCTTGGGCTGTTGGACCAAGGACCCCGGTTTCTCCCTGGGCTTCCCCCAGGCTGCAGAGTGTCCTGAAGGAGAGGGAAGTGGACTGTGCTCTGAGGACCCCTCCCTGGAACAGTGTCTTCTGGTTAGAAGGCAGCAGTGAGGGGCTCCCTCCAGAGGGGACCTGGAGCCCAGAGCAGAATGAAGCAGCAGAGTGAGCGCATGGAGGCCTGTGGGGCAGGTGCAAAGGCCCCGTGGCAGGCACATGCTTGGCTGTGGAGCCTGAGGATGGACTCCACAGCTGGAGGCTTCACTCAGATCCTTGCCACATGGGCCTGTCCGGAGGGCAGCTCACAGCATGGTAGATGGTTCCCATCAGAGGCAGCAGCAAGACCGGAGCCAGAATCCTCCCATAACCTAGTTACAGAAGTGGCATTCCATCGCGTTTGTCATATTCTAGTCCTTACAAGCGAGTAGTCCAGGAACACTTGGAGAGAGGGATTGCCCAAGAACGTGAATGCCAGGAGGTGGGGACCCTTACACCACCTCTGAGGCTGCTGGCCACACCTTTTAACAAGGAGAAATGCTGAATTCGCTTTTAACTTCCTGTTCAGTGACAAAGAGTGACAAGAGTGACTCTATATTTATCACAGACCTGCACACTTTCAATAATTTATTATAGAAACAACATAATTTATTTCTTTTTCTCTGTGTTGTCTTGGTTTAATATTCATGAAGATGTGGTTTTATACCTGTCGAATCTAATAATAAAAACAATTGGGGCTGATCTGCTTTTTTTATTTGATTTCTCTAGTGATTGACTGTATGTTATGAAAGCAGGCTCCCTGCCCCAGGTGCACGGTGAGGTGTGGGAGCTCCGGGGAAAGGCCCCTGTGCTGGTGGCTGGAGCCGCCCATTCCCTGAATGGTGGCCATAAAGCTCTCGTGGGGTATGGGTCAGGTCAAGCCATGCTCCACTCAGAGCCCTCGGTGGCTGTTGCCTTCTTGCTTGGAATACCGTCCCCAGCCGCCTCTCAGATCTCCCAGGCCCTGCAGTGTGGCCCTGACTCCTCCCTACTTTCCCTCCTCGGCAGCCACAACGCCTGTCCTCAGACTCCACAGCCAAGCATGCGCCTGCCACGGGGCCTCTGCCCCTGCCCCCAGGCCTCCGTGGGCTCACGCTGCGGCTTCATTCTGCTCTGGGCTGACAGGTCCCCTCTGGAGGGAGCCCCTCGCTGCTCCATCTAACAGGAAGACCTTGTCCCAGGGAGGGTGCTGGAACACAGGCTGCTGCCCTCTCCTTCAGGATGCTCTGTGGCCTGCACTGGGCCTCTCTGCTCTTTGCTTACTGCCCAGCGTGGCTTCCACACAGACTGGAATGTTATTTTGTGGGTGGTTTGCTGCTGCATGCCGGGGCCTGGGTAGGGCTGGGACATGGCGTGTGTTGCCTGAACACCTCAGAATGAAGGAGCAGCGAGGAAGGGCTGAGTCTGGGAACCAGCTCTGCTGTGGAGTTGTCTAAGGAAGCTCCGTTATGCAAAATGCCTCATTGAGGGTCCACACCCTCCCCAGCCACACACCACAAAAGGCTCCTGTTCAAGGGTGTGAGTGTGTAAAACACACCTTTATAACATCAGTTGAAAGATGACTGACAACTGAAAGCCAATGGCAGAACAGCACACGGCCTCTCAGGAAGCAACTCGGAAGAGTCGCGGTGCTTGGGATTCAGAGACACTGACAGGGCCAGGGAAGGAGGGGACCTGTGTGATGAAGCTTGTCCTGAGCTCTAGTCTCTGCCCCCAAAGACCCTGAGACACAGCATCGTCATGTGTCATGGCTTTAGGACATCCAGTGTCCCTCCCCCAAGTTCAAAGACCCCAGGGAGAGCCAGGGGGCCCAGGCGGGACCAGAGGAACAGGGAGCCGGGAGGAGGCCAGGAAGGCCAGAGGGTAAATGGGAGGGGTCTGGAGTCCTGGGCGTCCTGGGACCGGCCATCTGAGGGTGGCTGGCTGGCTGCAGCTGGTTTTAAAGATTTAGTGGACAACTGGAGAAACCCCAGTGTGTGGGTAGAAGCTAGCCTCTGGGCAGCATCCTCCAAGAAGCGTCTCAACTATCTCAGTGTCTGCGATGTTGCAGATCAGAGAGCCACCGAGCTACTTCTAAGCTTGGTACCGGAGGAGCCAAAGCAGCCACGGGGCCGAAGTCTCCCGGCAGCACCCCTGTCTGCTCTTGACGGGATAACTGGACCCACAAAAGGCTTTGTTGCTGCGGTTCCCCACGGTGGTTTCCTATTGTGGAGGAAACGGGCTCAGGTCAGGAGATCCAAACAGTCAAAGGACCCAGTCCTCCTAGCAGGGCTCCCTGCAGGGCGCGCAGCAAGTCAGACGCTGTGAAAATCCAAACTGACAAAGGACAGAGGCCAGGGGTGGGGAAGCAGGCAGGAGCTGGTCCTTTGCCTCACAAAAGGGCACCTGCAGGGGAGAGGCCTGCCCTGCAGTGGGGCTTTCTTGTTTGGGGAACAATGAGGTGACCCGGGGGAGTCTAGGCAGAGCAGGTGGGGACAGGCAGCTTGGCCTTGAAAGGCTCAGGTCCAGGGAACCAGCCAGAAGCCGAGATCAAGGACCTCTGAGTCCCGACAGTGCCCCCACGCACCTGGTGGAGACTGGATTCATGCGGGCTTTGCAGACTCTGGGGCACTGGGGCCTGTGAGCCACACAGTTTGCAGCTGTGCTGGCGGGAGCTTGAGAGGGTGGGAGGGCTCTGCAGGTGAGGAAACTGAGGCTGGTAGGGCAGAGAGGCTTCCCTGTGCCAAGCCTTGCCCAGCACTCCAGAGCTGCCTGGGGCTGGGACACCTACAGCCTGGTAGCCTAAGAACTGAAATCTGAAAAATGTAAGTTTTATATAAAACAAGTAGATTATGGCGAATACAAAATCCACATGCATCTTTGAAGTCCAGTGTGAGGTTCAGAGAAAGGCTTGGAAGCTGCAGGCCACATGGACCCAGCCCAGATCCCAGGTCCCTGTGCTCCAGCAGCAAAGTGGGGTGCCCTGGATGAGCAGTGGGAGGCCCAGGGAGGAAGAGGCCCCCATCCATGTCCCCCGCTGAAGGTGAGCAGGCAGGAGGGGAAGGAGGCCACCGCTGCCTGAGGTGGCCCTGGGGGATATGGCCTGAGTGCAGCTGGGCCCCAGGACTGGGGCCGACGTGGTCTCGGTGGCCTCTCCCAGCCCTTTGCTGTCCTTTCTCAGCTGCTGGTCTTTCCTAGATTCTCATCCCCCAGTGTGGGGTGCCTTTTCCCAACCTCTCCTCTGGAGCCTCCCCTCAATCACACGAAAAAGAGAGAGAGAACTGCCATCCCACTGAAAACTCCGAATTTCCCTTTCTCCCTTTCTTTCTCTGTGGCAAGTCTTGGCCAGCACCCTGAGCCCACAGGCAAGATGCCTCACTGTGCCCTCAGCCCCCTTCCCACTCTAGGAGCAGGATGGGGTCTGGGGGACCCAGTCTTCCCGGCCACGGACCATTATTATCCAAGTAGGAAGTAATACTCCAAGATGGATTTCACTCTCAACTAGAAGGTCCACCCCATTCCTCGCTCAGCAGGCCAGGGAGCCGGGACTCCAGGCAGAACGCTCAGACCCTCTTCCCCGAGCAGCCTCTCCAGCCAGAGTGAGGAGCCGCACACCTCATTATCACCCACAATCCTCCAGCAGGTGCCTGCAGCCACTAACAGTCCCTGCAATTCAGCAGAGCCTGTGCTTTAATCATCAACAAAGCAGTAACACCACAGGCAGTTTCTGAAACAGCAGCCCCCAGGGAAGAGAAACGTGCACTTCTCTGGAGAGGTACGCTTCTCGCCAACTCATTTTCCAGCCTGAGAAAAGGTCATGTGACTTCACGTGGAGCATTTCTGACCAGGCTGTGGAGTCCAGCAGGACAGCATGGGAGGTGAGTGGGCACCTTACCAAGGAGGTGTTCCTTAGCATCCCTGAGAGAGCCCCACAGGGTCTTCCGGGCTGCTAAGTTTACATGTCTTTAACACGGAAACATGGCGCTTCTTGAGAAAGAAAAGTTTCCAGATGGCAGGGCTCGAGCACACTGAAAAGGATAAATATTGGTGGCCTGTAGTCCTCCAAGCTTATGGGGGCCCAGCAAGAACAAGAAGGAAGGGAGATTCACTGTTGGACAGTGGGGAAAGATCTTCTAGGATCTCATTCATTTATCTGTTGGATGAATACATGAATGAATGAATGAATGAACGAACATGTGGGCTGCGGCACTGGGCTTCCAGAACTCACAAGACACATCCCTGTCTCCTATGAGAAATGCAAAATACATCTGTGAAACGTGTGAGCCAGCAGTTGAGGATGGCGCCCAGCGTGTGTGGAGTGGCAAGGCTCACCCTGGGAGAGGTGGCTCCAGATTCCCACCGTGGTGAGACGTCACCAAGCTGGCCTGGAAGGATGAGTCGCAAAGGGGAAGAGGGCATTTGGAAGGAAGAGAACAGCACATGCAACGTCCTGGAGGCATAAAAGCAAGGTCCACCCAGGAGTGAGGAGGACTCTGCCTGGCGCATGGGGAGGCCAGTGGTGTCCACGGCCAAGCTGTCGCACGGCTGGGTCTTTTCTCTACACAGATGAAAAAAATGGAAGAAAAATCAGGATAGACCGGCCTGAGCAAGCACCCCTGAATCTTTTGGTCAAAGTCCTACTGGAAAGATCTGTCACAGATTGAACCGTGCTTTAGTTCAGAAACTGTTTATAAAGTGTCAGCAGTATCTCGGCCAGAGTGGCTCCAAGGCAAGTTGACACCACGATGGGGACTCTCCCAGGGTCATCTCCATCACCCCTGGGCTCTGGAGGGTCCCAGGATAGTGAGAACAGAACAGGAAGGCTTGTGGAGTCTTAGCAGCTTCCACTGGGAGACACAGTAGGGAGAGGAGGCCTATTGCAGGCCTGGCTGGTGGAAGAATCTCTGCAGCCTCCTCCATCCTCCATTCGTCTCTTCCCCTGCCCACTGTCCTGCCCTCCTGCATCACCCAGAATCCACGGGAACGGCTGGGGCAGGGCTTCCTCCCGGGGCTTGTTCTTCTGGGCCTGAGGCCTCTTACTGATGAAGCAGCTGCCGTGGGGCATTCCTAAGTCTTATCTCACCCACCACGTATTTCAGTGTTGTCCTGCATCTTTTAGATTTTGGGGAAAATATAGGTTGTAGTGGAGTTGTAGCTAAGCAGTTATTTCAAAACCAAGACAAACTATTATGTGGAAACAAAGTCATTCGATCAGGTGAGAACACTGGGAAGGAGGGAGGCAGCCTGTTCTCCACACCGCTGCTCTTAGCTCACACCACGGACCTCCATGTGGCTGAGGACGGACGGCCCCACACCCCCTACACCCAGGAAGCTTGGCCACGGTTTCAACCATGTGGTCGGCCTCTTGCTGTGGGAGGGAAGGTGAGTCCAGTGACAAGGACCCCTGAGTTTCACTCTCAGTTCTGTTGCTTATGAGTCACATGAACTTGAGGGTAACTGGCGGCAGAGAGGGTAAGAAAGTTCATCTGTGAAACGGGCACGATACTCATCGTGACAGTTAAGTTTCTGCATCAACCTGACTGGGCCATGGGGTGTCCAGACACAGGCATCATTCTGGGGGCGTGTGTGAGGGTTTCTGGAAGAGGCAGAACTTTGCGTCAGTGGCCTGAGTCGAGCAGATGGGCCTCCCCATGTGGGTGGGCCTCATCCAATCAGCTGAAGACCCGAATCGAGCGAAAAGGCTGAGTAAGCAGGACGGCTCCTGCCTGGGTGCTTGCCCTGGCCCCCGGGTCTTTTCCCTCCTCGGACCGGCACCTACACCACTGGCTCTCCACTGACTCAGCCTGGAGCTACACTCCGAGCTTCCCTGGATGTCAGGCTTGCCAACTGCTGATGTTGGGACAATTCAGCCTCCATAATCGTGTCCACCAACTTCTTATCATTGTAGATTCTTTCATCTAAATCCACAGCCACATCGCAGCTATGTCTGCATCAGCTCCTTCTCCTGGCCCCATTTCTCTCGGGAACCCTGGCTGATATGCCCACTGTATTAGGTCATTTTTGCATCACTATAAAGGAATACCTGAGGCTGGGTGATTTCTCGAGAAAAGTGGTTTATTTGGTTCATGGTTCTGGAGGCTGTACGAGAAGCAAGCATGGTGCCAGCATCTGCTCAGCTTCTGGAGAGGCCTCAGGAAGCTTTCAACTGTGGGAGAAGGTGAAGTGGGAGCAGGCATGTCACTCAGCAAGAGAGTGAGGGGAGAGGCACACACACTTGAAAACAGCCAATCTCCATTGAACTGAGAACCCACTCATCACCAAGGGGATGGCACTAAACCATTCATGAGGAATCGCCCCATGATCCAATACCTCCCACCAGGCCCCAGCTCCAACCCTGGGGATCACCTCTCAACACGAGATTCAGGCAGGACAAACGCCCAAGCCGTGCCAGCCACTTGCCATGCTGCTTTGACAGGGGACTTGCATCAGGCTCAGCCCCCTGGAGCCACTCAGCCAAGGTCACCGTCAGTAAACCTGTTCCAGCCTCCACCTCTGCACCCTCCTGGTGGGTGGTGATCCCCTCGCTGGCACCATAGGGATAGCCAAACACCAGCACTCGACCCCGGGCAGATGAGATCAATGGCCGTTTAATAGTCATGGATGCTCATAACCCAGTGTGGAGGACCCTTTCTGGGGAGAGGTCACAGGCCTGGCCTTGCTTCTTTGGGAAAGGGGGACTGAGAGGTTGGCTGTGACTTTCTATAAGCCTCACAGACCACTTTTGTCCGCAGCTCCTGTTTTCAGAAGATACGGTCAAAGTCATGTCAGGAAAAGTCCATTTTCATGCAGAAATATGTGCACCCATCGGTCCTAAGGGCACTATGAGAACCTACCCAGGATACAGTGAGGACCCGGAATGCTGGATCCAGACGCTTCACCAGCTCACCCCGGGACCCCAGGCCGGTCAGTGGCTGGCCCTGGCCCTGAGAGATACCCGTGGCACCCCATGATTCCTCCCTAACTGCGCTTTGCCTCTGTGTGAGTTTCCTGGAGCTACAGTGACGAAATGTTCTGTTTGGACCACAAATCCAGTGGCTTAAAACAGCCCAAATTCATTATCTTACAGCTCTGGAGCTCAGACCACCAAACTCAGCCTCACTAGCCTAAAGTCAGGTATTGTCGGCAGGGCTGGTTCCTTCTGGAGGCTTCAAGGGAAAACCGGTTTCCTGGTCTCCAGTTTCTAAGAGACTGCCTGCCCCCGTTCCATGGTTCCTGGTCCCTTCCTCCTTCCTCATGTGGTAGGAGGCAGGACTCATGAAACAAAAAATATCTATATGTAGAGGACTTTATGCAGACACAGGAAAGCATAGAGAATGCCTATGGGTTAATATCTGTTACTTGTAGGGAGGGGTTGGGAGACTTATGTGGGTTGAGCTGGAAAAACAGGAGTCAGATGAAAAAAAGCTTTACCAGGGGTGGCAAACCACAGCCCACAGGCCAAACTAGCCTGCCACCTTTTATAAATAAAGTTTTAAAAAAATAAAAAAATAAAAATAAATAAAAAATAAAAAAAAAAAAAGATGGGACTCAGACACCGAATCAGACTGAAGACTAGCGAAAACAGGGCCTGGGGAAATGCAGTTTTCAATCAGACACGCCAACCAGTGTGCTCCTTAATTTACTGTTGCCATGGCGACAACCAGGAGTCACCACCCCTTTCCGTGGCAATGACCCAATGATTACTACCCCTTCTCTAGCAATTTCTGCGTAAATCACCCCTTAATCTGCATGCAATTAAAAGTGGGTGTAAACATGGCTGCAGGCCTGCCCTGAGCTGCTGCTCTCAGCCTCCAGGGTAGCCCTGCTCTGCAGGGACAGTCACAAAGCTGCGACACTGCTGCTTCAATAAAGCTGTTTTCTTCTACTTCTGGTTTGCCTTTAAGTTCTTTCCTGGGCAAAGCAAAGAACACTCAGGGGCTCAGCCTCACTTGGGGGCTCGCCTGCCCTGCATCACCCACAGCTGGCAGCACAGCACCTTCCCCTTCTTCACTGGCTTCTGACCTCCTCCTCGCCTCATAAAGACCCTTGTGATGACATTGTAATCCAGGATATCCTATCTGATGATCCTCAATCTAATCATGTCTGCAAGGTCCCTTTCTCCACTTCAGGCCCCGTAGTCACAGGTTCTGCGGATGAGGACGTGGACGTCTTTTTATTCTGCCTGTTACAGCCTCCATCACTGAACTCCTCACTTGGGTCTGGCCTGCCTCACCAGGCAGACTGGGGCCCCGTAGGGACAAGGATTGGGTCCTGGTCATCTCTGAGCCCCACATCACACAGGAGGCATCAGGCAGAGCAATGCATCATTCACGCTGGCTGCCCGGCTGCTGAGGGCTATTTTCCCGCATGAGTCCTGGGCCCGTTCAGCCCTCCCACTTCAGCTGTGGAGCAGGAAGCCCAGGAAAGGCATCTTCCAATGCCTGATGGGACTGACTGCCAGGGACACTGGTGTGATCGTGTCAAACAACAGTCAGAAGACTAGGCAGATATTCACTGGGACTGCCCGATGTCGTTCCAATGCAGTAGCCCCTGAGCCCTCCTCCCAGGGTCTCCGTGTCCACCCTGCACAAGCACACACAAAGTCGGCATCCGTCCGATCTGACACCTTGACTTCATCAGATGCCCAATATGCGGGCTGAGAAATAGTCCTGAGTTCAGGCTGAGACTCAGGAGGTCCAAGCGGGAGTGCGGTGAGGGTACATGCGGGCAGGAGGCCGGCGTGCTAACCAAGAAGCAAATGCAGGTGACCTGACCATCCACTCCAGGCCACTGTACCCTGATGTGGGGATGAAGGCCAGGGACAGCCCCTGCCCGTAACAACTGTGGAGTCGCCTCCTTACCTCCACTCTGCACCTGTTGCTGCCAATGCTCAGAGGTGGAAGCAAGAAAAACTGCCAAGTATCTGGAGTCCTGTGCTCCGTGCACTGCAAGAAGGTTGACCTGAAACAGGCCATGCCTATGCCTTGCCCCGACACCCAGCCCAGCCTCAGCCGTTGCCACCTCTCCTACTGAGCTCCCTCAAATCCAGCCACTGCCACCAGCTGGGAACAAGCAGCCCTCTCATCTCCTGGGGCCTCTGCGATGGCCTCCCGGCTGGTTTCATTTGTCTGTTCCCGCCCTCCTGCTGTGCGTCAGAGACCTCTCCAAAATGCACACAGATGGGATTGTCCCCCCAGCCTCCACCACCAGCAAACCCTACAGGAGTGCCCAGAGCCCATAAGATCACCAGCACACTCCTTCCTGGGGCCAGACGGCACCTGCCAGGTGTGAGCGCCCAGACACACCCACCTCTCATCACCCTCCCATTGCCCTTTGCAGTTCCCCCTCTTGGTGTACCCCCACCCCGCCACATCAGGGAGCCTCAGACTGGCTGACCACCCTCCGAACTTTGTTCTCACACTCCCACTCTGGGAGCTTCCATGGCCGATCCCCTCCGTCCTTGTTCAGGTCCAAGGCTCCTGCATCTGAGGGCTCCTCTGCACCCAGCCTCACCTGCAGGCGGGGCTCACCGTGTGCTGTGGGGCCAAATGATGTCCCCACTGCTGCCCACCGTGCCTGCTGTCAGAGCCCAGCTGCTGGCCATGGCGTAGCAAATGAACGCCACCTCCCGGGGCTCCTCCGAGCTCCTCAAACAGAGGCCTGACCACCTACGAGGCCTCTCCGAGCAGACGGGCCCCAGGAGCGGGGCTGGTGTTTGAATCTGGTTGGTGTAAGTCTGTATTCAGTGTTGGGCTCACATCTCAGGCCCACCAAGCCCCAGCCTCTGATCTGGGAGTACTTTCCTAACCAGCCGCCAGGGCTTTACCCACTTAGTGAGTTATGATCCCTCCAGGAATCTGCCAGATGGCTGTGTTTGTTTGTTTGCACTAACATTCCCGGGTGCTTATTATGTGCCAAGCAGCCAGGATCAGCCGGCCCAGCTCTTACGACAAGCTCAGGACAGGGTGTTATTTTCCCTGGGTGAGCTCATCAGCATCATGATGTTAAACACCATCCACATGCTGATAGCTCCCTGAGCTCTCTCCCCAGGCAGTCCTCTCCCCAGGCCCGGTCCTCCCGAGGCCAAGCCACCTTGTTATCCATGGGCCCATGTGCCCATCCATGGCCCAGTGTGCTCATCTATGGCCCAGTGTGCTCATCCATGGCCCCATGTGCCCATCCGTGACCCAGTGTGCTCATCCATGGCTGCTGTGTGCTCATCCATGGCTGCTGTGTGGTCATCCATGGCCGTGTGTGCTCATCCATGGCTGCTGTGTGCTCATCCATGGTCCTGTGTACCCATCCATGGTCCCATATGCCTATTCATGGCCCTGTGTGCTCATCCATGGCTGTGTGCTCATCCATGGCCGTGTGTGCTCATCCATGGCTGCTGTGTGCTCATCCATGACACCATGTGCTCATCCATGGCCGTGTGTGCTCATCCACGGCTGTGTGTGCTCATACGTGGCTGTGTGCGCTCATCCATGGCCCCATGTGCTCATACGTGGCCGTGTGTGCTCATCCATGGCCATGTGTGCTCATACGTGGCTGTGTGTGCTCATACATGGCCGTGTGTGCTCATCCATGACACCATGTGCTCATCCGTGGCCGTGTGTGCTCATCCACGGCTGTGTGTGCTCATATGTGGCTGTGTGTGCTCATCCATGGCCCCAAGTGCCCATCCATGACCGTGTGTTCTCATCCATGGCCCTGTGTACTCATCCATGGCCCCGTGTGCCCATCCATGGCCCCATGTGCTCATCGATGGCCCTGTGTGTCCACCCATGGCCCTGTGTGCTCATTGATGGCCCTGTGTGCCCATCCATGGCCCTGTGTGCTCATCCATGGCCCTATGTGCCCATCCATGGCCGTGTGTTCTCATCCATGGCCCCGTGTACTCATCCATGGTCCCATGTGCTCATTGATGTCCCTGTGTGTCCATCCATGGCCCTGTGTGCTCATCTATGGCCCTATATGCCCATCCATGGCTGTGTGTTCTCATCCATGGCTGCGTGTGCCCATCCATGCCCCTGTGTGCCCATCCATGCCCCGATTACACATCCATGACCATGTGTGCTCATCCATGGCCCTGTGTGCCCATCCATGCCCGTGTGTGCCCATCCATGCCCCAATTACACATCCATGGCCATGTGTGCTCATCCATGGCCGTGTGTGCTCATCCATGGCCCTGTGTGCCCATCCATGGCCCTGTGTGCCCATCCATGCCCCGATTACACATCCATGGCCATGTGTGCTCATCCATGGCCCTGTGTGCCCATCCATGGCCCTGTGTATCCATCCATGACCCTGTGTGCTCATTCCTGGCCCCAATTACTCATCCATGGCCCCAAGTGCTCATCCATGGCCCCGATTGCTCATCCATTGCCATGTGTGCCCATCCATGCCCCCGTGTGCTCATCCATGGCCCCGTGTGCCCATCCATGGCCCCGATTGCTCATCCATGGCCATTTGTGCCCATCCATGGCTGTTTGTGCTCATCCATGGCCCCATGTGCTCATCCATAGCCATGTGTGCCCATCCATGGCCCTGTGTGCTCATCCATGGCTGCTGTGTGCTCATCCATGGCCCCGTGTGCTCAGCCATGGCCCTGTGTCCTCATCCATGGCCGTGTGTGCTCAGCCATGACCCTGTGTGCTCATCCATGGTCCCATGTGCTTATCCATGACCCCGTGTGCTCATCCATGGCTGCGTGTGCTCATCCATGGCCCCGTGTGCTCATCCATGGCTCCATGTGCTCATCTATGGCCCAGTGTGCTCACTGCTACCTGCACTGTCTCCCTTCAGAATGAATGGAGCCATGCTCTTCCAGCCAAGAACCACAGAGTGCTCCTGGGTCCTCTCTTCCTCTCACATACCCAGCCAATCTGTCAATGAGTCCTGATGAGTCCTTGTTCAAAACCTCTCCAGGCTCTGATGGCTCCCATGGGTCCCAGCCATACTTCCTCAACCAGGCCCTCAACCCACTACACCCCCTGCTTCCTCTTCCTCCTGTGCCTGCAACTCCTCCCCATCAGCCAGAGTTACCCTTTCCAAACATCAGACAGATCATGGCAGCTCCCCTACGTCCCTGCTTCACTCAGAGGACTGCAGCCCATGTGTCCCTGCGTGACCTATGACCCTGTGGCCTCCCGACCTCCTGGCCAGCCACCTGGCCTCCTTATGGCTTCAGGTCTCCTGCCCGGGGCCTTTGCCCTCTCTGCTGTCTGTCTGGAGCAATCTACACCCCGCTGGACCCCGGCCTCCCTCCCCCAGATCTCAAGAAGGCACCGCAGCCCGACAGGCTTCCCACTGCTGTCCACACCTCCTGGCCTCTTGGCTCTGCCGAGCTCTCCTCACGACGGAGGGAGCTACCTTCAGCTTCCCCCCAGTGCCCCTTAACACTGGGTTCCACAGGGCTCCATGTTGTACTCAGCACTGCAGTTCAGCTCACAGGGGCCATGCCGTAGATGTTTGTTGAATGAAAGAATAAATGAATTCCCATTTATCGGATGAAGAAAGGACCGTGGTTGTCTGAGGTCACAGAAAGTGGTGGAGCACAGACCATGAAAGAAAGCCTGACTGCAGGCCCAGGCCCTCCTGGAGCCCACACAGCCTTGACTGTTGGCGCTTAGCACCCCATCTCCACCTCCCAGGTCCTTGACCCCAGGTAGCCTGAGGCAGGAATAAAGGAATGAGTCCATCAGCAATGAGGCCAAGGCCGCAGTAAGTGCTGTCAAGGAAACATGGAAGCCGCCAGAACAGGAGATGTACCCGGTGGCCACGGTGTGCTGGGGAGGAGAGGGCAGGGCTCCGGGCACGGGGCTGGGAGGAGCCTGGCCCACGGGAGGGTTGTGTGTGTGTCTGTGTGCATGCCTGAGTGCATGTATGTTTACCTGTGTCTATGCGTCTATGTCATGTGTATCTGTGTGTATTAGTACTATGTATGTGTTATGTGTATATGAATGAATATGTCTGTATGTACAGATGTGTATGTGTGCATATTTGTATGTGCATATGTGTATGCATTATACATGTCTATATGTGTGTATGTATACATGTATCTATATGTGTCTGTATGTGTGTACATTACTATGTATGTAGACTGCTTGTGTGTGCATGTCTCTGTCTGTGTGTGTATGTTATATGTATATGATGTGTGCATGTGTGTCTGTATATGTGTGTATATGTGTGTGCTTAGTTGCACATGTATATATGTATGTGTGTGTGTCTGTATGTGTATATATATGTTTGTGTGTGTGGGTGTGTGTCTGTAGGTGTGTATATGTGTATGTGGGTATGTGTATGCATGTGTGCATATGTTTGTGTGTGTGTGTGAATGTGGCTACAGGCTTGCTGTAGCCACATGCTGTGAAGCCCCTCGGAGGTCAGGTGTGCAGATCCACCTGACGAGGTGCCTTCACCTTTCTGATAACCCAGGTGGTCTGCAAGGAGCCCAGACCTGCCCACTGCAGGCAGTGCTGGCACCTTCAAGACCCTGGAGGGCAAAGGACTTCTCGCTCATCATAGTGGCAGCTCCCCCGGCCCCTGTTATAGATCCCTGTGGAAAGTCCCACAGGGTCTCTGCAGGCAGACATGTTTTCAGATGCCACAGACTCTCTGTGGGCAGACATGTTTTCAGATGCCACAGACTCTCTGTGGGCAGACATGTTTTCAGATGCCACAGGCAGGCCAGGTAGATGCTCTGCTCTCTGAGGCTGAAGGTAGACTCTTTGGAACAGGGCTGGAGACCCTGGCCTTGTTTTCCAGCCCCTCCAGCTTCTCCCCGATGCAATGAAGTGTGGCAGAGCACTGAGCACAGAGTCAGAGCAGCTGGATCCGAGTGCCGGCCCCTCCTGGGTGGCCTCGGGCAGGAGCTTAGGCTCCCTGAGTCCAGCCTCCTCGTCTTCCAAACATGCTGTGATCCCCACGCGCCACTGCACGGGGCCTCTGTGGGGACCTCGTGGGTCAGTGCACATGCGAGCATTTTAAGTGACATCAAGATGTAGGGGATGCAGCCAGCTGTCCGGCCTGCACCCCGCCTCCGTCTCCCTGATAGAGCCTGACTATCCTTCAGCCAGCTCCCCAGCCTGCACCCCTACCTCCATCCCTGCCAATAGAGCCTGACCGTTCCATTCTTCAGATAGCTGCCCGGCCTGCACTCCGCCCCCTGTCCTTGCTGACAGAACCTAACCATCTTTCAGGCATCTCATCTCCGGGCCCCACCCTGCAGCCAGGCTGGCATCATGACAGTGTTAGTCAATAAGATGAAAGTGAAAGTCAGCTGAGGACTGTCAGCTTTTGCTATCCTAATAAAAAGGACCCCCACCCCGCCCCGACACTGCCTCTTCCCACTTCCTCCTCCTTCCTCCTTCCAAACTGATCCACACTAGCAGCCACCCTGGCAGAGCTCAGCAGGTGGGGAGGAGAAGGTCCCATCTGTGGGCTCCAGAGCTAACTGCTCTGTTTTTGGCAGCCAGTTGTGTCCCCAAGGGCTCAGGCGGTCAGGAGGCTTTCTGCAACCTCCCCTCTGAGCCTGGCCTCCCAAAGGGAAAACCTGAGGACAGGCATCTCCCCCACATCTTCCTCACTGTTGCAGAGCAGCTGGGAGGACCCAAGGGTCAAACTCTCTCCAACCAGGGCCAAACAACGCCCTTAGCACAGCCTTCCAAGCGTGCAGGGCCAAAGCCACAGAACCAAGATGGCTCTAGTATCCCCTCAAGGCAAGTAACAGAGATAACACACCCCCAGGATCCCCGCTCAATGCCAAAACTTCACTGGCCTGGGGCCCCAGGGCTCAAGCTGGAGGCTGTTCTACAAAAGGCCTGGCTCTGAGATATCAAAGCACCAGGGAGGGGCGCCAGTTCCTGCCAGCTCCCACCAGCTGGAGCCCGTAGAGTGGCTGAGACTCAGGTGGGAGGAGGGAGAGTTCTGCAGCCCAACAAGGAGGCCAACATCAGGGGCTCCAGGGCCCTGCGTGGGGAAGAGGCTGTAGGCCCAGCCCAGGCTGCGAGGAACCAGCCCAGGCTGCAGAGGCTGAGCAGTGCAGGGTACCTGGGCATTTGCTCTCATTCAGAGCGCTGGATGAGTTCTAATGATGGGGTACCCCTGTAGAGGAGCCCCAAGTACTCACACGGGGGAATCTGCCAGACTGCCAAGTGGAAGCTGGAGCTGTGAGGACCGTGGGAGCCTGGGCCCCTCGGGTACCAGCTTGTATGACCTTCCAGTGCCGAGCCCAGCACTACACGCAGTGCCTGCCACACCAGCCCCAGGGAAGGAGGGTCTCCCAGTCGACTGGATGTGGGGACAGAGAGGAGTGGGGCAACTGACCGGCCAGAGACCACCCGGAAGGGAGGCTTCATTCTTCTTCTTCTACTCTACTTGGCTTGACTTGCTCCATTCGGGGGCGATTCAGAAATGACCACACACGGCAAAGAGGAGTGTACGGGGAATGTACAAACGGTGTCAGTCCTGACCGTCCTCTGGGTTCCTGCTGCCTCCCAAGAGTGGAGTTGGAGCCACTCCGTGGTTGGCTTCTGGGCCTTTTATCGTGAAGACCTGAGCCCCTTCAGGCTGGGACATCCCCGTCACAGCAAAGGCCAGGGGGCAAGGCCAGGAAGCAGCTCACGCCCCATCCTGATGCCACGTGGGAGGGGACGCTCTGCCTTCCTAGAGACACAGTCACATTTTCCCAGGAAATTTTAAGGGGTTGGGGAACTGTGGTTATTTCTTCCTACCACTGCCCAGAGCTCTCATTATAGGACACAGAGTTCAGTTTGCTCACATGCTGTGAACGGGCCAAGTGAACGCCAGCCCACTTCTTCCAAAAGCAGAACTTTACAGAAAGCAATGGGTGGGTTAAACAGAGAAGAAAACCAGCCGAGGAAGTGAGGAGAAGGCGACTTCGGGCGCTGGGGGTGTGGACGGCTGTCCCTGGCTCACGGCCCAGCAGGAGAGAAAATGCTGGAAAAGGCAGCGGCAGAGGGGTGAGAAGTGTCTCCCCTGTGACGTCCCGGGGACCCCCTGGAAGCTGGTTCAAAGTACAGATTCCAGAGCGTCACCCTCACCCTGTGAGTCTGGGGTCCCCCATGTTCCCAGTCCTAGCTCTGTGAGGGCACCCTAAAGCAAGTGGTCTCTGGGACAGAAGGAGACCCCCTCCTGCTGCCCCGACACCCCACCCAGACTGACTCTCTCAGGACTTTGTTCACTGGCTCCTGTGCCTGACCTGAAACCCACAGCCATGGCCCGGGGCTGTGTCTTTGACTTTTCACCTCTTTACTCCACACTGCCCTGGGCGAGCCCTCACCCCTTCAGACGATTCGGAAATCATACCAACAACAGCATCCGCCCCTGAGCTGCAGACCCCCTGCCATCCCCGCCGCAGTCTCCTGCAGACTCTCCCCAGCACCGCCCCTTGGCCAGGGCACACGACCTGCCTTCACGGCACCCCTGCCTCCTCTCTGCACCCCCGCCTCCTCTCTGCTATTGCCCCCGCAGCAGCACGAGGCCCTTGGGTTCAGACGTGCACTCAAACCGAAACCATTCCTGGGGCTGGGGGTGCAGAGGGGGCAGAGCAGACAGGGGTCCTTCCAGGGCTCACTCGTGGGGCTCCACTTCCCAAGTGCCTGTCCCGTCTCTCCTCTCCTCCCCTCTTCACCACAGGCCCATGCCGGTGTCCTGATCACCTGTCTGGGCTGTTACGTGCATGGGGAAAGTCTCGGCAGCTCTTGGACTGTGTTACTTCCCCAGGACTCTGGCCACCTGCCCGAGGGCAGACGTGAGTCCTAAAATCTATGCCTTTGAGGACAGAGATAGAGGAACTGGCCGGTGAAGGTTGGCGCCACGGAGGCCTGGCGAATCCCATCGACGTCAATAAACTACTTGGTGGAGCCGTGGTCCAGCGACACCGTGCAGGCCTCAGCCAGGCAGCAAAGGATGTCGTAAACGGACGTCAGCTGCCCTCTTGGCAGGATCAGACCGCTGTCAACTCAAATCACCCAGAAGGACGGGACGGCGTCCAGACTTAGCCAACGCTTCCCTCTGATGTGCGGGCTGGAGGCCCCAGTTGCCAGGACGACCACACACAGGCCCCTGAGTGTCCTCCTGTGGTACACATGCCATCACCCTGGACTTTCAAGGCACCAGGTCCCAGTAAGAGGATGCACCTGCCCGGGAGGGCTGCACCAGATACCGAGGTAAGGAAGGAGGCCGAGGTCTCTGACTTTGCACTTCTGCGGAGGGCAGGAATAGCATACACGCCCCAAAACTTAAAGTAAGTGAAATGTCTCAGGGAACTTGGAATTTGGATGTTTGTGACCATTACTTAATGTCTGAATTTGCAAGCGCTTGGGAAAAATTCTTCCTTCTTAGCCTTTTTTTTTTTTTTTTTTTTTTTTTGAGACAGAGCCTCACTCTATCGCCCAGGCTATAGTACAGTGGAGCAATCTCAGCTCACTGCAACCTCCGCCTCCCAGGTTCAAGTGAACCCCCTGCCTCAGCCTCCCAAGTAGCTGGGACTGCAGGTTCCCACCACCACACCCAGTTAATTTTTACATTTTTAGTAGAGACGGGATTTTACTATGTTGGCCAGGCTGGTCTTGAACTCCTGACTTCAAGTGATCCGCCCACCTCGGCCTCCCAAAGTGCTGGGATTCAGGCATGAGCCGCCATGCCCAGCCTTCTTGTTAGCCTTTTGTATTTGCCCTATTGGGCATTTGAAGCTCTTAATGAGAAAATCAAATGTATGAAAAAGTTTGAAAATGCAGTTTTATATGCATAAAGGAATTTAATTAACTATGTTTATAAATGAAGTTGAGAATTTGAATTGTTCAACTTGAATTAATATAACAATAGTTAACTTCTTAAACATGATTGCATTTTATATAACATTTACTACATTTATAGACAGGTTAATATTTTTGAAAAGGCAGGTTTCTAGATACATAACTGGGTTATATCAAAGGTTCATGGAAGTATATGACTATAAATGGGTTTTCCTTTGGCAGGAACCCTGCTGCAGGCGTCAGAAACTCCGTGATGGATGGGAGGGGCGAGGGCTAAATGTTTTACTCTCCTGGACTCACAACCAGGTGCTTCGATTACACTTGTGAAAATAAATGATTAAAAACAAACAAACAAAAACAATAAATACCTATCATGAGCATCCCCCTTTCCTCCTCAGAATTCCCCTGAGACTCCCCACAGGCTGCAAGGAAGGACTGAAGCCACGTGGCCCAATGACACAGGCTCCGGCCGACTTCTGAGACCGTCTCTGCGTTCTCCATGATTCAACAGTGCCAGCTGATTCGTGGGCTCCTGGACACTCCATGCCATTTCCTCTGCTGGAGCGTCTCCAGCCACCTGTCTGCTTGTTAAGTTGCCCCTCCAAATCCAGCCTGAAGTCACCTCCTCCAGAAAGGCTTCTGGGACCCTCTCACCTGTGACAGTACACCCCTGCTTCATCCCTGCCTGGCTTCCTGCAGACTTGAGATTTTTATTCCTTGCCTGCTTCTGTGGGGGGTTCTGAGGAGCCAGGGTGTGCGCTGGCACGGACTGGGAGGAGCTGGTATGGGGCTTTGATTTTTCCCAAGGTGGCACTGCCTTGGCACAGCCCTACAGTGAGGGCATGAGCCACACACGCCTGCCACTTCTGGGGCAAATCACGTCTCCAGGAAGGGCCAGCAGCAGGGAGGCTGACCAAGGAGGGGCTGGAGGGGGCTGCCCCCACAGCTGCACTGTTACCCTGAAAGGGTGGGTCAGCTGTGGGGCTGGGGAGGTGTTCAGGGCAGCAGGGGGGCAGCAGGGACAGTGCCTGCCCCTGGAGGGCTCCGAGCAGGTTGGGGGGCCCCCGTCAGTGGCTCTGAGTGAATGAAGCAGGGGCAACTACCACGGTGCCCTCCCCACAACCTACAGCCACAGAAAGGCTCTGAGAAGGCCAGAGCCTGAAACAATTTACCTGCTCAGAATCTAGAGAATCCCACAGGCAGAAGACAAAAGGGAAGACAGACGTCCACAACAATGTCCTGCTCAGAAGGGACAGTTACAGTGTCCTCTGACACTTATAGGAAATTACCTCGCTTTATGATTTACCTTGAAGCCCTGAGGAACCTTTCTCAGCCTGAGACCCGTCCCCCAGGTTCCCATCATGGTTCATGTGGAAATGCACACGGAGTCCCCCAGGACTGGCGGCCAGTGACGTAGGCAGAGTCCCTCCATGAGATGCCTGGGCGGGGGCCACCCATGGAGCCATCAGGGCCAACCACCTGACGGAGCAGCCACAGGCTCCCCACGCCAAGTCAGCGGCACAGGCAGGAATTGGCATTACCACTCAGGACATGTGCTGGAACCAAGGAGGGCAACAGAAAATCCCCTGGGAGATGGATACAGCAAGTGGAACCCCAAGAACAGGACGCACCCAGCAACCAGCCTTCTCCTGGCCCTGCTGTTGCAAGGGGCTCGGGCCACGGCTCCCAGGAGATGCCACCCTCCAGGATACAGCAACAGTAACCAGGATGCCCCCTGAGCCCAGGCTCCAAGCCTGCTGTGCAGCAGCTTCCAGCATGTGGAAGGACGGGAGCCTGACGCTGGCCTCTGTCAAGACATCTCCAAAGTGGGTGTCGAACCTTTGCCATGACACGTGGGGCACAGTCAGGACAAGCCACTGGCCACGTGATATGGGGGGCAGAAGCTGCTTACTCTGGACCCCGAGTCAAGGACACCTTTCTCTAGAGACTTCAGCACCCCATTCTCCAACTGACTTCCCTCTCATGAGGGGAGGGACTCTGGAAACCCATCAGAGGTGCCCGGGGCCTTGGGTGGCCCACCTGATGACCCCTTCCTGCCACGCATGCCTCGGAGCAGCCAGCTTCAGCCACCAGCTTTGGGACCCAGGCCCTCAGTTACCTGGGAGTCCCAGTTCTGGGTTCTCCAGGCATTGGTAATGTGGAAGCTTCATTCTCAGAGATCACACGCAGACTCACTCACGGGCACACACATGTGTACACACAGACCCATGGCTCCCTCCAGGCTTCAAGGGCCGGCCCTGAGCAGTCCAGCAGCCCAGCGAGGGGTCGGCAGCGTCTGAGGGGAGAGAGCGTCACTGTGACACTCGTGTGGTTTCATCTGAGAGACCCCGTGGATATGAAGGGCTCACAGCGCCGTCTCAGGCGCTCCTGGGTTTCATCTGTGCTGTTGTCTGGACAGTGGAGGACAGTCCTGCTCATCAGTCCATGCCTGGCCATGGGGTCTGCCATTCTCTGGAATGTGCTGATCGGGTCTCCAGAGCCACCCCATCTGCGGCTGAGCGACTCTGCAAGACCCTGCAGACACCCACCTGGCAGCTCTCACACCCTCCAGACATGCGCCTTCCATCTGTCTGGTCTCCACACTTGTCTCGTCTCCCTGCCGACCACTCCTCTCAGATACCCTGGTCTCACCACCACTTTCTCAATGAACCCACTGCAGAACTCCACAGTCATGGAAGCTGGAGGTGGAACCAACGCGAAGGCCCGCATTCCCCCAGCCGGGTGCATCAGCAGGTCCAGGGGAAGGTGCAGGGTGCCCAGGCAAGGGCCCTTCGGACTGGCGTGTCGGGGTGGGACCTTCAGGGCCTCTTCCACAGTCATGCTGGTCTGCTCGGAAAGATCTAGGAAACACTCAACTGTCAACCTACTATGACCAAAATGGCTACCAAACATGCTAACCCCTCCATGCCCAAGAGGGTAAGAAGCCCTCACACATACAGCCGGGGAGACTTAAATTACTGTGGCATGATTTCCAGAAGACAATTCTATGGAAGAATTCAGAGGCTTGAACATGGCCAAACTGTCCAACTTCAGGAAAGAATCTGAAATGCAAACCAAAATATATTTCACATTATTTTTATTTAAAAATTATTTCCAAATCTTGAGAACCTGTGGGGAAAAAACATCAAAATATATTTTAAAAGATACTTACCACTATAGGATTTACAATAGTGAAAAACTGAAAATAATTAGATGATCCCTTTATTTAGGGAATTGTTGAATAAGTAATCCATTCATAACAAGAACTCACAAACCCATTTTAAACAATCATGGAGGGAGGATTTTAGTGACATGAGGGTAAAAAAACCTATCCTGTTAAGAAAAAGAAAGTGAAAAGCATGATCCACATACATTTGCATCTCAAACTCAACTATGAAAAGAAAAGATCCCACTTACACTCCGGGAATGTGCAGGAAGGACGGAGATCAAATGCTAATGGGGCTTCCTGCTTGAATGGGGGGCGGAGGGGAGGGTGTGTCATGAGTGATATTTTCCAGCTTCTTTTAGATTGTCTACACTTTCCAAACTTTTTACAAAAAGTTTACATTAATTTTATAATCTGCAGAACTAAAATTTGAGAAATGTTAACTAATGTTGCCTTGGCCAATAGTCCTAGTTATAATTTCTTGTACTTGTTTCTATTACAATAGTCACCCTACTCATGGTACTTAGTGAGAAGCAAAAAGTATGTAGAGCTGCTCCTGTTCACAGCTCCAATAACCATAAAGAAAAAACAGCAAAAAGCGTCCATTCAGAGCTTTCTGCAGATTAGTGATAAAAGCTGGCCCAGAAGAAACTCGGAACATTTCCTCCTTGGTGATCAAGCCAACAAATGGAATGCTGAGAACGTTCACCCCTGGAGAAAACACCGCAGGCTGCCTTCCCTCTCCAGGACCAGGGCGAGAAGGCCAAATTCACAAGACTGTACTGGGAACGCACCACCCAAAGCCCCTCACCTGGCTCCCTGCTCCCCACCTTATCCCATCCCTCACTCAGAACCAGCCCCCGCCTTATCCCATCCCTCACTCAGAACCAGCCCCTGCCTTATCCCATCCCTCACTCAGAACCAGCCCCCGCCTTATCCCATCCCTCACTCAGAACCAGCCCAAACTTCCCCAGCATCAGCGCGGAGCCCTGCGAGCTCCTTTCCAGGGTGGCTGGGAGGTGGGAGACTCTGCAGTGTTGTCGCGTGAGGAGCTGCCTGCAGACCTTGGGGAGGAGCTCAGAAAGGTCCCCCACCGAGGAGGAGGCTGATGACACGGCCGAGGAGCAGATGACAGCCGGCAGGATGGACTGCGAAGGGGCAGCAGGTACCGAATCCCTGTGAATGGGAGCCAAGCCTCTCCCAAATCCAACTCGGAGCCCGAGCTCCTTGACTTCACCCAGATGGGCCAAGCGTGCCCGGGGACTGGAAGGAATCCACAGCATGGGGAAGCCTTCCTCCAATCCGCTCGCCGAGACAGTGATGCTGGCAGGCGGCAATGGCTGGGCGACTACGCCAAAGGCGGGCCAGTGAGGGGTAGTCGGCACCCTCCAGTCCTACCCCGGAGGTGCCACCCAGCAGGCACAAACGCCCCAGACCCCAGCAAGGTGAAGGTGCCAGTGCAGAGAGCAGGCCCAGCAGATGATTCCCACAGTGTGGGCTACGCCAGGTCCACAGTGGGGGCTTCCAAGTGCCCGGTGTCCAGGGAACAGAGGAGGCAGTGCCTGGAGCTGAGAAACAGACTTGGCCCTGGGGAGGCCTGGGCGGTGAACTGGCACTTGACTCCAGAACCCCAGGGCCTCAGGCTGTGTTCTGTGTGGCACCCTTTCCTCTCTGCATGGGTGCTTCCGATGGCCTCTGTTGCTTTCTTTTCTTTTTCTTTCTTTTATTTTACTTCCTAGGCATTGCACAGGTAGTTATTTTACATTGTATATCTGACGATGTTAATTTCTTAAGTGCTGGAGGGTACATATCTACTGGATTCTGTGCTTTTTCTTTTCGTTTATACAGACTCCAACTCATTTTAGGTGATTTCTTTGCGTGCTTTCTGGTTTGTGATTATGAGTTCAGCTTTGGCCGAAGTGAGTCTGCAGGAACCCAGAGGCCCTAAGTCACAGGTTCACCTCGCAAAGAGGCTGCCCTCTGGGCTCTTCTGGGGCCTCGGGCTCTGCCCACGCTGCAGGCCCCTTTGAGACCTGGTTTGACACACAAACTGCAGGCCTAAAACTTCATTTCTTATGCCCTGGGCTGCTTCGGCGTTTCCACAGGGCGACCAAAGTTTTCTTTCCTTTTTTTTTTTTTTTTTTTTGGAGACGGAGTTTTGCTTTTGTTGCCCAGGCTGGAGTGCAGTGGCACGATCTCGGCTCACTGCAACCTCCACTTCCCAGGTTCAAGCGATTCTCCTGCCTCAGCCTCCTGAGTAGCTGGGATTACAGGCACCTGCCACCATGCCCAGCTAATTTTTGTATTTTTAGTAGAGACAGGGTTTCACCATGTTGGCCAGGGTGGTCTCGAATTCCTGTCTTCGTGATACGCCCGCCTCGGCCTCCCAAAGTGCTGGGATTACAGGCGTGCCCAGCCCAGTTTTCTTATTTACTTTTCTCGTCTCAACTCACTGCTTGTTTTTCTCTTTTCTTTAGGCATTCACTCACTTTATTGCAACTCCAGCAATGTTTGAAAAGTATTTTTCATTGTTCATCCAGGACCTAGTTGTATTGTAACAGATCAGGACACTTCAGTGCAGAGGGGAAGCCCTCCGCCCCCTCATAAAGAGGCCCTGATTCCTTATCTGTGTCATTTAGAAACTTCCACCCTCCTGTGAAGGAAGCCACTTTTTAGATCTCTAAAATACACAGATTCAGACTCTGCTTGGAGCTTCTGCAATGAACAAGTCCAGAACAAACTTGGGAGTTGCGCTCTGGGCATTACCCAGAACTGGGAGACAAAGCACAGGCGTTGAAGTCCCCCTGTGCACAGCCCTCCCAGGCTGGAGTGCAGAGAGCAGTGCAGGGCAGCTGGTCTGCTCTGCCTCCTGTCCTGACACGGCCACCTGCATCCTGCACCCTCCTGGTTCTCTAAGGCACACAAGAGCAGCTGCCTCGGGGTGAAACCTCTGCCCACAGACCTAAAGGAGGAACTTTAGTAAAAGCAGCAAATAGGCCTTTCTCCACTGATAGGGTTTGGCTGTGTCCCCACCCAAATCTCACCTTGAATTGTAATAATCCCCAGGTGTCAAGGGCGGAGCCAGGTGGAGATAATTGAATCATGGGGGCATTTTCCCCCATACTGTTCTCATGGTCGTGAGTTAGTCTCTTGAGATCTGATGGTTTTATAAAGGGGAGTTCCCCTCCACAAACGCTCTTGCCTGCCACCATGTAAGATGTGACTCTGCTCCTCATTCATTTTCTGCCATGATTGTGAGGCCTCCCCAGCCATGTGGTAATGTGAGCCCATTAAACCTCTTTCCTTTATAAATTACCCAGTCTTGAGTATGTTTTCATTAGCAGTGTGAAAACAGACTAATATACATCCACCTAGGGTTTAAAAGGCCTGTACAGCACAGCCTTCATCCTCTTTAACCAAACGCTAGCCTTAGACACACCTGCCTCTGAAAAGAGGCCTCTGCACTGCTGGGCTCCATCTGGCTGCAGGGGCCCTGACAGGGTGTCCACCAGAGCGAGGTCACCAGGATAGGTATACGTCAGGGCTTCCTTAAGGCCCAGCCTGGCCCCTCGTCCCTCTGCAGAGGGCGGCACATCTTTGGTCAGTGCCTGCTGCACACTTCCTGCTTCCCTGGAACACCCCTCGCCTGTGGGCGAAGCCTTGATCAGCAAGGTTCAAGGTCAGGCATGGCATGGCCTGAGCTCAAGGTCTCATGCCCGGGCCACAGGGGTCCAAGCCTCACCCAGGAGAAACATTGCAGACCTCAAGGTCAAACGTGCTGTTTGGAATCTAAGCCGAAAGGCCCAAAGCCATACATCGCGCCCAGTGAAGCCCTCTCACTGTGTGTTCCGCCCTCCTCACCCCATCACCTCTTATTTCTCAAAGTTCCTCACTCCAGGAACTGAGGGCCTTTGAGAGTGCTTAATACTAAGAGCACCTCTTCCCCATGCAGGTTCAGAACAAGTTGGACATGAGATAAAGAATAAAACACATAGAACTCAAATTACTTACTCCTAACAAATGCCAAGGTGAAAGTCTTAGCTTTGTGTGGGGGCCAAATAACCTTCTCGATTGAACCCAGAGTAAGAGCCTCTGACTCAGGGGTGCAGGTCTGGACCAGGGCAGACATCCTAGCACCAGCACACACGGTGGGGCAGGAACCCTCAAGGGCACAGCGTCTCTGCAATCGGACGGCATCCAAGAGAAGCAGGTGTGACGGTAGATTCAGTGAAGCAGACGCCCTCGCAATGTGGATGGGCCTCATCCAACCCATTGAAGACCTGGGTAGAACACAAAGGTGGAGAGAGAACCCTCCCTCTGCCAGCCTGCTGGAGCTGGAACACCGACCTTCTCTTGCTCTCAGGCTGGAAGTGTGCTGTCGTCGGCGTGCCTGGTTCTCGGGCCTCCAGGCTCTGGCTAGGGCTGCAGCACAGACTCTCCTACCTTTCCAGCTTGCAGACGACAGGGTGTAGGACCCCTCAGCCTCTGTAATCATGCGAGCCCATTCCATTTCTTATAGCAATGCATCTCTAACTCCATTTCTCTGGAGAACCTTGACTAATATGGGAGAGAAGGAGGACAGTCTGGGTCTTACAAGGCCCTGGCTCCCGGCAGCACACAGCCCAAGACAGTGACGGGATATAGCTCAAGGCCAGGGGTACTTAGGGAAAATCCCGATTTCTGGAAATCTGAGAAATTAGAGATTTATCCCCATTTTCTACCCCCAACTGCATCATGAAATAAACATTTCTACAAACAGGAACTCTGAATTCCAAGGCCGCATCCACCCGCCCCTTGGTGGGTTGCTCGTGTGTCTGGCTGGGTGGTGGCACGGGGGGATTTCGCAAGGCCTCAAAGCCCAGGCTCCCAGCTCCGCTCCTCCTACCCTTCATAGCCCGAGTGCCTGTGCTGGGATTTCAGGGCCTTTCTCCTACCTCTGAGATCCTTTGTCACTTTTCCAAGGAGATGGAAGTCTGGGATGAGGTGAGCCATGTCTCCATGGAGCACACTTTGTAGATGGAAACTTCTTTCTCCAGTGAAGACTCTGAGATGGACCAGGAGGAGAGCATCATGACCCTCAAGGAGAAATTGGCAGAATCTGTCTGTGTAGGTCACAGCCTCGGTCCAGGGACCTGAGGGAGCCTAGTGGCCCCTGGAGGCATCACCTGGAGGTTTTCATGTAAGTTAATGTGACTGGATGGGGGTGTGGTCCCTGGTCACCACCCAGCACAAGTGACACAGCCAGCGCGGAGACATCAGCTGCCTCTCTCCACGTCCCTTCAGGCCCATGTCACAGCTGCACTGGGGAAACTGAGGCAGCTTGGCAGCCTCCATGATGCTGGTGGAGCTGGAGGAGGCCCGACTCTTCCAGAGAACGCCCTGCAGAGCCACAGGGCATGTGTAGCATCTGGGCGGCACCTGGCTCTCTCCCTGCTCCCCTGGGACTTCCAGTGAGCTCTCTTCCTGCCTTCGGAGCCATCTCAGTGCTCACAGCTCACAGTGACATTGGGAGGGGTCCCTATGCCTGTGAAGTGTTGGCGGAAGGAGAAAAACGTCTGTGTTTAGCATAGCATAAAAAAATCTCATTTTACAGTAGAAAAGTCTATCCCATGACGCAGACACAACAAATATATAAAACCCGCTTCCTGCTGCAGCTTCAAGGAGGACAATCTGAAGCTCTCTTAGGCGACCTTCCAGGAATCCCTTGCTCATCCTTAAAAAATAATCTTTCCTGTTGCTTCCCCAGTCTCCACACCCAAACACCAGTCTTAGTGGCCCAACAAAGATCTTGAAGTATATCTACATAGCTATTAGCAAAACTTTATTTAAACAAGATATTCAGTGGATAATCAGGCATCCTCACTCTACATGCATGAGGACCAGAGTGTACACAAAATGGTGGATTTCCAACCCCTGCAGGACCAAAGTCAAGTCATGGACAAGGGGTGGCATGATGTAAGGCAGGCGGCTGAGCTTTGGACTTGGAGGTCAGAGACCTAAGATTTGGAGTAGACACATGGGGTAGGACTGGCTCCCTTTGAGAAATGAGGCTCTGGCCATTCTTGAGTTTGTATTTTCCTTCACCAACTTTCCCTGAAGCACGGAGACACCGGGTTCACCCTTCCTGCTTGTGATCGTGAGAGACAAGGGGCAGCACAATTGTCTGATCCATTTGTATCGAGTGTGATTACCCCGTAGCAGAAGCCATCAGTGCTCTGCCCAGAGCCCCCAGGTCCCTGTGAGGGGTTCTGAGCCCCTTCCCCAACTTCCCTGGCTTTTTCTGAGAATACCCCACACCACTGACCTTGGACCACCAGAGCTACTTTTCCCAGCTGAAGTCCCTGGGAGTTCATGTCCCTCCAGGGCAGCTCATGGCCACTGGCTGAGTGACCTGGGGAAACAGGGCAGAAGCTATTTTCAAAAATAACCACAGCAGTATTTTTGATTCCACCTGTTTTTTCAGTAACTTTCTGCACTCCCCACATCAAGGGGTGGAATCCATGTCCCCTCCCTTTAAGCTTGGGGCAGTCATTGTGACTGCCTCAGTGTAGAACAGGCTGGAAATGACTGTGTGGTTAGGAAGGCTGGGGCATAAAAGGTCATGTGGCTTCCACTCACAGCTCTCCTGCAGGAGGCTCCTCATGGGAACCCGGCCGCCATGTTGGAAGGAAGCCCAGGCTGCACGGAGAGTGATGCAGATTCCCCAGTGAAGCTCCAGGGAAGGCCTTGGCCAGCAGCTGGGATCAAACCCCAGACCTGTGAGTGACTGAGTCTCCAGCCATCCTGGCCCCTAGCCTCCACGTCACCCCGACTGAGTGCAACAGAGGTGAGCTGCCCTCTCCAAGCCCTGCCCAAACTTCAGGTTCAAGAGCAAATCCAAGCTGCCTCTGTTTCCAGCCACTGAAGTCTGGCCTGGTTTGTCACGCAGCAATAGAATCAGGGCATGGGGCTAGCAGCCCAGTTCCCCTACCTCCTGTGGATGCCAAGTCCCCTGTGCTGAGATAAGCTGAGAACCTCCCCAACCCAGAGCAGGCTTCCAGTCACCTCTAGCGAGCTGAAAGTCAGATTTTTGCTTTATCATCCCAGGCCAGACAAAACCAGAGAAAGTGGAGTCAGTTTTCTTCTCCCATACAACGTGGCACTGGTGCCAGAGAGAGCAGCAGCGGCAGGACACAGAGATGAAGCCTGGCGGATGTGCCAGGGTGGCTCTCGCTGAGCGTCCTTGCAGTGTGGGGCTGCCCTGCCTACTATGTGGCACACCGTCCTCTTGGAGCAGCCCTCTGGGATGCAGGGGGCTCTGTGTTGGTTGCTCAGTGGCCCCAGTTAACACTGTGATATTCAACAATTGCACGGTGTGGCAGATGCCACGGGCCTTCCATGGACATTTGCACAGCTCACCCTCACCCACCCAAGGGTGTCGTCAGCCTGTGTTGTGTGACAATGGACTCTGAGGGCTTGGGTGATCGGCCCCGGGTCATTGCTGGGCTGGGGGCCTGTCCACCTCACTCTCCTGGGAGCTTAGAGCTTTGTCATCTGTATCCAGACTCTTCAGCCACATCAGGGTCCTTGTCCCGCACAGGGCCTTGCTGTGCCACCACTGCCCCTCTAATGTGGAGGCAAGGGGGCCTCACCCACCCAGGATTTTTGCTTTCCTATTGGGTTTCCAAAAGGGCCCCTGGCTCTTCCTGTTTCCTACCATGAGGAGCTTGGGGAGGGTTGGCCAGAGGCTTTCGCAAGGGTGGGGAAAGTCCTGTCCACCATGTCCTGGTGCCTGGGGTCACCCTCCCTCCAGCTCTGATCCCGACATCTGCACCATCTCCCCAACCTACAATTTATCTGGGCATCTCAGTCCTGGGGGCCCCGTGCCCCGGCCCTTCGACCCAGTACCAACAGCAATGCAGGAGGGCCACAGAGGGTCTCCCTGCCCAGGGAAACCCCCCACCTGCTGACTTTGGATTCACCTCTGCTCCGAGCACAGCCCAGGCCTGGCAGCGTTTGACCCACGGCGCATTCCAAGTCAAGCCCCCAGTTGTTTGGCAACGTCGGGCTGATGGCAGCTGCACAGCCAGATGTTGACCAGAGCACAAAGTGCGCTTTGATGTTTTTTAAACTAATCTCTGGGGAATTCCAGCTCACCCTGAGTCTTCCCAGGAAAAAAAAGAGCTGAAAAGCTGATTTCTGGAGCCTGAAGGGGCAGGGCATGAGGGCGGCAGCCAAGGGGCAGGGTGAGAGTGAAGTGGGTGGGGGCCACGCTTGCAGCAGGGAGGCGCCAGCTGGAGACAGCCAGGGCATGATGCCAACAGGCCAGAGGTTTGAGTTAGTTAGGGGGGCCTGAGACCTGGGGCCACTCCACAGTGGGGGCCAGGGGACAGCGATATAGCAGACAGGACCTGCCCTGGACAACTGAGGTCAACCCAGATCAGCCCTGACCATGCTTCATAACCACAGGTTCCCCTCCACCTTCTGCTGTCAGCCCTGCAGGGATGAGAAGGCCCTGCCCAACACCGGCATCAGAACTCAGGGAGGGATTCGGGAGGCAGAGGACTCTGGGTTACGGACCCTTCTAAGAGCTTCCCAGGGCATCCGCTTCTGTCCCTGGGCTTGTTCAAGATGACCCTGAGGAGGGCTTCATTAGAAGCCTGACTTTGACAGGCAGGACAGTGTGATGTCTCTTTCAGGGAGATATTAGCAGGGGCTTGGCACCCTGCCACCCATGGTTACCCCCATGTTACAGATGAGAAAACAGAGGCCCAGGGCCGGTAAGTAATATTCTTGAGACCACACAGCTAGGAAATTCCAGAGCAGCTCTTGGGAGAGGGTGGGGCCCACACACCAGGGCCTGTTTCCTCCTGGAAGCCAGCATCCCAGTCCTGCCTGCGGAAGACCTCAGATCAGTTGATCCTTGGCTCCCCAAATGCCTCAGGAACTAAACAAGCCTGGCCTGGGGCTGAAGTTTCAGTGTTTCAGACATCAATCAGGCCGGAGAACCCCCCAAAAATATCTAGCTTTGGGATGCTGATCATGCCCTTTTTCATATGCGAATGTCACCTTCACAGATGTTCAGGCTATAAAAGTTCAGCAAACTGTACACTTACGATACATGCGTTTTTTTTCTGCATTAAACTATATTCCAATAAAAATATGTATTTCAATAAAAAGGTTTTTAAAGCTATATTTCAAGGCAATTTTCCCAAGAAAAGCCTTCCCAGCAGCTGCTTTTGAGCTATTCAGTTGCTTTCTCCAAGCGTCAGGCAACTAGAGCCTCGGTCCTCATTGCAATCAGAAACATCATATTTAAAGAATATTTTTCCTTTAAAATGATTGACAGATAACGGAGAGCTATGCAACTCTTAGAACAGGGCAGCTCTTTATGAACTGATAGAAACAAATCTTCCAAGTTCACTGTGAAAGTTTTGAGCCAGGTATATAATAGGGTATTGTATATGTGGTTAAAAAAATAAAATAAAGGAAAAGTATGTACATTCTCGATTGCACCTGATTAGATCGATCTGGAAGGGGCACAAGAGGCTGGTGCCACCGGATGCTTCTGGGAAGGGAGGTGTCTGGGTGACTGGATGGGGCTGGGAGAAAGAGGCTTCTTCCCATTGAATCCTTTTCACGCCTTCTGACTTTTGCTCCCAGCGAATTATTACTTAAACATGACCTTGATTTTTAAAAGGTTGGGGCTTCTCCAAAGGAGGCCACATGCCCAGCATCCCCATCTCCAGATCCACTTCCTGTCCACAGGCTTCCCTCAAATTCCACTTATAATATCAGATGGCAAATGTCCTAACCTTGCGAAATCAGCAACTGCTCTTCACAAGCTGAGGGAAGAAAATATATGTAACTGTTTTCACATTAAAACCACTCAGGGATGCACATGCTTAGAGCACATGCTGATACGATTCCCCAGATCACACATTCACAGCTTCTTTCTCTAATTAAAAACACACGCACACACATCTCAGCTGTGGGAAACCGTGTGGCAGGTCCTCCAAAAATTAAACATGGGATTATCCTATGATCCAGCAATTCCACTTCTAGGTATACCTGAAAGCTGAGACTCAAACAGACATTTGCACACCCCTGTTCTCAGCACATCGTCCTCAAGAGCCAAAAGGTGGAAGCAACCGTGTCCGTCAACAGGTGAGTGGACAAGCTAAATGCGATCCATCCATACCATGGAATATCCCTCTGCCTCTCAGAGGAGGAGATTCTGATGCCTGCCACGCTGTGGATGAACCTTGAGGACCTGATGCCAAGTGCAAGAGGCCAGACACAAGAAGGACAAGTACTGGGTGATTCCACTTGTAGGAGGTCCCTAGAGGGGCCAGATCCCCAGAGAGAGAAAATAGAATGGAGGCTGCCAGGGAGGGAATGGGGAGTGGGCATTTCATAACGCAGTCTCAGTTTGGGAAGAAGGGAAAGTTCTGGAGCTGGATGGTGGTGGCGGTTGTACAGCAATGTGAACGTGCTTAATGCCACTGCAGAGTGCACTTGACAATGGCAAAGATGGGGCCGGGCACAGTGGCTCACACCTGTAATCCCAGCACTTTGGGAGGCCAAGGCAGGCGGATCACGAGGTCAGGAGATCGAGACCATCCTGGCTAGCATGATGAAACCCCGTCTCTACTAAAAATACAAAAAATTAGCTGGGCGTGGTGGCAGGCGCCTGTAGTCCCAGCTACTCGGGAGGCTGAGGCAGGAGAATGGCGTGAGCCCGGGAGGCGGAGCTTGCAGTGAGCCGAGATCATACCACTGCACTCCAGCTCGGGTGACAGAGCGAGACTCCGTCTCAAAAAAATAAATAAATAAAAATAAAAAATATAAAAGAAAATGGCAAAGATGGTAAAACGTTGTGTTATGTATACTTTACCTCATTATTTTCACAAAGCATATTGGATGAAGAGAATCTTCTTTAAACAAAATATAATAGTTTGAGAAGCACTTGGGAGTGGACGTTACAGTTCCAACAGACAACTCCAGCTCAGTGGACATTCCCAGTTTGTAAAAAGAAGTTAGGTGTTTTCAGAGGTGGCCACAGATGTGACTAAGAGCCCGGGTGACCTTCCCTCCAGGTGGCTGCTCTGAGGGACGCCAGGTGACCCTGGCCTCTTCTCCCTCCTCCCATCAGAGGCTCACCCATGCCGGGTTGAGCCCCCCACTCATCCCAGGAGCCTCCCTGTGACAGGCAGCCCTCATCCTCCTTTTAACTAAGTCAGTCACGGAGCAAGTTAGGTTAAAAAAAAAGGGTAATTTCTCTCTTTTCAATTTTCCAGAAGGTTAGAGTTTGGGGGGCAGGGGAGGGAGGGAGAGCATCTATGTGCACCTCTCCCACCTCCACCCTGTTCACGGCAGGTGGCAGATTCCAGTATAGGGATGATGGCTCGAGTTGCCAGGAGAATGGAAACCCAGAAAGGTCATTGGTAGTTGGATCCTGATGGCTGAAACACTGCTGCCTAGACATGGAGACCTCAGAACATTAGGCCAGGACACAGTGGTCACTGTGTGGCCACACTCAGGCCCCACTCCTAGCCAAGGCTGTGCTCAGAGGCCAGCAGGAGCAGCCGCATCCCTGGCCTCACTCAGCCCTTGCTGATGTGTGAAGGCTGATTCTGTGCAGACCCTGTGCTGGGGGCAGGACAGTGACAAGGAGCAGGACAGCCCCCATCCCGGGATCCCCAGAACCCAGAGGCAGTGCTGCAGTGGCACAGAGAGCTGGACACTTGCAGTCAAGGTCTCACATCAGCCAGGAGTTGTCCCCACCTTAGAGAGGAGGAAACTGAGGCTGGGGAAGTCAGGCCTGCCCAGAGGTGACCAAGCCAGGACCTGAATCCCTTGCACCTGGCCCCAGAGCACGTGCACTGCCTGCTCTGTGCCTGGGCCTCCTCTGGCTCTGAGACCTAAGCAGCCACCTTGGACACAGTGTTTGGTAACCCCGGGTCCTGGAGATAAAGCTTGGGAGTAAGTTGTCTATTTGGGGAAGCAACCCCAGGGCAATGAGAAAATTAAAACAAGGGAGGAGGGAAAACAAGTCCACGGGTCAGTGCTGCAGGCCGCAACGGGGCAAAAAGCTCATTTATCCTCTGGCTCCAGGACCCCACTGGGTAATGGTGGCACCAGCCTGTTTGGGCTGGGTGTGTGAAGATGGCTGCATGGCTGCGGGGGCATCCACAGCAGGGAAGCACCCCCAGAAGGGAGCTGTGAGTTGCTGATGAGAGGAGGGGCTGTCAGTTCACCTGTGCACAGGTGGTTGCCGCAGCGATGACAGGAGTGAAAAGGTGGATGGAGAACCGTAGGGTGGGTGCAGGGTGAGCCCAACAACTGCTGAGGCCCAGAGGAGTGAGTGATGCAGCTACAAAACCTCAGAAAAGCCATCGAGAGCCCCGATGTCCTTTCCTGGGTCAGCCTTCCTCCCCTGCATCAGCCACTCAGCCACCTCGAAAGGGGAGGCCTCGGGACCCTGGGAGGGCCTGTAAGAATCACTGCCGAGGAACCCTGGGCCTCCAGCACTACCCAGGAGTCCCACAGTCCCCAGGCTCTGAGCACCTGCTGAACGCCCCACAACGTCACAGGGATCCAACAGTGAGTACAACGTGGTTCCTACCCTCCAGACTGCAGCCTAGAGAGGACGGCCTGGAAACACAGAAATCAGGACCAGTGGAGAGTTGAACGGTCTTCTCTCTGTGAGCAGGAGACAACAGCTGTGCGAGGGGCTGGCCAGTTCTGCTGGACAGAAAGGGAGGCCTTCCATGAGGAGGTGACACCGAGGAGCCTCCTGGAGAATGAGAATGGATTTGAAAGCAGACGTGGGAGGGGACGTCAGAGAGGGGACATCTCGAGAAGGGAGAGGCACAGCACAGAGAACGGGGGCTCTTAGGAGCGGAGCTTACCCAGAGGGTAGGATTTGATTCTGGGGAGTGGGAGGCGGGAAACGTTTGGCAGGAGAAGAAACCAGAAGATGGAGCTAGTAGCGGAGTGTGTGACACCCAGTGTGTCGGTGAGCTAGTGCTGGGTGGCACACGCCCCCAGAGCCCGGTGGGTTAAGACAACAACCGTGAGTCATTTCTCGCACATCCACCAGGAGACCAACAGTTCTGCTGATCTGCAGCAGAGTTCCCTCATCTCTGCTGGGCTCTCACTGAGCCTGGCCGGGTCCTCTGGTCGGTAGCTGTCTAGGGCGGTTTCACCTTCTCCAGGTGACCTCTCATCTCCAGAAGGCTCACCCCGGCTCATCCTCACGATGGGGCTGCAAGGCCCTGGGCGCCTACACTCAGAACTGGCACGCCTCACTTCCCTGCATTCTGTGGGTCGAGTAAGGGACAGGTTCAGCCCATTTCCAGGAGGTGTGGGGCAGGGGGAGGCGGGCAACTCAGCCTCTTGAGGTCAGGCACCCCAGTGGCATTGCAAGGAAAGGTGGGGACTCAGTGCCATTTGCTCAGTGCACCCTCCTACGGAGCATCGCACCTGCTGACATCGGGCAGCCCGAAGAGGTGTTTTAATTTGGAAAGTGACATTATATTTGCCTTGAGGCAGAAGAATAAGCCAGTTCCCCACATTCACTGAGTATCTAAGTGGCCAGCCCCGGTCTATTATGCACTGCTTCCTCTTAGCCCTTTGGAACAGCATCCACAGGTGTTTTCTCCTGGAAGTAATGAATGGTTCATCCAGGTAGAATCTTGGACTGAAAATGCCGGCAGTCCTCACGTGTGACCCCCTTACTCTACAGATAGGACCTGACGTCTCAGGGTGGGAGGCGACCTCTCCAAGGCTGAGACTCCCAGTGGGGCGCGTGGGGCTGGGGGCTGGGTCTCAGCCACTTCAATGCTCTTTCGACCACAAAGTCACCCCAGTCTTTTGGCCATGCTCCTTACACGTTTGAAAAGATAAGTAGCAGCAGCTCTAAAGGAAGGTGGAGAGAATCTTAGATACTAAAATCCTGGTTTTAACATCTACTGATCCAAATCAAGCTTGGGTATAAAAATTAAAAGCAGCAAAAATTAAAAACAAGAAAAATCTTTGCTAGGAACTTTTCTAATAAAGCACTCACAGCTTGATACACAGACGTCGTTATCTTTGGCAGGACTGCTGCCAACATTTCCCAGGCCATTGGTGCATAAAAACAATGTAATATAGCGATTCAATTTTCTAAAGAATCAGTTAGCAATTAAACCGAGAATGTTTGGGAACAGATATTAAATTCTAAAGAGAATTGCCATTTAAACTTTAACTTTTCCAAGCAACAAAAGGATAATGGGGAACAGCTAGGAAGTTTCTCTTGAATTTCAGTAAGGAAATTATAAAAATTGAGGTCGTGTGCCCTTCGGGATTATTTAAATGAATCTGTGACCTTGATACGGTGCTGGAAAGCAGCAAGGGCAGGTAGGACTGTCTTATGGGGTGTTCGCTTGGTTTTGTCCCAATTATCAGATCAGGGAATAGCCAAGGAATTCTAGGCACATTGGCTATGGGTCATTGGAAACGTTGATTGTTCTAAGCAGATGGTTCTGGAAATATATTCCATCTGCTGTAGGGAAAACAAGCATGCACAGGAATCATCCCACCCCAACTTTGTTTCTCCATGCATCCAGCGATATTCAGCGAGCTCTTGGAGCATGCTTGCACAGGACAAGGCACTGACAGCCAAGCAGGAACCCTGTGGCTGAGACCTGCCCTCCTGCAGTTTAACTCCAGGTTCAGAAGCTAGAGAACCACAGGTGAGACCTGCAGGGCAGAGAACTGCACACAGATGAGACCCACAGGAATGCCGTTCTCAGGACCCTGGAAGGACCAGGCTCCATTTCCAGCTCGGGGGCCGGGATGGGGAGTTAACCTGGAGCCACACTTCTTGTCTGTAAATGGGCGTCAGCTTGGATGACCTCCAACCTCACTGACACCCCACGATTTGCTGGTGAGAGAACAAGGGGTGCAGATCCACGGCGTTGCGCTCCGGCCCAGGTAACCCCCTTGGGTCCTCTTGTTTGGCCAAACGGGTCTGGCCGGTGCATCCAGCCTTTCAGGGTTTCCGCTTTGCCCAGACACAAGCGCTTTCTGGAGTTTATCAGGGAAGTGCTTTAGAAACGTAATTAGTTGCTGTGAAAATTTGGAATAGGTGCTATCAGTTATGAGGTATGCCAAAAGTCAGCAATTTATTCAGAACCAGGAAAATTGGAACCAACAAACCAAATACGTGCTCGTCGACCCCACAAGGAGAATCATGCCTGTTGCTGGAATGTTCCTCCAATGTCCCTGTGGTTATTCAAGGAACATTGATGACTTAAAGCTCCATCAGTTTAAAAAAAAAAAAGGGCTGAAAATGGAAAATGCTTTAAAAAAAAAGATAACAAGGCATCCTATAAAGAATGGTTGGGGATCTTGGGTCTGTATCCTGGGAAAAAGGGATTTCTCTTGTCCCGTGGGGCCTGCTGTTGTTCTCATGGTGGAAAACCAGGACCGGTGGTGAGAAGGGGCGGGGGTGGCAGTTGTCTTACTTGCTGTAAAGGAAGCCTAAGGCATGAACTGTATAGGAGTGGAACGGGCAGCCTCAGTAAGCCACAAGCTTCACGTCTCTATGCCGAATCACTCCTCTCACTTTGCAGATTCTACAACTTCCTGCAACGTGCTTCTCCTCCTGGCTTTTACATGAAACCCTCTTTTCACCCCGCATTCCCCACCAGGCACATCTGGGCCCTCTACTTTCCCTCACGGCCAAACCTCTGGAAAGAGAAGCTCCTGGTCACTCTCCAATCTCTTCCTTCTCATACCAATCTAATGTCTGCCTCACAACTCCATGGAGAGGCCCCTGACACTCTCAAGCCGCCCAGCTGCTGAGTCAGAGATGTTTCCAGTCCTTATCTCCAAACCTGGTGCCTATACCTTCCTTCTGGAAGCACTGTCCACCCACATCGTCCACAGCCACACTCAGACCAAGCCCCCTGCCACCCCAGGCCTCTCCTCAGCTCCCTGGCAAAGCTGGCTCTCTTGCCCCTGGCACCAGTGGAGCTGCTCCTCCAGGGCCAGCCTGGGCCGTCTCCATTTCCCACTCTGCCTTTCCTCCCCAGGGAAGCTCATTCAGCCCTGTGGCTTCCATCAGCACCACACGTGTGGTACTCCAGGTTCTACGTTTAGTCCAATCTCCTGTGAGCTCCAGACCCGACTACCCAAACCCCGCTCAACGTTACAAAAGCACCTCAAACTTGATGTCCCCAACTGAATTGCCTGCCACCCCCGCTGTACCTCCACCATCACCTCCCACCTTCGATGTGGTCCTTTAGGGCCACAGTCCAGGAGTCCAGTGCTCTGAGCCAGGTGGGGCACGAGTCAGCCTCAACACACACCCTCCTCACACACCCTCCCACAGCTAATCCAACACCGAATCCTCTCACTTTAGCTCCTGATTTATTCCTCTCCCATTTGCCTGTCTCTCTTCTCCACTGCCTGCTCCTCAACACAAGCTCCCATCTTCCCTCACCTTGGCAGCGCTCTTGCTCCTAACATTGCTGCCGTCAGTTTCCCATGCCACAGCCACATGACCTGCTCAAGAAGCCAGCCCCGTCCTGTTGGCTTCGTCCCCTGGAAACCGAGACAAGCTTGCACTGCACCTGTCCTGCCAGCCCTGTGGGGTCTCCAGCCTCCTTTGGCACCATGCTCCCCCACTCTCCATTCCAGCTGTGTTCCCTTCCTTCCCGTGCCTTCTTCACACCTTCCACATGCCTTCTAAATGGCTTCTTCATGCCTCCTTCACACATTCTTTATGCTTTCTACATGCCTTCTTCATGCCTCCATCACACCTACATGCCTTCTGCATGCCTTCTTCATGCCTCCATCACACCTTCAACCTGCCTTCGTGTCTCCACCACACCTTCTACATGCCTTCTTTATGCCTCCACACCTTCTACATGCCTCTGGGCATGGAGCAGGCCCTGTGAGGGATCTGGAGAAAGGGAGGGGACAACAGAGAGGTGCCCTTTGGGACCCTGTTCATTCTCATTTCTGAGCCCACAATAGAGAAGGAAAACAGCAAGAGCCTCTGTGTAAATGCTCACCCCACAGTGCACAGTTCTCAGAAACCAAAGAGGAAAGCCACGTTTCATGCTGTACTGGAGTCATGAACCACCTTCACCTCCACTGCATCTACCACTGACTTTAAGACGTGGCCGACACAGTAGGAGAGAGCTGAGAGGGGAGAGAGCAAGAAAGGAGGCAGGAGAGGAGAGGGGTCACAGATAACCCCTGGAATTGGGGAGTGCAGAGAGGCCACCTCGTGGGCAGCAGGCTCTTAGGGGAGCTGCAGTCATCCTGGGACTCCACGGCCTCCCCAGTGTTCACGTGCCCTGGCAGATCTGACCTCTTCTGTCCTGAGGTCTGGCCGTGCCTGGAGATTGAGAGGTATGGAAGAAGCGGTTGGCCAGTGATGGCTACTCTGCCTTCTGCCGCCATCCCCTCTGAACCTGCCCATCCCTACCCTCTGGACCCGTTGTCATTCCTCTCCATGCGGTAGAGTCCCCAGAGCTCTGCCCTCCTCCTCCAGCCTCCTGCTCTGCGTCTCCTGCACAGGATCCAACACCATCTCCCACACACCTGCCACCAGCCAACGCAGGTCAAAAAGATTTACTATGGTAAAAAAATAATAATAATAAATAAGTAGAAGAAAGCCGTTTCACACAGTGGAATAAACGCCATTGAGTCCGCCATGTTGCAGCGTTCACCGGGCTCAGGCCAAGGCAGCAAGGTCACTAGCTGAGAGGGGTTACCAAGACCAAACATGAACAAGAGAAGCTCACCAGTAAGAGTATGTCTGCTTTCCTGGGACACACGTATAGCATAGCGCCCAGCCGGGGGACACGTGGAATCTGTGAATCGTAAGGGATTGTTACAACGCTTAAAGAAAATTATTCCAGAAACAAATGCAGCTATAATTTCAGAGTCAAATCAATGCTCCTTGGGTTAGCCTTAAACACAGGATGCATGTATAATCTGCCAGAGAATGATTTAAGGAAAGACGCTCCTACAAATAAACAGTGGGCACGTGTCAAAGGTTTATTTAACTCATGAACGGGAGAACCAACAGATGGCAAAGCTCTCAAAGAGCGCTTTAAGAGATGCTTATATTTACAAGCAATGAGAAGAGAATGTGGAACTAAGATTGCAAGGTTAGAACTAGTGTTGGTTGATGTCGCACCGGGCAATAATAGTGCAGGTCTGGCGTTCACTTTGCTAAGAGTCAGGAGTCGTTTGCATCCCTGCTGAGCGAAACCTCCATGTTAATGAAACCTACAAGTTAACGGGTAACTTCACAAAGTCCTGGCACTGCTCAGTAAACAGCTGTGTCAAATATAGACACATCCCCACAAAGAATTACACACTCTTCTGGCGGGCTGGTTAGACCCTGCTCCAAAATGCCAGGGAAAGGACGGTAGCCACTCTTTTGCCTTATTTACAAGGTTGTTTAGAAATTATTTTTCTGGCCGGTCATGGTGGCTCACACCTATAATCCCAGCACGTTGGGAGGCTGGGGCAGATGGATCACCTGAGGTCAGGAGTTGGAGACCAGACTGGCCAACATGGCCAAACCCCATCTCTACTAAAAATACACAAATTAGCTGGGCATGGCGGCACGCGCTTGTAGTCCCAGCTACTCACGAGGCTGAGGCAGGAGAATCGCTTGAACCCGGGAGGCAGAGGTTGCAGTGAGCCGAGATCGTGCCACTGCACTCCAGCCTGAGTGATAGCTTGAGACTCCGTCTCAAAAAAAAAAAAAAGGAAAAGAAATGATTTTTCTTCATAGAGTATTAGAAAGGGGGAAATAGCATTACCATTACTTATAGATGATATTATTCACACACAGACAATTCAAGGGAGTCACTGAGAAGCCTTCAGTATTTGTTATGGGCCGAATTGTGTGCCCCCCGAAATTCATCTGTTGTCGTCCTAACCCTGGCACTTCAGAACGGGGCTGTATTTGAAGACAAGGTATGTAAAGAGGTCGTTAAGGTTAAATGAGGTCACTGGGTGGACCCTCACCCAATACCACTGTGTCCTTCTAAGAAGAGATTAGGACACAGATACACAGAGAGGGATGACCACATGAGGACAGCGAGTAGACAGCATCTGTGAGCCAAGGAGCGAGGCCTCAGGAGGAACCCAGCCTGCCAACACTGCAGCCTTGGCCTTCCAGCCTCCAGGACTGGGAGAGGATGGACATGTGTTGTTCAAGCCGCCCAGCCTGTGTGCTTCCTCACAGCAGCCCAAGCCAACTCATGCGTGCTTGTCCTCAAGTGATGGGGCAGACCCAGTGAGTCCAGGCAGCAGAGACTTTCCCAGGGCCGAGTGGGCTAAAATCCACACATGCTCCACAGCCCACCCACTGCCCAGTGCAGGCCTGTGTCCCCCAGGGGCAAGGGGACCTTTCAGGGCCCTACCAGCAAGGGCACATCCCTGAGCCGAGCTCTGCTGGCTCCCAGGAAGGCACCGGGTGGCCACAGCACCAGAGCAAGGCTCCAGACGTGCAGCGCTCGGCTCCCCGCCAACAGCGTGCAAAACAGAGGCGGTGTCAGACCCAAAGGAGAGCTGGGAGCTGCCTGGCCACACGCTCTGCGGGAAGCACACGTGGCCTGTGGGAAGAACAGTATTAAGCTCTCCTGGAGGACACACTGAGGCTTTGCCTAAACAAACACCCATCTTGTTTCCAGATGTGAAACTGCACTAATAAAGATGTGGTGTCTTTTAAAATCAAAAACCGTATGTCCTCAATTATAAGTGGGAGCTAAGCTATGAGTGCACAAAGGCATAGAGAGGGATGGAATGGACTCTGGAGACTCAGAAAGGAGGTGGGTGGGAGGGGGGCTGGGGATAAAAAGTACACATTAGGTACAATGTATACCACTCAGGTGACAGGTCCACCAAAATCTCAGAATTCCCCACTGTAGAATTCATCCATGTCATCAGAAACCACTTGTACCCCAAAAGCTACTGAAATAAAAATTAAATAAATATTCTAGTGAAAGCATAAATATATTAAAAATGCCAAGAAAATTTAAAAATATCACAGGAGACTTTCTATTATTAACAAATCAAACTGTAGAGCAGTATTATTCAAAGCAATGAGATACTGCAGCTAGATACCACAAGCGGACCGATGGGACAGGGAGGCAGTTGAAAGCGTACCCCAGAATGACCATTGAATAGGTAACAGAAGTACCTTCCAATCGGTGTGGAAACTCACAAATAAATAGCATTGGGAAAATCAACAGTATAACAACTGCTAAATTCCTGTTCATATCATACTCAAAAACAAATTCCTGATGAATAAAATGTCAAAATAGTTTCAATTATAGGAACAGCAGAAGAAAATAGGGGAAAATCAGTTTCTTTAATACTTGGGTGAGAAAGGGCTTCATAATCAGGATATGAAATCCAAAATGTATAAAAGAAAATATTGACACAGTTGATCTCATAGAGCTTTTAAACTTCTGAAGAATGAACACAGTTAAAAGAAAATGCCAGACTAGGAGGAAACATTTGTATAATTATAACAGGCAAGGAGTCACTATCACTAACCAACAATTAATATCCAGGGAAAGGTTTATAACTTAAAATTCTGATTCTAAATTTCTACTAGAAGCATAAATACATAAAAGTTGCCACATAAAAATATAACACATAAAAATGTAGTACTTCAGTAAGAAAAATTTACATGTTTGTTAGAAAAAAAGTGCAAAAGAAGAGAACACTGAAGGCATGGTAAATGTTCTAAATCTTGTCACCCCGGGGTAAAAACATAAATTTGTAAAATGTAAAAACACGTTAACCTTTGTCAAGCTATACACACAGGGCGAATGTACTTTACTGTCCCGATATTCTTTTACACCTCAATATGCGGTTTAGAAGCATGGAGCAAACACCCACAGATCCACAGAGAAGAGAATGGAATCACCAGTACACATATCCACACCATTGCCTCCACTCCTGGGCCCAAATCCTCTAACGCGCTAGGCCGTGCATCTCACCCCAGGGAGACTCTCCTCTCTCGGCCCCATCCCTATCTTCCCTGACTTCTCTGAAACGTCACCTGCCAAGGAAGGTATGGCAGCCGCATGTCCTGCCATCTTCCCGTGCTGGGGGAATGTCCTGGTCCGGCATGCTTGGTGGCCCGGCCCTTCCATGTGGCTATCTGAGATCTTGCTTTTAAACATGTCCTTGGCCAACCCTGTCACTGGAGGCCTCTCCCTGGCTGACCAGGCCACTGTCCTGCTGTGACCCCAGCCCCCTGCCATGGACCTTCCCCACCTTTCTCAAGGCTCACCCCGTGCCAGTCCCCCACCCTGCCTCACCCTCCTGCCCATCTGCTATGCAGTGCCGCTTCTTCCTTTCTCTGCCCAAGCACCTCTGTGGCCACTTGCTTGGAACTACTCATGGCCAGAAGTGTGGGCAGCTCCAGTGCAGAGGCTGTCCCTTCCCGACATGGCGTTGCTGGGCTTCCCCTCTTCAAGGAGCAGTGTTCTAGCCCTAGTCCAAGAAGGCGGGCAGTGGCCACAGGAGCTGGGCCAGCTGCATGGGCACCTTCCCCATGGGCCAGAGATCAGTCAGCTGAGGTGAAGCCGGCCTCCCATTCTCCCACCAAGTGAGGACCAGCAGCTTCAGGAGACCGGAGGGGCAGCGGGGTGGGAACGCAGCCCTGGATGAAGTGCAGAGGGGTGCAGCTCTTTGCCGGAGTCCTCCATGACCCAACAGCTCCCCTGCGTCATCACCAGCACTCCTTGAGCCACCTCCCCTGCCTAGGAGGGCAGTGGGAGTCGCCGGAGGTGACCAATGTGAGCAGCTTCAGAAACTAGGGCACCCATTCAGGTTGCCCCAAATTTAGCGGGGATATGAGATGATAATCATACCTCCAAGCTCATTTTCATTTGTTCTGAAGTTTCCTCTGTGTGGTTTGGGGCAAGGAGCAGCACCCTGGACTTTCTCATCTGTGAAACAAAGGAACTGACTTGATTTTTCATTGCTCCTAAAGGTATCAGATTAAGAAAATGGACAGAAGCAAGAAACAGATATACAGCCTGCAAAGGGGCCTTGCCAATGTAAGTGAAAAGGGCTGACTCCAGGAGCTCGCGAACATGGCATGTGTTTGTGTTACAAACCTGCAATTGCAGGAGATTGGAAGCCAAGCCTCTTGGGCACAGGCAAGGAGTTGGGCATATCCGGGGGGTCCTCCTTCATGGTACTGGGGTGTGATCATGAACAGGATCAGGAAGAGAAGCACAGGCTGGCTGGCCAGGGTTGCAAGGTGTGAGGCCGCTGCACCGGGAGAGTCTACCAGGCATCGTGAGTCAGCTGGCGTGGGTGGGATCCAGGAGGCGGGGACTGAAGAGAGTCAGCATGGAGGGGGACTGGGTGTGCACACATGCACGTGGATGAGTGTGTGTGTCCCCTAACCTAGTGCAAATCATCCTCTCAGCCCTGTCCCACCCACGCCAAAACCAGGTGTTGTGGGAGAATCAAGAGACAGCTGTGAGTTGTCCCACAGACTGGAATTCAGGAAAGTCAGCATATCTCCAGGGGCCACCATGATGGGGAAAGGGATCCTTGCCATGGGCCGCGAAGAGAAGGTCCACCCTGAGAAAGCAGGGTCAGGGCCCTGTGAGCCAAACAAACTCCAATTCCGGAAATTCTCCCAACCTCAGAGCACCTAGTGCAATTTTTATTAAGTGGTATTTTTATTACCTCATGCTTAATTGACCAAGGAGCAGGGAGGCTGGGATTGGCCTAAAGTCTGAAGTACCTCTCTCTATTTTCAGGGCGGGCAGCTCATCAGTGTTACCTGTGTGTCGTTCTCCAGATGCTCTCATGGCAAACAGCATTTCTAAAATGCTAAATCACGTGGCGTCTGGGAGAAGAGGAGATGATGGCCAGGGAAGGCCGTCGTGTCTTCCTGCCTCCTGCCTCAGTCCTGGGACGACAGAGCTGCACCTCTAAGTTCCCAGGAGAGGGTGGTCCATTTGAGTGTAGCCGTCTCCTCAAGACATGTTGAAATGAATTTCCATGTTCATCAAACCATGAATTATTGAAAAGCACTCAGGAATTTTTGTGTTCCATTTACACGAATCAATGAACAGAGGTTTAGAGTCAACCTTTGCTTCACTGCTTTATGGTTTATAAAGACAGGGCAACAATTTCAAGTGTATACTGAGAACGAGCTTATTCGTGGTTGGAATAAATTAAAAGAATGGCCTTTATAAGAAAGATTCAGAATCTGTATGAAGCAAATGACTAGGTCAGTAGGTAGAGAGATTTTTCCCCATTTTTGTATTGGAGATTTTCAAATGTATACAAGAGTAAAGAAGATGGAAAATGACTCCCTTGAGCCCGTCGCCCAGCATCAATATGTACCAACATTTCGCTATTCTTGCTTTATCTAACCGTCCCACTTATCTCAAAACCACAATATGTTAAGATAAGTGAACTGAAGGCCTGAATAAATGCAAACATCTTATGCAAACATACATGAATGGTAAAAGTGAATGTTATAAAACTGACAATAATTCTTAAATAAGAGCTACTGAAATACTAACGAAAATTCCAAGGGGAATTTTTCTTACTTTGTCAAAATAATTCTAGAATTCTGCAGAAAAAGTAAAACACATTAACAGTGCAAAAAAAAAAAAATGAGAAAGAGAGCAGGTTTTATATATTAAACCATAAAGCCATTAAAAGCATCATTAGAAAAAAGAGAAACATTTTTTATAACCTTGGAGTAGGAAAAGGTTTTCTCAATCTAATATCAAAGCCAAAAATCATTAAGAAAAATATCTAATAATTTGGGCTTATGAAAATGAAAAACATAATTATAAATCTAAAAGAATGTAAAGACTTACAATTAATAAGTGAATTTGGTAAATTTGCTAGCTATAAAGTCAGTATGCAAAAATTAATTGTATTTCTATGTGAGTCATACACAAACAGAAAAAGAGATTTACACACAACAGTATTTATGATAGCATTGAAAACATCAAATTTCACAACAGATGCTGGCGAGGTTGCAGGGGAAAAGAAACACTTTTACAGTGTTGGTGGAAGTGTAAATTAGTTAAACCATTATGGAAGGCAGTATGGCAATCTCTCAAGGATCTAGAAGCAGAAATACCATTTGACCCAGCAATTCCATTACTGGGTATATACCCAAAGGAATATAAATCATTCTATTATAAAGATACCTGCACATGTATGTTCATTGCAGCACTAGTCACAATAGCAAAGGCAAGCTGAACGATGAGAACACAGACACATTGGGGGAACAACACACACTGGGGCCTGTTGGGGAGGTGGGGGGAGGGAGAGCATCAGGATAAATAGCTAATGCATGCTGGCTTAATACCTAGGTGATGGGTTGATCTGTGCAGCAAACCACCGTGGCACATGTTTACCTGTGTAACAAACCTGCACATCCTGCACATGTACCCTGGAACTTAAAATAAAAGTTGAAGAAAAAAAAAATCAAATGTCTAAGAATAAATCTAACAAAGTATGTACAAAAACCTCTACACAAAAATCTACAAAACCTCATTGAGAGAAATGAAAGAAGTTATAAATAAAGATAGATTTAACAAAAGATGTATAGAACCTGCTCCCAGATATCTACAAAATATTATTGAGGGATAGTTGTTAACGTCTCAATAAATTGAAAGTTTTGCTTTGTAGAGGACAGTTCTCTCTGGATTAATCTTTAAATTCAGGGCAGCCCCAATCAAAATCCCAGCATATTATTTTTGCAGAAATTGACAGGCTGATTCAAAAATTCAGGTTCCCTAAGTCAGTCTTGGAAAAATAAGAACAATGATGTAAAATATCAAGACTTATTACAAAGTTATAATAACTAGATGAGCGTGATATTGGCACAAGATAGACAAACTGACCCATGGTGTGGAGCTGGGCCCAGTAACAGACACACACATAAGCCATCAATGCAGTGGGGAAAGATGCTTCTCAATCAACCAGCTGAGTCCACCTCTATGCAGATACTTAAAGGCATTCTGTGCCTTTGAGCAAACTGTCTTTTCGAAAAGCTGTGCAATCCTACAACCCACCCGTAGAGCATGAAAACCTATTGAATTCCTAATCATCACCCTCTGCCATTTGAAGCAATCTTTGCTAACTTGACAAACGACAAACAGCAGCTCCTCTCTGGGGTGTGGGGCCGAGCGTTGCCCCCATCTCTTTAGTGTACGTTTGTGTGGTTTCTCGAATGAATCACCTGTTCACATCTGTTGCCCAACTTTCTACTGGAATGTTCATAGTTTCGCTTAGCCATTTGTTAGATGTTGTAATAGCTTCCTATATTAAAGGTTTATTTTTCAATCTGATGCTTTTTGAAAAAGTTGTCCCAGCTTTCCCACTGTCTTCTAGTGTGGATTACCGTGTTGGTGGCACATACTCAGAGGCAGCCCAGACCCCTCCTGGCTGAAGGACCACTGGACAGAGTCCGCAGCTGACGCCACTGGGCCAGGAATGGCCTTGGTTAGCTGGAAAGAGGAGTTTCACTTCTACAGGGTCCTGCACCCTGCCTGGCTTATCCCATCACTAGTGCATGGTGGGATATAAAACCTGCTCTCTTGCCTGGGTAAACAGCAAGGCTCCATCTCTACAAAAACAAAAATTTAAAAACAGCCCAGCATGGTAGCACCCACCTGTAGTCCCAACTACTTGGAAGGCTGAGGCAGGAGGTTGGCTTGAGCCCAGGAAGTCGAGGCTGCAGTGAGTCATGATCGTGCTCTCCAGCCCAGGGGACAGAGCAAGACCCTGTGAAAAAAACAAGCAAACAAACAAAAAAACACTCCCTGCCCCAATCCAGGGCTCCTCTGAAAGGCCACCTGCACCAGATGGCTTTGTGGGCTCAGCTGGGGCTGGGGTTGAGACCCCACGGGGGTCCTCCTTGTTCCTCTGCCCACCCCTGCTCCTCCCTCTCCTGTCTGTCGGGTGTGGATCCTAACTGCTCTCCCAAGCACAGGCTGTGCCTGTTCATCTCCCTCCCAGAGGCTGCTTCCTGAGAGCCCACCTGCTTTGGTATTTTGGACGTAAAGAAGACCTTTATGTGGTCTGATCTGTTAATTTTCTGTTTCACGGGTTCTGCATCTGTTGAACCCTTAGGAAGTTTTTCTGCACTGCCAAGATTATGTGAATATTAAATATTCAGACTTTGAGCACTGGCCCACCTGGAATATATGAGGTATAAGATGCAAAATAGAGTCTCTGACTTCATTTTCCCCCCAGAGGTTTAGGTAGATCTCACAGTACCACTTATTGAATAATCCATCCTCTTGCCACTGATTTGAAATATCACCTTAATAATACAGTAACTTATTAAGGATACTTGGATTTGTTTCCAGGCTTCCTAAACTATTAATCAAAGCTGTCCATGTAGTCCTGGGCCAGTCCACACTACTGAAATTTTGTAGCTGTGGGCTTCAACCTCTGACAAAGCAACACTCATTACTCTTCCTTTTTAATAAGAATCTTTATTCTGCTAAGTGCAACCGCTGAAGGGCACGTTGCCCCTGCTATTTTATGTTTAATATTTTTATAATCCTTCCCGAGCTCATCGATCCCCACTTTCATCTCAGCCCAGTGCACACTGGGTGAGTGGATCCCTGGATGGCTTCTATGGACTCACGGGGTCTGTTTGTTGAGGACTTCAGCCCAGCGCTGGGCAGGCAAATGCTCAATCCCTGTTTCTCAGCCAGGCAGGTGGTTAAGACTTTCCCTCCTAGGTTCTTCCAAGATCTGTCTCCCCAGCAGGCAGACCTTGCATCAGGACTAATTGCAGAGACAGATCCATCTCTCTCTCTCCACAGCTGCTCAAAATCCACAGAGCTGGGACAGACTCATCACGTTTTTTGGGTCGGTTTGCTTTATTTTGCAGTTGCTGAATAGCCTGCCCTGCCTCTGTTGCTGCTGTTTTCTCGCTGCTGTTGTCCTCTGCATATTAGGAGCTTGCCATATGTGCGCCTAAACCTCAGGAAGGAAGGTGAGGACAAGAAAGAGAAAGGCTGGGAGATTTATACCCTGGAGGTGCAGAGGGGCCCGGGGTGCGTCATCCCAATTGCACAGCACCCAAAGGTGAATAAATGGAAGCGGTCGCCCCTAGGAGACGGGCGACTTCAAGCATTGCTCCTTGTTCCAGGGACACCGGCCACATGAAGCCCTCCCTCTGTTCAACCAACTTAGGCCTGTTTCTCAGACTGTCACTCACTGTCAGCTGCTAACCCAGTGGCAAGTGCTCCCAGAGGCAGGAGAGGACCCAGGGAGAGATGGAAAGCCAAAGGCCTCCCCACCTGCCATAGGGGCGGGGCAGGAAACAGTGAGAGAGGATGTGGGTTACTGGGATTTGGAACTTATTAAATGTGTGTGAAACTCTACAGTCAGAGTGGCCCAGGTCTCTATCTGACATGCACGGCTGGAAAAGTGTCATACTCAGCCAGGAAGATCCTGTATTAGTCCATTCTCGCATTGCTATAAAGAAATACCTCAGACTGGGTATGTCATAAAGAAAAGAGGTTTGGCTGGGCATAGTGGCTCATGCCTGTAATCCCAGCACTTTGGGAGGCTGAGACGATGAATCACTTGAGGTCAGGAGTTTGAGACTAGCCTGGGCAACTTGGCGAAACCCCGTCTCTGCTAAAAATACAAAAAATTAGCTGGGCATGGTGGCTCACACCTGAATTCCCAGCAGCTCAGGAGGCTGAGGTGGAAGAATCACCTGAGCCCTGGAGGTCAAGGCTGCAGTGAGCTGAGGTCGCACCACTGCACTCCCGCCTGGGCAACCCAACTGGAGTGAGATCGTCTCCAAAACGAAAAAAGAAAAGAAAAAGAAACGAGGTTTCATTGACTCGGAGTTCTGCAGGCTGTACAGGAAGCAGGATGGCATGATGCTGGCATCTGCAGGGGCTTCCAGGAGCTTGTCCTCATGGTGGAAGGCAAAGGGGAACAGGTACATCTCATGGCGTGAGCAGCAACAAGAGGGGCACGGGGCAGGCGTTATACACTTTTCAATAACTGGATCTTGTGAGAAGTCTCTCACAATCAAGAGAACAGCACCAAGGGCATGTGACTAAACCATTCATGAAGGATCCAGTCCTGTGATCCAATCGCCTCCCACCAGGCCCCACCTGCAGCACTGGGAATTGCAGTTCAGCATGAGAGTTGGTGGGGACACAGATCAAACCGTATCAGAGCCCCTCGGACCCTGCCAGCCGACGCCCTCTTCTTTGACCCTGGGGCCACTCTGGCAGCCTCAGCTCCCACATCCACTGCTCATTCCTTGTGTGGCCCAAGGAGTGGACCTTCTGTTTTCTCATTTACAGAGGCGTGTAGGTGAGAGTGAACCAGCCTCCTGTCCTGTGCAGAGGCCAGCACAGACCCCCTTGTGTGCCTCCTGGGTCCTTAGCCACATCAGTCCCCAGAACCCATGGCCAATTCCCAGGGAGCCAAGCTGCATAGGCTCACCTGGGCAGCACAGGCAGGCCTCACCCAATCCACTCATCCCTCACCCCTCAGCATGGCCACCACTAAGCTTGCAACACAGAGGCACCAACCATGCAGAAGATGCTCCATGGGGTAAACCCTGGACCGGCGCAAGCCCAGCAGCTGATAAATCCTTCTCCCTCCACCCCCAGGCTGGGCTGGCCTGAGAGGGAGTCATTCATTAGGCCTCATGAAGAGCCGTACAGCCTGCTTCCTGTACAGCCTGCAGAACTCCGAGTCAATGAAACCTCGTTTCTTTTTCTTTTCTTTTTTCGTTTTGGAGACGATCTCACTCCAGTTGGGTTGCCCAGGTGGGAGTGCAGTGGTGCGACCTCAGCTCACTGCAGCCTTGACCTCCCGGGCTCAGGTGATTCTTCCACCTCAGCCTCCTGAGTTGCTGGGAATTCAGGTGTGAGCCACCATGCCCAGCTAATTTTTTGTATTTTTAGCAGAGACGGGGTTTCGCCAAGTTGCCCAGGCTAGTCTCAAACTCCTGACCTCAAGTGATTCATCGCCTCAGCCTCCCAAAGTGCTGGAATTACAGCTCCCAAGACTGGAGCTGCTGGGTCATGGAACCCTGGCACCCGCTCTGCTGTCTCTCCTCCCCCAGCCCTCACCCCTCCCTGTCATTGCCCTGGGACTGCACCCCACTGAGGGAGCAGCCCAGAAACGTGGCCTCAGGCTGATTTCCAGGGATGAGGCTCAACAGGTGCTAGGGGGTAAGGTTAGGAACCAGCAATCCACTGAGGGTCCTTGTGACCCCCCCAGGGAACTGCATCTGCTAAAACCACTGCCTCTTCAGCCTCTGCATCTAAGGTGAAGTGTCCCCATCAGTCTGGCTACTCTAATAAGTTACTGTAGATTGGGCAGTCGAGACAGCAGACACTCATTTCTCACAGTTCTGGAGCCTGCAAGTCCAAAATCAAGGTGCTGGCATATTTCGTGTCTGAGGAAGGCCTGCATCCTGGTTCACAGACAGTGCCTTTTTGCTGTGCCCGCAGAAGGGGAGGCAGCCCGCTGAGGTCCCTTTGTAAGAGCACTGATCTTATTCGTGAGGCTACACCCTGAGGACCTAATTGCCTCCCAAAGGCCCCACCTTCTACACCATCACCTTGGTGGTTAGGTTGGATGTATGAATTTTGAGGCAACACAAACATTCAGTCCGTAACTAGAAGGAATGGTGGCAGGGTAAGCTCCATAGCACAGCCTGGCCAGGGTGCTTGGGAAAGTCCTATTTTTCATCTTCTCTGACACAGAACCATAGAGATGAGCCATCAGATGAAAAGGCCATCCTTAGCCATCTATACATCAATCAATCAATAAGACTGGATACTTTGCTTTGCCCTTTGAACTTGTAATGACTCTCCAAAATACCATGAAGATGACGCAGCCTCGCCAGGTGGACAGGAATGGCCCCACGGAGACATGCAGAGGGATCTCCCAAAAGAAGGAGGAAGCTCCCTTTGCTCCTTCTCCCAAAGGAAGCCCCACAGACACTCTTCAACTAAATTTGATTCAGAAAGTTCAACTGAGGCTTGCTATAGTCTGAATGGGTTCCCCTCAAATTCATCTGTTGAGATCCTAACCTCCAAGTTGAAGGGGTTGGAAGGTGGCCCATCGGGAGGTGATGAGGTCATGGGGGTAGAGCCCTCATGAATGGCTTTAGTGCTTTTCTAAAAGAGGCCCCAGAGAGCTCCCTCGCCCCTTCCACTATATGAGGACACAAGAAGAAGACACCATCTATGAACCAGGAAGCAGGTCCTCGCCAAAGCCCAAATCTGCTGGCACCTTGATCTTGCACTTCCCAGCCTCCAGAACTATGAGAGACAAATGTCTGTGGTTTGTAAGCTGCCCAGGCCATGGTATTTTGTTATAGCAACCTGAATGGATGAAGACAAGGCTTTATCAGTCTCATCATCTATCAGAGCATTCCTTTGTATACAGCAAACATCCCCAGAGTGTGTGTGTGTGTGTGTGTGTGTGTGTGATTCATTGAGGCAGATACAAGTTATAGCATTTACTAAATTAAACCAGCCACGTTTTGTGCAGGATTGTTCAAGGGTCCCGTTCTCCTCACAGGGGCAGGGGCAGGGTCCCTCTTCCACCTTTTTGAAGAAAGCACCAAGGCTGGGTCATCTGGAAGGGTTTTGAAAGGCCTTTGGTGCAATAAATACATTTTCAGCTTTTGGTTGAGCGTTTGTTCTTAATGCTTTCCCTACACACCCACCAGAGTCTTCCTTCAGTGGTTTTCATGAAATCACTGTTTATTTTCAATGTCATCTTGCAAAATGTTGGTTGCCTGATCCAGCAGCCCTGCAGGTCTTCATCCTCCAAGCTGAGCCCACTGGGACTTTGCTTTGGCAGCTGCACTGTCTCCGGTGCTCTCAGCCTTCTGTTTTCTATGGCTGTGAATGGAGCGTTTAAGCTCTCTGGATAGAAAGAGTCGCTCCCACTTGGCCCAAGTGGCAAGTGTGGTCCTACCTCGCACTGCACCGTCTTCCCCGTGGCGTCGCTCAGTTCAGGAGCGGTGGTCACATTCTGTCCAGCTCTGTGCAGTTGCACATGTTCTACAGGATGGTGTGCATGCCTGGGGCAAAATGCCCCTGAGACTTCAGAGTCACGCAGATGTGGCTTTAACTCAAGACCCATAGGTAGAAAAGGAGGAGTAAATGCGGGAGTCTGAGGCGATCAGAGAGATAATACAGTGACCACTCAGAGGGACACCTGCTTTCCACCACTGTGGGAAGATACACCGAAGGAAATCAGCAAATGCTCATTTCCAGGGAGGTGAACTCATGGTTATTAGGGATTACTACAGCAGGGAGGGAGGTCTGGAAGGCTGGAGGGCTCCTGTGAAGCTTGGGAAAGAAAGAGGGTTTTGGGTCCTCAGCTGCCTCTCCCCCACCCAGCATGCGTCCACAGTCAGCAGGGAAGGAAAGCAGAGACACAAGACACGGGAGAGAGGAAGGGCTCTAGTTTCAGATCTGCGCGGCTGCATCAAATGCTATCATCCCATCTGAACCCGCTGGGCTTGTCTGTACTCCACACCCAACAAGATCCTCACATTCGCCTCCTGGCACCGACCCTCACGCAGGGCTTTCTATCCTGCCACACCTTCTTGTGGGCAGAGTGATGGTCCTGGAAAGATGTGCACGTCCTCATCCCCGCAGCCTGCGAATATGTGACCTCGCAATGCAAAGGGACCGTGCAGATGCGATTGAGTTAGCGATTCTGAGGTGGGGGGTTATCTTGGATTAGCCAGGTGGGCTCGATGCCATCAAAGGGCTCTTATAAGGGAGAAGGCGAGGCAGGAGGCTCACAGTAGTAAAAAGAGGTGTGACCATAGAGGCAGAGGCGAGAGAGATGTGAAGGTGCTGCTCTGTTGGCTTTGAAGATGGGGGAGGGAGCCACCAGCCAAGGAATGTGGGCACCTCTGGAAGTTGGAAAAGCCAGAAAACCTACTTTCCCCTAGAGCCTCCTGAGGAACCAGCCCTGCTGATGACTTGATGTTAGCTCATCAGGGCCCATTTCTCTCAGGGGCGCTCAGCTTGAGACAGCAGGAAGACACACCTTGCCTGCAACCGGCTGGGCCCAGCTGCCCTGCACGGAGTGTTCATCCTCCAAGGCAGGCTCTGCCCGCCTCTCAGACCTGACTCAGACCCACCTTCACCTCATCTTCCTCTGAGGTCTGAATCATCAGACAAGCCACAGAAAGCACGTTCCCTCCTGCCTCTCCACCCTCAGACTGAAAGTGCCCAGTGAGGTTAGCAGGTGCGGGAGGAGTAGGGGGGAGGTAGAGCCGTGCCGTTGCCCTTGACAGCTTGTCGTTGGGTAAAGTGACTTTCAAAGAAAACAACGGCAGTGTGTCTCTGTCCACCCACATTGGGAGCCTGAAACATAACCCAGAGTGCAGCCCATAGCAGGGAGATGGCCTGAGAGCCCGTGGTAGCCATGCACAACCTGGACCCTCTGATCCCAGGAAGGGATTGGAGCTGGGAAGCGGGGCTCTGCCTCACTTCCCTCCCTTTTTCCTCCAGGGAAATTATTCAGAAACAAGGTGGACTTTCTTGCTAAAAGTTCTCGGTCTCAAAACAATCTTCAACTTTAGGATTCATTTCTCAGAAGTTTGAATGTCACATCCCCACCATGACAGGAACGGCACGACACTGAGATGCAGAATCAAGTGTCCAACCCCCTGACACCTACATGGGACTGATGTCTCACAGGGGACTGACACCTCGGATGGGACTGACATACAACAGGCCAGGCATTTTACATGGGACTGATATGTTACAGGGGACAGATGACATATGCTTGAAGGCAAGCCCCAGACCAGATGGTCCTCGGATACAGGGTTCTGTGGTCATGCCCTGCCCTGAAATCTTTCTCTAGTGTATTAGCAGGGACACTTCTCACCTCTCAGTCCTGTGTGCTCTGCAGTTTATCCTCTCAAAGCAGTGAGCCTCTAAATGGCAGGGGTTTGAATGAGCCTTGGGCTGGAGAACTGGGGAAGTAGCTTGAGGTAGCTGAGCAGGTGACAGTGGTGACCTGACACATAATATGCATTTGATTTTGTGATAAGAGTACAATCTTCCCTCGGCACCAATAGGGGATTGGTTCCAAGACACCCCCAACCCCCCGTAGATACCAAAATCCTGGGATGCTCAAGTCCCTGATATAGAATGGCATAGGATTTGCAGGGAACCTACTCACATCCTCCCATGTACTCTAAATCATCTCTAGATTCTCTAGATTACTTATAATACCTCACAACAATGGAAATACCATGTAAACAGTTCTTATATTGTATAGGCTTTCTTATATATATTGTTTTTTATTGTTGTATTGTTATTTTTTATTGTTTTTCCCCCAATATTTTTGATCCATGGTTGAATCCACGGATGCAGAGCCCACATATATGAAAGGCCAACTATATCTGGGATACTTCAATAACAAAGCACAATCCCACTTCTAAAGGGACATATTACTTGGAATGGGGCTTTGAAAACTATGGCCCGGGGCCTGTTATTGTCAATAAAGTTTTATTGGCACACAGCCACACCATCCATTCAGCTGTGGTCTGAGGCTGCTTTTGCGCTGCAACTGAAAAGCCTGGTGCAGATGCCACTGATTTCCCAGGGGGTGTCAGCTTCCCTGGTGGTGGTGCACAGCCCCTGTGATGCCACTGGTTTCCCAGGGGGTGTCAGCTTCCCTGGTGGTGGTGCACAGCCCCTGTGATGCCACTGGTTTCCCAGGGGGTGTCAGCTTCCCTGGTGGTGGTGCACAGCCCCTGTGATGCCACTGGTTTCCCAGGGGGTGTCAGCTTCCCTGGTGGTGGTGCACAGCCCCTGTGATGCCACTGGTTTCCCAGGGGGTGTCAGCTTCCCTGGTGGTGGTGCACAGCCACTGTGATGCCACTGGTTTCCCAGGGGGTGTCAGCTTCCCTGGTGGTGGTGCACAGCCCCTGTGATGCCACTGGTTTCCCAGGGGGTGTCAGCTTCCCTGGTGGTGGTGCACAGCCACTGTGATGCCACTGGTTTCCCAGGGGGTGTCAGCTTCCCTGGTGGTGGTGCACAGCCCCTGTGATGCCACTGGTTTCCCAGGGGGTGTCAGCTTCCCTGGTGGTGGTGCACAGCCCCTGTGATGCCACTGGTTTCCCAGGGGGTGTCAGCTTCCCTGGTGGTGGTGCACAGCCACTGTGATGCCACTGGTTTCCCAGGGGGTGTCAGCTTCCCTGGTGGTGGTGCACAGCCCCTGTGATGCCACTGGTTTCCCAGGGGGTGTCAGCTTCCCTGGTGGAGGTGCACAGCCTCTGTGATGCCACTGGTTTCCCAGGGGGTGTCAGCTTCCCTGGTGGTGGTGCACAGCCCCTGTGCCTTTTGCTTCAGTGCAGTCACACAGGGCATCTCAGTGAAGGGTCTTCGCCTGCTGCTTTCGGTGAGGGTCCCCACCAGCTGAGCCTGAATCAGGGCCCTTGTGCAGGAGATTCATAGAAGGAGGACTCCCAGGAGAAACCCAGACGGGTGGGAATAGGAAGAAGTTGGGCAAAGATTCAGGTCCAGGGCACACCCAGCCCAGCCTGAAACCATGGGAGCTCCACAGTGTGAATTTCACCACAGTTTGTCCTGCTCAGGGGCAAGGAGGCTGGGTTGTTAAACCCCATGTTGGTCAGAGGGTCAGCGGTTGGCTACGGGCACCATTAGGGTGGGAGGTGGAGAGAGTAACTGCTCAGCACCCCTCACAGCCCCTCATGGCCGTGGCCAAGGGCAGACGACACTCGCAACAGAGGGCGGGTGGGCACACAGGCCAGGAAGTGGGTCTGGACACAATAGGGCAGCATCTGCCACGCCTGTGGCCCAAGGGCTTCTTTGGCGATTGGGAAGCCCCTGAAATTGTTGGCAAATGGATTTTCTTTTCCCACTTTCATTAGAGCCTTAAAATCAGGCTTAGAACCCCAATCCTAGTGGGAGTCACACAGGTTCCCGCCCACCATTCTCCCCAACAGGGCCACACTTGGAGGAAGGAATTGTTCAATGTGTCAGGACTGTGAGAGCAGCTAGTGGCCCCCACGGGGCAGGGAGGGCGGCACCTGGACATGTCCAGGCAGAGGTGGAGACTGGACAGGGATCAATCCTGGGAGAGAGGGAGACGGGCTCTGCCCAAACCTTAGGTCCAACTCAGAAGGCTGGAAGTGTGCAGGATCACCAAGGGCACGGGGCCAGGGGAGCCGAGGAGGCAGGGCTCCTTCTGGAGGGTGCTTCTGAGAGGCTGGGTCACAGGTGGGAAAGCTGCCGGCTTTTGTCACCTGTGGCTCTTTGAAGTCCCCAGGCAGAGAAGTTTCCGTGGAAGGCTGGGGGGTGGGACAGAAGCCACAGGGAGCAGGGGCTGGACACAGAATTCAAGGCAGGGGCGTGGCGCTGGGGAGGGGTCCTAGCTGGAGGGTGATGTGGGGCAGGCGTTTTTCCCTGGGAGGTAGGCGTCGCTGTCTCTGTCCGAGGGTGGGGGTAACCCCATAAACAAGAGACCAGAGATGATTGCCAGCGCCATGCTCTCAGGAAAGGGAGAGAGGGGCCTGGGCTCCGGACGGCAGAGGGTGGCCTTGGTGGCTGTCACACTCCTTCCAGGTGACAGGAGGGAAGGTGGTGGGCAGGCCTGCAGATCAGGGACAGGAGGAATGCAGGGGCTTCTGGAAGCTTCCATCTCCTCAGAGAAAGAGGAGGGGAGCACCTCTGAACCTGAGGGAGGGGAAAGTGTGAGGGGAGGAGGAGGGTACAGGAGACACCCCGCAGGGACCCATGAGCCTAGGGCAGGTGGCTCCACTGAGGCTTACGGCCAGGAGTCTGAACGACTCCAGGGAAGGGGAAGAGGTGGCTTCTCCTGAGGCTGGGGTTTCATCCAGGGTTGAAAACGGGAGGAAGAAATGGGCCAAGGAGTGGAAGAGCTTGCCAGGAGGCGGCTGTCTCTGGGCCACATGGTCACAACTGGAGAAAGATGGTGGCCGAGGCAGGAAGTGGTACAGGAAACACGGGGGAGGCAGCTGTGGGCCCGCCAGGAACAGCCCCAACCACTCACAGGCGCTCTCACTCGGTGCCAGCACCTCCCCTGTGCCCACATGACACCAGACCCACTGGCATCATGGCCAATGGGTGCTGTTATAGGAGGGAGTAGGAGAGAGCTGATGAAGCTGATACCCTCAGAAACTGAGTCTAAGAGAAGGGCATCGTGGGAATCCCCCCACACTGCTGTGATGTCATCCACACCTGCTTTCATGAGACACCATCCACCGTCATCCTCACAGCCTCTACTGAGCCACCACGATTCCACAAAAGGCCGTACAGCCGCCCACTGCAAGACCAACCTCCCCAGCCTTGCGGGAGGGGCCAGTGTAGCATCCTGGCCAGAGCCACCCTGGCCACTCAGGAATGGTCCTGAGCCCTAGCTCTGCAGGAGAAGGAGGGAGTCCCCAGGCCCAGAGTCAGATGACAGCACCTGGCACAGCCAAACATCCTGCATGGCTGCAAGAAGATGCCAACTACCACCAGCTCTGTGCTGATTAGTAATGATGTGTTTAATGAAATTTCAAGGTTCATTACAGAATGTGGATTAATTAAATTGAGAGGGAAGATAATGAAAAATATTCCCATTGGATACATAAAAGAGCAGGCCTGCTGTGGTGGGAGGAGGGAGTTGAAATGTATGGACCTGCCAGAACTCTCCAAGTCTGCCCCTGGAAAATGAGCCAAGTCTTTCTGCTGCGTCCTCTAAGCAAAGACGGTGGCCTGAGTCCATGTGGGAGCCCAGTGGGGCCTCTGAGTCTCACTTGTGATTTGGGGAGAGTCATACTGGCTCCCTGCTGGGCTCAGCATCACATTCAAAGTCACTGGTTCATGTCCTCCCAGGACCTTGGAGTTGGCCAAGCACTCATGAATCCCTCTGTGTACTTTCTTTACCAAGGGTTCTGGAAGGAAAGGAATGAAAACATACACGTCAGATTCATCCAGATGCACCAATCTCAGCAGCCAGGCAGCAGCAGGAGGAGGCGCAGCAGTGTCTGACAGCTCTGAAGTTTCCGCCTGGTTCAGGAATCCTGGAAGTTTTCCCAGAGTCCTCTGCGCATGCTGGAAAAATCTGCTTTGAACTTCCTGATGAGCCAGTTGGAGCATGAAGGATCTGGTTGAGTCTTAAAAGCCTTAATACTGAGGCTTAAATTCCAGTGTCTGTGTGAGTTAGGATTGCGGGTTACTGAGCACCCTCGGCTGAAGAACAATCATGCTCATCCCGTGTGTCTGCAAGCCCACCTCTCCCTGCCTCCTGTGCCTTCCCCAGCCCAATCCCCAGCAGAACTCTATCCGTAAGGGCTATTGTGCCCATTTCATGGAAACACACAGTTGGCAAGCAGCTGCTACACCCACCACAGATAAATCTCATAAACAAAACGCTAAGTGAAAACCACTAGAGTTAAGAGAATATGCAATGTGTGATGCCATTCACCCAAAGCGGGTTCAACTGTTCAAAGGCAAAATCATGGTTATCTTTGAGGGTGTGGTGGGGAGGTGGGAACTGAAAAGGGCATGAAAAAAGTCTTCTGGGTTCCTGGCAATGATCTGGTTCTTGATGTAGGTGGTGGCTACACAGAGGTTTCATCATTTCAGAGATTTCCCTTGCCATCTGAGCACTCTCTCATACTTCAATTAGAAGCATCTGTTCTAAAAATTACTAAGTATTGTGTCCACAAAGTTGTCCTGCAAGTGGCATATCCATTTCACTATTCATCCTTCTCAATTTATCCAAAACAAAAAGGTTTAATGTACCATAAAATAAATGTATTTCTACTAAAAAATGGCTAGAAGTGTTTTAAAAATGTATTCAGATTGAGAATAAGTGGCTTCCCTTGGTCCTGCAGCTAGGGCTCAAGTGAATCTCAAATCCAGGTCTCTAATAGCACAGCAGGGCCTTTTTTTCCCTTCACACAAGAGTGAAGCCCTCCTTTCCTAAAATTGGACGAAGGGCATGGGTGGCAAAAGTTGGGACCTCATTCACAGAGCTATTTTGACAGAGGTGATTTCTGCTGCTCATGAGTGCCTCAGAATAGTAATAGAAATTATTAACTGATGTGATCCAAGAGAGTCAATGGTAAGCCTGGAACACTCCTCAATTCTTGACTTCTGGGCTATTGTGCTGACCAAGTTGATTTCCAACACACCCAATTGTCTCTAAATTTTCCTTCCTCCTACTAAATCAGCAGAATTTACCAGGAGGTATGAAGGAGATTAAAGTCCTTTTCCTAGGCAGCAATTACTCACACCAGTCAACACGTATTCACCAGAGATAAACATCTCATCCAATTCATATTCCATACCTCAACCCGCTGTGCGTAAGAGAAAATGACAGTCAGTTTCTGGGAAAGACAATTACATTACATGATTTCAAACAGCTCAAGCTTTTCCTTTTCTATCTTCATTGTATTCATGGAAGTCTTCATGAAGGACAAAAATATTGAACACTCTGGGTTCAGCTAACAGGATTTCACCAATGTCCTTTCAATCTAATGCTCTTACCTAGAATCACCTTCAAGATACAGGTCTGGGCCAGTCTGCTTCTTCATGCTGAAGGGACTAATAAACCCAGAAAGTGGACACATGGGGAGTCAAGGTCAAAGGGGGCCCAGAAACCACCCAGGAGATGACCTCCTTCGAGTGGGTTAGGAACAAGAGGCTCTGAAAGCCTCTGAGAGTCGTTCCTGGTCAGTGATGGTATTAAAGGTAGGGCCAGGACTTGTACTTGGGCCTCAGGAATTCTCATATGGTCAGTGCCTGAGCTGGTCTGCAAGAGACTGGGCACCAGAAGCCAAAATCAGGGTGGGGCCTGCAAGAGATCAGATGAACTTACTAAGGAGTGAGAGATTCAGCCCAGCACCCTGGGGAGTAGAGAGGAGTCCCCGCTGTGTGGAAGAGCCAGATTACAATCTTTTCTTTAGATAATCCTCACCCTGAACATGTTTGGAAGGGTGGCGGAGACCAGTACCCAGTGGTCTCTCCACGGGCCTGTCAAGCACAGACTGGGAATTCCAGGGAGGAAGGAATCCATCCCTTCTTTCAAGTGCTTATAGTGCCCTTAGATAATCCTCAGGGTGACAGTCATTGGAGAGTTACTTCTCTCATCTATCCAACCAGACCCATGGCTCCTTATACCAAGTCACATGTTCCGCATTCTAGACTCTTAAATAGAAACTGCAAGATTTTGCCACCAGAAGTCCCATCACTAGAGAAACGGTAAAGGAAGCTGTTTAGGAAAAAAGGAAAATAATTCTAGAGCAAAGATGCTTAGTGACAAGAAAAAGCAATGCAAAAAGAATAAAAATATAGAGAAATCTAAATAAACATTGACATGAAAATTACATTACAATAAATCCTAATTGGGTAAAGGACAGAAATAAAACATCAATAAGACTATTGGCAATATGATTAAGTAAAAGATATTCTCAGCTCCTTAAATTGTTCAGGAGGGCTGTAGGTCTTTCAATTAAGTTTAGATCCTGAGTTAAGTTTGTATGCTAAAATTCTAAGGGTCACCATCAGAGGGATAAACATAGATTGTGGTTTTGTCTAATTCTGAAAGACAGAGGACAGACTATGGATTTTAAATATGTAATCAATTCAAAATAAGGCAGAAAAATATTGGATATTTAGAACAAAAAGAAATCACAAAATAAGATGGAAAAAATAATTTAAAATGTATCAGCAATCACAAAAAATATAAATGGGCAAAATTTAACAGGTAACCAAACTGTCAGATCCAATGTTTTAATTTTAATCCAGCTTTATGCTGTTTAGAGATATTTAAAACTTATGTGAATAAAAAGTTGTAAAACATATGTCAAACATTATATGTGTATATTATATATGTATATAAAGACATATATATTAGTATTTTAGCCTTCGAATTTATTTTTCCGTATATTTGAAGGCTAAAATATTATGAGAAATAAAAGAAGTCACTACCAAAGAATGGCAAAAGCTTAGTTCACCGGGAAGACATAAAAACTCTAAACAAAATAAACCTAATAACATGACCATAAGATCTCTAAGACTGGGACTGGTAGAATTCGAAGAGAATACATGATAAATCCACCATCATAGTAAATTTTCATAAGCCTCGCTCAGTAATTGAAGAGGTGAACACAGAATTAGTAACAGTGTAAAAACTCTGAATAATGCAAGCTAGATCTAATGAAAATATATAGAATCCTACACTCAACAGTTAGAAAATATACATTCTTCCCAAGTACATATGCAACATTTATAAGAATGTCCACCAATACTAGATCAAATTTTCACAAATTTTTAAAAAATCAGTTTAAAGTAGACTACTTTTTCTTACCATAAATCCGATAATGTTAGAAATCTATAGTAAATTTAATTTGGAAATGTAAAACCACATTTCTAAATAAATGCCCCAGTTGTCATGAATTCAACTTTAATGACATTTTTAGAATTTTTAAATTCTCAGAACTGAAAAATGATGAAAAAGCTATAGCATATCAAAAATTTGATATAAGGTCTGTCAAAACATATGGATGCAGGTCAAGCTAAGACTTCAGGAATATGTATAGCTTTCCAGTGCAAGAAGGGCTGATATTGGAGGGCTACATCTCCATACTACAGGCAAAAAAGCAGGAGCTGTCCTTCCCAAGGTCAAGAACAGGACAGGCACACTGCCCCCGCCTCTGTGCAACCTTGTTCCAGAGGCCCTAGTACCACGCCAGTGATGTTCTCAAACCCTGTGCCACGATCTCTTGCGTGTTTCAACAGTTAATGTGCTCATCTCCTTAACTAAAGTGAAAGCAACTCAACGTTATAAACCATAGCTTATTGTACTTCACCTCTTTTTGCCTCCCTTTCCTCATCTATAAAACTGGGGTAAAATACTATCTACCCAGCGAGAGGAGGGAAGGCAGCCACCCACATAACACGCTCAGTGACACCTCACCTGGCACCCAGCCGACTCACGGAGCCTCGCCTGTTTTTCTCCTTTGCAGTTGCCCGTCACAGGGATCAGTGCACACTTCTCAGAGTCAGAGGTCTTACAGAGAGACTCTAAGGGACCTGGTGGCTAGTCCAGTCTGGCCTTGTTTACCTTTAAACATTGACATTAAACATAAAATTGAATAAACTGCCACTAAGCTGGGGAGTATGGTCAGAAAAGAATAAGCCACGGTTGCTCCTCAGGAAGACCAACAGTTGAATAAAGAAGAAAGATTTAAAAGAAAAACAAAAAACTAATTATATTGAAACTGTAGTGAGATATAGCCACACACCTGTCAGAATGGCTAAAATAAAAATTAGTGGGCCAGGCGCAATGGCTCACACCAGTAATCCCAGCAGTTTGGGAGGCTGAGGCGGCTGGATCACTTGAGGTCAGGAGCTCAAGACCAGCCTGGCCGACTTGGTGAAACCCTGTCTCTACTAAAAATAAGGACAACTGGCATGAGTCCTTTGACATAACGTTCTTGAAATGACAAAGTGATGGCGCTAGGGAGGGGTTAGCAGACACGGGGTGTGAGGGGAACAAGGAGCTGGTCGTGGCTAATAAGGGCGGCACCAGCGATCCGCAGATGGACGGACGGTTCTGTGCCTTCCCTGTGGTGCTGGCTACCCAAACCTACACCAGGGGGTAAAGTGCCACAGAACTAAACACACACACAGGTGAGTGCGTGTGACACTGGTGACATCCGAACTGTGTGTGTGGATGGTACTGAGGTCAAGTTCATGGCTATAATTTGTCATGTGGTTACCTAAGACAGTACCTCGGGGGAAACAAAGTGAAAGGCACCCTGATCACTCTGTAGTGTTTCTTCAGCTGCATGTGAATCTACAGTTATCTCAAATTAAAAAAAAAAATTAAGGATAATGTGAATTCAATGACAGAGATTTACATAAAGTCCTACTTACCAGGCACCCAGTTTTGCAGGTTGTATGTGTTTACTGAAGCTGCTGTAACAGATCACCACAAACTTGGTGGCTTAAAACGGTGAGGATTTACTGTCTCAGCATCCCGCAGGCTGGAAGCTGGAAATCTGGCAAGGCCATGCTCCCCCCAGGCCCCTAGGGGAGAATCTGAGCCCGCACGACTCCAATCTCTGCCTCCCTGGTCACATGGCCCCCTCTCCTGTGTCTTCTCTTCTCTGTATTCTCAAATCTCCCTCTGCTTTCCTACAAGGATACATTTCATTGGATTTTTGCTCCCCTGGCTAATCCAGGATGATCTCCTTGTCTCAAGACCCTTAATGTAATTACATCTGCAAAGATCCTTCTCCACAGAAAATCACATTCACAGGTTCTTAAGATGAGGACGTAGACAGATCTGGGGGTGCCGGGGGACAATCTGACCCATTGTATGGATGAAGCCATCGGCATCCCCGGTTTTCAGGACCCTACTCCATCACCACCTAACATTACGCAAAGAAATCTGGGTGATCTTGGAGAGAATCCCAGCCTCCCCACCGCCCAGCCCGTGTGGACCTTGCCAAGTTCTCAGGGAGAGGCTGCGGGGCCTGGGCTCACTTCTTGCTGAATGAGAGGTCCTCCCTCTAGACGCTGCAGGAAGACCTCCCGAAGTGCGCCTGAGGGTCTCACTACCCAGGCTACAGGAGCCGGCAGATGAAAATAACCTGGATGGGGATTTGTTTGATAACCTGAGGCAGTGGAGGATCATCACGAAGGAACCCTCTGCTCCCCGAGGGTCCCCATCACTTCTCTCTAGGGTTTCCAAGACTTGGACTAAGGCTCTGGAAGGGCTGTTTACACTGGACCTAAAAGCCAACAAGGAAACGGCAACCATTTGGAAGAGTTCGAGTTTTTCATGACTCCAGGAAGAGTTAATTACAACTTGGTGGCTGATAGCTGCTGACTCTGCAAGTTTCTGAGCAAATCAGAGACTGGGCAGTGGGAGTTGGTTGAGGATCAGGGGTCTCTCTGCATCAGGCTTCTGTGGAGCTCAGGAGGCCCAGACACTAGCCAGGCACTGCCACTGCCACTGGGTGACCTGGCACCAGTCGCTTACCACAGGCAGCAAGGGCTGCTCTGTGACCTCCTCCTGCTCTGAGCAGACGGCCAGGCCTGCAATATGCCTCTGCCGCACCACCTTGCTCTGCACCTGTGCCATGGATTCCTGATTGCTCTGGAAAATGCCACTCTTCACCCTAGCATGGTGGACAACAGGCTCCGGAATCATCCTGCCCAGTTTCAAATTCTGCCTGTACCCCTCATCATCTGTGCAATCCTGGGCAAGTTCCCCAACTGTCTGAGTGTCAGTTCTCACATCTGCAGAATGGGCATGACGACAAAACTCGCCACTTAGGGTGCTGTAGATTAGATGAGATGGTGCATTATGCAATTAAAATAATGTCTGGCACACAGAACACCCTCGGTAGATACCAGTGATAATAATGGTGGTGATGATGATGTCATCACTTGGGGCTTTGACTCAAATAATTCTCTTTTGGTCCTTCCAGTGCCTACTCCTTGTTCGTCTCTGACCCACTGTCCGATTTCCCACTGTAAACAAGAGAACACACAAGACTACACCATTCAAAACAAGCAAGGGGGCTGGGTGCACTGGCTCACACCTGTAATCCCAGTACTTTGGGAGGATGAGGCAGGCAGATCACCTGAGGTCAGGAGTTTGAGACCAGCCTGGCCAACGTAGTGAAACCCTGTCTCTACTAAAAATACAAAAATTAGCTGAGTGCGATGGTGCACGCTTGTAATCCCAGCTATTTGGGAGGCTGAGGCAGGAGAATTGCTTGAACCTGGAAGGCGGAGGTTGCAGTGAGCCAAGATCATGCCACTGCACTCCAGCCTGGGCCACAGAGCAAGACTCCGTCTCAAAAAAATAAATAAAATAAAATAAAATAAAAAAACAAGCAAGAGGCCAGGTCAGCAGAGCATGAAGCAGTGGCAACACCCCTTCCTTTGCTGCTGCAGCCTGGTGGGACTTCGACACCATCCCAGCTCAGCTGCAGGGCGCCACAACTAACAGCTGGAATTTGAGACCTTTGAGGAGGGTTTGGTGGCCCCATCCAGCCTTCTGTAGAGATAAGTTGATGCCGCCTGTCTCCACATTTATTTCTCAATAGAAACCTCCTGGTAAGGTCCACTGAGGTTTGTCCCTGTACCCTGATATTAGCAGGCTCAGGATGTCCCCCAAGTCCAGAGCCTAGCGTCAAGAGGAGAGAGGCCAGAAGCCGAGTCTTGAGGTGGGGTCCATGGTGCAGGCAGGCAGGCTCCATTGTGGAGGCCGGCAGGTTCTTTTGTGCAGGCAGGCGGGCTCCAGCTCCTTTGCAGAGGCAGGGGTTCCATGGAGGAGGCAGGCCAGTTCCATTGTGGATCTGGCCGCCATTCATGTTCATTTGATGCTCAAGATCATGTGGGAGCTTTGAGAAGGCTTTAACGCATGTGCTTTTGAGGATTCTTTCAAAAAGGGAAGATTAGAGGCAGGAAAAGCCTGGGGCAACCTGGTAGTGAAAGACAGAAATCAAGTTAGTGTCATCACAGAAGGCTACATGTTCTGAAAACCTCTCTAACCTCGTGCATCCTCCATTCCTGCAACCAACACACACGGGCACCTACGAAGAGGGACAGGGGCTCAGGTCTAAGGAGAATGCACGAGGTGGGGTCCCGCACATGTCGGGGCAGAGTCTGTTGAGCTGGGTGGAGGGTGGACAGCGGAGCCAGGATCCCATGCAGGGTCCTGGAGTGCCCAGCTTGCCGGGACAGGGCGGGGGCCACTGTGCCCAGGAGGGGCTTCTCCAGATGTTCACCCCCTCCCACCACCTGCACCAGAGTCCCGGGGGCTCAGCCCAGACCACAGGCTCCCCAGGCGGAATCTGAACATCCGCCTTTCAAAAGGCAGCCCCGATGTGTGGCCTTGGTGCGGGGATCAGGAAGGACCTTGCCCAAGTGCCTCTCAGTCTGAGGAAAGATCCTGAAGATGGAAGGGGCCGGCGATCCAGCAAAGACGGTGTGTGGAAAGGCATCTAACCCAGCTGGGCAGGGCAGTTTGCTCTTAATAGTTACAAGAGGGCAGGGTTTGTCCACCCCACACAACTCCCCAGGGCCTAAGGCACAGCTTGGCACTCAGTAGTGCTTGGTAGGTATTTGTTGAATGAATGAATGACTGCATGAGGGGCTATGGGTGTTCCTGCAGAGCCTCACCTGTTTGGAGAGTTCCGAAGGGGATGCCTGAGTCACTCTTGCTGGATAACTAGGCATTTTCCAGGTTGGGGCAGGGAAAAGTGTTGCTGGCAGAAGGACAGCATGTGCAAACCCCCAGGGTGAGAGAGTACAGAGCGTGGAAGGACGGGGGTGTGGAGCTCCCCGGGGAGGGAGGCAGAGGGGGTGAGGAGGTAAAGAGGCAAGTGCGGGAGGCTCAGAGTTGTGGACAGAAGGTGGGTCTCAGCAGCATGGGGAGTGGACAGGAGGGGCTTCCCCAGGCCACCAGGGCCATTTAGGAGACCCTCAGGGACAAGATTCCATATGAGGCCAAGAAGGTCTGACCTAGGGATGCAGGGGAAGGGCTTGTTGGGAGGGGAGGCAGGAAGGGGAGCTGCAGCCTGGTGGCCAGTCAGGGTAGGGGCAGCATGAGAGGGTCACTCCGGGGCAAGCTGGGGGAGAAGCCACCCTCCTCGCTGCCTCAGGATCCCCACTTCCCCTTCCTCTGACCTGTTGGTCTCGGGCCTCAGCTCCGAGTCAGGAGCTGTGTGGTCACTTTGGGCAGGGCCAGGGCTTTTGGTGGAATAAGACCCAGGTGAGAGGCCTCTCCAGGCTGGGGGTTTCCATTCATTCAGTCATTCAATCCATCTGGCCACATATTTATAGAGCACCTGCTATTTCCCAGGTCTCATGCTGGCCTGTGGGGTCAGGAAGAGAAGCCCGCCTGCTTGCTGCCCTTGGTGGAGGGCAGGCCTGATGTCAGCCCCATCCCCGGGGCTCCTTTCTGACCCACTGTGCTGGTGCAGCCCAGGGTGTATCCTAATGTGGGACAGAAAAGGGGTCTCATGGTGCACAAGCCTGCACACAGCTCCAGCTGAGACCAGAAGTGGGCGAGGGGCTGCCATCAGGCACCACAGCATGGGTCCACAGGGGAAGGACGGTTTAGGGGTGGGCACGGCTGGCAAATAAGAGGAAAGGGGAGAGGCTCTGAGGCTGAATTTGTCTATTTGGGATTCATAATGGTTCTCTCGTGATGCTTAAGGCAGCTGTGCTCCAGTGACTACTGCCACATAACAGCCACCCTGGGAGCCAAAGGCTTGACAGCCACAGCATTTCTTTTGTTTACCATGTAGCTCGGCAGGTGCAGACACTCCTGTTCCACACAGCATCAGATGAGTGGCTTGACTGGAGACTGCAGGACCCCTTCCAAAGCAGCCCAGGCACAGGGCAGGCCAGCGGGTGCAGCTGCACCAGCCAAGGTTGAGGGCTGGGGCCTCATTTCTGCTCCACGCGGAAGTTCTTCATGGGCTGCTTGGGCTCCCTTCCAGCATGGCAGCTGGGTTCCACAGCAAGTGCCCCCAGAGACAGGAAATGGAAGCTGCTGTTTCTACAGTCTGGGCCAGGCTGCCCCAGCACCCACCATGTTTTATTGATCAAGCAGCCACAGAGCCCACACTCAACGGGAGGAAATTCGGACCCCACCTCTCCATAGCAGAAGTTTCAAAGAAATTTGAGACTGTTTTAAAACCACCACACAAATAAAAACACATCTTTTGATTGTGACTCTGGGAAAATCAGTTGGCCTTTCTGTACCACGCTTTGTAATCATTTTAGAAAACAATCAAATTAATCATAGCTAATACTTCCATATTACTGAGCTTGGCTCAGTTCTAAAACTACGCTTTTGATTAATACTTGTCATGCCCATAACAATTCTATGAAGCAACTAAATTCACACTTGGGGAAACTGAGGTCAGAGGTGTGACTTCCCTGGGATCACGTGGCTAACAGGGAGCAGGTGTGGGACTGGGGCCCAGGCAGCTGACTGCAGAATCAAGCCCCTCCTCTGCTCCCCAGGCTGCTTCTCCACCCTGAGCTGAGCAGCTCAGGGACTGCTGCCCAGGTCACTGACAGGCCACACGGCTAAATGGAGGGATGAGGAAGTGAACCAATTGACTAATTCCTTCCATCACAGCCGTGAGCCTGCCCAGAGGTGAGCTAGAAACTATGAAGAGCTTCACCCAGCGGACTCTGCACACCGAAGGCAGCAGAGACACAGCCCCACAGCATGCACAGTACACCAGGTTTATGGTACCACAGACAGGGAAGGGGTAGGGTGCACCCAGAGGGGCTCAGGAACAGCTTCCTGGAAGAAGGAATGACCCGGTAAGACACTGAAAGATGAGTGGGATTGGGCTGGATTGTGGGGGAAGAAAAGGATGTGTTCTAGAGAGAGAGAAGCCGTGTGCAGAGGCCGGAAGGAGATAACTCATGGCTAATTCAGAGAGCTGACAGCAACTCCCTGTGGGCAGAGAGAGCAGGAGCAAGCAGGGCTGGAGCAAAGACTGCTCTAGTGTTCTCCTCTTTGCAGGGCTCCTCAAAGCTCACACCCAGACTTCCCACAATCCCACATTCATGATCGTTCGGTGTCTGGGCAAGAGGCAGGGACTTGCCTGGGCCCTGAAGCTGCTGAGGATGTAGCCCACCTTGCAAGAGGCAGGGACTTGCCTGGGCCCTGAAGCTGCTGAGGATGTAGACCACCTTGCATGCCTTGCCTGGCCCCGCCCAAGCCTCCAACAAAATCATTTTCAGTGTTTAAAAAATTATCTATAATATGTAGAAGCAGTAATCAATTCTTCTGCACCCCAGATTCTTTGAGCAACTCCCAGGTACAAAAAGACTTAACATAAGGCAGTAGATGGTTCAAGAAGTGCTGGGGAGACAAGATCACATCACAGCACATGGTGTGACTTGGTGCTGCCCGGGGAAGCCTGGGAAGGTGTGGGGAGACCTAGCCAACATTTTGCAGAGCAGGGAGAATTGAGCCAGGGTGGGAAAGACACAGGTGAGCGTCCCAGGTGGGACAGGAGAAGAATGCGCCAGGCTGAGCACAGCACGTGCTAAGGCACTGGTGCTTAGCCTTCCAGATCCCAAGGCACCCAGGCCTGACCCCGAGATGAAGAAGCGGAGTGAGGGAAATGGGAAACGTGTCGCTCCTCCATAGATGGAAGGCTGCTCAGTCAGCGTGCACTCTCTGCTCCTGATCCCTGGATTCATGCCAGACCACTTTTCCTGGAGTCTCCCCTGTGCTCGAGACCAAAGAGAAAGAGGAGCACTGCTCTCCACACACAATCACGCACGACTCCGTCCTGGAAGGAGGCCTGTCCTGGGGAAGAGTTCTTCCTACCAGGGCCAGCTCTTGTTCCACAGAAAGAACCCCATGCCACCCCACCCACCAGGACGCACCTGGACGCCTGGGCCACCCAGCTCCACCCCAAGCGTGAGTGCATTGCACTTTCCTGTCTGGGGCCAGTTTCCCCATCTGTGAAACCAGACAATGGAACTAGACAAGGGATTCCCAAGTAGCCTCCCAGAGGTGTCTCCAGGGCAGGGAGAGAGGAGGGAGCTGTGGGCCTGGATGGGTGAAGCCCCGGGAGCCCCTCCCCGAGTTGTCAGCCCAGCCCCTCCTTGATCTGCTTTACATGCCAGGGTTCTGCACCAAGGTCTCATCTGGAGAACAGGCATGCACATGCACACACACACACACGCAGGTGCACACACGCGCACACACATGCAGGTGCACACACACCCAGGTGCACACTTGCACATACACGCAGGTGCACACACGTGTACACACACGCAGGTGCACACACACGTGTACACACACGCAGGTGCACACATACACATGCACACACACGAGGTTCTGGCGCTAAAAAGATGCTGTGAAAGGCCTTGGTGAGAGGCTTTGGACGGGATAATCCCCAGAGGCCCCTCTGACCCCTGACTCGAGCTTCCTCCAATCAGCAAGTCACAGCACTGCCCGAAATGCAACGAGAGGCCACAGCGGGTTGGAAAGGTCAGTGAGAAATGCATAATTCAGGGAAAGCGCTTCCTCCAGGGACCACTGATGGAGGAGCTGCAGTGAGGCGGGGAGTTGGGATTTTATAGCTTGGGGAGAGAGATGTTATCCCGACCACAGCCTTGTCCAGGGGGCACAGGGTCAGGGCCTCGGCCACACGCAGTCACACAAGCTAGTGGCTCAGGCTTGCGTACAGGGTGCAAAAAGCCAGGCTGGCTCTGGCCTTTGACGCGCAGCACCCAGCTGTTGCCTGGCAACGGCAGATGCTTCCTGCAATGATGGGAGAGATAGACTCAGATGGGGCATTTGGTTTTTTCTGGGTAATCAAACCAGTTTAAAAGTTGTCAGTGTTGCCTGGTTACAAGGACAGCTCTGAGCCCCAGATGCCCCAAAGCTGCACCCAGGAACTCTGGGTCTCCTCGGGAGCTTGAGGAGAATCAGGCGCAAGGCACAGTGTGCAGGGGGCACAGAAGGGACCTGGAGCCCCTGCCCAGCTCCCAGCCAGCACTGAGTTGAAGGGACTCAGTCTCCTCTGCAAGTGAGTAGGGGACAAGCACCTGGCCTCCCACCTTCTATGCATCAAATGAGGCGGTTCTAAGCCATAAGGTGCTGCAGGGACAGGGACACCTGCTCACAGTGGCTCCATGCCTCACTCAGCCCTTCACAGGGGACACCTGCAGGGAGCCTCCCAACACCTGTCCAGCAGGAGACATGAGCACCAAGATGTTTATAAACAGGATTGTGCTCTGTGTTTTTCCCACAACTTGTTTCATTCCATTAGCAGCACATTACGTGGTCACTCCAAGTCAGTAATGCATAGAGCTTGGCTTATAGTAGCTCTGTGGTGTTGTGCAGTGCACACATACACACATTTGTTTTTACGCTTTGTCATTCCACACATGCTGGGGTGTTTTTTTCCCCCAGTGGTGCACTGACCAACTCTGCCTGCACTGCCTTTCTGCAGCCTGGGGAATTTTCTTTGATTATGTCTTTGACTTTTGTTTCTGTTCTCTTAATATTAACAGATGAAATCTATTTGGATACTTTCCATCTGCCAGGAACTGTTCTAAGCTCCTTACCAGCTGTCCTTTTATTTACTCCTCACAAGAAGCATAAAAAACACCTATTGTCCCTTTTCACAGATGATAAACATGAGGCACAGAGAGGCTGGGTGATTTGTTTGAAGTCACACAGCATTGAGCAATGGAACCCAGGCAGGAATCCACCAATCCTACCTTCAGGTAGGATGCTACACTGCTGTGCGCTGAAGAGCATGGTTGGGCTCCACACTCCCCTCATTCTCTGCCCCCAGCCGACACCTCCTCCTCCACTTTCACCTTGGATTACGCTTTTGGAGTACCTCTACCGTGGATTTTCCACATCCTTGATCCTCCTTTTTAGCCTCAATGTTGTCTTTCACTCCTCTCTTGTGCATTTATTTCCAAGTCCAGTTTGTGTCCCCGTCAGGGCCCCCCTGTGAGCCTTTCTGCTCTGCAATGCCAGCCTCTTCACCCCACAGCTGTGAGCACTCTGCTGGGTGCACCCACATTTAAGCAGCAATGCCCGGCCGCCTCACTCCTGGACCCCAATTGCATAAGGGTCCTGGCTGCCATAACAATGATCACAAACAGAGGATGGGGGCTTAAAACACAGACGTTTCTTCTCTCACAGTTCTGAAGGTGACATGCGAAATTCATGCTCCCTCCTGAGGCTCTGCGGAGGGTTCTTCTGCCTCTTCCAGCTTCTGGCGGCTCCAGGCATTCCTTGGCGTGTGGCTGTGTCACGTCCATCTCTGCCTCCCTCTTCACAGGGCGCTCTTCCTGGGTGTCTCTGTGTGCTCTCCTCTTCTTATGAGGGTAGTAGGCATTGAATTTAGGGCCCGCCTGCCCGAAGATGATCTCATCTCAAGATCCTTAACTAATTATATCTGTAAAGAACCGATTTCCAAGAAGATCAAGGACAGAGATAGAAAACCTAAGTGGGCAAGGTCTTACACCCATAATTCATGCAAAATATGGATACCACCCTTTAGGTTTTGCTAAAAAGCCTAGGAAAGTGAAGTCTAAGACATCCGTCCCAATTCATTCTTTAAATAACATGTATGTGAGGCCTTGTGTGATTTTCTAATATTCCTTCCTTGTTTAAAAAGTAAATAAGAAAACCCATGAAACAAAATAAAATTATCTGATTTTGCATCTGTTTTGTTTTTTCTAAGCTAAGCATCTTTCAGCACAGGTAAGAAGGCTGGCATCACATCTGGGAAATGCCTTAACAGATATCTGAGGAGTTACTGCACATTCAGTCAGTAACACCACACTTCAGTTTCAATGTGTACATAATCTCCCCTTGATGCTCTTCAACAGAGACAAGGTTCTTGTCTGCAGATCAGATAGATCACAGTATTAGGAAAAAAACATAACAGCAAATTTGGAAGTACAATCAATTTAAGGAGAAGCAAAAGGAAAAGACTTAGAAATGGGACATTATTGTCTACATCTAGAGGATACATATACCTGAAAGCTTAAGAAAGCCCTTATCTTAGGAACTTGAAGCTGAGGATAATCTCAAGTTCACTTAGTGCCAGTCACTTTAGTTTTTTAAAAAATTTAAGTTAAACCCCAGCCTAGGCAACATGGCAAAACCCCGTCTCTACTAAACATACAAAAATTAGTCAGGCATGGTGGTGTGTGCCTGTAGTCCCAGCTAGTTGGGATCTTCTTTGCCAAAATGTGAGTATACAGAAATTTTCTGTATATTTCAACTTAAGACATTTTTAGCATCTGTATAGTTTGTATTCAATTTGAGACCTTTTCTATGGGAAGCTCAGTAATTTTTATTAAAAGATTGCCATTGCTATTCATGTAAAACATGGGAAAAAAAATTGTGTAGTGAAGCCAACAGTGGACTTAGGATGGGACTGAATGTTCAGTATAGTGATCTCACTTAGGAGAATTTGCAGGAGAAAGTGATAGTTGATTGTTTTTTCCTCGCCCATATTCAGTTTTGTTCTACTTCCTCCCCTTCCTTCCAGATGATAACATCACATCTCTACAGTAAGTGCCTCTGCCAGCCCAACCCAGGAGCGCAAGTTGTCTTTGCCATCTGGTCTATAGTACAGTGCGCGGCGTTAGGCCACAACTCAAAAGCATTATCTTTTTTAGGGTTAGTAGAAATTGTTTTATGTTGATGGGAGGTTTGTTTGATTGTCAAAATGTACAGCCACAGCCTTTTAATTTGGGAGCCCCTGTTGTCATTCAAATGTGTACCTCTACAGTTGTAAAAAGTATTAGATTCTACTATCTGTGGGTTGTGCTTGCCAGACAGGTCTTAAATTGTATATTTTTTGGAAGAGTTTATATACTCTCTTAGGAATCATTGTGAAAAGATCAAGAAATCAGGATGGCCATTTATTTAATATCCATTCATTTCATGTTAGTGGGACTATTAACTTGTCACCAAGCAGGACTCTATTTCAAACGAAATTTAAAACTGTTTGTGGCCTATATGTGTTTAATCCTGGTTAAAGATAAAGCTTCATAATGCTGTTTTTATTCAACACATTAACCAGCTGTAAAACACAGACCTTTATCAAGAGTAGGCAAAGATTTTCAGGATTCATATACAGATAGACTATAAAGTCATGTAATTTGAAAAGCAGTGTTTCATTATGAAAGAGCTCTCAAGTTGCTTGTAAAGCTAATCTAATTAAAAAGATGTATAAATGTTGTTGAAAAAAAAAAAAAAAAAGAACCGATTTCCAAGAAAGACCTTGGGGTCTAAGGTCGTTATGAGGTTCTGGATGAAGATATACTTTGCGGTCACTATCTAATTCCCAACAGCACCCCTCTCTAGTTCTTCTGAGCAGTTTCTGGGAGATGCCGGCTCGGGCTGGATTTGGGAAGATGGGAGGAAGTGAGGGTGTGGGAGGGAGGAGGGGGCATCTCTGCAGGTGACAGGTGAGTGGGCTGTCCTGTCACCAGTTCAGAGCCGGGTCCCTGTGCAGGGTCTTTCCATTGAAGAAAAAAGAAGTCACTCGGGAGTGTTTTTCATTCCTTCTCAACATTTTCAATTCAGAGACTTGATTTCCAAGGGACACAGACCGGTGGGGCTAGGAGAGCCAGATCGCTTCCTGAGGGCCCGGCCAGGCCAGCGCTACCTGCATGCTGTCCTCTGCTTCATGAGGTCCTGCCTGGGTGGGTTTCCCACGCTGGCATCTCTGCCTCCCAGCTCTCTTGGTTCTCTGCAGGGTGAATCTGTGCCTCTTCCCTCCTCCCAGGTGCCTGTGGGGATTTGGAGAAGGCCACAACGAAGGCTCCAATCTGGTGTCTGCAAAACAAGACATGGGATCATAACATTCTAATCATCACTTGTGCCCCAGCATTAGGCTGACTGGCCGGGTCCCTGAGTCCCCTTTCAGTGCACAGAGCATTCAAATTGCACAGGGGAAAAAGAGGCAAGGGCTCAAAAGCAGCTGTCGGCTGCCAGCCAGAGGGTTTACTGGGTCTTAGTAACCTGCTTTTGTGGAAAGGAAAGGAAGGGAGCATTGAGCACCTACTGCCTGTGAGATTTGCGCAGCTACTTTGTTCAAAGCACCCCGAAAATGTCATCCCCAGTTTATAGATGAGGAGACAGACCTGACAATATTAAAGCCACTTCCCTGAGGCCCCACCAGCAGCAATGGTGAGCTGAAACTCAAACCCTTGCTCCTGGCACACACAGGGCCCCAGCAGGCTGCCACAGGCTGCACACCCAAAGGCCTTTTGGGGAGGCTCAGCCCTGCTCAGGAGCAGACCCCAAGGGGAGGTCAGGTACACCTTCCTGGTGCCCTGAGCCTCCCCTGCCCTTGGGCACAGCCCCGCAGCCTGCACACTTGGCCTCCAGCTACACATCTACATGGAACCTGGTGACCCCATCCAGGCCCTTGGGGGAGAGGCACCTGCACTTACAAGGCCTGGGGCCCTCTCCCTGCCTCCAGCCAGCAGGGCCATGCCACCTCCCTCCTCAGGAGTACAATGACCTCCATAAGAAGGCAGGAGAGGCAGGTCGCACTGACCTGGCTGGGCCACCAGGAAGCTGCCTGGCTCTCCTAGCCGACCCATCTGTGTCACTTAGAATCAAGTCTCTGAATTGAAAATGGTGAGAAGGAGGGAAAACATTCCCCGGTGGCTTCTTTTTACTTCAGTGGAAAGATGCCACAAGAAAGGATTTGGAATGAGTCCCACAGGCCTACTTTCTATGGCTGTGGCCTCCCAAAGGCCCTGGCTGTGAAATGCACCATCTCCATTTTAATGGGGACCACGCTGTTTTCCAGCTAAAGGGAGACAACTGGGCCAAGGGCCCCAGTTCCCACAGCAATCTCTCTTTACCCCCTGGGAGCTTCAGGAAGGCTCTTAGCTGCCTTCACACCCCAAAGTGTTCATGCTGGATGTGAAGTCTGCTGGTCCTGCCTGAGCAGCCGCATCCAGGCTGGCCCCCTCAGACCCACATTCCATTCCTCAGACATCTCTGGCGGGTTCCTGGAGCAAGCATCCCATGAGCTCAGCCCTTCATGGGGTGATGCATCCAAGACCCAGCAGTCACAAGCCCTGTGCATGATGGCGGCAGTTACCAGATGCGGTGCACCCCGCTAAGTGAGGCCATGTCTATGGGACTACCCAGCGTTGCCCCTCATGGGGCTGGAAGCAGGGGCCAGGACCCCTGGGAGGAAAGTGTCTCTTCCCACGTTGCCTCCATCAGCAGGGAAACCGACTGAGCTCCTACAGAGCCTGACCTGATTTGGGCAGTCTGAGTCCCACAGGGCACGTGACCACACCTGAGCATCTCCACAAGCTGGGCAGGATGGAGAGAACAGGGATGGCACACCCTCGTGATAGTGCACCCTCGTGACGGCGCACCCTCGTGACGGCACACCCTCGTGACGGCGCACCCTCGTGACGGCGCACCCTCGTGACGGCGCACCCTCGTGACGGCGCACCCTCGTGACGGCGCACCCTTGTGACGGTGCACCCTCGTGACAGTGCACTCTCATGACGGTGCACCCTCATGATGGCACGCCCTCGTGATAGTGCACCCTCGTGACAGCACACCCTTGTGACGGTGCACCCTTGTGATGGCACACCCTCGTGATAGTGCACCCTCGTGACGGCGCACCCTCATGACGGCGCACCCTCGTGACAGCGCACCCTCGTGACAGTGCACCCTCGTGACGGCGCACCCTTGTGACGGTGCACCCTCGTGACAGTGCACTCTCATGACGGTGCACCCTCATGATGGCACGCCTTCGTGATGGTGCACCAGGGGACCAGGGCCTCCAGCCTGGAAGACAGCGAAGCTCAGTGGCCTGAAGCTGCCCAGTGTGTGGGTTCCTTCCGGCAGCCCCAGGACACATGGCACCTTCACGGCCCCACCCCATATCCTCCTGCTGTGGAACCCTGTCTTGGTGTCTGCCTCCCGGGGTCCCTGAGTGCCCCACTCAGCACAGGATGTGAGTACAGGGAGGGGCAGGGATGGGAAACAGTGATGCAGTTTGCCTTCCGACCTTTGGAGTTGGGGGATGAACCCCGAGGAGCTTGGGGGCCCTGGTCCAGGCTGGTGTCAGGGAGGGACAACGAGGTCCCTCAGATGGATAGGGTCACCACAAGGAAGGAGAGAGGCCACCTTGGCTGGTGGCCACTGAGGCAGGGCTGCCAGAGCTGGTCCCTGCCCAATCCTGACCCAGTCCTGTGGGCACCAGCCTGTGCCTCTGGCTTGAACCCGAAGAGGCGGAACCTGGGACGAGGGACGGGTGGGCGCCAGACCCCACGCTCCATGGCAGGCTTGTTTTTTGGACAGCGCCCTTGGGTACCAGGGAGTGGGGAGCAGGTGCCGACCCAAATGCTGCTGCTTTTTGTGTCTCTGGCCCCCGGATTCCAGGAGGCTGAGTGCCTCATGCTGGGTGTTACAAACACGGCCCATCTCCCTGTGCAATCCTCCCACAGACCCTGTCCTGGAGGGGCTGAGGGTGAATGGTCACACCTGGAGCCCTTTCTGGCACCGATGCTTTGACTAAGCCCGAGCTGCTTCTCTTCCTGCCTCAAGGACAAGCCCCTTGCACCACCTGATCTCATCCCCAGCCTCTCACACTCAGACTGGGACTCTCACAAATTCACATGCACATCCACATGCAGGAGAAAGATGCAGTGTGCGGAGAAGTGCTTACAGCCGCACAGTGCAGACACGACGCCCCTGTGCAAGCGCCTGACCCCTCTCTCCTCTGACCACTTCTGGGGGGTTATGTCAATTAATCTTCTAGGCACCCTGAAATGGGTCATCTTATCCCATCTGACAGATGAGCAGGCTGAGGCTGAGGCTGATCAGAGTGCCCAGTGTCCCTCAGCTCATGAGTGGGGGCACCGACAACTATCGTCATCCAGAACCATCCTTCCAGGGAAGGTCCACGTGCACCTGGATCTCAGCAGCTCTCCAGCAGGTGGACACACCCCTTCTCCTCCTACCCAGGAAGAAACTACAGCTCAGAAAGTTGCGGGGCTCCCGGGGCTGCTGGAGCCTTCTGACCCCTAGTCCAGGGCTCTTCCTACTGGTCAAGGGCAGAGTTTGAAGGGCCCCCTCTGTATTTGCTCCCATTGTCCAAGAGGACAGGTTTTTCTCCTTCTTTCTTGCTCCGGCATTTCTGGTAATCAACAGTGTTTGAGCTACCCTTCTCATCCCCACCAGGATAGAAAAGTTACACCTGAGAGGAGGGAGAGGAGCAGGAAATAGAACTATTGGGCACTAGAATGAACACTGGCTGATGAAATAATCTTCACAATTAAACCCCCATGACATGAGTTTACCTATTCAGCAAACCTTCACATGTACCCCCAAACCTAAAATTAAAGTGAAAAAAAGCATAGGAAAAGACGCTCTGCATCATTACTTACAGGTAAATTCAAATTGCCACCTCCTCCTCACACATCCGTCAATCTGGCTAAAGTTTTAAAATCACTGAATGCACAGTACTGGGGAGGACAGGCAGGAATGGCAGCATTTGTGCATTACTGGTGGGAACAGCAACGGGTAAGATCGCTTTGGAAGACTTTGTGTAATAAACATGGGTAAACAGAGTGTACCCACGACATGGACCAGCACGTCCATAGCAGAGTTATTCAGCACAGCCCCAAATCAGGAACAATTCAGATGGCCATCGACAAGAAAATGTATAAAATAACTGTAATATCTTTATATAGTGTCAGGCATAAATATGAAAGAGAAAAAAAAAACACTGCTACAGGCAACAACAGGGATGAATCCCATAGACACAAAGTCTAACAAAAGATGCCAGACCGACTGGGCGTGGTGGCTCGTGCCTGGAATCCCAGCACTTTGGGAGGCCGAGGCAGGTGGAGCACCTGAGGTCAGGAGTTTGAGACCATCCTGGTCAATATGGTGAAACCCCGTCTGTACTAAAAATACAAAAATTAGCCAGGCTTGGTGGCGGGCGCCTATAATCCCAGCTACTCAGGAGACTGAGGCAGGAGAATCGGTTGAACCCGGGAGGCAGAGGTTGCAGTGAGCCGAGATCACACTACCGCACTCCAGCCTGGGTGAGAGAGCGAGACTGTCAAAAAAAAAAAGAAAAAAAAAAAGCCAGACCTAAAAGACTGCATAGCATATGATTCCATTTATATGAAGTCCCAGAATAAGCAAAGCTCATACACTGAGTGAAGGTTGACAAGAGAGATATTGTCTTGGAAGGGACACAATAAATCTCACGTGACGTGGGAAATGTTCTGTATGTTGATCTCAGTGGTACTTGTAGTTTTTAGAAAAGGTGATAACCTTTGTAAAATTTCATCAAGCCACACCTTTTATATTTGTGCATGTCACTCTACATATGTTACATATCACTAAAAAATAATGCCGGGTGTTGTGGCTCATGCCTGTAACTCCAGACTTTGGGAAGCTGAGACAGGAGGATTGCTTGATCCCAGGATTTCGAGACCAGCCCGGGCAACATGGCAAGACCCTGTCTCCACAAAATTAAAAAATTAGCCAAGTGTGGTGGCATGCACCTGTGGTCCCAGCTACGTGGGAGGCTGAGGTAGGAGGATCGCTTGAGCCCAGGACGTTGAGGCTACAGTGAGCCATGTTCATGCCGCTGCACTCTAGCCTGGGCAACAGAGTGAGATCCTGTCTCAAAAATAAATAAGTTTTCTAAAAAAAAAAAAAGAAAAATTATACCTAGATCTGGGCAGAATTTGAATGGCTGAATCTCCATTTGAACCACTTCAGTTTCAATGCAACCAAGTAATTAGGGGGGTGGGGTAGGTTGCTGGTTTCTCACACTTAAAAGATACAGAAAGTGTCTTACCAGGTTTAGAATTCACCAGTTTAACAAGTTTGGAGTTTGTGACTCACACTTTTCATGAAATAACTTTGAAACCCTGTGATCACATGATTTTACAAAATATTAAACCTTCTCAGCTATAAAAAGATTTTTGGACATTCTACAGGTCTCAGTAAACAGCCTTGCTAATTTAAGCATAAATTAATTGCATGTGGCTGGAGGAGAAACCAGCTAATTTTTTCTGGGCCATAAACCCTGGGCTGAGTCAGAGGCGTGATGCAATCAGGGCTGGGGGTGGGCAGGGGGTTATCTGCAGCGCAGCCTTTTCCCAGGCTGGCCTCCATGCCCCTAACACAGGTCCAACCTCATTCTGCTTCTGGAAAAGGAAAAGAATGGTTTGGGATCAGGTAGACAGGGCTGAAACACCCTCCCCCACCACCACCATGTCCATGGCACCCCTACTGCCCGCTCTGCGACCTTGGGCAGCTCCTTTGATCCCTACACCCCGGGACTCAGCGTCTGCACCCACCACTTGGGGTGGTAGTGAGGAGGAGGGCACAGGAGCTGGCCGCACAGCACCCAGCGTGGAAATTACTCCTCCACGCCGCAGCTTCCTTCTAACCAGAAGCCAAGGAAACATCTGGGCATTATCTTCAGGACTGATCCCCCAGTCCTGACCTCTCTGGGAACATCTTCCCCGTTCAGAGGGGGAAGGAGGGGGCCTGGGGTCCTGCTGCAGGGCCAGGCGTCAGCTCAGGGCTCCTGCTCCAGACCCCAGAGGGCTGGGCATGGGGCTTAGCACGTGGCATCCCTCATGCCCACAGTCCCAAGGCCAGTTTGGTAGGGTGTCAACACAGGGGGCCATCTTGATGGCCAGCCTTGGGTGGACCAGGGCTACAGCAAGCCCTATCACTATGGCAGCTCACAGCAAAGTGGCTTCTCTCCTGGCCCTTTGGGGCATGAGGGATGAAGAACCTCAGAGTGGGGCTGCTGGGCAAATCATCACTCGATGCATCTCAAATGCCTCTCATAGCCACACCAGGGCAAGCTTGGGAAGGTCCTACCCCTCCCCATTGCACCCTCGTGGCCCTGGCGGGTTCCACCCCGGGTGGTCTGGGTCAGCCCTCAAGAGCCCCTGTCAGCTGACCCCAGCACACCTGGGTTTTCCGTTCCCGCCCCTGCACAGTTTAAATCATCACAACAGAATTATGTGTTGTCTGGGTCATTCCATAGCGATCCACTGAAATCAATTGCCCACAGAAGCAGACAAATTCGAGAAGGTGGCCCCCCGCCCTGCTGGTCTGCCGCATCCCCGAAGGTGCCAGTGGCTGGAGCTCCCAGGCCCGGCACAGGGACCCTCGATGCATTTCTGTTGCCTGCCCAGTTAGACTCACGGTCACTCCAACTGGCTGGGTCAGTGGTCAGCAATGCTATGGGCCATGCGATGCACCTCCTCGTGGGCCCCCATGCTGACACGTGACCAGTGGTGACGTGTCATGTGTCACACATCACCATCCAAAGGCAGTGGCACTCATTCACGTGTCTTACAAATGTTTGTGGGTTTCTCCCAGATCCCAGGCAGTGCCAGGGAGTCAAGGGATGCGGTTCTTGCCTCCAGGAGCTGACAGGTATATGCGGCAGACAGACATGGAGCAGACAGTGCATCACACAGCCATCAGTGAGCTCGTGTGGACCTTGATGGGGGCTGCACTGGGGGCCTGGCCTCCGCGAGCGTGCGTCAGGGAAGGAGGCGTAATGGAGGACATTAGGGTGACCGGGCTCAGACGGGGAAGGCAGGAAGATGCTGTACATCGGCTCATGGCCGGGAGGGACCTCAAGGAGCTGGAAGACCAGCCAGTGAGGCCACTGCAACAAGTGGGGTGCAGGCTGGGGAAGGGGTAGACCTCACAGGCCCCTGAGACAAGCAAGGTTTGGTGTCACAGCCCAAGGCAGCTGGATGCCATGCTCCTTATCACGCCCTTTGTCCTAGTTGGGTTTCAGCTTTCTCTGCAGCAGCTGTGTGCTGATTGGGCTGTGGGGCAGCCTTTGCCAAACTGGTTCCATGGAGCACTAGTCCACAAATTGCCTCTTGACAAATGTTTTCACAGCAAAGCTGCTGCATGAAATCTGCAAGCTCCACCTCTCCTGCAAGGGCGGTCGTGTACGTTAGCCTCTCAGAGGCACTGATAAGTCCTGCTGTGGGGAAATCGCCCACAGCCCTTTGTGAACTGCCCCTCCCATGATCACATGCTCCTCGGAGCTGTCGCTGGCCCCAGCCCCGTCCCTCAGCTGGCCAGGGACATGTACTCTCTACACAGCCACAGAAAGGGGCAAGATTATCCAACCAGGGTGTATCCTGGTTTGAGGCGGTGCAGGGGCCCAGTACTTATTCCTACACAGCCCAGTTGTGACTTTTGAGAGCAAAATCAACCCACTGGCTTGACTTTGAGGCAGCTCTCATGGGCAGACTAGAATCTCAACTCCCTAAGCAGGAGCATGAGCCAGTCTTTCCCTCTGAAAACTTCAGTGGGCAGAAAAATATTACGGGAGAACGCCCAAGACAGCATGCTTTGGTCAACTCAGAAATGTTCTGGGTCACCCATTCTTGCCCCCAAATCTTCTAATCACTGGGGACCCTGAGCGAGAGGGCATGGAAGTCACTCCTTACTGCTCATTCATGCGGCAGGCATGCACCTGCACCTCTCAGACCCAGACCCTCTTGGCCCACATCTGCCCCACATGCCAGGCACGGGATTTGCCTCTGACTTAGGAAGGAGGGCAACATCAACCTGATCTTGGGAACTCGTGACATGCGGCAACTTCACGGGGCTGGAGGCGGGAGGGGCCAGGAGCCAAGAGACAGTTTGGGAGGGGAAATGCTGCAGGGAGGTGGTGGATTCCAGAATCACAGGGGCCTGTCACAGGAAGAGAGGGAATGGGTCCCAAGATGCAGGGACAGCCATGTCCTGGGTGCCAGCCCTGAGTACACTGGGGCCAGCCTGATTCAGTAACTGCTGCCGCCCAAACACAGCAAGCCCTGCACGCCTCGCACCAGCTCTGCACTGGACAGGCAACTGTTCCCTCCCCGCACGCAAGCCACAGCGTGGCACCTGGTCCTTGGCTCCCAGGACAACGCAACACACCCTCAAGGGTCCCTGTGGACAGACATCCCTGCTGAGGGCTGGGTGGGGAAGAAAGGACTCAACATTAAATCTCCACACTCTGAGAAAAGAAAAGAGGGCAGGCGGGCGGGCAAGCGGGTGGGCAGCCACGTTGGCCCTTTGAAGCAAACGTGTACTTCTCAGGGCTACCCCACCCTCCGAAGATGCCTCCCCAGGCCTGGACCCATGGGCTGTCCGCGGGACCCCACAGGCTGGTCTTGCTGCTGGTTCTCCTGGGACAACTCTGTCCGTGTGCCCTTTTCACTGTCAGGAGAGCGCTGGGCTGGTCGTCCCACCCTTCATGGTCCACAACTCACGAGGAACTGTGTCTCCGCTCCTCAGTGGCAACCCCATGGCCCGTAAAGTTGCCTTGAGCAGAGAGAGACGCAAACAGCTGGTCCCCAGTGGCTGCAGCAGGAGGAGAGAGCAGCTCTAGGCCACCCCTTCCCAGCTGCCCAGCCAGAGGAGATCAGGCACAGAGCCTCACACCCAACTCAGCAAACCAATCCCTCCCATCCAGTGAGGGGTGAAGTGTGTTTAATGAATGCAAAATCATGCTATCCCTGGAATGGAGGCCAATTCGACTGCTTTATTCCCAAAATTATTTGAAGTAGCTTCAAGATTGGGATTAAAACATCCATCAAATCTGCAGGAGGGGGAAGGAGGCGTGGCTGCTGTGGAAGGAGCCTGCAAGAGCATGGCTAGACGGTGCCCTCGGGGTGCAGACGCGCATCAGATGGAAGGTGAGGGAGACTCCAGGAAACAAGGACAGGCAGAGGCCCAGGGGGGGCCTGGGGATCAGGGACCCGGAAGTGCAGTGAGCAGGGGTTCCAGCACAGTTGGGGCTTCTGAGCATGTCAGGTGGGGCCAGGGGCAGTTCCCTCCAGCAGCCCAGGTGGAGTCTGTGGTCTTCTGGCCCCTCCATGCCTCCGTTCTCTTTCCAGAAGTCCAAGGTATGGGACCAGGTGACCAAAGCTTCGAGCCTTGAAGCAGGAGGGCCCGCCCAGCGGATGTAAATGCCTCCACGGCTGCCCCAGGCTGGCTCTCCCGCCTGCCCACCACCATTTTCAGAAACTGCTGGGGATCAAGGCACAATCAGGAGCTGGGAGGAGGGGCACTTGCACAGATGTGATGTCCAGCACCCCAGACACGCACCCCGGACTCTTCCCTTAACCCCTCGAACATTCGGAGGAGGCCCCGGTTCTTTCCGGATCATCTCAGATGGGCCCAGAACCTCCCTGCAGCCCCAGCACCTTCATGGGCCCTTCCAGGTGGCGGCTGGTCCTCCTCACTGCAATGGGCCTGGGGTACAGAGCCCAGACCTTGGTTCACGTCCAAGCACCCGAGGCCACTGGGCGCTGCCAGAGAGGTCAGGAGCCTCTGTAATGAAGGAGCGGCCCCTCCCCCAGCCCAGGTGTGTTTTCACTGTGGTCCTCCTTTCCATCTGTGCCACCCCCAAGACCAACATGGTAAATGCAAGCAGCATCGTTCAAGAAGCCGCCAGCCGCCTCTGACCTTCCCTTCTAAAAGGGGATGAAGTGCCTGAGCCCAGCTGATGAGAATCCTCGCAGCATAGATTACAGTCAGAAGCTCTTAAAGATTTAGCATAAGACAGACGAGATGCCTATCTCCGGGGGCCCTTGAGGAAGCAGCATCTTAAATAAAACCATCATACATCTTTCCTCCTGACAGCAAGACAGGCAGCATGGGGCAGAGTGGGATCGATCCCTCCTCCCACATAGATGGGTCCTGATTATTCCCTTAAAAGATGTCAGATGTTGAACAACAAGACATAAACTCCTGACACTGTCTTGAGATGCTTTTTCAAGATTGCTGCAAATGGAAGGCAGGAAAAAACAAACAGAGCCGTAGTGATCAGGGCTTCAGAAGCACCTCATGGAAAGAACACCTGAGCTGGCGGCGGGCCAGCCTGTGTGGCTTTCACCTGTGCTTGAGTCCGACAGCCACCCCAGGAGAAGGGAGCATGCTGGCTCAGCTGGTGCACGTTAGGCCTAGCTGCCAGCTGCCTGCACTGCTCCCCAGAACCTGCCTGCCCTTGTCCGGGGCTGGGGAAGCACAGGACCTGGCTGAAGTCTAGACTTTAGCAAAAGGTAGAACTGAGAAGGAATTGAGAGTCTATGGGATCCCCTGAGCACATGCAAACGCACACAGCGACAGGCCTTCGAAGCGGGGTCCTAGGGCACATGCGCTGGGTGTGTCTGTGGCCCAGGGTGACACAGCTCGGCACTCTGGGCACCCCACCCTTCCAGCTCAGGGCGCCTGCTGGGGGTGCCTGCACTGGCTGTCCCAGTAGTCGCTCAGGAACAGTTACTAAAATGGATCAGCCCCTCAGCTTTGTGGAGGTAGGGGGACATCCCCCAACCCCTTTTTGGTAGGCTCTGGCCCTAAGCTCAGAGAGGTGTCTCCTTCTGTTTCTGCCTCTCTTGCCAGGAAGAGAAGCTGCCCATTGGCAAGCGAGGTCCAGACTGTCCAGGCCCCACCTGGAGGAGCTGCCCACCCCTCATTTGAAGTCCTTCATCAAACTTCTGGAAAGTGCCCCATGGCAGGAACTCAGGGGTCAGCATGGAGCAGTGGGTGTCGCCTTCCTGGGGACCACACCGACACCAGGAGACTCGCTCACCATGAGTGAAAAACGAAAGAAGCTCTGCATGAGTTAGACAAGGGTCTACCCAGCAAGGAGGCCTCATGTCCCGGCCCCAGGCCCCAGGCCCGCTGCAGGGCCCTGAGTTCTGTGCACGGATGGCTTTTGACGTTCACCCAGATTTTCACTCCACATCCTTCCTGCACATGGCAGATAGCTTTCCATTCCCAAAACGCACAGAGAAGGACCCAGCTCCAGCGGTAAGAGCTGAGGTGAATGCCTGTCTCCACTGGCCACCTCCTAGCTGACGGTGTGACAGTGACTGCTGGGCCCAGTTGCCTCCCCAGGGTGACCCCCGGGAGACTTCACCCAGAACTGTCCAATCGCCTGGAAGCTGGGGCTCACCAGTCCAGCCCAAAGCACTTTGTTGTGAAGGTAGAGGCATGATGGGGAATTTGCATGAAGCCACAACCATTTTCAGAGCTGCAATAACAGTTTCTCAAGTTTCAAGGCATCCACCCGCTGCCCCAAATGTGAGGCAGGAGTCCTGCGCATCCTTAGTCCTCCGAGCTAGCATGCTGGTCCCGCAGCATCCCGCAGCGTCCTGCAGGATGGTGGGACTGCGGGGGTGTGCTCCCGAGGCACCAGGCCACAAAGAAGACTCTGGTGTTTGCTGGAATCAGCAGTGATTGCCCCAAGTGCCTGGGTCATGGCCCTCACCATCCTGACCGTAGAGCTGGGGCCTGGTGCCCTGGGGTACAGGGAATGAGACCCGGGCCTGGGACAGCTGTGAAGCAGGAGGTTTGCCCCACTGCACAGATAAGCGCAGCTATGGGACAGGGGTCGGGCTGATGCTTCCCTTGGGGCCAAAGACACCAATGCACAACCATCTCCTTGGATGGGACACCCTCTCCTTGCATGTCACTCAACTCTCTCTCTCTCTCTCTCTCTCTCTCTCACTCACTCTCTCCCCCAGCCTCCTGGGGAAAATCTGCTCTGTTAACTGGCAGGGTCATTGTCTAAACTCTGTTAGACCCATGATGGCTAATTGTGTATGCCAACTTGGCCAGGCCGTGGTGCCCAGTTGTTGGTTGCCCACCAACACCAGATGCTGCTGTGAAGGTAATTTTTAGATACCATTGACACTTACAGACCGCTGATTTTATGTAAAGCAGAAGCTCCCCCATGATGTGTGTGGGCCTCGTCCCATCAGCAGAAGCCCTTGGACAGAAAGACAGGCTTCCCAGAGAAGAAGCAACTCTGCCTCAAAGCTGAATCCACCCTTATCTGAGTTTCCAGGCTGCCAACCTGCTCGATAGAGTTCACACTCGCCAGCCCCACCATTCACGGTTCTGTTTCTGTCCTGTTCTCCTGGGGCACGCCGATGGACACAGCCCCGAACGTAGGGCCCTGGGATGAGGACTTGAATCTGGAGGAACAGCCATGCAGATGCTGGGTTTGCAAGTCTCGGAGTGCTCCCATCATTCCCAAATGGGCCTGGGTCTCCATAGCCCCCAGAGTAGGAGGGGAAATGAAAGCAAAGTGGGGCAGGGTCGGCGGGCAGCCCCTCTGGAGGCCTCAGGACAGTGCGGAGCCTCCCCTCCTTGTGGGGATTTTTGGGGAATGTTCCTATCAGGGTGGGGAGAGGGTGTCTTGTTCCAAATCAGAAGTTCACACCGCCCACCCGTGGTGTCACCCACCTCCGTGTGACCTTGGCTGTCTGCCGGCTGTGATGGTGCGCACTGGGATGGGCTGACCAGACACCCTTCTGGGACTGCATGTGGTATCACTGGTGCTGCAGGGGTGGTCTCTGCTGCAGAGAGTGGCCTCACCCAAGGGCACATCCTCCTGGGCCCCCCAAATCCAATGCCTGGCCAATGAGGGGTGTAAAGGCCCAGGCACCTCAGCCCAACTCAGCCCAGCCCTGGCGGGTCACTCTAGCCCCAGCTCCCATGAGGCCAAGGCTGGTGTGGGGCCTCCTACGGCTGAATTTCTGCCTCTGCTGGGCCCAGCTTCCTTCCCTATCCGTGGGGTCGCACTCCTCAGTTCACAGCCTGCACGCCACACTCCCTGCCAGAGTCGGGTTCCCGGACCAGCCTCAGCTTGGCCTCATGAGCACCACGAAGATGGCTGGGGCTCCCCAGTGTCTGCACCAGAGACTCCAGGCTTTTCTAGAGAAAAAATGCCACCCACCCACCCCACAATCCCATGGCCATCTTCCCACCTGCCTCCATCACCAGGGCCAGAGGGCATCTTGCCACGAAGATCCCATGGCTCAGAATCCTTTTCACCTTGGCAGCCCCATCCATGCATCAGTGCAGGCTTCTGGTTCCCTGGGTGCAGAGGTAAGACTGTCCCTACCACTCACTACCCCCCAGCCCAGCCCCACCCTCCCCTCCTAGAAAATGGGGACAGTAGTGCCGTACCATGATGTTTCTGGAAGAATCCACTGAGCTGAGCCAGTGTGCCATCTCTCAGAAAGCACGCCCTGATCATGGCTGCAAATGCTGTTATGACAGGGGGCGGAACAAGGGCACCCACCGGCCGCAGGCCTGTCCATGCCTGCTGGACCCAGAACCAAGGCATCCCAAGCCCCAGCCCAGTGCCCCCTTTCATTCTTTCATTCACTCGACAAATGCTCATAAGTGCCTGCCACATGCAGGGCAAAATTCCATCTCCTGCAGACAGAGCCCCAACCCCCTAGAGCTTATTCTAGAGTGGAGGGCAGACGAGAACCCAGCGAACATGCAGTATCTGGTCAGAGTGGCACAAAGAGGGAATCACGGCACCAGGGTGGGGAGAATCTCCAGGAGGGGGCTCCGCAAGGCACAGGGAGGAGGCAGGTGCACTTCCTGGGCGTCTTGGAAGAGGTAGGGGCACAAGTGGATGTGCAGAATGAGCAGGGAGAAGGGGAGGGGTCGGAAACTGTGGCCCTGAGGGGCCTCCCGGGCTCCAGACAGGTCTGGGCTACTGTCAGTGGGGAGAAACAGGTCAGCAGCTTATCCAGTCATGAAAACACACTTGTGTCCATGTGTCCAGCCCCGCATCTGGTACTTGGGGTCTGAATCCGGGCTGGGGGAGCAGGGAAGACAGTGCACGTCCCTTCCTCAGGTAGGAGCGTGGGCAGTGGCTGTGGCCGGAGGCCCCAGCTCTCATAGGAGCCACACCCTCTGGATGGGGCTGGCTGGGTGGGTGGGACCTTGGCAGGAGGGCAGGGAGCAACCCCAACCGTGGCCCCACAATGTCCACATGCTCTGGGCCCCGCAGCTCAGCAACACTCAGGACTGCCCCATGGAAATCCACCTGCTATGGAGATGCATGGGAGGGAAGGAAAGAGGAGGAGAGGCCCGAGGGAGGAGCCGTCCTGCAGAAGGGCCATGCAGCAGGAGAGAGAAATGAAGGACCCCTGACAAGAAAGTCCCTCCCGTCCGCCCAGAGCCCCCTGAATAACCGGAGGGAGGCAGCTTGCTGGAGTTGGGGTTGGAGGATCTGGGCTTAGATCCCGGGTGACTTAACTTTCAGGAGTCAGTGAGCCTGAGCCTCCTCTCACTGGTAAGATGGGAACGGTGTCTGCCATACCTGTCACACGGGGGCAGCGGCGGGTGGCCACGGGGCGGGGGAGGGGGGGCGATAAAAAGGTTGGTGACGTCACACCCCACCTGGCAGTGCACCTTTTCCCTTCAAGAGCAGGTCACTGGGATGAAGCACAGCGCTCTATCTTCCTTGACCTTGACCGATGCCTGCGGCACCCTGGGCTGTGTGCCCTCGGAAAGAGAAGCTACTCTTTGTTTTCAGGGGTGTGCTCCAAACACAGGTGTGGCCCTCATGCTCTGAAAGAAGTGAATCAATTCCCACAAGAACTCTGAGATCCAGAGACCTTCACAGCAGGATACAGAAGGGTCTACCCTTCAGAAACTCGGCAGATGCAAAGAGCTCTCCAGCAACTTGTAGGGCGAGCCATCCTGGACGGACGTCAGATCCTGGCAGCTGTCATGCCACAGTAAGAACCTGGGTCTTGGAGTCCAAGAAAAGGGGTTAAGGCCCAACTCTAAGACTTCCTGGCCAGGAGACGGTGAGCAAAGAGCAAGGTCTCTGGCCTTCCATCTGCCACCCTGTGAAAGGAGAGCAGGCACTTCCTCCACCAGCGGCTATGAAGATTAAATGAGATCACGGGGGTAAAATGCTTTGTACACTGTGACACGCTAATGTCGTTCTTAAACACCACCCCCACCCCGGGACCCCGAAATTGAAATCTCAAGAGCGTGAAATTTCATCTACCAGGCAGGATAGGAGGAAATGGGTTCTGTTCAATCCAAAGATGGCTGAGGAGCAGAGCCCCCATGCCTGAGGAGGGCTGCGGGGAAGGCAAGGGCCTGGACAGAGCCCTCCCTGTAGCCTGGAAGAGGAGCCCATTCTGCCTCCAGGTCCTGTGTTGAGGGATGGCCCTCGGCACAAGAACTGTGCCTGACACGCGGGATCTCAATTGTTGGATGCATGAAGGAATGGGTCATGTTTCCTGAAAGGTCTCGGGCCCAGCACCGGAGGTCGCCCTGTAGGGGCTGCGGGACTGTCTGATGGAGACCATCTTCTGTCAGGAGGAGCCTGATGCATATGTGAGTCCCCCCACCCCCACTCCCAGTGCCAAGGTACAAGGAATGGCAAGTCTGAAACAGGAGAGAACAGCCAGGGTTCTCAGCCACATCTCCCTGCAGCCAGCATGGGCATAGCTGACGAAGCATGGGTGTGATCTGGAAGCAGCTGGGTAGAAAAATCACAAAGAGCCTTGGCCCTTCATAAGCACGAAACCAAGAGATCTCATGCCCATCAACTCACTGTTTATCACTTGGTTTAAATATCTTTCAGGGCAAAGAACCATCAGTGCACCTCAGTGTCCAAGCAGAGTAACTGTGTACTTCTTAGCAGGTGCACCAGCAGAACAGCAAGTCCCCCCAGAAATCACAGAAATGAAAATGCAAATGGCAATAAATGCAAGTGTCACTAATGCCCACCTCCATCAAAACCAAATATTCATAAACCAATCATATATTCATCTGTTCTCACATTGCTGTAAAGAAATACTTGAGACCAGGTGATTTATCAGGAAAAGAGGTTTAATGGGCTCACAGCTCTGCAGGCTGTACAGAAAGCATAGCAAGGAAGGCCTCAGGAAACTGACACTCGTGGTGAAAGGCGAAGGGGGAGCAGGCAGGCGAAGGGGGAGTAGGCAGGCAATCATGTGGCCACAGCAATGAGAGAGATAGAGAGAGAGAGGAGAAGGTGCCATACGCTTTGAAACAGCCAGTCTCAAGAGAACTCAGTCCGCTTCACGAGAACAGCACCAAGGAGATGGTGCTAATTCATGAGAAACCGCCCCTGTGACCCAATCACCTCTCACCAGGCCACACCTCCAGCACTGGGAATTACAATTCTACATGAGATTTGGGTAGGGACACAGAGCCAAACCATACCGGTTCGTTAAAAACCTAGCTTTGAGCAACACTAATTCATTCAACAAATATTCTTGAACAACTACTATGTGTCAGGTTTACATTCTAACAAGCAAATAATCAAGAAAATACGAGTTACCTCCCAGAACTCCAAGTGCAATGTGGCCGTGTCAGGACAGTCACGTCCACCTCTGAGGAAGAGAAGTCCATCACTCTAGTTTTGAAATATATTATCTGGGCTGGGCGTGGAGGCTCACGCCTATAATCCCAGCACTTTGGAAGGCCAAGTCGGGTGGATCACTTGAGGTCAGGAGTTCGTGACCAGCCTGGCCAACACGATAAAACCCCATCTCTACTAAAAAATACAAAAATTAGCCGGGCGTGGTGGTGCGCACTTGTAATCCCAGCTATTTGGTAGGCTGAGCCAGGAGAATCACTTGAACCTGGGAGGCAGAGGTTGCAATGAGCCGAGATCACACCACTGCACTCCAGCCTGGGTGACAAGAGCAAAACTCCGTCAAAAAAAAAAAAAAAAAAAAAAAACAGAAAGAAAGAAAGGAAAGAAATCTATCATCTGTAGCCATTCCTGAACAATAATGAGACTGTGGGACAACTGCCTGTCAAGGTCACCTCAGGCTGGGGGAGGCAGAGGCCCCCAACTTTTAGGGGAGGATTATATTTCGGTCTTTGCAGGGGTCTTAAAGCTCATGTTGTTATCTATTCCTTTTCATAAATTCAAGGACAGCCAGAAGCCTCTACCACCAGTTGTGTCACTCCATTCAGGCTCCTAGGACAAAATGCTATAGACTGCATGGCTTAGAAACAACAGACAGATATTGCTCAGAGTTCTGGGGGCTGAGAAGTCCAAATCAAGGCACCAGCAGTTCCTGTCTGCGAACCCACTTCCTGGTTCATGGACAGCGCCTTCTCACTGTGGCCCCACGTGGTGGAAGGGGCAAAGGAGCTCTCTGGGGCCTATTTGATAAAAACACGAGTCCCATTTGTGAGAGCAGATTCCTCATGACCTGATCATTGCCCAAAGGTCCCACCTCCAAATACCATCACACTGGCGATTAGGTTTTAATGTATGAATTTCAGGGGGCCACAAACGTTCAGTCTTTCACACAGCCTTGTGTTATCCCTAATCAGTCTCTCCATTGCATGGTCTATGGTCGAATGGCCACTTTTGCAAGCTACAAGCAAAAGGTTGCCCTTAGAATCCTAGTTGTGCAGTTGCCCGCATGGGTGGAATGTCCAGTAAACCACAGGTGTGCACTAGGGAGAAAAAATTGTTCTATTAGGACCCAGCCACACAGCCTTGAGCTGAGGGACTGAGATGCTTGCTTCAGTGTTTCCATGACCTTCAGGATGAATCTCAACTGCCTAAACTTGTAGATAGGATTCTGCTTCTGGCCAAGATTTCATGAGGGGCAGCAGCAGGTTTACCCTCCTGCCTTAAGCAACTAAAAACCAAAAAAAAAAAAAAAAACTAAAGAAACAATAGTTTTTTTTGTTTTGTTTTGAGACAGAGTCTTGCTCTGTCGCCCAGGCTGGAGTGCAGTGGCGCGATCTCAGCTCACTGCAAGCTCCACCTCCCAGGTTCATGCCATTCTCCTGCCTCAGCCTCCCAAGTAGCTGGGACCACAGGCAACCGCCACCACGCCAGCCAATTTTTTTGTATTATTAGTAGAGACGAGGTTTCACCGTGTTAGCCAGGATGGTCTCGATCTCCTGACCTCGTGATCCGCCCGCCTCGGCCTCCCAAAGTGCTGGGATTACAGGCGTGAGCCACTGCGCCCGGCAAAGAAACAGTAGTTTTTAAGACATTGGACATCAGGCAACAGAGGACAGCGGTCCTTGAGATAAGAATCAAAAGAAGAGAGGCCCATGGTTACCTCTAGGCTGCAGGACAGGGAGGGGGCTCAAGCAGAGCCTGAAGACCCCCCCTAAGCGGCGAGGGGTGGGGGCTGATGTTCAAACAGACAGAGAAGGCTGCTCTTCTCATGCCAGAGTCCTGGAGAGGAGGAGCTGCAAAGACAGAACTCCAGAGAGCTGCAGAAGGCCCCCCAGGCCTCCGCCTCATTCCCATAAATGTATGTGAGGAAACCGCCCAGCCCTGGGGAAAGAGCCACTCTAAAGGAGTAGAGGGAAGCATGCCTGAAACTCACGCAGAGTCAGGGGTGGCCAGGGTGGAAGACCTTGTCATTCGTAGGCCTTTGGGTTGAAAATACAGAGGGTTTTGCCTCAGGAGTGGGGCAAAATTCACCCTAGAGTAAATGCTTCCCTGGTCTCACCTAACAAAGCAACATCTAAAAGGGTTAAGCCATTTCCAATAATTTCACTGTCTCCTGGAACAAAACCCAAGAATAGTCACAGGACTACAGAAATATCCAGCACCCAACAAGGCAAAATTTACAACGTCTGGCATCCAGTGAAAAATTACCAAGCATACAAAGAGGCAGGAAAATATGACCCACAGTGAGGAGAGAAACCATTTGAAATCAATTCAGAAATAACACATAATTAGACAGAGATAATAAAAGAATTACTATATCTGTTTGTTCAAGAAGCTAGAGGAAAGACTGATCATGTTAAGCCATGGAAGATACCAAAAAAAGTAAATAAACAACCAGGAAACTTCTAGAGGAAACAACAATGATGTCAACCCTAACTCTGACATGAAAACCACCCTGGAGGGATTAGCAGCAGATGAGACGCAAAGGGAAAGACGGGCGAACTGAAAACAGAGCAATGGGAACTTGCACCAGTGAAACACAGGGGGAGAAACTGGTGGAAAATCACAGAACGTCAGTGAGCTGCAGACAAAGCTCCACCCCTCTGCACCAGCCACCCCGGCACCTGCCTGGAGCAGAAGGTGGGCCCAGCCAGGGGCCATGTGAAGAAGGGGAAAGCTCTGTTTGGAGACCTCAGTGTAGGTCTTGCCCGAGCTGCTGCTGTAGGCCTGCCTCGCCACCAGCTGCCCTCAGAACTGGAGTCCCACTGCACACATGCACACACACCCATATATATGCACACATGTGTGAATACACACGTACACGTTTGCACACACCCACACACATATGTGTACATTATGCATGCACACGTACAAGTGCATTTACATATGTACTCATGTGCATGCACACATACATATGCATACATCACATGCACGCACTCTTATATGCACACATCTGTAAGCATACATGTATACATGTGCACACACCCACACACATATGTGCACATCATGCATGCACACATACAAGTGCATTTACATATGCACTCGTGCACGCACACATACATATGCACACATCACATGCACATACATATGCACACATCACATGCACACACTCATATGCACAAGTACACAGAGCCACACCATATCACCTCACACATGCACGCAGAGCACGCATACTCGAGGTGATATGGTTTGTCTCTGTGTCCCCAGCCAAATCTCATCTCAAATTGTAATCCCCACGTGTCGGGAAAGGGGCCTGGTGGGAGGTGATTGGATCATGGGGGCGGAGTTCCCCTTGCTGTTCTCGTGCTGATGAGTGAGTTCTCCACGGATCTGATTGTGTGAACATGTGTGGGGCTTCCCCCTTTGCTCTTTCTCTCTTTCTGTCTCCTGCTCCACCCTGTAAGAAATGCCTGCTTTCAATTGCCTTCCGCCATGGTCCTAAATTTCCTGAGGCCTTCTAGCCATGCTTCCTGTTAAGCCTGCAAAACTGTGAGTTAATTTAACCTCTTTTCTTCATAAATTACCCAGTCTCAGGTAGTTCTTTATAGCGGTGTGACAGTGGACTAATACATGAGGGCACCCACGCACTGACGTGTGCACACACTCGTGCACACATACACCCCTGCATGGAGTGTGGAAGACCCTCGGGTCAGATTGGGAGACTGCTCCTGGGTGGCTGCTTCCGGAGACCCACCTGTGTTAAGGGTCACACTGAACCTGCAGGGATCCTCGAAGTGAAGACTCCACCCCCGCAGCTGGTGAGCTCACACAGCCTGAGCATGAGACGAAATCAAGGGTGGCTTTAGTTGGCCAAATCAACACAGACTGGGTTAGGGCACCTGCCCGTGGTGTAGCCGGGAGAGGCCGAGGACACCAGAGAAAGGCCCCTGCCCACCTCAGCCCAGGAGAGGCCAGGGAGGGTCGGGATGACCACAGAGCAAGCTGGCAACAGGCACCCCTTTCCCTTGGCGAATCAGGAAACACCCTGAGTGGGAAGATGGGCAGGGACCGGCTGCCCCAGGCTGGAGCATGAGGAGGGTGCAGGGCGTTGGCCAAGGTAGGGAGTGGAGGGGTTCTGCTGGTTCATTAAGGAAAGAAAGCCGCAGTTTTACCCACACACACGTCCATACAGAGAGGTGCACCAGGGAGGCTTCCTCTGTTATCACCGCTGGAAATCAGACTTAACACTGTGCCCTGGGACAGAAAAAAGATTCCATTTCAAATCTCATTTCAAGAGAAACACAAAAATAAAGAGAAAGAAATGAATTGCTAATTAAATCCTCTTTAAATTTAGTTTAAGATTAAACGGAAACTTATGGAATCTGCAAGTTGGCATGAGGCACATTTTTTCCTAAAAAATGCTAATTTGGAAGTGCTGGACTCATTTAGCCCCAACTTGATACTGCTATTCTGAATAGCATGCTCTCGGGGAGATTCCGCATGAAGCTGGGGTGTGAGCTTTATTTCTGGAGGATGTCTGCCTGTCCCAAAGAAAGGATGCAAGGAGGCCACCGCAATGAAGTCGGATCACTGCACAAACCCTGCACCCAGAGCCACGTCCAGAATGAGTTCAAGGGAATAAAGATGACCCGGTGGGCCCTGGCTCCACACGAGGGGCAGGTGACCAGCCATGGAGACTCGCAGAGAGAAGGGAGGCTGGGTCCCAGGGCACCACCGCCACAGGGCGCTGCAGCAGCCAAAGGAGGGGCAGAAGAGGAAGCAGAAAGGGGGGACCTTCCCCTACCCACACCTCTCCTCTGAAGGGACTCAGCAAGAGGGGCGTGCTCACTCCCCAGCCGCTTCCCCACCATCCTGCACCCTACAGCTGCCTGGAGCTGCACAACCCAAGCCCTCCCTGCTCCAGCCCTGACCCCGGCTCTGGAGCAGAAGCCCTGCACAGGCTGGCACAGGCCCTGGCCTTCCGACACCTCCCCTCCTCCCAGCCTCTCCGATTCCTCACTCTCTCCCACTCCTGATCCTGCCGTCCTCCAGCCCGAAGGCTGGTATGTGCACACGTGGCCCATGTGTCCCCATGGGTGGGTGCAAGTCGGTGGGTGCATGTGTGTGTGCACGTGTTTGTGTGGTCACTGCTTCACCTGTGTGCACGTGCTCACATATACATGCGAACAGGTGCACACCTGCATGTGTTTTCAGTGAAATATTTTAATCAAGTACATAAAAACCAAACCATATATACTTTTATTTTTCAAACTTTTTATTCTAAAAATTTTAATGATTTATTAAAATTTGTGGCAAAATACAACCTATAATAAATGTTGACATTTTAAATCAAAATTACTTTAGTAAAGCTGACTCGCCGCGTGGGGCTGCCCATATGTGTATGCGTGTGTGAGGGTGCACGTGTGTGTGGACACTTTGCTCAGCTTCATCTCCAGCTCATAAGGACATGCGCTCTGAAGGGTTTCCTGGCACCCTATCCGGTTCCCTCCCTTGGGCACATCCCTCTCACTGAGCCCCAAAGCCCAGCACTTTGTCCTGGGAGGAGGCCGCTCTGACCGTGGCTCTCCCCAGGGAGGAGGTTCTGCCCCCCAGGAGGAGGCCCCTGGGCTGTCTGGGCCTAGCAGGCTCTTCTCCCATATTGGTCATTTCAAGCCTTTGGGGGCTGCTGTGTTTTCTGTTTGGCTTTGTTTTTTAGCTTTTGGTAGTAGTTATTAATGTTTTTCATTTCCTCAAAAATTACAGCTGTTGCGATGGTAATGGAGCTCATTGTTACTATTCAGCATCTGGAGAGGCAGTTTAGCACCTGCTAATAAAGACTCCTCACTTGAAGTTTGGAGAAAATGACCGGATTCCCCAGTGTCATTATGTCACTCTGGCAAGTGGAAATCATGAAGGCAGAGCCTGAGGCAGGGCCTGTCTGAGGACTCGCCACAGCGTGTTGCCCATCCCTGCGGCTCAGCGGACGTGCAGGAGGGCGAACGAGCGCTGTGTCCACCTCGTCCACGTGACGTTTCCTGCAAGATTTTCAAACCTTTCCTTTCAAGATTTTTAAGACATGTGCTGCAGCACACTTGGGTTGCAGGACACAACACTAAGCCAGATCCCGGGGAAAACTAGGCGCGGGCCACTCTAGGTCTGGGACTGCGGGGGGCCACGAGGCGGGGACCCCAGAAACCAGGGGATGGCTATGGCTGTGGAACATCCCGAGCTGGGTCCTCACAGTATCTGCCCTGCGGTGAGTTAGGAACCGCCTTACCTGACTGCCCTTCCCTCCACAGTCACGGGCCCTGCAAGCTCCGCCTCTCTTCTGCTCACCCCTCAATGGCAGAAACTCGAGACCTTCTCCCACAGCCCCTTTGCAATCAAGGGCTCTCCATGAGCCATATTGAGCCAATGTCTGTCTTCCTTGCGTCTTTCTCCTCCTCTGCTTGGTGGCTCAGGGAACAAACCCAACAACCTTTATGAGCAGGAGAGGAGCTGTGTGTCCCCAGATCCCCGCTCCTCCTGGCCAGATGGCAGCAGCCCTGCGGTGATGCCCCCTGCCCCCCACTGCCTACTGGACCGAGGGATGGAGTCCACTGCCCAGATCAAGTCCTAAGCACCCCCAAACACACACCCCCTTTCTGGAGAAATGAGAGAGGAAAGGAAAAGAGAAATGAACTCTCAAGCAGACCCGTCACCCACCAAGCACCCGGCAGTGCAGGTGACACCCCCTGCCAGTGCCGGAAAGCCAGTGCCAGCCTTGGATTTGGGGTGGGAGCCAGTGCCAGCCTCCGATCTGGGGTGGGTGACCCATGGTCACCCTGGGCATGGGGAGCACGCAGCGACCCTGATGGGACTCCTGCTGTGAGGCCCCTTGTCATCCATCCTCCTGCAACTGAAGACACGTAGCATGATCTCATCTCTCTGGCCCAAAGTGATTTCCAAAAAGCTGAGAGGGTCTCTGGCAGGAGGGCAGAGTGAGCTAATCCTGACTCTAAAAACATCAGGGCTGGAAACTCTGCCTGCCAGCAGACCTGAGGGGTGGAGGGGCGGAGGGGCGGTGCGGGAGATGGACAGGGCAGGGTCCTTCTCACGGATGGACGAACAGAGCTCGGGTGTCTCCTCCCACCCCGACCACAGGGCTCTGAAGTCAGGGCAGTATCCCCACAGGAAATGACGGACAAAATGTGGTTGCTAAGCCCCGTCCAACAGGCCTGCCCAGGGCCCCGGAGAACAGGACACCCCACAGAGCAGGTGAGCTCTCCCCCTTAGCTCCCAGCACTGCAGGCCCCCACCACCTCACACCTCAGTGTCAGACTCTGGCTGTCTGTCTTTCTCTCTCTCTTTCTCTCTCTCTCTCTCACACACACACACACACACACACACTCACACACACATGCTCTCGAGTTCTCTCAGATCACTGATAACTGGGGTGACAGGCCTCACCTGGGAGAAGTAAGGACGTCTTTTCAAAAGGAGCACACAGTCCTCGAGCTTCCAAACCCACAGCCTGCTGTGGCATGCCGGTGCCAGCTCCCCCCGCCTGCAGGAATGGATCACGGGTGTCTCTTTCCAACTCCACGCCAAGTGAGCTCACGTGGGTGGCTTGAAACCTGCCGTGGTGGGAGTGTTTACACTACAGAAATTGGCACAAGGTAAAAACCAGGCCCTTTTTCTTCTGGAGAGCTGGTTGCTAAACACTCAGTGGCACCCCACCGGCCTGGGGCCCCGGAAGGCTCTGGCCTGGTCTCTAGGGCTCTAGGGACACCAAGGTCCTGCCACCATGTGTCTTCTGTGCAGGTGGCCTCTGTTAATGCAGAGGCCATGACCTCGCGCTGCTTCCCCTAAGGCCGTCTTGAGAAACAAGAACAGAATTGGAGGTTCCCAGGGAAGAAATAACAAAGACAGGAAAACAGATCTGTGAAGGTGGAAAATTTACCTTTCCTTGCAGCACAGGTCAGCACTGCCCTGAGTGGCCATTTTTCTGGCCAAATGCTCGAGTTCTGGGGCTGCTGTCTGGATTTCTCAGAGGCCTTCTCCCTGTCTGTGGCTGTGTCCCGAAAGCTCACCTTGCTGTGACCGCCAGGAAGAGGCTTTTCTATATGCAATCGCTCTTCAACAGTAAAAGCTTTGTTGTAAAATGTCAAAGATAGCAGGTGTCCTTTTAAGGAAGTCCCCATTTATCGAGTACCAGGCTCATGCCCCTATTGTTTGTACAATTAGGGGGTAAATATTTAAAGCAGAACTTAGACAGACACCCCCTGAGAATGAGCCGGCATCATCTGTAGCGTGTGTGCCTGTGCATGTGTGGAGATCGTCAAAGCTGTGCTTCCAGCGTGTGAGCGTGCGCCACCCGGGCAAAGCCCAAGCCCATTTGAGCAGATTCATCATGTTTGAGGCTCGCAGAGTCTTGACCACATGGAAAATCTTGTTTTTGAGCAATAACCCTTCAGAACGTTGCATGTTAGCACCTTTTGGAGGCTGTCAGGAGACACTTCCTAAATAGGATCTGGGGAGGAAATGGAACCCGCTCAGGCCAAAGCTCAGCTTCGATATTGGATTTTCTGGGGTGAATCAGATTTGCTCGGTCCTATGAGGACTCGCAGAGGCTCACCTTGCCCAGCAAGGAGCCTACGCTTTTGAGACGCAGAAAATCCTTAAAATGTTGAGGCTCTTGTATCCTAGGGGAATTTTCTTCTCTATCAAAGAAACCCAAGACATAGGCCCGTGTGGGCAGGAGGGCACAGTGGGGTCAGAAGATTAGAGTGGAGGGCCAGCTGTCTGGCGGTGTGGCTGTGGGCAGGTCTGCAGCCTCTCTGAGGCGTGTTCTGTGGGTACCTGGGGCCTGTTGTAGCACCACACGCCACGAGTCTGCCACCATGCCTTCTTCAATGAGCTGCGTGCAGTCAGGGGGCCAGCAGGGGTGGGCACCAAAGGGGCCCAGGGACTGAGGATGAAGCCCCACATGGAGTTCTGTGGACCTCCCTGCCCGGCACCCCAGCTCCACTCCTGCCATCCCGATGGACACTGGACACCTGTCCCTTCCCCTCTGGGGTTCCTGGGCTGTGGGGTTTGCTGCATGGATGCCAAGCTGAGACATTTCCACCCACCCCCATCAGACGCCACCTTCCTGCCACAGGTGAGCTCATCTAGGCTGGTCCCTCTCCCTTTGGCAGCCTCTGCCCTCCGTGCATCCCGCAGCCAACATAGCCCATCTAGGCTGGTCCTGGCTCTGCCTTCCCTCTCCCTTTGGGGCAGTCTCTGTCCTCTGTGCATCCTGCAGCCAACATAGCCCATCTAGGTTGGTCCTGCTCTTGATGGAATAAGGTAGGCTTCAGAGACCCCCACTGGGAAAACATCCGTCCATCTACCCAGGCCTTGTTCCAGCATCAGAGCTGCCGCCGTGAGCTGAGCAGATGAGTCCTGCTCTCGAGAGCTTCCAGGAAGGAGGAAAACGGAGAGGGATCCTGCCTCCCACACAGGAGAAAGGCCACCAGGGTGGAGGCTTGGTCCGTCCCCTGTTCCAATGCTGTCTTTGGCTCCTCCCCACCCCATGCAACAAATCAGAGCGATGCCAGTAAGTGCAGACCAGGGTGACTGGCAGGCACTTAGAATTCCCCTTCCTGTGGGCTGGATGCTGGAAGGCACCCAAACTGAGGGCACATGAGCACCTCTGAGTGGCCTCTGGCGGGAAGCTGGATTGGCCTCCCACAGGTGTCTGGGCCTCTCTGGGTAAAGCGATTCCATGTGATTATTCAAGAGCTGTGTCTACGCTTGCAGAATCAACACATGGGCTGCCACCTCGATGACCCAAAAAGAAAAGGCAAGGGTGGCAGTGCTTCTGCAGGCTCTCATTTACTCATCCGATCGCTGGACCCCTTGGGAACCCACTGCCTGTTGGCAAGGTTTTGCTGAGCTCCCCATGGGCCGGGCACGCTGCCAGGTGGGCACCACCAGCATCCAGGGCCACAAGCTGGAGAGACAGGCACTGCGGAGGCCTAGGCCATGGGCTGGAGAGATAGGCACAGCAGAGGCCTGAGCCACGAGATGGAGAGACAGGCACTGCAGAGGCTTGGGCCATGAGCTGGAGAGATGGGCACCACGGAGGCCTGGGCCACGAGATGGAGAGACGGGCACCACGGAGGCCTGGGCCATGAGCTGGAGAGATGGGCACCACGGAGGCCTGAGCCACGAGATGGAGAGACAGGCACTGTGGAGGCCTAGGCCATGGGCTGGAGAGACAGGCACTGTGGAGGCCTGGGCCATGAGCTGGAGAGATGGGCACCATGGAGGCCTGGGCCACAAGATGGAGAGACGGGCACCGCGGAGGCCTGAGGACGTGATGAGGTGCACACCAGGGTCTGACATCTGGCAGACGGCAGAGCCGCTGTAGGCTCAGGCCACAGGAGAGGGTCCTGAAGGCATGAATGAGCAATGAGATCCTTCCCCATGAGCCCAGCCTGCCCCGCAGCCTCAGGAACTGGGTCAGTCACGCGGCTTCCATCCAACTCAGACGCCCCCGCTGGCCGCCTCACTAAGCCTCTTGGTCTCCATCCTTTCCTTGGATTCTTGCCTCTCTCACCTGTAGCCCAGATTTCAGTTCAAATCAGCAAGTTGTCGATGTGGATTTGCCCGCACTCATTCATTCAATGGCTGCACCCTACAGTGACCGCACTGTGGAAGTACTGGAGCAGAAGGAGCTGGGCAGGGCTGCAGCTGGGGGGCTCTGCAGCCATCGGCCCAGTGGCCACAAAGGGCCCTCCCCACAGAGGGTGGAGCAGGGCTAGGCTTGCACGACATATAAACAGGGACACAGACCAGTCCACCCCGGACCAAGAAGGTTGCAGCAGCCATTCCAATGGGGTCTGGTGTCACCAGGACCTGAGGCCCTCTCTCTCTCCAGCTGTCCCTCCTACCCCTCTCCCTCCCTTGCCCCTCCCCCTGTTACAACACCAATCTCTCACTCCCCACACTGGAGGAGCAGCCTCAGTCCCACGTCCAGCAGAACATTGGTCCCATCCTGTCTCCTTGTCCTTAGCTCACCGGAGGGTACCAAACAGAAAGAGAATCCAACCCAGAACTCCCTCTTTATCTGCCTTCCTTGCCCGCCTCCAAACCGGAGTCAGAGCCATTCAAGGAGGATGGAGAAGGCAATTTCCCGAGAGCCTGCAGGTTCTTCTCACCCGCGATGCCCGTGTGGGCCCCCCTCAGCCTGCAGGGAAGTATTCTTAGAAGTTCCTTCTTCACGAAGTTGGGTAACTTGCTCAAGGTCACATGGCCACCAGCAGAATAGAGGAAGGGAGAATCTACGAACACTCCAAGTCACGCTTGCAGCACTGTCCCGTGCAGTCTCTGTGTCAAACCAGGTGGTCCGTGGTGCTGTGAGCCGCCCGGGGCACTTCTCCAAGCTGAGAAGAGGCTCCAGGCTCGGAAGCCTCCTGAGAGCCCTCCCTGACCCACCCTCACCCTTGACCACCACTGAGGGGAATTTCTTCATTTTCTGTGCCTGAAGGTTCAAGAGGGAAGTCAAAAGTGGCTTCCAGTCAGCTTAATGGGGACGGGGTTTTCTCTGGGGGTGACAAAACTGTTTCGGAGCTTGACAGAGATGGTGGTTGCACAACACCGAGGATGTACTAAATGCTGTTGAAATTGACACTGCAAAAGGGTTCGCTTTATGTTATGTGAATTCCACCTTAAAAATGCTTTAACGTGGCTTCAAGACAAATCTTAGCGGACCTTACAGAGCATTTTGAGACACTATCAGCAAATGCCCACAGAGCTGGGCCCCCTGTGCCTCCCCGATCCCAGGTCCATGAGCAGAGTTAACCCTAAACCACCTCCTGAGCCACAGCCTGAAAGTAGCCCCCACGGACAGGGGAGGCAATGGAGTCCAGGGGTCCCTGAGGCCATGCCTCAAGCCCACCAAGTCCAGCAGAGTGACCGGTGCAGGTGCCTCAGTCCACGCCTCCCCAGGATGAAGAGAGGACAGCAGGGACCTTGCCAAGTTTCCCTTTGGGTGCAACAAGGTCTGTCACTTGTAAGCAGAGCATGAAGCACGGCTCTGTGGTCACTAGTAAAAGCTGGTGTGTGACACAAGGGTGGGAACTGGGAGCAGAGATGCCAGCACCTCCTGCATCTGCCTCAACATCAGCCGCCTCCTCCTGCCCTCTGTTGCCCTGACTGCCCATCTCAGGACTTCCCCGTCCGCGGTCTTGTTTATGAGCCTGTGGCTTTGAGGACGCTCAGTCCGTCCTCAGAGCCAAAGCTCTGGCCCTGGGAGAGGAGCGGGAGGCTTCAAGCTTCTACACAATGGAAAAGCAAAGATGAAATAAGAAAATTCCTCTCGGTCCAGGAGTCTGTGCTGAAGAAATGACTCATTACAAACAGCAGAAACTTCAAGTTAGACAGATGGGGAGAAACTCTCTGAAATGTGCTTTTCTGCCTAATTTAGAATAATTGCAATCCACTACATTAGGGCATCAGGTTTTCAGCATCTCATGAAATGCTGAGGGTGAGAAGGGAGCATTTTCTGACAAATTAAGATCAAGCTGAAAAGGCCAATGTGCTGGCTGCTGTTCAGCCTTGGTCCTCCCGCAGCTCCACGTGGCTGTAGCCAGCAACTCATTACAGGCAGCTTGCAGTCCGAAACCCACTGTGGGCCGATCAAAGACTGAAACCCTAGAAGGAGAGAAGGGAGAAGCAAGAGGTCCCTAGCCCACAGAACCTTGGGGACCGGCACAGCACCCTGGTCCTTCCTCTCATCCTACTCTCTGCCACCCACCCAAGCTGGGAAGAGGCTCCAGGCTCAGAACACCCCACCCCAAACACTTGGAGAGATGCTGGCCTCCGCTGCCTCGTGCCTTCCAAGAAATGAGGGTCCAAGCCACTCTTCTTCATCCAGATCTTGGCTCTAAACCTGCAGTGCACTCTGAGCTGGTTCCTGCTATCCCAGAGCCTCATTTGGCCACAGACGTGGAGAAGGAGCATTTCACAGCTGGAACAGAACTCCCATGCTCCCAACCCCAGCATCCTTGGGCCACCAATGGGAAAGCTGAGACCCCCTCACCTTCACCCAAGGAAGGAAACTCAGTCAGGGTCACCAGAATAATGAAAAGCCAGGCTTTCTCCCGGACGCTTTGCTGTTGAATCTGCCCGAGAGCAGTGCCGGTGGAGCCAGGTGGCTCTGGGCCAAACCACCACTCGTCCCCATTGGATTTGTGCTGACTCCCACCCAATTCCAAAGAATTACATCAGAGCTGTGGAAACCAAGACCAACGAAGCACCACACCAGTTGCCATTCTTCTAAGCTCCAAGTCCTCTACGCAACTAAAGACTCAGGATCCTTCCACGTAAACCCAAGAACTGGGAAGCCTCAGCCATGGCCGGGGGACGTCAGAGGCCGGGAGCCACTGCCCTGCCAGCCAGGTCAGCAGCTCACCCAGCTGGAGATGTAAGGGGACAAGGGGACGGCCCCACGTCGACCTCCTCCACCTGTGTTGTTCCCATGGAATCGGGCTGTTTATGTCCTCATGCATTCCCATGCAAACAGGCCAGAGCAGATGGCCCCTGGGCCGTCGTGCCCACACCACTGCTGTGCGGTGAGCAGGGCCTGCCTCTGCTTTCCTGACTTTCCCTAAAGCTCTCCTGTGGTCCAGCCACCGGGGTTCAACCCTCAGAGCTCCCGTGTCATCCCCCTCCGTGTAGTTCAGGTTTCCCTTCCTGACAGACACAAACATCTTCCAGCCTGAACATGAGCAAGACACGGTCCCACTCGGCATTCATTTTCCTTGAACCTGGCCCCACCTCCCTTTGCAGTCTGGCCCAGATTGTCCTCGGAACCTGGTGTGGCCCCACCTCCCCTTGCAGTCCGGCCCAGATTGTCCTCAGAACCTGGTGTGGCTCCACCTCCCCTTGCAGTCCAGCCCAGATTGTCCTCATAACCCGGTGTGGCCCCACCTCCCTTTGCAGTCTGGCCCAGATTGTCCTCGGAACTGGTGTGGCCCCACCTCCCTTTGCAGTCTGGCCCAGATTGTCCTCGGAACCGGTGTGGCCCCACCTCCCTTTGCAGTCCGGCCCAGATTGTCCTCATAACCCGGTGTGGCCCCACCTCCCCTTGCAGTCCGGCCCAGATTGTCCTTGGAACCCAGTGCAGGCCTCATGCATGGCAAATATTCCACAAACACACGCGGAACTGAACATCACCATCAACGCATTGATCATTACCATTTAGTGAAATAATGAAGGCTGCCCTTTAAATTTGCATTTGTGTGGACCAATCATCAGTAGCCAAGTGACCGCTGCCCTGTCTCTGTGGACCACAACTCAGGGGAGCCCCGAGCAGAGCCAGCTCCCCGAAGTCCTCCAATTGTTTACATTTACGTCACATGTGAAACTATGATCTGGGAAAGTTGGATGTGGCCAAGTCAGAGGAGCTGAGCCTGCCCTGGGCTGGCTGCAGAAGACTCGGAATTCACTGCCTGGTTGGACCCTCACTGCAGATTTGGGATGTAGGAGGGCAGGTGGTGGTATCCCCTGGAAGAGTGCTGGGAGGAGGCAGCTGAAGACAGGGGAAGGCTCCAGGTTAGTGGCACAGATGTCATGGGCCTGTCATCAAGATAAAAGCAATGGGAATATGACGGACCATGTCAAGATCTTTCGTGTGGAGGCCGGTCCAGGGGCCACTCAAGACCTTAAGTGTACAGCACCTCTGTAGGAATTCTGCTGGGATGCCACAGGAGAGGTTGGACACTTCTAAGACCTCACTCTCAGCAAGACTCGAGTCTCTTACTGTGGTTCCCACCACAAACACCCCACGGGAGCTACACGACAATGACAGTGAAGGCTTGGGCCCCGCCACTTCTCCCTGCAGCCACTGTGCCCGCTCGGTCACTGGACCACCCTCTCAGGGGCACTGATGTGCAGAAAGTAATTGTGTGGAAACGGAGGGTGTGGGGAGGCTGTCTACAAACTGTCAAGGCAGAGCAGGTGTGCGTTCAGGGCAGTTTGGATTGGTATTGGCTCTTATGGGGTCCTCCTGACCACCTGTGCTTTGTCCTTTGCCCAGACTTGAAGTTAGTAGACCTGACCTGAGGGGTGTCCTCACAAAGCAGGGTGTTCAGAAGGAGACCCACCACCCTCCACTGGGTGATTTCACCGCTGCCTGGGAGAGGCCATGAGACGGGGAAAGAGCCCTGACCTTGGCCATCAGGACGCAGGGGCAGGGCCGGACACACTGTGCTCCTTGTACATTCACGAAGGGGAGCCCACGATAGGCGTGGTACTCTCGCCTATCGGTACTCTGGCCCTGTGGACTCTCCTCCTTTTGGCCACAGCTCAGAGACCCCACACTGAGGTCAGTCCCATCACACACAGGGACACCTACCACCGCCAAGTAACTGCTTCCTGCCCCAGGCAGGAGCTTCTTGGAGTGAGTCCTCGGCATGAAACAGCTCTGCCCAGGCAGAAGCCCTACTCAGAAGCCCTAATGACGGTTTGCTAAGCCAGAGAGACAGGGGTCCTCCACCCCAGGGAAGAGCCAGTCTTAGAGAGGGTACACCTGGTCCACCTTCAGCGGTGGCATCCCAGGTACCAAAGTGAGGCTATTTTGATGGTGTCTTTCTGAAGGGTGGGGCAGTCACTGATTGGCTGGCTTTCAGAGAGGCAGGGCTGTCATTCATTGGCTGGCTTTCAGAGGAGCAGGGCTGTCATTGATTGGCTGGCTTTTAGAAAGGCGGGCCTGTCACTGATTGGCTGGCTTTTAGAAGGGCAGGGCTGTCACTGATTGGCAGCTTTCAGAAGTGTGAGACTGTAACTGATTGGCTGGCTTTTTGAAGGCCGGGGCTGACACTGGCTGACTTTCAGAAAGGCAGGGCTGTCACAGATTGGCTGGCTTTCAGAATGGTGGGGAGTCATTGATTGGCTGGCTTTCAGAAGGGTGGGGCTGTCCCTGATTGGCTGGCTTTCAGGAGAGTGGGGCTATCACTGATTGACTGGATTTTGTGTATTGGCAGAAAGCTGTCGATCAACTGGAATGGATTTAAATGATTCTGGTTAATTTTTTACTGTGGTCGAAGAACCGTGAGCCTTTTCCTAGGAGGACAGGCACTTATTCCTCACACAGGTTTCAACAAGAACATTACGAGCTGGCTGCCTGGTCCACTGGTACATCTGTGAGCAATCTTAACCCATAATTGTAATGATTTCCATTGTTCTAGCTCCTCCCTGGATCAGGCACTGAGCATGACCATGTTTTTTCTTTATGGTTGTTACAGGAGCCCAACGTGCCTCACATACATGGTCTCTGAGGAGAGAACAACCTCGGTTCAGCTCCTGCCTCCCACACTTAATCTACGGGAACTTCTGTTTACCATCTTTAGGGTAGTGGTAATACTAATTCTTTCTGCAAGGACCGTTGCAACAATTCAATAAGACCACGGATGTGTGAGGGCTTCTTCAAGGAAGCCAGAGGGAGGGCCAGTGTGGCCACCGAGGCTCCTGTCTGTGGGTGGACACCAGCACAGAGGAAGCAGACGTGTTCCTGCCGTTGTCAGATACGAGGCTGCGTTAGGGGGTCCTGCCTAGTCCAGTGGCTTGCTCTGAGCAGCTGTTCTTATTGAAGCACGTGCCCAGGAGACGGCTTTATTTCCCTCCCTCTCTCTGTTGTTAAGCAGTTCAAAAGTCACTGAGAGTTCAAGTCCTAAAGGCTATGTACAAAGAACGACTCTCCTGCAAAGATGGCCCCTGCTTCCCACAGCCCCACCGCTGAAGTCAGTGTTTGTGTTGGAGAATAATTAAAGCTGATCACGTTTTGTCCCCAACACGGAGTGACATCTTTTGAATCTCTGCATATTGCTGTTTTCACTAAGCCACATGTAACACTTCAGAGTGCCAAATGCTTTTTAAAAAATAGCCCTGGCTCTGAAAGAGTGCTGCAGAATAACTCTGATGGAATATGGCTTCTGTGAAAACACAAAATGTTAATCACCACCCCCCCCCCAAGAAAAAAAGAATTCAAAGAATTGTTTGAAAAGAGATGTTTGTTCTGGGCACATATTTCAAGGGCAAAAGTGCTTGAAGAGGAGTCGCTCACGTTTGTTCTGGTTCCTTAAGATCTCCAGCCCAGCTCCTCAAACGGAGAGAAATGGAGACCAGTCTTGCTTTCTGCAAAGTGGAGGCATCACCTGACTCTTGTCTGCTGTCCAGGTATGGTCAGGACTCATGAAACAAGAGGTGGCATTGGACACCTTGGAAGAGAAGCCATGCCCCAGGCAGACCCTTTCTCCCTCTCTGCAGCCCTGCACAGGCCTGTGTTCCCGCCGACCACCAGCCTCTGTGAACTTCTGCTCCTTGTCCTGCCTCCCCAGCCCAGCCCTGGATTTTAGTGGCTACTGCGTACAAACCAGTTTCCAGCCTTAGCCAGTGCTCCTTGCTGCCCAGCCAAGAATCTACATACTCATCCTCTGTCCCCTTCTGGCTGCTTCTCCTTCCCCTCTGAGACAATTTCACCAGCCCCCATACTGACCGGAGCTGACCCTGGAACTCAACTGAAATAATAGAACCAGCAGGCAGTTCCCACTCAACGTGCTTCCCTGAGCCTGCCTGTCTCCAGGACAAAGCCACCTCTGCGCTCCTCATGCCCATCTTCTCCTGCCTTCCCAGGAACCTCACCCCATCAAGCATGCTTTCCCTCCTGAAATCTCCAGGTTCTCTTCTCTTTTGGCTGTTTCCCCTCATCCTACGTATACAATCCATTCTCTCCCATCTTAAAAACAAACTACAGAAACAGTAAAGAGATCAGTAGTTGCCACGGGTTCAGGGCAAGGTGGGAGGGATGAGTAGCTGGAGCCCAGGGCATTAGGGTGGAGGAATGCTTCCATATGATGTTGTCATAGTGGGTACATGACATTGTACATTTGCCAAAAGCCATTGATCTGTACCACATAAAGCACCAACCCTAAAGGAGACTATAGACTTTAGTTAATGATAAGGTGTCCACATGGCCTCATCAACTATGACGAAGACACCACACAAATGCAAGAGAATAATAAGGGAAATTGTATGAAGGGTGGTGGGTGGGGATGTGGAATAATACAAGGACTCTCTGTACTTCCGGCACAGTGCTTCCATAAACACAGAAATGTTCTAAAAGATCATCTATTTAAAAAGCAAAACCGAACAAGACCTTCCCCTTGGTGGCTTTCATGTAAATGGCATGGTAAGTATAGGTGGTTAGCTCCCCTTTCCAGAGTCCAAAGGAAATATTTTTTAAGCTAGGGAAGGCTGTACCACACAGAAAACTGACATCACTTGATTCATGCAACTTCCACTAGAAAGGTTCAGGTATGTCTGTACTGAAATAGAGGAAAGGTGGAATTGTAACCAACGCTTCGCGGAAAGAGTAACTTGGTTCCAAATGAGAGAGATGAGAAACCCTGGTGTCACTTGCAGAGGCAGGAAGACAAGCAATGAACAAACAGGCAGCCAGCGGGGCGTCCCCAGGACAAACACTGCAATGGGCTAGATTTCCTCAGGTGAGAAAGTCAAGGGGGAACGGAAGGTTTTTTAAGAGAAGCTACAAGGGCAGAAATAATCAACAAAAAGAAACCCACAAAGGTGAAGAAGGACTAGGTGAAGGTGAACACAGGATCGCTGAATTTCCATAACATAAAGCCTCAAAGAGCCGAGGGTGCCCGTGCTGCTGAGAACGGAAAGGAAAAGGCCCCGGTGGAAGCTCTCGTCACAGCCGCGTTCCACGCCACAGGAGGGCGTTCCCAGACAGGCACGACTTTAAGTATATGAACCGGGAACCCTTCCCCAGAAGACCTTTTACAGGCATAAGCAATTCTGCCCAAAGGGCAGTCAACATTTAAAAGCTGAGAATAAAGCAGTCATTCCAAAAAAGGACCAACAGGAAGTATCGAAACCATCTACCTGTGGATTTCTGTCTACAAACCGGCTGTAAACGGCTACACGACGTGCAAACGCTAACAATAATGCTTTATTAAGGGGAATTACACTTACCAGTTACAATGCAGCCTCTGCTAGAAACAAATCCAGGATCACAGCTATAAGAACCAGGTGATATTGCTGTCAGCCTAAAAAACCCAAATGGTAAATTGAGAACTTCTCAAAACCAATAAACATGCTAACTGATATGATTTGGATCTGTGTCCCCACCAAATCTCACATCGAATTGTAATCCCCAGTGTTAGAGGTGGGGCCTGGTGGGAGATGGGGGCAGAGTTCTAATGAGTGGGTTTGCACCATCCCCTCAGTGCTGTTCTCATGATGGTGAGTGGGTGAGTTATCGTGGGATCTAATTGTTTAAAAGTGGGTGCGGCTCCTCCTTCTCTCTCTTCCTTCTGCTCTGGCCATGTGAGACACCTCACTCCCTGTTTGCCTCCCACCACAACTGTAAGTTTCCTGAGGCCTCTCCAGAAGCTGAGCTGAAGCCGCTATGCTTCCTATACAGCCTGCAGAACCACGAGCCAATTAAACCTCTTTTCTTTGTAAATTACCCAGCCTCAGGTATTTCTTTGTAACAGCATGAAAACAGACTAATATACTAAGAAACTAAAAACAGGAACCATGAGTGTTCCTATATATAAGCAATTATTACTTAGAACAATTAAAACAAATTCTATTAATAAGAAGCAGCAGACATTTAGGAACAAACCTAACAGGAAGAGCGCAGAGCCTATTACTACTTGCGGACTTTACTGAGGCAGTGAAAGAACATTTGCATAAACAGAGATTTATTCTTTGTTCCTGCAAAGAAAGACTCAGTGTGGAAAACATATCTATTCCCCCGGAATTAATGTAGATGTCTGGTGCTGTTTCAATACAAATCCCAGTCACATTTTGGAGAAAACTTAACAAAATAATTCTGAATTTTGTCCAAAAAAAAATAAACAAGTGAGATTAGCCAAGAAAATCATTTCAGGTGGGAGGGATGTTTAGAAGCATGGTGAAATAAAATGAACATGCCAGGTATTCAATACTAAAGGGTCCCATAAAGTCCCCAATGGCCTCATCACGGCTGTTGTGCTGGGGCTGACCTTCTCTCTCCACCTATGCCTCCTCCGCCCCCCTGCACAGCCTTGGGTTTCTGGCCCTCTGGGTTGGAGAAGGAGAAGCTGAGGTATGGCAGGAAAGTCTCCCAATGACTCCCTTGTAATTTGGTGTCATAAGTTGAATTGCGGCCCCCAAAATGAAATATCCAGTTCTAATCCCCAGAACCTATGAGTGTGATCTTATTTGGGGGGAAAATGGTGTTTACAGATATAATGAAGGATCCCAATATGAAACCAGCCAGGCTCACCCAAGAGAGCCCTAAATCAAGGACAGGTGTATCCATAGGAGACAGAGGAAGAGGAGGAGACACAGGGAGGAGAGCAGGGGGCCCTGGGAGACAGAGGCAGAGATGGGAGGACGCAGTCCCGAGCTGTGGAGCCCCTGCAGCCACTGGGAGCAGGAAGAGGCAGGAAGCCTCCTTCCCTGAGCTCCGGAGGGAGCACAGACCTGCTGGCACCTTGATTTTGGACTTGTGTCCTCCAGCGTTGGGGAAGCCTGTGTGCTGAGAGCACATTCCTATTCTTGTAAGCCACCCAGTTTGTGGTCATTTGTTACTGCAGCCAAAAAACAGACATTGCATGTGTCTGGAGCAGCAGGTGCTCCAGGCTGGTTCTGTGGCATCTCTATTCCACAAGGCTCTCTGTCCCCAGACCCTCGCCTTCCCATGGTACCTCCAGCTTCTTGCTGTCGGGGATGTTCGCCCACCAAGGAGGCTTCTCAGAAGGCCCTAGGATATGCCGCGCCTCCACTCTCACACACACGTGGTCCACGGACACATGGGCGGTGGTCCCGGCAGCACCAGGCACACTCCACCCACAAATGCTGCCCCTGCAGCCACTGCCCACCCAGCACCAGATCTGTTCCTCCCTCCAGTATGGCCTTCTATCCACCTTCATTTCCTCAGCGGCATCGCTCCGACCCCCTGTTGTAGGGGACACATGCCTGCTGAAGCCCCCCTCACTTGGCTGGTGGTAAGGGACCAGGAAAGGGCTCCAGGCTCCCAGCAGCCAGCCCCAAAAGTCTCCCTCCCAAACTCTCTGCCCATCACCAGGCTCACCCTGTTCTATAAAGGTTCCAACCAGTCCTTGGCCACCCACTTTCAGGAAGTTCTTCAGGTGGTGGATCTTGCCACAGTATTTAATATCTACCATCGTAACTACCTGTAACGTATATAAAATTTCACTGTTATAAAGCTGACATCACAAATGCCAACAAGAAACACAGGCCCCCAGTCCAACAGTTGACAAGGAACTGTATTCTGCTAATAACCATGGAAGTGTGGAAGTGGATCCTTCCCCAGGTGAGCTTTGAGATGAGATTCCCAGCCTGGGCCAAAAACTTGACGGCAGCTTTGTGAGACCCTGGGGCAGAAGACACAGCGAACCTGTGCCTGGATTGCTGGCCCACGGTAACCACCATAAATGTGTGCTGCTTCAAGCCACTGGGCATGTGGAACTGTGTTACACAGCAATAGATAACTAACACAGATAATAAGACTCACCCAGTTAAAATAACCATCACTCACTTCCAACCAGGATTCCTCCTGCATTATGATGGAAGCATGTCTCCTCTAAGAGAGGGTCTTACAAACCTCACCTAAGGGGCTTCCTGGAAGCCTGTGTGCCCATCAGGAAGTAGCCTTAGGTCAAGGGCATTCTCAGCCCACACCCCCCACCGCCATCAAGATCACTACATTATCACTAATACTAGCATGAGGAACTGAAAGGTAAGAGCAAACGCCACCTTTACAGCATTGGCTAATCCTCCTGAAATACATTTTTCAAGGTGGGTTCTGATTGAGGTTTCTTCTCCAGAAGGCAGTGGAGCCGGGGAAAGCCAACCCAGCTCCTATCTTGACCACACCTCTCATTAGCTGGGCCACCCCTTGTACAAGCCTTCCAGCACCTATCTAACTCAGTATTCTCATCTCAAAAAATTTTAAGCCATTAATTTTGCAAGAAAATTGTGGGCAATATGTGAAAAAAAAGATCAAGTTTCAGTATAATGGAGACCCATGATAGATGTCCAATAAAAGTGGCTAATGTTTCACATGGTTGTCCTTGATCTTTAAAAATCCTCTATCTTATTTAAAGAAGTGGAGAGAGATTTTGTGGTAGACCATCCTACTAGTTTTTTGAGGGAATAAATCCATTCTTTGCTGAAGGAAGTTTTAGTGAATGGATGAATGGATAGAGGGATGGATGAGTGGATGAGTGGATGAGTGGATGGATGGATGGATGGATGGACGGATGGATGGATGGATGGATGGGACAGATGGATGGATGGGTGGGTGGAGGGGTGGATGGATGGATGGATGAGTGGATGGATGGATAGATTGATGGGTGGGTGGGTGGGTGGATGGATGGATGGATGGATGGATGGATCAATGGATCAATTGATCAAATAATGCATCAGTAGACTACAGTGTGTCCTTTTGCATGTTTTTCTAGGATCCTAGACTTTTTGAGGACAGATGGACAAGTAGGATAGTAGGGCCAGCCCACTGGAGTCTGGTTGATGAAGGGTCAGAGAAGACTTGGAAAAGAGCTTTGAAGAACACAGTTTGCCCAAATACAAGGACAGGCACAGAGGGGAGCGAATATTCTGCAAACAGATTCATCCCCTGCTGGAGAGAGAGCCGCAGCCACAGCAAGTAAACTTGAAAAGGGCAGTGTGACGAACACCCCCAGGAAGCTGGGCACGGAGAAGCACTGCCCCAGGAAGGGCAGCACAGGGCCTCTCCCTGCTCCCATCTTCTGCTCTCATCAGTTTGGTGTATCTCAGAGCATCAGAAACAACCCCAAGGCCAAGGATTTCAGGGACCTTGGTATACAGCCCCCTGCTCAGCCCCCTCCAGGCAAAGAGAGCTCCAGGATGTGGCCTGGGGCAGATCACCAGAAACAATGGCAGAGAGAGACACCCCAGCACATTCGGGAGGGGTGCAGCCCAGCACCTAGAGACAGGCATGGACCAGCCAGGAGCCAGAGGCCACGTCTCCCTTCTGCTGCACCAGGGCAAGTCCAAGTCACGCTTGTCTCTCCAGCTGCTCTCCTTTCTCCTCCACGTCCTGCCTTTGGTTTTCTCATCCTCTTAGGGCAAATTGTGTGTGGGTATCTGTCCAGCTGGGGCCAATGACAAGGGACAGAGTGATAGGGTCAAACTCTCCAGGGTGTGAGTGGGGTGTGGGCAGCCAGACCACAGATCCCAGCATGGAGGACGTGCACACGGCTCAGAGCAGATTGAATTCAGAGCTGTGTGCTTGTTGGGGACAAGGAGGGGGAGGCAGGGACCTGAAATTTGAGCTCATCTTTAAAAGATCTTAGGGTAAAAATACATAATCTTTTAATTAAAATTTTACTGAATTTTAACTTGAATTTCCCCATCTGCTTCCTTAATTATGCCTAACCCTAAACCTAACTCTAAGCCATCTGTGTTCTTATCTCATTATATTGGGGTTATTTGTGTGTTTGTCCAATTTCTGCAGGAAACAGTGAGTCCCTCATGGGGAGGGGCTGAGGCTGGGGCATTCCGGATCTTCAGATCTAGACAATGCCTGTCACACAATAGGGTCTCAGAGAGGGTTTTTCGGACCAATCCTTTATCAGTGGGTGATTGGATGTGTGGACAGAGGTGTGAATGCACTGGGAGGACAAGCAGGTGAATGGGAAAGTGGGTGGCTCCTCCTGGCCCGAGCTCCCTGGTCAAGCCAACCCTGAGGTCACCATGATTTTGCCGTGACTTTCAAAGTGAAGTCGAACGGGGAAAGAGCACCGGAAGGCAAGTGCCTCCTCTTACACACACACAGATTTGTGGATTTGGTGCACATTGACTTAACCACTGGCTTTTTTTTTTCATGAGCCACGGGATTTGCTCTCTGTTCACTGGGCTTTCATCAGAATCAGCAGCCATGAAACCCTGGGCTGAGAGTCGAAGCCTCTCCTCTGTGACCCCAGAGAATGAGCGGGGCTGCAAACTCGCTCAGCATGCTGTGGTTGAGAAGCTACGGCATGGATTGAGCTGAGAAGTGCTTATATATTTATAAATATGACACCCACACGCACTGACGCTGCCAGAGCCCAGGCTCTTGGGGCAGAGAAGTCTGCAGTGAAATGAAGCAGTCCCCACCCCGTGATGGTGTGCGGGCCACTCAACCCGGCTCTTCTCTAAAGCTGAGTAAAAACAGCCTCTGCTCCACATGACTGCCCTGAGGTGCACCGGTGTAGAAGTGCTTAACACGCTTTACAAACTGCTTGGCACACAGCAAGTGCTCCATAAGTGCTCCCATTGTGAGTTTGACTCTGTGTAATCCTGCAATGCAGACTCACTCGACAAAGGAAGGCAGCCTTGAATCCCAGCCAGCCGCTTCTCTGCCTCAGCTGGTCTTGCTAAGCCCTGGCATTTCCCATCCGGGGCTGCAAGACAGAGGCAGGTGCCATATCCCTGCATTCGCCCTGTACTGGGCATTACCTGCCTACAGCCCTAATGCTGCTGTGTCCAGCCCAGTGGGTGCCCTGGAGCTGACTCGTGCTGATTTCACCGTGGAGTCCTGAAGGAGCCGGCCAGTCAGAAAGGCCAGGTCATAAGCGTGAGCCCAGGTCAGGAGAAAACGCATGTTTATCAGCACAAAGCTGGGCATCGTGGCCAAAGGACAAGCTGAGAAACTTGCACTAAAGGCACATATTCATGGCTGGGTCATGTACAAACTGCTCTTAGAAAATACAGATTTCAACTAAGAACAGGAAGGCGTTTCCTGAAATTCTGGGGAGACGACTTCCCCTGTTGTAGGAGACACAGAAGAATACCAAACAGGGTCAGAGGCTCAACCCTGAAATATGTGTTTATATTATTTATACGATGTATCTGTAGCATATATTATAATATTTATTTGCAGCAGCTAAATATGCATGGGAGAGGGAGAGGAAGAGAAAGAGGAGAGGGGTGGGCCCCGGGCCCAGTGGCACGACGGCCTGAGGCTCGCCCTGCTCCTGACGCCTCGGCTTTGAAGATCCTGATCTTTCTTTAGAGTCAAGCGAATTAGCTCCAGACAAAGTGGCAGTCCCTTTGCACACGTGCACTCCTGCTCCCATGGGTGGGCACGCACACATGTGTGTATATGCATGTGTGTGCCTGAGCCAGGCACTCAGACATGAGCGGGGGCTCCCCGAGGAGGCTGACCCTGCCACGAACCCCACTTCAGGGAGGAAAGAATGGGACGAAGGTATGGAGACGCAGGGAAGCCAAGGGACCTGCCCAGCCACACGGGCTCCCCACGGCTGGGCCACAGGGCCTGCCCATGTCCTGGCAGCGCCTCCAGGGTGGCCACCTGCAGGAACCTGCCGCCCTGGCCTCACTCAGTTTTTACCAAACAACTGTCATGCTGTGGCACCAGTGCTATGGCTGTAAACACGCCCAGCTCTTCTCTCCTGTCCCTCCTCTACCGTCCCGTGTCCCTCCTTTCAGCCCTTCGCTGGTTCCCGCCCTAGGGGTCAGCTCGACTTCAAAGTCACCGAGCCCCCTGGCTCCCTGCGAAGTCCTCAGTCCCGGCCTGTCTTGGATGTTGCCATCAGCATCTCAAATGAAACCCACCATGGACCCCCCCACCAAGCTTACAATTGGCTCCGGGGTCCCACCTCACCCCCATGTCTGTTCACGGCCCCGGGTGTATGGCTTGCTGTGGCTGTGAAGTTGAGGGTTTCATGGGGGGCCTGTGGGTCCAGGCCTGGCCCCGTCATGGGCCCAGGGCTTCCTCCCACATCCCATGCACACACAGGGCTAATTTGGAAAACCAACACGGGTTTTTGAGGGAGGGCAGGAAATGACCATTTTTAAATCAGAAGTCCCCCATCAATTTATAAAGAACACTTTAACAGCAGAAATAAGAAAGACAGCATTCCAGAATAAAGAACAGATCTTCAAACTCAACCTGCTTTTGCTTCATTTCTCTCATATCTGCATCCTTTCCTGCCTACATTTCAGTCCCACTCACTTAGGGACTTTCACTATAGATGACAGTCAACTGAGGTTCCAGACCAGACCACCCTAGACATGAGGAGGAGGTCCGAGCAGGTAGGGAGAGGGTGGTGGGGGACCAGGCAGCCTGCCTTCGAGCCTGGAGCTCCCTGGCAGCCATGGCAAGAACCAGCTCAAGGGGCCATGGGGCCACTGGACCCACAGGTGCAGAGTGGAGGGAATTCTGTGCACCCTGGTGGGGTCTGCTCTGGTCTCCCCCATGGTGGCCCTGGTCAGTACCCAGAAAGTATGGTGCTGAGGACACTTCAGGAGCCCAGCGTAGAAACTGGCCTTGAATCCCCCTGGCTGCTGAACCCCAGCCCTGAGCCTTCTCTATCCCACGTTGCTCCTGAGAAAACAAAAATAATCTTAGGCTCTGGCCGAAGAAAAGCTCACTGATTATGGAAGAGGCAAGACTGTTGCTATTCTCAGTAGGAGGCATGTTTACTTCTTTGCGTGAAGGTATTTCTAAACACAGGTAATTATAAAAATCATTACCCCATGAACCAGCGTGGTAAACCAGATGGTAGGTAATACATTCATAAATAATTACCTTGTACGAGTTCTCTGAAATAATACTTCCTATTCACTTTACACCTTTCTGTAGAAAATAAATCTCCAGCATTCTCTCATTTGGAAACAGGCAAGCAGCGACTTTCCCTTTATTAAAGGAATAAAACAGATGTGGAGGAGGCACTCCTTGGCTTGGTCTTCAGGGCCTAGTCCCAGGGACCATGCCGCAGGCTGCTCAAATCCTCGCCCCAGTGGTGCTGGTCCTGATGCCGTCCTGGAGCCAGCCACAGGGACCACCCCTGCCAGGATCCCATGTCCCTGGCTGACACCACAGCCCAGCTGGATCCTCTTCAGCCAGCTTCTCTCTGGTGTCTTCCAAGCCCAGCTGGATCCTCTTCAGCCAGCTTCTCTCTGGTGTCTTCCAGGACCCTTCTGGCTGCTTTGTGCACAGAGCTTGCTTCATGTGACAGATGATATGGTTTGGCTGTGTCCCCACCCAAATCTCATCTTGAACAGTAGCTCCCATAATTCCCACATGTTGTGGGAGGGACCCAGTGGGAGATAAATGAATCATGGGGACAGTTTCCCCCATACCATTCTCATGGTAGTGAATAAGTCTCATGAGATCTGAAGGTTTTATGTGGGGTTTACCCTTTCCCTTGGTTCTCATTCTCTCGTGTCTGCCATCATGGAAGACATGCCTTTCCCTTCCGCCATGATTGTGAGGTCTCCCCAGCCACGTGGAACTGTGAGTCCATTAAACCTATTTTTCTTTATAAATTACCCAGTCTTGGATATGTCTTTATCAGCAGCATGAGAACAGGTTAATACAATGGAGAATTTCAGGCAGTGACAGACAGAGCATGATGAATCCCATAAGGCCCTGTCCCAGCTCCATCCTCCACCTACTCAGGCCCATCCTGCCCTGCCCTCTCCCAGCAGTGGCTGAGAGGGCTGAGAAGATGGGGCCTTCGGGCCAGGCCAGGCGCCAGGGCCAGTCAGCAAGCTGGAGCCTCGGCCACCAAGCCCTCCCTCCTCTCCTCACCATGTCTCCTTTCTGGGGCTGCCTCCCCCTAACGCAGGGCTCAGCGTCGCCTTGTTCGCCGATGGCTAGGCCTGGTCCTGTCCTGCCTTCTCAGTCATTCCCCCAGTGTCCCCGTGCCCTTGTAACTGTTGCACAAATCTACAAAGTAAATCCTGCTTGTAACTCCACTGATGGAAACACCAAAGGATTCTGCAAAATTTCTTAATTCTCTTTATACGTGTATCTTCCTCGTTTAAAAAAGTCTTTCCTCCAGCCTTTTGTGAAAAGCAAGTCTAAAGCTTCGAAGCTGTCCTCACCACCCCAGCGTGCGTGACCTCACCTTCGCGACACCAGCGGCTCTCCAAGCTGTCTCTCCTCACCAGCCTCTGCTCGGTTAAGTTTGGGGGTTGATTTGCTTGCCAGTGCCCATTACCTCATCGGCAGTGGTGCCCGGCTGAGGAATGTGGGTATCTGGTGGGCATTCATGCGAGAAACGCTTCCCATGGCCTCTGCGTCTAGATGGCATCATCAGTGGACATGGAGCCACTTTCCCCATAGATGTCATTCTGCCACCTTCTCCTTTTATTTGTCTCACCAGATAGCCCCAGACCTTTCTGATGTGTTTGGTCTTTCATTCCAGGAATGTCTAGGAAGCACCATGGGTTGGTTGGTGGCTGGCTGTGGGGACTGCTCAGGGACCAGTGCATTGCCCTCAGCTCCTACAGATCCTCCCTGCGGCGAAACACCTTCCAAGGATGCCTCCTGTCACCTCAGTTGCTGCTGACTCAGGATTCCACAAGCCCTCCTTTTCCAATCTCAGTTATTTTTCCAGTTCCAGAATCGCCCTCGACGACAGCACCATGGTTTCCAGGCCGTCTGCCTCGCTTCTTCTGCAGGAGCTGCGGTGGCTTGCAGCTTAGCTCTCTTACTCTCCAGGCTCCGTTCCGCTTCTGAATCTCGCTCCTCCATTTACGCTTATTTTTCCTCCTTTTGTTCTGTATTCATTGTCTGAGTTTATCATGTGTTTCATTCACTGGGATTTGGGCACGGTCGATTCCGGCGGGTGTGCCGTCTAATGATGACAGAGATGACCCCCGGAGGCGCCCTTTATTTAAGTTCAGGGACACACGTGCAGGTTTGTTATGGGGTAAACTCGAGTCGCAGGGGTTTGTTGTAAAGATTACTTTGTCATGAAGGTATTAAGCCTAGTACCCATTCTTGCTGGAGAAGCATTTGAGATGAGGGTTGCGGGTGGCGGGTTCCAACTTATTGCTTTTTTCCCCCCATTTTAGAAAAAACTTCTTTTGATCCAAAACTTTTTCTTGCTGGTTAATACTTCTATGGGCTGTCCTTCTTGATGCTTCTTGTGATTCTTTGGTTATTTACAAGTAAAATGCTCAGCAGGGGGACTATTCGTTGAATGGGCAGGAAATGCTAGTGCTGCCATGCCTGCTAAAGGGGCCGCAGCCCATCTATCAAATCTTCTAGAAGAACTGCAGGTTAAATTCCCGGCATTTCTGTCCATCCCACCACCGCAGAGGTCCCCGGATAGAGCAGCCACGACTCTACCCGGAGGAGGCTCTCAAGCACAGGCCACCATCCCGAGGCTCAGTCCCGAACTGTGAGTTTCTCTGGACACAGTGGCTGCTGCTGAGAGGAGGGACCTGAAGTGGGCCTTGGCCTCTGGCCGCCCCCAGAGCCCCACGGGGAGACCCCGCCTCTGACCTTGATCAGAGCCCAGGGGCCTCTCCTACTGCACAAGAGAACGCACCATCCATGTGTCCCGAGGAGGGCGCCTGCTTAGCCTGAATCCTGACACTCACGAACCACCGAGGTAGTGTTTTAAATCACAGATCTCTGTTGAGGAATGTCTGCGGGCGGACGCACGATAGGTCCCAGGGAATGCCGGAGGTCGCCTTGACGCCTGCGTGCTTCGTGCCGTCTTCTCTGGCCCTGGCTGCTTCCCAGGCTCATCTCAGTGTGGAATCTGATGTCCAGCGAGGACCCCACTGTCAGCTCCACCTCTGGAGATGCTGAAGGCAGGGCCGGGCCCCTGTGGCACGCCCGGAAGTAGCCTGGGCGGAGGTGGTAACTGTGCGTCTCTCCATCTGCCTGGCCAGCACTCCTTCCCTTCCTCCTTCCACGGTGTACCTGAAGGCAAGGCACAGCTGCATTCCGGTTGCTAAGAAAATGACTCATACCGTGAGTGGAGGGGTCTGAGTAGTATCCATACGCTATTTTTTAATGCACTATGAACAATATGCCTACTGACACAGAGATTGTCAGGGAAACAAGTTTACTTAATGTTGCATACACTCACCATGGTTACGACTTGGCACAAACACTAAGTATTTATATCAATAGGATAAAGTTCAGATAATCACTGTAATGTGCATTTTACTGAGACAAATCCGTGGAAAACACAAGATTAATCAGGCAGGTCAGGAGAAGGCATGTTCCCAGGAGTGTAGTGATCTGATGGATTCAAAATAGATTTATAATTGATTGGAAGCAGTTCACCACCCACCAGCCTCAACTTCATGTTCAGAAGAGATTCCCCTAAATTGAGAAGTCCAGAAAAAATTCTTACCAAAAATCGATATGCAAAACATCACGGCATCCCCCAGGATGGTGCTGAAGATGGTTCCCTGCAGGAGGGCCCCATCCTGAGCACACCCAGGCTCCGGCCTCGACAGACCTGCAGCATCGGGATTCCCGGTGAAATCCTTCCCACCCATGGGAACCCTGGTTGTCTAACACAGATCTCCTGAGGGGCCCTCAGAGTCTCTAAGTCACTATTCCAAGAGCTGCAGCCTCGGGATTAGGGGGGACGTCCTTCCCGCCCACAGAAACCCTGTTTGTCTAACATAGATCTCCTGAGGGGTCCTCAGAGTCCCTAAGTCACGATTCCAATTACAGAACTCTCTTTCAAACAGCAATTTCTAAAAATGTAATCACAGATCAAAATGACCACTCTGTTTACAAAAAAAATTTTACTCATATTACGGTTGTCTTCATAGCACGTAATTTCTTCAGCTATCTTTGCCCATTCTTTCTTTTCTTTGACAAATGTCTGTGCCCAGTTCCAGGTCTGCAAAGCAAAGGCAACCATGAACAGGTCGTGTCCCTCTGGGCAAATCTGCCCTAGGACAGGAGAGAAATGGGAACTGGTGGACACACGGTGCCAGGGAACCATCGTGCTGTGAGGGAAGAGCGCGGAGCAGCAGGGAAGGAGAAGAGCAGCGGGGCGTGGCTCTGGACAGAGCAGGAGGAGCAGGAGCTCAGAGCCCTGCAGGCAGAGCCAGCTGTGGATCCTCAGGGCTGAGACAGGAATGAGGGCGACAAGATGCCCAGAGTGGCATGAGCAGGAATGAGAGGGTGAAAATCCAGCTGGGACCCAACCAGAGGCCTTGGCATTTGAAGTGGGGAGTCATGTGATTGGATTTGGGATCTACAAAAAAAATCTATGGAAAACAGCAGGGACGTTCTCAAAAAATTAAACATGGAATTACCATTTGATCCAGCAATTGCCCTTCTGCATATCTACTCAAAAGAACTGAGAAGAGCGACCCAAGCGGATGTGGGTTCCCCCATGTTCACAGCAGCTTTGCTCACAAGAAGCAAAGACGGGAAGCAGCCCCCATCCACGGACAGATGGATGGATCCACAGAGGCCGCCCAGCCATGGATGGAATCATGCTCAGTCTCGAGGCGAGAGGAAACTCTGACCCATGCTACAGCACGGATGGATCTTGAGGACATCATGCTAAGTGAAATAAGCCAGGCACAAAATGCAAACACTGCGCCATTCCACACATAGGAGATCCCTGGAGTGGTCAGATTCACCGAGGTGGAAAGTAGAAGAGCGGCTGCCAGGGGCAGGGGATGGAGAATTCCTGTTTGATTGGGACAGAGTCTCAGTTTGGGAAGATGAACAGTTCAGGAGATGGATGGCGGTGATGGTTTCACAACAGTGCGAATGTGCTTAGTGCCACTGAACTGTACACTCAGAAATGGTTAAAATGGGACACTTTATGCTATATACATCTAGCCACATATATATACATCCACCAGGTGGGCCTATCACCTGAGGTCAGGAGTTCGAGACCAGCCTGACCAACATGGTGAAACCCCGTCTCTACTAAAAATATAAAAATTAGTTGGGCATGGTGGCCTGTAATCCCAACTACTCGGGAGGCTGAGGCAGGAGAATCACTTGAACCTGGGAGGCGGAGGTTGCAGTGAGCCAAGATCACGCCACTGCACTCCAGCCTGGATGACAGAGCGAGACTCATAAATAAATAAATAAATAAATAAATAAATAAATTTAAAGAACACTCTAGCAACTAAGCAAACAGTGGGATCTGGAGAGAAGAAAAGCCAGAGGCACTCCCAGTTCTCTGGAGGAGAGGTCCCAGGGCTGGAAGTAACTAAGGTGGCGGGTGTGGAGTGGGCAGGCATGGGCAGGTGCAGGATCACTTTTGAAAACGGTCGATGGAGCAAAGGTGGGGGCTAGAGGCAGGAAGAATGGGAGTGGAGGCTTGGCGTGCATGCACCTGCGTCGTTTGAGGGGCCATTCTGAGATGGGGGGATTCATAGCATGGGGCTGGGGCCCAAGGGCCAGGCTCAGTCTCACTCCTCCTGACCACCGTGATGGTGGCTGTGTGAGGAGTAGCTGGCTCAGGGCTGCAAATCTTTCTAGGAGGTGCTTGTACCATGCGGCATGTGGGGGCAACTAGAGGAGGCTGCCTAAGGCTGGAGGCTGCCGGCGCTCCCTTCTCCACCACCCAGGTCTAAGGAGAGCATGGTCCTGGGCACCGTGGGAGGTGATGGCCCCAACCCTCAGGAAGCCCTGTAGCACTGAACAGGAGAGCTTGGGGCCGAGCCGGGAGCCCTCCCCACAGGAGCTCCCATGCCGAGACCCGGGGGGAGATGGAGGGGCTGCCCTCCCTCAAAGGGCCTCGTGCCTGGGTGCACATCGGATGGACAGGAGGTCAGGGTTGTCCCCAGAGCCTCTGCTTCACGGGCCTGGGGGTTGAAGGGCCAAGAACCTGCGTGTCTAACACGTTGCCACGGTGCCTGGACCCACTGCAGAACACCCTGCTAGTTCTTAGGTTGGTTCTGGGCTCCTAGAGTTTCTTCCTCCTATTAGGTGTCATTACCTACATGTTAAATATATCGCCTGGCATGTAATACCTACTTCAGAATTATTTTTAAGTTTCAAGAAGAGGGGTGTGGAGCACAGTCCCTCCAGGGCCCCAGGGGACGTGGGTGGTGTGCGCCCAGCTCCGAAGCTCCCTCTGGGCCTGGTCTTCTTCCTCCACGAGGCAACCCTGGGCCACTAGCAGAGAGGACAACGGTTGTGTCCCTAGACAGCTCTGCACTGTCCTTGTGTAGGGAGCAGGGCGCCTGCAATATGGAGACCTCCAAGACATAGATTCCCCACCTTGCAAGATCCCCAACCTCCCCATGCACCCTGAGTCAGGCCCCATGCTGAAGATGGAGAAATTCAACCCCAGCTCCCAGGAGTGGCCCCATCCGGAGACAGAGAGCAGGAGACGGGCACACAGGCCCTGTGGAGGACCCTGTGGTGACTGAGAGGGACCCCAGCACAGCCTCCCAGTGTGGACCCCTACTCAGTGTTCCTACAGCCCTGCCGCGGGGGCTGTCTCCCCCAGCTAGCCCCCAAGCCTGTCCCAGGTGGGCACCATGCCTGGGCGTGGACCTGCCTGTGCCCCCACCCCGTGCAGGCTCCAAAACCTCTGCAAGGTGCCACGGTTACAGGCTCTGTTTTTTTGTTTGTTTGTTTGTTTGTTTGAGACGGAGTCTCGCTCTGTCGCCCAGGCTGGAGTACAGTGGCGCCATCTCGGCTCACTGCAAGCTCCGCCTCCCGGGTTCACGCCATTCTCCTGCCTCAGCCTCCCGAGTAGCTGGGACTACAGGTGCCCGCCACCATGCCCGGCTAATTTTCTGTATTTTTAGTAGAGATGGGGTTTCACCGTGTTAGCCAGGATGGTCTCAATCTCCTGACCTCATGATCTGCACGCCTTGGCCTCTCAAAATGCTGGGATTACAGGCGTGAGCCACCGCGCCCAGCCAGGCTCTGGTTTTTTTGATTGAGGTAAAACTCATATAACAGAAAAATGACCATTTTAAATATACAATTCAGTGACATTCAGGAGAGTCACAATGCTTTGTAACCACCACCTCTCTCTGTTCCAGAACATTTATTTGAGACAGGGTCTCACTCTGTCACCAGGGCTGGAGTGCAGTGGTGCAATCATAGTTCACTTCAGCTTTGACTTCCCGGGTTCAAGCAATCCTCCCACCTTAGCCTCCAGTGTAGCTGGGACCACAGGCGTGTGCCATCACGCCTGGCTACTTTTTTATTTTTTATTTTTTGTAGAGACAGGGTCTGGCTATGCTGCCCAGGCTGGTCTCAAACTCCTAGGCTCAAGCATCCCTCCTGCCTCAGCCTCTTGAAGTACTGAGATCACAGGGGTGAGCCACCACACCCAGCCCAAAACACTTTTACCACCCCAAAAGGAAAGTTGTTAAGTTCTACACCCCATTTTCCCTTCCACTCAGCCTGAGGCAGCCTCTGATCCACTTCCTGCCTCTGTGGGTTTGCCTGTCCTGGAAATTTCATATAAATGGAATCCTACAGTATGTGGCCTTTGGGGACTGGCTTCATCACTCGCCAGAGCATCTTCAGGGTTCATCCACGTTGCAGGAGGAATCAGCACTGCATTCTTTTTTTTTTTTTTTTTTTTTTTTTTTTGGTAGGGGGTACGGAGTCTCGCTCTGTCACCCAGGCTGGAGTGCAGTGGCGCCATCTCCGCTCACTGCAAGCTCCACCTCCTGGGTTCACGCCATTCTCCTGCCTCAGCCTCCCAAGTAGCTGGGACTACAGGCACCCGCCACCACGCCTGGCTATATTTTTGTATTTTTAGTAGAGACAGGTTTTCACCGTGTTGGCCAGGATGGTCTCCATCTGCTGACCTCGTGATCCACCTGCCTCAGCCTCCCAAAGTGCTGGGATTACAGGTGCCGCCACCACGCCCGGCTAATTTTTTGTATTTTTAGTGGAGACGGGGCTTCACTGAGCACTGCATTCTTTCCGTGGCGGAATCACGTCCCATCGCGTGGCTGAGCCACAATGTGTTTACTCATTTCCGTCGATGGATATTTGGGTTGTTCCTGAATTCTGGCTGTTGCGCTCAGTGCTGTTACCAACAGTCATGAGCAGAGTCTGTTTTCGCTTCCTCGGGGTCTGCCTAGGCGTGGGCTTGCTGGGCCTCACGGTGATTGCATGTGAAACTCTTGGAGAAACTGTCACGTTTTCCACAGCGCCGCACAGCTGCTTCCACAAGACAACACACGGCCCGGCCCTCCAGGCCCCCATGCAGGCTGGAGCCCAGCCCCACCTCCGTCCTGACCTTGGGAAGGGGACGGGTCACAAGCAAGATCACGGAGGTGTGGCAGGGGTGGGGTGGGGGCGGGCACAGACTTCCCGTGTGGACCGTCAGCCTCTCGCCACCTTGTGCCGGAAATGCAACGTTCCCCTTCCTAAACTGAGGCAAAAGGTAATCTAAGTATTTTTCAATCTGAAAACGGAGGAATTATTAATAAATGATTGATTCTTCAGAGATTCACATCGTTTCCATTTTTGCCTTGTAACAATTAAGTCCGCTTGCTTTCGAGAGTGACCTATTTCAGTAGACCTGTTTAAACTGGATCAGCAGCAGCCCCGAGAAGCGGGCCTGTGCACACGGGGACACCGCCCGGCTCATGCACAGCGTGCAGTGCTGAGAGAGAAGAGCTGTGTGTGCAGTCCTCAGGTTCCGGACTGCTTTCCTAATGCACAGTGCAGTCACGCCGCTGCAGCTCTAGAGCCCTCAGTGGCTCCCTGTTGCCTTCCAAACCAAACCCCAGCTCTGCAGCAAGAACCTCCCCCAACAGCTGCCAACCCTCCCAGCAGCCTTTTCACCAAGCGCCCCTTCTGCATACCCCACAGCCTAGGTGCTCCCTACACGGCCCCTTCTGCCTCCCTTATCCCTCCATGAGCCATGCCCCACCTCACTTCAGTCCACCTCCAACACCGCCTCCCTCAGGGAGTCCCCCCAACAACCACCAGGACCCACCACGGATTCCTGCTGTACTGGCTAAAGGCACAGGCCCCTCACTCTCTGCTCCTGGACTTCTCCCACATCACTGTTGCTCCTTGCTGACCACAGGCTGTGTCCCAGCTGACCTCGCGCTGTCTCCCTGCTGACCCTGGACCATCTCCCTGCTGACCTTGGGCTGCACCCCAGCTGACCTTGGACCATCTCCCTGCTGACCTTGGGCTGTCCCCCAGCTGACCATGGACCATCTCCCTGCTGACCTTGGGCTGTCCCCCAGCTGACCTTGGACCATCTCCCTGCTGACCTTGGGCTGTCCCCCAGCTGACCTTGGACCATCTCCCTGCTGACCTTGGGCTGTCCCCCAGCTGACCATGGACCATCTCCCTGCTGACCTTGGGCTGTCTCCCAGCTGACCTTGGACCATCTCCCTGCTGACCTTGGGCTGTCCGCCAGCTGACCTTGGGCTGTCTCCCAGCTGACCTTGGACCATCTCCCTGCTGACCTTGGGCTATCCCCCAGCTGACCCAGGGCTGTCTCCCTGCTGACCTTGGGCCGTGTCCCTGCTAACGTTGGGCTATCAACCTTGTCCTCTTCACCTCAGCCCTCCAGGGTCCTTGAAGCCTGCAGCTGGATCCCTCCTTCCAGCTCTTCTGATGCTGGGAATCTCAGTGGGAACAGTCTGTGTGGGGAGCACTGCAGTTTACCCTACTCCAGCCCAGTGAGAGGGGCACATGGTGTTTTGTGTGAATTGCTTCCCCCCGCCAAGTCCATTGCTAGGGCCACACAGACACATGGACGGCGCCCTCGAGTCTCCGTGCCATGTCCAGGGAGGTCTACCCTCTGATGTGGTTTGAAGGCCAGGCGAGGCTCTTGGCCTGCAGCATCCTTCAGCACACCTGCCCCTGCCTGTCTCAAGCGCTCTCTCGGCCATCACCAGAAAAATCCAGAGCCACTTCCCACATATACCAGGAAGGAGGACCCATGAGGCTCAGCTCCAAGTTACGTAAATCCAGAGCCCAGCGAGCCACGCACTCCACTCTCTGGCTGCCAGGGAGGGGGCCATAGCGGGCTGCCTTCAGGTCCTCCGCGGAAGGATTCCTGGGGCCAAAGCCCTGCTGGAACCGCCCTGGTGCTCAGTGAGGGAGGCCCTTGCTGCCACAGAGCAGAAGCCCACTTCGCTCCAGGAAGGCAGATGCCCCGGAGGGATTTTGTCGCATTTACTGGTGCATGAGGGGAGGACAGAGAAGCCCCCCACCCTTGGGACATCCTCCAACCTGAAACGGCTGCCACTGCCTCCCCAGGCCATCCCCGAGTGAGAAGCTGCAGCCTGCCTCTCCACAGCCCTGGGGCCCAGACCTTGCTACCAACAGCCTTGACTGCCAACACACACCCCAGAGGGCTTTCCAGGCCAGGATGGAGACGCTGCCCTCGGCCCTCGTACAGGTGTGCGCACTCCAGACCAGTCACTCACAAGGAGAACATGGGTGAGAACTGGGAAGTGGTAACCAGACAGCCCTCCACCTGCTGCCTCCCTGCCAGTCCTCTACCAAGGGAAGCCCAGGGGAGTGGGCAAGCTCTGGGTATGCCAACAGAGGACCTCAACCTCTGTCCCCTTGGCAGATGTCCCCATGGAAGCCTGCGTGGCCCAAGGCTGCTCCCTGCAATCCCACCCAGACACAGAAAGGCCCATCAGCTCTGCTGGCCTGGCCCATAGTGACTCCCAGGCGAGGTGCCTGTTCCATGCAGAGCCTGCCATACTCTGGAGGCCTCTGCCCAGAACCCAGAACCCAGAACCCACATGCTCTTCTGACCCTTCTGAGTGTTCTCCCCAGAACTAGCAGGGCTAAGTTCTGGTCCAGAAAGGGCTGCACAGTGTCACATTTGAGTGGCCCCAAGAAATGTATCTTCAGAGTTCCGAAAGCTGGGTTTCTGGACCACTTCTTGGCCGGTCAGAACATTAACTTTAACCCTCCTTGAGTGGTAATCAGCATTGACCATCGCAGTTAGACTAAGGGTCAGAGGCCACATCAGGTAGGATGACTGCTCCAGCCAGAAGCCAAGGAGCCCCTTCTGCAAGGTAAGCCCCAAGTGGGTAGGATTGTTCCAACAGGCTTGGGACGGAGCAGGCACTCCATGAATATTTGCTAATGAATGAATGGAAGATGAGCAGTTCTCCATCTCTCCTCCCTCAATTCATCACAAGTCCTATCAAATTCACCTGGCAAATATTTATTGAGTGACTACTATGTGCCAGACACCAGGGAAACCATGAAGATTCCATGATTAGCAAAAACAAATATGGCCCCTGAAGCATATGATCCAGACAACATGATAAATAGTAACCAAATGATCACACAGACTGGTGTATAATTACAAACTAGAAAAGGAACCCAGTGATAAGAGGCACCTAACAAAGGAATCTGACCTGGACCGGGAAGTCATATGAGTGTCCTCTAAGAAATGGTGCCTGGGCCGAGATCTGAACGAGGAAGAAGAGTTAAACAGAAGAAATTAAGAGAGGAGGAAAGAGCTTTCTAGACAGAGCAGCATGTGCAAATGCCCTGTGGTCATGAGGAGAATGAACATATTCCAGGAGATGAAAGAAGACAAAAGTGGCTGCTGTGCCCAGAAAAGGAGGGACTAGGGTAAGAAATTTTGTTGGAAAGTCAGAAAGTCAGGCAAGGGCCAAACTGTTCATGGCCTCATAGAGGTGACATCAAGTAACATATCAATGATTTAAAGGAGGAAATCTTTGAAGAGGACTTGAAGTGCCTTTAAAAAATTCGCAAAGAGACGTTGAGTGGGCAGGTGGGCAAGAGAGTGGAAGCTCAGAGAAGAGATCTGGGCAGAAGAATAAATGTGGAGCCATAAGCATGCAGGTGGCACTGGAGGCAGGGGGTGTAGATACACTTACCCAGAGCGAGCCAATAGAGAGAGAAAGGAAGAGACCCAGGGCTGTGCCTGGCTGAACCCTAGCATCCGGTAGCAGGCCAGAAGAAGATGAGCTCACAAGGGAGACAGAGGAATGACCACAGAGACAGAAAGGAGGGAGGAAGAAAAGCACGAAAGAAGAGCCTACGCCTCTCCTTCTCACTGCCACCACAGGACAGCCACTGCCTGCCCTACATCCCGCCACCCTGCAGGGACCCACTAGCTGATCTTTCACTCCAATGTCCTCTTCTTGGAACCTACATACCAGCCAGAGACAGCTCTGAAAAGATATGCCCTTCCCCTGCTTCAAATCCTTTTAAGTGTTCCCATTGCCATTAGGGTACTTTCCCATATTTCCCAAGACCCCCAAGTCCTATGTGACCTACCTTTCCAGTGTCCATGGCTGTGTGCTGTGCAGTCCATGCTCCAGGTTCAGTTCCGGGAGACGCCAAGCCTGCCCTTCTGCCCCTCCCCTGGGTGAAGGTGGGGTGTAGATCGGGCACCTCCTGGTCCCCAGTGTGGTTTGTCCTTCTAATAATGATCAAGGGGGTATCCTGGAGCTCCCAAGCACAGGCAAGAGGACCCAAGCGCACAATGCCCAATGGTGTGAGGGACTCACCCCACAGCACGCTGGGAATGTCTTGGCCTGTCTCAGAATGTCTTTAGCACTGAGCAGTCCTGTAACCCCCACTTTAAGTTGTCCTTGTCATCCTATAGTCTGGATACCCTCACATTCTCCCTCAATACCCAGGCACAACATGTCCCCTGCGTGCCCAGGCTCCAGTTGCTGTGCGCCTCTCACAGTGCCCTGAAGTCAGCATGTTCATGGGGACTATTTCAGTTGCAGGTGATTGACAGAATCCACACTCAGAGCATCTTAGACCCAAGAGGAAATTCTTTGCCTTCAACCACTGAAAACCACATTCAAGATCTCACAGAACCGAAGAGAGAGCTGCAGGACTCAGGGTTCCAGAAAAAGAAGCTGAAACTCCACCCAGCATGTCCTTCTCACCCCTACTTCCTCTTACCGCACTCCTATTCATCCTTCAAGACGCTGTGTGCAATTGCTACCTCCAGAAAGTTCTAAGTGACTCCCCTAAGCAGAGTCCCTCTTCATCCTCTGGGATCTCAGAGATTTACGTTTGTGCCTCTTTTACTGTACTTTTCACATTGCGTTGTGTTTTTTTCACACACCAACCTCCTCCAGGAACCCAGGGCCTCCTCAAGGACATAGACTATGCTTTCTCCTCTCTCTCTCTCTCCCCCTTTCCCTGCTGGATACAGCCTATTCACATGCACAGTAGGCTTCAACAAACACGACTACATCAGATGTGGGCTTCTCAATCCTGGTACTGTGTTCTTTAACTCTTCTTTGGACCTGAAGATGCAAAGGAGCCATATGAATTTGGGGATGGTGGAGACAGCTGCCCTCGGGGCTGGGAGCTGAGGGGGCCGAGCCTCCCCAGCGGGACTCTGATCTTGCTCACTCTGCATGGCAACCCCCACATTTGCTTACTCGATACACACCACATACGTGCTTGATAATTACAGGCTGCTGTGGATTTGTCTCACCCGCATTTGGAAGATCCAAAAGCAATTACCCTGCAGCCTCCCTGCACTCAGGAAGACAGGAGTAATCAGGGCTAATGACACAGCACTTACTGTGTGATCCTCCTGCCGCTATGCTGTAATTACTATGTAATTAAGTGGTCACCAGTTACCATGTAAACACAGCTTACACTTGATGCATCTATGGCTTAAACAACCCTACAAACTCATTTTAATTTCAAAGTGTTGAATGGAAAACAGTTGGTCGGCACAGATAGAGGACACCAGGTTGGAAAACTGTGAGGGCTCCTGGGAAAGAGGAGGATGCCCTTTCAAACCTCAGTGTCGCAGGTGTGGGGCAGAAAAAGAAACAGAGCAAAAAAAAAAGGAAAGAGTATACAGTGGATTATCTGCAAGAATGCACCAGGTGCTATATGCAGAAGCACCTCATAGACTGTAAAGGGCCAGCCAACTGCTTGCGTGCGACCATACTTTTATAATTTGGTGATCCCTTGGGACCAGAGAATACATTCCAGACCACCCAACAGAATGTCATAAGGAAGACCCTCTTTTTCCCAGAGTAAAATAATCTTGAGTCAGGCAGTTCAAACCTTCCACTCTACTGCTGAAAACTCTTAGGTCTTCAGAATAATAGAGGAAGGGAGGAGTTATTTCTTATGTCCCAGTATCTTGTGACTGACAGGATGATGGGTACCCTAATGCCACAGCTAATTCTGTGTCAACTTGACTGGGCTAAGGGACGCCCAGATAGCTCAGAACATCTTATTTCTGGGTGTGTCTGTGAGGTGTTTCTGGGAGAGGTTAGCATTTGGATTGGTGGACAGAGTAAAGAAGACCTGCCCTCCCCAGCATAGGTGGGCAGCAACCATCCATTGAGGGCCCAGATAGAACAAAAAGGCAGAGAAGGGTAAACCTGCCTCCCGTTTGAGCTGGGACACCTGTCTTCTCCTGCCCTTGGACAGCAGCACTCCTGGCTCTCAGGCCTTCAGATGTGGACTGAGCTGCCCCACTGGCAGTCCTGGGTTTCTAGCTGCAGGCAGCAGCTGATGGGACTTCTTGGACTCCATAATTGTGGGAACACATCCCATAATACATCTCTCCCTTTCTCTCTCTCCATATGTGTGTGTGTGCACGTGTGTGCATGTGTGCACGTGCAAAAAAATCTTCTGGTTCTCTTTCTCTGGAGATCCCTGACTAATGCACCTGAAGACATGGCACCAGGGATTGGACACGCCTTGCTCATGCTCATCAGGAAGGGGAGGCTCCGTGGTAGAAGGTCTCGGCCCCATCCAGGATTGGTCATTAGCTGGCCTGGGGTTTGGTGCCTGTGACCTCCCAGAGGTCCTGAGGAAGCCATTCTATCCTGGGGGTTGTGGGTAGGGGTGAGGCTACTGTAGGAACTGGCCCAGGAGGGCAGGAGGGTGGGTGGCAGAAGACCAGCTGACAGGTCTCAGAAGCATGGCTGCCCCGCTCCCTACCACACAGGCTGCGAGGAAACCCTCCAGGCATGGAGAGAATCTCCCTCCAGGACTTCCACCCACCTGTCTGCAGCAGAAGCTGGGCTACCTCCTGGAGCCCCCAAAACAGTCAAGGTCAAAACAGACCAGAGGGCCAGGCCTTCATTTCTTCCAATTCGGGAGGACATCATGGGTCATGGGGGTGGGGGGAACACGTGTCAGCAAATGACCCCACCCCAACCCTAACTGGCAAATGAAAAGCCAACACTGTCACCTCCCTCAGCCTTCTGGGAGCACTCACCATGCATGAGCACCCCTGTTGCACAGCCAACTTCCTCCACTCAGTTCCCAGCTCTGTGCTCCCTGGGGGTCCCAGTTCACATCTTGGCTGCTCCTTGTGGCCTCCGGGACTGGATCCTCCTCCCCTTCCAGGATGCTACACAAGACTCTGTTCCTAGCTGCACTTGCCCACTGGGTGGTCTCTGAGTCCCAGTCCCATGGCCTAGATGCTGTCTTTGCACAAACGACATGTGCATTGCCATTTCCATGCCTCGTCTTTCCTACAGACTTACTCCACAGGGCTCGCTTGACCAGGTGTCAAACAAGATTAAGTCTCAAATCCACAGATTAAGTCCACCCATCGGACTCTGTGCGACTGTCACAAAATGTCACCAACTGGATAATTCATAAAGAACAGAAAGAGGCTGAAAGTCCAAGATCAAGGCACTAGCAGGTTCATTGTCTGGAGAGGGCCCGGTCTCTGCTCCCAAGATGGTGCCCTGAACGCTGCATCCTCCGGGGGAGGAATGCTGTGTACCCATATGGCAGAAGGTGGAAAGGCAGGTGAGGGATGAATGCTGAACAAAGATCTCTCATAAGGGCCTCAATCTCACTCACAAGAGGGGCAGCCCTCATTGCCTCGTGACCTCTTAAAGACCCACCTCTTAACACATCCCATTGGCCATTAAGTTTCAACACCTGAATTCTAGAGGGTACACATTCAAACCACAGCACCACCCAAATGTCAAATATGCAACCCAGACTTCACGTGTGTACAGTGGCTGCTGGGTTGCATACCCTCCATATCCCAACTTCCCCTTTAAAATCAAGACAACTGTCATCCCAGCTGCTGGCAGTTTCGGCTGCTAACAGCTCACATCTGGGTTCCTTCTGGGACTTGCCCTCATCCAGGATAACATCCAGGCACAGGCGACGGGAAGCCCTCCAGCAGCAGCACCCAACAAATGGAGGATGCCACACACTGCAGGAGCTTACAGTGCCCACCACATGGACGGTGTCACGGCAGGAAGACCCGATGAATAAAACAAAGAGTGTCCAGCACATCGCAGCCTCTGGTATGACAAAAGTGCTCTAGAGCAGGGGTCCCCAACCCCTGGGCCAGGGAATGGCACCAGTCTGTGGCCTGTTAGGAACCAGGCTGCATAGTAGGAGGTGAGCAAGCATGACCGCCTGAGATCTGTCTCCTACAGGATCAGCAGCATTAGAGCCTCACAGAAGCACAAACCCTCCTGTGAACTGCACATGCTCAGGATCTAGGTTGCCTGCCCCTTATGAGAATCTAATGCCTGATGATCTGAGGTGGAACAGTTTCATCCCAAAATATCCCCCCACAACCATCCGCCCCAGTCCATGGAAAAATTGTCCTCCAGGGACGAAACTGGTCCCTGGTGCCAGTGGTACCTGGGGATCACTGCTCTAGAGGACACCCTCCTATCCGGAGGATGAGAGGGAAACTCTCAAAAGGTTTCAAGGCTGGCAGCATCAGGTTAGCTTTTCGGGACCCAGTGATCCAAGGCATGCAGTACATCCCCCACAAAGTAAAGGACAAATGGCTGAATCTCGTCCTCCCACCAGAGAAGGAGGCGCCATTCCTTGTTGGCCTTCTGGGGTTCTGCCCCTGCCCTCATCACTGCCAGTGACCATCACACTAGACTGTGGACTTCCCACCCAGTGAATTTAGGTCAAGCGGGTCTAGACGTCCTGGTTCCAGAAGAGGCTGCTCCCGCCAGAGGTCCAGCAGCAAGGAGGGGAGTGCCCACCTGGTAGGGTTGGCCCAGGTCCCCAGGAGGAGGTGGGAGCCCAGCCAACCCACTGGGGCATGTCCTGGTTCTCCCCTGACCAGTCTTGATGGTCAGTGGACAGATACGGCCAACACAGGGGCTGAAGCTCACCCCACTAACCTTTGTCTGCTGAGTTTCTCCAGGAGGAGACATCACGCCGATGCCAGGGCAGACTTTCCTAGGTGGGGTGGACTCACCATAGGAGGCAGCGGCCTAAGCTGGGGGTGGGGGTGGGCCATCAGGAGCACGGGGTGCACCCCAATGTCCCCACATTGGACCAAGGTGCTCATTTCCCAGCCACCACTGCTGCACTGCTGGGGCCCCTCTGCAGCCTCCACTGGCGGATGACAGCAGGAGCTCCCTCCCCACCCCACGCAGGATGACGCCAAGGGCTCTCCCAGCTCCTGAGCTTCCATGGGAATGGCTGAGGCTCAGTGCAACCACATCATGGTTCGACAGCCCCCTCTGTAAACAACGCTTTCCATGCTCCCCTGCAGGTGTGCCCCGAGAGCAACCCCTCTGTTCTCTACAGCTCTCCACCTCAGGACCCTTCCCAGGGACCCCAAACCAGGAACAGGTAGAAAAACAGACTCAACTTTCCATCTCAGGCTGTTTCTCCCCCGAGTCTTCTCTGCTCAGGAGACGGAGCCACTGTTCATCCATTGGCTCAGACATGGAATCTGGGTGCCAATGCTGACCTCTCTCTTTCTGTCTACCTCACACCTGACCTGTGAACACATGTTTTCCAATCTAACTTCACAACCTTTTCAGGACAGAACCTCCTCAGCACCTCCACCACCACCTCCTCCCCGGAGCCTCTTCCTCTCTCATCAGGACCAGAGCAGCAGCCTCCCCACTGAACCCCACCACACACACACATGCCACACCATGCCACACACACATACACACACTCACCACACCACACACACGTACACAACAAACACATCACACCACACTATACACACACATGCCACATCATGCCACACACACACACACATGCACCACACTACACACACGTACACAACACACACATCACACCACACTATACACACACATGCCACACTATGTCACACACCACACATGCACACATACATTGCACATATCACACCACACCATGCACACACATGCCACACATCACACACCACACCAAAAACACACACCACACATGGAGACACACATATCAATATGCACACACGTACCACACACCACACATGCACACACATATATCACACCGCACTATGCACACACACCACAAATCACACATGCATGTGCATGCCACACTACACCACACACAGGCTGAGGGTGGCTCCAACCACGCACACACACACATGCACCACATAGGATACATACACACCACACAGTACATGCAAACACACACATGCATGCACACACACACGTAAACTCAAATACCACACACACAGCCTAGACTTCCTCTGGCAGCATAAGTAGACATTTTAACACATCAATCAAATCATGTCCCACCTGTGAGACCCCCACACCTAGGGCCCCCCACTCCTTAGGAAGAATCCACGGTCCTCACCGTCCCCAGGAAAGCCTGCGGCCTAGCTCCCACCTGCCCCTCTGGCCTTACCTTCCTCTGCTCCATCCAGCTTCCCCCCACGCCCTGACACACCAAGCATCACCTGCCTCCTGGCCTGGCCCAGGCTTTGTCTGTTTGGGACATTTTTTCCCACGGATGTGCACAGCTCCATCTCCCATTTCACTGCTGTCTCAGCTCCAATGTCCCCTCTCAGAGGGACCCACCTTGTCCACCCCAGGTAATGCCACCCCTCACCCTGGATCCCTAGGGTCTGCCCGGGTTTACCAGGCCCTTGTTCTGCAAGGCAGCTTCCAGACGTGGCTGGCAGAGAGCAGCTGTGGGGCAGCCTCGGCAGGGGAGACACGCTCACACTCCCCGCCCCGCCCCCCAGAGTAGGCCAGGGGCCGCAGGCCAGTTCGTCCTGGGCCACACCAGGGGGTCACCTTCCCTTTTCTCTGTGAGCTCCTTTGGTACCAAGCTGATCCCCACTCCACACAATCGGCATCTTGACATTTACCAGTGAAGAAGTGATGGGTGAGACAGTGACCCCCAGGGACGCCTGCTGTAGGACCAGAAGTGATTGCTAGCCAGAGCCAGGGTTGGGGGGGCATCCACTAGTCAGGAAAAGCCATGTGCCATGCAATGTCCCCAAATGGAAACCAGGACCACCAGCCTCCTGCCCGCCAGCCTTCTCCCGCCAGCCTCCTCCCACGCCAGGCCCGGTTGATTAGCTGCTCCCGTGATGATGAGGGGCCTGCTGCTTGGGGCCAAGGAAGCTTCAGGCAGGAAGAGAGACCTCAAGCACTATGGAACCAAGTGGAAATTGGCCACAAAAGACTAATTAAAGGGGCCTGAGGCCTCCAACCTGTCACCTTGTGTGGGCTTTTAAAAAGCTTTGCAGACAAGCACAGAACGCTAGGACTTTGGTCTTAATTAACTCCACGTGTCTTGTTGAGCAAGCAGAGACAAGAAATAAGCGCCTCTCCTGCCCCCAGCCAGGAGCTCCTCACGCCTCCCAGAGGCTCTGGGCTGGTTTAGGTGGAGGTAGAGGGAGGAATAAGGTCTGTAGATGGGCCAGCCAGGTGCCTACCAGGTACCCACCAGCTACCCAGCAGGTGTCTGCCTGGGACCTTCCCAGGGACCCTGGGTATTCTCTGCCTGCGCCCATCACCTCCACCCCCAGAGCCTGTGACCTCCCTGGCCACAGCACACAGAGGCGTAGGGCACAGCCTTCTACTCCAGCCGTGGCTCCTGATGCCTGGCAGCACAGGTGTCACCCACGAGCCTGTTAGAAACGCAGAACCGAGGACCCGCCCCAGGGATTCCCATGCATCAGAGTCTGAGAAGCAAGCGCTGTCCTCGGGGACGGCTCCAAGCCCACTGGCTGAAGGCTGTGTTGGGGCAGCCTCAGCTTCCTCATCTATGGGACGGGGATGCACACTGTCTGCACCACAGGTCATGAGATTCCTCGTGATGTGTGTGCAAAGCACTTGGCACTGAGCCACAGGAAGCACTCAGCGTTGAGAATCAGCTGTCTGCCTATTTAAGTAACTTCATGGGCCGCTTTAAAAAAATTTATCGCAGCAGCACACCTGTGAACCTAGTTACTCAGGAGGCTGAGGCAGGAGAATCACTTGAGCCCAGTTCAAGCCTGCAGTGAGCCATGATGGAGCCAATGCACTCCATCCTGGGGAGCAGAGCGGGACCCTGTCTCTAAAATAGTGTTTATCCTGCTGGGTTTGGCTGAGGGGAAGGAGGGGCCTCTTGCTGCCCTCAGGCCTGGTGACTCATAGCCCTGGCACCAGGGAGGGCCCAGCTCCATGGGAAGGGCACAGAGCAAGCCGGGGGAAGGATCCAGCTGCTGCCAGCCACACGTCATCCACCCGTGCTGTTTGGCACCCATGTCCCCCGCAACCCGGCGGGATGAGAGTGAGCAAGCCCGTCGGGGCTCATTAGCAGGTGCCCTAACGCCATAGGAGAGGAGGAGAGAAACGTCCTGGGAGGCCTGATGTCAGAGGAGCCTCAGGATTTGAGTGAGGCCTATGAGGCGGCCCTGTGGGGTCAGGGGGCACGGTGGGACAGATGTCCAGGAAGACAGGGGAGCTGCCGGGGACACGGACACTGCCCCCTTCCCTTCTCCCTGTGCCAGTTCTCGGGGTCCTGCCTGATTGGCCTCCTCCCTGCATCCCCAACTGTGTCCTTGCCCTATTGTCCTCCGCCCCCAGACAGTGGCAGGCACCGGTGACGGGTGTCTCCTGTCCACAGGAGGCTGCACCCTCCTCACTTCCTCCTCTCAGCTGTCCGCGGACACCTTGGAGCAAGACAGCCCCACACCTCCCAGCCTCTGCCATGCACTCACCAGACAGGCGGCCAGGTGGGCCGCAGCACCGCAAGGGAGGTCTCCAACTGGCAGATGAGTTCCTCCGCCAGGCTCCTCCCCTCACTTCTAGGCTCTGGGCCAAGGCCACCTCTTTGTCTCCTTCCCTACTCTCGGCTCCCCACCACTGCCACCCCCAGTTCAGCAGCCTCGTGCTCCCCCCGGTCATGGCGCAGCCCCCATGCCCCACGGTCTCCATCCTGGCCTCTGTGTTGCTCCACCGTGCTGCCTGACCTGACCACCTGAGAGACGCAGTTCCGACCCCCACTCTGAGGCCACTGAGTGTGGGGCCCCTGGGCTCAGTCCCCAAGGCCTGAGTCAAACCCACCTCCAACGCTTTCAGCTGGGGGCTAGAGGCAAGTTCCTCCCGGCCTGGGCTCCAGGCTCATCATCTGTAGAAGATAATAATGGGACCCCCCTTGTAAGATGAGGTGTGGCTGCTGCCCACCGGATCCAGGCCAGAGCCCCCTGTGTCTCTGCTGTCCTACTTCTGCCGAGCACAGCCTCCTGGCCAAGTGGCCAAGCGGCAGGGACCACGGGGCTGCCAGAGGTGGTAGTGTCATCCCGAGAACTCAGCTCAGTCCAGTGCTTCTCCATCCCAGGAGAGGAGGGTCCAAACACCCAACATTCCCTCTCCTTGGGCGAGCTGTGCTCCCCAGGAAGTGAGCTACAACCTTCCAGGGACAGCCGGGGCTCCATCCCAGCCAGGACCCGCCAGGCCCTTCCTCAGCACATGACATGCCTGGACCAGCTCCACCCCTCCAGGGGCCCCGGCTCTCACCGCACCACACCCTGCTTTCCTGGGATTCATTCCAGAGGCGCTGTGGAGACCACTCAGTCCGGACCCCTCATTTTGCAAATGGCAAAGCAAGGAGCCAAAAGGGCAGGCAGTGACCAGCATAGCCCCCTAGGACCCCAGGGAGCAGAGGCTCCAGCCAAGTCTGGAGGGCACGCCGGCCGCTGCCCCAGCTCCATGTCCCGTTCTCTCCCGGTGGCCCGGGTACTTTGATGTTCCCCAGGGAGGGCATGCCCTCCTGCTGCCTGCACCTGAGGCCTCCTGGCCTCGCTAAAGTGGCCTCATGCTGCCAATGGCTGCACGGAGTTCTGTGTCATAGCCATGAGCACTAGCCCGGTGTTAAGCAGCCTATTTAGAAAGATGACCTATTTTTAGCTGAATCTTCTGCCAGTTGCTAAATATCTGTTTAAATACATGAATTAACACATCTGTCAACAGCACTTAGAGTGGGAATCAGACACACACTCACGGTGGAAGGTGATTTAAAACGAACACATGTGGCAGAATGAAACCTTAGGGGTGGCTCTTGTTCTTGGCTCCTGGCGGGGCGCCATGCCGATGGCAACCCCCTAACAGGGCGACAGCAGTCAGGCAGGTGGAGCCCCCTCTACGGCCTCCTCCAGCCGGGATGAAAGGGTGCCTGAGAGAACACCAGGGGGACTTCAGGAAGCAACAGCCCCTTAGGGCATCCGAGTGAGGAGCAGGAAGAGCCACCACCACCTCTAGTAGCAGCTTCTCGGCATCACCCCCGTCCATGGGCGCAGCTGAATGAAGGCAACCTGGTGTTTCCCATCAGCTGTCAGGAGCCATGCTGGGTGCGGAGCAGGAGTATTAATTACACCCCACGGTGAGCCTCAGACCCAGGCTGGCAGGACACAAAAGGACGCCCCTGAGCCCCTTCTCCTGGACCCTGAGAAGAGCCTGCAGAGGACCCGAGGGACAAGGAGAGCCCTCAGGGAACACCCTGCCACCCTCCCCTGGCTGACCCAGCCGCCTGAGATGCCACCCAGTGATGGCAGCGCTGCTGACCTCTCCACCGTGACTCCTGGGATGCTCAGCTCTGCACCGGGCAGCCCCACATTCCAGCTTCCTGAAAGTACAAACCCTCCCTAATGAGCTTGTGTCCTGCTCCAGGAGGGGAATGCGTGTGAGGACTGATGTGGCAGGCATCAGAAAACCTGCACTTTCAGCCCAGTCCGGCCACTTCCTTGTCACATGACACTGAGAAAGGCACACCCCTTGCTGTGCCTCAGTTTCCTCATGGATCCTGAAAGTGTAGCACAGCAGCTCTGCACCCCCCCCCCACCCCCTGCCACATTGACCAGCAGCATGTGGGATCTTCCCAAGGTCACAGAGTGGGCCCAGTGGCCACATTGTGATCTTCCCCCACTCCGAGGGGGCACCACGAAGCCCACCCACCCCACCCCCTCTTCTGCCTCAATTTCCCTCAATGGGTAATGAGTCTGGGTGATGGTGCAAAGTTGTGAGGGAAACACCTGAGTCCTGGTGAGAGGGAAAAACCCAGAAAATGAAATGGAGATGTTCCTGCTCTTCACGCCAGATGAGGACCCTGGTTCTGGAGTTCCCTGGGCCAGGACAAGACCAGTGAGTGGGCAGAGCAACCTCGGCTCACCCAGCTGCTCCCTGTGGCTCTGTCAGGAGCTCAGGGGGCTGCCCACAAGTCCCTTGAGATGGGGCACCCCCAGGGCCATCCCCAGGGCTCAGAACCCAGGGCCAGCTTCCATAATTCCCAAGGACTTTTCAGTTTGTGGCTCCCAGCTCCCCTTGATTCCTCCCTGGACAAAAAATCACAGCCCGATGAGTCTCCCTTTGCTGTCCTCGTGACCTCAGTTTCTTCCAGACCCAGGCCCTCCATGCTCTGGAGTTGGTTCCCTTCCTCCAGGTGCCGTCCAGGAAGGCAGTCAGTAGGTCAGTGGGGAAGGGGCTTAGCTGTGGACATACCATCCCAGAGTGAAGTGGGAGGGTGGCCGGCTCCAGGACATGTCCCTGAGCCCTCGGGTCACTGCAGACCCCATGAACCCCAGGTGGGAGGCCGCCTGGCCTGGGTGGGCCCCAGCCCTCCCCGGCACCTGTCCATTCTCTCTCTGTGTCTCCAAAAAGGACAACGGGGATGTTCACAGACTCCTGCTAATGAAAGTAAGGAGGAAAGCTGCAGAAATGTAGGAAAGCAAGAGGTAAGAGGGTGCATTCTCTTTGGAGTCCCCGGAATGGCAGGGCAGCCATCACTCTACCACACGCAGCTGGTGACTCAGCACTCAAGGCCCAGTGGAAGCCGGCCTGTCCTAAAAAGTTGCCCCACAGCCATCATCCAAGCACGTCACTCACAGCAGGAGCAGCCAGCCCCTTGGTCTCATGGTGGGAAGTCCACAGCGGGATTCTGAAAAATACCCCTGAAACCACAAATGTAACCAGGGAATGCGTCCTGGGGAAGAGTGCCAGGAACGATTGGTATCATTCGGAAATTTTGCAAGAAAATGGGAGCGTGTTCCTGTTATAAATGAGTCCCTGACGGTGAAATCACTTGATTCGAGTGACTGAACTGTGACCTTTACTCAAGCAATAAAAAAGCCAACAAGAGGAAATGTACACTTCATTCTTTGGTTAACTTGGGAAGCACAGATGCAATATTTCTCCTTGTCTTCTGCTTGCTAAGATTAAAAGCAACTGGTAAATTCAGGGAATGGAAAATGGATCGATATTCCCCAGCTCCTCCCCAAGCTTTGGGGATGATAATCTTTCGATTACTATCTCCAGCTAATGGGACAGAAGCAGAAGCGATCGTGAGGCCAGCAGGGGCCTGTGGGAAGGCACATTTGGCCCTTTGAAAATTACCTCCTGTTATTTCTGCAGATAAGAAGTAGTTTCCAAAATTACAAAGACATGTAGTTATTCATGCCAATATCAATGACATTGATGAAAATAATCCTAGCCGTGGACACCTTTGAGAATCCAAAGATGATAATAACATTCCCAGGGAAAATCCATATGGAATTTTGTCATCTAGAAAATAGGAATGGTATGATGCAATGAGACTGTCTGCAAACATCCCAAGTCTCACGGATCTATGTGACAATGAAAACAGGAAGCACTTGCTTCCATGAGTTTGCAGCATGGACCGTGCCTGAATGAATGAGGTACATCCCAGCACAAGGCACACAAGAGAGGCTGGCAACAAATGTTGCTATTAAACACACATTACCCTGCAAAGCAGTGAGCTTGGTAAGGAGAATTACCTTACCAACCTCCTGAAACCTGAAACCTGAAAATGGTTTTGGAACTCCTCTCTAAAAATTGCCTTTATTCTCTACATACATTTTGTTAAATATCCGTAACAGTGAGCCGGGCGCAGTGGCTCATGCCTGTAATCCCAGCACTTTGGGAGGCCAAGGTGGGTACATCACAGGTCAGGAGTTTGAGACCAGTCTGGCCCACATGGTGAAACCCCGTCTCTACTAAAAATACAAAAATTAGCTCGGTGTAGTGGTGCATGCCTGTAATCCCAGCTACTCAGGAAGCTGAAGCAGGAGAATTGTTTGAACCCAGGAGGTGGAGGTTGCAGTGAGCCAAGATCATGCCATTGCACTCCAGCCTGGGCAACAGAGGGACACTCTGTCTCAAAAAAAAAAAAAAAAAATCCGTAACAGTGGAAAATTATTTCATGATGGTGACTTAGGATTCATAGAAATCATTGTAATTGTTTTCCATCGCTGCCGAAAGAAAATGCCACAGCCGGGGTGGCTTCAGTAACAGAAATTGATTTTCTCACACTTCTACCATTCTGGAGGCTGGAGGTCAGAGATCAAGATGTCAGCAGGGCTAGTTCCTTCTGAGGACTCTTTTTGGCTTGTTGATGTTCGTCCTCTCCCTGTCTTCAAGTGGTCTTCCCTCTATGCATCTCTGCCAGTGTGTCCTCATTTCCCCTGTTTCCTTGGGACACTAGTCATACTGGATTAGGGACCACCCCAATGACCTCATGGTCACTTAATTACCTCTGTAAGTCTCCTGTCTCCATATACTGTCATTTTCTGAGCTGGAAGTTAGAATCTCAACATATGAATTTTGGGAAGACACAATTCAGCTCATAACAACTGTCAAAGCCAATCAAATCCAAGACAAGTGCATATGGTGAGTAATCACAGCACCACGTCTTGTCAGTGGGGATGACTCTGTTGTCACGGTAACTGTGTGTGAACCGGCCAGCTTCCCCTAGTGACCAGCGAACGAGATGCCTCTGCCACCTTCTGTCTCTGCTTCCGCTGACAGCTGTTCCCCCTTGGCTGGCCACAGCACGGTTCACCCTAAGCCGGATTGACTGAACCAAGCCAGCAGTACCTACACCTTCCCGTTATTTCCTGTCCACTGTGTTACTTTCAGATACGCAGTGGCACCTAACTAGACCTGTTGTAGAAATGAACTCTTAGCCACAGAACAGATGTCTCCTTCCCAAATTAGAATTCAAAGCAAATGCTAATAAAATAAACAAATAAATAAATAAAAGGAAGCAGCATGATTTCACAGGTTTTGGGACGCACCTGCTCTTCTGACATGTGGTGCTCTTGAAGTTTCCTGTCCTCAGTGGTAGTTTATTCTCTGAGTCCTCAGGAGCCCACAACCAGCCACAGCAGATGCACAGCCAGAGGGTCACTGAATCACCGAATGCCCCGGAGCTGCCTGGGTACAGACACCCAGCTCACCCCTCTCTCAGCTGTCACTGAGCTGAACTCGGAACACTGCCCTCCAGAACGTGGAGGAGCCATGGCCACTGCCACCACCATCCTCCCAGGACATCCAACCTTGCTGAAGTCCAGCCTGAAGCCTGGGCTGGGCAAACCTGCTTGTCTGGACCTAAGCAAGGGCCTGTACCCCAGGGTGGGTGAGGGAAGCTGGACAGCAGATGCCCAGCATCTCCAGCCCTCTGGTGGGAGGCAGATGGGGCCTCTCAAGAGAGGGTTCTCCAAACCGGTGGGAGCTTTCAGATGCAGGGAGGCCCAGAGAATGACCAATGATCACCAGAAATGTATCCAGGGCTTGGCAGAGGTGCCCATTTTTCTGGTTGAGCCCTGCCCTTGGTCTACTTCCTAACTAATTTGGAGCATGTCTGGGTTCAATAGCATCTCCCAAAATTAACATCCACTTGGAACCTCAGAGCGGGACTGCTATGGTTTGAATGTTTGTCTCCTCTGAAACCCATGTTGAAACTGAATCCCCAGTGTGTCAGTATTGGGGCAGGGGGAGCTTTTGGAGGTGATTAGGTCATGAGCGCTCTGCCCTCATGAATGCATTAATCCATTCAAGGAATGATGAGTTAATGAACAACTGGGTTGATGGATTAATGCATTATCCTGGGAGTGGGACGGGGAGCTTCATAAGAAGAGGAAGAGAGAACTGAGCCAGCACGCTCAGTCCCTTCACCATGGGATGCCCTGAGCCACGTCGGGACTCTGCAGAGAGCCAGCCTACCAGCAAGAGGGCTCTCACCAGAGGCAGCCCCACGACCTTGGGCTTCTCAGCCTCTATCACTGTAAGAAGTAAATTCCTTTTCTTTGTAAACTGCCCAGTTTCGGGCATTCTCTTACAAGTGGCAGAAAATAGACTAAGACAGTGATCCTATTTGAAATAGAGTCTTGCAGATGTAGTTAAGGTGAGGATGAGATGAGATCATACAGGATTATGGTGGGCCCCAAATCCAATGAGAGTGGCCTTAATGGACTTTGGGGCGTCCTCACTGTCCAGGGAAAGGGCACACCGACACTGGGAAAGGCCTGGTGGAGAGGAAGGCAGAGAGCGCAGTAATGCGTCTATAATCCAAAGAAAGTCAACGACAGCCAGCCGCCACCAGGAGCAAGGAGAGAGGCCTGTCACGGTTTCTCCCTCGGAACCTCCAGAAGGAATCAACCCTGCCGACACCTCGAGCTCAGTCTTCTGGCCTCTTGAAATGTGAGAGGATACATTAGTGTTGTTTTAAGCCATCAAGTCACACTCCACCAACTGCAGCTGTGAAGCCAAAGTCCAGGGAAGTTCCATGAAAACGCTTCTCTACCTTGGAAGGTAAGCCCTGTTTGAGGGGCAGTCCCTACAAAGATTCTCCCCAGATGCTAGGCCAGAACACAGGTGGCGGCTGGGTTTTCCTGGGTCACACCACTCCCCTTAAGCAAAGCCTGAGTGGTTCCCACACTGGAGCATCTGTCAGAATCACCTGGCCAGCTTTGTGAAAGCACAAATGCCCGGGCCCCTCCATGTCCATTTCTGACGCGGCAGGTCTGGAGCAGAGTCAGAGAATTCCCACCTGATGCTGGGGTCTGGGCACCACACCGAGGGACCCTGGCTCTATCTGGGGCTTCACCAAATCAACGAGGGAGTTCCATTGGGATCACGTTGCTCAAAGTGTTGTCCTAGCCCAGCAGCCTCGGCATCACCTGGGAGCTGGTCAGAAATGCACATTCTTAGGCCCCAACCCAGACCCACATCCTAGATCCACTGAATTGGAAGGAGCATTTTGATAAGATTCCCAGGATATCTGGGGCTATCTGGAGCCTCTGTTTACCTGTTTCTCAACTGCAGGGGTGCACAGAGGAGTGAAACATACTTAAAAACAGGCAAAACCCACACAGGCTGGTTTCCAATCCTAGTTGCTACTGCCACGCAGGCATTTCATAATGGGACACAGGGAAAAAAAAAATGTGTGTGCACATTTGAGTTTGAGAAACACGAAAAAAGAGGACTCCTCTTGTGCCTCCAACACAGTGAGCCCCTGCCCAGGTGACCCAGAGATGACCGTGGGCAGCTAGTCCCCACCTGGGGCTCTGTGTAGCCATCTCCTTCCACCCCACACCTTCCACTCCCCGGTGAATGGGCAGCTGGGGGTAGAAGACTTCATCCACCTGAAGTCTGTTCATGCACCTCCATTCTTCATTGCTGTTACATAAATCCAGGCTGTACAGGGAGTTCTGGAGGCAGCCCTGGCCCCTGCCATTCCCAGAACACACACAGCCTGCGAGAGCCACCCTCAGAGCCTGTGGATGGCCCCAGCTGGGAGGGATGGCACAGTCTGAGCTGACCGACCCCTGCAGGACTCCCCCACTGTCTTCATGTGAAATTTTCTCTCTGTTTTTTTTTTTCCCTGTGTCCCATTATGAAATGCCTCCGTGGCAGTAGCAGCTAGGATTGGAAACCAGCCTGTGTGGGTTTTGCCTGTTTTTAAGTACATTTTGCTCCTCTGTGCACCCCTGCAGGTGAGAGACAGGTAAACAGAGGCTCCAGGGAGGGACCCAGGTCTTCAGGGTGGTTTTCCAGTCCCTTTCTTTGCTCACAGAATCAAATGAGTGTCTGCATTCCATTTCTCAGCTCTTGTTCAGTGACCAAAGGGTTATTTGTTTGTTCTTTGTTTTTCTGATCAAAAAAGGCGAGATTGTGCCACTGTTCTCCAGCCTAGGAGACAGAGCGAGACTCCATCTCAAAAAAAAAAAAAGCTATACCAGGTCTCAAACGTCTTGTGCCATGTTTACTTGCATGTTGTAAACCCCACGGAAATAACCAAATAAAAAGGCAAACCAAAGTATAATGTACAGCAACACCTAGAAACAAAGAAGAGTTTGTGATGAGCCAATTTTTGACTTTGAGAAAACTCTAGACTGTATGACGCAGATGGGACTGGCTGGGCACACGACTGCCAGGGTATCTGCGCCAGGGTTCCATACCAACACAGGGTGCATGCTGGGCTTCTCAACACAGGCCTGGAAACCTCTTGCCCTGGAGCAGAACAGCCTGGGAGTAGGATCCAGGGTGGGCTGGGAACAGTCTGAGAGGCTTACGTCGAAAAGACCTTGTGAACTGCGCCAGGTGCAGGAAAATAGCTGTTGGTGTCTTCTGCTTCCCCAGGCAAAGCCCCCAGTGAGTGAAAACATGAGAGAAGGGCCGGACAGAGAAGGCAGCAGCCCCCTCTATAAGAGGCCACTGGAGCCAGTGCAGATGAAACGAAATGGCCGTCCCAGCGCCCCAGCTTCCATGGCCATGCCTCCCTTACGTGCCTCTGCCAAGCATCTCAGCTGAGACACAGAAGCTCCTGAGATGGCAGCAGCTGTGGAAGAGGCAGGGAAGGGTCACTGGGAGGCATCACGGGACATGGAGACCCAATAGAGACCTGTGTCCAGAGCAAGCCAGACCCATCAAGACACCAGCTCCAGGATTCGTTTGGAAAGGACAGTGCAGTGAGGAAAGTGAGACCTTTGCCACTAGGGGCTTCCATGAGACCCCAGCTTGTTCATGGACTGTTATTCCTGGCCATGCGCATACAGGGAGGTCTCCAGCAAGCCCACCCACCTGCTCCCTGCACCTAGGACACCACCCAGCCATACAGCTCATTGTGCTTGGAGGCTTGAGAGGAAGAGCGGCTGGATGGGGGAAACACACTGGACCCTACACGGCTATCACAGGGGCAGACGACCCAGCATCAGAAGCATGAGGGGAGGCAGCATGTTGGAAAGCTGCAACAGGAAGAACTCCACGGAGACTAATATAATGCGCGATGCGGGGAAGAAGCACTGAGGAAGCCAAACTCACGCTCAGCAAGAATAGACTAATGCTTCCGAAAGCAGGGCGGACTGGACACTCTGAAGGGCTCCCCATTTGCCTACAAGAAGCTAGACCCTGACCAGGGTTGATCTGCAGTGTTACTGGGCTCAAAGAAAATCAAGGAAGTTGCCCAGGAGCACACTGACCAATGACACTGAACTGAGACTTAAAGACAATGCCTAGAGAAGGTGTGCGAGCTAAATCACGAGGGATGACAAAGTGGTCCCAGTCATCAGGGTCTCTTGTCTTGTTACAGAAGCAAACACAAATCCTCTCTAGTGGAAAACATCCTCAGTTTAGGTTCCACAAATTAAGACCAACCAAATATGAGCTCACATTCAAAGATCAACAAGTAAAAAGAGAACAGACCATCGGAGATTAGGGCAATAGAAACAAACAGCAGATTTAGACTTCCAAAAGCCTCTAATATTAGAATGATCAAGGACAGAGCATATAAAACCAATGTAGTAAATATTTAAAGAAATGCAACATAGAATCATAAACATGAACAGGCAACCTGAGACCATCAAAAACGACTAGACAGATGTGGAAAAAATAACCAGAACTTTAGAAGTAAAAAGAAAAAAATCGTTAAAAATAAAATGCATGGAACAAGTTACAGAACATATTAGATGTGGATAAGAGAATTCTTGATTAGGATACAGAAACCGGAGCCCAGGGCCCATTGAGAGCAGGGGCACCATTAAGCACCTCCCTCATCCTTTAAGACAGAAACCAAAAATGTGTCTGAAGGAGAAACTGAATCGAAAGTGAAAATCCCATGAACAGACTATAATTGGTTTTGAGTCATCTGGGTAGCACAGAAAAATCTTGGGTCTGAAATACTGAGTTAAAGTGATCCTCCATTGCTAATGTCTTCAAGCACCTGAGAGACACAAATAAAAATATTTTCTGAATAAAGATAACATCATCCTAGTTCTCTAATTACTTCTACAACAATTTTTCAAACATAGTGTCCAGCACAAAATCAAAAATGAACAAGGCATAGGAAATAAAACAACATAAGCAAAACTCAGCAGATATATTACATAATAGAAAAAGATAAGCATGTGCTTCAAATACTGAAATGAAAAGACATAGGCTTTAAAATAATTATGCTGAAGGATGATAAAGACAATATTGAAAAACTTGGCAGACAACTGGAAAACATTTTAAAGACTTTAATTTTAAAAAATAATGAGAAATAGAATAACTAAATTTTAAAGAAAACCTAAATGGGTGACTTTAATAGCAGTTTAAAAATACAAAGCTGAAGAGAGAATTAATAAACTAGAAGATAGACAAGAAGAAAATATTCAAAATGAGACATGAAGTACAGAGGAAGAAAAATAAAGGTATGAAAATGTGGATAATTGAGTGAGAAAATTTAACATACATTAAGCATTGGAAAAAGAGGAGAAAAAGAGTGAAACAGAAACAATATTTGAAAACATAATGACTGAGAATTTTCCGTAACTGGTGAAAGAAATCAATTTACAGACGAGTCATAAAGTTTAGTGAGCACCAAGCCAGATAAATAAAAAGTAAATCACGCCTAGACACATTATAATAAAAATGCAGAAAAACAGAAACAAGGAAAACAATTTTAAAAGCAATTAGAGGGGGAGAAAAAAATTTACAAAAGAGCAAATATCAGATGGATTTCTCAACAGAAACAGTGCAAGTTATAAGAGAAAGGATTTGCATCTTTGAAATACTAAAATAATAATGACTACAAATGTACAATTGTATTGCCAGTGAATATTTTCTTTTAAGGATGAAGACAGAATACTACCAGATACTCAGACAAAACCTGAGAGGTTCATCACCAGCAGTTTATTAAAGAAAATCCATTGTTGTCTTCAAGAAGAAGGAAAACTATCTCAGAGACAATATGATTTCATTGGGAGATGAAGGCAGGAATAAACAGCAACAAAGTGAATGAGTATATAGATGAATCAAATTGAATATTGACTTTAAAAGTGATAATAAAGGGCTGGATGCTGTGGCTCATGCCTGTAATCCCAGCACTTTTGGAAGCCGAGGTGGGCAGATCACGAGGTCAGGAGTTCGAGACCAGCCCGCCCAATATGATGAAACCCCTTCTCTACTAAAAACTACAAAAATTATCCAAGAGTGGTGGTGCGTGCCTGTAGTCCCAGCTACTTGGGAGGCTGAGGCAGGAGAATCGCTTGAACCTGGGAGGCAGAGGTTGCAGTGAGCTGAGACAGATCCACTGCACTCCAGCCTGGGTGACAGTGCGAGACTCCATTTCAAAAAAAAAAAAAAGATAATAAAGGGTTGGGCACAGTGGCTCATGCCTGTAATCCCAGCACTTTGGGAGGCGAAGGCAGGCAGATCACAAGGTCAGGAGATTGAGACCAGCCTTGCCAACATGGTGAAACCCCGTCTCTACTAAAAATACAAAAATTAGCTGGGCATGGTGGTGCACGCCTGTAATCCCAGCTACTCAGGAGGCTGAGGCAGGAGAATCACTTGAACCCGGGAATCGGAGTTGCAGTGAGCCAAGATCACGCCACTGCACTCCAGCCTGGTGACAGAGTAAGACTCCATCTCAAATTAAATAAATAAATAAATAAATAAATAAATAAATAAATAAAAATAATAAAGATATAATGGTACTTTAAGTAGAGAGAGAATTAAAGCATGGGAATCAGAGCATGTAAGTTGGGGTGAGGAATAAGTAAAAGGGAAGAAGACAAAAGCCAGCCCCAGCCATACAGAGAGGTATGATTGGACTCCTATCCTTCATGTCCCCACAGTTTGGACCACAAAAGACTAAAGCTCTGGGTAAGGAAAAACCAGAAGGGACTAGCAGAAAAATTGCCCTGGTCTTCATCAAATCAGGAGGAATATAGTCCATGAGAAATTGTAACCAAGCTGATCTTGCAGGAGTTGCAGCACAAATTCACATCACCGGTGTGGTTCATAAAACCAGTTTTAAACTTGTTTTAAAGTGTTCATGTACTAGAAATTCCCCTAACTACCAGACAGAAACAGACACATATTCTGTCTAAAGGATTTCACCTTCACCCAGGCCTAAAGAATATTCACACACATATTTTTAAAAGAGTGCTTTTCATAAAAATCTACTCAAGAACACAACTAAGTCACAATGAGACAAGTAGGAACAGTAAATAGAAAAATAAGACCCAAGGCTTCAAACATCATCATTTTTTAGTCACAGATTTAGAAAGAAGTCTAAGTACTATGTTTAAAGGAATAAAATACAGGCTGGAAAATATCTCTAGTACATAGGAAACTATAATATGTGACTTAGCAGATGTGAAAAAAAACAGAACTTATAGAAATTAAAAATACAGTGATCAAAACATTAAAACTGCAAGGGACAGAAATAACAGGTTATTAGATATAGCTGAGGAAAGAATTAGTGAACTGGAAGAAAACTCAGAAGCAACTACCCAGAATGTACCACAGAGAAAGGGGGAAATTTAAAAATATAATGAAGAGATTGATACATGACAATGATGTGAAATCTAACAGTCTCCTAAATCAAAGTCTTTAACAGAGAGCAAAGAGGGGACAGATATATTAAAGAGATAATGGCCAGGTGTTATTTCATATGGCGGAAAGCACCAATGTGCAGATTCAAAACACCCAATGAATCTCAAGCAAAATACTTAAAAGTAAATCACAACTAGACACACTCTTTAATAAAATTTGATTTCACTAAAGTCAAGGAGAAAATCTAAAAAGCTATAAGAGGAAAATTTTAAAAGGACCAGTTTGTTCCAAAGAATATCAGTTAGCTAACTGTATCATTTTTAACCATAATAAAAATCAGATAACAGTGGAATGAAATTTTCAATGTATTGAAAAAGAAATATTAATCTAGAATTCTAGAATTGGAAAACATCTTTCAAGAATGAGACAGAAATAAAGACATTTTCAGATGAAACAACTAACAAACAACACAACAAAGAATTTGCCACTGACTGAACTTTACTAAGGGAAAATTTAAAGGGAAAAGAAAGTAATCTCAAAGAACTAATTCACAAAAAAGAGTAAAGAATGTAAATATGTGGGTGAATATAAACAAACTGACTAAACGGTTGCAACAATGTATGGAGGGGTTCAAAAAGATGGAAATAAAATGTGTGACAATACATTTGTATGCACCTCATAACAGCACTGAAACATACAAAGGAAATTTCAATAGAACCTCAGAAGTTGATAAATACATACTCATAATGGGAGATTTCAACACACTTCTTTTGGTAATACATATATAAAGTTGGTCAATGCTAAGTAAGGATATAGATTTATACAACACAATTAACAAACTTATGGAACACTGTTACCCATCAACTGCAGAATACACATTCTCTCTCTCTCTCTCTCTCTGTATGTGTGTGTGTCTCTTTATACATACATAAAAAATATACTAAACAGTTGAGTGTATGTTATGCCAAAAAAATGTGCTGAACTACAGAAGCAAGTTCTCTCACAATAAGATTAAGCTACAAGCTAATAACAACAAATAACCAGAAATCTCCATGTTTGGAAATTAATATGGTTCAGAATAACCCATGTGTTTGAAGCATCACAAGAAAAATCAGAAAATATTTGTACTGAACAATAACAAATACTATGTATCAAAACTTGTGAGATGCATGTAATGCTGCATTTATAGGAAAACATAGCCTTTTATGTCTATCTTAGAAAAAAGGGAAAATTAATGAGCTAACAATCCATCTCAGGACATTTGGAAAAAATATATAGTTCTAAAATAAATCACCCAGCACTTTGGGAGGCTGAGGCAGATGGATCACCTGAGGTCAGGAGTTCAAGACCAGTCTGGCCAACATGGTGAAATCCTGTCTTTAATAAAACTACAAAAATAGCCAGGCATGTGGCACACATCTGTAATCTCAGCTACTCAGGAGGCTGAGGCAGGAGAATCGCTTGAACCTGGAAGGCAGAGGTTGCAGTGAGCTGAGATTGCGCCACTGTACTTCAGCCTGGGCAACAGAGCGAGACTCCATCTCAAAAAAAAAAATCACAAAAATATTAAGGAAAAATAATATTAATAGGACTACAAATTAATAAAGTAAAAAATAAACATTTACTAAAGCATATAAACACATTGGTTATTTGAAAAAAACTAATGTTAGTGTCAATACCCTAGCAAGACTCATTAAGAATAAACAGAAAAGTCATACACATAATCAAAAATGAGAAAGGGGACATTGCTACAGATCCTACATATATGAGAAATGTAATAAGAGAATTTTTTTTAAATATCCAATAATTTGTGAAAATAAATCTAAAAATGTGTATAAAATAGAAAATTCCTAAAAACTTTTCAAAACTTAAGAAGAAACAGCCTATAATCATTAAATAAATGCAATCATTAGTGACATTTTTTTTCCTCAAACAAACTTCCAGGTATAGATGGCTTCACTGGAAAATTCAGATACTCAGGAAAGAAAGAATTACAAAATCTCTTCCCCTGCCCCGCTGAACCAACAAAACAAAACAAAACAAAAAACAGAAAAAGAAGAAACACTTTCTAACTCATTTTATGAGGCTATTATATTCTGACTAGCACAATCCAAAAATGATATCATGAGAATGAAAACATACAGGCTAATCTCATTTACCCACAACATACATTTTTTAAAAATGACAACAAAACAATTAACAGGGGAAAGATAGCAATATATACAAATGAGAACGCATCATGATCAAGTTGAATTATACCAGGAATGCAAGGTTGGTAATGAATTATCATATCAACAAATAAAAGAAAAGCAAACATTTGTTATCTCAATAAATGCGAAGGAAAGTGTTTGATAAAATTCAACATTTTTATTATTTAAAAACTAAAAATACAGCAGAATTCCCTTAACCTGATAAAGGGTATTTCAAAATTTTCACAGCAAACAGCAATATCTTATTGGCAAGATATTGAAATATTTATACACTCAAGATAAAGAACAAGATAAGGACATACACTTTCACACTTGCTTTCAAATTGGATTGGAAGCCCCAGCCAGCACAGTGAGATCAGAGAAAAAACTAAGAGATATAAGAATTAGAAAGGGAAAACAAAACTGCCAATATTCATAGATAACATTTAATAAGAGTTTAGTAAAATGGGTAGGTACTAAATCAATATACAGAAATATGATAAACAGTTATAAAATTATACATTTTAAAATGTCATCTACAAAAGCATCCAAAACCATAAAATGCCAATAATAAATCTAACTAAAGATGTACACAACCTCTATGGAAAAAGAAATAAAATTTATGAAGAAGCCCTGAATAAATGGAGAGAGACCATGTCCATGGATGGGAGCATTCTCTATTATAAGCATATCAATTCTTTCTAAAACAATTTATGGATTCAACATAATCCCTATCAAAATCCCTTGTAGAAACTGATACACTGACTTTAAGCATTATATAAAATACAAAAGTCCAAGAAGAGTCAAGACATTTTTAAATAAAAATAACTTGGAGGTCTAACCTTCCTAGGTATTAAGACCTCTGTTAATACAAAAGGGATAGACAAATAGTCACATAAGACCAAATAGTGATCCCAAAACAGATAGCTGAAATGCCAACTTTATCATATGCTAAGGCAGGTAAAGGGTGGGATTTTTAAGAATTCACGCTAGACCTATTGACTATCCATTCAAGAAAAATATGAAATTACACCCTACCTCACACCATATCCAAAATATCAATTCCAGTTAGATTATAGGTAAAGTTACCATCTGTCTCAGCCTGCTCAGGACTGAGGAGTCCCCAGAACTTTTAGTGTTAAAACTAGTCAAGTCCCAAGCAAAAATAGACTGGTCACCATAAACAGGACTAAACTGGAAAGACAAAAAATAAATTGTTTAGACTATATTAATATGAGAATATCTTCCCAAACTCGGATGGAAAAAAATTCTTCAACCAGACACAAACAGATATTACCCATAGAGAAAAAGATTGATACATTTAGCTACATTAAAATTAGTTATCCAAAGTCACCAAAACATCCCTCATGACCAGTGGGGAGCCACGATCTAGGAGAAGATATCTGTAACACATGCAGCCCACTGTGACTATCTTTCAAATTATGTAAATAACTCCTGCAAATTCGAATGTTAAACAACAAACAACCAAATAGAAAACAGACCAAAAAAACTACAACAAGTACTTCAAACAAGAAGAAAATCCAAATGGCCAATAAACACATAAAAAAATTTTCAACCTTATCCCCACAGAAAACAGAAGAGACAAACAAATCGTACTGAATTCTACACACTAGAAGACTGTATAGCAATAAAAAAGAACCAGTAACAGCTGTACTTGAATAAAACTCACAAATATAATTTTGGACAAAAGAAGCAAAGTACAAAAGTATGCCAACAGTAAAATCCCATTGATTTGGAGTTCAAAATCTCTGCCATGATGAATTGGGAGATACCTGCTTTCTGAGAAGGCAAAGGGGAAGACTGTCTCCCCACAGCCAGGACAAGACACTTCACCTTCTCCAAACTAAATCACAAAATTAGTTCCAGGGCCTGAAACAGTCTCTAACCGTGAATTGCCGGGGAGATCATGAGTTGACGCTCTGCTTTCCTCATCCTTCCTCCTGAGTCCTCCATCCTTCGCTGGTCAGTGTACCTGGCACGCAGCAGGCACATCAGGCTTTGCTTGTTGAAGGGAAAACTGTTGGGGCCTTTTTCCATTTTGCAAACATGTTCCAGGCATCAACCCTACCAAAGAAGCTGAAAGTTTTGGCAGTTTGGGACCTGCTGAGAATGAAGCTGACAAAAGTTATAGTTGTACTTACAAACAGACTTTCTGATGATAAATTGGGCTTTTCTCTACTTAGTTATCTAATGGGGAAGCCCCACAATCTTAGCACATTCCAAAAAAAAAAAAAAGTCTCTGTTGCCAAGAAGTTTTCAAAAGTTACTATTTTTGTAGGACCTATAAAAATTCAGCGTATTCACTCCCTCTGCTGACTCGGCAGAAGCGTGTAACTCCCAGGCCCTATTTCCAGAGCCCGCTGCCATCTGGGCCTTGCACAGATGTTTTGGCAGGACTAGAACCTTCCAAACACAAGTTTTTGTTCATTGTATTAAACAAAAGCAGCCCTGTTAATTTCAGTTCCATTCAGCACCAAGTTTGAAGGGGGGGAAAGAATCAATATTTGCTAAGAGGAGAAGAACAAAATCAGTAGGGGGAAAACAATTATTTGCTGGCTTTTCAGAGAATATTACAAATAATGATGGTTCAAAACCATAAAAAAACTGTTCAAAGAATTGCCTGACATGAGCCCTTTAATCTGTGGTTCAGTTTACTCTCTGGTTCATTCTTTCTATGAAGAATTTGAATCCATGAAAATTTTTGTAGGAATACAAACTAATTGCTATGCAAATACCAAGCTTCTCTGGTGCAGAATGCTTTCGGCTGGAAGGGATCACACAGCAGCCCAGCTCATTGCGACATGCTCGGGTTGGCAAGGGGGCAAAAGATGTTTGTCATACACAATAGGCAAAGTGAGGTACCTGCTTGCTGGGAGGCAGAGCATGTTTCACAATCCCAAGCATTAGGCATTCCGGAAAATGAACCAATCCCAGCAGACACCTTTGAGGTTGGCCAAGAAAAATGTATCCTTCCCCTTCCACACCCCCACTAAATTTTCCTCCTTAAAACACGAAAGCCTAAGCATTGTTGGAAGATAAAATAATGGCTAATCAGATGCAACGTTTTATAAATAGATTATCACTCAGTAGAAATTATTTTCTCCCTAAACAAAAGGATTGTTAAGCCCAAAGATGAGTCACTTTATTGACCTGGAGATTAGAACAGGATTTCACAAAGTGAGGAGTCTGACTGTTATGAAACGCCAGCATCTTTCAAAGGCATGGAAATTGAGGGCTCCCGAAACAAGAAACTAGGAGGCTTGTGATCTAGGAGTAGAATCTAAAATGTATTTGTCTGCTACTTTAGCCAAAGGGGTCCACCTGGTATAGTACTATGGAAGATTCCGGGGTTCTGGATTTCTTTTGCTGTAAGTGATTCACCCAAGGATGAAGTGGGTAGTGATTGCCACCAGCTCCATGTGATGGATGGTCAGTGCCCATTTGACAGAATGAAGCAGCGCCCCGTGGACTGGCCTGGCTGGAACCCAGCTTCGCTGTCAAAGCGTGGCAGATCTCCAATTCCCTCACCCTCCCTTGTGTTTTATCCGCTTAGGGAGTCATCGCAGGCTGCCTCTGGGGCTTGGCTTTGTTCTGTTTCTTGACCTGGGTGGTTCATTCCACCTAATCCATGACTCTACATTTCTCTCAATGTGTTCTTTTTCATAGCTGACAAGGTCTAAACACGCAAATGGTAGGTGGAGGAGCCAGGTTAGGACCCAACCCATCTGACTCCAAAACTCACGTCCTTGACTTCCAAGGATGGAAGAAGAGCAGGTCAGGCATCCACAGAGGATGAGTGATGGGTGTGTGAACAAGTATTTCCTGCCCCTGTGAGTCATGACACCGCCATGGCCTTCCTGGAAGGGCTGACAGATCAGGCAGAAGTCGGGAAGGAGAGACACACACGTGTAGCCAGCACTCGACTGTGGGCAATGGAGTCCTTCCAGCTCTAGGAGCACCGTGGCTGTGCTTGTCAGAGTGAAAACACGAAGCCCCAGCCCCATGTCACACTCCAAGGCCTGATGAGCAGATGCCAAGGCCTTGGCAACACAGAGAGGAAGGGTGCTGCCCCCCCCATCTTCAGCCAGCTCTGGGTGTCCCGACTTGAGAAGCGGCAAGGACAGCTTGTAGCCTGAAAGTCAGCAGAGTGGTGTAGCCTGAAAGTCAGCAGAGTGGTGTAGCCTGTGAGTGCAGAAGGGCTCTCAGAGCTGCCGGAGGTCGGAGCAAACAAGGACAGCTTCTGAAAGAGCTCCCTTTCGGGCACAGCCTTGAACAATTGCAAGTAAGAGGCCTCCAGACCAAGAAGGCAGCTGAACCTGACAGCAAGGAGCTCTGAGCAGGTGACACCAGGCCAAAGGCTGCAATTAGGGCAAAGGGGAATGAAAAGCTGGAACAGCAGAGCCCAGAAAGTCAGGCAGAGGACGTCAGGGGCAGGGTCCCAAGGCCACCAAAAGGGTGAAATGGCAGCAGGCAAAGGGATAAGGGGTGAGTGGGCAGGATGGAGGCAGCCGCTGGTCTGTATTATGGACAATTCTTAGAGCTCTCTTTTAATATAAAAAATCATACTCTTTTAGTACACTTTTGTAGGGTTGTAAAAGTTGTCCTGGTTGTTTATCTGTGTATGTAGAGGAATCCATTTAGATTTGGGAATGTGATTTTGAAATGTTAATTAACAGTGCCCCAAAGACACCTTCTTCTCATTCCTGAGGACACTTATTGACTTAGGATGATGCTCTGAAGAGACTTCTGAAGCTCCAACAGGAAAGAACTGGGGGCCATGGCTCTTGACTAGGACTGGCCAAGTTGAGTGGGAAGAGAGAAAACCTGGGCCCATGAGAGCTGGGGTCAGACACAGGCTGGTGTTCACACAGGAGATGCAGGAGGAACTGCAGACGACCAAGCCGTGGTGGAAGGTGGAAGCGACAAGAGACTGACTTCAGCTCAATACAGAGACACTTCTCCAAGGAATCAAACTGCCCAGCAATGCCAGGGTCCCATGGAAGGCAGAGAGCTGGGGGACCACCTCCCAAGAGTGTCTCTTTGAAAAGAGATCCCTGCTTTGACCGAGAGATGAAACAAAATGGTTTCTATAGCACCTTCCATGCCACGATGCCATGATTGCATCTGCCAGTGCCTGGAGCTGCTGTGACCCAGGAGGCAGATGAAAGAAAAGCCACTTCCCTCTCTGTTCACATCCAGCATTCAAACCAAGATGCACTCTGGGCAGCAGTGTGCTGGAGCCCGCTTGTTCCTTTGCCCAGGAGCCCCTCATGTGTGGGCTATTGAGGGGATCATGTGAGATGAGGACTGTGAAGGCTTAGTGGACTCTACCCTGGGCCCAGCTCTGGTGTCAGATGCCTTTCCAGTGCTGCCATGGAGTTCACTTGGGTTCCCAAAAGCCAACAATGCGTCTTCCCATCTCTGCTTTCAGTGGCATCGTATCAGTAGCTTGACATCTGCTACGATGGGAGTATTTACACCAGAGACATGGGCAGATGCTACAGATGAAAGCGTCCCCCACCCCCACCCCACACAACTGGTTGATAAACATTTGCCAGCAACCCCTGGCTCCAGGGCAAGATGCCTCTGACCCAAAGCTTTGGAGCCTTGATTTGGGTATGGAGCGTCCTGTCTCATGCTCTCTCTGTGCCCACGCTGCCTGCCAGGGCTCGTGTTTAGCCTCACTCAGGCAGCTGTGCTGCCTTCTCTCTCCTGGGCCTCTCCATCTTTACTCCTTTGTTTCTGTGCACTCCATCTCATAACACAAATGTGCCCGAAACTGAAGTGAGCACTGCGCGTGCAGTAGCTCATTTAATCCCCATGCCCTGGGGGCAAGGACCCTCCTGGCACTCTCCCTGTGCACAGAGGGGAGCCTGAGGCTCAGAGATACCCAGTGTCTTGCCAGAGAAGTGCCAAAACTCAGATAATCCAAAATAATGGTCAACGGAAAGTTGGCCTTTTGGGGCAGGAGTGGGTGGAGTACACGGATGACATCCATTTGCCTGGTCCTGAAATCGAACTGTGCTTCCTCTGGGCATCAGGGAAGAGGGAGCCTGCAGTCACAACTTGCTGAAGAAAATCGCAAAAAGAATAATGTTTACACAGCTATTCATTAAAATAACCACAGACGTGCACAAAAGCTAGCAGAACCCATTTTCACACTCACGCCCAGGAACAAGAAGGACATTCTCTTTAGATGATTTCCCTGTCACCATGAGGTGCCTCTTTGTATCTGGGGTGAAATTTGACTTGCAGAAATGAGAGTTCTTGGGCATTTCCAAAAACCCTCTGGGTGTCTGTTTCTTCCTGTGTAAAATAGGATCACGCCGGCCACAACAAACTCCCTCCCCCAGCACCCGGGGGACTGAGAAAAGATGCATGTGGAGATGCTCCGCGAATTACACTCTGCCCTCCCAGAGTGTAATCCTGGGGAACTGGCTGAGGCTGTGATGAGGCTCCGTGTCATGGCAGTTTATAGTTTAGAAAATTTAGCAGTGGAGCCTTCCAGATGTTCTGAACCAAAATGCAACGATCCAAGGGCTCCTTTGGATTTCAACTTACTATGGATATGTGTTCACAGCCCCAGATGACGTGTGTCCAGTTTTCCAGTAAAGGCCTGCTCTTACGAGGGCCGTGCTGCAAATGTATGAAACAAAAGAGCCATCTCTTCCTGCGAGTAGGAGTCAGCATCAGACATCTCAGCTTCTCAGTGCTGCTGCGAATGCACTCGCGTTTAGAAAAATGAAAGGGAAGTGCTGTCACTGAAGCCTGAGAACATTCAATGACCCACTGGAGGACGTAGAAACCTCTCCAGGTTTTACGCTTCTCCGTCATGTTTCCACCTCGGTCTCTCCCAAGGAAGAGCAGTAAACACCGGCCTCCCTCCCTCCCTGCTGCCCTAGAACCGTGGCATGAACCCCTAGCAAGGAGACCACATCCCCATTGCGATTAACAGAGCCTTGGGGGGCAGGGAGGTGGGGGGGCTGACCCCTGAGGGTGTTTTCACAGCTGCAAAAAGACTTTTCCACTTGAGCCTTTAAAAATAGGTTGTCATCCCCCTCCCTGGGGAGGAGTAATCCAAGTAAAGCCCACTTCTGATTCCAACTAAAAGAAGTTTATAGACATTTTCTGTTTATTTGTGCCTCACACACCAATCAAAGCGAGCCCAAGTCACTGCCTGGCTCACGAGTGTCTGATTTGGGTCCTATTATGTTGTCTGTTGGGGGGCGCAGCTCAGAGTCCGAACTGATGGGTTTCCAACAGCCTGTGCCAGTGGGGGAAGGAGAGGCCCCCTGCCCGCGTGGCATTCAACAGCCCAGACCCAGGGGGCCTGCCATCTCCGTTTTGCCAGCAGAAGAATCACAACTGCCAAGATTCAGCTTCAGAGTGAGTGCAGCTGGGCACAGCCGAGGAGGGACCAGGAGACCGGCTTTGTTCTTCAGGCCGGCCTGCCAGATCAAAGCTGCACTCCCCGACCCGGGCATCCCGTCCCGAGGCCAAGACCCATCTCATTGCTGATCCACATGTGTCTCGCCCTCCCTCCCTGCAGCACGATGGGCGGCTGTTTAAAAACAACTCTGACAACACCGAGCAAAACAATCCTGCTGCTTGTTTCAGACAAAAGAGAGAGCCGGTGCGGCTCAGCTCCCAGGCGAGCCCGAGCTGGAAGCTGAAGGGGGCAGAACGGCTGCGATTCTGTGAATTGATTCTCACCTGCTCTTCTCTTTGCCCTTTTACAAAAGCTGGGCCAGGGTGGGCAAGGCGATGACAGATTTGGGGGTTAGAGATGCTTCTAAAATGCAGTAATTTTCCAGAACAACAGCTGCACCCGGGGCTGGGCAAGGTCCCTGGGAAGATGCTTTCCTGGCTTTCTGTTCACCTGCTGAGGAATTCTGACCACCAGCTCCTTAGGAGGAAGCCTAGGGATCATGCAGGAAGAAGCCAGGGATCTGGCCCCAGCGAGGGCAGCTGGTGCATCACCACTGATTAGATGGCACTGGGGGAACCCTGATTTCTCCCCACCCTGAGCTGGGAGCTGGGAACTGGGGTTCAGGCAGGATGGGCTCTTGCCTGCCTCGAACAGCCAAGGGCCATGGAGAACACAGGCACTTGGCCAGGGGGTCTGGCCGGGGCTTTAGCCTTGGGGTGGAGGGAGGGGCCGTGGTGGAGTTTTAGGGGCGAGAGCTCTCTGAGCACCCCCGAGTCCTGCTCTGGGACTATACAAAGAGGAAACAGGGCCCAGATCTGTGGCTTGGGAGGTCCCCAGACTTCCCTGAGCCTCTCCCCTACATCCCTGACTGCACAGAGGGGTGCACCTACCTCAGGGTACCCTCCTCGGCAAGGGTGGCAGTGAAATCCTTGAGGCCCGCCATGCCCCAGTGCCACAGGCTCCAGCTGCCTCCTGCATCTACAGCCCCACGTCATCCTCGAGGCCTCTTCTGCCACCTCCTTCCTCCCTTTCACCCCAGCGTCCCTTCTCTCCTCCTGACAGGCTCTCTCAGGGATCCCTGACTCTTCCCCATCAGGACCAGCAAACTCATGCCAGCATGTTCCCTCCCAGAGTGCCGGAGGCCAAGGGGCTGCAGTGCCCGGCCTGCTGGAGGTATCCAATGGGGTACAGAGCCATGTGCCACTCTAACCTCACCCTCAATCTAGCTGCCGGGTGAGCAGCTCTGGGAGTGTATGGCAGACAGGCGGACACGCCCTCAGGCCTCCCCACGACACAGCACCCGAAGTCCACGCCCACGCCAACCTCCCTAGAATTCTCCACACATCCAGCCTCCGAGAGAGCAATGTAATAAGGAGGCAATTTTGTGCACACACAGCTTCATCTTCTGAAGGGTTTGGATTGCGGTGGCTCAGCATCTCGCCTCGTGCAGCTGCAGATTAAAAGCTTCAGAAATGCGTCTTCACTAAAATGACTCCAAGATTGCCTGTGATTTCGGCGAGAGGATTTTTCCTTTCTTTCCCTTGTTCCTTTTCACTTGGCTTTTTCTCCCTTTTTAAAAAACATAGTCATTAAAGAAGATCCCTAAGGAAATGAAACACAGAACACTATGTGAACATATCACAGAACTTCTGACTCTCGACACTCAATTCCCCAGAAAATGTTGAATTAAGCCAGTTAGTTCCACATTTACAGAAACACCGGAAACTTGCTGGGGAAATTATTCAGAATGAAATGAGTAGCTCATATAGTGTCTCTGCCTGCTCTCAATCTGCCCAAAGCTACTCTCACTTATGAAATTTTTATGAATGAGAAACGGTAAGACTACCAGCACCCCCGGTATCTGGATAGCCAAAGCCAGGTCCCAGGCGGGGAAGGCCTGACATGTTCAGACGCGGGACTTTGTTGGTGTCTTAGACCCCTCTATTAAAGTTGGGTCATAGAACACACTTAGAGATAAATGTGGCCCTATCTCATGACTAATTACCTTCTAAAATTCACCTTCTTACATAACTTCATTAATTTCTAAAGTCACAAACCCCTGCTGCATCTCAGATCAAAACATCATTTACAATTATTGCTGGTTCAATATGTAACATTCTTTGTCATCCCACAAGAAAAGAAAATTTAAATACCTATGTATATTTGGAGAGTCCAAGAACACCATACTTAGGTAGGTTGAAATATAATTATTGGAGTTTTTATTGCATCTTTGTATGACATCATGATGTGATATGATACAGGAATGCTTCCACTGATTCTTCATATTCAGGATTCTTCGGAAAGAATAGCCTTTGTCATACAGAAAGAGGATGTTCACTATAACCAGGATAGTTTTTCCCATAATGCTTAGTCACATAAACCTAATCGGACACCACATCATAATATTCTATATTCTGTTCTTATGTTGGTGTTGATTTATGTAAAATATGTTTTACTTAAAACTTTTTATACATAAATATATTTTATGTAAAATATATTTTTATTTTCCAAATAGCATATAGTAAAATTGACTACAAACTTTAAAACCAAGAAAAACACCTCAGTGCAGTTTAGAAATAATTTTCATCAGGCATTTGTCAGACATTGATATGTCAAATACATTGTAAAATACCATCTTACCTCTCACTATACAATAAGAGATGTATTCTTTATAATATTTCAAAAGCCAAAAAAAGGGAAATGGAGGAAAGCTGAAAATATTGTGTTTTCATATACAATTCTGGATCTTTCTAAATAAATGCAAGACAAAAATAAAAGGCCATGAAACAACACTTTCTTTGATTATAATCGTACCTGCCAAAATCCTCTTTTGTCAACTTCATGGGTTCATCAATATTACAAAGTCTATCCATGTGCTCCCTCTGCGAGGTGTACCCATTTGAAATAAATGAAAGTAAACAGGAAAAAAAAATAAGAAAAACAATGAGTGATCTCTTACACACATGAACACAGGTGATCAATTGTGAATCTTTAATGCCTGTGAATAAATGTGTTGGGTTTTTAAAAAGGAATGACCTGGTCCCGATGGTGAAGTCATGGCTTCCTTTATATACTATGACCTTCTTCTTCAAGAGCTAATTCTAGGAGGTTTTTTAGTGTATCAGATTCTTTAAAATCACTTTAAGGGGTTACGGGGCCAGGCTTTAAGCATGTGTAACAAGGAAAGAGGAAACACAATTTTCTTAGCAGCTAGAATCAGAGCTGTTTTAGGGCAGAACCCTCTTTAATTGCAAACTTTCTTGCAGAAGGTAAGTCATTACAGAAGAGGGCTCAGCTGCATCCAAGATCCTGTGGTAGCGCAGAACCCCCCCAGAAGCCAGCGGGTAGGTAAGGCCTGGGACAGCCCCAGGCTGGTGAAGGCCATAGAGAGATGTGGATGCTGACCTGCACCATCTTATAGCGGGGCGTTACTCTTCAGCACTAGTCAATTTTGAGAGGAACTTGGCCAGTTCTTCCAAATTTTTTCAAGGAAATCTAGGTGCTTATGTGAAATCTCTCACTTTTTAAATGTTTACCTAACATTGTTTTAAAAAATAAATGATTTTTAAAATTTCTACTATGGAATCCCAATTTTTAGTTTTGAAGAAAGAGAGAAAACTTGTCCTGCAGGAAGCAAAAAGAAGAATTTGTTTTCTCCTGGGTTGAGAGCAGGAAGACAGAGCGAGTGAAATATCTCATGTGATGTGAGTTGTGCAAAGTAAGTTCCTGTCCTTGGTTTCCATTCCCACTTTCAACAAATCATATAGGTTGGCACTCAACTCCCGTTCTAAACCTCCTTCTTGCTAATCTGCCCCTACTATAAAAAGTAGGAATTAATTAGAAAATTTCTGAACTACTCCTGAAGGTAGTAGTTGCTATGTGACACCTGAACAGTGCCTGCTGTCCTGAATAAAAAGATAAAACCTTACTAGAACACAGCTATTTATCCCCTTTTCATTCCCTTTTCTTCCTTCCTGGAATATGAATGAAAGGTCTGGAGGTACGGCAGCCCTATTGTGATGGTGAGGACAAAAGCCACATATGAGGAATGGCGAAACAGGAAGGTAGAAAGAGGGTGGGTTCCTAAAGACACTTCACTATCCCTAGTCTGTTCACCTCCACATTTCTTGCTAAATGAGGAAAATAAGTACTATTTCATATCTTGAGCTGAGCCTGAGACAAAGATTAAGTGCTGGTGCTCAGTTTGCCAGAGTAAAGAACCCTGACAAAGGGTCACGTTAGGATGAGAAGGAAGGCAGGGTGACGTATTGCCACAGCACCCACTGTCTCACAAATGGACACTGAGGGTGTTTGGCAGATGTGCCAGCTGGACATATGGGATGCCTCTGGCCAGGCTGTAGAGATCAACGTCTTAAAACAGTCTGTCAACAAGAAGGAGGGAAAGGCAGTTACCTTCACAACTCCCTCTCATCTCTTGTTTCTGATTAGTCAGAGATTTGCCCCACAAGGTGTGAACTCGCTGGCCTCCAGGTGTCATCTCAGACCTCCTGGGCAGTTGTTTAGGATGCCTGATCACATGCCCTGCGAGGTGGTGGGAGGGGTAAGGGAAGTCAGGAACTCCAGCTGCACAGCTGGTCACTTTGAATGCACAGCAACAATCGGAGGGGGTGCCTGGCTCTCCCAGGGCAAGTGAGTAATGGGTCCTGACGGCAGAACAAAAGTCTGAGAGGCCATGGGCCGCCATGCCAAAGGGACTCAGAGAGGTGTGTGAAGCATGTCTGACTCACTCCGTCTGCTGAGACTGGTGTTAATCTAACATATTATTATTTGCAGCTGAACCGTTTTTAGTCACGTGCTCTTTGGGGATGTGTGTGTGTGTGTGTGTGTGTGTGTGCGCAAGAGACTTCTCATAAAGTTAAATGTATTAATTATAATTTTTTAAATGTTCCTTTTAAAATACCTCTTTTGCTTTACTGACTTTAAAGGTCTTTCATTTAGGGACATATTGGTGATAGTAGATGGTAGATTGTATTCACACATTAATATGCTTCTTCATAAATACATCAAAAACTTTCTCTTAGTAAAAATGTCAAGCATTACAGAAAAAAACTACAGTCACCTTGACCATTGCCCCTAGTCAACCTCAACTTCCCAAAGATACTCATAATGATGGGTGTCATGAGAAACCATTCAGTTCTTTCCGAGGTACCTGCAGAGAAATTGCTGCATGCATGGGTTTTTTCTTCTGAGTTCTCTTTTCGGTTCCATTTATCTACTTGTCTAAGCCAATGGAAGAAACAAAAAGAAATTAAATAAAATATAAGCATGAGAAAACAAATATTTGCAAATCACATATCCAACAAACGATTTATGTCCAGAATATATAAAAAACACTCAAAACCCAACAGTGAGAGAACAAATAATCCCATTTATTTATTTATTTATTTATTTATTTATTTATTTATTTATTTATTTTTGAGACAGAGTCTTGTTCTGTCACCCAAGCTGGAGTGCAGTGGCACAATCTCAGCTCACTGCAACTTCTGCCTCCCAGGTTCAAGTGATTCCTCTGCCTCAGTCTCCCGAGTAGCTGGGATCACAGGTGTGCGCCACCACGCCAGGCTAATTTTTTATTGTTGTATTTTTAATAGAGATGGAGTTTCACCATGTTGGCCAGGCTGGTCTCAAACTCCTGATCTCAAGTGGTCCACCCCCACTCGGCCTCCCAAAGTGCTGGGATTACAGGCACGAGCCACCATGCCAGGCCAATAATCTAATTTAAAAATGAGCAAATGACCTAAACAGACACTTCACCAAAGAGGATATATCCATGGAAAAGAAGCCCACAAAAAGATCCTCAGCGTCACTAGGCATTAGGGAAATGCCAATTGAAACCATTGTGATACACCACTACACATCTATTAGAATTGCTAAAATAAAACATAAAATAAGTACATATATGCATACATCAGTAAGTAACTAAGTAAATAAATAATAAACCTGACAGCGCCAGGTACTGATAAGGATGCAGAGCTACTGGATCTCCCATCTACTGCTAGTGGGAATGCAAAATCGTGCGGCCATGCTGGAAAACTACCTGGAGCGCCTTACAGATTTGAATCTACACTTACCAGATGACCCAGCAATCCCACTGTGTTTATCCTGGAGAAATTAAGATGTATGTTTGTACAAAAACCTGTACACAAAAGTTTATGTCAGCTCTATTCATAATTGCCAAAATGGAAACGACCCAAGTGAGACCAGTTTTTAAGATTGCTTCAGCCAAGATGGTCTTTTGCTGATGTGGAAGAGGGGGCTGAGAGGCTGGGTTGTATGTTTCAGCCTTGCCAGGCTTCAGGAAAAAATCTGAAGTCTGAGGCCTGCCCAGGGCAGGAAGCCTAGAAAACAACCCCCCATTTTAGGTAGAAACCTCAAAGAGCTGACCCCTCGTAGCAGTCATGTAGTAATAAATTCTTAACAACTGGCTCTCCAAGATACAAAGCCCTTGTTTGCAACATCTGCTAACTGCCATGGTGTAAATACTCCTACCAAGGCCAATTTCATGCTGCCAGTATGACATTGCTGGACACAGAGCTGAGAAAAGAGTGCACAGTCGGTTCTCATGGCTACAGCACACCACTTCCTAGAAGTTAGGGTGAACTGGAGGAAGCCAGTTCTTATGGTCCAGCTCTGAATCAGCAGAATGATGCAGATAATCTCTCAAGCCCTGAAATTAGATTAAAGTGATCCTAGATTGCCAATGACTCGTAGTGAACTCATAGGTGACTCACACATAAATGAAACTCCTCTGAAAGAAGAAAATATACAACTGTTCTCATTTTTTCCTGAAAAATAAATAAAACCAACAACAATACACTCTTCACTACACAAGTAAAGACAACCAGACAGATAAGTAAACAAGACCACATGAATGAGAACCAATACAAACAACAGACAAAATAAACCAGTACAGGTACCTAGAGAGTAGAAAGGCCAGGAAAGAAGCCAGACAAGCAAAACAAACTGTATGATTGTTTCCATTTATATAAAGGTCAAAATGGCAAAATAAAATTATAGTGTTTGGAGGTGCATATTTAGGCTAAAAAGTATAAAGAAAATGAGAAAGTAGGTACAATAAAAGTTGAGATTGTGACTGGTCGAAGGGGTGAGAAGGTGCTGTGACTGGGAAGGGGCATTCAGAGAGAGGTTCTGTCTCTTGTCTTGAACAGTGGTGACTCTGGTGTTTAATGCAGAGTAATTCATTAAACTGTACATATATGTTTTATGCATTTTCTCTTTATATTTCATAGGAAAACAGTTAAAAATACATCATGTCCAAGGAGTCTTTATCCCAGTAATCCAGAGATGAGTCAGTATTTCAAAAATATATCAGTGTAATTCTCTCCAATAATAGGTTTATGGAGCAAGGAATCTCAATATTTGCCAAATAAAAGGGCTCTGATGAATTTAAAATGCATGTGCATGATTGAAAACAAAAGTCATTGGAATCAAAAAGTACATAATAAAGAGCATTTATTTGATAAAAAAGAAATCTATAGCAATGACCACTCTGAATGGTGAAGTAGCACAAGCATTTTCATTAAAGTCAGAAAAAAAATCAAATGTGTTCATTATTCTATCCTGCAGCACTTTTACCAGAAGTTTCAGCCTATACAATGGTAAGAAAAAAGAATACAAGGAATACAATTCAAACAGAAGGAAAAAAGACATTCTTTGCAGATATATAATTAGCTACATAGAAAACCTAAGAGATTCAAGCAGTGCTGCCTAGACACTCGCCCCTCACAGCTGCCATTTATACAGAATGCATGTGTGCAGTGCTCCCTGGAGTTGTGTAGCATGGGGGCCTTGGCCAACTAGTAAACATTTAGAATGAATAAGAATGCATTGGCCAGACATGGTGGCTCATGTCTGTAATCCCAGCACTTTGGAAGGCTGAGGCAGGTGGATCACGAGGTCAAAAGATCGAGACCATCCTGGCCAACATGGTGAAACCCCATCTCTACTAAAAATACAAAACACTAGCCAGGTACAGTGGGGCAGTCACCTGTAGTCCCAGCTACTCGAGAGGCTGAGGCTGAGGCAGGAGAATCACTTGAACCTGGGAGGCAGAGGTTGCAGTGAGCCAAGATTGTGCCACCGCACTCCAGCCTGGTGACAGAGCAAGTCTGTCTCAAAAAAAAAAAAAGAAAAGAAAAAGAAAAAAGAATGCATCAAGGAGACAGGATAGCAGATCTCCATAGACCAAATATTTGTGTCCCTCCAAAATTCATGTATTGAAGCCTAATCCCCAAGGTGTTGGTATTTGGAGGTGGAACTTTTGGTGGTTATTAGGTCATGGGGTCAGAGCTCTTGTGATTGGGATTAGCTCCCTTATAAAAGGGATCCCAGAGCCCCCTTGCTTATTCCACCATATGAAGACACAGTGAGCTGGGAAGTCAGCCCTCACCAGGCACTGAATCTGTTGACACCTTGGCCTTGGACTTTCCAGCCTCCGGACTGTGAGAAATAAATGTCTGTTGTTCACAAGCCACCCAGTTGATGGTGTTTTTGTTGTAGCAGCCCTGAGGGACTAAGACCTCAGATCCACATATACTGCCTTCAGTGGCTTTCCTCTACAGCACCAATAACCAACTAGAAAATGGAACAGAAAAAGAGCCCTCCTTCACAATATCAGCAAAAACTATAAAAAACACCTAAGAACAAATGCAACAGGAAGTCAGGAAGTGTGTTCTGCCTGTCTGAACGCTAAGACTACGGTGAAGGATCTTTAAAAATCAGACCTCAAGGTAATAGAGAAAAAATACCACATTATTGATGAGAAGACTCCACAGACATCAACTGTATCCTAAATTAATCTATAAATTCAGTGAAATTCTAACCAAAATCCCAACAAGATTTCACATGGACACCGACAAACTGTTCCTCAAATTCACAATTAAGTGGAAAGCTCATGAATCATTAGGATGTTCTGGAAAAAGAGCAGTGGGACGCGCTTGCCAGCCAGCCCTCAGGATACATGGCAAAGCTGTCATAAGTGAAGAAGGGTAGAATCCACCAGCGTCGAATCCCACATGGGTGTGGGAGTGTCTTGTCTTGAGCCCTGTGTGGGTCCTGATTCTATGTCCCAAGGAAACCAGTGAAAGTGCCAAGTTCTGTTCCCAGGTGGGTGTGGGAGTGGACAAGACACCACAGGCTGAGTCACAGACAGGAGCTGCAGGGGACCCCATGACTCAAGTCCACAGGCCTGCCCAAAAATCTTTTAGAGGACTTGGGATGTTAACAGAGCATGGAACTGGAGGTAGGAAAGTGGGATCCTTTGAGAAAGCTTCTCTCATAAAGCAAGGGGCAGGAAGCTCCCAGCCAATGAAGGGATTACATGCACATGTATCCACTGTTCAAAGGAGTGTAAGCTATGCAGCCTCATGAGACAGAGACTTGATTAATGATCACCTATATTCACCATCGGAAGAATTTTCTGGAATTTCTTTTGCAAATACTTATTCCGTTTCAGCTTTTTTGGGTTTTTTGTTTTCTGTTTGTTGGTGGGAAAATATACATACAAAATTACCACTGTAGCTATGTTAAGTGTGTACTTCAGTGGCATTAAGTACACTCACATTGCTGTGCAACTATCCCTACTGTCAATTTCCAGAACTTTTTCATCATCCCAAACTCCCAAACTTCATCATTTCCCATTCAACAGTAACTTCCCATTCATTCTTCCTTCTGCAGCCTCTGGTACCTACCACTCTACTTTCGGTCTCTATGCATTTGACTACCCTAGGAACCTCATTTAAGTGGAATATTTTTCCTTTTATGGCTGGCTTATTTCACTTAGTATAAGGTTTTCAGGGTTCACCCATATTGTAGCATGTATCAGAATTTCCTGCCTTCTAAAGGCTAAATAATATTCCATGTATCGACGGACCACCATTTTGTTTATACCCTCAGTTGTTGATTGCCATTTGGGTTGTTCCCACCACTGGAAACGTGGGCTTTTCTGAATCATGTTCTGTGAACATGGGCATCCAAATATCTTTTCAAGTCTCCTCTTTCAATTATTTTGGGTCTATACCCCGAAGTAGGACTGATGGTTCATATGGGATTGTACGTTACCGTATGGAAACATACGGATCATACGTTGGATGTTTTGAGGAATGTCTCAAGTTTCAAATGCATTGTTGATCCACCACAATGGTTAGTTCTATCAAAAGCATCCGTGGTTTGTGGCTCATAAGGAACTCCAAAGCTCATGAATGATTTGGGAAAGGAGTATTTTTTTCACATATAAATAAGGTGTAATCTAGCATTCATAAAACAAATAAAACGCTTGGGATCTCACAGCTTTCATCATGATAGAGATCTCTTAGAACTTATGAGGCTGATGGCTGCACTTGCTGTGTGGACAGGATGACAAACGGATGTGGTCCTTGTCCAGTGCCAGGCTGTTGGGGGACAGTTTCTAGGCTCTGTCCAGCCAAGAGCCACCGCGGTCCTCCCTGAGACTTGTGGACCCTAGTGGTCTCAGAGCTTGCCCTAGCTATGTGGGGGTATCTCTCACGAGGGTCCTTGTCCAGACCTATGCCTGGCCCCAGCATCAACCCACGGTCTATTCTCCATGTGAGACTTGCAACCTGGGGACATTGCAGCCTGCCTCATCCACCCACGCACTGGTCCAGCAACCTTCGCACCAGGGGGGCACGGCCCTGCAGCCCACAGCCCACAGCCAGCATCCCCATTGCCTGGGCAGGAAGGAGGACAGCTTCCATTGTTCTTCTTCATCTGTGCCTCCTCAGGGGACAGAACAGTTTTGCAGTCATTTTCCATGGACTCCACAGTCCCAATCGTGAATCAAGAGTTAAGGGAAAATTTTTAAAATTAAATCTGAAACCACAGGATATGTACAAGAGGGTGATGATTATGCCTGGGAGTTTTTATCAGTCACAGCTGTTCCATTATGTTTGTTTACTTTGGGGCAGAAATGGTCCTTTGAAATACATGACCAAAATAAACACACGGGCAGCTGTAGTTAGCATGGGCAAGTGAACAAGCGAATGGAACCAGCCCAGGGAGGCCACGGTTCACAGTCGCCAGGGTCAACAGCAAAATAAGTAATCTTTTTTTGACAATACCCAAAGAACAGACATCTTTTACGAATGAATCCTGTTGGAATCTAGGAATTATGAAATTTTGTGAAATGTTACAGTTCAGGCAAAAGCCAAACACTTTTTAAAAAATAGAGAATATGGAATTAAATGGAGCGCGAGAGAAGCCACATTGATCATACAGTAATTAATACATACAAATATTTATCGAGTGCTTACTCAGTCCCAGGCATTCTACTCAGTGCTGAGCACCCAGCAGTGAAAATGAAAGTCAAAATCCTTTTTCCTAGGAAAACCAAAATCAACGACAAAACAAATAATAGAATTTCATGTAATGATTAATACTACAGAGAGTTTCCACCACAATTAAGTTATTTAAATTATTAAACCTCGCTAATCACATATGTAGAAATACATTTTACTTGAATTAAGATAAATAAATTTCATATTTGTATATACCTAAAGTCATCTCTAACTAAAAATCAATAGAGGAAAATAAAAGCAAAAGAAGTCATAAAGGACTTATGTCTTCCTCATACATATATAAAAATGTGCATATTTTATGAATTCACAACACTTTACTTCTTTCCATGACCTTTTGTAGAATGTTAGGAAGCCTTCAGGTACTGAAAGTTGTTATTCAAGGAAAAATGCTGAAACAAATAAATTTGAAATGCTGGCATTTGTGTCCCAATCTAAGATAATGAATTACAGTTTCTGACAGTTTCCCTTTTTATTGTAATTGAAACCACTCCACAAAGAAGGGACTACTTATAAAAACAAGTTGTATTAAAATATCTGTTTCCAAGATATAGGGGATCTCAGTGTACAATGGTTCTCTGCGGTAATGACCCAGAAAAAAAAAGTGATTTGTGTTTGCTTTTCATTCCCTGTAACAAGAAATGCATCAAAGAAGAGGAAAATAGAACCAGTAGGACAGATCAAGGCAGAGAGATTGTGTAGGGACTTCCTATGAATTATTTACTTCCAGATACTGATCTGATTTTGCTGGAAGAGGGAAGACTGGAAGCAGTGCTCAGATTATAAGACCAATAGACTGGATGCAAACTGAAGACTGTACTGAGTATTAGGTTGATGCAAAAATAATCGTGGTTTTTGCTATTAAATAACTAAGAACAAATTTAGCTCCCAGGCTGTTGGCTTTCCTACCGGACACGGCTATCTTCTGATGGTGTTACAGAATTGTTAACAACAGACATACCTAAGTGTTAATATCAGTTTCATAAAAGCATATTCTTCAGAGCACAGATCTGCATCTCTTGGAAATGATGATCCTTGGTCCTCAGGCTGCAATCTGCATCTGTCTCCACTGGAGATACTGGCATTCGTTGACCAGCGTTTAGACTCAGGGTTTGTTACACTAGACGAAAATGTGGTTGAGCTCTGCAGGACTACCCTAGGTTGCAGAGAGCTAAGTAATGCCCTCATGATTGTTAGCTGTAAGTATTTTTTTAACTTCAAGTTATACATGCTATCAGTTAGGAATGCTTTAGGCTATAAGTAACAGATCGCTGAGTCTCAGCAGCTTAAACACATTGGGGTTTATTTTTCTCACATACAAAAAGTTTGGAGGTGCACAGTCCAAGGCTGCCATGGCTCCTCATTCGTATTGTCCAGGAAAATAGGGGTCTCCCAGTTTTCTGCTCTGGCATCCTCAGCAAGTTACCTTTCATCTTCATGCTTGCTGCCTCCTGCCTACAGCAGGCTGTTGCACATCTAGCATCGCATCCATGCTCCAGTTGAAAAAAAAAAAGCAAAACTACAGGGAAGAGCAAAAGGAAAACAGGGCAGGGCATCTAAGTGTATCTTTCATATGTGTGTGTGTGAGATGGAGTCTGGCTCTGTCCAGGCTGGAGTGCAGTGGCATGATCTCGGCTCACTGCAACCTCCACCTCCCAGGTTCAAGCAATTCTCCTGCCTCAGCCGCCTCCCAAGCAGCTGGGATGACAGGTACACACCACCATGCCTGGCTAATTTTTGTATTTTTAGTAGAGACAGGGTTTCGGCATGTTGGCCAGGTTGGTCTCAAACTCCTGAGCTCAGGTGATCCGCCCACCTCAGCATCCCAAAGTGCTGGGATTACAGGCATGAGCCACCATGCCTGGCCTCAAACCTATCCTTTTTTATCCAGAAAACAAAGTCATCCCTGGTAACCAGGCTACCGACTTCCATTTACATCTCATTGTCAGATTAGGACTGCTGGCTGCCCCTAGACCAATTACTAGCCTAGAGATGAACTACCAGCAAAGGGTTAGATCAATCAGGACTTAAAACCTGAGACTGAGATCAGCATTAACTGTGCCTGAGATCTAGAGACTGCCGCCCAGATCTGGACAAACTGGCATTCTGTTAACAAAGAAAGGGGAAGAATGGAGAAGTGGGTATTGGTGGGATGACGGGGTGGGGGTGGGGGCGGGTGTTGGGTGGGGGGGCAAGGGGACAACAGCCTCTACCTCTGTTTTCTCCTTAGCCACCTGAATGTTTTTGTTCTATTAAAATAACTCTGCAAAGGTGTTGAAAAGGGAGTCCTTCCCCTCCAAGGAGAAGGACTCTGACATGTTATCAATGGTATGAAAACTTACTTAACTTTACAGAAAGGTAGAAAAATCATACTAGCCAAATGCATCTCAAGAAGGGAACTGATTTGTAGGAAGAGGGCTTAGGATGGAAAGTGAGACCAGGATGTGAGAGTTTGGAGCTCCTGGAGCCAGAGGGAGGGTGACAGAAGGATGGAAGGCTGGTTTGTTGTGGAGGGAGCTCCAAGCCCTCTTCCTGCACTAACTCATTTAATCTTCAGGACAGCCCTGCAGCGCTGGGCTTCCCACCTCAACAAAGGGAACTTGATGCTCAGGAGGCTACTGGGCTTTTCAGAGGCCTTTTGGCTAGAGGTGCCCATCCTGAGCCCAGGTCCCTGTGTTCCGCACTCCCAGGGATGGAGAAGTCAGCAGGCGGGTGGGACAGCCCATCCTGGACAGCCAGGGCCTCTCCCACCCACTCTGTGTGCTTTCCCTAGAGACACTCAGCAAACAAAACGCCTGAGCAGAAACTGGAAGGAATAGGCGGTGCAGTGATTCTCTCCCGACCTGGCAAAGGCGGAGGAAGGCCAGTGATAACACTGTCGGCAACCGTCTGCATGGCTCTGGGGTTAAAGCCATCGGCTTAGGGTTTCCATCAGGTTTGGCCAGCTCCATGAAGGACAGAGCCCTCAGCTGACCTCTGAGCTAGGCCCAGCTGGGTCGAGGCAAAGGATAGAAGGATGTGGCCAAGGCCAGTGGACAAAAGAGTTGGGCTAAAGGATGGCTGGGATGACGGGAGGTGAAACGAGAATGTCGCTGGCCCCAGAGGAGGTGGGCTTGACCAACGTGAATGGGAGTGGAATTCGCAAAGGTTTGAGCCTTGTACTTCACTCATGGCTGTGAAACTTATTTCTAAAAGGTGTTGCTGGTGCCATAAAATTTGAGCCTGTAATTCTTTACTCACCAACTCCCTTGGACTCCAAAGTGAAAAGACGTCAGTACTGCCTGGGGTCCAGGACAGGCCATGATCCAAAGCTCTGAGTCAGCGCCCAGGAAGCAGGGACCCCACCTCCCCCAATGCCCAGTGCAGGGGCAGCTGAAGGGCAGGCCGGGAGAGCGTTGGCTTGGTGTGGGTGGCCCCGTGGCATCAGCTGTGCCCAGCAGCGGTCATCTATGAGGACTAGAGCTTCCGCACCCTGACCCCAGGCTTCCGTGTCTCAGAAAAGGATTACTCCTACTCGGGCCAGCAGGGGCTTCCCAACACTTGGCAGAAAGACTCACACAATTGCTATTCTGCACGCCTCCCTTCAAACCTCCAGTGATTACTCTGGATGTCCCCGAGTAAATGTCCAGAGAACACTGTGTTTCTTCCTTTGGATGCCATGTTTTGGGGACATGATGCTAGCACAGTGGCTGGCTACTTACAGGAAAAGCAGCCAAACACAAGAGACCAAGAGGAACGAGAGTGGGCTACAATCTTTTCAACATTTTGGCTGCCAGTCAATCTTTCTCTGATGCCGAAACAGGCTGTCCTGGGCACGCCACTGGAGGGCCGTGGGCGATGATGGTTGCTTCTCTCTCCCTCCTCCTCTCCTTTCTTTCTTTCTCTGTCTGTCTCCCTCCTCCCCCACCCCATAAAAAGTACAATCGCTTACTTCTTTTTCTTACTTCTTCCTCTCAGTGCCCTCCAAATTCTTCTGAGCTCTTTTGTTTTGGGATATTTTTTGGTAAAGGGAGCTTCAGTCTCGCATGAACCCCCATGAGATGGGGGAGAGTGAGGGGTGTATGGGTGTACACACACACACACACACACACACATATAAATATAAATGCAGTGGATATTCTATAAAATTCTCATGTTAATTAACATATAAATCTGTGTTCTCAAAGCGATTTTTCTCTGTCCATTCCCTAAAATTACCTGTTTCATATAAATATTTTCTCTCTCTGAACCTAAGTCTCACAGATAATGTTTCTTGGTGCCATTCATTTTTTTATTTAAACACCTAGAAAAAGTCATTTGTGATCTGGCTCACCCCATGCCCTTTGTTGGGTCCCCAGCCCTTGCTGCCCTGGGGTTCCTCCGCAGCCCTCTCCCTGGACCTGGTCCAGTGCACGGGGCACTTGGCAGCTGTGGCTCCTTCTCACAGTGGAGGCAGTGGGCTCCCTGAACACACAGTCTGCACGGGGGAGCCCTTGGTGTCCAGGCAGGAAGGCTGAGGTTGGGGGGTGGGGGTGTGAGGCTGATGGAATGATAAAACCACCCTCACCTGGGCCCTAGATGGACCCCAGGTATGGAGCCCTCTGGCCCACCTCGGAGGGGTGCTGAGCCTCTGAGCTGCTCTAGTTCTGATTCCATGCCCTCATGAGGCCACCCCTGGAGGTTCAGGGAAGATGCTTGCTCTCTGGAGCTCCCGCGCAGCTGGGGCCAGACCATCGTGGAAGCACAGGTGGCTGCAGCCAAGGTGCTTTGGTGAGTCCTCAGGTGGAAACCAGCAGGGGCTGTCACAGAGAAAAGCAAGCGCCAGGGAGGGCCTCCAGGGGAGCTGGCAGTGGGGCCGAGCCCTCAGGGATGCTGAGGACCCAAGCAGGCCAAGACTGGCAGGGCCGCCCCACCCTCATGTGGAGAGCTCATCTCACCAGCACAGGGGCCTGGGTTTAGCAGGGGGACCAGGTACCAGGTACCAATTAAACTGGGAACCTGGCTTCCATCTTTTCCACAGCATACATCCAGGCTGTCTCAGTCTGCACAGGCTGCCATGGCAAAGCACCACAGACTGGGGAGCTTAAGCAACACACATTTATGTGTCATAGTTCTGGGGGCTGGAAAGTCCTAGATTCAGTTGCTGGCAGATGCAGTGCCTGGCGAGGGCTGCTTCCCAGTTCACAGATGGCACCCTCGTGGGGCAAGAAAGCTCACTGGGGTCCCTTTCATAAGGGTGCTAATCCCATTTGTGACAGCTCCATCCCGTGGCCTGATCCCTAAAGACCCCACCTCCTAAGACCATTATCTTGGGGGTTAGGATTTCAACATACACATTCTGGAGGGACGCAAAGACTCGATCCATTGCACATTTGTATAACAGTTGTCATTGGTGTGTACATCTCTAGACACACTCATACTGACCCTCTCTACCTGTTTCAGAATATTTTCCTCTCTCCTTTTTCTTGACTTACATTCTGTGTTTGTTATTTTCAAGAGTGACACGCTTCTCAAAATCCTAAGAGCATTTTTCATGGATGACTTTTTTCTGCTTTGCTTGGTTCCTGCATTGCTCATGTTCTTGTTGCCTGAGACTGACAGCATGAAGGCCAATGCAACAGATGCAGTCACCGTGGATAAAACTCAAGTTGTCCATCGAGTTCATCTATTTGTGTGTGCGGTAAAGATAGCTTGGCAAAAATCACATTTCTAACTTCCCAATTATATTTTGAGTAGTTCGCCAGAAAACCTCTACTGGAAAAAAAAAAAAAAACTTCAATATTGAAAAGCATCTCTGGCAAATAAAATCCATTTTTTTTTTTTTTCGAGATGGATTCTTGCTCTGTCGCCCAGGCTGGAATGCAATGGCACGATCTTGGCTCACTGCAAGCTCCGCCTCCTGGGTTCATGCCATTCTCCTGCCTCAGCCGCCCAAGTAGCTGGGATTACAGGCGCCCGTCACCACACCCAGCTAATTTTTTGTATTTTTAGTAGAGATGGGGTTTAACTATGTTAGCCAGCATGGTCTCAATCTCCTGACCTCGTGATCCGCCCACCTCGGCCTCCCAAACTGCTGAGATTACAGGCGTGAGCCACCGCGCCCGGCCAACAAAATCCATTGTTAATACAAACAATGAATCTCTGACTTTGTTAAGAGTCTGCATTTTCCTCTGCTCTTTGGGCTGGGTGCGGAGTCTACCTGGTCAGATTCAGCGTTACACCCCCAGGGCCACGTTTTCCATCCCTGGCAACCACAGAAGGTGGCTTGGTGCATGGGGAAAGCCCTATGTGGACAGATCGAAGATCCCCCTGACCTGCCACTTCCTGGTCACGTGAGTTTGGGCAGCTGCCCAGAGTCTCTGAGTGGTCAACTTTCCTCTTGGAAAACAGGAATCAGGGAGATACTTAGGGTTGTGGCAAAGAATCAATATGAGCTATGAGTGAAATGCCAAGCATGGAGCCCGGCAAAGAGCAGATGCTCCTGTGAGTGTAAGTCCCCTTCCTGCTCCTCCTGCTTCACTTAAGCCACTCAGAGCAAAAGATGAGACTCTTAATGAAGCAATAATAGAGCATCCGTGAGAAGATTTTCTAGCTTATCCATTTCAGGGTGACCGTCCTCCTTGAAAAATTCAGCAATCTTCTCCCTATCCTCCCTCTTAACTGGTCCATCCAAGTTAGGTTGGCATTAAGAGATAAAGCAGGAGACCAGATCAGAAGCCCCAGCCCCAAAACTCCATCTAAGTGGGAGCAGGAGCCCTGTGGAGTGGCCATGAGGGGCACAGAGAATCAGAAGTGCTGCCCAGGCTGGAATCCTGAAGATCTGAATTGCTGAAGACCACTCGGCTTCCAGGTCACCTTGGCTGCCGGGTAGCCCGACACCCTCCCTGGAGCAAGATTCCAGTTCTGTTTGCAACGGATGCAGCCTAGGTCATGCGCCCAGACACCAGCCTCTGTGCCAGCCCTGTACTTCCCACGTCCTCCCAGACCTTGAATGCACCGCTGCCTGGGCCCGTGTTTCAGCCACACCTGCCCCCTATAACCTAGCTCCAACCTTCATCCCTTGGTGAGCCTTCCCTGGCAAGTCATAGAAACCCAGAGGGAGTTCCTTATTTCCTGGTCACCTGGCACAGCTGTTTGCAATCTTCACTGTCCATTAGGCACCTCAAGGGGCTTTTAAAAATATTCATTCCTGGGCCCCACCCCCAGAGGTTTATTAAGTGTGTGAACTACCGGGATGGGTGTTGGGGAGAGAGACTAAGACATCATCTAAACCACAGATGTTTTCAATCTGAGGGGGAAATAACATATGCATGCAACTACCCCTTCTGTGAGACGGGAGCTGTGGGGTGTTGTGAGAGAAGAAGGTTATGTTCCCAAAGAAGTCCAAGAAAAAAGATTTCTTAGGGTTGGGGAATACAGAAGGCTTTGTGAGACACAAGGCCTTTAAACCTGCCTGTATACATGAGGAGCATAGAGATGGGTGGTATATTTACATACTGTGCCTTCCCAACAATCTTGTCAACTCTGTGGGGCATGGGCACACAAAATCTAAGTGTTTTTTAATTATCTTGAGCATCTTGAGTTTGGAAAATGCTGAAATAAGTTTTGTTTTTGTTTTTTTTTTGTTTTTTTTTGTTGTTGTTGTTGTTGTTGTTTTGAGAAGGAGTCTTGCTCTGTTGCCCAGGCTGGAGTGCAGTGGTGTGATCTCAGCTCACTGCAACCTCCACCTCCCGGGTTCAAGCAATTCTCCTGTCTCAGCCTCCCAAGTAGCTGGGACTACAGGCACCCACCCGCCACCCACAAGCCTGGCTAATTTTTGTTTTTATTTATTTATTTATTTTTTGAGACGGAGTCTCACTCTGTTGCCCAGGCTGGAGTGCAGTGGTGCGATCTCGGCTTACTGCGAGCTCTGCCTCCCATGTTCATGCCATTCTCCTGCCTCAGCCTCCCGAGTAGCTGGGACTACAGGCACGTGCCACCACGCCTGGCTAATTTTTTTTATTTTTATTTTTAGTAAAGACGGGGTTTCACTATATTCGTCAGGCTGGTCTCGAACTCCTGACCTCAGGTGATCCGCCACCTTGGCCTCCCAAAGTTCTGGGATTATAGGCATGAATCACCAGGCCCAGACTGTTTTTTCTTTTTTCTTTTCTTTCTTTCTTTTTTTTTTTTTTTTTTTTGAGACAGGATCTTGCTGCATCACCCAGGCTGGGCTGGAGTTCAGTGGCGCAAACATGTCTCACTGCAGCCTTTGCCTCCTGGGCTCAGGCGGTCCTCCTGCCTCAGCCTCCTGAGTAGCTGAGACCACAGGCATGTGCCACTGCACTTGGCTAATGTTTTTATTTTTTAGAGACACCATCTTGCTCAGGCTGGTCTCAAACTCCTGGGCTAACACCATCCTCCCGCCTCTGCCTCCAAAAGTGCTGGGATTACAGGTGAGAGCCACTGTGCCTGGCCTGAAATAAGTTCTTATTGATTGAGGAGAGATCTTCAAAACCTTCATCCACAAGACCACAGGGCAGCCTAGCCAGCATGACTAACCTCCTCAGAAGGCTAAGAAACACCAGCATCTACCAAGGGCATTTATTTAAGAAATAATGCTGTGAAAACAGAAATTACCTACAGAAGGGAGAGGCAAATCCTGTCAAATGTCTTCCCAGACCGGTGCTGGATTCTTCCAGTGCCAGGTGCACAGGTGGGGGCTTTGCCTGGTGAGAGCCTTGGGCTGCATCTACACAGGAACACCAGTTCCCCTCTCACCAACGCAGTGTTTCCTCCCAGTGAATCAACTCACGTGTGTGTCATTGACCCAACCCCCCGTCATCCCGGCATTCTCAGGAGGCCGGTGCTGAGACTTGACTTCATGTTGGACATTTGCACCTCCCTGACTTTCCAAATGGCCCATTCGCAGTTCGAGCGCTGACATTAATCCAGCCACATCTTTGTTTTCCTTCCTTTCAGATCTACAGATAGAACCTCGTAAAGCGCCATGACAGTTGGCTTGCATTTATAAGCAGTAATTAGCTATCAAATCCTTTGTGAATCTGTTTCGAGAAGAAAAGAATTCAAAAAAGCCAAGGTTCCTTCTGGGAGCAGGAGCCTTTGTCTTCTCCTCTGCCCCCGCGTTTTGGAGAGCGCTCCCATCCCGACTGTGCTCTGTAGGAACGAGTTATTATCAACATGGCACACACTGGGTAGGACCTTCAAGAGCAACGGACAAAAACACAGTCTTTCAGGGTAAGAGAGAGGATTTATAGGCAAAATGCAGCTATTCTGAGAGTCTTCAATAAAGATATACAACCTGAACAAAAGGTAAGTATTTCACTCCGTCTATGAAAGCCTGTGAAATTTATTTCTTGCAAGCTTTTACAGTCCATGGCCTTCCCATTCAATCTTGAATAATAGCACTGAATTGAGCTGTAAAAGCTTCCGAAGTTTGAAGCCTTTTGACAAGTTAATTTAGCAGTATGGTAAAAAGTTTTTCCCCAAGATAGAATAAAGCCATCATATCATGAATGTAGCAGTCATCCCGAGGAAAGAAAACACCATTAGGATTCGAAATGATGTGCTTTATGGAGATAGTTTGTGGTTTTGTGTAATCTACTATCAATATTTCAGGAGAAAGATGTTCCACTCATCAGTCAGCCAGAAGTCAATATCTCCACTTAAAACCAACACCCAGGGGCCAGATCACATATATCTCTTATTGGAAAAATAACATTTGCTATGTAGTCTCGCTTTCTTCAGTTCTTCAGATTCTAATTGAGGGGTGCGTGCGTGCGTGTGTGTGTGTGTGTGTGTGTGTGTGTGTGTATAACAAAGAAGTCTTTCTTTTTCTAGAAAAAAAAAAACAAGGAAAAGAAAGAGGCAATATTTTCTTTGTCTCCCCTATACACCCATATCGGCCACCCACCCTTTCCTCAGCGGCTGGTATGCTTTTCCGTGTCCATTCTAAGTCAAATAGAATGAGCTCGGCCACTTTCTTTACACACAATGAAAGCCCAGTTGAGGGTTGTTTGTTTGCTTGTTTTAAAAAATTAAAGTAACTCAAAGTGCCTGGTTCCTATTTGGCCATAGGAGGACAAGAAAGGAAACAGAATTACCATCTCCCCTCCAGCATCTCTGTGGTTATTGCAGAGAATCTTTGGGGAAGGAAAAGAGTCACCTATAAACAGGATGAATGGTACAGATCCAGCTTTGTCATGATGGGGGAAAAAAGCCAAGAAAAATTAATTATATTTAACAAAGAAATGCTTCAGATGCCATTTGGTCTTGTGCCCTGAATATAAATCTCCAAATGTTTCTCGCTTGAATATTTTAGTGGGAAAAAATAAAATTAAAATTAAAAAACAGATGCCCTATTATTGTGTTTATATAGTAATTGCATGGGTTGCTTTGAAGTACCCTGTGTAGTTAGGAGAGTTCAGCACTGGTTTTTGGAACTAAGCCCTGGGGTTTTGGGGTAGAGGATGTCTTGTATAATGAAACACCTCCAGTGCTAAACACTCAACGTGACTCTCCCAAGGACAGATTCAAAGTCTTGCACAACAAGGTGTGGAAACTGTTTCTCAATGGTTCTTACCTTTGGTGTTACAGAGCAGAGAGTGGTTTTCATTTTATTAAAGGAGTTATTAAATTAGTCCTATCTAGTAATTATTTAATTAGTCCTATCCTACTAAATCATTTTAGAAGGGAAATGTCCAATGGGGGTTGGGACTAAAGAAAGGAATAACAAAATTTATGGTACTAATTAAAAGCACACACTTTTGGCTCAGCTAGACCTGAGTCCAGACTCTCTAGCTCTGCTCTACATAGATGTTCCTGGAATAATTCACCCAGCAGCTACTCACTAAATGCCCACTACTTGCTGGGCAGCATGCTAAGTGCAAGGGCTTCCGCAGTGAATTGAAGATAGATACAAGTTCTTTCTTATTTCCCCAAGTCTTCTTGTGCTTGTACGATGTGATACCAGGAGCACCTGCCTCTCAGGGGGCTGCAAGGGTTGCCATGGGCTTGCCTCAGTGCCCGTACACGCAGTCACTGCTCAGATGTTTAAATTATGATCATGTGGGGCTTTTAATCATCTAACGCTAAAAAAAAGTCAAGGAATAACAAATAATATTTCCACTTAAAAGTGAAATCCTGATGAAACATGATTTCTCATATTAAGTGCCTTCTTTCTCAACAAAATGAATTTAGAGCATCGTGGGCACTTGAAAAGTAACGTTAACTATTTGCCCACACTTATACACATTTATTCCAATTTTCATTATGACAGTTTGGAATTTCTTTTGTGTCCTAGAAACTACTTGTTAGTGAAAAATGTAATTTGATTTTCATACAAAAATAATTGACTTCAATAGTCTCCACAGAATTTAATTCTTAAGACTGATACCAATGAAATTTTATGAGTTTCAATTGTGCAACTGGCAATGCTTCTAAACACGATTAAGAAATAACATAGAATTTGGCCAGGCGCCGTGGCTCACGCCTGTAATCCCAGCACTTTGGGAGACCAAGGTGGGTGGATCACGTGAGGTCAGGAGTTCAAGATCAGCCTGGCCAACACGGTGAAACCCCGTCTCTACCAAAAATACAAAAATTAGCCAGGTGTAGTGGTGCACGCCTGTAATTCCAGCTACTTGGGAGGCTGAGGCAGGAGAATTGCTTGAACTTGGGAGGTGGAGTTTGCAGTGAACCGATATTGCACCCCTGCACTCCAGGCTGGGTGACAGAGCGAGACTCTGTCTCAAAAAAAAAAAAAAAGGAAAGAAAAAAAAAAGAAATAACATAGAATTTTTGTCTTTTCCAGATCACAGAAGTGAAGTTGTCCTTTCGACATAATTTGTTGAGGGTCATGAACTGTGTGAGGTAAGAAAGTTCATCAATGGAAAAGAGAGGAGGCGTCAGAGTCACTTGACCACTGTGGAAGGTGGGCACTGGGTAAACCACTGGCTGTTTGAATACTAACAAAATCTTGAAAGAGAAAGATTCTGATCTTTGAACTGTCCTCCACATTTATTATGTATGTATGTGTGTATTTTATTTTGGATACCAATGTTAAATATTCCAAGCTTAGAGAGAAGTAGAAGAGTTAATGACCACATGTGTCCGTGCTTGTTATCATATGTATCCAAAATCGTTTATTCCTCTTTGTTGTGTAGTGTTCCGTTGCATGGATGGACCACTCTGTTTATCCACTCAGTCACTGAAAGACCTTAGGGTTGTTTCCAGTTTGTGGCTATTATGAATAAAACTATGATAGTCATTTTCATATAGATTTTTGTGGAGCACATGTTTTCATTTCTCTAGGGTAAATACAGAGGAACAGGATTGCTGGGTGTATTAGTCCTATCCAAGACTGGGTAATTTATAAGGAAAAAGAGGTTTAATGGACTCACAGTTGCATGTGGCTGGGGAGGCCTCACAGTCATCTCGGAAGGTGAAAGGCATGTGTTACATGGCAGCAGACAAAAGAAGAGCGCTTGTGCAGGGAAACTCCCCTTTATAAAACCATCAGGTCGGCCGGGTGTGGTGGCTCATGCCTGTAATCCCAAAACTTTGGGAGGCCGAGGTGGGCAGATCACCTGAGGTTGGGAGTTTGAGACCAGCCTGACCAACATGGAGAAACCCCATCTCTACTAAAAATGCAAAATTACCTGGGCATGGTGGCGCATGCCTGTAATCCTAGCTACTCAGGAGGCTGAGAGAATCGCTTGAACCCGGGAGGCAGAAGTTGTGGTGAGCCAAGATCGTGCCATTGCACTCCAGCCTGGGCAACAAGAGCAAAACTCTGTCACACACACATATACGGAAAAAAACACCAAAAAACAAAAAAACAAAACCATCAGATCTCATGACACTTACTCACTATCACAAAAACAGCATGGGAAAGATCCACCCCCCATGATTCAATTACCTCCCACGGGTCCCTCCCACAACACATGGAAATTGTGGGCGGTATAATTCAAGATGAGATTTGGGTGGGGACACAGCCAAACCATATCACTGGATCATATATATGGTAGGTGGATGTTTACCAATGGGAAAAAACTGCAACGCAACAAGACGCCTTTTTTTTTGGATTGGCTGCACCACTTTGCATTCCCATCAGCCAGGCGTGAGAGCTGCAGTTGTTCTGCATCCCCATCAGCCTCATAGTCTCCACTGCGTTTTCTTTCAGCCCAGCAGATAAATGTGAAGTGGCAGCGCATTGTGGTTTGAATTTGCATCTCCCCAATGGCTAATGATATTGAACAGTGATGTCAAATTTATTAATATTTTCCTTTATGGCTTCTGGCTTCTGTGTGCTATGAAAGAAATCTTTTCAAGGGACATAAAACTATTCCTACCCCATTTCCTTCTAAGACTCTGAAGTTTTACTTTTTCGTATATAGATTATTTTTCTGCCAAGTTTATGTGTTTGATGTGAAATGTAATTTTATTTTTCTTTTGTTTAATATGGAGAACCCATTGTCCAAGTATCAATGCTTTAGTCGTCTTTCTCCTCTGCTCCGTAATGCAATCTCTGTCATAGATCCAGTTTCCATACATACATGAGCTGCTGCCTGGACCCTGTTCTGTTATGCCGCTGTATTTGTCTATTCCTGTGCCAAGGCCATGTGGCACAATTCCTAAAGCTTAGAATAGATCTTGACATTTGGTTAAAACACCTCCCCTCCACCACTATGTTATTTATCAAAATTGCCTTGCCTATTCTCAGCTCTTTGCTATTTAATGATTTTCAGAAGTGATTTGCCAAAAATTGCATTGAGGTTTTAAAATGCATTGAAGAGAATCATCATTTTTTACAATTTTCAGCTTTTCCATCCATGGATATGGTATTCATTTAATTGAATCCGAGATGCCATCAAGTAAAAGATGCACCATTATTTTATGTGCTATGAGGAAACAGAAAGTGCTGCCAATTGATCTATGACACAAAACTATGACACAGTTAATTTTAAGACATATTTGATTTCTGAGATGTTAAAAATGTGAAAAAATGCATGTTTCAGAATTGATGAAATTTGATGTATACCATCAGTTATTTGGTTCCATTTAAAATATATTTCAATAAGTTTCACAACTGTTTCCACGAATATCTTTTACAAGTTTTGTTAGGTCTATCCCTAGGCATCATGAAGTTTTTGCAGGGTAAATGGTGTCTTTAGAATTCTAAGTGTTTCTGTGTATAGAAATACGATGAATTTTGATGTATGGATCTTATGTCTGGAAAATCTCCTGAGCTTCCCTATCAGTTCAAATAGTTTGCCTATAGATTCTCTTGATGTCATCTTTTTGCCATTGATTTCTAGCCCTATCACAGTTTGGTAAGAGAATATATTCTGTATGATATCAATTCTTTGAAATGTGTTGAGATTTGCCTTCTGGCCTAGTGTGTAGCCTTAGCCAGTGTTTATATGTTCCATGAATGCCTGAAAAAAAAAATGTGCTTCCTCATTTAGGAGTGTAGGATTCTTTTGATATGGGGACATTAGTATAACCATGTTAATTAATTCAAATCTTGTATATATCAGTTATCAAATGAGTAGTATTCTACAATATTATGGATTTATAAATTTCTCGTTAGAATTTTTAAAATTTTTTCTTTATATCATTTTGGGGCTAAATCGCTAATGCAAAAAGTTTAAATTGATTTATCTTCCTGGTGAATTGTCCCTCTTACCCTTATGCAGTGGCCACCTTTATCTCCAAAAATGTTTTCTTTCCTCTGGGTCAATTTTGACTGACATTATAACAACAGATACTTCTTGTGATTTGTGTTGGCTAAGAACATCATTTTTTTGCCCCACTCAGACTATTAGCTTTGCAGAATTTTCATGTTTCATGCTATCGCTTGTAAAAAAAAAAAAATAGGGAGATGGCTTTTATTTTTAAGCCCAACCTGGCAATCTGTCTTTAACTGGCAAATTTAGTCCATTTACATTCATTGTGAATACTGATATATTTGGACATATTTCCCAGTTTCACTTTTGGTTTTACCCTACTCTTTCTATGCCTCTTTTGTTTTCCCCCATTTGGATTGATTGATCTTCCCACCTCTTTTTCTCCCTTCTTTTTTTCTGTCCCCTCTGCTGCTTTGGAAGTTATATATTTTATTTCAAGTGGTTTAGTGTTTTCTTTAAAAATTTGAACAAACATTTTTTGCTCAACAAAATATAAATGTATACTTCCTACCAATACTAGGAATGCAGAGAGCTTCAACTCAACGTCCCCTCATGCCTTATAAGCTATATTATTGTATGCCAGACACCACCCATCACCTTATCTTATATCATGTGTGCTATAGCTCATGCCTGCTTAGATTTACTCACACAATGTCTTTGCACTCCATTTTCTTGCAACTAATTTACTGTCTTGGCCAGGGCAGGGCTCCAGAGAGCAGGGAGGCCAATTCAAGGGCTTACACCGGGCCTTTCCTGTCATGATACCTGTTGCCCAAGAGGTGAAGGCTCTGCAATCTACTAAATACATCCATCCTAAGCTTAAACTAATGTTTATGTATCAAAATAATTTTGGCCGGATGTGGTGGCTCATGCCTGTAATCCCAGCACTTTGGGAGGCCGAGGCAGGCGGATCACGCGAGGTCAGGAGTTTGAGAACAGCCTGGCCAACATGGTGAAATCTTGTCTCTACTAAAAGTTACAAAAATTAGCTGTGCGTGGTGGTGTGTGCCTGTAGTCCCAGCTACTTGGGAGGCTGAGTCAGGAGAATCTCTTGAACCCAGGAAGCGGAGGTTGCAGTGAGCAGAGATTTTGCCACTGCACTCCAGCCTGGGTGACAGAGCGAGACTCTGTCTAAAAAAAAAAAATAAATAATAATTTTGCACTCCTAAATTAGGAAACACGTTCTTTTCAGGCATACATGAAACATTGACAAACACCGGCTGTGACCATACATCAGGTCACAAAACAAATATTAACATATACCAGTGAATCAGTACCACATATAGTCAAGGGCTGGAGAAGTGAGCACGGGGAGGTCTGCAAATCCCTTAGACCCACTGTGACAGACGTGGTGTGGGAAGGAGAATTCTTCGAGGGCACCAAGATTCTGGCGCATAGTGACGGATGGCAGGATTTGCAAATATGACGGGATATCCCTCCTGCAATTATGCAACCATAGGAGACGCAACACTCTACTTCTACCTCTTAGGGTTCCCAGATAGGCCTGAGAATTCACTTGGCATAAGACAGATTAACAGCAGAAAAGCATACCGATTTATTTAATCTAAATTTTATGTAACACAGGAAACCTCATTAGGAAATGAACAGAAAGAACCGGCAAAACCACAATGTTTCTATACTTGCTTGAGCAAAGAGAGGCAATTGCAGGAAAGTTACTAAATTATGTGGGATGCCAAAAGAAGATAAGAATTATTTTAACAAGATCCATTTGTACAGCATTTTCTCAGCTCTGACTTCCACTGAAGAACATTTCTTTTTCTGCTGGGACAGGGAGGGCATCTTTCACACAGGTTTTATCTCCTGTTTTCAGGAATCAATGGAGAAGTCAGAGCACCCTTCTTGTGTCTGCTGTTTTAAGGTGCCTTTAGCTCGAAATGATCCTTTACCAAAGTGACGTATTTTGGGGTGGCATGGTCTGCAACCCTTCATTACATTGTATGTCAGAAAGGATTCTGCAGGTGTCATTAACATCCCTAATCAGTGGGCTTTGAGACAGTCAAAGGGAGATTGTCCTGGGTGACACTGAACTAATCAGGTGAACTCAAAAGACATCAGAGGGATGCTGAGCTGGAGGGAGCCTCCTCCTGGCCAGGCAGAAGCAGACTGCTTGGTCGTGGAGGGGACAGGTGGCAAAGAATTGCAAGTGGCCTGTAAGAGCTCAGAAAAGGCCCTGGCTGACAACCAGCAAGAAAGCAGGAACTTCAGTCCTGCAACCACAGGAATCGAATTCTACCATCATGAGTGAACTCGGAAGAGGACCCCGAACCTCAGATGAGAACTCAGTCCTGACCGACGCCTTGATTTCAGCCTGGTGAGACTGCACAAAGGACCCAGACTCCTGGCCCACGGACACAAAAGAAATCATTCATCAGGCTTATTTTAAGCTGTTGAGTTTGTTATGCAGCCATAGAAAACTCACACAGCAAGACCCAGGTACCACCTGCACTGTGTGTGCCCTTCTCAAACAAGGATTGTAGGGGCACCTCTGATTTCAGTGTCAGCTCAATCCTGTATGCAGCAGTTCTCCTGAGGCCTGGATCTTCCCTGCTCCACAGGGGGCAGTTACTCTGAATGGCTGGAGGTCCTGTGGGGAAGCACAGGGAAAAGAGCTAGTCTATTAACTGGCTGTGGTGCCTCAGGACCTCCATCGCTGGACTGGTGCCTGAGAACTGACTCAGGTCTGGCCATCGGGTGAGGGGTTGTGATTTTCCTTGTGGCAGCTGACACCAGCCTCTGTCCACCCACCTCTAGCCTTTATTGATTCTATGTTAGAAAGTAGTGCCCCCATTGGCTGCTGTCTCTCGGCCCCCCAGGACCTCCCTGGTCTGTTGGCATCACCACCAACACCTGTGAATTGAGCACCTTATCTGCTGTCCTGGCTTGCTGCCCATCATGGAAATTACGTGCACCTTGCCCCAGATGGTGAACTGACACTGCCCCTGCTATTCAGGATCCTGCCACTCCCAAGAACACGCGAGGACTCAGGTTCATCAAGGCCCTCCCTCTTCTGCCCTGTCCTACTGAAGACAGACACCTCCAGCTTTCTCAATGATGCTCACACCTCTTCTAAAAGTTCTTTTCTTGCCACCTGAATGCAGAGAGAGTCCTGTGTTCCTTGTGGGAACTTCATGTGATCAATCTCTCTCAGTGCGCCCACCTCTTGGACTTCCTGACCCCTTCCTTACTGACCCCCAAGGCAGGCCTGGCGGCTCCCCTCCGCCACTGTTGGCCATTGTCTCCATGCTTCAGGGAACATTCTGGCAACCCATCAGTTCCAGTTCTCCATGTCCTCACTGGGGTGTGAAATCCTGAGTCACAGAGGGGGACCTACGTGACTACGTCTTCTCTCTCTTGGGTCTGTGCTGCTCCCATCGGCACCCTCGGGATCTATGCTCCTGTTCCTGCCCGTGTTATATTCGTTAGCTCCCAAGTTTCTGTTAAATAATCCCTTTTTTCCTGTAGCTGGGGCTGTAAGCCTCCTGCCTGATCCAGGGAGGAGCTGACAGTCACCCTAGAAGCAATGAGGGAAGGTAGGGAAGGTGGCTCCTCACCTTGGGAGAAACTGCCTGAGCCAAGGCTTTGCAAACCCTATAGGTGCTGAGCGAGTCTCTGCTCTGGCATGGGGAAGGCCACTCGTGCTGGCCTGGGGCCCGTAGGAGAGTCTGGAGGTTCCAAGACCTCACACGCATCCTCTGAAACGTTCCTCTCCTACATCTAGGATCCCACTCTTTCCCCACCAAGGACCCTACCCTTGACTTTAACACCAGAAGCTTGCTGGAGTATGAACTTAGCCTCTATCACTTTGTAATCCAAGCTTGGGCCTGATTTTCAGCACAGTTTGCTCTCCAACTGCAGAAGCTGCTAAAACTAAGAATTAAAAAATTAGCCAAGCACGGTGGTGTGTGCCTGTAGTCCCAGCTATTTGGGAGGGTGATGAAGTGGGAGGATCACTTGAGCCCAAGAGTTCAAGGCTGCAGTAAGCCATGATTAGGCCATTGTACTTCAGCCTGGGTGCCAGAGTGAGATTATGTCTCAGAAAACAAACAAACAAACAAAAAAAACAAAACCCAAAAAACAAATAGTCTGCCATCAGTCCAATGATCATTCCTCAGGAGGCCACCTGCCATTTCTTTGTGGCTGCTTTTAGGAAAGCTTTCTTTGCATTGGCATTGGGCGGTGTTGCTACCATAGGTCCAGTGTATCATTATGTTACTTACCATCCTCAGGGCTCGCAGGACTTCCTGAGCCTAAGGATCCCCCTTCTTCTGTAATGCTAAGAACTTCTCAGCCATTATCTTGCTCCTCCTCCATTCTCTCCTCCTGCAATGCCTTGTTCTAGATCAGTTACCCAAGAGGCTGAGGGTGAGGTTAGGGCTGCTGTACAAATGCTTTCTCGAGGATTACTCGCAGGGAGGACCCTGCCAGGAAGTGAAGGGAGGATGGCAGGGCAGGGAGTAGGGCCAGAGGAAGGACAGTGCACAGCAGGCGTGGGGGGAAGTTAGGAAAGGTCGTGATTTAGGCTCAAGCCAGCCAAGGCTCAGCCTGAGCCCATGGGGAGCTCAGGAGCATGACTTGCTGCACAGGGATCTGGGCTTCCTATCCCTGGGGGTCAGACACTGGCCATCTGGGAGCGGAGACAGGTAACCTCCCAAGCATTTCCAGGTGAGGTGACTCCCCTTTGACCAAGGACAGCTCTCTGGAGAATGACACAGCTGTAAGCCATTCGCAGGCCACACTTCCAGGTAATGGAGATCTGTCCCAAGCACCCACATGGCCACCACTCTCCTAGTAAAAAAGAGATGCTTCCATATCTTTTATCCTGTGGTCTGCATTTGGATAAATTCCTTGGGTCCATTTAACAAGTTGCTAATAAGGTTTTCTAAGATGCTTTTTATTTTCCCCACCAAATTTTTAATTTTAATGACTACATATCTCATATCCAGATGTTTTACTTGGTTCCTTGAAAAATTCCACTCTTCTTTTTCTTAGTGTCTTATTCTTTGGTTCATAGTCAATGTAACTTCCTTGATGCCTTTAGCAATTTCTAACATTTATTTTTAAGCTCTCTTATAATCCCAGTGCCTTGGCTGGAGGCATCATCCTGTTCTTCATCTGCTGACTCTTGCTCATGGTGAATTGTTTCCTTTGGGTTTTATAAACTTACATAACATTTTACATATTTATATAAAACCTTTACATCCTGTCATTTTCGGTCGTGAGCTCATTTTGCGTGAGGCTCTATTCCTGGGAATCCCGTGTAACCTAGGTTGAGGGTGTTACCCTCATTGCCACTGTTTGCTTCTGCCAGAAGTTCTGACAGTATCCTACACCTGGACTACTTTTCATGTTACTTTTGGGGCCTGAGAGTTCCTGGATTGTGCGGGTAGCATGTGTCAAACCCAAGTGAGGGTGGGCCCTGCTACAAAGTTGCAAGAAGCCTTTTCCCCACCCAGAACCAAGGTGGAAACAGATGCCCTTCCTCATTGTCTCTGTGTTCCACTGGGCAGATTTTTTTCTAGTCTGTCCTTTCACTAAGGATATAGAATTCAAACGCCTCAGCCCCTGAGTTAGAGGTATCAGGAAGGGCTTTTTCCTAAGGCATCAGTTTAGGAGATTTCTCGTCTTTACGGAGTTCCCTTACTTGCTTGTATATACTCAGCCATGTGTTCTTCAAAATGCAGCCTTTTAGGCAGCACTCCTAGGTCCTTTGTAATGAGAATGTTTCCAGGTAAGCGAGTCAGCCCCCTTGCCAGGATCCTGAGCTTTGCCCTCTCCCCTACCGCTGAAATCTTAAGCTGAAAATCATAATGTCTTTCCACAAGTCTCTGGGCTACAGCTACTCAGCCCGGGCACTGAGCTCACTGGAACCTCCAGGTCCTTACCCCTGCCCTTTTCTCATCCAACTCTGCCCTTTTGCCCTTCCCGTCCTCTGCGGCCTGGACCTCACAGTGAGTCATGCCCACCACCATGGCTAGTACCCCTAGGGCTTTGCTCCTTTGTCCTTCAGCCCTACCACCAACCTTGCATCTATCCAACAATACAAGAATTTTGCAGCTGGCCTTCTCAGTGCTACCAGAAAAGATAAATGACCCTGGTGCCATTACAAACACTGCATTTGACTGGGTGGGCCCTCAGCACCACTCAGCAATGCTTTTTTTTTTTTTTTTTGAGACCGAGTCTCGCTCTGTCGCCCAGGATAGAGTGCAGTGGCGCAATCTCGGCTCAGTACAAGCTCCGCCTCTCGGGTTCACACCATTCTTCTGCCTCAGTCTCCCGAGTAGCTGGGACTACAGGCACCCACCACCATGCCTGGCTAATTTTTTGTATTTTTAGTAGAGACAGGGTTTCACTGTGTTAGCCAGGATGGTCTTGATCTCCTGACCTCGTGATCCGCCCACCTCAGCCTCCCAAAGTGCTGGGATTACAGGCGTGAGCCACAGCACCTGGCTAGCAATGCTTTCTAATAGCCTGCTCAGCTCTCTCTTCAATACCCTGCCAATGCCACTCCCATAGCACCTGGCTCATAGCAAGCACATCACGTGTTGATTATTGTTGTCATCACCTGTCTTTACTCCTGGGTCTCAGCTCAGGACCATGTCTATTATAAACATAAGGCTGCCATCCTCAGCCTCCTGCCCTCACCTGTAGACTCATCTCTGCCCATTCTCACCCCCTCCCCTTTCTTTCAGAGGCCCCCTCCTGTTTGAGGATCTTCCTGCTTGGGGTTTTCAGAGCCCGTCTGAGACCTGAGCACAAGGGTCCTGACCTGGCCTCCTGTTCCAGGACCCGTGCTATTGAAGCAGGCTATCTGGCCCCTCCAGGGTATCTTTCTCTCTAGCTTAGAAGTCGCTGCGACCATCGTGGGTGTTGCTCGGGGACCCATGCTCCAGGTGACAGGGGCCCAGGATTCCACATCCAGATGACCCGAAGCCATTTCCAAACAGGCACGGGCCTATTCTGAGGTCCATGGCCCAAAGGCAGACTGTGGCACGGGGCTGCCACACTCAGGTCTGCAGGGAGGCCAAGGGGTGGCTGTCTGGGAGTGTGGGTAGAGCTTGAATCAGGCTGGGCATGGGAGACAGGCTCCTTGAAGTGCAAGACAAGGCCAGTGGCAAAAGGAGAAAGGAACAAGGCAGAGGCTGACTGCAGCTCCCTCTGAGGCAGAATCTTGAGGCCCCTGAGGATTTTAAATTCCAGACAGTTACAGCAGGACGAGTGTGGCAGGAGGAGGATGGGCACTTTCCTTGTCACAGTCTATTGGCTGAATTTGCCCTTTTATTTATAGTATTTAGACACGAGATGTGTGAGCCTCTGCCTGACGCTTGCCACGTGCCACACACGCTCGGGACGGGCCTGGCACTCCCACGGCATCCTCCACATTCCTCCCTGGGACTCTCTCAGGGGCACTTCCCCCACGCCTCCGCCCTGGCCACAGACCTACCCCGGTCTCCTGTACTAAGAGGAAAATACAGACAGTCCTGACTCAGGAGGGTCTGACTTGGCCTGTTGCAGTTTTGACCTAATTTACAGTGTTCAATGAGTGATGTGAGGTGCTCAACCCTTTATTATAAAACAGGCTTGTGTAAGATGATTTTGTCCCACTGTAGGCTAATGCATGGGTTCTGAACCCACTGGAGGCAGGCGAGGCTGAGCCACGACGCTTGGCAGTTTCGGTGTATTCGAAGCATTTTCCGCTTAGGATGGACTTATGGGGGTGCTGCCTGCGGCAAGTGGAAGAGCCGCACATGAAACTTTTTGCCTTGGGTCTCCCCCACCAGCTCCTCAGACGCTCCTCACTTCATGTTTGCTTGGTGACCGTGGTAGCTACCCAGCCGATGCCTCTGAGCCTTCCAGGGTCCATAGCACCTCCTGGAACAGCAGGAGACCTGGCCTCTGGCCTTGCCTCAGCGCCCCTTCTAGCAGCTGGAGCTCCCTCTCATCCCAGCCACGCTTCCATGGCCAGTGCTCCCTGGGCCCCGCAGATGCGCCCTGGTGGCTCCTCCCCTTGGCCTGTGGTGCCTCTCTTGTCTCCTTTCCCAGAGATTCTCTGAAGCTCAGAGTGGGGTGTTTGGGGGGCTCTCTCAGAACTCCTGCTTGCCCAGCCTGGAAGCATGGGGGGCCTTACTTAACCCCTGTGGGGCAGCGCTTGACCACTGGTGTTTGCAAGCTGATGGAAAAATGCTTCCTCCTCCTTCTCAAAGATGAACAGTCTGGCCAACTGCACATCACAGCCCAGGACTGGCTGTCCTTCCTTTCCTGTCCCATCTCCAGCCCCCAGGTCTGTCGCTCCTGCCTCCTGGGGCCTCCTCCCAAACCCCTGCTGCACCTGTGTCCTTGTATCAGGCTCTGCTTTTGGACCTGAGCTAAGGTAGTTGGCACTTAAATTCCTCAGATAGCAGTCACGTGCAAACTTACTTCCCTGAACAGCAAAGGCCTCATCTGGAGGACTTTTTCCCAGTCCCCCAGCCTCCAGCCTCTCAGCTCTCGGCCTCTTCTCTCTTCTCTTCCTGGACTCCACTGCTCCTGCCATTTCTAGCCACTCCCTACCTGGCCTCACCCTCTGTAGTGACTTCAGCTCCTCCTTACATGCTAATGACCCCAATATTTTACCTCAAAAAACATAAACTAAAGCAAAAATCTCAAGCCAACTTTGGTAGCTTTTGACTGGGTCTGCTTGGTCAAGTTCACTTCCATTGAATCAGTCACCCAAGGCTGAAAGCTGGGCAAGGGGAGCCAGGGGAGCGTCCATCACCAGCTGTTTTGTTGGTCTCTTGCTACTTATTTCAATGACCTGGTTGTGTCATCCCTATCTGGAGCAGGTCTTGGGTTAAAGTGTTGGAGGGCAGAAGGTCCGCTGAAAGATATGGAAGAATTGAAAGTCTTAGGGCTGTAATTTTCTGTCCTTGTGATAGTTTGCTCAGAATGATGGTTTCCAGCTTCATCCATGTCCCTACAAAGGCATGAACTCATCCTTTTTTATGGTTGCATAGTATTCCATGGTGTATCGATGCCACGTTTTCATAATCCAGTCTATCATTGATGGACATTCGGGTTGGTTCCAAGTCTTTGCTATTGTGAATAGTGCACATCACTCATAGGGGGGAATTGAGCGATGAGAACACTTGGACACAGGCTGGGGAACATCACACGTCGGGGCCTGTCGTGGGGTGGGGAGGGGGGGAGGGACAGCATTACATATCTAATGTAAATGACGAGTTAATGGGTGCAGCACACCAACATGGCACATGTATACGTATGTAGCAAACCTGCACATTGTGCACATGTATCCTTGAACTTAAAGTATAATAATAATAAAAAAAAGAAAGTTTTAGGGCTGTGAGAAGAGCCCTGAACTACCCCACCCCTGCTCCCTCTACTGCAGCCCAGGCTGCACCTCCCATCTCTGTCCTACAGCCCCCGGCTCGTGCCCGCTTGACAGAGGCTCTCAGACCTTGCTGTCTCCTTAGTGAACTTCATGTCCTTCTTGAATTTTTTTAAATAATTATTTTTTACAAAAGGAAAACATGTTCACTGAAGAATTAAGAAAACAAGTGAGCAAAAGAAAACAAGAATCTCTCATTTTCCACTTAGAAGAGGACACATTTTTCCTCATTGTTTTTGTGTCTATAAATGCTTTCATTTGTAAAAATTACATCACATTGTAATGAGGTCTTCTTGTCTTTCTTTTCCCTTGAAACTATAAAGTGAATTTCTTTCCATGATATAAAACCCCTTATTTTTGGTGATATATGCATACATATTCATCCCAACCAACCATTGTTTCTGTAGACCTTTTAGCTAAATGTTTATTAGCATCCATGTTTGTCTCTTTGAATGAGGTTCTAAAATTGCAATCACTAGGTGAAAGAAGGTACAAATTTTGCAGGTTTTATTTATGAGTGTGGTTAAGTAGCTGTCTGAAAGTTTCTATCAGTTGACACTCAGTTGCTGTATAATAGCGTTTATTTCCACACATTTGCTTTTATCAAACAAAGCATTGCACTTCTCTTATTAGAGAACATCCTGCCATGTTTATGGGCGTTTCTTCTTTTGTCTTTGCCTCTCCTTGTCCCTGCCTGCTTTATGTATGGGCTGCTCCGCTCTGAAAACCCTCCTGCCTGTGAAGATCAGCCTCTACGAATCCCACGCAAACGCTTTCCCCACTCACTTGTCTTAATTTTATTGTGTTCTGAAGCACCAGAAGTCCCCCCTTCCCCTCCAAACTGGGGCAGCCACTGCCTTCAAAAAATTTTTTTTCTTCTGAATTAAAATCTTCCTGAGAAAGGCACAGCTCTTAAATTCAACGAGTTTTGATCGGTACGTACCCCTATGCGATCTACACCCCAGACAGAAAGTGTATTATCTCCATTGCCCAGGAAGGTTCTCGTGTCCTTCCCAGTCCACCCTCTGTAGGCCCCCAATCTGGAGAGAAGTGTTCTGATCTCTACCCCATATTTGGCTGAATTTCATATTAACAGTCATACGGTGTAAACCCTTTTGTATCTGACATCTTTTATGATGTTCTTGACGTTCAACCGTCTATAACAGTTCATTCTTTTTTATTGCTAATATTCCCTTGTATTTTGCAGTTGGGGTTTATCCATTTTCCCACTGATTGCACACTAAATTTTAATTACAACATAGCTAAATTCTCAATTATTTCCCTTTATGACTGTTGACAATATTCTTTATATTCCACAACCCTATAGAGATGTCCAGAGTTTTTCCTTAGTACTTTTTTTAAAAACTTAAGTCTTTACTCCATTTGATGAGTAAAGATTTCAACTTTAATCTCTTCTCTTCAAATGATTAGCAGGTACCCTACCATATTGCTTTCTCACTGATTTGAAAAGCCACTTTCATTATATTTTAAATCCCTACAGGGGTGGTATTAAAACTAGTCAAGAGTTGGTGAGGCACAGGCACTAACCAGCCTACAAAGCTGCCCATTAAGAACAGCTGGAGCACACTGATCATACACATATCGGCTGGGTATCAGCCTGGAGTCAGTTCATTTGCTTGGGGCCATTCCTTTACTTTCTATTATTTTGCATTGATCTGGGCCAATATCACGTTGTTTTCATTTCGGAGCCCACATAACATGTTTTTATTTTCTGGGAGCACAGTTTCTCCCTCATTACTCTTCTTTTTGACTGCTCTCAAATCTTTATTCTTCCAGATGAACTATTTAACGATTTTCACAATTCTCAGGAAGTTCTGTTGGAACTTAGTGTTACATTTAGGTACTTAAAATGTTTTTGCTAATTGAGAATGTTTCATATTTTCTAACACATATGTAAGTGCTTAGCACAAAGCTCACCACATACTGAATATGCAACAATTATTTAATTACCGATTGAATGTTGTCAGTTATCTGAAAGTTACTGTTATTTGTATATTTTATAATTGGCCAGCTTGCCGATCGTAGCCAGTCTAGGAGTTCTACCATTTTATTGGATCTACCAACCCTAGATTTTAAAATTTGAGTCTTTGATGCTGGTTTCTTTCAACTGTGAGAACACGGAGATTCCTTTGAGTGTGATTCATTTGACTCTGTCAAATACCTGTATGTGAAGTCCCAAGTGAATGCTCCCAGGCATTGGGGTTGTCACCCCACCTTTCTCCTTATACACAGCTCACAGGATAGCGTGTTTGCTTTCACTGCACACTATCGTACTGAATTGCTCTGCACTGGCTGTGCACCGGTCTCCTTCAGACAGCCCCTCTGACACATAATGGCAGACACAGCCACCCAGGCCAAGTTTCTCTTTTCCAGACATGGCGAGTGAGGTTCTTGCACCATCCACCCAACGTCTGCGTGGTGCCTCACTCTGCTGGAGTGCCTCTCAGGACTCCTGTGGTCTAAATGGCACGCAGCAATGGGGCTACCCATTCCTTCTAATGGAAATCTACTTTTTAAAAATTACCTCTGCAAGCATTAGATCCCAGAGCTCGTTTCACGTGACTTTTTGCGCAGGCACTTCTCTTTGTACGTGAAAAACTAACTTTGGTAGACTTACAGGCAGGTTTTAATATTTTCTCGTGATTGTATGTTTTTGAGAATCCTGTCAAATGATATTGAATCTTATCTAGATGTTAGCTAGCTACAGACCCTGTTTCATTCTACATGAAAATTAGATAGTGCACCGTTTCCATCAGCAGCCAAGTCTCCAAAACCCCGTAATTGCTCTCCTTTTCTTCAGCTGTATCTTGTTTTAAAGTTCTCTAATTCACCATTCCTCTCCTTCAAAGTTCAGCCTAAGCATTTCTTGCAATGACCAAAGTTTTCTAATTATTAATGAGATATTTAAGGAAATGTAAAATTGGCATTTTTATTTTGCTAACTGTATTTTTATCCACATAACTAGTTTCCCCCACCAAGAATCACAGGTCGAGAATGCTGTAAAAACGGATCCTTTCTCAGCTCCTAAAAGGAATGGCCTACAATCGAAGCGAACGCGCATCTCCGCCAGGTCCGCAACCACGGGCCCACGCCGTCGGGCCCCACGAACCGGCGCGCGCTGTCAAAGGCGCTTCCTCCCTGGAACGCGGGATTCCGAGGACAGTGTGTGCACTCAAGTTGAAAAGTTGTCATACTCCTGTTGGAAAGAAACGGAAACATCACCACCAGGAGGGTGGCCACTAAAGACCCTCGCCGACACCTGCTGGCAACCAAAGGCGCTTCCGGGGATCTACGGGCCGACCTTTAACTCAACACAAGCCTCCCAAGCCCTGCGGCCTTAAAACAACGCCCACCCGGGCGGTGCGCCGTTCCCGCCACCTCCACGCCTGCCTGGACCCGGACTCGAGACCCTGGCGGCGGGCCGGGCTCCCTCCGCCTGAGCAGGGACGCGGCGAGCGCATCCCACGACCCTCGGCAGCCGTTGCAGGCCTGGCGGACCTACACCCCACACCCTCACGGCTGCGTTCCCGCCGCGGGGCAGGGCGAGGCCCACGGCGCCTGCGCACTCAGTGACCGGGCCGCCCTGCGCCTCAGTGCGCACGCAGCACCACGTGACCCACTGCCAGTATCCAAGATGGACGCCGCGGCGAGGCCTGGCCGGCTCCCCGCCTTAGCCTGCACCCCATTGTGTGCCCTCTAAGCGCGAATTAGGCTCGCAGACACGCGGTGCTGACCGCTAGGCAGCCATGCGGGCTACCGAGTGCGACTGGACACGGCCGGGGCCCGTGTTTACGGTCACTACTGGCCCCCGGTCCCTGCGCCTCCTCAACCGCGAAGCACCCAGCGGCTGGCGCCTGGAGCGTCTTTTGGTACGCCCCACCCTCTAGAATTGGCAGCTCCAGCAGCCAATGAGGTCCAGGACGCGTGCGGGGAGGCGGGCAGCGGTGGAGCCTCTCTGCCGCTCATAGGGCATCCGGCCCCGCGGTTGGGCAGCCGCTGGGCGAGGGGTGGGAGCAGACGGGCTGTGCGCAGGTTTCAGCGGGCCAATGGAAGGCCGGCCAGGCGCCCAGGGCGGGCGGGCGGGAGGCGGGGCCGAGCCGTAATTGACGAGCTCTTCATTAGAAACCAGGCGGGAGGGCGGGGCCCGCAAGGGGAGGTGACGCAAGACTGCCGCAGCTAATGGTTGGCGAGCCGCCGGCTGGCTGGGCGGGGCCGGGCCGGCTGACGGGCGTGCGGGGTGGCCTATCGCCGCCTGGCTCGACGCTGGAGGGGGGAGAAGCATCATGGTTCAACGTGGGTCAATTTTTTGTGAATGAGGAGGGGAGGTTGTGGGGCCGCCGCCGCGGAGCACCGTCCCCGCCGCCGCCCGAGCCCGAGCCCGAGCCCGCGCACCCGCCCGCGCCGCCGCCGCCGCCGCCCGAACAGCCTCCCAGCCTGGGCCCCCGGCGGCGCCGTGGCCGCGTCCCGGCTGTCGCCGCCCGAGCCCGAGCCCGCGCGCCGGCGGGTGGCGGCGCAGGCTGAGGAGATGCGGCGCGGAGCGCCGGAGCAGGGCTAGAGCCGGCCGCCGCCGCCCGCCGCGGTAAGCGCAGCCCCGGCCCGGCGCCCGCGGGCCATTGTCCGCCGCCCGCCCCGCGCCCCGCGCCCCGCGCAGCCTGCAGGCCTTGGAGCCCGCGGCAGGTGGACGCCGCCGGTCCACACCCGCCCCGCGCGCGGCCGTGGGAGGCGGGGGCCAGCGCTGGCCGCGCGCCGTGGGACCCGCCGGTCCCCAGGGCCGCCCGGCCCCTTCTGGACCTTTCCACCCGCGCCGCGAGGCGGCTTCGCCCGCCGGGGCGGGGGCGCGGGGGTGGGCACGGCAGGCAGCGGCGCCGTCTCCCGGTGCGGGGCCCGCGCCCCCCGAGCAGGTGGGCTCCGGGCCGCCGGGAGTGAGGGCGGGGGCGGGCGGGCGCCGGGGCCGGCCGGGCGCCGTTTATGTAACTTTGTCAAATGCTGTGAGTTTGCAGAAAAACGTCCCTGCCGGGGGTCCGCGGCCCCGCGCTTGTCGTCGCCGCTGCGAGCGCCCGGGGGGTCGCGGGAGGGCGGGGGGCTGCCCGGGACCCGCTTGGCTCAGCCCGCAGGGCGCCAGCAGGCCGAGACGGGGCCCTGTCCCGCTCGGGGGTGGGATCCGCGTTTGCCGGCGTTGCGAAAACACACCACGGAATCATAAGCAAATTATCTCGTATTTACATTGAGCGTTGAATTATTTGACACTGTTATAGCAGGAGACCGTGCGTATCAGTTGGAAAGGCCGGGGGTGGAACCCAGTGTACTCATTTAATGCACATCAAAAATTTGTAATAACTTGAGGCAGCTGATATGAGTGTTTTCTTTATTGCATGTTGTAAATTGACCTGCTGTGACACAATTTTCAAATAAAGCGTTGCAGAAATTAAACTTAAGTTATTTTAAAACTAATGACTTTCTTAACTAAATCCTAATTGCATGACTGTAGAGACCTACCTAATTGCTTGCTGAGAGCAGTTCTGCTTGCTCTCCGTGAGGGAGGAAAGGGCCTGTGCAGTCACTTTGCCGCCCCGTTTTTCTCTGTTCAGGCTTTTCTGTTTATTCCCACAAATCACCGAAGCAGTTAAGGCCTGGGAGTAAGCCTGTAAACAGTCCTGGCCCAGCGCCAGCCCAGCAGGACTAGGGGGATACTGGCAGGTTTGCACCTTGACCTGGTTTCACTTTTTCTTTTGTAATATGATCGTAGTTGCCTGGAGTTTTAATTGCTTCTGATAATTCTGTGCATTATTTTCGGGACTGTCCAAGGAAGGCTGGTGTGGTGGTTTCAGGACCTAGCCAGGAAAGGTGGTGGTGGTGGCTGGGGAGAGGGAGGGTGGAAGGGAGGGAGATCGAATTAAGAAAACTCAGCTGCTTGTACACAAATATACACTACAGCAGTTACAAAGCAACAAAAGTTATTGCAGAATTTTGCAGTAACTATGGCAACACAATTACTCTATTATAATTGGAAATGCAAAATGCCACCCAGTTAGAAGTTTCATCAGAATGGAGTTTTGGATATCAAAAATATGTGAAATTTAATTTTTTTTCAGGTAGCTCCTGTGAATTCTAAAATCTGTGTTCAATTACCTATTTTTAAGACTGATCGGGCTTTCCCAGATATTCTACTCTCTGGGATCTGTGGCATCTTTCCCCAGAAGAACTCACATTTGTGTGGGAGGGAAGTATTTTCATGCCTTAAAAACACACACCCCAACACATTGTAAGACTTCTATAGCTTTCTGTGTTCTGGGCTTTTATTTTAGAGATCAAATCCCATCCTAAAGAGAGCAGTAATCAATTAGAAAAGAAGCCGGCTGTACTCAGCAGGCAGATGTAACGCTGCCCTCTTTAGGGTTCTTTCTCCTGCAAGGGGAGCTGGCAGCAGGCATGCCCCCGGGAGAGCCCTGGGCTAAGGGGCGGGGCGGAGGGAAGATGACTGGACTGCACATAGGCCTGGAAGGCCTAGGGACGAAGGACAGATGTGGCCTCGGAGCCCTGCACCAGAGAGAATGTTCTGTGTTCAGCAGCTTCCTAGCCATGCAAAATAAAAATCTCCAAATGCCATATTCTCGGAGGCCTTGGGGGCTGTTGCTGTAGCAAGATGGACAGGACAACCTGGCACGCTGGCCACGTGCGGCTCAGGCAGCCCATCTGGACTCTGTGGCCAGAGACCTCGTTGAGAAGAATGCCCTATGGATGTTTACCAGGAGGACTCTAGTGCTGGAAGTTTCCACACATTGTGGGGTTGCTGCAGTTTAATTTTGTTATAACTCTTTCCTTTTAACTACTGCATATTTATGCCCAGTAATCGACTTCCATTCTCCAGCTTCATTGTGAGGTTTCAATGCAGCATGAATGGCTTTGAATTCCAATCCTTTGATGTTGGGGGTGGCACCAAAGGAAAGGCGACTTTATGCTGTCTTAATTGCCGGAGCAGAAGAAACATTTCATCACTCCTGTAGAATTCATCCATACCATTCTCTATTGAAAACGGCTGGGCTTTCATAGCTCAGAAGCTGCCATGAGTAATATATTAATACCTGATGTAGGGCGCGAAGGAGCCGCAGAGGCCTAGAGAACTGCCGTTGCTGAGAGGCAGCGGGGCGACAGGCTGTGGCCGGGCTTTCCTCCGAGGCTCAGAATTGATGACTGTAGCTGGGGATGGGGGAAATGAAGGGCGAAGGGGCCCAGTCTCCACCTAAGCTTGGGGCTGTGGAACCGGGACTGAGCCCCTGCCCTGTTGTTTGCAGCCCCCAGTCTGTCCTGGGGTAAGGAGTCGGAAAGGATGGATTTGGAGGGAGTGTTTGTTTTGATTTCAGGTGGTCAGCATATGCCCTGCCGTGTGGTGGGCTCTGGGTTTTTGGCCTTGACGTTAGAGGCGGGTACTGCACCTTCTGGTTCAGGTCAGATGAGGGGTACCGTGTCAAAAGTGATGCTACCTTTGAACACACCTTAACTCATTCTTAAGCGTTTCTGTGGGAACAAGTGTCACTGAGGTCAGTAAGTTCTCTTCATACGGTCAGTTTTCTTCTCTTGGGCTTCTGTGCGTGGGAAGAGTGGGACCTGTTTTGGGGTGGCATGAGGGCCATGGTGCCTGCAGCATTAAATGGCCATGTCCCCTTGCTGCAGCCTCACTGAGACACCTCCTACTCACTTCCTAGAAGGAGGGTCAGGGTCCTACATGTCCCCTTGCTGTGGCCTTGCTGACACACCTCCTACTCACTTCCTAGAAGGGGTCAGGGTCCTACATGTCCCCTTGCTGTGGCCTTGCTGACACACCTCCTACTCACTTCGTGGAAGGAAGGTCGGGGTCCTACATAGATTGTCCCCACTGTGACTTCCTGTATCACTGTCGGGGGATGAGGATGTATCCTGGAGCAAGGAGATGATGCCACGAGCAGCTGTCACATGCTCCCGTAGCTGACGCCAGATGAGCACCTGCTTGGGGCTCGTGCTGTTTCATGCACTCACCATGTAGGTGTCAGCACAGTCCTGCAGGTGGGCTCTACCTCTGGAGGAACTGGGGGTAGAATGCGATGGACCATCTGCCACCCCCTGCATCTCCAGTCCCAAAGGCCAGTTCCTCTCCGTGCCTCTGCTTCTGGGCTGGTGGTGACCTTGAAGCTGAAGTTCAGCTTGTCGAGGTGCTTGGGCGAACACAGCCTCTTAGAGAAGAGGACGATTTGGAATACCTTTCTAGTTCAGTGTCGTTAGACTTTCTAGTGCTGTGTTGACTGTTCTTGGAGCTGTTACAGGCGGGTTTCATAGGTCTGGGCAGTACTTCTGGCTTTCTCATGCTGTCTTATGTCACGTGTGGGGCTGCAGAACTAGAAGACATCATGTTCTTCTCCTGCAAAGTCCCCAGGACGCCTGGAAGCAGGTGGGGGTGACGGAAGGGAGCTAATGCTCCAAGTCCACTTCAGCCGGAGCAGCTTTTAGTGTTTGTTGTTCGGTCTGTTGATTACCTTGGAAGATTTTATTGGAAGAAAGCATTTGAGGACCAAGTTAATCTACTCTTTCAATACCAACCCGGAAACCTTAAAGAAAATCTTGACAGATTTAATAGGATAAGAGTTTTTTTAAAAATCTCTTTGGCAAAAGACTCCGTCAGCCGGGCTAAGAGACAACGAGAGAGAAAATACATAACACATTATGCCTGTGTAAGCTTAATAGTCAATATATAAAGAGCTTTTACAGACCAATAAGGAGAGCATGAGATCACCATTGCAAGATGAGCAGAGCGTATGAACATTGAATCATTGTGCCAGTGATGAAAGGTTAGCATTACTAATCAATTCAGTGTGAAGGAGATTCCCTTTATGCCTATCATATTGGCGAGTTTGATGATACCTGTTGCTGGTCATAATAATAATTTCTATTTTGTAAGGTTTTTGCAAAGTTTAAATAAGTTAATGTATGGAAATTTCCTTGAATAGGGCCTGGCATGTAGTAAGCATGATATAAATGTTGGCTGTTATTTATTATCATTTGCTCTCTGGAGAGACCCATATGTATTATTATATAAAATATAATAGCGCTGGGCGAGGTACCTTATGCCTGTAATCCCAGAACTTTGGGAGGCCAAGGTGAGAGGATCACTTGAGCCCAGGAGTTCAAGACCAGCCTGGGCAACATAGTGAGACCCTCATCTCTACAAAAAAAAAAAAAAAAAAAAAATCAGGCATGGCGTCGTGTGCCTGTAGTCCCCATTACTTGGGAGGCTGTGGCAGGAGAATCACGTGAACCTGGAAAGTCAAGGTTGCAGTGAGGTGTGATTTTGCCACTGCACTTCAGCCTGAGTGACACAGCGAGACCATGTGCTGTCCCCCCCAAAAAGTTTATATATGTAATGTATAAACATAAAATAGTGATTACCGAATTGCTCTCTAGAAAAGTCTTAAGTGTCAAAATCTTAAATGCCATTCCCCTTGTCCCCACAGTTCTACATTTTGAAATCTATTCTAAGGAAAGAAGATAAGTGTGTAGATATCCAGACGTGTGTGGAGGTCGGGGCTGCATTATTTATAAAAGCAGTACTTGTTAAACATGCTGGCATTTCTGCACTGTGGCATCCTCCATGTGTAGACAGGCAGAAGTGTGCAGTGTAAGAGGGAAAGGCGGGGTCTGGAGCAGTCCCCGGGCCACTCCTGGTTTTAAGTACATGGGTCTCTAAGGTAACCATCAGAGGTGAGGAAATGGGGTACACTTTTCTTTTATACATGGTGGTATTGTAGAGATTCTTTTGGTAAGCGTGTATTTTTTACAGTAGTAATTTGAAAACATTTAGATATCGTCATTGGAAAGAAAAGTACTCTTTAAGTCCTTGGCAAGTTGATAAATATGCTTCGCAATAGAAGAATTTAGGGGCATTTGTTTTTCTAACTCACATGTAAGCTCTTCAAGGTGGGGACTGACCCTCGGGGTCTGAGCGGGCTCTGCTACAGCCCATCCTACAAACAGTCTCCCAGGTTTCCACCAGAAGCAGGTTTGTACCTCTCATTCCCTTGCTTGAAACCCTGGCATGACTTTCCTATATTCTTAGGATCCTAAGGTCTCGGGGCCCTGGAAGGCCTGCCTGATCCTGGCCTCTGTTTTACCAGCCTCATCTGATAGCACTTGCTGTGTTTGTGGAGTTTCAGCTGCCACCTGCTTTACTTTCTAGCTCTCTCTAAGTCCCTTTTGACCTCGGGGCCTTTGCACACACTGTTCCCCTTCCTTGGAATGGCCTCCCTTTACCTTCCTCTTCTCCAGCCCCTCAGTTCATGCTCATCCTCTCATCCTTTGATCCCCTGTTAAACTTAGCCTAACAGCTTTTTTCCTCCTTTCTAACAGCATCCCACTGTGCAATTTCAGGAGCTCATTGTGACCTTAGTTGTTTAATGCCCCCTTTTCTACTAGCTGGGGCTCTGTAGGATTGAGGGGCCCTGAGGGCCTCATGCCTGCTCTGTACCCTGTGCTTGGCAGTGTAGGTGCTCGAAGAATGAAAGAAAATGAATGAGTGAATGAATGAATGAATGAATGGATGGATGAGTAAGTAGCCCAGTGAATGGCACAATGTGGGCCTTGGGTGGGAGAGCTGGGGTGAGGCCCCACCTCTGGCCTGGCCCCTCTGCGGGGTTCTTGCCAGTGCTCTGGAATTGCCTGTTTCCTGACACCCCCTGCCCCCATCTGGGAACTTCTTGGTCCTGATTTTGGAGATTACATGCTCCTAAGGAGATGTCATAAATGCAAGTGGAGGGAATTCTGTGATGCAGAAAGGAATGGGAGGGAGAACGGCCTTCAACACAGCTGTCGAGTGGCAAATGCGACTGTTGTGCCAAGGCCAAGGCAGGTGTGTGCGGCTTGTTCTCCAGCCACTTTGCCCAGGGCCCCGGTGTGTGAGGAGGCGAGTGGTGCTTTTATGAAGAAGTTTTTCTCTGCTTGTTTTAAATTAGAATTAATGACATTATTTAATCACTTCTTATTTAGCGTCATAATTTTAATATGATATGTTAATATGTTTGTGTACATAAACATTTTGGAGTCTGCTCTGTTTAAAAATGTGAGTGTTGGGCTTTGTGAGTTTACTGTTGTTTATGAAGTACTCCGTCTGTGTGAGTCAAGTGCTTTTGCTGGATTGATGTTTAAGCTTGAAACAATAAATCAGTTCTTAGGACCTGAAAGTCTGAACCAGCATTCCAAGTGGGAGTATTGTTCAAGCGGTGAGGGAATTGCATTTTCCCTTGGGAATGGCCCGTCATCTGGTTTATGTGTTGCTATTTGCTGGAGCGGTTCTTTTTTAAACTGAGGAAGAGAAGTTTCTGTGGTATCTCCACTGGCCTCCCTGGTGGTGGGGTTGGGGGTGGAGGGGGGGTGGTCCTTGGGGGCCATGTTCCCTAAATATTTCTAATTGATTAGTTATTATTTTGCAAATACTCATTTTACACCCCAGCCCAAGTACTAGGTTTTACATGAGATGAGACTCAGTTGAACACATTCTCTGTGCCAGACGCAGTGGCCAGCCCCATGACCCCAGGCTTGATCAGGAAAACTGGCCTCTGCCCACAAGAGGCTTTGGTGTTGGTAGGGACAGAGGAGAAAAAGGAGCTAAACAGGCAGGTGCACACGGGTCACCATCCTGAGAACCAGGGCTGTGGCTGGAGGGCTTGCTTGGTAGGGAGAGCCGTGGTGCAGGAGCCAGGCCCAGATGAGGAGGAGGAAGGGGAGGCTGGGTGGGTGGGAATGGGGTGTGGTCCTTTTTAGCCAGAGCCAGAGTTTCGGGGCTGCAGTAGGGTGAAAAGGGCATTGTGGCCAGACGGTGGCCTGGTGACTGAGGTCTCTGAGGCCAGAGTGCGTGAGCCAGTGATGAGCCGGGCCAACTGGCAGGCTGCCTGGGTGGGGCGGAGGTGTGGTCTGCACAAAGGACTTCCTTGCGTTTTCATGTACGTGTAGTCTTCTTGCATTTAATGGAGAGTTTGCTTCTGTCCTTTCTGTTTTGTGCATTGGTGCCTGGCTCCAGCTGGGTGATGGACCTGATCTCTCTTGTTCTAACTTGGTGGAGGCAGGCCCATTCAGATGCATCCCAAGGAGGCCTCCAGGTGGTCCATGGAGTGGCTAGGCCCTCCCTGGGGCACATGCTTGGTGGTGCTGTTGTGGGGACCTCTGCATGAAAAGCAAGGGCAGCTTCCAAAACAAGGGCAAGGTGAAGAAGGTGGCTCACACGCCGGGGGTCCCAGCCCTGTGGCTCTGAGACGGGCCGCATCCAGAAGGGAGGGAGTTCCTTCCTTCCAGCAGTGCTGGCGAGAGCTTCCTCTGTGCCTAGGTCCAGGATTCTGTAGAGTAGCTGTCAGGACTGAAGCCTGCCAGGAGTCTGTGTAGAAACCGTGCTGGAGGGGACCCGCTGGGGGACCCGAGCTGGCACCCCCAGTGCCACCAGTTTACACACCAGAATTCCGGGTCTGAGGCTGAGCCCAGCCTGGCCCATCTGCAGGGGCCTTGCTGGCTGGCACCGTGCCATGTAAGTCAAGTGGCAGAAAGTGGGCCCCCAGCAGGTCAGCAGAGCGTGGCCAAGGGCCCCTGAGCCTCAGTCCTCCCTGTGGCCTGGGGCTCATCCCAGCTGGCTATTGAGGACTTACCCACCCCCAGGACTCATGTCCAAGCCCCGTAAGCTCAGGGGTTAGAGTGTTCTAAGGAGGCTGACCCCCATTCCACCTCTGGGGGCTGTGGACAAGGAGGGGAAGATGGCCTGTGGGTCCACACAAGCGGGGTGTGTCTTAATTAGTGATGCCAACTGTGCCTCCTTGCTTGCAGGATGTGGGTGGCCCTCTGACCTTTTGGACCTTTAAAGGGAGCCATAAAACCATTGGGAGGTTCTGGCATATTAAAACCCCCTCTACTATAAAATTTACGTCAGATTTTGCACTGAAAAAATCCTCATAGGTGGTCACAGTCCCCATTCTTTGGAGAACACTTGTTTGCCAGATCAAGGGCTCTGTGTTGGAATCCGCCCCTTGGCTCTCCAGGTCAGAAGGATGCATCAAAGGAGATGTCACTGGGGTGCCTGTGTCTTCTCGCCTTTCGAGTGCCTGCCCTGAAGCAGCTTGCTTTCCTTTGCCCCTGAGTGTGCAGCACAGCCCAGCGTAGCTCGGTTGCCGGCTGGGGCAGCAGCTGACCTGCAGAGCCGTTACGCGCATGCCCGCTGCCATCCGAGGGTAGCAGCCGGGCTGGGCCATCCCACCCCTGCCCGGCATGGTGGCCCGGGCAGGATGGGGCCTGGTGTGGGAGCATCCAGCTCACCTCCCAAGCTGGTGGGGATGTTGACCTTTTGGGCTTCGGAGTTCACAACCAACCATGTGCAATGCTTCCCGCGGTCCCTCCCTGAAGAAGAGTGTCTTTCCATGTCAGCGTGCCAGCTTCAGCACACGCGGGCTACGTTCTGACGAAGTTCTGTTTTCGGAATTCTCCTGGTTAAGCGGAGGCCAGAGCTGAGGCACGTGGGGGCTGCGGAGGGCCTCTTCTCTTGTTTCACGTATCCTTCTCCTGGTTCCTTGGTGCTCTCGTGGGTGTGGGGTGAAGGGTCTGATTGGTGGATGTGCTCACTTCTGCTCGTCACACTGCCAATGTGCCGCAGTGGACAAGAGTGATTTGCAGTGATGTCCTGTGTTCCATGGCTCTGGGGTGTTGAGTGAGCATCGGTTGAGATCCCAGCTTCACTGTTATGACCCCATCACCTCAGTGAGTCCTTTGTCGTCTGCTGAGTGAGTGTCTCTCCCGCAGAGACTCAGCTTTCCTCTTCCTCCTCCCCCGCTGGCTCTGAGGACACGCAGCCCTCTCTGCTGGCAGGTCTTGGGAGGAATGAGGAGTAGGGTATGTCCCCTGCCCGGGGCCTGCGGCTGACCGGGCCTTGGATGCACCTGCAGGACTTTCTGAGGCTCCTGCACCTGCTCAGGGTGTCTCTGCAGCAGGTCGTGGTGTGGTGGACGTCTCCCCGAAGGACCTTAGTACCGTTTGAGAACAAGCTCTCGTCTGCCTTTGTCCTTGCAGGGACTGTGTCATAGTTTACAGAGATTAGACTCTTGAAAGCTCAGAAGCACCGTGATGCTTCCCACGGACACTGTCACCCCCCAGGGCATGCTGCGCTTGTTAGGGACCTGAAGGGCCAGCGTCCCTACCCGGTATGCAGAGCCCTGCTCGTGATGGTGGCTCAGCTGCTATGGCATGTCCAGATTGCGCCTTGGCCACAGTGTGATTCGTATCGAGGCCGAGCCGAGGCCCCTGGCCCTGAGGATGACCCGAGCGGTCTGATGGACACTGTGCCACGGCTTTGCCGTCTGTCATGCTTCCCAGTGTGCTGGGAGAGGGAGCTGCCCTGAGACTGTGGCTGTGCGTAAATCCAGGCTGCCCCGCTTTCCCTCCCCTTGGTTCTTTCTGTCCCGTCTTCACTGCTTCTGATTTGCATGAGCAGGGACCCTGAAGGACTGTGTGCATTTTGCCCACTGCCTTGGTCAGAGGGCTACCGGGTGTGGCTGCAGTGTCTCAAGGGAGGCTGCGTGGCTGGGTGCTCAGGTCCAGGCTCGGGGCTCCAGGCATGTGGCGGCTCCTGGTAGCAAAGTGAGGGGTAGTGCCGCTGTGGAGGGCAGTGAAGGACAGGGAGATGGGAGAGGTCAGGGCTGGGGCTGCGGCCGCGTGGTGCCCCTGTGGGCACAGCTCCTCCACAGGTGGAGGGTGGGAAAGGCACTCTAAGGGGATTTTGGGGGGTGGCTTCCAATATATATATATATCTTTGGAGACAGAGTCCTGCTTTGTTGCCCAGGCTGGAGTGTACTGGTACAATCACCACTCACTACAGTACAATCACCACTCACTGCAACCTTGATCTCCCAGCTTAAGCAGTTCTCGCCTCAGCCGCCTGATTAGCTGGAACCAAAGACGCATGCCACCATGGCTGGCTAATTTTTTGTATATTTTGTAGAGATGAGGTTTCGCCATGTTGTCCATGGCTGGTCTCAAACTCCTGGGCTCAAACAGTCTGCCCACCTCGGCCTACCAAAGTGCTGGGATTACAAGCGTGAGGTACTGTACCTGGCTGGCTTCGAGGGAGGTATTGAGCAGGGAGGTATTTCTGGTAGCTCCCCATCAGATAGGCTCTCGCTAGGTACTGTGGCCTCAGGGAATTATTTGGCTTGTTTTCCTAGAAAGTGCCGGAGGAGGAAGTATTCAGGCACTGTTTGATCCAGCTCCTCCACAGTGTCATCTGGGGCTTGTTTCTTTTCCCTACCTGGGGAGAGTCAGCTTCATGGGATACACAGGCCCTGCCCGCTGCTCCCAGGGTTATATACACTGGCTGGTTCACACCCGTCAGGAAGGACAGCATCTTTGTCTTAGCAAGTCTTGGATTCACTCTCCTTCGGTCTGGCTCCAGCCACGTATTGAACTCTGAACCAGTCACTGTGACCGGGGTGCAGAGCGCACCGAGTGGCTCAGCCTGGGTGCTGGACATGCCTCTTCCAGAAGCCGGCTGGGGAACTGGCCTCCCTGGTATGGAATTCACTGATGTCAGGAAGGAAGGGGGAAGGGGACAGATGCTGAGGAGGAAAGCCGCCAGTAGCGTCCTCAGTGAATTTAGCTCCTCGTGCCTCATGAATCCCAGCAGCAGTTCCAGAATAGTCTTGGTGTGGGCTCAGTGTGCATGGGTGCCACACTGAACGCTCTGCGGACCTCGCCTCAGAATCCCTTAGCAGGCCTCTAGGAGGGCAGGGTGGGCCCCATCCTGTGTCCGGAGTTGGTTCCTTCCAGTGGGTTCTTGGTCTCACTGGCTTCAAGAATGAAGCTGCAGACCTTTGCGGTGAGTGTTACAGCTCTTAAAGATGGTGTGTCCGGAGTTTGTTCCTTCAGATGTGTCCGGGGTTTCTTCTGTCCAGCAGGTTCGTGGTCTTGCTGACTTCAAGAATGAAGCTGCAGACCTTCGCGGCAAGTGTTACAACTCTTAAAGGTAGTGCGGACCCAAAGAGTGAACAGCAACAAGATTTATTGTGGAGATCGAAAGAACAAAGCTTCCACAGCATGGAAGGGGACCCAAATGGGTTGCCACTGCTGGCTGGGGTGGCCAGCTATTATTCCGTTATTTGTCCCCACCCGCGTCCTACTGATTGGTCCATTTTACAGAGTGCTGATTGGTGCATTTACAATCCTTTAGCTAGACACAGAGTGCTGATTGGTGCATTTTTACAGAGTGCTGATTGGTGCATTTACAATCCTCTAGCTAGACAGAAAAGTTCTCCAAGTCCCCACCCGACCCAGAAGTCCAGCTGGCTTCACCTCTCAATCCCAGAGGCAGAATGCGGGCTCCTAGGGCCTGCGGGAGAAGCCCTCGGCAGGGTTTTCTGGCAGTGGAGACTAACACACAGTGGCCTCCCTGTGTCTCTGCTGCTTCCTGGGAAAACCCGGGGCCCTGGAAGTCAGAGCCCAAGTGCGCCAAAATGGCCAGTGGGAAAGGTGGATAGAAGTAATGGCAGCTCAGCAGGGAGATCCCTCCACACACTCCCTCCACTGATGACTGGCTGGATGCAGAGAAGCCTGGGGCCCTTAGAGTGGGGAGTGGGGGCCAGGAAGGGAGGAGCCTGTGTGGCAGAGTCCCTGCGGCTGCAGCCCAGTGACCCCAAGGGGCGGGGTGGGGGCTCCAACCCACAGGATGGTGGAGGACGGATCAGGGCCATGGCTGCCAAAGGGGGGCCCAGAGGGTGGTCCTTCCAGCCGTGCGGTCCAGCTGCCCTCTGGGGCCAGGCACCCAGGTCACCCAGAGGACCAAGGCTCTGCTGGTCATCTGAGGATGCTCCGGAGAAGGGTTGAGCCATGTTGGCTCATCTGTCCCATGCAGAGGTGGGCAGGTGCCTGAGAAGGCCGATGCAAACGTGGCCTGGGCCCCGATACTCCTGGAAGCCGCACTGACCGCATCTGCCTCCCTGCGGGCAAGTGGTGTGTTAGAAGGAATGTGCTTTGGGATTAGGCGGATGAGCTTCAAAGTCCAGGCTTGCGGCCCTCCAGCGAGCGGAGAGCCACAGTGGTCAGTTTGCCACTTCCCTCATCCGGGTCCACCCATCTGCAAAGCAGACTTCAGGGTTTCCTCCTTGAAGAATTGTTTTCAGGATAAGTAACACAGGAGGTCAATGGCCCAGCCTTTCCCCAACCCCAGGTGCCATGAGGTGAATGAACTCGCTGCCTCCCTCGGCTTCAGGGAGGACCTGCCCAGCCGCGTCCTGCCATGTTTCTGCAGTGGGTGTCTTCTGTGTGCTGGGCCCCATGTTATGACATGTGGTCCGTTAGTCCCTGCACACCTGTGGCGTGGATACCCTTCCTCCCGTCTGATACCTGTGGCCACTGCGGCCCCAAGCGAGAGCGGTGGGGTGGGGGTGTGGATCTGAGCTGGCCGCTGCTCCTGAGCCCACGCCTTCCACTCTCCTTAGTGCCCATTGCAATGCGCGATGGAACCATGTGCCCCAGCCAGGAGGCGCGGCTCCTCCAGGGGCGCACTCTTGTTGGAAAGTAGAGTGAGGAGGAGCTCGGCTTTTTAGGCTTTTTAGGGCCCAGGTGCATCTTGGTGGAGCCACGTTCCAGCTGCTCTGGTGCCATTGACCCAACCGCTCTAAGCCTTGGTTTTCTTCTCCACACGATCAGAATTGCAGTATCCCTGCCCTGGCTGAATTGTTTTGGGTATAAAGCGTATTGTCCCTGTCAGCTGGGGCACAAGGCTGGCACAGATGCTGCCTGAAGACAGGCTGGAGCTTTCTCTGGTCACAGAGTGCTGTGCCTCGTCCTGTCTCTAGGCTGGAGGGAGAGGCAGAGAACCTCAAACCTGCACACCTCTAAGAGGAGGTTTCTTCCAGGCGAGGGTGGGGGTTTTGTAAAGTAAGGGGTGGGAGGCTCTCCTGGGCATTGCGTTGGTGGCGGCCGGCCCTGTGGTCCTGGCCAGGCACGCAGCGGCAGGACTGAGGCTGGAAGTGGCCTCCTGGCCTGGGTGCACCGGGGGATCTTCTGGCCACTCTCCAGCCCCTGCTGCAGCCATTCTGGTGCTTGTGGGCCCACGGCTGCTTCAGTGGGTGACCCCATCCAGGCCACTTGTGAGCAGTCCCCTCTTCTCTGTCTTTAGCTCCCACTGAAGTTCTAGGACTGCAGCCCTAGTGAGTGTTATTCCTCCTCAACACACATGTACGTGCATGTGCACGTGCCGCACACAGCAAGCATTCCCACCCACACACTCGTGCTCCCCGGACACGCACACACCCTCATACAGACAGATGCACGGACAGACATCTGCACACACGTGCTCACTCACTGGAGTCGTGCAGTCTGGCTCGTCTGGCGTGATTCCTGGTGAACCCAGAACAGTCACTCACCTCTGGTCGCTGCCACCTAATGAGGAAGGGTGGAGTTTCTCTAAAATGGGTACATCTGATGGTGGCGAGGGTGGCGAAATCCTCCCTCATGCGCAGTTCTCACCCAGCTTCTCTTCTCTCCAGGGAGACCACTGTGTTTTCACTGTTAGAACTGGGCTGTCTCTGGACAAGGGCCAGCCTTGTTACGAGCAGAAGTTCTCGGTATTGTGTCTGGGATGTGGCTCTTGCTCCTCTAGGTCGTGACTACGTTGTTTATGAAAGTCAAGCTCTTACACCTAAAGCCGGTGCTCATGGGATTTCCTTACGGTGCATTACATTGTTAAATTTCAGGCCCAGACGTGGTCTGGCGGCTTGTCTGGAACACACAGTGGTGCTCCAAGCATGCCTCTGCGTGGACGCCTTACCCGCCAACATCCGTGGGCTCCAGAGGCCTCACACCCTCCCCTGGCCGGCCACCCCGGGATGCCCCCAGGACCTGCACCCTCAGCTGACGCTCCTCTTGGGGAGGTGGTTTTGAACCTCTGTCATGTGGTTCCTCCCGTGGTTGGGACACACTGTAATCTGCCTCTGGTGTGACCCATCTCTCTTTGGTCTTTCCTCGTCCCTCCAGTGCCACCCATTTTCGTACAGAAACTGAGGATGCCTCTAATTCCGTTTGAGCATTTGAGTCTCAGTGTCTGTGACCTTGACTCCCCCTGTGCGGCCGCCCCAGCCCCAGCGGCACAGTCAGGACTGGGACCTGATAGTCGCTCTGAACCTCCGAGACACAGGCCCCAGCCTCTCTTCCCTGTGCTCCGACTCTCAGCCTTCCTTCTCTGCCCTGGTCCTGGCATCCTGCGGCTCATCATTGTCTAGAGTAAAACGCAGGCCCCTCTGCCGTGCCTGCCGGGTCTTCCAGGGTTTGGCCCAGCCTCCCTGACCCAGATTCCTTCTCCCTCATCCTTGGGTCTGGCCACATTGTTTAGCCCTTGTTTAGGGCACACCTGAGCTTTCCTGTCCCTGGGCCTCTGTTTACCTTGCCTCCGGGGCTTGTTTGGGGCTCCCGGAGCAGAGCTGTAGGAGACTGTCTTGGACCGCTTTCCGGGGCCCAGTGGCCTCTTTTTGATTCTGTACCAGCAGGAAGGGTCATCACAGCCTCCGTGGCTTCCTCGGCACTCACCGTGGCTTGCCTGGCCTCCTGTCCCCTTTGTGAGTTGTAGTGAGTAATGGATGAGGCTGCAGTCAGGCTCCCTGTGTCCTGTTGTATCACATGGTCCTTCTGGGGCTCCTGGGGTGGCGTCTGTAGAATCAGGGACAGGCGTGTGCGTGTTCCTTATCACAGGCCGGCTTTGCCCGCTGGTGGGCTGTGCTGTGCACCTGAAGCTGCGAGGGCTCCAGGCACAGGCAGGCAGGGGGCTTGAGGCTGAGACTTCAGAGGGAACAGGGGCCCCTGTGGCCACTCATTTCCATGCTCTAGCTCTGCCTTCCTGCTCTGGCCACCCACAGGGAGCCGGGTGGAGGCAGAGCTTCCCCGCTGCTGACCTGGGCAGAGTCGTGGGCCAGGAGCCTCCTTTTCTTCAGTCCTCGGAGGTGGCCCGGAGGCCCCCGGAACCTCCTGACACTGCCAGCCAGTGCTTCCTCCTGCTGAGAGCAGCCAGCCCGCTGTGTGCCCCCATGTACTGAGCTCCAAGAGTGTCGCCTCTGGCTAAGGGAAGCTGAGGGCAAGGCTTCTTCCTGAGGCTTGGAGGAGACCTTTCAGCTGAGGTGCTGGGGATGCTGGGGAGAGGGCCTCCACGCAAAGCAGTCAGGGGCTATGGGCCTCCGATTGTGCCAGTCCTGTGGAGGCGGCCGGGAAGCAAGGTGCCCTTCTCAGGAGAGAGAGCCAAGATGGAAGGGAAGGGATGGGAAGGGCTCTTCCATGGAAGCTTTGTCCCTGTCCCTGTTCACAAAATGTCCGCAGTTCTGTTCTCCTGCATCCTGGCTCGCTGGAGCCCTTGGGTGTGCACCTCCCCATCAGTTTCTGGGCCCGGGGGGGTGCAGAGAGGAGCCCTGAGCCCCTCCTCAGGTCCTGCCTGTGTCTCATCTTCTGGTGCTTGGTCCGAGGGCTGATGTATTTGGAAGTTTTATTTAAGCTGTTGTATTGTTAAAGTGTCATCTTTGTATGTGTTTGAATACAAATCGGCATTTTAGGGGTCAGAAGCAGGGGACAGAGCCGTAGGGTATATGGTGCTGGGGCCATGTCCACTGAAACAAACCAGACTAATCGTTGCCGCCTAGGACCCATTCCTTTGGATGCAGGGCAGTTTTCCTTTCTCTTTCTTTTCTTCCGTTTCCTTTGCCTTTTTCTGAGCTAGAGCCTTGCTCTGTTGCGCAGGCCGGAGTGCAGTGGGACAATCATGGCTCACTGCCGCCTTGACCTCTTGGGCTCTCTCCATCTGCCTGCCTCAGCCTCCTGAGTAGCTGGGACTACAGGCGTGCACCACCACATCTGGCTTTTTTTTTTTTTGTAGAGACAGGGGTCTCACTATGTTGTCCAGGCTGGTCTTGAGCTCCTGGTCTCAAGGGATCCTCCCACTTAGGCCACCTAAAGTTCTGGGATTACAGGTGTAAGCCACCATGCCTAGCCTCAGTTTTCTTTTTCATTAAACATTTCCATATGATAGAGAGAGGTACTAAAATATGTCATTTCGAATGTGGCTTTAGGGAGATCATGGATCTTTTCAGCCCACGCAGGTATCCCAGATTACGAACACCTGATACAGAGGACCTGGGATCTGGGCATCCCCTAATATTAGCCTGGGCGTCTTTCCCATCGACGTGGTGTGCAGCCAGGTCCCCCTGGGTTTTCTGCCTTTGCAGAGCACGATGGAGGGTTGCCCACGAGCTGCTTCTCTGTCTGTGTCCGGGCTGTTCGTGGCTTCCCATTAGAGGCGAGAGTGGACTGCGCCTCGTTACTCACGTCAGTAGGCCTCTCGCATGGTGCCCAGGTGCCAGCGATGGCAGCTCTTCCAGCCGCCCTGCCCTCCAGTGGCTCTTAACGTCTGTCCTTGTCTGGCCTTGTTGGTGGGGCTGATGCCGTCTGGGGGACTCTGTGGGACTGTGTGGATGAGCTTCATCCTGTCTGCATCCTGTTTCCACTTTGTATCATTTTTCTCACTTTCCAGTCTCTGTTGTCCATTCCTGCCCCGGCCATCGTTGAGGGAGGGGCCATCAGCTGGCCCAAGGCACTGCTCTACCCTGCCCCCCACCCCACGCCCTCGAGTGAGAGCTGCTGAGGCGGTGTCGTTGCCGCGCTTTCTCCCACCAGGTACAGAGAGGGAATAAATGGTAATGGATTGATCGGGCGCTCTTTGAGCGTATTGGGTTTGCAAAACTAACTGCTTCCTTGTTGCTTCATTGTGGCCCAGACTGCGCTTGCCGTGGGTTTCTCTGTGGCGCTCAGAGGAGCCAGGTGAGGAGGCACCTGTTCCGGCCGAGTGCTTAAGAAGCCGACCTCTGCCACCCCTGCCCCTGCCTGCCCACATGTCATCAGATCTGTTTCCAAGCCCTGCTCCATCTCCCGAGAGGCAGCTTTATCCTTCTTTCAGATTCTGAACTCACAGACACTGACGTTTGTCCAGCCTCCAAGCAAGGGTCTGCTCAGTGGTTATGCACTTTACGGGAAGGTGCAGGGCTCAGAGCAGTGCCAGGGCCTCCTGCTTGTGAGGGGCATCATGATGGAGGATTCCCCCTGTGGGCTGGAGCCAGGGTGGGGGTGGCCACGGGAAACAAGCGCATCTTCCTCGACAACGGGAGCCTTTGGGTGAGCAGGGTGAGATCCGTGAACTGGACTGTGAGACCGTGATGGAGAACACTGGGTATTAAGCCAACCATGCCTGTAACGTGGGCAGTTACACAGTGAAATGAACACTTCACTTGAGTTGTTAGAAAGTGTAAGCTGTTGCTCACGCCTGTAATCCCAGTACTTTGGGAGGCCGAGGTGGGTGGATCACCTGAGGTCAGGAGTTCACGACCAGCGTGGTCAACATGGTGAAACCCCATCTCTACTAAAAAAAAATACAAAAAAGTTAGCCAGTCGTGGTGGCTCATGCCTGTAACTCCAGCTACTCAGGAGGCTGAGGCAGGAGAATTGCTTGAACCTGGATGGCTGAGGTTGCAGTGAGCCGAGACCGCAACATTGCACTCCAGCCTGGGCAACAAGAACCAAACTGCGTCTGAAAAAATAAAAGAAAAAGAAAGTGTAAGCTGTTAGAGAAAGCTCCCATCACGGTGGGCTGGCTTTTCCTGGCCTGGCCCCACCCACAGGACCCCTGGGCTGTTTCTCCCCTTTGTGGGGAGGAGTCAGGGAAGCCCTGTTTGGGGGCCCATGTAGAGGGCAGAGCACTGTGGCTCCGGGGTTCAGTCTCTGAGACGTGGCCCATCTGGGTCACTCTGGGTGGTCCTACCCATTACATGATCAGAAAGGCACAAAGTAGAAAATGTGTATCTTGTATTGCCTGAGAGTTTTATTAAAGCATTTCCAGTATCATTAATATTAGAGGAACTAAATTGGTAGAATAGATCAGCAATACAAATAAGCAGTTACTATAATTGGGAAAAATACTAATGATTTAATTTGCATATGTGGCAGAAGCGATGTTTTATGATTGCTTTGATAATAAAAGACAGGCTGAGTATCACCAATGCACGCAAATAAAGAATCCATTAATTCTATTCATTTAAAAAGATGGTATTCCCAGCTTCTGCAGCGACAGTTTAATAATTAGCGTGCCTAATTTTAATCTGTTACGTGGGTGCAGGTCCTGACTAACTTGGGAAGGCAGCTCCTGCTGGTGTGAGTCTGTGCTGTCGCTGATTGTGCTGAGGAATATGGAGATCCCAGCCCTTGGGGAAGCAGAGCCCTTGGCCCTAGGGAGCCGTATGTGATCTGTATCACTGTTGGCTTTGGGGGCCTGAGCAATTGGGACTGTGTTGCCCTGGCTTCCAAAGCCCAGTGAGCAGTCTCAGCTGATGGAGTGTGTGTGTGTGTGTGACGTGGAACTAGGGGGCGGTGACTTCAGTCACTCTGGCTTGAGTCTATTTTAGGGGATCCCTCGCCTAGGAGGTTTTGCACCCTCCTCCCCCAGGGGACATTTGGCAGTGTCGGGAGACAGTTTTGGTTGTCACATCTGGGGGCGTGGTACTGGCCTGTAGTAGTTTGAAGCCAGGGTTGCCACTGAACATTCTACAGCACATGGGACAATGAATTGTCCGTCGCAAATGTCATTGGTACCTAGGGTGAGAAGCTCTCTTGTCGTTAAGTCCAGAACATGAGCATTTATTTAGCATTAGAAGTAAATGGCACTGCATTTGCCCAGTATGGATTTTGTTCCACTGTACAGTCATAGAACTTAAATAGTAATTTTGAAAACTCTTGGGACAAGTTACATACATCATTTACCAGCTTGGGGGTGAGGAAATGAAACCAGCTTTCATTTACATTTTTTTGCATGTGAATAAAATGTACCTCTCTCCTCTCCGTTTCTTTTCATTTCTCCATCTCTTTCAGATTTGAAAAATGGGTTTCGATTCCCCAGAACTTACATTTTCCCAGCCAGAGCGTGTTTTGCATGCAGATGTAGTTGGAGATAACAAAGAGGCATGTTTGTGTTGTAGTGACTACATAAAAAGAAAGGATATTGCTGAATTGTAAATTGCATTTTTAGAATATGCTAAAACGAAGCACTGAGAGTCATTTGTCTTCACTGCAGCTCAGCTCACTGCGTGTTTTCTTTGTAGTGATTGAGGAAGGCGGTCGCGGGAGGCAGCTCCGTGACTCTTGGTTCCTAGACGGTTTCCTTCCTCAGAGCATCGCGTGTACGTCACGTGTTCAGGTGACAGCTCAGTCACCATAAATATACTTTAAACATCCTGATGTGTGTGTTGTGTGTGGGATGCTGTTGTTTCAGTCACTGCCAGTCATTTTCTCAGCTATCAGGACGTGAACCCGTGTTTGCTCCTCGCATCCGGGAGGCGCTGCTGAGGGGTGACCTCGATCCACAGGAAGTGTGCGCTGTGTACGGGAACGTTTAAACCGGGCGTCCCTCGTTTTCTGAGATGGGGCGTGAAGGCTGAGTGGAGATCGGTAGGCAGCAGTGCCTCTGAAGTTGGGGACAAAGCGGGAAAGAATCCATGTGAACAAGCAGTTTGGGCAATTTATTTGATTGTGTGTGTGTTTCCGGCTTTTAAATATAAAAAAAATTTTCAATTGTGGTAAGAAACACCTAACAAAATTAACCATCGTAACCATTTGTTACTGTACAGTTCAGTAGTGTTAATTATATTCACGTGGTTGTGCACCCAATTTCTAGAATTTTTTCATCTTGCAAAACTGAAGCTATTAACATACACCCATTAAATAGCTATTCAGTTAGAGTTTTTAAAGGCAGGTGGTTCTTCTGAAACACAAGGTTACTGTCAGCCCTGTGGTGAACTCAAATGTTTGCTAACTATAGAGAGAAAGATGGGAAAAAACAAATGTTTATACATACAATAACTGTAGATACACATATATAAAATATGTCTATATTATCAATATAGAATACATAGTAAATGTGTATTTATAACATATGTATAATTTAATGTAAATGTACATTAAATACATTAATTATATAATAAGTTAAATGTGTGCATGGACGTGTGTGTGCATGTGCACATCCTTGATTTACCCAAAGACGCAGGCCATTGCAGAGCTCGCGCATTCTGCAGTGGGATTTCTTCTTATTCCTCTGGTCCAGATCTCCAGAACTGATTGTGCTGTTTTCTTTCTCTGAATGAATCGAGCCTCATGAGGGCCCTCTTGGCTCTGGCACCCATGGGCCCACGCCGCGTCCCCAACCCCAGGTCTCATCCCCTTTTTGGTGCACGCCCTCCCAGCCCAGTGGAGTCTTGGCGCCCCCAGCTGGATGGCAGGCTGGCCACGCTCCACCACGGGCCAGATGGAGCCTGCAGTCTGCATCCGCTTCTCCCCGAGTCACCCCGCAGCCAGGTCTGGAGCATTCCACTGTCTCCCTACCCCACTGTCAGCGTCTGGGTGCAGGTGCTGAGCCTGGCTTGGTGTTCTTCTGTCCTTTGTTTCCTGTGACCCTGTGGTGAGTGTGACCCTGTGGTGAGGCAGGGGCTGCTCTCTGGCCTTCCCAGTGGAGAGGATGAGCAAGGGGCCCCGGCAGCCGATGGGGGGCTTGGAGAAAGGGCGCTTACCCCACCCTGGGGCTCCTTGGGGCTGCCAGGGGGATGGTGCCCAGGCTGGCTCTGAAGTTAGGGTAAGATGACTGGGCCACCAAGGTGGGGGCTGTGGGGAGCGCTAGGGAGGCCCTGCCAGGAGCCGGTGCCCTGAGAGCAGGGCGGGCACTGGGCCAGCTCAGGCCGAGGGGACCTGCCAGACCCCTCCTGGGAGCTTGGACCTCCTTGGGTAAGAAGGAGCAGACCTTGACGGGGCTGGGCTGGGGCTGTGCTTGAGGGACTGGAGGGTGACAGGCAGAAGAGGGCAGTGGCTCCACAACGGGTGGACGGGGTGAGTCTTGGTGTCTGTCAGTGACTGCCAGCATGCCCAGCATCATCACACGCTCTGCTTTCTCCTGGCACCGGCCTGGTGCGTCTCCTCGGGGCTCGCCCACCTGCACGGGAGCCAGCACTTGCAGGGGCCCACCTTCCTGGGTTGGTCACCTGGCTTCCTTCCTCTCCACCCCCAGCGCCCACTCCCCCTGGCTGGACTCTCCCTCTGTCCTCCGAGGAACAGCTTTTCTTGGCGGCCTCCACCCCCAGCTCCTGCCTTCCTGGAGTGACTTGCCCCTGGGCTCCCTGTCACTTCTGAATCACTTAGCCCGAGAAGCATTTCTTCCCTTTGTGTCTCCTTCCCTAGGGCGCTTCCTCTTTACCTTCCCGTCCCGCCCCTGCGGCTGACACTGAAGATTCTGCTGTGTGCCAGTGAGTGAGCGGGCCCAGCATGGGACACTTTTCCTTGGAAATGAGGGGAAAGAGGGCTGCTTCCTGGGGAACTAGACAGAGCTTGGCAGTCTTCGAGGAGGCCTGGTTGTGTCCTCTTTGTTCGAAAGATTGTTTTGCCTCAGGCCAAATTGTCCGACTCTGTCAAGGCAGGAAGGAGAGTAGGAGATACATGGATCCCTCAAGTGAACAAGAGAAGAGCCCAGGACATGCCGGGGTTATTGGTTCCCGGGGTTATTGGTTCCCGGGTTCATTGGTTCCTGGGGTCATTGGTTCCCGGGGTCATTGGTTCCCGGGGTCATTGGTTCCCAGGGTTATTGGTTCCCGGGTTCATTGGTTCCTGGGGTCATTGGTTCCCGGGGTTCTTGGTTCCTGGGGTTCTTGGTTCCCGGGGCCGTTTCAGGCCACCTCCGGCTCCTGAGAGCGAGGGGAGCCCATGGAGGCCTGCAGAGGAGAGTGGGAGGTGAGGACAGGGACCTCTGGATATGGCCCTCAACAGTACAATGGTCCTTGTGATGCTGCCATCTGGGTGGTGCACATTCAGTGTGGGTGCCAGCCTGGGCGCAGTGTCAGAACAGCCGTGGTCACGAGCATGTGACTTAGCTCTTCGTTCCCCGGGGCCCACGCCTTCCCTCTTCCAGGCCATCATCGTGTGGACCCCAGCTGCCAACTCCGTCTCCATCCTGGACTCTGCTTTAGTGCCCTCCCCACCCTGGTCACCACTGGACTTTATGTGCCTGGGTGCTCGTCTCCCCCAGGAAGGAAGGAAGTCCCCAAGCTGTCACGGATGCCCACTGGGCTGCTCTTCGACAGACGCCTCAGGGTCCAAGGGGTGTCTCCCGGGCCAGATCTATGTGCACAGGGCATGTCCCCAGGCTGAGAGGGGCACCCACCTGCCGCTGGCATTCCCCGGATGTTGGCTGAGTGGAGGGGCACCGCGTTTGCTGGACAGAGGGGCTGCCTCAGGACGCGACGTCTCCCCTGGAGGACAATGGCCATAATTCTTTTTGAAAACCAGGCATTTTGATGTCCATAGAACTCCTATTTCAGGGAAAATTAGAGGTCCTTGAGGTGGGTGTAAAACCAAGCAGGTGGGGCGCTCCCCCTGTTGCATTTGGAGACAGTCCCAGCAGAAGGTGGCGGCAGCTGAGCTCAGCGCGGCGATCAGTCTTGGGCCTGGGCTCGTCTGCCTGGCCGTGCCCAGTTGTGTCTGAGATGTCCGTCTTGCATCCTGGCAGGTGCTCTAGGGTCCTGGGGGTCTTTTCACCGCGTTGGGTCTCTGCACATAATACTGGTCCCAGCCGGATGAGCTGTCAGCCCTGCCCCTTGTGAGAAGCCAGTGGTGAGACTGTGGCCCTGGGGCCTCCTGCCCGCACCTCGGCTGCTCCAGGTTGGTGGTCTGGGTGAAGTGAGGCAGGATACATCATAGGTCCCTTTGGGGAAGGAGAGTCTCGTGCTCCCTCCATTGTGGTGATGCACTGAGAGGTGTGGAGATCTGCATAGAAGACAGGGCCTCCAGCAGGGTCCAGAGAGGCCCATTGGTGGCAGAGAGGATGCAGGTGTCGGGGCAGCCCTCGCAACAGGTGCTGTGTTGCAGCCTGGAGCAGGCCTCTCATGCTGGCAACACGCAGACTCACGGAGTCAGAGGCCCTGGACATTTTGGGGCCTCCAGAGGCACACGTGGCCTGTGAGCCAGCACCTGTGTGGACAGCGCCCTGGCAGTGGCTTCGGTTAGTGGATGGCCTCGTAACCTGTGGTGGCGACGCCTCCTGAGCTGGGGCAGCTGACGCCTGGGGAACTGCTTTTGGTTTCAAGTTCAGAGTCAGAGTGAGCAGAGGTAGCCTTTGGGCTGCCATAGAGGAGCGCAGCCCACCCTGGCTTTGGGAGGACAGCATCTGGGCACCGAAGGCAGAGGCCCCGCAGGCTGGGGATGTCTCTGAAGCATGCTCACGGGTGAGGTGTTGGTTCCAAGTGACCGTGTCTGGCAGGGCAGTGGTGTGAGTAAGGAAATGGTCTATGTCCAGGAGGGACGGGCGTGGAACAGCTCCTCTTCCAATAAGGACCTGCACTCAGAGCCACTGATTATTGAAACTTGCTATCATCGTGCAACCCCAGTTTGTGCTGTAGTTGTCATCAGTGTGTCAGAAACATTTTGTGCTGTGCTTACTCAGAGAGTCTGGTTCCACCGAGACCCTGCCACCCAGCCGTATGCCTGCATTATGAGGATTTGTGTCATAGCAGTGGCGTGTTCTGTTGAGCACTGTGGCTTTTTAATCGTTACTCAAGTGTGGCCACTCAGGCTGTATTCAGGAACACACGGTCTGAACTAACAAGAAAAAACTAGGCGTCCCGGGCAATCTGTGGCTGGATGGCGTTCATCACCTCCCCCTGGGGTGGGTGTTGTGCTCCCGGCAGGTGGTGTGTGTGGTGTGGCCAGGAGGCCATGTTACTGATGGTAGTAGACACGTGCCTTCGGGCCAGGGCGGTCGACAGAGTCTGTGTCCCACCTCTGATGGCGCGGTGGTGACATCTGGGGCACCATCAGGAGGGTTGTGAGCACACAGCACCTTCCTCACATCTGGGCACCATCAGGAGGGTTGTGAGCACACAGCACCTTCCTCACATCTGGGCACCATCAGGAGGGTTGTGAGCACACAGCACCTTCCTCACATCTGGGCACCATCAGGAGGGTTGTGAGCACACAGCACCTTCCTTGGTGTTTGGATGGTGGAGGGTTGTGAGCACACAGCACCTTCCTTGGTGTTCGGATGGTGGAGGGTTGTGAGCACACAGCACCTGCCTTGGTGTTTGGATGGTGGAGGGTTGTGAGCACACAGCACCTTCCTTGGTGTTCGGATGGTGGAGGGTTGTGAGCACACAGCACCTGCCTTGGTGTTTGGATGGTGGAGGGTTGTGAGCACACAGCACCTTCCTCACATCTGGGCACCATCAGGAGGGTTGTGAGCGCACAGCACCTTCCTTGGTGTTTGGATGGTGGAGGGTTGTGAGCACACAGCACCTGCCTTGGTGTTTGGATGGTGGAGGGTTGTGAGCACACAGCACCTGCCTTGTTTGGATGGTGGAGGGTTGTGAGCACACAGCACCTGCCTTGGTGTTTGGATGGTGGAGGGTTGTGAGCACACAGCACCTGTCTTGCTGTTTGGATGGTGAAACATCATTGCCCAGAACCTGCCAGCCCTGCTTTAGGGACCATCGAAGGACACACTGAAGCAGAGTCAGACGAGGCTGGCCCCAGGGCGTCCAGCAGGCTGTGGACAGGACATGACGTGGTCCAGGTGACACTCGCAGTCGGGTGGGGTGACTGCCAGGCACCCCCCTCTTCTCCAGCACCCTCCCTCATGAGGGCCGGCAAGAGGCCTGGGCTGGGCAAGATTGCCTGCAGTCAGGGGCACTCACTGGTTGAGGGAGCCCAGACTCCCCAGGCCTCCTGGGGGGCCACGGAGGAAACGCCCGTCCAGAGCACCTGGCAGTGGGTGCTCCATGGCAAGCAGTGTCCCCATGCGATCTTCCACCCCAGACTGCCCTTCTGCTGCGCCACTGGAGCCTGTGCGTGACCGAGTTGGCAGGACCCTCTCCTGCAGTCATGCTGGGAGGCTGTGATGGCCTGTAGCGTCCGTGGTGTCTGTGTGCCAGGTAGGCGTGAGTGCCATCCTGTGGATGCTGTAAGGCCTCACCACTCGCTGAGGTCAGTGGCGTTGCCCTGGCAGGGCTGAATCTGCATGGAGGACGCTCAGGCCTGAGGCAGGGGCTTCGCTTCACACATCCTCACGGTGGGGTCGGGCTGGCCGTGGGCCACCAGGCATCCTCGCTGGCCCGGTGAGGACAAGTGAGTGGACGGTCCATGGCCTGGCAGGTGTTCAGGGAACATTTAGGGACATGCGTGGATGGGAGGGTGGGTGGGCGGAGTCCACAGGCCTGCAGGACAGCAGAGAGACCAAGCTGGCTCTGGCATCTCCTGGGGCACCCTCTGCTCCTCTGATTCCCAGGCCCCTGGCTCTGCTGACTTCTTCCTACGTGGCTGCCCTGCCCCAGGCACATCTGGGCGTTCCTGCTGCCTGGTTCCCAATGTCAGTGTTCTTCACAGCTCTGTGGACCCTGCCTGGCTCTGCGTGTTCTCCCAGCTGACCCATCAGACCCCTGCGGCTGCCCTTCCTGCCCGCAGCAGGCAACTCCTGAGTCTGTCTAGCTCACACCCACCCGTCCAGGTGCCCTGGCAGCGTCATCCCTCACCTGGGTCTTCAGGCCGTGAGCCTTAGGGACCGTCCCTCTCTTTAGATCGGGTCTCTGACTTACACAGGGTGCCCGATTTGCACGCTGCCCTTCACGTACCACCAGGGTGGGCCTGTGCAGCTGACAGGACCTGTGGCCAGCTTGGCTCTCATCCAGTTTTAGGTGTCTTATTTTCATTTTATCTGAAATTTGAAATCTGATTATCTTTGATATTCTGAAATTTAAAATTTATCCCATTTAGCACACATGAGTTAACTTAATTTTTAAAGCCTTGTTTTCTGTTCATCTGGGGAGGTTTCCTCCTCTCCTGGTCACCCTCGTCATCATTGTCGGCATCATTGTCATTTCCCTGCAGCGCCTCTGACCTGTGTTTTCCTTTGGTGGGATTCCTGTGAATGCCATTTTGGCTACTGGTTTATTTCTCTGATATTTACTCAGTGTGATCTCCCAGGTCCTCTGTGCAGTTTTGTTCTGCTGTTCACCGGCTGAAGTTCCAGGCGCTCTTCCCTGCTGCCTGATCGCCTCTGCTTTGCATCCGTTGGTGCCTGTTCTGCGGACGCCATAGCATCACTGTTCTCAATGTCCCTCCTTAGAGGGGCTTGAATTACCTCTGTGTCTTCCGGGCTCAGTTTTTCTGTGTACCTTGGTCATTCTTTTTCTTGCTTCAACTTTTTCAGTGGCTGGTCAATTGTTCATATCTAAGTATGAGGAGAAGATACATTTCAGATGGATTCAAGGCTTAACTGTAAAAAGTAAAGCAAGAGAAATCTCCAAAGACAATTGGGGCATCAGGGACCCGTCCTCATTGACCCAGGATCTCTAGAAGCAGACAAAGATGCAATTGACAGAATAAAAACGGCAACTTTTGAGTGGATAAAGATATTAGCAACAAAGTCAATGAAGAAATGAGAGTTTTGGAAAAATATGTGTAACATTTGACAAAACTGAGGCAGGCGGATCACCTGAGGTCGGGAGTTCAAGATCAGCCTGACCTGCATGGTGAAACCCCATCTCTACCAAAAATACAAAAATTAGCTGGGCGTGGTGGTGCACGCCTGTAATCCCAGCTACTTGGGAGGCTGAGGTGAGAGAATCGCTTGAACCTGGGAGGTGGAGGTTGAGCCGAGATCACACCACTGCACTCCAGCCTGGGTGACAGAGTGAGACTCTGTCTCAAAACAAACAAACAACAACAACAACAAGTTTACTATGGAGAGGTCTCTTACAAACTGGAGAGAAAGACCAACATTAGAAAATGAACGCTCAGTGTGACCAGGCAGCCCAGGGAAGAGGGGTCGTTGCAGACGTGCCCAAACTCCCCAGCCCCCAGGGAGATGCCCAGAAAAGTCAGCAGAGATCGTGCTTTTTACCCAGCTTGGCAGAAGATGGCAAGAGAGATGGTGTCCATTGCAAGGGAGGATGTAGAGGCCGCAGCAGTGTCGGGCATGGCTGGAGGAGGTGCGCGGCTGCAGCCTCTTTAGAGGTTGTTCTGCTCACATGTCCTGACGTGAGAAATACGCAGATACTTCACTCAGCCCCCACTCCCAGGGCTGTGCTCCACAGGGGCACAGACCCCAGGACGTGAGGCTGTTTGCACCTGGCAGTCTCTTGCAGTGTTGTGGTGAGAGTCAAACGCTTGGAGGAAAGTCTGTGCCCATGAGTGGGAGAATGCTTGGCTAAATGTTGGCACAGCCACGTGATGGACTCCCCCGAGACATGGTATTGAATGAGAAAAGGAAGATGCTGAGAAGTCTGTAGGATACAATTTCATTTTTGGAGGCAGTGACCACCTGGTGTGTGCATGTGTACATATGTGCACATGTGTGCATTGTGAGCATGTGTGTGTGTGTGTGTGTGTATGTGTATGGAATGGAGGGAAGTGTGGACAGCAACCACGCAAAGGTTTCCTGTTGGGTGTTTGATGGTGGAGAGAGCAGGAAAGAGAGAAAGAAGCTATTGCTCTGAACATGAAGCAGTGTGTCTGTTCTGTCGCTGTGTATAAACTGCTTGCTTGTGCGTGTTGCCACATACACTCTGTAGAGAGAGGGGACCAGAGCTCCTGGTGTACCGGGAGGCCGGGATGTGGGAGTGGGAGCTGCAGAGCAGCGTGTGGAGTGCAAGTCTTTGGGCACTCACAGAAGCGAAGCCTGTCTGTGTGTGTGTGCGCGTGTGTGCGCGGGAGCCCAGCCCAAGGAAGGACCCTGGTGGCCTTGCAAGGGAGCCAGGGACAGAGGTCACCTGTGTGTGTCTTTGTGTGGTGGTGTTACTCTTGTGGCAACAACGACTTTCGTAAATGAGAGTGCATGGCTGAGGCGTTGCTTCTTAAAGGCAGAAGTAAGGAGGAGGGCCCGGGGATGGGGAGCGGTGGGGTGAGTGGCTGGGCCCTTCCAGTGCCGGCTTGAGGGCCTTTTCTCTGGATCACAGACTCCCCGCCTGCTGCCTCGGGCAGCGGGTTCTGTTCTGGTTCTGCAGAGGAGAGTCCTGGGGCCCACTGTCCAGGAGTTCCTGAGACAGAGACCCTCAGGGAGGCTCCCCATCAGGTTCCTATGGGTTCCTGCTTCACCCTGCTGCCCTCGTTGGAGAGACCCCCAGCAGTCTGGGGCCTTGAGGATGCCTCTGGCCGAGCAGCCACCCACGCGCCCTGCCCTGGTCTGCTTTGCAGCTCTGCGGGTGCAGCTGCTCCTGTCCGCCAGCTGCTGGATGTTTGTGGGGCATTGTTGAAATCTCTGATGGATGCTGCCCCCTGCCCCTCCACGGGCTCCTCACTGTTTTGGGTCCATGCCTGTGCTATCACTTGATTCCGATTTAACAAGACAGGTGAATGAGGCAGGGCCGGATGCGCAGGCCCAGATCCTCATCTTTGTGCAAAAGCTTTGAGGAACCACAGGTAAAGGCCCGGGCCACGCCGACAGAGGCTCCAGTCTCCATCCTGCTTGTGCGGCCATGCCTGAGCCAGGTCCCCTGTGCTGTTGCCACACACGTGTGTGTGTGAGTGAGTCCGTGCGTATGTGTGTTTGAGGTTATATGAGTGTATTTGTGAGTGTGAATGTGTGAGCATGAGTGTGAATGTCTGTGGGTGTGTTAAACTGTGAGCATGAGTGCATGTTTGCATGAATGTGATCGGGTGTGTTTAAGGTTATGTGTGTGAGCATGCATGTTTGTGTGTTTGTGTTAGTGTGTAAGTGTGAGTGCCTGGGTGTGAGTGTGCAAGTGTGATTGTGTGAATTTGAGGTTGTGTAAGTGCATGCTTGTGTTTGTATTAGTGTATAAGTGTGTTAGTATATAAGCGCATGGGTTTGAGTGTGCATGTTTGAGTGTGTTCGTGATTGTGAGTTTGTGGTTATGTGAGAGTGTGTGTGAGTGTATAAGGATGTGTGTATGTGATTGTGTGAGTTTGAGGTCATGTGTCAGTGACACACGTGTTTATATGTTGGACTCCTTGTTGGAGCCTGGCCTGAGTGGACGGGGCCGTGGTGCAGGCCGGAACAGGTGTCTGCACAGACAAGGTGGCCTGAGGCGCAGGGTTCCTGCCTGGACAAAGGTGGACTCTGTCCTGGGTGATTCCCTGTCCCAGCTGGGGCCTGCCCTGTGGCTGCCAGGAGCTGAGGAGTGACTGACTCTGGGGGCGACAGGCTGTGGGAAGCCCTGTGGTGTGGACAGCAGCTGCACGTCACTTTATTGGTGGCTCCAAAGGGCAGAGGGTTAGAGCAATTGCCCTAGATGGCGGCTGTCATCGACCATCAAACTAGGAGATGAGGGGCATGTTGGTCCTTCACCTTTATGACTTATTTAGCTGCCTGTAATTCATCCCAGGAACGTTCTTAAAGTAATCATAACCATTTTGAAAAGACCCAGCATGATGCGGGGATGAGCTGTGAAGACAGGATTTCAAGCCCAAGTCCAGCGGGTGCTCAACCAGCTCCTCTGCTCGGCTCCTCCAGGCGCCGCAAGGCTGCAGGTGCACCAGCCTTTCCACCAGGTGCCTGGCCAGCACAAGAGTCCTGCTCTCCGGAGGCCGCTGTGCAGGATCAGCTCTGCACTATCTGTTGCCGTTAACCATGCAGTGCATGACCTCCTGAAAAACACCAGACATGCTTCACAGGCCCCAGGGCTGGCGAGGCAGGGGGCAGGGAGGCCTGGATTCAGGGGGGCGCTGCGGGGAGTCCAGAGTGCCCGTGCTGACTGGGTTTGGTCTGTCTCTGGGCAAATCCAGTTTTACAAGTCTGCTAAGTAGCAGTCTTTAAAACTGCATCTTGATTGGTGTGTCACCTGTCTCCTGCCTGCGAGGACCATACCTGCTTTTACTCTACCCTTTAACAGGAGAGCCCCGAGCCATGTCTTTCAGTGGGATCGAGGGAGTTGGAACATTTCAGAGCTGCGGGGTGCCTCCCTCAGCGCAGCACGTTGGACCTCTAGCACCACTCTCTGACGGTTGTTGGTGGCCCACGGCTAAGGGCTGCGTGGTTGTCTTTGCATTTTTAAACTCTGTTTTGACCCCGCAGAGTCCCTTGGGAAAGGTCGGGATGCTCCCCTCACTGACCTGCCAGTCCCGGGACACAGGGCAGACGGCCTGCCGTCCTGTACAGGGCCCCGTGCATCTGGGCGTGCTTTTCTCTGCCTCATGAAGTGTGTCGCCAGCCACGCTGCAATCATCTGTTCTTTAAGAGAAAGAAAAGTGGAGATGACAGGATATGGCGGTCCTATGATTCTCTCCGCCCACCAGGGAGGAATGGGAAGTTCCCATCAGGGCATGGCGCCACTTTCAGTACAAGCCTTCAGGCATCTGTGCCACTTCCTTTCACACACCCTGCACTGTCCTCAGCTCCTTTAAGCTCTTCATTTCCGTTGTTTTCTATGAAAGGTGGCTACGATTCTGTGTGTTCTGCTTGAGAGAAGGTGGCCCAGGCCTGCTGAGACGTCATGGGCCGTGTCATCCAGCAACCTGGCTTCCGAGGCGCTGTGTTGAACACTTCTTGACTTCATGAGTTTATAAGTACTTCATGCCCAGCTACACCGTGTACGCGGAAATGAGAGCAGGGCTTGACCCGTCTCTTGATTATCTGCAGCAGTTTTAATTTATTTTAAAATAGAAATAGCTTTGCTTTTTACATTAAAATAACGCTTTTTGTAAACAATTGCAACAATAAATAAACTTAGAAAGTAGGAGTTTAACGAACCTCTGAGTTTCGCTCACATGCCTGGGAAACCAACCGGGTTAGCAGTGGGACTGTAGCTTGGAGACATTGCAGCCCACGGGGCTGTCTCTGGGGAGCCCTGTGGCTCGCGGGCTGCCCACCCCGCCCCGGGCAGTCGGCTTGCTGCCACCAGCAGGTGTGAGCTCCAACCGTAGACATGCTCTTGGTCCAGACGTCCATTTATTGGGACCCAAAACTCAGAACTGTGGGCAGTTCAGACCTGGAAAGATGAAAGGGGACCGTCGGGGAACGGGCCGTGCTGCTGTCTTCCTTCCCACTTGTTGGCATCTGTCCAAGCCTTCCCTCCTTTCTTGGAGACTGTCACCAGAGAGGGCCTGTCTGTGTCTTGTCAAACAGAGAGGATTCCTCCCTGCCGGCGAGCCTGTCCACTGCCTGTGTGTGCAGGTCCTTTGTCACCTTCCAGCAGCTTCCCTGGGGTCACCAGGGGAGTGGTGTGCCACCCGTGGGGTTGGCATTCACGTCTCCCCAGGTGCGGGCTCTCTGACAGCTGTGAATAATCACAGCAGCAGGTACCAGGATTGTCTGCGGGTTCCCATCTGCAGGGCAGCCTCAGCTGCCGATGCCGACCTTGATGGTTTTGAGTAGAGTTGGGGAGGAACTTGGGCTATCACCTGGAATCAAAGCACCTTTATTTACTGCTTTGATCCGAAAGAACTCAACACTTAGGAGGGTCCACTCCAGCAGTGATAAGCACCTCACCTGCAGAACAGGGAGGGCTGCCTGCCCAGGTCTCCCACCTCACCTGGGCAGGAGAGGCACCTGCAGCTTGAGACAGGCACGGAGAGGATGGTCCTGACCACTGGGGAGTGTCTGTGTCTGGAGGAAACAGCCTGTGCCCCTCTCCTCAGGACGGAGGCCCTTCACTTGTACCCCCCTGTTATCCCCCAATGGAGAAGGAAGTGGGTGGGCGGCTGGGACACGTCAGTTTCCAGTTTTTCTTGCTTGGCACCCTGTCAATCTTGAGTTTGTTTCAAGAAGCTGTTCTGCTTCCTTGATGAGACCCCCTCCACGTGAAGAAAGGTGAAGTGCAGCAGCGCCAGCCACACAAGATGGTACTGTGCTTTGGACGGTGCATTTCAGGGTCTTCTCATCGCCCCCTTTGCTAATCCCTGAATTCCTCACAGCCAAGTTCTTGTGTCTCTGCGGGCCCCACATCCCTCACATCTGACATTCAGGGCCCTCCTGTGTCTCCGAAGGAAGAGGGTTGGAACACACCTGCAGAGCCACAGTTCTCAAACTCAGGAGCCCTTCACACTCCTGCAAATTAGCATGGACTCCAAAGAGCTTTAGCTTCAATGATTGAGATGCACAGGCTGACTGTCGTTCTGACATGCTTGGGACCAGAAGTGTTCAGGCTCTCAGAGTTTTTGGATTTTGAAGTATTTGCGTATACATAATGAGATATCTTGGGGATTGGACCTGAGTCTAAACATGAAATTTATTTATTTATTTATTTATTTATTTATTTATTTTGAGATGGAGTCTTACTCTGTCGCCCAGGCTGGAGTGCAGTGGCATGGTCTCGGCTCACTGCCACCTCCGCCTCCCAGGTTTAAGCGATTCTACTGCCTCAGCCTCCCTCCCGAGTAGCTGGAATTACAGACATACACCACCATGACTGGCTAGTTTTTGTATTTTTAGTAGAGATGGGGTGTCACCATGTTGGCCAGGCTTACCTCAGGTGATCCACCGGCCTCAGCCTGCCGAAGTGCTGGGATTAGTGTGAGCCACCACACCCAGCCTAAACATGAAATTTATTTTTCATGTTCACCTTATACATACAACGTGAAGGTAATTTCATATAGTATTTTTAATAATTTTGTTCGCCAAACAGTTTTGACTGTGACCCATCACGTGAGGTCAGGTATGGAATTTTCCACTTGGGTTTTCATGTTGGTGCTCAGAAAATTTCAGATTTTGGAGCATTTTGGTTTGTGGATTCTTAAATTAGGGATGCTCAACCTGTATTGGTATTTATTGTATTAGAAACTAACACGCATCTAAAAAATGTGCTTACTCATTTGAAACTAAATAAACCCATTACATGTTAAATAGATAGGTAACATTTTTAATGAAAAATAACCGTTCGGTAAAACAAAGCGTCGTGAGAAGAGAGGCATCATTTTACCCTTTGCCAGTCTATGGAAGGTCTGGCTTAACGGCGACAGTATTTCTGCTTCTCACACCGGCTCTCGTTCAGTCCATATCCACTGTACCCCTGTGAGAGAAGGGCACGTGACATTTTTCTATTATGAACAAAAATTTGACTTCACACACCCCTTGTAAAGGTCTCGGGGACCCTCTGGGACCCCAGATGGCATTATGAGGACCGCTGTTTTAGAAACGGGTTTCTGTGTGGCTGGGGGCCTGGGGGCTGATCACTTATTTGGCCGATAGGGTCTTTTGTCAAAGGGTTGTTTTCCATCCGCAAGTGCCTGTCAGTGACGGAGGCTTTCAGGCATGTTGTTGGTGAAGCTCAATTCAGGCCCGTTGTTGGTGAAGCTACGCGTGCTTGGGTGCATGGTGGTTATGGTGGAAGAGATCTTTCCTTACTTAGTCTGGTACTGACATAAGGTTCTGGGGCTGTTTGTCACCTGCCCCGGGGGTGCCCTGCGTAGGGCAGGGATAAGTCATGTTTTCCTTCGTGGGGTTGCAGCCATCTGCCTGGGACCCCACTGGCCTTTTGCTCTCTCAGGGGGTTCATGGCAGTTGGTGTTAAATGATCCATTGAGCCCAGCGTTTCACACCGTAAGTCAAATCCCTGGGCCTCCTGTGTGTCTGTCTGAATCTTTTTCTCTGAAATTCTTTTATTTCACAGCGAACGGAAACAAGTCTTGTTTTATCTGGATGCCTTCTGCATTTGGACTCTTAATCTCCAGAGTTTATTTTACCAATAAGTTTGTACATGCTAGAGATCATAGGCCAGAATGTGGATCTTTATCCACTCTTACGCCTATGCAGACTGGCAATAAACACACCTAGGCATCTGCAAAAGGGCCTCAGTGCTGACATCTCTTTTCCTCCATGGAGAAAGTTCAGTGCTGACGTCTGTTTTCCTCCATGGAGAAAGCTGATGCTCTGTTGCTGCTAACGGACAATTATTCTTGTGTGTTCATCTGTGTGTCTGTGTCCGCCAGTGCCACACGCGTGACCCTGACAACCCTGCTCTGTGCATGCATGTTTGTGTGTGTCCACCAGTGCCACACGTGTGACCCTGATGACCCTGCTCTGTGCATGCATGTTTTTGTGTGTCCGCCAGTGCCACACGCGTGACCCTGACGACCCTGTTCTGTGCATGCGTGTTTGTGTGTGTCCGCCAGTGCCACACGCATGACCCTGACGACCCTGCTCTGTGCATGCGTGTTTGTGTGTGTCCGCCAGTGCCACATGCATGACCCTGACAACCCTGCTGTGTGCATGCATGTCTGTGTGTGTCACATAGTGCCACGCCAGTGACCCTGACGACCCTGGTCTGTGCCTGCGTGTCTGCGTGTGTCCCCCAGTGCCACGTGCGTGACCCTGACGACCTTGGTCTGTGCATGCGTGTCTGTGTGTCCCCTGGTGCCACACACATGACCCTGACAACCCTGGCTTGTGTGTGCATGTCTGTGCATGTCCCTCGGTGCCACATGCATGACCCTGATGACCCTGGCCTGTGCAAGTGTGTCTGTGTGTGTCCCCTGGTGCCCCATGCATGGCTCTGAAGACCTAGCCTTGCTGGCTCCCATGGCCCTTCCTCTTTATCCTCTTGGTATCTGATCTTCCGAACGTTCCAGAATGAGAGGGTGGGGGAATCAGAGCCTCAGATGGAATGGTGGCCTCAGCTCAGCAGAGCCTGTTTTGGCCTTGTTCAGCATAAGCCTGTGGATTGTGTGAAATGCTTCCTATTTTATTCCCGTTACAGCACAGTGAAATGGAATTTTATTACTTTCAAGTGTAGAGTCCATTATGAAGCTAAAGTATAAATCTGTCCCAACAAATTATGGAGGAAAAATATCTGAAGTCTTGCGCCATGTGGCCACGTATCATAAAATGACACTCTTATAAAACACAATAGCCAGACCTTACACTCCACATTTCACTAAGGAAAACAGTGCTTATTAAACTCACTGTATAGACAGGAGTCAGAAATGTCATATAGCAACAGTTTGCTTTCTAAAGCTTAAAATTTATTTCAATTTTAATTACCCTAAATTCAAATTAAATTAATCATTTAATTACACAAATTAAAAATGATTTCATATATATTTTGTCTGACAAACCTGACTTAGTACCTCTTTGGGAATTCCCTGTTTTTTCTCCATTTAAAATCTGCACCCTGTGTTTGCACCCTCGTGGGTTCTGAAAGAATTCTTTTCCGTTTCTGCGAGGTTTCTTTTAAGAGGAGTAGTATGGTGACGATTTCTCCTACATGTACTGATTGTAAGAAATGGTGGCAAGAACTATAAAATACTTCCTCACTGTCCGGAAAGTCCAGGTAAGATCGTGCAAGCTGCATGGACCAGTCAGATCGGTATTATTTGGATCTTTCTTGGTGCAAGATGGCTTTGAGTCATTGGTCTGCACCAGTTTTTTATTGAATTATAAAATATATGAGAAAAGTACACAAGCCAGGAGGGATATGCGGGTGCTGACTTTCTGCAAGTGAAGGCTCTGCCTCCTCTTCCACGGATCAAGGAGCAGGTGTTCCCCCCGCCACCGCTCCCTTGTTCTTCCTTCAGTGGCCGTCCCCCACCCCTCCCAGGGGAACCTGTCTGGACGTCTCCCACCTCGGATTAGTGTTGCCTGTTTTCACATTTTATGCACATGGAGCCCTACAGTAGGCGCTGCTGTGTGTGTCTGCTTTTTCTCAGCATGATGTTTCTGTGATTTATCTGTGTCACTGCATATAGGTGTAGTTTGTTTATTTTTACTGCTGTATGGTGTTCTGTGGTATGATGACATCACAAGGTATTTATTCGTGCAGCTGTTGGCACGTTTGGGAGGTTTCTGGTTTTTGACTGTTACAGATAATGCTGCTGTGTCTTCGTAGATGTCTTTCTGTTGGGTAGATGCCTCGGGCTGGCATTGCTGGGGCATGGCACTTGTGTGGCTGTAGTACCTGCCACCGAGGGGTTTCCCACAGGGTGTGTGCCGTTCACTGTTTCGTGACCTCGTGTGTGAGTGCCGGCCAGCCACATCCTTACCAACACATGGTATCCTTTCGTTTACAGATTTTAGCCATTTTGGTGGGTATGGAGGGTTCCGTTGTAGCTTTATCGCGTTTCCCTGCAGTCACACATGCGCGGGACCTTGTGTGTGTTGATTGACCACTTGGAATCCTGTCTTGTAAAGTACCTGTTGATGTGTTTTGCTTATTTTTCATTCAGGTTGTCTGCCTTTTTCTTAGTGATTTGTAAGAATTATTTATACATTTTGAATATCCGTCCCTTGCTGGGTGTATGTGTGGCAGGGTCTCTTCTATTTTGTGGCTTGCCTTTTCCCTCTTCTGCATCTTTTCATAAATGAATGTTCTTAATTTGAGTGCAGCACAATTTATCATTTTCTTTCCTTCATGGTCAGTACCTTTTTAACATCTGTCTATCTTTGCCCACCTGAAGATATTTTTTGTTGTTGTCTTTTAGACCAGGCCTCATTGCTTACCTTTAATATTTAGGTCTGTGATCCAGCTCATACTAATTTCCATCATGGCGGGCTGTATGGGCTGCGGTTCATTTAGCATCAAAGAGCAGTTGACACAAGCACTGCATATTGAAAAGACCCTGTTTTCCCTATGGATTTGGGGTGGAATCCTCACAATAATCAGATGACTCTGTGTTGGTCTCATTCTAGCATATTCTCCTTGGTTTACTTTAATTACACAAGTTTAGAAGAAGTCTTGATATTTGGTAGTGTGAGTCCCCCAAGCTTGTTTCTCTTCCAGATTGCTATTTCAGGTTCTTTGTGCTTCCATTTAAAATGTAAAATTGTCAGTTTTCAAAAAAATTCCGCTGGGATTTTGATTGCGATTGCATTGACTGCCGATTACTTTGCAAAACATTGACATCTGAATCTCATTGGGGTTTCCGGTCCATGCACATGGTATATTCCTCCTTGTATTGAGATCTCTAATTTCACTTATGTTTTATAGTTTTCTATGTAGAATTCTTCTACGTCTCTTGATAGATTTAGTCCTGTATATTTGCCAATATTGTATGCTATTATAAATGTTATCTTATTTTCAAAGCTTATTTTGTATTTGTTTATTGCCACTGTATAGAAATACAATAGCTTTTGATTTTGGTACATTATTGACCTTTTACTCAGCAATCCTGTAAAATTCACTTAGTTATTTTAATAATTATTGGTAGATTGTTTTGAGTTTTCTGTGTATACACTATATCATCTGTGAATAGTGACATTTTCCTTTCTAATCTTTTTGCTTTCTTTTCTTTTCTTGCCTTACTGCCCTGGCTAGGATCTCTGCCAGGGTGTTGAGTGGAAATGATGAGAGTGGGCATCCTGGCCTCACTCCCTGTTTGGGGAAGGCTCTCTGTTGCCCAGGAGATGATGTGTATTTGGCGTTCTGGACTGGGTTCTGCAGGCTGCTCTCCTTCGTGTGACTCTGGGTTCTCCTTTTGGTTCACTAGCACTGGCTGTTCCGTCACCAGCATGGCAGGCTGAGGCCGTGGTGGGCACTTTGAGCCATAGTCACTGCCCATGAAATGGGGTGGGGAGGGTGTGTGGTAAGGGACAAAACTGGCCCTCCCCACACTGTCACATTTCTTTGTGGTAGCTTGGTAAGATTTTTTAGAAGAATGTTCTCTGATGGATTTATAGCTTCTAAGACTTTTGCTCTTTGGAAGGTTTATGGCTTATTCCATGAAATTAAGTCAACCAAAATTTCAAAATTTCCAAGCTGCGGGAGGAGGAACCATAGGTAACCTTAGATTCCAAGTGTTTGGTGAAGGAAATACACCCACACTTAAGCGTTAGTGATGCATTTGCTTTCATTGATTCTGTGTGGAGCAGAAATGAAAAGAGAGAGATGTCTTTATGTAAACAGATGCCCAGTGTCGGAAACTGCCCACTTGGCAGAGTGACCATGGCTATCTTGCTAAAGGTGCTTGTAAATTAAAATCACAGGCTCTGTGGCTCAATGTGGACTTCTAGTGCATCTGCTAAGTTAGGGGAAAATACATCATAAAAGGCATTGTGTTTGAAAGTTGTAATATGTCCACATTCGTCTATTATTTATTAGAATGTATTTTAGTTAGGGATGTACAGATACACATTTCAAACGTCCTTCAGAAACAAATGGATCCTTGAGATCTTAGTAGCATGTGCTTTCCATGTGTTTTCTTAGAAAAGTGATCATCCTAGTTCTCTAATCTGGTTAGTGAAGTATCATTAGACACATACATCAAGATAAAAAGAACTAGATCATGCTTAAGTCTTATTAAACCATTTAATTTCTAGTACGTTTTTATGTTGTGAGTGTTGTGTTGGGTTGTTCAAAGACACACCACCTAAGGGGAAGGTGACGGAATGGGCAGAAAGAAGAGAGGTGTATCAGGCAGAGAGCTGACTGATGGGTTCTCATCCCATATCCAATAGAAAAGACTCTGCTTTCCTCGTGGGCTCCAGATAGCGCTGCTTTCTTTATGAGGGGTTCCATTTAGTTTGCAGCTGTAGAATCGTTTGTTCTTAACTCCATAATTTTTCTCTTCTCTGCCTGTGATCTTCATGAGGGAATGTGAAGTTTTTCTTTTAACCCAGATATTCTGAGGGCCAACAGCAGTTCCCTGCATTGTGTGTGACTCTGGCTTTCTCATGGCAGCCCTCTGCAGGCTCTCTGAGGCGTTGGGAGTCCTGAGGCTTAAAGTACCACAAACTTGTGAATTTCTGGAATCTTTGATATCAGATCCTTAAAACTTAACTCTAGCCCCCAGAAGGCAGAAAACGGTTTCTTTTGCAATTTGCTTTCAGCTTCAGCCCCCTGTGAGGTAGTTTCTGAGGGGAATCCAGGAAGACCTTAAAAACGTTCATTCAGTTCACAGTTTTATTGTGTGCCTACTGTGTGCCTTGGGCCAGGGGTGCAGCAGGAGGTCACATTCCAGCCAGGGGCAGGCAGAGGGGCCGACAGATAATGAGAAAACAAACAACTACTTAATGTCAACATAGAATGAAATATCAGAAAAAGGAAAGAACTTGGAAGGGCAAGAAAGTAGGGTGACAGGAATGAGCGTCTGGGGTGGGGCGATCAGGAGCAGTTTCTGGGAGGTGGGACGTGGGTGTGGAGGTGGAGAGAGAGGTGCCTTTCCTGTGCTTACCTGCAGCCTCTAAGCCGTCTGGAGAACTTCCATTTCCCAGACAGCGTTGGCCCCAGAGCCTTTTTCCTACAGCACACCAGGGATGCCGATGAACTCCAACACAGTACTTCTATGGGGAGAAAAGAATCAGGCTCAGGGGTGATAAGGAACTGGTCCAGGGTGAGAGAACACACTGGGGTAGTGCTGGGGCCAGGTGGAGCTCAGGTGTCCCCGCTCCCTGTCTAGTACTCTTTCCCAAGGGACCAGGTGGAGCTCGGGCGTCCCCGCTCCCTGTCTAGTGCTCTTTCCCAAGGGACCAGGTGGAGCTCGGGTGTCCCCGCTCCCTGTCTAGTACTCTTTCCCAAGGGACCAGGTGGAGCTCGGGTGCCCCCGCTTCCTATCTAGTACTTTTTTCCAAGCCAGAGTCCGGGGGTGCGAAGAGATACATGTCCCCGTTTGCTCTCAGTAGAACTTGCAGCCAGGCACGGGGCAGGTGCTCATCAGATAAGCCAGCACATGGGTCACAACAGACCCAGCCAGAGCCAGAACAGCATGGGGTCCTGCTGCAGGAAGGCAGGGTGCCTGGGCAGACCCTGAAGGTCCTGTCTGTGGCTGTTGGAGCTACTTTTTTAGCCCAACTGAGCATCATGGCTGCTGACTCAGTCTCCCCAGCTGTGACACGGGGGCTGGGGTCTCCGGGTCCCCTTGCGGCTGTCTGTGGCATCTGTCTGCCTTGTCCTATTTCCCTCTCTGGTAATGATTCTTTAGTTTTCCTTCGAGGAATGACCTTCATTCCCATTGGTCTCACCTTGGTGGCGCTGCCTGTCAGGGTGTCCTGGCCTCCCTGGTCAAGGGGTGTGGCTCAGCGCAGGCCATCAGGTGTGGTTGGACAGTGTTCTGGAGGGACTCGCCGTTAATTCCTGCCTCTGGGTCCCTCCACCTGCTTTGCCAGCTACCCCGTTCACTCCCAGGAGCGTCCTCTGTTTGCCTAGATTATCCAAAGTCAGTTTTCTATTGCTTGCAACCATGAACTCCTAACAGGTGTACCTTGAGTCTAGCATGCCTGCTCTGTGAAACCTGAATTCTCACTTCCTTTGGCTCAAGCACTCTGTGTTCTCGCCGGTTTCCAGAAAGAAGGGTTCATAGACTGTGGGCATTGATATTCTGTCCAGCAGGTTCTGGAGCTGGCTTCTTAGCCTCCTCATGTCAGAGCCACTCGTCTACAGATTCCTGAGTCTTCTGCTTCCTCTCTAAATCGCAGCTCCCACTGGCTTCCTCCCAGGAGGCTGTGGCCAGTCTTCTGCTTCTCTAAATCACAGCTCCCACTGGCTTCCTCCCAGGAGGCTGTGGGTGGGCCCTGGTGACCTGGCTCTCAGTGAGCCTTCACCAGAGGCACCAGGGAACGACCATTTCTGGCTGAAAAGGTGACCCGAAGGCTGAGTATGTGACCGAGTGGAGGGGCATGTTCTCCATGCACTCCCCAGTAGCTGGAGCCCCCACCCCCCAGCTCTGGGAAGGGGTCCCCACCCAAGCTGCTTCTGTCATCTTGGCCTGTCCTAGACCCGACCCCAGGTCCTCTGTCCTGCTCAGAAGCCTTCAGTGGCTTCTGCTTCCCTCAGCGCAGAGGACACAAGATTCTGAGAAGCCCTCTTGTTCATGACACAGCCGGATTCTGGCCACATCATGTGAAACATGTTTCCCATTAGCTTGGCTGTGCATGTAAAAGTGAGGAGGAACTCACATGGTAATAGGGTTACATGGGTATATGCATTTTCAAAATGGTGCCATTAACTTTCGGACGTTTCAGTGTAGGTGGAAGGAGGTACCGATGCAGCGTGAATGCCAGGGTGTTGGCCGGCGTTGAAGCTAGATGCTGTGGGCTGTCACACAGTTCTCTTTACTTTGTATATGTTTGAAGTTTTCATAATATAAAAGCTTTGTTTTTAAAGAGAAATTCATGTTAAAACCTGTGAAATCTTAAATTGCAAATATCAATATGAAAACACCTTTTTTTTACTTAAAATATTTGTACTTTTTACATATCCAAAAAATAAACAAATGACTAAAACCAACCAGTATGTGGGGAACCCAACATGAAATACATATGCTAACCAAGGAATTTAACTCTCTTACAAATGCGCTCACCTGATAACTTTGGAAACGAGCGTCTTACCTGGATACGGTAAGGCTGAGAACAAGGAGAATCGTGTATAAATGGTGGTCTTGTGAATGTGTTTCTCGTGTGTAGAGGTTAGCGATTCTGAAATGACTTTGTGTGTGTACCGGAATTAAACAAATGAGAAAAGATACTGTAGATAATAGGAACCAGGTTTCCCACTGTTAGAAAGATATTTAATAAAAACAAGGAAAGAGGAAGACTAAAATACACCTTGTGATGTTGGGATCTGAGGTCTCAGTATAGACTCATGATTGTTCAAGTGTAAACTCATACAGAGATACTGAGGTGTGAGTGAGTCCCTACGCGCGCTGCCTGCTGAGAGGGCCCTGCACGCTCTGTCGCCCAGCAGCAGTGAGCACACCTAGCACTAGATTGGGTCTGAACACAGTTCTCCCAAACATGGATCCAGGGTTCCCTGGAGAAGCCGTTGATTCCGGGACTGTGACAGGGACATCTTGTAAAATCAGAAAGTAAGCAAATGCTCAAAAACAAACAAACGAAAGACTGGATTGGATGCTTGCCAGAAAAACCTAGGAGCTGGTTTGCAGGAGCTCCCGACGGCCGGCGCTTTAGCGCCAACACCAATGGTGGCGATATGGGACTAATAACACAGCGGATAACGTAACTATCTGTGAGTCCACACGAACGGAAGTAGATTACTGAGTCACTGGAAAGATGGAGCAGTGAAAGCTCATCCTTGCCTTGGAATTCTAAGTAATAAGTGCAGCAAAAAGGAGGCGATTTGGATGTCACCACTAGGCAAACATCATGACAGTGAGTGTCACAGCCCGGCTGCCCTGATGGATCCAGGCCCACGAAGACGTGTGTTGATATGTGTCTCTCTCGAGTGAGCTTCGGTAGCTTGGGCTTTTCAAGGCACTTGTTTATTTCATCTAAGTTGTCAAATTTATTGGCATAAAGTTTTTCATAATATTCCCCATTGTCCTTTTAATATTTGTGCAATCTGTAGTTAATTCCACTCTGATTTTTTTTTTTTTTGGAACAGAGGCTTGCTCTGTCACCCAGGCTGGGGTACAGTGGTGTGATTTTGGCTCACTGCAGCCTTGACCTCCCGGGTTCAAGTGATCCTCCCACCTCAGCCTCCCGAGTAGCTGGGACTACAGGCATGCACCACCATGCCCAGCTTATTTTTTTTTTTATTTTTTGTCGAGACAGGGTTTCACAATGTTGCCCAGGCTGCTCTCGAACTCCTGAGCTCAAGCAATCCCCCCACCTCGGTCTCCCAAAGTGCTACGATTACAGGTGTGAGCCACCACACCTGGCCCCCTCTCTCATTCTCGATATTGTTAATCTTTGTCTTTTCTCTTTATCAGCTCTGCTAGAAGTTTATCAATTTTATAGTCTCAAAGAATCAGCTTTTAGTTTCATTGATTTTTCTCTGTTCTGTTGTCTTCTGTTACTGTTTTTTTTTTTCTTATTTTGAGTTTAATTTGTTCTTTTTCTAATTTTTTAAGGTGAAACCTAAGGTCATTGAATTGAGGCCTTCTTTTCTAATACAGGCATTTGGTACTTATGTTTCCTCCTAAGCACTGCAGATTTTTATGTTGTATTTTCATTCGTTTCAAAATGCTTTCTAACTTCTTTTAAATTTTTTCTTTGATTCATGATGTGTTAGTTTGCAAATACTTAGGATTTTCAAATATCTTTGTTATTGACTTCTAATTTAATTTCAGTTTTGTCAGTGAACATACTTTGTATGACTTGACTTGTCCTTTTGAATTCGAGACTGGTTTTATGGCCCAGAAGATGTTCTATCTTGGTAAATGTTCTGTGTGTGTTTTTAAAAAAGAACGTGAATAACGTGTATTCAGCCGTTGTTTATGGAGTGTTCCATGAATGTCATTTTGGTCAAGTTGGGTGGTAGTGGTCAGGTCTTCTCTGTTCTTATTTTCTGTCTACTTGTTCTAACAGTTACTAAGAGCAGGGTGTGAAAATTCCCAGTTAAAATTGTAGATTTGTCCATTTCTTATGCTTTTATTATTTTATATTATTATTTTATTTTATACCTTGTGATGTTGGGATCTGAGGTCTCGGTATAGACTCATGATTGTTGAAATGTAAACTCATATGGAAATATCGTGGTGTGAATGAATACCTATGCACACTGCTTGCATCAAGTATGAAGCCCTGCCAACAGGTGCATAAATGTTTAGGACTGTGTGCCCACTTGATGAACCAACCCCTTTATCATTATGAAGTGGTCTTCTGTATTGCTGGTAGTATTCTTTCTTTAAATTTTACTTCGATATACATATAACCATTACAGCTTTCTTTTGATTAGTTATGTGATATACATTTGTCCATCTTTTAATCTATTTCTATATTTTAAATATAACAAGATAGATTTCTTGTAGGCAGCACATAGCTGGGTGTATAGTGCTTGGGGAAGATTGACTGTACGTTATAAAACACAGAGCCTCCTCTCTCCAAAAGCTTTTTAGTCCCTCCTCACACTATTCCTCTTTATACTCTGAGAAAGTAGGGTCTCGCTTTTTTATCCAGTCTGACAACCCCTGCCCTTTAAATGGGGTGTTGAGACAGTTTGATATGCTCACTGATATAGTTGGGCTTGGCTGTCTCCAATTCTGTAACTTAGATGCTTTAATTCTTCCTCTTACTGTTCCATCAAACTGCTTTCACCTTTTTAAAAGGTAAATTTCTATGTTTACTGGACTTTTCATTGATCAGGACTATTATATATATATATTTAAAACTATGTGATGTTTTTCTTCATGTAATGTAATGTTCTCTGTGTAATGTTTTTGTAATGCCTTGGTGATGAAATAGCATAGTTTTGAATAGTCTACTGCAACTTTTCTTTTTTCTAAGATAAGCCCTTGTGTTTTTAGTATACAGTTTTGCAAGAGTGTGAGGTTCTTCCAGAACATTTCTATTATAGTGAAAATGCCTGTGCTCTATTGAATCTGCAGCTGGGAGAAGAATCCGTTTCTAGCTGTCAGCACTATGTTAGGTGAAACCTTGCTAGACACTGGACATTTGGCTAGGAACCGTGCATGTCAGCTTGCCAGAATTATAGCTTTGAGAAGCATAATTGACCAGTATTAAAGTGAACACAGAACAGGGTAGGAGTGAGCACACATAGCCTCTTGGCAGTCCTCAGGTCTGGACTAGAGCTTATTCCTATTTGAAGATAAATAAACAGAAACAAACCTCACCTTTGGACCTGTCAAAAAAAGGGTATCCCAGAATGTATGGAAGAGGGAAATACCCTGAAGTGCAGAAGAATATGCCTCTGAAAATGAAATTAAATCAGGAAAAAATATTTTCAAAAGGCTTTGGCTAGAAGAATACCTGGCTCAACAAAGAGAAGCAGAAGGTGATGTATGAGGAGGGACTAGGCCGAGTGAGAAGATGATGAGATGAGTTTAAAGGGAAGTGGTTGAGAACAAAGAGTTCATGGCTTAGTTAAAATCTGTATTTGAAGCCATAAGGAATAAAATGGATATTGTGGAAAATAGCAGCAGTGAAGTGAAGAACATACTTGAGAGGCTGCCTGGGAATGCAGAATAAACAACAGATGTGTCACCGGTGAAAGAGGCCAGATCTGATGGGGAGACTTCAGCCAAATAGCATAGGAACTCTGAAGAAGCCAGAACAAGTTTAACAAAAATAATAATCAATGACATAATTGAAGAACATTTTCCTGAGCAGAAAGAAGACCTATATTTGTTGAAAGAGTCATGTTTTGAACAAAATAAAAGACTCTTACTTATGTATCTTCTGACAACGTTTTTGAATTTTAAGATTCAAGAAAAAAATGCCAGTAGATTCCAGGCAGAAGAAAATGGTAACAACCACAACATCAAGACTCGGCCCCCAAAGTTTTACCTGGAAAGAAGCTGTAATTGAGCTGGACTTAAACTTCCCTACAATGTTGAGGGGGGAATGACATCCAAAGATTTTGAGGGGGGCATATTTGTGATCTAAGATTTTTATACCCAGCTGAGATGTGTTTTTTTGTGTGAAGGATACTGTCATCTGAGATTTGTGAGGGTTTGAAAAATATGCCATCTACATTCCCTTCAAGAAAATGTCTCTTTCTGACCAAGAGATGAATAAACATTCTGACCCTGAAGACAAATAAGTCATTGTCATTCCTAAGGAGATAACCAGATACAGAACAACAGTCATGAAGATATTAATCAGAGTTGTAGATACAATGAACATAAAATTGGAAAGCATCTAGATAGCCAGCCTTGGGGGCGGGGGTGATTCTTTACATGATGAACTGGTTAGAGTTCTTTGGTTATAAGCAATTGGCAAAAAAAAAAAAAAAAAAAAAAAAAAAATTTCTAGACTAATTAAATCAAGAAAAGGAATTGGTCACACTTTTAAAGAAAGATGAACACAGAAGCCTCTGAAAGCACTTGAGCTGGGATCAGCCAGGGACTCTCAGTGGTAGGAGTACTGAGACTTGTCTCTTTTGGGTTCATCTAGTGACTGATCTATTGAAGAGGCAGGCCTTGGAAAGAGAACTTGATGAGCTCAGCTGGTGCCACATGCCACTCTTTGGCCCGACACTTCCCTGGGAGCAGCAGGCTCATCCGAAGCTCCTGAAGTGGGGCGGGGCAGCTGTCTATCCACACATGGAATAGGAAACAGCCCTTCAAAACGAAGCTTACCAGGTATTGTTAATGCCATTGGAAAATGCCTGGCTGTAATATCAGCACAGAGAACGTGATAGACAGCTGTATCACTAGAGGTTCGTATGGGCAAAAGGCAAAGAAAAACAACGGCAAGGAAGCATGTCAGAATGTTACCAAGGGCTTGTCTCTGTGTGATGGCATCATGGATGACTTTTTAAATACTTAACCTGTGATGCGCATGTATTGCTTTTATAAGCAGAAAATGAAAACCTGAGAAAATGGTCATTACTAAGACAGAAACATGAGAGAACTATTTTAGGTTATCATGTTACGTGAGGAATGCGGACTTTAGAATTAAATTCTGTGATTACACAGACATTGTGACTACGAATGTCTATGGATCCAGGGTGATGCAAGCGTGCAGTAATGACATTTTGTGGTGGGAATGTGCTGAAAGTGATTTTTCTTTTAAAACATTTTATTTCATATTTATTTTGTAAGCTAATATGACAGAATAAATTTATATTAGTTGGAAGATACTCTGCTTCCTTTCAAAAGCCTAATGTTGGGGAAACTTCTGGAAGGGGTAAGGAAGGTGTCTCTAGATCAGATATTTTGAACCAGGGGATGATATTGTCCCCCAGAGGACCTTTGGCACTCCCTGGAGACATTCTTGGTTGTCATGACCTGGAAGATGCTGCTGGCGTCTGGTGTGTGGAGGCCCAGGATCCTGCTAAATATCTTATAATGTGTATGGCAGCCCTACACCCCAACACCTAAATACGCAAACCAAAATCCCAGTGGTCCTGAGGCTGAGAAACCCTGCTCTCTGGAGACATTTTTACATGTCTGTGATTTACTAACAAAAATCCCGCTGCTCGTATTTGTAGAAATGATTCCGTCGAACTGTTCTATCTGTCCTTGGTCAGAACAAGGATAAAGAAGGAAGTTGGTGGGGCGTGGTGGCTCAAGCCTGTAATCCCAGCACTTTGGGAGGCTGAGGTGGGTGGATCACTTGAGGTCAGGAGTTTGAGACCAGCCTGGCCAACATGGCAAAACCCCGTTTCTACTAAAAATACAAAAATTAGCTGTGCCTGGTGGCATGCACCTGTGTTCCCAGCTACTCGGGAGGCTGAGGCAGGAGAATTGCTTGAACCCAGGGTTGCAGGGGTGGTGGAGGTTGCAGTGAGCCCAGATCGTGCCACCACACTCCAGCCTGGGCGATAGAGCAAGATTCTGTCTCCAAAAAAAAAAGGAAGTCATCGTTTCCCTAGTTGGATGTTGTTTTCCAGATCGGAACTTCCATGTTGTAACTCCAGTCTCTTTTCTCCTTCTGACCTTGCAGGTTCATCTGCAGAAGCCAGCGGACGCCTCTGTTCTCCTTGTGGGTTACCTGGCTCATGAGACCTTGCCGGCGAGGCTCGGCGCTTGAACGTCTGTGACCCAGCCCTCACCGTCCCGGTACTTGTATGTGTTGGTGGGAGTTTGGAGCTCGTTGGAGCTATCGTTTCCGTGGAAATTTTGAGCCATTTCGAATCACTTAAAGGAGTGGACGTTGCTAGCAATGAGCTCCCAAAGCCATCCAGGTAAGGCCGGGTCCTTTCTTCTCTGGGCACACAGCGGGGCTTTCTTTGCCCAAAGTAGAAGTTCTTGTGACTGCAGCTTGCTCTCTGGATTCGAGACTTTTGTTTTTCTTGATAGTGGTCACTGTTGGTTTTTGACAGCACAAAGTGCAACATGGATGGTTTATTCTTCCTCCTGGTGAAAGAAGAATGATAAAACCTGTGAGGATGTGGAGTCAAGTCTGTGACCCCGGTTTGCAGGCTGACTTGAGAGGCACACAGGTTTCCTCGATGCTCTTTGACAAGGGTGATGTTGAAAGGTCAGGTTGTGATGTGGAGAGCTGGTTTCTTGCCCAGTGTCTTTGTTGTTTCATGAGGGGTTGTGTGAGGGGTGGGAGTGCTCCTCCAACTGGGCGTCTGGGCTGTCTGGGAAGAAGCTCATGTTCCCACTGAGGTCGTGGCCACAGTTGCTCCTGGTGTTTGAGTGCCTCTGTGAGGGGCTGCACTAAGCATTTTATAAGCATTTAGTACAGCCCCAGATCATCTCAGGCCTGGAGGGAAGAAGTAATTTGCCTGAGGTCACAGAGCTGGTAGGTGGGGGACCCACATGATTGGGAAGCAAGCTTGTCCTGCTCTGAGCTTCAGAAGCATGTCATGGGCCCATCCATTTACGACTTCACACTTTCTGTCCTTGGAAAGTCACCGAGAGCGTGCGCCATAATGAAACCTCGAGGCCTGCCGCTGACCTGCCTGAGTGTGGGGCTCCTGCAGAGCCAGTCCTGTGCTGCCCAGCTTCCTGCCACTTCCAGCGCACCGTGGCCTTCAAGGGCACTTAGCCATCGACTTCTGTCTTGCGTCCACATGAGAGAGAAGACGGTGGCCACTGGACAGACGCTTGGACAGGCACCTGAGGCTCTGTTAGCCTTGGCTCTGGGTCCTGCTCCTTAGAGCAGAGGCAGAGAGGCTCAGGGTCTGTCTCGGTCACTCTCTTTGAGATTGCCCGGAACGCTTACACACATCTTTCCCTGGGTGGAATCGTCTTTGTCTGAAAATTCCAGAGGGCAAGATTCCAGGTTTTTTTAGATATGAAAGTTTTATTGAGTTAAATTGTTTATGTATTGACTGATGTAAAGAAATGGTTTATGATCATTCCAAGACAAAATTAAGCGCTATGGCTCAAAGTGTCTAAATAGACATTGAATGGAGCTGGCTCTCTCCCTCCTACACTGGGCTGCTGTTGGGTGAGAGTGTATCTTTTTTCTGTGTCTAAACATAGTGTGATGTGTGTGAGCATTTTCATAGAGTATAATTCTAGAGGCAGGGCCCTGTGTTTTACATTCTGTCCATTTTAATGTGTTATAAGCATCTTTTGGTATCAGTATGTGTGCAAATATAACTTGCTCTTTTGATACCTTGCGAATGGATATTTATGTGGTTGTAGCAGTGTTTATACCAATTCCAAATTGGCATCAAACAATTATTATACATATATTTTGTAAACTTCTAAGTATCACTACTAGACAAATTCCAGGAAGTGGAAGCTGGGTCAGTGAGCCCGTGCACTTAAAACATCATTAGGTTGACTGTCAAATTGCTCCAGAAGCCTCGTTCCAACTGATCTTCCTAATTCCAGTGTAAGAGGATGCATATTTTTCATTTGTGCTGTACCAGCACTGGGTAGGTTCAGTCTCTTTCATTTTTGTCAGTGTGCTAGGGGAAAATTATTGTTTGAGTTCACTTGATTATTTTAATGGGGGTGCATATTTTTGTATGACTTGGTGTACACATAATCATAATTTGTACATGCTCTGCAGGCATTTGAAGAGAAAGTATGCTCTTAGGATTTTGTTTCAGTCTAAAGACGTCTGTATGTATGTATCAATATTGTATTTAAAGTTCTCGGCCGGGCGCGGAGGCCCACAGCTGTAATCCCAGCACTTTGGAAGGTCAGGGTGGGCAGATCACAAGGTCAAGAGATCGAGACCATTCTGACCAACATGGTGAAACCCCATCTCTACTAAAAATACAAAAATTAGCTGGGCGTGGTGGCGTGTGCCTGTAGTCCCAGCTACCCGGGAGGCTCAGGCAGGATAATCGCTTGAACCTGGGAGGCAGAGGTTGCAGTGAGCTGAGATTGCGCCACTGTACTTCAGCCTGGCGACAGAGCAAGATTCCGTCTCAAAAAAAAAAGTTCTCTCATTTATATATATTTTATTTATATATAGGAGGATATGTATCCTTTCTTTATATGTTATTTTAATTATATATTAACTCAGTTGAGTTATTTAAATCAGTATAGCTTTACTTATTTTTTTCTGTCTGCTCGATTTCTTGGAAAAGTGTATTTTTCTACTGTGATTATAGTCTTATAATATTCTTTTTACATTAATAACCATTTTTTGCTTTATATAGTTCAGTGTTTTTTTTTAAAGCTTAAAAATTAATGACTGTTCTTTTGGTAGATCAGGTCTCTTATCAAAATATAATATATTTCTCTTTGTTTAATGTTTCTTTGACCAAGAGCTTATAGCGTTTCATGAGTTATTTCTACCCTTGGTTTCTTTTGGCTAACAAATATTTCTCCATCCACTTGTCTCTAACCTTTTCAGGCCAGGTTCTTTGAGGCTCAGCTCTGGAAACCGCGGGGTGCTGGGTTTGTTTGGCCTTTTCTGTGGGAATTTCAGCCGCTGCGGTTCAGTTTGATCACCGGCCTGCCCGGGCCTGTCCTGCCCATGTGAGTTGGGTTGTGTGCGCCTTATTGCCACCCACGACCTCTCCATTCTCTCTCTCAGTGGGTTGGAGGCTGAAGACAGGCCGCACTGGTGAGGGCAGGGCTGCCCCTTGGCCCAGCCCATTCTCTGCTCTCCATCTGTGGAGGGGGTGCAGCTGAGGTGGTTTGCCTGGGGCCTGAAGTCTGCTGGCTGCCTCCTCTGCCCTGTCCACTGTCATCTTTCCCTGCCGTGTCTGCCCTTCCGCCTGGAGGTCCCTTGGGAGGCAGGACCCCTTGTGCCCAACACGTGCGTACCACCACCTGCACACACTGGCTGGTGGCCCAGCGGCCTCTGCCCACATCTCAGGCGGGGGATGGGGCTTGCCCAGAACCGTGCCCTCCCTCCTGGGCGAGGCCCACTGGCTTGTGTGCCTTCCCAAGCAGCTCCATCCCCAGAGATCTCTAGTTTCGGGAAGTTCCTCTGTGTTTCTTGTCAGCTGATGCACCTGTCCGTCCGCTCCCAGGCATTGCTGGAAGTGCTTTCCAATCCTGCTTTTCATCATTTTAGTGGGTTTTGGGAGGAAGAGAAATCATTAATACTAAAGGATTCAGTTTGCTCTCTTGAGCGGGTAATTTCTAGGTGTGTCAGAGCACAGCCACGGAACCGCTGTCCCTTTTCCTTGAGCCAAGGAGCCGGGTCCTGGGCTGCCTTGCCATCACCAGGCAACGTGGTGTTCGGGGCCTACCTGGCTGCACCTCCCCTCCCTCCGTGTGTCTCTCATGCCGTCCTCTGCTAGCTGGCCCTGTCCTTCGCCCTGCCCACCCGGCTCACTCTTGCCTGCCTGGCTCACCCTTGCCTGCCCATCTGGCATGGGGGCCCTGCTCCTGTGTGGCCTGGTGTGGGTGCCCGTGCCACCCTCACTCCCTGGGCAGGCCGGGCTGGGGGAGTCCAGCCGCCCATGGGCCCCCTCTCACATTTGTCGTGTGATTTGGCTTTGCCCTGCTGATGAAGTGCCCTTCTAGTGCAGTGTGTGTGGCTTTCCTCTCCTGTGTTCTGTGAAAGTCCTCTGCTGCTGGGTGAGTTTTGTGTTATGGTTTTATTGCTGTTCCCGCTGAACTTTGCCAGAGCCAGGCCCTGGTTCTCTGACGTCAAAGCTGCTTAACTGTTGGGATTTTATTGCTCTAAATAACGATTTCTAATGATGTGAGCGGCCTGAGGGAAGAACCTGGATTGACTTAGCCTGGAAGAGCTCTCCTTTGAAAGGAGGCCCTGGAGCCTTACGCCCCTTGCCCGGCCAGCCCTCCACACCCTCCCTGAGGGGATGCGCTGTGGCAGGGCAGGATGCCTTTGTCAGGACACAGAGCCTCTGCCTTGAAGCCAGAGTCCCTGGCATGAAACCGGGAGTGTGGACGGGAAGCCCACAGGGGCCTGCTGGCAGGACAAGCCATGCCTCCTTTTTTCTCCCATTCCCTTGTTTTCCTCCAAGGACAGTTCTCCAAGTAACTGTCCTTGTCTTTCCTTGTGGTTAAGGGCTTAGGATACTGGTGACTTGACTGGCCAGCAGGAAAGGCAGACGTTGTTACTTGGCCACCCACTTAACACTACCCCATCCCTCCAGTGTCATTTACTTTCCCTTCCGGAATGTTCGTGCCTAGAGAAAGTCTTGCCCAGAAAAGTTCTCAGTGTCAAGGAGCCCCGCAGTGGATTTGCTGGGATGTGTCTGTGGTCACCGGGATGATGCTCTCGATAGGAAGCTGGTTGAGCAGGCAGTGGCCGGTAACTTGAGCATCGTCTCGCTCCTGGAATCTTGGTGCGAGGTACGGATAATGTTTAGTTCAAAACAAAATAAGTGGCCGGGTGCGGTGGCTCAAACCTGTAATCCTCGTGCTTTGAGGGGCCGAGGTGGGCAGATCATTTGAGGTCAGGAGTTCGCGACCAGCCTGGTCAGCATGGTGAAACCCCGTCTCTACTAAAAACACAAAAATTAGCCAGGCGTGGTGGCACGCGCCTGTAGTCCCAGCTACTCGGGAGGCTGAGGCAGGAGAATCGCTTGAATCCGGGAGGTGAGGTTGCAGTGAGCCGAGATTGTGCCACTGCACTGTAGCCTGGCCGACAGAGCAAGACTGTTGTCTCAAAACAAAAAAAAAGGATTTTGTGGGAAACGTGTGTAACTTAAGATCAGTGTGTTAATTTGGGCCATTCTATGATTTCTTAATATTCTGTTCAGTCTGAGCTACCCCCATCCACATAAAAGCAGCTAAAAAGTCTCTGTCCACAATGACTTGGTGATGAGTGAGTTCATGGTAATACAGTTGCTTCAGACCACTGTTGAGTGTTAACCCTGTGAGTCCAGGGAGAGGGCTGTCCTCTGGGATTGCTTCCAGTCCTCATGTTCTGCTCTAACTTTATTTGATCTTGAATCTGTTTATTTTAACCATCGTGGCCGCCAAGATTATTATATTTTAATATAGAAATGATCTCATAAAGATGCATTTTTATGGCATTTAAATAATGCTCTGCAGTGGTTGAATGTCTCAGGAATACCACAAAGTGTCTGTGTGTATGTGTGTGAGTGTGTGTTAGGGTGTGTGTTTTAGACAGGTTGTATGTGTGTGAATCAGGGTGTATGTGTGTTAGGGTGTGTGCGTGTGATGGGGTGTGTGTTTTAGACAGGGTGTGTGTGTTAGGGTGCATGTGTTTGTTTTAGACACAATGTGTATGTGTTAGGGTGTGTGTGTGTTTTAGACAGGGTGTGTGTGTTAGGGTGTGTGTGTTTTAGATAGGGTGTGTGTGAGACAGGGTGTGTGTGTGTTTTAGACAGGGTGTGTGTGTTAGGGTGTGTGTGTTTTAGATAGGGTGTGTGTGAGACAGGGTGTGTGTGTGAGGTGGTGTGGGTGTGTTTTAGACAGGGTGTGTGTGTGTGAGACAGGGTGTATGTGTTAGGGTGTGTGTTTAGACAGGGTGTGTGTGTCAGGATGTGTGTGTTTTAGAGCGTGTGTGTTAGGGTATGTGTGTGTTAGGGTGTGTGTTTTAGACTGTGTGTTTTAGACTGTATTAAGATATGGGTATGTGTTTTAGACGGTGTGTGTGTGTTAAGGTGTGTGTATGTGTGTTTTAGACAGGGTGTGTGTGTCCTAGACTATGTGTTAAAAGTATGGGTGTGTGTTCTAGACAGGATGTGTGTTAAGGTGTGTGTGTGTGTTTTAGACGGGTGTGTTATGGTCTGTGTGCGTGTGTGTTAGGGTGTGTTTGTGTGTTTTAGGGTGTGGTATGTGTGTTAGGGTGTGTGTGTCTTTGTGTATTAAAATATGGGTGTGTGTTTTAGACAGGATATGTGTGTGTTAAGGTATGTATGTGTGTTTTAGACAGGGTGTGTGTGTTTTAGACAGTGTGTGTTGGGTGAGTGCATGTGTGAGACGGGGTGTGTGTTTCAGATGGTGTGTATGTGTGTTAGGGTGTGTGTGTGTTGGGTGAGTGCATGTGTGAGATGGGGTGTGTGTGTTTCAGATGGTGTGTATGTGTGTTAGGATGTGTGTGTGAGAGTGAGTGCAAGTGTGTGAGACGGCGGTGTGTGTGTTTCAGACGGTGTGTATGTGTGTTAGGATGTGTGTTTGTTAGAGTGAGTGCAAGTGTGTGACACGGGGGGTGTGTGTGTGTTTAGACGGTGTGTATGTGTGTTAGGGTGTGTGTTAGAGTGAGTGCATGTGTGTGAGACGGGGTGTGTGTATTTTAGACGATGTGTATGTGTGTTAGAGTGAGTGCATGTGTGTGAGACGGGGGTGTGTGTGTTTTAGACGGTGTGTATGTGTGTTAGGGTGTGTGTGTGTGTGTGTTAGGGTGAGTGCATGTGTGTGAGACGGTGTGTGTGTTTTAGGGAGTGTGTGTTTTTTAGACAGGGTTGAGAGTGTTGTTTTACACAGGGTGTATGTTAGGGTGTGTGTTTGTGTGTGTTAGGGTGTCCGTGTGTGTGTTGGGTGTGTGTGTGTGTGTGTTAGACAGGGTCTTGCTGTCGCCCAGGCTGGAGTGTGGTGGTATGCACCGCAGCCTCAGCTTCCTGGGCTTCAGCGATCCTCCCACCTCAGGCTCCCGAGTAGCTGGGACCACCTCTGGCATGCACCTCTGCATGCCACCACGCCCAGCTAATTTTTAAAATTTTTTGTGGAGACCAAATCTCACCATGTTGTCCAGGCTGGTCTCCAACTCCTGGACTCAAGCAATCCTGCCCTCTCGGCCTCCCAAAGTGCTGGATTACAGGTATGAGCCATTGTATCCGGCCAGGAGTACTACAAAGTTTTAAGGGGCAGAAAAGGAATTTTGAAGACCTGCAATTAACCCAAGACCTTGATTCTGAGCTTCTGGTGACAGGTGGGTTGCAGATTCTGAGCATGGCCCTTGCTCAGAAACAAGGTGGCGGGAGGTAATGAGAAAGCCTGGGAGCTGAGAGTGGCTTTGCAGGAGGCCCAAGAGGGCTCCCAGGAGGACGGGGTGTGTAGGCAGCAGGTGCAGCCAGATGGCAGGAGTCCAGGGGAGCTTGGACAAGGTGGCAGGGCCTAAGAGCATGCTTGGTGCCAGCTGGAGAAGAGCTTGTTCATGGCCCCTGCAGTGGGCAGCCCTACATCAACTGGAGGTTTTAGAGAAGGACAACAGAAATGCCTGGATAGTTCCGGCTGATGTTGGGGTGGGAGATGCTTTTGATCCCCATGTACTGCTTGCTTCCGCTTTCTAAAGGCAGGGTTTCAAAAATACTTGTGTACGTTTTCTGACGCACAGCACCGCCTGTCTGAATGTGCATCCTCCCAGCCACCCGGCACGGGGCGTCTGCAGCTCTCAGATTGTCACTAGCCTGGATTCTCCATGCCATCATTATCTGGGATCTTAATCAGTCAAGGTTTGTTCTGGAAATCATGTAGACATAAGGACTTATTTTTCAACCTACTTTTTTTTTTGATCCTCAAATTGTGTTTTGTCTTTTAAAAATCACGAGTACTCAGTCATTATGAAGAGCTCAGAAAATTCACTGTCAATGGAGCATTGATGGTTTGTTTTGGCAATTCTCTGAAAATTCTTACACAGTTTGTGGAACATTTGCATTTGTGTCCCTTTTTCAAAGCCACTATTGTAGAAATGCAAATTTCTGAGTTCTGAGATGCTGAATGTTGGATGATTAATGATATTGAAATTTAAGAATGAACTCCCGGTATGTATTTGACATAGAAAACGCGGTGTGAGAATCATTAGAAACCATTGAGCACAGCTTGGCGGGGAACAGAAAGGCTGTGATTGAGGCACCCGGCAGTGGGGGCAGGTCGCACGTGGACAGGTGTGCAGGTGCGTGGCTGCCTCCGGGTGCCGGGCTGTGTGAGGCGGGAGCTACTGCCATCAAAGGTCTGGCTCTACTGGACCATAGGTGTTCAAAACTCATCATAATAATACATCAGCCTTGATGACTTGCTTGCTCAGTCAACCCCACTGCGCGTTTAAGAGAACGAAATGAACAGCAGGTTTGTTCTGAGTTTTGCTTGCTGCTACTTCATTTGTGCTTGCATATAGCCTGTGACGTGAGCTGGACACGTTATTTCTGTTTTGTAGATGAGGAAACCAGTGTTACTACTATCGAGTGCTTAGGTAGGCTGAGGCTGGGCAGCGCATCAGAGGCCAATCTGGCACCGCTAGAATCGGTCACCTTCTCTCAAGGAGCGTGCGCCTCTCTGCGGCACAACCCTGGGCGCCTGGGACCTGAGAGGCATTGAGCCTGTCTGCTTGTGTGAGCTCCCTGGCCAGGGCAGGCAGGGCAGGCAGGGCAGCAGGCACTCTGGTCCAGTGTGGTTCATGCCATGAGAGGGATGGGCTGGGCATGGAAGCCCCCTGAGGGATGTGGAGGCCAAGGGAGGCTGTCCCCTAGAAAGGACCTGAGGCTGAAACAGCCTTGCGAGGACGGTTGGTGGGTCTCCCGCAGGTCCTGCCCCGCCGGCTGGGGCCCTGTCCTGCAACGTAGGCTTTTTTGTGTCCCAGTTGGTTTCAACGAGCGTGGGTTTTGCCATCAGGGAACTTTATCTGTCCTTCCTCTGTCTTTTTGTGAACTTTCTCTGAGCTCTCTTTGCCAGTCCTTAGAATGTTGGGACTGAAGGAGTGACTGGGTGATTGGCATAACCAAGCGAACTCTGAGATTTGGGCTGAAACTGTCACGTTGTGGCCACTTAGCATCCTTCTCTGTGTTTATTTCATGAGAACATGGCAAAAAATGGGCACTTTGGGGAAAATTATAATGAAAATTACAGTTAATTTTAAGAAATTAAAATTAAGACAAAAATCAACTGAGGCATATACCTAAACTTTTTTGAATTATATCTGGCCTTGAGCTTTTAAACTGGTTTGCCTTCAGCCACCTAATCAGTAAGAGACTGGGAGTGCTGGCCCTTCAGGAGTGATATGCATTGGTGGGGATGGAGGCCTTGGGGCGTTATTTTCATGTTTGCTTCTCTCTCCTTCCCCCTTTTTAGGAAAACAAATACAAATAGAAAAGATAAATTCTGCCTCTCAGGGAGCTAGGCACAGCTGATTTGGAGACCGAAGCCCATAGCCAGGCCTTTGGGAGCCCCCTTGACAGTGTAGGCGGCTGTTTCCCTCCAAGACGACGCTGGGCCTGCGGGCTCTTGGTTGTCTGTGAGGATCCTGAGCCCGGCTGGCTCATGGTGGCTTTGTTCTCACTGGACTCCAGGCTCCCTCGTCTCCCTCAGCCCTCACTGTACTCTCCTCCATCTCTGCCCAGTGTCCCCTTGCTGCCTTTCCTTCAGTGCTACAACCCGGACTCAGGACCCAGTGTGGTTCCGTGCTGACGGGCAGCTGTAGAGCTGTTGGGATATTACCCTGAAACACAGTGTTCAGGATGACTGTCATTTCCTAGCTTTCACCAAGACTCTGTACTTTCAAAAGGAGTAGTAAAACTTATTGTAACGTATTTGTTTTTTACAAAATACAGAAATGACCTAAATGTACTTATTTTTGTTCCATTTGAAATAGCATTTATAAAGAATTAGGACAAGTTGGTCTGTGTGTCTTAGTGTTCATTATTTAGTGATGGTCATTAACTGGGGGAGTTTTTTCTTTTCTGTATACAACTACATTCTCAAAGGTTCAAATTAGCTCTTTGAGTTTGTATTCACTTGAGATGTCAGAATTTGTTATTATGAAGCCACTGTCTTCAGAGCCTTTCCCTAAAAGAAGTTTTGTGATTGGAGCCAGTTTTTTTTTTTTTTTTTTTAAATTTTAAAATGCTTAGACCATTTTCTTAGAAGATTGCTTCCATAATCTGGTTGTTTAGGTGATGCCTTCGTTCGTTCAGCCTGCTATCATAAAATACCTTAGGGTGGATGATATGTAAATAACAGAAATTTCTTGCTCACTGTTCTGGGGGCTGGGAAGTCCAAGATCAAGGTGCCAGCAGACTTGGTGTCTGGTGAGGGCTGCTCTCTGCTTCACAGATGGTGCCTTCTTGCTGTGTCCTCACCTGTTGGAAGGGGTGAGGGGTCTCACTTGAACCTCTTTAATAAGGGCACTAATCCTATTCCTGAGAGTCCATAACTTAATCACTCCCCAGAGGCCCCACTTCTTAATACTGTCACATTGGGTATTAGATTTTAACACATGAATTTTGGGGGGGATGCCAACATTCAGACCACAGCAGCTGCTAAAGCCAAGAGAATACCTTTCATTATAAGAGCGAATGGTTTTCTTTCAATTAGTTTGCATTCATAGCCAAGGGTATTCCTTTTTAAATACCTATGAGTTTTCCTAGGAAATATGTAGAAATTGGATGCTTATTAACACTGTGTTTCTCAGTGACTTGTTGATTCAGTAGGGTTTGTGAAATGCTGTTGGAGTTTCAGGCAAGGATGTGGAGTCTGTTCTGAGCGCACTCAGGGTTTCCATGTGTTGTCCTGAAAGCCTTTCTCACCTCTTCACATCTAGGGTAAGGCCGTATTGAGGGGACGTTCCTCCCTCCCTGTGAGATAGTGTGATGCAGAATTCTTGACACTCTTTGTTTTCACATGGACTGAATCCAAATCAGGTGGGGCTGATTCTTCCAGCCCTGTCTCCTCATCCCGGTCTGACACTGCACAACACAAACCTTCCTGCTGCAGGCTCACCGAGGTTCTGTCTGGCCCTGTCTTTGCCTGAACACCTGCAGTCTCAATGTGGCTGTGCGGGAGCAACGGCGGCCTTCGCCCCACGTCTCTCTCATGTGCTTCCATAGCACTGCCTTGTTTTTGTGAAAGGATTAGGGAGGGAGGAAGGCAAGGTTAATTTTTTCTTTCTGATGTACTAGTGGATAAAAAGAGTTCTAGAACATTTGAGGAGGCCCTAGGGGAAACTGGAGACATGGAAAGCAGAGGTTTTCCTTGGTAAACCAGAGAGATGAGGAGTTTTAGTTTTTGTAGTGCCTGCTGCATTGTATGTGTTGAAAGCCGAGTCCTTGATGGTAATGGGGGCTCTGATGATGGTGGAGATGGGAGGTTAGGATCCCCTTAGAGATGTTTAGTGGGTGCTGCAGTGAGCCCAGTTTTCTGAGTGACAGGGACTAGGGTGTGACTGCTGAAGAGGGGGCCAGATCTTCAGTGCCCTTTATCTCTGGTGGGCTTCTCATCCTTGGTCTTGCAGCATCAGGATGGGGCCAGGGTGCCTGGCCTGGGGGGGTGGACTTGGGCCGAGGACTGCAGGGCACAGATGTCCTCTCAGTGTGGCCCTCAGCACGGGGAGCCCTGTGGCTTTGAAGCAGATGCTTCATTCAAGGCAGGTGGTTCTTTTCTGAATACAAACATACACTTGAGCATCCCCAAAGGCTGTTTTTGAGAGATGGTGTCTGTCTCCATGTCCAGGCTGTTGCAACAGGATGATAAGGTGCAGAGGCCATCTGACAGCTGGAAGGGTACAGAGGCATCTCTAAGCAGCAGCACCGATGGAGTACCCAGCCTGGAAGTGCTGACACCCCACCATGGTCCTCCTCTGTCCCATGCAGCCCAGCCTTTAGGAGATGCACCAACAGGCATTTGGGTGGCAGACTGGAGCTCAGTGGGGCTGCCCCCACTGGGGCCCCTCTGTAGCTTCTGAGAACAGTTGAATTGTCTATCTGCCTTCACATCTATCTGTGATTTGGTTCCCGTTTGTTCTTCGCCAGTCCTCAGTAGGATTTGGTAAGACGTAATTTCTCGATGGTTCAGGAAGACGGGTGGGGCTGTGTCCATGCTTGCACAGCCTACTGTGAACAGCTGAGCTCACTGCCCTGTGACTGGCTTGGTGCAGCTGAGGCTCAGGGAAGAGCTGGGGTGTCCTGGGGTGAGGGAGCAGCAGCACCAGCAGGACCCCATGCCCCAGCTGCTGCAGGGACCATCCTGGCCCGAATGTGTTAGAAACTAGGAGGGTATCTGGGGTGGGGACACATCCCACTCTTCTTGCTTTGTGTTCAGGCCCCCAGCCTCTTTCTGTCATGATGTCTTGATGTCTCCCTACTCAGCTGCTAGCACTTCTGCTGAGGGAAGCAGTCACAAAGCCCGGTGGCCCTGGCCTGAGCATGGATGTGGCTTTCTTGGTTCTTGGCTGTGGTTTCCTTGAACTCTCTGTGGTCTGCAGGACCTGATGCATGAGAATCACATGTGGGGAGGGTGTTTCTTGTGTTTATCAGTGTTTCCATTTCTTTGGACGTTACATGGATGCTGTTATGAGTGGATTTGGTGGACTGATTTGCATGGGTGTGGCCTCAAGGACTGCATTTTCTAAGGAGATGGTGTTTTTAATGCCTTAGCCAGGAGATTGCAGGGGGCCGCGGGCCACGTGTGTGGTTCTCTGGGATGATTCTGCTCTGGAGCTCTGCTGAGGGATGTTATTTCAAACTTCAGTACTATCTTCATGAACAAAAGAACAACGTAGGTCTCCGTTGAGTTGCTCACATCACCCGAGAGAGCATGGCTTTGGTGCTCCTCACCCATGTCCAGATCAGAACATTTAGGCTTCACCTGGGGAATGGACAGGGGCAGGAGCTGGGAGATCACTGCCCAGGGGTGGCTCTGTGTCCAGGGGTGACCTGGACTGGGCCCATTGCTTCCTGGGGCTGAGGTTGCTTCCTTTCATCAGGCCCTGTTTCTTTAGAAAGATACTGGGCTTTGACTTTTGCCTTCTGGCGGCACCTGGCCCTGCAGCTGATGGAAACTGGCAGAGCAGAGGACTTCACTGGGACAGTGAGCAGTGGGGCAGCCCTGTGTTTACAGGCAACCCCAGACCCTCTTATGACAGAAGGGTAGGGCAGGGCAGCCGGCCTTCACCTGGACAGGAACAGCAGGTGGCTGATGTATCTGAGTTGGTATATTCATTCAGAGACATTGGTTAAAATGACTTGTCAATATAACATCTTTACCATTGTTTTCTTCAAAGCCAGATTCTGTATTTTCTGATTTTATGTAAACTAAATACATAGTTTTCTTAAATACAGATGACCTGTGCCTTCACAGTTTCTTTGGATACCTTTCAAGTCAGTTTTACACACATGCTCTCTGGAAACAAAACTCAGCCACTGGGGAACCGAACCTATGCTTTTGGTAGAATCTCAGCCTTGGGGGGAGCCTGGAGGCCCTGAGCCCTGGATGACACCTGCTCTGGAATCCTCCACCAGTGGCTTTTGAAATGTGGTTAGTGGCTGAATCTCACTTCTGCCTTGAATGCTTATGGAATCTTCTGGATGGACTGAGCTCAGAATCTCATTGAATACTGTGGTCCTCTCAGTCTGAACTCTGTACCTAAAAATCCATGGGAATCTCATAGCAGCTGCTGAGGATTTGGAGAACTCCCTTAGAAAAATAAAAGGAATTTATTTTTTCCTATTTTACCTAGTGGCTATTTAAATTTTGAACATCAAATGGTAGTTTTGGATTTTAAAAGCTCAGTGTGAATAAACTTTGAGCTCAGATGCAGCCGTTCTTTTAGTGTGTCAATTTTAATAGGTGTCATTTGATGTTTGCACCGGGGGTTGGACGAAGGTTGGTGTGAGAATCTCAGGGATAACTGGGCTGCTGCAGGGGTCAGACAAGGCCTCCTGTAATAGGGATTTTGGGGCACTGATGGAATGAAGGGAAGCGGGAGGAGAAGGTAACGAGTAGAGGCTGCCGCTGCCCCAGTTGTATTAGAGGGTGGTGAGGGAGGTGGTGGAGAGGAAGCTGCGTGGGCCTCCAGGAACTCACTGCACTGGCTTTGAGTCGCGAGAGAGGTGCCATGGGAGGTCTAGAAACCGTGCATTTTGGGACTGAGATAAAACACGTCCAGCTGGTGGCACGGACCAAGCCAGCTGGGAGCGGAGTTGTCTCTCTGTGCTTGTCTGGAGTACCTGCCTGTGCTCTCTGAGCAGCCTCTGCACCTGGCTGGTGGGCGGGGCTGAGCCTCACCTTCAAGGCTGCAGATTCCCTGGCTCTCGGTGTGCTGGGGGATGCCTTCTGCATGGCCTGGCTTTCCTGGGATTTCCAGACCAGATCCACCTCTTTCTCCCCTTTTTCTTTGTCTTTCTGCCCCCGAAGAGATAGCAGTGTACAAAAACAAGCCAGCATTTCTTGTTCTCTTGCTATTTGCAATTGTCCCGAGCCTGGACTGGGTCCAGTCCGCTCATTTATTCTGCCAGGGCCCAGTCTGCAGATCTCAGCCGAAGCCGGTTGTCCTGCCTGGCTCGCTCTGTTCCTGGAAAGCTTTGTCACGCACAGCCAGGGGCCACTTTGGGTGCATCCTGTCTCCCCCGTCGCCGTATGTTTGGGAGCAGAAGTTGGCTCTGGTCAGATATGTGGATGTTAATTTATCCTCATTCTTGGAAGCAAGTTGGGAGCTCAGAGGAAAGAAGAGCCACAAAATGTCAAACCCAGCAGCGGCCATCTGACTCGGTTGCTCATCGCTATAATATGTGATTAAGATGGAAGTGTTTGATTTCCTCACTTGCCAGATTTAGGCCTCATTTTGCTTACTCCCGCGAGTCCTGATTTCTTCCTGTTAGAGAGAGGAAGTTTGCAGCGATAACCGGCTTGCAGTGGGGTTTTCTGTGAATGGAGCTTGTATTGGTGCGATGTGTGGCGTGGGAGTCCCCACCGGTTAGTGGCTTATGCAGGGTGTGAGTTTCTCTCAAAGTGGACGTTTTCTGCCTTCCCGGAGCCAAAACGTTTATTTCGCCGGTGAGTACAGCTGAGTCTCATGTGCATCTGACAGCAGTGTCTCCGAGCCTTGCCATTTCCTCCACTCCCTCCCTTGGAGCCGTTTGTGTGACAACCTGCTGTTCAGTAAAACCAGTTTAGTGGAGTGGGTGTGTGTTAATTCTAGTTCATGTGTTTAAAAATCAATTCATATGATGAGAATGGCACTTTCCCCCGTGGTCTTCCTCTCAGTAACCCATAGCCCCAGTCCAACCATGGGAAAAACATCAGACAGATTCCAGTAGACACCCTTCCTACAGTCTACTCTTGCCAGGCCCACTCGATATACCAAGGTCATCAGAAATAAGCATCCTTTGAGAAACTGTCACCACCAGGAGGGGTCTCAGGAAATGCGACACCTAATGTGATGTGGAATTCCTGGATGGGATCCTGGATGGATCTTGGAATACAGTGAAAGACATTAGTGGGAAACTTCAGGAAATCCTAAACTCTAGAATTTTAGTTAATGACAGTAATGTCAGTATTGGTTCCCAATTGTGACTAACATACCGTAGTAAGGTAGGATGCTAATAATCGCGGGGAATGTGCAGGTGGTATTGGTAGGGTATATGGCAGCTCTCTCTACTGTCTACTCAAGTTTTAATAAAATATGTCAAGAATTTTGAGTTCACAAAATGAAGTACATTTATAGATACTCTCTTTTGCTTAATGTTTGTTCATGAATGGCTGTATACTGTAGTTACTTTAGCACCTAGCTTTTACAGTTTTTCCTTTGGGGACTCTTTTTTTATGGTTGTGCATAGATGTGGTAGAGTAACTTAACAAGTCATTATTGGTGGACAGTGAGTTTGTGTTCAGCCTTTCCATTGTTGTTATTATAAACATGTAGCCTTGAAGACTGCCAGTGTCTAAGTGAACTTTTTAACTGAAGTATCACAGGCATCCAGGAAAGTGCAAGAATCATGACTGCTTAGCTTGATGAACTCTCCCAAAAGGAAGATGCCTGTAACTGCTACCCAGATTGTGAAATGGGACATCCCAGCACCCAGAAGCCCCGTATGTGTCCTCTCTCAGTTACTGTACCCTCACTCTCACACCTTCTAGATACCACTTCTCTAGCTTCTAACATGAGTTTCTCCTGGTTTTGAACGTCATATAAATCACGCAATACTTATTCTTATTGTCTGGATTATTTCACTTGACAATATGTTAGATTTATTGATATTGTGGCTTATAGTAGTAGTTTCTTCATTTAATGGGTATATAATATTTCATTGTATGAACATATCACAAATTATTTGTTGGTTCAATTGCTGATGACATTTTGGTGGTTTCCAGTTTGGAATTATGTATAATGCTACTGTAACATTCTTGTATATTTCAATTGGTTCATATAAGTATGCAATTCTTTTGATAAGGTGTATGTGTGCCAAACAGTTCTTCAAATTGATTGTACCAGTTTACACTCTGACCTATAGAATGTTGCTCTGTCCTTGCCAATACATGGTACTGTAATTCTTTTTCATTTTAATTATTGTAGTTTCATTTGTATTTCCCAGATTACTAAAAATGTTGAATACCTTTTCATACGTGTATTGACCAACTAGATGTCATCTTTGGTGGAGAAGTTTCTATTCATTTAAGAAACTGGTTTGTCTTTATTTTTCTTACTGAGTTGTAGGAGCTATTTCTGTACACTGGCTATGAATGAGCTTTTTGTTGTTTGTTGCTATTTTCTATGTGTGTGCTGCGTTTTCCCTTTCTTAATGGTGGTTTTTTTTTTTTTTTTGCTGAACAGATGCTCTTAATTTTAATAGTCCAATTTAATAGTTTTATCTATGCCTATTTGAAGATATTCTATATTACTTTTGATAAACTTCATTGTTCTATCACTGATTTAGATCTGTGATCCACTGGGAATTTTTTTTTTTATGTGTGAGGTAGGGATTGAGAGTTACTTTTCCATTTGGAAATTCAGTTGGCCTAACAGTATTTATTTAAAAGAGTCATCCTTTCTTCTCTGCTATGCAATGCAACTTTGTCATAAGTGAAATAAATTATATAAATGGATCTGTTTTTGCACTTTATTCTAGTTCATTGGTCTGTTTGCATATCTGTGTACCAGTGCAACACTGTCTTAACTAATAGATTTGCAGTTAACCATAGTATCTAATAATGTAGGTCTTTCAACTTTTTAAAACTTTTCAGAGCTTGTTTTGGTTCTTTTTAGCCCTTTGCATTTCCATATGGATTTTTTTTTTTTTTTTTGAGATGGAGTCTTGCTCTGTCTTCCAGGCTGGAGTGCAGTGGCACGATCTTGGCTCACTGCAAGCTCCGCCTCCCGGGTTCACGCCATTCTCCTGCCTCAGCCTCCCCAGCAGCTGGGACTACAGGTGCACGCCACCATGCCCAGCTAATTTTTTTGTATTTTTTAGTAGAGGGGGGTGTTTCACCGTGTTAGCCAGGATGGTCTTGATCTCCTGACCTTGTGATCCACCTGCCTCGGCCTCCCAAAGTGCTGGGATTACAGGCATGAGCCACCACGCCTGGCCTCCATATGAATTTTAAAATTAGCTTTTCAATTTCAACAGAATACCTGCTGTGGTCTCAATTGGGATCCACTGATTTGCATATGAAATCAGTTTATTAGGAGTCTTCTAATCTACGAATATGCTACGTCTCTCTATTTTTTTCGAGCATCTGTAATTTCTTTCGATCATATTTTGTAATTTTCAGTATAGAGGTCTTAGTTTTTTTTTATTTGTTTGTTTTGAGATGGAGTCTTGCTCTACTGCCCAGGCTGGAGTGCAGTGGCACAATCTCAACTCACTGCAACCTCCGCCTCCCAGGCTCAAGCAGTTCTTGTGCCTTAGCCTCCTGAGTACCTGGGATTACAGGCACATGCCACCATGCCTGGCTAATTTTTTCTATTTTTTGTAGAGATGGGGCGTCACCATGTTGATCAGGCTGGTCTCGAACTCCTGACCTCAAGCAATCCGTCCACCTCGGCCTCCCAAAGTTCTGGGATTACAAGCATGAGCCACCGTGCCTGGCCTAGAGGTCTTTTATTTCTTTTGTTAGATTTACTTCTAGGTTTTTGGTGAGTTGGGGGGTTATGCTGTTTTGTTTTTGAAATTTTATTTTTGTAATGTTTAGAAGCACAATTAATTTTTGTATATTTATCATGTCTCCAGATACCTTGCACAGTGTTTATTATTATACTAGTTATCTATATATTCTTTTGGGTTTTTAATGCATATTGTCTATGGATGGTGAATGTTTCATTTCTTCTTTGCTAATTTTTAAAACTTTTATGTCTTTCTTGCTTTGCTGCACTGCCTAGGACCTTCAGTCAAATGGTAATAGTAGGCATCTATATCAGTCATTGGTAGTAGTAGGCATCTATGTCTTATTCTAATATCAAGAGAAAAATTTTTAGTATTTCATCATTATAGATAAAATTTGCTATAAGTTCTGTGTAGTCTATCAGATGAATGCAGTTTACTTTTGTTCTTAGTTTGCTGAGTTTTTCTGATAAGCAGGTGTTAAAATATTAGATGGAGTCATGTGAAATTGCAGATATTTGATCTTTTTCCGTCTACAAAAAATGGTATTTTCATTTGGTTCAACTTAATGTATTAGACTTTTTCTGCATCTGTTAATAGTCTTATGCTTTTTTTCTTTATTTTATTGTGTTGAATTTTCTGATTGACTTGAATGTTAAGTCAACCTTACACTTCTGTAATAATTATTATTATGTGTTATTCTTTTTATATACTGTTGAATTTACATTGCTTATAGTCAGTTTAATTTTTATCATCTAAAGATATGAATGAGATTGACGTGTTATTTTTTCTTGAAATGCTTTGTCATATTTTAATATTAAAGTTATACTAATCTCTTAAAATATGAAGTTGCTTTCTTCTTCTATTCCTAGGATTGCCAAAATTTTTCTGTAGAGAGTCAGTAAAGACTTCATGCTTTGTGGACCACATGTGGTCTCTATTGCACATTCTTTTCCCTTTTTTCTTTTCTTTCTTCTTTTTTTTTTAACAACCACTTAATGTAAAATCCCATCTTATTTTTCAGGTTATATAAAATCAAGCCACAGATTGTACTTGGCCCATGGGCCATAGTTTGCTGACTCCTGTTTGATTTTCTTGAAGAGTTTATGTAGGAAAGATGCTATTTCTTTCTTAAGTTGGGATGGATTTGCTTATGAACCTATCTTGGAGCTTTCTTTGTGGGAAGATTTGTAAATTACACCCTCAACTGATATAGGACTGTTTAGGTTTTTAAGATTTTCTTGTGTCAGTTTTTGTGTGTTTAGTTTTTGTGGGAATTTTTTACATTCCATCTGCATCTTCAAATGTATTGAAATAAAGTTGTTTAAATACCTTCTCATTATCTTTGTAATGACTGTAGGATTTGTAGTGTCATCCCCTTTTAAATTCCTGATATTGTTTATTCTCTCATTTTTCCTTCATTGGACTTTGCTAGGAGCTTATTTATTATATTAATATTTTTTAAGAACTGTGTTTGGTTTTCTTGATTTTTTAAAATTGAATTTAAAAAAATAAATTTCTGTTCTTATTGCTATTATTTTTGTTTTTGGGATTTAATTTGCTGGGGTTGTTGTTTTTACTGATTAAGGTAAATATTTAGATCACTGATTTTTTTTTTCAGACTTTCTTCTGTAATCCACATGCTTAAAACTATAAATTTCCACCTATGTATGGCTTTTGCTAGATTATGTGAGCTTTTTAATGTCATTTTAATTATAATTTGGTTTAGAATATTATCTAGTTTCTTTTTTTGATTTGTGTTAATTAGAAATACATTTCTAAATTTCAGTGCTTTATGAATTTGCTAGTATTTTGCTTTCATTTTGTTATTGATTTCTAGTTTAATTTCACTGTGGTCACTCATTTTATGTAATTTCAGTTTTTAGAAATTCTTTGAATTTTGCTTTATTGATTATATGGTCAGTTTTGTCAACATTTTATGTATACTTGAAGAGAAGAAGTCAGCCGTGGAGATTTGCCAGTTCTACATGTCCATTTAATCAAATTAATCATTGTGCTCAGATCTCCTGTTATCTTTACTATTTTATTGTCTGCTTTTCTGTCAGATAGTGGGAATGGAATATTAAAATCCCCCTGATGTAACTGTGGAATGGCATTGTTTCTCTTTTTAGCTCTGTCAGGTTTAGCCTTTGTTTATTTTGAAGCTATTTTAAGCCTAGGCAGATTTAGAATTTTATGCATAAAATTATTCCATAAAATTGAAATAACTGCCTTTTTGTTACTGTGAAATGTCCACCTTTCCCTCTTGTATCCCTTCTTATGCTCAAGCTGCAGATTCTGTGAGGACTGGTCAGGTCCGTGTTGCCCTCGCTCCTGGCACGGGGCTCTCCTCACCCCCACGCTCAATCTGGCGTTCGTTTCCCAGGGTCCGAGCCGTCCGGTGCTGCTCCGCTCCTCAGCCTCTGGAGGACACGCGGGCCGAGTGTGCCCTCTTTCCACCTCCCTTCTCTCCCAGGCCTGGGCTCCTCGTGCATCGCCGTGTTTTAGATTGCATCCTGTCCTCCATGTTCCTGGCTGGAGGGTTAGTATGGCCTGCTGTAGCCCAGAGTGGAAGCTGAGGTTTACCTGTCAGTGCCCGCACGGTGGGTCCAGTGCAGCCCTGGCGACGTGTCATTGCAGTTCGCTCACCTGGCCCGTGTGTGCTTCCTGAAGGCTTCCCCCGTAGAACTCACTATCTGGGCGGCTTAGTTCACGAGTCCCAGCTTGCTTTCCAGGCTTGCATTCATCTTTATGTTGCAGTAAAATAACTGCTGGGCATATTTTAAAGTGGACTGAAATATATCTGCAGCCTTGAGCAGCTCTTATAGCACTTTTATTCAGATATTTTATGAGGTGATTTATGTCGCACCTTATAAATGCTCTAAAATCTCCCTGACCAGAAATGCAGTGGGCAGGGCCACCCCACCCCTTCCTGCTTGTCTTCCCTCCCCCATCCTGCCTCCTTCTCGTGGCTTTTACCGTTTTCCCCTTGAATATGAAGGAAGAATTCATTCCAGATTTAGCTTTAGGAAGCATGTGCAGGACGTTGAGTTTCGTGCCATCAATGTCACGACAGTGCTGGCCGCGCTTTGCTCCGATGGCCCATCAGCCCCGCTTCCTCCTGGGCAGGCTGAGAGCTTCACTTGGCCGCTCTCTCAGTATGTCCTCTGGGCTGTATTCAGGCATATCTGCCTTCCTCCCCACTCCGAATTTCGGGCAGCCAAGGCCAGGCAGGTTGGGAATGCGCACGCACAGGGCAGCAGGTCTGTGTCAGCAGCGTGGCATGTGGGGCTGGGGTGGCAGCACAGCCTGTCCTCTTCATTGGCCTTTTTGGGATGGAGAAGGCTGAGGGCGAGATCTCTTTTGCCACATTAAACCAAAGTGGTTGGGTTACAAATACCATGTTTAGTATACTACGTTTAAAAGTATATTTTATTCAGTATAATTGCTCACTTAAAACATTTAAAGATAAATATACTTGTATTGACACATTGAATTACAGATAGTCTAGTAAGGAAGCCAGCGATTTTTCTCCCTGTAGAAGGCCAGGCCTCATGACCAGGGGATGTTAGCATCATGGGGAAGCAGCCATTTTGTTTGTCAGAATCAGCATCCTCCTCTGAGATAAGAAAACAGAGTGTGAAGGTTGGCTGACCTGTGCCACTTCTGCCACGTGGCTGCCTTCAACCACTGTGCGCGGTCACTGGCAGCCTGTTCAGTGTTGGTGGAGAAGAGCTTCTTGGAGCGGAAGTCCAGGCCAGTGTTCGGTGGGGCCAGAGTTCAGGTGTCCGTGGTGAGCCACAGTCCTTCCTGTTGCCCTCTTGCAGTCCTGATTGCCAGGTTGCTGGCTGCAGGCCCCAGTGGCCCTCGCTCAGGCCTTTGGAACCAGGCAGGGTTAGCAGCTGCCACTCCCTCGCGGGGTCTCCTGTGAGGCATCTCTTCCTTTGGCACAGGGTCCCCCTGGGGCCTGGTTGGACCTCCCCTTCCCGATGCTCCTATGGAAAGCTGGCAGTTGGGCCACTTGGCACCACTCCCAGTGTCCCTCTGGCTCTCCTGTGGCTCTCCCATGGCTCTCCAGGCAGCTGTACCTGGCCTGCATGTGGCCTCCGGCCATCGGCTCTGTGGCCGCTGATCCAGGCCCCTCCATGTGACCGTGGCCGCCTCCCACTAGGCTTCTGCTCCCTTCTCTGAGACATGGGGCTCCTAAGAGACTTCACCTTATAGGGTTGTCGTGAAGATCAAGTGAGGCAGGCATGGAGCCCAGCGCCTGTTCCTGCCCAGGGATGTCAGCTGCTGTCCTCCTGTTGGGATCCAGAACCCTCTGTAGCCCAGCCCAGGCCCTGAGTGTCTGGCAAGGTTTAGTTTAGTCAGCCTTGTCAGACTCATGCCCTTTTTGATAAATATAAATAACCTGTGTCCTTCAGTGTTTGAAATTTCAGAATAACTTGGACATCAGATCACAAAACAAATGAAGCACGGGTGTCTGTGTGATGCCAGCTTCCCTCCCCCAGCCGGAGCAGGAATGGGGGAGCAAGGAGGAGGGGTGTCCCGGTGGGAGGAGTGGTGTGCAGAAAGCTGGAGAGGAGCTGCTGGCCCGCCGCGGCCCCTGCCCTCCCAGCCCAAGCTGCTGCTGCAGAGGCTGTGCCTGTCTCACTGAGATGACAGGGCAGAATCAAACTTGTATGTTTTACCTTTTTTTCTCTTTTGGTGATGAGTGATGGTAAACCATAAAACTCAACTCCTGAGAAAGGAATTTTACTAGCAGATAATGGAGGGTTCCTGTCATTCCAATAGGAGGACCCGCCTTTGGGGTCTGCACAGCTGGTGGGGTCCCCGTGGACCCCTTCTGAGTCCTTCTGGGAGTGGGCTAGCCCAGGATCGGCTGGCCCAGGATCAGCTGGTGGGGAGGTAGCTGCACTGGGGGGGACGTGGGGGATTGGCATTGCGGGATCTTCCATGCCGCCTGCCTCCATCTGGGGCCAGGAGTTGGCCCTGGGCTCTGCCTGTGGGTCCTGGGTGTGCTGCTGCTGCCTGGTGGCCTGGGCCTGGAGGAAGGAGCTCAGCTTACACTCCCAGCCTTTCAGGCAGGTTCGCAGCAGCCAAGTGGTTTCTTAAAAAGAATTCCTCCTCCCTTGATTAATTTCTGGCATGCGGCTTCGGGGAGCTCTTGCGTCAGTAAATCGTCATAAACCCCCAGTTGTCTGGATCAGACATAAACACCAAGCCCAGCTCCACCGCTCCTGACTCTCGGCCAGGGCTGGCCTGCCCTCTGAGCTCCGGGCTGGGCTGCTGGAGATAAAGAGGGCCAGCGGGCGCCCGAGAGGTCAGGCGTGTGGCTGCACCCGACAAAGTCCTTTTCTCAGAGGTGCCGAGCCTGGCAGGTCGGATGTGTGCTGTGCTCGCTGGGGGAGGATGCCGGGCACAGATGTGATTTATTTCCTGAAATGTTTGGTGTTTCTTTTTCCTCCCCCACCAGCTCCCCACTCTCATGGATAGGATGTTTTCCTCGTTGGGAGTATTTGCCTCCTTCCAGTGGGCATTCTGTAGGGGTTAAGAAAGATCCCTGTGTGTGAGGCTGGCACAGTGTTACATTCAGGTCTGGGAAACTCAGGGGCTGGACAGCAAGTACCTCACTGTCCAGATCTCAAGGACAGAATGCCTTACAGAATGCTTCCTGTTGCTCACAGCAAACCTCGTCTTAAGGCCTTTTCAGCAGCGTTTGAGATCGTCAGGAGGTCCCGGACTACATTCATCTTGCCCTTGTTTTTGTAGAACATTTTTCATCTGGGGTACCCGTGAAGAGGCCAGAAGCCTGGGAGCTGGGTTCCCCACAGTCCTGGGTTACCGGGGAGCACACTTGGGCCAGCGCCAGGGCTCCTCCAGGGTGGCTAGAAGAAAGAACTTGGGCCTCCAGTCGTTTCAGGGCTGATTCAGGCATTTGGCAAGTATTGATTGAGCCCCTGCTATAGGTGGATGGTGGGAATGTGTGGCTTTCAGCGTGTCATCCAGCTTACATTGCTCAGGGCGGGGACCAGTCACTGGCAGATGTGGAGGGATGTGCAGTGAGGGGCCTTGTGGACAGGGCCAGGCATGGGCCTGTACAGACATTCAGAAGAAATGGCAGCCACCCCAGGCCCCTGGATGGTGTGTATGCGGGGAGAGCATGGGAAGGAAGACTGTCCAGAGACTGTCCAGGGGCTTCTGCTGGATGTTAGCTTGCAGGGAGCAGTGTGGGCCAGGAACCAGGCAGGGCTTGGCCATGCCCATGAACTTGGCCAGGGTGTCTCTAGGCTTGCTCTGGGTTTCCGAGGGCCTGCAGGGCACAGGCACGCTTTGGGGAGGCTGTCAGGCCCTGGTTCTGAGTCCCATCCTGTGAGCCAGGCAGTCTCTCTGGGAAAGCCCTGTAGGCAGAAGGGCAGTCCCGGGCCAAGTCTGGGCTGGCTGGCTGGGGGCTAGCGTCTGATTTCGAGATTGCAGTTTCGACTTGTTTTCTGCCTATGCACATAAACTGTGGTATGAACCAAATTTAAGGGAGTTTCATGAATGAAAAAAAGTCCAGGCTGTCTACGATAATTAACTTTGTGTGTAAAATTGAGAAAAGACTTCCGTATTGTAGCTGAGGGGCAGAACAGCTGAGTTTCACTCGCTGGACACCTGGGCTCTGCAGAGCAGGTTCTGAGGGCAGGGGATCTGGGCCCCAGTTTCTGAGCTGCATGGGGGTGCCCCCCAACCTCTGGGGATGGGGACGAACGTTCATCGGGCCCCGGCTTGCCTTATTCATGCCATTGGCTCAGCTGAGCCCTGGGCCACCCCGTGGGAAAGGCACACCCTCCCTCACAGGTGGGTACGGCTAGGCACCCAGGGCAAAGCCAGGTGCCCCAGGAAACCCAGCTGCCAGCAGAACCAGGCGAGGCTGCCGCCTTCTGACCCCAGGCTCTTGCGGCTTCCTTGGGGCTCTGCTTCTCAGATTCTGAAACATTTGTTCAGCAAAGGCAGTTGGTGAATCATCCTAGTCAGGGTTTTTTTCCAGAAACAGGTGCACCGCCAGTGAGTGATGTGGTCTCGTTCAGACTGTGCTTCTCGTGCCTGCACTCATGACCTGGGAAGGTCATACCCCTGGGCCTGTTTTGCACTTCTCTTTAGCAGTATGACAGGGGTGACCTCTGTGTGCTTGGGGGTGGCATGTGAACTGCCCCACAGGCTCCCATCAGCATTCAGAGAGGCCTCAGGTGCGGTGGATGTGGGGGTCTCGGACCAGAGAAGCAGCCAGCTGCTGGCTCGCTGGGATGCCCATGGCCCCAGAAGTATCTAGCAAATCATAGAGAGTTTAAAACATACTGCCATCTGTTGTTTTCTTCCAGCTCCTTGCTTTGCCATTTATTCTGTCTTGAAGATTATTTCATATCAGTTAATAAAGCAATCCCTGATTCTTTTAATAAATAACATATTTCTTTTTAATTCTTGAAATAACACTTGGGTGTTGTTTCTGACTGTCTACCAACATGTATATTAATTTCTTTGTTCATCATGCTTTTTTATTGTAAAATATACATAACATAAATTTATAATTCTAAGCATTTTGAAGCGCACAGTTCAGTGGCAGTAAATATTTTCCCATTGTTGGGCAACCATCACCACCATCCATTCCCAGAAGGTTTTCATCTTCCCGAACAGAAACTCCATACCTAGTAAACAATCCTGTTTCCCTCCCTCTGGCTGCGGCACCCACCATTCACCATTCTGCTTTCTCAGCGAATCTGACTCCTCTAGGGCCCTTCTGTGAATCGACTTGTATCGTATTTGTCCTTTTGTGCGTGGCTTCTTTCACTTGGCATAATGTGTCAGGGTTCACTCGTATTGTGGCATGGTCAGAATTTGGTTCCTTATACTTTTAAGGATGAGCAATCCATTGTGTGCATACATCATATCTTACTTATTCCATCTCTTGGTGGACCTTTGGGCCGTCTTAACTTTTTGGCCATTGTGACTAATGCTGCTGTGAACATATGTGTACACACGTCTCTGAGTCCCTGCTTTCACATCTTTTGGGTATATGCCTTGGAGCAGAATTGTTGAATCCTATGATAATTTAGTGCTTAATTTATTATTATTATTATTTTTCATCCCACTCTGTCGCCCAGCCTGGAGTACAGTGGTACAATCTCAGCTTACTGCCGTCTCCGTCCCCCGGGGTTCAAGTGACTCTCGTGCTTCAGCCTCCCGAGTAGCTGGGACTACAGACACCCGCCACCACGCCCGGTTAATTTTTGTATTTTTAGTAGAGATGGGGTTTTGCCATGTTGACCAAGCTGGTCTCGAACTCCTGACCACAGGTGATCCACCCGTCTCGGCCTCCCAAAGTGCTGAGATTACAGGCGTGAGCCACCGCGCCCAGCCCTGTGTTTAAGTTTTTAGAAACCACCAAAGTGTTTTCCACAACACTGCACCATTTTATGTTCCTGCCCACCACGTATGAGGGTTCCAGTTTCTTCACATCCGCACCAATATTTTTTATTTTCCAATTTTGAAATAATAGTCATCCTAGTGAGTGTGAATGGTATCTTATTGTGGTTGTGATTTGTATTTGCCTAATAATTAGTGATGTTGAACATCTTTTCATGTACCTATTGGCCGTTGGCATATTTTCTTTGGATAAATGTCTCTTCACGTCTTTTGCCCATATTTGAATTGGGTTGTTTGTTTTTTTGTTGTTGTGTTGTAGGGGTACTTCATATGTTATAGATATATAATCTGCAAATATCTCCTTCTATTCTGTAGGTTGTCATTTCACTCTCTGGATGGTGTCCTGTGGTGCACAGAAGTTTTTCATTTTGATGAAGTGCAGTTAATCTGTTTTTTGTTGCTTGGCCTTTGATGTCATATCTAAGAAGCCACTGCCAAATCCAAGGTCATGAAGATTTCCCCCGTGTTTTCTTCTATGAGTTTTATGGTTTTAGTTCTTATATTTAGATCATTGGTGTATTCTGCCTTAAGTTTTGCATATGGTATGAGGTAGGGGTTCAACTTCATTCCTTTGCCTGTGGCGATTTGATGGTTCAGCACCATTTGTTGAAGAGGATGTTGCTTGCCTTTAGCTGCTGTAAGACAGCACGTGTCTTAGAGGAAAGATCTTGCTTATTTCTGAAGTTGTGCTTTGGAAGTGTCTGAGCTGCAGTTGTTCTTCCTTCCCAGGTCGATGTAGACTCTGCTCTTCCTAAGCCAGGGCGCTGCAGCCATATTCAGTCTCTTGTTCTTTGGCTCCCGTCCCCGCTGCTGCGTCCCTACAGCAGCACCTCGCCCACGCCCCCTTCTGTTATGGCCTCTCCAAGGGATGGCGAGTTTAACAACAACTGACCAGGGTTTCCACAGGAGACAGAGAACAGGCTTTCTGCAGCGTGGGTTCCCAGTTGTGCTGACTGTGAGCTGTGGTGCCTCGTGAGTGGGGCTCTTCCGACCACCCTGTCACCACTTGCATCAGAGTCCTGCGTGCTATCTGCCTGGGGGTCCTGAGCGCGCTGGCTGCTGCAGTGAAGCGGGTGGGCTGCTGAGCAGGAAGCCACAGCATGCCACGCAGGCACTTTGGCTTCGCTTGGCCCCTGGAGAGCAAACACATAATGGCAATAGGCTTTACAGGGAGTAGGATTTATTTACTTTATCTGAAGGAGTTTAAAAATTGCTATTGTTCTCTTGGCTGTTAATTTTCACTCTCACCAGCCTTTCTGTTCAGGATACTGTGCGGTGAGGACCTCTTTCTCCATGTGAAGTTCGCACTGGTGAGTTGTGGCAGGATTGGTTTTCTCGTAGGATGGCTCAGGGCTGTGTTTCTTTCAGCTAATTGTGGCTACATTTTTGCCTTTGCATGTCCAATTTGGGTTTCAAATTCAGGATTGTCCAAGTACTCTATGTTTGAAAATATTTTCCAGAGACCCCAGATTTCTTATTTATGTGCGTTAGTTACTTTTTAATTTTTTCAGCTGCCTTCTAGTTTCACACCTTCAATTGTGCTAATCCTTCGCATTTTAAAAGTTACACCAGCCTTTGTCAGTGTTTCATCAGTGCAAACCGTAGTGCATGTGGCCCCGTTCAGATGCACTTTCTGTGGCCTGGATTCTAGGGGAAGCAATAGAGGATATATTTCATTCTGAAATTTGCACCGTTTCTTTTTTAAGTTAAATATTTCAACAGCAATGGATGTTCTTGTCTTTTTTTAGAAAAAATAAAAATGAATGTTTTTGTGGCGCTTCTGCCTGCTTGAGTGGCGGCGTTTTTTCCCTGTGCAGGCCCCCAGGTGTGTGTGACTGGCTGCCCCGGGGCCCCGTGACAGGGGATGCTTTTTGAGCTGTCACTGGCATCTTCCTCCTTAAATCCAGATTGGGCGGAGACATGAATTCAGCATTACCTCTCCCATGTCCACACGTGAAGAAGCACTTTCCAGGCGCACACACCTAAGTCGTTGGCCGCGGGTTCTTGGAGGGCATGGCCTGAGCTCCCAGACGCCTCCTCTCTCGCCTAGCACTGCACAGTGCCTTCCACACACAGGCTCTCCGAGGATCTGCCCCATTGATTGCTTTGATTTTGTTGGATGAAAGCAGTTTATTAAATAAATGGGAAAATACTCCCCTTCCCCAGTTTCAAAAGTTAAGATGTAGTCTTTTCTTTACTTAACATCCAACAATGCTGAAAGATGAAAGAAAGGAAAATGCCCTCTTTACCCCGCCAGACCACAGTTAGCTGGGAGGCACACAGTTCAGAGAAAGTCACAGGTGACATTTTGTAGATTCTCAAGCAGGAGCTCTCTCTCTTTTTCTCTCTTTCCCTCTTTGTTTCCCCATGTCCATACCTGTACCTATTACATACACGATAGAACAGCAATGGGATTTTTTTGTAGCTCCGTAATATTTCAGTATTTAAAAATCCTCTGTTAATGGGACTTAAATTTTTTGTATAGTAAATAACACCTCAGCAAGCATTGTTGCACACGTGTCTTTATGTTTGGGGCTGGTTGTTCTTATCATGATTGTTTTGTTAGGATAAAGTCCAAGAAACAGAACTGTGGGGACAAGGGGCATGCGTGAGTCACACACATCATCAAGAGTGAGCTGTTTGTGGCACGTGCACCCCACCCACTATGGCAAGATGCCTCCACACACCCCGCAGCAGCGCTGGGTTTTTCTCAGTCACTGCAGTTCTTTCTGGGCTTCCCGAGAAGGAAGGGCCACAAGAGTCTGTCCAGGTGCTGGGGCAGACATTGGTGATGTCACTTATCGAAGCCAGGAGTGGGGCCCTGGGTGTGGGGCCGAGTGACAGACCCAGGCTACCCGCACCTGGGCAGGATGAAGAGTCTCAAGAGTGCTTTCCTTAGGCTGGTTCCCATCCACACACCAGCACTCAGCCAGTCAAGACACCTCTTGTGAGCATCTGCTACATGCCAGGCTGCTGTAAGCACTGGGGTCTACTGGTGAACCACACAGGAAAAGCCCCCACCCATTGCCACACCCAGTGCCAGTGGGAAAGTCAAACAGTAGATGGGTGAATAAACAACTACATAATGGTAAATATGGCTGGCAGTGATGGAGTCTGCCCTGCACAGGCACTTTGCTAAGTGTTTTCTACATATTTACAGCTGTGATCCCCACAACAGCCTACGGATGGGTCCTACTAACCTTACATCATCCGTATTTTACAGATGAGAAAACAGAGGCATTGAGAAAGGAAGTCACTGGCCCAAGGGGCTGTGCCAAGCAACTGACTCTTAACCAGTGAGCTTGCGCTCTGAAGCGTAAGGCTTTACTCCCCTAAACTTGTCATTGCAAGGCAGTAGAGTAGGATCTGGAGACAGGGAGCCTTCACTTCAGCATCCGATCGGTTGCAGGCTGAGGTTTCACTTCAGCCCCTGATTGGTTGCAGGCCAAGTCTTCATTCGCATAGGGTGTAACTTCACTTTGGCCTCTGATAGGTCACGAGCCAAGTCTTCATTTACATAGGGTGTAACCAATAGGAAACCTCTAAAGGGTACTTAACCCCCAGAAGATTTTGCAAGTGGGACTCTTGAGCAGCTTGCTCTGGAGCTTGCGCCTACTCTGTGGAGTGTACTTTCGCTTAAACAAATCTGTGCTTTCGTTGCTTCATTCTTTCATTGCTTTGTTTGTGTGTTTTGTCCAATTCTTTGTTCAACATGTCAAGAACCTGGACGACTCGCAGTGAAGACCCTACCCCGTAACAACCGGATGTGCCATTAGGGATAGATGCTGCCCTGAGAATGATGAAGCCAGTGTCTAGGGGAAGTCCTGGTGTGGCCGGGAGCTGTGATGTTCTGTGCTCTGTGGCAGGGCTTTAGAGGGCTTTGACTGGGCCAGAGCAAGTAACTATAAAATGTCAGACCTTAGAAGAAAAGCATCCTGTACTCTGACAGGAAGCAGCATGAGTTGGTTGTCACTAAAAGGAAGAACTTCTGAGAACCCCACAAAGGACCCAGTTAGGTAATTGTTGAAAGCTGCTACTCCTTCAGGGATAACGTAATATTTTTCCAACATTTACACACGTTCACCTTATTTAAGATTGGCTCAAAACACAGAAAAATGTAAGCTAATCTTTTTTTTTTTTTTTTTGAGACGGAGTCTTGCTCTTTCGCCCAGGCCGGAGTGCAGTGGCGCTATCTCGGCTCACTGCAAGCTCCATCTCCCAGGTTCACGCCATTCTCCTGCCTCAGCCTCCCGAGTAGCTGGGACTACAGGCGCCCGCCACCACCACGCCCGGCTAATTGTTTGTATTTTTAGTAGAGACGGGGTTTCACCGTGTGAGCCAGGATGGTCTCGATCTCCTGACCTTGTGATCCGCCCACCTTCACCTTCGAAAGTGACGGGATTACAGGCGTGAGCCACTGCGCCTGGCCGCAAGCTAATCTTATGAAGCTTAGAGTATCTTGATTTTAGAACCTGTAAGAGACAATAATAAAGCAAACGTTATAAGCACATTTTGTTTGTAAACATAGGTTTAAAACCCTGAATAGAATATTGGGGAAAAGAAAATAACAGTACATTATGTAGTTATTCGTTATCAAAGGTTTTATTACAGGACAGTTGTTATACAAGGAAAGCGTTATAAATCATGTAAATATGAGAGAATGTTTGGAAAAATAAAAAAGATTAGATAAAATAATTATTTCGGTTTTCATAATTGATTTTAAAATACCCAAGTTGGAGAGAATATGTAGTTCTTACAAGTTGGGGATCATTTGAAAGCAAAAATGAATCTTTTTCATGGTTGGAAAACTCTAAAGGCCTTGTCTTAACAAGAGCTGTGTTCTGAGGTTGACCTTACGGTAGCACATGTGTTCAGTATGGCTTGAGATGTCAGCAGTTTCATTAAGATGGGAAGAAACAAAATAAATTCACATAAAAAGACTCAAAAAGATTCAGAAAATTTTATAGATTATCAGAAACCCACTAGAATCATGGATTTTGTATTTGCCGATAACTAATAGCTAGAAAAGTTCAACAGCAAAATAGTTTTGATTAAAATACATATTTTTACATAACAGAAGAGTCCTACCAATTTCCTTATTTCCATATTTGGCAAATTTAGATTTACCTATGTCGTTTGTCACAGGCTGGTGGAGATCAGCATTCCATTCTCTATAATTCCTTCTAAATTTGTTTGTTTGTTTGTTTGATTTATCACTTTTTTTTTTTTTTGAGCTGAAGTCTCACTCTTGTTCCCCAGGCTGGAGTGCAGTGGTGCGATCTCGACTCACTGCACCCTCTGCCTCCCAGGTTCAAGCAATTCTCCTGCCTCAGCCTCCCGAGTAGCTGGGATTACAGGCTCCTCCCACCACACCAGCTAACTTTTGTATTTTAAGTAGAGACGGGGTTTCACCATGTTGGCCAGGCTGGTCTTGAACTTCTGACCTCAGGTGATCTGCCTGCTTTGGCCTCCCAAAGTGCTGAAATTACAGGTGATTTATCACTTTCTCAGCCCGCTTAGTCATTCTCTTTTTATCCCCTCCACATGCATTTATTTTAAATTTTAATTATAAATCTCTAATTAAAGAATTAAACAATTCATAGACATTATCTGCATCATTTAAAGCAATACAATAGCAGTGACCGTGTGCTCTGTGAGACAGAGACCACTACAAGGACATTTACATGTTTGCTTTTCATTCTGCTGTTTCCAAAAAAAAGTTTTATCATACATGCACATGTTCCTAAACAGTATGATTTTAGTTTTATGTTTTTGAACTTTATGTAAATAGAATTATACTATTATGTTTTCTATTTCGTGGGTTCTTTTTCAGGCAGGACTGTTTTTGAGAACCATGTTTCTGCCTGTAGCTGTCGGTGACTGGTGTTCATTAGTGTCTTGCATTCAATTTTGTGAATTTTCACAACTTTGATTCATGTTCAGATGTGGCTGCTCTCAAACATGATGTTGTGGACATTCTTTTGTGTGTTTTCTGGCACACGCAAACTTGGGCCTTTGCCAGGTTCCTGCCTGGGAATGGGAGTGCCGGGTCACGGGTAAGCTACTTTTAACTCTGCGTGACCTCCAGCACGGCCACACCGTCTTACACCTAGTGCCAGTGTCTTCAGGCTGACCAGGGCGCCTTGCTCGGTCCCGGGAGGTGGCCCTCGCCTGGCCTGTGCCTGACCGCCAGCCTGCTGTGGCTGTCAGTGTCTTCTGACATGGGGCACCCATTTTTATGTTTGTTGTTGGTTTCGTTTTCTTAATCATTTGCAGAATTGAAATATCTGGGTGTGTGTGGCTTCCTTCCAGCAGCTAACGGGAGGCTGCGGCCGTGTGCTGCCTTCATTGTCACAGCTTCCTATGGCCACTGCTCCTTAAAGTTTCCTATATGTGGATATTACTTGTTTGCTGTTTCTTGTTGAATATCAGATATTCTGGTTTTTTGCTCTTACTTTTCTTCTGGAAGTAATATCCTTTGGAAGTAATATCCTTTAGAAATTACTGCAGAAGTTCTGTTTTTTGTTCGTCTGAGAGTTGCCTCCTTTTCCTTCATTGTTGAATGATCCCTCACAGAAGACAGTGCTGGGGAGGCAGCTGCTCTTCCCCAGGGCTCTGAGGATGTGATTGGTTCACTCATTTCCACTGGGGCTGTTCCGTTCCTTGGCAGGAATCTGTTGTGTCTCTCTAGGTGTTTTGTAGTCTTAGTGTTCTACATTTTTGTAAGCGTTTTCACTTACCCCTGTTGATATTTTTTTGGACTTCCTGAATCTGAAGATTAGTGTCTTCCAATAATAATGGGGAATTTTATTTCTTAACTTTTTTCTTTTTAACTTTTAATTTTGCTGTAATTTCAAACTTACAGAAAATCAGCAAAAAATAGTCCAAAGAATTACTGTTTATTGATATGCATCCTTTATTTTTTTCAGAATCATTTGAAAGTTAGTGTTAGATGTGATGCCTTCCCCCAACTAATAATCCAGGCCATGTTGCCTCAGATAAGCGTGGTCACTCTTCAACTACGGACAGTGAGTAGAGTTGGAAAATAACAGCGAGCCGGCGTTGTTCTCTCATCTCTAGGCCTTGTTTATGTTTTGCTGATGGTCTAGTGATGTCTCGTTATCAACAGCAGATGACAGGCCCTGCAGGGCCTTCGATTCTCACGTCCTCCCCAGTCCCCTTTGCTCTGGGACAGTCTCCTCGTCATTTTTATGTTTCGTGACATTCACATTTTGGAAGCGTAGGGGCAGCTATTTTGTAAAATGTTTTTCAGCTTGGGATTTCGGCATGTTTCCTCGTGATTAGATTCCAGTGATGCCGCTGGGCTTGGAGGCCACCGCAGTATTTCGTTGCTGCTGATGCTGCCTGGAAGCTCTCAGTGAAGGTGATGCTGGCGGGTGTTTCCACTGTGAAGTTACATTGTTTCCTGCATAATTAGCAGGTAGCTGGTAGGGAGATAATCTGGGACTGTGCAGACAGCCTGCTACTTCCCGAGCACTGACCTGCAAGTCTCAGCATCATTGACGGTTCTTTGTCGGAGTCTGTTGTTGTCGTGGTGGTGGCTGCTGGTTATCGAATGCCACCGTTCTTGCTACATTCAGGACGGGAAGCCCTCATTAACCTCAGGAGGTTCTTGGAAACTGACTTTTAAGTGAAATAATACAGAACAAAACCAAGGTTATTTTTCTCACCAGTGCACCAGTGTTATAATCAAACGACTGTTGAAGGACTGGCATTGCTTGAGGACCCTCTGTCGTTGGCTTAAAGTTGCGGTTTCCAAGAACCTGTGGACAACGTGAAATGTGGACTCCTGTAGTTAACTTTCTACTGTAAAGAGCTTTCCTTTCCTCCTTATTTATGTGTTTCCTTATTGTTTACTTATATTAGTTTGAACTCACAGATTCCTAATTTATTAACTGGGTTATAACCTTTTATTATCAATATCTATTCTGCTGCCCAAATTGTTCCAGTTTGGCCAATGAGAGCCCCTTCATGCTGGCGTTTCTGGCAGGTCCCTCCCGTCTTGGGACACTTCTTTACTCTCTTGAATACACAAAATGTCCTAATCTCTCCTGTACTTACCCTGCCCTGGCCTGGAATCAGTTTTTTCTCAAGGCGGCCTGGTTCCTTTCTCGGGGAATGCTATTTAGAAACCAGCTCTCGGCAGCCAGAGCTGTGAATAGATGTGCATAGATCGGCCCCTGCACCCACACACGCCGGCCCCACCCACACACACGGCAGTTCACTTCCAGCCCAGCCTCACAAAGGCCACCGGCTGGCCTTCTCCTTTCACATTTGTTACTCCCTCCGCTGACAAGGAGACGTGGAGCTCTCAGAATCCATCATGTACTTACTTATTTGTTCAGTCTCAATCCCAGAATACTCAGAGATTATTAACCTATGCCTCTGTGAAAAAGAAACCCCCAACTAGAGTCCAGCAGTCGCTGAAGGCATATGGTCCAGATACCGGGTCTAAAAGCCACTTTGGCAAGCTCTTATGCACACCCCACCCTGCCCCAGCGTGGTTGTTACTCATCTGAAATGGGGTTTGGTTATTTGTTTCTGTTTGTATTTCAGTTTAGAATTTTTCCCCCTTTGTACTTTTTGATTGTATTAATTTTCACTGTTTGATGATGTGAAACCCAATTGCAGTTTCAAAAGTCAGAACTGTGTAGCAGTCAGACTCAGAGAAGCGGGTCCCCTACCCCTGCTGTTCCCCTGTCCTTTCCACCCTGTCCCCATGAGCTACCCTTTCTTTCCTGGGTGGCCTTGTGTGCTTTCATTTGCCCACTTTCTTGCACAGAAAGAATGTCCTATAGGGAACTCCTCTTCCCTAGCAGCATGTCCTGGAAACCACGCCACGTCTGTCCACAGGCTTCTGCTCATTCCTGTGGACAGCCACATACACTCTGCAATTCATCCAGCCACTCTCTTACATAGGGCCCATTGGTATACTGTACAGGGTAGTGGTAGAATCACAGCTCACTACAGCCTCCACCTCGTGGGCTCAAGCAATTCTCCTGCCTCAGCCTCCCAAGTAGCTGGGACTACAGGCCCGTGCCACCATGCCTAGGTAATTTTTTTATCTTTAATTTTTTTGTAGAGATGGGGTCTTGCTGTGTTGCTCAGGCTGGTCTCAAACTCCTGGGCTCAAGTGATCTTCCCACCTTGGCCCCCCAGAGTGCTGGGATTTACAGGTGAGAGTCACCGGGCCTGCCATCTAAATTGTATCTTCAGAGTTGGTTTATGGAGTGATTTCTATCAAAAGATAAGTAGATTATATCATTTTGTTAGATTTTTCTCAAGATTTCCTGTAGGAAACTTATATCAGTTTGCATTTCCGCCAGTAGTGTCTGAGCGAGCCTATTCCCACAGGGCTTTGGAGTGGAGTGTATTACCTACTTGCTGATTTGGTAGATGAAGGATATTTCAGTTTGTAAGGGCCGTTTTTCTGTCTTTGCTTTTGGCTTTTCTGTTAGGCTTTTGGTCTCTGTTCACACAGTTTGTAAGAATTCTACTGATGGAAGAGATTTTGGCCTTTATCTTTCATGTGTATTGCAAGTAACTGCTCACAGTTTGTCCACTGTATTTTGACATTCTTTCTCATGCTGCTTTCACCCCGTAAAAGGTTTTTCCTCCATGTATCAAACTTACTGTTTTTTTAAAATTGCATCTGGATTTTCAGTCCTGGTTAGAAAGGCTTCCTTGACTTCCAGAAGATGTTTTCTTTGAGTGCTTGTACAGTTTCGTTTTTTACATTTGCATCCCCAATTCGTTTGGAGTTTACCCTTGTGTATGGTGTTAGGTTTGGATTTAATGTTATCTTTTCCCAGACGGCGACCCAATTGTCTCCAGCACTGTTTATTAAAACATCCCTGTTTGTCCCAGTGGTTGAGATGGGCACCTTTATCCTGCCCTGGAGTTCCGTCTGTACTTCTGTTTCTGGACTTTCTCACTGTCACCTGGTCTGCTGGGTTGATGGTGTCTGTCGTGCTCTCTGAAGCGTAGGGGCTTTGAGGCGTGTTTTAGCATGTGGTTGGGCATGCTGGGTTTCATTTTGAATGTTTCTCTAGCGCTCGTGCATCGGCATTGCCCGTCGCTCTCCCATCATCTCTCTTCTTTCTTTCTGGGACTCTGATTACAGGTGTGTAAACCAAAAGTATCTGAGACAGGTCTCACTCAATTTAAAAAGTTTGTTTAGCCAAGCTTAAGGACGTGCCTGTGACACAGCCTCAAGAGGTGCTGACAACATGTGCCCAAGGTGGTCGGGGAACAGCTTGGTTTTATACATTTTTAGGGAGACATGAAGCATCAGTCAGTATGTGGAAGATGAACATTGGTCCAGTCCAGAAAGGCGGGACAACTCGAAGTGTGAGGCTTTCAGATTATAGGTAGATTTTAAAATGTTCTGATTGGCAGTTGGTTGAAAGAGTTATTATCAACACAAAGGAATGTCTGGATTATGATAACGGGTTGTGGAGACCAAGGATTTACCATGCAGACGAAGCCTCCGGGTAGCAGGCTTCAGAGAGAATAGACTGAAATGTTTCTCATCAGACTTAAAGAGTCTGTTCTATCAGCAATTCCAAAAGGGAGGAGGGTATCATGAGGCACATCTGGCTGCCCATCCCCATCACGACCTGAACTAGCTTTTCAGGTTAATGTCGGAATGCCCTTGGCTGAGAGGAAGGGTCCATTCAGATGGTTGGGAGCTTAGAATTTTATTTTTGGTTTACAGATGTGTGTTAGCATATCTTCCTCTGTCCTTCCACTCCTCTAACGTCTCCAGCTTTCTATCTCTTTACCTTTATGTGTTGCATCCTGGTTTATTTCTTCCGTGCTATTTTACTGTTCACTAATTCTCTCTTCAGCTCTATCTATTAATACTTGATTAGTTAACTCACTCATTTAGTTTTAAATTTTAATGATGACAGTTTTGTTTCTACAAGTTCCATTTGGATCATTCAGATCCATGTGACACTTCTGATAGTTATTAATAATAACAGCTGAGACATCTGTCTCCTTTCTTCCTTAGCCTTGCTCCAGGGAGAGTGTGGGCTCTTCTAATCCCCCTTTTTGGCAAATGGGAAGCTAAGGCACAGGGAGGTTGAGGAAGCCACCAGGTTTGTACAGTCACTAAGTGACAGTATATCTGGTGGCCTCTAGCTCCAGCCTGACCCTGGATGACCTCTCTTGTTTTGTCGAGTGTCCTTCGTATGTGTTTTGGGTCAGTGCCTGATTTTCCTACAATTGAGGTCTTTCCGGGACTTACTCCCGCTACCCATGGTTCTTGATTGTGACTTTATGTCCGTCCTTCTTGGATGTTTTTTTGAGGTTCATAGCGTGTTCCTCTAGAGAAGGTTTCTGCCTGGTGCTGGGAGGTGCCACCTGGGACATGCCTGTGTTTGCAGGTGCCAGGGATGCTCATCAGGCCTCATGGGTTGTCTGAATTCTCCCCAAACCATTGCGAGGGGTCTGGGATTATGAGTTCTGAGGGGAGTCCTCTCTCGATTTGACCCCTTCTAGCCAGCACCAAGCCCAGGCCCGGATGTGTCCCTTGCAGGCCTGTCTTCTGGCTTCCCCTGCCAAGGGAATTACAGCCCCTCCCCACGCACACTCACAGGGACAGTGCAGTGGTAAGAGGCAGTGCAGGTGGCTGCCCCAGGACAGGCCCTGGGCTCCAGGCTGGCTTTCATGTTCTATTCGCCCTGCCTTGAATTCCTGTCTTTGGAGTATATTCCTCACTCTTCAGCCAACTCAGCCCTGAGTATAATTAGACGTCTCTAAAAGTGCATGTGCCATATTGCCAGGCGTGAAGGCTTTTCTGAATCTTCCTTTCTGTCACCAGTGCTGTACGTTGGCTTTCTTTTGAGGTGCTTATTTTCATAAGAAACTTTCTCTGTGTCCTTAACTTCCAGCAGAGAGTCTGGGAGATGGAGGGGTCCGGAGGTGCTAAGGGCCTGACCAGCTGTGTTTGCGAAGTGCAATGGAAAACTGGGATGATTCTGGTCATCACCTCTCGTGAGGTTAGGAAGAGTCCAGCCTGCGGTATCAGTGCTCGGTGGGATGGCCAGCCCCCAATTGGAGGAGCGGGCTCCTGGGCAGCCTGGGGATACTTGGTTCTAATCCAGATCCTCACACTCTTTGGGGAGGAGGCCGTTTGCAGCAAGTGAGTGTCCCTTGGGTTTCTCCTCAAAGCCCCTTCTAAAATTAGTCCCTGGCTGCTGCAGGGACATTTACATCAGCGCATTTTGTCAAGTACTTTTCTTGCTTTCCATTAAGAGCATATTTAAAAATATGAAATGAATTCAGGCAGAAGCCAGGCTCTGCCGCTGAGAACATCTGTGTGCTGGTGAGAGGGAGAGACTGGGCGGTGGATAACGGGCTGCAGCTTCCTCCTCCGCCACCTCGGAACGCCCCCGGGGAGGCACGGGACAGAGCCCAAGCCTGAGTGAAGCTCCCCGGCTGGGGGAACACCCTGCCCCAGGCTGGCCACCTTGACTCCTTGCTCTGCAGGCTGCCCCCGGCACCTCGTCTGCCTCCCGTCGGCAGCCAGTGAGAGGATCGTGGGGCCTGAGAGCATTGCCTGCCTGCTGGCCGGCCGCCCCCACGGTGCAGAGCTGGAGCGGTCTTCAGAGGCTCCGGGTCTCCCTCTGCAGATGAAGACACTGGGGGAACGTGGCCTACCCACAGTCAGCAGGCTCCCCTCTCCGTGTACCAGGCTAGTCTGCCGGCGCCATGGCAGCTGGGCCACCACCACATTCTGCCCTCAGTGCTGCGGTGCCGTCGAGGGGTGTGCCCTGGAGGACTCATAGGAAGACCAACTTCATGTCCATGGGACACGCTGGCAGAAACGCCACAGACCTTGTTCCAGGTGCAGTTTTCCGTTTTTATGAAGACAAGTGTGGATGTTTTCGTTTCGTTGGACGCATAGAGGAAAGGTGACTTGGCTTCTCCTGAAGCCCAGCAGCCCATTCTTAGCATTTGCTTTAGAATGGAGGACAGTCGGGGACATTTTCCTCGTGAATTTCACCATCATCTGGCTTTGGCCTTCTTTCCAACAATTGAGGAAGAAAGGGCCTAATGTGGAACTACGTGCGTGCGTGCCCTGCGTGTGGGCTCCTGGGCCACCATGGATGGTGGTGCTGGCAGCACCACCACCGTGCAGTTGGGGGTGGGCAGCAGGCCTCTTGGCGGCAGCCAGTGTCCTTCTCATCTTCCCTGTCAGGTGCTAGGAGCCCTGGCACCAAGGCTGTGGTGATGGTACCGGGGTTCTCTTAGTTGGGAGGGGCTGCATTTCCTCTGTAGCGTGGGTGGCTGGCTGGCCTGGTGTCCTGCCCTGCCCAGGGGTGCCCCCGCCCGCCCCTCCTTCCAGGTTGCAGTGTGGTAGGTGGCACCTTGGTGTCCAGTGTTTTGTGATGGTGACAGTGATGTCAGCGCCGAGGTTCCTCAAGTCTAAACTGAGATGATCTGGTGTGATTTTTCTTGGCTTTCAATTTTTGGGTAAGGCTTTTAGCGGGCATTCTTCTCTGTTTCCCCTTCCTCATGTTAGTCTAGGGCCCCAGGGAACCACAGAACCCCTGCTCTGGGAGGAACCTTTAGAGGAACCCGTTCTGAGCTCTTCCTTTCACAGGAGAGTGCTCAGAGCTGCCCCGTGGGCTGCCCAAGGCCTCTTAGGTTAAGGACCCTGCTGACTCCGGTCCAGACTTCTCCCTGCCATGTCACCGTGAGGAAGCACCGCCCCATCACTGTTCCATGATCATTGTAACACCTGCCATTAAAAAGCACGGGAGCTTCATGTCAGAATGTAGTTTAAAATGTTTTGTAATGTTTGCTTAGAACAGAAACTTGAAGTTCTGTGAGAAACGGAGTCCCCTGTGTATGGTTTTGGAGGGGCTGAGCTGTCCTTTCCTGTCATGGGTCACAGTGTCCCTCTCCCCCTCACCCATGAAATAATGACAGTGGCCTCCATTCCTACAAAGTCCTCAGTCGCGGGTGCCGTTTTATATCGTAAATCTGTCATCTTCAACTGGATGGTGTAACACTTGGATTCTACATTTCCCGGATGCTCGGAAAGGAGTGCCAGGAGTTATGTGTTCTGCGGATCAGAACAGCTGACGCCGGCTGAGGACACTTCATCCACTGTTTGCTTGGTGCTTGACAAATGCTACCCAGTCTAACGGTGAGCGTCGGGTGTCTCCGGGCTTGGTGCCTGCTTGTGCCACACATCTCAGTGCCATGCAAGACCAGCATGCCAGTGACACAGCAGGGGACACGCGGAGTTCAGGCTGCTGAGAGCTCGGAAGGGGCCAGGCCGTCCCCCTGGCCCTAAGGCTGCAAGGCTCTGCCCTGGAGCTGCAGAGCTGACACCTCACTCTGCGGGGTTGTAAAGTGGAGCTGATGCTGCTTGACCCCACAAAAGCTCACAGGCCTTTTAGGTGCCTGTTAATGCTGGAATGAAACCACAGGTAGCCAAGAAGACCTGCCTGTCAGACCGTGACCGCGCAGATCTCAGCAGAATGTTTAAAAGGTGCTCTTTGCAGTTTTGGAATCGTGGCGCTGCTCTTGCTTAGTATTACGGCTCAAGCAGGTTAACGTCAGGGTTCGTTTTCTTAAATGGCCAGTGGCCGTGGTGGTGTTGGACGTGGCTAACCTGGCACAGGGCAGCAGAGACCCAGGTGTCAGGCCAGTGGAAGGGTTGAAGCCTCTCACCAGCATGTCTGTTTTGGAGGGAAGTGTTGGACATTGAGTGAGGCCCCTCTGCACTCAGCGACCCTGCCCTGTGCTCCCAGACCCAGTTTTGGGTCTGCTTGGTTGGCATCAGGGTCCTGGCCCTTTCTGTGTTTTGGGACCTCTGTTTGCTTATCATATTTGCATCATTGCCTTTACTCCCTGGGGGGCAGAGGGGGGAGCTCCTGAAGCCATTTAGCCCTGCCAGCCTGGGGCTGCCCTTGTGCCTGTGCTGTGTTCTTTCTGCCTGGCAGTCCTGCCCTACGCAGTCTCATGGAGGCAGGGCTCATGGGAGGGGCCTTCCCTCGGCCCCAGCCATCCCCCCGGGAACATCACACTCTCTCACACACTGTGGCCATTTTCTGTTGAACCTACTCTGTGAAACATTCTCTCTACTTGTTTCGGGGGGAGCAAAATCCAGAATCTGCTAAACACCAATGCTGTCACTCAGAGTTTGTGTATCTGCTGTCTGTGGAGCTCTGGACCAGGCTTGAGGGACGCCTGGGGTTTCCACCCACATCTGGGGCAAACCAGACCCCCAAGTCACTGACATGTTGGTTTTTCTACTAATCACGTTGGCTTTGGCAATTCTGTATATAATAAGAAGTATTGTGTTCTCACTTGCACTTGGGCAGAACGGTTCACTCCAAGGCTGAATGACTGCCATGGACCATTCCCCCAGCAGGGGGTCCTGGGGTTTAGTGGTTTGATTCTGAGCACCTCTACGCACAGAGCCCCTTAGTGGGTTCCCTAACTGGACGGCTAACCCTGCTGTGGAATCTGACTTTTTCTGGACCGAAGAGGACAGGCTGCTCTGGAGAAATTCCTTGGGCCTTGTGCCTGATGCTGGCTCGGGCCGCCCTGGCCACCCTCCCTTCATGCCCCATGGGACCAGGCAGCAGCATGGGAGGGGGCAGCTTCCAGAACACCCTTCTGCTAGGGGCTGCTGGCCTCCGTGCTGGCACGGCCACATCCATGGTCTGAGTGTGTGGTTGGAATGTTTTATCAACACCAGTCCTCACAGCTTCCCCAGATGAGCCAAGGGGAAGGGGATGGTGTGTGGGGGGATTGCCTCCCTTGAGGCCCCCCAGCTCCCAGGATGCTTGCTGGCGGAGCTCTGCCTGCGGTGGAGGCCCTATGACTTGACCTCCATCTTCTCCCTGGGCCCCTCGCTGGCCCTGGATGTCAGGGGCTCCTGCACGCCTGCAAGGCCAGAGCCTCCCGCCAGGTGCAGGAGAAGTAAATGCAGGCCAGAGATAACTTGTATTTCCCTCTAACTCGGATGTGCAGTGAGAGGAAGGAAGCAGGAGTGGAGCTGAGTGTTAGTGAGAGGTGGCTGAGAAGGCGGGGTCCCGCTTCTTGCTTCCTTGGGCATTTGCTGTAGGTGCTGGGTTTCAGCCTGGAAGGGTGCAGCCTCCGCACTAAGTCTGGTTTGGTGAACGTTCATGGCCCCCAATATAAACAGTGTTCTGGGCGTTCTTTGTGACTCTTGAGCCGAAACACTGTGGTGATCTCTCGTATCATCTGCTTGTTATGTAATGTGACAACATGGATATGAAATAGAAACCAGATGTCAGGGTGGAGCGGCTGAATTCTTCCCCAGCGAGGCCGCCGGGAGAGCAGGACTTGGGTTTCTCCTGAGTTACGGCGCCGAACGCCCTCAGAAAAACGCCTTTGGAGCAGTTTCTGGGATTAAGCGAAAGTCTGGGCTGAAGGTAAAGTACCAAGTCAGTACGATTAACTCTTTTTTTAAGAAACTTGTAAGGGATTTTCTGTGCTGTTATGTAACTGCTCAGTGTCTTCCAGTGAGCTGGCGACTTGTTATCAAGAATCCGTTTAGAATGTTTGAACTCAGCCTCTGGGGGAGCTGGGAGCATTGTGCCACCTCCAGGGGCCTGCAGCGTGCTTCCGAGGGCTTGGGTGTAGAGGAAGGAGAACCCGTCTTTCGCCTGTGACAGCCTTGCCCTTGGGTCTGGGAGCAATGAGGACTCGGAACGTGAGCCCCCTGCTACAGGTACAGGCCCTGGGGGAGTGAGGGCGCTGGCGGACAGCAGTCTTGGCACTTCACGTTAGCAGATTCGGAGTTTCTGCAGCGGCTGAACCCCTGCACTGGGCTGGAAGCGGGGACACCCGGAGGCCTGTTAACCACACTCTGCCTGGACTACACCATGAACATAGATCTTTGTGCTTTTGAAATAGAAAAAACGAGCTCACCTGGATACGAAGTGTGGTTCCGGAAGCAGTATCTGGCTGTGGATGGAGGTTATGTATTCCACCAACGATATCTTCATTATTGTTATTTTCCTTTGGTAGCTGATCTTTCAGAGAGATCTGCAGATTCCTCACTTTGCTAAGAAGACTCTCTGGAAACAGGAAGCTAAGGAACTCCTCACTCCCAAGTTGATTACAGCCTCATGGAAGTGTGGAATTCTTATTAGGAAAGCCTGTTGCTGAGTACCAAGCAGGTTATCCTCTTGTCCCGTGTCACCAGGGGGCCAGCTTGATGAGGAAGAAAGTGACCCTGGCTCCCTCGCGTCCCCAAGGCAGTGGACTCCCCCCGTGTCTCTAGCTCTCTTGTCCCTAAGCTGATAGCTCATCGTCAAGGAGGGCTTCCTGCACGCTGACCACCCCCATCTCACAGATGAGGAAGCTGGGGCCCAGGGAGGGTGAGTGATGGGGTGTAGGAAGGGCGAGTGACAAGGCCCACAGAGGGCGTGTGATGGGCCCAGCTCTCACCGTTGGGGGTGGGATGGGCCATCCTTGGCTCCTCGCAGCTCGTTGCTGTGTGGCCACTCATTGCTGTGTGGCCGCTCACTTTGGGGGGGATGGGGACACTTTGCTGGCTGTTGCTGCCGGGCCTTGTGTTCCGTTTTCAGGTGGAGATCAGGAATTCTGAGATAGCGGCAAAACGTGATGTGGCTCGGGGTGCGTGGAGACGTGTGTGACAGTCCCCAAATCCACAGTGGCTGTGGGGTGGCGTTTCAGGCTGGGAACCCCTCTGGAAAGAAAGCACGAAACACTCTGACATCCTCATTCCATTTTGCTTGTTCTAAAAGAGAACTTGAAGAAAATCATCCCAGCAGCGTTTGCTTAGACCAAGTGCGGTCATGAGAACGTCGTCTGAGTGAGGAGGGCTTCTCTTGCACGCGTTTTCTTGAGCAGGAGTTGTCGTTTGGCTATTTGGAAAACCAAGTTTAGGGTCCCTGGTAAGTCTGCGAGGTCCAGGAAGCAGAGACACTCACTTTATCTAGGTGAGAGGACGGAGCTGCAGAGATGGGCCTTAGTGACCACTGGGCCCTCGTATCTCTGGCAGGTCCCTGATTAGTGGTGGGAGGGGGGTTCCCTTTTGTAGCCACTTGGTCTTTTGACAGCTTGGGGTACTCATCCTTCAAGCCCCTCTCTCCTGGGGCCCAGTGGCCGCCTCTGGGCATCACGGGGAGCCGCTCTTGTGTCGGGGCCTCCGGCTTCTCGGCTCTCTGCTTCTAAACAGAACACCCTCTTGTTTCTGAAAGTAGCCCATGGTCCCCTGAGGGTCCTGAGCACAGCCCCCACTCATCTGAGGATGACCATTGGGGCATGGAGCCTGCCCCAGGCCCTGGGCTTTGTGCCCAGGGCTCTCTTCTCCCTCCCTGTCAGGGTTTCCAGACCCCTCGTGGGCACCCAGGATGGACGGCAGGCACAGAGCTGGAGGATGTGGCCTGAGATGGGCCATCCGGACGACTCGGGCCTCTGGGCTCACCAGAGTGCTGAATGAAGGCCGGAGGGCGAGAGTGGGAAGGATGGCATCACCTACCCTGCCGGTGGCCCCTATGGTCCTGCGGCTCCTGCTGCTTCTGGGTTACCCTGGGCCCAGGGTGCAGGCGCCCTTGGGGAGGTGCACACGGGAGGCTCAGGCCCTCCTTGGACACTCCTGAACGCCCCCGTGCATCCCTGCAGCTCCTTCCAGAAGGTTCTCTCGATCCTGTCTGGCTCCTCGGGGGTGTGAGGGAAACCAGGCCAGGGTCTCCCGGTTGTTGGCTGGGGTGGGGTCCTGCCTTCGCCCCTTAGCATTCACCCCCTACCCCTTTTCACCACGTAAAACCCTGTGGGCCCTGGGCCCTGGATGCTCTGCGCCCGAGGACCTGGGTTCTGCCATCACCTGGGCAGTGTGGGGGGCATATAGGGGGCACATGGGGTGCCTGATGTAGTGCCTGTGTTTGACCTTGTTTAGGTGAAGAGCACCCTTTCCAGCTTACATTTTGTATCATGACCGGGAAAGGTACGAAACGAGTGTGTCGGGGCCCGGATGATTTGATGGCTCTACGGGCCGAGTATGGGACACAGGATAGCTTGGCCCTGGGTCAGGTATGAGTCAGTCCTTGCTGGCACCTGGGCAGGGACACATCCGTGGATGGGCCAGGGAGCTCCTGGAATCACTAGAAAGATGAACTTTTTTTGCCTTCTAAATGTATGAAAAGATGGGAAATGATAGGAAAATAAGTGGAAGTCAGATCTATTCAGGAAAATGACTTCCCAGGGAAGAGCTAGGGTGCCTCCAAACCCAGAATCCTCGGTTTCTAGAAGCAAGGCTGACCGAGGTGGGCAGCATTCTTTGGGACCTTGAGTGATGAAGTAGTTACTTAAGCAGAGTGTTGCTCATGTGAAGCCAGGCAGTCATGTGAAGCAGGACACTAGGAATCATTTCAGCGTGGGGGAGACGCAGACACTGTGCTTGCCCAGGGTGCTGCATTCATCCGAAATGCCGGTGGCTACCAGCTCTTTGTCGCGGTTCCTGCGTGGTCTCCTTGAATGCTGTCAGATTCAGGGCCCGTGTGGGCAGCGGCAGCCTCGTTCCCAGTCGTGTTTAGGGAATGGGGTCAGAGGAGTACTTGCTAAAGCTTCCTGTGTGCACGTGTAATTGTGTGTGCATGTGTGCTAAATAAATGTATTTCAACTCGAAATACATGTTTCGTGGCCATCAGTCTAGGGATGGCTAGAATTTAGTCACTAGATGAAACTAAGCTGCACCGTCACCAACAATGTGAACATGATTAAAAACCACACTCAGTTCTTATTCATTTACCTACAAGTCTAGAAACTTTTAGAACTTATTTCACCATTGAAATAAATAGTTTTTTAAAAAATATACAACAATAAGGAAAAATTTGAAAGCTCTTGCCCCTCTGTCCCAGGCCTGACAGAGTGGCTTCCACAAAGAAAGAGGCAGAAGCCAGGGCCGTCTGTGCCTGCAGGACGCTGTTGGGCTCACAGATGACCCAGACTCCTCATGTCAGTCCCGAGGCGCCTGCCATGGCTTTCAGAAACCTGACTACCAACCTGGATGAAAACCGACTGCTTGTTCATGGCCATGCAGTTAGAAAACACAGCAGCAATCCTCAGATGAGTGTGGCCGTATTTGTGTTACTCAAGCTGCTTTGTCATCTGCATTTGAAGAAACGTGGTGAGCCTCCTGTGTGTGCCCATGTGGCAGTGGGCACCTCTGCCCCCTGCAAAGGCTGTCTAAGAACACAGAGCCTGCAGTACAGGCCCTGCCTCCTGACATGCCCCAGGCCGGCTGGAAGAAAGCGCGGGACTGTCCTATTGACGTGGGGAGGGGACGGCTGGACTCTGTGATGCTCACTGTGTTCTCTGCTGGGCCATCGGCTCCCCACAGAGACCCTGGGTGCCCAGTCATTCGCGTTCTCCTATGTGTGTGTATATATATTATATATACATGTATTTACTAACTTTAGAAAGCCCCCAAGGGGGCCTTGTTTCTGCTTGGACAGTCAGCGTCCATAGCGTGTCATTCCTAAGCTCCATTAAGGAGATTCAGAAGCAAGCAGTTACCCCCGGAGTCTGCACGCTGGGCACAAGGGCCACAGCTTCGTTGAGAGCTCCTGACCCCAGGAGCCGAGGGCAGGACACGGTAGTGTTTACAGGACCTGGCAAAGGGGCACTGCCTTGTGTGTGAGGTTTTTCCGCCAGTCAGTCCCTTTTAAAAACAGCATATCTTTTGAAGAACAAGAAGTTTACGCAGGCATAAGCAACTCACTTTGCACGTGGAGCTTTCAGGACGTTTCATGTCTGTTACGTTACAGCCTCTATCCTCATGGGGGCTCTGAGTTCAGCAGGGCCTGAGCTGTTAATCTGCTTTTTCAAATTATTAATAATGAAAGTAACACCATGCCACCACCTGGTATCATTTCATGCTTTCTATGTGCCTGGTGTTTACACGGTTTATCTCATTTAATCATCCCAGCATGTAATAAAAATATTGCAACAGGTACTGCTCCTGTGTGGACTCCTTCCCCGAGCTCACACTGCTTGAGGCCTTCCCAGCTCTGGGCTTTGTGTCCTGTGTGGACTTCTTCCCCGAGCTCACACTGCTTGAGGCATTCTAGCTCTGGGCTTTGTGAGTATCCTGCTTTTATCCTCATTTATAGGTAAGAAAGCTGACTCAGAGAGGTTAAGCAGCTGGTCTGAGGTCAACTGCTTACGGGTGGGGGAGCTGGGCCTGCACACAGGGGTCTGATGCAGAGCTGGTCCTATCTGCTTTATAAGCTGTGGCTCACAGGGCACTCCAGGGGCTCGAGAGGACCTGGCAGGCTGAGATGAAGACTGGTGAGGCCTGGGAGGCAGGTGCTTGACTGAGGCAGGAAGTGGGACCTTGGTGCCAAGCGTTCCCAGGGCCACGGGGCAGGCCTGTAGGGTCTGGTGGGTATCTGGGGTCCCGGAGAAGCCCTTGGCACGGGGCTTCATGAGAGCATAGGCGAGCGCCGCGCCCTGCAGTTGAGCACAGGGGATGCAGCTGTCGCAGTCGCTTTTGAAGAGTGAGGGGTGAGGCCTGCAGTTGCTGCCCGATGTTGTTTACAAGTGAGCAAGTTTTACAAAAAACATGGACAGCATCAGGGCTGACTTGAATTTTTTACTTGAGGCAGCAGCTCAACCTGTTGGTTTCCTCAATTGTGAGTTAAAAAAAAAAAGAAAGAAAAAAAACAGAGAAAGCTGACAACATAACATTGATGAGAGGATTCTTAAGGGAGAACAAGCCACAGGCTGTCCCGAGAAAGGAGCGGGGAGATCGAGGAAGCACGCTGCCGTGTCTTGTTTGTGGGGTGCTTGTGACGCTCTCACAGGATGCCCTGTGGGCCACACCACGGGTGCTCGGTGGCGACTGCAGAAGGGTGAGGGATGTTTCCCCTCACACCAGACGGCGGGTCTTGATGGCAGAGGAACCAGGCATCAGAGGAGGACAAGTCAATCCGGGAGCGTAGATAAAAAGGAAGCGAAACTTATTTCACATTGTCAAGCTGTCGGGGATTCCAGGGACCTTGTCCTCCAGGCCTGTCCCTGTGCCCTCCTGTCCCCAGGCCTGAGCAGCCGGGTGTGGGATGGGAACAGGCCAGGGCCAGGTGCCTCACGCCCTGAGGCTGGAGTCAGGCTCTGTTGCCACTTTGAATCCAGGGGCCCACCCTGAACCCTGAGTTCAGTACGCGGAGGTGATGACCTCTCCCACCCGGGGGGATTTGAGGACTCCCGAGGTGGCAGGGGTGACGCCCAGCCCAGCATGCAGAGTGCCCAGGCAGTGCCCACACCTTTCCTCTCCCTGCCAAGGTGCTCCGGGCCTGAGCCTGTGTGGCCCCCTGCTTGGGGCTGTCACCACAATGCCATTCCCCACACGCCCAGCAAGTCCCTCCTATGGGTGAGAGCCTAACTTGAGAGACTCTTTTGGGGAGGAGTAAGATGACCTGCCCTTCTCAAGAGTGAGCAGTTCTTAGATGACTGCCTTGAGCAGCGATGGTTCTTCCTGCAGGGGTGCGCCCACGAAACGCTCTGCGTGAAGCACATTGGTGCCATGCTCAGGCCCACGGAGAGTGGAGGGTGCTGCGCTCTTGGACTGGGTCCTGGCTCGAGGGTTGAGGGGCTGGGCCACGTCCACAAAAAGTCACTGGATGGCTGGGCTGCTCCCGCTGTGTCGCTGGAAGAGGGGCAGCGCCCGCTGCAGTGTTTGGAGTGCTTGGTCATGGCCCCACGTGGATTCTCCTTCCGGGGGGAAGCTGTTCCGTCCCCAGGTTTTCAGCTAACTTATCTGAGTTTTGATGAAGAGAGCAAGGGGTTTTGCTAATCTGGATTCCTGTGGAAGGGCCTCCTCTCTCTGCTCGTGTTTTATAGCTTGGCAACTCTAGTGCTAGTTCTGCAATATTCGAATTTGAGTAGCCAGAAGAATTTGCTGCCAGGGTGGCCTTGCCCTTGACTTTGAAATGAACTCACCCGAGACTTCAGCTTGACGCCTCCTTTGGCTGATGCTGGGTTCTGGGCTTTGGCCGCCGCCTGCCTGTCCATCACAAGGGGCCATGTTCTCCAGTCAGGACGGAGTTCTAAGCATTTCACAGTAAAGCCTGCAGGAGTTAGGTTTTCTGTTCTTGACAGACTGAGAATGATACTAAGAATGTTTTCTGATTGATTTGGTGAGCTGTCTGTTTATAGCATCATTAGAGATTATTTTCCATGGCTAGGAATTATTCTTGACCTCACAGTAAAGGACTCTGAATTCCCCACCCCCTGCCTGTTTTTTTTGTTGTTGTTGTGTTTTTTTGTTTGTTTGTTTTAAAGAAAAGACTTGTACCATCAGTCTTAGGCGTAATCTCCTTGGCAGTAGTGAGGAGCAAGGCATCTGATGGAGAAACAAAGCATGGTGAGGTTTTTACCATTCAGGAATCACACCGCAGTAGCATTGTAGTATTTGATCACAATTTACTCTTACTTTTTTTCATAAAGAAAGAAATAGGCCTACAGTGGCTCTCACTTGTAATCCCAGCACTTTGGGAGGCTGAGGCAGGAGGATTGCTTGAGGCCAGAAGTTTGAGACCAATCTGGACAACATAGGAACACCTCCTCTCTACAAAAAAGATTAAAAACATTAGCTGGGCATGGTGGTATGCGTCTGTAGTCCCAGCCGTTCAGGAAGCTGAGGTGGCAGGATCCTTCGAGCTAGGAGGTCGAGGCTGCAGTGAGCCATGTCATACCGCTGCACTCCAGCCTGGGTGACAGAGGGGAGACCCTGTTTCAAGAGAGAAAAATAAAAAAAAAAAAAAAAAAGCAAAAGAAAGCACCAGCAGAATTTAGAAACGTGGGCCAGTGTGGGAGCCTCGCCTGGCATCACTGGCCTCGCCTGGCATCACTGGCCGTGGGCTGCTGCTCTCGCCCTGGAGCTGTTACTTTGAGAGCAGATCGAGGACTCAGCAGGCAGGAGGAATGTTCACGGCAGGATCAGTTCCCACGCTGCATACGCACACCACGGCCCCACCATCGCCCCTCCTCGTGGCTGGGATGGGAGACAGACTTTAGAACCAGAGCCTGGGAAGACGGAGATACCCCCTTCCAGAAGGGGCCTTCTGCTGCTGAGTAAGGGGGTGGTGCCCGGCTGGCTCCATGAGGGGCATGAGGGGTGCTGGCTATGCTTGGCCTGAGGGGTTCCTGCAGGAAGGCCTTGCTCCCCGCCGGGGCTGAGGGGACCCGGCTGAGCAGCAGCAGCAGGAGGAATGGGCTGTGCTCTTGGAGCCCGGAGGAGGGGGCAGGGCTTGTCCTTCTGGACGGGCAGCCCCAGGAAAAGAGAAGCCCAGAGCTAAGGGCCCTTGCCCCAGGGAGGGGTCCCACATGGACCCCGAAGACGCTCCTCTCTGCAGCCCTTCCTGGCACTGCGTGGACACGATGTACGGAATGGGGAAAACGAGCTTCTTTCCCTTCTCTTTCACTTCTCCCTCCCATCACGCAGCGTGCAATTATGGAAGAGGATAAAGAAGGAAAGAGCAGTCCGAAAAACTCCTTAAGAACCGGAGAGGGGAGTTCGGGTGTTTTTACAGCTCCTGGGGTTCTCTGGGAAACAAAGGTGTGCTATTTCCACTTCTGTGTCTTCATTCCTGTTCTGCAGGGAAGCTCAGCCTGGCTTCATCCACATGGGTGGAGCAGAGTCAAGTTCAGTTGGGAATTTTTTTTTTTTTTTCCTGCTTATTTGGAAAAAGAGGAAAAGACACTGGGATACAAAGAGGGCTTTATAAAGAAGAGGCCTCCTTGGTCCTCCACTCCAGGACTTTCTGCGATGGCGGAAATGGTCCATAGCAGCAATGCCCATCGGGGCAGCCACTGGTCATGCCTGACTGTTGAGCTTGTCAGCAGCCACATCAACACATGGATGGTGTGGCCGAGGAACTGGATTTCAAATTAAATTAAATTAAATTTCAATTTAAGTAACCACATGTGGCCAGTAGCTACCTACGGCGCACTCTCAGGAAGGCTCTAGACTGAGAGTTTGAGGATCATCCTTTATCAGTGATTTGAATGGATGAGGCTTCATCTGTTTGAATTTCCCAGTTGGGGTAAAAGGAGGGGATGCTTATACTGGAATGGGAGTAGGTTCACAGCGCACGGCCTGGGCCAGCATCAGTGTGTTGCTGAATTTATGCTCCTTCCCAAGGTTGTTCAGGAGACTGGAAGAGAAGTTCCGTGTTAGAGAGAGGGACGCCCTGACTGTGCTAGAGGAGTTCACTTAGTCACAAGGAGCAGAAATGCCCTCGGTGGCATGGATTGAAAGGCACTTATGGATGGAATTCAGGAGAAATTCATGGAGCACTGCAGGGAGTCCTCTGATGGGACCCCTCTTCCTTCTCTGTCTCCCCTGTCTCCCGAGCCCCAGGACTGCCGGTCTCCCATCTGCTTCGTCCCCAGCTGCGTCCCTGCAGGCTCTCCGCTCTGTTGCTGGTTTGGTTCGTCTGGTGTGTGCCTCCCCTGTGACATGCTGGGAGCAGAGCGGAACAGCTGTGCCAGTCCCTGGGCCCCAGCTGGACTGTGCTGGGTCCAGGGTCTATGAGAGCTGCTGGGAGGCCACCAGTGCAGGTGGGCGGGACCTTGCTCCATGATTCTACCCATGACGCTTCTCACTCAAGGAATTGGCTTTTGTTTCCGTGCATCCTATTGAAAATCACTTAGCCAGTAAGCAAATGTTGGCCCTTAGTCTGTTAAACATTAATACAAATAAGCACGTGTCGCTGCCCTCCCGTTGTACAGCTGTAATAAACACCACTCGCCCTGCCTCGTGTGCATGTCTCTTCTGGTTTCGGCACCCCAGTGCCGTGGTTGTGCGAGGGGATCAGAATATCTGCTTGAGATTAGCCCATGTCAGCATTTTATTGGGATTGTTAGGCACCTCCGTCCTGATCATTGCACCACGCTCTGTCCCTGTACTTAAATATCTCTACTTGGCATTTGAAACAAAACAAATAAACCTATTGTACAGGATGGACCAATCATGAGGCATTTTCACTCTGATGTTGGCAGTGGATGTGTTGACATTGAGAGGATATTCATGGTGGCAGGCTGCCCCCAGTTCCAGGTTTTGGATATTTGGAATAAGGTAGGCTATGACAGGCAGGGTGCGATAGCTTATGCCTGTAATCCCAGCACTTTGGGAGGCCAAGGCAGGCGGATCACGAGGTCAGGAAATCGAGACCATCCTGGCTAACATGAAACCCCGTCTCTACTAAAAATACAAAAAATTAGCTGGGCGTGGTGGCAGGCACCTGTAGTCCCAGCTACTCGGGAGGCTGAGGCAGGAGAATGGTGTGAACCCGGGAGGCGGAGCTTGCAGTGAGCCAAGATTGCGCCACTGCACTCCAGGCTGGGCAACAGAGTGACTGCATCTCAAAAAAAAAAAAAAAAAAAAAAAAAAAAAAAATAGGCTATGGCGATGAAGGGTTGCTTCCAGATTCAATACATTTCGGAGGAAATACTGTTGTTCATCATATGACACAGTTAAGTTTCCGAGAGATAATTAAATGAAAATCATTCTAAAATGTTTGTTTAAATGCCTTTCTAGCCTAGCCCCTGTAGGTGGAGTGTCATGATTTCCACGTTGTTGGGTGCTGGATAAATGATTTAGCCACAGTCTCACGGCTCTGTAAAGAGTAGCAGGCTGCTCCTATCACTGCTGATCCTGTGTGTGCTGTGCACCGGATGTGGGTGGAATGAGGCTGCAGGGGCACCTGCGTCCCCAGTGGCTATGATGACTAAATGAGGAGGCCCCTGTAGAGTGCACAGCGTTCACCCAGTGACAGTGTGATTGTAATAGCTGGGGTTGCTGGGACCCTAGAGTATCCACGGTGTGCATGCACTTGAACTTCAGGATACCCTGTTTCCCTCTGAGGTGCAAGAGCTCTGGCGATTCCGGATCCCTACTGTGTGTCAGGTTCTGGAAGCATCTTCTCTCATCTCCACGTGATGCCCAGGGGCTCCCCCAGCTTCTAGAAGCCACCGCTTGTCCAGGGCACCAGCCCAGTCTGTCGTCAAGCCTGGATTTGATCTTAGGTCTAGCTGCTTCCGGAATACCGAGACGGGCCTTTGCTGTTCCCTGAGCTTGCTGTCAGCAAACGTTTGGTGAGGAGAATTATTTGGTTTGGAATTTCTTGTTTATGTTTTAGTCCATTAATTTTTTTTATCATGTGAAATATTTTATTTTAGCAACGCTAAAGACCCATGACACACAGGTATCTCTTCCATATTGTGCTAATTCCTGCCTTTTTTTGGTGTCTTCTCATCTCAGCATCAGTAGTGGTGGCCACGTAGGGACAGAGGCACTTAGCAGCCGTGGTGCCGGGAATAATGATTGGACTTGGGGGCCCTGTGGAAGAGGCACATGTTGCCGCTTGAATTCCAAGAACACTATTTACCTTTCTGTTTTGAAAGTTCACTTTCACTTTCAAGGTCTCAATTTTCTCGAAAGTTCTAAAGTGATAAACATAGTCTTTCTAAGATTTTCTTTTTGCATTTGTGGCCTTTGTTGTGGCACAGCCCTGTGTCAGGTGGGGCTGAGCCCAGAGGGTGCTGAGGGGATGGGGCTCATGGTGACAGCGTGGCGCAATCCCGAGGCAAGTCCTTGGCACTGTGATGGGCGCTGCCATTGGGGCCTGGCATCCCCAGGCCTTGTTAGCCAGCAGTGACCACAGGTGATGCACAGGCGTTCTCATGTCCTGCTTCGGCTTCCCTCCGTTAAGGAAACCGCAGCACAGCACCGCTCCACAGTAGCTCATAGCCGGGCAGCCAGGGAGCCGCAGAGTCTGGACTTGACCTCTGCAACCCTGTCTCAACCCTATGCTGTCACACCAGTGTCTGAGTTAAATGGCAATGCAAAGCTCTGGGTCCCATCTTCTAGCGGGGACCCTTGTGGCTTGCCCACAGGTTGGTGGCACGGAGCGCTGCTCTCTGGGACAGCATGGGACCCTTTCTGGAGCGAAGTCCACTTCAGAGACCCTGGGTTGCTGTCTGACAGAGCTGTGGGCCTGCCTCATCCTCCGGCCAAGGTTTGGGTGAGCGCTGGCTGCTCGTGGGAAGGTTGGGGGCTCAGGCACCTTTGTGATTGCCTTGTCTTCAGTCTCCACTTCTGTCAGAGCTTACAAAGAGCAGCACATGGGGTCCAGAGGCTTCTGGGGAGCCACCCGTGCCCCTGACCCAAGGATGCATAGGCCAGCCCTTGTAGGAAGCAGCATAAGACTTAATTCCTTTTTTTTTTTTTTTTTTTTTACATGAAAACAAACAGAAATGGGAGTTTTATTTGTTCCCTGCAGCCCCGCGAACATCTTTTGGAGCCATCTGGAGAGCTGATCACTTCTTTGGCGGGGACAATCAAATATTGAATATTGAGGGAAATTAGGGCAAATGGCTCCAGGACTGTCCACTTTTGACAGACCTGGTGAGTGAGTTTAATCATTAATCATTAATCCACGCTTTCTAAATATATCTGCCCCGAAGAATCTCCCGGGCGGAGGTGAAAGTCCTGCTTCCCATGCTCCCTTGACCTGACTGAAGCACAGCTCCGGGGCCCGGCAGTGGACAGGCACCCCATTTCATCCCTGTCTGGGGACACATTTAAGCAGTGCTGCCTCGGTTTGTTATTTAGTGACTTATTTTCAAGGAAAAAGATCCAGAAATGATTAGATAAATGCGAAGTCCTAAAAAAGAAAACAGCGCAGTTTCTCTTAAATGCCGGCCAGCATTGTGACCCTGATCTGCTGAGGCCTTGGAAGGTAGTTGAGGCTGCAGGAAATGTCACGGGGTGACCTTTAGAATTAGAGTGTCAGCACTCAGCTGGCTGCCTGCATCTGAAAAAGGAGCCATTGTAGCCAGTGAAATGGGGAAAAACCAGAAAACCAGCTGGGCCAGGGTGCTGCAGGACTGGCCATGACCGCCCTGTGCCACTGTCTGCAGAGACCCTGGTCCAGGTGGGTATTGGCCTCCTTCTGGGCAGAGTGCTGGTGTCCACGCCCAGGGCACACATACGGCTAAGCACATCCTCTGTGTGCGTGCATGTGTGCATACCTGCATATGTGCGTGTGTGTGTGCTTTGAGAGTGGTGGCTTTCTGATTGAACAAGCAGAGCGCTCAAGGACACGGCTCCAGGTCAGCCTGTGCAGGCTCCAGTTTGGTGCTCCCCTTTTCTTGCTGGATTAACTTTGGACCGTCCCTGAGCCTCTTTGTGCCTCAGTGTCCTCATGTAAAATGGGCGTGATAGCATCCTCAGCTCTCTCCTGCTTCTGTGAAGATGAAGAGTCCCTCTGTAGATGCGCCCATTGCCTGGTAGCTCTAATTACTGGCTCTTCCTCCAGCACCCTGTAAGAAGCTGTTGCAAATGAAGTGCGAGTTGGTGACAGAGCAGTGAAGAGGCTGAGAAAGACAATGAAGGGCTCTGGGGGCACCTGTGATGTGGTTTGGAGAGACAGCTGCCCTAGAACTCACACAGGTGGCCCACTTCTTTGGTCTGTTTGTGCAAAAGTCATTGGTAGTGATTTTGTTGGTGGTGGTGGTTTTGGTGAGGATGTCCATTTAAGAAATAAAATGAAACTGAACGGGAATGGTAAACGAGACACAAAACAGAATGAAAAGCCTCCCAGAGGCTGAGCTTGAAAGGAAACAGCAAATTACAAAGTGAGAATGCCAAGAGCTTTCTCCTTTAACAAACCAGGGTGCATTGTTCTCCTTTCTAATGATAAGGGAGGACCTTTTTGCTCTGGGAAGTTTTAGAAAGGACAAAGGCGTATGAAGGAGAGAGTCTCTGACTCCTAGTCCTGTCACCCTGGGTTCAACTGTGAACATTTTCATGCGTTTCCTTCCGGCTCCCATCTTGTCTCGTTCTCGTTGGTTTTTATGTAACCAGCTTTTGGATGAATAAAAATCTGCTCTTTTACTTTTCACCCTTGCCAGTTTACTATAATCATCTTTTCACATTATTGAAAAACCCTTAGCAGCTGTTCCCTAGCACTAAAAGTCTTATCAGACGGGCGTTGTCCCGAAGCCCTTGGACAGTCTCTCCCGGGCCTCCCTGGCCTCCACACACCCACCCCCTTAGTCAGAGCAGAGGCCTAGCTTCTGTGGCCCTCTGTCCTGTCCTGAGAGCGCACAGTCCTGACCTGGATGATGCTCACATGACCCTGAGGGAGGAGTGGCATGGCCCCATTTTACAGATGAGGAAGCTGAGACGCTGAGCTCCTGGCCTGGGTGGGCTGTGCTGCCTCCGAGGCAGGCCCACCTGCTCCCCTTCCTTCCAACTCCCTGTTCTGGAGCCAGCTCTGCTTGCTATCCTGAGCCTCAGCCATGAGGAATTCTGGGGTGCCCACAAATACATCTGTGTGTGCCCCAGCTGTTCCCACTACTGTTGTCCCTTCCCAGAGAGAGAGAGCCCCACCCACTCAGAAGCCTAGGTCTGACACAGCTCTTCCCTCCTTTCCACCTTCAACGGGGACTTAGTTTCTGAAACACAGTGGCGCGACCTCCTTGCAGTCTCTTTACTCTCTCTTTTTTTTCTCTCTGCCCTGGGAGCCAGGTAGGCTCCAGACTCCCTGTCAGCCTATCCACAGCTTTCAGAACCTTTCCAAAGTGCAGATCTGATCAGTCAGGCCTCTGCCAAGGCCCATCAGGAGCTCCCAGTGTCCACGTCCTCACGGCGAAGGGACAGCTTCCCTGAGTGCTCTGTGCCCAGGTTCAGAAGGGGCTGCCCCTGCCTGGTGATTGCGGTCCTTGTCTGAGTCACTGGGAGGTGATAGAGGTGGATCATGGGGCACTTCTGTTTTAGCGTAAATGTGACACCTCAGCGACCCTGCACTGCACGGAGCATCCACGAGCTTTCTGCCCGACTTGTGAGAATGAGCTGCTCTTCCTCCCATAGGCAGCAGAGGGTGGGCTGGGAGACGATGGGCGGGTATTTGTGTGGCCCAGTTCTCTCTAGAAATGTCTCTGTTAAATTAACAAATGGCAGTTAGTAAATTGCAAGTGGATGATTTAAAGTCCTCCTGTTACTTTTAGAGTTCTAGGGCCCTAACAGGTGCTTAGCAAATACTTGTTAAGTGTTTTCCCACTAGAAAGGTTTTGTAAGGAGGAAGGAGGCTGGCGTTCTCGCCGTCAGGTTTTTATGCCATCCGCTGAGTGCAGGTATTTTGGGAGCACGTAAACTGTATGTCCAGGTGATACAGGTTAGCTTCCCAGTATAGGGTGCAGTGGACCCAAAACAGGAAAACCACGTGGCCAGGCACAGCAGCTAGAAGCGCATCAGCTGGAGAGAGCCCAGAGATGCCCTGTGCGTAGCCACTGCAGGAAGCCTGGAGGTGCCCTGTGCGTTGGTTTGGGGATCCCTGTGTCCATAAGCAGGTGGGCCTCGGGCTCCTGCTCTCAGCTTCTGCCTGGCTCTTGACCCCTTAACCACCTCATGGTAGCAAGAATGTGACCTTTCTCCCACGCTCCTTTGCTGCTCTCCGCCCTTGTTAATGTTCTGCCCCTGCTGGGGTAGATTTTATCCCCCTTTGATTGTGGAGGGTAGGGCCCTTCTCAAATAGGGTTTTCTGGGACCCTGCGGTTTTGCAAGGTGTTTCCAGTTATTCACCATAAAAACTGAGGGCAGGGGACAGGCCCTGGTCAAACCCCTTTGGGGGAAGCTCAGAGAAATTCAGAAGGCATCTGCTACATTCAAGCTCTGGGAAGCTCCCGAGTAGAGAAGCCAGCTGGGATCTGTTGAGAAGAGACTTGTCCAGTTTATTATTTCAGGGAATTTGTATCCCATGGACACAAATTCCTCACGGGACACCCTTTGGGAAACACCTTGTGAGGACTGACCCAGCTGGAGCAGGTACCTGGGAAGGAAAGTCATTTCCACGGGATTCTGGGCTACCTGGGAGCTGGCCGCTGGCCTCACACCTGAACCTGAAGGCCAGGTGGGTGGTCTCATTTCATGTCTATAGGGACATTCAGCTGTTATTTTTTTTTAAGTAAAACTGTATCTAATGGAGCTTGCTATTTATTGAGTGATAACTTCAAATTGGAAATGTTCTTTTTCCCACTGAAAGGCCTGAGCAAGGTTTTGCTCTTAGTGTTGTTGGGTACCTGTTTCCACCCAGCTTTTAGTCCCTTGTAATTTCTATTTGGGTATTAAAAGGACAGTCTAGGTCCACGTGAGAGACCTGGTGAAAGAGAGCCTCCTTGGCTTCTGGTAATGAACTTCCATCACCCCCCTTCCAAACAAAGAAACAAAAAAGAAACAGTATCCTCTTGACCCAGCCTCCCGCCTTAGTCTGCTAGTTCATGACACTGGATCATGCCTTGTTTGACCTAACCCATTACTTGGCTCGAGGTCCCAGATAGGATATATTAACTTGCTTTTCTGGAAGTAAAGAGATGCATTTTAGATGTGGGTTGGTGGCTCTGTATTTTCTGGGCCCTGCCAAGTATGCCCACAGGGGTACTGGTTTCTCGCTGGAGTGGGGGGGTCACTGCCAGCCCTTCAGATTTGTTTGGCTCTGCGCTCCAGATGGACAGCGGGGCTCAGCCTCCACTGCCCATCTCAGTGCAGAAGCTCTCCAGGGTCTTTTTGTCACACATCTAACAAACAGCCCGTGCTGGAAAGGGGTTTATGCTCGAACGCAGAGAGCAGTGAGCGAGGGCATCTTGTCTTCTGCCGTAACAGGTGAAGGTGACCTCAGGGTCCCCTGGGACTGCTTCTGCAGGTGCTCTGGGAGCCAGCGCATTGCAGCACCCGCCCGGCTGGGAGTCCCCAGCCACACTGACAAAACACCGGAACACCTGGGGCCCCACCCACCATCCTGGCCGTCCCCTTGCCTGCCCTGCCACGATGGGCAAGCACAGTCCCTGGCGTGGCCGTCTTGAGCTGGGCTGTGTGCGCAGCCCCTGGTGTGGCTATCCTGAGCTGGGCCGTGCGTGCAGCCCCTGATGTGGCCGTGCTGAGCTGGGCGGTGCGCGCAGCCCCTGGCGTGGCCGTCCCGAGCTGGGCCGTGCGCGCAGCCCCTGGCGTGGCCGTCCCGAGCTGGGCCGTGCGCGCAGCCCCTGGCGTGGCCGTCCCGAGCTGGGCCGTGCGCGCAGCCCCTGGCGTGGCCGTCCCGAGCTGGGCCGTGCGCGCAGCCCCTGGCGTGGCCGTCCCGAGCTGGGCCGTGCGCGCAGCCCCTGGCGTGGCCGTCCCGAGCTGGGCCGTGCGCGCAGCCCCTGGCGTGGCCGTCCCGAGCTGGGCCGTGCGCGCAGCCCTTGGCGTGGCTGTCCTGAGTTGAGCTGGGCCGTGCGCGCAGCCCCTGGCGTGGCTGCCCTGAGCTGGGCCGTGCGCGCAGCCCCTGGTGTGGCCGCCCTGAGCTGGGCTGAGCTGGGCCGTGTGCGCAGCCCCTGGCGTGGCCGCCCTGAGCTGGGCTGTGCGCGCAGCCCCTGGGGTGGCCGTCCTGAGCTGGGCTGTGCGCGCAGCCCCTGGCGTGGCCGTCCTGAGTTGAGCTGGGCTGTACGCGCAGCCCCTGGGGTGGCCGTCCTGAGCTGGGCTGTGCGCGCAGCCCCTGGCATGGCCGTCCTGAGCTGGGCTGTGTGCGCGGCCCCTGGTGTGGCCGCCCTGAGCTGGGCTGAGCTGGGCCGTGCGCGCAGCCCCTGGCGTGGCTGTCCTGAGCTGGGCTGTGTGCACACACCAGCCTCTAGCATGGCTGGGCTGAGCTGGGCCGTGCGCGCAGCCCCTGGCGTGGCTGTCTTCAGCTGGGCTGTGCGCGCAGCCCTTGGCGTGGCTGTCCTGAGTTGAGCTGGGCTGTACGCGCAGCCCCTGGTGTGGCCGTCCTGAGCTGGGCTGAGCTGGGCAGTGCGCGCAGCCCCTGGCGTGGCCGCCCTGAGCCGGACTGTGCGCGCAGCCCCTGGGGTGGCTGTCCTGAGCTGGGCTGTGTGCGCGGCCTTTGGTGTGGCCGTCCTGAGCTGGGCTGAGCTGGACTGTGCGCGCAGCCCCTGGCGTGGCTGTCCTGAGCTGGGTTGTGTACGCGACCCTTGGTGTGGCGGTCCTGAGCTGGGCTGTGCGCGCAGCCCCTGGCGTGGCCGTCTTCAGCTGGGCTGTGCGCGCAGCCCTTGGCGTGGCTGTCCTGAGTTGAGCTGGGCTGTACGCGCAGCCCCTGGTGTGGCCGTCCTGAGCTGGGCTGAGCTGGGCCGTGCGCGCAGCCCGTGGCGTGGCCGCCCTGAGCTGGACTGTGCGCGCAGCCCCTGGGGTGGCTGTCCTGATCTGGGCTGTGTGCGCGGCCCTTGGCGTGGCTGTCCTGAGTTGAGCTGGACTGTGCGCACAGCCCCTGGGGTGGCTGTCCTGAGCTGGGCTGTGTGCGCGGCCCTTGGTGTGGCCGTCCTGAGCTGGGCTGAGCTGGACTGTGCGCGCAGCCCCTGGCGTGGCTGTCCTGAGCTGGGTTGTGTACGCGACCCTTGGTGTGGCGGTCCTGAGCTGGGCTGAGCTGGGCCGTGTGCGCGGCCCCTGGCGTGGCCGCCCTGAGCTGGACTGTGCGCGCAGCCCCTGGGGTGGCTGTCCTGATCTGGGCTGTGTGCGCGGCCCTTGGCGTGGCTGTCCTGAGTTGAGCTGGACTGTGCGCGCAGCCCCTGGGGTGGCTGTCCTGAGCTTGGCTGAGCTGGGCCGTGCGCGCAGCCCCTGGCGTGGCTGTCCTGAGCTTGGCTGTGTGCACACACCAGCATCCTGCCCCATCAGTTGCTGTGCTGCAGACAAAGGAGGGATCCACTGGAGCGGGAACTCTTGCGAACAAAGGTTCTATTTTCATGCAAATGTAATCGGCGGCTCCCGGGGAGAAGGCCCAGCTAGCTGGGACTCTTGAGCTTAGGCCACTTTTCTAGAAGGCGATGGTGGACACTGGAAATCTTCTTTATGATATCTGTGTGGACTTAGAAGAACCAAATAAAAAGCTCTTAAATAGATATTGCCCTTCCCCCGACCTGCCAGCTAGGGCTGTAAGTAGAAATTAACCTAAATTAGGAAGATAATTGTCCCTGTGTTAATTGTAGGTTGTCTTTTAAAGCTGTTTTCATTCTCCAGGCCTGAGCAGCAGGCTGGCTTCGGGCCCTACCATGCATGGGTTGCTGCGCATTGACACCCATGAAAACCAAAGTTCCAGAGGGGCGATCTAGCGGCCTTCCTGCTTTCCAGAGCTCCAGGGTCTCTAGATGATGACGTTTCTTTGAAAATCCCACTGCAGCTCTTCCTGTGTGCCCTCAGGCCCCCCGCCACCCAGGGGACCCCTCTTTGAGGGCGATCAGGCTCTCAGCCCAGGCCACGTAAACAAACACCGGCTATTTTCAGCAAGCCCTTGGTGTCGCAGCTGGCCTGGCTTGTGCGCAGTGGCTGGCAAGGCCCATCCCCAGTGTGCACTTGGCCCTGGCCAGCCCGGGCCAGCCCTGGCAGGCGAGCCATGCCTTGGAACATTCTTACCCGCCATGCTTTTCAGTTTTCTCATAACGCCCCCTGGCACTCGACGGCAGCGTCCCAGTTAAAAGGGGGCTGAACAAGTACCCCAGGGACTATTGTATTTGGGGTTTTCTTTGTTGGGAACTTGGATTTCTGTTTGAAAGTGCTTGGTAAAACCTGCCGTCCTCCCTGTCCCAGGCGCGCACCAGCAGGTGGAGGCAGGCGCTGCCTTCTGAACGGCTCTTTCCTTTTGTCCTCGGTTTTCTTGAGGCCTGGCTCACTTATTCCATTAGTCATGATTGGATAAAGCTTTTAAAGAAAAATCCCCACCGCTTGCCTTACTGTGCCACGAAAAATTCCTGAGTGAATGAGCGAAGCCACCCACTTCATAGGAGCCCTGGAGGCTGCCTTTCACGTGGACTTTGAGGTGGGCCAGGCCCTGTATAGAACCCCGGCCCTCCCCACAGTGCCCTAGAAACACACTAAACACGGGAGCGTGTGTGGTGTGTGTGTGAGTGCGTGCGCGTGTGTGCGTACGTGAGTGCGTATGTGAGTGTGTGCGTGCGTGTGTGTGCATGCGCGTGCATACTGAATGCATGCGTGTGCATACTGAATGCATGCGTGCGCGCATGTGTGCTTGTGTGTGCGTACATGTGTGTACGTGACTGCTTGTGCGCACGTGCCTGTGTGTGTGTGTGTGCCTACTCCCATTTCAGGAGCTTGCCCTGCCTGTTTGATTTTTCTAAAGATTGACACTCTAAATCCCCTTTCTCTCCAAAACTCTCTTGGGGTGATATGGAAGACTCCTAGGGTCTCCAGTTTTACCACATTCTCCCCAGTCCACACAGAAGGTGTCCTTCAGCCACATAAAATGGGCCACTCATTGGTGCTGGACGTCCTCACGCCATTGGTGCTGGTGTCCCCATGTCGCTGGTGCTTCATGTCACGTGCCGTTGGTTCTGGGTGTCCCCACAGCCTGGCCTTAGGGTGCCCTGTTTCTTTATAGTTAAGGAATTAGCTCAGCCGACAGGGAACTAGGTAAGAGTAAAGTCTGATAACATGGAAAATGTTAGTGCACATTTGAAAAAAAATAATGAATTAAATTTAGTAAAAATGTTGATATATTTTAAGTTTGAATGACAAGACTTGAGTGAATTTTTCCTGGTTAATGTTGTGTCTGTTGATTAAGCCATTTCAATGGAGTGTACATTTATATTAACTCTTTGATGCCTTTTTTATTTGCCATAATTGGATTAGAAAATAAGATCTTTTCTGTAGTTGATAGAACTTTGTTAATTTTATTCTCTCATTTGTTTTCCTTAACTCAAAAATGGTGAGTAAAGATCACGATGCTTTTTTAAAACTTAGGAAGTGGTGAACCATCAAGAGGATAAGGTTAGGTGTAATTTGAAGGATGATTATGAAGTGAGGGTTTATGCAGATTTGTGCACCAGTGTGTACAGTAGGGAAACTGAGGGTTATAACCAGGGGCATTCTCAGAGTTTGGGCAGGATCAGGCAGTGGGCAGAGCCCTGGTGCCCCATCAGGCGGGGACTTTGGGGGGTGCTCTCTGCTCTCCGTGGGCTCCCACATCAGATGAGCCAGGTGGCTGGGAGGGGCCCTGCGTGCCCAACACAGTGGCTGAGGGGCTGCTGCTCCTGCCCTGTGATGTGTGCTCTCTCCCCAGCCTGGATTTCCAGGGTCGAGAAGAAAAGACCTCTGCTCCTCCTGTCTTTTTATTCTTTATTGGCCTGGTGCTGGGCACTTAGTTGGAGTTCAGTAAAGGTTTAGTGAGTGAAGAAGGAAAAAATGTTACTTAGAAGTGTTTTACTCGACTTCCTTGATCTGGAAACACACACACACATATTGTAACATAAGAAAAGTTATATGCAAAAACAGTTCTTAAATGACACCTCGACTAAGACAAAACACAGACCTTTTCTTTTGTGGTTAGTGCTTTTTCGTATTTCATTTAAAAACAAAACAACCACCAAAAAACCTTCCCTACCTCAAGGCCATGAAGATAACCTTGTATATTTTCTCTTAAGGCCTTTGACGTTTTGTCTTTCATACTTAAGCCTTTGGTTTTTGTGTGGGGTGCAGGGTAGGGATCAGTTTCATTTTCTTTTCTCATTTTGAGAACCATAATGTTTGACACTTTACACCCTTTCTCTGGGATAACTGTGCGGCCAGCTCATCCTCCAAGTTCAATCTGTTTTGGACCCTCCCTGTGCTCAGCTGCTCCAGAGCCTGTCCTGGGGCCAGCAGGGCACTGTCTCCTTGACAGGCGCTGCAGCCGCACTCAGCCCCCTCCCTGCAATTGTCCCAGCTCCTCCTAAGCTGTGACTTGTCTAGAGACAAGTTCCTTTAAAAAGCCTAGCCTGAAACTTGATTGGAATTGCATTGACTCTATGGATGAATTTGAAGGCAGGGTTGGCATCCTGACAGTATATTTGTGTGTGTGGCTTCTCTTTCCCTCCATCAGGTCTTCTTTACTGTCTTTTTTCAATAGATTTTTATAATTTTCTCTATAAAGGTCTTGTACGTGTCAAGTTAGATTTATTCTTTATTCTTTGGTAGATTGTAGTTGTTTTGTTTTTCTGTTGCAGACAATACGTTTTTTTTTTTAATCAAGTTTTCCCTTGCTAGTTTTTGGAATTGCAGTTGATTTTTGTATTTTATTTTTATATCCAATCATCTTATTAAAATCTTATAATTTCTAAAAATTTTTTTCTGTAAATTCTTCAGCGTTTCTAAGACAAAGACTGTTAATGTAACGATGCTAGTTTAGTGTCTTCCTCTCCAATTCCTCTGTTTATTTTCCTTGTCTTACTGTGCTAGCTGGGAATTCCAGTTCAGTTTTGAGTAAGAGCAGAAATACTGGACTTCTTCTGTCATCCTTGACATTAAAGAGAAGATTTTTAACATTTTTCCCAATTTAAGCATGATGTTTGACATAGGTTATTTTAGATTCCCTTTTTCAAGTTAAGTTCATGGATAGCTGTGTTCCATTAGCCAAATGCTTTTACTCCGTCTGTTGTGATGATCGTATAGTTTTCTGTTCTAATTTTCTGTTAAACTTCCCTTATCTCTTCCAGTGGATTCAGCTTGTTTGTGATAAATCTTGTCATTTTCATACTTTGCTAGCGCTTCAGGATTCTTCATCTCTGTTCTTGAATTGGAGTGGACGGTAATTTTCCTTTTTTAATGTCTTTTTTTTTTTTAACTTACAGGGATAGTTTATTTAAGATTAGAATTAATTATTCCTTGAAAGTTTGTAAAAATTAACCTCAGACTATTTGGGGTTCATATTTCCTTGGTGGTTTGATGTTTTAACTACTGATTTAACATCTTTAATGGTTACTAATAACCTGACCTTTTAATTCCTGTCGTATGGATTTAAAAGAAAGTTTTTAGGAGTCCTACTTAATCTACGTTTTCAATTTTATTATCATAGATTTGCTTCTGCTGTTTACATCTTTGCTGGATTTGTCTCTGTGTACCCGTTTTCATTTACAACATGACTTAGTCGTCTTCTTGATTAATCTGTATTAATCGTTTGGAGTCACTCTGGCTTTGTGGATTCCCTTAGTTGTAAGTCAGCTTTCTGTGTTTTAAATGCCTGCTCTTATCTTCCTGGTACTTTCTGTGGCTGGCTGCACCCAGTGTTCTCTCTCTCCCGAGGTTGGATGTGCAGCTCCCATTAGTTCTTAGCCTTCCTTCTGTTATAAGCTACACAGTTCCCTTGAAGTAGGCATTGGGTGCATACAACAGGTTTTGACACTTAGCATTTTCATTTCCATCCCAAGTTTTTAAAAGGTCGTGTCAACAGTACACCTTTGAGATGATGTAAGGAGGTGCCACTTGGTCTCTGTGAGCTTCCTCCCAAAAACATACAACCCCATCTGGTCATGACATCAAACAAATTCTAATTAAGGGACATTCTAGCAAACACCCAATCAAGTACTTTAAACTGTCAAGGTCATTAAAAACAAGGCAAGTCTGAGAAACCGTCGCAGCCGAAGGAGCCTCAGGAGTCAGGAGGATAAAGGAGGGACAGTGGCCCCTGGGTGGGGTCTCAGAACAGGAGGACCACAGGGAAAACAGGAAATCCAGGCACGGCTGCAGTTCATGCTGATGGATCACTGTGGGCTCACGAAGTGTGACACATGCCCCATCCTGGTATAGACGTGATCAAATGCCTCGTATTGTCCGAGAGGTCCCCAGGACATTCCCTGCCCTGGCCAGTGTCCAACTCCCTGTGCACGTGTCCTTCCTGCTTGCATCAGACACTCTCCTGCTGGGGTCACTTTCTCTTTTCTTGATGAACACATACCCCTTAGGAGTAGCTTTAGTAGACCTGTTGGTGATACAGTCCTCGCGTGTGTATGTGTGTCTGATCTGAAAATGTCTCTATTTCACCAACATGCCTGAGTGACTGTTAGGCAAAACTTGGAGGTGAGTTTTCTTTTTCTCCTTTCATCACGTTTAGTGTATTCTTCTCATCCTTGGCCGGCCTACCTCAGCATAGCAGCCGCTCCTTCCTTGTCTGTCTGTGTCTTACTGGCTGCTCGTCACATCTTCTTTTGTCCTTGATGCTCCCAGTTTTGTCAGGGTGTGTTCGGGTGTGGAGCACCCTGTTGTCTTGGCATATGTTTGCCTCTGTGTCTGTGAGTTTGTGTGTTTTGTCAGTCCTGGAAATCTGCAGCTAGTGCCCCTTTAAATATTGCTCCATAGTCTTCCTTCCTTCCCTTCCTTCCTTTCCTTCCCAGTCCTGCAGGGTCAGCTGTCACACCTCCTCAGGTGGCTCTTATGGGTTTTCAACTCTCCTTGGACTTTTACTTTCAGAATACAAAATGCAGGATTTGGGCTCTCCTTCATTTTTGTATTTTGATTCCCTCTGCTCAGCTGATTTCTTCGTCAGGATCTTCTCACTCACCGAATCTCCTTTTTATTTTTGCATGGCATTTATTGCTTAAATAATTCATTGAGGGTTTTCTTTTTTTTCAAATGCATCAATTACACTTACTATTTTTGAAAGTCTACTTTGTTCTTTTCCTAAAATGATTAATTTTGACAATTCTGTTGCTTCCTCTGATTCATTACTTAAAATTTTTCAAGTATTTTCAAAAACTTTTTATTTAATCAAAACATACATGGGGAAAATGATAGTGAATAAAGCATTAAGAGATTCTTTGAAAGTTTCAGAAACAGTAATCGTACCATTTCTAATGATATGAGTAACTGAAGAACTTGACTGTCTCTTGATGTGTTTGCTGCCTTTTTTCACTTCTTTCTGTGTTGGCTTGTGTTTGCTTGGGAGCGTATGTCTCGCTGGTCTTACTGTTTGGAAATAGAGGGATGGGAGTGAGGAGGCCGTTCTTCTGATAGGCATGCCACGTGCATTTCCTGGGAGCTGCCCTGGACTCCAGCCCTGGCATCCTGAACGCTGCAGCTCTGGGCTCACCTTGGTCCCGACCCCCATGCAGTCCTCCACCCGCTGCCCTCAACTCTCCTGTCAGCTCGAGTTGCTTTTGTTTCCCTTAATTATATATTTCTGGCTTGTTGGAGGGTTTCCTTACTGCTGGTGAGCCCAGCAGTGTGACAGAAGGTATGTCTTATGCAGAACCTGGGGTTTCCACAGCACAAGAGCCTGTAAGATGACTTGTCTGCCACCTCCCCAGAAGAGGAAGTTTCTAGTACTTCAAAAGCCCAACCTTTGGCCAGCTTTCTCTCAGCCCCTTTTACCCAGCTTCGTTTTCTCCCCACCAGCTGGGATGACAGGTCCCGCGGCGGAGACACTTGCTGGCAGCCGGCACTGCTCCTCTGCCTCCCCGCACACTAGCGAAGCCCCAGCCTCGGTGGAACCCCTTGCTGTCAGGCTTCTCCTTCCTTACCCAGGAAGTGCAGGATGCCAGGGAAGAGCACCGGCTCAGCGTTCTGGCCGCGCTGCACAGCCGCGAACCTGGGGGCCCAGCCGCGGAGCGTTCTCCACTCCCAGCAGGAATGTGCCCCTCCCACCCCCAGCGTGGCTGTGTTCCTCCTTAGCGTGGCTCTGTCCCCCTCCACCGTGGCTCTGTGCTCATCCAGCTGCCTGTTTTCTCACTGTGTAACGCTTTCTCTGTACCATCTGCAGTCTTTGAACTTTGAACTTTGAACCTGGCCTTCCAGGTTGCCATGAAGGTAGATTGTAGATTGTCCAGGTGTGGGGGTGGGATGTATTTTATTTGATGGCTTGGTAGACTGATGGATGCATTTAGACAAATTGTCTCTGGGCTTCCTTCATGCTTTTGATCCCATCTCTCCTTTCATTGTGAATATCCTCTCATTTTCCTTGTAAGTTTTGTCACTTGTCTCTGGCTTCCTTTCTGAGCCTCTAAATATACCCTAATTACTTACATTAAAAAACACAATGAAACAAAAGTTTCCTGATCCCGGGTCTCCCCAGTCTGCAGCCCAGACTCTCCTCAGCTTCCTGTGGGAGGGCTGCTTGTGTATTTACTTTTGAACCCGGACGCTGGTCTCCAGGACACTGGAGAGTGGAAGGGCCTCTGGCTCTGGGGCGTGGGCGCTCACCGTCTGGTGCCTTTCCCCCTGCAGATCCTGGAGGCCCCACCTCCCACCCAGTCCCTACCGTGGTGGCCTGCTCTGTGTGTGCTGGGACCATCTTCATGCAGGGGCATCTTGCCTTTCACCTGCCTCTGCCTCTGTTGGCACCGGATGCCCAGGGGCACCTGATGGGCTTTCATGCATGTCACCTGGCGTGTGTGGAAGCTGCTCTCAGGGTCACCCCTGACTACGAGGGCCACAATGCACCTGCCCCCATTCCTCAGGGAGGCAGCTCTGCGATGCTCCCCGAGGCCCCGCGGAGGGTCCCCGTGATGGAGCATGCTGTTGGCCATCACTGGGTCAGCACAGTGGCTCAGGGCTGCCCCCATGCGTTGGCTCACTCTGCCCACTCCCTGGCCCGCTCCCTCTGTCCCTCACCCGGCATCCCAAACCACATTCATCAGAAGCGCAGCCAGTCCTGCCATCGGTGTCCTCGGCTCCCCTGTGGTCGGCTCCCTGTAGCTGGGCTCAGGACCCGCACTCTCCTGGCGGAGAGTCCTGCTTCAGACACCACTTGGGCTCCTCTCAGTGTGTCTGCAGCCTGTGATGGGCAGCAGGTGAGTGTCATGTGGAGAGACGTGGAAAGCCACTGGGCGTGGAGACCGCGGCATGGACTTCACAGTTTTCAGAGGCCCTGGGGTGCAGAAGCGGGAACTGTGACTGGCTGGGGGCCCCTGCGCCGACGCCCTCGGCGCCTTCGGGGCCTCACCGCTGCAGATCCCGAGGCAGCACTACTGTCCCCCAGCAATGTTGGAACTGCTCTCCACTTCTCCCCGGCACTACATGGCCCCTCCAGTCAGCCCAGGCATTCAAGCCAGAAGCTAGCAAATGTATTTTGCTTTTCTTCTCCTAACTCCCGACAGCCTGCCCATCATCCCTTTGTGACAGTGCTTCCACCAAAACGCCATCAAGGCCGCCTGATCCTCTCCAATTCCACGACCGCCCGTGGTGGCCAGCACTGCTGTTACCGCTCGCGGAAGTGGGTTGCCAAACACAGCCATTATGAAAACGAAATTAGCTAAACTTACGACTGAATAAGTCACATTAAAACAAATGCAATCAGTGCTTACAGCTCCGCCTTCCTGATTTCTGTACTGCAGTGCTCTCTTCTCTGCTCGCAGGGCCTTTGTGTTCTTATGGTGGAAACGCCCAGGTGTGATCAGGCCCCTTCTAGCCTCTGCCGGCAGTGGCGTCCCAGGCCCCTCGCGGTGGCCAGCCCGACACTCGCTGCAGCCTCGTCGGCACTGATCCTGCTCATGGGGGGCGGTAGCCATGAGACCAGGCTTTCTGCTGTTTGAGGAGCTCCACAGCTCCTGTACCTCCGGCCCGCACCCTGGCCACTTCTGCTGCCGGGAGCCCCTTCCTCTGGATCTCAGAGACCCAGCATCATGCAGAGTTTTTTTAGCTTAAGCCTCAGTTCCTCAGAGAGGCCTTTCCAGCCAGCTTGACTCGCCAGCCCCTGCCCTCATAGTCCTCTGCGGGCCAGGCCCGTGGTGTCCTCTTGTAGAGCGCATTCTTCCACTGACTGTCAAGCTCCCTCTGCACCCTCGGCCTCAGCATTGCTCCTGCATGCGTGGCTGACTGTGGGCGAGCGAATCCTGGAACATCACATGTTTTGTTTGTAGAGTGGTGTGTACATTGTAGAGTGGTGTGTACATTGTAGAGTGGTGTGTACATTGTTTGTAGAGTGGTGTGTACATTGTAGAGTGGTATGTACATTGAGAGTGGTGTGTACATTGTAGAGTGGTGTGTACATTGTGTGTAGAGTGGTGTGTTCATTGTAGAGTGGTGTGTACATTGTTTGCAGAGTGGTGTGTACATTGTAGAGTGGTATGTACATTGAGAGTGGTGTGTACATTGCAGAGTGGTGTGTACATTGAGAGTGGTGTGTACATTGTGTGTAGAGTGGTGTGTTCATTGTGTGGAGAGTGGTGTGTACATTGTAGAGTGGTGTGTACATTGTGTGTAGAGTGGTGTGTACATTGTGTGTAGAGTGGTGTGTACATTGTAGAGTGGTGTGTACATTGTGTGTAGAGTGGTGTGTACATTGTAGAGTGGTGTGTACATTGTGTGTAGAGTGGTGTGTACATTGTAGAGTGGTGTGTACATTGTGTGTAGAGTGGTGTGTACACTGAGAGTGGTGTGTACATTGAGAGTGGTGTGTACATTGTAAAGTGGTGTGTTCATTGTAGAGTGGTGTGTACATTGAGAGTGGTGTGTACATTGTAGAGTGGTGTGTACATTGTAGAGTGGTGTGTACATCGTGTGTAGAGTGGTGTGTTCATTGTAGAGTGGTGTGTACATTGAGAGTGGTGTGTACATTGTAGAGTGGTGTGTACATTGTAGAGTGTGTACATCGTGTGTAGAGTGGTGTGTTCATTGTAGAGTGGTGTGTACATTGAGAGTGGTGTGTACATTGTGTGTAGAGTGGTGTGTTCATTGTGTGGAGAGTGGTGTGTACATTGTAGAGTGGTGTGTACATTGTGTGTAGAGTGGTGTGTACATTGTGTGTAGAGTGGTGTGTACATTGTAGAGTGGTGTGTACATTGTGTGTAGAGTGGTGTGTACATTGTAGAGTGGTGTGTACATTGTGTGTAGAGTGGTGTGTACACTGAGAGTGGTGTGTACATTGAGAGTGGTGTGTACATTGTAAAGTGGTGTGTTCATTGTAGAGTGGTGTGTACATTGAGAGTGGTGTGTACATTGTAGAGTGGTGTGTACATCGTGTGTAGAGTGGTGTGTTCATTGTAGAGTGGTGTGTACATTGAGAGTGGTGTGTACATTGTAGAGTGGTGTGTACATTGTAGAGTGTGTACATCGTGTGTAGAGTGGTGTGTTCATTGTAGAGTGGTGTGTACATTGAGAGTGGTGTGTATATTGGAGTGGTGTGTACACTGAGTGGTGTGTACATTGAGAGTGGTGTGTACATTGTGTGTAGAGTGGTGTGTCCATTGTAGAGTGGTGTGTACATTGAGAGTGGTGTGTACATTGTGTGTAGAGTGGTGTGTTCATTGTAGAGTGGTGTGTACATTGAGAGTGGTGTGTACATTGTGTGTAGAGTGGTGTGTTCATTGTAGAGTGGTGTGTACATTGAGAGTGGTGTGTACATTCAGAGTGGTGTGTACATTGAGAGTGGTGTGTACATTGAGAGTGGTGTGTACATTGTGTGTAGAGTGGTGGGTTCATTGTAGAGTGGTATATACATTGAGAATGGTGTGTACATTGAGAGTGGTGTGTACATTGTGTGTAGAGTGGTGTGTACATTGTAGAGTGGTGTGTACATTGAGAGTGGTGTGTACATTGTAGAGTGGTGTGTACATTGTGTGTAGAGTGGTGTGTTCATTATAGAGTGGTGTGTACATTGAGAGTGGTATGTACATTGAGAGTGGTGTGTACATTGTGTGTAGAGTGGTGTGTTCATTGTAGAGTGGTGTGTTCATTGTAGAGTGGTATTTACATTGTAGAGTGGTGTGTACATTGTAGAGTGGTGTGTTCATTGTAGAGTGGTGTGTTGATTGTAGAGTGGTATTTACATTGTAGAGTGGTGTGTACATTGTGGAGTGGTGTGTTCATTGTAGAGTGGTGTGTACATTGTAGAGTGGTGTGTACATTGTAGAGTGGTGTGTTCATTGTAGAGTGGTGTGTACATTGTAGAGTGGTGTGTTCATTGTAGAGTGGTGTGTACATTCTGTATAGAGTGGTGTGTACATTCTGTGTAGAGTGGTGTGTTCATTGTAGAGTGGTACGTACATTGTAGAGTGGTGTGTACATTGTAGAGTGGTGTACATGGTTTACACACGTGTGTGCATAGGGAGAAGACTTGGATGGAGTTTGCCATCCCCTGTTAACAGCAGACAGTTCCAGGATGTTGCGTCGCATCTTTGTTGTGCCTGGTGTCTTCCTCAGGCGGGAGAGAGGCCCCCGAGCCTCCTGGCAGAGGCCCCAATGCACCTGCTCCCCGGGGCCTTGTTTTCCTTACTTAAAAAAGTTGTCTGGAGGCTTCAGCATTTGGGACCAGGTGGAGGCGTGCAGTGCCCGGGTCACCTGCCTGCCTTCTGTGCCCCTGGCTGGCCCATCGGAGGGACCAGTGGGCACGGCTGAGTCATGGTGACTCAATGTTTCATACAGTGGAGCTGGCTTCCCAGAAACAGCTCTGTATTCCTCTAATGTTCTTCGTGCGTGTAACGTGAAGGCAGTTTGGGGCAAAATGTGCTTTCAGGGCATGTGGCCTTCTTTCCTTCTTTAACACAGCGTCTCGGGAGTACGAGGCACTCGCACATCAGCTTTGCCCCCACTCTCGGGTTGCTGGCATTGTTAAAAACGAGAGAATATAAGGTAGAAATTTCCAGATGCCTTTTTTTTTTTCTTTGACCAGCATGTTTTTCAGGGTTGATGCCACAAGAACCAGCACATGTCTCAAGTGGCATAAGGAGGTTTCGTCAGCATGGCCAGTTCTTAGCTGACGAGCTGGAATCCCAGGGTGGTAGGAAACACAGGCACTTTGGGGTTGGGGGTGCTGCCCTCTTCCGCAGGAGTGGAAGGGATGAGATGCTCCCGAGAGGTGGGATCCTCACTTCCTGTGGACCACAGTTACTGATCCTAGAATTCGGGGAGGGAAACGTCAGACAGGCCACTCATGGTTTGTGGCCACTTTGGAAACATTGGGGAAGGGTCCTGGGGAAGGCGTGGAGAAGCCCGGTGAGAGCTGGCCATTCATCCTGAGGGCGTAGTTTCCACCTGGACTCTTGTGGTGAGGGTAGGGGACACTCCTCACTCAGTCGCCCCCATCCCATGCCCCCTGCGGGCCTGGCCTGGTGTGGCTGGTTCTTGTCCCCAGGTCCCCTGCTCTCGGGAGACCTTCATTTGTGGGAGGCACGGTGGGGGCTGCGTGAGATTTCCGGCTTCTGCTGCTGCTGAAGCTGTCCCAGCTCACTCCACCCTGGGCTGCTCCCACCCCTGCCCTTCTGCTCCTCACCCCGACAGTGTCCTCTCTAGGGAGAGGTTTTCTGCTGGGACGGTGGAGAGAGGACAGACTTCAGAGGCAGAGAGATGGGCCTGAACCCCAGCTTTTCTGCCTAGATATTGGGAGCATTACTTAGTTTCTTCGAACCTTGATTTTCTCGTCTGTAAGATGGATGTAGTAGAACTGCCTCATGAGTTTATTATAAGGCTGAGGGGATCAAGTGTGAATTTAGTGCCTGGTGCCAGTTTGTTCATTGATCCCTCTAATGAGTCATTTATTCAGTCACTGTTTTCGGCTCAGAAACGTGAGCATCTCCTGGTCAGGCACAGACCTCAGGCTTTGCCTTCTTAGCAGCCCAGAGTCTCCTGGGAGAAACAGCAAATCAGGGACTTTGCTTTTGCAAGCAAAAGCCATTATGAAATTTGAGTTTGCTGATGCCCTGGAATCAGGAGGGGAGCCCTCCGGCCTGTGGGCCCTGCTGCCCCATTACCTCCAACCACTTTCCCCGCCTGGGGCAGGGTGTGGCCCCACACCAGCTCCACTTTTCTTTCTTTCTGGTTTTTCAGTCCTGCCGGCAGCATAGTCTTTTTATTTGTTTGTTTGGAAGAGATAGGGTCTGACACTATTGCCCAGGCTGGCCTCGAGCTCTTGGGCTCCAGGCGCCCTCCTGAGTAGCTGGGACTGCATGTCCACACTACTGCACCTGGCTTCAGGAGCGTGGTCTTCCCGGCCCCAACGGTCCTCATGTTTAAAGAGGAAGAGAGCCACACTGATGGGCAGGAAAGCCGTTTCCTGAAGGAAGGTCCAGAGCCACCTTAGAAGGTGAATTAAAGCAAACCACAGCCTTCGGCCACTTATTTTGACTGACATGTGGTACAAAACATGTTTTTTGTTTTTATTGAGACAGTCTCCCTCTGTCACCCAGGCTGGAGTACAGTGGCATGATCTCGCCTCACTGCAGCCTCTGTCTCCTGGGCTCAAGCGATCCTGCTGCGGCCTTCTGAGTAGCTGGGACTACAGCTGCTCATCACCATGCCCGGCTAATTTTTGTATTTTAGTAGAGATGGTGTCTTGCCATGTTGGCCAAGCTGGTCTCGAACTCCTGGGCTCAAGCAATCTGCCTGCCTCAGCCTCCCAGAATGCTGAGATTATAGGCGTGAGCCCTTGTCCTGGCCCAAAATATGTTTTTACATTTTAAAAATTATCCTTTTCTTTACCAATTAGATCGTCAATTTTTTTTTAAACAAATGCTTTCTGTGGCCTTGTAGAAAATACTGGTTGCTGGGCACCTCTTCTTGGAAGACTGCCACTGGAGGGGTCCTCAGGGTGAAGTCACCCCCCCTTGGCTTGATGCTTTGTTACCAGTCTGTTTTTTTTTTTTTTCTTTTTTTCTCTAATGTCTGTGGTGGGATAATTTGAAAACTCAACCCTTTCCAGCCAATGGTGAGCACCTGTTCATTTCTCAAGACACCCTGAGCCTCCAGGCGGCCTCCACCAGCGGGGAGCCGAATGTGCGGCTGGAGTGTGTAGCTGGAGTGTGTGGCTGGGGTGTGTGGCTGGAGTGTGTGGCTGGGGTGTGTGGCTGGAGTGTGTGGCTGGAGTGTGTGGCTAGGGTGTGTGGCTGGGGTGTGTGGTTGGATTGTGTAGCTGGAGTGTGTGGCTGGAGTGTGTGGCTAGGGTGTGTGGCTGGGGTGTGTGGTTGGATTGTGTAGCTGGAGTGTGTGGCTGGAGTGTGTGGCTGGGGTGTGTGGCTGGGGCCTGCTCAGCAGAGACGGGGAGCCGAGTGTGTGGCTGGAGTGTGTGGCTGGGGTGTGTGACTGGCGTGTGTGGCTGGAGTGTGTGGCTGGGGTGTGTGACTGGGGCCTGCTGAGCGGAGAGTATTCTCAGTTATTTGTTTCCGGCAGATCTGAGAACCTGATTAGTAGGAACTGCTTCAGGCCTGGGTCCCGGCCCGGATGGAGTTGCTGGGGAACGCAGGTGTTTTCTGTGTGAGTTTGCTAAGCGCTGTTAGGCGTTCTGGAAGTGTCTTTCCAAAGCAGACATTATCAAGCCAGGGCCCTTGTGGCTACACCAGGCTGGGCGGCTGTGTGGCCCTTTTAGGCAGCTAGAACTGGCCTCACTGGTTCCGGGGATGCGTGTGGTGAGAGTGGGCACGTGTCCGGTGAGCTTGTGGAAGTGCCCTGAGACCCTGGTTCCTGCTCCGGAGGACAGAACGTGTGATGATCAGCGATGGGCCACCGTGGCATGACTGGCACCAACAGCGCAGAGACCATAAACATGTTCCTTCCTGCTGACCGGCCCGTCCTCCCAGGGTGGTGGCCCAGGGCCTGTCCACCTGGGTCTGCGCTTCTGGGCTTCCCTGTAGTTTCTCCAGCTTCCCTTCTGGTAATGAGCTTGGTGCTCCTCCTCTCCCCACCTCTCACCCTTGTGCCTTTGGAAAGGCCTTACTGGACAGACCGGGAACAAGAGGGAATCTGCTATTTCTGGGGAGCTTCAGAAGCTGAGCTCACCGGGCTCGGCTCTGGGAGTGTGGTTGTCCTCCAAATACATGTTTTCTTCTTTTACTGATCCTTCTGCTAACCTCGGGACCCCACTATACCAGGTGCTGGGTACACCAAGGTGAGCAGGACCCCGTCCCTGCTTTCAAGAATGGTTAAGAAAGAGAACTGCAAAATATTAGTGCCGTGCAGAGTCCCAGGTGCCACCAGCAGGGGCAAATACAGGCCCAGGAGGGCGCGGCAGTGGAAAGGGGCTGCACAGAGCAGGGGAGGCTCCACAGCTGACTCTCGAATGGTGTTCCCCAAGGGCTAGAGGGGTGTGTGTTAGGGGGTCAGGGTTGGGGGATTTTGTGGCACGGTGACAGACAGTGTTGCAAGAAGAATGAACTCGTACACAGACCTGATCACTTGGTGGTGGCTTCACCCTGGAGCCTGTTGTCAGTCCCCCTGGCCTCCCTCTGCCCTCCTGCCTTGCCTGGCTCTGCTGCTCTGCTGGCCTCTGCAGCCGGCCTTTGTCTGGGCAACGGGCAGTGTCCAGGCAGCAGACAGCGGGTAGTGTCCAGGCAGCAGGCAGTGTCCAGGCAGCAGGCAGTGGCCCGGCAGCAGGCAGTGTCCAGGCAGCGGACAGTGGGTAGTGTCCCGGCAGCAGGCAGTGTTCCGGCAGCAGGCAGTGTTCCGGCAGCAGGCAGTGTCCAGGCAGCAGGCAATGTCCAGGAAGTGGCCTGTGTCTGGAGAGCAGATGGTGTCTGGGCTGTATCAGTGTCTCATCTCCGGCTAGAGGGACTTAGGTCCCCATGACTGGTGAAGCCGTTTCAGGAACAGCACTGATGACCAATGGAGCAATCTCCGGCCTAGTTGGGAGGTCCGTCAGGGCTGCTTTGAAGGTGGCACAGGCCATACATGCAGAACCCGGGTGCCTGTCCCACTCCTGCCCCCGTCCTGTGGCCTGGGGTCCAGACACAGGGAGCTGGAGGCAGAGGGGCTGCTGAGCCAGTTAGACAGGCCTCTCTGTTGGCGGGACCACGACTTGACGCCTTCTCCCCTCAACACTTCCAAGGCATACTTGCCAGGGGTCCGCACCCGCTCTCTGGTTCGGGGCCTCTCCCTGCCTCTGTAAGACTGGTGCAGCTGCTCTAACTTGTCTGCCATCTGCAGGTTCTCTGCGTTGCCACCAGAGTGAACTTGCTGGCGTGGGGGTCGGTGTCTGCCGTGAGTCAGGTCCCTGCGCAGTCCTCGCTGGCAGTGGAGGAACACTGGTTCTTTGCCTGGCCCCAGGGCAGTCCCAGCCCCAGAGGTCCCTGGCCTGCGCTGGCTCAGAGCATGCTGGCCATCTGCTTGGGCGGAGCCTGTCCACCACCGCCTGGTGCCTTCCCGCCCATCCTTTTAAGGCCTCTCCTCCTCTGGGAAGCTTTCCCAAATGAGGCAGGCGACAGAGGAGCTTCATCTTCTCCGCCCCATACCTTCAGGGTGGCACGTGGCACCATGAGGAGCTATCTGGGGCTCCCCTGGGTGTCTTCCCCTCCCTGTGAGCTCCTGGAAGGCAGGGGTCCTGGCGTTCTATCTTGCCTTCTTGCATCATGGGTGTGCCTGGCAGCCTGAGGGGTGGGGACTGGGACCAGGCGCTGCAGAGGCCCCCAGCCTCACTCTGAGGCTGGACCTGGAGTCGCAGGGTGGCAGTGCCGAACCCAGGCGTGCCACCCGCACACACACAGACCGTGCAGGCAGGGGCGGTGGCTGCTGTTCTTCCATGTGTGTCCCCCTCGTGGCGGCCCTGCATTGCTGCCTGTTGGTGGGGTTAGGGTCTGCTGTCACTCCGTGGGCCATGACATCGCCACTGCCATCACATTTGCAGAGCTCCGTGTGCATACATGATAGCGTCCCGACCAACAGCGCCTCCGGTACACAAAGCCGTTTCTTGGTGAATCAGCAAGTCTGGGCTCCTGCCGTTTCTGGGTGAGCCCTGTGCTTGGACAGTTATGAATCATTTGCTTGCCTCTTGATTTGCGTCAATCAAACCACATGTGAAGAAAGCGGCAGTGAGCAGCACTTTGCCGGCAGCCTGGCTCCAGCGTGGGGCGGCTTGCCAGGGACAGCCTCAGGAGGCCAGCCTGCGCGGCCTGGTGGTCTGGGCCGCGGGCCTGGGGTGGCTTCGGCCCACGGGGCTTCCGGCCGGCCCCCACCCTTTCTTCCCCCGATCCCCGTCAGCCACGGGAGATGGGTGAGATGGTAATGATAGCCTAGCGTGTGCTGGCTTCCTACGTGTAATCCTGTGGCCAGGGGCACATATTCGCAGCTCTGGGAATGTTTATGGTTGGAAGCTCCTCCGCTGATCTGTTCTTCCCTCTCACACAAAATCACTCCAGGACAGGGCTCTTTGCAAAGATTCCGTGTAAGAAAGCCTTAATTAAAAAGGGATGTCACCATGCCCCTCCCCTCCTTCAAACCAAGAGGAGCAGCAGAAGGGGGAGTGGCCCAGGGTCAGAAGGACAGCTGGGAGGAGCGTGGGGGCCAAGCCAGGCCTAGGGAAGGGCCATCCACCTGGGACTTCTGAGCCTTTTCTTTTCTGGAGCAGCTTTGGGGATGAGGCTTGCCCTCCGTTGAGTCACGGTGACAGCTCTGCACTGTGCTGGGCTGAGAGAGCCCCGCCGTGGAGGGCCATCTGGGGAAGTAGGGTTCCCAGGGCCCCCCAGCTTCACTGGCTTGCTTTGCTTTGGTTATTTTTGAGGTAGGCAAATGAGGTTCTCATTTTTACCATGAAGGTTACTTGTATTGTTGTTGAATTAGCTGTTGAATGGTAGCTGTTGTCCTAGTTTCCTAGTTAGTCATGGCTGTGGCTCGTGGCTTAGAGACCAGCGGCGCCCTGGCTCATTCCCATCTCTTGCGGGGGCCCATACATGATTCGTCCTTAAAACTGGGAAGGGACGCCGGGGTGCACTGGGCTTGTCCTGCCGTTTGGTAATGATCACAAGTGTGTTTATATGTGACTCTTCCAGGGAATCGTGGAAACTTAGTGGCCATGAGGTCCTCTGGCTCTGAAATTTCTCTCTGAGCTGGGAGGGTGTAACCTTCCACAGTTGTGAGCCCAGGTTTATGTTTGCAACAAATAATAAACAGCAAAACAGAACAGAGTGATACCCCCGTCCAAATCTAGCACCTTCACTGGCTATCTTTCATTTTTTATTACGGAAAATTTCAAACATTTACGAAAGTGAAAAGACAATAAGGAGCGGACTAGGCTGCTGTCCCCATCTTCAGCGATGGCTGAGCAGGGCCAGGCCTGCCTCACTGTATTGTTCCAAAGCAGTTCTACCGTCATGCGGGTGTCTTCCGAACATGCGACCGGACTAGGCTGCTGTCCCCATCTTCAGCGATGGCTGAGCAGGGCCAGGCCTGCCTCACTGTATTGTTCCAAAGCAGTTCTACCGTCATGCGGGTGTCTTCCGAACATGCGACCGTAATACCATTGTCACAGCTTTAACACATCAACACGTGAATCCATCAAATAATCAGTCATTTAAAATCCCCATTGTCTCAAAAAGTTTTCAGTCTCTTTTCTTTTTGTATGTGGCTGTTGTTTAAATAAGTGTTAAGTAAGGTTCGTGGGTTCTAATGGGCCACTGTCACCTGTGATGGACACAGCCGTTTCCTCCCTCTTGCTCTCCAGTCTATTTGTTGGGGAGCTTGGCTTGTTGTCCTGTTGTGTGGCCATGGCGGAGCTCTCACTGCCTGTGTCCATGTGGCGTGTTGAGCAGGTTCCTCCTCCCTCTCTTTCTGGTGACCTGGTGGTCGCAGCTGGAGCCTGCGCCCGACCGGGCCTAGTCGGCAAGACTGTGGCATGGGGGCGTGGGCGTTCTGCTGGGTGATGAGCGGGTCCTGAAGGTGGCTGTCTAGCTTCATTCCTTCCTGGGGGCTGCAGAGTGATAATCCGAGACGCTCACTCCTGAATCAGGTCAAAGACTTCTGCAGAGAGGAAGTGCCCTCGTCAGCTCTTCGGCTCACACGGGAAAGGCTTTCTTTATTTACCGTCTTTCAGAGGAATGAGCTCGTTGCTTTACATCATCTGAAGGTAACTGGTGAGTTTTGTTGTTTATTTTTGCGTGTAATTGTGAGCTCGTGGGTTGAAGTGTACTCCGTGCCTTTTAGGCCTTTGCTGTTGTTATTCTCACTGATGCTCACCTTGTCCTCCTTGATCCACGAGGCCCTGTGGAGTTGGCCCTTGAGTCTTTCGGACATAACCCTTGCAGTCTTTGATTGCTTCCTTGCTCTGCTGTGACAAGACACCTTGTCACCTTGTATAATTCCTGTCCCCGGAATTTATCTGATAATCCCTCATCTCAGTATCCTTAATCACATGTGTAAAGTCCGTTTGAGCATCTAAGGTGGTGTATTTCTAGGTTCCGGGAATGAGGATGTAGACCCTGTGTGGGGTATCATTTATCCTTCCTGTGCTCAGCCCTCAGACCTGCAGGTCTGGTCTCTGACTCTGCCGCTCATCGTAGGCAACTCTCTGGCCAGGTCGCTAGGGAGGGAAGAAGCCGTTGCAGGAATATAGGGACAGCTTGGGACGAGAGGGCCAGGGTAGATGCCCGTCTAAGGGTCTAGGGAGGCACAGAGGTGAGCCCCTCTGCTGCTCTTGTCCCCTACAGCTGCCTGCCCTGCTCTGCCAGAGTCAGAGGGCATCGCCTGGGGCACCCACAGCAGCAGCGCAGGGGTGCGTTGGGAGTGAGTGCGGATGGCTGGCTGTGAGAGGTTCCGGTGCTGGGTTTGACGGTCAGGGTGGTCTTGTATCTTTTTGATCCTGGCCATCCTTGTGGATAGAAAGTGACATCTCATTGTGATTTTGATTTACATTTTCCTGAGGTTAACAACTAGTGATGACAGTCATCTTTTCACATGCTCATGGGCCATTGTGCATCTTTGGAGAAATGTCTGTTTAAATCCTTTGCTCATTTTAAAATTAGATTATTTGCCTTTTTATTGTTTGAGTTGTCCGGCCCTTTATATTCTAGATACAGCTCCTTGATCAGATATATGGTTTGCAAATATTCTTTTCCATTCTGTAGGTTGCCTTTCTGGATGATGTCTTTTGAAGCTCAGAAGATTTTTATTTTGCTGGTATCCTGTTTGGCTATTTTTTTCTTTTGCTGCCTGTGTTTTGGTGTCCTATCAGAGACATTTTTTGAACTCGGATTGGATTGGAACGATGATGTGGGCCCCCTCTTGGGGCTCCTGGCTTTTGGCTTCTGTCGAATGTAAATGCTAAAAGGCTTCTCTGGGCGGTTAGGAGAGAGGCAGATTTTATTGCCCAGCCAGCTTCTGCAGTGTCTAATGGCTAGATTCGCTTTTCCCACAGTTGTTTTTAATTGAATGTCCGTGGGAAAGTGGCCAAGTAAATGGAAGGTTTCACAGAGAGAGCTGGGTTTCTTTGTTGATTTTTTTTGAAACGGTGCTTTTTTGTCATTACTGTGCAGAGTTTGTTGGAATCTGGCGCCAGGTTGTGATGTCTGCTGAGACTTGTGTTGGTCTTGTTGAGTATGGCAGCATTGTAGTGGCTTTTCCCCCACTCGAAACACAAGTTCCAGGAAATTTCGAAGCTCTGTGTAACTTCCAGGTGGACATCTTCCCTGTTGAGAGGTTAATTATGGGACATGGAGCCATCAGGGACTCTGAATGTGGGACACGCATCCTGAGGAGAGAGGCCACGTCTTGGAAGGATGAAGGGCAGCCTGTCTTTGGGGTCCAGAACTGGACTCTCACTCAGCAGCTGTGCCGGCCTCAGCCACCCAGGCTTTGTGTCTGTAACATGGGGATGATGACAGCGTCTACCCGAGAATCCGGAGATCCACGTCGGGGGATGGAGAGCTCTAGGGAGGATGCCGGCAGAATCGGCTCTCATAGTCCTAAACACAATCACCAAGAGGAACTGTTGCTTTCATGTGAAGTGAGTATTCCTCATTATTCCAAACACAGCAGCACTGAAAACTTAGAATGTGTAAACAAAAAACACACTAAGCCGACCAAGCACGGTAATCCCAACACTTTGGGAGACCAAGGTGAATGGATTGCTTGAGCTCAGAAGTTCAAGACCAGTCTGGGCAACATGGCAAAACCCCTTCTCAAACCCCTACTCTACTAAAAGTATAAAAATTAGCCAGGCATGGTGGCATGCACCTATGATTCCAGCTACTCAGGAGTCTGAGATGGGAGGATCACCTGAGCCCAGGAAGTCGAGGCTGCAGTGAGCCGTGATCACACCACTGCATTCCAGCCTGGGCAACCGGAGTGAGACCCTGTCTCAAAAAACACCAAAAAACATGCTAAGCCCCAACCTTTTTACTGGTTTTAAATTCTGAATCTTGCATTTCCCTCAGCTCCAAATTAATGAGAAAAGTGAAGGTTGTGTGTCTATCAGATAAACCCAGTCCTTTGAGTTGTATTTTCAGAGATTTGTAACTAATTAGGATATATTTAATATTAATGCACATATTTGCCATGTTTCTGAATGAGGAACGGACACTGTATTTTCCTTGCCAAAAGCTAGCCTACCAGTGTATAATTTACTCTGTATTTGGGGTTTTTTGGAGGTCTGTGCATATTTTGGTTTGAACTAAGAGCCACTTAAGTCTGCACGTGCTGCTCACAGTAACGCTCACATCTGTCGTATCCGTCAACAGGTCGTCTTACTCCTTTCCATTAAGTAGATGGTTTAATGATTTCAGAAATGTCAGATAGTTCCCTGTTAGTGCACGTAAGAAAGTATACAAATGTTGAATGCAAGTAGCACATCTTTGTTTGGAACAAGGGAGTGGTCCAGTTCCCAGGAGATTTGAAAGCATTATAATATTCCTGATTAGGTTATAAATGTCTAGGTTTTTTAGCCCCCGGACTATTTCGGCTTATTCTGGATTCTCATTTTTAAAGGCCTCTTTTTCTCTATCTCCTCATTCTATGTCATTTTAACGTCTTCCTTTTCTCTATCGCCTGCTTCACTGTGTCTCACCACGAAATTTCCTGTTTTTCTGCATGTTGCCAGCTCTGCTCTTTCTGCTTTCCAGTTGAATACATCGGGGGGCAGCTAATGAGCATCCCATTGAGGCCACAGCGAGTTCTTTCGGCTTGCTCAGAATTTCCCTCTCCAAGGTGTCACCAACGGCGCTTTTCTGTTTCCGTCATCCATTCATTTTTACACATACGGATGTGGACAGGCCACAGGGTCCACACAGCTGCTCCAGTGCAGCCCGAGACAGAGCTGATGGGGCAGCCTCCAGGACTCTGGGTCCTTACCTGCTGCCTTGGGAGTCATCAGGCTCCTGAAAGGCTGGTGACATCCTGAGCTCATCCAGAGAGTAGGCTCTGGGACCTCAAGGGCCACCTGCGTGCAGTTGACTCTCTCTCAGAGTTGCCTGTTGTGTTTTGTGTAAGGACATCATTTGGGGGGTGGGGAGATAAGTCAGGTCCACTCGCTGCTCTTGTCTATGAAGCCCTGGCACATGATAATGTGCAATTAACAAAGTGCTGGGATGAGATCCGAGCCAGCCTTGGGTCGTAAGAACCAAACCCATCATTGCTGGCCTTGTAATTACACTGTTGTGTGTGGACAGTTTGTACTTTTTCCCTTTTCGAGCAACTTGGAAGATTTGCTGTGTCTTTAAGTTGAAATGACTTGAGTCATCTTCCCTTAGAAACCTTCTGTGTAGAAACTCAGGCTCTGAACACATGGTGACCCGGCAGTCCCGGCCACGAAGTGACCAGTACTTGATATTTGTCTTTTTAGGAAAGCGCACGGGCTCACAGTGGCCAGCCCACTGGGGCATGAATAAGGACCCTCCTCCTCCAGGAGGCCAGCAGGGCCTCATGCTTCTCATTCAGTGGGGAAAACTGGGGTTCTGAAGAATGGAGCTTGCAGAGAATTCCTGCAGACTGGAATGGAGTTTGGCACTGAGCTAAAAGGTGTTGAGGTGACACCTGCAGGAGTTACCTGGCCAGTGCCAGGAAGTCAGACCCCACCCTTCCTTGGGCACACAGACAATGTACAATATTTGCTAGGTGCATGCATGCATGCACATGTATGTAGATGTATGAATGTATGTAGATGTGAATGTATGTGGGTGTGTGAATATATGTGGGTGTGTGAATGTGTGTGGGTGTGTGAATGTGTGTGGGTGTGTGAATGTAGGTGTGTGAATGTGGGTGTGTGAATGTGTGTAGATGTATGAATGTATGTAGATGATGAATGTATGTGGGTGTGTGAATGTATGTGGATGTGTGAATGTATGTGGGTGTGTGAATGTGTGTGGGTGTGTGAATGTGTGTGGGTGTGTGAATGTATGTGGGTGTGTGAATGTATGTGGGTGTGTGAATGTGTGTAGATGTATGAATGTATGTAGATGATGAATGTATGTATGTCTGAATGATGGGGGTGCTTGGATGGCTTCCATCTGCTGGTGAATTAGGTCTTAGTGTGCACAGTAAGAGCGTCTTCTAATTGAACGTTTCCAATGGTAGCTGCCTAGAATCAAGTCGCTGGAAGCTCAGCTATGGAAGTGATGGGTCCTTGAGATTTCTTGCCAGTGCGATTAGTCTTTCTTTAAAAGCCAGCTGAATTCCATTCTTCTATGTCGCCATTTCTTTGTTTCTTTCCATTTTGTGGGGGTAGGGAGCCTGGCACCATCCACCTGGTGCCCTAAGGTCCCCTGGTAGGCTTCTGCACAAAAGCTTGCCTGTCTGACCCTGTTCTTGGTTGACAACTGATGAAAAGGCTAAGAGAAGTTCAGTTCTCACACCTGGATCTCTGCAGTTTCCTGGGGAGTCCTGTTCCCTTTTCTCTGTCCAGCCCTGGTGAGGGGCTGTGTCCCTGATAGGAAATGGGTGGTCACCTGGGATTACCCTATCTTCCTTGGCCTGCAGGCCATCTAGTCACAGGGCAGGTTCTTCTGTCCCTCCAGGCGGTCGTGAGCACCAAACCGATTGTACTGTGGAAATGCTTGGTAAAAGCCAGCACGGAGGAAGTATGTTGATTCCTTTTTGTGGTAAGTTAGAACTCAGAGAGAAATTTATTTACTTTCATGATGAATATCTTTATCCTTGACATGTGGCTTATTTACTCAGTGTCTTTTCAAAATCACACTTTATCCTGAGAAAATCTAGACCCAAGTCTAATCTCTGATCTCTTGGGTCACTCTTCGCAGTGCGGAGTGGGCCCTGCTCCTTCCAGGACGGACCTGCCTAGGGCTGTCAGTGAGGCCTGGCCCGCCAGGGCCACCGTCCTGGCCACCAGCCCGAGCCTGGGAGTGGCCAGTGCCGTTGGCAGTCCCAGTTTGCTGAGGACCAAGTTCACTTCCTCCAGCACCCATTCCAACTTCCTAAGGAGAAAGCTCAGCAGCGAGAATGGGATGAATTGAGCAAATAAAAAAAATTACAACCAAGTGAATTTAAACCCCTCTCAAAACATTTTCTGATTATTCTGCTAACTCTTTGACCTAATTTGGACAACAGTTAGAGAAATTCAGATTTATGCCTGGAATTCAAGTATAGCCTGTAGCTTGGTGTGTGTGTTTTAAGTGCTTGATATTTGTCTTTTTAGGAAAGTGCACTCATTCTTAGACGAGGCGGTATTTGAAAGACTGTTTGGAATGTGCAGAATTACCATGTAAGAACTCAGAAGCTGGGAACAATGGCAAGCGGCTGGCTTTGGGTGGAAACTAACCAGCTGGCTGGAGCAGTCTCTGTCCTTGACGGAGGGAGAAGCCTGCGAGGGGATGCAGAGGACCTGCCCCAGGGCAGAGCTCTTCGTGAGGGGCCTCATCCCTGTGATTTTAGTCCCCATTGCTGTGTAGAAGGGCGCAGGGCCCCTGGCACAGGCCTCTTCTGTGGAGCCCTCCAGGTCTGCCTTGGCTCAGGGCTCCGCCTCCTGGTGAGGAAGTGTCACGGAGCTGTGGTTTAACGTTTCCGGTTTGTGGCTAGTTTCTTGTGTGTACAACTCTCTATAGCTGTGCCAAGCCCTTCCGGGAACAGTTGTAGATTTTTGCTGCCTTCAGCACGTCCTCAAGGGTTTGGGGAGTCCTTGCTGTCCACCGTTGTATCTGGGGACCCTGGGCAACTGCTGAGTGGTGCCATGGGCCCTGGTGCTCCGCTGGGAACTGTTGGCCACTGGTGCTCTTCAGACTCCATCGGCTTCCTCGGGAGGGTCTGTATCAGAGGCCGTCTGTCTGGTGTGATATGGACGGGTGTGGTATGCGTGTCCATGGTCACGGATTAGTGTTTACGAAGTGTAATTACAGGTGCAGTGGATGGGAACTTTCTGTGGGCCGGGCACTGCCCTAGATCCTGGACGGTGGTAGGTCCCACCGTCTCCCAGGTCATAGATGACAACATCAGAGGTCAAGTAATGTGTCCAGTGCCACAGGAGTGCTAGGTGGTCAAGCGGCACCCCCCATGCCGTGTACAGCTGCCGCGGAGACCATGTGAGCACTTACTCTCCCTCTGCACAGCTGTGAGCACCAGCCGTGCACAGCCACTGTGCCCAGGATGCTCAGGGTGGTGTTCTGAGAGATTACCAGTAGCCCTGCCTTGTCCCCTGTGGCTTAGGGAACCTCCAGTGGTTAGGGCTGGGGGAGACGAAACTAATGACCTGGTGTCCCCTGGGGAAGGCCACAGCACCTGGGTGTGGGGTGGAGCAGGAGTCCCAGGAGCTGTAGAGGCCAAAGGGGTGCCTTGTAGGCACCGTCAGTGCCGGCTAAGTGAAGGAAGAACCTCTTCCACTTTACAAGCTCACAGTCCCCTTTGGGCTACCTGGAAATGGTGACATTGGGAGGGTCCCAAGGGGCAGATGTAGAATGTGGAGACAGAGGGAGAGAGGGTGGGATGTGAGCTGTGAGCTGCAGCGCTTGCCTTTGGGTGTGTGGAAGCCATGATGATTTCTTGGCCAGTGGCTTATAATTTCCCAGAGGGAGCAAAGGTGTCTGTCATGAAATCGTGGACTCTTGCCTCGGGACAGCTGGTCTGTAATTGTTAGCCTCGTTTGTCCTCAGCAGCCCCGGAGGCACCTCTGGAATAGGTGGGGGTAGCATGGCCGGCACAGGGCCAGGTGCCCCTGGGCAGGTGGGCTGTGAATCTGTGCTGCAGGCAGGATGGCTGTGCGGAGGTCATGGAGGGCTGGGCGGGCCAAGCCAGTGGCTTGCAGTGCAGGGCAGTGAGGACAGTCAGAATCTCAGTGTGGGCTCCTGGGACCAGGGTACGGGCCTATGGAGAATCAGGGGCACGTTTCCCACCTAGCGGCTCTGCTACAGGAAGTAGGCCTGCCTGGAGTGTGGGCTCCCTGCCTCGGGCACTGTGCTGGGATGCCGGCGAGGGGCTATGGCAGTGTGGTGGGCTCCGGCCGGCCTGGCCCCTTGGCCTTATGGTTCACCTCTGGTCTCAGCAGCCTTCGCTGGCTGGCAGCCCCTCTGGATGCCACAGCAGCCTCTGCGCAGGCTTAGGGGCTCTGTGTCCCCCTCCCTGTCCTTGGAGGGGGAGCTGGGCAAGGCAGGCCACGCTCCTGCCATACGGTTGGTGTATGAGGATGGACAGGCAGCTCGCTTTGGCCTCACCTCATCCTACCAGGCCCAGGAGTTCAGTACTCCAGCCTGATCGGGGCACTGCCCACTCAGCACCAGCCAGCCCATGGCATGGTTCCCGCATTCCCATTCACCCCCAGGACCTAGCAGAATGCTTGAGCTCATGCATAACTTTAAAATGGCGTTTGGAAGTTCCAAGAAGCCTGGTGTCTCTGACACTGTTGTTTGGGATCCTGCAGAGCTGGCTGACCTTGAGCCTGCACCCAGCCTGGTGACTGTGTCTTTGTGGGGTGCCTGTGTTGGTGCTGGCACTGTGGCCTGGTGGGCATTGACATCACCTCGTGTTCCTGCTCTGTCCTTTGTGCCTCAAGGCTCTGCGGAGCAGGAGAGTCAGGGGCAAAGGGAGGGCCTGGGTTCCCGCCCCACCGCGCCGCACCTCCCCCCAGGAGGGCTCTTCACCTGCCCCACATGCAGTGCCCAGAAAGCGCAGAGGGGTGGTGCTGGGAGGCCACTAACAGTGGGGTTTTTCTTTGATTTTGGAAGTGCTGTTTCTGAGTGGGAGGCCTTGGCTTCTCTGGAGGAGTGATTTATTTTGAAACCACACCCATTGCTGGGCTAAGATTGACTTCCTGATACGAAAGTCTGTGGCGGTGTTTGCTGAGAAGTCACACGTTTGAAGGGGAGGGTTTTATGACTTCATCTGTGACGCCTCTGGAGCACTGTCAGAGGCTGTGATTTTTCCTGAGTGTGCTGGACCCATCCTGGGGTTGGCACACATGTGGGAGCCCTGCTTGTCACTTGGGGGTTAAGGGTGACCTGGAGCAGCAAGTCCTCCCCTGGGGTGGGTTCACAGTGGTTCAAGGGAGGTGGGAGAGCCCCAGGGCTGGCCCCTGGCTCTTTGGCCCCCATCCCCCACTCTCCAGCCCCTGTCAGGCTCTGCACCCCTGTCCGCTTCAGCCCGCATCGGGCCTGCCCTGCTCTGCAGGGGGAGGGGCAGGAGAGTCCATCTTCAGGGTTCTCTGAAGCTGGACAGTTCTGAGAGGCAGCTTCCAGCTCGTGGAAAAAAGAAAGCCCATTGCCACACCTCCAGCAGCATATGGGGGCCTTCAGGTCCCCGGAACACCGAGTAGGAAGGATTGCTGGACCCTCCGACAGGGCAGCAGTGGGCCAGGCATCCCCCCTGCACAGTGTTTACACCCTGGGACCTGCCGCAAGGCATGGCTTTCAGAAGAGCCTCCCCCCAAGAAATGCTGCAGACAGGACGGGGCTTCCAGAGACCTTGGCTTCTACCCAGGAAGGCTGATCTGTTCTTCGACTGTTGCATCAGCTTCCTCAACCTCTGCAGGTTCAGGCTACGAGCCCTAGGGAGCATCACTCAAAGCACCCTGTTGGCCACTTAGGATCAGGAGGGCCTCGGCTCACCCAGGCCATCTCCCTCTGGTCGCATGTGGTTGGCTGTCCTGTCAGAGCCGTGGGCAGCCACACTTCTTTTTCCAAGATAAACCGCTGCATCTGCCCAGCGACCTTCATGTGTAGTCTTACATTAGCACATTCTTAACAGACATTTAGAAACCAACCAAACAAAATCCAGTTTCCTGCCCCCACGGTCTTTCGCTCTTTTGCCACACTCACAAATGTGAGCTGCATTTGGAAATGCCTGTGCTTCCATTTGCAAACCGAAGCTGAATGGAACCTGGCAGGCGCATCTGTTCCTCCGTGGTGGAGGCTGGGGCGGCCCAAGCAGAAAGAGGTGAAGCCTGTGCCTGCTGGGAGTCCCCGAGCGGCAGGAACTCCGGTGTCTGGGATGGCCTTTGGGGTGTGACCTTAGGCTGAGGCCAGAGCCCGTCTCCCCACGAGCTCCCCGCCTGGCCTGGGAAAGTCAGCCCCCTCCTTTCCAGGGCTGCGTGTTACCCCTTTTGTTTTCAGTCATTGAGCCCCCGCTCGGGGATGGCCCCCACCCCGAAGGTCCTGTGTGCCCTGAGTAAGCCACTGGCTCTCGGAGGTGCCCACGTACCCTTCCTTTCAGACTGAGGGGAGCAGTGGCCAGACGGGGCTCTGCCTTCACGGAGCTTCCCCTCTGCAGAGAAGGGGCAGAGTGGCGTTGCTGGGCACCAGCTTAGATCGAGCAGCAGGAGGCGAGGCTCAGCCTAGTCGGACAGCTGGGGCCAGGCAGGCGGCTTGCTCTGCATGCCCAGGACAGCAGCACTGGGCTCTGTACCCCCGTCGGTGCCCCCGTGTCTCTCAGGAACCCCTTCAGATGTGATTAACACCTCCAACTTGGAGGCCTTTCCTGACTGTCCTGACCCTGTTTATTCTTCTCTCCCGTGTCCTTCTAGAACATACTCTCAGGCAAGGCATGAAGATGCTGCTGTGTGTAGAGCCTCACTTCCCTGCCCTTGCCCCTGTCCTTGACAGCAGCTCCGTGCGGGCCTAGCAATACCCGTTGGGCGTCAGTGCCAAGAGCTGCCCTGCCTGGGGGTTCCTGGTGGTGTAGACGTGGACGCCTCCACACCTGTGCACTGAGGCCCATGGGGCAGCTCCGGGGGGGAAGCTGTTCACCTGCTGCCTGTTGTGAAGAGAAGGGGTGCTCTCCAGGCAGGGGACTCGGCGGGGGTCCTCAGGGAAGGCTTCAGGACGGCTGATGTCCAGGGGGCTGGGCTGGGCGGGGGTCCTCAGGGCGGGCTTCGGAGTGGCTGATGTGCAGGGGGCTGGGCTGGGCGGGGGTCCTCAGGGCCGGCTTCGAGACAGCTGATGTGTAGGGGGCTGGGCTGGGCGGGGGTCCTCAGGGAAGGCTTCAGGACGGCTGATGTGCAGGGGGCTGGGCTGGGCGGGTCCTCAGGGCGGGCTTCGGGGCGGCTGATGTGCAGGGGGCTGGGCTGGCGGGGGTCCTCAGGGCGGGCTTCGAGACAGCTGATGTGCAGGGGGCTGGGCTGGGCGGGGATCCTCAGGTCGGGCTTCGGGATGGCTGATGTGCAGGGGGCTGGGCTGGGCGGGGGTCTTCAGGGCAGGCTTCGAGATGGCTGATGTGCAATTGCACAGTGGCCCCGTGCCCTTGGAGCCATTCTGACCTCTGGGGCAGAGGCTAGGGTGCCGACACAGCAGACATGGAGGGTAGTGTTTTTCATATTTTCTAGCAGTAATTGCAGTGGTGTGTATGTGCCTGTGTCACCACTGCATCAGGTTCTGGGATCTTCTCTTGGTCCCGAGTGTTTGGGGCAGTGTCCACGTCCTTCATTCTCTCGTGTCTTCATCGGCATAATGGGCCCTTCCTGGGGCTTGGCTTCCCGGGGGCTTCACGCATAGATCTTTCTTGAAGCACAGAAGCTTCCAGGCTGTCTCAGTGGTGCCGTGACCTTCCAGTGAGGGATCCACTCCTTAGAGCCTCACGCTCTCCTGCTCACCAGGGCACCAGCTTTTCCAAGGGCTGCTGGGTGGATCCCAGAACAGTCCCTCCATGTCCTTAGTGCCTGAGCACAGGCCTCCTCGTCTGTGTTCTTGGGCTGCGAGCGTGGCCCACAGAATGCCCTCTGCCCGTTGCGCCTTCAGCCGTGTGCACCCTTGGGGGTGTCCCGCTTGTGGTGCCTGCCCACCCCTGCACTAGCCCAGGTCTCGTTGGTCCCACACTCTTGCCCAGAAAATGGAGCCCGGCTGAGGATGGGGACATTTGGCCAAGAGTGTCAGAGCCAGGCTCTGGCCCCCTCAGAGTACAGATCAGTCTTGCCTGCTAATGGCATTACCTCATCTCGGACCTGGGCAAACAAGGCAAGGGTGATTTGAGAAGATCCTCATCTGTTTCTAATTAAATTTCTATCTCTGCTTTCACAAAAGCTTCTCTTTTATCTCTTCCTCCTAATTATTTTTAAAATCTCAAGGAAAATACATCCCTTCCACTTACGATTCCGCAGAGAACCAAATTGCTACTCTGTTTCTAAAGTGTGTTATTGTGGTCTCTAATACTAAGCCAAGGTTTCTGTAATCCCACTAAAATTTTATCTCACATCACAGAAATTTAGGATTCCCCCAAGGAGACACCACAGGAGGAAATACTAGCTTCTAAAAAGCCACGTGGATACCTTGTCGTGGGTCTCAGTGGACCGTGGCTCCTTCTTGGGCCTTGGGGTGAGCGTGGCCCGGCGTCACTGCAGGCGGCGCTGGCGTGGTTGGGAGGGTCCCTCAGGGCTTTCCCTTGGAGCGACAAGGGGGCAGATGCCACCCTGCTGGATTCCCACCTAGGGCCTCTGTGTCTGGGGCCTTCAGGGAAGAGGCCAACCTGTAGGGGCCGGGGGCTCACGAAGGCAGTGCTTTCACGGCGCCAGGCAACCCGAGGACCCTCCGACATAGGCTTTTCGAGACTCTCACTTGCCCTGGGCAGGCTGGCAGCAGAACCTGCTGGCTGGGCCGGGTGGGGGGTGTCCCTGCCGGGCTCCTGCCACTGTTAAGGAGCGAGGGAAGGTTCTGGGGTGGTTTGAGTTGGAAACCTCGCCTTCTAAGAGTGGACCAGCCCACTGCTGCCCCTTCCTCCCCGTGGGCCCGGGCCGCCATCTCACCAGGCCCTCTAAGGACGCTGACTTCTGCTTTTCTTCAGCAGGGAGACCCCTTGTCCAGCCTTGTCTCTAGCCCGTGGGTTGTGGGGGAACCAGAAGGCTCCTGCTCTGTGGACCTGAGGCTCCCAGCCTGGGAAGTCTACATGCTGGCTGGCAGGCTAGTAAGATGCCCATTTTTGGCAACTGTTGAAGCGTGTTTTGTCATGTCCTAGGATGCCCCATGGATGCACCTAACAGGGTCCCCAGGGCCTGCCCACCTCCCAGAGCCCAGGCCTGCCACGGTTTGCTTCCGTCTGTGCAGAGCCTGGCTGGCTGTGACCACGCTCCATCTCAGCACACGGCAGCTGCTGGGGTGGAGTTCTGGACTGGGCACCTTCTATACGCCCTCCTTAGTCTCATCTCTAGCGTGTTACCTGGGCTCGTGTACATTCTGTTGAATTTAGTTCCTAAAGTGCATTTAGGCCTCGGCAGTACCTGTCTCACCTGCACGTTTCTTGATTTTCTGTTTGCCTTTACAGAATGGGCCAACTGGGCTCAGTCTTATCTTTAACACCACCCCGACCACCCCATCTCAGGAGGCTGAGGCTTAAGCCCAACCTGGCCAATGTAGCAAGATCCTGTCTCTACAGAAACAAACAAAACATCCAGAACGTCCACCTGAAACCTTAGTGCCGCATCGAGTTTAGGTGCATGTACCTGTGGGGAGCGGAGACTGCTGCTCCAGCCGCTCCCAGGCTGGCTTCTGTCTCCACCCCAGTGCCCTGGCCTTGTCATCTTCCACGTAGGAAGCTGGGCTTTCTTGGTGGCCGCTGACAGGATAGACTTCCGTGCCTCCTTCTCAGGCTCAAGGTGTGAGTCCCCATCCCAGCAAAGACAGAGCCATTTGCCCAATGCAATGTGAGCCGCCTTCCTGCCCTCCATGGGAAAGAGAGGCAGCGCTCGGGCCCCAGGTGGAAGGCGTGCCCAGGGGGAGGCCGGGCATGAGAACACTGCAGCAGGGGGACCTCACATCCCCTCACATCCAACCTTGCAGGCTGCAGGAGCAGAGCCGGAGGCCACAGGCCACAGGCCACACAGCAGGGCCACAGAGAAGCGGTACTCCCAGGAGTGAGTGGCCTGATAGGCATTTGATAGAGACACTTGGGGCCACAGTGTTGGGATTGCTGGCAGGAAGAGAGATGAGGCCAGCAGGCCGGTTTGGGGCATTCTCTACCACGATGAAGGATGATAGAAACTTAGCATGTTTATTGGACAATAAACAGACCCTGCTCCAGACCCGTTATTTGTACCACTTAGTTAATACTCGTATCAGCACCCTGAGATCCAAGCGTTGTCCTTCCCATTTTATGATGAAGAAACTAGGACATATAAAACTTGCCTAAGATCTGACAACTAGTGAGCGAGGGAGTCTGGGTTGAATTGCACGTCTGGCTTCAGAGTCCACGGTCTTACCCACCATGCGATGCTTTTGCATGAGCGTGTGTGTGTGCGTGTGTGCAAGAGAGCCGTCACAGGGCGCCTGCAGAGTCTGGACACGTGGTCCGCAGAGGGGCTTCCGTTGGATGGGACACCTCAACCTCTGTCTTTCAGCTGAACTTCACCAAAAGGAATTGCTCAGCTTATAGAGGTGGCGGCCTGGCATGCAGTTAGGAAATCAATCACAGCGTTGGGGGTGGAAGGCAAGGGAGCGGTGTCATCTGGCTCCTTGAGTCTTCAGCCTTCCTTCCTGGGCTTTGGCAGGAGCTTCACCCTTAGATCCTCTTCTCCTTAGCTGGCTGTCAGATGCCCTCTGTGTGACAAAGGACGGCTCACTGTGTCACTTCTCTCTTCCTCTCCTGCCCCACGAGGCCATATTTCCTACTTGCAGGCTGTGATCTAGGGACTGGGGCTCACGCCATACCACAGGCTCTGGGCTGAGAAGAAACTCCTTTTTTCTTTAACATTGTCAGCAGAGATCTTTCCTCTTCATTAGTCTTTTTAAACAACCAGGTTTTGGTTTTGTCACTTCGGTCTATATCTCTTTTCTGTTTCAGTAAGTTCTGTTCTTTATTACTTCCTTTCACTTTTATGAGTTTAATTTCCGTTTGTTTCTAAGCCTTTGAAGTGGAACCCGAATATGAGGATTTTAAGGCCATTTTCCTCTATGCATGGCTTTCGCTGCTTCCCAGAAAATTTAATGTGTGCTATTTTTATTACCCAATTTCCCTTTGGCATATAGGTAATTTATAAGTGTTTTTTTGGTTGTTGTTGTTTTGTTGTTGTTTTGTTTTTGAGACGGGGTCTTGCTCTGTCACTCAGACTGGAATGCAGTGGTGTGATCTCAGCTCACTGCAGCCTCCACCTTCCAGGCTCAAGCAGTCCTCCCACCTCAGCCACCTGAGTAGCTGTGACCACAGTTCTACCACGCCTGGCTAATTTTGTGTATTCTAGGTAGAGACAGGGTTTCACCTTGTTGCCCAGGCTGGTGTTGAACTCCTGAGCTCAAGTGATCAGCCCACCTCAGCCTCCCAAAGTGTTGGGGATTACAGGCGTGAGCCACTGCATCTGGCCAAGTGTATTTTAAGGTTTTCCTAGTTCTTTTTTGTTGTTGATTTTTACTTTAGTTGCATTATATTCAAAAAAAATGGGGTGATACGCTGTCAAAGTCAGGAATCAGTACCTGTATTAAAGTCTACTTTGTCTGACGTTAATATTGCTATCCCAGCCTTCCTTCGGCTGTTATTTGCAAGGTACATATTTTTCCAACTGTTTTATTTTCATACTTTGCATAGCTGTATGTTTTAGATATTTCCTTGTGAAAAGCATGTGTTTGGGAATTTTTTTAGTTTATGTTCTTCTATGCAGTCTGGCAGTCTTCACTTTGGAGTAGAGCCTTTAGTTTGTTTACATAGAACATGATTGCCTAGAATGTTTGTGTGCCCATCTGCCATTTCACTGTGCCCTTACTCCTTTGTCCTGTCTCTTCTGTGGCATACTTTATTATTTGTCAATATTCATTTCCATATATCCACACGTGTAAACCCTTTTCATTGTTCTTTATATGGGTGTTCATTTTCAGTCTTCCCTCTGAGATCAGTTGTGAGAATGTCTTCTGGTGTAAGATGATCAGTCTTTGTTGGAAAATGACTCTTTGAAGAATGCCCGTGCTGGTTAGAGGATTCTAGTTTGACAGTTACCATCTTCTAGTACTTCTAAGCAGTCCTTCTGCACTGTGAAAGATATTATTGTTTTCTGGTTTACGTGTTTCCGTTGAGAAATCACCAGTCATCCTAACTGCTGTTCTTTGTAGGTAATCCCCCCTCCCCCTCCACGGCCGTTTTTGTTTTCAGCAATTTTCCCTGGTGTCTTTTAGCCATTTGGGGTAGTTCTTGGCCAGGGTCCTTTCAGACGTGCTTTTGACCCGTTCAGTGTCTCCTTTCCTGTGTCTGCCTGCACATTCTGTCTCGGTGCCTTCTGTTTCTCCAACTTCCTGCCCTTGACTTTTGAGATCATTCTGGAAATGTCCTTCTGGCCCACCTTCCTACTCAAAAATTCACTCTAGCTGTGTCTAATCTGTTAAATGATGGAGTCCTTAATTTCACTTTTTGCATTTTTCAGTTCTAGAATTCTCTTTTCAAGTTTCCAACTCATCTTCTTAAACATAGAAATCATCATTTCTTTAAAATCTATTTCTAAAACTGCCGCAGGATCTTAAATTGCATTCAACTCTTTTATCGTTACTAGAACACTATTGATATTCATACTTTGAAACTATTGTTTATGGGTCCTGGTATTGCAGCAAATAAGTAACAAAGTCTCTTTCTCAGAATTCTATTATCTGGAGCACCTGAGGGTCTTTTTCTATTGTTTGTTGTTTCTGTTGGGTTTTTTTTGTTGGGTTATCTTTTCCTCTGCCTGATATGTGAATGTGTAAGTGTGTGTGTTGAAAATATTATTTGCAAAATCTGTTGAGACAGTTTGAGGCCTAGGATGATGACATCATCCTCCTTAGTAGACTGAAGTTTGTTTCTGCCTGGTGCTTGGGGGCCCTAGCAATGAGTCATCACTTCAGTTCTATTTCAAGGATTACAGAGTCATTAGAAGCAGAGCTGCAATTGTTGAGGGTCCATTTATTGTGGAGTCTCTTTTTTTCCCTAGGGGTTGCTTCCAGATCCCAACCCACATTTCCCTCCTTCTCTCCTGCCTGTCAGTCCCTGGAGTTCTCCTCCTAACCCTAATGTCTGCAAGAGGCGGTCAAAAGTACTAAAGATTCTTAGATGGCTGGGGGTGGGGCTCTGCAAATACCAACAGGGGAAAATCAGCCCCAAATGCCATCTTCACCCCCCAGCCTTTGTCTGGTCCTGTAATTCTTCACTGTTTTTTTTAACTTAATAGTGTCATCAAGAAGATGTGTTTATATTTGTCCAGCTTTTGTGATTTTTCTCTCTGCTAAGGCTGGACCACATGGCCTATTTCACCTTTTTTCTTTTTTTTTTTGCACTTGTGTTTTTTGAAGCAGTCATGTTTATTAAATATCGATATTCAGAGTTTTTTTGGTCAAAAACAAAATTCTTCTATAAGATGATTAGCAGTATATATGGAAAATCAGGCAATTTGAAATGAAATTAATAACTAAGATAATTATTAAAGGGGTTATAGGAATGCTTATTCTGTTATTTACCCAGAGTTATTTGTCTACATGGATATTTTAGAGTTTTAACAGCAAGTTTATGTGAGAGTAGGTGTTTCTGTTGAGGGACATCTGAAAATACCCAGGTTCTTCTGTCTTCTTAGGCTATCCCACGTGGATTCTTGGTCTAGTGGATCTGATTAGCAGTATATCTGCATTCTACACAAATGGAATGGTAAAATTAGTATTATTAGCATGTTAAGGTCAAACTGTTTCCAGGTACTCTTGCTTGGGTAGAGATTTGGAAGTTGACTATATTTGAAATCTGAAGGGTGACAAGTCAGTGTTTCTCCACATGATCTGTTTCCCCATAGGTAGCTTGATTTATTCATCCAGTCATCTGCCCATCCAGTCCCTTCTGCTGCTGAACTAGTCATTACTTCAGGGTCATGGACACAAAAACAGACAAGGGTATGCCCCTCTTAGGGGCAGACGCAGAACAGTATCAGTGGAGCGATCTGAGGAAGCCAGTGTTGGCAGGGAGCCTTCTAGATGGCCAACACCTTCTATGAAAGAGGAGGATGCCGCTGGGGTGAAGTCCTGGCCTTCTGGGAGGGGCTGGAACCCGCCTCGGCGCTGGGTCAGTGCTCTGGATGGCAGCCTGGCCCCGACCAGCCTGTCCTTTCCCACATGTGTTGTTCTGAGTCTCTTTCCCCTGCGACAGAATTCACAGAAAAAGCAACCCTAATTTTCTCCTTAGTCAAAACTATTAAAAAAGAAAAATCCCACACATAAAGCCAGACCTCTGAAGAAGTAAATTTGGGAATTCATTCTTGGATTTGTTTCTCTCCTGCCTTAAAAGAGAAAGAAGCCTCCTAGAAGGAGCCCCACTGAACTTGTTTGCTTTCTGTTTTCTTCAGTGAACCGCTTTCTGTGGCTCTGCCTCTCTGAGAATCTGTTTCAAACTCTGAAGCGCAGCTGGAACACACTTGAGATGCTCCACACAGACTACAAAGTGATGGCATGGACTGTGCAGAACAGATGCTGTTTGCATTAAAATAAAAGACAAACATAATATTTGCATTAATCGAGAACCTTTGCAGGAGTATTTGCATAGAGTGGTTTATCCTTTTCCAAGAGCTGGTTACTCTTAACTAATTTCTGAGTATAGAAAGGATACGCAATCTTTTGCTGATTATTTCTCACAAAGAATTGCTTTTGCCCAAGTGTGTAGCTGTTTCCAAAGACGGGCTCTCCGACATGCACGTGTGATGTAGAGTGCAGCACAGGAAGAATGGCCCATGTGCCTGGCAGTGATTGCTGTCAGTCATGCTCTTGGGAGCTTTTTGTGTTTCAGAGTAGGATTGCTGAGCTCGTACCCTGCTTTTAGTGGTACTGAACTTTGTTTCAGCAGAGTTGTGCAGAGTTACTCACACTAGGCCATATTTCAGTGGCCTCCTCTTCCTCCTTATAATGAGAAGAAGCCAAGGTTGTGGCGTGTTGGCGTGTCAAGTGTTTTGGTGCCTGTGCGTACAATTTCAGGGACAGCTGTACTTAATTCTTATTTCATTAGTGAAGGCTGTGTAAGAATAAAGACAAAGGACTCAGAGCAAAGAAAAAATGACGGTCTCTCAAAGAGAAGTAGAGCCCGGAGATGCAGGTCATAAACCCTGCATAATTGGCTCTGAGTTTCTTAGCTGTCAAAGGAAAAAGGGAAGCCCTTTAATTTTAAGGTCTATGTTGTTCTTAAGAGGAAACCAACCAGGTGTTTTAAACAGTGACTTTGAAACACACACACACACACACACACACACACACACACACACACACAGTGAGAAAACAAGATTACACATAGTCTCGGTATCTGTATGAACCTTTGTATTAATTGAATATTCAGTAGTTATTAATGTGTACTTACATGATTTACTAGTGTTTTTGCCTTACCATTGCTTCTGTCATCTTACTCTTTCACCTGGGATATGATTTTCTTCCTTCTGACGTAATCCCTTGTTAGTTCAGCAATGGTTTCTGAATGGTAAGTACTCAAGTTTTGTTTATCTGAAAATGTTTTTGTTTTCCCTTTTACTCGAATGATCGTTTAGATGGGTGTAGAATTGCAGATTGCTGTATCTTTCAGCAGTTTGAAGACATTTCATTATCTTTTGGCTATTTTTGTTGCTGTTGAAACATTGCCTCTCAATCCAATGTTCTTAGATCATCTAACTTTCCTACCTTGGTGCTTTTAAGATCTCTTTCCATGTTTAGTGTTTAAATATTTTATTGCACTGTGTCTAGATGTCGATTCAGACTTATTTATCCTAATTGAGACTTAGCGTGCTTTTTAAATCTAAGGACTGTTATGTCTGAATTCTGGAATATTCTCATTTGTTATCTGTTTTAATACTGCATTTGTACATTTTTTCCATTCTTTAGGAACTCATACTAGGTCTATGTTGGACCATCTTATTCTTTTATCCTTGCTTCTCTCCTTTATCTTTTCCTATCTTTGTGCTGCATTCTGGTTAGTTATCTAGATCTAGTTTTATCTTTATATCTAATTTGCTGTTTTTATCTTTAACTAGATCTAATCTTTTCTTCTCAATTATAGAAAATTCACTTAATTCTTTTTAAAAACTTCTCATCTCCCATTTCCAGGTTTTTTTCCTTCATGATAGTTTCTCTTCTTCATTTAACTTTTTTTTTTTTTTTTTTTTTTAGCGCAGCTTGTTGTCTTTTCCACATTGTTTTAATATTTGTGGACATTTTGGAGTCATTTCTCGGTTTTGTTGTTCTTGCTGATTCCCACATGGTGGGTTGTTTCCATCTATCATTTGTGATGTTAAATTTGCATGGTAAACTCTTCAGCAGGGGACTTTCCTCCCTCCCTCCCTCTCATCCTTCTTTGTGTGTTTTGTGTGCTGTGGATTGTGGGTGTAGCCCTAAGGAGCTATTTTTCTTTGTCTTCCTGGGGCTACAGGGTTTCCCAGGTTCTAGACTAGTTTTACCCTTATTTCTAGACTTGAGATTCCAGAACTACTCAAAGAATATGAATCTGGAGACCACATCCACAGGGACCCAGGTTTAGGGTCTTAGATTCTCACTGAAGCCTCTTCCTAGCAACCCTCTATTGCTTCCCAGGCCTGGTGGGTGGGGTTTTCTAGTTCTCTTTTCATAGACCAGACAGTCCTCCAAGAGTTCTGCCCGGACACAGGGTCTCAGTTCCAGTTCCCTGTCCAAGCCACGCTCATGGCCACCTCTCCTGCCCACCCGGATATGCAGCCGCCCACCGGCTCCCTGGTGCCTGTCTCCAGTTCTGATGACTCTTGGGCCCCAGGAACAGGCAGCTGGGTCTTAGTGCACCTGCTCGGAGGGCCGTTTGCTTTCTTTCCTTTCTGGTAATTGGGGTCTTCTCTTGAACTCAACTCTGCCTACAATATTAGGGCGAGATTTTATTCTATCTTCATAACCGTTTCTTTGTTCTTACAGTGGGAAGCGAGGGATCCTTATCGAGTCAGTGCAGTAAGGTTTGGGAACCTAAAGTTCTGGTTGACTTGCTGTGTTCTGTAGCTCTGTGTTGTGGACATGAGGAGGCTCTGTGCTTTTCAAAGTGTAAAATTGGCTTTTACTACAGGCGCGTGTTAATTCAGAACATCAAAGCAAGGAGTACACATTCAGCCACTGCTGTTTTCCAGTTCCTCTTTTCTTGTAGTTGAGTTAAAAGGCTAGCCCTTCTTTCTAGTTGTCTGAATATTAGATGTGACATCGGTCATAACAGCATACAGGGGTGTTCGTTTTAATTCAAGATTGCCTTCATGCCCAAGTGTGGGACTTTATGGGTATAAAACCAAAGAAATTTGCTTTTGATTACGAAAGCTGCATCTTTGTTTTGTCTTGAGGTAATTTCTTTGTTTTCTTTGCCGTATGATTCTGATTTTTACCACGCTAACGCAGTGGTACAAGATTTATCATCTGAGTTGCACGTTGAGTGATAGGAAGTGGATTTGTTCCCGGGACTCTGATATCTTAGGAGAAGATGCAAATATGTCATGAGCTTAATGCCGCGTATGAAGTGTGATGGGAATGTGTGTTGTGCCTCCCTCTGCCGGGCACACTGCCAGCTACACAGGAAGCCTGCTAGGAAGTGTGCAGTGCGGGCCGCCGTGGCCAGCGGGCTCTCCATTGCAAAACCGGTGGCCGGCGAAGCGCAGGTGATGCGTTCCCGGTGGAGAACAGGCTGAGTCTTAAGGGTGTGTGCGTCAGGGAGGGAGGAGAGAAATGATCAGATTTCTGCTTCTTCAGAATTCAAAAATAACTTTATTAAACAGAAGATAAGGGATTATATTTTTAAAATTTTGGATAACTCTGTTCTTAGAGCTATGAAGCATTTAAAACCTTGGAAAATTGTTTAAGAAAACATTTTAACCTACTGACTGTCTGGTAAGTCGACTGCCCTCTGGTTTGGTGCAGTGTTTGTCCTTTGGCGGAGAAGCAAGGGGAGGAGGTGGCGGGCACAGACCATCTTCCCATCCTCAAGAAGGAACTTCCGTGGGACATGAGAGCTCTTGGAGGCAACAGCTTCCTTTTTGTTCTGCTCCTTCCCTCGTGCCTTTTGATTTTTCTCTTTAACTTTCTGCTAAAACCTGAGAAATGCTCTCAGCCAATCTGCTGATGGAGGGGAAAGTCAGAGGACTTGCTCCCACAACGTGGGCCGTGTCCATGGTGACGTGGGCTGTGTCCATGGTGGCGTGGGCCATGTCCATGGCATAGGCTATCTGTGGCACTGCGGCTTGTGAGTACGTTTGTGGGTGCTTAGTCCAGTCCTCTCAGTCCTGCAAGGTTGGAGAGCATCCTGGCACCCATTCGATGGCTGTTGACAGTGAGGCCCACACTGGTCAGCTGGCTCATGTGGCATCACAGGCTCCTGGGAGTGGATCCCGGCTTTGATGCTGGGCGATCCTGCTCCCACACTCCCGGCCAGAATCCTGGAACCACCATGACAGTCGTCATGTGGAAACCACAAGCTGGAAAGTCTGGAAGGGGCAGAAATCCACATCCTGTCAGTGACATTAGCGTAGTGAACATCCAACAGCAAGTCGCTTCTCCTGGTGGTGGCTCTATTTTTAGAAGATTAAAATAGAATGCAATACAAAGAAATCACTGTATATTTAGAAACTGAAACTTCTGTTGTATAAAAAGGAATAGTGATAAGATTAAGTTAGTCTTGGTGTAGGGGAAGTTGTGATGTGTAGGGTATGTTCATTCTGTGCATAACAGAAATGTAATAGTGATTTCTGCAGATGGTACACCTGCTTCTTACAGGATCCAGAAAGGCTGGTTTTGTTGGGGGGAGGGGTGTGCTGGAGTACTATTGAATTAAATAATAATGATGTGATTATCTTGAATGTACGTTTGTACCATTGAATAATGAGCCTTGTGCAGTGGGAGAGCCTGTTCTAGAATACAAGGAAGTAGCTTGGAGCATCTCAAGCAGGAGCTAGGACTGCAGGTACTGTGTGGTTACAGCTGGGGCCAGTGTGTGGAGAATGGAAATCTTTTATTTTTTATTTTTGTTTTTATTTTTTATTTTTATTTTTGGAGGCAGGTCTTGCTCTGTCACCCAGGCTGTAGTGCAGTGGTGTGATCTTGCTCAAGAGATCCTCGTGCCTCAGCCTCCCAAGTAGCTGGGACTACAGTCACACGCCACCACACCCAGCTGATTTTTTGTATTGTTGATAGGGACAGGGTCTCATTATGTTACTGAGGCTGGTCTTGAATTCCTGACCTCAAGCAATATTCGCGCGTCATTCCTCCCAAAGTGTTGGGATTACAGGCGTGAACCACTGTGCCTGGCTGGGAATGGAAATCTTTACCCAGATCACCCACGACGCTAGCTACGGTGGCATCTGTGTGTCTCCCCCACCCTCACTTTTTAGAAATAAAATTTTGTTTGAAAACATTTTAGATATGAAAATAAAACTACGTGGTGTATATTATTAGGTAGTACCAAAATTAAGGAGAGTAAAACGTCTTGAAATCGTTTAAAGTTGAGGACATGGAAACCACTCATGTGGAAAGGCCCTTTCCACCCCATGTCATCCTCTAAGGAAGCTGACGGCGCCCATAGGGCCAGGTGCCAGCTGACGAGTCTCTTTCCAGACGTGCTGGCTGCACCGGTAAGTTGATGCAGGTCTCGAGGTGAACCAGGTGTGTGGCGGGGGCACGTGAACACACGTGGACAGGTTCCCCGGGTCTGCAGAGGGGAGGATCCCGCCGAGGGTGAGGGAAAACCGCCCCCGAGTCCCATCTCCGGCAGCTCTTCCGCTGGGGAGGCCCATGAGCCAGTCCACTGTCGTGCCCCTTCGCTGTGGCCTCTGGCAGCGGGCTTCTGGCTGGAACACAGCAGTCCACAGTCAGGCCACTGAAAACCATCCTTTCTGTCGAGGTCCCAGGGAGGAAGTGCCTCTTCTGGCCCCTTCTCCTTGGAGAGGCCAAGACGTTCCTCTAAAGGAGGCCCGATGCCTGTGTCACCACTGCCAGTGCACGCTGAACCCATAGCAGCTTCTGGATACTTCCAGGAGAATGGCCTGCTGTGTGAACCAGTGCTTGATTTTGCACCCGCTGTGTCTGCCCCAAGACAAGCTGCTGGAGGCTCCAGCTGGTGGCAGCCCCAGTGGCAGGAAGGCACGTGGAGCTGACTGCCTGGAGCTGGGCCGTGCGGGGCCCTGGACTATCCGAATCTCATGTCACATTTTCACAGCCTGCAATTCCTTGTTCTTCCCCACTGGTTCTGGCCAGGTGGCCCCGGGATCTCTGGGGAGCCACCTGCAGGGTTAGAGACCGGGTACTGAAGACACAGTGATGTTATCACCTGGACCTCTCCTCTCGGACCCCTGGGGGCCGACTCTGTGTCTTCATCAGCTGGGTTCTCAGCACCTAAGGTGATGTCTGGACCACACCTGTCTCCTGATAGTGCTTGTCAGAGACGTGGAATAAAAGCAGGGTGCTTTGTTTAACCAGAGGACATCCATGCATCCTCATAGGAGATGTGGAGCGGGGTATTCCCTGCAATTCCGATGGGAGAGGCTGCGGTGGCCATCACGGAGGATGCTGCGCTGGGCCTCCTTCCAGAGGCGGGAGGGCTGTGCGAGGCGGGAGGCCCGGAAGCAGAGCTTCCCCTTGGATGACGCGTCACAGCAGGAAGGAGCACAGCTGTCGCGGGGTGAGAGACGGCAGAACCAGTGTGGAGCAGCCAGCTGACACATTAAACGAGTCTTCACTGCTTATGTATATTTTGTGCACATTCTTTCCTGACACAAGAGTTTTGAGTGCAGTGTGTGTCACTTAATATTCAGCTCCTTGTTTTTTTTTCTTTAATAGCTCAGCTAAAGGGATGAATAAATATTTTAGAAGATTAGAGCCCCTCCCAGGATGGGGCGGTCTTTGGATAGTGAGATTTCGGGTAAAGGATGCTGCTGAAATACATGTTGTTGTAGAATATGGAGAACTTGAATTTTGAACCATTGACACAAATTCTGAACATTTTGGATTTTTTTTTTTCCTGAGAAAGTCACAAAGTAATGATTCAAAGGAGGTTTAGACGTACTGTTTGCTCTTCAAAATGGTGATTGGCTCTCTTAAAATCAGCAGGTTCCATCAAATCTGCATTTTGGATTTCCGGCTTGCTTCTCCCCACTCAAGTCTCTCTGTCTTCCCTACCTGGGTGAGTGTGGCACACCCACGCCAAGTCCATCGCAGAGTCCTGATGGATCCCTTTCCCCATCTCTCCCAGCTCTCTCTCCGCCTCCCCCGCCTTCCGCAGCCCCTCCCCGCCCTGGGCGACACTCCGCATGGTGGCTGAAGTCGGAATGGAAGGTCCTTACCGTGGCCTTCGGACCTGCAGCTGTGTCAGACCTCTGTCTGCCCCGTGGGAACCCCCAGGCTTGTTCCCCTCCCAGGCCTTGCCCTTGCTGTTCCCTCCACCTCGTGTGCACCTTGTTGGGATCGTTGATCCCACATGTCCTTCAGGTGTCGGCTCAAATGCCACCACCTCGCGGGGCCCTCAGGTCACTTTGTCTAAAAGAACAGTCCCTGCCGTGTTCCGCCTGCGTGATTGTTATTCCAGCATGTGATCCCACACGGTCTTCTAATTTACGTGTCATCCCCTCTTCAGCAGTGGAAGTTTGGGGTGCAGGGACTTACAACACTGTGTCCCCAAAATTGTGGCCATCACTTAATAGCTAGTTCAGGAAAACTTGAATGAATGAGCAAGTGATGGGATGTTGACCTTGAGGCTTGAATGAGTCCGTGTGGAGAGGCAGAACAGCAGAGTGGGGGTCAGTTTGCTTTTGAAAGTTGGCCCCAACCTTGATCAGGATGGTCTTTATCATCTCCCTGGCTTCTTTAAAATGGGGACAATAACAGTATCTGTGCCAGTTATTTCTCTGGTGAGAACCATGAGTACCACTTCTGTGAATGAAACCCAGAGATAAGTGCCTGACCATCGTCAGCTCCTGCTAGGAGTTACTTAGCTATTATTGTTTCTCATTTAGAATGTAAGCAGGATGTTATGTTTAGTTCTAGCAAGATATAGCAACAATAGTTTAGAAAATGAAATACATTTTCAGTGAATTGAGGCAAATATTGTCCTAAAAAGCGCTAGAGGTGGCCGGGCGCTGCAGCTCATGCCTGTAATCCCAGCACTTTGGGAGGTTGAGGCTGCGGATCATGAGGTCAGGAGATTGAGACCATCCTGGCTAACACGGTGAAACCCCATCCCTACTAAAAATACAAAAAAAATTAGGCGTGGTGGTCGGTGCCTGTAGTCCCAGCTATTCGGGAGGCTGAGGCAGGAGAATTGCTTGAACCCGGGAGGCGGAGGTTGCAGTGAGCCGAGATGGCGCCACTGCACTCCAGCCTGGGTGACAGAGCGAGACTCCATCTCAAAAAAAAAAAAAAAAAAGTGCTAGAGGAGTAAGTCTTTCAACACAAGGGGCGTGTTGGCTGAAGCACCTTGGAGCAGACTTTTGCTGGGTGAAGCCACCGGCCTGTCACTTGGGTAGCTGCTGGCGGGGTCAGCCTGACTCGCACAGAACATCACCGAGTGTTATGGGCGCTGGGGGAGCCCCAGCCTCACTCTCTCCCCATCTCACTGGCCATTGACCACAGATTGGTCACTTCCGAAATGCTGCCTTAAACTTGGCGTCAAAGGATCCTTTTTCTGCACAGAGAATGAGCGGTGCTTTCAGGTCTGGTTTGGTGAGAGGAGGAGAGGGTGTGGTCCACTGTGGTCAGCGCCCTCCGTTCTCCACCTCGCTCCAGGGAGGGATCTCTGCTTTGATGCTCCCAGCCGCGCAGTTAATGTGCCTGCCTAGACTTTCCGCAAATGGCCACTTTGAGTTTATTGTTCTAAATTAGTGACTCATTTTTTGTGAGCTACTTATTAACATGCACCTATTTTCCAGCTTCCTGCCACCTAACCACAAGCACCTTTAGCGAGTTTGTGATGTTCAGCAGTGTGGAAAATATTCTGGGAGAATGGTTCATCTGTATAGTGGTTTTCGTTGCTGAGTCACATTTGGTGAGCAGCTTGTTCGGCTCAGATGCCCTGGCGTGGAGGGCACGGGCCCCGGCTGCGGCACTGAAGCAAAGGTGAAGCGGGAGGAGCAAAGGGAGTCCCTCGCCCCGCACGTACTGTGTGCCTCGTTCTTTATCTGTGTTCGTTTATCCGGGAGTCCCTCGCCCCGCACGTACTATGTGCCTCGTTCTTTATCTGTGTTCGTTTATTCACTCCTCATGTCAGCCTCGTCTCCACTCGACAGGGGAGATATTCCACCCCAAACCCTGCAGGACTGCCTCCCACACGGGTTCTACGTCCAGGTGGAGGGTAGATTCGGGTAGGAATTGTATAATATTTGTTAGACTTCTCGGGAGTGAAAAGGTGTTAGTTTAGAAAGTAGGATGCCTGCGGGGACACAGAAGTGGCGGGTACAGCATGAAAAAGTGGGCCCTTTGGTTTGCCCGGCTGTGCGGGTGGCCCGGCAGCGAGGGAGCGCGGTTATCCACGAGCAGACGGCAGAGCTAGTCTCCAGCCATTGCCGATAGCTGCATGACCTTTCATCATTAACTGAAGGGAACCTATCCAGAAAACTATTTTACATTAGCTGTGGAGATGCTATTTGTGTGTTTTGCAGCGTTCCTATTTGACGTCTGTTGTGTGTGACTCCTCCCACTGGCCCTGGGGAACCTGCACACGGTGCATGCCAGGTGATCCTCCTCGCACGCTCCCAGCGCTGTACAGCACAGCTGTGCAGTGACTCACCCACGTGTGCCCTCACCACTGGGCAGTGGACATCCTCTCAGGAGCAGAGACGATGCTGTTTTCAAAGGCAGGCGAGGACATTTTCTCCTGATTTGCTAAATCACTTATGAACGCTTGAGCTGGCCTGTGCCACTTGGTAGGTAGGGGTAGCTGAGAGCTGTCTCTCCGTGTTGTCTTACTTAGGGAGGAAGCAGCCTGGCCATGCCCTGCAGAACCGTCTAGGAGAGGCCCTGAGACACTCCCTCCAGGAAATGCTGTTCTCCAGCCCTTAGAGCACAGAGCGGGGCCTTGCGGAGCAGGAAGAGCGGCTTGCTTTCACTCCTGCCGGCGCCGTGGCCATCACCTGCTCAGCCAGCGCCTGGCCGGCCCCCGCCCACACACCTGGCTCTATGCTCGGTGCCAGGACCTGTGGCAACAGGACAGCCCCATTCAGCCCCCGGGCAGCCCCTTTTCCACACTGATTCCTGACACTGCTCCTTGCGTCCTGTGGCCCGCAGCAACCCCGGTGCTTCTCTGGCTGCCACGCCTCCTGGGTGCATGGATGGTTTCTCAGACGGGGGAGGGGAAGGGGCGAGGTGGTGTGTTTCCACTGCCACATTTTCCCTGGGAAAATCCCCGAGTAACCTGCTGTTCCCTTTCCCCCGTGGCTCACTCCTGCCCGCGTTCGCCTCCCCACCGGGCTCTGCCTGCCTGCTGAGTCTGTGTGTCCAGCGGGCTCAGTTTGCACGTTTTGTCCCTATCACCCGACTAAGCCACAGGTGTCAGCAAGCCTGGCCTGGCACGTGAGAGCAGCTGGACACCCCCCTGCAGTCTCCTCTGCCCTGTGTCTGGGCAGGTGCTGGCACCAGGCAGACCCCATGGCGGGACTGGACGCAGGCAGCTGGTGTGGGTTGCCGGTTCTGCTGGGCCGGGGCCAGGTCTCTGCGTTGCTCACTCTCACGTTCCCAGACGCTCAGGGCCTGCTCGCTGAGCTGTGAACCAGACGTGTGTGTCTGCTTGAACACATAGGGGCTGGGGATGAACTGAAGACTGTTGGGATATTCGTGAAGGAACAAGTTAGGTAGATCACCCAGCAGATGCTCAGCGAAGACATACTGTATTGAATAGAAGGTGGGAGCAGGCCTGTCTTTATTCCTGGCATCTCTTGAAAAATTGTTATGAAAAGTTTCAAAGATATATGAAAGGAAAGAGACCAGTGCATAGAGCGAGTGCCCACAGCCACCTCCCCCCAGGAAATCCCTGAGGCTCTCCATCGTGACCACTTCATCTCTCCACACCTTTATTTTCTGGAGAATTTAAAACCGATCTCAGAGGCCATAGCACCATCCCTTAAATGCTTGAATGTGTGTTTCTAACAGATCCAACCCCATTATCACACTCAGCAGAAGGAATCATGATTCCTAAATTTCATCTTATACCCAAACGATGTTTAATTTTTACTGGTTGTCTTAAAACCTGTCTTTTTACAGCCAGTTGTTCAAATCCAGACCAAAACATCAGGACTGGCGGGCATATCTGAAATTTCCCCTGCCCACTCTCCGCCTCACTGAGTCCTTTGTCCTGGGATTTTCTGTTTCAAGGCTTGACTGATCATAGCCAATCCAGTGTCCTTTAGCAGGTTCTGCCAAACCCGCACTTCCTGTAAGCCGGCAGCTACAGCTAGTTTTGATTCTTAGTGGAGAGACAACAAGAATACTTCTTAGGTTATCCTTGACATTTTTAGACTGCCTGATTACCCTGAAGGAAAAATATTGCTTAGGGAAAGAATCTTTTTCCATTTTCATTTTCTCTAATAAATGCACATAAACTATGTTGGACATGCCTGAGGAATTCACAGCACTTACTCATTAAAGTTTAATTTCTATTAATGGGCAGATGCAAGCACTGTTATGGAACTTTGGTAATTTTCAGTAACCTGCGCAGTGGGGAAAAGCAGAATCTAGTGGCCTGGGCTGCTCGAGGCTATGAGCAGAGCTCCCAGGGAGGGCTGGTTGGGTGGGCACAAGTTTATGGAGCATCAAGCCTATGCCTAGTATCTGCCAGGCCCAGGGGTAGTGCCAGGGTGTGGGCCGCACAGTGGAGGGAGGATGGGCTGCTGGGGTCACTCAGCAAAGCAGGAGTCTGAGCCGGGAGGAGGCCAGCGCAGGTGCAGGTCCTGCTTGGGGTGGCAGATGGAGACCCCTCTGGGGGTTCAGGTCAGGGGAAGGACCTAGGGGGAATTTGAGTATTTGGCTGACCTTGTAGATCATTTTGTCTCCAAGCCATGACATTTCAGCCTACTGAACTTCCTTTTATAATTTAATTGAACAAGGGCATCAAAGTGCCAGTAAAATGCTACTACCACTGGTCACACAGGTTAGAGGCCTGAGGGGATGGCATGATGGCCCCAAACCCAAATAGATACCCACTTCATTCCACATTGACTCACACGCCGTGTGGAGGGAAGGTTTGCATGTGAGTGTGCACCACACCACACCCTCCAGGAGGTGCAGGTCTTGGTGGGCCATGTGGGCCCTCGCGCAGCGCTTTCTCACAGACACCTGCCAGTTTGGTGCAGGCCAAGAGGCTGTTTTCCTCATGGCCAATCCTCCCAGCAGAAGGAGTTTTCCGTCCCTCCTTATTCAGGCAAAAGACAAGTCCTTTTGCCCCAGACACGAGAACCAGGTGGTTTCTTTTGTCTTTGCTTTAAGGGTAAGCTCTTTCTTTAAACCATGGGAACTCTGCTGTTGCCCATGAAGTTCGGTTTGAAGGTATCGGGGCTTCTCTGGTCTGACGTCAGCCCTTGCTTAGGTGTTCACGCAGCTCAGTCCCTGGAGTCCCAGTGAGGCCCTGGGACAAACCCAAGTTGAGGCACATTCTATAAAATACCCAAGCAGGATTGCTTAAAGCTGTCAAGGTGGTCAAAAACAAGGAAGGTCTGAGATACTGTTGCAGCCAAGAGAGGCAGGACCCTGGATGGGCGCTAGGACAGAAAATGGGCACCAGGGAAAAACGGTGGAAATCTGAATCAAGTCCGGGCTTTTTCTGTCATGACACCTAAGCACAGCATCCTGATGGAAGATGTTAGTTATAGGGCATGGAGGGTGCAGAATACAGGAATGGAAGATGTTAGTTGTAGGGCATGGAGGGTGCAGAGTGTAGGATAAGTCTCTACTAGCTTTAATTTTTCTATAAACTCACAGCTGTTCTAAAACAACACCTTTGTTTGAAAAATATGAAAGGATGGGGAGATTGGCTGCAATGAAGACTGTGTCGTTACTGTTTCCCAGTAGCCCTAAGCTTCCGTTCCCGTGTCTGAAAAGCAGCTCTGTTAGCACAGTGGGGTGTGCACAGTGAGGTGTGACCTATACTACTCTTGAGTCACAGCGGTTTCATTGTTGTTGTCTATGTCAGCAACCCCCCACCAAACACACTTTAGAATGTTAATTTATCAGGCCGGGAGCGGTGGCTCACGCCTGTAATCCCAGTACTTTGGGAGGCCGAGGCAGGCGGATCACAAGGTCAGGAGATCGAGACCATCCTGGCTAACATGGTGAAACCCCGTCTCTACTAAAAATATGAAATACTAGCTGGGCTTGGTGGCTGGTGCCTGTAGTCTCAGCTATTCGGGAGGCTGAGGCAGGAGAATGGCGTGAACCTGGGAGGCGGAGCTTGCAGTGAGCTGAGATCCAGCCACTGCAGTCCAGCCTGGGCAACAGAGCGAGACAATGTCTCAAAAAAAAAAAAAAAAAAAAAGGAATGTTAATTTATCCAATTCTCGTTTTATGCTCATAACGAAATATTGAAGTGAGGTGCTAAGGCTGAAATGTGGGACTGAGGTCTCCGAGTCTTCAGAATCAAGCATGGAAAAGAGTTTAGGTGTAGCTTGTGTGGAGCTCTTGCTGCCTTCCTGTTCCTGAAAACCCCCTGGGCCTGACCACGCTGGTTTGTCACAGGAATGCAAAGTTAGTTTGACATGAGAAAAAAAAATTTACTATGTTATCAGATGGAAGGGGAAATTATTTAATAAGCTGAATTGATGCAGAAAAGTTTAATACAGTTAAGCAAACATGTGATTTAAAAATATGTCTTGGCTAACTAGGAGTAGATGGGAACTTCCTTAATCTGATTGTTACCTGTTGGACACCTGCAGCAAGCAATACACTTTCCAGTAAAACATTGAAAAATCCTTCGTAAGATCAGAAACAAGACCAAGGTGTCTTTTATCACCATTTCTCTTTAGTTACTGTACTGTAGGACTGAGCCAGCAGAATAAAGAAGAAGAAAAGGTGTGAGGTCTGGAAGGTGGAAACAACTGTCATTATTTGTACGTGACCTGATTCTGTATGTAGAAAATACACGATAACTACAGAAAAATGATTGAAATTAATATTCTACGGTACAGAACCAATAAGTAAAAATTAATTGTATTTCCATATGCAAGCAAACAGAAATTGAAATGGAAATCAAATATCAAATACCTAGTAATAAATCTAAAGATGTTCAAGACCGCAACACTGAAAATTCTGAAACATTTCTGAGAGAAATGAAAGGAGGTAATAGCCCATGTTCATGGATTGAAAGATGCAGTACTGTAAAGATTATCTTCTCTCAAAATGACAGATGCAGTGCAATCCCAGGCACTGTTCGTTTCCCTCCCTCCCTCCCTCCCTTCCCCTCCTTCCTCTCTCTTCCTCTCTTTCTCTCCCTCTTTCTCTCTCTCTCTCTCTCTTTCTCTTTTCTTTCTTTCTTTCTCTCTTTCTTTCTCCTTCTTTCTTTCTTTCTTTTTTTCTCCTTCCTTCCTTCCTTCCTTCTCTTTCTTTCTTTTTCTCTTTTCTTTTCTTTCGGTGGAACTTGTCAAGTTAATTTTAAAATTTATGTGGCGGAGTAAAAGGCCAATTTTGCCCAAGGTGATCTGAAAGAAAAAAGTAGGGTTTTTTGCCTTGCCAATATTAAGAGTTATTGTACAGTTATGGTGGTTAAGACAGTGTGATTATTGGCAGAACCAAAAACAAGTTGGCCAACAGGATTGAGATTTGGCTTATAAGGGAACTAATGTTGCCGATCCATGGTGAAAGATAAGACCTCTTAATAACGCTGAGGGGACATTTGGCTGTTATCATAGGAAAACCTACCCCAAACCCCTGTCTCATAGCGTATACAAACATCAGTGCCAGTAGATGAGAGACTTACATATAAAAGGGAACACTGCAAAGTTTCAGGGTAAAAATATGTTAAAATATCTCTGCAGCCTCCAGGAAGAGAAGAGTTTCTTGAACCTGACATAAAAGCAGAAGCTTTGAAAGATTAAGAAATAGGACCTTTGAGAGGATATCTGCAGCATTTAATTGACAGAGGATTAATGTTCAGAATTTGTAAGGAGTTCCTCTGAATCAATAAGAAAAAGACAACCCAACTGGGGGCAAAAAACAGGTCAAAAAGACATGAATCCAAAACAGCCAACGAAAAAGCCAATAAACATGTAAGAAGATGGTCAGTGTCATTGGTCATCTGGGAAAGACAAATGAAACCTTCAAGAGACACCCTTTCACCCCAACCTGGGCAGGACTAGGTGTTCCCAGGCAGGTCCCAAGGGTGGAAACCACACTTTCTCCCCACTCCCTTCCCCTCCCAGTTCAGGAGCCTGTGCGTGGGGCTTTCATGTACTGTCTTTATTGGCTCAAGAAACCTCCTTTCTTGTGTGGCAGTATTGTGATGTGAAACCCTTGGTGGAGGGCACTGGTCTTGGTGGGTACCTGTTTGCTCAAGGTCCAGCTTCAGACAAGCCGCTGGTTTAATTGAGACAGAACTGGATTCCGGCTGGTGCTCACTCCATGATCCTGGGAAACTGCACAGCCCTTGAGGCCATTTCCCCAAGTGTGAAGTGGGGGGCCTGGGCCCTCCAGGTGAAAGTGAGGTTCCTTTGGCTCCGGAAGGCCGGGTTTCTGGTTAGACATACCTACCCATCTGATGCAAGGTGGATTCTGAAAAGCAAAAGCACTGTCTGTCTTAGTCCTGTTCCTCCCATGGGCGGACTCCGAGTCTCAAACAATGCTCAGTTCAGGCGGGTCCTGTCGGCGCGAAAGGGACTCCTCGCAAGAGTGATGTGGTCACTGCAGTTGACTGTGGGTGCATTGAGCACACTGGGGCACATCATGTGCTGGTGAGGACACGAGGTACCCGTGCTCCTCGGCCTCCCTCTCAGTGTGCATCTGGTCTGCAGCCCCAGCGCTGATTAAATGCCGTTTGAGGACACTCAGTACGATCGTCCCTGTCCAGCAGGGTTTCCAAAAATAGATTCTCAAGCGGAGACAGATAAGGGGGAACCTGCTTGCAGCAGGCGTGTGATGAGGAAGTGGTACTTTGCTTCCCATCTTCATTATTTTCCTGCTTGTAAACGCTGGGTTCTTAGCACCGCTTTCTCCTCAGCCTGAGAAATTTCAGCCCAGAGGCAGATAAATATGGAAATTCCGCCTCTCATCACTAATTTCATTTTAACTCACTCTGGAATATGATATCTGAAAAAACACAGCGTTAAGAATCTATTCTGTGCACATTCACGGATGCCGTCATGCGTTCCAGCTGGCTGTGTCCCGCAGCTTGTCTATTTCACCCTGGTGACAGACGTCCTTTGCCCCACTGGCCACGCTTTGTTTAGGTCCGTTCCAAAGCTGTCTTTCCCAGGCCTGGTGGCCCCTGCGCCTGCAAAGTGCACTCTCACCGCCACTGCTTTGCCCCCAGGATTGTGTTCCACCAGCCACCTCTGGCAAAACGCCTTTAGTGTTTGGCTTCTCAATCATGGCTGCTGCCCTGAGCCCCAGCCTTTCATAATGAGGGATGCGGCATCTGTCATGCTGTCCAGGGGGACGACCAAGGACGGCTCAGGCCAGGATCTTGTCTTAAAGAGACCGCGGCCGTGCTTCCAGCTGGCTGGGGCTCATGGGGCCTCCACATGTGGGGTTAGCGTCCCGCACTGAGGCCCATGTCTGTGCCGCCGCCTCCAAGGCCGCCTGTGCTTGAGACACTCCTGCTGTTTTCTGATAGTTCCACATGGCTGCCCCGTTCCGCGAGAGGCAGGCGCTTCCTATTAACCCAGTGCCGCCTCAGAACAGCTTTCCCTTCGAGCATTTCCATGTCATTCTACAAAGATGTGAACATGGCAGTGTTGGGGGTTTGAATGTACAGGTTGTTATGAGGCTAGCCAGGCCCAGTGGCACACAGCGAGAACAAGCAGCATCTCTGTGTGGCGGAAGAACAAGCCTATCTGATCTTTGTCCTCGTTCCTGGCAGGGAGCTCTTAGGATCCCGGGAGCTTCCTGAGTGTCCGGCGAGCCTTTCGTTATTCCTAAGGAGGAGCTTCTTATGTGCTTCTGAGTTTATGCTAATGAAGTGACTTAGGGCAGGACCCCTGGATAGCCTCAGGATGGGGCCAGTCACCAGGACGCAGAGACGAGAGGGGCAGAATGTTCAGCCGCACCTGCTGACCCCAGTGGTACTGACACAGAGGCTCCTGCACTCAGGACCCCTCCAGACCCTGCCTTCATGTTGCTGTTTATTTGCATCTTTTACAATAAACCCGTCAACATGGTAAAGTGTTTTTCTGAGTTTTGTGAGCCCTTCTAGCAAATTACAGAACCTGAGAGGGGCTTGTGGGAACTCCTGATTTATAGGCGATCTTTAGAAGTCCAGGAGGCCCAGGGCTTGTGTCTGAAATGGGGGCAGCCTTGTGGACCTGAGCCCCTAAGCTGTGGCGTGTGTGCTAGCTCTGGGCAGTTATTGTCAGAGTGGAACTGGATCATTGGACGCCCAGTTGGTGCCAGTTGGCTGGTGTCAGAAACCACCCCACCCGCCTGTGTACAGGATTGGACATGTTAAGGTCAAGGTCTGGTTTACGCAGGGAATCCACGTGCTGTTATCGAACGGCATTCTCCTTGGTGTGCCAGCTAGTGCAAGCATGCGATAAATGTCTTCTTGAAGGGTCGGTGGGTTGCGGACCAGCCCAGTGCCCAGAAATGTAGGTGAGCCAAGACCCACTAAGCTGCACCTTGATCTGAAACACACGAGTGATGCTTATGGATACAGGAACACCATGTATCGTGACTTACAAGTCAAATCGGTTGCACTGAGATCTGATGTGTCTTCCTGCTTCAGTGTAGTAAAAGTAAGTTGTAATTAGGCCTCATGTATGAACTCGGTGCTGGAGGGATTCGCGTTTTGGGCTCAGGCATAAGCAGTTCACTTCCAAACTCAAGAAGGGGCTTCATGTGAGCTGGGACTCTGGCCCCACCGCTGCTGCTCACCACTGGGGGGCTTCTTGGTTTCCAAACTTTCTGGTTCTAGGGCTTTTGCTGAGGTGGAAGCTAAGGTTGGGCGTTGAGCTGACTACAGGGGAGGCAGTTCTGGGGGACAGGCATTGGCTCGTAGGAACTGTTGCAGAACCCTGACCAGGGTGGTCCGCCCAAGCACCCTCCTCTTGACCCCTTCCCATTGGAAAACTGCAGCTACATTGAGATCTTCAAAAGGGCCTTCTGTTGTTTCTGAAAGTATTTATAGTGGGATTTGGGTTAAAGATACACACACACATATACATTCACACACACATATAAACATACATACATACAGGCACCTTTTCGAATTTTTTATTTTTTGTCTACAATGAGCATTTATTTATTATAAAAATGAATACAAATATATTTATTTTTAGAGGAAAAAAAGGCTTGAAAAGTACTTTCCACCACTATCTGGGGTCTCTTTCTGAGTTGCAGTGAAGGTTCTCTTGAGACATGGCATCATGTTTACAATTCAGCATCCAGGCCATCTCCTAAGGTGGCCATGTTCTTTGAGAAAGCCCTGGAATGTGTGAAGACTTGGGGCGATTGCTCAGGTCTGGTGGTTGCTTCTAAGGTGTAACTATGACCTGCCGGTCTTTCTCCTGACCCAGGGAAGCAGAACTGTTTTGCCTCCGAATATGCCCAGTGTCTTACTGTCTTTACTTCTGTTTTCAAACCTTAAGAGTTGCCGAGACTTGGGAGGAGCTGCTGGTTGGTTGGAGAGGTCCCCATGGTTTTTTGTTGTTGTCTTCATTTTGATTTTTATTTCTGGCACCCACGTTTGATCTCTGCATTGCCCAAGAGCAGCCTCACCTGCTGAGCTCCTGCAGGTCCATGTTGGCCTCACACTTTCCCAGTTCTAACTTCAAGAGCATGCCCTCCAATCTCCTGGGGCCCTTGTTTCCATTCTTGAATATTGAACATCTCCAAGGACATGCACGGGTTGGCAATGCTAGGAATTATCTATTTTGGATAAAAAATGGGTTTTTTTTTGCAGTCATTTGACCTGATGTTAGTCGTTTTTGTCCTGTTTTAAAACTTGTATCTACAGAGTTCCATGGCTGCCCTGCGAAACTGGTGCTCTCCTTCGCTTAGTAAGGAAAATGACCTCCGCGTGCAAGTCTGTAATGATATGCACATTATTGCAGGGCATTTTACACCACTTGTCAGAAGCTAATTTTAAAAGAAAAGTGTGATTCCTGGAAATCTTGCCAGAGTTTTCTTTCCTTTCTGCTTGGGAGAATATAGAAAAATCCCAGGCAGTCTAAATCCAGCCTGCACCAGGTTTAGGTGGTGGGTGGGTTCCAGTCTCATCTTTGCAGTGAGTCTGAATAGATGGAAACAGCTCCAGAATACAGTCTAAAAATGGATTTAAAAGAAAGGACTCTGTACCTTGAGAACACCTGGTGAAGTGTTCTCCTCCATGCCTATTTGCAGCTAGAGTGGCCTCAGCTTGCCTCCTTCCCTGTCTGCACACCTGGCGGGTTCCGAGGGCTCCCTGTGCTGTGTTTCTGTGAGCGTCCAGACCGTTTGTCACTATCTGAGAAGAGGAAGAGCTGCTCTTCTCTTTTTATTATCTTAATGCTTGTGGTCTGCAGAAGAGCCGACTTCTGATCAGCACAAGTGGGTATAATGTGGTTGCTGAACAGAAGTAAACCCAAATTGCTAAGCCAGTGGCTCTTAGGCCAGAAACGGGCGTTTGCCATATCTCAGTAGGAGGCTATTTTGATTATTCTACAAAGGATCTTTGATTTTCTTTGGCAAATACAAATAATCTATGATGAAGCTGAAAGTGTCCCCCTGTAAAAGTAGGAAGGACACATGCATTTCATTGTTTGGGGAGTTACTTCCTGCAGACTCCCAGCATAAAGTATGTTGGCTGAAATGCGTGCAGTTTCTGAAGCCAGTGCCTTCTCTGTTCTCCAGATGGACTTTCTGGCCGAGACCAGCCAGTGGAGCTGCTGAATCCTGCCCGCGTGAACCACATGCCCAGCACGGGTAAGTCCGCCCACCCCTGCCCTGTCCGGCCGGCCCTGCGCTGAGCCAAAGAGGTGTTCAGACGCTCTGCCTTATTGGAGGAGTGCGGAGAGGGCGAGGGGGGAGGTGTGGGGTATCAGGTTCACTGAATTTGAGTGCTCTTCCTGGTGGTAAAAGAGGCCATCCTTTTTGGAAATGAAATGGCTCCGTGCCATGTAAATGGTAGAGAAATGCTGATTTTTTGTTGTTGTTTTTCTCTCTGGTGCTAAAGGATGTGTTCTTCCCAAAGGCACCAACTGCCTGGCTTAGGTGTAACCCCTGGCCCTGATCCCCGTGAGGGCCTGTAGGAAAGACCTCTGAGCTTGCAGTGGGCGGGGCTGGGTCCCACTGGCCACGCGACCATGGACAGACCACGCCTTTTCCGTTGCCACCAGCTTTTGTTGGTTAAATGAGTCAGTGGCATCATCTGTCTTCCAAGTACCTTTCAGCTCTTTAACAAAAAAAAGTATCGGTGGTGATCAGAAATATTTCATTCCATAGGTAATTTTTAGTTATTTATGCATTTGTGTATTTGGAGACGGAATCTCACCCTGTCGCCCAGGCTGGAGTGGAGTGGCGTAATCTTGGCTCACTGCAACCTCCACCTCCCGGGTTCAAGCGATTCTCCTGCCTCAGTCTCCCCAAGTAGCTGGGATTACAGGTGTGCGCCACCACACCTGGCTAATTTTGTGTTTTTAGTAGAGACGGGGTTTCACCATGTTGGCCAGGCTGGCCTTGAACTCCTGAGCTCAAGTAATCTGCCTGCCTCGGCCTCCCAAAGTGCTGGAATTACAGGCGTGAGCCACCGCGCCCACCCCCATAGGTAACATTTTAAGGTACTCTAAGTCTATAGGCCATGGAAACAGACTTTTTCCCCCTTTCTTTGTCTGTAAAACCCGTTTCCACGTAGAATCCTCCAGGGTTTAAACTCCTTGTGAGGGTACCATTCTTCCCAGCCATGCAGCCTCTCCGAGAATAAAACCTGAACCTCCTGATGGCGTGGGGCTGAGGGAACCAGTGTTCCGTTCCACATGCGTCCTGCAGGGCAGTGTGGCCGGGCCTTGCAGGGACTGCGTCCCGAGGCCTGGGTCTCTGGTTTTGGCTCTGCTGCACCTTCCTTGACAGTCAGCCTTTGCTGCCGCCTGTGCCCTCCGGTGCCCCAGTTAGACCCACTCATCACCCCGAAAGGAAGTTGAAGCCAGCTTGAAGCCAGGCTGAACGTTTCCAAGAAGAGATTTCCTTCTTTGCCTTGTGATTCTCCCAAGTCGGCCAGGTTTTCTGTCATTTTCCAAACCCGGACTTCTGGAGGTGTCTTTGCCCTGCTCCGGGAAGGCTCTCTGTGTCTGTGGGGTACGGTCCCCTGGCCTCTTGGGGGGTGCTCGGGGGGCTCCTTTCTGTCTGTTTTTTACACCTTGATTTTACTCTGCATTATTACTGATCAAGCAGTTTATTTTTTACCCCAGCACACTGGAGCCTGGGGGAGCGGTGGGGAGCTTTAAGTACCACATGAAGACGCACAATTTTAAAATTTTGGCTTATGTCGACAGTTTTGGTTTTCACTTTCTCTCAAGTTCACTTTGCCGGTGTTGTTTTGGTGTAAACACTGAATTCTGTGGCTGGGGCATTTTTGAGACAACTTGCTTGTGCTTAACCAGGCGTGGCATGAGGGTAAGAGGATTTTCTGATAGCTTGATGGGCTGGGAAAAGATGGTAAATATGCATAGTTTCCAAGTGAACCAAAAAAGGTGGGCTTCAAATTAATATTCTGGCTTGGGAAGCGCACCCTGCCTGTCGAGACCTGCCGTGGGATCCCTGCCTGGTGTGAGGACAGGCCGGGGCTTCAGCCTCCCACAGAGGGCACCTGGGGCCCGCCTCTGCTGCCTGTTTGCGTGGGAGCTTAGGAGAGTTGCTGAATAGCTCAGTTTTGTTTTCTCATTTCTTAGCTGGGGATGATAATGCCTCTCTACAGAGTTCTCATAAAGATGAAAGATATGTGTCAGCTTTTTAGTAGTTCCTCAATAAATGTCACCTCAGTGTCCCGTTGACTAGTACTGAGGAATGTGCGTGATGTAGCCTTTATATCCCCGTTCGAGGCCTGGACCTCTCCTGCAGCCTGTCACCCTCATTCTCTTCCTTTGGGGTGAACCGCCGGACTTGAGAAGTGGCATGTTGGGAAGGCTGCCCCATGACGCTGGCCATTTACCTCCCTCGTCATCAGGTTCCCATTGGTCTGAGTCAGAGAGAGTGCCGTGTCTCCTGGCATTTGTTGCATATTCAGGCATGGGTTGGTGGGCGTGGTGGGAGTGTTTGCAGGGTAATTTTAAATAACGTAGCAGCGATGCCCAGGAACAGTGGGCAGAGAAAGCATGCATGCATATGCAGCAGTCCTGTATGACATCCATCATTGAGCCTGCACAGTGGCCTGTGCCTTAGAAGCCTCTAATGTGAAGCGTGTTCTTTCAAACTGCATTTTGGTCATTTCAACCCACTGAAAAATACTGCAAAGAAATATTAATCTCAGGTTAGGTGATAACTGGAAAATTGATAGGAAAATGTCTTTAAAGCCACATTTTTATGATATGGGAGTATAAACATTTTTAGGTATATTTTTATGTCAGTCCTCAATTGCTGTTATACATTTCCTAATGATTGAATTTAATCTTAACTATTCTTTAGACATTTTGATGTTTGAAGATGTGGAAACAGACTGATACACACACACACTCAATTGTCAGGAATGACTCCAGCAGTCACTGTGAGAGCTCACTCCCTTTGAACAGATGAGTGTGTACTTGGAGCAGGAAGGGCGCCCGGCAGCCCTCCCCACTGTTGATCTGTCCTGTTTCCTGACCATTCCCTCGTGTGAATGCTGTTATGTTCAATGCAGGTCTTTTTCTGATTGTGGTTCTTTTTCAATACACTTAGTCCTAATAAATTCCCACTTCCAACAGAAAAGCTTTATTCATACCATGTATTCGTGTGCCATCTTGAGATTTTAGAAACGTCAGGTGAGCATATCATGTGCTTTGGGAAAGTCTATACAGGTTGAGTATCTCTTATCTGTAATGCTTGGAAGCAGAAGTGTTTTGGATTTTGGGTTTGTTTGTTTTTTTTTGGATTTTGGAATATTTGCATTATTCTTACTGGTTGAGCATCCTAAGTATAAAAATTCAAAATCAGAAATGCCCCAATGAGCATTGCCTTTGAGTGTCACCATGAAAAAGTTTTGGATTTGGAGGCATTTTGGGTTTTGGTTTTTGGGTTTGGGATATTGTCAGCTGTACTGGAGGAGGAAAAAGCCAAAATGCCATTTGTCTTAGATCAACTTTGATTTCTTCAACTTCCCTCATAACTTTTTATCTGTAGACTTTGTTCTCTTTCTTTTTTAAAATGTTTTAAAAATTTTAATTGTAAAGTAGCTCTATCATAAAAGAAAACACATAACCATTTGCCTACCACTAAGATATAACAGACATGTTGTTAGTATTATTCCATCTTTGCCTCCTATTTCTTTGCGTTTTGAATAAGTGGAATGTCACAGTTGTGGACGTGGCTTTGCTCTTCCCCCTTCCTGGGAGTTGTTGTCTGCTTGCTGAGGGGAAGGGCCACCCTTGGCTTGGTGAGGGGAAGGGCCACCCTTGGCTTGCTGAGGGGAAGGGCCACCCTTGGCTTGGTGAGGGGAAGGGCCACCCTTGGCTTGCTGAGGGGAAGGGCCACCCTTGGCTTGGTGAGGGGAAGGGCCACCCTTGGCTTGCTGAGGGGAAGGGCCACCCTTGGCTTGGTGAGGGGAAGGGCCACCCTTGGCTTGCTGAGGGAAGGGCCACCCTTGGCTTGGTGAGGGGAAGGGCCACCCTTGGCTTGGTGAGGGAAGGGCCACCCTTGGCTTGGTGAGGGAAGGGCCACCCTTGGCTTGGTGAGGGGAAGGGCCACCCTTGGCTTGGTGAGGGAAGGGCCACCCTTGGCTTGGTGAGGGAAGGGCCACCCTTGGCTTGGTGAGGGGAAGGGCCACCCTTGGCTTGGTGAGGGGAAGGGCCACCCTTGGCTTGGTGAGGGGAAGGGCCACCCTTGGCTTGGTGAGGGAAGGGCCACCCTTGGCTTGGTGAGGGAAGGGCCACCCTTGGAGGAGACTTGACACCGAGGCAGATCCCATGCGGAGACATAGTGGCAGGGTGGGGTGGGGGCGGGAGCTCGTGACCCCCGGTTCTCTGCCAGAGCCTTGTGTTTTCCCATGGAGTGAGCAAACAGAGCCATTGACTGAGTTAGGCTGGGGAGACGTTGCAGTTTGAGGACAGAGGAGAAGGTATGGAATTAGCCAGGAGAGACCAGCAAAATGTCATACAGGATTATAAACCCAACTATGCCCAAGGGCTGAATTACAGGGAACTTAAAAACTATTACTACTCAGTCATTCGTTTCAGAATCATTGTAGCTAAAACTCCTCCCCTTCCTGATTATAAAAGCAATGCATGTTTATTGTAGAAAAACATCACTAAAGTGGTGGGTGTTGGGTTCCAAGGCTGGAGGTCGAGCTGGCTTCCAGCCAGGCCTTGCAGGTGCTCAGCAACCTCGATTGAGGAGAGGGGCGCTTCGGGGAGGATGCCTACCTCAGGCACCCGGGAGCAAACTGGAGGCACACAAAAAAAGTCAGTAACAACAGGAAGTGTGGATGAAGGACTTACTGTTAAACAGACGGCATGCTGAGGGCTTACAGCCCTCATGGCGCTGCTCTCCACCGTGAGCGAGTGCCCTGGCTCCTGTGCCCCCTTCTGCTCCTACAGAAGGAAAGCCAGAGCCTCAGATCCCGTGGCTGCTGTCCCAGGGTCGCTCAGCGTATACATTACAGGGCAGGACACATGTCTGCCCTGAGGGCTGTGCTACTGGGGAGAAAGGCATCCTCAGAGAATGCGATGCCCTTCCATCGGCCAAGAGGGGAAGTAGAGGCCGATGTTGAGACCGGGATGCTGGACTAAAGAGAAGCATGTTCCACGGTTTCCTGAGGCACAGGGGTGGCGGTTTCATCACCCTCTCTACCTGTGTCCTGGGAAACGTGCATCTGTCAGAGTTAGGGAGGCTCTTTTTAAGGTTATGTTTCAAAAGCACCATTTTTAAAAGAAAACTCTGGAACCTTAAAGGGGATTAACTAGAAACTGTAGAGAAACTCTCCAAAATAACGCAAAACTCACGTTTGGCTTCAGTGTTGGATTCCCACCTCTAAGGGGTGTTTGACCAGCACACTGTCAAAGGAGCTGTATTTCCAGACACTGCTCTTACATTTGGGAACAGGAAGTATTTGAGGTTGGCTGGTGCCTGGAGCTCATGCTGCCTCCTAGATGTGTTTTGTGGCGGTTGTTGCGTTGTTTTATTTGGTGAGAAGAAAGTGGAATCTGGTACAAATCTGCAAGGACGTGTGACCTCAGGGGAAGCTTTGAAAGTCTCCCTTTATTGGCACCGGAAGCTGTTAATTACCTTCATACACAGAGCCCGTGGTAACAAAGTCCTTGGTTGTAATATTCCTGTGTGGTGCCCCTTTGTGAGTTTTCATCATAAAGCTGGCATTTCTGGGGTTTGGATAGGGTCCAGTGAAGGACCCATGGCCATCTCTGGTGGTTCCTCGAGTGGCCCCCGCGGAAGGACTGGGCAGGAGTGGCAGGAAGAAGAGAGGCCGTGGCGGCCTTGTCCTGGCGGCGCCTGCCGTGACTGCTTGGGTTATTTTCCTCCGATCAGGGAAGTGTCTTTGAGGAATCAATGCCCTCCGGCCCACGGACTCGGCAGCTCGCCAGCCACGGGCAAGGATTGGCCAGGACGGTCATGTCTGCCGCAGAACATGTTGCCTGCTTTGCTTTTTTTTTTTTTTTTTTTTTTGCTTGCTTGCTTTGTTTTAATTTTTAGAGGTAAAATGAAGTGTAGAATGTAAAGACATCAAAGTAAAACTGTTTGTGTAAACCAAAAATAAAATTCTAAGTCCCCCAACCCAATGAATGGACCCCCTTCTTGACCAAGGGGTCCCAAAGAAACTTGAAAAATGAGTTCAGGCCCTGATGGGAATGGGGGGTTGGACAGGCCTCCTTAGACCCCCCCGGGAGACCGTTCAGGCCCAGCTGACCAGCATTAACATCAAAACAGCGATCTCACGACTGATAAAACAGACACAGCAGTAAGATTCCTGGTTCCACCCTGACTCTGGGATAGCAGCAGGCGACAGAGAGCAGGCCCTGCAGGAAATAAAAGTATTTTACCTCAGAATATATTCCTTCCACCTATTTTGAGTGGCTACAGAAAACTGCCTCTTGGGGGGGAAATTTGCATTCTGGAGAGAATCCCATGCCCTTTCCAGGTCTCTTTTTCCTGATCCAGGAGAGATTTAACTACAAGTCACCTTTTAAAGTCCCATAGGAGACATTTACCATCTATTCTGTCTGAAGCCTGCTTCCTGGAGGCCTCATCCACATAACGAGAATCCCCGCTTATCTTAACTCAAACATTTTTTAATGCTGACATCAACTCTTCAGTCAGAAAACCTTTCAGTCTGCCTAGGATCTGTGAGGTCCTCACCCTACTTCTTCAAGATGTTCTGGGCCAAACCAGTATATACCTTACATGTGTTGCCTGTAATTTCTGTCTCCCTAAAACGCATAAAGCCAACCTGTAACGTGACAACCTCAGGCACAGACTTCCTGAGGCTGTGTCCTGGGCCATGGTCACTCGTATTTGGCTTAAAATAAACCTCTTCAACTATTTTACAGAGTTTGGCCTTTTTTGTCAACATTTGAAAAATCTGAAAAGAATTCCCATGGTTTGATTCTCTTAGTTCAAACTAATGTTGAGAGTTTGTTGACTGCCCTCCATCAGGTTAACCTGAGGGCCCGTATGAATAGCCATGACTCAAAGGCCAGACGCAGGAGTCTGCCCCCCACGTGGCTTTAAAAGCTGACTGCAATATAGCGTTACTCCTGGAGGCCATGTGTGTGTCGTGTACAATTATGAGCAATTTAGAAATGCTTTAAGAGTCACTTGTGGCAATTAGGCGAATTGGCCCCATTACTTTATTCATTTTATTTTTATTTTTATTTATTTTTTGAGACATAGAGTCTCACTGTGTTGACTGGAGTGCAGGGCTGGAGTGCAGTGGCAGGATCTTGGCTCACTGCCACCTCTGCCTCCCAGGTTCAAGCGATTCTCCTGCCTCAGCCTCCTGAATAGCTGGGATTACAGGCGCCCGCCACCATGCCCGGCTAGTTTTTGTATTTTTAGTAGAGACGAGGTTTCACCACATTGGCCAGGCTGGTCTCGAACTCCTGACCTCAAGTGATCTGCCTACCTCAGCCTCCCAAAGTGCTGGGATTACAGGTGTGAACGACTGTGCCCAGCCCTTGTTACTTTATAGTAGAGAATAGTTTTGGACCAGAAGCTGCGCCCTCCTGCTTGGTCACTACCTTGTTCACTAGATGTGGTGTCGAGTAATCCTCAAGTTCCAATTCCCCTTCGATGGCTGAAGGCATATTACCTCTTAAGAATTTCAAAAGGTGTTATTTTTCAAGGTCTGTTCATCCCCATGCCCCCTTCTCCAGTCCTTCCCAATATCTCATCCCTATCTGCCCCTAAACCTTCAGATCGTTCTGTTTTTCTCTGATGCTGTTTGCTTTTTGCCACCTGGAGACAAGTCACTTCCGATTTCTGCTCTCCTTCCCCTCAGATCTGTGAACTCCCATGAGCAGTAACATCAGGTTTCTCTGGAAACACTGCGGGGCCAAGAACACCACCTTTCACGTGGCGTACACAGCCTGTATTTGCACCCCATTCACTTTCCTCCTAACTCTCACAGTGACAGCTCCCTCCTGCCATCCCGTTCCGGCTCAGTATTGACAGAGGCCAGTGAAAGATCAGGTCCTGGGCTCAGCTGAGTTGCTCCAAGGCCTGGGAGCCTGGCAGACATGGGGGCAGCACAGTCTTCCTGTCTCCCAACGGCCACATGGCCTCCAGCAGGCTGCTCCTCACCTGGTGTCCCGGGGCTGCTTGGTCCTGGGCCAGGGCGCAGGCAGCAAGGGCAAGTGTCTGGCGTAGCGTCTGGCACACAGGAGGGGTCTGTGTTCTCTTGCACTCTTGCTTCCTGGTGCCCTCTGGTGTGCCTGGCCCCAGGTTCGTGGCTCTGCCCTTCCTGCAGCTCAACCACCGTCGCTTCCACCTTCCCATCCCTTTGTGGCAATGTCCCTAGGAGCGACTGTCTCAAGTGAAACCCAGCCCAGCTGATGCTGGGAAGCATAACAACAGGAGGGCTTGAATTGCGTTGAAAATGTGTCTTGAGAAGATGCCTGGTGGATGGAAGCAGCTGGGAGACCTAGCAGAGGGCCCAGGCCACCCTGCAGTGGCAGCTGCTGGACCTGCAGCCTGCTGGACCTGATCTGTGGGGTGGTGACTCTCGTGAAGCTGCTGAGTCAGTCACATTTGCCTTCCGAGGGCCCTTCTGGCTTTTAATGGTGTTAGCCCTCTGAGGCTTGCTTGCTCATTTCGCCAGGCAGAGACTATGTTCCTCCGCACCCGAGGCATGCCCTCCTGTCCTGGAGCTCCAGGGCTGCCTCCCGCTCCTTCCGCTTGTCTTTGGAGGGCCTGTCTTCCCTTCTCTCTGTCTGCATTTCCCCAGGGTGCTTGTCTGTCTGTCCAGGCTCTGCCTTCTGTGACGACAGTCTTCCTGGCCTTTCTGGTGAGCACGGTATCTGCCATCTGTAGCAGAGGGCACTGAGGCTGGCGGGACCTGCAGGGGCACGCAGGGTGCTGGCCGCTGGGGGCTGCCCGGTCCCACTTGGCATGGTGTCCAGCAGGCTGCTTGGCCCCTGTGACCTCACTGGGAGGGCCCAATGCTGCCTGCCCTGCCCCCATGCTGGGGCAGGAAGATCAGGACACCTCACGTGTAGCTGGCCAGCTTCCACTGGTCCGCAGTTTTCAGTGCTGTTCCATCTCCCTCTCCAGAGGGTAGTAGTCCCTGGGCTCTGCCAGCCACGTGGGGTAAGCGGTGGTTGGGGCCCTGCGCTCCCTGAGCAGATATTTCATTCTCCTTCACCTCCAGTCCTGGTGCCACCAGCCCCTGTGCCCCGGAGGGCTGTGTGACCGAGACTGGTCTGCCCCTCCCTTGGCCCACCCTGGCTGATGGGTCAGCTTTGCTGTCTCTGATACCTTATTCACCCAGATCCTTTCTGACTTCCAGCATTTTGTGGCTGCTCTCTCATCTCCTGTGTGTGTGTTGTGTTGGTGTGTCTTTCTAAACAATCCACACACTGTTTTAGCAGAATCTTGGAGGGAGCCTGACAACGTGATTGTGTTCACTCCGTTATTTTTGACCAGAAATGCCCTGTGGCTCTGAAATGCCACCCTGTGGCTGGCAGGTGGGACCGTGCCTCCCCACGCGGCCCAGGACACTGCTGCCTGCCAGCCCCGCCCGTGAGCCTGCCGGCCTCACTTTCCAACTGGTTCTTTCCCTGTCCGCAGTGCCTGAGGCAGAAAGATAGAAAGTTTCTCCATCCTGGGTGGACGTTAGATTGTTTGGGTTATCTACATTTATCACACCCCCCCATTACATTTTACATTGTTGTTGTTGCTATCGACCCAAAGATTTCTGAAGAGCTTACTGTCTGCCCTTAGCAAGGAACACGGGTGGTAAGAAAGCAGACGGTTATTGGTTGGGGCGTCGTGGAGAATTGGGGGTGCTGTCTGAGAAATATCCTCTGGGTGCTTCTAAAACCGTCCACACATCCACAGCAAATCTGGATGGGGTGGAGCTGGTGACTGGTTGTTTCTCTACTTTAGAGGGAGAGAGAAAGCTATGTGGCAGTCCCAGCAGTGCCCCTCAACCGTGTTGATACAGAATACAGAGAAATCTCACTGAGTATCTCTCGGGGAGGATTCCACAGTTCTAAGTGATGATTGGTTGGAAGAAAGGATTTTTTTTTCCACTGAGAATTTGGTTTGATTTGTGTATTCGGAGTGTCACTGGTGGCCGAAGGTATTATCCAGGAATGAATTTTTGCATCATGACATCATTTCTGGTTAAAGGGCTTTTTATCTTTTTTCTTTTATTACCAGCTTTGTGTGCTTTAAGGCTGTGGACTGTAAAATGTATCCAGAGGGCCTGCGGAGCCCCTCAGTGGCATCTGGAAGCCTGTGCCGCCAGGACGAGGGAGATGGCTCTTTGCCGACCCTTGTCTGTGTTAGGGTGTCGCGGTGCAGCTGAAAGGGAGTTCCTTCTCAGCAGCCACATTTGACCCTAATGTCATGTTTTCGCCGTACCAACACCATGTCCCCTACCAGAAGAACCTGCCCATCTTTTAAGGAAGGTTTCCATTTCTGGACCTCACAGCAAGATGCACACACTGTCACGCGTGATGCAGAACCAAACTCAGGCCCTCTGTGTTTCCAACGAGGGGCTCCGAGGGGCCGTCAGAGCCAGGTGTCTGACCAGGTGAGGGAGGACTGGAGGTGTCCCTTGGGTAGCAGGTACGTGGCCACGGGCGAGGGGAAGAAATTGAAGGCGGTTTAGTCAGGCGCCTGAGGAAGGGGCTGGCACTTCTTTCAGTTCTACAGCGGTCAGCCGAGCACCCAGCCCTGCGTGGGCCTTCCTGGGCGGGCCTGCCCTCCCCTGCGGACCTGCCTTCCCCGCCTTCCTGGCTTTCCTCTCCTGCTCTTGAGCCCAGCCAGGCTCCACCCCTCCATCCAGGTGTTTCTCATTCCCCCCTGGGGTGGCGGCACCCTTCAGGCGGTGGGAGTCCAGCTATGCTTTACTCTCCCGCAGACCGGCTTCTGCCTTCGTGGATCTGCTCTTGTGGGTGTGTTCTCTGTTTTATTAATTCCTGTTTTAATAGCTGTTCTCCTTTCTCTGCATTTATTCGGATATGCTTGTGCTTTTAGGTTGAACATTTCACTTGTTAATTTTTAGCCCTTCTTCCTTTCGGATGGAGGCATTCAGGGTTCTGTGCAGTGCTTCCCTTGGGGTTCAAATGAGGCTGCTTTGGATAAGTTCTAATTTGTATTATTTAATTTGTAAAGCATATTACATTAACACTTCATAAAGTCTTGGTGTTTCTCAAGAGAGTTATTTTGAAATTTGCTTTATGGTTCCTTTTTTATTTGAAAAAATGAAATATTTAGAAGTGTTTTTTGTTTCCCAAAAGTCTGAATTTTCCAAGTCATCTTTTTTGTTATTCATTTCTAATTTACTCCATTCTGGTTAGAAATTACCCAGCCGTTGAATTTTACTGAGACTTGCTTTGTGGTCAGTTTTTATGAATCTTTAATATATGTGTGAGAAGATTTTGAATTCTCTAGTAATTGGGTGCTGGATTCTAAATATGCTCATTAATTTCAGCTTATTGATTGTAAATTACCTACAATATTAGAACATGTGAGAGGCGAGAATCGCTGTGGAGGAGAGTGAGCAGTCAAGGACTGGGGATTCAGGAGGGTGGATTTCTGCGTTCAACTCATTCATTCATTCACTCATTCATATTGATTGGGCCTTCTAATGCCATCCCCTGCCCTTGGCATATGGGATACATGTATTTATGATTGACACAGAGACCCCTATTTCATGGTGCTCATGTTACCCTGGGAGGAAGAGAGGAAACTAGTAAAGGCAATGAGTAAACAGTAGAGCAGGGAAGGCAGAGCGGGGCTCGGGAGTGGAGGGGCTGCGATTTTACACCCGCTGGTGAGGGCAGGCCTCCTTAGAAGGTGAGCAGACATTTGCAGGCCGAAGACCTGGTCAGGAGAAGAGGGAGTGGGCGGTGCGGGAGACGTAAAAGGCCGGGTTAATCAATTAGGCATGGCTTTGAGTGACATGGAGGCTCCTGGAGGTTCTGAGCAGAGAAGCGACACCACGTGACGTATGCCACAGAGAATGCAGTGGCCACGTGGGACAGGCATCGGAGGAGCAGGGAGACCCACCAGGGTCTGGGAGCAACCCAGGCAGTGGATGGGGCTCAGTCCGGGTAGGTGGAGTGGGAATGTAGAAAATGGTACAAATTCTAGAGATATCTGACGTAGATGGGATTTCCTTAGCCTGCAGATGGGCTGTGCAGGAAACAGAAGAGTCGAGGGTGACCTCAGGATTTTTGGCTTTAAGCACTGCTGATGGAGTTGCATGAATTCATGGGGAATGTGGGTGGAGTGGACCCTGCGCTGGGATGAGGATTAGTATGGATCTGTGCAGTGCTTTCAAAGGCACCCAGTTTGGAACACTGAGGGGTAGGCGTTGGCGAGCCTGAGCTGAACGTGGGAGGGGCCTGCGCTGGGCATTCATAGCAGAAAGATACATGGACATGAACTCTCCCGGGCAGTGGATCTCCGCCGTGCAAGGTCCACAAAGTAGACTTTGTTTCTTTTCCCTTTTTTTTTTTTTTTAAAACAATGTTTGCTTAGTGCTAGCATGCATCTTCTACCACATCCTACTTTGTAAAGTGTTCCTGCTGGCAAGAGAGTTACTGGCTCCAGGATCTTTGCTGGGCAGAGAGTGTGAGCGCACAGCCTCCACAGCCAGCAGCAAGGTCCTGCTCAAAGTGGGACTCGTGGTTGCTCCTAATTACAGCAATGATGAGGACACTGATGGCCACAGGTCCCCTTACCAAGGCCACCCATCTGTCACTCAGCTACGTACTGTGTGTTCATTGGCATTTAATGCCCCTGGGGACATCACACAGTAGTTACTGGTTCAGGAACTGAGGCTGGGAGGCGTAAGTCACTTTTTAACAAGCTGCCCAGGTGATTTTTCTGGACAGAAGTCTGAACCAGCCCCCTGCCTTCTGCATTTCCACCTGCCTGCTGGATTATTCCACCCCCAGTGACCCGCAGTGCCCTTGAAAGATGCTGCAGCCCACGCCGGTCTCCAGAAAGCCCCGGCGGAATGTACGTTGCTGCCTGGAAGAGGCCGGCTCGCCCCAGAGAGAGGGGTTACCTCCTTCAGGCCTCTTCCTTGGTGCCCTCTCTTCTTCTCCAATGTTTTCTATTTTTAAATATTTCAACTGTTACTGTTAAGTAATAGTGGTTCCTACTTTGGCCCAGCTGTTAGGTGAAACACATAACCAAACGTTTGGAGGTTGCTAAGAAGGAAATTCTGAAATGCGTTCTTATGTAAACTTGACCTTACGTAACTGAGAAGGCAAGAGCAACTGCAGTGGGATTTGTAGGCTTCCTAGACCACTGAAACTATTTTTAATTTTCAGACAATACATTTTTATCCATTGGGTTTAGGGTATTTGGATAGCTTTCAGGAGTAACGTGTAACTTGTGCTGGTGTGAGCAGGCTAGAGAGATGGGCTGCAGTGGCTTCAGGGAGGTGGTGGTGTTCCAGGAGGTGTGGCCAGTTTTGAATCCAGGTGACAATGCTTACTGGCTGCATCTCCCGTCTGTGATACCCAGGTCCCCGCTGGGACCTGCTTCAGGGGGCTGTGAGGACGAAAGGAGATCACAAAGCAAAAATACTTTAAATTCGTGCTCAGTCCTGAAACATTAGTTTTTTGTTATTGTTTCTATTCGATTGCTTTTGCATTGGAATTGTAGAGTCTTAGAAAGATTTTCCAGGAATGCTTTGTCCATAACGTGATTGTAGCAGCATCTCAGACGGATGGTTCTGTCTGTTATTTCTGGAGGTCATGCTTGTCTTTCGTGGCTGCGCTTCTATATGAGAACTTAAAGCACATTTCACCATTTTTTTTTTTTTTTGGTATGGGGTAAGGCCTGGTTCTATTTATAGTTTCCAGGAAGTACATTTGTGCACTTCTTGAAAGCCAACTTACCAACTGCATGCCAGGTTTTTATTTTCAGCTCTTGCTCAATTTGAGCTTGCAAATATTTCCAAAAGATGTTTTTTTCTTCCTGGGGATATAGAACAAATTAGAAACATTAAAAGGATTTTCTAAGGAGCTTTAAGGATAGTTCTGAAATAGGGAGCAGGGAAAAAATCTAACACTTGCGTTTTCATTAAATTGTGGAGCAGAAGCACACAGATGGTCTTGCTCCCTCCAGATACAGCCCTGGCTGGTACGGCCAGCACCCAGGGACTCTGCACACGGAATTCCACGAGAATAACATCACAGGCCGCCGTAAAAGCCAGGGAAGCGAAGGGAGGCGTTTCTGATCTGTTTCTGGCCTTGCGGTGGCACAGGGTGTCATCCCTTGGGTGGGAAGGGTCTTTGGAGCCCCTTATGGCAGCAAGTTTACTGCCGCATTTGGATTTAATGCTGGCAAGGAAGGACTTTATTTTCTGTTCGAATCAAATTTGGAATACGTTTTTGAGTAAAGCTTGCTGCGTTGTTGATACAGCTTATTACTCAGAAGAAAAAAAGCCTTTTAAGTGACCTGTTAAGGAAAGTTTTATTTCCTCAAAGTTCGTGATAGCTTCAATAGTTTCGGCTTGTCATTTAATAGGACCTTTTGAAAGAAATATTCACCAGAAAAGAATCACATCAAGTTGTGTGTGCATTATAAAAATGGCTCTCGTCCACGATGACTGGCTGAAAAATGAGATTTTTGAGTTTGTCATACATTTAGGGGACCCTTAAGAATGTGGACAGATGCGGAAGTAGCTGTTCTTCAGTTGAAGGCTGTGTGTGTGTGTGTGTGTGTGTGTGTGTGTGTGTGTGTGTGTGTGTCCCAGTCCCACTCTCAGCGCACTTTGAGGCGCAACTCGAGGTGACTCGTGACACAGTTGAGTCCAGGCCTTGCGGTGAGTGCTGAGGACACAGAGATGGGCATGGGCCGTCCTTCCCAGGCGGCCACTCAACCCCCGGGGAGGGGCACAGGGTCTCCGAAGCTCCTGCCACACTCCTGTCTTTTTTGTTTTGCTTTGCATTTCAGTAGCCCCTGTGGGGTAACCAGATGCTCTTAGCTTTGTTGGTTGGAGCTGTGATTTTTTTTCCAGAGGGTTTCCCAGAATGCTCCCATCTCCTCCCCTGATGTGGTGTCAGGTGGCACCATGGTGACCCCCCCTCCTGTGCACAGACCTTGGCTTTCCTCAGCGGTTTATGTCAGAGAACGGGCCGATGTCCGCTCCATCCCCTTCGCTTCTCTTTTATTCTTCTAAATGGTGTTCGCAAGAACACTGATACCATCTGACAGGGTTCTCCTTCATGTGGAGGAATCATTTAAGGCGACTGTAAACGGGGAAGGTAAAGAGAGACAGGGCGGTGAGGCCTCTGTGCTTCACTCAGCGGGTCACATGTCACCGCCCGCAGAATGAGCTGAGTCCAAGGGCTGGTGGGAGGGAGGTCTTCGTGGTGAGGGAGTACCTCGCCTTGGTCATGATGACAACACGGTACCAAGGTCGGTCCCTGGCTTTTTTTGGCTACAGAAGGTGGAACCAGTGGGGGAAACCTGGTAGAAGGGTACCTGGAACCTCTCTGGACTTTCTTGGCAACTTCCTGTGAATCTATAATTATCTTTTAAATTCACAATATTAGTGTGAGAAACCTTTAATAAAATATATGACTCGTTTCCCATCTGTTATCCATTTAAAGTTGAGATGTGTCATTCCATGGGATTAGAAATAAAGAAAAAAAGATGGATGTTCGTAGATGAAGCTGAATGACTAAGGTTGATCATTGTGGTAGCTGGATACGTGGGTGTTTATTATATTCCTCTCGCTAACTCTGTGTGTCGTTGAAGATTTTCATGATGAAAGGCCACTGACCAGTTCCTAAGAGTCTTCTGGCACCATCTTCTCCAAGGTCACTGTCTTCCCCTAAGAAGCACAAACTGTCCCTACCGTAGGCTTTATTGCTTCTGCCTAGATCCGCAATCTGTCGGATTTCTTTCATCTTTATTATCTTCTTCCTCTTTTTCAGTGCACAATGTATGCTTTAATTTTCTAGTTGTTTTTCTAACTTTTTGAGTCTAATGTTTTTATTTGTTTGGGTTCGTTTTGTAGTTACTTACATGTAGGCAGCTTTTCATTGTTCTCTGAGCTCAATTTTAGGCAATTCCTACAATTTTCGATATGTGATGTGTTCATTACTTTATAAATTTTTACCACTTTCACTAGAATTTGAAGCGTTTAAGAGAAAGAGACTCATTTTTCCCATGGTTGGATTTTTGTTTCTCCTGGTTTTATTTCTGGTTCTGTTGCAGTGTGTTCCAGTGTTTAGTCTACACTGTGTGTATTTGGAAACTGTGTTCTTTATGTGGCATTGGTTTTTGTAAATGTTTCATGGGGGCTTGCAGCAAAACGCATACATGGCTTAATGATAAGAGGTTCGAGGCCTATCTGTTGGCTGAAGTAAGAATTGTACTATTCCCATCCTCTGTATGCACACCTCCTGTGTGTTTGCTCTGCCGTGAGTGTACAAGAGCGAGTTCATATCTAGTGCTGACCATGTGTGTCTGCATTCTGTGTGTTCTGTGTTTTTACTCGAAGGTACCCACAGTGTGTGCCTCAGACAGTTCCATCCTCTTTGTAGATTGCATGCTTTATACTTAGGAAATGGGCAAATCTGTTTGATATTTAGTGTTGGATTTAATCTTTGTGATACCGATATCTCGATTGCACATTTCAATTTGTTTCTATTTGCCTTTTGGGGCTTTTTACCCGTCTAATCTGAGCCTTACACTGGATTTGTTTTTATTTTATTTATTTTATTTTATTTTATTTTATTATTATTATACTTTAAGTTTTAGGGTACATGTGCACAATGTGCAGGTTAGTTACATATGTATACATGTGCCATGCTGGTGTGCTGCACCCATTAACTCGTCATTTACATTAGGTATATCTCTTAATGCTATCCCTCCCTCCTCCCCCCACCCCACAACAGTCCCCGGTGTGTGATGTTCCCCTTCCTGTGTCCATGTGTTCTCAATGTTCAATTCCTACCTATGAGTGAGAACATGCTGTGTTTGGTTTTTTGTCCTTGTGATAGTTTACTGAGAATGATGATTTCCAATTTCATCCATGTCCCTACAAAGGACATGAACTCATCATTTTTTATGGCTGCATAGTATTCCATGGTGTATATGTGCCACATTTTCTTAATCCAGTCTATCATTGTTGGACTTTTGGGTTGGTTCCAAGTCTTTGCTATTGTGAATAGTGCCGCAATAAACATACGTGTGCATGTGTCTTTATAGCAGCATGATTTATAATCCTTTGGGTATATACCCAGTAATGGGATGGCTGGGTCAAATGGTATTTCTAGTTCTAGATCCCTGAGGAATCGCCACACTGATTTCCACAATGGTTGAACTAGTTTACAGTCCCACCAACAGTGTAAAAGTGTTCCTATTTCTCCACATCCTCTCCAGCACCTGTTGTTTCCTGACTTTTTAATGATTGCCATTCTAACTGGTGTGAGATGGTATCTCATTGTGGTTTTGATTTGCATTTCTCTGATGGCCGGTGATGGTGAGCATTTTGTCATGTGTTTTTTGGCTGCATAAATGTCTTCTTTTGAGAAGTGTCTGTTCATGTCCTTCGCCCACTTTTTGATGGGGTTGTTTGTTTTTTTCTTGTAAATTTGTTTGAGTTCATTGTAGATTCTGGATATTAGCCCTTTGTCAGATGAGTAGGTTGCGAAAATTTTCTCCCATTTTGTAGGTTGCCTGTTCACTCCGATGGTAGTTTCTTTTGCTGTGCAGAAGCTCTTTAGTTTAATTAGATCCCATATGTCAATTTTGGCTTTTGTTGCCATTGCTTTTGGTGTTTTAGACATGAAGTCCTTGCCCATGCCTATGTCCTGAATGGTATTGCCTAGGTTTTCTTCTAGGGTTTTTATGGTTTTAGGTCTAATGTTTAAGTCTTTAATCCATCTTGAATTAATTTTTGTATAAGATGTAAGGAAGGGATCCAGTTTCAGCTTTCTACATATGGCTAGCCAGTTTTCCCAGCACCATTTATTAAATAGGGAATCCTTTCCCCATTGCTTGTTTTTCTCAGGTTTGTCAAAGATCAGATAGTTGTAGATATGCGGTGTTATTTCTGAGGGCTCTGTTCTGTTCCATTGATCTATATCTCTGTTTTGGTACCAGTATGGATTTGTTTTTAATATAATGATTGTTCAATCCTGTTTTTTATCCAATCTGATAATTTTCATGTGACTCTGTGTTATTTATGAATGTTGATAAAATGGACATATTTCTCCTAAAATTTTCATCCAATTTTATATTCTGTTTATCCGTTTTTGTTTTTTGAGATGGGGCCTCACTCTGTCGCCCAGGCTGGAGTACAGTGGCATGATCATGGCTCACTGCAGCCTCTACCTCCCAGGCTCAAGCAATGCTCCTGCCTCAGCCTTCCAAGTAGCTGGAACCACAGGCACGTGTCACCACTGCTGGCTGACTTTTTAATTTTTTTGTAAAGATGGGGTCTTATGATGTTGGCCAGGTTGGTCTCAAACTTCTGGCCTCAAACGATCCTCCTCCTGCCTTAGCCTCCCAAAGCACCGTGATTACAGGCGTGAGCTGTTGTGCCCGACCCTGTTTTCTGTTGTGAATGCTTCTTGTTTTGTTTCCTATTTGACTTCTTGGATATGGGCTTTCTTACCTTTTATTTGGTCTGGTGTGTGTGGTTTCTCTTCCTTCTGGTGATTTGGAAGGCCGTGCTCTCTTTTTAGTTCTTATTGTGTGAACTCTTATGAGCTCATACGCTTTCCCTAAACTGTGCTTTCCTGTTCCAGCACCTTCAGACCATGTGAGAGAGTAGCCCGTCGGCACAGACACTTTCTGCCGTCTCTTTTCTCCAACCTTCTGATTTTGTTACTTGCAGTGTTATTTTGAGTTTTGGTGATTCTCTTTATAACATATAAATAATATATTTAGACTGACATTTATCAAGTTATTAGCCTTAAAATGGTTACTGATTCTATCACTGAGAAAAATGAGAAAACAGATACATTAAGTTTCTTCCCCCAAATTTCAGTTTCATTACCATTTCCATTTAAAATGTGAGGAATTTTAGGTTAACCAGTAGGTTTTGGAAAGTTGGGTTTGAAGATCTGGTCGCTTGATTATCCACCATGAAGGGGAGTAGACGGGCCTCTTGCTTTTGGAGAGCTTCCGGGAGCGATGCTGCCGGCTCCTGGAGACCCTGCTCCCGCCTGTGCTGTGTTCAGGCTCTGCCACCAGCGGGTCCCCTTTGGAGCCCTGCGGAGGTGTGTCCTCCTGAGCCCACCCTGAGGCCCAGTGCCCGCAGCCTGCCATGGCCCAGGGTGTGAGAATGTCTGCCAAGGAGGCTCCCTTTCTATAGGAGAGCTGTAAGGGGGCTCGGGGTTTGGGGTTACACTGGGGGAAGGGAAAGTGGCGTGAATGCAGTCACCTGTCTTTTGCTACTTACTTCTCTTCTGACAAACCAGGGACTGTGTCATTTAGAAATTGTTGAGAATAGTTCGACGTAGCTTAGTCAGAGCTTCCTTCCTGTGCACATTCTGACTTGCCTAGAAAGATGCCGAGTATGGCGGGTGGAAGCCCTGCGCACCCCCTTCTCACCAGACTCCCATCCCGGCACAGGGAAGGGGCAGGACACACACCCTTCCCGGTCAGTCCTGTTCCCAGGGGCCCAAGTAGCCCACAGGAGGAAGGAGTGCAGCAGGGCAGAGTGAAGGCGGAGGGTCTGGCAGGTGGAGCTTCACCCAGGGAAGGAGCTGTGTTCCTGGAAGGACATTCAGTTCAAGAGCAAAGGCTCAGATGTTCATACCGTAAATATTCAGCATCACATAAAATTAAAAACTCGGTTAAACCAAGCCTTCTCTTCTTCAGAAGGTGTTGGTTGTTAGTGGGCTGCAGCGCAGCAGGTGTGGACAGTGAGCACCTGTGTCCCCAGGTGTCCTGAGAGGGCAAGATCAGGGCTGGTAGGGCGCCCTCCTCATCGTCTTGCTCCTCATCGCCAGTTGTCTTTAAGGTCAGAACATGAGAACATCAGCTCTTAGTGCCAAGGTTTTTTGGAGACTTTTTCTTTTATTTTTTTTTCCTCTGGGAAGATGTGTGAGAACATTTCATTTTTGTTCTTGAATGGAATCTTCCGCATAAATACTACATATACATGTACATATGTGAGTATGTGTGAATATCTATGTGTGTGTGTGTATATATATAAACATGTGCGTTTTTATATTCATTGATGTGGAAAGTGCTCACAGTGATTACTAGGGGAAAAGCATGCATAATATGGCCCTAATTAAAATGTAAAAGCTATATACAATGTAAGCACATGTACATATATATGCTGAAGAGTATATATGTTTGATTTTTTTAAACAAATTAGGGTTTAATGTGTTAAAAGTACATATTATTTTAAAATAAATTTGGGTGCATTCTATGAATATATCATAACTTTTATGAGTCGAGCCAATGGCATAAATATTTACTTGGGGAATTTAACACACATTATCAAATTGCCTTCCAGAGAGGTTGCACCGTTCATTATTTATTCAGGGTGATTTCTTATGAACCAAGATTCGCAGACCCCCAGTGCCTGCGCGGAGCTGATGACCGCGTCCTCCAGGGAGCCCGGTGCAGAGGCGCTGGTGCAGACAGCTTTGCCAGTCCACACTTTCTTGTTTTGAAGTTTTTGTGTCTTGTTTCTGTTTTGGTTAGTGGGGAAGGGGTGTCTGCTGTCTGGAGATTAGAGAGAGGTCTGGCATTTCCTGCGGGGATGTCTCCTAGTGTTGCCGCTATTCATGTTGTTGACCAGAGAAGAGAGATGGAGTCCAGGTGGGCAGAACTCGATCTCCCTGCGCCTTGAGCCAGCCCCGTCCTGAGCCCTTGCCCTCTCCAGATGTGAGGAGGTTGGCCACGGTCTTTGGTGCCTTCCCTGTTGATTTCAGGTGAGATGAGGGAGGGCACTTTGGCCTGCAGGGAGCCCAGGTTTCTGGGGCGTCGACCCTGCTTCTCTGGGCTCCCAGCAGCCAGCCCCTGGTTTCGTGTCACCAGTGACTCCCTGTTGCCAGCTTCCATGCCCGGCCTCAGCCCATGGCCTCTCACCAGTGTTGACTTGGTGGAAGCACCTCCTTACCACACCACATGCTCCTGGTACCTTCCCCTGCCCTGGCCACCAGTCCTCAGGTGCCTTGGTGGGTTTTTCTTATCTCTCCAGCATCATCACATCCAAGCGCCCCAGGGCTCGTCTCCGGCCCACTCCTTGTTTCCACTGAGTCATTCCCTTGGTGATCTCCTGGCCTCATCCAGTCAAATCATAGATCACAACACCATCTTGATTCTGCCGCTCGAATGTCTGGCTCCTGCCTGGATCTCACCTGCCTTCCAGATCCTAGAGCCTGCTTGCCGTCGATCCCCAGCTGGGCGTTCTCAGACTCAGCAAGTTTGAAAGCAGGCTCCTGATCTTCCCCTGCAAACTTGCTTCTCCCGCGGCCTCTCCTACTCAGGGCAACCTCCAGGCTCAGGATCCCAAGAGTCCCCTTGACTCCTATTTCTCTCCAGTCCCACGCATGGCCTGTCAGCCAGCACTGGCAGCTGCCCATTAAAGTGTGTGCAGAGGGAAGGGTCCCAGTCAAATGTGAAAATGTTCTAAAATCTTGGTAAATCTACTAAAAGATTGTTGGATTGTACATTTGAGAAGGGCAGAGTGTAAAATATACCTCTTTAAAGCTATCAACATGTGTGCTGAGCCTGGCCGCTGCTCACAGCTCCAGCATTGCCACGCGTGGCGAGCCACAGGTGTCACCCATGTGGCTGTTGCAGGTGCCTCCTCACCTGGCCCCAATTCTGTTCTTGCCCCTCTAGTCTGATCTCGGCCAAGGAGCCAGAGTGCAGTTGACAGAATAATGGAACCCCCGAAATGTCCCTCAGCTAATCCTCAGCCCCTGTGACTGTGTAACCTTACCCGGCCAAAGGAGCTCTGCAGATGGGGTTGTTACTCACTGGAGATGAGGAGGTTGTCCTGGATCATCAGGGTGGGCCCTTTGTCTTCACGAGGGTTCTTTAAGGAAGAAATCAAGAGGATCGGAGTCAGAGGAGATATGCAGACAGAGCGTCGACAGGGCCACGCAGGGGCTGGTGTTGAGGAGAGAAGGGACCAGGAGCCAGGGGACATGGCAGCCTCCAGAAGCTGGAGAAGGCCAGGAGCAGATTCTCCCCTGGAGCCTGCAGAAGAAGCACAGCCCTCCTGGCTTTCTGACTTTCGCTCCGTAAACCCCATGTCAGACTCTGGCCTCCGAAACTGTAAGATAATAAACATACGTTGTTTCAAGCCATTGAGTTTATAGTAATGGGTCACACGCATCACGCACAAGAAGCTAACACCCAGAGTGAGCCTGTCAACTTTACGTCAGCCAGACTCAGCTTTTCACTCCCATCCGTGTGACCTAGGCAGGTTTCTCTACCTCCATGCCTCAGTTTTCCACATCGGTGAAATGGGGACTAGCAGGCGGTTAGGCACATGCTTTGCATAGCTTTCTGCTTTCTTGTGGGTCCCCCTCATCCAGCTATGTACTCATGGAGGGCAGGCCCTGCCCTGTGCACTGCAAGCGCTCCAGGGAGCTGGAGATGAAGGCTCACTCTGTCCCTGTCAGGCAGTGTGTGTTCCATGCTTTTATTTCAGTGTGTGCTGAATGTGGGCTGTCCTGTGCGTCTCCCCTTGGTTTTTCTCCTGGGAACCCTGATGCTGGGTTTTCCAGCGTAAGCACATCAGGAGTTTTGTTGCTGGAGTTGGGTAGTGGCTCCGGCCACTCTCCGAGCTGGAAAAACACAAGCTGGTGTGACTATGCAGACACAGGCTTTTGGGGATAGACAATAGATGGGCCTCCAGAACCCGAGTGAATTCCAGATGCAGTAGCAACAGTAGCAGGCTTGTTTGTGAATGTGTAGGGTCCAGAAGTTTCTTCTGGAGAGCTCGATCCTTCAGTGAGTGGTTGAACTTGAGTAGCAGTCTTCAGCGAGCAGGGAATGAGGGGCACCGGCACCACTGAGTTGTGCTGTTGGGTTTAAGGAAACCTCGTGGCCGTTGCTGAGTGCGTTCTTTTTCAGCATCCGCCACAGCTGACCCTTCAGCATTCCTCCTGGCTACCCAGCATCTGTCCTTGTGGCTGTGGCCCCGCCCGCCCCTCCCTGGCCCCTACTTTGCTGTTATGGGACTGATGAGCTGTGCTAAGTCCTCCTCCTCCTCACCCTTGTCCTTCCCTCCAGCATCGTGGCCGTCTCATATTCTGGGGACAGCTCTGGGTACTGGCGGGACCAGAGAGAGCAACCCAGATGCCACACCTCCTCCAGCTTTGCGTTTTCCTGGGCGATTGCAGGGAGGGGCAGACAGTAAAGAAGTGAACAAGTCAACAGACTGGAACCCACGTGGGTACAGAGGCTAGAGGGGGCCTTTGTTTTGGTCTGCTTTTCTGTTTTTCAAATTAGAGTCTTTCCCAAATGTTTGGTGATCCTGGCTGGCCAGCGTCTAAGAGTGAGTCTCTAACAAGCTGGGCGGGGCATGTTGACTGCTTATCTTCCTGGCCAGGTGGCAGACAGGGACCTGATCACTTCCTGGTGGTCCTGGATGCCACTGCCTGTTGTCCTGTTCTCTTAGCCCAGAGAGGACCCTGTCAGCTCCTCCCTGGAGTCCGGGCCTGGCTCACACAGCCTCACCCCTTGGCATGTCAGCTCTCCCTGCCCCTGTTTACTGCCCATGCTGGCGCTCCTGCCCTCAGCCTGATAGCACCAAGCCTGGGGAATTCTGGGGGAATGGGGTTGGTCCCTGTATGGGGGGCAGAAGGGATGAGGGGTCACATGCTCTTTATAGCTCAGCCTTCCCTGGGCCATTCTGGCCTTCAGACCAGCCTGGCTTCAGCTCTCTGGTCAGCCAGCCCCCGACTGGCTTCCAGAATTCTATGGCTGCTGTCTGCTTGTGGGATCTGTGTTTTTGGAGAGATTTATATCTTTTTTCCTTTTTTCTTCTTTTTTTTAAACTGCTTTTAGAAGGGGGTTGAGGGAGTCGGGTCAGTGCCCTAGCCTGTGTTCTTTACAGGAAGCAATTCTTTAAATGTCAAGAGGGAAATGCCCCCTGCCCGCCCAGCTCAGCTAGGAGGCCGTGGGTAGAAAGACCCTTTCAACCAAGTCTCACAATTAAGGTTAGAGATGATTTTGGCTCCTAAGAATACTCTAGAAATCTAAAGCATCCCAGTTCACATCACTTTTATCTGTTTCTTTGTAAAAATGCTTATCATTGGGCTTACAGATTAAAATTTTAGTGAGACAGAACATCGTTTTCCCAACTTTCCCATCGGTCACATTAGAGCAAAGTCTTCAAGAGCATTTTTCACTTAAGGGATATTTCCTAAAAAGTGACCCTGTGCTTTTGATGAAATAGTCAGCTAAGGAGAATGGAACCCTTTGTACCTTCACGCTGAAGTCTAAATTCAGCGTCTGCAGAGCACGGGACTGCTCTCGAGGAAGCCCCTCGGTGGCGCGTGGTGCCACTGCCTCTGGTTTGTTTGTTTTTGTCCTTTTTTGGGGGGCTTATTTTTGAAAGCAAAGGCATGATCAGTTATAGCAGTCCTTGAAGACAGTTTAAGATGCTGGATTCTGGGGAATATGTTATATGGCTTAAGAACGTCTGACAGCTCAGTGAAAGCAAAGTGGAAAAGTCACTGCCTGGGATTTAAAGGTGTGTCTGCAGCTTCAGCTTTTGAATCATTGGGTTTAGAAACCACAGCCCTTGCTTCAGACAAAGTCCCAAGAATTGGAGTCTGGTGTTGGCTGGCAACCATATCATTCAAGTTAAGCCAAGTGAGGTGAGAAACTAACGGAATGGCAATTTCAAATGCAGATTCCTTTGATGTTTCTTTTATCTCAGGATAAAACTCAGTGCTGGGGATTTCTTCATCCTCATTTGACTAAACCCAGTCAAGATGTGTGCAGGGGCCCGGACCACCCTGGGGACCATCACCGTTAGCAACCAGGACTTTCGGCCCCCAGGAGAAGCACGGGGCAGGGCTCTCAGGAAGGGCAGAGCCTAATTCTTTCCAGCATTCTGGAAGCTGGCTTTTATACTGCTTAGTGATTTTGTATTGTGAGGGCAACAATTCTGTTTATAATATTAAAAATAGGATGAAAGAAATAATATATTTTCTTCTGTCAGACATTTTTGTTTAAATTTTTGAATAGATCCATTTAAAATGGAATGTAAGTGAATCTTTTTGTGAGAAAGTGATTTTCGATGCATGAAAGCTAGGTGATTTTACCCTGCAGTCAGGCTTCTGATCTGCAGGTATTGTAACGTTTAAGATTGCTTCATCCAGCCTTTCAAATACTGTCTAGTAAAGCAGGACAGGCCAGCATCCACCTTCTTTTAGGATGGCATGTGTAAAGGACCCTCGGTGTTTGTGGAGTGTGTTTTCTGTGATCAGGTTCATGCCATAAATCCTCTTTAAGAGTCGGCCGGCGAAGGAATAGTGCTTTTTCGTCCTTGTCCGTGGAAGGTGCCGCAGGAGCTGGTTGGTTTTCACTCGAGAGGGTTCTGGTCTCAGCCGCGTTGCAGGCGCAGATCCCAAGCAGGTCATTGTATAAATGTTCTTATCCCACCTGTTGAGTGTCCTCTGTCACCAGGAATTCAGGATGGTAGGATTTTGTGCCGTCACTCTGTCCTCTAAACTGGCGTTTCCTCCTTTATTATGATAATATAAAGGGGACCTTGTGTCACAAACGAGTCACTTTTGGTGGAAGTGGGGCAAGACATTTCCCTGTGCTGGTTTAAGCAGGGCCGGTCTCCTCCAAGGGAGCCCCAAGCTGTTGTGCTCACAGGCCAGGTAATAAATGTACACGTTTGTAGTAAAGCCATTCACCACTCCCCAAAACACAACACTGAGAATAGGGTTTAGCACTGAGTTACTTTCTTTAAAAAACTAGTTTTGCCGTGTAAGTATGCTTCCTCAGTCAGCATACGGTTTGGATTTGCTTTTCCGAGCTTTTAATAATCGAAATCATACTGACGTCGTTTTCTGCAGCTTGTTTTTTTTGTTTTTGTTTTTTTTTATTTTTTTAACTCAACGTTGTTTCTAAGATTCATTTACGTCATTCCACATGGCTGGGATTCGTTCACTTTCATGCCAGATACAATTCTACACTCTCAATATTCCACTGTTTATCTGTTGCTCTGTTGATATTTGGGCCGTTTGTAGTTAATGCTGCTATAATGAATATCCTTGTACCATTCTCCTTGTGTAGACGTGCAGGAATTTTTCAGGGGTGGCTGTACTAAGGAGAGGGCTTGTTGCTGGGTCACGAAAGCGAGATTCGGCTGTCTATGAGAAAGCCCACTGTTCTAGAAGGCCCCGTCTCATTCATGCTGCTGCTGCTCCCACGCCCCCGCTCCCTGCCTCTCCACCCATACTTGGGTCGGTGGGTGTAAAGTGGGGTCTCCAGGGGTCTGATTTGCCTTTCCGTGCTCACTAACATGGTCCGGCATTTGATCCTTTGTTTTCCGTGCCGTCAGGGTCTTCTGTGACAAGCCCATTCATACCTTCTGCTATTCTTTGGAATTCTCTCCTTCTGGCGGCTTTATAGGAGTTACTTACATGTTACGGATACAGGTCCTTTGTCAGTTGCTGTGTTAAAGTAGCTCCTCTGAGATTCAGCCTTTCACTTTTTAAGGCTGTCTAGTGAGCAGAAAATTTTAATTTAAATGTAGTCAGATGTAACAACGTCATATTTTGTCGTAAGAAGCACTTTTCACATCTTGAGTTTTCTATTCCAAGGATATTTTCCAATAGTGTCTGCTAAAAATTTCAAAGTTTTGCCTTTCACATTTGAGTCTTAATCCACATGGAATCCATTTTGGCCTGTGGTGTGAATAGGGACGAATCCCATCTTTTTGTTCCCCGTAGAATAGTAGGATAAGTGTTTGTCCCAGCTGCATTTGCGGAACACCCTGTTTTTTCCACAGTAATCTGCAAAGCACCTGCATCTACCCTCTTTGGGACCACCTCAACTGCTTCTCAGTTCTTCTTCCATGTAGTTTTATAATCAGCTTTTAAGATCATGAACTACCTTGCACTGGACCTGTGGTTCCGTTTAGAGAGAATCACTATCTTTAGAACAGTAAGTCTTCCTATCCTTGAATACGAGCTATCTTGCCATTTATGTAGACCATTTAAAAATGTCTTTCAGGGCCAGGCACAGTGGCCTGATCACACCTGTAATCCTAGCACTTTGGGAGGCTGGGGCAAATGAATTGCTTGAGCTCAGGAGTTCAAGACCAGCCTGAGCAACATGGCGAAACCCCCTCTTTAAAAAATAATAATACATAAACTAGCCATGCGTGACGGCGTGCCTCTGTAGTCTCAGCTACTTGAGGGGCTAAGGTGGGAGGATCGCCCAGGAGGTGGAGGCTGCGATGAGCCATGATCGTGCCACTGCACTCCAGCCTGGGTGACAGAGTGAGAACCTGTCTCAAACAAAGAAAAAAAGTCTTTCAATGTATTTTATAATTTTTATCCATAAAGGTCTTTCTCATTTTTTGTTAGAAATACTTCTAGGTGCCTTGTATTTTTTTTTTCTTATATTAGGTTTTCTGCTTGTTGCAGTATGTTGAAGTGGAATTGGATTTCTATGTTGATCTTATCTAACACCGTATTACATTTCCTCATTAGCTCTATTGACTTCCCTGTCATTCTTCTCTTTGCAGGTGGTGGGGGTGGGAGGAGCTCAGTATCTGCAGTCTTGGAGTCTGGATCAGGAGTTGTGTTCCCTCCCTTTGTGCCTGTATCATTACATCAGCTTTTTCAAGATTCACCATTAAAAGCAATATTTGCTGGGACCTTTTAATAGATAACTCTTTTTTGGTTAAAGAAGCGCTCTTTTATTTCTAGTTTGCTAACAGCTTTTATAATGAATAGCTGGATTTTAACATATACTTACTTTCATTCTGAAGATGATCATAATTAACAGTGAGTTGGATTTATAGGTGGTTTGTACATAGGTTGCTTTTCTTGTGTTTTCTTTTTTTTTTTTTTTTTTGGGACGGAGTCTCGCTTTGTCCCCCAGGCTGGAGTGCAGTGGTGCGATCTCGGCTCACTGCAAGCTCCGCCTCCCGGGTTCACGCCATTCTCCTGCCTCGGCCTCCGGAGTAGCTGGGACTACAGGCGCCCGCCACCACGCCCAGCTATTTTTTCTTTTGTATTTTTAGTAGGGACGGGGTTTCACCGTGTTAGCCAGGATGGTCCCAATCTCCTGACCTCGTGATCCGCCTGTCTCAGCCTCCCAAAGTGCTGGGATTACAGGCATGAGCCACCGCGCCCGGCCTTTTCTTGTGTTTTCTTGTGTTAAAACACCAGGCTTATTGGTCTGCTGTCTTTTCTATAGACTATTAGATTAAGCTTGCTCATAGTTTATTTGAGATTTTTGTGACTGTATTTATGACCAAGACTATAATTTTTCTGTCTTTTTTATACTTTGCCCAGTTCTTTTAAAAGGATATTTATTCTCCCCTCATAGGATTGGCTCAGGATCCTGCCTGCCCTTTGCATTCTCTTGAAGAGTTTGTTTAAAGTTGCATGATCCGTTAGTTGAAACGTGGCTGCACTGCCTTTAAAATGATTTTTGTGAAAAGATTTTAAAGTATTAATTCAATTTAGTTCATGATTATAGGGTTAATTCTGTTTTCTATTTATTTTTTGTCAACTTTGGAATGTTTTTCTAGAAATGTGTCTATTTCATGTAAGTTTTAAAACTTACTGGCCTCAAGTTGTTCCTTTGTATTTTTTTATTTTTTAAATCTCTGCCATATCTGAGGCTAGGTGATTAAACTCCTAATGTTTTTTAATTTGTGCCTATTCTTTTTATTTTCTAAATCACTCATAACAGAAGTTTGTCTTGTATTGGTCTTTTGAGAGAATCACTTTTTAAAATTATTTTGGTGTATATGAGTGTATGTAATGATTACATTTCATTTCATTTATGTATTATCTGCTTTCATCTGTTTTCTTTGGATTTGTTCTACTGTTGCTTTTCTAATTTCTTAAAGATAAATCTAGTCTTTCAGTTCGTATTATTACTGTCATATATAAGTATTTAAGGCTACCAAGTTTCCTCTAATTATAGTAAACAGAATCTTACAAGATTTTGTATGTATTTTTTTCATTCTTATTCTTTTTAACTGTTATGGCTTCTTCTTTGGCCCATAGATATTTAGAAATTTATTTTTTTTTGAAATTGAACTTTCTATTATAGAGAATTACAGGCATACCCAGCGGTGGGGAGAGCAGGTAGAGTGAGCCCTGGGGCGTGGTCAGGTGGCTCAGGCCAGGGCAGTCCCTCCAGTACTTGCATTTAGGCCTCCCTCCCATCCCCAGCCTCTCAGTCTTTCAGAGTCAGACCCCAGTCACCATGTCATTTCATCGATAACATTCTAGTGCCTAGCTCTCTAAAAGATAGGGACTCTTTTACTGCATTGATGATGTACATATTTAGACAAGATGAACCATTCTTTATTATTAGCAGATTTTTACCCAATGTTGATATATCCCTGATGGTGTTTAAAATCACTTTTTTAGTTTGTGGTTTGACTTTTGGTACCAGGAGTCTCTGGGTCCAAGCAGTGTTCATACACTGTGATTGGCACCTGTCATAAAGTCCTCAGTTAATCTCTAGGTTTCTTCTTCCTACCTTTTTTTTTTTTCAGTCCTTGAGATTTATCTGTTGAAGACACTGTATTGTTTGTCCCACAGAGTTTTCCTTCCTAGGTTCTAAATTTTACTTGATTTTAGCCCTGTCATGTCATTTAAAATGTTCCTTTGTTGCCTGTATTTCCTATAAATTGGCAGTTAGATCTAGAGGTTTGATCAGATTCAAGCTTGGTTGTTTTTGGTAAGACTTTATAGATGCAGTGGTGCACCCCTTTTGGGAGGCAACCAACCATACCCATGTTTGTGTATGTGTGTGTGCATGTGTGTGTGCATGTATATAACAGCCGTATTTTAAAACATTTATTTAATTACTTTTTTTTTTTTTTTTTGAGGCAGGGTTTTGCGCTTTTGCCCAGGCTGGAATGCAGTGGTGCAATCTCAGCTCACTGCAGCCTCTGCCTCCCACACTCAGGCCATCTTCCCGCCTCAGCCTCCTGAGTAGCTGGAACCACAGGCATGCACCACCACACTTGGCTATTTTTTGTAGCTTTTGTAGAGATGGGGTTTTACTCTGCCTCACAGGCTGGTCTTGAACTCCTGGGCTCAAGTGATCCACCTGCCTCAGCCTCCCAAAGTGTGGGATTGCAGGCGTAAGCCACTGGGTGTAACTAACAGCCATATTCATTATCCAACAAATTATTCTTTCTTCTCCTTAAAATTCTTTGTGATGGATCCTGCCCCAACCTGACCGCTGCTTTGGAGGTGATGTGCTTTATTCCTGGCAGTTAAGGTGAAACGTTACTGTATGAGCTTAAAATGTCTAAAGTCCCTATTTTATGTCCCTGACCTCTACAACACGTGAGTTACAGACACTTTAACACTGAGCACCCCTTCCCCATTCACCTCTTGCCGTTCTCTACAACACGTGGGTTACAGACACTTTAACACTGAGCACCCCTTCCCCATTCACCTCTTGCCGTTCTCTACTATGTAAATTGTCCTTCACTTCAACCCCACAAGTGAGGTAAACTTCTTCCTTCTTTGTTCTTCTCCCTCCCTCCTCGTCCTCCCCTCCTCCTCCTCCTCTTCCTTCTTCTTGCTTCTTCTTCCTGTGTTGTTCAGATGAAGTCTGTTTAGATTTCTCTCCGTAGTCCCCAGTTCTTTGCTCACCTTTTCTTCCTCCCCCTTTCTCTGCCCACCTCCGTGTTGTTGATCCTCCCCTGACTGCTTCCTGGTGAGTTGTTTAAACGTTCTTAGTTTTCAGCCTGGTATATGTTTATATCCTGAGCTTTCTTGCAGAACAGCTTCCCTGTGAATGCGATTCTAGCTTGACAGGGGCTTTCTCTTAGTTCTCAGAGGCTCCCTGGTCCTGGCTTCTGTGACTGCATTTCCTTTGTTGGATAATGTTGCCCATATTGCGGGGTCTTCTGAACTCTGTCTCAGCGGTCTGCTGTTTTGCTTTGAAGTTGTCTTGATTCCATTTTGCTTTTTCATGCATGGTTGTGCTTTCTGTGTCTGTAGATGCATGTCTCCCACCAGTTCTGGAAAATTGTCGGCCATCTATCTTCAAATATTGCCTCTCCAGAGTTCTGACACTATGTAAAGGTTTGCAGCTCAGAGTACAGACTCTGGAACCTGAGTCCCTGGCCTAAATGCAGGCCTTGCCACCTGCCAGCCACGTGGGGTGGGGAGACCAGGCAGGAAGGATGAGTGCCTGCAGGAATTCAGTGCTGAGGGACAGAGGTGGCTCGGGGACGGGGGAAGGTGGGGAGGCCCTAGCAGTCAGCTTTGATGACAGGTGAGGTAGGGAGGAGCACGGACACCTTCCCTGTGACATTGAGTTAGCTCTTTGACCCAGGTAGCAGGGGTTAGCTCTGTTGGGGGCAGTGGGGACCCTAAGAGGCTTTGGTGTCTGAAAACAGAGGAAGGGGCCATCAGAGGCCCCTCCGTGGTCTCAGCACCTGCCCTGATAGGAGCTCCAGAGAATAGACTTGGGGTGCCCTCTGTCCTGGAGGGTTGGATGCAGGGTTGAAACCTGACCCATTCCCAGGGTCTGGCTGTTGAAGGGCGAGAAGCGGCAGACTCTCTGTGCCAGGCCCGGGACGCCTGGTCCATCCCTAAGCCCTTCCTGAGCACACCTCAGTGGTGCAGCCCTCCACGGACCCTCTTTTCCCTGAAAGCAGGGGTTCCTGGGCCAGCGTAGGGGCTGGCAGTGCAGATGGCAGACTGTAAGGTCCGGTTTCACTGGACATGATCCGAATCAGAGCCCTCTGCCCATTTCCCTGGGGCCCATCGCAGCCTGCCTACCAGGTACCTGCCGTCCCTGACATTCTGCCTGGGAAATCGTGTTTGTGTTCCCAAACCCTCTGCAGTACAGACACCTTCCCTACAGAGCCCTGTGTATTCAGGGTGCCTTTTCTAATAAAGCCCAGGCCAAGTCACCGCTGCCTGCACTGGAGGGCCCGTGGCCCGGGCACAGGGGCCGCTGCATCGTGGTCAGCATTGTGGTCGGCTGTCTATCTACAGTCATTACACCTGCACAGCACGGGGACGCCGGGACACAGGCCGGCCAGCAGGATGCCCTGTGCAGAGAGGAGCTCACAGGTTCACAGAAGCCACCAGGCTAGATGCTTAGAAATGAGGACTCCTGCTTTACACACGAATATGAGGTTTACCAGAATCTGCTTCATTTTTCGAATTCTCTTCCCTTCATTCTCCTACACTATGAAGAGCTTTTTATTTCCCTTGGAAGAGAGAGAGCTCGATGGATGCATTGGACCCGGACTCCTAACCAGAAGCTGTGGGAAGGGCGCTGAGGAAATGAAAGCCAGTGTTTCTTTCTCCCTCTTCAGTGGAGAACAAATCAGCTCCTATTTTCTTGGTGCCTCATGAAGCGGGAGTGTTTCTGAGTCCTACTCGAATCCCTTGAAGCTGATAATTCCATTTTAGTGTCTGTGTTAGTACCTCGCAGTCCCTCATCTCTGCTGCTTTGCATACAGAAGGTTTTGCAGACTGAGGAAGCCCCAGCCAGGGCTGGGGGTGAGGGATGGAGGCTGCAGTGAAGTCTTTCCCTACTGGACTGTGTGTCAGGGATGGGCAACTGTGGTCGCCTTGGCAGCCACCACGGCAGTCACCACACCCTCCTTTTACAGAAGACGGTCAGACCATGGACGTTCAGTTCATGCATGTTTTAGAACCCAAGTCTGTTTCAGTTAAAGCGGTTCAGCTTAGAGACCACAGGACTCATACTGGTTAGTGATCGTGGAGGGAGGGAAAGGCAGGTCCTTTGGTTTCTTTCTTATATCCTGAAAGTGTAATTTTTGTATTTTCCAATGAGCCTTCTTGGCTTCTAGTTAGAGTAAAAAATGGAATTTTCTAAATCTGAGCACGGTCAAACGTATTTTTATCCTTGACTCGTGTGTGAAGCTGACACTGATTTTGCTAGAATAATCCTATTATTAAAAAGGGACAGGGAGGATTCTTCCCAGGTGCACCTGTGTCCACCTTGTCTGTGCTGGGTGGGCACCCACTTGCTGGGGGTTTGGAGTCTCCAGGGCTAGGCATCCACACTGGGCTTACTGAGCTCTTCCCCTTGGTGTTTCCCGCTGTCTCGCTGGAACAGTGGACAGGTCAGGCCCTTGGCTTTCTCGCGGTAGCTTCTGCCTGCCACCCTATGGCACAGGAGCCCTGCAGGGCTGTGTGCCTGTAGGGCTGAGGCTCCACTCAGCGCTGCCAGCACCCAGGAGTCTGGGCTTGCTGCCTGGGCTGTGCTGCACCCAGTAGCCTACATCCAGGTGCGGCGATCAGTCTGCTCCTGCTCAGGCGGCGTGGACGGGCCCTTCCTTTCTTGTCAATGCTCTTTGCCTTCCTGGTGCTCAACTAACAGGACATGCCAAAACCTGCAGCCCTGCGCCCTCCTGGACACACTCGTGGCATCCTGATCACTGGGTTTATCACCCTGGGTGATGAAAAGCTTTTTCTGGGCCTGCTGTTTTGTCCCAGAAGTGTGTGGAGCTCATGAGGCCAGGGGGTACAGCTCCACCGAGGAAGCCTTGCCTTGTCTCTCCTGGACGGTGATTCTCCATGTTGCGTGGCCCTGCCACCGCCACTCCCGCGTGGAGGGTGCATCCTGTCCCTGTGTTGAAGACCAGCCACACCCATGCCAGCCCTTCTCCCAGAGCTCCGGTTGCCCTGCAACAAGCAGACATCCTGCTGTCGCCCCGATAGATGGAGGCCAGGGTACCTTCTCCAGAGTCACCCCACTGGGTCAGAACACACACCCCACCCAAGTCTACGCCCCGTCCACTGCCCCACTCTGCCTGTCTCCAGGTGTTACCTGTGTCTTCTCGTGTCTTAAGTCCACAATGGAAATTTGGAGAGACCAGGTCTTTCTATCTGAGTGTCCTGTGAGACAACCTAAAAGGAGATTCTGGGTGGAGATTACTCTCATTAGGCTTTCCTGACAAATACCATCCTGCAGTCTGGTACTGGAGACTGCAGAGCTTCCTACTGTAGGTAGTCCCCATCTTACACCAATGTCCCCTCAGGCTGGTTCCAAGGTTCGTGGATGAGGTGAGGGCATGGAGACAGCCAGCCCTCCAGCAGCACCCCACTCGCCTTCTCCATCAGAATGTTCTCGGGTCCAGCAGACCCGGAGAAGCCCTGGGATGCTGGAGATGCCTGCAGAGGGGTGGAGGCTGGGGAAAGATCCTGCCAACTGCAGGGACCACCCTTCTCAGTGGCATAGATTTGGGCTGAGTTCATACCTTATTATGCATGCATCTACTTAGACTTTTTTTCTGCCAGTAAGAAAGCAGTTTGAAAACGTAGATTTGGAAGGTGCTTTGAGTTTGGTGCAAGTGAAAGCCGATTTACATAAAAACAAAAAAAAAAAGACAGTGGAGTAAAATGCACACCTGGTATATTAATTGTAGCTTTTTATTTTTAGCAGTGAAAATACTGTTTCAGGAATGTGTCGTTTCCATCTCTGTGCTCAGCAGGCTGGGCTTGGCCGGGCTTCCCCTCTCATCACCTGTTTTCCTGGTGCTGTTGGGAAGGGAGGTGGGGCCTGGCTGTGCCTCTGGGGCTGTTGTCTCGGCCTTGAGCAGCTTTGTGGGAGCAGATCCTAGGTTGCTGCCACAGCCCCAGGAGCTTTTCAGGAAAAAGTGACTTTATTCACGGAGAGCTGTGGGCTGTAGGCTCTCAGTGAATAGTAATTACAGGGGGGCCTGGCCTTTGGTCAGGAATGAAACCAAAGCCCAAGCCACACAGAGCGGGCCGAGGGGTCGGGCAGGCCCCCAGTGCTGGCTTTGGAAGACCATCGGCTCCGGAGCAGAAGTTCTGAGGCCTCAGGGATGCTTGGGTCTCTACGGCAGGATAGGACCTAGGCCCTTTCATTGCTCCCAAATCCCTGTGTTGCTGACCACACTCAGCCTGAGGCACCCCCCTGGGTGACCTGTGAGCTCCCCATAACACTCCTTCAGCCCCTGATGTTTCCAGCAAAACCAGCCTCCTCTCACTGTTCAGCCAGGTTAGGATGCCAGGGTTCTGGTTTGCTGTGCACTAGTGTGTGGCCCTGGGCAAGTCACTTAAACTGTCCGTACATCAGTTTCCCACACCTGTCAAGCGGGGTGTCCCTTAAATGAATTAATACATCAGCACTAAAGGCCGTGGGCCAGAGTTCACCCCGGGCCCTGTGATTCCCCGGTAGTGAAGAGGGCAAGGAGGCAGGGGAAGTTTCCTGTGTGGGCCCTCTCCCGCCTCCTGCTCGAGCGAGCAGTCTCCTCTGCTGCAGTTCTCAGGGAGCCTGAAGAGCTTTACCTCCCTTCTTTTCTAGAAGGCTAAAGCGCAGTGCCATCCAGGCCTGGCCATGTGCTGCAGCTGCCTTCATGCTAGAACTCTGCACCGAGAACGCAGCTCCGAGCACAGCGTCGAATGCAATCTGCCTGTGACTCGTCTCTCTCCCGCCCAGCCCCACACAGAGAAAGCCTCCCCTGTGCACATCCGTAAATACCACTGTATCTTCTCTTTGCATTTATTTCTTTACATTTTGATTTCAATGGAAAGCAATACAAAACACCTTCTTCTTGCACCATAATATTTTTTATTCTTATTTTTCAAGCATAATTTAACCTACAGTGATTGTTAACATAAGCTTTTGTCTTTGGCATTGCATATATACATGTAAATGAGAGAAACAGAAGTGGCATATAAAAACTCACCTACATACGAAGCTCCAAGGTAGGGCCACTTAAGTTACATATGTTATCTACAGAATATTTTTAAATCTTTACCTTAAAGAATACTTCTACTTTCTCTACCTCGTCTCTACTTTGCGTGCGTGCCCCTCCCCACCATGGTAAATACAACAGTTGTAATTCAGTTGAGAACACTAGGGGAAAATGACATCACATGTAAGTCAGCGTTTGGAATGGGCCTCAGTTATGACCGTTCAGGCCTTTGAATATCAGCTTCAGCGCGAGGTGCTCTCCATAGCTCCGAGGAGGGATGGCAGGTCAAACACGCGTGTCCATCCCTCAGGAAATTCACAAAAACGCCAGTAAAGATCGATAGTTCGTAAGTCCCAACCCAATAACAGCGCTTACCCCAGTCTCCAGACTGTGGTCTCTAAGACTGTTTCCCAAGAAAGGGACCCACACAGGGGTCAAGAAATGTACAGGAAGAGGGCTGGGTGCGGTGGCTCACGCCTGTAATCCCAGCACTTTGGGAGGCCGAGGCAGATGGATCATGAGGTCAGGAGATCGAGACCATCCTGGCCAACACGGTGAAACCCCGCCTCTACTGAAAAAATCAAAAAAATTAGCCGGCTGTGGTGGCTGGCGTCTGTAGTCCCAGCTACTCGGAAGGCTGAGGCAGGAGAATGGTGTGAGCCCGAGAGGCGGAGCTTGCAGTGAGCCAAGATCGCGCCACTGCACTCCAGCCCGGGTGACAGAGCGAGACTCCGTCTCAAAAAAAAAAAAAAAAAAAGAAATGTACAGGAAGAGCCCAAAGCATCTGGTAGCAGAACAGGGCGCTGCTCTCAGAGAGCACTCACAGGGTCTGGAGGGCCGCCCGATCCAACCACGGGGCTCCTGCTCATCAAGGGCAGGACTGTGAGCATTCGTAAACAGTGACCGGAAAACACACCCTCCTCACTGCTCGCGTTTGGAGGATGCTGCGAGACCCACTCAGGATTTTCAGACATAGGCAAACCGAGGAGGAGAATCAAGCGTGACACTGCCTTTCTCATAAGCGCTGTTTGTGAGAGTAACAAGATAGTTGATCCTGGATTCCTTCCCGTTATAGAAATGGTCCTGCTAACACATGGGGAGGGTCTGATGGGACTCGAAGAGCTCTGTTTTTAACCCTGATGAGAGAATCTAGTCAGTGATCATTTTGAGCCTTCGCAACACAAAAAAGCCACCCAGAGAGCAGGGGTTCGCCTTAGGTCTTGCTGGGAAGTCTAAGCTGCCTCTGACCAGGCCTCTCGGTGAGCACCCAGCTTTCAGAAGAACGGGGGACAGAGCCTTGCTCGTCAGCACCAGGGTGTAATCAGCAAAGTGCAGATGACCCGATGTCTTCAGCTAATAAATTATCGGGGTGGGGGGGTGGGGGGCGGGAAGCAGGAGGTCAGGGGAAGGGGTCTTAAAAGATACATCAGCTAATTACAATGTATTTGGATCGTGATTTGAACAAAATATTTAAAAGTGTTTATGAAACTATGGGGACACTTTCTGGCTACTTCATAATATTATAGAATTGTCCATTTATTTGCGTGTGTTGATGGCATTTGATTCGGAAGTCTTCCTGGATAAGATGCAGTGATGACTGGGGCCTGCTTCCCTGTCATCTAGAAGGTGGGGAAGTGGTGGATGAGCAGAGGACCTGAGATCGGCTTGATTACACTATTCTTCATGCTTTTGTGTATTTTCGGAATTTCTCATGAAAGATAAAAATATATATTCTAGAGAAAGGTCATAAGCTCACAAAGATGGGGAGAACAGAAGAGGGGTGACGCGAATGAGAGCCTGGCAACTGACAGCAGGTGACAGAGTCACAGCGATTCAGCAGACCCAAAAAACAGATCTCAGCCAACCACGAAGAGCACTGAGAACTCACCAGATGGAAGCTGCACTGCCACAAAGGGGTGCTCTCCAGCGACTATGATCCTGAGCGCCTCTGCGTGGGGACAGGAGCAAGCTGAGGATGTGGGTACTGCAGCAAGAAAGGGGGGCTAGTCACTGTGTCCACAGCAAACACTGAGTAGGGGGTCCCTCTCTTGGTACACTGAAGGCCCAGCTCTCACCCTCCAGTCCCAGGATGGAGAGGCGCCTCTCGTGGACAGTAGGCCAGCCCTAGGGGAAGGTTCTCTGGGCACTGAGCCAGGGGGTTCCTGATGATGCCACCTCCAGTCACCCTCCATGAAGCCTGGCATTGAGAACCAGACTGTGCCCACAGTTGGCAGGTGGTTTTTGTGCCTCCGCTCACTCTCGGCAACACATAACCAGGGGCAACCAGGCACCTGAGGGGAGGCTTTCGTAGGGACGGTGGAGAGCAAGCAGAGACTCCACAGGGAAAAGAAAACTTGTCACCAGGCTTGGTGACCTGAGGGGAGGCTTTCGCAGGGACGGTGGAGAGCAAACAGAGACTCCACAGGGAAGAGAAAACTTGTCACCAGGCTTGGCGGCTCAGGCCTGTAATCCCAGCACTTTGGGAGGCCACAGCGAGAGGATCACCTGAGGTCAGGAGTTTGAGACCAGCCTGGCCAACATGGAAGGAAGGGAGGGAGGGAGAGAAATTAGCTGGGCATGGTGGTGCACACCTGTAATCCCAGCTACTCAGGAGGCAAGGCATGAGAATCACTTGAATCCGGGAGGTGGAGGTTGTATTGAGCCAAGATCGCACCACTGCAGTCCAGCCTGGGTGACACTCAGCGCGCGCACACACACACACACACACACACACACACACACACACACACACGAAAACTTTTAGTGAGCTATCATTACTATCTTCAGAGACTAGACAAGATATTTTATCTAGGAAATATGAACAGGATGACATTAAAAAAAAAGAACATCCAGGGTCCATTGTCCTCTGAAAATGGCTGTTTTATTTGTCAGTTAGAAACAAAATAGCAAAAATCATGAAACCTCATTTAAAAGGTTAGAATATACATTTAAGGAAATCACACATGAAGAAGTGTGTAAGACAAAGACAAGGAAAACAGCGAGGATGGAAAAGACCGAGTATTGTTCTGGGAGATCTCCTATTCAAGGGGTAGAAGTTCCAGAAGCAGAGAATGGGAAAGGGGAACCCTTGATGAAGTGCTTCAGGGAGCCCCCTACGATGGGAGCACGGGAGCTGCCGTCTCCAAAGGACCAGCCAGGCGCCCAGCAGTGGGTGTGAAAGGTCTTCACCAAACCACACGGCTTCGAAATTTCGGAACGCTGGGGGCCTGGAGAAGACCTTATAGATACCCGGAGAGAGACATCGAGTCACACTCAAGGTGCAGCATCACGTGGCGCCCATTTTCCTGACAATACTGGGAGAGGAAGACAACAGAGTTGCGCCTTCAGAATCCCGAGGGCAAAGGATGGTCTTCAAGCTGGAATTCTATACCCAGCAAAAGTCAGGACGCGTGAAGGGGAGAATCGACACGTTTTCAGATGTGCAGAACTTACTCTCATGCCTCCCTTTTTAAGACACAGCTGGAGCCTGAGTTCTGCAGAGTGAGAAAGTAAACCAAGGGAGACGATGGCTGGGACAAAGGAAACGGGAGACTTAAGGTAGGGCAGAGACAGAGGGAATCCCCTGGAGGAGTTGGGCCCGTCCAGGCCAGCAGCAGTGCAGACAGACGGAGCGCCTGCCCAGGGTGAGTGGCACAGCTTCGGAGGCAGCGTCTGGGCCGGCCTCACCAGACTGCCTTGCCTCGCTGCCTAAACCTGAGGATGCAACACTCAGCCGCTTGTCTGTGCCTGACCTCCGTTGACCACGTGGCCCCACTTTCTCCTCCTTGCCCCACTGCCTCGATTCCCCGAGGTCACTCATTTCTCCAAGGGGGTCTTCTGCCCAGCTCCCACCTGAGAGCTGGAGGTGGCCACCATGGAGGGCAGCCCACCCCTCAGACCACACCTTCTGGCACCTGGTTCTGGTCCACATGACTGCCCTGCCAGATGTTAGACGGGGTGTACTTGGTTTCCTGGGGGTCACCCGTGGCTTCACCCCAGAAGAAGCTCGTGTCCCCTGTCCCAGAAGCTGACGGCAGACTCGGACTCAAGATTGTCCTGTCCCGGGAACCATCGTCAACTCCTCCTTCCACTGCACTGGTGCTGCTGCCTTCAGTCTTCAGAAAGCAAAGGACGTGTTTTCAGGGCCACATATATGCAGATGTTATTATCATAGCAAAGCAAGAGGACACTTAACAAGGTCAGGATGTTGCTCACGGGGTAGGGGGTGCATGTGGTTTGAAGGGACACAGAGGGTGACGTTTGGGCCTCATTGAAGCAGAGGATGCACTGGTGCTGGTTTCATTACTATTCTTTTACTAAACATACTTGTTCTTCAGCATGGATGGCACACTGCACAATAAATAAAGGGTGAAGGACATTGTAGCTAAGTCATGCATTTCTGATGTGCTGTCTCCCTCCTCTTCTGTCCCATCCTCTCTCTTCCCCCCACCCCCACATAGAGGCAAAATATCAGTGTAAGAGGAAATCATGGTTACATAGTTGAAATATCTATTATTTTTCCCTTGATTTGAATGAGTCATTCTTTACTTGAAGAGACCCTAAACGTTGACTGTGTTTCCTAAAGAATAGTGCCTCTTTTTCTTCCATATCTGTATGATGGCATGAAATCGCGTCCTGGGAAGAGGACCTAAGCATGTCGTGGAAAATTAGTGTGCTTCTTTATGAACATTTATTTTAAAAGAGCAAGAGAGAGAGACTAACAGATTTTTCTGTTTGTGATTGAGAATTCATTCACAGCACACTGACCGTCTCCCATTGGACTCTGAATGCGGCCTTTGTGCTCTCACTGACGTCAGGAGTCTGATTGTCTTAATATGTTTCTCAAGGCACAACCTATAAAAGCCATTTTCTGCTGTACCATAGAATATTCATGAGAATACAGACTTTTTTGTTTTGTTGCTGCATTCTTTAAGGAGAGAAGGTTTTATTGTTTTCTTCAGGGTGCTTTGGGTCAAAAGCACTAGCAGCTTCTGTTGGGAACTCGTGGCATTTTGAATGGTTTTTGATACAGAAATAGCACAAGTCACGTCTGACACAGCCGTAGGCGCACGAATGCGTGAATGCAATTGTGGTTCTCATCTCTGCAGCTGGTGTGTGGGGCCGGGCCTGGGACAGCTTGGGCCTCATCCCCACCCACCCGGCTCCCAGGGTCCTCATTAGGAAGCCCTCAGGAGCCCTGAGGTGGGTCTCCTTGCCCTGTGAACGCTCCATTTGTGTTATTGAATCCAACACAAACACAGCATTGTCTTCAGAGGTGAGTGATGGCCGTGGCCGGAGGTGCGCATGGGATGCAGGCGGCATGTGCTGCTGTTGATTTCCTCTGCTCTGCTCTTAGCTTACTTTAGCAGATAGTGGAGTTTCACGTAGCAGTCCGGTAAACCAAGGCAGTGTGAACATCCCTTCCCCACAGTGAGTGAAAATGCAGGAGGTGCCGTAGTGAGAACAGCGACGGCATTCTGCGCATTGGTGAGCCCGACTCCCCAGCCTCGGTGCCCACCGAAGCCCCCTCTGGCTGCACTGTACCAGTGAGTCCAGGCTCCTTCTCAGCAGAAGGTGGCTGCTCTGCAGGGCCCCTCGCCTCCCTGCTCCTCAGGGGACCCGCACTCTTCCGTGTCCATAGGGAGAGGCGCACTGAGCTGGAGACACAGATCTGCGAGGAGTAACTTGCCTCTCTCACCAGCACTGCCGGGGCGGATCAGCGCCAGCACCTTCCAGCATGCACTAAACTGCTGGAGAAGCTGGAGTGGCTGGAAGGAGCCCTGCCTGCCTGCCCTCCTCCTCCTCACTTGCTGGCCTTGGCAGCTCTAGGGTGACCCAGCAGGGGCCTGGAGGAGTCGGAAGCAGCTTCCCAGCTGCAGTCTGCATCATCCTCTCGGTGCTGTCACAGAATGGAAGGTTTTAGCAGAAAAAGGAGTTTGTAAGCGGCATTCAGAAGATTTGGGCAGCAGTTTCTTCCCCCATAGGGTCCTGTCTTTTGGGAGCGGGGAGTGCCGGGCTAGGCTGCGCACTGGCTGATTCACAGGTGCTGGAGTTGAAGAGCAGACCTGGGCCGAGCTGTGACCTCTCAGGTGATGCATGCACAGGAGGTTCAGCTGTGTGCCTGTGAGGCGGGCAGGAGCGTCACCCAAGCTTCAGAAGAGAATTCCCCGGCAGCAGCGTGGCGTTCAGCGTGTTCCGTGTCTGACTGTTTTGATTGTCTCTCAGTCCACTTGACAAATTCCTTTTAAGATGAAATTTGAATCGATTTGCAGAACTTGTACAAATCTCCAAGAAAACAGCTTAAAGAACAGATTAAAGAATGAATGGCTTAGGAATTAAAGCATTAATAGCTCTTGAGTAGACTGGATGGAAAGATGAGTTGTGTAGGTTATCCAGATGAGGCTACATCCAGGGAGCAATTCTTACCTTCAGAGGGCGCTGCCTGTCCTCCTTGGCATCCAAGTGAGCGCATCTCCTCCACGCTCAATGGTGAATGCTGGCCGGCATCCCTGTGAGGAACCTTGTGATCATTTTCCATTTCTGAAAACTCCCAGGTGGTGGGGGCCCTTGGCCCACATCAGCATTGACCACCCCGGGCTCAGATCTGGCCAGGTGCCTGCGTTGTGATGGGAATTTCAGTACACTGAATTTTGCCTCTGACCCTGATGAAATAGCTTCAGTGGCATTTGCATCAAGTTCATGTTAGTGTCATCTCTATTAGATGCTTTGGAGCAAACATGAACTTGGGTTTCCTTTTAAGATGTCCTGTGATTCCAGATTCAGGGGAATCTGAGAAAAGTTTGAAGAAAGAAAATTCCACTCGGCCAGCCAACCTTGGGTGTGCAGAGCCTGCCCCGCCTTCCCCACTTTGTCCTGAGAAGCTGGGTCCTCCCCAGCACCAGAGTTGCTGCTGCTTCCCCTTGCGCCCTTGGCTGCTCTCCCGGCCCCAAGCCTGAGTGACACTCTAGGATTGCAGATGGCGGGCTGGTCTCTGGGCTCCCCCGTCCCCATGACCCTCCACCTGCACCCAGACCTCTGGGTCCTTGCTCAGGCAGCCCCTGCCCTCAGTGAGACGCAACCCACTGTGGGCCCTTCCCCTGGGCCTGCCATCAGCTCCTGTGCTCCTCGGCGCCCCAGCGGCTGCCCTGGGCCCGTTCCCACAGCACCTGGCACACAGCAGGAGCCATGAATGTTCTTTGGGAACTGAATGAGGAGTAGAAATGCGGGCATGTCATGTTTTTGAAGTTAATTAAAAAAATCCCTTTAAAGTTGTTTTATGTTCGGTTTTTAAAGAGATTAACACCAGACGTTTGCGATGCTGCCCCCTCCCTCCATCTGTGAGAAATTAGAAATGGAGGGGGATGCGCTAAAGCCAGCAGCGGGTCCGGCCTCTGCCCAGCGCCTGTGGTGGGACCCTGTTTCTACATGGGACCTTGGGTGACAGCAGCACATCTTATAAGCAGGGGTCCCACCCAGGCCCCCCACACAGGGATAAATGAGGCGAGACGTAGGCAATAACCCAGCTTCCAAGATGCAACGCTGTGCAATTACTTATTCCCTGTGCTTATTTGTTCAAGCTAAAATGTCTCTGTTTGACCAAACAGAAAGAATATGAGAGAGACCAGTTTCACCTACAAATATAGACACCAGCATTCTAAATAACATGGTCGTTGTTCATGCTATTTTGTTTTTCTAACTTTATCCCTTCCTAGAGATAAATGCAACTTTGTTCTTCTACATTATACAAGTGTATGCATTCCCCGATGGATTCACCCATGGGTGCTGGCTGTGTGACTTAGAAGAACAGTTGTGTTTATCCCTGGAAAGCACAGGCCCGCTCACCTGAGGCACTCTAGGAAGTCACTCTGCAGGGCACTGGTCCCAGGAGAACCGCGTGCCAATCACAGCCATGAACGCGGAAGAGGGAACCGCAACCTGACAGTCATTCACGAGACTGTGTTTTCAGGAAAGTGTTCAGCACCGCCGTGCTTGTGAGAGCCGGACCCGTAGCCCCCAGTGCCCACAGCAGGGAGCCCGCCAGCTGAGTCTTCTTCAAGAAGCCAGGCCCCGTTCTCTTTTCTCCAAGTTTGCGAGTTTGCTGACTTAGCTCTCCTCCCTGCCTTTCATATATTTTATTCCTTAAAAGAAAGTCTGAAGCAAATGTAGGTGAACACTGATGTTTCATAAAACCGGCATTGCTTACGCAGTTTTTCCATTTTGCTATATTTTGTCATAAAAATGATCAGAAAAGGGAAGAAAGGAAATGAATAGGGTCCAGTCCTCACCCACGTGTGGGGTGGGGGAGTGGGTGGACCCCTGCTTTCTGCTCCTGCACATGGAACAGTCTTCACCCATGTGTGGGGTGGGGGGTGGGTGGACCCCTGCTTTCTGCTCCTCCACATGGAACAGTCCTCACCCATGTGCAGGGTAGGGGGTGGGTGGACCCCTGCTTTCTGCTCCTGCACATAGAACAGTCCTCACCCATGTGCAGGGTGGGGGGTGGGCGGACCCCTACTCCCTGCTCCCGCACACTGAACACGCAGTTTATGTGCGTAGATTCTTCTCACATAATAGCAAATGAAAACCTTTTACTGTGTCAAAGTCGACACCCAATTAAAAACTAAATACGTGCATTTTAAAAGTTGGGGGTTGCACTTCACTGATTTGGGGAAAGAAACAGAAACAGTCAGAGAGGAGGATTTCATTTGAAAAACAACAACGAGGCAGCCCGTGCTGCGCTGTGGAATGTGATCAGATATATTCAGAAGCTTCTGTCACCTTCTGGGTTGCTTTGTGTCTTTTCACTGTCCGGGAAAGTGGCCTGAGCTGGTCTTCGTGGCCTGAGGCCTGGGCACTCCTCAGGTTCAAGCCAGTCCAGCCAGGGCAGCCAGCAGGGCCAGGTTAGGAGCATGATTGACTGCGGTGGGGCAGGGGAGGGGTGAGGAGACAGTGAAGTCAGCCAGGGAACCTGAGAGCACCCCTCACCCTGGGCGCCAGGAGCTCAGGTGACTGCAGCTCCCACGGCTAAGTGGCAACCCAGGGATCAGAACCCCAAGCTCTGGCCAGTGCCCAGGCCTCCCCCAAAGCATTTCCCACCCTTTTCTCAGGAGAAGGCTGAGTCCTGGGACCAGGACCTCCAGTGGTTTGGAGACAAAGCCAGTGTGGGACCTGCTGCCTGGGCAGTGACTGTGGAAATGCTTTGCACCGAGGGGCAGCTGCCACCTATGGGCTGTTTCACCCAAATCGGTGGCTTTGAGACTGTGGAGTGCAGGTTTTCCTAGGAACTGAGTTGCTGACAAGGCCTGGTCTTAGGCCAGTCCAGAGAGGGGCTGAGTGTCAGGGTGAACGTGGGTGGGCTGCTCTCAGGGAGGCACCTGGACAAGGTCACGCCCAAAGGTGCTGACCCTGAGGGGCGAGGAGCTGTTTTCTCAGCAGCCCTCTTGTTGGCCCAGACACCCCTCTGAGCTTGAGACCCTCCTAGACGGCAAGGCCCCACCTCCCCACTTGGCCCAGGTCACATGAGTGTTGGTTATGGGGAGCTTTCTGAGGGGTGGGCCTGTGGGAGGGGAGCAGGCAGGCTGGGCTCTCACTTGGACTCTCAGTGAAGTTTTCGGCAGAGTCGTGTGTCTGAGAAGTGACGCTGGGATGTCCCTGGGCTGTGCCAGGAGCAGTGCTGGCTCAGAGTGAGTGTCTGCACGCACTGCATGCTTTCAGAATAGGGACCTGCCGTAAAAGGGGTGCGCAGGTCGGGCTGTTTGTGATATCTGTAATTTAAACCTACCCTTCTTCCTGCGTTACTTTTCTCACTTTCATTTGGTATTGATTGTAAGGAATGAAATTGATTCAGCTTCTGTTCCTCATCAAAATTACTTGTAGCCTTTTCTCAATAGCACATTAGTACAGGGCAGAAAATCCATTTCTTCGCGAGGTGCAGAAACGCATGCCCAGAGGAACGCACTTGTGCCAAGAGCCAGGAGCACGTCTCGTTGGCTGTGTCTGGTAAACATGTTTTCCAAGGGGGCACTTGTCTCACCATGGAAACGGGCTCCGGGTCTCTAGCGTCTGTCTGGACCACTTCTGGGGCACACGCTCTTCTTGTGGCTCTCACAGCGGCACGGTGGCTTCGATGGAAGAGGAGGAAGAGGAGCAGGACAGGCAGTCTTCCTGGCTGAGGCCAGGCGCCCGCTCTTTTCCTTGAACAGCCAGAACCTTTTTCTTTATTTTTCTCATTATTGACCTCTAGAAATGATGTCAGCAAGGCCTCTGGGCCTGTAGCGGGGTCCTCTGAGAGCCGGCCTCCGGGGTAGGGTGGAGGAAGGAACAGGGATTGTGGAGTGCGTCCTGGCCTGACCTTCCATGGGCTTTTGTGGTTTTTGTCCTTGAGGAATGGGCCCCAGAGGCCTCTGAGTCTTGCATTTTGAGTTTGTTGGGCAAGAGGGGGACAGGGGGAGAGGGGTATCCAGTCCTCAAATGGTCACAACCCTCCCACTCCCCGCCCCGTGAAGGTGGCCAGTGTGTTGGGTGGGGGCTCTGGGGCCCAGGGACGGCCGAGGGCGGCAGTAACCGGCTCTCCTGCTTGTTTTTCCCACAGTGGATGTGGCCGCGGCGCTGCCTCTGCAAGTGGCCCCCTCGGCAGTGCCCATGGACCTGCGCCTGGACCACCAGTTCTCACTGCCTGTGGCAGAGCCGGCCCTGCGGGAGCAGCAGCTGCAGCAGGAGCTCCTGGCGCTCAAGCAGAAGCAGCAGATCCAGAGGCAGATCCTCATCGCCGAGTTCCAGAGGCAGCACGAGCAGCTCTCCCGGCAGCACGAGGCGCAGCTCCACGAGCACATCAAGGTGAGGCGCGGTGCGGGGGTGCGGGTGGGCCAGGCCTCCGGCACCCTCAACTCCCTGTGACTCCAGCCCTGCCTCCGCGGAGTGTGCCGGGGCCCCAGGCATGATGCAGGGTTCCTGCAGGAGGCCTTCCGCGTTGGGACGGTAACACCAGGCGACAAACCGCGGGCAGCACTTGCGTGTATTGTGGAGGACGTGGTGCTGAGTGGGAACAGCGGTCCAAAGTCATTGAGTGGAAGCATATTCCAAATAGGAAAAATGCTTATCGCCTAATTTCATCCGAAACATGCTCAGAAACAGAAAAGCTACCAAAGGGAAGAAGCACCAGAACCTTAATGATCGTTGCTGGGAGGTGTATTGACAAATCTGTGTTTTCTTTTCCTTAGGACTTTTCTATATTTTCTATTTTCTCTACTAACCTTTTATAATTAGAAAAAGATAATATTTTCTTTTAATTTAAATGCGGTAAGAAAAAAAAGACTTTTTTTGGTACTTACTGTCTACAAATATTTAATCTGATACCAGATTTTAAAATTAAATCAATTGGAAATATGTACTAGTGATATGTAGCAAAGTTCTATAGTTGGCAGGCTAGTTATGATATCTGTGATTATAATATGCTGTCACTGCATTTAGAACCATTTAGAGCAACACCGTCTAATAGAAATATACATGAGTATATTAAAATTCCACCAGTAATTTTAAATATTCTAGTGGTCACATTAAACAAAGTGAAAAATCCCACAAAACCAGATTAAGTTATCTATATCTGTGTAACAAAATTACCCCAACACTTAGCAGTTTAAAATAGCAAGTTTGTATTGTCTTGCTCTGTGGGTCAGCAATCCTGGAGCAGCTTCGCTGATGGGGTCTCCCATTATGTTGTTATTAAGATGTCAGGCAGGGCTGTGGTCTCATCTGCAGGGTTGACTGGACTGAGGCGGGAGGAGCTCCATTCAGGCTCACTCACATGGCCGCAGGCAGGAGCCCTGAGGTCCTCATCCACAGGGCTGCTCACAGCATAGCAGCCAGCTTCCCAGAGGGAGCAACCCGAGAGGAAGCATGGCCAACATGGAAGCCACAGGGTCTCTCGTGCCCTGATCTGGGAAGTGGCAGGCCGCCACCAACACTGCTGCTGTTGTTGTTCATGCTAAGTCTTGGCAAGCCACTGGGTCACAGGTAGGGCATGTCTCCATTCGGGCCAGCCGCATTTCGAGCCACACGTGGTTCATGGCAACTGTTGGACAGCACAGATGTAGGGCATCAAAAGCCTATGACCGTATGCAACCTGGTGCTTCTGAGATGCTCACATGGTCCATGGGTAGAAGTTGTTCAGCTGAGGTCTTGGCTACCTGGCATTAGCCCACACACAGATATTAGTGTGCCCACCTAGTGTGCAGAATAGCTTAGGGGTGCATCCCTCTGTTTCTGCCCTAGCTGGTAATTCTCTTGACCACAGGATCCCAGTTTCCCTTCCTTTATATGTAAGACACTTTGTTCAGTGTCTTTATTTCATAATCACTGTTGAGAAATGGAGGTAAAGTAGTATCAGTTGTCTGTAGACTTAGTGGCAGATTGTGGGGGAGGCTGCATCCCAAAGCTGGGCTGGCCCTGGAGGACAGGCTCAGGGACAGCTCCATGTCCCCTCTCATGGGTGCCAAACCATTCTGTGAGTGCCTGTGCTTCAAAGGTGAGCCCTGAGAGCTCTGTACTCGGCCCCCTCTGGCCTTGAGGGAACGGGGGCTGGGAGGTTTCTGGCTGGACCCTGAGGGGCTGCTTGCGGGCTCTGGGTCTTTGGACTTGGCACCGTTGCCTTGGCATTTGTTGGCTTGGGAGTTGTTGCTGCTGCTTTTTCCCGGATGCATGGGCCTGCTAATGTCAGTGTTTGACAAACCAAGGAGAGGACACTTTCCTGAGCTCTTGAAGTCCATGCTTTATCGTTTTTGCCTTCAGATTTCAGAGCGACCTAGCAGCCGTGTGTAACAAACACGTCACTTGTCCCTGTGGAGATTGGCCCACCAGCCTCCACTGGCACCCTGTCCACTTTAACAAGCGCACTCGAGTTTAGGGTGGGGCAGTTGAGAGCTCCACAAGCACCATACCCTTTGGGATCCCTGTGATCCTGACACTCCTGGCAGGTGGGACATGAGAGAGGACACAGTCTTCACTTTACTGATGGCACCGCTCAGTGCTGTGGACAGGCCAGTCTTGCCTCCCTCACGGCCCTGACCATGGGCAGCTGCAGCTGGCTTCTGTTTTTCAGGCCTGGGAGAAGAGTTTTCAAGCTGGCTGCAGGAAACGGGTGCATGCCAGGCAGAAGGCGCGGATCAGGGGGAGTCACTGCAGGCAATCCCTGCAGCCTGCCCAGGGCTTCAGCTCACCAGCCTTTCCGTGATCTGCGAAGAGCAGCCCTCAAGAGGCCACTCGTTTTATTTAGTTTTTGCGCCATAGGCTCACATTCTATGACTCCTAGAAGTAATTTTTTAAAATGAGTACCGTAGCTCCTTCGTATTCTGCATGTTGGCAACCCCACATCAAGCCCGAGGACTCCCTGACAGCAGTCTTGACCCAGGCACTGCCCTGTGCCTCTCAGAAGCCCCCGTCGGCCATTGGTCCCGCCTGCCTCGGGGACATGAGGACCACTCACTCACTGTGGCTTCCCTGCATTCCTGCAGGCCAACACAGATGCTGGCTGAGGATGGCCTCAGGGGCTCCTGCTGAATTCCATTTTTCCTGTTGTCACTGCACCCTGGTGAGCCCTGCAGTCCTCGCGGTTGATCCACCTGGAGCATTCACAGTGCGTGATTAGGAGACCCTACCCCAAAGCCGCCATGGCTGTCGGTGCAGAGCGAGGTTAAGGAGATGGGATTGTTGATGTCTTATTCCGTGCTGGTTGAATTTGTAGCTTTTACAAGAAGAAGACGTAGATGAGAAGCTGAGAAGTAAGCCTAAGCCCCGTGTGTTTGACCAGGGCTCCTCAAGGTAGTCCTAGGAGGCCAGAAGACATAAAGAAGACACTTGAGTTGGGGTCAGTGCTGCCATCTCAGGGTGAGGCCAGGTCTCACCTCCAGAACCCCTCTGCCTCTCCTCTCCTGGTGCCCCAGGAGCTGGCTTCACTGCTTGGAAGAGAACACCCCGACCCCAGTCCTCACGTCGCTCCTACAGGCCAGTCCTTCAGGCCATGCTCCTCATTCCTAGAGGGGTCCCTGGGAAAGCCCACCCCACCACCCTCTGAGAGATGGCCAGAGACCTTAGAACCATGGCTCTGGAGCCAGTCTCTGGGCCAGGGACTCAAAAGCACAGAAAGAAGTACAAGGTTGCCTTTCTCTTTGCATTTTAATCACTTATTTCTTCATTAAAATAGAGATTATAAAAGCCATTTGAACTACATAGTGGTTTCATTACATTAGGAGGCTTTTGTTTGGATGATTTAAACTCTCTTTATAAGCCATCATATTGTTAGTGACATTTGGCAATAGTGTTTGTCAGACAGATTTCTTGAACACAAAATCTAATTAGTGTCATTAAATCATCAGTGAATTTGAATAGAGTTTTATAATTGAAAAGGGAATCATTTTTAAAATATAACTTAAATTATTAATGTTGGGTAAATAGGATCTTTTAGGAGAATTTTAATGCTCGTGGTCCCCTTGGACTTTCCGGTTTCCTGGCTGTTTGTGGTGGTTTAGACACAGCCTTGCCTCTCCTTCTCGGACAGTGCTTTTCCACCGAGAAGCGGATCCCAGGTAAGCGTGGAAGTTCTCTTGCACTTCTGTGTGTTTGTTTGTTTTTTGAGGCAGTCTCGCTCAACTGTTGCACAGGCTGGAGTGCATTGGTGCCATCTCAGTTCACTTCAATCTTCGCCTCCCAGGTTCAAGCGATTCTCATGCCTCAGCCACCTGAGTGGCTGGGATTACCAGCATGCACCACCACACCCTGTTGCTAATTTTTGTGTTTTTGGTAGAGATGGGTTTTTCCCATGTTGGCCAGGCTAGGCTCGAACTCTTGGCCTTAAGTGATCTGCCTGTCTCAGCCTCCCAAAGTGTCAGGTTTACAGGCGTGAGCCACTGCGCCCAGCCTCTCTCTTGCATTTCTGATTAATGCCTCCCAGAAGAATATGGAGAGGGAGGATACAAACATAGATACCCAGAGAGGGTCCAAGGACAGGCCACGAAGCTATGGCTAGAGCATGCCCCAGGCTGGTGAGTGATGGAGCAGGGGCATGTGGGAGACCCCAAGCCCAAGACTGGGCCCTGGCACCCCCCTCAGGGTACATCTCTCCCCAGGAGGCACAGGGCACCCCCCACAGGGTGCACCTCTCCCTAGGAAACATGGGGCACCCCCTGCAGGGTGCATCTCTCCCCAGGAGGCACAGGACACCCCCACAGGGCACACCTTTCCCCAGCAGTTAGGGTACACCTCTCCCCAGGAGGCATGGGGCACCCCCTGCAGGGCACATGTCTCCCCACAAGACATGGGGCACCCTTCATAGGGCAGACCTCTCCCCAGGAGATATAGGGCACCCCCTGTAGGGCATTCCTCTCCCCAGAAGACACTGAGGCACCCCTATAGGGCACACCTCTTCCCAGGAGATACAGGGCAACCCCCATGGGGGATACAGGCACCCCATGGGGTGCACCTCTCTCCAGAAGACACTGGGCACTCCTCCCATAGGGCACAGCCTCCAGGGCAGACACTGAGGGATAGCCCTCCATGATAGACACCAAGGGACCCCCCCCATAGGGGACAGCCCTCCAGGGCAGACACTGAGGTACCCCCCGCCCCCACCATAGGGCATAGCCTCCAGGGCAGACACCAAGGGACCACCCCATAGGGCACAGCCTCCAGGGCAGACACTGGGGGACCCCCCCCAATAGGGCACAGCCTCCAGGGCAGACACTGAGGGACCCCCCCATAGGGCACAGCCCTCCATGATAGACACCAAGGGACCCCCCCCCATAGGACACATCCTCCAGGACAGACACCAAGGAATCCCCCCATAGGACACATCCTCCAGGGCAGACACTGAGGGACCCCACCATAGGACACATCCTCCAGGGCAGACACTGAGGGACCCCACCATAGGACACAGTCTCCAGGACAGACACTGAGGGACCCCCCCCCCATAGGACACAGTCTCCAGGACAGACACTGAGGGACCCCCCCCCATAGGACACATCCTCCAGGACAGACACTGAGGGACCCCCCCATAGGACACAGCCTGCAGGACAGACACTGAGGGACCCCCCACCATAGGGCATAGCCTCCAGGACAGACACTGAGGGACCCCCCCCCGATAGGGCACAGCCTCCAGGACAGACACTAAGGGACCACCCCATAGGGCACAGCCTCCAGGACAGACACTGGGGGACCCCCCCCATAGGGCACAGCCTCCAGGACAGACACTGAGGGACCCCCCCCCAATAGGGCACAGCCTCCAGGACAGACACTGAGGGACCCCCCCCCCCAATAGGGCACAGCCTCCAGGACAGACACTGAGGGACCGCCCCCTCATAGGGCACAGCCTCCAGGACAGACACTGAGGGACCCCCCCCCCCCCACCATAGGACACATCCTCCAGGACAGACACTTAGGGAGCCCCCATAGGGCACAGCCTCCAGGGCAGGTACAGGGCACCTTTTGTATGTAGGTTGCACATCGCCCTCCTGCAAGGCTTTCCCTCTTTCCCTGCACTGGTGTAAGGCGTGCCTTTTCTTCCCTAACTTCAGCCTATTCCCAGTCGAATGCATGAAGAGTAAAAATCATTTACACACTGTTTTAGTGGCATGTCTTTTTTTTTTTTTTTTTTTTTTTACTAGCAAGGCTGGCCTCTTTTTCGTGTGCGTGTGTGTGTGTGTGTGGTGTGTGTGTGTGTCCATGTGACTTGTGCTATGGAGAGCACAGTGGGTAGGAGAGAGTTTTCAGAGCTGTTTAGTTGATAGTGTGACTCTTCCTTTCAGGGAGGGACTAACATGGAAAGGAACCTAGTTTTCTGGCACTGGGAGCGTGGGTCATGATCCTTATTCTCTTTAATACCTGGCCGAGGAAGCTGAAGAGATGTTGCCCAGGCCCAGCTTTCTGGTCACCTGAGGCAGCTGTCAGTGAGCATTAGAGCTCACCTGATCTGTGCCGAATGCCTGATCCAGGGCTCCGCGCCAGGACAGGGGTGCGGTGGGGAGGCGGGGGGCAGGAGCACACTCTTGGTTTGGAGCAGAGTCCCTCTGTGATGCCTCTGGGTGAAGATTAAGAACAGATGGGAAGACCTCGTGCACACCTTTGCTTAGCATGAGCTGCCTCCCAAGCTAGGCAGAGGCACATGCACGTGGCAGTGGGCAGTGGGGCCAGGTGACACATAGGGCACGTGGGCACACACCTGGAGAGCCATGGATGCCGTGGCCCTACCCCAGCTGGTCTGCACCTGGTGTTCCCATCCATGGGCGGCAGCTTGCCGTCCGTGGCATCCACTCTTCCGCCCTTTCCTCCTGGCCCCTGCCGCTTTATGTGGGCGCGGCATCTCCCCACTCTGGGGCTGTTCCCCTGGCAAGTTGAAAAAGAGACACAAGAAACTCAAGAGTTTCGTTTTAAAAGTGAAAATCTTTTTGGGTTACCACTTGAATATTTGTATATTAAATTCTGAAGTCAGAGTCAAAGCAGCTAAATTCTGGGGCTCCTATATTTGGTTCAGAGTTCAGTGTACGCTTAACTTAAAGTCTGGTTAGAGTAATGGGATCAGCTATGATTGGTTTTGTTTTTGCTTTTCTTAGAAGAATGAGGTCGTAGTTATCTTATTTTAAATTGCTCATTATAGTTTCAGTCTGCAAAAAATTGCTTCCCAACAGCCCTTGCCCCATGGAGTAGTCTAATGTGTAAAGTTAGCGAGGGACTAGTTGCAGACAATTTTAGCTAACTTAAAAATAAGCGCATCTCAAAGTCCTGTTTTTCGAAGCCTGAATTCGGTATTCCAGTGACGCACCTGCCCTCTAGAAGCCAACTGAGGGTTCCTACGGAGAATAAGTACCTATTCACCATGCTAGGATGTGGGGCAGGAGTGAAGAAGAGTGAAATGGCCATCTTCCCTTGTGGTTCCAGCATTTTCCGAGCATGCCGAGGGCAGAGGGTCCCTGTGTCTTCTTTGAAGATCAAGAAACAGGCCTGACGTCTAAGCTTGTGCTATGAACAGGGAGTATTGAAATCCAGTTTGTCCTGACGGCTTTCACTTTGCAGGCTTTGCTCTACAGATAATCTGTTATAAATCTAATAAGATGGAATGCCTCCCTACAAGTAGCGAAGCTGAGATCACACAGCGTTGCCGGGGGCAGGGAGGGAATCAGTCACTGTTTGTGACTGCTGGTTTCATTAAAACTCCACCACAGTCGTGTTTCTGGGAGTTTTGCCTTCCTGTGAATTTTAATCCCCAGCAGCCATGGTTGTTGCTTTCATTCTTTTTGAAATGATGGTGGAAAGAGCTCACTTTCCCTCTGGGTTCTGGCTGACAAGTAGATACTGTGAGACTGCATTAGGCTGCATCTGTCCGCTCTGCGTTTCCGCCCTGAGTGAGCTCTGAGCAGCAGGAGGGAGGGAGCCAAGGGGCCCTGTGCAGGTGACAGCCAGAGGGGAGGGGCTCGCCATGACGAGGAGATCAGTTCAACAAAGGACTGTGTTTGTTTTCTGAGCTGAGAAGCACCCCGAAGCCCTGTGGGTTGTATGTTTATAGGTTAACCTGCCGGTGGCGTTCCCAATCTGCGGACAGTGGCCCAGGGATGCTCTCGGGGCACCTTTCCCTGTGTACACAGCTCCGGGTCCCCAGGGCAGAGTCCTGAATCTGTACCTGCCCAGATGTTTGTCCTGGTAGAGGGACTTTGCTTGCATGTGGCAGCAAGGAACACCGTGTTAGGAAGGTGTGCTCCGGGTAGTATCTCCCTAGCCTTGAGGGGGCCTGATTTTACCTTAGGATATTTAGTGTCTGCAGGAAGTCGGCGTCTCTAGGCGACATCTTTCAAAAGTGACGGTTTGATGACAATCAGGCTGCACGGAGGCAAGCCCAGACCAGCTCTTCTGAGTGTTCTCGCCATGCCACCTCTTCCAGTCCTCACAGGAACCCTTGGGGCAGGTGCCACATTTAACCCAGCACGGAGAGGTTAAATATTTAGGTGCAAGTGTGCTGGCAGCAAGCAGGCGGGCGGAGCAGGGTTTATCAGCCAGGCAGCCTGGCCTGGGCACTGCCCTCCAGCCAGCGTGCTGTGGGACGCCTGTGAGTCTTCGGAGGCCAGCGCTGCCCTGATGAAGGACATGGCAAGAGCTTGCTTATGTTTATCCCACCATCCCCAAGAAGTTCATTTAAGTTGGTTGTTCAGAATTAAGTTTTTGCCATGGGAAAGATACAGGTGAGATGCTTGGTGTGTGCAGCTAGCCCTGACGGCCCTCCCTGCCCCTCCTGCGCACACGCTGCTGCCGGGCCTGGTGGGTGCCCCCTCTCCCTCGGCCCACCCAGGCCTCCTGCCTTGCCTGTGCCCACACATCTGCCAGGAGCAGCACCCCTGCTGGAAGGCAAGCCTGCAGGTGCACCTGCCTGGGTAGGGTCTTGCCTCAGCCCCTCCTCTCCTCCCTCCTTCCCTGGGTGTGGGCCTACCTCCTGCCACCTCTGCAGCTCTTCTATCCCTGTGCTCCTGGCTGGAATTGAGTCCCACCCCCCTTGTGAGGGCTGTAGGTGGGTGGGCGTGTTTGTGGACACGGCTTTTCATCTGTGGGGAGAGCAGACAGGTCCTGTCCCCAGTGTCTGGATGCTGATCTGCTCTCTCTGCTGCTGTAAATCCTTGCTGTGTGTGACCACAGGTGTGACTGGGCAGACCTGCCTAGAGCCCGAGGTCCCACTGCCCTGGACTCCAAGCGATTCCTGTGGGGCTCTGCCATCCAGGCCACTTCCGCTGCCATGGGACAGTGGATGGGGAGGCTGGCTGTGGGCTGCAGGCTGCAATGGCCCAGCCCAGGTGGGCCAGGAAAGACCAGCGCTGTGGTCTCCGTCCTGGAGGCTGGGGCAGCCTCAGTCCAGAGCTATCTGCTGGGGTCACTGCAATGGGGCAGGCGGTTTCTGCCTGGGGACTCTTCCTCAGGGTGGGCCATGGGGGGCAGCGGCCCAGCACACCCTTCCATCCACATGGGGCACTCATGAGGGGCAATCATGTTCATTTTGCTTGTTCACTGCCAGCGCCAGTTTGAGGTTGCCGAATGCCATTTGGTTGGCCAATGCCTGTCTCTGTCCCTTGTCTGGGCTGGGGGCTTTACTTACAGAATGGAAGAATGAGGAGTTTTACCTTACAAAATTATACAGTTGATGTTACGTTTAACATCGTGGACACGATGTGATTCAAATTTCACACAAGTCACAGACATGCGGGGTGACTGGCGTGTCTCATCTTGAGTGGGAAGAGGCTGTGAGCAAGCTGAAATCCTTTCTTCCCTATTTACAAGTGGTTCTGGGTGGTCGTGGAAACCGGCTGAGTCCTCAGCAGTGGGAAGTGAGGTCCAGGAACGGGATTGATGCCCTGGTGAGGCCATTCCTCATCCCCTGCACCGCCTGTGACCATGAAAGGGCTTGGGCCAGGCTGTTTTTGCAGGCTGGATCTTCCCAGAAGCCTAGGGGTTTGAAAGGTGTGTGTGCTGGGTGCCTGGGGGCTGAGCTGGACCTCCAGGCTCTCACAGGAGAGGGTGTGGTGGCCACCTGGAAGCTGGCTGTGCAGGGGCAGCAAGGGTGTGAAGCTCGCCAGTCGGCTCAGGCCTCTCATGTGAAGAAGGACCCAGCAAGATGCGGGAGATGTTCCCGGACACACACTGCCTGCCCCCGTCACCTTGCCAACGCCACTGAAGGTCGGCGCCCACAGAGAAGGTCGGCGCCCACAGAGAAGGGCAGCGCCCTTGCACGCTCACAGTTACCTGGAGCACACGTGCTCAATCCCACGCGCGCTCACTCACATTCAGAACGCACACTTGGGTGGACAAGCACGTTGATGTGCATGTTCCTCCGTGCGGGCAGCCCTGTTGTCTTGGAGCAGCGGGCCCTGTAGCAGAAGGCTTGTGCCGCCTCCCACCCTGAGCACGCCGCGTGGGCTCTCAGGCTGTGGCACCTCAGGGACCCAGCCCCCCATCCCTGCTGGCCCTACTCTGTCGGGGTTGCCTCTGCCCGTCTGATGTAATCCTTTTCATCTGCTTTCCTACCCCTCAGCCACTTTCATTTTCCTTTGTTATCACCTCTTGCTCTGAAGTGATGCGCATTTGTTGTAGAGCGGCAATCAGTCCCGACCTTTTTGGCACCAGGGACCGGTTTCGTGGAAGATGGTTTTTTCTGTGGACAGGGGTGGGGGACGCAGGAGAATGGTTTCGGGATGAAACTTCCACCACCTCAGATCATCAGGCATTAGATTCTCATAAGGAGCGTGCATCCTAAATCCCCCACACGCACAGTTCACAACAGGATCACACTCCTGTGAGAATCTAATGACACCACTGATCCGGCAGGAGCTTGAGCTCTGGCGGGAATGCTCCCTAGCCTGCCACTTACCTCCTGCTTTGTGGCCCATTTCCTAACAGGCCAGGGACTGCTGCTACCCATCCACGGCCAGAGGTGGGGACCCCTGTCGTAGAGGGATTGAAGAATACACAAGGACTACAATGTGACGTGGGTGGCATCCCGTGGGCGCCAGTCCTGCTGTGCCAGCGCAGTCACTCATGGAGCACAGGCGTCCGGTGGCTGCCTCACACGCACACCCCACTCTATGCCTCGGGCGTCCGGTGGCTGCCTGGCACGCACACCCCACTCTATGCCTCAGGCGTCCGGTGGCTGCCTCGCACGCACTCCCCACTCTATGCCTCAGGCGTCCGGTGGCTGCCTGGCACACACACCCCACTCTATGCCTCGGGCGTCTGGTGGCTGCCTCGCACACACTCCCCACTCTATGCTTTGCTCATCCTTTCCCTGGCCTGAGCCTCATCCTCCAGGAAGAACCACCAGCTGGTGGAAGCCCCACTCTGGAGCCAGCCCGGAGCCCCTGATTCACTAAATTTCCTCCACAGAAAGTTTTTTGGGCCACTCTGGTTGCCAGGATGCCTGCTTACCCTGTACCCTCCCACCGTCCCCTCTTCCTCCATAAGGGGAGCAAGACCAACAAAAAGCAACCCACCAGTGGCCGGGTGAGGCAGCTCACGCCCGTAATCCCAGAGCTTTAGGAAGCTAAGGCGGGAGGATCACGTGAGCCCAGGGGTTTGAGACCAGCCCCAGCAACAGAGCAAGATCTTGTTTCATCAAAAAAGAAAAAAACGTATCTGGGTGCAGTGGTGTGCACCTGTAGTCCCAGCTACTCAGGAGGCTGAGGTGGGAGAATGGCTTGAGCCCAGGAGTTCGAGACCAGCCTGGGCAACATAGCAAGACCCCCTTCTCTACAATTTTGTTTTTTTAATTAACTGCCATCTATTTGGGAGTCTGAGGTAGGAGGATCACTTGAGCCCAGGAGCTCAAGCTTACAGTGAGCTATGATTGCGCCACTGCACTCCAGCCTGGGCAACAGAGCAAGACCCTATGTCTAAAATAAACAAGACACTGGGACAAGAGACAACTGGTAACGGAACAATCACTGGGGACAGCAGACAGACCATGACCGGGACACGTGCGGCCACAGAGGGTGGCAGAGAGGCTCTCCCAGGCAGGCAGGTGGCAGAGCTCCTCACACCTGTGGAGGCCTGGCACTTCCCCCGGGCTGGCCCAGGGGTTTGTGTGGAAGCCGAGGAAAGTGTGTGCAGACAGAACCCTGGAGCGTGCGAACGAGAGCGGAGCCATCTCAGAGGAGCGGAAGGACGTGCGGGAGCCCTGGAGCCTGGGCTGGGTCCCAGGACAGAGGTGCTCTGGGTTTGCGGGAGTCCCTCTCAGGGCGTCTGGTCAGTTGCACCTTCCCACACTCGTCAGCGCCAGGCCAAATTGTTCCTTTTCACCTTTTCTGATACCGTGAGTGAAATGGGAAGTGTTCACTAGTGAGCTTGAACATTTATCCCCATTTCTTTTTAAACAGTTCTTCTGTGCATCTTGTTCTTTTCTGCCCAACGTTTTAGTGGGCTACCTGTCATGTTCTCATTAATGGATAACAACCATTTATATAAAATTTGTATGTCATAAATACTGCAGTTTTTCTTTTACCTTCTGCCTTTTGTTATTAAGACAAACATTTTATGTCGATGTCAGTTTTTGAAATATGAGATATAATTGATACTCGGTAGAATGCCAGCCCTTAAGGGTGCTGTTGGGTGGCTGTGCCCTTCCCTGTAGACAGTCAGCAGGTCGGACACTCCACCCACTAGGGCGTTTCCTCCGGCCTCGGCACCCCCAACCCTACCTCACCCCCGCAGAGGCAGCCTTCTTCTGATTTTCATCCTTGTGCGTTAGTTTTTTCTGTTTTAGGGCTTCATGTGAATATAGTCAGCCCTCCATATTTTTGGGTTTCACCTCCACTGATTGAGCCAGCGGAGGATCAGAGCCTGGAGACACTGAGGGCCAACCACCCGTATTTCCACGCCAGGCTGTGGTGGAATGTGCGGATCTGGAGCTGCAAGTGCAGAGGCTCAGCGGAGGGTCTTTCAGTCTTGCCTCTTCTCTCTGCTCTTTCACCCTCTGCCAACACCTGCTGTTTAGCAGTTCACCTGTGTTTTCTTGTGTACACGTAGGTTGTTATTTTTTATGGTTAGGTGGTATTCTCTTTGATGAACACACATCATTTCTCCAAGTGTCCACCTTCGAGGGAACATGCGGGTTGCATCAAGGCTGGTCTGTGACCAGAGCTCCCATGCACATTCTTGTACAGGCTTTTTGTGGGTGTGCTTCCGTGTTTCGGATAAATAGCTAGGAATGGGATTGCTGGGTCTCGGCAGATGTGCGTTTAACTTTATAAGGAAGTGCCCAGCAGTTTTCTGAAGTGGTTGTACCATTTCACGCTCTCTTCACTGTCTTTATGTCGTTCTCAAAATAGCATTTCCAACTTGCAAGATAACATAACTCTTCTTGCGTATTTTCTTCTAGCAAGCCAATGGCTTTTGTTTTTAATGTTTTCCACTTCGAAGGTAAGACAATGCCCAGAGCCCGGAATGGCCCTGACTTCTTTTTTTGGACTGAAATAGCAGCAGTGCAGGGCAGGGCAGTGCCCAGGGCCACACCAGGGCAGACGTGTAGGGCCTGGGCTGGTTTCTTGGGTCTTCATTGGGTCTCTGTGTGTGTGTGGAGCCTGGGCTCTGACCGTCTGTCTCCTCCTTCCACTTGTAGCAACAGCAGGAGATGCTGGCCATGAAGCACCAGCAGGAGCTGCTGGAACACCAGCGGAAGCTGGAGAGGCACCGCCAGGAGCAGGAGCTGGAGAAGCAGCACCGGGAGCAGAAGCTGCAGCAGCTCAAGAACAAGGAGAAGGGCAAAGAGAGTGAGTGTGGGCACGGAAGGCTGGGCAGAGGGAGGGAGGCCGGGCAGAGGGAGGGGTGCGGGCACGGAAGGCTGGGCAGAGGGAGGGAGGCTGGGCAGAGGGAGGGAGGCCAGGCAGAGGGAGGGAGTTGGGGCATGGACTCCAGAAAGTGGGGGGCAGAAGGAGTGAGTGCAGGAGGGCACTGGGGCAGCACACGGGGAGTAGGGAAAGATCTAGGGGCAGCTGAGCCTCACCATGGTGACTCTTTCCACTTTGCCTGTGCTGGGTTTCTAAGAAGCAGGCCAGGAATGGGACCCCCACCCCCTGACAGGGACAGTGAGTGTGACAGTGTGTCAGCCCACCCATGGTTAGCTCCCCCGGTGAACCAGAGTCCATGGATTTATCTTCATCCAGGGCTGCAGGATTCAATATTAACATCAAAGCAAGGGGCATTCAGCCCGACTTTTGGTTTGATTTAAACATTTTAAAGACTATTTGGCAGGATTCCTAATAGACTTAAAAATATTAAAAGCCATAAAGCATGCCAGATGCACAGTGAATTTCATCTGTGAGTTCTGCCCTGCATTTTTCAAAGTACTTTTCTTTCGGGAGCATTTTATAAGTGCCTTCAAAGCAGGTGTGAGGTTGTAGAGTGACCCACGGCCCAGTGAGGGCCAGCAGCGTGCTCTTGCTATCTGCTCCTTCCACTCTGAATTTTGCCTTCTGTGGGGGCTGTGTTTGTACATCTGGAGACCAGCGTGGTCTGTTTTCTTCTAAGGAGAGCCCACACTTCATACTATCCAGGAGAACATTGTATTTGCTGTTTCCCCCTTTGGAAAGTTAGAGGGACGCATCTACTGAGGAAAAGGTCACAGTGTCGCCCCTGCTGACTGTGGGCTGCTCTGCACGAGGACGGTGCCCAGCGTCTCCAGTGTGTCTGAGCCCTGGCGTGTCCCCGGGGTGCAGGGTCCACCGTGGGGCTGAGTCAGCTCTGAGCATCCTCTCAGATCTTCACTTAAAAGAGCCCTTGGCTCACTGTGTGTTTATATCCTTTCCATGGACAACTTCTTGTTTTAAGTGACACAGACAGTCAGGATCTAATCACCAGAGTGAAGGGACTTTCATAGACACTCCGAGTTTCTGCCCAGGACTTACATGCTCAGTTAAACTTGTCTGTTCCCTGGTAATACTGAAAAGGAGTCGAGGTATACATTTTCCTCAGGTAACAGGATTCCAGGTAAGGAGAGTAGAGGGATTTACTCTTGTAGGGCTGCCATGAGTAAGAAGAGAAGTCTTTATGCACTTCCCCCTTCCCCAAAGATAACTCCTCTCCTGATGTTTAACATGGAAGATTAATTTTGCCTGCTTTTGAAATGTATGTAAATGGAACCCTTAATATGTAGGATTTTTGCGTTTTACTTCTTTCTGTGGACATTATGCTTGTGAAATTCATCCCCATTTTGCATTTAGCAAGAGGTCATTCATTATCTATTATGTATTGCTGCATGGTGTCCCATTTATAAATGCACCAATGTAGTCATTTCTTCTAAAGTTGTTAGATATTTGGCTTGTTTCCTAACCAGAGCTATTAAAAGCAGTATTGCTATGTGCATTCTTGTACATGTTTCTTGGTACATGTGGGCAAATGTGAAGTGGAGTTGTTGAACTTTGGGGCATGCATGTTGTCAGTGTTCATACGTGATGCCCAAAAGTTTTCAAAGTAGTGTACCAGTTTACACTCCTACCAGCCATGTACAGGGGTTCCTGTGGCTCCATGTCCTTGTCAACACTTGCTGGTGTCAGTCACTTTAATTTCAGCTCCTCCTCATGCCCTCAGCTACATTTCTTTGATTACCAATAAGATAGTTTATTTTCGTAAGTTTTTTTGCCGAATGAATATTCCCCTTTTTGTGAAGTGCTTGTTCCAGTCTCTTGCCCATTTTTCTGATGCGAGGTCTCCCTTTTTCTTGATTTGGAGTTGTTCTTTATATATTATGGAATCAACCCTTGGCCAGTTGTACATGCTGTAAATCTCTTCTTCCACTCTGTACTTTGCCTGTTCACTCTCTTAATGTTATCTTTCAGGCACAGAAATTCTCCCTTCTAATACAGTTTCAGTCTTTTCCTTTAGATGATTTTGTGCCTTAAGAAATCTTTCCTTTCTTCAGAATCTTGGATACATCCTCTTTAATTATCTCCTAGGAGCTGATTGTACCTGGAATTGATACTAGTGGGGTTTTGTTTGTGATTGCATTGACTCTGTGGTTCAAATTAGGAAGACCTGATATTTTTACAACATTGATTATTTACCTTCTTTAATTTTTCTTAATAATTTCTTAATAGTTTTATGTTTAGGAGGCTTGCATATATTTGATTAAATATATTTCAAGCCATTTGATGGCTTTGGTTGCTATTGTGAATGGCTTGGTTTTTATAATTTTGAAAAGCAGTCAGTTTTTGACCATTGACTTCGTGTCCAGCAACCCTGTTAAACTCAGATATCCTAATCATTAATAGATTGTTTTGAATTTTCAACATTTAGAATCCTGTCATCTATAAATAATGACAAGATTGCCTCTTTTCTGATTGGAATACCTTTTATGTCTTTTACTTGCTTATTATATAGAATGGGCTGAGATTGCCAATATAGTATTGAATTGTGGTCCTGATGGCAGGAACATTTGTCTGGTTCCCAGTTTCCTGTTAGGTGCCATGTTTTCTGTAGGGGCTTTGTTTGTATTTTTTACTCATTTGTCTACTTGTTTTTGACAGGTGCTATTTATCAGATCATGGAAGTTTCCCTTCCATTCCTTGTTTGCTTGGGGTTTCAATATGAATGGATATTGATTTTTGTCAGGTGCTGTTTCAGCATCTTTTGAGATGATTGTATGATTTTTTGGCTTTATGTGGTTAATGAAGTAAAGCATATGGATTTATTTGAATATAAATTCTAACTGGCATTTTTAAAATAACCCCAGTCAACTTGATTGTAATATATTATCTTTTATGTAGTGAAAACTTGGATTTGCTAACATTTTATTTTGTACGATTGCAACTGTGTTCCTGAGGGAGATTGCCAAACAGTTTCCTTTCTCATAATGTCCTCGTCAAGTTTTGGTGTCATGACTGTGCTGGCCTCAGAATGAGTTAAGCATCATTCCTCTCTCCTTTTGTATTCTCTGGCAAAGTTTATTTAACATGGATATTACTTTTTCCATAAATATCTTGTGAAACTTACAGCTAAAGCCATCTTAACCCTAAGATTTCATTTGTGCAAAGGTTTTTGATTACTTATTCAATTTTTAAAATAGTTCCTGGGACATTTTTCCCCCCCGGCTCACTTTAGCTAAGTTGTATTTTTTTAAAAGAAATATATGCCTTTGTTATACATTTTTGTATTTTTGACTTAGTGGTTTTTGGTGTCGTGTCCTTTTCTGGTGTTTTTTATGTCTGTCAGACCTTTAATGATGTCCTCTTTTACACTCCAGATATTGGTTGTTTGTGCTTTTTCTCTTTATTGCTGCTGTTTTGTTTTGCTTTTGTTTTTCTTGGTCACTCTCTCCAGAAGTTTATCAGTTATTCTTTTCAAAGACTAGCTTTTGACTTTATGGATGTTGTTTGTTGAATATCGATTTCATTAATTTCTAGTATTTTTATTTTTCTATGTTCTGTTTTCTTAGGGTGTATTGTGGTTTTTGTAGCTTTTTGATATAGATACATAGAGCATTGATTTCAGCTCTCTCTTCTAACATATGCTTATATAGCTATACATTTTCCGATAAATGCAACTTTATCTGCATCCCATAAGTTTTGATGCGTAGTTTGACAATCTTTGTCTTTCAATTAGTTCGGCCCATTTACATTTAATGTAATTATTGATATATTTATGCTTAAATCTATCATTGTACAATATGAATTATAATTATCTCAACTATTCTAATGCACTTGTCTTGCTTTTAATGTATGTTTTTAGTGATATATATATATATATATTTTTTTTTCACCAGCTTGGTAATCACTATTTTGCTGTTTCTTTACTGATTATCAGTAGGATTTCAACAACTGTCTTTAATCTATCACAGCCTTATCTAAATTAATACTTTTGCCAATTCTGGCAAAGTAAGGGTCTGGGATACTTTAACTCTTAATTTATATACTATTTTGACCTGTATTTAACTCTAAACTTATCTTTAACATCACAAGACATTGTTGTTATTATTTTATATAGTCAAGATTTACTCATAAATTTATCCTTTCCACTTTTATTAATTTCTGCATGTCTGAACTTTCATCTGTGATATTCTTTGTTTACCTTAATGTGGGTCTAATGGTGATGAATTTTCTTTCTGTTCAAAATGTGATTTCAGGTTAATCTTTGAAGGTTATTTTTGCTGAGTATAGAATTCTAGGTTTGTATTTATTTTCTTTCAGCACTTTGAGAATGCCATTCCATTCTCTTCTGACTTCCATTGTTAATCTCCAGAAATGAGCTATCCATCCTATTGTTCCTTCTTTGGAAATAATCTTTCTTCCCTGGCTATTTTTAAGATTTTGTCTTTGGTTTTTTGAAGTTCTTCTTTAATGTGCTTAACTGTAGTTGCTTTCATTTTAATGTCTTCTTTTTGGGATTTGTAATTCCTAAATCTGTTGTTTTATACTGTTATGAATTCTTAGACCTGATTATTCTCAAACTTCACCTCAACAAATACTGACTTTGCCCCAGTCTCTCCATTTAATCTATCTGGGATTTAGTTATACACCTGTGTTGGATTAGCTTTCAGTATCCCCTAAGTTTCTTAAGTTATTTTTGTGTCTTTGTTTCCTTTTTCTTTTGCCTCAGTGTGGGTATTTTCTTCCAATTTATCATCCACTTCCCTAATTTGTGCTTTACCTGCACAATAATCTGCTGTTAAACTCATCCATTGGATTTTACATTTATTTGGTTTTCAGTTCTAGGATTTTCATTTGGCCCTTTTTCATAGTTTTCCATAGACTTTCTTGATCTTATTTTTTTCTGCACGTAGTGCAGTTATTTTGGAGTCTGACTGGTAACACTCTCTGGCCCTGTGGCAAGGCTTTCCTGCCTGTTGTTTCTCTCATTTTTTTTTTTGGTCAGATTGTGTTTATTTCTATGGTTGGATATTTTAGGTTGCATGTCTGACTTTGCACTGTTGTGATGACGGGGGACCTGGGATGGTGACACATTCTTTTTGAGTGGACTTTGTTTTCCTTCTTGTAGTTGACCAGAAGTGGCCAAGTTTCTTAAGCATCTGAATGCAGTCAGGTCTGGAGCTGATTCTGAGTTGGGTTTCAGGCCTTCAAAGGCCTGGTGGATTTCTGGCCATCGTTACTCATAAGGCATATCCCTTTGAGGTCCTACGCACAAGCTCATGAGGTTTATTGGGGTCCTTTAATTTTCCTCAGTTTTTGTGGCCCTATCAAGGGCCTCTTCCGAAACCCACTATTGACTCTAGAGAACAGGCTACCCAAGGGTGGGGTCCTGCTCCCCGCGGTCCCTGTTTCTGACCTCGGCCCTGGTGTTCCACACTGCCCTAGTTGCTCTCTGTGCCTTCGCACAGAAGGCTAGGGTGCTTTGTCTAGATCTTCTGACCATTTCCAATAGGTTTAATTGAATTACCTGAATAAAAATTCTTGAAGTTACATTATTGAAAACACCATGTGCTTGGAGTACTCCAGGTTTCCTAACCTGTTCTTTATACTGTTTATGTTCTTTGTTTTGTCTGGAGTGAAAGGATATGTTAATATTTGGTGTGTTTGGTGATTTGCCTTCATATAATTTTTAGATTGTGAAATTGGCATTTTGCTTTTAATTAATCTGCACTAGATTTGAAGTTTTTCCAAATAGGACATTTTTGTTCATTTGTTTGTATTTGAAATCCTTGTGTTCTAAAAAGAATTAAATAACTATTAAGTAAATTCAGTTTGTAAGTTTATTTTTAATGTAATGAATGTTATAACTAATGCTAAATTAGAATTGGGATATAATCTAAACTGTATTATTATGCCTATATTATTTTGTACATTTTTATAAATATTTGCTATTTCAGACTAGATATATTTTTCCTAAGAGTACATAGCTAATGCACTCTCTGAGTTTTTAGTTTATTCCTCTATTTAGCTATTTCCAAGTTCTTAGTAATTGTTTTTGTCCATAAAACTAACACTTTTATCAATTATCACAGCATTTTACTCTTGAAATAATAAATGCACTTTAAATGTTTTTTCACTTTAACTGGTAGAATTTCAAGGTAGAAGGCCTCTGAGGAGGGTTTATATTCCCTTGTAGGTCTAATTTTTGCATCAGGATTTGAAAGTGAGTACCAAATCTGCATGATGGCCCTGGCTTCTGTCACATTGATTAGATAAGGTGGTGACTTAATCCCCAGGGATTGCCCACAGGGGAGAGCTTCCAGACTTGGCTGCAGAGGCCTTGAGGAGACGGGGCTGCATAGGGGAGAGCTTCCAGACACGACTGCAGAGGCCTTGAGGAGACGGGGCTGCATAGGGGAGAGCTTCCAGACATGGCTGCTTGAGGAGAAGGACCCTGCAGACAGGGCTGCGGGCACGCCTGGTCTTTGCATGCAGATCCGGGCCCTCTCGGTAGTGGACGGCTGTGCTGTGGGTCTCTGTTCACTCCAGGGTGTTCTGCCAAACTGATCCCAAGTGGAACCCGGCTGGCAGTGTTCTTGCTTCTGAAGCTGCCTAGTGCGTTGCCTGGGTTGGGGACCAGGAGCGCAGCTGAGTCCTCTGGCTTCACGTGTGAGGAATCTGAGTATCTTAGGGGCTCCACGGCCTGCTGGGCGGGGCCCACCCTGTGGGGTTGCTTTCCACTTTAGAAAGCTGCCTTCCGTAGACAACAGCACGTGGTCCCCGTGGGAGCCCTGTGCGCGGGGCTTTGACGTGTCTGGCCTGTGCTGGTGACGCTGCAGTGCAGGAGGCGTGCGTGGGACCCACATCACGGGTGTGCGCCACGGGCCCAAGCACTGGGGCCTCTGCCTGGGGTCCGGCCTCCCCTCCATGCTTCTGTGGTTCGCCGGTAGCCCAGGGTGTATCCTATGTATTTTTCTTTGGAGTAGGGAAAATAGTTGCTTATCAAAGAATTGAAGTTTGAAATTTAAATATCAGCTGGGTGATTTGTGCCACAACTAACCAACAAATAAGAGTTTTTCAGATTGCTAAAAAGCAGCTTGGTCTAGATTACTTCCTCGGAGTTTACCAGACTCTTCCAATAAAAATACCATCTTGAGGCTCACAGAATATGAAAAGACTTCACTTCAGAAAACATTTTGGATCCGTTTACCAGCCCGAAACAATCCCTGCGCTGCATCCGAAGCGCCGTCCACCCTTAACTGGAGCTCTGGAATGTTCCTGCTCCCCTCTAGCCCCATCACAGGCGGCAGTCCCGGTGGTTTTCACTGAGGATTTGGGTGGTCAGATTTTATTATTAATAATAAACTGTGTACAGTTGGGTACTTGGCAAGCTTGCGTCGGCTCTGCAGCCCTCAGAGTGTGGTCTTGTGGTGAGGACGCAGGGCCGCAGGCCCCTGTGGTGGACGCCACTCGGGGGCTCTTATGTAAGCGGGGCCCAGGGGCCGGCGTCTTCCCCCGTGAAGGAGGTTCTTGTCTGTGCAGGCTAGAGGAGCAGCGGCGGGCCGGCGCGGGGGGCACGAGGCACCTCCAGCATCTAAGCATTCGAAAACACGGTGCACAGCATCTGTTTATTCTCTTGGGTTTTTTTTTAAGTGAATTTCTTATTGAGTATCTAATAAATATCATTACACTTATAAACATTTACATGACTTTTAATTTTAAATAATTCTGCACTTTTATTTATTGATACCAAGTAATGCAATTCATTTGACAGAACGGTGGCAGTTTTCATCATGTTTAGCAAGAACACACTGTCTTTAACCAGCAAGGTTTTGATTGAGATTAACGGCACTTGGGAATCTAAGACACAGCTCTTCACATAAGCTCGGGGAAGGAGCAGGAGCAGGAGCAGGCTGGACTCGGCCCGAGCAGTGTGGAGCGAATACAGCCCCGCTTTCTCTCACCGCGGTCCACACGCGCAGCCCTGCAGGGAGTGGAGGGAGGTCACTGAGCAAGTCCTTTGCTTTGTGTAAAAATGACGTGAAAGGCTGATCCTGAAAGTCATTAGGTGTCCCTTCCGTGAAGTTGTGCCTTCCTCAGAGGCAAGGGGGTGGGGAGAAAAAGGAGCACTTTCAGGCAGAAGCCAAGCAGAACCTGCCACAGCTCTGTCGTCTGGACTCGCCAGGTCCAGGCCACGGCCCTCCGGGAGCACAGCCGTCCCTCCCCGAACACGGCCGTACCTCCCCACCTGCCCCGCCCCACCCAGAGCTGCTGTCCTCGTCTCTCTGCCCCGCTCAGCTGTTACTCGCTCGCTTATTCCTTAGGTCTCGGGTGCACTCTCTGCCCCCTGGTATGGGAAGAACTTGGCCTCTTTTATCCACCGCTTCATCTCTGCTGGCCAGAACGGGCTGGCATGTCATAGAGCCTCTGTAGAAGCCTCCATGCAGGGGATGAGTGATACTCAATGTGAATTAAGAAAAAAAAAAAAGTAAAAGTAAAAATTAGGGAGATCTGCTATCCATTTGTTGAATGGGTTTTTTCATTCTAGAACTTTAAGTGAGAAACCTGTTGACAGATGAGCGTGTGCATAACCAGAAGTGCAGAAACGGGGTGGGGGTCAGAATCAGCCCCTCATTTTGAATACTCTCCTAGTAAAGTCTGAAAGATCAAAAGAAGATTCCTTGGTGGTTAGAAAGGTCATGAATCGATGACTTACCTTCCTTGTGTTTCCTGCTGGCCAGGCCTATGCTGGGCATGGGTGGGGTGTGAACCCCAGTCATGTCTGCCCCCTACTGCATGGGGCATGAACGCCAGTCATGCCCAGCACCCAGCCCTGCATAGAGGGAGCCAGGCAGGACCCAGACTTGTGGCCAAGTCACCCTTTGCCACCGAATGGTGTTTGCAGAAGCAGGGAGAGGGCGTGGGTCATAAAGTGTGTCCTGTTCCTGGAGTGCGCACCCTCCCCCGTGGAGGGCCAGTGGATCCACAGTAACAGCTGTCCCTGGGAACTGGTGTTTTGAGGAGGTAAGGCTGACTGCACTGAGTTTGGGTCTACTGGGAAGTGTTGAGGGCGTCCTCGTCCCGCACACCGAGAACCTGCTTCTTGTCCTGCTCTGCTGCCTCCACTCAAGGACGGCCGTGTAGGGGGACCTGCAGGGCAGTCCCCTCCAACAACTGGCCATCTGGGTCCTCATCCTGTCACTGTCACCAGCATCATTGTGCGGTTGGACTACTTCCCTGCACTGTCAGCAGCATGGGTAGTACCCAAAAAAATGTTATCCGTGTAAAGGCAAAAAATTGAAGTTACCCATTTCACTTCTTATTTCTTTTATCAGTAAAGTTAAGCTGATTTAACATACTCATTGGCAAATTTGCCTTCTCCTTTTGAAATTCGCCTTCTGTGTTCTCTGCTCACTTATCTTCCCCACCGCCCGGCCTTTCCTTTTATTCCTAGTTGTGGAGGCAGTTTGTATATTTACGAGGTTAACTCTCTGGTTTATGTCTGGGTCTGTTTGTCCAAAGTTAGCAGCCTGTTGCTGATAATCTTTTAGAAATGCCAGTGCTCACATGCCTGGGAATGGTAGAAGCGAATGGTTTCCATAGGTGTGTGATCTTTTGACCAGTCCCCTTACAGACAGACAATTCAGCTAAAAGTGCTTATAAGTGATGTTCAAGTCTAACGCTGGGTGCCCTGAAGAAGCATCCCTCCTGTCCCCCCACCCCCACCCTACCTGGGGCAGTGCTCACCGCAGTCACAACTTAGGTGATGAGACATCTTCAGCAGCATGAGCTGGGGGACGTCACAGGCACAGCTTGACTCGGGCAATGACATGATTTTCTCAGACCGACAGATAGCCCCAAGCCTGAAGCCTCATGCATCACGGTGGGCCTTCCCGGACTCATGCTGGTGGTCGTGTAGTTAATGTCTTTGTGTTTCCCTGGCTTGGCTAGTGCAGGCCCCACCACAGCCTGGGTAGACCCTGTTTCCAAGCGTCTCATTGCTGACTGACCCTTGACCAGCCATTAAAGTTCCACCTTAATGTAATGGGAGTGGGGTTCTGCCGTAGGGAACACAGAATGAGCCTAACTAACAAAAACTCCATTTGTGAGTGGCAGCAAAGACATTTGGTATGTGATGAAGGTGGCAAGGAAAAGACATCTTTCTAATGATATTAATCATTTATTAGCAGTTGGTCAGAATATCCATAGAGCCTTATATGCCAAATCCATTTCTGAGCCATCAGAGTGAGTCATGAAAAAATTTAGCAAATAACCAAACGAATGAAAACCCAACACCAGAACCAAGGATAAAATTAAAATGATTGCTTGTTAACCATTGAAAGGAAGAACAATGGCAGAGTTTTAAGGAAAGGGAAAACTCACAAAGGAAAAACTAAAATAGACTTTATAAAAACAAGCATTTGAACATTTTACCCAAATTGTAAAAGGAAACAAGAGGCAGGGTAAATGCACACACACACGGAGCAGCCGAGAGCCACGAACCAGGGCGTCCGTGAGACTTGGTAACTGAGCCAACCTCACCTGAGGCGCACCTGGCCGCCTTTGTGTTCTCCATCCACAGTCGGGGGATGAGAATACCTATTTATAGCTCTCATGCGAGGCCGAACCAGGCCAGGGCTGGCATATACTAGGCTCTCGATACAGCCATTATCATAAGAAACCCACGCAACTCCAGTGGATACAAGTATGAAACACACACACACACACACAGACCCACAACACCACTGTGCACATCACCAGAAGATTCTAAGAACACATAAGCCAAGGACGTGAATTATCTTGCAAGAGAGGAAATCGGCGCGTGTCCAGTGGTGCTCAGGGATGCCTCACAGTGATGTCTGCTGGCTTTTGGATTTGGGCAAATGGTGATTTGAGGACCAGCAGGAGGAGCAGCTGCCCCTGCTGCAGGTGGATGGGTGGTTCAGGGGGTCAGCGTGTAGAGAAGTTTCGTTTTTCTTTTTTTTCTTTTGAGACAGGGTCTAAACTCGCATTGCGCAGGGTGGAGTGCAGTGGTACAGTCTTGGTTCACTGTAGCCTGGACTTCCCGGGCTCAGGTGATTATCTCACCTCAGCCTCCCAAGTAGCTGGAACTACAGGCACATGCTACCACACTCGGCTAATTTTTGTATTTTTAGTAGAGACAGGGTTTCGTCATGTTGTCCAGGCTGGTCTCGAACCCCTGGGGTCAAGCAGTCTGCCCTCCTCAGCCTCCCAAAGTGCTGGGATTCCAGGTGTGAGCCTTCGGGCCTGGCCTATGTGTAGGGATATTTTGGGCAGCAATTTACCAAGATGTGCCGAGGGTTAGAATAGTAAGTTTGTTAGATGTAGTCACTTTGCCAAGCTGTCCTAAGCAAGTAATTCTAAAGGTAGTCAGTGTTACCCACTCATAAATGTTCACTGCAGCGTGGTTTCTAACAACCAAAACTGCCTCCCAGTCGGGAAGTGGTTTTGTAAACATGCTTCACTCACCTCAAGGTGTGTTTTTGACCATTACAAACGCTATCTGAATATTATGCAACACTAGGAAGATACTTAAGGTGCTGTAAGAAGGATAGAAGTACTGTGTGGTTAGATTGGAGATCTGAGGCGAGCAGCCTCCGTGCTAACAGGCCTTGTGTTCAGGCGGTGAGAGTGGCCTTTTTTGCCAGTTCCCTTTAATGAGGCTTTGAAAAAGAATCACCGCCACGGAAGAAAACCACAGTTTCGACTTCGGTCCCACTTGGTGCAGTCACTCTGCCTGAGTCTGAGCTGCCAAGCTGGGGAGGACAGGCGCTGCCCTTTGATGCTGTTGGAAGCAGAGCCGGCCGTCATGTCGGCGCAGGTGTGGAAGGAAGCACGCCTGCCTGTGAGACTGGCTTTGTCCCTGCGTGATGCATCCATTTGCACAAAGCCTTCTCTCTTAGATTCTGCTTTGCGGTAGCAAGAATGCAACCACCACGCTGCCACTGCCTAATTCAGAGTGTTCTTTTATGTGAGAATATTAAAACTTCCTTCAGAAGTGGGTTTTGTGTTAGCTAACAATAAGTCTTTCGGATGATTAAATCTGCATTTTAAATAGAATGCAGTGATGTAAAATCTTGATGGGAAGAAGACCTCTCATTAAAACCCCTCCCGGCCTTGGTTCTTTGAGGAAGCGCTCAGGAGGCCACAGCGTCCTGAAGGTGCATAGCCGTCCCCAGCCCTTCCCTCCCTCTGTGGCCCCGCTGCCCTGCATTGCTGCTGTAGGGCAGAGCCACACTTCACCCCCTGCTATGCTTTCTCCCACGCCAGGTGCCGTGGCCAGCACAGAAGTGAAGATGAAGCTACAAGAATTTGTCCTGAATAAAAAGAAGGCGCTGGCCCACCGGAATCTGAACCACTGCATTTCCAGCGACCCTCGCTACTGGTACGGGTAAGTGTGGGTGTGGGGAACACCCCGGCCTCCTCTCTGGGGGCCCAGAGGACTGTCTGATCGCCGGTAGATTTGCATGGAGCCAGCTCTTCAGCTGAGGCAGGGAGGGAGGGTGAGGAATTGAAACCCCAAGCACAGTGGTGCTCGGATGTGGGTGACGTGGTCTGGGGGTACACTCATGCGGCAGCCGTCCTCACGGAGGGGCCCACCTCCAGAGTGACGTGTTCTGGGGGTACACTCACGCGGCGGCTGCCCTCACAGGGGGACCCACCTCCATAGTGACGTGGTCTGGGGGTGCACTCACACGGCAGCTGCCCTCACAGGGGGACCCACCTCCATAGTGACGTGGTCTGGGGGTACACTCCCACAGCAGCCATCCTCACGGGGTGGGCCCCCCTCCAGAGTGACGTGGTCTGGGGGTACACTCACACGGCAGCTGCCCTCACAGGGGGACCCACCTCCATAGTGACGTGTTCTGGGGGTACACTCATGCGGCAGCCGTCCTCACGGAGGGGCCCACCTCCAGAGTGACGTGGTCTGGGGGTACACTCACACGGCAGCTGCCCTCACAGGGGGACCCACCTCCATAGTGACGTGTTCTGGGGGTACACTCACGCGGCGGCTGCCCTCACAGGGGGACCCACCTCCATAGTGACGTGGTCTGGGGGTGCACTCACACGGCAGCTGCCCTCACAGGGGGACCCACCTCCATAGTGACGTGGTCTGGGGGTACACTCCCACAGCAGCCATCCTCACGGGGTGGGCCCCCCTCCAGAGTGACGTGGTCTGGGGGTACACTCACACGGCAGCTGCCCTCACAGGGGGACCCACCTCCATAGTGACGTGTTCTGGGGGTACACTCATGCGGCAGCCGTCCTCACGGAGGGGCCCACCTCCAGAGTGACGTGGTCTGGGGGTACACTCACACGGCAGCTGCCCTCACAGGGGGACCCACCTCCATAGTGACGTGTTCTGGGGGTACACTCACGCGGCGGCTGCCCTCACAGGGGGACCCACCTCCATAGTGACGTGGTCTGGGGGTACACTCACACGGCAGCTGCCCTCACAGGGGGACCCACCTCCATAGTGACGTGGTCTGGGGGTACACTCCCACAGCAGCCATCCTCACGGGGTGGGCCCCCCTCCAGAGTGACGTGGTCTGGGGGTCCACTCACACGGCAGCTGCCCTCACAGGGGGACCCCCCTCCAGAGTGACGTGGTCTGGGGGTCCACTCACACGGCGGCTGCCCTCACAGGGGGACCCACCTCCATAGTGACGTGGTCTGGGGGTCCACTCACACGGCGGCTGCCCTCACAGGGGGACCCACCTCCATAGTGACGTGGTCTGGGGGTACACTCACACGGCAGCTGCCCTCACAGGGGGACCCACCTCCAGAGTGACGTGGTCTGGGGGTCCACTCACACGGCGGCTGCCCTCACAGGGGGACCCACCTCCATAGTGACGTGGTCTGGGGGTACACTCCCACAGCAGCCATCCTCACGGGGTGGGCCCCCCTCCAGAGTGACGTGGTCTGGGGGTCCACTCACACGGCGGCCGTCCTCATGGGAGTGGGCCCCCCTGCAGAGGGACCGAGCAGTGCTCCGGAGGCTGGCGCCTGTCGTTACTCTTGGTAATGTTGTGCCATTTTTCAGCCACAATAAGAGCCACTTAAACTGGAACTCTCGTCTGAATCCTCTGTGCTCCGACAGCGCTCCCACCTGACGTTTCAATAATTCTTAGGCTAGTCAGGAAGCCCCCGTGGTACTTCTGTTATTTTATACTAAGAAACCCTGCCAGGGCCCACGCAATTCACAGAGACCACAAAAGGCTTGTTCGTCTGAGGACTGAAGAGAGCCGACCTGCCATGCAAAAGAAGGCCTTCGGGGGAGAGTTCACAGAGCACAGTGCGAGCGAGTGGCGAGGTGATGCGGCTTGAAACAGTGAGCAAGGGCAACAGAGGATCGCTTTGAAATGTAGTTTTCTGCTGCTCTCAAGGTTCATTTCATTTCTAGAAAAAAATCCCATAAGGGAGTTTTTGTAAATCGAAATATCAGTAATTTCGTTGGAAAAAAAATAGCTATTCTCAAGCCTCAAAATGGACAGCTATGTGTAGTGAGACCCCCCCACAGCTCAGGTGCGATCCCCCTTGTTTCCATGGAGGCCGCCCGCTACCCCGACACATCCCAAAAGGTGTTTCCAGCACAGGTGGCCCACGTCCTCCACCCTGGCAGCCGCTGTGCTGGCCAGTGGCACATAAGCTGCACTCACGGCAGACACACCGCCTGGATTTGGGTAACTCGACCAGGGACACACAAACTCGCAAGGAGGAGTGAGACCGGCGTCCATGGGAGGCAGCACGTGACAGCAGTGAGCCACTGGGACCTGAGAGAGGAGGTGGCTTCCTGAGAATCGCTGGCGACCAGCACCTGGGAGCCAGCTTTGGGGGAGACCCCGATCTGTGCCCCCAGAGCCAGTCCACTGCCTGGACTGGTTGTGGAGAAACTCCATTGTCCCACTGGCTGGGGCAGGGCGTGGGGTTGCAGGGCAGAAGGAGCAAGGGACAGGAGTGTGGATCGCGGTTCAGATGGTGCCCCTGGGGCCCAAGCTGGAAAGGGCAGGATGAGGAGCCAGGGGCAGGGTGGGCCTGGGGCCTGGCGGAGGATGGAGAGCTGGAGTGCAGAGCCTGCTGGACCAGGGCAGGGCCGCCTTGGGTCCCCCTGTGAGGCAGCCGAGCAAGCGAGCTTTGAGAAGACAGTGATAGGAGTGGGGCAAGCACGGGCAGCCCTTTCTGAAGAGGAGCACAGAGTCTGGGAGGCTGCAGCAGGAGTTGGAGGACTAGAGCAGTGGGGCTGCTGGGAAGCAGGGGTCACGGTGAGCACAGGGCAGCCCCCAGAGGGTGGCCACGGCAGCATGGAAGAAGGTGGGGAGCTGGTGCCCCCTCGCCCAGGAGTCAGTGGACGGGGGGCCGAGGCCAGCAGGAGTAGAAGCCGGGCAGTGGCCTGGACCTGAGGGGAGGGCGGAGCAGCAGGCCCAGGGAAAGGCTGCACCTGCAGTCAAGGAGGCCACGGGAGAAGAAGTGGCCTGGGGCAGCCTCAGGGCGCTGAGGGATGTGCTGAGAGACGGGAGATGGGGGGCTTCCAGGGAGGAGGGGTGACAAACAGAGTGGCTGGGGCTGGGAGGACTGACTTTTCCTGGAACTCCCTGGGTGAGCTGGGTGCTCAAGGTGAGTGTCTTGGCCTGGACAAGGGCGGCGTGCCCTGGCTTTAATGGCAGGGGCCGGAGGTACTTCTTCTCAGAGGGCTCTGGGGACCTTCAGGCTGGAGGGGGAAGGACTTGATCTCAAGTCAGCTGTAGGACAGGTTTGTTTTCCTGGAGCCTGGTGGTTTTCTTGTTTTGCCGTATTTGAACCCTGAACTTAAACATCATGGAGTGGTGGCAGAAACTTTGTCAGAAAACCGGCTCTTCATAGGGAAAGAACTGAAACCCTGATCCCAGCTTCACACCACGCATGATTAGTTCAGATGTCAGAGACCTGAGCCTAGACGCAAAACTGATCAAACTTCTGGAAGGAGACCTAGTAGAAACTTTTCCCAACCTTGATGGGGAGGGGGAAGCAAGATTTCTTAGGTCGCCAAAATCATCGGCTAGATACCAAAAACCCAAAACATGATATTTCCACAAACTGAAACACTTCTGCTCTTTGAAAGGCACCATTAAGAAAATTAAAAAGCAAGGTACAGAATGGAAGGAAATATTCACAATGCGTATATCTTACAATACGCTTGTATCCAAATGTAGAGCTCATTCCTATAACTCAATAGTAAAAAGACAAGCCGCCCACTTAAAAATACGGTCAAAAGGTTTGAACAGGTACCTCACAAAAAAAGGCATGGGGATGGCCAGTAAGTGTGGAAAAGATGCTCAAGATCGCTGGTCATCAGGTAAATGCAAATCAAAACTGCGGCAAGCAGCCCCTTCATACCTGTGGGGATGGCCGGAGTGAAACAGGCCGGGTGCTGGAGCAGATGCGGTGTCCCTGGACCTCTGCGTGCTGCCTGTTGGAATCTGAATCACGCGTGGGGAAACAGGCAGGCAGTTTCCTACAAAGACAAATACCCACCAACCCTGTGACCCAGCAATGCTCCTCCGTATTTGCCCAAGACATGAAAGCAAGCAACACGACGAGTCGTCATCTTACGGTCACAGTCACCAAACAGTGGAAACAACCAAGCTATCAACAGGGGAACAGCCGCGCAAACTGGGGCCCGTGCACACGCTACCGTGCAAACTGGGGCCCCTGCACTGCTACTCCACAGTGACAAGGAACGGACCGCTGGCGCCTGCAGCAGCTTGGGGGAGCCCCAGAGGCACGGTGCCTAGACAAAGAGGCCATCCCCATGACTCCACTGATGGGAAATTCAGAGTCAGCAAAGCGAATCGACTGTGAGAGAAAGCAGACCAGGGCTGGGAGGCTGCAGAGATGGATGGTGCTGTGGCTTCATCAGGGCGCGGACTCCGTGGGTGTTTACGTGAATCACCGCTTCCAGCTTTAAGACTGTTGAGACAAGATGGCACCTTCCAGTGTGGCTGCCACAAGCCACACGTGGCTCCCGAGCACTTGAAACGTGGCTGGGTCTGACCAGGACATGCCATAGATGCAGAGCATGGAATTTCAGACACTTGGTCTGAAGAAAGGACCTACGGTGTCTTATTAATATGTTTATATTGATTGTAAGTTGAAAGGATGGTTTTTATAATGGTTTAATCGAATACTAAAATTAATTCCACTCATTTATTTTTATCCATGTTAATGTGGCTACTAGGAGATTGTAAATTTCACATGTGGCTCCCATCATGGTACATTTCTGCTGGAGTATCCTGGCGTGTGTGGTTCCTCGTTGTATTTCTTGGAAATCACTGGTACGAATCTGATGAAAGGGCAATGGTTTGGAACTGAAATGGTTGAGTTTGTATGAAGCTTTATTCTACAGTCAACCAGTGTTTAGAAGAAAACAGTATTTGCTTTTCCATCTTCCTCCGGAAGACAAGGTTTGCCTTTAGGTGCGGCATCCGGGTTGGCCCCAGGGCCCCGTGGGGGCTGCACCTCGGCTCCTGGCCCGGCGTCTGTGTCCCATCCCCAGGCTGCAGGAAATGAAAGGTTGAAAAATCGGAAGATAATTTATGGTCAGGTGAGGTAGAGGGAGCAGCTCTGCAGGTTCTGCCCTCAGGGCTCCGTGGGGTGGCCAGTGTGACTGTGTGAGTGTGGAGTGTGGCCGGGGTGAGTGTGAGTGTGGGGTGTGGCCGGGGTTAGCTTAGTGTAGGGTGTGAATGGGGGATGTGGGTGTGTGCAGTGGGTGAGGTGAGTGTGGGGTATGAGTGTGAGGTGTGGGAAAGGTGACAGGTGTGAGTGTGAGATGCAGGTGTGTGTGTGGGAGGTGGGGTGTGGGTGGGTGTGAGGCATGAAGTGTGTGGGTGTGTGGGGTGTGGGTGGGGTGTGCATGTAAGTGGGTGTGAGGTAGATGGGTGTGAGTGTGGGAGGTAGGCATGAGTTTGTGTAAGGTGAGGGGGTGTGGGTGGGTATAGGTTGTGAGGGGGGTGTGGGTGTGAGGTGGGTGTGGGGTGTGGAATGTGGGTGTGAGTAGTGTGCAGTGCAGGTGTGAGTGTAGTTGGGTGTGAGTAGTGTGAGGTGAGGTGTGGGCGTGAGTGGGTGTGAGTAGTGTAGGTGCGAGCGTCAGGTGTGAAAAGTGAGATGTGGGTGTGAGTAATGTGAGGTGTGGGTGGGAGTAGTGTGAATTGTGGGGGGCGAGTAGTAGTGAGGTGCAGGTGTGAGTAGTTGGGTGAGCTGCAGGTGTGAGTGGGTGTATTGTGAAGTGCGGGTGTGTGTGTGTGAGGTGTGGAGGTGAGTAGTGAGATGCAGATATAGGTATAGGTGAGGTGTGTGTGGGTGTGAATAGTGTGAGGTGCAGGTATGGGTGGGTGTGAGTAGCGTGAGGCATGGGTGTGAATAGATGTGTGATGTGCGGATGTGAGTGTTACCAGTTGTGTGATGTGCAGATGTGAGTGAGAGTAATTGTGTGCAGTGCGGATGTGATTGCAGCAGGGATAGAGCTTCACTTCTGCTTGCCCTGCTGGACGCTTCTTCACGGAGGGCACGCGTGTGCGGTCTGGCCTGGGACCATGTGACCAGGGCTGGGCAGGTGTGACCCGCCCTGACGGTGAGGGCCGCCCTCTCCTGGTGTCTGGAGGGTGGGTGCGCGGTGGGGCGGGCTCTGCATGGTGTGCTCCTGGCGGTGAGCTGGGCCGTGCAGGAGATGAGGTCGCTCCTGTGAGGTCTCTGGATCCATCGAGGTGGTCCAGCGGGGAGGCGCTGGCAGTTGGGGGGCAGGGCCCAGCCCCTCCTGCACCTGCTGCTCTGCTCGTTTTAAGATTTGACAGGAAAGTGGGGATTTTAACACTGAAAGCACCTCAAGAGATCAGAACAGTAAGAGAACGTCTGTTAGATCTTAAACCAATGTAACTTTTGCAACTCCTACTTCACTGTAAGCAAATCCTACCGTTCAAATATAATAATTTTTATTCCATTTATTTAAATTTATTATTATGTAAATACTGATCTTTTTAACTCGTGGGATGCATGTACAAGTCACTCCGTGTTTCCTATGAAGGAAAAAGTGAATGCAGAAATGGTCCCAGACTGTCACCTGGTGTTGAAGAAGTTTGGAATCAGCCAAGATCACATTCCCCATAGGATACAATCTGAAAATACTATTTGGTAGAGAAAGAGTGTTGCCCCCAGACCTTTTCATGAGATTGTGAGACGAGGGGTAGAACTACAGGGAAGAGAAGGGAAGCTTGCACAAGGACGTGGTCCCACTTGGAGGCCACAGCCCCTGCACAGGTGCAGACAGGCATGTCCCAGCCCTGCAGTCCGAGCCTGACTGCATGGTGGAATTCCCCGGGAAACAGCGAGAAGCTGCTTGGGGTTGGAGGTGTGCCCTGAGCAGTGGGCGGGGTTGGGGCGTGGCCTGAAGCTGGGCAGTTTCCCGGAGCTCCCTGAGCTCCTCCCGTGATGCACGGCCCAGCACCCCACCGCCCAGGTGCCTGGGCTCGGCTCCTCAATTTTGTCTATGAGTTCCCTTCAGCACATTCTTTGCACTGGTGTGCTCTCAAATATTTAAATATACACCTGTACCCATTTACAAGCTCCCATTCTTAATTCAAATAACTCCAGGTGCCTTGGTGTGCCATACTATGTATTCAAATAGTCTAACCAATTCCAAATAAGTAAGTCGGCAAATTTGTTTGTAGTCATTAAGCAGATTACGCAGTTTAAAGACTCAGAATTTATTCCACTCAGCACAGTGTTTTGAGCAAGACTGAGCTGTCAGTGCCGTCAAAAAAGGCCTTGCTGATGGTCATCCGGGTGGCAGCCCACATCCCCGTCCCGGCCCAGGGCCCGCCTCCTCCCCATGTCCATCCTCCGGCCATCCTCCTGGCAGACGATTCCTGTCTTGCTGCCTGGAGGGTGTGGAGTTGTACCCAGCTGTTCATACAGGAAGTCCCTTTCGTAGGTCAGCTCCCTGGGCACAGGGTATCAGTAGCTGCCATCCTGTTCCTCCCCCAGAGAGGGAGGTGACCAGGGTGAGTTTGGTGAAGGCACGGATGACGATGGGTGCCTTCTGAGAGACAGCCCCATGGGCTTCTTCTCTCCAGGTGGCAGAGAGAGTCCCACACATCACAGCATTTGTTCTTAGACCGGTTTTTGCCCCGTCTCAGCTGCCTATGAACTCACCTTTGATTCCTTATGCAGCAGCCTACTGTTTTCCTCTTCCTCTCCCCACTGGGGACAGGCTCTCTGAGTGGCCAGTGGTGGCCCTGGTAGCGAACTGACTGGGCTGGAGCCATCTGAGAGGACAGGGCCAGGTGGAGAACAGCCGCCAGGAAAACGGCCAGAGGTGCTGCCCATCCCATCCCCAAGCACTGCTGGTCCCGCAGAGGAGGATGTGGGCATCGGATGTTTGCTTGCTTGTTTAGCATCCTGTTTGTTTCCATTTAATTTCAGCTTGACCCTAGGGAAAAGGGTGCGTCTGTTGAGGTGGGGCTGAGGTTTCAAGGGAAAGATCATCGTGTGTGGCTTCTCGGCTGCAGCGTGCCTGGGGCAGTGCGCTGGGTAGACTAAACCATCTGTCTTTGCCTTCTCTCCAGGAAAACGCAGCACAGTTCCCTTGACCAGAGTTCTCCACCCCAGAGCGGAGTGTCGACCTCCTATAACCACCCGGTCCTGGGAATGTACGACGCCAAAGATGACTTCCCTCTTAGGAAAACAGGTGAGTACCCAGGCATGCTGTGGGCCGGGAGGTCTCCTGCACGGGCACCTTCCACGCCACAAGCCACGCAGGGCCCACCGCTGTCTTCCACTTAGAGAAGGAATCACCTGCAGATTTTTAAATATTTTCTCCTTTCATAGAGCATCATTTTTAAAAGATATCCCTAAACATTTCCTTATTATTTATTTCAAAAGAAATGAACCTAACGCATGTACACCACTGCTGAACACTCAAACTCACTTTGAAAGCACACTCCGTTTAGTTTTCTTTCGGTGGTGTGTTAGATTTTGCCACGCTGAGGGGCGTCCCCGCAGTGGTCACGGGGTGAAGCAAGTTCCTGTTGGTGGGCCATGTGCCGTCTGAGAGCAGGTGAGCCTGTGGCCTTCAGGGATGGCGCTGGGCAGTGCCAGCAGCAGGGCCTTCCAGGTCCCCAGAGTGGGAGGGAAATCTTTATGAGAAAGAAATTCGCTATGTCCTGCAGGGGATATCCCAGCTGGGCTCAGAGTTATGTGCCGCAGTTCTGTCCTAAGCCAAGGGAGAAGGGCATTTAGGCACAAGCAGGTGCCTGGACCATCTTAGAAGCAGGGAGAGGCGGCTGCAGCAGTGTCTGGCAAGTCAGGATGGACCCTCTGTGACTTTCTCAGGGGCCACGGCAGTGGCTTTAGATAATGATTAGGGTGGCTGTGGGCAGTGCGCTGGGGTAGCAAGAAGGGCAGGGGCCAGGGAGTGCCTTCCAGAGGCTCTGCCCAGAGAATTGGTGAGGGCAGGAGCTGGAGCAGGTGCTGAGGGCGGGCAGTGCCTCATCCCAGATGTGGCCAGTGGATCCTACAAACTGCAAGACAGTGTGGGAAATCCCAAGGCGTCCTCCCTAGGGGGCGGCTCTTGGAGATGAGAGCCTAGGGGCACCGCTTTTTCTTGCTAAACAAATTCTCTGTTATCCAAAGGTTTTGGCCAGTTCTGGGCGGAAACAGTGAACGTACTCAGTGACACAAGGGCTTCTTCACTGGAGCAGTGAGGCTTTGTGAGGGGCTGCTGGGAGCCGTGTCAGGCCAGCCACATCCCTGGAGCAGAGGGTCATATCAGGCCAGCTGTGACCCTAGAGGAGTAGGCCGTATCGGCCAGCCACATCCTTGGAGCCGTGGGCTGTATTGGTCCAGCTGTGACCCTAGAGGAGTGAGCTATATCAGGTCGGCCATGTCCCAGGTGGAGTGGGCCATATCAGGCCAGCCCTGTTCCCAATGGAGTGGGCTCTATTAGGGTGTGTTGAGGCGGTGGTGTCCCAGGTGGAGTGGGCTGTATTGGGCTGGCCATGTCCCAGGTGGACCGGGTCATATCAGGCTGGCCCATGTCCCAGGTGGAGTGGACCATATCAGGCCAGCCATGTTCCCAATACACCTATTAGGGTGTATTGAGGCGGTGGTGTCCCTGGAGCAGTGGGCCGTATTGGGTCAGCCATGTCCCAGGTGGAGTGGGTCATATCAGGCTGGCCATGTCCCAGGTGGAGTGGGTCGTATCGGGCTGGCCATGTCCCAGGTGGAGTGGGTCGTATCGGGCTGGCCATGTCCCAGGTGGAGTGGGTCGTATCGGGCTGGCCATGTCCCAGGTGGAGTGGGTCGTATCGGGCTGGCCATGTCCCAGGTGGAGTGGGTCGTATCGGGCTGGCCATGTCCCAGGTGGAGTGGGTCGTATCGGGCTGGCCATGTCCCAGGTGGAGTGGGTCGTATGGGGCCGGCCAAGTCCCTGGAGGAGTGGGTCATAACAGGCCAGCCATGACCTCAGAGGAGTGGGCTGTATCGGGCTGGTGGAGACCCTGCTGGAGTGGGCCATATCAGCATGGCCATGTCCTCTCCAAGTCAAGAACCCTGCAAACATGGGCGCATTTCCATTTGGGCCATAAACCTTTATTGGGAAAAGTGAACCTAGAGCTTCTGCTGCTTTGTTTCATGGGTGTGAGCCTGTGGTTCTTACTGATGCTTCTACTGAGAATGGTCCTGGATTTCACCTGGAGAGCGCCCTAAAGCTCGACAGAAAGAACGGATTTAGAGATCAGTATTTTTTCCAGAAAGATGTGCCCAGTAGTATCAGGAGAGAATCTGTGGGCTGATTCTTACAAATCGCCCTCCAGGTTCCCTTTCTGGGGACCGATGCTATTATTAATCAAATTCCATCAACAAAACCAAAGTCCATGGTGAGTGGAGAGCCCTATGCTGGGAGAGAGACCCGGGGAATGGGGAGGCGAGGAACGTGCCTACCCGGAAGAACCCTGCCCTAGAAACTGGAGCGATGCCGAGGGTGGAGGGTGGGAGCCCGGAGGTGTTGTCGTCAAGTGCTGTGGGTTGGATCTGTGCTCATTCATGTAATAGCTCTGTGTGCCCTGAAACAAATGCCTTCCGTTCCCCTGGCCTCCATTTCCTCATCAGCACAGTGGGTCTGCCCACACCCACATCCTCACGGCTGTGGCATGCACCCATCCCCAGAGTCTCCTCTTGTCCTGGGAGTGATGGCTGTGGCACTCAGACTCCAGAGCCATGGACCCAGGAGGGAGCTTCCGGCGAGAGCACCAAGCCCAGCAAGTCGGCCTCATGTGGGGACGTGCCTTCCCAGAAACTCCCCATTTGGAGCCTTTCCACCAAGGGCCCCAGGAAAGGACAGCACACACCACCCATCCCATCAGGCCCCAGAGCAGTTGCTCAGCAGCTCCACACCCCAACTGGCAACAGAACAGCAGGGATGGGGGAGCCCTAGGAGCTATTTGCACTGACTCCTCCCCCATCCCAAACGTCAGCACTACCTGGGGATCAGCCTCCTGTTCTAAGAAACAGAACCAGCTTGAGTACTTCATAGCAAGGAAGGCTATCAGCATGGGAGACGGCACACTGTCATGGCCCTGCCCTGCTGTTCACCATCAGAGGCCTTTCTCCCATAGGCAGGGCCCGCGCCATCTCTCGTAGATTCCGTGGCTGTTGGCTTCCCATGCTGCCTTGTGTTTCTCTGGGGATGACTGGAAGCAAAGTCTCCAACACCTTCTACTGTGCTTCTAACCTTGTGATAGCACCACCCTCCAACTCCCCGCTTTCTTGAGAACGGAAGAGAGAATTCTGTTTTCACACTCCGGGAAATGTTATTTAGAATACATAGTGCTCCAGAAGAACTTAATTAAGATTTGATTGCATTATCAGTTTTTTAAAAAGTCATCACTACCACATTAATAATAGTAACATAAAGATTTCCAAGAAAATGTTTAAACCACTTAAGAGAATAGTGTGTAGTTACACACCCTGTATCACCCTTGACATCTACTTTCAAACACATGACATCGCTCATTCTAAGTAAGTTACATCTGTACTTTTCTGCAGTAATTGGTAATATGAAACACGTCATTAAATTTTATGAAGTTCCTTGAATGAACTGAAATAGTCTTTAATAATTGTGATGTAGACTTAAATAATTATATGATTTTGACTTTACATTAACTTATCCTGAGCCGGCACACAGTTTGCCCATTTCTGCATCTCTAAAGGGCGATTGTATGACCTGTGAACGTGTGAAAAGCTTTGTCACTGTCTTGTGAATTTTGTCATCACCCCATGCATTTTTTGCATGTCCTTTGCTGGCTCTGCTGACAGGTAACACCTGTACCAGCTCAAATGTCTGACCTCCCTGGTGAAAGCAATGCAGTGACTCCTATTCGGAGCTTGGGCATATTCTGGGCATTCACATCGCCTGTGCCTGTGGGCAGGCCCAGGTGCCTGAGTTTCTGCCCAGCTCCTTCACCCGCCACCTTGGGACCTGGGGAAGCTCTTGAACCTCTCTGTGCCTCAGTTTCGTCATCTGTGAAATGTACCTTTAAATTGCTTCTCTCCTGGGGCTGTCATGAGATGTGAATTAATTAATATTTGCAAAGTCCTTCGAGTAGGACCAGATCAAGGTGTTTTCTGCTCTTGTTTCTCTACGCTGTTAGGGTGTTTTTGATTTTTTTCTCCATCCAATAACTGGTAACTGCCAGACCCAGCATCCCCCCACCTCCTTGCCTCCATGCCTACAGTTCAGGTAGAAGCCAGCAGGAGCCACTCACCTCCACTTAGAGAAGGACCACAAGGATGGGAACACCAAGATTTATACCCAAAATCTGGCCAGAAGGGCCCATCTTGCTCTGTTGGCTTTTCAGGGCTCATCTCCTCGCTCCTGGCTTGCCTTCACCTGAGTGCCATCTCCCAGGAGGAGCCTCCACCGCTGGGCTTGAGAGTCAGAGCCCTCTACCCAGGGCCTCAGGTCCAGCTCTTCCTGCCAGAGGCCCTGCCCCTTTCCTGGGAGATTGGCAGCAGGGGTGTCTCCACTTCAGAAGTCTTCACCTCCTGCCAGATTTCGGCCCAGGGTGAGGTGCCTGGTCCCTTCCCATGTCTGTGCAGCCTCAAGTGTCACCCTGACTTTGGGTTTCTGCAGACTTGTGAAGCCGCCAAATGTGTATTTTTAAATATAGTCATAAGAGACAGAACTGTGTGGATCACTGTCATGGACATAGGACGCTGGATCTTTCCTGCACTGTGTGGGTGTCAGATGGCTTCACCAGAAACTGCATTTAAACGGAGCCTTTGAGTCCATGTTCACGCTGAGGAATGGAAGCTTTTCCACTTTTAAAAGCAAGCAACGTTTTGTCATTTTGATGATGTTGAGGGATCTTAGTTTTCCCCAGTAACATCTTCATCGTGATCTTCTTAAAGATATTAGTCACCGTGTATTTTTTATAATGACTCTTAAATTTTCCCCTCATGTGACTGCTGATAGATGAAAGGAGGCCAAAACAACTAACTGTTGTCCAGCCAGCACAGTTCCTTCCCATTTGTCAGCAGCTTCTTGGGCCTGAGCACTGAAAACCGTGCACTCCACAGCACTCCTTGTCCAGCATCCTCATGTGTCCCTGGGCACATGGTCCTAGCAGCAAACACTCTCCCCAGCACGTGTTGGGGCCCGGCTGCTGGCCTGGGCTGCGGCACTGCCATGGATTGTCCTGGCTCTTTTAAGGAAGCAGAATCCCAGAGCTCACGTTCGGTGAGAAGTTGGTAACTTCAGCCTTGTTCCGGCATTCTCTAGCCTGCCTGGTAGGGCTTGGTCCCCACAGTTGGGTGTGAATTGGAAGGAGGCTGGGCTGGTCCTAGGGACCGAGTTCTTTTGGCCCCTGTATGGATCATGGATCTGGGCAGTCAGTCAAAGGTCCTGGGCTCCCCCTGCACTTGCCTCCATGGTCAGGCTTGAAAAGTGTTCATCTAGCTCTGCCCTCCTCACCTGGGGCCTTCTGAAACCAGTCACTCAAGGTCACGGCTGCCCATGGGAAACATCCATCCATTGCTTAGATGTGCAGATAGGGTGGGTTTTCCTCCATTTTGGGGGGAAGCTGTCCCACTTGGTGAGGAAGAGCACAGGGCCTGTGGCCAGGCTGGCGCCCACGACACCGTATCCTGGGCAGACGAGATGACCTCCCGCTGTGTCCGCAGGTCTGCAGGGTGGGGCGGTGGCATCCGCTTCACGGCTTCATGGTTCTTTCATCAGTCACGCCCCACAGTTCATCAGTAGGCTCATGGCTTTTGCCCTGTGTACTAGTGACCTGAATAAAGTTACAAGTGTTTGTTCTCATCCGTGTGTAGAGTAGGCTCAGGGTACTGTGAAGTAGGACAGAGTGTGTTTTCCACCCTCACATCCATCCCTGAGTTTGGGAAGGGGCTCTCTGTTTGCCTCTGACCATTGCTTGCTGTCCCTTGTTCTAATGCAGTTTGCAGAAACTGCTGGAGAGGGGTGGGACCAGGAAGAAATGGGCAGTGCCCACACTTCCTGCTGCTGTATGTAAAGGTGTAATGTAGTACATACTTCAGGAGGTGCCGCGTGGTGAGACTTCCTGCTGCTGTATCTGTGTTTATGTACCTGTGTGTATATCTGTGTGTGTACCTGTGTGTGTATCTGTGTTTCTATGTATCTGTGTGTGTGTGTCTTTCTGTGTGTGGGGTGTGTATCTGTGTTTCTGTATATCTGTGTGCGTTTCTGTGTTTGTGTATCTGTGTTTCTGTGTGTGTGTCTGTTTCTGTGTATCTGTTTCTGTGTGTATCTGTGTTTCTATGTATCTATGTGTATATCTGTGTATGTACCTGTGTATATCTGTTTCTGTGTGTGTATCTGTATGTCTGTGTATCTGTGTGTGTATCTGTGTGTCTGTGTGTGTACCTGTGTTTCTGTGTGTATCTGAGTTGTCTTGTTAACAAAAATACCCATTTTGCGTTTTCTCCTCTACCTTTATTTTTAATTAATATTATATTGTGGCCATTATTCCATTTTTACGTATGAAGCTCAACGCCTTTCCCTCAAGTAGTCTAAGACATAGATGTAAGTTGGACTGTTTTGCCAGCAACTTTGAGCACATTTCCTCACTGTGTTAGTATTTCTGTAGGAAAGGTTCCTGAAAATGGAGCTGCTGGTTCAGAGTATGTATATTCCAAAACACTGAGCAAATGATACCCTCTCCCCAGCAGCCTGAGAGTCCATTTTCCCCACCCCCTCCGCGAGCAGGCGGGACGGTGTTGCAGTTCATTCTAGGCAATGTGGCCAGTGGTGAAGATGGCGAGCCTGTTGGTGTTTGAGTGAGCAGTGCCGTCACCGTCGGTCAAGGGCGGGCATGGCTGTGTGCTTGCCCCCTCCCCGGGAGCACGTGAGTAACGTGCTTCAAGGTCGAGGGTGGCTGGTGCCCCGGAGCTGGGCAGCGGGGCTGCCCTGAGCAGGCCCTGTCTTCAGAGCCACCCTGTGCCCAGCATCTGGAGCCACGCAGGGCACGTGAGGCGGTTCCATCAATGCTGAATGGAGGTTGTTTAGCGGCAGTACATTTACCTGTTCTTCTGTCGGGCGTCGTCTTTTCTTGTTCCTTTGTAGGTACTGTTTATATGTTGTTTGCAATTCTGTGTTTTCATGTATTACAGAAGTTAGATTCCAGTCTGTCATTTGTCTTCTTAGAATTATCTTTTTATTTATTTATTTATTTTTTTGAAATGGAACGTCGCTCTGTTGCCCAAGTGAGACAACCTCTGCCTCCCGGGCTCACGCCATTCTCCCGCCTCAGCCTCCCGAGTAGCTGGGACCACAGGCGCCACCACCACGCCTGGCTAATTTTTGTATTTTTAGTAGAGACGGGGTTTCACCATGTTGGCCACGCTGGTCTCGAACTCCTGACTTCAGGTGATCCACCTGCCTCAGCCTCCCAAAGTGCTGGGATTACAGGCATGAGCCACTATGCCCGGCCAGAATTATCTTTTTATTTTTACCGAAGTAAATAAACGTACATTTACATAGACCCCCACGATGTTCATGATAGGAGAACGGCCGTCCCTGACTGCCTGTCCCTCCTGCGTTATTACAACGTGTGTCACGTTCACAGCAGAACCAGAGTCCACCTGGACTGCATTCACCTCGTAGAAATTTTCCGGAAGTTGATCATTTTTTTCATTTGCTTAGTTTCACACCTGCCTGCTATCAATTCAGGCCCACATTTCAGCAGACCTAGGAGACCCTCCGCTGCACAGCAGGCCACCTGGTGCTTCTGGCCCCACTGCCCGGTGTGTGTGAACGGTCTGCTCTCCCGGCCTGGCCCCCGCCTCCTCTCCCGGGCTCTGTGGCCTCCTTTCTGCGGCCTCGCCATCTTGGTCCTGCACGTCTTCCAGTGGCTCTTGGAGAAGTCGTGCATGGAGCATGAGTTTTTGGAGTCCTCATTTGCTGGTAAATCACTTTATTCTGTCGCACTCTTGGATGATCAGTTGGTTGGGATGGGTTTCCTGCAGGGTTTTCAGGTCATCGTCTTGCCCTCGATGTGGCTGTTGCCAAGTCCAAAACTGTTCTCAAGGCCGAGCCTTTGTCCCCAGAGCTCTGAAGCAGTTTGGGATCCCGCAGGTGGGGGATTCTTGGCCTCCGTGTCCAGCTCCTCTTCAGCTGGACAACTAGGCCTGGAATTGCTGCTCATGATTTTCTCCACCCTGCTGATTCTCTCTTCTCCTGGCGTTTCCAGTAATTTGTTGTACGGCCTTTGCACTCCCATTTTTCATCTTTTTATCCTTTTATTCCCCCTTCTGACAATTCTCAACTTCTTCTCCAGCCCCTTCCTTCTGCACTTCAGTTTTTGTCCTCTTGTCTTTATCCTCTTTAATATTTCCTTTGGTGTCACTTTAGGATTTCAGGGCAGAGCAGCTGGAAGCAGGTGCCTCCTTCTCTCTGCAGTTCTGCCTGCCCGCCCTGTCCCACGGCAATGTTGCGTGCATTCTCTGCTGCTACATCAATGGGTTCTTTCCTCGCTGGCTGCTGGACATTGCATCAGGCCCACAAAGAAACCACCCTCCACACTGGTGCCAGGTGCACGCATGTCCCCTCTGTAAACCCGGCCCCTAACAGTCAAAGCGTTCCGGCTCTGAGAGCCGCTTCACCTGCAGCTGACTCTCAAGATGTTTAAGTTGGGAGGAGCCAGCCTGTGTCTCCATCAGAATTGCTTCTGGCAGAAGGATGAAGGCACCTGCTAGGCATTGGGCACTGCGTTGAATTTTAAGGTTGTGATTGGAATGTTGTATCTCCTTAATTAGTCATTTACTTGATTGGCTTCAGGAGAAACAATCCCACCTGCTCCCTGTTCCCTAAGGAGCAGACACTGCATTTGGAAGTACAGTTGGCATCCTTCCTGCCCTCACCCACGCTTGGTGGGAGCAACTCTTCCATGAGGCCTCCGGCCTGATACTTTGGTTCTGTCAGTGTACCTGCAGCCCTCTTAGGGGTAGGATCCAGTTTCTGCAGTTCCTCCGCCTGGCCACATCGTGCCTGGAATGAGTGGAAGGCCCGCGAGGGCGGTGAAGGGGCTGCTGCACTGAGCCGGTACACGTGCAGCCTCGACCCTCACCGTCACCAGGTGCCGGCTTAACTGCATCTTCCACTTTGGCTGCCTTTGGCAGAATTATTGGAGTTACAGGCATTGTGCAAGCTTTAAGACACATGCATTTGAAGGGCTGAAATTGTAGGTCCCTATGTCTTAAGTCGATCTATGAGATGCCCGGCCTGGAAGTAATGAGGGAGGGCAGGAAGCAGGAAGGCTGGCCACCCTGAAAGCAGGCAGTGAGCCGGTCCTGGTGGTGTGCAGCTCCCCCGGCTGCCTTCTGCCCCCTAGGGCTTCTCTGTTCTCCCCAGGAAGGCCACTTCATGTGCCCCGGGCAGTCTCCAGCATCCCCCTTCTCTCCTGGTCCACGTGCTGCTGCTCAATCCCCTCCCCGAGCCCTGCATCCAAAACCCTGCTTGTCTGATAGGTTCTGCGGGGAAGTCAGAGTGCTGAATAGCCCACGGGGCAGGGACGAGCGGAGGGCACCAGCCTCATGCCATGCTGTCCCTGGCAGTGCTGGCATGGTGTCCTGGAGCCTCCTGGTCAGCTGCAGCCACCCTGCAGGCAGAGTCGACCAGGGACGTGCAGTCGGCTAGAATCAGGGAACCCAGGCAGGTGTGCAGGCTGGGAGGCAGAGGGTAAACAGGTGAGGGGACAGAAGCATTCCGGATGGTGAGAAGGCTGCTGTGAGGAAGACAGGGCAGTGGGGCTGTGATGGGGGCAGTGGGGCTGTGATGGGGGCAGTGGGGCTGTGGGGGGTCAGGGCAGCCTTGGGAGGGGCGTGGAGCAGAGGCCTGTGGAAGGGGAGTGGAGGGAAGGGGAGGGGAGTGGAGGGAAGGGGTGGGGTGAAGCAGCCACCACGGGACTCTCTTCGAGAGTCTCTTGCACAAAGAGTCTGGAGTGCCCGGCAGGGCTGTGGAGGATCTGCCTCCTGACTGATGACCTGGTGGCAACGTGATGACCCCACAGGGCCTGGGGGAGGCGGTGCACTGGGCTGCAGTACCACAGCCAGTCCATGGTAGCCTGGAGTGACCGTGTCATGCCCGCCTCCCGATGCCACGTGTCCCACTCTATGTGGCAGGGCAGCCACTGAGGAAGACCTTTCATACAGGGCCAGGGACCCTGTGCTCTTCTGTGGGTGCACACAGCCCCTGCCTCTCAGAAGTGGGTTCCTGCCCACCATCAGCGGCTCCTGTCCCAGGCCCGGGGAATCCCTGCAGAGCCCATGTGGGTTTCAGTGGAGATCTGGTGGTGAGAGAAGAGGTACTGCTTTCTTGCCTAGTCATCAGTTGGGTTTTTTGGCTTGGTTTTTTTGGTTTTGTTTTGTTTTTTGAATAATGGCAAGAAACCCGGCGTGGAAATAGAAGTGGAGCTTGTGAATCTACGCTTGCCTCGGTCGGTTGTGTTAGGCACAGAAGTGTGCCCTGGTCAGTAGCCCATGGAGAGGCCGGCTTGTGGCTGAATCCGTCATCTGTCGTCATCCAGGTCCCCCGTGCCACAGCACAGAGGCCTCGCTCCCTACAGAGGCTTAGAGTCTGATACCTTCTCACAGCGCCTCTTTGGTTTCTCTGGGAAGGCTGTTTTAGGGAGCTTGCTTCTCCCACATCCTTCCAAGACCTGCAGAAAAACTGTCCCTGACTCGAAGCCTTTTCCAAAGTGGAGAAGGTCCTGGGCTGTCTGCACGTCCCAAAGAGTGAAGTCATGTTGGTCCCCATCGCCCAGCCACATCAGTCCTGCTTCCAGGAGAAACTCCGTCTCATTCCTTGTTGCTCTGGAAGCAGTGCACTGCCTGTTCCAGAAAGATTAAGAACAGCAGGAGTGCTGATTCTTTAAAAAGAGGTAAAATCTCCCTAATGTGCAAATCTCCAAGTGGTAGAATCTTGAAAGTAGCCAAGTAAAACCTCAGAACTCAAAGGCTCGTGTGACACACATCTCCGTGGCGGTATTCTTGGCTCTGCTCTGGACTCTGAAAGCCGATAACCTCTCCCGGGTGGGTTTGGGGATTTCTTTGACTCCGGTTGCTGCCTTTAGATCCCTAGTGCTTCCCAAGGCGGGCCTCGCCCCAGAGGTTTGGATTCCAGATGCAGATGAGTTGGGGACCACGGTGGGCTGAAAGGTGCAGATTCGCAAATGGCTCTGTCCACACAGGCAGAGCTGTTCACAGAAACCGACCCACGCCCAGTACCTTCATCCTGTGGTCAGATGAAAGGTGAAGCTGGCGCAGATGTTGGGATGGGCTCTGCTGAGCCTCCCCAGGTCGGGGTGGGGATAGCAGCCTCACGCTCTGGAGGCCTCACTGACTGACACAGCTGGGGCGATGCATGGGCGAGCAAGAAAGTGTGCAACGTGGACACCATCCTCACATCCCTGGGCCCAGCCTCACATCCCTGTCAGTCTTTCTCTGATTTTAGAGCAACACAGCTATGAAGATAGGGGTGTATTATCTAGAAGAGCATTAGTTAGGAGACATCGCCATTAAGTGACTTCACACCTCAGCAGCCTCCTGCCACGCCCATCAGCTTGTCAGTCCTGTTTCCATCTCCTGGTAAACAGTGGTGGCCTGATTCTGTGAAGACAGTGCTCGCGCTTGCATAATGCTGTGGCCACAGAAATTTATCCAAAGCACCAGATTCGTTTCATTCATTATTTGGGACTGATGAATGGGACTTAGAATCCCCTGCTTCGTGAGCTCCCTGCGCTCTCCCCTGCAGCAACACGGCAGTGTTGAGCGAATATTTACTCACCAGAGTGCATATTTTTAAAAAACCACCAACAGCATAACCTTGAGCCAGTGGTGTCTGCCTGGCTGTAATGACATCTCCTTTTCGTGCAGCTTCTGAACCGAATCTGAAATTACGGTCCAGGCTAAAGCAGAAAGTGGCCGAAAGACGGAGCAGCCCCCTGTTACGCAGGAAAGACGGGCCAGTGGTCACTGCTCTAAAAAAGCGTCCGTTGGATGTCACAGGTATGTCGGCTGAGCAGGTACACCCGCCCCGCTGCCCTCCCTGCCAGGCCTTCCTGCCATAGGCTATTTCTCTCAGGAGCTTCTGAAAACCCACGTGTCTGCCTCACGCTGTCAACCCCCAGTGTGGTCCTGTTCCCATGGCACTGGAAGTGCCAGGCCCGGGGGACCAGGTTTGATGACTCCGGCACGTCTAAGCCGGGCCCTGCTCCTGGCATTAGTGACTCAGAGCTGGTTCTAGGTGGGCTCAGGTGCACAAGGGTGCCCCAGCTTGGCACTGCGGGAGATGCAGTCAGGAGCTTGAGTTGAGGCTCCTCTGAAGGTGGGTCTTAACCAATCCCACCCTAGTAGTGGTGAATCGCGTGCTCTGCCCTGTTCCGCTGCCCCTGAGCAGTGTCTGAACCACCGGGGCATTTTAACGTCTTCCCACGCCAGAGCACCCATCAACTGAGCAGGGAGGGAAGCAAGGAGTGAAGTTGCTTCAGCTTGGCCCTAGTGACGTGTCACGGTTGGCCCCATCTAGTGGTGGACACGCAGAAGGACAAGACTGAGCAGAGCCCCATCCTGAAGGCTCACCCGCCCCTCTTGAGGGTACATCCCCATCCAGAGGACCACCCATTCCCAACCACCACCAGGGTACACCCCTCACCCCACCGCTCCTGAAATCACAGCACCAGGATAAAGTAGCTGCTTGGGCATGGCCTGGATAGAGGGGAGGCAGCGGACATGTTTGCACAACAGAAAGTGTTCGATTTGAAGGCCAAGGCTCATGGTAGCTGGTCTGTGAAAGGCACAGTTCCACTGAGCAGGCTGTTGACCTAGGGAAGGCGGGGAGGGGCTCCTGGTGCCATGCCCCGTGTGTGCGAGCATTGGCATCACACAGGGACTCTGCTTCAGCAGTGAGGTGAGAGCCAGACCTCCCCGCTAAATACAGGGCCCTGCCTGTTTCTCGTGCCCTGTCCCCTCTCTATTTGAGGAGTTCCTAACCATGGTGTAAGGGTCTGGGTCTGAATATTTGTGGATTTCTATTAACAAGTATCTGACATCTTCATGCCCGGGGGAACTCCATGTGTGTCATTTCTGATGTAGGTTTCTTTCCTCTGGCCATTATATACACACAGACCTTTTCTACAGCCATCAAGAAATGTTATGATCTAAAGTTTCACTAAGTCTAGCTGACTGGGGAAGATTCAGTTGAAATGAGGAATCATGTGAGTTAAAAGCTTTCAAACTCCAATGCAGCCTTTTTTCCTATGAGCAGTGCCTTGCTTGGCCAGCTCTAATGGACACGTGAACCTTTGCGTTTTTTTGTTGTTTTTTTTTTAAAGTGTGCAGTGGGTGAGACGGAGTCTTCAGCAAGCTTCTTCTGAGTGTTAAAGCTGGTGTTCCTGTTGTCACCCAGTGACTACCGAGTGCTGTTTTTGAGTCAGCACTGGGCTGGGCGCAAAAATAGTGAGACAGAGTCCTTCCCTGGAAGGAGCTTGTGATGTAATTTGAGCAAGAAGCACATCACACGTGGGACCATCCAGGAGCCATGCATGACAGGGCGTGATCAGTGCTGAGCTCACCCAGGAGTTATGCATGACAGGGCGTGATCAGTGCTGAGCTCACCCAGGAGTCATGCATGACAGGGCGTGATCAGTGCTGAGCTCACCCAGGAGTCATGCATGACAGGGCGTGATCAGTGCTGAGCTCACCCAGGAGTCGTGTGACAGGGCATGATCAGTGCTGAGCTCACCCAGGAGCCATGCGTCACAGGGCGTGATCAGTGCTGAGCTCACCCAGGAGTCATGTGTGACAGGGTGTGTTCAGTGCTGAGCTCACCCAGGAGCCATGCGTCACAGGGCGTGATCAGTGCTGAGCTCACCCAGGAGTCATGTGTGACAGGGTGTGTTCAGTGCTGAGCTCACCCAGGAGCCATGCGTCACAAGGCGTGATCAGTGCTGAGCTCACCCAGGAGTCATGTGTGACAGGGTGTGTTCAGTGCTGAGCTCACCCAGGAGCCATGCGTCACAGGGCGTGATCAGTGCTGAGCTCACCCAGGAGTCATGTGTGACAGGGTGTGTTCAGTGCTGAGCTCACCCAGGAGTCATGTGTGACAGGGTATGTTCAGTGCTGAGCTGACTCAGGAGCCATGAGTGACAGGGCTTGATCATTGCTGAGCTCACCCAGGAGTCATGTGTGACAGGGCATGTTCAGTGCTGAGCTCACCCAGGATTCATGCATGACAGGGCGTGATCAGTGCTGAGCTCACCCAGGAGTCATGTGTGACAGGGCATGTTCAGTGCTGAGCTCACCCAGTAGTCATGCGTGACAGGGCATGTTCAGTGCTGAGCTCACTCAGGAGCCATGAGTGACAGGGCATGATCAGTGCTGAGCTCACCCAGGAGTCATGTGTGACAGGGCGTGATCAGTGCTGAGCTCACCCAGGAGCCATGCGTGGCAGGGTGTGATCAGTGCTGACCTCACCCAGGAGTCGTGTGACAGGGTATGTTCAGTGCTGAGCTGACTCAAGAGCCATGAGTGACAGGGCTTGATCATTGCTGAGCTCACCCAGGAGTCATGTGTGACAGGGCATGTTCAGTGCTGAGCTCACCCAGGATTCATGCATGACAGGGCGTGATCAGTGCTGAGCTCACCCAGGAGCCATGTGTGACAGGGCATGATCAGTGCTGAGCTCACCCAGGAGTCATGCATGACAGGGCATGTTCAGTGCTGAGCTGACTCAGGAGCCATGAGTGACAGGGCTTGATCATTGCTGAGCTCACCCAGGAGTCATGTGTGACAGGGCATGATCAGTGCTGAGCTCACCCAGGAGTCATGTGTGACAGGGCGTGATCAGTGCTGAGCTCACCCAGGAGCCATGCGTGGCAGGGTGTGATCAGTGCTGACCTCACGCAGGAGTCGTGTGACAGGGTATGTTCAGTGCTGAGCTGACTCAGGAGCCATGAGTGACAGGGCTTGATCATTGCTGAGCTCACCCAGGAGTCATGTGTGACAGGGCATGTTCAGTGCTGAGCTCACCCAGGATTCATGCATGACAGGGCGTGATCAGTGCTGAGCTCACCCAGGAGCCATGCGTGGCAGGGCGTGATCAGTGCTGAGCTCACCCAGGATTCATGCATGACAGGGCGTGATCAGTGCTGAGCTCACCCAGGAGCCATGCGTGGCAGGGCGTGATCAGTGCTGAGCTCACCCAGGAGTCATGCATGACAGGGTGTGTTCAGTGCTGAGCTCACCCAGGAGTCATGTGTGACAGGGTATGTTCAGTGCTGAGCTGACTCAGGAGCCATGAGTGACAGGGCTTGATCATTGCTGAGCTCACCTAGGAGTCATGTGTGACAGGGCATGTTCAGTGCTGAGCTCACCCAGGATTCATGCATAACAGGGCGTGATCAGTGCTGAGCTCACCCAGGAGTCATGTGTGACAGGGCATGATCAGTGCTGAGCTCACCCAGTAGTCATGTGTGACAGGGCATGTTCAGTGCTGAGCTCACTCAGGAGCCATGAGTGACAGGGCATGATCAGTGCTGAGCTCACCCAGGAGTCATGTGTGACAGGGCGTGATCAGTGCTGAGCTCACCCAGGAGCCATGCGTGGCAGGGTGTGATCAGTGCTGACCTCACCCAGGAGTCGTGTGACAGGGTATGTTCAGTGCTGAGCTGACTCAGGAGCCATGAGTGACAGGGCTTGATCATTGCTGAGCTCACCCAGGAGTCATGTGTGACAGGGCATGTTCAGTGCTGAGCTCACCCAGGATTCATGCATGACAGGGCGTGATCAGTGCTGAGCTCACCCAGGAGCCATGCGTGGCAGGGCGTGATCAGTGCTGAGCTCACCCAGGAGCCATGCGTGGCAGGGCGTGATCAGTGCTGAGCTCACCCAGGAGCCATGCGTGGCAGGGCGTGATCAGTGCTGAGCTCACCCAGGAGCCATGCGTGACAGGGCATGATCAGTGCTGAGCTCACTCAGGAGCCATGAGTGACAGGGCATGATCAGTGCTGAGCTCACCCAGGAGCCATATGTGGTAGGGCATGTTCAGTGCTGAGCTCACCCAGGAGCCATGCGTGGCAGGGCGTGATCAGTGCTGACCTCACCCAGGAGTCGTGTGACAGGGTATGTTCAGTGCTGAGCTGACTCAGGAGCCATGAGTGACAGGGCTTGATCATTGCTGAGCTCACCCAGGAGTCATATGTGACAGGGCGTGTTCAGTGCTGAGCTCACCCAGGATTCATGCATGACAGGGCGTGATCAGTGCTGAGCTCACCCAGGAGTCATGCGTGACAGGGCATGATCAGTGCTGAGCTCACCCAGGAGTCATGTGTGACAGGGCGTGTTCAGTGCTGAGCTCACCCAGGAGCCATGAGTGACAGGGCGTGATCAGTGCTGAGCTCACCCAGGAGTCATGTGTGACAGGGCGTGATCAGTGCTGAGCTCACCCAGGAGCCATGCGTGGCAGGGCGTGATCAGTGCTGAGCTCACCCAGGAGCCATGCGTGGCAGGGCGTGATCAGTGCTGAGCTCACCCAGGAGCCATGCGTGGCAGGGCGTGATCAGTGCTGAGCTCACCCAGGAGCCATGCGTGGCAGGGCGTGATCAGTGCTGAGCTCACCCAGGAGCCATGCGTGGCAGGGCGTGATCAGTGCTGAGCTCACCCAGGAGCCATGCGTGGCAGGGCGTGATCAGTGCTGAGCTCACCCAGGAGCCATGCGTGGCAGGGCGTGATCAGTGCTGAGCTCACCCAGGAGCTATGCGTGGCAGGGCGTGATCAGTGCTGAGCTCACCCAGGAGCCATGCGTGGCAGGACGTGATCAGTGCTGAGCTGTGGCATAAAGGGAGCCCGTGCCGAGGGACCTAGGAGTTGGGAGATCAGCACAAGCCACTCTAAGCCAGCAGAGCTCTGCAGAAGGTGGCATTTGCACTGGGACTTGGCGGGTGAGTGGGACTGGTGCAGAGAGGCAGAGGGTTGTGCGTCTCCTGGCCGGCACTGGTACCAGGGAGCTGCCACGATGGGGAGGCTGCTCTGAGTGGAGCTGATTTTCAGAAGACAGGTATTAGGAGTTCTAGGCGGGGTGGTCCCACACGGAGGAGTGGAGCCGATTTCCAGAAGACAGATATTAGGCAGGGTGGTCCCATATGGAGCGGTGGAGGCAGTCGCAGTTCTTGGCAGAAAGAGAGCCATGTGGATACTCTGCTTTTTCTCAGTCACTAATTAATTGGGTGTCTACTGTAGAGCACAAAGAAGAAAATGCATTCCCATACGCACTCTGTCCAGAGTGAATCCTGCTCACTCTGCACATTCCCGCAGCCCGTGTTCTGCGCCTTCCTCACACCTGAGTTCTCTCACTCTGCACGCCTTCCCGCAGCCCATGTTCTGCGCCTTCCTCACAGCTGAGTTCTCACCATCTTCCTGCGCCATCCTGCATCCCTCTCCACTCAATTTCAGCCACACGCCTTTTGTGCACCTCCAATGGTGTTCCCGTTTTGCTGATCTAAGTAATACTATGAAGATTATGCATTTATATGAATTTTCTTAGACCTATTCCTGGAAGTAGAATGCAAAAAAATAAAATTAATCTCGTTGAGTTAAAAGTGGGTGGAAAGTTACACATATAATTTTTACCGCCCCAAAAAGTTGTCCGGACTCCCCAGGCACATGCGTGAGGGTATTTATCTGATGACACAGCTGGGAGGCACCCATTACAAGGTAGATCTGCTGGATCTTGGTGTGTAGCTGGAGACAGCTTGACATCAGAGAGCAGGGGTCTAGGGCGGGCCACGGTGGGCTGCAGGTGGGGCAGAGATGGGAGAGTTGGAGGAGCCTGGAGAAGGCGGGTCCTGCTTTCTTGAGTGAAATGCAAACACTGGCTCAGCCCAGGTGGCATTCTCAGAATGCCCACTCACAGTGCAAATAACATGGCCTTGGCAGTGGGAGAAGCCTACCTCTGGAGTTAGTGTCTGGTGGAAGTGAGAGGGTGAGAGGGCCAGGGAAAGAAAGAGGATGGGGTAGGGTCGGGACCCGGTCCTGTATTCCTGCTCAATGCCCAGGACAGTGAGCTGACCCCACACTCTTTCGAGCTCCAAGAGCCATGGGGAGCGGCTGGTGTAGGGCTTCTGGGTGGACACCCTGGTTTGCCCTTGGGAGGTTTAGACTGCCCTGCTGTTGAGGGCAAGATGTTCCCGGGGTGTTCCTGGCGGGCAGCATGGTCAACAGAGGAGGTGCGCCTTCACCACCCAGCCGGGTTAACTCTGGTATGCAGACGCCCGTGACAGTTCCCTCAAGCCACGTGGCCTGGGACAAGTGATGTTGCTGCTCCGTGCCTCCATCTCCTCTTCTGGGAAACGGGGTCATAATGGCACCTTCCTCAAACAGTGACTGAGAGATGGATGAGCTAATAAAGGCAAAGTTTGGAATCAGGTCTGCCAGGTGGGGGGAGCTGTGGGTGGCTTTACCTGTTCCCCCACCCTCCTCATCCTCCTCACTGTGGCTCGGGGCTATATTTGCAGAGTCACCACCTCCAGCAGGCGTGGATACCACGTGAGTCAGCATGAGTGGGCACCTGCATCCTCGTGGGCTCCAGGAGGACCTGGGCAGCAAGCAGACCGTGGAGGAGGCTTTGCTGGGGATGGCTCCGTTGAGGGGCTGCTTGGGGAAAACGTCCCTTAACCTCCCCTCCAGGGCCCCCACCATGTCCCTTCCTTCTGACCTGTATGCGCTGCGCACATGGGTTGGGGCGAGGTTCTGAGCACCCAGAGTCGTTGCTGAACAGCAGACGCCTAGAGTTCTCGAGGCAAATGGGTCACATTGTGTTTTCTTTGGAAAGCTTTAACCAGATGATGCCATTGTTAAAATGCCATTAAACTAAACGTATGACAAGCCAAACAAATCCTTGTGTGAATATCAAGAGCCTCAGCGGCCTCCCACGGTGGATGTGTGTGCCCAAAATAGCAGCAGGCCCCTTCAGAGGTGAAGGGATCTTTGGATTGGACGTGGCCCCTTTTGGAAGTCACATTCAGTCAGAGCGGAACCTGGTCTCATTAACCAGGGTCAAGCCGCGCAGATGGTCAAAGATCCTCTAAGACTGTCCGAGCGTGTGTCTTCCAGTAGCACGGATAGGTCTCAGGAGACACTGGCTATATTTTCCCCTGGATGCTTGCTGCTATGTAGGGAAAATGAGAGGATTCAGCTCAGAGTGAACACTAATAGTAGGTTGCTTTATTTTGAACTAAGCTTTTTATAGTGAGCACAGGAAAGCTGACCTTTTGCTTTTCAAAGTCACTTAGCTTCTGCATTTCCTGGTCTTCTGTTGTTAGGTCACTAATAAGTGTTTAAGGATTTATCTTTTTGGTGTTTAAAATTGTCTTGAAAATCAAACGAGGTATAAAATTGGTAACGTACATGTCCTAGAAAAAGTGAAGTCAGTGGCAAAACTGGAAAATCAGAAATCAGCATCATACTTTCTTTTTTGAAACCACGGCCATGTTCTTTTTGTTGGGACTTCTGCCTGTCGCAAGCTAACGAGCAGGTCCGTGGAAGGCACCGGGCATTCGGGCCACAGGTCAGCACGGCCCTCCCTCCGCATGGAGTAACACTCACCAGGGTATTTCTGCCTCCGCAGACTCCGCGTGCAGCAGCGCCCCAGGCTCCGGACCCAGCTCACCCAACAACAGCTCCGGGAGCGTCAGCGCGGAGAACGGTATCGCGCCCACCGTCCCCAGCATCCCGGCCGAGGTCAGTGTGAAGCGTTTGTCCCACGGCTAGAGTCGGACTCGGGACGGATGAGCTTGAAGTGACCCCACTTTGCACTTGCCCTTCACTCTTCACCTTCCAATTTGGGGTGAGGGAAAGTGGCCTGTGAGCCATCCTGAAAAGGACGCAGTTGGAGGTTACTCTCCTGCCTTCCTCTCATCACAGACGTCTCCTTTCATTATGAACACGCTAGTTCCAGGCACGTCGGGGACAGCCCTGAGCCTGGTCCTTTCTCCTGACCTTTTCCAGAGCAGATGTCACTAGATGGTGTCCCAGCACAAGCCCACGCATGGCAGGTGCTCTAGGTGGACAGGACCCTGCTTCCCGGCTCGCTGTGGTCGCCAGTACTCTGAGGGTGGCTGAGAGGCCATGGGCACCTGGGTATAGTTGCTAAGTGAGACTTAACGTTTTTTATTTTGTATTGAGAAATACACAACACGATGTCAGCCAACAAAGCATGTGTCAGGGCCGACTGGAGCATCACCCGTGGTCAGCATGGCAGGGCCGGCCAAAGCCACAGAGCGGGGAACTTTTCCAGGCATCATGGGAACCAGGCATCTCAGACCGCAGAGCTCAGCACCCCTGGTCCCCTGCCTTCATCAGACCCCAAGTGGTGCCACAGTCTGGGAGGGACATTGGCAAGCTAGAGAGGAGTCAGGGGACGCTTGGAGTCCCTAGGTGGGAAAGATGTCAGAGACGCAGGAGCTGAGTGGCAAGGCAGGGAGGAGTGGCGCCCAGGCTGGTGGAGTCGCACCCTGACCATACTCGGAGGCTTTCCAGGGCAGCAGGTCCAAGGACCTCGCTCCGTGTTCCTTGAGCTCCTTTGCGCCCCCTGCCTTTATCCCACACGTGTCCCGAGCACCTTGTGCCAGGCCCAGGGACAGAACCAGGCAGGCAGCAAGGACCTGTCCCACACTCCACACAATGCCCCACTGACGAGGAGAGGCCACCCCCAGAGCACGGGGAAGAAGAGAGAGACAGAGAGAGGCAGTCCCGCAGGCTGAGTGGTGCCCTGGGCCTGGGTGGGCCTGACTGCAGGGCAGGGGTGGGAGGGGTACGCTTTAGCAGTGAGTTTTCTGATGAGTTGAGCTGGAAATGCTGTGTCTGCTTCATGGGGCAGAGTTCTACTGAGTGGGAGGTTCTTTCTGAATTCTCTCCAACTTACAGAAGGCTATAATTTATTAAATATAGTTATTGACTTTCCTTCTTAAATATTTAGAAATGAATCCTGCCCTTCCAAAGGATTGGCAAATCTTAGCTGGGATACAGAGGCATGGGTGTTTAGCATTTTCATTTCAAATTTCAAGACCGTTTATGTATAAACATTTTTAGAGACTAGAATTACTGCTCGGAACGAATTTTGCACTTTGTCTCCAGGCTGCTTAATCCCCATTTTCTCTTACTCTTTTTACTTCATACATCAATTTCTTTTATTACCTGTCTTCTTCAGCCTGCCAACTTCAGTACTTATTTAGATGATTAGAAGTTTTAACAGTCCTCTGTATGGCTGTGGTCATAGCTGAGGTCTACCAGTAATAAGCCTTATAATGCAACCTAGAAATTACTTCCTGCCCTGAGGTTAACACTGGTTGCATCTTGTTGATTGTGGTCCTAGATACACGTTTTTATTTAAAATGAGGCACTTACGTACATGGTAGTTAATATTGGAACAGTGCCTTGTTTGGGTGGGTCTGCATCATTCCAGTTCTGTGTTAATTTTTAGAAATCGTGATACGTAAATGAAGCTACTGGAAATTAATGGAACATGTAGAAGGAGTTACAGGAAATACCAAGAGGTGCCATTGTTCATGTTCCACATCAGATGTTCATTAGACTGGGCACGGGCAGCCTTTGCATGTTGGATCACACCCAGGCGCCCTTTCTGGGTTTCAGTATCTCTAGAGTTGGACAGGTCTGTGAGAATGCCTCTGCTTCATGGCCAGGGGCTGGCTCTCCGTTCTCACGTGATGCAGAGTGTAGTGAGGTTGCCCGTCAGAGAGGGTGTCTCGAGTGGATGGGGATGTGGGGGGAGCAGGGGCCTCCCAGCCTGGCTCTCAGCACTGCCTTTTCTGTTCACCCTGGGGCCCCTAGAAACACTACTGTACCTTGAAGGCCCCCCGGACCCAGGGAAGCCCAGTGTGCCGGGCACCTCCTCCTTTCCAGAGCCAGGGAAGCCCAGTGTGCCGGGCACCTCCTCGTTTCCAGAGCCAGGGAAGCCCAGTGTGCCGGGCACCTCCTCCTTTCCAGAGCCAGGGAAGCCCAGTGTGCCGGGCACCTCCTCGTTTCCAGAGCCAGGGAAGCCCAGAGTGCCGAGCACTTCCTCTTCTACAGGCCAGGGAAGCCCAGTGTGCCGGGCACCTCCTCCTCTACAGTGCCAGGGAGGCCCAGAGTGCCGGCACCTCCTCCTCTACAGGCCAGGGAAGCCCAGTGTGCCGGCACCTCCTCTACAGGGAGGAGGCAGGGCTCAGAGAGTGAGAGGAAGTCGCCCAGGTGCGTAAGGGGACAGCTCCTCTGTGGCCGCTGCTGCTGTTATTTACACGCGTGCCTGGATGCTCTGACCTCAGGCCCGCGGACTTTGCCTCTGAGCACATGCTGAGGTGCGGTCCGGGGGCGCCAGCCTCAGAATGCCTCCCGCAGGGCTCGGCCCCGAGGCAGCAGATGCCAGAACGCCCTGCGATTTCTCAGGTGGACCAGTCGGCATCTCCAAGGAACAAATTCTTAGAAGCCTCCTTTAGTTCCAGAAATGGGCTTAAAAAAACCTTGCTTACAAAGGAAATGAAAACTTTGCAAACATTAGAACGTCTCCTTATTTTGTTCCCAAATGATAATAACACAAGCACAGTTGTGCTTTCCTGGAAATCACAAGCATTTTCTCTACAGCATAACTTACTGATAATTCTTTAACTTTTGACAAAAAAAAAAATTGCCTAGGAAAAATGTTTTCCTCAGTAGCCCTTTAATCATTCCTTACACAATGTAATATATGAGCAAATCTAAAGGGAGTCGCAGGGTTTCCTCTGGGGCGAGGTGCGCCGTGAGTTTGCTCCTAAGTGAGAAGGCCGGCTTTCTGTTCTGTAGGAACAGCCTGAGTGTAAGTGTTTGTCAGGAGAAGCGTTTCTTCTTATCCCCAATGGCCAGTCATGTCTTTGGGGAAATGTCTCTTCAGATCCTTTGCCCACTTTTATACTGGCTGCTTCAGGTTTTGCTGGTGAGTTGCTGGAGTTCCCGCATGTTCTGGATACTGCTCCCTTGTCGGATGAATGGCTTGCACATGTTTCCCCTTCCCACAGGTCGTCTCTTCACTCTGGTGATTCTCTTCCTTTGCTGTGCAGAAGCTTTTTAGTTGAGCAGAGTCCCAGTTGCCTGTTTTCGTTTTTGTTGCCTGTGCTTTTGAGGTCTTAGCCATGGATCTTTCACAATAGCCAAGAGGTCGAATCAACCTCAGTGTCCTTCAGTGGATGAATAGACAGAGAAAATGTGGTGCTGTACACAGTGGAGTACTATGCAGCCATCAAAAAGTATAGAATCCTGACATTTGCAGCAACATAGATGGAACTAGAGGCCCTCATGTTAAGTGAACTAAGCCAGGCACAGAAAGACAAACATTGCATTTTCTCATTCGTCTGGGGGAGCTAAAAACGTTGCTGTCATGGAGGTGGAGAGTATAATGAAATCTGTTATCTATTCATTATTAACGTTAGCTTCTGGCAAGGGGATTTCTATCTGCCAAACCCCACTAACTAGCATGATTACAACAACATTTTATTCCTTCTCTTTGTTTACCCATTCATTCAGCAGACATTCCTTGAGTAGCTACTGTGTAGGGGATATAGTGGTGATAAACTATTGTCCTTTTTAGCAAAACACGTTCATTCTACAAGCAAAAAGATGTTAAATATCGCAATAGTTCAAGTCCTTGGAGACTGTTGCTGCTGACTCTTCCTGTGTGGCCTTCTAATCTTTACTCCTGGCTTGTGTTTGCTTTATCCAAGCCCATTCTTTAAAAGGTACATGATCTATAACCTGTTTTTCTAACTTAATGTATCATAAACAAGTGTCCAAGTAATCAGCTAGATTGTTCCCAACCCCCAGAGCATCCCGGTGTGCAATGCCCCTCTGTTCTGTTAACACCAAGGTGTCGGGGAAGCCGCATAGCTCTGCCGTGCCTCCTGGGTGCTCGGCCCTGCAGCGGAGGCTTCATGGGCATCAGGCCGTCTCCTTATTTCTTAACGTTACATCCCAAGAGTGCAGCTCCAGCATCAAAGGTTAGACAGATTTTGAAGGCCTTTGACATAGATTGCCAAATTGTCCTGCAGAAAGGATGCCACTAACTGATTTGTAAACCACCCAACAGTGTTTGCCGTTCCTCTAGGCCAAGATGGTATTACCATGTTTCAAAAGTGTTTGCCAGTTTGTTGGGTTTCAGAATACGTTTTTAGATGACCATGATGTGTTTTCCTGAGTGCCTTCCCCTTCCTGAGCTCTGCCGTCACTGGCCCTCACCGCGTGCTTTTCTCACTGTTAGTTGTTTGATTTGCAAGCTCTCTGTGCTGACCCTCGTCTGCCTCATACATGGCCAGTATTGTCATCATTGCCCGCCTTTCGTAGAGGCAGTTGTTTTATGATTTTCTCTTTATTTTTAATTTTTGTGGGTACACAATGTATATATTTATGGTGTACATGAGATGTTTTGATACAGGCATGCAATGCGTAATAATCACGTCATGCGAAGTGTGGGGTGTCCATCCTCTCCAGCGCTTATCCTTTGTGTAACAAACAATCCAATCATACCCTTATAGTTATTTTTAAATGTACAGTTAAATGTTATTTCCTTTTTGTTTTCTGCCTTTGACGTTATGTCTGGAAAGACATTGCCAACTACAAAAAAGCATTGTAAACTATATTAGCCTAGAAACTGCAAAACGGCATTGTAAACTATATTAGCCTAGATTTCCTTCTAACTGTTCTGTGGTAAATAATCAAACTAAATAGAAGTCAACGAGATGATGCTGGACAAGATGACAGAAGAAGAACTCGTATCAGGAGGAGGAAACTGGAGCGGTGAATTGTGCTTTCATGTTGTGGCGTGTTGAAATCTCATGCTCTCATTGCTGTCTCATTTGTTACATGTATGTTTACGCTCATATATCAGAATTCAGTGCAGGCTGCCACAGGTGTTTTCATCGTTGTTTTTCTTGGTGTATATTGCTGATGTTTGGCCGTGACAGACTGTGATGGTCATCGTGTGTTCTGTCCCCAGACGAGTTTGGCGCACAGACTTGTGGCACGAGAAGGCTCGGCCGCTCCACTTCCCCTCTACACGTCGCCATCCCTGCCCAACATCACGCTGGGCCTGCCTGCCACCGGCCCCTCTGCTGTAAGTCAGCCCCCGTGGGTCCGTGTGGTGTGGGGTGGTGGTGATGGGTCCTTCCACCCGAGCATCCTGGCTGTGCTTTCCAGGGCACGGCGGGCCAGCAGGACGCTGAGAGACTCGCCCTTCCCGCCCTCCAGCAGAGGCTCTCCCTTTTCCCCGGCACCCACCTCACTCCCTACCTGAGCACCTCGCCCTTGGAGCGGGACGGAGGGGCAGCGCACAGCCCTCTTCTGCAGCACATGGTCTTACTGGAGCAGCCACCGGCACAAGCGCCCCTTGTCACAGGTGAGCACAGATGGGCCTGGGTGCAGCCAGGCTCTGAGGCTGCCCACGCTCTGGATGGTGCCCGGCCCTCGCCTGCCTTTGGAGGAGACAGGAATGCACGCCTGTCCCACCCCCACAGTTCCCAAACACACATCCCCATCACGTGATGTAGCCACCGTGACTGCAGTGAAAATCCATGCCTCACTCCCAGAGTCAGGTAGATGGAGTGGAAACAGAAGTCACTTCCCCTTTCTCACCTTTTGGGAGAGGCCACCGGCTCTTGCGATTTGGGTTTCTGTCTAGACCAAGCTGAGCCAGTACTGGAAGCCCAGAACCGACTCTTGTGGTCAGTTTGTGTTAGCGAACTTTTACAAATGTGCACTGTCTGGGGGAGTGGTTACATTTAGAAAAATACAATTTAGAGAAAAATGGGAATGTCCTTATGAAATTACATAGCAACAGCAATGTGAAAGTGTCACTTCAGAAATGAGGGAGCACCGGCCGGACACGGTGACTCACTCCTGTAATCCCAGCAGTTTGGGAGGCCGAGGCAGGCGGATCACGTGAGGTCAGGAGTTCAAGACCAGCCTGACTAACATGGTGAAACCCCGTCTCTACTAAAAATACAAAAATTAGCTGGGCCTGGTGGCGCACACCTGTAATCCCAGCTACTTGGGAGGCTGAGGCAGGAGAATTGCTTGAAAGTGGAAGGCAGAGGTTATAGCGACCCGAGATGGTGGCGCTGCACTCCAGCCTGGGCAACAGAGCGAGACTCCGTCTCAAAAATAAATAAATGAGGGAGCAGCTACCTACCCCCTTGCCGTGCGGGTCATCGTTGTACATCTTCATAGCTTTGTGTTTGGCTTCCTGGAAACCTGTTGTTGCCAATGAAAAGCTGAAATACCCTCAGAGCTGCACCTGTGAAACTCTGGCAGTGAACTTGGTGAAAACTCAGGGGCTTGGCGTGTTGTAGGAGGCTGCGCTGCAGGATGCATGGGGCTAGGGGCTGGCTTGGGTGGGCTTGGGCCTCTGACTTGACTAGTCTGGTGGATTTTGGTGTTTTCTTGTTTTGTGCTGCCCGTGTGTCTCTGTTTAGACAGAGAGGATTCCTTCTTATTCCTTCTTTGCCCAGAAGCCAAATGGGGCGATCTTTGTTTTGTGCCTGAGCCCCTTTCTGTTTGTTTCTCCGGAAGCTTGAATTCGTGTCCCTGCCTGTCCAGAGCAGAGGAGCCCGTGGTGTAACGAGGGAGGGGGCAGCCCTCACAGTGCCTCTCTGAGCTGCGGCCACAGTGGCAGGCACGCGGATCTCTCTGGAGGAATGTATCTGAGGTTCCGTCTGAGTCTCTTGGATGCTCTAGATCAGCTGGCACGCGTGTGGGTAGTGAAGGACACCTGAGTTTCTCGCCTGTCTTTAAAAACGTAAAATGTGCCTGATCTTCAGGATTCCTGGGATTCTCTTCGTCAGAGATGTTTGTCACTTATCTTCTTTCCTTCTCTAAATCAGTTTATTCTGCACGATTAAGTAGCATGCGTAATCTTGTGTATCAGGTTTTTGGAAAACAGCCTTTTTGATAGAACCTGAATATCGAGTGTGCATGGATCTCACCTCTCTGAGAAACTGGCTGAACTCGGCATTGCTTCTTCCCCGTGTGCGCTTATCCCTCTTTTCCTCCCAGGTGCAGCTTGCTCGTTGGCATGGGGACCTGCCCACAGTGCCCTGCCCAGGCTCTGTGGCACCAGGGGGCCCATGCATGGCTGCCCAGCTTGCTCTGGCCTTGCTTTACGCCTGTGCCCAGCAAGCCCCTCCAGTCCTATGCCGCCACCTCCAAAACTCTGCAAGCCCCTTCTCTCCTGCACGGCCTCCCCAGGTTGCCAATGGCTAACCCTGCAAACCCCCTGGCAGGGAGCCTCTGAGCCAGTGTCACGTGTGCAGCGTAGTGCAGCCACACAGCCGCCTCTGTCCCAGCTTTCTCCTGCTCCATGACCCTGGGAAGCCGCTTATGCTCTGTGTGCCTTGTTTTCCCATCTAGGAAGTGGGGATACTAAGCGGTCCGCCCCCGTGAGCCCGATGAGGGTTAAGTGGGCTGTGCACTCATGTGCCCCTGCAGGTGTTGGCATCATTGTTGTAGTCATTGCCTTGTAACCTGCTACCTCCGATGCTCTCTCACTCCCCCAGCCAGCCCCTGTCCGTCCTCAGTGTCTCAGGGGCCCTCCCCCAGCCCCGCCATGAGCAGGGCCCTCATTTGGAACCCACTGGGATTGCCCCATCTTCTTGTGGGAAGAAGACTCCTGTGCAGGTTCCTGCCCCTCTGGTCTGTCCTCCTGTATCCACCGGACTCTCCTTGAAGGCCTGGAGGCCCCCACGCTGTCTAGAGCAGTACTGGCCAGGTCAGGAGCCACCAGCCACGGGGAGCTGTTAAATAGATAAGTCAGAATTAGAATTCAGTTTCTCAGTCACATGTGCACCACATCCAGTGCACGGCCCACGGCTGTCCCCTGAATGTTCTCATTGTCACAGAAGGTCCTGGCAGGGCGGCACTGGCCTGGAGTGAAGTCCCAGCTTGTGCGCAGGAACTCCAGCCTTCCTCTACAAGCCTCGTTTCTCTTCCCTAGTCCGGTACAGCAGCCAGGCCAGCCGGCTCAATGCTGGACCAGACCGCAGCCAGCCCCCAGAGCCAGGGCTCTTTCCCAGGGCCCTTTTCCCCATCAGGTGTGGTTCGTCTGCCCCCTCATCCCAGGCTTCCATCCCTGCCCCAGCCCTGCCTTGTTGCTCCTTCCCTGGACCACACTGCATCTTCGTTTCCATGTTCTGCCCTTTCCCGCAGTTTTTGACGAACTCTTGCTTGAGTTGGTCTCCTGGACAGCAGTGCCTGTGTTTTCCTGGCCCACAGACAGACCCACCTTATCGCTGGTAATCGTGGTGCATAGGCGTATAGGATATCAAAGCTAGAACAGCCCTCCAGCCACAAATGCTTTGAAACAGAGGCCTCTGTGGGTGAGGTCACTGTCAGAGACCAGAGGGGTGAGCCATGGTCCAGGGTCTCCCAGAGCTGCCTCCTACACGCCAGTCAGCCCCTTTCTGCACCGCTGCGGGCAGTTCCTCGCCAGTCACAGGCTGGGCGTGCCTCTTCTATGTCCCTGTTCATGTGCTGCTCCAGTGCGGCACCCCGCACATGGTCACTGTGGACTCAGATCTTTGCAGAGTGGCTGGTACATCCTCGGAGATTAGTCTCCGCATAACTAGCTGAGGTGAGGAGTGGAGCTCAGGAGCCCATTCACGGGTAAGAAGGAAAGTGTCTGTGCAGAGCCCTGTGCTGCTGCTTTAGTTGGATGCAAAACTGTGGGCATGATCATTGCCTGGGCAGCCCAGCTAAGTCCTTTATGATGCCTGTGTGGCTGAGAAGCAGGACTTTGAGAACCATGCAATCTGCTGTCAGGACCCGAGAGACAGGGCCCCCCAAGACCCAGGAGGAGCTTGGGTAGTACAGGCATGTGGAGGAGAAGGCCAGAGACCAAGGCTATGCCGCAGGTGGGCCTAGGGAAGGCTTCCTGGAGCAGTGGCGTCGGAGCTGTGATCTCAGTAGGAGCCTGCAGGCGGAGAGGGAAGGGCCCAGGTGGAGGGAGATGTGTATGCCTCCTGGAGGTGGCCCTGTCACAGATCTTTCTAGCATCCTGAAACACTCAGAGCATGCCACCAGCGTCTTAAGGCTACTGCCTTCCTGAGCTGGCAGTGGAGATCCACTGTCCTGCTGTCACACGCTGAGTGGAGGGTGCCCCTGGCTTCTGTGTTGGCGATTGCATGCTACTGTTTAGGCCTCATTTCCCCAAAAAACAGCGAGTCCCAGGAAGGGCTTGAGCACAGCTGGCCGTGGTTCATGTCCTATAATTGGCACGCGAGGCTGTGGTCCTCAGCCCTGGCCTGGCCTCAGCTCCATACCCCGAAGCTCAGACAGATGCTGATTGGTCCAAGCGAGTCCAGAGCACCCACATTGTTCCCTTGGGCGGCCAGGATTGCAAACTGTGAGTTGGATCTAACTCTTGCCTGGTTTGCTTCTCAATGGAAGGATTTTAAAGAATTTTGCAGAAAAAGCAATGGAATACACCAGATGGACTTCTAAGGACTCAGGCACCCTGAATTGTTCATCTCATGTGAATTCATCACCTAAACAGAATCCCAGTGTGTGAAGACCAACTCTTCAAAACTGGGTCCGGAACTTGAGAGCAATCCAGTCTTTCACCTTCTTTTTTCTTAAATCCCCATACCTGGTGGGGTGTGTCTGAGTGATGCGTTTGCACACTCACTAATTAGTTTGGGTATTGCTGAGCAGGGTGTGCTAAAACTTAGACCCTGGATGGCTGGGTACATTCCAGCATGCTCACTCGGGAACTGCCATTGCAATTATTGTGATTGTGTGTTAGAGTATGGACTTTCAGGGGAGCTGGCCACTGCGCACAGTTCAGGCCCAGCCCCAAGTGCCTCCAGGAGGAGCAGGAGCCGGCAGCCATCGGGACACAGCCGTCCAGCACCGGGAGCCAGGGTCAGCTCAGCAGCCAGGGTCAGCTCGGGAGCCAGGGTCAGCTCAGGAGCCAGGGTCAGCTCAAGAGCCAGGGTCAGCTCAGCAGCCAAGGTCAGCTCAGGAGCCAGGGTCAGCTCAGCAGCCAGGGTCAGCTCAGCAGCCAGGGTCAGCTCAGGAGCCAGGGTCAGCTCAGCAGCCAGGGTCAGCTCAGGAGCCAGGGTCACCTCAGGAGCCAGGGTCACCTCAGGAGCCAGGGTCAGCTCAGGAGCCAGGGTCAGCTCAGCAGCCAGGGTCAGCTCAGGAGCCAGGGTCAGCTCAGGAGCCAGGGTCAGCTCAGCAGCCAGGGTCAGCTCAGGAGCCAGGGTCAACTCAGCAGCCAGGGTCAGCTCAGGAGCCAGGGTCAGCTCAGGAGCCAGGGTCACCTCAGGAGCCAGGGTCAGCTCAGGAGCCAGGGTCAGCTCAGGAGCCAGGGTCAGCTCAGCAGCCAGGGTCAGCTCAGGAGCCAGGGTCAGCTCAGCAGCCAGGGTCAGCTCAGGAGCCAGGGTTAGCTGTTGCCCCTGCACTGGGCACAGGGAAGGGCTTCTGCCAGTGCTTAGGGCAGAAAGAGCAGAAGCTGGGAAAACCCTGGCTAAGATGCCCAGGGGAGGAGCCCAGAGCAGGGGGCCACTGGGACCACAGGAGCCAGGCTCTGCCCCACACCCCGCCCAGCACCACACAGCCAGCCCCTGCAGCTGGGTCACCGACCACAGAATTGTGTCCTGATGGCCTTATGCTCAAAAGTCCCTGACAGCACATCCTGAAGACCACATCATGGTCTGTCATCAGAAGCTCTTGTTAATGATCTCAGGGATCCAAATTGGAAACCACCCTGCCAGCAAATAGCATTGCTATGCAGAGGTCAGGGCGCTGCTTTTCAAGGATACCCAGGGGTAGGGTGTCCCTGTGTATGGCAGCCCTGGGTTTTGCATCCTGGAGGCAGCGGAGTGAAATTCTGAGTGGGCGAGATAGGCTGAGAGAGAGTGAGGGGCTGGTCCGTGGGGAGTGCAACTGGAAAAGGAACAGGGCCGGTCTGCACGGGGGTCTCTGCTCACACCAGTTCTGAAAATGAAGCCCTGTTCCAATGGGGCGTAGGCTTGTGTCCCCGTGTGAAGCTGGTGGCCTGGGAAATTCCTGGGCCCATGCGGAGGGTGGCGGGAGGCAGAGCCCTGGACCAGAAGGAGCCTGGGAGCGCTGTGTAGCCCCCACTCACACCGCTGGCTCGAGTCACTTGTTCCTTACCGTGTGTCACACCAGGAAGCTGAATCCTATGAAGTTGGCGTGTCCTTCTCCTCTGCAGAGGGTCAGGCCTGGGCAGGGGACTGTGCAGCTCATCACCGCCTCCACCCCTGAATGGTGTGCACACTGAGGCTTTGGGGGAAAACAACGCTAAGGAAAATGTATTTCAGGTTCCCATTGCTTTCCGAGGAGAGACCTTTCCAGCAACTACGTAGCCTTTGCGTCCCCTGAAAGAAGTTTTGTGTGACTGACTTCCTTATTTCCTCCGTGAAGTAGTTCAATCCCACGTAATACACACGTCAACAATTGAAAAATTCTGAAATGCCTTCTTTTTTTTTATTTTTTTTATTTTTGAGACAGAGTCTCGTTTGTCGCCCAGGCTGAAGTGCAGTGGCATTATCTGGGCTCACTGCAGCCTTCCCTCCCAGGTTCAAGCAATTCTTCTGCCTCAGCCTCCTGAGTAGCTGGGATTACAGGCATGTGCCACCATACATGGCTGATTTTTGTACTTTTAGTAGAGACGGGGTTTTGCCATGTTGGCCAGTCTGACCTCAGGTGATCCACCCACCTCGGCCTCCCAAAGTGCTAGGATTACAGCCACCACCGCGCCCAGCCTGAAATGCCTTCTTTAGGATGGTTTACCTTTTTCTTTTTTTACGTTTTCAGGGAATGATTCTGAATGGAATTTTAGTTATTCACTGTAATTTAATAGCCAAGCATTGATGATAAAATTTAAGATAACATGTCTTTCCGGAAAGTTGTGGGGTTGAGTGAAAAGGGACGGTGGTTTAGAGAACACTAGTGAATAACCTTTGAAAAGGTAGTGAAGAGCAGCCTTGCTGGGGGTCTTGCTAGGGTCTTGCCGGGTTTAGTCTGTCTGGATGTGTCCTTTGTGTTTGCATATCACGTAGTATTTCTTAAATTTAGAAATAGCCCCTGCGAAGGGACTTGAGAAGCACTAAGCAGCATGGCTCTCACTGGGAGGCTTGGACTCCACTAAACCTGATGACACACCCAGCTGCCCTGCGAGCCCTGGCATCAGTGTCCTGGGGGAGGGACAGGACAGGAGCTGCCACTTGCCGGCAGGGCCACCTTGGTATCCCTGGAGGTCTCGTAGCCCTTGCAGCAGGCATGTAGCCCCGCCTGGCAGCAGGAACAGCAGGCTGCCTCAGGCGGATGCCGAGTTCCAAAGAGTCCCCCACCAGGGCCTCCAAGAGCTGGTGTGGTCACTCCTTTGTCATTTCACCCGGTCAGATGCCCTTGAGCAGGTCAGGGTCATTTTTACCCTGAGCAGGATTGTTTAGTTTAGGGTTTACCCCACTCAGGTTACCAGAGGAACAGAGATTCACAGAGCAGCACAGAGGGTTCGTTAGATCCTTTTGCCCACAAAACCATGGAAAAATGTTAAACGACCTAAACCAACAATTTATATATATCTCGATGAAAAGCATGCAGAAGGAAAAAATGTACTTGACTAGGTCGCATTGTAAATCAGGACACAGTTGCCAATTAAAGCAAGATCATCTATCAAAATGGATTCTTTTAATCAAAACATACAGGGTTGGTGAAGTGGGCATCCTCCACTCCGCTGGCAGGGATTAGCCAGATCTTTTCAGAAAGGGGTTTTGACAATATGCATAAGGACTTTTTTAAATGTTTACGCCATCTTTGTGCATAAAATCAGTGCTCGAAGAGACCTTAAAACGATGTCAACCCTAAGGACAATTGTTTTTCTCACAACTCAGGCTGTCTTTGGAAATATGTGGAGGCTCCCGGAACCGTGGCGGCCTTCCTCAGCACACTGGTGGCCCTCTCTCCCCTCCCACCGTGCTGTTCAGACCAAAACCCACTTTTCTAGGGCCTGTGGCCCCCAGGAACAATTGTGTGGTAGCCAGTCTGGGGAAGGGCTTCTTCTTTGAAACCTGCCACACAGGACTCCTGACATTTCCTGTGTCGACCTGATTTTCATAGAAAATTGCCTCCAAATTATGGTTCCTGTAGTCCCAAAGCACCAGCTCACGGCCCCCAGCCTCAGCTGGAGGGGGCCCAGTTAGCGAGCCAGCTCTGGGGCACCAGGGCAGAACGCCTGGGCTGGCGGGCACAGGGCGCAGTTGTCTCCATCACTTACTCAATAGCCCTCTCTCCCTCCTCTCTTCTTCCTCTTCCCCTCTGCTGTTTCTTCCTCCAATTATCTTCAGACTGGTATCTTTCAGGCCTGGGAGCACTGCCCCTCCACGCACAGTCCTTGGTTGGTGCAGACCGGGTGTCCCCCTCCATCCACAAGCTGCGGCAGCACCGCCCACTGGGGCGGACCCAGTCGGCCCCGCTGCCCCAGAACGCCCAGGCTCTGCAGCACCTGGTCATCCAGCAGCAGCATCAGCAGTTTCTGGAGAAACACAAGCAGCAGTTCCAGCAGCAGCAACTGCAGATGAACAAGGTGGGTTTGCCGGCTCAGCGCTCCCAGGCCCCAGGGCGGCTGTGTGCTGTGCGCTTCAGCCTCAGGCTTCAGCACCGGCCCCTTTCTGACCTTAAGGGAGGCCAGGAGGCAGAAAGAGGGAACCAAGGAGGCACATGCTCTGGCCCACGGCACAGAGCTGGGCAGGGGCAGGGGCAGAAGGGATGCTGCTGGGAGCTTGGGCTCAGGAACAGTTCACCTGCAGGGAGTGGGACGCGCAGGGCCAGTGCCCTCTCCCACCAGCCCGTGTGAGTTCCACTGGACCACGTCCTGCCCGTGGTGCATCAGTGCCAGCGAATGGAATAGTCTACTTGGGCAACACTTTTTTCTTGGGTTTCCTAAGGCCATTTAGTAAACATATCTTTAAATAAACCAGCAACCCACAGTGCCCATCTCCCAGGCCATCCGGCACTTGCAGCCTGCCTGAGTGCATGAGCAGCGTACAGGGTAAGCAGCGTACAGGGCCGGGGGGCCCGGGTGCAATTGTACAGGTGCAGAACTCCAGCAGGAAGTCGAAGGGACACTGTCAGAGCTGGTTCTGGGCCCCGGCCAGCCCACAGAGGTCTGCATAACCTACAGACATCTTGAAAGTCACTCGGATAAGTCCATTTTCAGGAGGAGGTAGTAGGCAAGGCTAGCACTGTGATGCTCGTGAAGAGGAAAACTAACATGCTGAATACGTGTTGATCAAATGCTGGCATTTGACATAGAGCATCTTTAAGGTAAGAGATGAGATGAGCTGCTGTGAACATAGTCCAGCAGTTCCTCAAAAGGTTGGACACAGCCACCACGTGGCCCCACAGCTCTGCGGCCGGAGATGAAAGCACACATCTACACGTAAACTCACTCAGGCATTCACAGCAACCTGAGTCCCTGTGTCAGGCCATTCCTGCACTGCTTTAGAGAAATACCTCAGACTGCGTGATTCATAAGAAAAGAGGTCTGATTGGCTCCTGGTTCTGCAGGCTGTAGAGGAAGCGTGGTGTTGGCCTCTGCTTCTGGGGAGTCCTCGAGGAAACATTCAATTGTAGGCGAAGGGGGAGCGGGCGCATCACTTGGCAAGAGCAGGAGCAAGGGGTGGGGAGAGGGGCCACACACTTCTAACCGACCAGACCTCACCAGAACCCACTCACTTCAGTGAGGACAGCACCAACAGACGGTGTTCAGCCGTTCATGCCAAATCCACCCACATGATCCAGCCACCTCCTGCCAGGTCCCACCTCCAGTATTGGGGGCGAGGCTTCAGCAGGAGACGTGGGCAGGGACACAGATCCAAACCGTATCAGTCGTAATAACCGTATCAGTCGTGATAGCCACATTACATGGGAACAGCCCAGGTGTCCATCCTGTGATGCGCGGCCACACGCCGGCACACCGGAATGTCATATAACATGGAATGTCATATAACGCGGCCACACGCCGGCACACCAGAATGTCATATAACACGGCCACACGCCGGCACACCGGAATGTCACATAACATGGAATGTCATATAACGCGGCCACACGCCAGCACACCGGAATGTCATATAACGTGGAATGTCATATAACGCGGCCACACACCAGCACACCGGAATGTCATATAACGTGGAATGTCATATAACGCGGCCACACGCCAGCACACCGGAATGTCATATAACGTGGAATGTCATATAACGCGGCCACACGCCAGCACACCGGAATGTCATATAACGTGGAATGTCATATAACGCGGCCACACGCCAGCACACCGGAATGTCATATAACGTGGAATGTCATATAACGCGGCCGCACGCCAGCACACCGGAATGTCATATAACGTGGAATGTCATATAACGCGGCCGCACGCCAGCACACCGGAATGTCACATAACGTGGAATGTCGTATAACGCGGCCACAGCCACACGCTGGCACACCGGAATGACATATAACGCAGCCACACGCCGGCACACCGGAATGTCATATAACGTGTAATGTCATATAACGCGGCCACACGCCAGCACACCGGAATGTCATATAACGTGGAATGTCATATAACGCAGCCACACGCTGGCACACCGGAATGTCACATAACATGGAATGTCATATAACGCGGCCACACGCTGGCACACCGGAATGTCATATAACGCGGCCACACGCTGGCACACTGGAATGTCACATAACATGGAATGTCATATAACGCAGCCACACACCGGCACACCGGAATGTCATATAACGTGGAATGACATGCGGCCACACGCCAGCACGCCGGAATGTCATATAACGTGGCCACACGCCGGCACGCCGGAATGTCATTCAGCCATAAAGTGGAATGACACTGACAAGCGGCAGCACGGGAAGCCTTGGAAGCAGGATGCCAGGCACGAGAGGCCGCGTGTGGTATGATTTCATGCACATAAAACGTCCCCAACAGACAGACCCGCAGAGACAGGACACAGACTCGTGGGAGCCAGGCCTGGGGTGCTGCGGGCAGATGGGGAGCATTGCTGGGGAACAGCGTCTCTTCTTAGGGATGGTGAAAATATTCCGAAATTAGACTATGGTGATGACCGCACAGCTCTGTAAATATACTAAAAACAACAAGTGATATCATTTAAAAGTGTGAATTGGATGGTATGTGAATTATATCCCAGTAAAGCTGTTACAAGGAAGAAAGAGGATGAGTTGATGGGAGGGGAACGTGGAGAAACCTTTGGCAGATTTGGCGACAGACGGAATCATTTCTCCGTCTATTGTCTCTCCTGTGAAAGTGCCCCCCTCACTCCACCTCACCCCCGTTGCTTCCCTGGATTTCAGGACCGGTCCTGGGTTGTCCACCTGTCCGGAGGCTCAGGGTCTTCTGTGGTTTTCCTGAGGGTGAAAAATTGGGGTTAGGACTGGGGAGGAGATAGACTTTCCTAGCACACGTAGACAGGAGTTGGAAAGTGAAACACCAGGATCCCCAGCAAGAGCAGAGGCAAAGCCGTGGGGAGAGAGCCCTACACCACCAACACTGCTGCCTCTTCCCGCAGCCCCGACCTCCTGATACCATTAGCCCCTCCTGCCTGCCTGGTCCCAATTTCCTTCTCTCAAGCCCCACAGTTCCAGCCCAGAAGAGGAGTCAGCTCAGCCCTGGCGCAGTGGTCGAAGGCTTTGATCGCGTGGTGTCCAGTCCAGTGGGGCTGAGTCGGGGAAGGCCCCTGGGAGATGGCAGCCGGCTGTGGCCCAAATCCATCCTAGTGTGTGAGCCATCATGGGGCTGCAGGCTCAGGATTGAGGAGATGGGCTCCTTGGGGCCTTGCTCCAGGGTGGCAGCCACGTCAGACCAGATGCCCAGCACAGGCCACAGCCTGGCCGCTGCTGCCCACTGGACACCACAAAATAGGCTCACCACCCCCACCCCACGTGCCCCTCCACCCCCAAGCCCTCATCAGCGGACAGCAGGGAACACATCAGAAATGGATGGGGCACCCAGCAAATCCCCTCATTGGGACGGGAAAGGCACAGGCTGTGGGCGTGTCGGGCGCCTGCCAGGCATCTTTACTCCCAGGTGTCAAAAGCACTTTCACATCTGTCTTCCTAATGCCAACTTAGGTTTGTTAATTTTATTATGTCATTATCTGAGTGATGGGGTAGGAGGTTTGAGGAAGACAGGAAACACCTATTCACATGCCGTATACTCTTGAAGGATTTAGAAACCGGGTACTCTCACTGGAGTTTGTTCTCTGATTGATTTACGGGAGTGAATGACAGTTGACTGAAACGTTTAGACAGTGTTTTCCCAGGATGCCCAGGAAGACAAGAGTCTTACCCAGGGCCGCCTAACACTGACGTCCCGGCCCTTCCTCTTGGAGGATGATGTCCCCAGGGGCTTGTTCCCTGAGGGCATCTGCCCAGCTCTGGCAGCTGTGAACCCTCCTGTCCCACTGCGCTGCTCCAGCCTACATTGGGGTTGCAGCTGGGGCCGGCTTGGTCTGCCCCTCCTTCAGCCTGTACCTTAGAGGGCAGTTGCTTTGGAAACATCACTGTGAATAAAAAAGAAAGAGAGGCGGCCCGTGCCTAGCCCTGGTGTTCCCTGCAGCCATATGTAGCCACTCTAGTTTTCCCGAGGCCTGCAGCCTGCAGAGCTGCCCCTTTTGGCTGAGAAAACTCCACCAGGTGGACAGGATCGACCCCGAGCTGGCTCTGCTCTCCTCTCCCCAGCCTGTGGTCGGGATGGTGGCAGATGTTTTCCAACTGTGTCAGCTTCTGTTGCCCGTGCCTTGTATGCACTGGTGTTTATAAGGGTTAGCTGCATGAAGGAACTTTCTGGAGAACGCACACCATCAGAGGGCGAGTGGACCTTGAAACTCTGCAGGTGAAACTGGCCCTCCGTGTTCGCTGGCCACGTCCGGACTTGGCCTCAGTTATGTCTGGTTTGCGAGCAGTGGGTGATGTGTGTCCAGGCGAAATACCTCTTTCTATCAAAAGACGACGGTCATTGGAAGGTGTCCTCCACCCTACAGCAAGAAGCCTTGCTTCTCAAGGTGGTTCTTCCAGTGGTTTCTGGACTCTGCACAAGAACCTGCCTCCTGCAGAGCGGAGGGCCTCGGGTGTGTTTCCCTTTAACTTGACATCCTCGGTTTTGAATATGAAAACTTGGACTCATATTTTGGGTGGTCTAATTACGAGTGTGTCCGATTGTTTTAAAATACTGGCAGTTTACCAGTTCGGTTTTGGCCCTGAACTCCAGCCTGACTTTTTAAAAATGTAATTATTCCAAATATGGAGGTGCATTTGTTCTTCCTGAATTGATGAAAGGGGCTCTCAGTGTCCCCAAGGCCTTCGGGCTGCACAGAGCTGCTTCAATTGTCTGCCCGCGTCCGGCTCGCCTCCCAAAGCCAGCTCTGCAGTGCAGCCCCAGCCCACAGCCCAGCCAGTGAGACTCGGAACTGAATGTCAAAGGAGAGAGAGAGAGAGAAGCAGGCTTTGTTTGCAGCCATGGCCCAGGGAGGTGACCCACAGGCGCCTGCGTCAGTGCCAAGGCAAGGGGCCTGGCCTGCGTCACAGAGGGCTCTGACGTGGTGCCACTGCCAAAGTGACATCCTCCTCAGGCCCTGCCTGAGAGCCCTCGCCGGAGGCCCACGGTGTGGAGATGATCCCTCCTCCAGGCCGAGGGGCGTGCGGCAGCGGGGGACACTTCAGAGGCTTCATCCTCGTGAAAGGGAGAAAAAAGACCTGGGAATGTTGTCACTAAAGGACACTAAAGAGATGCGGCCCCTGGCAGCACACGCCATCCGCAGCCAGCCGGGGAAGGGCCATCCAAGAGCCCTTGGAACGGTGGGGAGGTCTCCTGATGCACAGCCTCCGGCAGGCAGGTTGCAGTGGCCTTGGGGCCCCTGAAACAGCCCCCCAGGAAGAGAGGATGACCCCCGCTATGACCCCCGCTACCTCCACCGCCATTCATCTGTGCATAGGGGAAGGACGTTTGAGATTTTCTTACAGAGTTCTTGAAGTTTTTCTTTAAGTTTGAAATTTAAAGCTGGGCATGGTGGCTCACACCTTGTAATCCCAGCACTTTGGGAGGCCAAGGTGGGTGGATCATTTTGGCTCAAGAGTTCGAGACCAGCCTGGGCAACCTGGTGAAATCCCATCTCTACAAATATTAGCCAGGCAAGGTGGTGCATGCTTGTACTCCCCAGCTACTCAGAAGGCTGAGGTGGGAGGGCTGCCTAATGCATGACTGCACTCCAGCCTGGGCAACAGAGCAAGACCCTGTCTCAAAAAAAAAAAAAAAAAGAAATTTAAAGGAAAGCATCAGAAGAAAAGTCTTGGAGCTTCTGTGTCCACTGAGTCCTCCCTGGGCCGTCTCCTTTAAAAGGCAAACAGACAAACCCTTTTCCTCGATCAGCCTGGCTTCCTGGGAGTGGCCATTTGCTGCAGGAACCCCTCCCCTCCACCCTCAGCTGCCTTGTCCTCCACCCCACCCTAGAGAAGGGACCTGCCTCTGTGTCCTCTATGGGGTTGCTGCCCTCCATCACTTTTATCCACTTCAGAATGGCCCCTGGGCTGCTAAAGAAAGGCAGGCACACCACTTCCGGTCATTGCTGGGATGGGGCAGCCCCACAGGGTCCCCTCTAAGGTCCTAGCCTTCCTCCCCCGCCCCTCCCCCTATTTCCCTTCCCCACCCCCCCATTTCCCTCCCCCACCTTCCTCCTTCTCCCCTTGCCCTTTCCTGGCATGGTACCCACCCTTCTGCTGGCCCTCTGGTCTCCTCTCCTTGTCTGTGTGTGCCTGTGCCTATGTGTATTTGTGTATCTGTCTCTTCATGTGTATATGTATCTGCATGTCTGTCTATTTGTGCATCTGTCTGTGTCTGTGTGCGTCTGTGTGTGCCTCTGCGTGTATATGTATCTGTGTGTGTATGTATCTGTATGTGAGCCTCTGTGGCCTCCCTGCTTCCCGACACCCTACCACTGGTCCCCGAGGCCTCATCCCTGTTTCTTCAGCTCCCCAGCTCTGTGTAGCACCTCTGTGCTCCCAGCTTTGACTTTATTCCACCTGCGTACTGCTCCAGTCCTGATCTGTCTCCCAAATCCCAGACTCCAATCTGCACTTTCTTGCTGGATTTCTCAGGGCCCCACCGGATGCTGGGATTCAGCCTCTCTGAGCTGCCCTCTACCCACCTCCCCGTCCCGGGGCCAGCACCTCCTCTGTGGTGGCCCTTCTCTGGCACTTGGCCAGGAGTCCTGGTGCCTCCTGCTCACTCTCCTGTCCACGGGTGGTCCCCACTGCCGCTGGACCCAGCCTCTGTGCCAGCCTCTGCCCGGCCCTGCTGCCTCTGTGCAGTCGCTTCTCTGCAGGCATTCCCCTGCCCTCGCGCTGACTCATTAGCACCTTCCTGTGGCACAGGCGGGACCATGCACCCCTCGGAGAGAACCGCAGCCTCTCCTGCCCGTCCACTGATGAGCAAAGCCCACATTGTGAGGAGCCCTCTGAGGCCCTGAACACATCCTCAGCCCTGAGGTCTGGTCCCCGCACCCTCAGCCCTGAGCTCTGAGCTCCCATCTCTGCGTTCTCAGCCCTGAGCTCCATTCCCCCTTAGCTCCAGTCCCCGCGCCCTCAGCCCTTAGCTCTGGTCCCCACACCCTCAGCTCTGAGCTCTGGTCCCCGCGTCCTGAGCCCTGAGCTCCCATCTCTGCGTCCTCAGCCCTGAGCTTCGGTCCCCGTGCCCTCAGCCCTGAGCTCCGTTCCCCTGAGCTCCAGTCCCTGAGTCCTCAGCCCCCAGCTCCTGTCCCCGCGCCCTTAGCCCTGAGCTCCCGTCCCCATGTCCTCAGCCTGTGGTCTGAGCCCTGTCTCCTCATCCTTAGCCTGTTGCTTTTCCTTCCACACCTGCAGCCTCCAGGACATTCTTGCTTCCTGAAGGCCCATCCTGGCTGCTGCTCTCCCTCCTCCCAAATCCCTCCTGCTCCTCATCCAGGGCATTGTCCTCAGCGCTCTGTGCCACCTTCTTAGGGAATTGTTCTGCTTTCAGATTCTTTGTTCTTTGCTCTCCCTCCGGTGCACCGAGTGATAAGGGCCCCGCTCTCAAGAAACCTCCCATACACCTCTCAATCAGTCACATCCCGTTACCCATCAGACTGCACCGGGCCCTGGGGGAGCTGCAGGAACTGAGCGTATGGGTGCCCTCTTGATGAGTGTCCTGAAAGCCAAGACTTGGATGCCATCTTCGAGGTCCCCTGTGAAACAGCGCTGCTTCACCCGGCACCCCTGCTGCACCTGGCACCCCTGCTCACAGCGACAGCGGTGCCACCAGGCTCCCTGTTCTCCCTGCCCCCCACAGGGCCTCTCAGGCTCTCAGTGTGCAGGAAGAAGATGGGACTGAGAAATCACAAGCAATCACAGACCTCAAAATCATCAAGTGAAACTAGTGTTGAAACACATGCTTTTTTTTTGTCGACCACTGAGAAACCTGTCAGAGCAAATGGGGACAATGTTGGTAGATTCCTTAGTTGAACTTGTTTCTCCCCGGCTTTGTGAAAGTCTAACCGGAAACAGTCGCATGTATTTACAGCGTACGGCGTGATGATTTGATACTTGTATGCGTTGTGAAATGATCGCCACAAGGGACCTCATCCATGCCCCCTTGGCCTCACGGGGCTCTCATTGTGTCTGTGGTAAGGTCCGTGAATATCGGGGCCACCAAACTGTGCATCAGGCCCCGGAACTTATTCCTCTCCCAACGGCACGCTCACCCGTGGACAGCACGTTCCTGTTCCCGACGTGCGGCCACCCACCGCTGCACTCTCCTCCCTGCGAGTTTGGCTTTCTGAAGCTGAGTTCCTTACGTGCCACGCCGCCTACTGGTTCCCACACTGCCGATGGCCGGCCCGTCCCGACACCCACGCTGCCTGCACCCTGGCTGGACCTGGCTCCCTTTCCCTGTGCCAGGTTGAAAGCTTTTCTGAAGAAAAGCTGCCTTCAGTTTAGAGATAAACAATGGATCTGCGTTTTCTTCACTCGGCTTTTACTGCTGTACTTTAAACTGCTCTTAGAAAGAAAGTTAAGGGATGATCAATCATAAAACAAACCCCCCGCCCAATCTGAAGTCTCTGATGTTCCACAGTGAGGCACAGCAGGGCTCTGGAGGCTGAAAACTCACCATGTTGTGTGTGTGTGAGTCTGCGTCTCAGCCCTGCTGCGTGGGGACCGGTGTCGTCTGATACGGCTGACCCCTGGGAGCAAGCGGACACTGAGTGCCCACCAACCCGTGCCCCGTAGTTCAGGCTGCTGGAGAGGCCGCCTCGCGTGAGTGTGGAGCAGCACGCAGTGCTCTAAGGGTGTTGAAATGCAAGGGCTCGGGGGATTTCAGGTGTCAGTCTTCCTTGCACACCTCAGTTTCCTTCTGGAAACAGTCGGATGCGGTGCCGAGATCCATCCTCCACGTGCTGTAGCTCCTCTCTCTGCCAGGAACTCGGCTTGTCCCACCGTCCCTCGAATCTGCCCTTCAGGCCGTTCCCCATGGGGACAGATGAATCGAGCATCCGGAGAGACCCCTCGATCTGGGGCTTTGGGATTGTGGGATGTTCTTTTACAGTCTGCAGAGGAATGCAGCTCAGTCAGTGCCTTCTTCTGAGAAACTCCCTGTGCGCCCTTCCTAGTCTAACTCCAGACCCCCGCCCTCTCTCCTGAGCTTTTTTTTTTTTTGCCACTTCCCGTATCCCTCTCTCCCCTCTTGTTCTCAACTCCAGCCTTTGCTCTGCTCACATGCATCCCTTTTCTGGCTCCCAGATGTGATGGGGCAGCTCCATTGCCCAAAACGAAGGAGTTGTCCTGGCCACCCTCTCTTGCCTCTCCATATGCAGTCTGTCCCTGGGCCTAGAGCTGCTTCCTTTTTGGTGTCATGGAAACCTGTTCTTTCTCCCATGCCTTAGCCAGACGTGGGGCTGGCCTCGCCCTTTCAACCTCTGGCCTGTCTGCAGCAGGGCATGCTTCTAGAACGTGCACCTGCTTGTCTTCAGCCCAGAGTGCCCTTCCCACAGCCCCACCTCGTCTCTGGCACCCTGTGTTCCTGCTCTCTGGCCTTCCACGCTGCAGCCCTGCTGGCTTCTCACAGCTCCCAGAGCGCACTGAAGTCAGCCATACACCCTGTTCCACTTTGCCCCACTACCCGGACACCCCTTGCATTTGCCCCATCCTTTTAGTGAATGTGCGATGAGCATTGCCTGTGCCACGTGGATGAGTCAGAAGTGGTCCCTACCCTCCTGGGAACTGCAGACTGCAGGAAAGATGGATACATGAATGGCAACCACAGAAAAGTCAGAGGACTGGGGTCGGGGGGCGCTGGAGGAGGGCACATTGCCCTATCAGGAAGATCAGCTGACCCTGGAAAAGGTGACATGCACGGGAGGCTCACAAAGCCTCTTGGAGTGGCTGGAGGCCGAGGAAGGAAGGCAAGCAGCGGGCTGGAGGCGAGTGTGACATGAGGGATGCAGAGCCAGCAGCGTGGTGGGGAGCAGGGTGGCAGGGAGGCTGCAGGGGCACCATGGCCACACAATGGAGGGGCTCTTCAGCAGAGGCAGGATGGCAGAAGAGCACTTGGGGGACATTCAGCAGGGGAGTGACCAGGTCCACTGGCCCGTTTGAAAGCGTGCCCTCACTGCTACATGAAGAAGATTGCAAAGCGTTGACGCTGGAGGTGGGGGCCTCCCGGGAGCCATGCTGTCATCCAGGCAGGAGAGGCCAGGTGGGGCAAAGCAGGAAAGGCAGGAGGTCGAGGCTGGAGAGAAGCAGCACTGTCCACAGGCGTTTCTCGTGAGCAGTGCATGGGCAGTGCTTGGCGGACGGAATTGGGAGCTTGGGGTGTGACTGGACAGCTGGACAGAGGTCCCAATAGCCAAGAACAGGTCCTAGAGAAGGGAGAGGCTTGGAAGAAGCTGCCCTGCGTTCAGCATTGGGCCTGCTGTGCTGGGGCTCATGGGCACTCTAGGCTAAGCTGAGGCGTCTGGCAGGCCATTAGGTCTGGAGGTAAAGAGCGAGTTTGGGCTCAGCACCACCTTTGGGAGTCGCTGATACTTGGAATCCAGAATGGGGAAATGAGCCGAGGAGCAGGCCCAGGACAAACCAAGACGGAGGAGCAGGCGGGGAGCAGGAGAGGAGCACCTGCCGCCTGTTCCGCGCTGAGAGGCCAGGGAGGGAGACCGAGAAGTGTCCGTGAGATCCAACAGGAAAAGAGGTCGGGGGCATCTAGGGAGTCCCACAGGAGGGAGGATGTCACGGTTCTTGGGGCCCCATAGCGGGGCAGGTCATGGAGCACCCGTGGAATCCTGCAAGAAGGGAGGTCATGGTGTCCCTGAGATCCTGCAGAAGGGGAGGCCGTGGCATCCCCGGGATTCAGCAGGAAGGGAGGTCCTGGAGTGTTCCCAGGATCCGGCAGGAGGGAGGTCATGGCACATCGGTGGGATCCTGCAGGAGGGGAGGCAGTGGCGTGTTGGTAGGATTGGGCAGTGAGCATTGTGGACGTGGTTGTCTTCCGCTGAGTGGGTGGTGGGCTGTTTCTCTTAGCAGTTGTGGCTGTGAGGTCAGCATTGGCCTCTCCCCTTCACACTCAAGCTCCCCTCTGCAGACTTTGTTGACACCTGCAGCTTCTTTTCTGTTTCTCGGTGCCTGACACAGAAGAGGTGCTTAGTAAACCCCAAATGTTAGTCAGCCTCCTTCCCTGGGCCAGGTCACCTTGACCCTGGGCCGGGGTCCTACTGGGCATTATTTTCTCAGGCACTCAGGCACCCCAGTGCCTGTGGGGAGATAAAGGTGCCTGCTGGCCTGTGGCAGGGTGATAAGGTGCCCTGAGTCCCTGATTGTCTGCCCCAGAGGGTGGGGTTTGCAGCATCCCTTCTCCTGTCAGATGAGCTCGGAGGACCCAGCTCTCTGTGCTTCATGTGTTACCTCCGCCTTGCAGATCATCCCCAAGCCAAGCGAGCCAGCCCGGCAGCCGGAGAGCCACCCGGAGGAGACGGAGGAGGAGCTCCGTGAGCACCAGGCTCTGCTGGACGAGCCCTACCTGGACCGGCTGCCGGGGCAGAAGGAGGCGCACGCACAGGCCGGCGTGCAGGTGAAGCAGGAGCCCATTGAGAGCGATGACGAAGAGGCAGAGCCCCCACGGGAGGTGGAGCCAGGCCAGCGCCAGCCCAGTGAGCAGGAGCTGCTCTTCAGACAGGTGACCGCAGGCGGGGAGGGCACCAGCAGGCTGGCACGCACAGCCACCCTCGGTCCCCAGGTGGCATCTTCTGTGGTGATCACGGGGGCTGCAGGGCATCCTTGCGTGGTCGCTGTCCAGTGTCTCACCTGTCTTGTCCTGGCCAGTGAGGGAGGTTGATGTGGCTTCCGTTTTGTCCCAGCCATTCCTAGGGATACGAGATGTTTGCCCCCTGTGGGTGGTTACGTAACTGCTTTCCAGCCATGCACAGGCCCCAGAGAATGGGTTTCCTTCCTGTCTGTAGGCTGTAAATGAACACAGAATCCACGTGTTAGTGAGATACAGCATGCTTTTTAAAGAAGTGAAGGAACTAGAGGTATTAATTGATCAAAAAGGCAGGCAGGGCCTGATCAGAAGTCAAGACCTTTTGTGGCCCAGAGGTGCTAATGAGCAGCTCTGCAGATCCAGACAGATGGGTGCGATTGTGGCACCCAGAGCCAGTAAGGCTTCAGGGCACTGACACCCAGTAACCAAACTCACAGGAGACTGATGAAGAAGGCCAGTGAATGACTGGTTAATTTCCATGGAAACATTAAACTTCTGAGTCAGCGGAAATACCTAAGGCATTTGGGCAGCCAGCTGGAGCCCCGTATCTGCAGCTAGAGTGCCCTCAGGAAAGTGGCTTCCTCCCTGGAGCCAGGAAGCGAGCCCAAGGAACCACAGCTCTGTAGGATTTGATTCTATCCTCCAGCAGCAGAGCTGCTGCCTCGGCTGCAGGAGCCACTGGCTCGTTCCCTCCCTTCTCTCTGGACTCCATGCCGGCCGTGCCGTTGAGCACCTCCCCAGCTTCCTGACTGCCAGCTGTGCGGCCAGACGCTGCATCTCCACCCCCAGCAGCACCTTGGAAGCCAGGAGCAGGACGCCCTGCAGTAAACTGTTCCCCTTAATTCTCAGCTGCAGTTCTTAAATGTTTGCCACTGAATGAATCAGTGTGGGGCCTTGTACCTGGAGCACCTAGACCCAAGCCTGCCACACACGGGATCAGTGCTCAGTGGTCTCCAGAGGCTTCTGGGTCAGGAGCCCTTCTCCACCGAGCTTCCCCCAGCGGCTGGCATTGGGTGCTATTTCTCCTTCTTGTTCAGAGGGGGGCCTGTCTCTAATTTCTGGGCCTTCTTAATTAGCACCCCGGACACTAAACACTACAAAGCCCAGCAGAACTAACGCTTGGCAAAGACAGAGAGAGAAAGCCCCGGGCCTCTCTGGCACACACACAGTGCTTCATGGTGACCACTCGTCCACAGGTCCTGTCCGACAGGCCCAGGGTGGGGGCCTCTTCCTGTGGTCGGGTCTTGTAAGTTGATGAAGATCTGAAATTCAGTGTGCTATTATTATGCTGATAAGAAATGGGAAACTATTTACATTAATAATTTTTAGGGCTAGTTTCTCATAGATCAGCCTTTACTTTGAGAAAAAGAGGCTTGTTATATTCCAAGCATGAGATGATTATTAGAAACACTTATTTTCTGTTCTCTCTGGAGAGTAATAGGCAGAACCCCTTATCAGGGAAACGTCGTAGTACACGGAGCAATTTGCCGAGGTAAACATAAGGCGGGGCACCTCCAGCCCGCGTCCGGGAGGATTGCTTATTAACCACTTAACCGCGTGGGGCCCACGGCAATCCCAGCTGAATTTGGTCAGCAGCAGACTGGGGGCCTGTGGGTGCTGGCTCCTGCTCCAGCTCCTGCTGCAGCTCCTCCCACTGTCTCAGGGCTCCCTTCTTCTCTGCTCCCTCCTGGCTCTGATTCCTTTTGTGTGTGTGTGTGAGAGACAGAGTCTCACTCTGTTGCCCAGGCTAGAGTGCAGTGGTGCCATCTCAGCTCACTACAGCCTCCGCCTCCTGGGCTCAAGCAATTATTCTGCCTCAGCCTCCCAAGTAGCTGGGATTACAGGCACCCACCATCACACCTGGCTAATTTTTTTTTTTTTGGAGAGATGGGGTTTCACCATTTTGGCCAGGCTGGTCTCGAACTCCTTACCTCAGGTGATCCACCCGCCTCAGCCTCCCCAAGTGCTGGGATTACAGGCATGAGCCACCACACCCAGCCTGATTGCTAAAGGCAGGACAGATCGGAGCCTGGCCGGGTAGCTCTGGTTTCCCCCAGTGCTGGCAGCACAGGGCTGGGCTCTGCCTTCATACAGGAGCTGGGATGTAGGTACCTGGTTTTCCATGTTCACAGGATTTGTTCATCAAAACTAAGACAGGATTGGCGCAGAGCTCCCAGCAAGGAGGCGCCCGGCTTTCTTTTTGCCTCGGCCTGGGTGGCAGGTTGCTGTGCTCTCCCTCAGCTGCTGTCTGCGGAGAGGCTTGGCAGCTGTGACCTCATCTCTGCCCTGCTCCCTCCACTCCACTCTGCCTCGTATGGGGGTTTGCACCTCAGCCTGTTCCCAAAATCCCTCAGGGTGTCCCAGGCCCCTGGCTGAGTGCCCCCCCACACGGAGAGCCCAGCCCAGCTCCATCTCATCAGAGAGGCACATCCCCACCAGCAGGCCTGCTCCAGGCCCCAAAGGTCCTGGGTGCCCAGAAGCTGATGGGCTGTTACTGCTTTTAGCCTGCACGAGGGTGTGTGGGATGTGAGACTAGGGAGGGGAGCGGCTGCAGATGAAGCCGAGTTGGCACTTCCAAGTCTGAGAGCCGATGGTGCTTTCTCGCCCAAGTTTGGCATGCAGATTCAATGCTGTTGGTCAGAACTAAGACCCACAAACCCAACAAGGGGGTTGGGCTTCGTGCCCACTCACCGTATGTGTGTGGTATGGCAGAGTGGACGCTGTGGTCCCCACATCTGCATGGCCTTCACATATCCCCCAGTGAAACCAGCGAGGGCCAGGCTGCCGCCCCAGCAAGAGCTTCTCTCCACACCTGCCAGGCCCTACTCCCCTGCACCTGCTCCAGGCTGCTCCTGGCTCGGCACCTCCTCAGAGAAGCCCTCCTTGATACCCCATACTGGGCCAGGCCTCCCTGGGACCCCCTGACTCAACCTGTGTTATCCTGTTAATGTAGCCCATGGCAGGATCCCATGTGGACAGCCTGCCTTCCCTAGAGAGACCATCCTGGGAGGCAGAGCCCGTGCTGGCCTCGTTCTCGGCTCTGGGCCCACTCAGGCTTCAGGGCACTCACAGGGAAGGCCTCTCCACGCAGCTGGCCTCCCGGCATCCTTGTGGCCCATGTATGGCCTGTGCGTGGACGGGAGACTTGCAAGAGAAGGCAACCCCTAGCCCTGCAGCCCAGGGGCGGGAGACATCCGCAACCGCCAACACAGCCGTTTCTTCCCCGCAGCAAGCCCTCCTGCTGGAGCAGCAGCGGATCCACCAGCTGAGGAACTACCAGGCGTCCATGGAGGCCGCCGGCATCCCCGTGTCCTTCGGCGGCCACAGGCCTCTGTCCCGGGCGCAGTCCTCACCCGCGTCTGCCACCTTCCCCGTGTCTGTGCAGGAGCCCCCCACCAAGCCGAGGTTCACAACAGGTAACACGTGGCCTTTGCACAGCCTGAGGGTGCAACGCGGGCCACAGTGGGCACAGAGCGGGGGGCTTTTCCCGGCCCAGCTCTGCAGAGGCTGAGGAGGGGCCGGGCAGGCACAAGGGCCACGCTGGATGGTGGGGACCACACAGGTCTGTCACAGAGGCCCTCTCCCCGCCCTACACCCCACACCTTCAGTTCTGTCATTCTGGGGACCTGTCACGGGCTCACTTGCCCACTTTCCTGTCCCAGAGACCCATGGTCTCCTCCAAGAACAGTCCACAGCCCATGCCCGTGGGGCCATGAGAACCTACAGCTTCTGGTCCGGCTCAGGAATCATGAGCCCACGCTTCTCCGCTTACTCCCTCACGCTTCGCCCACGTCCACAGCGTTGACGCTGAGGCTCCAGTGACAGGGCTGTGAATGGCTGGGGGGGGCTGTGATTACACGAGAGCAGAGCCCGGGACCCCTGGGACATGCTGTGGGAGCCACACGTCCTCTGTCTGTGCCATCCCTCATACCATCCTCACCCCGGGGAGGCGATCTGCCAGCAGAGGTCCTTGGTTTTCCCTCACAAGAAGGAGGCAAGTAAGGCGTCCAACACGGCTGAGGAGGCAGGAGGGGCCGGGCCCTGGACTTGTCTGCCTGGAGCTAGCCGGAGCCGGGGAGGAGACTGCTGTCCTGGGCTGCCCCGCCACCCAGCCACCCCTGCAGGGGAGAGGAGGGAAGGAGGGCTGGCTTCTGGCAGGGCTTGCCTCTGAGACAAGCACGGAGGCAGGAGCGCTCTTCGTATTGTTATGATCTAATATTTCTTGTTAATGACGCACTAAGAAAAATGTTCTGTAAATACAGCACGGCTTCATTCTTCAGATGATTCTCATCACGTGGCTTAGTGTTCTGCAGTCTGTGAGGTTCTCACTCTCAGGTCTTAGAAGGATGCTATTCATATTCAGAGACAAATTTCCAGAGTAGGTATCCAGCAAGTAAAATGCTGCTTCTCAGAAAGAAAACCGTGGAAGGTCACAGGAGCAGCCAGATGATCCACTCCACAAGTCCTGGGCAGCTGACTGCAATAAGTGTGTTCTTGAAAGAATGCAGCTCAGACAAGGGAGACCCCAGTCACCACCACCAAGGAGAATCCTCCCACTAAGCTGGCCCACCCTGGCTGGTCCCAGGAGACTTGCAGGGAGTCCTGCTTCGTTGGTGTCCTTTCTTAGTTTGTCTTGATTACTTTTTAAACAAATTTATAAAACAGTACACATTCATTGTAAAGAAAAACATGATAGAAACCCACAGGAAATGCCGTTTGCCCGTAATCCCACTCCCCAGTGGTGGCAGGTTGTTAGTATTTGCTTTAAACCTTCCAGATCTATTTCTGTGCATAGCCAGATGGACAGATAGACACAAACATAATTTGTTTCACAGAGACGGGACTCTGTTGTGTCTGATGCTTTCTGTTAGTACCTCACACTCTCAGCCATCTTCCCGTGTCCGTGCACAGCGACGCAGTGCGTTCCTTTAGCCACGTGGTCTCCTGACTGGCTCTGCCACCCTCAGCTGTGTGGGCTTTGCCGCTTCTCCATCTCTCTACGCTCCAGCTTTTCTGTCTGTAAAGGCAGTAAAGCAGGTATCTGCCTCATAAGTTCCAGCCGTGTGCTTAGTAAATATTAGCACACGTGACCTTATCATGATGATTCCACTGTAGGGGCAGTCCCCATTCCTCGTATCTGTGAGCAACTGGTTGTTTCTGCACACACACTTACGTATTTCACGGGGCAGTGTCCGTCATTGCCTATGTGTCTATGTTGCCATTACAAACTCCCAAGCACACCCATGTCCACACACAGTGTACTGATTGTGAGTCCTAGTTTCATTGACTCCTGTAAGCCTGCACCTACCCTGATGCTTTTTTTTTTTTTTTACCAGAAGTCCCATCCCCCAGCACTGTTTTGCAAGTACCCCCAGAATTCCTCAAGTGCAGGAGACTGACTCCTGTTAGCCTGACTCACAAGAGGCTGAGCCAGGAAGTCTGGGAACTAATATGCACCAAGTGTATCCTGTAGCTGGACCCTGCAAACACTGGACCACCTTGAATCTCAGCTCCCCTTGGCTGGGGATGCTGCCTGTGTTCCCAGTAACAGGAACACAAGTGGGGAGGGCCGCATCCTGGGCCAGCACACTGAAGCAATAGAGCAGGTCTGTCTGGGCAGCTTGCCCAGGCTCTTCACCGTGTGCCCCGCCCTTATCAGCCTGGATGAACCCACATTAGCACAGGTGCCCCTGGCCAGTGACCTGCCTGCGGAAGGCATCTGTTCACCCAGCCTGGCCTTCCCTTTGTTAAGTCCTGGAAGACCAAGTGTGTGCAGCACAGACATGTCCCGGCAGGGCCTTGGGGCAGCCCTCCTGCCAGGTGTCACCAGGGGCCAAGGCCTGGTGAAAAGGAGCCGGGGCAGAGCTGTGCCCCAGAGGGCCACCTGGCCTTCCCTCGCATCTCTAGCCTCTGCAGACAGGTCAGATACTCTCCCCTTCACAGCGGTCCCACGTATGCTGACTGAGACAGGGTGGCATCCAACACGGGTTCAGGCACATTGCCTTTCCTGCTGCAGAGCCCCAGGCTGCCGGCCCAGTTGGTTCTGGGGCCCCCACCAGGAGCCTCTTCTGTGGCTGCCGCACCCTGGGGGCCCGTCCGTGCTGAGCTCAGTGCTGTGGTGAGCACATGGCTGGCCTCTTTTCACAGTCAGAGGTTAAGTAGACCTGTGTACATGGGTTTTGCGTGTGTTTTCTAGCATATGTGTTCCAGTCCCTCTGGAAGTTTCTAAAGGCAGAGCTCGAATCTGGTGTTTCTTTGGAATCTCAAGTACCTTGGACAGTTCTCCGTCCAGCAGAACTGGAGTTACTGTTGGTCCAGGACCAGGTAGACTTTGAGGGTAGGGGGCTAGAGTCGCCTCCTTCTAGAAGTCAGCACCATCCTCCCCAGCACAAGTCCCACATAGAGCTCACCCCTGCAAGGTCCAGCCACCCAGGGCAGACCTCCTCATCACTGTTTTCTCCTCAGCCTGCTGCAGCAGGGCAGCTGCGCACGTCCCTGCCCGGGTCCTGGGGCGCTACTGTGAGCGTGAGTGACAGGCAGGCCCTCCCGCCCGCCTGGCCTCTGCATTCGTCCACGTTCTCTGGGCCTGGCCAGTCAAGGAGTCTTGGCAAACGTGGTATTTTTCTAAAGAACCGTCCCAGCTTCCGTCTCCTTCTAGGGAAGTGGTGGTTCCGCCACCGCCCGGGGGCAGCCTGCCAGTGGGTGGTCAGCTCGCCCCTGGATGCGCTCTGATCTTGGCCCCTCTGCCCCGCCCCAGGCCTCGTGTATGACACGCTGATGCTGAAGCACCAGTGCACCTGCGGGAGCAGCAGCAGCCACCCCGAGCACGCCGGGAGGATCCAGAGCATCTGGTCCCGCCTGCAGGAGACGGGCCTCCGGGGCAAATGCGAGGTAACGCCGGCCGGGGCAGGTGGGCAGCTGCAGCTTTGGGCACCATTAGAGGGGACCCTCGTGGGCCCCCGTGATTCAGGGTGTTGGTTTTGCAGGTGGTTCTTTGGGCTTACAGCCCCGGGGGAAGGGCCACAAGCATCTTCACTGTCTGCATTTTGGGCAGGCAGCTATCTGCTGAGAAGCCCGGGGCTGTCTCCCTGGAGTCCCGTGCCCTCCCTGCAGGAAGCTGCTGCCTCTGTCTGTGCCCTTTCCTGACGTTTCGCTCCCACCTCCCACCTAGCAGGCTCTTCTCAAGGTCCAGGGCTGTTGCTCTCTGCCTCCGGGTCACTTCCCCAAGGAAACCAGTTCCCACCATGCTCCCCCAGGGCTGCCAGGAAGGAGCCACGGGGAGATCCGATTATATCTCAGATCAGGCCTGTTGGCTTTTTGTTAAAATAATTTTCTCTTTTTTTAAGATTTCGAAAAGCTTCTTCGAGAACACAGGGAGACCTCAGGCCCTTGGGGCCCTCCTCAGAGTTAAGGTGCTGGCGAGGCAGTGGGTCGTGAAGGGAATGGAGCTGCAGGCAGGGCCCTGGCCTGGTTTGAATTCAGCTCCCTTATGTGGCTGAGTCACACGAGGAGGCTTCGGGGATGCTGCAGCTCTGGCTGTGCCTCAGTTTCCCTGGCCGCCAGGCGATGGCAGCGGCCTCACTTGTTCTCATACAAGGAGGGCCCAGCCCCGCCTCCTGATAGGAACCAGAGCCCTGCCCCGAATCTGGCTGCAGTGGACTCCCAGGCGCAAGGAGGCAAGAAGGATCAGCCGATTAACACCTGAGGGCAGGACGGGGGCCGCACTTCGGTGAGGCTGTCCCAGCTGGTGCTCTTCACCCTGGAGGCAGCTGTCACAGGGGATCTTGAGCTCTTGACAGGGAGGAGGGTGTGGCCAGGCCCTGCTGATAGTGCGGGCAGGAAGAGAAGAGACTCCCGTCTGGGAGCTGGTGACCTTGGACAAATTTCCATTTCTTTGTCTGTAGAGAGGGGCTGGCAACACTGTGCAGGGTCGCACAAGGCCCCCCCCATGCCAGGGCCCACCAGTAGGGACCTGCTGTGTCCGCTCCCCACACCAGGAATCCCACCATCCTATAGATAGCTCACAGGGTGGACAGGAACATCCACACCCACCCCTCCAACAGTCCTGGGCACCCAACAGCCCAGGGCCCAAGTGGCCGTGGCAGAGATGAGTGAGCACGTGGAGCTGGCGTGGCGTGGCCTTGCTGCGTGGGCACGGAGGGCCTCTGGTCTCCTGGCTTAGTTTCCGCAGGATCCCACCCCGCAGGTTCGCCTGCCCCTCCTTTAGGAGCTGGGATATTTGGGAACTTAAGTTAATCTGTGCTTCATCTTACCCCCGTTTCCTTTACCAGTTTTATTGGTGATACATAATTTTCAGGGGGGAATTCTCTAAAAGTCAGGCCCAGGACCCTCTCCTGCAGTGCCCTCTGGGAGGAGGGAGGAGGAGGGCAGGGAGGAGCCACTGTAGAGGCTCTTGGCACCTGCTTCAGGGATCTGGTCGGGACGGCTGTGCCACTGGAGGGCAGCATTGCCCAGCGGACACTGGCTGCAGGAAACTCCTTCTTCCCCAAGTCCGTTCCCTCCACAGGACCAGACAGCTGTCCTGCTGCCCCTTCCGGGGACTGCCCAAGGCCTCCTGAGGCTTCCAGAGCTCCATAACCTGCTTCCTTGTCCCTCCCCTACATGTGCCCCCACCCTCAGGGGGTTCCGCTGAGGCCAGGGGATTGGGAGAGGGTCTCTCAGCCAGAAAAGCAAAGCAAATGCAAGCAAGGGAGGGAGGAGTGAGAAAACAAAGACCCTGGAAGAAACAGCCCGCTCCTCCACCCGCCCTCAGCTCCTCCGCCCGCCCTTAGCTCCTCCGCCTGCCCTCAGCTCCTCCGCCCGCCCTCGGCTCCTCTGCCTGTCCTCAGCACCATGGGTGAAGGTGCCAGCCACGACTGGGCCAGGGGCTGGCAGAGGGTCCCCAGGTGTTGGGACTGTGGGACAAGACCTGAGCCTGGCAGGATCTCAGGGAGAGGAGAGCTGGAGAAAGACAGGTGGCTGGGAGACAGCCACAGAGGCGGTGGAGGCCATACTCCCTGGACAGCAGTGCCTTGCTCCCACACGTGGGGCAGCTCTCCAGTGCGGGTGCCCCTCCAGGTTCAGAGCGAGCGGTGTGCTAACTCAGCCCAGGGGGACGTGACGTCACCCACCAGACTTTCAGTGCCAGCCTGCCAGGGGTCACTGGCCTCCTGAGATGGCCGAGCAGAGGGGCCATGGGTACAGGGCACGGTTTGTTAGAGTGGGTACCTGATAGGAGAAGATGGGGTGGATGGGGCTGTGACTTCCCCAGTTCGCGGACCACTTGGAGGCCACAGCAAGACTGAAGCCCAGGCCCGAGGGCAGGGCCTCAGAGTCAGCACCCCTTCTCTGGGTAGACGATTGCCTGGAGGCCTGGGGGGTGAGGCCCTCCCCTCACACTGCTGAGTTGGCTTCGCGTGGTGAGGAAGGATGAGAGTGGGCTGGGAGATACTTTCTGCAAGCTTGGGACCCTGTCGATACTGGCAGGCCGGCCCAGCAAGACGTGGCTCCCAGTGCAGCTGTCTCGCTCCCTGCCTCACTCCAGAGCAGGCCTTGGGAAGCTGCCTCACACGTTCTGAGCAGTCGGGGGTCCTCTGAGTATAGCCATGTGTGTGTGCGGGCCCCGCCCTCCTGCAGAGGCTTCCCGGGAGCCAGAACAGCTCCTGGCCAATTTGCTTGCCCAGCTTGGTTTGTCCTGCCTCCAGGCACGGTGTCCAGGAAGGAGAGGAGAAGGGAGTGAGCTGGAAGTCAGATGCCACAGAGACCAGGGCCACCACTGGGATTTGCACCCTGCCCCAAGCCTGTGTTTGCTGTAAGGAGCAAAGACTCCTTCTGTCTTATCCTAGGAATTAAAGGGAGACAGAAATAACGAGGTCAGCCTCCCAAGAAAGCGGGAAGGGGCCACCATCACCACCGCTCCCAGAGTGGCTCTGGAAAAGCCTCTCAGGTGCTCAGTCTGAGCCGTCACCATATTGCACGCTACAGCCCGAGCCGTCGCGGTGTCTCGCACCTACAGCCCGAGCAGTTGTGGTGTCCCTCACGCACAGCCCGAGCCCTTGCGGTGTCGCGCACCTGCAGCCCCAGCCGTCGCGGTGTCGCAGAGCTTTTGGGGCTTTGATCCTGTGTCTTTTCTGTGTCCATTTCATGTGTTTCTAAGGAGAGGGCTTTTCTACTTTTCTTCTTTGCCTTATTCTAACATCAACTTTAATTTGTGAATTTCATTTGTGGTCTAACGTCAGATCTCTCTTTCTGCAATTCAGTCTCTTATCCAGTGGGTCGCTTTTGAGTGGGGAGGACACACATGGCTACCCTGCCGTTCTTTCACCCAAAGTCCACACTGCATGACCTGCCTCTTGGCACCGCAGGGCACAGCCTGTGGTCCCCTACGGGGACCTTCCCAAGCGTGGGCTGCCCAGGCCCGTCTGTCCAGAGGGAACTTGGCCCTGGCCACAGCTGCTTGTGCCTGTACACACATGTGGGCTTCCTGAAATCATTAGAAATGAGAAGCCCTGGCCAGGTGCGGTGGCTCACTCCTGTAATACCAGCACTTTGGGAGGCCGTGGCGGGTGGATCACATGAGGTCAGGAGTTCAAGACCAGCCTGGAACAACATGGCAAAACTCCGTGTCTGATAAAAATACAAAAATTAGCCAGGTGTGAGGGTGGGCACCTGTAATCCCAGCTACTCAGGAGGCTGAGGCAGGAGAATCGCTTGAACCCGGGAGATGGAGGTTACAGTGAGCCAAGATTGCGCCATTGCACTCCAGCCTGGGCAATGAGTGAAATTCCGTTTCAAAAAAAATAAAATAAAATAAATTAGAAGCCCCCACAGCCGCCGAGGGCCCCAACTGCACCCTGACCCTTACCCAGAGAGTACGTCCCTCCTGCCTGGCTTTCCAGGGACATGTGATTTATGTCCCCAAAGTAGAAGCAGCACTAGGTTATGGATGGGACCATAGAGTCGTTTTTTACCATCGGAAGCCGTGTCACATCTTTTCTTTGTTAAACAAGAGACCTTCATAGAGGAAGACTGGTTTTGTGGAATTGTTGTTCATGAGAAGAGAACCCGCAGAGCATCCGCCCCTGCCCAGCGCACCTGCCCTCTGGAGGTCCCTCCCCTGTGGGCGGGGACTGAGTTCTTGGCTCCACCCCTTCTTTCTCCACCCTGCATGGACAGGACCCCCAGGTGCAATGCGTCCTGCAGGAAGGCTGTGTGCTACGGCTCCTGGCGGTCTGAGAGGAGCCCCAGGTGCTGGGCTGGCATAGAGAGCCCTCGAGCTTCGCCCACCACAAGTCTCACATACAGGGTGGACACCGAGGCCTGCAGGAGCTCAGCGGATGCTGAGGCAGGGCTGCAGTCAGGAGGGAGAGAGCAGATCCTGCTCAGGCTTGGGGGAAGCAGGTAACAGCCGCAACCGGGGCCACCTGAGTGGCGTCTGACTCATCCTGTGGTGGCCTAACCCTCTGAGAGCCATTTCCATGTGAAATGTTAACTTGAATCTCATGTCCAAAGCCATCGTCCCCTTTAAAAGGCTAAATAAATGTAGCTCAACTGAAGAACACTAATTTTCCTGTGAATTTCTGGAGAAAATCTGAATTAGCACAGGGATCTCGATCTGAGGAATTTCCAAACCTCAGAGAGACGCAGCCGGATGCCAGCTAGCCATCCAGGACAGATGCCAGCCCCTGGCGGCCGTGGCCCCGGGCAGTCCAAGGAAGGCTGCTTCATCCTGGGGCTCAGAGACTCCGGGAGCGCGGCTGGGGTTTCCCTTGAATGTGAGGGAGGCGCAGCAGCTCACCTCTATTTTAGGACCAGACCCTGGCAGTTGGAAAGCAAAGTAATAATTTGATGCCAAGTCATTCGTGCGACAGTGAAGGGTAATGCATTGAAGGCTGGAATTATCTTTTAAAGTGTTTTTTCAAAGCTATAATTAAGTGTAAGCCCTCTAAAATATTTCTTAAATATTTTAAAATATCATGTTGGGTGATGTTGCTTCTTCTTTTGCAGTAACCAAATAACATGCTTGTTTTTGTATCAAATTAAGTTTCCTTTTGGGCAATGGTTTCAGTTGGAGTTTCTGTCTGTGGAGCTGAAGCAGCAGCTTCTGCAGAACGTGTGAGTATCCTCTCGCCTGTCCCCACAGTGCATCCGCGGACGCAAGGCCACCCTGGAGGAGCTACAGACGGTGCACTCGGAAGCCCACACCCTCCTGTATGGCACGAACCCCCTCAACCGGCAGAAACTGGACAGTAAGAAACTTCTAGGTATTTCAGGACCTTCCTTTCCTCCCATATTGGGTTTGAAGTCCCCCGAGGTTGTGTTTCCAGCTCTCAACCCCTTGTGTCTGGGGCACCTGTGGGTGTCGCCTGCCAGGTTATAAGGTAAAGGGCCTGAAAGGGAACCTTTCACCCTCTGTTCACAAGCCACTGGTTGTTGATGAATGTGCCAGGTAGCAGGTGTGTTTGTGTAAAAACTGGGCTGAGAACCGTTGGTTTAGAAGCATCTTGAATCACAGAGTTTAGGTTTGAGAGGCTGATTAGGAACACAGCCAGCGTGCTGCCCGCCCTGCCCTGCAGGGAGCCTGCAGTTGTTTTGAGCTCCGCTTTAAGGCCCATCAGAGCAAGACCAGGAGGAGGCCTAGGGAGTGTCCACTGCTTAGGGGTAAAAGGCTGCTGGTGTCTTGGCTCTGGCTGAAAGCACCTGCACACGTGGTGGAGGGGAATTTTAGCCTCATGGAGAGAACTTTCTAATGGGCATCCTCTGCCCGGGGAGCTGGTGAGAGGCTTTCCACAGGGATCTTCAGCAGAGGCAGGTGAACTCCCAGCCAGCTCCATGGGGCTTCCAGTGTTCCCAGGCCACAGAACCCAGACGTGGGGCCGGGGGCTTCCAGGGCGCAGAACCCAGACCCCGGGCCGGGGGCTTCCAGGGCACAGAATGTGGACCCGGGGCCGGGGGCTTCCAGGGCACAGAACGTGGACCCGGGGCCAGGGGTGTCCAGGGCACAGAACGTGGGCCAGGGGCTTCCAGGGCACAGAACGTGGACCCGGGGCCGGGGGCTTCCAGGGCGCAGAACCCAGACCCCGGGCCGGGGGCTTCCAGGGCACAGAACGTGGACCCCGGGCCGGGGGCTTCCAGGGCACAGAACGTGGGCCGGGGGCTTCCAGGGCACAGAACGTGGACCCGGGGCCGGGGGCTTCCAGGGCACAGAACACAGACCCGGGGCCGGGGGCTCCCAGGACACAGAACCCAGACCCGGGGCCGGGGGCTTCCAGGGCACAGAACGTGGGCCGGGGGCTTCCAGGGCACAGAACGTGGACCCGGGGCTGGGGGCTCCCAGGGCGCAGAACCCAGACCCGGGGCCGGGGGCTTCCAGGGCACAGAACCCAGACCCCAGGCCGGGGGCTTCCAGGGCACAGAACGTGGACCCGGGGCCGGGGGCTCCCAGGGCACAGAACGTGGACCCAGGGCCGGGGGCTCCCAGGGCACAGAACCCAGACCCGGGGCCGGGGGTGTCCAGGGCACAGAACCCAGACCCGGGGCTGGGGGCTCCCAGGACACAGAACCCAGACCCGGGGCTGGGGGCTCCCAGGACACAGAACCCAGACCCGGGGCTGGGGGCTCCCAGGACACAGAACCCAGACCCTGGGCGGGGAGCGTCCAGGGCACAGAACCCAGACCCGGGGCCGGGGGTGTCCAGGGCACAGAACCCAGACCGAGGGCCAGGGGATCCCAGGGCACAGAACACGGACCTGGGGATGGAGGCTCCCAGGGCACAGAACCTGGACCCGGGGATGGGGGATCCCAGGGCTCCCTTTGTTCCTCGATAACGTCTTTCCCTGCCTCCCAGCCACCCTGAACCAGGACAGTCACTGCCCACTGGTTTTCTTCCCCATCTTCTGTGCCTTTGCCCTGGGAAGAGCATATTGGCTCTTCCCTGAGCAGGACCCTAGGAAGGCAGAGAGGGAGAACTAGGAACCATGAACGCAGGGGTTGCAGGGGCAAGGAGAGGGTGGGCCGTGCCTGGCTCGTTGACTGCATTTGGCAGGGCACACGTTGCAGGAGGTGTCCTCCGTGCCAGGCCTGTGCCCGGCAGACACAGCCTCACAGAGACCTGCACGCCTAGTCCTTCATGCGTTCACTCACTCGCTCGCTCACGCCTTCATCCACTCGCCGAGGGCACCTTCCGTACTGGATGCCCTGTAGGTACAGACGGGGTCACAGACCATGGAGCCAGTAGGGCCGTGAGGACACGCATGGGCTCTGGCCTGGGGTGGCGGTCACGCCGCTTCCGGAGTCCCCCCTGCCCTGTGGTATGGAGGCTTCTAAAAGGACAGAAGCCTCAAGTTTGGGGAAAGTGAGAAGGGAGTGAACAGCAGTAGGAAGCAGGTGGGCCGGGGTGTGGCTGAGCAGGTTCACGAGGTGGATCCTGAGCTATTGCTGGGGACAAGGGCCACCGACCCACCCCACAGACTCCGACAGCTCAGGCTCAGCAACAGCAGAGGCTATGGACTCAGGGAGGCACTCAGTCAAGGGCCTGGGCCAAAGCTGGTGGAAAGGCCTCTGGGCCCCGACTCCCTACACAGCGGCTTCGCCTGCTGCTGCTCTAGAAGGGGTACAGCACCCTTCCACCGTCCCTCTGGAAGGGACAGTGGAAGACAGGGGCTTCCTGGACTGGAGACAGCTGCTCTAGATGAGGGCATGGATGCCAAGCCCCTACCCCTCCCCACTGGGCTGCCAGCATGCTGACCTTTACCCTCCAAGCAGACAGGAGACCCCTCTGTGGATTTGACCAGCCCCAAAGAAGCTGACATCAGGGGTTCCCAACAAATAGCCCCTGAGATCCCTTATACTGGCACTCACGGCTAATCACCCCCTGTGGGCCCAGAGCTTCCACCCAGCCGTTGGCACTTCCCCCTTAGGAGCGGACAACCAAGGAGGACCCAGGGCCCGAGGAACGGCTCGACAGGGACCTGGAGCTGGAGCCACACAGGGGAAGGAGGCTGGGGGCAGACAGTGTGAGGCACTAACCCAGCTGCCATTAGCACCCTCAGAGAGGATGCCACATCCACGTAACGTGGACAAGTTCAGTGGAAAAGGGGAAAGCACAGAACGTTCAGAGAAGACAAAAATTAAACACCTGACCGCAGAAAAAGAAAATCCTCCTCAGACTGGAAGATACGGTGATGTCATCTCCCAGAAACTGGAGCAAAACGTGACAGCTCTGGGAAACTGGGAAGTGAGATGATGGAGAAGAAGGCCAAAGCTCACTGCAGTGTGCAGGGTCCAAACAGCAGGAGTTCCCAGGGAAGGCAGAGGCCAGGAGGAGGTGTCTGGAGTTCAGAAGGCCCCAGGCCAAAGGCAGAGTCTCTGGGCTGCAGGGGCCCACCAGGGGTAAGAAAGACCCTCTTAGGGAGAAACAGCAGAGCCTCAGAATGCTGTTCTGAGGACAGGTGAGAGCCAGGGCACCTGCAGACTCCATGGGGCCTGCAGCCATGCCAGTTTTAAGGGCGCGTCATTGCCCTCCTGAAGTTTGTGTCCCGCCAAACTGCCAGGTGAGTAGGAAGGTGGCACAGAGGCATTCCAGGCATGCAAGGGCCAGAGCTTTCACCCTCCAGCTGTTCTTCCTCAGGAAGCCACCGGAGGACATGCTGTCCCAGGGCAAAAGAACATTGGGAGGCCCATCATGGAGGCCGGCCTCTACTGGGTGGTCTGTGAGAGGGTGGCGGCCAGGAAGTCTGAGATCGCCCTGCAGAGAGAAGCTGATGCAGCTACCCCGAGGAAGGGGGCACGCGCTCCTGGGGGAGAAGATGGCGCATGGATTGTGGAGTACCTAGCGGAGGCGGGGAGCGCCGCTGGGGCTGGGGAAGGGAGCCCTAGAGGGCAAGGGCGGCAGAGAGGGCAGGCGGCTTTCTGTCCGGGAGCTGGGTGGACAAAGGCCGTGCATCGAGCCACTGAGGCTGGAGTGTGCTGTCCCTCAGGATTCTCCAGTCCTTACCAGGAAACGTCACTGCCTCCCCATGTAACACCTCAGCTTCTGGCCGGGTTCTCCAGCATGGGAGGGGCTGCCCGTGGGCCCCATGAGGGGACAAGATCTTTGCCTCGATGTCACCGGGGCTGCCACAGCAGGGGCTTCAGCAGGCGTGGGAGTTGCTGAGCTGCCTGAAAGCATCAGCTCGTCAGGCCGTGTCCTGCACACACACCGTGTCCTGCACACACGCCGTTCTGTGCGCCCACCTCCACGCCTTTCAGAATGGCGGCTGCTCCTGACACCTTCATCCATTTTCAAAGGACCGGCCGTTGGTCCATCCCCTGCCACCTTCAGTCTTCCAAACCTGTGGAATTCAGCGGGCAGAGGATGGAGGCAGGACCAGCTCCACCAGCAGAAGGATGAAGGCAGGCTTAGCTCCACAACCTTGCTTAGGTTTCTAAGCTAGTTTCAAACAAAGTTTAAGAGAGATGATCAAAAAGGAAGACCCCTTTCTTGTTTTTGGTTTCTTTATTGAAGTGTCTCTGCAGCATCCCTTTGCCCCATTCCTGTTCTCCGAAGGCAACCATTCTAGTCAGTTTCTTTTGTTTACAGGAAGGTTGATCATTCTATTTCCTGTTTTTTCCTGGAAAGCTTCGTGCTTTAAAATCTGTTCACATTCCTGTGAGGATGCCTCTCCCATTACCTTCTCACAACTCAAGATCGATTTTTCAATTTCCAACAATTGTCCTAACCCAGAAACTTCATTATCATCAGTCTAAGTATTTCAGACATGGTAATAGCTGATGATTATCTTGAGTTTTGTGAACATAACCCTAATGAGGTGTTTAAACACTACTGTGTGATTTTTTTTCTTTCCTCTTTTAATGGAATCCACAAGCCGCTAAGCCGTTTGCAAGGGCCTTCATATTTCCTTTCTGATGTGGTGAGATGCCACACATAAGGCGTGGCTGAATTGGCTCGTGGGCCTGAGACAGGCTGGCCGCTGCCCTAGGCATCCCTGAAAGTCACGTGGCTCATCTGCTCATGTCAGCTGGCAGGGTGCTGCATCCGGGCAGAGCTGGGCCCCTGGCGAGTGGGTGCCGGTGATGCTCAGGGTAGGGTGCAGCAGGAAAATGACTTGGTACAGCGAGGGCCTCCCCAGCCAGGGAGCAGTAGCAGCAGCGAGAGGATGGCTGGAGCCGAGCCTTCCCTGCCCCAGGCACAGAACGCCTGTCTGCCAGCCTGCGGCAAACAGACAAGTAGTAAGGCTGGTCGTTTGCAGAGCTTCAGGCCCTGTCACCAGGCTGGAATGTTTCGTGGCCTGGGCTTGGTGATTGTGGCTCCAAACCACAGGAGGCCGCTGGGCTCCTCACAACTGTCACCAAAACTCTGCCTATAACTCCATTCCTATACACATGCATTTGGATGCATAATCGTGTACTTTTTCTTTGTTGTTTTGGTTTTGCTAGATAATGAGCAAACTCAAAACAGTCGGATGACTTGTGGTTTTAATGTAGACATGGTTGGCTATGATTTCAAAGAGATTCAGTCTCTTGCAGATACCTGGACACGTCTGTCTACTGTGAATTCATATAGCTGAGCGCGTGCATTATTTGGAAAACGAGCTCCCTAGTTTCTGGCAGTGTCTTTCCCGTGCGTTGGAGTAGTCAGTGATGGAAGGACGTGGCCCACGGAGCCACTCCCAGCCCCAGCTACTCAGCCACTCACCAAGGCCATGACCACCCTTCCAAGGCAGCACCCGCCCACTGTGGTGAGGTTGGCATTAGGTGACCCCACTACAGACGACGGGCAGCAAGCAGGACAGCAGGTGGCTTGGCACCTTGGCACCCACGCCCTCCTCCTTTTTCAGTCTCGTTCCACCTGCGCACCAGCTCTCTTGCCCACCACATCCTGCCAGCTCCTGCCCAGCCCCAGCACCTTCCAAAGGGATCCAGTGTGCAGGCCGCTTCCCCGCATGGTCAGCCCCACATCCACTACTTGCTGTCACCAAGGCACAGAGGAGAGCAGGGCCAACATGCCTGTGGGGATGAGGGCTGACCGCCATGAGGTTCAGGCCAGAAGTGTTAGCTGATGTTGTCCCATGTCCCACGCTGACATGTGGACACGGGAACCAGGGTCAGGAGCCACGACTCCAGGCAGTGGCGGGTCCGTGAGCCATGGATGCGGAGGAAGTAGGCCCAGGACAGCGCCCAGGAAGGGGAGGCATGCTGGTGCTGCTGCCCTCAGTGGGCGTGAGGGCCAGGACCCAGAGGCCGAGGCATGCCTGCTGAGCGCTGCAGGGAGAGCCAGGGCCGACTGAAGCCCCTGCTGGCTCAGTGCCTTGTACAGCCCAGGCAGGGAGGAGGGACAAGGCGGGCACAGACCCTGCCCTTGGAGCCAGGCCAGGTGGAGAGGAGCGCGGGCTCCCTCCGACACAGGCTGGCTCCTCCGAGCACAGCCTTGGTTTTGTCTGGAAAACGTCACAGCATCTGCATGGCGCCTGCGCCCCTCAGCTGGCCGGGCCCTCCTAGCAGATGGGGGCCGGGCCTATCCTCCCTTTGCCTGGGGGGCCTGGGAGCCCCTGAGCCCCTTCTGAAAGTGGCTGCAGCTGCTGCCCCCTGCCTCCTGCCTCCTGCCCTGCTCCCTGTTGGCATGGCAGCTCCCCAGCCCCGGGCCGTGGACGTGGCCATTCTACAAGCCTCCAGCCTTGATGCAGATCTGTGACCTCCACAGAGTGAGAAGAGCCTGAGTCAGCTCTGTGCATCGGGCCTCACACTAGGGCCTGGCTGTGGCTGTCTGTGGGACATGTGGGTGTCTGTGGGGGGTGCTGGTGTCCGTGTGGGTGTCCGTGGGGTGGGGTGGGTGTCCATGGGGGGTGCTGGTGTCCATGGGGGGTGCTGGCGTCCATGGGGGGTGTGGGCATCTGTGGGGGGTGCTGGCATCCGTGGGGGGTGCAGGTGTTCGTGGGGGGTGCAGGTGTTCGTGGGGGGTGTGGGGGGCGTGGGCATCCGTGGGGGGTACTGGCGTCCATGGGGGGTGTGGGTGTCCTTGGGGGCGGGGCGGGGGGGCGGGCATCCATGGGGAGGGTGCAGTCATCCGTGGTGGGGTGATGGGGGTGCAGTCGTCCGTGGTGGGGTGATGGTGCAGGCGTCTGTGGGGAGGTTGCAGGTGTCGGGGGGGTTTGCAGGCATCTGTTGGGGGGGGGTGTGGGTGTCCGTGGGCTAAGGCAAGCAGGCCTCTGTTCAGCTTCTCGTCTGTGCCAGCCACTCTCCTGCAGCTTGGGGCCATCGCAGTTGCTCTTCCCAGCCAGGCACGCTGTTCCCTGAGGAAGGGTTCCTCTCGTGCTAACCGGGCTGGCAAGCCCTCCAGGCAAGAGGCAGACAGGCCCTAATGGGCCCATGGCCAACTCCTTCCTATGGCCCCCGGCAGCCAGCCCTAGGAGCGTGGACCAGAGCACACAGAGTGGGGGCTGCTGCTCTGGAGCAGGCTGAGAATGGGAGAGGAGCCCCACAGCAGGGGGTACAGCCCAGCTGAGGCCAGAAAGTGGGGTCCCACATTGGATAAAGGAGCTGTTACATCAAGCCAGTCTCCCTGGAGCATGTGAGATGTCACTCCAGCTCCAGCCCAGGAAGGGGCCGGGGGCTGCGGAGAGCGAGGGGTTGGGGCCCAGGCAGCCGCTAGGAATGGCAGGTCCCGCCCCTGGTTAGTGGGGGTCTCTTGTCCCCACAGATGGGTTTTAAGCTGTTGACATGCATTCAGCCAGCACTGGGTCAAACAGGAAAAAGACAGCACCCCTGTCCTGGGAGCACGTTCACTGCCGGAGCAGGCGTGGGCGCCAGAGCAGTGGGGTGGGGGCTTCGAGGGCCCCGATTTCCATGGGAGGAGGCCTGGCGTGCAGCTGCAACGTCCTTGGAACCCTCAGTCAGCTGCACACGCTTCGCCTGTGTCGCAGGGAGGGGCTGTCGCTGCATACATTCCCGAGAATCTCAGGGTCTCAGAGGCCTCGGGACCCATGTTTAATCCCGGGACCTGCCCCTTGCTTGCCATGGGAGGGGGCTGCTAGACAAGCCCTAGGAGCTCTCTGAGGAGCCAGGCTCGGGGTCCTGGAGCAGGATTTGCCGTTAGATACAGCCCCTCAGGGGCACGGGCTGCAGGCAGACGCCCACCAGGGGTACCTCGTGCTCCCCAGTGGCTTGGTGCCTCTCCTGGGCCCCTGACAGGCTGATGCCACAACAATTTGAGGTGTCCCCACCAGGGTCTGTGACCCAGCTCAGCCCTCACAGGAGTCAAGGCACCTCTAAGGGCCAGACACTGACCCTGCAGCAGGGCCACAGGGTGTCACAAGGGGGAGCAGTGGCCCCTCATTGTCCCACAAATGCCCAAGTGCCACTGAAGACCCCGGAGTGCGCCCAGGGCCTGTCGAGCGCCTTGGCCGCGTGCCCTTGGCCTCTCTGACCGTCTCCCTCCCCCCCACAGGCTCGCTCGCCTCCGTGTTCGTCCGGCTCCCCTGCGGTGGTGTTGGGGTAAGTGTTCCTTTAATGTGTAAATAATGTCCTGTTTCTTCTTGAGTCGCAGTGGTCACAGAAATCGCAGCCTTGCTTCCCTCAAAGTGAATAATTGCTGCCAGGTGTTTTCCACACACAGGGTCTGGCGGGCAGCGCCTGCCCATGTGCGGCTTCAAAGGCCGTGTGAGCCGAGAGCGTTTTGATCGCCGACTCGGGCACCTTTCTCTGGGGAAGGTTGTCTGGCGCAGGCGGCTGGGGCTCTGGGGTGCAGTGGCTCTCGCTTTAAGAAACAGGATCCTGTATGCAGCCAGCATCTCATCCCCTTCCAAGTCTGCGGCAGTAATCTGCTCACATCAGGCCACGAGTATGGTGCGGGTAGGATGCGTGCTTCTATATTCTGTACCTAGTTTCCACCCGAAGCTACAGGTGGGGCTCCCAGTGATACTCATGGGCCGTGACCGTGATACTCATGGGCCACGTGGAGTCTGTAGGGCTACTCGCTGGGCTGTGCTGGCTTCTGTGAGCTGATGATATGGACCTGGCCTGGGCATATGAGTCACTGGGCTGTGCCAGCTTCTACGAACTGATGATATGGACCTGGCCTGGGCATATAAATCACTGGGCTGTGCCGGCTTCTACGAGCTGATGATATGGACCTGGCCTGGGCATATGAATCACTGGGCTGTGCCGGCTTCTACGAGCTGATGATATGGACCTGGCCTGGGCATATGAATCACTGGGCTGTGCCGGCTTCTACGAGCTGATGATATGGACCTGGCCTGGGCGCATAAGTTCACAAGGACTTTCCAGTCTGGGCATCTGCCCATCCGTCCACACAGGAAGGGTCAGGTCTTGCAATCAAACTTCTCAATAACAAAAGGGTTCTCCCCTGGCCCCTGACCTCCTTGATGCAGCCTGGGCAGGGGTGGCAGTAGCGAGGGCGGCCATGAGAAGCTGAGGCGGAGCCTCCGAGCAGATCCGGGCCATCATGGTCCTGCAGCGCCGCGAATCACCACAGACGGTTACAGGCAGGGAGGACGGGAGCCGGTGGACAGCAGGAGCCGCTGCAGCCGAAACCGTGCGGTGTGTGTGTAATCACTGATCGCAGGGTGAAGCTCAAGGTCTGGATTCTGTTATGGAAATGAAACAAAATTGTTTTCTTCCTGAGTTTTTATAAAAATCACTGCTTTGAAAATTATCCCGTCAGAAAGAGAATAAACGGCATTTATTCATACCACCACCAAGCACTCCTAGAGTTATTTTATTTTGTATTGTAAATAGGCTGCAATCTCTTAATTTGGGGCAAGTTTTTGGCCAGACTTGAAAAGAATTGAATTTGCACTGCCCTGCAGCCAGCACGCCTGTGCAAGGCAGAATTTATCATTTGCAAATGAAAGCTAAGTGCAGACTCAGAGCTGAGGGGGTGAGCCCAGCAGCCCCTCCCAAGTGTTAAATCCAGATCTGAGGCACAGCAGATGAGAGCTGCACCCTCACGTCTGGGTGTGCAGATGCTGATGGAAAAGCTCCCCACGTGGACGCGGGCAGAGAGGGTAGCCTGTTGGCATGGGCAGGGAACAGTGCAGGCCGTGGGGCTTCCTCAGGTACAGCCATCGGCAGGATGTGTATTCTTCCCATTGTTTTCCAAAAGGAAGAAGACAGACAGGAGGCCTGTGCAGACCCCTGCCCTGGCTGTGGGATGCACTTGCTGTCGCTGGCACAGATGCAGCTCTCCTGAGCCTCATGTCTCCTCCAGAGCCAGGAGGGGCCAGCCTCTTGGGGTGTCAGGAGGAGCAAAGTAGACCTCGGGAGCCGAAGTGTGGGCACACAGCAGGTGCTCTTGTCAGGGAGGGCAGAGCAGGTGAGCAGAGCCAGCCACCTTCCCCAAAAGCAGCTGCAAACTCTCCTGGAGGCAGAACAGTGGGGCTTGGAACACCGAAAACTCACCACTCCTCGGCGCTGGGAAATGGGAGCTGTAAAGTGCTTTGACCTCTTTTTTAAGCCAGATCAGCTCCTGCGTTGCTCCTCTCCAGTGACCGCAAGTTTCAACTGGGTGAGGAGCTGGTGTCCCTGCTCGGCCTCGCCCAGTGGAGTCCCGGCCTGCTCTCGTACGCCCGGCTCCCCGCAGCTCCTCTGAGCTTCCCAAAGGCCTCCCAGCCCTGCCAGCCCTCGACATGTCCCTTTTAGACTCCATGGGATTATCCGTGGGAAGCTTTCTCCATGTTTCCCCCCGCCTTTTTCCTGTCTTTATTGCGAAAGAGAAAGAAAGAGAGAAAAGGAGAGGAGAAAAGCGAGAGAGAGAGAGAAAGAAAGGAAAAGAAAACAAAACAAAAAAAAAGAAACGAAACACAGAGTGAGCCATTTGCTCCTTCCTGCATTAGCAGTTGCGGCCGCCTGCCCTGAGCCAGGCTGTTGCTCAGTGGTGGCGCTGCACGCCTGAGCCAGGCTCCCTGCAAGAGGCCTGGAGCTCCAGGCTGGTCCCTGGGAGCTGGAGCCGTGGTCCTGAAGCAGGTGAAGGAGGGTCTCTTGAGTTCTCTGGGGACTGGCGTCCTGCAGTTTGGCTGGGGCTTTGTCCTTCACTCTGTGCAAGACATTCCAGAAGCTTCTGAACCCCAGGGTCCCATGGGAGGGGGCACAGACACAGGCACCTGGTAGACCGAGCAGCTCCTTGGCACCCCAGGTGTGCAGAATCCCCAGAAGACCCTTCAGAACACGGGTGTAGTACACCCTCCGCTCCCTGCAGTGTTGGCCTAATCCCAAAGCCTAGTTCATTGTATGTTGGAGAGAAACCATCTCTGGGTGCTGTCCCCACAGGGGCAGCCTCGGGGCCTGGCCTTTCTGGGACCCCACCTCTCCTGGCTGACACAGAGCAGCTGGCAGAATCTTGCCCTGCCCAGCTCTCACTCCTGGGATGTCACCTTGGATTTTTTTTTTTTTTTTTTCCTCTTTGGAGACAGAGCTTCAGTCTCTTACCCAGACTGCATTCAGGCTAACTGCAGCCTCGACCTCCTGGGCTCAAGTGATCTTCCCGCCTCAGCATCCTGAGTTGTGGGGACTACAGGCCCAGGCCACCATATCTGGCTAATTTTTTTTTTTTTTTTTTTTTTTTTTTTTTGAGATGGAGTCTTGCTCTGTCGCCCAGGCTGGAGTGCAGTGGCGCGATCTCGGCTCACTGCAAGCTCCACCTCCCGGGTTCACGCCATTCTCCTGCCTCAGCCTCCCGTGTAGCTGGGACTACAGGCGCCCGCCACCACACCCGGCTAATTTTTTGTATTTTTAGTAGAGGCGGGGTTTCACTGTGTTAGCCAGGATGGTCTCGATCTCCTGACCTTGTGATCCACCCACCTCAGCCTCCCAAAGTGCTGGGATTACAGGCGTGAGCCACTGCGCCCGGCCCACATCTGGCTAATTTTTTATTTTTTTATTTTTTGCAGAGATGGGGTCTCACTATGTTGCCCAGGCTGGTCTCTAACTCCTGGCCTCAAGCCATCCTCCCACCTCGGCCTCCCAAAGTGTTGGTATTATAGACTAGAGCTGCCACACCCTTGCCACCTTTAATTTTAATGAATTGATTCTCCAGCTGAAGTCATCGGCCCATAATAGTCCTATTTATGTGGCTGCTTCCGTGAATAACAATATAGCATTACTTACAGGAGAAGCCAGTCGTTGCAGGTTGAATTTGAACACTGGAGGGTAGGTGAAGTGGAGTTATTTTGACATTTTGAAACCGTTTAAAGAATACAGAAGTTTGGTCATTGAAAAGAAAACCATCACCGAATACACTTCAGGAAATGTCTTCAGCCCCTTGAAAATGCATTTTAACTCACCTTGCTTTGATGGTGAAGCTTCAAGACCGCCTGGAAAGAAATCCTCCCTCCCCACATAATGAGCGGTGTCTATCAAGTGGCAAGTCTGCCTGGTGGTGGACAGGAGCCCTCGAGGGCCTGGTCTGGGGAAGGGAGAGGCAGGGTGGACACGCCTGGCTCCTGCTTAGGAGCCCCAAAGCACTCGGTGCTCAGAGGGGCTCAGTTTGAGAAGGAGGCATCCTGCAATGGACCTGCAATCGCCCTGGTCAGCACCGTGTTGAAGCTGAGCAACCTATGACGCAGCTTCTAAGACCTCCACCGGGCTGGGCACCCCCAAGTCCCCGGTGTGTTACCCCGCAGCAGCTTGCAGGCAAGGGACACACTTGGGGACAGATGCTCAGGTGCCCTGGGGCCAGCTCAAGGGCTGTGTATTTCATCTTAACGCCTCCCTCCCCTGGCCAGACTCCCATAGGAGACTGCTCTGTGCAGAACTGGCTGTCCAGGTCTCTGTCTGTCGACTTTCCTCCTGAATTGAGCCAGGGCTGTAAGAAATTTCTGGTGTGCCTAAATAAATAAATGAGCCAACACACAATCGGGGATTGTTGACGTGTTTGTGTAAAACACGTTTTCTGTCTGAAGTGGAAAAGGCCAGCGGGCTGACTTGCTGGTGTCCAGGCAGAGCCATGTACCGTCACCAGCGCAGAGCAAGGCAGCTCTCCTCACCCGCCCACACTGCCAGTCCCGCTTAGCTACGCTGGTCAACATGTGGAGCTTCCAGTTAAACTCGGCACAGGAGAAAGTCACTATTGGAAGAGACTGGTCGTGATTCCCCTTACATTTCATTTTGCTGCTAATTATTTGACAGGTCGACTATCCCTTATCCAAAATGCTTGGGGCCAGAAGTATTTCAGAGTTTGGTGTTTTTCAGATTTTGGAATATTTGCATTATACTTACCAGTTCAGCATCCCTAATCCAAAAATCTGAAATCCAGAATGCTCCAGAGTGCATTTCCTTTGAGCGTCACGTAAGCGCTCAAAAAGTTTCCAGTTTTTTTTTTTCCTTTTTGGAGACAGAGCCTCACTCTGTTACCCAGACTGGAGTGCAGCGGTGCATTCGTGGCTCACTGCGGCCTCGACCTCCTGGGTTCAAGGGATCTTCCCGCCTCAGCCTACAAAATGCTTTTGTAGTATTTCGGATTTCAGATTCTCAGATCAGAGATACTCAAGCTGAATAACTCTCTTAACTACAGTTCCAGTTAAAAAAAAAAAAAAGGAAATAGATCACCTTGACATTACTTTTAGTGGAAGTACACTGAAGCAATTGAGGGAAAGAAGGATGCCTCAGAACAGGGCAGGATACATGCATCTTACTTCTGGTAAATTCTCTTGTATTTTCCTGTTTAAATTTTTTGCCATGTCTTAAGAAGATTGAAGCCCAAACGTGGGCTGCGGCTGCCCCAGCTCTGGTAGGCCCTGGGGTTTCAGAAGCAGAGCCCACGGAGGCTGAGCTGCTCTGCCCAGCCAGGGCTGGTGATGACGGTGGCCGGGGAGGGTGACCTCACTGTGGGGTGTTGTTTCTACAGGTGGACAGTGACACCATATGGAACGAGGTGCACTCGGCGGGGGCAGCCCGCCTGGCTGTGGGCTGCGTGGTAGAGCTGGTCTTCAAGGTGGCCACGGGGGAGCTGAAGGTCAGTCGGGGCCTGGACAGTGGTGGCCCTCCAGGAGGCCTGCCATAGATTCCCAGTGTGGGGAGGGGCCGCCCACTGCGTCTCCCTCTCATCAGGCTGGGAGGCGGCTGTGATGGGGAGGTGTGGACCCCACTCTGTCAGCACAGCCTCGCTATTGAATCAAAGAGACATTGCCCACATTTGTGACAGGGTATGTGCATAGTACAGAGATTCTCAATGATTTGGGTCTTAAGAACCCTTTATACTCTTAAAAATTTATACTCTTAAAAAAAAAAAAAAGCTCCAAAGAGCTTCTGTTTACATGAGTTATATCCGCAATATTGACTCTATTAGAGATTACAACTGAGAAATTTTCAAAATGTTTATTAATTTAAAAATAGCGACCGGGCACAGTGGCTCACGCCTGTAATCCCAGCACTTTGGGAGGCCAAGGCAGGGGGATCACCTGAGGTCAGGAGTTCAAGAGCAGCTTGGCTAACATGGCGAAACTCCTTCTCTACTGAAATACAAAAATTAGCTGGGTATGGTGGCGCATGCCTATAATCCCAGCTACTTGGGAGGCTGAGGCTGGCGAATCACTTGAACCTGGGAGGTGGAGGTTGCGGTGAGCCGAGTCACGCCATTGCACTCCAGCCTGGGTGACAGAGTGAGACTCTGTCTCAAAAAAAAAAATTTAAAAATTAAAAAGTAATAAAAATATAAAAATAGCACTAATGTCTTGCCTGTGGACAGCAGCTGGGTTCTCACACCTGCCCGGCATCATTCTTGGGACTTGTTGAAGTACATGAAGGAATCCTGGCCCGACACAGATACGTAATTGGAAATGGGAGAAGGATTTTAATAGACTTTTCAGAGGTATTCTAATTGTGGGTATTCTTTGACAGTATACCAAAAATTCAGCAAGTGGTAGTGTCTTGAAAATTAGCTGCAGTGTGGATCTGAACTCAAATCATGGCCTCTTCCCCCTCCGTTTTGTTTAACTGAACCATTAGCCCTTCTTGGAGATCAAATCGATCCTTCGTTCATGGGTGATTGGTAGCACCGTGCATTGGTCATTTGGAAACTTAGCTTCACGGAGTTACATGGATCTTCCATATTCTGACCCATACAGTATCAAAAAAGTCATTAATTTTTGAAACTATTAATATCACCCCCATCTCACCAGAAGTCTTCTAAGTAGTGAGAGAGCCAGCAGGTTCACAGGGGGAGAGCCGTGTGTTCCAAACTTGTAATTTTCACTGGAAAGCTCACATTTCCTCACGCTTCCTTCCCGTCTCTTTACTCGGGATGTTAAAAGGACGTGTTTGAGGGCGGAGATCTACTAAAATGTCTGAATACTGCCTCATCGAGCACATTGTTAAGAGAAGCTGCTCACACACACACACACGCCCCCGTGCTGTTCCCTGCCCGCCGTCTACCCTCCGGTGCTTCAGCACCATCGGCGCAGGTGTCAGGGCAGTGAAAAGAGTACATAGAGCCTCAGGACTACGTGGACTACAGACCCTCAGCAGGGGTCGGGACCGAGGGGTCTGCAGCCTACACTCGGAAGCACTGAGTGCAGAAACGCAGGGAGGCCAGGGCCTCTTGAGAGCGTTTGCCGCCACCTCATGGGCTGCCCTCGCCCCTTCCTGAGCCTGGTCCCTGCGGCGTCCGGCTCACCCCGTCCATGGCATTCTCACTCATGGTTGGCCGGCACTTTTTTTGAGGCTTCATTACAGACCTTGACCACACAGTGTCCTGTTGCTGGTGAGACCAGGAGAGGACTGGAATCCATTTTTATGGCAGCAACTACAGAGTGGTTTGCAGATGGATTTTTGACACAGAAGTGATGGGGCAGAGGACAGCGTTTCTGCCCAGTGTGAGAGGAGCTGTTTCGTGGGCTGCCCACTTGCCCACCGTCCTGAGAGCTGAACTGCACTAAGGACAGAGGCAGTCACGTGAAGGCCAAGCTGGGGCACAACGTCTCTGCCCCGCGGCCAAGTCCTTGAGTGGGGCCCCCTCTGCTTCATCTTCCTCCAGTGGCCACCTAGCGGGTCCTGGTCCCGAGCCGACGGGGAGTGAGCACATCCCTTCCACATCACCCCGACCCCTGAGCCAAGGGCACCACGCCTCACCGACAGTGCTGAGAGTGGGCAGGGCACCCACCTGTTATCCTAGTGACTGCGTTTCAGAGGAACCATTAGTAGCCCCCAGACCTCTTTAGGAGAAGGGCCCAGGCTTCCCGGAAAGGCTCCCAGCTGGCCCTGCATCCTGTCCGCATCACTGTGGCCAGGGTGCAGCAAGAAACTGTCCTCCTGTGTAGCCCAACTCTGCTAAAAGTTGAGTGTGCAACCATTTTCCCATGGCTACAAAGTGTGTCTTTTGTTGCTCTCTCCTGGCTGTCTGGTGTCACCTGCAGAATGGCTTTGCTGTGGTCCGCCCCCCTGGACACCATGCGGAGGAGAGCACGCCCATGTGAGTACACGCCGCAGCCCCGCAGAGCAGGGGAACCCAGGTCTTCCTTCCCTCCCTTAGGGCTGGGTGGGTGTGTGAGTGACTGCGGGGAGCTGGGCTGCTGTTTCCTGGCCACCCAGGATGTGCCGCATGCCGGCTTGGCTGCAGCTCCTGGGTGTGGAGTGCAGATGACAAGGTCTGCGAGCATCACTGCTCAGTTACGACGGAGACAGATCAGAGGAAAGGATGGGAAAGGGTCTGTGGAGGTTAGTCCAGAGAAGCCTCTGGTTGTTGAGTAGTTGTCAGCACTTGGGAGAGGAAACACCACTCACCCTCAAGTGAGTCACTGCAGCACTTGCTTGTCTAGAGGACTCAGGTCATTTTGCGCATGGCCTTTTAGCTGCCTGCCGAATGCCTGGTACTGACGCAGCAAGCCACAGAGCCACGTCCATGCAGGCAGCTATCCTGATGCTGTTTCGGGTCTTTCAGAGACTGCCGACGGTCCATACAGCTGAGGATCTGGGCAGGGTGGCGAGTGTGGGGTGTGGGTCCTCCCAGATCCATCCCTGTGTGTCCAGAGCCAGTGGCAGGGCAGACCCGCAGCTGTCTGTGGAGTGCCTTGCAGCCTGGGTGGTGAGTGAATGATCTATCCCGTCAAAGAGCATGCTGTCTCCTGGGACGGTAGCCGCTCTAGTGAGGAGGGGCGGTGCTAGAAAGAGCGTCTCCCCACGCTCTGGAGATGGAGAAGGGGTGCCTGATCTTGCCAGCTTCGGTGAGGAGGAGGTGGCGTAGGGCTCTGCCTTGGAGAGTTGGAGCAGCAGTTTGTCAGATGGGCAACGCAAGAACAAGTGCAGATACAAGTTCACTATCAGGCTGTGGCCAGGAAGCAGTCAGAACAAGACTAGAGATAGTCAGATCCGCGTGTTAGAGCAGAGTCTCCTTCGTGTACAGGGAGGAGACTGTACGTGAGAGACAGTCAGATCCGCGTGTTAGAGCAGAGTCTCCTTCCTGTACAGGGAAGAGATTGTACGTGAGAGACAGTCAGATCCGCATGTTAGAGCAGAGTCTCCTTCATGTACAGGGAGGATACTGTACGTGATAGACAGTCAGATCCACGTGTTAGAGCAGAGTCTACTTCATGTACAGGGAGGAGACTGTACGTGAGAGACAGTCAGATCCGCGTGTTAGAGCAGAGTCTCCTTCATGTACAGGGAGGAGACTGTACATGAGAGACAGTCAGATCCGCGTGTTAGAGCAGAGTCTCCTTCGTGTACAGGGAGGAGATTGTACGTGAGAGACAGTCAGATCCGCGTGTTGGAGCAGACTCTCCTTCATGTGCAGGGAAGAGATTGTACGTGAGAGACAGTCAGATCTGCGTGTTAGAGCAGAGTCTCCTTCATGTGCAGGGAAGAGATTGTACGTGAGAGACAGTCAGATCCGCGTGTTAGAGCAGAGTCTCCTTCGTGTACAGGGAAGAGACTGTACGTGAGAGACAGTCAGATCCGCGTGTTAGAGCAGAGTCTCCTTCATGTGCAGGGAAGAGATTGTACGTGAGAGACAGTCAGATCCGCATGTTAGAGCAGAGTCTCCTTCCTGTACAGGGAAGAGATTGTACGTGAGAGACAGTCAGATCCGCATGTTAGAGCAGAGTCTCCTTCATGTACAGGGAGGATACTGTACGTGATAGACAGTCAGATCCACGTGTTAGAGCAGAGTCTACTTCATGTACAGGGAGGAGACTGTACGTGAGAGACAGTCAGATCCGCGTGTTAGAGCAGAGTCTCCTTCATGTACAGGGAGGAGACTGTACGTGAGAGACAGTCAGATCCGCGTGTTAGAGCAGAGTCTCCTTCGTGTACAGGGAGGAGATTGTACGTGAGAGACAGTCAGATCCGCGTGTTGGAGCAGAGTCTCCTTCATGTGCAGGGAAGAGATTGTACGTGAGAGACAGTCAGATCTGCGTGTTAGAGCAGAGTCTCCTTCATGTGCAGGGAAGAGATTGTACGTGAGAGACAGTCAGATCCGTGTGTTAGAGCAGAGTCTCCTTCGTGTACAGGGAAGAGATTGTACGTGAGAGACAGTCAGATCCGCATGTTAGAGCAGAGTCTCCTTCATGGGCAGGGAAGAGATTGTACGTGAGAGACAGTCAGATCCGCATGTTAGAGCAGAGTCTCCTTCATGTGCAGGGAAGAGATTGTACGTGAGAGACAGTCAGATCCGCGTGTTAGAGCAGAGTCTCCTTCCTGTACAGGGAAGAGATTGTACGTGAGAGACAGTCAGATCCGCGTGTTAGAGCAGAGTCTCCTTCCTGTACAGGGAAGAGATTGTACGTGAGAGACAGTCAGATCCGCGTGTTAGAGCAGAGTCTCCTTCGTGTACAGGGAGGAGACTGTACGTGAGAGACAGTCAGATCCGTGTGTTAGAGCAGAGTCTCCTTCATGTGCAGGGAAGAGATTGTACGTGAGAGACAGTCAGATCCACGTGTTAGAGCAGAGTCTCCTTCATGTGCAGGGAAGAGACTGTACGTGAGAGACAGTCAGATCCGCGTGTTAGAGCAGAGTCTCCTTCATGTGCAGGGAAGAGACTGTACGTGAGAGACAGTCAGATCCGCGTGTTAGAGCAGAGTCTCCTTCATGTGCAGGGAAGAGACTGTACGTGAGAGACAGTCAGATCCGCGTGTTAGAGCAGAGTCTCCTTCATGTGCAGGGAAGAGATTGTACGTGAGAGACAGTCAGATCCGCGTGTTAGAGCAGAGTCTCCTTCATGTGCAGGGAAGAGATTGTACGTGAGAGACAGTCAGATCCGCGTGTTAGAGCAGAGTCTCCTTCATGTGCAGGGAAGAGATTGTACGTGAGAGACAGTCAGATCCGCGTGTTAGAGCAGAGTCTCCTTCCTGTACAGGGAAGAGATTGTACGTGAGAGACAGTCAGATCCGCGTGTTAGAGCAGAGTCTCCTTCCTGTACAGGGAAGAGATTGTACGTGAGAGACAGTCAGATCCGCGTGTTAGAGCAGAGTCTCCTTCATGTACAGGGAGGAGACTGTACGTGAGAGACAGTCAGATCCGTGTGTTAGAGCAGAGTCTCCTTCATGTGCAGGGAAGAGATTGTACGTGAGAGACAGTCAGATCCGCGTGTTAGAGCAGAGTCTCCTTCCTGTACAGGGAAGAGATTGTACGTGAGAGACAGTCAGATCCGCGTGTTAGAGCAGAGTCTCCTTCCTGTACAGGGAAGAGATTGTACGTGAGAGACAGTCAGATCCGCGTGTTAGAGCAGAGTCTCCTTCGTGTACAGGGAGGAGACTGTACGTGAGAGACAGTCAGATCCGTGTGTTAGAGCAGAGTCTCCTTCATGTGCAGGGAAGAGATTGTACGTGAGAGACAGTCAGATCCACGTGTTAGAGCAGAGTCTCCTTCATGTGCAGGGAAGAGACTGTACGTGAGAGACAGTCAGATCCGCGTGTTAGAGCAGAGTCTCCTTCCTGTACAGGGAAGAGATTGTACGTGAGAGACAGTCAGATCCGCGTGTTAGAGCAGAGTCTCCTTCATGTACAGGGAAGAGACTGTACGTGAGAGATAGTCAGATCCGCGTGTTAGAGCAGAGTCTCCTTCATGTGCAGGGAAGAGACTGTACGTGAGAGACAGTCAGATCCGCGTGTTAGAGCAGAGTCTCCTTCATGTACAGGGAAGAGACTGTACGTGAGAGACAGTCAGATCCGCGTGTTAGAGCAGAGTCTCCTTCATGTGCAGGGAAGAGATTGTACGTGAGAGACAGTCAGATCCGCGTGTTAGAGCAGAGTCTCCTTCATGTGCAGGGAAGAGATTGTACGTGAGAGACAGTCAGATCCGCGTGTTAGAGCAGAGTCTCCTTCATGTGCAGGGAAGAGATTGTACGTGAGAGACAGTCAGATCCGCGTGTTAGAGCAGAGTCTCCTTCCTGTACAGGGAAGAGATTGTACGTGAGAGACAGTCAGATCCGCGTGTTAGAGCAGAGTCTCCTTCCTGTACAGGGAAGAGATTGTACGTGAGAGACAGTCAGATCCGCGTGTTAGAGCAGAGTCTCCTTCATGTACAGGGAGGAGACTGTACGTGAGAGACAGTCAGATCCGTGTGTTAGAGCAGAGTCTCCTTCATGTGCAGGGAAGAGATTGTACGTGAGAGACAGTCAGATCCACGTGTTAGAGCAGAGTCTCCTTCATGTGCAGGGAAGAGACTGTACGTGAGAGACAGTCAGATCCGCGTGTTAGAGCAGAGTCTCCTTCATGTACAGGGAAGAGACTGTACGTGAGAGATAGTCAGATCCGCGTGTTAGAGCAGAGTCTCCTTCATGTGCAGGGAAGAGACTGTACGTGAGAGATAGTCAGATCCGCGTGTTAGAGCAGAGTCTCCTTCCTGTACAGGGAAGAGATTGTACGTGAGAGACAGTCAGATCCGCGTGTTAGAGCAGAGTCTCCTTCATGTACAGGGAGGAGACTGTACGTGAGAGACAGTCAGATCCGTGTGTTAGAGCAGAGTCTCCTTCATGTGCAGGGAAGAGATTGTACGTGAGAGACAGTCAGATCCGCGTGTTAGAGCAGAGTCTCCTTCGTGTACAGGGAGGAGATTGTACGTGAGAGACAGTCAGATCCGCGTGTTAGAGCAGAGTCTCCTTCGTGTACAGGGAGGAGACTGTACGTGAGAGATAGTCAGATCCGCGTGTTAGAGCAGAGTCTCCTTCCTGTACAGGGAAGAGATTGTACATGAGAGACAGTCAGATCCGCGTGTTAGAGCAGAGTCTCCTTCGTGTACAGGGAGGAGATTGTACGTGAGAGACAGTCAGATCCGCGTGTTAGAGCAGAGTCTCCTTCGTGTACAGGGAGGAGACTGTACGTGACAAATAGTCAGATCCACGTGTTAGAGCAGAGTGTCCTTCGTGTACAGGGAGGAGATTGTAACCGCCAGGGAGGGATGCTTGTTGGAATCTTTGTAGCTTTACCTGAAAACCACGTGTTTGCTCCACATCCCAGAACAGTCACTTGGGCACCAGGCTTCCTGTTTGTTTCATTTCTCTGAAGTTTCTTTTCTAATTTGAACCTGAGTTGTTGGATATTCCAAATAATAAACCTCAGAGGAGACAAAAGAATTGTGTTTGGTTGCAGCTCTTCGCTGTGCTCCCCGTGAGCCGCTGCAGGAGCTCGGCGTCTAGGATGTCCTGGGGCGTGTGGGCTTCCCCATGCCAGCCCGGATTCTGAAAACAAAACAACTAGTGTTTCTCCGTTTCTGTGGTCATTCGGACAAAGGGAAATTGAGATCAAGAAGGTTTTCGTTGTTATTTGAATCACTTTCATAGCTTGTTTTCTTGGTCTCTTGAGTAAGACTCTCTAAAATTAAAGGTAATTTATGTATTAGAATATAGAAAGGTCAGCAGGAAGCAACTGAGATGAACGGCTGCCATGTCTCCTGGGGCATGGCGGCAGCTCCTGAGAGGAAGGGTTCCAGGTGAAGATGAGGGAAATACTGGTAACATGTGAAATAGGGTTCCCTACCAGAGGAGCGTGGGGGACCTCCAAGCAGGAGAGTGTGTGTGTGTGTGTGTGTGTCTGTGTGTGTGTGTGTCTGTGTCTGGCTGTCTCAGTATGGAACTGTGGATGTGTGTGATAGGTATATGCTTATGTGTATATGTGTGTGTGTGCTTGTATGTGTCTGTGGTTTGTGTATGTGTGTGAGTGTTTCTGTATGGGGTGTTCATGTGTATCTGTGCATGTGTGTCTACGTGGGGGGGTGGGTATGGGTGTATCTGGGGCATATATGTGTGTAGGGCGTGTTGCATGGTGTGTGTGTCTCTATCTGTGGGGTGTGTGTCTGTGTGGGGTGTGTGTCTGTGGAGTGTGTGTGGGGTGTGTGTCTGTGGTGTATGGGTGTATCTGTGGGGCATGTATGTGTGTAGGGCGTGTTGCATGGTGTGTGTGTGTCTCTATCTGTGGGGTGTGTGTCTGTGTGGGGTGTGTGTGGGGTGTGTGTCTGTGTGGAGTGTGTAGGGGGTGTGTGTGGGGTGTGTGTCTGTGTGGAGTGTGTGTGGGGTGTGTGTCTGGTGTATGGGCGTATCCGTGGGGCATGTATGTGTGTAGGGCGTGTTGCATGGTGTGTGTGTGTCTCTGTGGTGTGTGTGTCTGTGTGTGGGGGGGTGTCTCCGTCTGTGGTGTGTGTGTCTGTGTGGGGTGTATGTGTGTCTCTGTCTGTGGTGTGTGTGTCTGTGTGGGGGGTGTGTGTGTGTGTCTGTCTGTGGTGTGTGTCTTTGTGGGGTGTGTGCATGTCTGTGTCGGTTAGCCGACCCTATGGCATTGGCTAAGATTCCCCAGTGGCTTGTTCGGGATCTGTGTGTGTGTGTGTGTGTGTGCACGCGTGTGAGTGTGTCTGCGTGTGGGGTGTGTACGTGTCTCTCTGTTAGCCGATTCTCTGGCATCACTGAGGGTTCCCTGCGGCGTATTCAGGAGCTCTGCACTCACAGAGACCTCTTAGGTCTGCGTGGACCCCGAGTGGCTCTCTGGCGGGCTGTGGAGAAACTGGCCACCGCCCACCTGCGCTTCGTCTCCAGCGTCAGTTCTCTCCCGCAGGGGCTTTTGCTACTTCAACTCCGTGGCCGTGGCAGCCAAGCTTCTGCAGCAGAGGTTGAGCGTGAGCAAGATCCTCATCGTGGACTGGGTAAGCAGAGCCGCCTCGGCCAGCGCAGCTCAGGTTGCTCCTGCGCCGTCCCCGAGCGGACAGCAGCGTGTGGACAGAGGAGCTGGGCTCTTGGATGTGGGAAGCTTAGGTTTCTGGAAACGGTCTCAACGATGCAGAGAAGTAAAGCCCCAAACCTGCCACAAGTCATTGTACAGCTTCCGTCAGCCGACCCTGGCGAGTGGGGTCCTGGCATGTCTAAAAATGTGCCTGTGGGTGACGGCAGCGGCCAGGGCCACCCTCGGCGAGATCGTCTTGGAAGACAGGCGTCGGGGAGGAGGCTGTGTCCACATCTGCTTTGCGTGTGTGGCCTGGGAGCCTGGGAGGACCCTCACCCTGGTCGAAGGCGGCAGTCTGCTTCTCAGTCACCCCAGTGAAGCCCGTGCCTTCCTGCTGCTGTGTGGGCACCTGGTCCTGCTGGAATGGGGGGTGCCACTGCCCCCAAAAGAGTCATCTCTTTTTAAATAATGCTATATGATGTCCGAATCTGAATTCCACGAATAGTTATACTCATTCTTATACCGGAAATTAATATTCAAGATGTTCATCTTATTACTCTTTTTAAAGCCAGATATATACATATTTAGTGTTCTCTTTGGTATTTATGATTTATTTCATAATTTTTAAGGGAAAAAAGCAGGCCCTGTCAGGTAGGGTTCTGATTTGAATTGGAGAAGTCCTTCTGAGTTTGGGTAAAGAAACAATATGGCACAGCCAGGACAGCCATGCTGTTTGGGAGAGGCAGGTCAGGGGATGCGGCAGAGCAGCGGGTCCCCCACACCCAAGGACCTGCGAGCCGGGAGCCCTCCCTCAGCTCCTCCTAAGGGAGCAGGTAGGAGTGCCTGGGAAGAGAGCAGTGTGAGGTCGCTGACGGCTAAAGACTGGGGACCCATCCCCAACAGAGTGAAGCGCTAGGACACGCAGACGGGCTGCGTAGACCCCGTGTGGCGTGCTCCCTGCACGCTGAGCTGTGATATTGCCCATGTACACACCACACGGACAGGGTCATCTCAGTGTGAAGCCACGTGTCGGGAAAGCCTCCATGTGCGTCTTCACAGCGATTACCTACTCTGTGGGGTGGAAGGTTCTTGTCCATCGCTCCTCACCTGTAGCTGCCCTTCCACCTTTTCTGTGATGAGCACAGATAACGGAGCAGCAAGTTCTCATGCTGGGAACATCAGGGCTGCGTGCTGTCTTCTCAGGCACACAGCTGTTCTCAGTGGGGCCACCCCCTCGCCCGCCCATCCTGGTGACCACCTGCCCTGTGGCCCGGGGCAGAACAGCCATGGTCAGTAAAGCCCCAGGCTGCCCGTCACGTTGCTCTCTGGTGCATCCGACCTGTGGGTTTTGTGATGAAGAAACGGTGCTTGCCATTTGGGCACAGGGGCCTGGACCCTGTACTGTGTGTGCCTGTCACTCACGGACACCTGGGACTTGTCTCCTGCCGAACGCCCTGCCTGGCATGGAATTGGCACCTCCCACGTGCCTGCAAGCGGGCAGGCCACAGCCAGTGACCTCCTTCCCGACAGAGGCTGAGGAAGTGGCTCACTTGTCAGAGACACGGCAGGTGTAGGAAATTGATCAGATGGCTTCGTTTGGGAAATGGTGGCCTCTAGGCCTGGCTGAACTCCAGCCCCATCTGCTGCTGGAGTCAGGATTGTGCCATGGCACTAAGGGCGAGGGAAACAGTGCTGCAGACGCGAACATTGGCTCTTAGAACCCCTGCGACCCTGCATCACGTAGCCCTGACCCACACAGCCCCAGAATCGCACCTGCCGGGTACGGGCCCAGCTGGAGGGTAATGTCATTCCTGAGCAGGAGCCGTTGTCACTAAGCACAACTGGGGTTGGGGACGGCCCTCAGGGGAGGCCACCCTCCAATACCTGCCTCAGCCCTGAAGTAGTTGTCCCTGCTCTTTAAGGACGTGCACCATGGAAACGGGACCCAGCAGGCTTTCTACAGCGACCCCAGCGTCCTGTACGTGTCCCTCCACCGCTACGACGATGGGAACTTCTTCCCAGGCAGCGGGGCTCCTGATGAGGTAGGTGGGGTATATAAGGGCCTCTGGGGGGAAAGGGGGACTGCAGGGAGCCGCTGTGGGGGCACGGGGCAGACGGTCCACAGCTGCCCGGCAGCAGTGAGTGAGGCCTTCGTGCTCACTTAAGCCCAGACAGTAACTTCAGTCAGACGTCAGCCTGCATCGTGTCGCGTGTGCACAGGTGGCCTGTGTTTTGTCTGAAGTACAAATGAGAGGCTGGATATTGTTTCTGGTTCCCATCCAGGCAGACTGAGGTGTTTGTGAAGGAGGTGTGTGGTGCCCGTTTTCCTCCAGGCAGGGCCCAGGCCACTGTCTTCCACAGGACACCCTCCAGCAAGGGGCTCTGTCCACTGTCCTTTGCCCGGCGCAGGGCTGCATGGCGGCCCCAGGAATGGCAGGCCCAGCGGCTCCTTGACAACGCCCCAGGTCCCCGTTCAGAGCCTGCCCACTCTGAACAGAGGCTCCAACAGCAGGGCTTTCATCCAGGAAGACGCTCCGTCTGCCTCTGGGTATTATTTTTTTGGAGGAAGTAGAAAATGACAGGCTCATCGGAGACACTTTCTGCCCAGAGAGACCCAGGTCTGATTCCCTGATGTCACACACGGCACACAACACAGGGCAGCGGGTCCGCAGAAATGTCAGTGCAGGGCCTTGGTGTGCCAAGGGCAGGGTCGGCGAGAGCCTACAGCAGCCAGGAAAAGGGCCCCCTTGCTGATGTCAGTGTGCCCCTGTCAGTGGGGCCCCTTCACGCACATCTTAATGAATATGCACCAGGAGATCAGGACATGTGGGCTCTCCCCAGGGGCCCACCAAGGCCGAGCCCATCCCGGTGCCACCTGCATCAGGCGTTCCTGTCAGACAGGTCCCGCTCGGGGTCCATGACATGTGTTTCTCTCCTTCTGGCCACAGGTGGGCACAGGGCCCGGCGTGGGTTTCAACGTCAACATGGCTTTCACCGGCGGCCTGGACCCCCCCATGGGAGACGCTGAGTACTTGGCGGCCTTCAGGTGAGCCTCCCGGCTTCACATGACATCTGAAGTAGCAGCTTTTCCTCTGTGCACACATTCCAGGAAGCACTTGTTGGAGATGAGCGTGTCTGAAACTGGTCTGTGGCTGAACGGGGCTGTGGGGTCCGGAGGAGCTGTCTCAGTTCATTCTTCAGTGCCAAGCGTGGAATCTTGGCGACTATCTTCTTACCATCAGCTCTTAGTGCTCCCTTTTGTGCATGAAATAAAACCAGGAGCTCACTTTGGGTCGATGGTGAGAGAGTGATGGAGACAGAGGCAGGGACTTATGTGCAGAGTGTTATGTTCATGAGAAAGGAAGGCAAAGACCTGCAGGGTCTCCTGATCTCCTAATTCTTCTTCCGCAAACCTCCTGTGATGTGATGTCCAATGGAAATAAGTATTTCTTCTTTATTTATTCCTAAAAATCAAGAGGCAGTTGTCGCCCTTCCTCCCATTTCCTTCGTGTGGCTGTGACCCTTCAGCATTTAGCCGTGGGGCGCCATTTAAAGACGCAATGTTTGCTTTTGTCATCAAGCAGTTCCTTCTCCTTTGGTCTAGGCCAGATTGGGGTCATTCCTGTGACCCAAAATGGGATGCTGAGCAGCACAGGTTTTCTTGTCATCGTTGTAAAATGGCAGCTTCACCTGCCGTGGTGGAGTGACGGGCCTCCAGGGCAGCAGCCCACAGCCCACATCGGTTCCCAGAGCCACGTGGGGAGAAGGGTTTTATTAGCATGGCTGAGCCTGACAGGTCGTGCCTCTGTTAGAAAACACTGTCAATATGGTATCAAAGCCCCATACGGTCTTTAGCGTTTTTCTCTTTCTCTAACTCCATGGTCTTGCTCTGATTTACGTACATATAAAACACATGTGTGCAGACGTGTCTTTGTGACGTGTGTGCATGTGTCTGTGTATGGATGTGAGTGCACGTCTGCATATGTGTGTGTCCACGTGCGTGTGTGTGTTTGTGTGGGTCGGTGTTCATCTGTGTGTGTGTGTGTGTCTGTGTGGGTGGGTGTTCATCTGTGTGTGTGTCTGTGTGGGTGGGTGTTCATCTGTGTGCATGTCTCTCAGTGCTTGTGCAGGTGTCTACAGCCATGTGCATGTCTGCAGGTGTGTGTCCATGCCTATGTGTGTTACACACGTCTGTGTGGGTGTGGATGCATGTCTGTGTGCATGCAGTATACATGTGTGTGTGCATATCTCTGAGGACACACCCATGTGCTTGTCTTTGCATGCACATGTCTTTGTGTGTATATCTCTGTGTGTGCACATCTATATATGAGTACACACACGTGTGCTTGTGTGTCTTTGCATGCACATGTCTTTGTATATCTCTGTGTGTGTGTGCACATCTGTATATGAGTACACACACGTGTGCTTGTGTGTCTTTGCATGCACATGTCTTTGTGTGCACCTGAGTATGCACGTCTCCAGCAGGTGAGGCCCTTCACAAGGACACGTGTAAACGTCTTGTGTGGACTCTACCACATGCTTTCTGGGGACGGTGAATAAGTCACGAGACCCCTCTCAGTGTCTGCTCACTGTTCTCTAACTGGGGTCCGTTGCCCTCCTTGGAAAGGTTGTTGAGATCTGGTAACATAAAGGCCTGGCCCAGGACACGTGGGCCCCCCTCCCCAGGCACTCAGTGGTTCCCAGAAGGAACAGACCCCGTCTGACGGAGCCCAGGCTGCTTGGCTGCTCCGGCAGAGAGCCCGGGCTGTGCCGGTGGGAGTTCATCGGCTCCTCAGTGGACCTGCTCTGGTCTGTACCTGAACCACTTTTCCCCTGATCTCATCGGTTTGATTGTGATGTTTCTTCTTACTCTTGATCAGATTTAATGGAATGTTGACAGTTGCCTAGTTTAAGAGAGAAGGACTCCCCCAATGCGTACCACTTCCGAAAACGAGCTCATATGAAATCGGACCCCGGGCGTGGGCGTGTCACCGTCTGCTCATGGAATGTGTTCCCGTTGCCCCTCACTTGGTTGTCGCCCCAGAGAACTGGCCCCCCTTGGAGGCTTCTCTGAAAGTAAAGTCTCTGGCCACCATGAGAGGTGTGCATGCTGCCTGATCGACTTCCTGCCTGAGTGAACACTGGTGCCGCCCGGGGGACCCAGGGCCCACGGTGGCCAAATTCCCGTCTGTGCAGAGAGAGAAGGCAGGGCTTTCCTGGTGGGCGGGGAGAAAGGAGGTGCTGCCCTCTTTCAGGTCAGTGGTCCCAGGCCAGGTTTTGATGGAGCCACCCTCACCCCATGGGCGTTTCTCAGTGGTGCCTTCGGCTCTTGGGTCCTGGGGTGAAACCCTCACCCCGTGGCATCCCTGCCGGAGGGCAAGCCCAGGCCCAAAGCAGCAATGGGCGTCTGCCGTCAGGGTCACTCCCCCTCCCCAGGCCCCGGCCGGCCCAGCCAGCCTTTAGGATGAACGTGCCTTTCTGAGTTGCTCTTGGCGTGTGCTTTAATCTCCTGCCAAGTGTGTCCGTGATAATACCTTATCAAGTGAACTTTTTAAAGCTTAAATAGCATCTTTGAAAAGGAAAATTGTTTCAGGGGTTTTTTTTATTGATTTTAATGTAAAATAGCACTTTGAAGTTTACAATTTATGGTTCCCTGGGCATCCGATGATGGGGAAGAAGGGTCAGAAATTGGTTTTCCCCTTTCTTCTGCTCTTCTCCCCACTGGGGCCCCCGGGGACAATGCATGCCTTCCAGGCAGCACCTTGTTATTCAGACCCGTTGCCTGCCACATTGCATTTTCAGGGGATCAAGCCTAAGACGAAGAAAAGATAAGAAAATTGCCCCTAATGAAATCCAGAAGCAGCCGGCACTTTCTCCTCAGACCCAGAGACTCGTAGGAGAAAAGGGAACCTTAATTCAAACCAGTCCCAGTGCCAGACGCGGCTTTGAAGTTGCTGAGTAAAGTCTGAGCCACTGGGGGCGGGGGCTTGTAGGGAGATGATTATGACGATGAAGATGGTGCTCTGTAACCCATCCCTCACCTGTGCGCGGGGACATGGGGACTCTTCCGTCAGGGATGAGCGCCACATCCAGATGCCCGTGGTTCGTAGCTTAGATTCCACTGTGATATTACGAAGTTTATCAAAGATGTCTCTGAAACTGGATCTTCTCAAGCAATAACTGTGATAGCTTCACGAATTGGCATTAGCCTTGAAATTGAGCAACTGGGCAAAGCTATTTCACTTTCCCCAAACTTTCAAGTAAGACGGGAAGGCTGAGGCTCTTGAATGTTCGTTCCTTCCGTAAGCTGTGTTGCTGTGTTGCTGCTGTTGCTGCCTTTTGTAGACAGGTGTGTTTTAGGAGTCGCGGCGCCTGATGTCTGCTGTTTTCACCATTGCCGAGTGGCACCCGCTGCACACACCACGCTGGTCCCTGGGTTTCTTGCCTGAGGAAGTCAGGGTTATGAAGTTTTCATACAGACCGTACCACCTTCTTTTCTAAAAGCAATTATGTCTCTTTAAGTGCATCCAAGTATTTTCCTATGTAGAAATTTATCTGAGAAGCAAAAAGAAGCAAAAGCATATAAGCTACAGCCTCAGAGCTGAGAGAGGTCGTCCTGCGCCAGCCTTCGCTCGCCTGTGGGGCCGGCCCTGTAAGAAGCGAACAGTGGAGGCAGCACAGTGCCTGCCCTGGAGGATAGCGGGGGACTGGGAGGACAAGCTCTAGGCAGGTCCGGTAAGACCTCAGGGGACCTGCCCACTTGGGGGGCCAAGGAAGTTTCTGGAGGAGGCAAGCCCCCAGCTGAGTCCTGGAGGAACGAGCCTGGCAGGGGACATTATGGGAGAAGGGCCGTCCCGAAGGAACAGAGCCCGATGGTGCAAACCCGCTCACCTGGGCTGCATCCACAGAGCCAGACCTTGGCCCTGATGGCAGGGGCTCTGTCGGGGCCTCCGACTGTGGAATGAAGAAGCATCACGGCCAGCTCTGCATGTTGGACAGGCCCGTCTTGCGGCAGCTTAGGTGACAGACTTGGACCTGGCAAAGAGCATTCCAGGGTAGGATCTGGGGGCCAGTGGACAAGCCCAGAAAACAGCGGCAGAGATCGGGACAGGGCCACAGGCTGGAGAGGTGGGGCCATCTCAAAGAGGTTGAAGTGAGATGGGATTGAGGGGAGTAGAGGCTGATTTTGGGGGAGAGGGCACTTGGTGAGGTCTCGAGGTGCTGGCTTAGAGGAGGCTGAAGGATGCTGGGCAGACATCCAGCGGGAGAAGGTTCAGGTGGGGGTGGGTGTGGGTTCAGTGGGGACGCTTTTGCTTCAGTCTGTTTTCAGGAAAAAGTGAGAAAGTGTCCATCCAAGTGGGTGGTTGGGAGCATCTCCACCTGGAGGCCCCTTAGCAGGGAGAGCCAGTGAGGAGCCAGTTTGTGTGGATGATACCCCAGGGCATTTATTGGGGCAGAACGGCAGCCAGAAACTCAAGCGTGGCGTGCCAGCCCTGAGCCCAGTTCCCACGGAGTCCCCAGAGGCTTGCCGGCTGTGGGTGGCCGCAGGACTGCAGCCTCTTGGCCCTATAAGCTCGGTTTGCTCTGAGGCTTGTGTTGACGGAAGGTGTGGTGAGTTTTGTTTAGGGTCCTACTAGGGGAATGAACTGGAAGGTCATTTCTTTCCAGATGTTGAAACCCAGCTGTTAAGTGAATTATTGCATTTAGATGCAGTTGTGGCTTTTGAGGATGGTATGTACAGGCCATAATTTGATGGTGTGCGGTGGTTCAGAGCTAGACGTGCCCCGTGACACAGCCCCTTGCGCAGAGCACAGCTGGGAGGCTGCACGAGCGATGGCCTTTCGAGGAAGCAGAGTGGCCGGCACCCTGCCTGCTGTCCTGGTCCAGCTCTGTTCCCCTGGGAAGCCGAGGGGCGTGGCCAACACCCGCCTGCTGTTCCAACCCAACCCAGCTCTGTTCCCCTGGGAAGCCGAGGGGAGTGGCCAACACCCGCCTGTTGTTCCAGCCCGACCCAGCTCTGTTCCCCTGGGAAGCCGAGGAGAGTGGCCGGCACCCACCTGCTACTGCTATCCCGGCCCAGCTTTGTTTCCCCGGAAGCTGAGGGGAGTGGCTGGCACCCGCCTGCTACTGCTATCCTGGCCCAGCTTTGTCTCCCAGGAAGCCAAGGAGAGTTCGCTGGCACTCGCCTGCTACTGCTATCCCAGCCCAGCTCTGTTTCCCAGGAAGCTGAGGGGAGTGGCTGGCACCCGCCTGCTGTCCCAACCCAGCTCTGTCTCCCTGGGAAGCCGAAGAAAGTGGCCAGCACCCACCTGCTATCCCGGCCCAGCTTTGTTTCCTGGGAAACCAAGGGGAGTGGCTGGCACCTGTCTGCTGTCCCAACCCAGCTCTGTTCCCTGGGAAGCTGAGGGGAGATGTCGTCTTCAGGCTGCAGGTGCAGGTTGGCTGATGACCGAGTGAAGGGTGCAGTGCTGTGTCGGTAACGAAGGTGCCAGAGAAGCCACATTGAGGCCACGGGAAGGGGATGCGTGGCACCCGGCAGCTTCACATGGGACCTCCCTAAATGCAGAGGCCACCGCGAGGAGAAGCCACTCTCTCCCCTTAGCACCACGCTCCCCTCTGTACATGCCTCACGGGCACAGGCACCCTCTGGGCACCACAATCATGGCTTCCCTGGGCTTGCCGGCCCCAGGGGTGCACCTTACAGGCATTTGTCCATCTTCTCTAAAGATCCCCTCTTTCCACCCATTTCTCCTGCCTCTTGAGCTGACGATCAGTGGACGATCAGTGGGCCTACTGCCTTGGGAAACTGCGAGCCCACCCCTCTCTCCCCTCAGGGTGCCCCAAGAAAGGCCAAAAGTGACCTCATGGAAATACTCTCCTTAAAGTGATGGCTTGAGAGGCCCACGGCAAACATCTCAATCTTATTTTTTTAGAGACTGAGTTCTTTTTTTTTTTTTTTTTTTTTTTTTTTTGAGACGGAGTCTCATTCTGTCGCCCAGGCTGGAGTGCAGTGGCGTGCCATGTCGGCTCACTGCAAGCTCCGCCTCCCAGGTTCACGCCATTCTCCTGCCTCAGCCTCTTGAGTAGCTGGGACTACAGGCACCCGCCACCACGCCCAGCTAACTTTTTGTATTTTTTAGTAGAGACGGGGTTTCACCGTGTTAGCCAGGATGGTCTCCATCTCCTGACCTCATGATCTGCCTGCCTCGGCCTCCCAAAGTGCTGGGATTACAGGTGTGAGCCACCGCGCCCGGCCGAGACTGAGTTCTTTATTAAAAGTTTAATTCTGGGAATAAAATGTGAGTCCAGTTTCCCATTTTTTGCAGCATCTATTAAACAGGAACATTCCTTCAGCTTCCTCTTGTAGGAAGGTCGTGGAGGGTAAGCACGGCCCTGAAGACACAGGGAGTGCCATGCTCAGCTTCCTTTTTACAGGCAAAGAAGTCATGTCCCATGGAGGAGAAGGGACATTTCTCAGTCGCGCCACAAACGGGTGCTGAAGGTGCACTCATGCACCTCACGTTCTGACCTTCTTATGTCTAGCAGGTGTTTGGGATCACAACCTAGAGGGTGTTGAGCCCAGTAAAATGAAAATGAGTGTGTGGGCACGTGCATCGGACTGTGCCCCACGCAGCCTCACGCGTGGCTGACGTGCCAGTGCCCGCGAGCCTGGGCTCATCTTTCCCATTTTGTTTTGACTGGCTTTGAGGCAACGCCACACACCAAGCCTAGACAGCAGAGACTCTCTTGGTATGAACTTCATTTAACAGCGATTTTCACAGGACTTCTTTTTGGAGGGGGATTAGAAGTAAAATAGCTCAGCAGCACTTCAAAGCGGGGAAGTAAAGCCTCCACGTGCGCTCGCTGCAAAGCAGCAGTCAGAGTGCCTCGCCAAGGACACGGCGTCCACACAAAACGCCTGTGGTTCTCATTGAAAAAAGTCTCGGCTTTAAAATCCACACCAAAAGCATGGCTGGAAATGTGTTTTTCTGTCCAAAGAAAAAGGTTTTATGACAAGAACTTTATTAAAATAATTAGAAGCGAGTCTCCTTGGGATGATGTGGACAGTTGAAAGCAGAGGGCGGCCCCCTCAGTCCTGCGGCCCCCCTCAGTCCTGCTGCCCCCCTCAGTCCTGCGGCCCCCCTCAGTCCTGCGGCCCCCCTCAGTCCTGCTTCCCCACTCAGTCCTGCTGCCCCCCTCAGTCCTGCGGCCCCCCTCAGTCCTGCGGCCCCCCTCAGTCCTGCTTCCCCACTCAGTCCTGCGGCCCCCCTCAGTCCTGCGGCCCCCCTCAGTCCTGCTGCCCATTAGGTTGGTCAGAGCCATGGAGGAAGCCTCGGAATGTCGGTCAGAAAGGACTGTGGGGCCAGTGCCTTCCAGTGTCCAGGGCAGGGCCCTGGGTCCAGCAAGAGTCAAAGGACTCCTGGATTCCAAGGCATTCTCTCCATCCCGCCACTGACTAGACTGATTTCTCCCCTCCCAGCCCTGCGGCGGGAGTGCCAACACCATCTCCACGCACGCTCTGAGGCCAGCGCAGTGTTTCCTGTGTTGTACACCATGTTTGCGAAATTGCCATGCTTTGTGGTGGGGTCCCAGTAAGTGAGAAGAAACCTCTCACTCTGGGACCAGAATCACGCATGGAAGAATGTTACAGAAGTTGTATGGACAAGACCAGAGCAGAGGTTTGGGCAACTCCAGCTGGTGGGCCAAGTCCTGCCGCCTGTGCTCTCGGCACAGTGTTATCAGAACACAGGGACGCTTGCACGCCGATGCACTGTCTGTCCTGTCTTGGGCACCACAAGGGCAGCATCACGTGGTCCTGGCAGAGACCGTGTGGCCCACAGACTGAGGTCAGGTGCCTCCTATCTGACCCGTGGCAGGAAGCTCGCTGCCCCTGTCTAGATTCACCTTGTTTCCTCGGCCCCTAATGATGGCCCTCGGGGCACAGTTCCTGTGTCCTTGGAAAGCACTTTCTACAGCTGCCGCAGAGGCAGGTCTAGGGGAAATTGTGTGGACTGGCTCTCTTCAGAAAAAAGAACAGAAGCAGACTGCTCAGAAGCCACCCAGGGTCTCCTGTGACTCCCATCTAAGTTCCAGAAGTGAGTTTCTTGGCGGGCAAGGTGCCTAGGTGTGGATCTGACGCATGTTTGGAGGGCAGAGTTTGTCAGCACTGACTTGAACAGGCTGAAGCCACACAGTCCCACGCATCACTCTTCTCCCGTCTGGGCTTGCTCATGGGATGCGGGGCACCAGGATCAGGCACCGCGTGCTCCCAGCATTGAGATGGGCCCTCCCGTTGCCTCAGCGTCCCTGATGGGACTCATGACTGCTGGCCCTCTAGAGAGTAGCCCGCGGGATCTTCACCTGGTGTTTAAGCCCTCGGGGGTTGTGTCCCTCCACCACCAGAAATCAGAGGAACTTTTCAGTAAGATTCTGATCTGCGGTCATCCCCGAAAAGGGGTCACATTGAATTTTCAGCATTTTTGTTTCTTCTGGTCAAAGTTGATACTTTCAGTGACATCAGTGGGGAATTTCATTTGTAATAAAAGCCGAATGAAAAAGTTTTAGGGCCAGCCCTGCTGCCGTCTGCCGTGATGTTTCTGGAAGGTCCTTGGTGGTGGGAAGGGACACTGGGCCCGGTGAGTGCATTTTTGGCTGCCCCCAGGGAGGGGCCTCTGAAAATCCATATGAAGGGAGGCGCCCATCGGGTGATGCACTTGGCCCACACGCGTGTGCTGGGGAGGCCGTGGGGACACAGAAGTGTGCTTCGGTGCAGGACAGGCTGGGCTGAGCAGCTCCAGGAAGTAGGCGGTGGTGAAACCCTAAAACATGGACCTACTCACACAAGGGCTTGGTGAGGGGACCCCCAGAGCTCACAGCACAAGTGGGAATCGTGCAAACTAGGCTTCATGGTGGAAATACCAGGAGACTTTTAAAAGTTCGTAGAAAATGCATATTTTGAAAAAAACTGCATGGGTTTCAAAATGTGTCTGCACCAAAATAAATTTGCACTAACGTGTTATATCTGGACAGGATCTAGTTTGAGGCACCAAGGATAAAACGTCAGTTTGAAAAGAGTCCTTCTCAGAGCAACATGAATTCTGCTAAAACTGAAGCCAGAACAAACAGCAGGTTTACAGTGAAGCTTGGGTAGGAAGAGTGGTGAAATCATTGATACTTTATGAAAAGTTTATGGGGACAATGCCCCAAAGAAATCAGCAGTTTACAAATGGACGACTCATTTTAAGAAGGAATGTGCAACGGTGTTGAAGATGAAGCCCCCAGCTGCAGACCATCCACATCAATTTGTGAGGAAAAAATTCATCCAGTTCATGCCCTAATTGTAGAGGACCCACAATTAACAGCAGAAGCAACAGTTGACACCATGGGCGTCTCAACCGGCTCAGCTTACACAACTCTGCCCGCAGAATTAAAGTTGAGCAGACTTTCCAGTCAGTGGGCACCAAAACCACAGCGTCCAGATCAGCTGCCGACAGGAGCACAGCTTTCGGTGGAAATGTTCAACAGGTGGACTCAGGGTCCTGAGTGTCATAACAGGAGATGGAGCACGGCTTTCCCAGGACCATCCTGAAGACAAGGCACAACCACAGCACCAGCTACCGAGAGCCAGAGGTGGCCCAGTCACAGCAGTAGCAGGCTGGTCAAGCAGGAGTAAAGGTCATGACAGCAGGTTTGGGGAATGCCCAAGGCATGTTGCCTGTTCTGGAGGACCAAAGAATGATAACATCTGCTTATTGTGAGAGTGTTTTGAGAAAGTTCCTCAGCACTTTCACAGAAAATCACTGGGAGAGTTTCCCCCAAGAGTCTTTTTTTGTTTTCTGAGGTGGAGTTTTGCTCTTATCAGCCAGGCTGGAGTTCAGTGGCATGATCTTGACTCACTGCAACCTCTGCCTCCTGGGTTCAAGCGATTCTCTCACGTCAGCCTCCCGAGTAGCTGGGATTATAGGTGCATGCCACCACGCCCGGATTTTTGTATTTTTAGTGGAGATGGGGTTTCACCATGTTGGCCAGGCTGGTCTCAAACTCCTGACCTCAGGTGATCTGTCCACCTCAGCCTCCCAAAGTGCTGGGATTACTGGCGTGAGCCACCGTGCCCAGCACCCCTCCCTCCCCCGCCACCAAGAGTCCTCCACAACAATGCTTCTGCTCACTCCATTAAACTAGAAAACCTTTGCAAGAGCTTTGAAGAGAAACGAAACCATTAGGCATCCACCTTCCAGTCCTGAGTTGGCTTCTTCTTCTTTCCTAATCTTAGAAAAACCTGTAAAGGGCACTTATTTTTCTTCATTTAATGTAAAAAAAAAAAAAACAACAGAGACTGCATTGACATGGTTAGATTCCCAGGACGCTCAGTCCTTTCGGGAGGGACTAAATGGCTGCGGTCACCATTGCAAAAGTGTCTTGGACTTGATGGAGCTTGAGAAATAAAGTTTATATTTTTTATCTTTTAATTCAATTTTTCCACGAACTTTTTGAAGCCCCTTTTTAAAGGCTCCACTTCTGTTCCACCATCCTCACCTGCACAGGCCCCTTGCACCTGGGCCGTCATTGCAGGAAGACACCAGACCACCTTTCTCATGAGGTCCTTGCTGTCCGCCAGGAAAGGGAGGCCCTGATTCTGCTCCCCTCACCCACAGAGAGAGTGAAGGAGACTTTGAAAGTCAGTGGTGGTGATTAACTCAGGATCGAAGGCGGCAGCCTAAAGGAGACATGAAACTGCTGAACTTCCCCACTCACGGAGAGCACACATATGGATTCATAGCACACGCATGGATTCATAGCACACACTGATAAGATCATTAGACTAAAGACTGATAAGTTCTTTTGTGTTAAGGAGTGCTTTTTCCCCTTTCCAAATAGAATATTTTCCTTATTTCCCTAATACAATTTAAAGAATTTCTCAGTGGTTCTGTCTTTTCCAGTGAATTCTCTTACATTTGTCATCCGTTTTCCCTTTAAAGATTCTTAAGTGTCTTAATTGTGTTGTAATTCCCTTACACCTGTGTGTGTTGGTGTTCCAGGGTGAGTAAGGAACACGTGGGCTCCCCCAGCAGGGCTGGCAAGGGCTCTCCCCCCTGTCGGCCACACTCAGTCCCAGCACTAGGGGCAGTGGGTGACTGCACATGTCTTCAGTGGGAGCTGTGGAAAGTGCATTGTCGCAGCAAGAGCAGCCTGATGGGGCGAGTGGAGCTGACCCAGTCTCAGAAGAGAGGATGGGCAGGGAGGACCGGGACAGAGAGGACGGGACAGGGCCAGGGATGGTGGGCACGGGGCCAAGGAGGGGTGTTAGTGGGACAGGGAGCTGGCTTCACTCCCCCAGGTTAATGCAGCTTGTCCCGTGGGGGTTACAGAAATTATACAGAAAACAGCATACCAAGAAACAGCAATGCTCTCACTCTCACCAAGCAAGTGCAGTGGGGCTTGCTGGCTTGCACCGTGACTGCCTCTCACCAAGCAAGTGCAGTGGGGCTTGCTGGCTTGCACCGTGACTCACTCTCACTAAGCAAGTGCCGTGGGGCTTGCTGGCTTGCACCGTGATTCACTCTCACTAAGCAAGTGCAGTGGGGCTTGCTGGCTTGCACCGTGACTCACTCTCACTAAGCAAGTGCAGTGGGGCTTGCTGGCTTGCACCGTGACTCACTCTCACTAAGCAAGTGTCGTGGGGCTTGCTGGCTTGCACTATGACTCGCTCTCACTAAGCAAGTGTCGTGGGGCTTGCTGGCTTGCACTATGACTCACTCTCACTAAGCAAGTGTCGTGGAGCTTGCTGGCTTGCACTGTGAAGATGTGAAATGAGCCTGGATCACATGTGGGTTGATTCCCTTCTAATTAAGCGTGGTCGCCAGATTCCAGCCTGCTGTGTGGAGCCCTCAGCCCGCCAGTGGCCGAGGGGGTGCGGGGCAGGCATTATCAATGCCAGAGGGAACCTTGGGGTTTTGTGACCGTCCCCGTCCCTCTTTCAGCTGACCCAGTAACGCCTTCTCCTGTCCTTTGCAGAACGGTGGTCATGCCGATCGCCAGCGAGTTTGCCCCGGATGTGGTGCTGGTGTCATCAGGCTTCGACGCCGTGGAGGGCCACCCCACCCCTCTTGGGGGCTACAACCTCTCCGCCAGATGTAAGTGGTTCTGCATATGACTGAGGAGCCGGTTCTGCTCATGTCCGTGATCCGCTGTGTTCCACGTGTCAGGTCCCCTTTTTAATAACGAGATAAGGAAGGGCACCTTTTTACTAATGACCAAGGTCCTGACCGTACTGGGAACCAGTCCATTTGGGAGGCCCCAGAGAGCCCAGAGCAGGCAGCGGGAGCTCAGACCCAGGCACCTCGGGCACTCTTTGCCCAGGAAGGGCCTAGGGCACACGAGGCTCCCTCTCTGGGATGCGGGTGCCTAGGGACCTGCAGGCCACCTCCAGGGGCAGGTCCTGGTCCCACCAAGAGCTGAGATGTGCCCCATGCCGCTTCTCTGGCAGGCAGTGCCCCTTGGAACTGTAAAGGGAAGTTGCTGGGGGCACAGTTGAGTTCAGAGTTGGATGAGGGAGCCCAGGATGTGTGTGTCCTCTCAGGATCAGCGTTAGGGGCCATGCTGTCAGGATGGGAGGAGGGACTGCCCAGCAGTGCTCCCGCTGTGCCTCAGCAACTCACAAGGAGATGAAAACCTCCTGGCATCAGCGCTTGGCGCACACAAAGGCCTGGCCGCCTCCCCTACCCTGGAGTCCCCGAGGATCCTGGAGAGCCTCCCGAGGCCCAAGCATCCTGTGGCCTTGGTCCTAGCCCTGGTGATGCCCTCAAGGCCCCAGCGTCCACAGTGTATGGCCCTCCCCACTCCTGTCGGCACAGGCGGCCAAGGAGGGGCCCGTCTCTCAGGTCCTTGCGTGGGGAGGGTGTGGCTCACCCAGGAGACCTGAGGCAGCCCTTGGTGGCTGTGCTCCCCTGGGGCCTCCCACAGTCCCCCAGGCCGTGCAGCCTAGTGGCCAGCAAAGTGACCAGACAGAGGGCAAAGAGCTTCCACTGTGCCCAACGCCCCACAGCACCCGGCCTGGAGCACCGCGGCCACCACATCCTCAGCTTCCTCCTCAGTCCGCACGGCTGCCTCGAAGCCCCTGTCACTGTTTCCATCAGATGGGATGAACCGAGGCTTTGGGAAGTTACGGCCTCGCCAGCCCATGATCGGGGCCACTAATCAGCGGCGCGTGGTTCCCGGCTCTCTAATCAGCACCGGCCTGGCCTGGCTGAGGGTGGTGATTACCCTCATCCACCAGGCATTCCCTCCCGGGGTGAGTGATGTGGGTGCAGTGGCGGGACTGTGGCTGTTGATCAAAGCCAGACGCTCAGACCTGGACATGGGAGAACACTTCAGGAACACATGCAGCCTGTGCACATGTGTACACATACATGTTTGGAGCATGTCAGATAACCAGAGCCCGCTGGGCCGTGGCCACAAGAGCATGGCCATAGCCCCTCTGCGGGGGCCGAAAGGCAGGTGGCCTGCAGCCTCTGCGTGGGGCTGGCTGCCCTCGTCCCCTAAAGCAGATGATTTGCTGATTAAAAATCAAAGCATTGAAGCCATAATTCCTCCTCTCAAACAGATCAAAGAGGAAATCCAAAGCCGAAACTCTTCAGCGAATTTATTAAACGAAACCTGGCCCGGCCATGTGTCTCGACACCCCAGCCCCCGGTCTTCTTACGATGCCATGAGACGCGTTTCTGGGCTGCGCTGGCTGCGGCCCTCCCCCGTTCACACTGCAGTCTCCCGTTTCCCGTTGCAGGCTTCGGGTACCTGACGAAGCAGCTGATGGGCCTGGCTGGCGGCCGGATCGTCCTGGCCCTCGAGGGAGGCCACGACCTGACCGCCATTTGCGACGCCTCGGAAGCATGTGTTTCTGCCTTGCTGGGAAACGAGGTAGGAAGACCCCAGAGACCCCACAGGATGCTCCACACTGACAGGCTCGGGGTTGTGGCCTGGCTGCCCGAGAGCCCCAGAGCATGAAAAAGCCAGTGGGTCTCTGACCACGTGGATGCTTGCAGCTCCGCCTTGCACCTGCCCCCCACCCCCGCATAGCTCTAAATGTGGCAGAACCGTGACGATGGCTGGAAGAGGTGCAGGGGGCAGGACTGGAAGGAGCCCTTTTGTCGTGAGAAGATGGCTCAGGGCCCTCTGCGGTGCGACTGCACCCTTTCAGTTCAGGGTCCCTCTCTCCATTACGTGGAGCATACTGTGACCAGAGGTTTTCTTTTTCTTTCTCTCTTCGTTTCCTCTGTGGACAGTCAGCTTCTCTAGGGAGTCCTCATGTGGGTTTCGGTCAGTGGCCCCAAGGCAGGCTGGGGCTCTTCTGCCCAGCAGGCCTGTCTGCTGCTCTGAGCCCCTAGGGACAGGGCTCCCTGCTGTGTCCCTACCAACACCGCCGGAGGGAGTCAGAGACGCTGTGGTCTGTACAGCTGGCCTCTGAGGCCTGGGCAGAGAAAAAGAATGTTCCACGGGCTCGGGGTGAGAGCGCCACCTGCAGCGTTCCATTGCAGCGTGACGCCGGGGCCCGGGCCTCCCTGCTCCCAGCAGGGCCTCCATCAGGCGTGGGCCAGTGAGATGGGGGGAGGAGGCGGTGCCACAGCTACCAATGTCATATCCACCTCCAAGAGTGTCTGAAGTGTGTGACACAAAGTGGAGGGGTACCTTTCATTCTGAGTTTCCCACACCTGCTCTTCCTGAGCCTCTGAACCCATCTACAGGGTTTTGGGTGTGAGTCCAAATCCCCAAGACACGACTCAGTCGGTGGCTTCCCCACGCAGAGCTCTGCCTGGCTGCCTGTGCTGGGTGTCCAGTGCAGGTCCTGAGAACAGCCAGCTGGCGTGTGGGGGACTCAAGGGCCATGTGTCCAGATCACTTGACCACAGGAAGCGGAGGGCAGGGCAGTGCCTGAGGCTCCAGCACACCAGATGCAGAGGCCTTGCCAGGGGGCAGGGTGGGAGTCTGCCTCCTGTGCCCTCTGGGGCTGCCCTCCCCAGCCCGGCAGTCCTGAGGACAGTCTCAGTAGAGTCGGGGTGACAGGGCACTTAGTGGGGGTGTCCTGGTGCTCAGCGGTTTGCAGGAAACCTGCATTTTCACCCCCATTTGATGCTCAGCCCCCACTCTGGGGGACTTCTCTGGAAGCAGCATCCTCATTTTCAGCTCAAGGAAAAGGCAGCACTCTACCATCCGACCTCACCTGTCTTTATTTAAAAATCTCCCCAGTCCCTTATGTTTGGGGAACCAGTGGGACAGCAGCTCAGATGCCCTCGGGTCAGTGCTGGCTTTTGCCTGCCTGTGGGTGCTCCAGACCGAGGTGCTGGTCCCAGGCCCTCTGTGCACCAGACAGGCGGTCACACACTTACAGGTGCCCTGCACGCCCCTGGGCTCTGGTGTCTGATGGCTCTTACTGACAGGCGCTCTGGCCTGGCATTGTGGGGCGGGCAGAGGGATGGCAGGGACTGCAGCCATCCCAGGACACTCTGTGCAAGCCTCTCCCGATGGAAAGCTGGCCCTGCTCACTCCAGGACGGTCCGGGTGCCGTGCAACTAAGGGCAGCGCCCAGAGGCACTCGAGGTCACGAGCGGTGGGGAAACGTCAGGTCGCACAGGAGGCCACGGACCCCTGTAGTTAAGCACGGCGCTCGCGGGGTCTGGTGTGCAGGCATCGTTCGCATTGTTCTGGAAAATGCAGAGGGAGGGTCCACTCTCTGGCCCGCTGTCTGTGAGTGGCCTCAGCATGCGCAGTGGGCCTCGAGGTGGCCAGCACACAGGGCACCTCGCAGAGGACGCCTCCTGCACATGGGCATGGGTGCTGGAATTCTCATTGTGAGCATTAGAACAAAAGGGTGTCTTCTTCCCAGTGCAAACCCCATTATGAGAGGAACCCCACTGGTCACAGCCAGTTCCCACCTCCACCACCTCTGCCATCTGTCCCTGGGAAGCAGGTTGCTTTCCAAACGGTTGGTAACTCGCTGCTAACTGGGTGCTGCTTTAGCCGAGGAAGCCGTGCGTTCCTGACCTGGGTCTGCTCGTGAGAGCAGGGGCTTATTGTGAGCAGTCAAGACCCCCACCTTCCTGGGGCCCCAGGCCGCCGCAGCACCAGAACCTTCCTCCCTCCCCTTCTGTTGAGGCCGATGTGAGGGGCAGCATCAGAGACGGCGGAGGTGGGACCTGGGACTGCAGGTCCTGCCTCCAGCCAGGGGCACTCCAGTCAGGGGTCTCCCCCTGCGCCAGAAGTGGGAGCAGCACAGGGCATCCTCCGGGCCCCTCCCCACCCCCTCAGCAGCCTGCGCTGGAAGTGGGAGCAGCACAGGGCATCCTCCGGTCCCCTCCCCACCCCCTCAGCAGGGCTGCTGCCATGGCTTTCCCAGAAAGGCCAGCACTGTAATCCTAAATTTTGAAAGATTCACTCTGAGACAAACCTGCTTTATTTTCCAGGAAAGGTCTCATTCAGACACAGGCCTGAAGGCCAAGTACACCAGCAATATCTCCAGGTGACACAAACTGCCCGGCACAGCAAGGGGGGCTTTTCCAGGCCAGGGAAGCCAGGGCAGTGCGCGTCAGCTGTGTGTTCCTCCAGCCCTTGCCATTAGAGGGAGAGGGGCAGCTTCCTTAGAACCTACAAGGCTCCGTCTCTCTGCAGTGACTCCTGATCGAAGGGCCGTGGGTGAGGCCTGCAGATTATCGGCGGGGCTCAGTGCCTTGCCCCGGTGACCATGCGCAGCCGCTGAGGGAGGCCCAGGACCGGCAGCGCTGAGCCTCGGCTCACCCAAAGGCTGCCATGGGGCCCATGGGGCCTTGACCCAGACTTGGGAAGCCAGGGAGCTGGCGGTCAGGGAAGTGGGCACTAGCCAGTGGTCTCCCAGACAGGAGGGAGGTTCGGTGGCTTGAAGAAGTAGAGGACGCCAAGGGCAGGGTGACCCTGGGGGTCAGTGAGAGCCCAGAGGTGCAGGCACCTCACGGGAGGACAGTTGGGCTCTCGCAGGTGTGGGGGAGGCTGGGCTGGCCAAGCCAAGAGCACAGGCAGAAGGGGAAAGGGAGAGAGGGACGCATGGCCAGGCCTGAGGTGATCTGTTGGGCCCCACTGGAACCCCTGGATCTTCTGAGGGGTGGGCGCATACGTCCCCTTGCACACCTCTGCCGACAGCTGACAGTGCTGCCTTAAAGACCAGGGTTGGCCGGGTGCAGTGGCTCAGGCCTATGATCCCAGCACTTTGGGACGCCGAGGCGGGCGGATCACGAGGTCAGGAGATCGAGACCATCCTGGCTAACATGGTGAAACCCCGTCTCTACTAAAAATACAAAAAAAAAAAATTAGCCGGGTATGGTGGCAGGCGCCTGTAGTCCCAGCTACTCGGGAGGCTGAGGCAGGAGAATGGCGTGAACCCGGGAGGCGGAGCTTGCAGTGAGCCGAGATCGTGCCACCACACTCCAGCCTGGGCGAGAGAGCGAGACTCCATCTCAAAAAAAAAAAAGACTGCAGGGCCACGGCCCGGCTTGGGAGGATGGGGGATGGGAATGGTTCCATAACCCACTACAGAGCAAGACCCCTGGGTGCGTGACCCCGGGACAGCAGACCTGGAGTATGCGAGACCCCATGTGTGCCAAGCCCCAAGGGCACAAGACTTAGCCGGAGGAGCGACAGCAGGCAATGGCCAAGGTCAGGGACTTGGGGGGGGTCAGGACCTTGCATCGCCAAGGGGAGCCCCTTGGGACCTGCAGCCTGGGCCATCGCAGGGGCGTGCGCCAGCCAGAGGGGTGCCGGGAGGGGACATGGGCAGTGGCTGCAGGTACCAGGACACGCCCTGCTTTCTGGCCATCTTTGCTGGTCAGGGATGGTGTTCCTGTTAACATAAATCAGAAGTAGATCAAAGATCCAGGTGGCATCCCTGCAGCGGGTGAGCTGGCCAGCGACAGGCTGGATAAAAGACCAGGCTGCTGTTTAAAATGTCCAAAGCACTTTACAGGCCCTTTCTTCACATCAAACAGTCTTTTCCCCCTTTTTGCTCCAGTTAAAAGGCAACTGACGCATATATTCTACCATCCCGAAGCCTTATGGTTCTTCTGGCTAGTTATTTTAAATAACAATAGGGAACTTCGCTTTCAGCCATGGCCTGTTCTTGCTTCCTGATGCGTGTTTGCGCTTCTAACAAGAAAATGTTCTTTTACTTAAACACGTCAAAAAGGAGGAAGCACTAGTTTTATCAAGGTCTCTTTAAAAGTCTCTTTAATGCACAAGAGTTGGCCTGGGCCCCGCCCCTCTGCCCGGCAGCCTTTGATGAAGGTTGATATACAGTGTGCCAGGCGATCTGGCACACACAGGCGGGGCCGCCAGCTGTGACGGCAGTGGCCTGCGGGGACCCTGTTGCTGCAGAAGTGGCTGAGTTATAGGGTGTGCGGGACAGGAAGCGCAGAGGGGCCTTGGCGTCCCCGCTATCAGAGCGACCCCTCTGTCTTCAGCGCGTAGGTCTGGAGGCCGGTGCTGTTCCCAGCAACCATTTTATTTAAGTTTCCATGTTCAGTTATCTGCAACTGCCAGTGACTATGGACAGTGAAATTTCCCTACGAGTGTTGCATGTTGCAGTGTAGACGGGCCGTGGAGTCGTGTGGGCGCAGCACCGAGTCGGGCCTCCAGCCAACTTCCATCAAAGACCCTGCACCAGACGGCCACGGGGATCTGTGGCCCAGGCCCGTGCCCCCGGGAGCTTAGGAAAGGACCGTCTCTCCTGTCTGAGACCATGCCCAAGGCAGGTTTTTGCTTGGGCCAATTTTCTACTTTAGTCATGGGGCGTTTCAGGGTTAAAATGCCACCATCTCATTTAACCCACTCCAGGATTCGTGGAAGACATTCGTGGAGCAGGAGGGTGGTGTCGTGTGGAAAAGGTTTTCCCCCGGGAGTTTAGCTTATTAGTTATGTCCTGATGCTTTGTGAAAGGTGTGGATGTGAAACAGCTCTAACAAAGTAACGAAAACCAAGTGTGTGTGAGGGACTGAGAGCTGGCTGCCTGCTTCCAGTCACTCTTCCTCTCACACTGACACCCCACATGGCCACCCTCTTGTACACACACACCACACATATGCACACACAGGCACCACAGTCGCACATGCACGTGCATCCTTGCACATGCACACCCACGCAAGTACCAGTCACACATGCACATGTGCGCACCCTCTCATGCACGCACATACCACACATACGCACACCCACACAGGCACCAGTCACGTGCACACACCACACACGTGCATCCTCGCACACGTGCACACCCCACATGCACACCCACACAAGCACCACTCACACATGCACACACACCACATGCACTCCCTCTTGTGCACACACACACCACACAGATGCACACCCACACAGGCACCACAGTCTCACATGTGCACACACATGCGCATCCTCACACACGTGCACACTTGCACACCCACAGAAGCACCACAGTCACACATGCACACACACCACACACGCACACCCTCTCCTACACATACCCACACAGGCACCAGTCTCGTGCACACACGACACACCCTCTTGTGCACACACACCCCACACACACCTTCTCATGCACACACACACCACACATGTGCACACCCACACAGGCACCAGTCACACGTGCACACACCACACACCCTCTCGTGCATGCACACACCACACACATGCACACCCACACAGGTACCACAGTCTCACACATCACATGCACCACACAGGTATGCCCTCTTGTGCATGCACACACCACACATCTGCACACCCACATAAGCACCAGTCTCACATCTGCACGTGCATACTCATGAATGCACCACAGTCTCACGTGCACACACACACACCACACACGCACTCACACATACCCCACAAGCACATGCTGTCACGCACATTCATACACATGAATGCTTACACACACCACACACACTCAGTCACACTCCCCCCGTGCCAACGGTGAATGTTTTATCTGCGTGCAGCTGATTGTGGCACGCACAGGGTCCACGTCGTGTGTCCCGCTTGCTCCTCTTTCCATCCGGGCTGCCAAAGCCTTCCTGGCCGACTTTCAGCAAGACAGAGCCCAGCCTCGTGGCCTTCAGAGTTGAAGGAGCTGTGGCCACACACAGCGGGGCCGTCCCTCTGGGCCCTGTTACCTGGGTGTTGGGATATAAGGGACATCTCAGCGCTCTCCCTTCCCTGGGGCCCCCTCTGTAAAGGAGCCTGCGTGCATCCCACACGGGCCCGGGCCGGGGCAGGTGCGGGCTGCTCCGGGTTTGCCTGTGACAGACAGAGTTACGCTGAACTTCCGGGCAAGTCCCCAATACACCTAGGTGGCCGTGTCTCCGGTAAACGTCCAGGAGGGGAGATGGCCCAGGATGTGTTTGTTCACCTTTAGGAGATAACATCAAGCGGCTTAAGGGTGAAAACTGTCTTCAGCAGTGGCGCGACCAGACCTCAGCAGCACTTGGCATTGTTGCCCTTGACCTTCGCCAGCTGGACGGGGGTGAAACTGGCCCCTCTGCAGGGCTCCAGGGTCCCTTCCTCATGACCGCCACGGCGGAGCAGCCCCGCATCTGCCTGTTGGCCACCTGGGCTTTCCCTCCTCGTGAAGTCCATGTCAACCCGTTTTTCTATTGGACTGTCTTTTCCCTATTTGTTCTTAGTGGGGTGAATTAGACAGATGGACAGAGGGAGAGGAGAGAGCGGTGGTGTGAAGCAGGTTCTCCACACATTGGTGACCAGCCTGTGTGAGTCCAGGGAGACAGAACACCCACACACACGTTCTGTGCAGCGGATTTACTACTTACAGACAGGCAGCAGGGGACGGCAGAAGCCCAGGGCACCATGAGCCAGTCCCCCAAGGCTCAGAAATGCCCCAGTGGATGGAGTCCCATCTGTGCGCTCCTCTAGGAAACAGCCTGTCCTGAATTTTGTACCCCGAGTGCCATGTGACACACTGAGCTGAAGCACTGAAGGGTGCCCTGTTTCCACCGGTGGAGGACTGGGACAGAGCCAGGCTGGCCAGCCCGCGTCCTTCACATCTCAGGCTGTGTTGCCCAGCACAGTCCACGGTCACTCTCGAGAACTACGAGTGTGACGGACCTGGGTGGATCCAAGGCCCCCCGGAGAGCTCTCCTGCAGGCTGGTGGGTGGGTCCAAGGCCCCCCAGAGGACTGTCCTGCAGGCTGGTAGGTGGGTCCAAGGCCCCCCAGAGGACTGTCCTGCAGGCTGGTGGATGGGTCCAAGGCCCCCAGGAGAGCTGTGCTCCAGGCTGGTGGGTGGTAGCTGGCTCCCTAGGAGTGTTCTCCCTGTCCTCTGGAGGAGTGGAGGTAGGATCAGGATAATCTGTTCCTTGACTGGGAGAACTCTCCTAGGCCACAGGTTTACTTTGGGTGAAAATTTTAAATTACAGATTCGGTGACTTTAATGGTTATAGGTCTATTGAAGTTTCCTATTCCTTCTTAATTTTGAGAAGTTACATTTTACCAGAAATGTCTCCATTTCAACCAGAATTTCTTCAGATTTCTTGGCAAGAGTTAAGTGTCCCCAGTTTCCTGCCTTTCACGTCTCTGCTCTGCCTGTAGCCGGGGCCCCCTTTCATCCCTGGGGTCGTCCCTGTGTACCCCCCGAACTTGGGTTTCCTCCGTCAGTCCTGCCAGAGCCTGTCAGTTTACTCAAGCACTTCCGAGAATCAGTTTTCAACTGCAGCATCCTTTTTTCTTTTCAGAATTTGTCTGCTTTCCCATCTATTTTCTTTCCTTCTTGCTTTAGGACCACTGTGTTCTCTGGCTAACTTCTTACATTGGATATTTATTTTTAGTCTTTCCTGATGTGTGCAGTTAGGGCTGTAAATGGCTCCAACATGGCATCCAGCCGCATCTCACATCGTGATAGGTAGCACTTTTCATTACTTTTTAATTCTCAGCATTTCCTGATGTCTGTTATGATTTCTTCTTTGAGCCATGAGTTGGTGTGTTTTCTAATTTCCAAACATAAGGACTCATGGTTCTCTTTTTGCTATCAATTTCTAACAAATTGCACTGTGGTAAGAAAAGGAAGTGTGGTTGGCATTTATTTTTTTGTGGAGACTTGCTTTACGGGCCAGTGCGTGGTCAGCCTGCAGAGACATTCCACATGTGTTTGGGATAATGTGTCTTTTCCATCTGTTTCCCAGAGTTCTGTTTGTGTTCATTAAACAGAACTTGCTAATTGTATTGTTCGCGTTTTGGTTTTCCTGACCGACGATTGTCTGCTGGATCTGAGAAAGACATGGCAAAGTCTCCCACGATGGTGGGACACATATTCTTGTCTTCTTTCCATTGCATTCATTTTTACTTAGACATTTTAAAGCTGCTTTACTAAATATAGACATTTGACATATTATGCCCTTTCGTGATGAATTGAAGTCTTATCACAATAACCTGTATATCTAGTAATGGCCTTTCCCTTACACCTTTTGTGCCAGATATTGGAGCTGTGACCCCAGCTGCCCTTTGGCCAGGTTTGCCTGCCTAGCGTCAGTTTTCCTGTGTGACTTTTAGCCTTCCCCTGAAGTTTCAGATGTGTCTCCTATAAACAGCAAAAGCCTGGGCAATATATTATTTTCACGTCCTATCCTGTGGTCTGTGCTTTAAGTGGAAATGTGGGTCATTTGCTGTTAGTTTGATCCCTTTTTTCAGATGCCTTCTTAGCATCTTATTCTTTGTTTGTCCCCACTTTCTGTGGCTCTTTCCTTTTTCTCTTTTCTCGCCTTCTCTTGGGGTAATTGAGGGTTTCCTGCATTCCATTTGTTCCCTCTACTGAGTCCAAAGATATGCAACCTATTTTCTTGTTTTTCATTCGTCATCTTTAACAACTGGAGCATGTATTGTCAACACAGTCAGCATCCTCACTCCCGCCTCCATGCAAACCAAAGCCCGGACTGGGCCAGCCCCAGTTAGGGTGCCAGAGTAGACACAGAGCACCCAGGTGGGTATCCTTCCACTGCAAAACTACTTGTTTATCAGACACTGAAATTTAACCAGGGCCGTGAATGGTTTTGTTTGTTTTTGTTTTACTAAATCTGGCAGCCCTAGCCTCAGTGCCCCATCCCGGGTTATATCACTGACTGGTGTTTCATTTCCTTCTTTCTTTTGTTTGATTTCACTGATAAGACACCATTATTATTGCTCTATGTCATCCCTGTTCATCCAGGCTCTCCTGTACTTATGTCATTTTCTTGGCTCATGATTCCTTCTCATTTCTCACACTGTCTTCTAGGATTATTTTCATACTGCCTTAAGTATAATACATCCACTAGTGTCCCTCGGGAAAACACTCATGTGGTCAACTTCCCCAGCTCGCGTTTGTGAGGAGGAAGGTCTTTATCTCACCCTTGTTCTTGGATGATAGTTTCACTGGATAAACAATTCTGGGTTGACAAGGATTTGCTCTTGACACATTGACAATCTTAAGCCACTGTCTGCTTGCCTCCATTGCTGTTAAGGAGTTGGTGTGTGGCTAATGGCTACCTCTTTGAAGATTCTGTTTTCTCTAGCAGCTTTTAGAATTTTCTTTTTGTTTTTGATGTTCTGCAGTTTTACTCTGATGTACCTAGGTGTGCATTCCTGGGTTTTTTTGCCCCTGGCTTAGGTCTCACATCTTCCATGTCACGTTCATAAATCTCTGGTTGTTTCATCATACAGAAATGTCATTTATTTTTAATACATACTATATTTACTTTTTATAATTTATAACTGATCATTTCAGTAACTGCGATCTCTAAGGATCTAATCAATTAAAAATTATTAAAAGTTAATAAACTTTTAATTTTTGGATAGTCTGAGATTTACAGAAACATTGTAGAGATCGTGTACAAGTTCCTCATATCCCCCCGCAGAAAACGTCTTCTACTGTGAACATGTTACTTTGATATGAGTCATTTGTCACAACTTAGAAACCAGCGCTGGTCCATGACTATTAACTCCAGAATGTATTCGGATGTCACCAGCTTTACCACAACTGCCCTTTCTCCATTTTAGGGTCCCGTCCAGGATCACACATCACATTTAGTCATTTCGTGTCTTTTTTCTCAGTCTTTCATGGTTTTTCAAGGAGCATTGGCCAGAGATTTTGCAGACTGCCCTTCAGTTCATGTTTGAGTTTCTTCTCCTGGTTCTGTGCTTTGGGGAGGAAGATCATAGGATCGAAATGCCATTTGCTTGTCAGATGTGCTGCCAGCACGGCTCACTGACCTTGATCATTTGCTGAGAGTGATGTTTGCCGGGTCCTTCCACCATCGGGTTACGCTTTTACCGCCTTTCCAAATGTATTACACTTTGGGTCATGCTTCAATACCACGGTGTTGATTTTGCTGCCCAGCTGGTTCCTGCTCTGGCCCGGGGGCACCTTTCAGACTGGCCCTGCATGTCCTGTGATGGCCCCGTCCCTTGACCTTTAGGCACGTCCTGATTTCCCAGCTCCACGAGGTGCTCCAGGCTCTCATGTCTTGTATTTTCCCCGCCCCAGCCTTGGACCGAGCTGTTCTCCAAGGAGCCCTCTTCCCTTCATTGGAGAATGGGATTGGGAACCTCACTCATCACCCCTCCTGACCCAGGCTCGTGCTGGCTCGCTTCCGTGTTGTTTGGGGTTTTTGTGTTTGGGAACTCATGCTTCCTGGAAGTTAACCGGCTGTGCTCATTTGAAACCTGCTGTGGGTATGTGTGCCTCCAAAGAGGCCCTGCTGTGGTTTCTGCCCGGCGCCCTGGCCTGGCGGAGCTGCCACTGTCGATAGTAGCTGTCCACTCCCAGTGTCTAGAACCAGGCAAATTCTCAGGGTCACTTTGTCTTTTCACCTCTACCCAGAAGCCAGAGTTAAAACCCAAACGCTCCTTCCCATGGCCTGTGTGAGACACGTCATGCGTCTGTCCTCGCTCACCCATCCTGTCCTGACAGTGGTCTTTCCAGCCCCAGCCTGCACAGCCCAAGGCTGGCTCCAGGACACCTGGGGACATGGGTGCTTTGGCCTCCTGACTCAGGTCCAGCTTTGTTCCAGACCCAGCAGGTTTCCCCTGGTTTTGTGGGCTCTTCCAGTTATTTAAAGGTTCTTGAACTGTTGTATTTCTATATTTTTATGATCTATTTCAATCAACCTTTTTTTTTTTTTTTTTGAGACAGGGTCTCACTCTGTTGCCCAGGCTGGAGTGCGGTGGCACCATCTCGGCTCACTGCAGCCTCCGCCTCCTGGATTCAAGTGATTCTCATGCCTCAGCCTCCCGAGTAGCTGGGACTACAGGTGCCCACCGCCATACCTGGCTAAGTTTTGTATTTTTAGTAGAGACGGAGTTTCACCATGTTGCCCAGGCTGGTCTGGAACTCCTGACCTCAAGTGATCCACCCGCCTCGGCCTCCCAAAGTGGTGGGATTACAGGCGTGAGCCACCACGCCCGGCCAGTCAACCATTTTTAATTGTTGTGTTGCAAATGCTTTGCCCTGTTGCCCTGTCATTGACTTGTAAACTTCTTCCCTGCTTTTATCTGCTGCCAGTACTTAGGGAAAAACTCGGTGTGAAGGATTCCCTCTGAGAGATCTGACTACTACTTCCATTTCATCTCCCCCGACCCCACCTTCCACTGCCCTGGAAGAAAACCAAGATCAGGGGATATTCAGACATTCTTACTTATTAATAAAAGACAAAGGAAAGAAAAGTGATGAAGTAAGCGTCACTCCCCCTCATGGAACCCTGTGGCGTCGATGGCAGATACCAAGTTCACGTGCAGGTGCCAGCCCCACTCCTGGGGACTGTCTTTCTTCCTGCTACTTGTAGGAACCCACAAATATCTTATAGTGTCCTAAAAAAAATCCACTTTTACAAAAAATTTATATAATAAATACCACAGCACATTTGGCTTTTTAAAGTTATTTTTTTCTACTCTGTGGGCAAATGCACCCCACAAGGGTCTCTGTGCTCAGGAAACAGTTGCAGTCTCGGAACACCCGTCTAACGCACGTGTGGATTATATTGGCAGTCTTTATATCCTTATGCATTTTCTTTCAGCTTGATCCTCTCCCAGAAAAGGTTTTACAGCAAAGACCCAATGCAAACGCTGTCCGTTCCATGGAGAAAGTCATGGAGATCCACAGTAAGTTGCCTGGCTGGGTGCTCACAGGGGACACGCCCCTGGGGGTGGGACTGCACCACACCCCATCCCTGTCCCCCTATACCCCCAGCTCCTCTCCATCCCACTGCTGGCTGCTTCCCCAGGCCTGCAGCAGAAGGCCTTGCTTTCAGCTGCATTTCTTGAGCTGGTAGAGACTCACATTTAACCCCGACTGGATTTCCCCCGGCCTGCTGGGATGGTTCCATCAGCCCATTTTGTAAGTCTAGAGAATCAAGGCCCAGACAGTCTCAGTGTGGAGTCACTTGCTCTAGGTCCCCAGCTAGCAGCGGGGGCCATGGCTGTGAGCCTGTACCCTGGGGACTCCGGCCTCTTCCCTGGACCAGAGAAGCCCACGTCCTGAGCTCAAAGAACCCTTGGCCCTGCAGAGAGGCAGGGTGTAGGCCCTCTGCGTTCTGGCACCGACCCTCAAGCAGCAGGTCCTGGGTGCAAGGGCGTGGCACGTAGCCTGTCTCAGAGGCACTTCCCACACCCAGTCATTGTCGCAAGCCCAGCTTGTCTTGCCTTTGAGATGACCCAGATGGTTGAGACTGTCCACAGAAGCAGGGGTAGTCCAGAGCTCAGCTCCCGGTTTCCCTGTGTGAGGGAGTCCTGGCCTCAGAGCCCTGAAGCTGACCCTGGGCCAGGCCCAGCCCTCCACATACACCCCCTTGCGCCTGATGCAGTACTCCTCCACCCCCAGCCTCTGTGAGGGCCCAGGCAGAAGACCCCTCAGCCCCAGCGACAATCCCCCAGCTCACCTGCTCCCGGAGATAGGAAGGCTCAACCCAGCAGGCTGGCAGCCCCCTGCCCTGGCCACCCAGGGCAGAAAGGGGCCTGTGAGCGTGGAAAGCCAGGCCTACAGGAGCCTCCATCTGCAGTCCTAGGTGGGCCTGCTCCTGGAGGGACTCGAGCCACTCACAATGGGGAAAGATTTCCAGAGATTTTTTGGGTCTTTGTGAGTTTGTAGCCATGCAGTCTTCTGCTTCGTGTCTCTTCAAAGACGGGTGCTTTTAAAATCATAAGTGATCAATCTGGTTTGAGGCTCAGGGTCCCGCAGGACCTTCCCGGGCCTCAGTGCATCCTGCTAAGTTGTAGTCACTGAGCGACTTTCCTCACCCCACCACCCCAGGCAAGTACTGGCGCTGCCTGCAGCGCACAACCTCCACAGCGGGGCGTTCTCTGATCGAGGCTCAGACTTGCGAGAACGAAGAAGCCGAGACGGTCACCGCCATGGCCTCGCTGTCCGTGGGCGTGAAGCCCGCCGAAAAGAGGTGAGCACCTGCCCTGCCGCCCGCCTGCAGGCTCACCCAGCCCCACTGTGCCCACTGACGCACCATTCAGGGTCAGAACCTTTATGGCACATGCCCTGCCCAACAGACTAGAGACAGGCCCGTGTGGCCCCCTCCTTCCAGTGCCAAAGCCCCTTAGAGACGCATGAGGAGCGTTAGATCCTGAACAGATGGACCCGGGGCTGCCAGGCCAGGGCTAGGCTGGCGGGTGGGGCAGCACACAGCCTTTAACCCACGTTCTGTTCTCTCCTCTCTGTGGTGCACCTGCCCCACGCCCCCATCTCCTTCTCTTGCGGGATCCACAGACCAGATGAGGAGCCCATGGAAGAGGAGCCGCCCCTGTAGCACTCCCTCGAAGCTGCTGTTCTCTTGTCTGTCTGTCTCTGTCTTGAAGCTCAGCCAAGAAACTTTCCCGTGTCACGCCTGCGTCCCACCGTGGGGCTCTCTTGGAGCACCCAGGGACACCCAGCGTGCAACAGCCACGGGAAGCCTTTCTGCCGCCCAGGGCCACGGGTCTCGAGACGCACATGCACGCCTGGGCGTGGCAGCCTCACAGGGAACACGGGACAGACGCCGGCGACGCGCAGACACACGGACACGCGGAAGCCAAGCACACTCTGGCGGGTCCCGCAAGGGACGCCGTGGAAGAAAGAAGCCTGTGGCAACAGGTGGCCGAGCTGCCGAATTCAGTTGACACGAGGCACAGAAAACAAATATCAAAGATCTAATAATACAAAACAAACTTGATTAAAACTGGTGCTTAAAGTTTATTACCCACAACTCCACAGTCTCTGTGTAAACCACTCGACTCATCTTGTAGCTTTTTTTTTTTTAAAAAAGGACGTTTTCTACGGCTGTGGCCCACCTCTGTGAACCACGGCGGTGTGCGGCGGGGGGTCTGCACCCGGGTGGGGGACAGAGGGACCTTTAAAGAAAACAAAACTGGACAGAAACAGGAATGTGAGCTGGGGGAGCTGGCTTGAGTTTCTCAAAAGCCATCGGAAGATGCGAGTTTGTGCCTTTTTTTTATTGCTCTGGTGGATTTTTGTGGCTGGGTTTTCTGAAGTCTGAGGAACAATGCCTTAAGAAAAAACAAACAGCAGGAATCGGTGGGACAGTTTCCTGTGGCCAGCCGAGCCTGGCAGTGCTGGCACCGCGAGCTGGCCTGACGCCTCAAGCACGGGCACCAGCCGTCATCTCCGGGGCCAGGGGCTGCAGCCTGGCGGTCCCTGTTTTGCTTTATTGCTGTTTAAGAAAAATGGAGGTAGTTCCAAAAAAGTGGCAAATCCTGTTGGAGGTTTTGAAGTCCAACAAATTTTAAACGAATCCAAAGTGTTCTCACACGTCACATACGATTGAGCATCTCCATCTGGTCGTGAAGCATGTGGTAGGCACACTTGCAGTGTTACGATCGGAATGCTTTTTATTAAAAGCAAGTAGCATGAAGTATTGCTTAAATTTTAGGTATAAATAAATATATATATGTATAATATATATTCCAATGTATTCCAAGCTAAGAAACTTGATTCTTATGAAATCTTGATAAAATATTTATAATGCATTTATAGAAAAAGTATATATATATATAAAATGAATGCAGATTGCGAAGGTCCCTGCAAATGGATGGCTTGTGAATTTGCTCTCAAGGTGCTTATGGAAAGGGATCCTGATTGAAATTCATGTTTTCTCAAGCTCCAGATTGGCTAGATTTCAGATCGCCAACACATTCGCCACTGGGCAACTACCCTACAAGTTTGTACTTTCATTTTAATTATTTTCTAACAGAACCCCTCCCGTCTCCAAGCCTTCATGCACATATGTACCTAATGAGTTTTTATAGCAAAGAGTATAAATTTGCTGTTGATTTTTGTATGAATTTTTTCACAAAAAGATCCTGAATAAGCATTGTTTTATGAATCTTACATTTTTCCTCACCATTTAGCAATTTTCTGAATGGTAATAATGTCTAAATCTTTTTCCTTTCTGAATTCTTGCTTGTACATTTTTTTTTTTACCTTTCAAAGGTTTTTAATTATTTTTGTTTTTATTTTTGTACGATGAGTTTTCCGCAGCGTACAGAATTGTTGCTGTCAGATTCTATTTTCAGAAAGTGAGAGGAGGGGACCGTAGGTCTTTTCGGAGTGACACCAACGATTGTGTCTTTCCTGGTCTGTCCTAGGAGCTGTATTAAAGAAGCCCAGGGGCTCTTTTTAACTTTCAACACTAGTAGTATTACGAGGGGTGGTGTATTTTTCCCCTCCGTGGCAAGGGCAGGGAGGGTTGCTTAGGATGCCCGGCCACCCTGGGAGGCTTGCCAGATGCCGGGGGCAGTCAGCATTAATGAAACTCATGTTTAAACTTCTCTGACCACATCGTCAGGATAGAATTCTAACTTCAGTTTTCCAAAGACCTTTTGAGCATGTCAGCAATGCATGGGGCACACGTGGGGCTGTTTACCCACTTGGGTTTTTCCACTGCAGCCACGTGGCCAGCCCTGGATTTTGGAGCCTGTGGCTGCAAGGAACCCAGGGACCCTTGTTGCCTGGTGAACCTGCAGGGAGGGTATGATTTCCTGACCAGGACAGCCAGTCTTTACTCTTTTTCTCTTCAACAGTAACTGACAGTCACGTTTTACTGGTAACTTATTTTCCAGCACATGAAGCCACCAGTTTCATTCCAAAGTGTCTATTGGGTTCAGACTTGTGGGCAGAAGTTCAGACACACCGTGCTCAGGAGGGACCCAGAGCCGAGTTTCGGAGTTTGGTAAAGTTTACAGGGTAGCTTCTGAAGTTAACTCAAACTTTTGACCAAATGAGTGCACATTCTTGGATTCACTTGGTCATTGGGCTGCTGATGGTCAGCTCTGAGACAGTGGTTTGAGAGCAGGCAGAACGGTCTTGGGACTTGTTTGACTTTCCCCTCCCTAGTGGCCACTCTTTGCTCTGAAGCCCAGATTGGCAAGAGGAGCTGGTCCATTCCCCATTCATGGCACAGAGCAGTGGCAGGGCCCAGCTAGCTGGCTCTTCTGGCCTCCTTGGCCTCATTCTCTGCACAGCCCTCTGGGGATCCTGCCACCTGCCCTCTTACCCCGCCGTGGCTTATGGGGAGGAATGCATCATCTCACTTTTTTTTTTTAAGCAGATGATGGGATAACATGGACTGCTCAGTGGCCAGGTTATCAGTGGGGGGACTTAATTCTAATCTCGTTCAAATGGAGACACCCTCTGCAAAGGCCTGGCAGGGGGAGGCACGTTTCATCTGTCAGCTCACTCCAGCTTCACAAATGTGCTGAGAGCATTACTGTGTAGCCTTTTCTTTGAAGACACACTCGGCTCTTCTCCACAGCAAGCGTCCAGGGCAGATGGCGGAGGATCTGCCTCGGCGTCTGCAGGCGGGACCACATCAGGGAGGGTTCCTTCATGTGTTCTCCCTGTGGGTCCTTGGACCTTTAGCCTTTTTCTTCCTTTGCAAAGGCCTTGGGGGCACTGGCTGGGAGTCAGCAAGCGAGCACTTTATATCCCTTTGAGGGAAACCCTGATGACGCCACTGGGCCTCTTGGCGTCTGCCCTGCCCTGGCGGCTTCCCGCCGTGCCGCAGCGTGCCCACGTGCCCACGCCCCACCAGCAGGCGGCTGTCCCGGAGGCCGTGGCCCGCTGGGACTGGCCGCCCCTCCCCAGCGTCCCAGGGCTCCGGTTCTGGAGGGCCACTTTGTCAAGGTGTTTCAGTTTTTCTTTACTTCTTTTGAAAATCTGTTTGCAAGGGGAAGGACCATTTCGTAATGGTCTGACACAAAAGCAAGTTTGATTTTTGCAGCACTAGCAATGGACTTTGTTGTTTTTCTTTTTGATCAGAACATTCCTTCTTTACTGGTCACAGCCACGTGCTCATTCCATTCTTCTTTTTGTAGACTTTGGGCCCACGTGTTTTATGGGCATTGATACATATATAAATATATAGATATAAATATATATGAATATATTTTTTTAAGTTTCCTACACCTGGAGGTTGCATGGACTGTACGACCGGCATGACTTTATATTGTATACAGATTTTGCACGCCAAACTCGGCAGCTTTGGGGAAGAAGAAAAATGCCTTTCTGTTCCCCTCTCATGACATTTGCAGATACAAAAGATGGAAATTTTTCTGTAAAACAAAACCTTGAAGGAGAGGAGGGGGGGGACGTTTGCGTCTTATTGAACTTATTCTTAAGAAATTGTACTTTTTATTGTAAGAAAAATAAAAAGGACTACTTAAACATTTGTCATATTAAGAAAAAAAGTTTATCTAGCACTTGTGACATACCAATAATAGAGTTTATTGTATTTATGTGGAAACAGTGTTTTAGGGAAACTACTCAGAATTCACAGTGAACTGCCTGTCTCTCTTGAGTTGATTTGGAGGAATTTTGTTTTGTTTTGTTTTGTTTGTTTCCTTTTATCTCCTTCCACGGGCCAGGCGAGCGTCGCCCGCCCTCACTGGCCTTGTGACCGTTTATTCTGATTGAGAACTGGGCGGACTCGAAAGAGTCCCCTTTTCCGCACAGCTGTGTTGACTTTTTAATTACTTTTAGGTGATGTATGGCTAAGATTTCACTTTAAGCAGTCGTGAACTGTGCGAGCACTGTGGTTTAAAATTATACTTTGCATCGAAAGGAAACCATTTCTTCATTGTAACGAAGCTGAGCGTGTTCTTAGCTCGGCCTCACTTTGTCTCTGGCATTGATTAAAAGTCTCCTATTGAAAGAAAAAGAAAGCGAACAGTTTTTGTTTGGTTTTTTTGCCGTGTGTGCTCCATAGTGGAGGCGCTATTTTCCAATTGATGAGAATGACAAACATATATAATCTATCTATCTATCTATCTATCTATCTATCTATCTATCTATCTATCTATAAAGGGGGCTTGAACCTTACTCACCCAAGAGCTTCTTACGGAATGTGGTAGAAAACCAAGTTGTAACAACACTGTAACCTGCCTGATGCCTGTTCGCGCCCGGCATGAGCTGCGCACTGGCCGTGGCCACCATTCACCTCTGTAATTTAATCCGTTTCTCTTGGATTGTCTGGACGTGCCCGATGGTTCTTTCTTTTGCTCAGTGGAGTTGGAGGTTTTGTGTTTGGTTTTCTCATTCTCATCTTGTTTTGTGTGGGTGGATTTTCACCGACCAATGATACCCTCTTCTGACAGTCACCTTCTTCCCACTTCACTGGAGTCCAGTATTCTGTACCACATCACGCAACGTGTTATCTTGTGGTGTAAATAAAGACTGCGTTACTTGCCCTCCCAGCTCTGGTTTCTGCCCGTGCGCTCTCTTCCTCATTGGCTCTCGCATGTCTGGGACCCTGTGGGCCGAATGGCCAGTGCCCTGGGTCGCATCCGGATGGCTGCATGGGAATCACTGGACCCCATGGGGACGGCCCCTAGACCCAGACCAGCGGCAGGCCCGTCCCCCTCTGCCTGCATAATCAGGTCCCATAGGAGTGTCTTCATTTTAAATGTCCAGTAATTTAAATCTTTACATTATCTTCTCCCCCAAAACACTTACCAAGCCATAGTGAGCTGGAAATAATCTTGGAGAGAACAAGGCCAAAGAGAGAGGCCCAGGGCCCAGGCTTAGCCACCTGCCCACAGCCGGGCAAACACACCTCTGAGACTGGAGTCCAAACACCAGCCACAGCTCCTGACCCTCAGCAGCGCCCCTTCCCAGGCTCCCGCATCCGGTGACTAATCAGTTGGGTGCCGGGCAGCGTAAGCACCAGGCCACCTTGGCCCAACTTAGGACAACTCAAGGCCTGCTGGCTTCCCGGAAGGTGCCTGAGCCCCTCCCTAGGCTGACTGCCTTCCCTCCTCCCCTGTCACAGCTGCCAACCCAAGGACACCTTAACCACCTTGCACACTGAAGCCCACCCAGTCTGCATCCCAGAAACCCAGCCCACGGCACCCAGGTTGCCCTTGAGCCCCCGAAAGAGGCCTCTGGAGCAGAGGGCCCTGCTGGCCCCAAGGCATAGCCCTGTGGCAAGGGGGGCTCAGTCGGCCCCAGTATAAGAAGAGGTACTTGGAGCCTGAAGCCACTGAGGCTGGGGTGGTTTTGTTATTGTTACTGATTCAATTGGCATGTTTACTGGTTATAGTATATTAGTTATCTATTGCTTGCAACAGATTCCCTCAAAACTTAGCAGCTTCAAATAGCAGACATTTATTACCTTGGAGTTTCTGAAGGTCGGGAGTCTGGGTGCATCTCAGCAGGGTCCCTGTCTCGTCTTCCCTGGGGGTCCAGTCAAATGCTCAGCCAGGGTTCCTCTGGGGGCCCAGCTGCTGGGGGACCAGTCTGGGGGTTGGCCTCCAGGCACATGCCTGTGGCTGTGGGTGGCCACCTTCCCTCGCCTGATGGGCCTCTCCACAGGGCCGCCTCGAGGCCTCGCCGTCGGCGTCCCCCACAGCACGTGATCTAGGAGCAAGTGGAGAACGCACCAGGAGACACAGCCAGTCTTTTTATAGCCTCATCTCCATGGGCCTAGAAGCCAGTCCAGGAGGCCAGCCCCCACTCACGGGAGAGGCTTCCTCTGCTCAAGGCCCAAGGACCCTCAGGCTCAGATCCTGCAGCGCCTCCCTGGGTTTGTCCATCTCATGTGCTAGAGTAGAAAGTTGGAAGCTGGTCTACTCCTCTAGCCCAAGAGATGAAGACATCATCACTCCCCAGTAAGCAGATGGAATGAAGGATTCCTAGGTTGTCTTCTCCGCCCATTTGTTTCATTATTGGGGCTGTGAACTAGAAAGCTTTAAAATCTATTTTGGGATGCTAATCCTTTATCCACCATAAATTTCTAGTATCTTCTGGTCTTTAAATTCTCCTCTGTCTCTGAAAAAGTCAGACACATACCAAAGGGGACTAGTTCTGAGGCCCTGTGTGCTCATCAACCTGCCTCAACAGCGGTAAACCTCCCAAATGTGTTTAGTCTACCCCCTCCTCACCCCAAACAGGAGTGTTAGGAGGCAGAAGCAAATCCCAGACATCTTATCATTTCATCTGTAAATATCTCAGTAGATTTCTCTCAAAGATAGAGACTCTTTTCTTAGACAACACAGTATCTTATCATGCTGTCAAAGTGAGCAGTTTCGTATCATGATCAAATATTCAGCCAATGTTGAGATTTCCCCATTGTTTCAGATTGTCTTGGGGTTTTTTTTGTTGCTGTTTTGGTTTTTTTTGTTTGTTTTTTTTTGTTTGTTTTTGTTTTTTTTTTTTTGCAATGTATTTGCAGAAGAAATCCGGCCATTTATGCATTTGTACATCCGCTGTGTCCTAGCCCTTTCCTCTGACAAGTAAAGGAGGGACAGGAGGGTGGGCCTAGAGCACTGGCCAGTTCAGGCTCACACCCCTAGCAGGAGCCCCTCGGAGGCGGGGCCCACCCTTCTTCCACGTGGCCACTGGGCCCATTATTTCACTGGGGGTTTGAAGGCGGCGATGCTTTCTTGCCATCCCATTTTCACAAATGCGATACTTCAACGCGTTCACATTCACCACAAGCAAGCAACTGTTACCAAGTTTCTAGGCCCAACACCTTTGTTTAGAAAAAAGTAAACACGTAAAGGTTAGAATTACAGATTGAAAAGGGTTTCCACTGAGCGTCCCATTGATAAGAGATCCTTTAGCCAATAATTTATGGATATTATTATTATTATATTATTATTTTAGACAGAGTCTCACCCTGTCACCCAGGCTGGAGCGCAATGGCACAGTCTCGGCTCACTGCAACCTCCACCTCCTGGGTTCAAGTGATTCTCCTGCCTCAGCCTCCCGAGTAGCTGGGACTACAGGCACCCACCACCATGCTCGGCTTTTTTGTATTTTTAGTAGAGATGGTGTTTCACCATGTTGGCCAGGCTGGTCTCAAACTCCTGATCTCAGGTGATCTGCCCATCTTGTCCCCACAAAGTGCTGGGATTACAGGCATGAGCCACTGCACCCGGCCAAGGATGGTAATATTATATGGTACTATATATATATGAGACTTTAATATAAATATATACTATACTTATACTATATATATGAGACTTGAATAATATATGAGACTTGAAGGTTTATTTTTAAATGCACTCAAAATTTCTATTTAAAAGGAACTCTCTGGCCAATTAAACTTTTGTTGATTTGATTTCAAATGCAAGAACATTTTATTTATCTGATAGTGATGGAAAATAAGTTCATATGAAAATGTGGGAAAAAAAGAAGTGTGGCATTGTAATTCGTGCAAGTCTTGGGATTTATGTACAAAAACTAAAATGCTGCGGTGTTCTCAGTTTCTTAAAGTTTTTGTCTGATATCTGAGTGTACAAAAAAACGGAAAATCGGGTTTGCAAGTAAATCGTGCTGTAATTTCAACACGTGCTGTCTTCTACATCAGATTCTCAGGAAGCGCAGGTCATAATGCAGCTTAGGAGGACCCAGGAAGTGGTTCCACTTAAACTTTTGGGGTGCAGTTGTAGGGAGTTGTATGTCCCTGACACACTCTTAATTTCAATCTGGATGCAGCTGCTCTTTGAAGTCACACTGAGTCCCTAACGTGTACTTGGGGCCTCAGACTAATGTGTTATAGTGTTGAAGTTATTAGTAAAGCCCCTTTGGAAAGTAAACAACTCCCAGTAATGGGCAGTTAGATATGACAAAATGACAGATGATGGCAAAGCTAATGTCTGCGTGGGTGACACACATCTACCGAGCCCACCACAAATATTCGCAGGGCCAGGGGCCAGGGTTCGAGTGGAGACCGCCATATGCCCCAGTATGTGGACACAGATCAAGCTACAAAAGTGTTATGCAGAAATATGGGCTCCTCACCACCTTGACAAATCCACCTCCCTAAAGACGCAGGAGGCCAGGCTGGAGCCGCAGCTCTCAGCCTCCCAGGGGCCCTCGGCAGCCTCTGCCACCGCCTCTCTCTTCCTACTCCTGCTGGGGGGACCACAGCCCGCCCCCTGCCTAGCTGCTTCTCGGGCCTTCTCACCTGGCACCAGAACCCAGAATGGCTCCTTAAGGGTTCTCCCCAGATGCTGCACACAGCATTTCTGCTTAAGACCCCCTGGGGCTTGTGGCCACAGCAGCTGCAAGCAAGGCCAGGATGTGCAGTCCTCCACAGGTACCCACCTGTCCAAGTGGAAACAGCAGCTCTGCTGTTACACAAGAAAGGGAGGGTGGGTACTGAGAGACACCAGAGTCTCTGCCACAGAACCAAGAACACCTGCAAACCTTACCAACACATGAGGAACCACTGCACCCAGGTACCTCACAACCCCCAGGGCCTTCCTATGAGGTCCACGCTCTACCTGAAAGACATCTGTGCCAGTGGGAAGGCAGAGGGTCAGGGATGGTGCCGCCTGGACTGTCTAGGTAGGCACAGGCAACTAATGATACCAGCAAGGGTGGCCGGCCCTTACAACCACATTCTAGCCAATCGGAGGTTCTCTTCTTTCCTAGAATCAATCGTGGGAGCCTTCCCCAGAGAAGAAGGTGGTACACACAGGTCCAAGGTGAGTATCATGACCAGAAGGAATCACCAAACGATGCCAGACCAGGAGCTGGCACTGTGCTGTCTGGCTAGTGAATTATTGGAGGACTAAGGATAAAATTTTCACAGGTACGAGGACAATTCTACAAGTAATGGCTGCGTGCACAGCCGCGAAGCTGATGAGATGCTGTTCAAGCGGAATCACTAGAAATACAAAAAGACATTTCGAAGAGATGTTAGGCCAGGCGCATACAGGAGCATACAGCAGAAATAAAAAATAATCACACGGATGAACATCGTGGATTCTCCTACAAGCTCCAGGTGGGAAGGGCTGCTGAAGAGGGAACGGATGAAGCGTCACAGTGGGCAGCTCTCTAAGCGGCGCCTCTCTAACTTGGTCCCAGCTGGCAGCGACTTGGCAGGAGGCACCAGGTGTGCCATGCAATGGAGAGCTGGCCAGCCAAACCCAGAGGCCCTCATGCCTCTTTAGAAAGGCAAGAAGAAACTGCAGATATTCCGTATGAGTCCATTCTCACACTGCTATAAAGAAATACCTGAGACTGGGCAACTGATAAAGAGAAGATGTTTAATTGGTTTACGGTTCCCCAGGCTGTACAGGAAGCATGAGGCTGGCATCTGTTCGGCTTCCGGGGAGGCCTCAGGAAACGTCCAGTTATGGCAGCAGGGGAAGCAGGTACGTCTTCCATGGCTGGAGCAGGAGCAAGAGATGGGAAAGGGGCCACACACTTTGAAACAACCAGATCCATGAGAGCTCATTCATTCACTCCACAGTACCGAGCGGGGATGGAGCTAAGCCATTCACGGAACTCGGCCCCTGTGATCTGATCACCTCCCACCAGGTCCCAGCTCCAACACTGGAGATGACAATTCAACATGAGATTTGGCAGGGGCACAGACGCAAACCATATTCTATTCACAAACCAGTTACCAGGAAATTCATTCTAAATCTAGACTTCCTCTGTATGGTACCATCACAAAACCGAGTTTTAGTCAAAGCCAAGTTTGGTGGGCAGGTGGAGGAGGTTCCCATGATACTAGGAAGTTTGTTCCAGTAGTCCCAAGAACCATGCAAATCAAAAAAGCTGCGACAGGAAAATAGGTTTGTTATATCGTCTGTTTTAGGAAGACGTGTCTTCATGCAAAGTGTAAGCTCTGCGTGCACTGGAGGGTGGCTCCCCCCTGCCAGTGACAGTCATGAAGAAGGAACATCCGATTCGGGGCTAACAAACTCCTCACATCCAAACAGCCCGGCACACTGATTTTGAAAAGGAACATGGCCAAAGGCATTTTTTGCCATGAAAAGTGTATTTCCAAGGAAAATGAGGGGCCCATTCGATTCTCTTTAAAGCACACACAGAAGTTGACTTTGTAAACAGATTTGAGCCCCTACACCTGCAACCTGGTTGAGTGAGAATGCCCTCATGAGCCTGTCGGCTTCCTACTATCCCACCCAGACAGCTTTCAGGAAAATGTTTAAAATCAAGATTGATGGAGTGATTAAAATGGGATGTATTTTTTTCTAGCAGAGAGCACCCTCCGGAATCACTACACCCGGAGATGAGAGGCTAGTGACAGACCCAACACAGGGCCCATATGGTGACAGTGGCGGTCTTGCCACTACCTTCGGTGAGTGCTCACGTGTGGGGCCTGGCGTCGACATGACTCAAATGTAAACCTTCCCAGGTTGCCATGACACTGGTGGGAGTGGGTGCCCTGAGGCTGGTGGAGGCGGGGAGGGTGGTTGACTTTATCACAGGATTCTGTCTCCTTCTGGGTATGTTCGAGATTTTCCATAATGAAAAGTTAAAAAGAAGCAACAGAAATAACAAATCACAAAAGAATAACATTGATAAATGTGACTAAATAGAAATGTGAAAACTTCTAGGGCGATTTAATAACCCCAGTCTCAATGAATGGAACGTACGAAACCAAGACAGCCAGGGCCAGTGTTGACAATCTGTGCAATGATCGTAGAAATTTTTTAAAAACCATGGACAAATCCAGAAAGATGAGACACAACTGTGTGATAAACATACAGAAAACTAACAAGCCTTGTCTGTAGTTTTTAAAATTACTACAATCCAGTACTTTGGGAGGCCAAACCGGGAGGATTGCTTCAGTCCAGGAGTTCAAGACCATCCTGGGCGACATGGTGACACTCTTACAAAAAATTTTTTAAAAAAATGAGCCGGGCGTGGTGGTGCACACCCGTGGTCCCAGCTACTCAGGAGACTGAGGTGTGAGGATCACTTGAGCCCAGAAAGTCGAGGCTTCAGTGAGCTGTGATCATGCCACTGCACTCCAGCCTGGGTGACAGAGTGAGACCCTGTCTCAAAAAATAACAAAATAAAAATTGCAAGCAAAAGTAAAAGAGAAAAACGATTTGGGGCCTGTATATATTTCAACAATCTATCCCGTTAAATGCTGGGGTGTGTGGACACGAACGGCCCTCAGCACCATGGCTGGGGGACCGTCACCACGAGAGGCTGCAGAGCCCTTCAGAGCCTTGCAAACGGCTGTGCCCGGACCTGATTACACTTCTGGGCACCTGTGCCCAGGACACAAACCTAGTTACGGAAAACCTCTTGTGTCCAAAGACGCTCATTTCAGCATTATTGAAGGAACAACTGGAAACACCTGGGAATATTTAACAGCTGGGAACTGGGTGGTACTTAGGTGCTGGGTGAGTGGGCAGCGTCTGCGGCAGGCAACTGACCAAGGCCGCCCTGTGAGGCGAGACTCACAGAGGGCCGGCCGCCCGTGGACCCTGCCCGTGTTAAGACAGTGTGAGCGAAAAGCAAACAAAAACCCAGCCATGCCTTCCGAGGAGGCTGCGGGGACGGGGGCTGAAATTTTCGAGCATCCTCTTCAAGATCTAGACTGTGGATCCCTAGGTTTCCCCTTTTCTGATGTCAGGAGTACACACCACCCTTAATTCATGGTACTCACATTCCTGAGAATCGACTTTAAAGCTGCCCTCCCTGCCTCGGCCACAGAACACGGTTTCCTCAAGGAATCAATAGCTGCCCCAAAGAAAAAGGTAAAATGCAGGGACAGTATTTTCTAGCACATTCCTCTGAGCTCCCTCACCTCCCATCCCAAAGGACATCCGGTCCCCATTCCCCCATGTGCAGAACACACCCAGAGGAGGCCTTGGCCTTAGTCAGGTGGCCAAAGCATCTCTCTCCCTGGGGGCTGTGTCTGTCTGGCCAGGCCGGCCAAGGCAGCCCTTGCCACCAGAGAGTCAGTAAAGCCACTTGGAGCTTCCAGTCATTTACAGTAAGAATGCCAGGCCCCAGGCATGAGGGTGACGCGGGCTGAACCATCTCACCTGACCTGCCACTCTTCCAGATGGGACTGTCCTGAGAATGGCATCAGGTAATGAGTATAAAGGCACTTAGTTCAGTTTGTGGCCACAAATGGCTATTCTCAATGTTGTTATGGACGCCACAATGCGTGCTTTGTTCTACAAAGTCCTTGTTTGGAAGATAGTTAACAGCAGTCTTAGGGGAGCCCCCGGGGGCCGCTGAGATGCACCCCCAGCGCCCCTGCCAGACTGAGGCCACTTTCTACTTCCCAGCTCAGCCTCACACTCAGCCTCCACCCCTTTCCAGAAACCACCCTCAGCTGGAGAGAGAGGGGTGCCTTCAGGGTAGCCCACACTTTAGGAGCAGTCCACGTGGGATTACAGAGGCCAGTCCCTCACTGTCATGCAGGGCAGGGCTGAGTCCATGGGGCCGGCTGAGGCCTCTGTTGAGACCGTGTCACGGCTCAGCACCTCCCTCTGCCCGGCTCTGCCACCTCCCTTCCTTCGCATGGGAGGAGCTCACCAGCACCCCCAGCGAACCCGGGGTCTCAGAGCCGCCTGCTGGAAGACCGAAACTGCACCATGAGAGGGGGGAGCAGAGGACACCCCCGTCCTTTTGGTGCCACAAATTCTAAGATAAATTTTAGAAAGGTGAAAACATGAGAAGTGCACATCTTGGACAAAAGAGTAGAATTATGAGTTCTCAGCTCAGTCAAGCTTCTTCATTTGCAAGGACAGAAAACCCCTGTGGCTGGGACCGAGGAGGATGGGGCATTGAAAGACTGGGCATCTTGTGTCACTCCGGGCTTCACCTCGCCCAGCTCCCCCTGCCTCTGCCAGCCCTCCCGCTCCTCTGCCCCGGGCTCCTGCGTTCCCCTCAGATCCTGGCAGAAACGGTCTCCCACACCCATATGCCCACTGCCACCGAACTGAGAGTCCTGCCTCGCGCCTTCTGCCCTCAAAAGAGAATCCGACTGGCATCTGTTCAGCTCTCCTCAGCCCACGCAGACACAGAACACGTGCTTCACACAAGTGGGCCCACGGCTGTCTTGGAGACCAGCATCACGCTGACCGCCAGCGTGGGAAAGCCAGCTCCGTCCTGCCGGCTGGGCTCCTTGAAGGCACAAACCAGTTCCTGCCTCCAGGCCTTTGCACAGGCTGTTCCCCCGCCTGGAACGCCTTTCCCCACCTGGTGACCTCCCCTTCATCCTGTGAGCCTGAAGGTCAATGGGGCCTCCCTTCTAAGCCTCCCTCCCCCAGACACTCATCTCCCATCAGCAGCATACGGGGAGGAGGAGGAAAGGCTTCCTCGGCCTCAAGAGACACAGAGGTGGCCGGGGAGGCCTGGCCTGTCTGCAGAGTCTCAGCACAGCCTGTGCCTCCTCCAGACAGTGACCTACAGCCTGAGTCCCGCCCTCCGTTTTCCTCTGCAAGCTGCATGCCAGCCTCTCTCAGGGTAGACTTGAGTATGGACGTTCATGAGGCCTCACGGCCAGTTCACTTCTCAGCAGGGGGAGATCAGCTATGGGTCCAGAAGGCTCCATTCCCCTGAGGACCAGAGGTGGCTCCCAGTGCTCTGAGTCTGTAAGGGAGTAACCGGGAGGGTGATGGATGGGCAGGTGCTTCAAGGCCTGAGGCTGAGCCTGATGTTCCCCAAAGTTAGCAACATCCTTGTCCTGCCAAGGCCTCTTCCTGGGCTGAGCCGGGGGTGGGCACTGCCACCGTGTGTCCGGAGCCCCCTCTCCTTCCTGCCAACCAGCCCCTTCTCACTGAGAAGGGCAGTAGTGGGCTGAATGGCAGCCTCCGTCCAAAAGCTGTGTTCACATCCTAACCCTGGGAACCGGGTAAGTGGACTGATTCGGGAAAGCACCTGTGCAGAGGTAGTTATAGGTGAAGGCCTCTCTGGATGGGCTCAGCCTGAGTTTTCCAGGGGGACCCTGAATCCAGTGGGAGGATCCTTACTGGGGACAGAAGAGGAGACACACAGAGAAGGGAAGGGGGCCTTGGGAGACGGAGGAGCCTGGGGGGATGCTGCCATGTGCCTCGGAGTGCTCGGAGCCACAGACGCTGGGGGAGGCAGGAAGGGCGTCCCCTAGAGCCTCTGTAGGGGTCATGGTCCCCCAGGCACTTGGACCCCAGCCTTCTGGCTTCTAGAACTGTGAGAGAACAGGGGCAGCCCCCGCCCGGCCAGCCGCCCCGTCCGGGAGGTGTACCCAACAGCTCATTGAGAACGGGCCATGATGACGATGGCGGTTTTGTTGAATAGAAAAGGGGGAAATGTGGGGAAAAGAAAGAGAGATCAGATTGTTACTGTGTCTGTGTAGAAAGTAGACATAGGAGACTCCATTTTGTTCTGTACTAAGAAAAATTCTTCTGCCTTGGGATGCTGTTAATCCATAACCTTACCCCCAACCCCGTGCTCTCTGAAACATGTGCTGTGTCCACTCAGGGTTAAATGGATTAAGGGCAGTGCAAGATGTGCACAGATGCTTGAAGGCAGCATGCTCGTTAAGAGTCATCACCACTCCCTAATCTCAAGTACCCAGGGACACAAACACTGCGGAAGGCCGCAGGGACCTCTGCCTAGGAAAACCAGAGACCCTTGTTCACATGTTTATCTGCTGACCTTCCCTCCACTATTGTCCTATGACCCTGCCAAATCCCCCTCTCCGAGAAACACCCAAGAATGATCAATAAATACTAAAAAAATTAAAAGAACCGTGAGAGAACAGACTCACTATTTGAATCCCCCAATGCATGGTCCTGGGTGCCCATGGGCTGGGCAGCCCGGGTACAGTGTCTCATTGCTATTCAGGTGTGGGGCGAACGGAGCAGAACACTGGCCTTCAGAAGACAGTTCGTGGCCCATCGTTCCCAGGAGGAGGCGTAGCACACCGCACAGTAGGCCGGGGAACCCAGGGCGGTCAGAGGCCGAAGGAGTGAGCGAGAGACATGGGAAGAGCCATTCTTGTGGTCCACTCTGGAGAGGCAGGATCAGCAGGCCCCGGGGGCAGGGTCTGCTCCACATTGTCAGAGCCTGGCCCGGGCTGATTAGGACAGGGGGTGATTAGGTCCTGAAGGGAGAGTGGGAGAGAGGAGGCGGCTGGGGGTCTGGATGGCTTTGCACACGCACCATGGGAGAGTGGGAGAGAGGGGTGGCTGGGGGTCTGGATGGCTTGCACACACACCACGCACATGCTCCGAGGGAATCATTTTCTATCCCTAGGAATCCACCAGCCCTGGAGAGGCACCTCCTCTAGTCAGTGAGACCCCGGATGCCAGGGCAGCACAAATGCAGCGAACAGGAAAGACAGAGAACCCACACAGCCTAGGCGAGCACCCCAGAGGGCACCCTCCACCTGCCGGCAGATGGCCCATCACACCAGGGGCTCTGCATCTGGGCTGCCCCAACAGTCTGTGGGGTTTTCACAGCTCTGGGACCCCCTGAACACTTTGTGCAAAGTTCTCTAGGGGGAGGGCCTTTGTGTGCAAAGTTCTCTAGGGGGAGGGCATCGGGTCTTCATCTGATCCCAAGGAGGTCAGCTCCCCACGTCTCGGGATGATTCTAAAGCCCCCAGCCCATCCTCGATGTCCTGAGCCCCCTGCTCGGCCCTCGGCGGGGCTGGCTGTTTTGCTGCTGCCACTCAGTTGGTTTTTCCCTCTCTCCTGCAGGGCACCTAGGTTCAGGGACAGGTCTTGTTACCTGGGGCGGTAGGAGGTGCTCACGGAGTGTTTGGGGTACTCCCGAGGTCAGGGCCTTCCTGTGGCTGCGCTGTTCTCCCCTGTCCCCACTGTGGTGCCTGTAAGCCTCTGCTGTGGGTCGCAGCAGGAAAACCCTCTTCCCCCAGCCCGCTGGGCCAGGCGGAGCTGGGACTGCAGATTCACCAAGGATGCCTGCATGACCCTGTCCAGAGATTCTTTCCCGCCAAAAGCCAGCTGCATCCCACCCATCACCACAGGGACGGTGACACCTGGCCAGGCAGGGGCATTCAGGGAGTGGCACTCTGCCCTCTTGCACCTCTGAAATGTTCGGGCTGCTTGGCAAAGGAGCTAAGAAGACTTAGCGTGGCACACACCACACGTTTCACAACTGAGTGACTGGGAGCCTCTGACCCCTGGCTGCCTCTCCCCTGGGGACCCCACCTCCCCTGACCCCTGACCCCTGGCTGCCTCTCCCCTGGGGACCCCACCTCCCCTGAACCCTCACTCCTGACCCCTGGCTGCCTCTCCCCTGGGGACCCCACCTCCCCTGACCCCTGACCCCCTCTCCCCTGGGGACCCCACCTCCCCTGACCCCTCACTCCTGACCCCTGGCTGCCTCTCCCCTGGGGACCCCACCTCCCCTGACCCCTGCCCCTAACCCCTGGCTGCCTCCCCTGGGGTTTTGGCATCACTGGCACCGAGCCCCTCTGCTAATCTCTGCCCCCACCCAAGGCCCCTCCCACAGCTGGCCTGGGGAACTGAGTTGCTCATTAGGCCTGGTGGAGATTAATGTCATCAACTCCAGGCGATTTTCGCTGTCATTAACGGTGTCCAGTCCCCTCCAGCAGGAGGGAGGACGCGCCCACTGAGGCCGACTCTGGAGACCTCCGAAGGCCGCGGTGCCCACGCGTGGAACGCCCTCCAGGCCTCGCTGCAAGGAGGTAGAGTGGCAGGGCTGCACGCACCTGACTCCAGGCTGGCCCAGTTTAGGAGACTTGGCCCACGGGGGAGCCCGCAGGAGAGCGGGGCTGCTAGGCTAGGGGGTGGGCGCGCCTGGCGGGGACCCCCACCTGCCCCGCCCCACCCCACCCTACCCGGCCGCTCCCACGCCCAGGCCCCGCTGGGGAGGCTCGTGGACTCCATCGCCACCTGGTGGTGCTGCCTGGAACCGCGGCCTCATCCGGAGGCCCCACCCCACCCAGTGCCCGCCAGCCCTGGTCCCAAACCCTGACCCCTGCCAATGATGGAGGTGACAGTGGTGCGGCCTGCAGAAGCCAGGCGCCTCAAACCATTCCCCAATATTCTGGGGAGACACAAAACTGACAAAGTGAGACTCCCCCCACCCCCCTGGGAAGCTCAGGGCACTTTGGTGGACCTCCTCTGTGGTCTCCTCTGCCAGAGGACCCCGGGGCACAGTCCACCACCGCCCCATGGAGCAGCCCGTTGCTTTCTGGACAGTGAGGACCCAGGACGTCCTGCCTCGTGCTGGGCCGGGATGGCTGCTCTGCACCCGCAGCTCCCACGTGGCCCTAAACACCCGCTTCACTCCTCACTGTCTACATGGGCTGCCAGGCACTGCCAGCCTCTCCAGGGGCTTTCATGGTGGGGACAGAGAACAGACATACAATGGCGTATGTCAGGATGCTGGGAGATGCGCCAACTAGGAAGGTAGGGCAGGGAGGTTGGGGGTGACGGAGGGGCAGGGCAGGGGGTGATAGGTGGGTGGGCCAGGGAGAGCAGGGAAGGGCTGCTGGGGACATGCCAGATGGTGCAGCGGAGGCAGGAGGCTGGGGGGTGGGGAGCAGGGCAGGAGGGCCTTGGCTTTGGACAGGATGAGCCGAGTTCTCTGTTAGTTTGTTTAGAACCTTGGATAGTTGAGCCTAGAGCTTGAGAAATAGAGGCCTGGCTGGAAATGGAATCCTGAGCCTGTCAGCAGTTAGGTGGCATTTATGGCCACAACATGGAGCAAAATAACGAGGGAGCAAAATAACAAAGAAGAGAAGAAACACCGAGTCCCAGAAAAAGAGGCTGGAGAGAAGAGGAACCGGCAGAGGAGGCCAGGCAGGGTGAGCAGTGTGTGGGGCTGGGGAAACCCAGAGTGGGGGGCTCCAGCGATCAAGGGGTCAGCAGAGGAGAAGGTGCCATCCATGGACCGAGGAACAGCCGGGAGATTGAGCACCATAAGCACGCAGCCCCTAACACCCCAGCTCCTCCGTGCTGCACACACACCCTCCTGGCACACCTGGGCACCCGCCAACCTGGTGTTCCACCATAAGCACAGCACTGGGAACCAGATCCAACCATCAGGATGTGGTTCCCCCAGAGCGATGTGCAGGCCTCACTGGTCAGGACTTCGCGTCTGTTTCACCCTCATGATTGTTGTAAGACCTGCTGTTTACTGGGGCTTTATGATTTCCCGGAACTATGCTACGTATTTAGATATTGACTCCATCCAAACTGACAACAGCCTGCCTGGAGAAGTAGTTGTTACTCTTTATGGAAGAATAAACTGAGGCTCCTAGAGGTCCAGAAACTTGACCAAGTTTCAGCAACTGGTTTTCAGTAGGAGCGCCACCATTGGTGCCAGGCCTGCCTCCTGATTCCAAAGCCCCAGGTAGGTACCCGCCAGGTGGCCTCCAGCCCCAGCCATATTTCCGTTTGCATATTTGCACCTCATTAGCAACTTCTTTTGAGCTAGAAGACCTGAAAAATGCTCAGGACATTTTCAATTAATAAGTACTTCAAATGGAATTATAGAACTTTAGTCACTGGTGCCTCCCAAATAGGGATGCTCAGCCAATCTGTGTGGTGTTGAAGAGCCTGGGGCAGGAACATAACCAACAGGTATTTACTGTTCTGGACATGTCCACGTGTTCTTCTGCAACCGCAGGTTCTATTGTCTAAACTCCCTGTAGTGAGTTGAGGGGCGCCCCCCAAAAAGATAGGTCCATGTTCTATAGTCTCTGGAACTTGTGAATGTGTCTCTGTAGATGTTAAGCTCAGGATTTTTTTTTTCTTTTAGAGGGAGTCTCACTCTGTCGCCCAGTCTGGAGTGCAGTGGTGTGAACTTGGCTTACTGCAACCTCCACCTCCCAGGTTCAAGCAATTCTCCTACCTCAGCCTCCTGAGTAGCTGGGACCACAGGCGTGTGCCACCATGCCCAGCTACTTTTTGTATTTTTAGTAGAGACAGGGTTTCATTATATTGGCAGGGCTGGTCTTGAACTCCTGACCTCAGGTGATCCACCAGCCTTAGCCTCCCAAAGTGCTGGGATTACAGGCATGAGCCACCATGCCTGGCCCTGGTTATTATTTTTGTAAATACAATAAAGTATTTTGAGAAAATATCGGCAAAAAACGTGAATAAATGTTAACAGTTGAATATTCTTAGTGGTGAGAAAGAGTGTTTTTTATATTTATTTACTTACTATAGACTTAGAATTTATTTTAAAAACCTACTTTATACCACCAATATTATAACATTAAAGAAAATCACCAAAAAAGTTTAAATTGACTCATTATCAAAATAGACCAATAACAAGTGCAAAGAGTGAATTAGTAATTGAAGATCTTGCCACAAAAAAGCCCAGGCTCAGAATATTCACTGGTGAATTCTATCAAATATTTAACAAAATAGTACCAATTCTTCACAAACATAGGAAATAAACAAAGAGGCAACATTTATTCTCTGAGGCCAGTATACTCTAATACAAAAAATAACTAAAGTTATGACAAGAAAACTACAGACCAATATCATGCATGAATTTAGACCCCAAGACCCTTATCAAACATTAGCACACTGAATCCAGCAACATATAAGGAGAATGATACACCACAACCAAGTGGGGTTTATCCCAGGAATGCAAGGTCGGTTTAACATTTCAATATCAATTAATTTAATACATCATGTTGATAGAATAGAGGTAAAAAACCACATGGTCATCTTGATAAACACAGAAAAAAACACTTAACAAAATCTCCCCCCCACAACACACACACAAAATCCAACACCCATTCATGAAAAGAATTTTCACCAAACTAGAAATGAACTGGAACGTCTTCATTTCTATTAAAGACATCTATAAAAATCCTGCAGCTAATATTATACTTAATGGTAAGAGACTGAATGCCTCCCACTTAGGATTGGGAAAAAGGTAAGGCGGTCCACTCTCTTCACATTCATTTAACATTTACTAGAGATGCTAGCTAATGAAATAAGGCAAGGAAAAACTAAGGCATCCAGACTGAAAAAGAAGTAAAACTCTCTTTATTGACATATAATAGAAAACCCTGAAGAACCCACAAAACTAATAAATTTAGTAAATGAGTTTAGCAAGATTACTAGATACAAGATCAAAATCAACATATAAAAATCAAGTGTACTTCTATATACTAGCAGTGAAAGATCAAAAAATGGAATTAAGAAAACACTTCCATTTGCAATAGTATTAATAAAGAATAAAACTACTTAGGAATGAAACCAACAAAGGAAGTGCAAGACTTTTACATTAAAAGCTAGAAAACTTTGCTGAGAGAAATTAAAGATCTAGATAACCTGGCGGGGACATTCTGTGTTTATGGATTGAAAGGCTCAATGTTGTCAAGATTGTAATTCTTCCAAAATTGATGTATAGAGTCAGTGAAATCTTACTAAAACCCAGCAGGATTTTTGTGGTAGAAGTAGGCAAACTGACCATAAAATTTGCTTAGAAATGCAAAGAAATCCGAATAGCCAAAACAATTTTGAAAAAGAACAAAATGAGAGCACTTCCACCACCAGATTTTAAAACTTTCTGTAAAGCTATGGTAATCATCGCACACAGATCAATGGGAGACAATTGAGAGTTCAGAAATAAACACGTCTATGGTCACCTGATTTTCAACAAAGCTGCCAAGACGGTCAATAAAGAAAAGATGGTCCTTTCAACAAATGGTGCTGGAGCAGTTAGATACCCAGGCAAAAAGATGAATTAGACCTTTACTGCATGTAATACACAAAAATTCACTCAAAGTGACTCATAGACCTAACTTAAAACTATAAAACTCTGAGAAAAAAAACATAGGGGACAATCTTTGGGACCTTGGGTTAGGAAACAAGTTCTTAGATTTGATACTAAAAACATAATCCATAAAAATGATAAATTGGACTTCACTGAGATTGAAAGCTTTTATATATACATCATAAGACATGATTAAGACAATGAAAGACAAGCTTCAGACAGGAGAAAATGTTTTACAAATTATATATCTGGTGAAATATTTGAATCCAGGATATATAAAGAACTTTCATCATTCAATAACAAGATCAACAGCCTAATTAAAAATGGATAAAAGATATAAACAGCTATTTCACCAAAGACGTACAAATGCCTAATAAGCCAAAAAGATGCCCAATATCATTAGTCTCAGGGTTAATGCAAATCAGAGACACCACCTCACCCCCACTGAAATGGCTGTTGTTAAAGAGACAATCACAAGTATTGGTGAGGACGTGAAGCAATCAGAACCCTTGTTCACTGCTGGTGGAAATTTGAAATGGTGCGGCCACTTTGGAAAATAGTTTGGCCGTTTTTCTTCAAAATGCTAAACATAGAGTTACCTTATTAGCCAGCACCCCATGCCTGGGTACATACCCAAGAGAAATGAAACATACCCATCCAAGGACTTGTATGAGAATGCTCACAACGGCATGATTCACAACAGACAGCAGACTCAAATGCCCACTGGCTGGTGAGTGGATAAGCAAACTGTGGTCTGTCTATACAGTAGAACATTACTCATCAACTCAAAACGAACAAAGTACGGACACATGCTACAACATGGATGTGTGTGAAGAACATCATGCTTAATGAAAGAATCAGATGCAAAAGACTTCACATTATGAGATTCCACTGATTTGAAGTGCTCAGGAAAGGCAAATCTATGGAGACAGAAGGCATTTCTGCAGGTGCCTGGTAGGGCTGGTATGGGAGCAGGGATTCACTGCAAATGGGCACAAGGGAACTTTTTGGTTTGGGGTGATAGAAATGCTTGAAACATGAAAATAAAACTGTGGTGACAGTTGCACAACGCTAGAAATTGACGAAAAAATCATTGAATTGTCACAACAGGTGGATTGCACGGTACCTAAATGAACCTCAATAAGAATAAATTATGTTAGAAATAAATCTTCTCTATAAGATCAGCATTCAAACAAAAATCACTGCCTTAGCTTTTCTAGGCTCTGTCATAGTCTGAGTGAAAACTCAAATGGGTTTATCAGCAGATCTGATTTTATTATTCATGGCTCCGTGGGATTCCACTTTACCAAGTCTGTCATAGTTGAAGGCAGGAAACCAAAATCACTCAAGTTATTTTAAGGAAGAATGTCAGTGCATGGAATGAGATGCTTATCATTGTGAAAGGGCTGAAGTCACAGGTGCCCAACTGGACCTCACGCTTATCTCGGAGACAGCCCTGGAGTGACGCTGGTACCTGGTGGCCCCTCCTGAGCCCAGGGTGGCTGCCGCAGCGTCGCTCTTAACCTCTGTGCTGTGGGACCTCACTCAGGAATCGGGGAATGGTGATGAGAGTTTATGGATAAAGTCATTTTATTTGGGAAAAACTAATTCCTGGAAACATCAATAGCGTGTTCATTTACTCATTAAATAAATGCTTTTCTGTGGAAAGAAATGGTCTCTATGCACCACCACCCTGCATCCCCAAATCCCTTTGGCACCTTCTAGAATGGAGCGGCCAGGGAAGGTGTGAACAGCATTCACTCAGTCTGTTCTCTGTGACGTCCGTGAAGAGGGCCTCCCTGCACGCCCCTCGTAATGCTGTGGCTTCAGGTCTGCGTTTGGGTTTTAAAATGTGGACTTTGAGAAGGTACGTCCAGTCAGTGCTTCCCTAGCATTGTCTTGTGCTCAAGGTTTTAATTACTGGCCAACTGGAACATTGTCTGTTTGGGTCAAATGTTCACTTGCATGTATCACTCGCCTCTCAGGGCCTGTTTTCCCAGCGCGGGGCTACTCCTGGCCAGTTATTGACGCTGTTGTACCGTATGGACAGGGCACTGGCGCTACTGACATTCTCCAGTAATATATCGACTTCATTTTCAGAGCTTTACCAGGTGTTCACATTTTTTAGCCCCATATTCAAAGACGTCTTGGCTCTGACCTTCTCATGCTGTTTCTGGCACCCGAAGTATGAGGCTCCCCTGGGTCCTCCAGGGCTGGCTTTGTCCCACACGGTCCCGCTGGCTGCAGGTGGCTATTCAGATGAGACCCGAATTCATTAAAGTGAAATTCAATGAGAGGTCCTGTTCCTCAGCCCCTCAGCCACATCTTGAGGGTTTTATAGCCAATGTGGCTCGTGGCTGCCGGAGCACACAGCTCAGAGACAGGACACATCCACCACCGCAGAAGACGACTGGCACCTCGCAACTATGAGTCCTCTGCAGTTCTTTGTCCATTTCCCTTTGAGAAGTGACTTCTGAGGTGAGTGTGTCTTACCTTAGTGGGTTTGGAGCAGGTATTTGTCACCGATTCCCAAAGGAGGGGATGACTCGAGGGCCCTCGCACGGAGGAGGGCAGGGCCTTGAAAGTTGCCGACGTCAGGCCGGGTGCAGTAGCTCACGCCTGTAATCATTTTGGGAGGCCGAGGCAAGTGGATCGCCTGAGGTCAGGAGTTCGAGACCAGCCTGGCCAACATGGTGAAACCCTTTCTGTACTAAAAATACAAAAATTCACTGGGTGTGATGGTGGGTGCCTGTAATCCCAGCTCCTCAGGAGGCTCAGGCAGGAGGATCGCTTGAACCCGGGAGGTGGAGGTTGCAGTGAGCCGAGATCACACCACTGCACTCCAGCCTGGGCAACAAGAGTGAAACTCCATCTCAAAAAACAAACAAACAACAACAACAACAAAAAAAACAGCCGGTGACGTGGGTGAGAGGGCTCTGTGGTAGCAGGCAGCAACTGGAGCTGGAGAGAAGGATGAAGTTGGGATTTGATGAGCAAAGGGGTGCAGCTGGGACGGGCAGGACACACTCGCTCTGTCAGCACAGCCTGCTGCCACTCCAGGGAACCTCTGCTGTGGATTTTTTGCCATGGACTGTCCCTTCTGTGGCACCTGTGTCCCAGGTGGGCCCATGCCCCAAGGACAGCCTTCTGATGGGCTGGCCAGCAACCCTGACCCTCTGACCCCCAGGACCTGGCTCCCAGCGACAACCTGGGTTGGGAATTTGGCAGTGGGAGACCAAGGGCTGAGTCAGTCCCTGGGAAAGCTGAGCTGAAAATCATGAGGCTAGTTTGGGGTTGGGAGGCTCCCGTGGCCACGGGGCAGGGCAAGAGGAGGGACAGAACCCAGAAGCCAGGAGAAGATCCTGAGGATGGAGCCGCTGGTCCCCTGGGCTGCCCAGCAGAGTTCGAGCCCCATGCTGCGCCTGGGCCCACCCGAGCGTGGCTCTGTGCCTTGTGGTCAACATGCCTGGGGGAAAACAAGGCGTTGGCAGCTGGGTCCCTGGCTGTGCGCGCAGCGTGGGCCACCACGCCAGACAAAAGACGCAGCTCTGTTGGCTCAGCGGCGCTGTGTGTAGGGCGCGCCTTGGCCCGGCCCCTGTTTGGGGGAACATCTGGTTCTGATTGTGTCGTCCTAAAGATGAAAACTCTTCTGGGGCAGTGAGGGGAAGGGCTTGGTGGCCTGGAGTGGTGTCCCCTCCATAGGCGTGCTGGTCCTCGGGAGCTGCTGAAGGCCACCTGTAGGGACCTGCCGTCCCGGCCACTTGCTTGGCAGGACCTCCTGGAGTGCAGCGGCCACTGCTGGGGGCCCTGTGGGAGATTTGCTGAGAAACTGAGAAATGCCAGATTCACACCCGAGGCCTGGAGCTGAAATGGTGCTGACATGAGGGATGGCAGGGCTGACACATGGCATAGACACGCAGGCCTGGAAGTGGGTCCATAACTCCTTCAGTTTCATTAGCCGTGGGGAGAGCATCCTCTCCTCACCCCAAACGTTCCCCGGCGCCACGCTCGCCCTGGGTCCTCAGGCAGACGAGGCCAGCATCGTCACGGGCTCTGAGGGCTGGACGCCCGGTCCTCATGCAGCACTGCCAAGGTCACCAGGGAGGGACAGCGATCCTGGGTGCCTCAGACCAGTTCTTTATTTTTCTATTATTTGTTGTCTAAAACCCTCTGTTATTTTTATTTTTTCCTACTTTTCTCAGTGTCCTAAAAACCCTGCCAATATTTTAAAAAACATCACCTTGAATCAGATTCAAACTCGCCCCGCAGCTCCTGTCAAACTCAGCTCTGTGACCTGGGGACAATAAAACCGGCTGGGAGTGCTGGCCCAGGGTGGGCTGCATCTGAGGCTCTCCACGCATGACATTCTCCTGCCTTGGTTCTCTGGGATCTGGGCCCTTCCTGCTTCCAGCGCCACGTTCCTGTTGCTGACAACTTCCAGGAACGGCCCCCAGGAATGCACTGAGTGTGCTGACAGGGGGAGCATGCTAAGTGTGGGCTGCGAGGGATCTTTTCTCATCATCTATTGAGCTATCCACTCACTCTTCTTGTAACGCACGTCTGGTAATGTTCGCTCTGGACCGTTCCACTCAGGGAGGCTGAGGATTAGGCCACGCGACCTACAGGCCTGTGCTGGCTCGGGTGGCGCTAGCATGACTTTAGCTGGCTGTGCTGCAGGTGCTGCGGGACTGTGGCGGGGAAGACGCCCTGGTGGGGAAGAGAGCCCTGTGTGGATGGATGGAGCTGACAGCCTGGTTGGGCAGACAAGATCTCGTCCCTCTCTGCCCCCAGGATGTGCTGGTGTCTCTGCTGTAGGCAGACACAGCCCCGGTGCTGCCTCACCTCTCACCTGGCCTCCTTCTAGAAACGTGTTCCAGAAGGGACCAGAATAACTCATGCTTGGAACTACGAGGACATCCGTCATGTACCCAGGAAGCCTTTAAGGCAAAGTGATTTCAGCTAAAACAGCTTCTGTGTCGCTGGGACCCAGCCCCCTCTCTGTGTCACTGTGACCCGGGCCCCTCTCTGTGTCGCTGTGACCCGACCCCTCTGTGTCGCTGTGACCCTGGGCCCCTCTCTGTGTCGCTGTGACCCGACCCCTCTGTGTCGCTGGGCCCCTGGGCCCCTCTCTGTGTCGCTGGGACCCGGCCCCCTCTCTGTGTCGCTGGGACCCTGGCCCCCTCTCTGTGTCGCTGGGACCCTGGCCCCGTCTCTGCAATGGAGTTAAGAGAGAAAAACACGTGTGCAGGTGGGAGGATCTCCGAGCGCGCACTCTGAGCGGTGGCAGGATCTCCGAGCGCGCACTCTGAGCGGTGGCAGGATCTCCGAGCGCGCACTCTGAGCGGTGGCAGGATCTCCGAGCGTGCACTCTGAGCGGTGGCAGGATCTCCGAGCGTGCACTCTGAGCGGTGGCAGGATCTCCGAGTGTGCACTCTGAGTGGTGGGAGGATCTCTGAGCGCACACTCTGCGTCTCGGGGGTCCACATGCTGCCTCGGGAGATCTCTGCAAGGCCACTCCTCAGGCCAGGGCCTCCCTGGCAGCCTAGAGGCTGGAGCCTGAGGGAGACAGGGCCCTGGAGAGGGTGGGCCGACGGTGGGGGCGGGCACACTGTTATTTATGAGTTTTCCTGGGGCTGCCAAAGTGAGAGGCGCTCCTAGGGTCTGACCCCCTGCCCGGCTCTGCGCTGGAGGGACGGCCGGGGCGCAGCTGCAGCCACCCACAGAGGCAGCCACGTCCCAGCTGTGGGGGAGGCGAGCATGGGCAAAGCGGGGCACATACTTCTGTCCTCAAATAGATTTTATCTCAAAAAGAAAACAGATGGGGATGGAGATGATTTTTTTCTTCTGAAAAGTGCAGGAAGCAGCGTAGAGCTGCCAAGCAGCTCCCTCTCCCACCCAGATGCAATTAGAAACTTCCAGAATCCACTTGGTGCAGAGCCCCCGGGATGACCTGGCCTGGGTGGGGCGGGGTAGGGGTAGGGGGTTGAGGTGGGAGCGGCAGGTGGCCTGCGTGGGGCTGCTGCAGACCCTCCGTCTCCCCAACCCCGCCATAGTGAAGGTGAAGCCACGTCAGAGGGCACAACGCGAGGGGCCCTGGTCCCAGCAGAACAGCAGAAGCGTGGATGCAGTCCCCACCCCCCGGATCCCTGCCACACCAGGAACATGGGTGTGGCAGGGACCATGTCTTGCGCAGGACCAGACACAGAGGAAGCCAGGCGGGCAGAGCTGAGCCTCCCTGGGAGACAGTACCCAGGCCAGTGTCTCCTGCCCTAGACAGCACCTCCAGGCCAGCGTCTCCTGGGGCAGACACACCCTCGGCTCTGCTGCTGGGGGTGGCTGAGCCACAAGGTTGGCAGAGGGGACCAGCAAACCCTGCAGAATGTGACCGTGGAGGAGTCTGGATGCAGGAGGCTGAGTTTCCTGGCTGCCTTTCCCACTTGCCTGTAAGTTTCTGTCTTGGGAACGCCCGAAAGTGTTAGCAGGTCTGTCTCATGATTAATGCTATCAGAGTAAAGTCTTGATTCAGCAGAATTCCTCCTGACTCGGTTTTTGCCACATGACTCACTGTCTAACATGGAGGGAACAATCACAAAGTTTCTCAGTGAAAACATCCCGCTTATTCACAGTGAACCTGGGGAGACCCTGAGTGTGGGTCACGAACACGATTCTCAGGTCCAGAGAGGGTTAGGATGAGATTTTCTGACCAGGGATGATCAGAGATGCGGGTTTCCTTCTACTCTATGGATTACAGATTTGTACCCAAGTTGAGGACACATTTCTTCTTTGACAGTGTACCCTGTGGGCTTGGAGACTATGGCTGCAAGGTGTGTATCTGCAGCAAGGGAGAGAGGACCACTGGGCCTGCAGACCCCACACTGCAGGAGGAGCCCAAGAAATTCACGGACAATTCAAAGGCTTTGGTTTCCAAACAACACATGCAAAGCAAATATTCTGAGGCTTTACTCTGCAAATACACCTCACCATGGCACACAGCATATTCTTAGCTCAGATCTCATGACAAACAATAGTGGCCCCACGTAGCTGAGGCTGCCACCGTGCTCTGTGGCCAGCACAAGTGGGGCCAAGCAGTGGGAAGGCCCTGGCCACTCTGGGCCAGGGACAGGCCTGTTTGTTCACAGGGATGTGGGAAGCCTGGAGTTCTCACTCTGCAGGACAACTTTATGGAAACCCTGGGCATCCTGAGCTCCCCACAGCCACCAGAAAGCAGATGGAAACATGAAGAACAAGAGGGGGCCAGAACCAGGAGGGCAGCTGACACCCTAATCATGGCCACCAAGGGCAGTGAGCGTCTGCACACCCTCCCGTGGCCTCAGTGCCCTTCAGCATGGCCTGGTCAACTTTCCAGGGATGGCGGAGTCGTGAACTGCATTAGCAAGGGAGGCTGCCCCACCTGGAATGTGGGGCTGATACGGGTTGGCTGTGTCCCCACCCAAATCTCCTCCTGTAGTTCCCATAACCCCCAACGTGTCATGGGAGGGACCAGGTGGAGGTAATTGAATCACAGGGGCGGTTTCCCCATCCTGTTCTCATGAAAGGGAATGAGTTCTCGGAGAGCTGATGGTTTTATAAGGGGCTTCCCCCTTCACTGGGCACTCATTCTCCTTCCTGCCACCACATGAAGCGGGATGCGTCTGCCTCCCCTTTGGCCACGATTGTAAGCTCCCTGAGGCTTCCCTAGCCCTGTGGAACTGTGAGTCAATTAAACCTCTTTCCTTTATAAATTACCTGGTTTCAGGTAGTGCTTTATAGCAGCGTGAGAATGAACTAATGTAGGGGCTTACCTGGGGACCCTGCTCCAAGCCAACTGAGAGACGAGAGCTAAGGGTCACCATCCACAGAACAGCGGAGGCGGCTTCCCGACTTCCCACAGCCCCCCTGCAGGGCGTGGGGCTTGGGGGAAGAGGGCATGGCCCAGCTCCTGTTCTAAAGTCTCGATTCTTCTAAGGAGGACAGGGAGCACAGCCCAGACAGGAGCACATGCAGGACCTGGGCTGCCCATAGGGCCCACGGCTGCTGTGGCAGCAGCTGTTGGAGTGGAGGAAAGGGTGGAGTTCCTACCTCGCCACTGCCCTCTGCATGCAGCCAGCATCACCCTTTGGGTTTCTGTCTGCGGGGAAGTTGACAAACACTGAGCATCCTCCGTCCTTGAATTGAACTCGGCGCCAGAGAGGCCCCATCCTCGTGCAGTAGGGGAGGGAAACCAAGGCAGCCCCTGGGTCCTGAGCAATCCCCCAACCCCCAGCCCCAGATTTTATGGCACTACCCATCAATGAGATAGACACTATGAGTGAAATTGGGGTGAAGAAAAAAAGTAAGAGGAAAAGAAATCAAGATGAAGCCAAGAATCAAAAGAGAACCCCAGATGCACAACAAGTGATCCTGTACAGTTGCTAGGGGTGGGTTGCAAATGAGGCTCTGAGTTTCCCAGCAGTCACAGCAAAGGGGGAACCAGCCCGACCTTAACATAACAACAAATATTTTTGCCCCAGTTCCCTAGAAGCCTCCAAAACAACCTGTGGAAGCCTTGGGGTTTTAGCTCATTGTTTTAAGGTCTTGGGTTTAAAATAAAGGACAGGGAGGGGAGAAATTACTTAACTTTAAAACAAGCTAACAGACTGGGAAAGGACAGCATTTTATAATTATTTTGTACCTCACAGAGTCACGGCGCTGTGTTGCAAAAACGGGGAGTGATTCATGGTATTTCTGGAAGTAAATCTCTCCTCTCCATCTCCTCCATCACACCTCATCAGGGCCAGCATCACCCATCAGCTGTGTGTGTGTCTGTATGGACTCCCCACCGGCCCCACGTCTGCTGCCGTCAGACCCTCCTCCAGCCCCAGGAGTTACATCCCCAAACGGGGACCTCACTACCCACAAACAGTGAGTGGCTCTGGCCTTTTTTCCACCCTGGCCTCAGCTCAAATCCCCCTTCCCCAAGCTCCCCCCACGTATTTTTCTGGCTGTTTGCTTGTTCTGTTTATCCCCCTCCACTAGGACCTGACGTTGCCGGGACAGAGTCTGCCTCAGGCGGGTTCCTGGCTCTGGACAGTCAGTGCCACGCACAAGTTCTGGGTTGTTTCATCCATTTGCCAACAGCCAATTTGACGATTGATTCAAGCCAATGGCCAAGTTACTCCAAACTGTCAGACATGGTAGGCCCCTCTGACGGCTTGTCACAGCTATTTTGCCATAAGGTTTGGGGAAGCGGTGAGAGCTGTGAGGATCTACCTCCTGGAAGGGACGATCCTGGGCTCACACCTCCAGGAAGCACAGCACAGCCTGGTGCACTGCAGGGTACAATAGCCATTGACTTGTCGTCTTCTGAGTCCCTGAAATAGTAACATTTTTGTAATCCAAGTTTGCAGTGTGTCTTTATAAATAATGATGGCAAAAACTAAGAGAAAGGCATTGTGTAATTTGAATCAGTGCCTACAGGGCTAAGTCTCCTAGAGGCTGGATCAGTGAGAGATGATCTGGACAAGCCTTTTGCTGTGACACTCGTCCAAGAGAGCTGTCCTGCGGGAGGACAAGCAGAGCAAGGGCAGTGAATATGATTATTACTGGATTTGATATTGGTGTTTCTTACAATATTTTCAGACATGTGCTTCTCAAACTTTCTGTGATGAAGAACCAGCTTTTTAAAATGTCCAATCCACTGTGGACTGATATTTTCATAAAATACAGGCAAAAATGCCCTGGCCGCATCAAGGGACAGCAAAGTATCTACATGTTTGCTCTCAGTTTCTGCCCAGACTCAAGGGGTAGTTCCAACAGCCATGGCCCTGCAGTGCTTGTGTGGAGTGTTCTTGACCCAGATGAGCTGCAGTGGGGCTCGTGGCTGGCGGACCATCCTCCCTACTCCCCGCCCAGCCACTGAAGGCCACAGGGTCACCGCTCAGAAGTGGATGTGGCTGTCCAGTCTTCACCGACCCTTCCCGCTGGTGGATGCCTGGACACACTTAAGCTTCCCAACACTTGGGTCATTTTGTGGTGATGTCATTGGCCACAACATGTGAAATCGAGCAGGTGGCACCAACTCTGACCACGCATCCGCCAACATCAGCAAGGAAGCATGGCTCGAGCTGTAAATGGTAGCATTTCAGCCATTTCTTCTTTCCAAGTTTGACTGCTTCTCACCTTTGTGATGCACACACACAAAGGTAGAAACATTAGAGAGGGAGAGAACAAAGGGACAGCAGGAACGCCCTCCAGGACTCTGGGCGTGTCCCTGAGGAAAGACCTCTGCAAGCAGCCAGTTTCACCATTTGGGTTTCCGTCTGAGGGGATGTTTACAAACACTGAGCATCCCCAGTCCTTGAATTGAACTCGGCACCAGAGAGGCTTGCAGTGGGAGATGGAAGCCAAGACAGCCCCTGGGTCCTGAGCAATCCCCCGACCCCCAGCCCCAGACTTTATGGCACTACTGGCTAACAAGATAGACACTATGAGTGAAATTGAGGTGAAAAAAAAAATAAGAGGAAAAGAAATCAAGATGAAGCCAAGAATCAAAAGAGAACCACAAATGCACACCAAGTGATCCTGTATAGCTGCTAGGGGTGAGTTGCAAATTAGGCTCTGAGCTTCCTAGCAGTCATAGCAAAGCAGAAACCAGCCTGACCTTAAGATAACAACAGATATTTTTGCCCCAGTTCCCTGGAAGCCTTCATAGAGGAAAAACCTGGGTGCTGTGGGTTCTGCCTTGGGAGCATCATCCCTCCTAGACAATCCCAGAGGCCCACCACAAGCAGGAGCTGTCACTTCTGTGATGCGGAGGCCTGGCATATGGGGGGTCAGAGCTGTCATGGGTGAGTTGCTTGGTCGGTGAGTAGCTGAGCAGGCTCCCAACACCCGCTGGTCACTGTCACTGCCCAGTGGTTTTCTGCACCTCTTTGTCTTCACAAGCAGCTCTGCGGACTGGATAGGAAATGCACCTCTCACTGGTGCAGCTTTCTGAGGTCGGGAACAGCCTGCCCCAGAGGGAGGCAGGAGGGGGACGGTCTCCAGGAGGCTGCTCTGGGGGCCCGGATTTTCCTTTTGTTTGGTGGCCATCAGCTCCCTGGGGCTCCGCTCCCCTTCACCTCCAGCTTCAGTCCCTTCCTAGGGCACCAACTGGTCCCCCCGATACGCCCTGCCTTAGAGCCTTGTTCTAGTCCGTGCGGGTTGCCGGCCAGTGACCGCCACCTCCCACTCTCAGTGTGGCCTCGGAGCCTGGGTTTCCCAGGGCTCTTCTGTCTCACGTGGAGACTGCCCTCCTTGCACCCATAGCTGGTCAGCCATGATGCGGTGCTTCCAAGCTGATCACTTCCACTCTCGTTTCTAGAAATTCCTCATTGTCCTTGAGATGGGGAGAGCCTGATCTGTTTTTCCAGCACAGTCAGGGACTAGTTCTTATGTTTCTTCTTCTTCTTCTGTCATTTCACTGGGGCTCAGGGAGGAAGGACATAAACTTGGCTAACATTTTGAAGGGATGTCCCTGTTTTTGCCCTTGAGGGCTCAAAGGATGCTCTCTTCCTGAGTTTCCCCCACAGCAGGGCCTTCATACTGAGGCTGGAAATACAAGACTCCTAACTCTTTAAGAAAGCAAGAAAAAAACCCAAACTTCCCACCCTATTAAGGTGTTCCAGTCTTATCTCACGAATGGGAGATGTTTTTGAGGCAGAAGGACCAGAGAAAGTGTCTGGTCCAAGCCTAGAACATTTTAGGAAGGAAGATGGAGGGTGTGGCAATTTCTACACTTAGAAAAGTATTAGAGATCATTAATGAGGTGCACTACGCTTCACAAGGATATTGATGGACTCTGTGTTTCTAATAGTTAAAGAATGGAGGCAGGTTAAATGCCCTCCAAAAAGGTCAGTTTATACAGTAAGAATGGCTCAACTAGGCAGGACTAAAAGGTTAGTGATTTGTGTATTGACTACGTCTGAAAGCTTAATCAACAAAATGTTACCAGCACTTATCTCTGTGTGGTGAGATGAAAATTATACTTAAATTTTTTTTTTTCTAATTTAAAATTGTGCTTCTTAAGTTTTCAACAAAAAATGCATATTGTTTTTTAATAAGAAAAAAGGTTACGAATTTAAATATAACAACTGGTGTTAAGGTGATGGCGGGGCCGAGGCTAGACCAACTGCATGTGCAAAATCCACAGCAGCGCGTGACTGGGGCTGATCATCTCTGTCTCCAAGTGGCTTTGGGGGGAACCCTCAGGGACTTTCCCAGAAAGTTTCCCACCAGGTGATGGTGCTTTCGAGTGCTGGGTGCTCAGCAACCGCTGTGAAGGGACAGAGGCAGTGCCTGCCTGCAGGATGCTTCCAGTCCAGTGAGGGACAGACAGGAGGGCCCAACCTGGAGCAAAGTTTAGGGTGGCCACCCTGTAGGAGACAGGCAGGCAGGGGCCACGGGCACTCCCAGGTGGAGACCAGATGCCTGGAAAGGTCAGGGCCACGTTGGTCTCCAGGCCCAGCACCCAGGCTGAGCAGAAGGTGCTCTGGCCGGGTTTACCACCTCACTTACCAACAGGCCCCCACCCCTCCCTGCCCCCACATGGGTGCCTGCCCAGGTGCAGTGTGCACAGGAAGGGGACAGGGCTCACTGAGAGTGTGTGCAGGGGAATGTAGCAGGGCACAGTGCCCATGGTCCCTGGAGCCCCCTTGCTAGGTGTGTGCAGAGCCACCCTCAGCTCCTTGGGACCCTCTGCTCATGAGGCCTCCTTCCCCAGGAGGGAACCCCCAGATGCGGCTTGACAGGGGGCTGGGAAAGCACAGCCCATGGTGGAAAGGGGAAGATCTGACCCAACCTTGAACTTTTCTGGCAAGGAAGTAAAATCTGCGAAGAAATTCAGGGAGTCTGGGATTCTTCACTCTCTGCGGGACGTCTTGGGGGCGGTAAATCAGCGTGGGAAGGAGGCAGCAGGTGGGGAGGGCAGAGTGGGCGTGGGGGCTTTGACTTAAAAAGCTTTACTGTCTGGGAATGCCGGCATTCTGAACAGTGTGTGTGTGTGAGTATATGGGCGTGCACGTGTGCATATGTGTGCGTATGTGCACATGTGCATACATGTGTGTGTGCATATGTTCAGGTGTGCACTTGTATGTGTACATGCAGTTGTGACTTCTTTCACTTGCCTGAAGGAGAGGTAGGTTTGCCTCAAGGCTCTTGCAGCTGGGAAAGTGGGGACATCCCCAAAAGGCAGCTCGGCTCCCCTAGGCTGTGAGTGTGGGTGCTGCAGACCTGTGCTCAAGAGCAGCCTGGGTCACCCTTGATGGGCACTGCATGGGGCCTCACACCCGCAGCCGGGAGCCCTAGACAGGGACCAAAGGAATTTGCTCCCAGTGGTAGAGGAGAGAAGGCAGTCATACACGCACACCCACATGCTCACACACATACACCCCTACATGCTTACACACACACATACACATACACATGTATGCCCACCTGCTCTCTCACACACACAAACCCACCTGCTCAAATACATGTGCGTGCTCACATGCTCATACACACACACACACAAATCCACCTGCTCAAATACACGTGTGTGCTCACATGCTAATACACACACAAACCCACCTGCTCACACTAACACACGTGTGTGCTCACATGCTCATACACACTTACACAAACCCACCTGCTCACACAAATACACGTGCATGCTCACATGCTCATACATACACAAACCCACTCGCTCAAATACACGTGCGTGCTCCCATGCTCATACACACACACAAACCCACCTGCTCAAATACATGTGCTTGCTCACATGCTCATACACACACACACACAAACACATGCTTGCACACACAGGCATATGCGCAGGGATCCCTTGTATTTCAGTCAAAGATGCTCTAAAGGGCTGGGATCTTAAGTGATCAGAACAATAAACTTACAAGTAAATACCTGCAGATCAAGAATCAGAACATCCCCTGTACCTCAGAACCTTCCCCATGCCTCCAAACTGTACTGTTTGCTTTCCTGGAAAGTCCAATCCATTTCTCTTACTTCCCTGAATGCAAATGGACCCATCCTGGGCCAAGTTCTTCCCCACTTGGTGGTACAAGAAAATTAGCCTGAACATCATACAAGGGAACGGCCAGGCTAAGTGATGCTGGAGCAGTGGGATCTCTGGTTCTTTAAGGTCAATGGGATCCATTCAAATCCTTCATGGTTCCTGCAACCGATCTTGGTGTCAGGGTATTAGAGGGCACAACAAAGAGCTGAATAAAGGCCCTGCCCCGAGGGGACATCCTGAGGCAACTGGGCAGGTAGAGACAATGCAGTGAAGTGTGACTAAAGGTGACCTTTGGATTGTGCAAAAGTTCTGCAGGTGAGACTGGTGGGAGCAGGGGCAGATAGCCCATCATGGGCCACAGAAGGCCAGGACTTGGGCCCCGCAGGGCTTGTAGGAGCCATCTGAAGGCTCTTCTGAAAGGCTTGGGGGCCTGCCTGGAGGGTGGCGGGCACCTGAGCAGGCTCAGCCCCCTTTGGGTCCTGTGGCAGGGCCCTCACTGCTGTTCCCTGGCCTCCGGGAGCCGCCCTGCAGAGGTGGTCCTCCTGCAGAGGGACTGCTTGACCTATTTAAAAAGGTCTTCCCTCGATCCTTTGTGATGTCCTGAAGTGTTTACAGGATCAATACTGGCAATTATCAGGCTCTGAGGCTGCTGACCAAGCAATGACGTCATACATGAACAGATTCCAGCGTCCTGTCCTGTGCAATTGCTCTGGAGGGATAAAGGGCAATATCTGATCAGATAGGAATCTTGCAAGGCTGTGGATAGATGGGAGGAGGTGGGTGTTGGGAGCAGGGATGCCTCCTGTGGCCAAAGCTCTGGGTCAAGCCACACATCCGTGGCCAGGGTCCTCCTTTGCGGGCTGTTAAGTCCAGCAGACACTGGTGCCCAGAACATGAGGTTGCAGGGCTCAGCACTGGAGATAAAGCCAGATGCAGGGGTGCAATGGAATGCTGGCGTAGGCAGGGACAGGGGATGGGGGAGGCTGCCGGGATCTCCAGCCAGATTTCTGACATCCTTGCGAAAAAGCGACAGTCAAGACAAGGGCCAAATTTCCTCCTAGGAGAGAGAGGATGGGGGAGAGGCGAGGGAAGGCACGGGAGGCCATATGTGGCGGAACAAATGTGGTGTGTATGTGGGGCTCTTGGAGGCAGCTGTGTAGAAGGCTGCAGGGGCTCAGCCCGCTGGCCCTGGACTCTCACTTCGAGGAGGAGAGGGAGGTCCATGGGAAGAAAGTGGGTGGAAAAAATAGTGTGACTTTAACAAATCCTCATCAACTTGGGAGTGTGCTGCAGCTGCCTGCCAGGGAGAGGGGCCATGCACCCCACACAGGGTGGCCGGCGTGGCTTCCCAGCCAGGTCCTGCAGGGCCATGAGCCAGAGAGCAAAGGGGGATGGTGCTCCCCACCCGGGGCCTCTTGTGCGTGTGAGCTGCACCCCTCCCTGGGGCACCACGCTCCCAGCTCTATTTTCCTTTGAAGAAGCAACAGAGCATCCTTGATGTCTGCTCAATATGTGGCAGGAGCCCGGCACAGCCCCAAATCCTCGGGGATCTTTCCTCTGTATGGGTCCATGGTTGTCACGGTGACACAGGCAGAGTGACAGGGCTTTGGAGTGCGCCCCCATCACAGGAGGAGGCAAGTCCTGCAGGGGTCCCTCTGTCTTCCTAATGCGAACCCCTGCTTCCAACTCCTGTTGGCGGGGGCCTTGCAGCACCCCCAGGCACCTCTCGGTTGCCAGAGATCCCAGTTTAATATGAAACAAGGCTCCTCTCTGGTACTGTCCACCAGTGTTGCCCCTTTGCACCCCACGCAGCAAGAGCTTTTCCCTCCTAGGGGTCTGCCACTCGTGTTTAAAGATGCCCATCCCATCTCCACTTCTCCAAGCTGCCCCCACACCGAGTTCCTCAGGTAGATTCTAGCCAAGTGCCCCCACACACATGAGCCTGTGCTCACAGCACTCAGCAACCCCTCCTCCTGCCTCCTGAAGAACACAGTCTCCAGGCAGCAGGGGCCAAGGCCCTGGCCACACTGCCACAGGTGGCCCTGCCATGCTGTACCTGGGTCCCTGGACTCCAAGCTCAGTGCTTTTCCAGCCACACCAACAGATCTCAAAAATCAGTTCCTCCCAGTGGTGGAACCATTCCTTAAAAAGGAGACTTTGAACAAAAGCATGACGTGCACAGGCTGCTAAGGGGGATGGGGGGCTGGCAGCCAAGGGCCCTTGCCCCACCCCTGCCCCACTAGGATTGTCCTCCCTGAGGTAGGCATGGGCTGGGTAAGGGTCCATGGAACATGGACTGAAACCCCCAGGCTGCGAGGGTGGAACAAGTAGGCAGCTCCCTTGGTTGGGCTGGAAAAGGCTGTGAATCCCATTGCTACCCCTCCCAGGTCCCTGCAGGGTGTGCCCCTTGGTATGGGAGCTGGGGGCCACCTAACAAAACCAGCACAGGCTTCCCTGGGGAGGAGTGGTCACACCTGGATCCCTCCAGGAGCTTGTCCATGGGTGGACCTTGGGGAAAACTACTTAGAATAGCCTGTTTTACGGAAGAATCAGAAGCAACTTTGGTTACAATTGATCTCCCATTTCTAAAAAAAAAAAAACAAAACCCTACTTTATTCACTCATTTGGTATTAAATCAAATTTAAGACATTATAAAAAGAAATTAAAGCAGGTTTCACTCGGAATCTCACCGTCTAAACAGCATCCCAAGATAACAAGGTGGAGGGTGCCTGAGCCTGAGTCCGCACTGGGCCGCCTGCCTTCGTCGCTGGAGTTCCTGACTCCCCAGCAAATGTGAGCCATTGGTGCTGTGTATCTCATGTTTGTGTTTAACACGTTCACAGTGCTTTTTACCTGTGTCTAGTAAATATATTTATTATTTTTAAGGACTGCCTAGCATTTTTTGCAGAGATCCCATAATTTATATTACTATCCCTGTAGCACTGAAAATTCAAATTGTTTAGTTTCCTTTTTTTTTTTAAGCTTTTCATTGGAACTTTATATACATATAAGTTTCCCATTATTTTTAAAAAGGGGCTTTAAAATCAGTCATATAAGTGTCTGTTTTTGAGGAATAAAATGAAGCAACTTTGAGGTCATATCTAATCCTCCCCCATCCCAATTTTAGCAGAAAAATTATGTACGTTTGGATTTGCTTCCATAAGTCAAGTTCTTAATGCGTCGCTCTCCTTCAGAAGGGAGAGTCCTGTCACTTTTATGAATCATCCGAATCCCAAAAGTGGAAATCCTTCACTGAGCAGCTTACAATGACTTGAGATTAACAATGCGTGTTGGCTGGAACAAGCGCTCCTAGGAGGAGGTGGTGCATAAAAGGGTCTGTCTCAGAGCTTTGTCTGCAGCTGAGCCATCTCGTCCCCAGGGCAGGCAGCGTGCCCTGGTGGATAGCACACAGAATTTCTGTCCTGGCCTCCAGCTAGCACAGGGGTGCCCCGACACAAGCTTGTCTCCCAGGGAGAGGCCTCGATGGATCACTCTGTATTCCTGGACCTGACCGTGGCTGAGCATTGCCCCAGAAGTTGAGCCCAGGCCCTGTAGCAAGGCAGGCTTCTCTGAACATTTAGTGTGCTGGGCTGAGCCTGGGTGAGCCCCCAGGGACATAGCTTGAGGAATCTCCCAAACTTTTCTGGCCAAGTCTCTGGCCTCCGCTACCACCCTCTGCACTTTTGGGGGAACATCCACCAGCACCTCCCAGGCCATGGGTGCTGGCCTAGGAGATAATGGTCTGCAGTGCATTTGCTAATGGCTCAGATGTGCCATCTTGAGAAGACACTGCATGCAGGGCCTGACAACCCAGACGCCTGCAGAGGACAGGTCCCAGCCAACGGAACGGAGCTGCTTTTATTGGGGCCAAGCTTGATACCCTGCAGGTGTGTTACTGTTTAAATCACCTCGTGGACCAAAAGAAAATGGCAGCTGGCAGTACTTGGCTGCACCCAGCCATACCCATGAGTACCTAGCAGTACTCACCAGTACCCATCAGTACCCAGCAGCACCTAGGAGTACCTAGCAGTACTCAACAGTACCCATCAGTACCCAGCAGCACCTCACAGTACCCAGCAATACTCATCAGTACCCAGCACCACCTGGCAGTACCCATCAGTAGCCAGTAGCACCCATCATTACTCATCAGTACCCAATAATCCAGTCATACCCAGAAGTACCCAATATACCCAGCAGAACCCATCAGCACTCAGCAGTACCCAGCAGCCTCCAGTAGCACCCATCGTATCCAATAGTATTCATCAGCACATGATAGTACCCAGCAGCACTCATCAGTATCCAGCAGCATGCAGCAGTACCAAGCAGCACCCACCAGCACCCAGCAGCATCCGACTCACCCTTGCCAGGAGTGGTTGGTCTATGTCTTCCTGTTCTCCTCCACAGTTGTGAGGGAGGATGGCCCTGGACCAGCCTGGGCACCAGGTCCACAGTGGTTCCTGGTGTTCTTGGCATGGTCTTTGGAGGGGGTTGCAGCTTTCTCTGTGGCCCCCTCCATTCTGGCTGCTTCTCAAGCCCTGGAGGAAGCTGTGCTTGGGTGTGGGAGGCCTGGCGCCCATGGCTGTTGGGTGGAGGCTGGTGAGTAGCTGCCTCCGATGGTGGTCCTGGATTCTGGCTGCCCTGGGGCAGGTCTGCAGCGCTGTCTTCCCTGAGACTTTGCTGCCTGAGTCCCATCCACTCCTCTTAAACCCGACTCCCCTCCTGCTGCCCAGGTCAGTTCACGTGGACCCTGGAAGAGCCCATGGGCTAGTCGGTCCGTGGCTCCATCCTCTGCACCTGCGCCTGCCCCTCTCTCACACGCTTCCTGCTAAAGCTGCACAGAAAGAGGCGCTGTGGGGAAGTGCGAGCAACAGCTGGGCCCAATGAACAATCAGAAATGACTGAGGATCATTTTCCTGAGCTGAAGGTATAATAACAAATGTCAATTTAAAGGCAAAACCACTGCAAGAGGCCAGCCACTTTCTGACACAAAAATCACACATTGCACAAAAAGGAAACCCGTCTTAAGGAAACCCACCAGTAAGCAACCAGACAAATCCATGTCCCTCCAAAGCAGCTGCTCCAACAGGAGTCTCAGAGTCATTTGAAAGGGTAAAGTTTGCCCTAAGGAACCCTAGAGAGTACAGGAATCTGAGATACGGGCAGCAGCTACAACCTCTCAGGCAGAAGCTGAGCGCCTGCCTTCTAGGGTACTTGGAAATTCCCCTGGGAAGTGGCTCGCCAGGTCAGCAGCAGGACCAGGGTGACTGCAGAGCTCCCAGCCAGGCCGCCTCGGGAGTGGAGCTGCTGAAATCCCCGTGGAAGACACCCTCTGGATGCCAATGGAACCCGCTGGGAAGCTGTCCTGTGGGGGCCAGTGGAACTTGCTGGGGAACCGCCCACATGGTGGTGCCCTTGATGCCCACTGGGGTGAATGTCCTGGGTGTCCCATGCCTTGCCGGCTGCCGTGCTGCAGGAACAAGCTGGGAGGGACATGGAACCCGGAGATAGGCCCCTTCCTCTGCCATGCCTGACAGCACCCCCAGTACCCTCCATGGATGAAGCCTGGCGCTGCCAGCTTGCAAAGGAGCCACATTCACAGCCCAGTTCCCGCATCACAGGGCAGGTCCAAGGAGGGCAGAGTTGGAGCTGAATGGTAATAAACTGATACCAGCACACAGTGTTTGTTTATGATATATGTATACTACTGCACTACGGTACTAATGCACTTTAGAAAAACACAGACCAAAGGGCCGGGCGCCGTGGCTCATACCTGTAGTCCCAGCAGTTTGGGAGGCAGAGGCGGGCAGATCATTTGAGGTCAGGAGTTCAAGACTAGCCTGGCCAACATGGAGAAACTCCAACTCTACTAAAAATACAAAAATTAGCCAGGTGTGGTGGCTAATTTTTGCACCTGTGGTCCCAGCTACTTGGGAGGCTGAGGCAGGACAATTGCTTGAACCTGGGAGACAGGAGGTTGCTGTGAGCCGAGCCCACGCTACTGCACTCCAGCCTGGGTGAGAGAGAGACTTCATCTCAAAAAACAAAACAAAACAAAAACGACAACAACAACAACAAAAACCACCAAAAATCAAACAAACAAAACACAAACCAGAGAAATTTACCATTAGTGTGAGCAGTGTTATTATGGCTGCTTTAATAGTTTGTGACATAGTGATTCAAAGGTCTGTTTCTGGCTGGGCACGGTGGTTCATGCCTGCAACCCCAGCACTTTGGGAGGCAGAGGTGGGAGGATCACTTGAGCCCAGGAGTTTGAGACTAGCCTGGGCAACACGGTGAAACCCTATCTCTACAAAAAATTTAAAAATTAGCTGGGCACGGTGGCACACACCTGTGGTCCTAGCTACTCAGAGGCTGAGGTGGGAGGATTGCTTGAGCCCAGAAAGTTGAGGCTGCAGTGAGCTGTGATCACACCACTGCACTACAGCCTGGGCGACAGAGCAAGATCCTGTCTCAAAAAATAAATAAATAAATAAAAACCCCAAAATCCAAAGGTCTAAGTTCATTTTATTTTGTAACTTGGTTTTAATGACAATCACTGCTGGAAAGAAATTGCTTACGAAGTCATGTAGATCCAAATAAAAGCAGGCTGTACTTATTAAATATGCTGTAACTTTTCAATTCCATCCACCAATTATGCAAAAGATTTTTTTTCAAATTTTGTCCAGTCAGTGCCCATCTTCCCTGATGTTAATAATTTGCTCTTGCAAATTAATTGGGAGGAGTCGTATTTAAAAGTTTTTAACAAACATATTTAAAACTCACTAGGATCCTTCATTTGGAAGATTTTCGAACAGATTGAAAAAAATTCTGTCCTTAAATTTTTAAAGTGTCCCTATATAAGAATTTTTGTAGAAGACAAATATTGTTTTAAGCCACAAAATTATATAACAGTGGAAAATGTTTTAAAGCCTGTTTTTAAAGTGCAATCTCCACTGAATTATTTTCTTTAAAAAAAATCCCCCCTATTTTCTCATTCTTTATTAAAATGCCAACTTTACCTTGAGGAGCAGACTGTGTTTATTTTTCCATAAAATATCTGTAAATAGCATAGACTGTCAGTCACCGGTCACTTAGAAAAGTCTGCAAATAGAAACCATGTGTATATTGTAAGAGAAGAGAGTGCCACATCCTCCCAGTGGTGACGAGGAAGATTGGGAGGGTGCCCAGGGCGCACCTGGGCCTGGAGAGTCCCCGTCTCCTCTCCAGCTCCTCTGCAGAGCCACGTTACTGCTGCGGCCACTGGCTGAGTGACACAAGGCCTCCGGCCCTGCGGTTGGATGGTTCAGGGGCCACCGCCTCTGACCCTGTGAGCGGGAAGCTGGTCTGAGGAAGGGGATGTGAAGGCCACGTGACCTCCCAGAGGGAGGCGAGTGGGCAGATGGAGTCTTCTCTATCCTTGAGGGGAGGAGGGCAAGGAGAGTTCCTTAGGGGCCTCGGAGGGGCTGAGAACCCTTAAGGGGGTGGGGGCGGATCCCTTAGTTGTTATTGTTGTCTTTAACCTGTTGGGCATTAAGGACATTGCAGCAATAGGCCTGTGCCCCAAATTGCTGACAAAGGTGGGAAAAAAAGAACGTTCCATCTGGCCGGGTGGGCATAGAAGGGGGTGGAGGGAGCGCCTGGGTATTGTCAGGTGAGGGATGTCAGAGGGAGCCGTCCACCCACGTGGCCAGCGAAACGGAGCGTGGGAGGAGGCCCACGAACACCTGAGATCAAAACCCACAGGGCACGTGAGAAGATCCCAATTCCAGGGCGCGAACGAAGTCCAGGAGCTTCAAAATTGGCCCACATCATGAAAACATCCGGCAGACGATTGAAGACTCACTCTTGATGCAGACCCTGACCCGAGGAAGGAAAAGGGTGAGAAACAGCTAGGCAGACACAGCAGAGCGGGAAAGAGGCAGACGCCGACGGAATGCAGGAGGCTTGGGGGTCGGGCCCAGGAGATCTGATCTGAGAGTAACAAGTTACAGGAGCGCGGAAAATCACAGATGGAGGAAGGGCAGTCATTACATATCGGAACTCTCCCCTGAGTTGAGGGACGCCTGCAGAGTAGGCATGGAAGGGCTCAGGGAGTTCTAGGTTCAGCTGATGAGAAAAGATGCCCTCTGTGCTATGTCATGGTAACAGCTTCCGAACTCTGCATACACACTGTATTCTTCCCTTTGTGTGACACTCCAGAAACAACAAATTGCATCCATAGTGATGGAAATCAGACCAGTCGTTGTCAGGGGCCACCGAGTTGACTGGGATAGTGATGGAAATTTTAATGAATACATAGATGTATAAACATGTCAAAACATGTACTTTTTAAAATGGATCCATTTTATTGTATACAAATTTTACTAAATAAAATGGAATGGAAAATTATAAGTGCTGTACTTTCTGCATTGAGGAAAAAGAAAAGTCAACCATTTTTCAGTCAAAAGGAATATGTTACCTAAAAAAGCAAAACAATCAGAATGGTCTCAGGCTTCTCATCTACAACACTGCAAGCTAAAAGCAGTGGAAGAGCAAAAGACTGCACCCCAGGAACCCCTGTTCTCAATAAAGAGATTGTCGAAGTGTTAGGAGCAGAAGGTATTTGAAGATACCTAAAACCTCAGTGAGTTTATCACCTAAGTGCCTCATCTAGGAAAGCACTGGAGAAACAGTTCTAATGAAATGGCAAACCCAGAAACGACATAGCAGAGACCTCCGGATGAAGGAGGATGGAGAGGAAGGACGCAGTGGCATGAGGAAGCTTCACCTACTCGGAGGCATCCCGAGGGGCTCAGCCGTTGGGAGCAGCGGAGGGGCACAAACGCTGCAGGGTGGCTGGGTGTGGTCTTCACAGGGGACGGCAGAAGCATCAGAGAAACTGAGGCTGCAGTGTGAGTAGGAACCTGGCTGCAGTGAGTTATGGGTTGAGAGAGACAGTGAGTGTGTGTTTGGTGCACATAAGTAATTGTCTTTTTTTTTTTTTTTGTCTCACTCTGCCACCCAGGTTGGAGTGCAATGGTGCAATCTCGGTTCACTGCAACCTCCACCTCCCGGGTTCAAGCAATTCTTCCTGTCTCAGCCTCCTGAGTAGCTGGGATTACAGGTGCTCACCACCATGCCCAGCTAATTTTTTTTTTTTTCAGTAGCGACAGGGTTTCAAATCCTCTTAAGGGCACATTGATTAAGTCTGGTTGAAAATAGGATTTGATTCATCCAAAGCAGGAAGAAGTGACTGCTATGAAGGTGAAGGCACAGCCATGAAAGATTGATCATTCTGCAACTCAGGAGGGTCTGTCTAGGGCCCAGGAGCCCGTGTTTTCCTTATTAACCAAAAATAATTAAGAAAGGCGATGATTCCGTCTGCACCCTGAGCTCTGCACGTTGATTTGGTGATGAACGGAGCACCATTGCCATGAGGACAATTGCCAGTCCTTTCCCGACTGGAAGATGGCAACAGCCCTGCCCCATTTCCCCGCCGTATTTATACTGGACTTTAGAGAACTGTGAAAGCCCATCTGGAAAACACTCAAGGCAGGTGAGTGCCCCTCACAAACCCTGTGGAGAACACCATCCTTCCCTCCACCATCATCACCAGCAACAAACGTTTGCTCAACCCACGGTGTGCAAGGCAGAGGGCCCGGTGCTGCAGGGACAGAAAGAGGAATGAGGGACAAACGAACATGATAGAAGGGAGAGGAAGGATGTCTCTGTTCTCCAGGGATTTGCCATCCACCTGGGTGCTGGTCTGATGTCCCTGAGTCGCTGAAGCAATGCCAGCAGCATTTTTATGGGCAGAAAGATCAATGCCCATAAATAGCAGGGCATCCTCCCTGTCAAATAAAGGTGACCTAAGATTCTACCAGTTCGGGCTGAGCTCTGAGTCACCTATTTATTCAAGTTATAATTACTGAGCTCCACTGCAGAGGCTGCTGGACACACCCCTATTTCCTAGAAATGGAACTCTTTCTGGCACCGTGCATGGCTGACTGGAATAAAACTATACCTCCCAGACTCTCCTGTATCTATGGTTGGCCACATGACTAACATCCGCTTCATGGCATGTAACTGGAAGTGTTGTGTGCTGCTTCCCTAAAGGGAAGTGGCTGTGCCCCGAATCATCCCTCCTCCTTCCTGCTGTCTGACATATGGATATATAGGTTAGATCTAAGCAGCCATCTCAGACTACGAGAACACTGGGAGACAGTGGAGCAGAGAGTGGAAGGGGCCTGGATCCCTGTCGGCTGTGTGGAGCTGAGCTGCCCACACCACCTGCACTGTCCACCTTTGGAGTTTCTGCTTGAGGGAACAAAACCTTGTGTGGTTGGGTCAATGGTAATTCAGGGTCTCTGTTCTTTGCTGCTGAACCTAATACTGGTGGATATAAGCACCTACTGTGCATCAGGACCCTGTGCTAAGGACTGGGACTTTGAGAATGGATAAGAGAAAGACAGCCCCTGCTCCCAGGGAGCTTAGAGTAGAGAGAGAGAGAGACAGATCAAAGACATCATGTTACCTGAAATAAGCCAGGCACCGACAGTTACATTCTGCATGATCTCACCCGCATGTGGAATCCAAAAACGTTGATCTCATAGAAATAGAGAGTGGAACAGTGGTTCCCAGAGGATGGATGGGCGGGGGTAGGAGCTTGGTCAATGGGTGCAAAGTTCCAGTGAGACAGGAAGAACAGGCCTGGTGTGCTATGGCACAGCGGGTTAATAAGAATGTATTATATATTTCAAGAGAGCTGGCAAAGAGGATCTCAATGTTATCACAACACAGAAATGATAAAGCTCTGAGGGGTTGACATGCTAACCACCCTGATTTGATTATTATACCACGTGTGCACGCATGGAAACATCATGGTGAACCCCAGAAACATGTACAGTTGTTATGCGTCAATTCAAAACAAAAATTTTGTTTAAAAAGTAAGCTAACAAACACATTCACCCCAGCTGATAAATTCAATAAACTAAGGGAATGGCTTGCTTGCTAAGTTAGAGAATAATGGCGACAGACAGCAAATAGCGGCTAGAAAGGGCTTCTAGAAGGAGGCGGGTTTTAGGGAAAGATGGAAAGAGGAGTAAAGGGCATTATAAGAAATTGTCTCCTATTATTAATCTTGGCCAAAATTCAGAAACGGGAAGAGAGAGGCTGATCCATCTGCAGCCAACAAGGGCATTTGCATAGGGCAAGGACCCAACCCCGCAGCAGAGAAGGGGAGCTCCTCCCAAGCCAGGGCAGGTGGTCTTGGGGTGTCCCCAGTGGGTCAAGCCCTGGGGCTGTAGCTGGCTGTGGTCGGGTTGTATTCAGCTCAGGGAACACTCAGTCACTAGCCTGAGTCTCCAGACTGCCTGGGACACAACGGCTCTTTGCATGAATGCAGATTCCTGGGCCCTGCTCATTGGAGATTTCTGATTTTGTGGAATTAAATTGTATTGGTGAGATCTAAAAAGCCCAAGGAATAATGAACTTTCAAAAGCTCAGATTTAAAAGGGGTCTCAGGTTGTCCGGCCCAAACACCCACAGGGCTGTGACCCTCTCTCACCCTTACCTGCCTGCACGGCTACCAGCAGAGGCAGGTTCTGCCCTTCCAGGGCTGCAGTCTTCTCCCTGTAGGAAATTGTACTGAAAGGAAATCTGGGCCGGGTGTGGTGGCTCACGCCTGTAATCCCAGCACTTTGCGAGGCTAAGGCAGGTGGATCACTTGAGGTCAGGAGTTCGAGACCAGCCTGGCCAGGTGCAGTGGCTCATGCCTGTAATCCCAGCACTTTGCGAGGCCTAGGCAGGCGGATCACTTGAGGTCAGGAGTTCGAGACCAGCCTGGCCAACATGGTGAAACCCTATCTCTACTAAAAATAAAAAATTAGCTGAGCATAGTGACAGGCACCTGTAATCCCAGCTACTCGGGGGGCCGAGGCAGGAGAACCGCTTGAACCTGGGAGGCAGAGGTTACAGTGAGCCCAGATCGTGCCACTGCACTCCAGCCTGGGCGACAGAGCAAGACTCTATCTCTAAAGAAAGAAAGAAAGAAATAAGAAAAGAGATCTGACCCCTCTTGCAGGGCTGCCTCTGGAAATACCGAAAATAAGATTAATCTCTTTTCCAAATGAGAAGATTTCAACTTACCACGGCCCTGGACGTCTCCTCTTTCCCAGGCTAACTATCCTTGCATCCTACAGCCATTTCTCTTGTAAGCTTCACTGGCAGGCCCCCAGTCCTCTGGTGCAGCAGCCTGGGAAGGGCAGCTTCCACTCGGCCGGCCCGGATTCCAGAGAGAAGGAATATGTGTGCTGTGTTCTTCAGAGGGATTCCACATTCAGGACCCCGCTTCCTAGCTGTAGCCTGGAGATTTCTGAGGAGGCTTCGAAACGATTTAGTTTAACCTCCTGAATTAGTTTCCTAGGGGTGTCATAACAAATGACCCCAAACTGGGTGGCTTCAAACAACAGAAATGTGTCCTCCCACAGTTCTGGAGGCCAGAAGTCCTACATCACGGCGGCAGGGCTGGTTTCTTCTGCGGCTGTGAGTGGGAATCTCTCCGGGGCTCTCTGCAGCTCCTGGCAGGTGCGGGGAAGCCTGGCTGCTGGATGCATCACTCTAACCTCTGCCTCTGTCTCCATGTGGCCTCCTTCCCCGTGGCTCTGTGTCTTCTCCCCTTCTCTTCTCTTCTAAGGACTCCTGGCATTGGATTTAGGGCTTACCCTAAACCAGAATGATCTTATCTCGAGATTCTTATCTTAATGACATGGCCCTTGGGCCAACTAGGGGCACACTCTGATGTTCCTGTTGGACATATCTTTTGGAGGTGGCGCCATTTAACCCAGCAGAACTCTTACTTTACAGATAAATGCCATGGGGGTCAAAAGGGGAGTGGCGTGCCCAGGAGTCCCTGCAGAGTTCGCGAGGAACCTGAGCCTCAACACCCCAGGTCCGCCCTCCCCGCCCTCTCACATGGAGAACACAGAGACACAACCAGGACAGACGATGACACGCACGGACCCGGCATTGCTGCAAAATGGGAGGCTTCCATGAAGTTCTCAAGTAATTGAAGCTTACCTCTTTAAGGGACAAAATTATGTTCAAAATGCTCTTTTGATAGTAAGCGTTCTAAACCACAGAAACATACTCTCCCAACGTGCTTAAGAGAATACAAGTTTGAAACAGTCCGTCGGCATTTTGTTGGTAACTCAGGGTGGTTGCCGAGGGGCTATTCCGAGCCGGGGCTGGGCTGTGATCCTTCCAGTTCTGCTCGACTGGCTGGGCCGTGGCCCCTGCCTCAGTTGCCCCCACATCGCCGGCTTCTGGACGTGGTGACTGCCAGCTGTTTCCCCCAAGAATTGGCCCTTCTCAGAATGGCAGCCCATTCATTCGCCAGCTCTTAATGGGATGTGTGATGGAATACACTTTGAGGGGGTGGGTGGAGATATTAATCTTTGTTTTGCTTTCTTATTTCTCCCCCTCATCCAATTTCAAGCAGATCACCCGGCTCTTTGTAATTTTTTTGCCTCGGGGATTTTTTTTCCAGGCAGAACGCCAAAGCAGCTCAAAGCCAAAGGCTCTTTCTGTCTTTTGTAAAAACCTAAACCCATTTCATAAAAACCCAAACCCAGGAGGCGAGTGGGAGGGAGAGGGCAAGATTCACTGAGGCTGGGAAGAGGAGGAGGCTGGTGTCCCCAAGGGCCTGAGGTCTGAGCACAGCTCCAAGGCACAGCCTGGGAGGGTGGAGCGCACACGGCTGCCCATGTTGTGCCCTGAGGCTCTCATCCCTGGCAAGGATCCCCAGGCATCGGGCAGGGCAAAGGAACAGCCATCAGCCTGAGGGCAGCGGGACTTGCGTGCGAGTGGCGCTGAGGCAGTGGTGACAGCTCCCAGCCCTTCAGCTCTTCTGGGCACCATGGAAGCTTCTGGATCCTGGAGGGACTCTAGGAGGGGAGAGAGTTGCATTTTCTGCCAGCCCCACAGGGTGGGGCTCCAAGTTGGGTTTAAGTTGATTTATGTAAACAAAGAAATGAAACTTCCGGATTTCTCGACAGCACGGCCCTACAAGTTCATGCACTGAGGCCTCTTCTCTGCTCCGAATACGCAGCAGCATTAGAGAAAACATATTTCAACAAAACAAGCCAAGCATCACAGACACCAAAAACAGACAGAACAAAACCCGTGGGTGGGGTCTGAGATGGGGCTTCCGGTCCGGAACCAATGTGGGGGAAGCGCTGGCACCTGGTGCAGCCCCTACGGTTGGGAGCAGAGGCCAGCTGACTGCACAGAGAGACCCCCACCCCAGAGAGAGAACAGAAAGAAAATTCCAGCTGAGTGCTTCTCAGGCTTTAGCTTCCACAGATTCAAGGACCAGGAGGTGAGAGGAAGCAGCCTCCTGTCCAGGACCCAGGTAAGGCACCACCAATGCCATTACTCTATCTGTGATTTAGCCGATGCTCTGTGGGTCATGAAACCTGGTTCACAGAGGGGATCCCTGAAGGCCGGGCGAAGACCGATGCAAACCCTCAGGGCAGAGAGGGTTGAGTGTGTGTGAGGGGCGTGGACAGGGAGAGAAGGACGAGGGTGGAGAGGGACACGGGGGAGAACCAGAGCAATAGGAAAATGACCTTAAAGTAAGTTTTTTAGCATCTTAAAGAGGAAAGACAAGAAATAGCCTAAAAAGAGTAATTGGCTATACACAAAACTTGGCAGAAATGAAAAAGATCAGAACTGATGGAAATGGAAAATATCTAATTAGTAAACCGGAAAATTAAAAAGATGCTCGTTGAAATAAAAAGGAAACCAGCAAATGCAATAAAATCCTTAACAAATTCAGGCAAACAGATCTTGGGTGAAATGGAAGATGGACGTAAGGAATTCTCCAAGAACGCATCACACAGCAACTGAGATTTCAAAAGAAAATCACCACAAAAGAGCAGGCAAGAGACCTGCAGAGTCGGCCGGGCAACTCTTGCCCGTCTTGGAGGAGGTCCGGGAAAGAGGAGCATCAGGTGGGGGAGTGAGATTGAACAGACAATGCCAAGAAGGGTCCCAAGCCCAGGAATGACACAACCCTCGGGCCGGAAGCCACTGTGAACAAGTCGACCAAACATAGACCCGATCTCTGCATGCCGCTGGTCAAATGTGTCCACAAAGTACCTGCTCGCTGTAAAAACACTTTACCTTTGTGCATTTATAAACAATAACAATAACAAAGATAGGGCAAGATACAGGAAATAATGTTCCTTGTTCAGAAAAAGGACGTAGATACTTTAGATTTCATTAGAAAAAACCCAGAGTGCCGAATGTAGACTAAAAATGAAGGATAGTCACTGTCAAGAATAGAAACAAAAATCTACAGCTGCCAAACCATCTCGGGGGGAAAAGAAAAATCCAAAAATGTTATCATGCTTAGAAAAAGCAGAAAAGATAAAAGAAAGCAAACAAAAATCATGGCAAATGAAATATCACATACAGTAATAGAAACAATTTTAATTACTTTAGTATTAACTAAAACTGTAAAGGGATTAAACTCATGTACAAAAACTGGAGACTACAGGATTAAACCTTCATCCCCCAAATTCAGCTAGATGCTGCTCACAAAGAGACACATAAAACAAGGCAGAGACTTTGTTTTTGTTTTGTTTTGTTTTGTTTTTCTGAGAGAGTCTCACCCTGTCATCCAGGTTGGAGTCCAGTGGCACAATCTTGGCTCACTGCAACCTCCACCTCCTGGGCTCAAGTGATTCTCCTACCTCAGCCTGCTGAGTAGCTGGGATTATAGGCATGCACCACCATAATTTTTGTATTTTTAGTAGAGATGGGGTTTCACCATGTTGGCCAGGCTGGTCTCGAACTCCTGACCTCAGGTGATCCGCCCACCTCAGCTTCCCAAAGTGCTGGGATTATAGGCGTGAGCCACCTCGCCCTGCCAGTTTTTTTTTTTTTTTAAAGGATGAAAAACAGGAACACACAGCAAATACAGATAAAAAGAAGAGGGTGTATCAATAAGAAACAAGCTAGATTTATGGCAAAAACCTTCACAGCCTCTAAGGACTGTGGGAACGATCCAATTCTCAGGGCTTACAACTACAGGGCGACTTCTCACTCCACCACCCATGGGCCGTGGCTCTGCTCCCTAACGTCCTGGACAGGAGCGGCTCCACCTGGGACATTGCCAGGCTCATGCAAAGAGGGCAGGGAGACTTCCAGAACCACAGGCTGGCTCTCTGTGCTTCGGATGGGAAGTGTCCCACATGACTTGGCCCACACTTCCCTGGCCGAGAAGCCCTCCTGAGCTCAGTGGTGAGGACTGGATCTTCTCACTACGGGGAGGGGAATGCAAATCAGGGCAAACAGCGACAGCCCGCCCTGTGCTGCGCAGAAACACCACGCCTCGACAAACAGGCCAGGCCATCACCGTAAGCTTGCGTGCATGTAAGGAACAAACATTTTATGCACAAGTAAGCTTTTTCACCAATGTGGACTCAGCACCTCGGGAGGTTGTCTGCAATTTCTATTTGCTATGGGCCGAACATTTGTGTCCCTCCAAAATTGATAGGTTGAAATCCTCACCTCCAGGGTGATGGTATTAGAAGGGGCCTTTAGGAAGTGATGAGGTCATGGGGGCAGAGTCCTCAGAAATGGGATCAGTGCCCTTAAAAAAGAGGCCCCAGAGAGCTCCCTTGCCCCTTCCACCATGTGAGGGCACAGCAAGAAGGCACCATCTGTGAACCAGGAAGTAGCCCTCACCAGACACTGCATCTGCCTGGCTCTGGGACTTCGCAGCCTCTGCAGCTGCGAGAGACAGATCTCACTGTTTAGGAGCCCCCCGGGTCATGGCATTTCGTTACAGCAGCCTGAACGGACTGACACCTGTTCCTTCTGCTGACACTGAGGGTCATTTGGGACAAGATGGGGAGGCATCAAAAATTATCAGGGGTGGCCAGGCTCAGTAGCTCACACCTGTAATCCCAACACTTTGGAAGGCCAAGGCAGGAGGATTGCTTGAACTCAGGAGTTCGAGACCAGCCTGGGCAACATGGTGAGACCTCATCTCTATAAAAAATTTTAAAAAAATTTATTTTTTGTGTCTGTGGTCCCAGCTACTTAGGAGACTGAGGCAGGAGAATTGCTTGAGCCTGGGAGCTCCAGGCTGCAGTGAGTCTTGATTGCACCACTATACTCCAGCCTGGGTGGTAGAGTGAGGCCCTGTCTCAAAAAAAAAAAAAAAAAGAGAGAGAGAGACTACTGGGGGAAATTGGCATCCATTGCTTTTGTCTCTGTTCCTACTGCAGCCCCACTCTGCCTTCTGAGGAGGCTGCCTCTGTAATTGAGTCATGCTGGCCACAGCCAACTGGATGGACCAGGGCAGGAA